>NC_132908.1:67580300-70080300 GCF_047675955.1 Chlorocebus sabaeus | reverse complement strand
TAACAGTCATGGTCCCTGATATGGTTAGGCTTTGTGTCCCCACCCAAATCTCATCTTGAATTATAATCCCCATAATTCCCACGTGTCAAGGGAAAGACCATGTGGAGGTAACTGAATCATGGGGGCAGTTTCCCCCATGTTGTTTTTGTGATAGGAACTTCTCATGAGATCTGATGGTTTTATAAGGAGCTCTTTCCTCCTTTGCTCAGCACTTCTCCCTCCTACTGCCTTGTGAAGAAGTTGCCTTGCTTCCTCTTTGCCTTCCACCATGACTGTAAGTTTCCTGAGGTCTCCGCAGTCGTGCTGAACTGTGAGTCAGTTAAACCTCTTTCTTTTATCAATTACCCAGTCTCGGGCAGTTATTATCAGCAGTATGAAAATGGACTAATATAGTTTCCATTTTCTCTAAACACCACCACAATTGTGAAGTACTTTAAAGTTTGATCTGTTCTAGAAAGAAGTGAGAGGGGCAGGGGTTGGATCCATAATTCCCCTAATCAATATCGTGCTCTGCCATGCACGTGCACACACACACACACACACACACACACACACACAGGCACCACACTTTATGCTCTGGGTGCCTGGTTACCTGAGTTTACCACTTGGAGGAGGTCACTACCTGAAATGTCGCAGTAAATGGTCTGTTGATAGAGCCTGGCTTCTAGTGGGTTAAAGTACACGGTGATTTCAGCTGATGAGTTGGGCCAGACATCACCTTCCTGAAAAACATGAAAGAATCATTGAAAAATAATATGACAAAAGAAAGACACTGCTTTTAAATGTTATTATATTATAACTCCATGAAATTTGTTTTCATAAAATTGTATATGTTTAAGGTATACAACATGTTTTGATATATATTTGCATAGTGAAATGATTACTGCAGTCAAGGAAATGAACATATCTATCTCCTCACATAGTTAACTTCTGTGTGTGTGGTGAGAGCACCTGGTCTGTCTACTCTCTTAGAAAGTGCCCAGCATATCATACATTATTATTAACTATAGTCACCATGCACTACATTAGGTTTCCAGAACTAATAACTATAAGTTTGTACCCTTTGACCAACATCTCCCCATTTCCCCCCCACCCCACCCTTTGATGCCTGGTAACCACCAACCTCTTACCAAACTGTCTCTATGAGTTTGACCTTTTTTTAAAGATTTCACACACAAATAAGTGAGATCATGTGGTATTTGTCTTTCTGTGTCTGGCTTATTTCACTTAGCACAATGTCCTCCAGTTTCATCCATGTAGTCACAAGTGGCAGGAACACCTTCTTAGTAAGAGTGAATAATATTCCATTGTATGCATACACTTATGTTTTCATTCATCTGTTGCTGGACACTTAGGCTGCTGCCATAACTTGGCCGTTGTGAATAATGCTGCAATGAACATGGGGGTGCAGAGATCTCTTCGAGATCCTGATTTCATTTCCTTTGGGGATATACCCAGATGAGGGATTGTGGGATCACATGACAGTTCTGTATTTGATTTTTTGAGGAATCTCTATACTGTTTTCCATAATGTCTGTACCAATCTACATTCCCACCAACAGTGTACAAGGGTTCAATTCCAGGAAACTTCAAGGGAACATTTTTCTAATAAATACAAGAAAGCATTCTTTCACCCAGCAGACAGTAAACATACACTTCTTGATAACTTATGAGGTGGTACAAACTGGAAACAAACTTCAAAGATAACTTCAGTGACTTTATGAACATATAATGAGTTACTAAAGGAAACTAGGATATATAAGACATTTTAAAATGTATATTCAGTGACTATTCACTGTCTGCCCAATGTGTTCCCAGTACCAGGGCTTCAGAGAAGCAGAAAGGCGTGGGCCGTGACTGCAGGGAACTCATACCTTAGCAGGATGATAAACATGTATACAAACATTTTACAGCATATGTGGTAAGTGCTGTGTCTATATAAATACAGCCCAGAGGGGTCACAGAGGATGAAGTACTTGACTTCCTTGGTGGAGGCACCACGTTCTTAACTTTTGAGGTGACAGCATAAGAAAACATTCTTATTCTATAAAAACATAGCAATGGCCCGAGGTAGAAGAATAGCTCGGTCAAACCCTGCTTCTACTCCAGTGTGGCATTTCTCCCTTTAATTGGAACCACCCAAAAGTCAGAATCAGGAAACCAAGTTTTAAAATGGTAATGCAAAATGCAATGTATCAGAATCTCCTTGTTAGGTATACTTTAATTTTTTTAACTATGTAATCTGTGGCCTCTGCATTAGCTTCTCAAGGCTATAAAAGGAGATCCTGATAGCACTTGCCTCAAAGGGGTTCCTGAGGTCTGATGAAGTCATGCAGGTAAAACACTTTGCCCCGTGCTCAGTCAGAACTCAGTAAGTAACTGACTACTGTGATCGATGTTATTTTTGTACTACTTAGAAGGACTAAGATGAAAGTCTTCAAAAGGGGAAAAGATGTGTGTGTTTTTTGTATGATTTTTGTAAATAGGGCCAAATGAGCATAAGTGATCAACACATCCAGAAATCTATAAACAGTCCCGCCAGCTAAATAGAAAACTAAGGAAAGACAACTTGATAAATAATTAGGCTCCAGCTCCAGACAGTCCCTGGTGCATTCTCTATTTGCAGTCTGGCTAGAAATGAACATACTTCTGGAATAAATAATTTCAAAAGGAATAAAATGGTTTAAAAATGCAGACATCAAACAAGAGGGGGAAAATAAAAATCTAGAGTCAATTTGGGTTTATTTATTAACACAGTCAGTCTGATCAGTGTACTCTGCAGGCAGGGTCTCTCCTGACTTCAGAATGAGGGAGGCACACGGGCTTAAGGGGTAGCAGAGAGGGCTGTAAAATCATGCAGGTATGATACCTCGGGCCATGGCTCTATTTTTACAGAATAAGAATGTTTTCTTATGCTGTCACCTCAAAAGTTAAGAACATGGTGCCTCCACCAAGGAAGTCAAGTACTTCATCCTCTGTGACCCCTCTGGGCTGTATTTATATAGACACAGCACTTACCACATATGCTGTAAAATGTTTGTATACATGTTTATCATCCTGCTAAGGTATGAGTTCCCTGCAGTCACGGCCCACACCTTTCTGCTTCTCTGAAGCCCTGGTACTGGGAACACATTGGGTAGACAGTGAACAGTCACTCAATATACTTTTAAAAATGTCTTATATGTCCTAGTTTCCTTTAGAGCTCACATCCCCAGATCAGCCTGTGAGAATGAAGTCTCCCAGGGGGTAGTTGCCATTCTACCCCAACCCAGACCAGAGTAAGCCATCCCTGGTTTGGGTAGGGGCAGAACAGCAATGACACTCAAGGAGACTTCATTCTTCATGGCTCTTATCAGGTGCTCAATAAATATTTGTTGAATCTGCCATATCTACTCAGTTTGCACGTTGTGTAGTCAGTAGCAGACACCTATTCATCTCTGCAACCTACTTCTACCATTTTCTCTTCATCCAGAACCTCAAAAGTCACACAACTGTAGAGCCAAAAGACATCTATGAGATCATATGGGGAACACAGAAGTCCTGAGCACTTTCATTTATTTAGGCATTTCACTGTGGCGCCTTTCCAAATCTTGAAATAAGTATCTGTTTTCTTCTGATAAATGACAAATACCTGGCCCCTTTTGATTGGTGGTGGGGGTTTTAGTGATATGGAGTGTTGGAAACACTCATGGCTAGATTTGACTAAGGGGGCCAGGAGATGAGGCAGCTCAGCCAATAACTGGTGTATCGGTAGGTATCTCATCTCAGGACTACTGAAATCCTGGGCTCCTTACTCACCCGTGACACAAACACATTCCTTTGGTGGGTTTATACTCTGCTCTGTTTGGGTAAACAGAATGGACACAGCTAACCTGCTCCTACACAAATGGATTGACCAAAGGGCCAGGGGCTATCTTAGATCCTGAGGGAACCCACGGTAGGGAAGTCTCACCAGAATCATAGGAAGCGGCCCCCACTGGAAATCACATAAGCTCAGTACAAGTGGGCAAGTCAAGGGTCTTATGGTTTGAAGTGGACTGGGAATGCTTTCAAAAGTATCCAGACTCCATGTGCAGAAGAAGGTAACACACTTCAGTTTCTCTCAGAAACACTCTTAGACTTCCATCATTAAAGAGGTCTGATTAGCAGAACTGGAGGGATGTGAGTGAGTGGTGACAGACACACTTCAGAGAGGTGACTGGAATCTCCCCAGGGGAGGGAGCATTGACATTCAGAAGCCATCAGTGAGAGATCATCTGATATGGAGGCTCCTGGGAGATGGAGAAGCCCTTCTGCTTGGCGGGAAGACCAGCGCAAAGAAATCCGAATCCACAGGGTTCAGACTGAGCAAATGGAGCTGTGGGCTCAGTGCTTACTTATTGTGGGCTGCAGCTGTCTTATTCTGCCTGCGACATCCACTTGTAACTTGCAGCCTTCACTGAGCCCGAGAGATAAAGGAAGGACAAATCCTATGTATTATAAACTCCTCTCCTGGGCTTGGAGCAGGTACTGTGTATCAAGAGGGTTATGTGTATCTGAAAGCAGGATGCTCATTCAGTTTCCTCTCACAGAGGGATGCTTCAATGTTCTTTCATTTGAAGGAGTTAGGAACATGCAAGATATTTCTACTTTTCAGTTGGGATTTAAGTAAAAGAGAAAGAACTTCTATTTCCTTACAGCAAAAACTCAATATAGCATTTTCTATCAAATAGGAGAGCAAACCTCAGAAATAGGTAATAAGCCTCAACTTCAGACCCCACTTCCAGTTTCATATATTTGAAAGATTTCATATGACTTCTTTAACACTTCTGAAATTAAATTCCATGTCATTTATGTCTCTGAAAAAAAAATCTTTCTTTATTACTCAGTTCTAACGTTTCTGAAAATCAAAACATCCAGAAATTTCCTTCCTGGCTCTGACATCAATATCCCTTCTTCCCGGCACTGACATCAATCTCCCTTCTTCCCAGTTCTACAAAACCTGCCTCATCACACAGATCTGCGTCCCCCATTCTGCAAGCCTTCTACATGTGACCCCTCTCCCATGACTGCCCGTTTTCCTGCTCCAAATGAGAGGTTGGGTACATAGGATTGAATCTGTAAGTGACTATGACCTTGTTAGTTCAAAAGAATTATCAAAATGGCCTTCAGTTCTATTGTAATTATCTTCCTTCTTGGTCTTAATGTTTTCCTTCAGATCCGTAATGAGTAAAGTAATTGCATTTTAGTTATTAATAAAGTGACCTGCTAGAAAAAAATCAACTTTAAATTTTCAAGCCTAAAGCTAATTCCCATATTGTGATTTCTACCCAAATTATTAAATATCTGTGGATATGGAACTTCATGCTTCCTTCTGGAACAAGAATAAACAACCAAGTGAATCGATGGCCACAGTTCTGAGATTTTCTGAAAGCTGTCTATGAACAAACAGCCACTGGTTTGTGATAGATGATAAATATGATCACGAGAAAGGTGTCATTTAAAAGTGCTCACCTTTTAAAAATTATATCAGCAATACTTAAAGCGGCTCTTTAAAAAAACTCCCTTGAAAATCCTTAAAAATCTTTTTGAAAAATTGCCTTCCTTCCCCTCTATTATACCTCTACTTCCTTTCCTTCGTTTCTCCCTTACTTCCTCCTTCTTTCCTTCTTTGAAAGATTATTTCTTATAAATCTTGCCAAAAAAACCAAAGTGCAAGAACAGAAACTTATATACATATTTAATTTACCTGGCTTATCTAAAAAGTCGTTTACAATATGACTCAACTTTTACATTTATCAAATAAAATAGTTATGTTCTAGTTCCCAACTTACACTTAGAAGAATGATCCACGTGTTTGCCCACTCAAATGCTATGCTTTGCAATCATACTCTCTAATCTGACAAGAGACACATGTATTTAACTACAAATCATAATATTCGTAACCACCCACTGAGAGCTCATGTTCCCCCCACTGTGTTAAGTGTTTATCCACATTAACTAGCTCAATGATTACCACCTTGTAAAGTAGTATTATCACTTTAAAGATGAGAAAATCAAGGCAAAAAGAAGTATCTTACCCAAAGTCAGACCAACAGTAAGTGGCAGAGCTAAGATTCTGTAATATTTTTTTCCCTAACTTCCCTAAACCCACTGCAATTATAAAAAGAGTCAGGCCTCACCTTTTTCACAATATCATAAAAAAAGGCCAGAAGAAACTGAAAAACACTACAATTCAAGCAGGCTTCGTAAGACCTGGTGTTCCTGTCTGGTAAACATAGCCCGGCACCCTGCATGCTTGTATCCTTCCAGTCACTTCTGGAAGGTGACACATGGGAGGTTCCTTTGGATGACAAAGTCAACATTAGTATATTGCAGCTCTTGAGAAACGCATGGTGGATCTGTATCAAGCTATCCTGTGGTGAAGATCAGGGTCCAGTCAGTTCACAGCAGCGGAGGGGAATAATGATATCAAGAGTAACTATAATAGGTGATGAATTCTACCATGTTTCACCCAAATGGAAATGTTCTTGACCACATAAACAAATATTTTCAGCTGTCTAATAGTTTTCCTTTAAATATTAGAAAAAAACATCAACATAAAAAATTTCTCTTGGGAAATGAAAACATGCTCCAAAAGCCACATTTCTATCAAAGAATAAGAAAAAAGAACCACAGATTACAGAAGCTATAATCTGTTTCACTACCCTCAATTGCTTGTCTAGATCCTTCCAGATCAGTAAGAGAAATCATGGCTCTCTATAAATTCACCCAGGGCAAACAGCAGTTGTCTCAAAGAGAAACAGAAAAATAAACGAAAGCTAAAAAACTGAAGCCAAACTATCCTAGTTATCATTGAGAGAAAAGTTCGAATTGACACATGACATGCAAAGAGATTTTTCTGCTTCATTATTTTCCTGGGACAAGAAACTATGAATCAAGTTAAGTTATGATTCTCAAAATATGACCATAAAAGTTTCTCAGAGAGGGCTCTAAGATTTCACCTTCTGTCAGAGGAAGCTTCACAAAAGGAGTATTCTATCTTGATCTCACCTCCAACCCAAATACAGTGAAAAGTGCACTGAGGTTCTATAGAGCGGAGATAGTTGTGTGTGATGTTCATGCCTTTCTCTGGAGAGAACAGAACTGTGTCTTGTCTAGCAGGGAAGGTTGTTAACTTAATTAATGAGCCCTGAGGAACCATGCTGTTTCGAAGGCTTCCCAGGCCTCCTGCCACCTATACTGGTACTCCAATACAACAGCGAATGTACCAAACAATTGGAAAAAGTGTCGCTGAGCACAAGGATCTGAAAGAATGATCCTGATAAACAAAGGCTGAGGAGTGGGAAAACCACACTGATGGAGAAGCTGTGACTTGTCAAGGACAGTTTGCTCTCAGCAGATTCCTGTCCTTCTTTCTCCTCTCTGGTTTCCATTTCCAAAGAGTCAGCTTCTACATGTTTGCAATGTGACTCAAGGCTATAATGGTAGGAGAAGTGGAAGGAGTGTGTAGTGAAAAGCTGGGTCTTTCTTCTTTGCTAGCCATCTGGGCTTCCACCCAACCTGGTTCTGCTGAGCTCACATGCTATGCCCGCTTGGGAAAAATAAACTAAATTTGAGCTGTGCTCTCAAAGTATGAATTGCTGGAACAGCAGGTTTTCTGCAGGCTTAGATGACAACAAAGCATGGTTTACTATTACTTACATGGTAATAAAGAAATTATCAAGTTTCTTTCTCTTTTTAAGGCTTAGTTAAATTAGGCTTAAACTTCCCTAGGGATACTGGATGAAGTTTTCTTTGATCCAGGAGACATTTGCTAACAGAAGCAGAAATGTTCCCCTGCTCGCTAATGTCCACCAATCAGCTAGGAGCACTTTAGGTAAATACCTTTAAATTCTCAGACCTTTCTTTTTGAGAAAATATCAAGGGTTCAGTATTCAGAAAATTGCTGCATCTTCAAAGCGTGACCTGAGCCAGCAGCATCAGGGTTCAGATACAAGGCCAGCACATTTGTGCTGCCATTCCTCAGAGGACTCCTCGATGCCCATGGAAAGCAAAAGCTTAATTCTCTCTTTCTGCCCTATGATACTCTTGGCCTCTCAATTCTCAGGACTGTTTTTTGTCTTTGAATCTCTCTCTCTCAGGGTACCCAAGAGACCCAAGCAGAAAAAATAACAGAATGAGACTGTCAAAATTCTGTAAAGCCAGAGTCCATCCAATACAAATAGGATATTATATTTCTGAAAGTAGCCAATTCCACTTGATTTTCTGGAAGGCACAAAACATGCATAATAGAACTTCAGCTTTGCCGTTCTTTTCCAAAGGGGGAAAAAACCCATATGGAAGCAGGTGGCTTGAGGATGATCAGTATTCTACAGAACCCATTACCTTCCCTAGGTAAGGAAAAAATGGAAAAATTCAGGCTAATGAAAAACTTGACATACACAATGATAACACACCCCATGCTTTAATGACTAGAAAAACAATTCTTCGGATGCTTCAACAATATAAATAAACTATCAAGTAAAGATTTTAAAAAATTCCTCCCAGCCCTCTGTACTGGACTTTCTTCTGCCGGTGGTCACTCTGTGATATGGGCTGGCTGTGTCCCCACCCCAATCTCAACTTGAATTGTGCTCCCATAATTCCCACATGTTGTGGGAGGACCTGGGGGGAGATAATTGAATCACGGGGGCGGTTTCCCCCATACTGTTCTCATGGTAGTGAATAAGTCTCATGGGATCTGATGGTTTTACAAGAGGAAACCCCTTTCACTTGGTTCTCATTCTTTCTTGTCTGCCACCATGTAAGACATGCCTTTTGCCTTCTGCCATGATTATGAGGCCTCCCCAGCCACGTGGAACTGTGAGTCCATTAAACCTCTTTCCTTTATAAATTAATTACCCAGTCTCAGATGTGTCTTTATTGCCAGTGTGAGAACAGATTAATATACTCTGGGTCATTACTCTCCCTTTCTCCACCAATGAACACCTCTGGGGTCTCTCAAAAGACAAACTCCCACCTCTGAGCCCTGGAGCAGCTACCAGCCTCCATCTGTTCAGATCACAAGGAAGAGAGGGAAGCAAGCAGGCCTGGTACTGTGTAGTGACATCAGTGCCCAGGATGCCCAAGATTAACTCCTCAAGGCTTGAGCAATGGACCCTACAGCCTTGTTAAATGATGAGCATGAGAAGGTGATGGAAGGGACACAACCTGTGGCCACGTGGTTGGCAGGTGGTAAGAGAGAGGAAGGACTTGTAGTTCTAGAGATTTGAGTCTGTCATTCTTATAACATTGAGTCAAACTGCTTCTCACATGATACTATTCACAAGATTTTATTTAAATTCAGTCATCACCTCTTGGCAATTTAGGAACAGGGTCTAATCTCTTGATCTTGAATCTCCTTGCTTTAAATTGAAAGAGCCTCTGAAACAGGAACAATGCTTCCATAAAATACTTGATATGCAGGGAACACAACCAGGACTAAACTAACCTTTTGTTTTCCCTGATGCAGTTAAAGAAGTGAGATAGACAGATATAGGTCTGAGAAAGTAAGCCTATGTTTCTTATTTCTTTCTAGACCTTGAGGTAATAGTTTTAGGTTTTTTTTTTAAGTTTATCTCATTTGAACACAATGTCTTTCCTCAGTGGTCAGAAGCTGAAGAGTCCATCAGGAAGCAAGGCGGTCTCTAAGCCTCTTCATCACCCTTTTCTTTTCTTTTTATTTTTTGAGCAGAGTATCAATTAGAGATTGATTATTAGATGAGCAGGAAACACTGCTTGGTTCCAATCTCCTCTGCTTCTACTGTGAACTTAACTCATATCAACAAGCTAATTAAAAAGAATCACACCTTAAGGAACAACCAATCACTGATGCATAGCTCCACTGTCAGAAATTAAGTAGTAGTCACTTGGCACAACTGACCTGATAGTGAGCAAGATTCAGAAGAGATCTTCAGAAGCAAGTGGTGCTGAACCATGCACAGAAGGTGTAGGCAAAGATACAAGCCATGACAGGCTCTCAGCTGGCCAGCGCGCCTACTGATGCCTTCTCTGTGAAGTCACAGCCTCTCCTCTCTCTGCAGAGACTCTAAATGTGAGTGCCTGGAGGCCCTCTTCAGCCCTCTGCAATTTCCTTTTTGCTCTGTTCTTAGAGTTTTCATCTGCTTTTCATGGCTTCAATGAAGATCTCCACGCACACTCACAAATCTTGCTTCCAGTCCTGAATCCCCTTCCACAAGTTTTAGTCCTGCATTTGCCAAACATTTTGGATATCTATAGTCATCTCAAATTTAACATGTGCAGAGCCAAACTCATCATCATTTGTTGATTTACATTTGTTCATTCATTCATTCGTTTATTAGCACTGGCCACAAATGAGGATAAGGACCTCCCTGATCTCAAGAAGCTCAGAGTCTGATCCTAAATTGGAAAGTCAGAACTTGTAGATCAAAAAGGATCAATATGACCTAACTGCAATACCCTGTTTGTGTACAAGGCAATTGAAGCCAAGGAGATCAAATGGCTTGTTAAGCTTATATTGCTATTGGCAAAGCTAGCAGGTAAACTCAGGACTCCTGACTTGCTCATTTCTATCAGACATCATAATTCTCCCGATATCTTCAGTACAACTTTGGAGAAACACAAATGAAATTCCTCACAATGTCTCACCTCACCATCAACAGCCAGTTGATCAAAAACCACTTTTGTGTCTTTCTTTTGAACATCTTGGATTTCTGCCATTTCCTTCCTTTCTGACCACCCCTGGGCTGTTCCAAGTCAACAGCACCCTCGTGCATCACCTGACTTTGCCTGCAGAGATGGTCAGTCTCCCTGACCCTTCCTGCACTGGGCATTTCCACTATCTGACCTGCACCACCCATCTCACCCTCTGTCATGTCCATGTTCCACAGAACATGGACCCCCGTGGATGTTCTGTGGAGGGGGGTCTGTGGTCATAGGGAAATGCTGCTTGCACTCCATTGCTTGGAGAATCACCTTCTCTTGAACAAGTATTTCTTTAAGCTTATTTGACCACAGAACTCCCTCTTTGCAAGGAACGCACATGACCACCCCGCAGAGCATGGTGGGAGATGGCAGCCTGCAGTCTAAAGCACAGTGGGTTGGTCAGGTAGCTCCTTCCTTGATGGTTTGTTTTGGTAATTTTCCCAATTGGAAACATTCTCCAACATTGCTTGAAGTCAAGGGTTCATGCAGGGAAAGAAGGCTGGAGATGTGTGTCGAGGCTGAAACTTCCGTCATGGCAGAGGGCTATCCAGGGCTCAAGTGAGCAAAGGGATCTCCACATACAATGGGTTAGATGAAGATGAGGACCAAAAATGTAAATAGGTCAAGCTCAGAGACATGGAAAGGTCAGGAAGGAATCACTGGTGCATGCCGCCAGGTGGCCGAGCTGGGCTGAGGCAGGGAAGAGGAGTCAGTCGTGGTAATCTTAGACATACCGGGCCGAGACTCTTCTAGCTGCACTGGGGATTGAGGCTGATGACTGCTCCTCCTGAGGATGGGCTGCCCTGGGACCACAACATGGCAGTCAGGAGGAGGCTGGGGGTAGGCCACCGGTGGGTCCTGCCCATTTCTATTTCAGAAGCAGGAAGAATGGAATTACCTCGGATACGTTTCTTTGTTTTTGTAATTTTCCCAATTGGAAACGTTCTCTGTCTCCTTTTCCACTTAATTAAATCTTACCCTTCTTCCAATATTTAGTTCAGATCTCATCTCTTCTAAAAATCCTTTCCCAACTCCCTCATCTGAGACTACTGTAGCATTTATTTACCTGAATCAGAAAACCAAAATTTCAACAGTAAAAAGCACTCTTGGCTCACATTTGTGCCAAGAAGTCTGTGAAATGGTAGAATTTTCCTATTAAATACCTTTAGAAGTAATGTACAAGGTAAGATTACAGTACATTCACAAACAAGAACTGTATTTACATAAAACTTTCAAGAACTATAGTTTTTAAGTAAGGAGATTTAAAATCAATAAAGAATTCACTATAACTGATATTGAGTTCTGCTGTTTTGACCAGAATAACTTTGGAAAAACTAGGAAAGTTTCATGCCTTCATTTTCACTTTGCAAAAATTGTCAACCAGCTAATGAATATTATGAGAAGAAAGACTAAATAGTACAGGAAGAAAACAAAATCATGATAGATTCCATAAAGACCATTTATATTGGAAGCGAATATTTCTGCTTATTTCTGGTACTCCCATCCCCCACAATACAAATAAAATTAGTCTCATTATTTTGGTACCATTTCTGTGTATTACTATAACGTTTTTCTTCCTAAGGATGAAAAGATGCCTCGTGATAAGAATGCTCAATTCAGTTCCCACTTGGAATTCAAAAACTATCATATTAGATGCCATATTTTCACACACATACATCTCCTTCATTGAACCATAGGTTATGGAAGGAAGCATGAGTAGAAGCTAATCGGAGGTAATTCCAGTGTTCCTACTTCTGAAATAGAAATGGGCAGGACTTACCTATGGCTTATCCCTGGCCTCCTCCTGACCACCATGTTGTGGTCCCAGGGCTGCCCAGGAGAAGCAGTCATCAGCCTGGATGTCCCGTGCAGCTGGGAACAGTCTTGGACAACATGGACCTTACCAGTATGTTTAAGATTACCACAACTGATGGCTCTTCCCTGCCTCAGCCCAGCTCAGCCACCTGCTTGCATGCACCAATCAATAATTCCTTCTTGACCTTTTCCATATCTCAGGGCTTGACCTTTTTATACTTTTGGTCTTCATCTTGATCTAACTCATTATATTTGGAGATCCCTTTGCTCACCTGAGCCCTGGATAGTCCTCTGACATGACAGAAGTCTCAGCCTTGACACACATCTCCAACCTTCTTTCCCTATGTGAACGCTTGACTTCAAGAAACTAGTCTACTCGTGGAGCCTTGGGTGAACCATGCCATGGTTCACAATTTCATTCTCCGAAAGGCCTGTCCTGGAATACTCAGGCCCAGGTTCTTCTCTCAAGAAGCATTCTCCAACTTCTTTGCCTATGAAAATCACCTCAGCCTCTGAACTAGAATACCTTACTGTCTTCTCCAGTGACTCACATAGCTGGCCCCAAAAAACAGTGTCCCAGAGGGTATCTCCAAGGGAAAAGCTCCCTCTTGGAGATTAACAACACACATTAGCATACTAAAGGCTTTCCAAAGTTTTATAACCAAGAAACCTTTCAAACAATATTCAGCCTCGTGTTTCTCAAACTTACTTAGCCATGGAACTCATTTTCCATGTTATATGCTTTAACAACAATTTGGAAGTGCAGACAGAAGGAAAATGAGCCTGCATAAGTCAGTAGCATTTCTCACAAGTGTACTTGTATTCTAAAGTGTCCTCATGTCCATGTCTCTTCTCCATCTGATTTAAATGGCAACAACTCAGCAGCTCTAACCAGCTGCGGGCTTCCTCACCTCCTATCACTGTTTTGATCCTCACATCACTCTCTGCCTGGCAGGAGTGGGCTAATGCACAGGAAGCCTGTAGCACAGCACCAGCATACAGTAAATAGCAAAGCTGCTAGCTTCTTTGATTTGGGGGCAGTAGAGAGAAAGAGTGCTTAAGAGTTTAGTCTGTGGAATCAGACAGACCCCATTTTAATTCTGGCACAGCTCTCACTAGACAGACTATGAGGTCACGGATCATGTCTGTTTTGTCCATCAATGTCTGGTATACACAACAGTGCCTGATATGGACCATGCAGTCAATGAGTATTCAATAAATGAATGAAAGACAAAGCAGGTCTCAACCCAGGTGATTTTGCCCAACAGAGCATATTTGGCAGTGTACAGAGACGGTTTTGGTTGTCACACTAGCATCTAGTGGGTAAAAGTAAGGATGCTTTACATGAAACATCCTACAATGTGTAGGACAAAGAATGATCCAGCCCCAAATGTCAACAGTTCCAGGGTTGAGAAGTCCCGCTATACAGTCAGGCCAATCAGGGATGAATTTCTAACCACTGACCCCAGCTGTTAGGCCTTGAGCAAGTCACAACATTTCTGTCTTAATTTCCTCATCTGTTGAATGGGATTCTAATGGGATCTTGTATTGTACACTTGTAAGCTAATACATATTCAAATGAGATGAACTGCATAATCCCGAGGAAGTGGTTAACACAGCAACTGGTGCATGGAAAACGTGACCTATATACGTGTCCCATGACATTCTTACCATTATCGTCTATATAATGTCTCACAGTGATGGTGAAGTTCCTCAGGTGGACTCTTCACTCTCTTGCAACTCACTGTCTCAATCCCCAAGTGAGCGCTCTTTTCAAAGCAAGCTCTGTGCTCCTACTTATGTTTCCTGTATGGTCAGCTTTTATTTATATGCTCACCAGGGGCTCCACAGTGAAAATGTTATTGAAGAAGAGCACGCTGTCTCCCTGCACCAGCCTCCTCTGATTCGCAAAGGTTTGGGAGAGAACAGAAAGACGTTCTCGGAGTAAAGGATCAGTAATGCACTCTTCAAAAAACTCATCAGTCTCATCCTTCTCCTCTTCAATCAGGTCATCACAGGCCCTAAAGAAAATAGGCAATGTGAGATTCATGTGGGTACTCCCATGAAGAACTCTGGCTTCCCTCCAGTCCCTCCTCCTGGAACTGTCCTCACCCCTCACCCTGGGGTGGTCCCTCCTTGCCCTGAGTCTGTAACCTGCTGCCCTGGCACTCAGTCCTCAGACCTCTCAGAGCCTCCGTTTGCTCATCTTCAGCCACCTTCTTTAAGAGATCCTCCCTGGATTCCTTTCCTATTCAATACTCATTGCTTTACTCCTGAACCCTTATGTATATCTGGACAAATATTTTCTTTCAGGTAATTGTGATTTCCAGGCTGCGTTTTAAATATTTAACATCTATTCTGCTCCTCACATGGCAAGGACAATTTTGTTCCTTTTAAATTTGCTTAGCTTTAATTCTTTCTTAGCTGTTAGTTACCTGGAGAATAGAACCTGGGGCCAGCAGGGACTAGGTTTGCATACCGATTCTATGATCTGTTTACTAGCTCTGTGACTTTGGGAGTTCCCCAATTCCTCTAAGCCTCAGTGCCTTCTCCTTCTAGAGACCATAGAAGCTGCTCCATCAGAAAGATGTGTTGAGGGTTAAATGTAATCAAGGCTCTAGTGCAGTTCCTGGGACAAAGCTAGCAACTCCATACATACCGGTTTTCTCCCTCTGTCCACCACAGGCAATCACCAAGCTGTCAAGCTTACAAAATGCTCAAGCTATGCCTTAAGGCACCTCCTTTTCTCTCTCTTTCCTGCTCTTAATATCCATCCTGATAAGTGAGAACAGCAGCTTTCCCCAATCCTCCACTCACTGCTCCCATCAGAGCTGTGTTCACATTTCTCCTGAACTTTGCAGCTGAATTTTATCTCCTCCCAGGACATATGACCACATTCCCATCAATGTACTGGTATTACCGGGGTTGAGAGACCAATTATTTTGCAACGTAAGTGCTGAGTGGGAGCCCAGGATCACTGAATTCCTGTCCCAGTTCCAACTCTTGTCAATATTGTCAAATAACTCTTTTTAAATAACGTGTGTGTTCAGGGTGCTTTGGTCACACTGCAAAAAGAAGTCAAAGAAATGGGCTCAGTGTGTTCTGGTTCCAAGGAAGAAAGCATCTTGTGCTTGATTTTTATTGCCAGGTAGGAGGCAGTGTCCAAGGTGACTGGCAGCATTCCTTCCACACTGCTGGGCACAGTAGTGCAAATTAAAGACAGCTCAGTTTGCAGAAAGAAAGGAGTCCATTTCTTTTTCATTTGATATTTTGTTATCTGATACTGATCTGGAAAACTTATAGATTATATTAGAAACCAAAAAATTCCACTTGCAGGAACAGATCCTTAAAAGCAATCATGGATATAAACAAAGACACATCTACAAAGATGTCCATTAAAGTGCTGGAATGCTACCAGATCAAGTGGGTAAATTTGATGTAAGATAATGAAGCACTGGTTGAACAAAAATGGGAATCATAAACATTACATTTGTTGGGCACTTATCAAACTTTTCACATGCATCAAATAATTTAATACTCATAACTACCAGAGGGGCCATTAGCATTATGATCATCATTCCCACTATATAGATGATGAAACTGAGGCTTAGAAAGGTTATGTAACTCGTCCCAGATCATGTAGCTGAAAGACAGCCTGAACTTCAGGTCTTTGGAGGCTTGAATCCCCTGGTGCTAACCAATATGCACACTGCCTCCCGGGAATCCAGGGAATATCAGGGAACAATAAGCAGCTAGTAAAGTGGTATTAAATAGAATATTTAACGCCATTTTCAAATGTCTGAAATATTTTAAGGTGAAAAACAAAGTAGCAAAATGTAACATATACAATAATCCCACTTTTGTAATAAAAAAGCAAAAGAAACATACCTATTAGGGGAAAAAAAAAATTTAGACATACCAAAATATTGACTGTGGTTTCCCTAGTTGGAAGGATTAGAATGGATTTTTGCCCTCATCTTTGTGCTTGTCTTAATATTTTCTAAATTGTATTAGTGCACAATGTATTTCTTTTTAAGCCAGAAAACAAGTCATTTAAGAAATTAAATGTTAATTAATTCTCAGGCTGAGGCACTAAGATTTTGACCTGTTTGCCTAACATGCCTGCATTGGCATGAGCCTATGGATGCCACCTCTGGAAGAATGCACAGGTGAAATGTGGGGGTGGCACAATGTGGTCTGGTCTGCAGAAGGTGGAGGCAATGGATTAGATGTACACATAGCAACATGAATGGATCTTAAGCACACAGCCTCGTGAGAAAAAGGAGAAAATGGAATACAAAATATGACTTCTCTCTGTCTCTCCCCCAAGACAATATACATTTTGAAAGAACAGATACACATAAAAAGATAGATACATTAACATATTAGAATGGTATATTTGGGGGAATTAACAGGAGTGGGGTGTGGGGATGTAAGAGAATAAATAAAATTCTTTGTGTGGACCAAGGATGAGGATGATAATGCTCCATGAACTGAGGAGTATGAGAAATGCAATCCCTGCACGGGAAAGCAAAGAGAACAAAACAAATTCCAAAATGCTGCTCTTCTCCCATGCTGTTGAAACTCCAAATTGGTAAGAGCCAGTAGAAGCCAAAGGGAGGAAAGCGGGTACTGGGTTCTTCCTCTTTGCCCTCTGATGGAGAATTGGAGACAGGACTGAGAGTCGAGGAGGAGGTGTATAGCCACACCTTCAGGCAGCCTGGCTCCAACAAGGGCTTCCATAGATCTCAGTCCTAGTGTTCTGCCATCTTGTCCCGCTGATCGTCATGGTTTCTTGCACTCAGAGCTTGTTCTCTTTTATAGATGAGGAGACCTTTCATCAGACAGCATAACAGCAGGCCAGCCCTCTCTTCAATAAAACCATGGACTTAACCCATTTTACAAATGGTCTAGTAGCTACCAGCACCTTTAATACTCAATGGGGAGTCTTCGGTGAAGCAGGGTTGAATGAATAATAGTCCCTCATCTTCAGGTACTCAAGGCCTGTAACCTGCTCCCTTCACCACCCACAAGAGATGCCAACTGAAGGCTAAGGGGATGAAAAACCAAGAGCCATGGTCTTGAGAGCTGGAAGAAATACTCCCATGTCCACACTTGGCCTGGAACAAATGGAGCCATCCACCTTCAAACGGAAAACGAACCATGTGACTCTGAACAGTTAGCAACTCTGGATGGATGTTACAAATGAAGAACTAGAGATCCTTCCCCTGTTTGGCAGTACCATGTAAATCTTCAGATTTTTGTATAAACCATAGGGAAAGAAAGGGGCCTCTAACCATAACTGAGATTCAGTTTATTATGATTCAGATGGTAGGCTCAAAGCCCAGTTAAAACTGATTTATCTAAGGAAACATGTCATTTCCTACATCTGCATATTATAGAATAAACCCATGCTGACCACCCTGGGGGGCTGTATTCAGAATTGTAGGAGCTCTTGTACAGAGCAAATCTAGAATTAGAGCCAGCTGCTATTGAGAAAATGGCTGTGACCTTGCTGGGGAAATGGGGAGCAAAAATCCTTAAAGCCCATGCCAGGTCTCCGAATACAGCGAACGTGATAAGAATGAGTATGAAAGAATCTTGCAGAATGTTTTAAAATCCCTCAGGAGAAGGTTGAGGAAGCAAGGAGGGATGAATGCAGCCTCCATTTCTGAAAAGATTAATTTCTCTGCAAGTCTCAGGAAAACATCAAGAGAAAGAACAAAAAGGTGATCTTTTAGAGGTCCCTATACATCTGATTCTCCAGTTGAAAAAAAAAAAAAGAAAAGAAAACATTTTTAAAGCACAGAACTTCTTCCTAGGGGGAGGAACATCATTGCCCAAAAGTGTAGCATGGAAACAACCTTCTATCCCCAAACCTGGACACGTGTCCTAAAGTTTTTAGCGATACTTTGAGGTGGGTGTGGAGGAAGGCCAAACAGTCAACTGCTGGAAACATAGGGATTCCTGGGGCTGAAATTCCCCCACTGGAAGAAGAGATATCCAAGTGTTTGCCACAAGAGGGCAAGAAACCTTGATGGCTAGAATGGGACTTGAGTGTATCTGTTAGAGCTATCAGCATTGTTGAAGCCACCTTTGAGCAACATTCAGCCCCTGGAGATGAATGCCACGGGACACGCTTTAAGCCATGTTAAAATGCCAGGAAAACAGTGGGCAGGCTCTTGAATCTGACCTGAAAGTTTACACAGAAGTTAAACCTTTTAACCATAGAGGTTGCTGAAGGAGGGGGAACAAAGGAAGAAGGTGCACCCCATCATGAGCAAGAGAGTCAGACATCAAGAGGATAACGTCTGATTCACCTCTGTAGGCCTTGCTGGGGTGCTCAAGAGAGGATTCACCCCATTCGCTAAAGATCTCGCTGCTGCTTTTCAGGGATGGGCGGACCTCTGCCCATAAGCAAGTTACCAAAGAACACTCTGCTTTATTGACCCCGATGTGTGGCCTGGGACACAATCTGAGAATTTGTGACATGGAGGAGGAGGGGCCTACCCTCACAGCAAGAGCACCACTGCCCTGTCCAGAAGGCAAGAGTTAAATGTTTAATAAAGGGCAAACTTGTCTGTACTTGCCTTCCTTTCCAAGAGGTTGGGCATTTTATGACAGTTACCTCAAGGATAAGAATTCATGGCTTATAATAGGAAAGTTGTTTGCTTTCTTATTATTATGCTTGGGGCTGTATCGAGGAACAATAGAGAGAAGAACAAGAAGTGCCACCCTGGTGCGACAAGAGATCAGCATGACTGGTATCCTTTTTCCCCCTTGGCCGAGCTCCTGGCACTCAGGAGAGAGGTGGGAGGAAGAGAAGGGGCAGCACGTCGTAGACTCTTTACAGAGATAAAGCAATACAGTTTGGAGAAACAGGAGTTCTGGGCCTGTATGTCACCCAGAGTGAAAGTGGTGATATTCTTATTTATGTGAAGCTGCTTTTCAAGTCTATTGGTTAAAAGAGGGTCATGATTCTAGATGATAAAGGCTTCCAATCATAGATATAAAAATGCTATCCTACATTTTTCCCCTTGTTACAAAGAAGTTGCCAGGAGAAATAATAGAAAGAGCAAGGGAGATAGCAAAAGAAAATGATGCAAGAGAAAGGGAAGAATAAAAGACAATATTAAAGAGAGAGGGATGTGTCAGGTGAAGTGGGAAAAAAACAAAAATCAATGTCCATCCACTGGGGCTGAATTATATTCCCTATAGTTAAGCATCTCTGATAACCACTGGTTTTAATTTTTCTAGAGTTTAAGTGCTGAAATCAACCTTACATACTTTTTGGTATTGGCATGGCATCAGTCACATACTATCCATATAGCCAAACACACAGACATGGCTGAAATTAAAGCTGGCTTTCCTTCTTACAGTGTGTACTCACTCTCCACAAAGGGTTATGCCCATAGGACAAGAATGATACTGAAACACTACTTTGCTGTTTGACTTTCTTTACTTGGATCTCCTTTCCCACTTTCCCTTCAAGCATGTTGGGCCATTTTGATCGCTGGTGAGCACATGTGAGCCAGGGAACCAGGCAGGGCAAAGGAAGCAGTAGCAGATCCTTTTCCTTGTGCCTTTTAAAACCACAGATATTTCTATGCCATAAGGCCAGAGGAAGATTTTAGGCATAAGTGGTTTTTCTTTCCTCATTTTTTAAAAAATGGCACAGTAGTGATTCAGTGATTAAAGCTCATTGTCTGAATGACAAAGCTTCTGGTCCACTGTGTCCTGTCATTGTCGCGGCTTCTGATTCAATTAGGGACTGCACACTGGGGGGGGGGGGGGGGGGGGGCGGTTCTTCCTGGTTTCCACGGACCTAAGACTTTTATTTTTATCACATATGAACTTGGTTTTAAATAAAGCTTTGAAGCTTCCCAGGGCTAATCTTTAATGAAAACGGAAAGGCAAATAAAAAAGGCTGAAATATATTCCAATGAAAGCAGCAAAAGTGTTAATTCAGGGAGGCTGGAAGGAGATAAAAATGAAAATGGAGCTTAAAAGAGGCAAGCATGGATTCAGTAAAAAGAAATCTTCAAAATTTAACAGTGATGAGATTAGCTACAACAGTTTGGTTTTACATTTTATTAATTTTCTCCACTGCCTGAAGTGCCATTTTAAAAAGCATAATAATATTAAAGATACCAATAAGAAATCATTATTAAATTATATAGTTTGCAGGGACTGAGCAATGCTACTAAAACCAAGAATATAAAAGCCATTATATCTAAGCCCTTCTTTTTCCTCAATCTTCATATTTTCTAGAAGTATCTTTTCACTGAAAAAAATTCTGCACTGATGCCAATCCAAAATAGATTATTTTTAGGAACTCTTTATGAAAGCTGATCAACCTGGCCAGGCGCGGTGGCTCATGCTTGTAATCCCAACACTTTGGGAGGCCAAGGCAGGCGATCATGAGGTCAAGGACCTTGAGACCAGCCTTGCCAACATATTGAAACCCCGTGTCCCTACTAAAAATACAAAAAATTAGCCGGGCGTGGTGGTGGGAGCCTGTAATCCTAGCTACTCAGGAGGCTAAGGCAGGAGAATTGCTTGAACCTAGGAGGCGGAGGTTGTAGTGGGCTGAGATCACACTACTGCACACCAGCCTGGGCGACAGTGCGAGACTCCGTCTCAAAAAAAAAAAAAGAAAAAGAAAAAGCTTATCAACCTGGTTAGGGTTATGAAAAGTATTTAATAGAGACAGGGAGACTTGTTTTGAAAGAATAGTGAAGAATGATAGGTTTGGTCTTCAAAATCTAGGCATTCCATTACTTCTAAACTATAACCAGGTTACATTAACTCAGGATGGACATTCTGTTCCACATAGCTCAGCTCAGGTTGTTCAGATGAGCAGCTTCAAAAAAGGATCTTACACCAGAACCAAGTTAGAAAAATGTGACATTGGTTGAGTTGGCTAAAAATTAGCACAAAATTCACTGATTTTTCATAATAACTTAGTTTTACATTCACCCCCCCCCCTTCAAATTACTGCATATAGGTGATTTTTGTTACAGACCTATACTGTTCTCTGTCCTCTTCTTGCTGGGTAGCAAATACCTTCCACAGGAAATGGGCAATGATATTACTGCGGTTGTGAATGGTTACAGTTCGCTGATTGGCCAGAGATATGTAGGTTTTCTCGATGGTCAAGGAATTCTTATCCAGCCTTATATTCATGTCTATGGCAGCTCCATAGAGAGATACAAACACTTTTTCACCTAGGAATTAACAAAGTACAAACACACTTCAAGATTTATTCTAAAATGACACGCCTAGGCTATCTTTTTTTCAAGATGAAGTTAGGCAAAATAGTATAAGCATCAAGATTTCATTCTTTCCACTGTACCCCCATCAGTCCAGAGATGAGATACGATCAGAAAACAAATACTATGCTTGGGGCAGTTAGAGAAAAATCAAGCTATCTTGCCTGGTCATTGCAATAAATATATAAAATATGCATTGTTGTTGTGGGCACTCCAAAACTTTTTCTTCTTTGTAAATAGCTTTCAATCCTACAGCCTGACCGGGAGGACAATCGAGTTACAGAATTTTACTCTATGCCTCATCTTTAGCTCATGCATGAGCTTGATTTGTTATCCTTAAAATGCTTGTACCAAGTATACTTAAGAAGAGCTGATCAGCATGAGAGAATTTAAGTCCATTTGAGAACACAGATCAGAAGGGAAAATTCAGTAACTTCAAAAATAGAAAACTGACTATTTAAAAGAAACCACATCCCTAAACAGCAATTAAAACAAAACAAAAGACACACACACACACACACACACACACACACACACACACCCCTAACATGTCTGGATAGTGGCTACATAAAAAGAAAACAAAAATAGACAAAAATTGTATTTAAAATTAAATATTTTTAAATATTAGGAATATCTTTATTCAGTATAGCAATTTAAGCCCCTGACTTTATTCAGGATGCACCAATTACCTTGATTCTAAGTACATAAGTGAGCTTTCGAGAAGACGCAAACCTACAAACTATATTTGATTTGATCTCTGCAATGTCACAGCAGGTACATTACTCTGACATCATATAGAAAAAATAAATATTGTAATACCATGAATGTTTTGTTGACTTATGTTGCTGAAGTTTTAAAGCATCATTATTTGCATCTTATTTTTTATTTTTATTTTTATTTTTATTTTTTATTTTTTTTTGAGACGGAGTCTCGCTCTGTCGCCCAGGCTGGAGTGCAGTGGCCGGATCTCAGCTCACTGCAAGCTCCGCCTCCCGGGTTCTCGCCATTCTCCTGCCTCAGCCTCCCGAGTAGCTGGGACTACAGGCGCCCGCCACCTCGCCCGGCCAGTTTTTTGTATTTTTTAGTAGAGACGGGGTTTCACCGAGTTAGCCAGGATGGTTTCGATCTCCTGACCTCGTGATCCGCCCGTCTCGGCCTCCCAAAGTGCTGGGATTACAGGCTTGAGCCACCGCGCCCGGCCTGCATCTTATTTTTTAGCAAACATTTCTGCTGCATTCACTATTGTATGAACCAGTCATTCAGGAAATCAACAACTCTTTATACATTTTAAATGTTCCTTAGGCTCAATAAATTTGGATGCAGAAAAAACTTTCCCCAAAGAAAGAAGTAGTAAGTATCTAGGCATTTGACTTTAAAATTTTTATTTAAAAAACATAAAGAGAGTTGAAATTTCAAGTACTATAAAAGCAAATACAACAAAACTAAAAAATATATTTCTCGCCTTCACCTAACTCCAGGTCTGATTTTTAGAGGTAAGAACTGTCAATATTTTTGTGTACATCCTTTCCAAAAAAAGGTATGCACTCTTGTCAACTTTTAAACTTTCTTTGAGTGAAATGTAACAATCTGACAAGTGAAAACTCATTGTTACTTTAATTGGAATATTCTTAATTATGGATGGTGGTGAACACCCTTTCATAAATTAATTGGCTTAAACCAAAGGGAAAACCCTTCCTCCAAATAAGCCAATACTCAAAGAACTATGCCTTCTGCTGGTTGTGGTGGCTCACACATGTAATCTCAGCACTTTGGAAGGCCAAGGCAGGCAGATCACCTGAGGTCGGGAGTTCAAGACCAGACTGATCCACATGGAGAAACCCCATCTCTACTAAAAAATACAAAATTAGCTTGGCATGGTGGCGCATGCCTGTAGTCCCAGCTACTCAGGAGGCTGAGGCAGGAGAATCACTTGAACCCGGGAGGCAGAGGTTGTCGTGAGCCAAGATCGTGCCATTGCGCTCCAGCCTGGGCAACAAGAGCAAAACTCTGTCTCAAAAAAAAAGAAAAAAAAAAAAGAACTATGCCTTCAAGATGAGGATGAACTGGAAGTAGATTAGCCTTAGTTCAGAGTTGAATATCATGCTGGAATTGCCTATGTCTTGCAAATAACTTCAAACCTTGAATTTCACAATTATTGACTGGTTATGCCCTGAGACACTTGGTGAAAGAAACTCATTTTTTTGGGGTGGGGAAAGGTACTTGCATCCAAAGTTTCAAAATTTTCAACATTGTTTAAAAAGCACATAACCAAAACATAATGATGCAATGCAAGGAAATAAAACTCCATGTGTTGGAACCAGCAGATAAAAGAAAAATGGAAATAGGCCCCCAAAAATATCAGATAGTAGGAATCATCAGGTAGAAACTATGAACCAATTACACATAGTATGTTTAAAGAAACAAATGGATTAGTTTGAAGCCATATGTAGAAAACAGAAAATCAATAAGACCCTTTAAAATTTTGAAAAAAGTCACACTCTAGAGGACTTATAGAAATAAAATAGTCTAAATTACAAAAAACTCAAAATATGTATTTAATAAAATAATTTTATTATCTATATGACAAATTAATGAAATGGGAGGTAGTTCAGAAAATACAAAAGGCAATATAAAGAAATAAAAATAGATGAATAAATACAGTAGATAAGATACAAGGAAGATAAAGTGAGAAGGTCTAAAAGTATTGAATTGGAAACACTCAGAAGGAGAGAAAAGAGATAATGAAGCAAAGACCGTATTTCAAAAGATGATGGCTAAGAATTTTGTTTGGAATTAAAGACATCAGTTCACAGTTCAAAAGGCCAGTGAAAGTCAAATGGGATAATTTTTTTAAAAATCAGACCTAAATATATTGCACTGAAACTGAAGAAAACCAAAGACAAAGAAAAAATCCTGAAAGCAGCCAGAGGAAAAAAACACATTATTTTTAAAGGATCCACACTTGGAATTACACCTAACTTTTGAACTGAAACAATGGAAACCAAAAAATAATGGAATGATACAAAGGTGAAAACAATGCCATTTAAGAGTTCTACACAAATTTTCCAGCTTTTTTTTTTTTTTGTCTGCAAATATCTTTCTTTTGTCTTCACTTTTTAAGGATACTTTCAGTAGTATAAATTAGCATTGTTTTCGTTCAGCACTTCAACAATGCCATCTGACTGTCTTCTAGCTTCCATAATTTCAGCAGAAAATTCTGCCATCAGTATTCTTAGTGTTCCTGTTAAGGTAATGTGTCTTTTTTCTCTGGGTACTTTTATAATGTTCTCTTTGCTTTAGATTTCAGCCATTTAACCATAATATGCCTAAGTTTGGTTTTCTTTGTACTTGTACCACCACAGGCTTGCTAAGTGTTTGTAAACCTCTGGATTAATGTCATGCATCACTTCTGGAAAATTCTCAGCCATTACTGCTTAAATTATTTTTTACCCCATTCTTCCTCGTCTACTTTTGAGACTCCAGTTTCATGTATTTTGACCTTTTGACTGTGTCTTACTTGGCTTTTTCTTTCTGTTCTATTTTTTCCCCATTCTTTTCTATTTCTCTCCGTACTTCCTTTTGGGTATTTTCTATTGATCTGTCTTCGGGTTCACTAATCCTATCTTTTGCAGTATCTATTTTGCTGCTAAAGTCATACAATTAGTTCTTAATTTCCAACACTATTTTTCAGTATAACACTGTTATTAAAATCTGATAAAGATATAACAATGATATAGGCCAATCTATAGGCCAATTGCACTTCTGAATAACAATGTAAAATTTCTGAATAAAAATGGCTAATCATAATATGTCAGCACATTAAAGGAATGATACTTCATAACTAAGTGGAATTTATTCCAGAAATACAATAATGTCCCACTACTAGAAATCTGTTTATGTAGCAGTAGATCTAAGGAAAAAAATGGTATGATCTTCACTGATGCTGAAAATGAATTTGACAAAATTCAAAATGCATTTTAAAAACATCTATAAAACAGGGATTGATAGAATTAAAATATAGTAAAGTCTCAGTAATTAAAATATTAATAGCATGGTAGCAGTACATGAAGAGAGAGAGATCAATGGAACAGAATGAAGCCAAAACAGACCCAAATGTACACTGAAATTTAGTATATTATAAAGACAGTATCTCAAATCATTGGTATAAAGACAGACTTCGTAAAAAAAAAAATATATATTGTTAGGACAACTTCATAGCCATATGAAAAAACATACCTCATATCTTATATCAGAATAAATGTCAAGTGAGTCAAATATTTAAATGTTCAATATAAAGCCATATATATAAAATGATATAAATGAGAATTTCTTCATAACTTCAGAGAGGGGAAAGTTTTCTAACTATGACTTAAAATCCAGATCCCTCTAAAAAACTAAGAAATTTGATTACCTAAAAATAAAAAACAAATTCATTCAAAAGAAATAAATACATGATCCATCCAAAAACTTGAATGTAAAAAGGATATAGGACCTCCAAGAAACATGTACAGCTGCAAGATAGCACTAGTAATAAAAGAAATATAAAATAAAATATCATCTCATGACCATCAAATTAACAAAAATCAGTTTTATGATATCCTTTTAGCAATATATTGACAAGAATGTGGAAAAAGAATTTTTGTATACTTCTGATGAAAGTATAAATTGCCACAACAACTTGACAAGCCAGTCTAGTATCCCGTAAAGCTCAGGATAATTTTGCCCTATACCCCAGCAATTGCACTTGTAGGTATTTATCCTAAAGGAAAATCTCACACAGCTGCCCAAGAAGACACTATACAAAGCTGCTCAATGCAGCACTGTTTGTAATAGCAAAGAAGTTACATCTTCAATTTTCACATACTGGAATGTGGCACATTAATTGAAATGAATCAGAGCAATGTATATCTACTTGTTTAAATATTTAAAATAACATTGAAAAAAGCAAGTTGGAGAATTGTATGCACAGTATGATACCATTTATATGAACTTTAAAACTGCTCAAGACAATATTATATATTGTTTATGGATAAGTAAATATGTAGCAATAGCATTAAAATGCACCCAGTAAAGCTCCTCTGAGGAGCAAGATAGGGGAATTAGATCAGAAAAGGGTAACAAAGTGGCTTCAGGTCTGTAATCAGTTTGGTTATCCAAAAATAAATAAATAAATAAATAAAACCTCTAGAAAGAAATGTGTATGGCAAAAGGTTGAGATGTGTTAAATATAACAGTGTTGATTATATTATTCTCTGTGCTTTTGTGGTTATCTGAAATATGTAATTGTTTAAAAAATTAATCAAAGGGAATAAAAGATCCAAGGGCTTATTTCACGCAACCTAGGGGTCAGAGAGACTGATATCATTAATTTGAGCTGCTCACTGCAAAAGTCTTCCTTCCTAGAAATATAGCAAAAGTTATTATTTTTTTCAAGAACCATCTAATATTGATTTTTTTCACCACTATCTTCCAAAACTCATCAGCTCCACAAAGTGAAGGAAGCAATAACTCTTCTCTTATCTCCAAAGCTGTTGAAGTACTTGGTTTTTATAATACTTACTTTTATAGAGACAATCTTAAAAAGGCTCCCCAACCCTTAGCTACTTTGAAGACTGACAGGATGGAAGTGGTGTCATGTCTCCAGGAATGGATGGGGAAGCTGTTCCTCAACATTAGCATTTTTTGTGTCCTTGGAGGACCTGTTCCCGCACTGGTACCTTTTTGGTTTCTGGAGTTGCATGCTGCAGTCATCATAGATGGGTTTAGGAACAATCTTTTATTACATCCCAGTACAGATATATTTGTGGAAGGTCTCATTTATCTCTTGCCAGTTTTGCTACCATCAATCATGTAAAAACAAATATGAACAAAATTAATTTTACAAAAATGAATGTGAAGCTAACTATATACACATATACTTCATACTGTGTATATAGTTATATACACATATACTTCATACTGTGGTTTCAATACTCTCAGACAACCGAGGACACTAAATTAAATATATGAGTGGAACCACAGATTTTCCAGGGAACTAACAAGTTGATGGAAAGTTTTTCATCACTTGGTCACAACAGGGTCAAATTCACTATGGTAGGGCATTGCTGAACCAAACTATTTGGAAGTGCTCTTTGTTCGGGAAACTTAAGCAACACTTATATAACAATAAATGGTATCATACTGTACATACAGTTCTCCAACTTGCTTTTTTCATTCAGTGTTGTTTTAAAGATTTAAACATGTAGATACACATTGCTGATTGTCGGTGGTAATGCCAAAACCGGAATTCTCAATCTGCACAGAAGGCAGTGTGAGATGCAGAAAGTGTACTGGTCTCAGGGGGTCCTGAAGACCTGGGTTCAAATTCCAGCTTTAGTGAGCTGTAAAGTCATTTAACGTCTCTGGGCTTCAGTTTACTTATCACTAAAATGAAGGGAGTTAAAGAAATGTCCCTTTAAATACTAACACCTGGTAATTTGCAAATCTTCACTTGCTATGAACTTATGGAAACCTTATCTCACTTCCCTAAACATTTAAATCCCTGACAATCTGAGTGTCTTAACTTCTGCTACTCCCTATCCTAAGCTATGGAATAAGAAACAAAGAAAACAAGGTCAAGTAATGTTTCCATTGCTTCTAAAGCCATGTTAAAACATTTGCTTCTTTTACATTACCTATGTTTGGCTAGATTTTCTAGTTATAACAGCACACATTTATAATTAACAATAATCCCACCATTGAAACAAAGTTGATGTGGGTAAGTTTGCACAGATATTAATAGATTCAGATAGACATTATTTAGCAGTTTTAACTGCAAAGTAGCAACATCACACTCAATTACTGACTATATTATATTTTGGTATGCCTCTACTGGCTTTTATGAGGAAAAAAAGAAAAATTCTTTATAGTTTTAGAAAGTTTACTAGAGTAAAATATGTAAATTACTATAAAGCTGCCGTGTGAAGCACTAATATTACGACTGTGTGTATATTTAATAATAACACATCATCACACCTTTGGGGAAAAAGGTTACTTGCCAACTTCTGACTCCTAAAGTATCTCCTCTTTAGTAAGAGACATAACACTTTTAAAAATGCTGAATACATGCATCGTCTCTATTTCCTGAGTATGCCAATGGTTAATGTCACTTCTAAGGTGAGAAGAGCAACCTCACCAGGCATTGAAGAAGAAACCCCCTATACTACTATTTCTGGTACTCATTCTAGTAACCAAAGTCTCAATAAAAATGTCTTTTTTCTTTTTCTTTTTTTAAAATTTTGTTCAAATGTCTTTTTTGAAATGCTGTTCTGAATAGCAGTATCTCCTTGAACCCTGTGATTATATTTAGTTTCTCAAGACTAGGTGAAAAGTGCAAAACTTAAACAACCATTTGTTTGTCTCTTCAGAGTCAAATGATACTTCCACTTATTTGTTCGGTTTTGGATTTGGTTTTGGCTTGGTTTTGTTATCAATGTAACCTTGTGTAATTGTATTTTTAATCTCTTCTGGAGGGGTGAGTTTATAAAAGGTATCACCTTGCATCAGTTCTTTCTCAATTCTATAATAAAAAAGATAACTAAATCATTTCTCAGGTAAAATCAGCTGCTTAAACAAACTTGATTTTACTATACACAGGCACACACAGGGAGAAAGAGGAAAAGAGAAAGGAGGGGAGAATTCTGGTTCAGGAAAACATTAATGGGTAAAATATTAGATACTGCTAAAACTTTATACTCAACCTCCTTAATTGCTCGAGCACTGGTTCAAACTCTGGTTGTCAGAAAAAGCAAAGAAATCTCCTAGCTTCATTTAATCAAGAATATATCCAGTGGAGGGCCAGAAATGGAAGGAACAAATGCCACTGTTAGGAACGTGATTGAGTACTTCCTGCTGAGGAGTGTCAATGCTGCTTCTTCTGGAACATTGTTTTAGGAATTACAAGGAAAAGACTCATCAAGAGCCCATGTTAAATTTCCTTCCCCAAATAAATTCATATTTCAAACAGCTGCAGAAAGTTCAATCAGATGCTTATTTGATGAAATGAAAAGCCAATGATCATGGCTGCTTGGAAAAGCTTCATGATTAATTGTGTTTAGGCAGTTATTAGCATTTTTCACTAATGGAAGGTTATGGATTCTGGTCATTAATAACCGGTTCACAATAAAGATTGAAAGCATATTCTTAGCAGCAGTCCATTTCATGTAAGGAAAAATTCTGTAAGACAGTTTACCTCTGCAATCTTCAGAGTATGACTTTATTCATTCACCAAAGGCGACATCAGAACCTGAGGGGGTAGAAACCAACTATTCTATGAATGGTTAATTTTTTTTTTTTTTTTTTTTTTTGAGACGAGTCTAGCTCTGTCGCCAGGCTGGAGTGTAGTGGCACGATCTTGCTACACTGCAACCTCCGACTCCCTGGTTCAAGCTATTCTCCTGCCTCAGCCTCCCAAGTAGCTGGGATTACAGGCACGTGCCATCACACCCAGCTAATTTTCGTATTTTTAGTACAGACTAAAAATATAAGGGTTTCACCGTGTTGGCCAAGATGGTCTTAATCTTCTGACCTTGTGATCCGCCTGCCTCAGCCTCCCGATTACAGGCATGAGCCACCACGCCCAGCTGAATGATTAAATTTTAATACACAAATATTTATTGTAGTTCATCCTATCTTTCCGTTAGCACAGCAGTATATATGTAAGCATAGGCATCATTCCAAATACTTATATAAAAGTAAAATTGAGATCCAGGGAGGCTGGGAAAATGCAGCTGCATTTCAAAGGCAGCAGATCAAGAGAGCAAAAATGCACATATAGTCATATGGAAGAAAGAACACTGCCCAGGAGTTAAGAGCTGAGTCCCGCTTCTAACTGGGCTTCTATTTGGCCTTCTGGTTAGTTCTGTGACCTTGGGTGAGCCACTTAATTTCTTAGGGCTTCAGTTTATCTGTAAAATCTAAGGGTTGGATGAGGTTATCACTGAAGTCGTCACTCAAGTTTTGATTCTATTGATCTATAAGCACTGATTCTATTGATCTATAAGCACTCTAAATCAGCTGAACTCAAAACCCAACCAAATAGCATTTTTTGAAATTACATCCCAACATATGTAGAGTTGTTTATTTATAAATTATACCCATATGCTAGATTGTTCATGTGTCAAATGTATTTAAAATACCACCAAATGTTTGAAAGAATGAGATAAAGATGAAATAAACAATCATTTTAAAGATAATGTATTCACTATGTTTACCAACAATTATTTTAATAAGAGTAAAAGGGTTGACTATGCTTCATTCTTTTCCAAACTCCTGATTTAAAATCTTGTGATACAGTGACCCAAATGTAATTTTAAGGCCACATTTATTCTGATACTTAGTTTCAGCAACTAACATAAGCAAAATCAACAAGGATATAAGATATAAGATGTAAGATGTACACAAAATCAACAAAGACATGGAGATCCAGACAGAAAAAAAAATGTATCACTGACCATATTTATTAGCAGGCATATGTTTCTTCAGTTTCATCCACTATCAGTACCATTAACACAATGGTTTTGGCTGAAATTCAGCTAATAATTTTACCATAATGGGAATAATTACTTAATAGTCAAACAGAAGGTTCAAATATATCTGTAATTGCATTTAACATAAAATGACTAAATAGTGCAATTAAAAGACAAATATTTTCAGACCGGATTTAATAATCAGCCTCATTGGTGACGCTTCCAAATGTCATACTTTAAACATGAGGAAAGTTGAAAGTGAAAGGATGAAAAGATTGTGCTATGTCCACACTAATAAAAAAAAAACTTCTATGTTGTATAAATATCAGATCGAGTAGACTTTAGTGTTATAAATCTTACTAAAGATTGAGACATTTTACAATGACAAAATGGTTAATTCAAGAGGAAGTTATAACAATCCTACATCAAGTATCATGACCTCAAAATATATAAAATGAAAATTGTTAGCACCAAAAAACAGGAACACCTAAATTGTAGTTGTGGATTTTAATGACATCTTCCAATAACTGATAAAACAAGGAGACAAAAGATTAATAAAGATATAGACTGAATGGCATCATTATTAACAAGTTTGACGGAATTGACATTTATGGAAGGTGAACCCTCTTCAAGTGTACAGGGAATATTTACCAATATGGAACATATTTTGGGTCGTAATGTAAGTCTCAACTAATTTCAAGGCCTGAAATCGTATAGAACTTGCTTTCTGTCACTGGTAGGATTAAACAAGAAATCAACAACAAAAAGAGATCTAGAAAATTCCCTAATGTTTGAATATCAATCAACACATTGCTAAATAGCTCATGGATCAAAAAAGAAATAAAAATGTAAATTCTAAAACATTTTCAATCAAGTGTTAAAAACAAAATATGTAAAAACATATGGGCTGAAAATTGAGTCAATTTTAGAGGAAAATGTATTGTCTTAAATGCATGTATTATAAAAGAAGAAAGGTTGAACATCAATACTCTGAGCATCCCTATTAAGATCTAGAAAAATCATAACAAATCAAACCTAAAGAAAGTAGAAGGACTGAAAAAATGAAGAAAAGCAATCAATGAAATTGAGAAGTGAACAATAAAGAGTTGGTTCTTTGAATAAACTAAAAAAACTGATAAAGCCCTAACAATATAGATTAAGAAAAAAAAAAGAGGAGGATACAAATTACCAATAAGAAAAGAGGAGATACCACCAAGGATCCTAGAGCAAACAATGATTAGGAAGGGTTCTGAACAACTTTATGCCAACATTTTAAGATTTTAGATCAAATGGAAAAGTTTATTGAAAAAGTTTAACAGAACCAATCATTAAAGAGCTGCCCCCATTTTAAAAAGTGAGGTTAAACAAATGGCTTGAAGAATAAAATTTTCAATTATTTAAGGAAGAAATAACATGAATCTTTAAAACAATTTCTCTAGAGAATCAAAAAGAGAGAACAATTCCCAACTTGTTTTATGAGACCAATTTGTTTTGTTCTGACAAGGGCATTACACGAACAGAAAATAATAGGCCAATTTTTCTCATGAATTTGGATACCAAATTCTTGAACAAAGAATTAGCAAATATAATCCAATGATTTATTAAAATGACAATATACAAAACTTGAGTTTATCCCAGAACACAGCAGGAATTTAGCATTTCAAAATCAATCATCGCATTAGAAGGATAAAGGTGAAATAACGTACAATCTTGTCAACAAATGCAGAGTATTTGATAAAATTAAACATCCATTCAAGATTAAAAGTCTTACAAACCTAGAGATAGAAGGAAATTTTTTTAACCTGATAGAGTACCCACTAAAAACCTATAGCAAACATCATACTAAATGATGAAATACTGAGCACTTCTCTTCTGAGACTGAGAACAAGAGAAAGATATTTGCTATCATTACTTCCAATGCACAGCATACTAAATGTCTAGCCTGTGGAAGAAAGAATAAGAAATGAAGAGCATAAGGACTGAACAAAATAAAAACTGTTATTATTTGCAGATGACCTGCTTGTGTATATATAAAACCCAAAATCATCTACAGACAAGTCAGAAGTAAATTTAGCAAAGTCTGCAGATAAAAGCTCAATATACAAAACTCAACTGTAGTTCAATAAAGCCACATAAATTTAGAAAATAAACTTAGAAAAAAATAACACACTAGCTATAAAATTAAAATGGATAAACTGTACTTCATCAAAATTAAATTGTTCTGCTAATAAAAAGACATTAAGAAAATTAATTTCTCACTGTGAGAAAACATTCACAATAATTATTTCTGAAAGACTTATATAAAGAATATATATATATTTCTTTTTTTTTTGAGATGGAGTCTCACTCTGTCACCCAGCCTGGAGTGCAATGGCTTGGTCTCGGCTCGCTGCAACCTCTGCCTCCCTGGTTCAAGCGATTCTCCCATCTCAGCTTCCTAAGTAGCTGGGACTACAGGTGCATGCCACAACACCCAGCTAATTTTTGTAGTTTTAGTAAAGATGGGGTTTCACTATGTTGGCCACGCTGGTCTTGAACTCCTGAGCTCGTGATCCACTCGCCTTGGCCTCCCAAAGTGCTGGGATTACAGGCGTGAGCCACCATGCCCAGCCAAGAATATATTTTTTAAAACTACCAGTCAACAACAAAATGATAAACTCCCCATAAAGAATGGGCAAAAGACTTAAACATGTACTTCAGAAAAAAAGACATCAAAATGGGCAAAAAAAGCACATGAAAAGAGACTCAACATCATTCATTATTAGAAAAATGCAAATTAAAACCAAAATAAGGTACCACTTTATACTGAGTAGAATGGCTAAAATTAAAAGACTGACATGACCAAGAGTTGATGAGAATGTGGAGTTTCATACATTCATTGCAGATGGGAATATAAATAAAATGGTTCAACCACTTTAGAAAACCATTTGGAAGTTTCCTACGAAGTTAAGCATATGATGACTCTATGACTCAGCAATTCTACTTTTAAATATTTACCCAAGAGAAATAAAAACAAATGTATATCTGCACACACACACACACACACACACACACACGATGTGTACAAGAATGGTTATTTTATTTTTTATTTTTGGAGACAGAGTCTCGCTCTGTCGCCCAGGCTGGAGTGCAGTGGTGCAATCTCTGCTCACTGCAACTTCCACCTCCCAGGTTCAAGCAATTCTCCTGCCTCAGCCTCCTAAGTAGCTGTGACTACAGGCACATGCTGCCATGCCTGCCTAATTTTTTTGTATTTTAGTAGAGACGTGGTTTCACCATGTTGCCCAGGCTGGTCTCAAACTCCTAAGCTCAGGTAATTCGCCCACCTCGGCCTCCCAAGGAATGGTTATTAAAGCTTTATTCATAATAGCCAAAAAATTCAAAAATCCAAATTTACATTAACAGGAAAATGAATAAATTATATGTAACCATATGGTAGAATACTTCTTAGCAATAAAAAGGGAGTTACTACCATACACAAGGACATGGATAAATCTCAAAAACATCACATTGAGGGAAAGAAACAAGACTCAAAAGAGTATATACTGTATGAGCGCATTTATTTGAAGTCCAAGAAGAAGGAAAACTAATATAGGGGGATAGAAATCAGAGCCTCTGGGTGGGGGATGGAGGGATTGCCTGGGAATCAGCATGAGGCAGTGGCTGTTCAGTCTCTTGAACTGGGCAGTGCGTACATAGGTAGTTATGCTTGTCAAAACTTACCAAACTGTATACACTCTGTGCATTTTATATTTAAATTATACTTACATAAATTATATTTAAATTAAATCAGTAAAAATATAAAAAACCACTTATACTAACATCAAAAACCACTGAATGCTTACAAATTAATAATTAAAGAACAAGTGAAGAAAGGACTTGAATAGGAGTAGAGCTAATGAAAATATTCAAGGCTTCTACACAGAAAACTATTGCTGAGAAAAAGTAAAGAAAACCAAATACATGGAAGGATAAACTATGTTTATAACATGATGGAGAGACAGGACTATAAAGTAGTAGGAAAGAAGGAACTAGTCTATAAATAATAATGAACAATGTGAAAAAGGCATACACTGGAGTCACTTCCAGGCAGTCAATGAAACTAGAGACTTCATCAAAATACTTGAGAAAATATTTTTATTTGTTTTATTTATTTATTTATTTATTTACTTGTTTATTTTTAGAGACAGACTCTCACTCTGGTGCTCAGGCTGGAGTGCAGTGGCAGGATCACCACATCCTCGACTCCCAGGCTCAAGCAATCCTCCCACCTCAGCTTCCCAAGTAGCTGGGACTACAGGTATGCACCACCACACCCAAATAATTTTTGTTTATTTTTGTAAAGACGAAGTCTGGCTGTGTTGCCCAGGCTGGTCTCAAACTCCCGGGCTCAGGCAATCCTCCTGCTGTAGCCTCTTAAAATGTTGGAATTACAGGTGTGAGCCACCGCAGCCGGCTGAGAAAGTATGTTTACAACTACTTTTAAATTGATCACTAACCTCATAGGACAATAAGGACATCAATGTGAAGACAAGCATACCAAGAAATAGTCTAGTGCCAAGGCTGGCCTTTGCCCTAATGGCTTTTGTGAACCTTTGGACTTCTGCTTTAAAGACTGCATTATGTGCTGAGCATAGCAGATAAAGTCCAGGGCCTGCCCAGGGTTGGAAAAAAATTATAAAACACAAAAAGACATAAGACACTCTGGCTGAAAACCAGCAGAAACAATAAACAGCAAACTAAATAAGTAGATTTAATTTCTTTGAATTATCAGATACAGAATATAAATAACCACATTTAATATATTTAAGAAATCAAAGGGCAACTTGAAAAATAAAAGAGAGGAGAGCAGTCAGATTTGATAAGAACCAAATAAAACTTCCAGAAATAAAAACAATAATAATAATTAAAAAGTTAAAACTCAGCAGGTGAGAGACTTCACTGAAGAGGGGATTATTGAATGGAATAATAGTTAAGAAGAAAGTATCCAGATCAGTCTACAGAGGAAAAGAAATGGAAAATATATAGGTAAAAATGAGTGAATAACAGTGCAATAATAGATTAAGTAATGGAATAACAGAGTATTCCGTGTTCCAGAACAAGATGGAAAATAGCAAAGAATGCATATGGGGAAACAATGACACACAGCCTCTACATCACACATACACAAAAATTAAATAAAAGATAAGGCATTAACCTAAACACAGAAGCTAAAACTATAACCCTTCCAGAAGTAAACATGGGAGAATATATTCATGATCTTGCAGAAGGTAAAGATTTCCTAGCACGGAGGCAAAAAGTGTTAATCTTAAAAGAAAAGAAAACTGATAACATGGATTTCATCAAAATTCAAAATTGCTGCTTATTAAGAAATATTATCAAGGAAATGAAAAGGCAAGCTACAGACTTGGAGAAAATATTAATAATACATATATCTGACAAAGACACATGCACACGTATGTTTATTGCAGCACTATTCACAATAGCAAAGACTTGGAATCAACCCACATGTCCATCAGTGACAGACTGGATTAAGAAAATGTGGCACATATACACCATGGAATACTATGCAGCCATAAAAAAGGATGAGTTTGTGTCCTTTGTAGGGACATGGATGCAGCTGGAAACCATCATTCTTAGCAAACTATCACAAGAACAGAAAACCAAACACCGCATGTTCTCACTCATAGGTGGGAACTGAACAATGAGATCACTTGGACTCGGGAAGGGGAACATCACACACCGGGGCCTATCATGGGGGGGGGAGGGGGGAGGGATTGCATTGGGAGTTATACCTGATGTAAATGACGAGTTGATGGGTGCAGCACACCAACATGGCACAAGTATACATATGTAACAAACCTGCACGTTATGCACATGTACCCTACAACTTAAAGTATAATAATAATAAATAAATAAATAAAGGTCTAGTATTTAGAATACTGAGTAATAAAAGGTACTTACAAATTAATAACAAAAGAATAAACGAAGAAAGGTCTTGAACAGACACTTAAAAAGATACACGAATGACCTGGTAAGCACCTGAGAAGGCACTCAACATCATTAATCATTAGGGACATGAAAATTAAAACCACTGATAGACATCACTTTATCCCACTAGTATGTCTGAAATTGACAAAACAGCACTACATGTTGGTGAGGACCGTGAAGCAACTAGAACTCTCATGCCTTGCTGGTGGGAATGTAAAATGACACAACTATCTTGGAAAACTGATGCCCCAATATGTTATGAGCTGTGCTTTTAGCCTTCTACCCCTTGGTTACATGGGTCAAATGTTCCCCCTTTTGCTTAAGCTAGTTTCTCTAGCTAGCAGCCAGTGAGTGTGGCTAAAACTAATAGATAAAACAGACCACGCCACTGGCTGGTCTGTGGCGTTGTTCTGCTGGGCAATGTGGAGCTAGTGCCACTTAACCATGGGTCCTAAGGCAAGGGCTTGAGTCGTCCTGCTCAGATACGGGTCCACAAAGCCAGCAATTCTGACCTGTACCCTAGATGCCTTGTGCTGCTCCTTCTCTAGGTGTACCTTCAAGCTTCTATCTACACACAGATCACCCCAATCTACCAGTGTGACTTCTGGGGATGGGTTGTTTCCTGAGCCCTGCATTCCTCAAGCTTTCAAACATTAGGGACACAAGTTAGGTGGGATTTCTATCTGACTCGACATGATTTCTATGGGTTCTTTATCTTGTGGATCTGAGCTTACTTTTTCCCTGGCTGTGTACTTCTGTTTTCTCCCTACAATGCCCTTCAGCAGATAATCTGGGTCCATCAACATGAATGGGTAAAACAGAAGTGAGAAGGAAATGAGAAAAAGCATAAAATAATAAATGGCAATGTAAAATATTAATTTGAAAGTCAACTTTGGAGACTGCATAATGTATATGCCATCTACATGACCGTAAATTAAAAATTTGCAACAATGTGTAATTTTCGTGATTATGGAGGGTGTGACCTTCAAGAAAACGCTAGTGGCAACAGACACAGTCCTATATTCCTGTAAGATGTTACGTAAGATATTTGCATAAGATATTTGCACATTCTAAGGATGAAAGTAACAGATCTTACATAGACTAGTGGGCACATTCAAGAACATTCTGAATTGGGGTTTACATTTTTAAAATGTTAGACAAATATCACAATAAATCAAATGGAAAATCCATGGGGCATTAAATTACCTGCAAATTTAATATACAGACAACCTCAGTCCACCAGTGTGGCTTCTGGGGATGGGGATGGGCTCCTTCCTGTGTCCTGTATTCCTCAGGCTTTCAAGCACTTGGGACACCTGTTAGGGGATTTCTATCTGACTCCACATCATTTCTACTGGAGGCATTCACTGTTTGTTTGTTTGTTTACTTTTGTCTTGTGGATCTTAGCTTACTCAAATGCAGCCAAAATAACCATTTCCTATTCAGCTTTATCATATTTTTTAATTTTTTAAAATTGATTTTATTATTATTTATTTATAATTTCAATGTTTTTTGGGGGGAATAGGTGGTGTTTGGTTACATGAATAAGTTCGTTGGTGGTGATTTCTGAGATTTTGGTGCACCCATCTCCTGAGCAGTGTACACAGTACCCAGTGTGCAGTCTTTTATCCCTCACCCTCCTCCCGCCCTCTCCCCCAAGTCCGCAAAATGCATTGTATCATTCTTAAGACTTTGCATCCTCATAACTTGGCTCCCACTTATGAGTGAGAACATGCCCATCTGACCTTTCTTAACATGTAGAACCTTTAACGAAGAATACCGCATACCTGTGTCATAACACACGATAAGTCTTCCACTGTGATCGCCCACACTCTGTGGCTCAAACTCCACTTCCAGTTGCATGGATTCTCCCACATTAAGAGTTCCAACAGCCGGTTCTACAGAGAAAGGCCTGCAACACACGGAGAGGCACATCATCAGAGCACATTTCTGACTAGTGTGAGAGGGGGAGGAGAGGAGACGGGAGTTCTAGTTCTGCAGACAGCTCAGGCCCAGCACTGCAATTTCATGATCCGGAAGTGAAGTAGACTTTTGCTACCTAATGTGAAAGAACTTTAGTCTTAATGTTAAAATGACAGTATTAGATTAGCAAGTGTAAGGGCAACTTAAATGATGCAACAGTATTCTTGTTTGTGTCCTTGCCATTCAGCCCTGCTTTTAACGTTCATTGAGTATCCCTGCTGGGTTCAGGCACTCGAGTTAGGGTGACTGCAAATGAATCAAATCCAGCCTTTGTCCTCAAACACTGAGATTGCTGTAAGGAACAGACTTAAAATATGTATGCAAATATTGTCATTTTCAAAAGAACAGTGCCTTCAAAGGGATAAAAATCAAGTTTTGTGAGAGTTCACAGGAGAGAGGGCATCACAGTGGAAAAACACATCAGAGCCCCAAAAGGAAAGGGATGGCACCCTCACTCGCCTTAGGATAATTAAGGACAGATGAAGAGAGGGTCTATTTTAAAAGGGTGGGAGGGGTGTGGAGGAACTACAGGAGATGATGCAATAGCTCAGGTGGTAAATAACAGTAGTGCTGCCACCAAAGAGCCATGGAGAAGGCATGGTTTTGAAATCCACAAGGAGAGGCCTAAGAGAAGGTTGCCTTATGGGGAGCAAGGAGATGGAGCCAAGGAGACTGCAGCCCAGGTGGTCTCCCAGGGAAGACAATGGGGAAACAATATCCTGACCTCACATCCCCTCCCATCTCATTGTCTACCAGACCCTCACTGGGTGAACACAACCAGAGCCAGAAATGGGAGTTGAGGGCTGTTGACCCAGGCTGTAGAAGCCAGCCTCCGGGGCTAGAGCCAACTGAAGAAGGGTGGAGAGTGCATTTGAAAAGGCAAACTGAGGACAAATTCTGTGTCTTGAAAATATAATTTGGGATGCAGACATTGTGGGGAGTGAGGGTTGATTTAGAAACAGGAAATAGTTTAATTGTTTTGGAAGGGAATAGTTAAAGAGAGAAGCTGGATCTGATGGTGAAATACCTTAAATAACTTAGAGAGTTCTTCCTAAATAGGAAACCTAGCCCATTTAATTATTTTCATGGTCCATTTCACTTCTTTAAATTGCTAGTTTTTCAAAGTAATGTGTTGTGTAATACATCTGGCAGACCGAGCTGTTTCTGATTATTTACTTCGATCACAACAGTTCTTAGAGTTGTCATTCCTTAAATCTTACCTTAGATGATGAACTCAATTTCAGAAAATCTAAGCTTTCTGCTATAAGGACACAGAGTTTATGTCAAGGGTAGCACTGGGTGGCGTCTGAGAGTATTACCACAGGACCTCAGGTGTTCCCTACTGTGAGCAATTGGTTATTTTCTCTGGTGCTTTCTACTTGATCTCCGATCTCCTCTCCTCTCTTTTCTTTTTTTTTTTAAATTTTAAAAAAATTTTAGTTTTTTGTGGGTACATAGTAGGTACATATATTTATGGGGTACATGAGATGTTTTGATGCAGGCGTGCTTTGTGAAATAATCCCATCATGGAGAATCGGGTATCCATCCCCTGAAGCATTTATCCTTTGTGTTACAAACAATCCAATTACACTCTTTTAGTTATTTTTAAATGTACAATTAAGTTATTGACTACAGTCACCTTGTTGTGCTATCAAATAGTAGGTGTTACTCATTTTTTCTAACTATTTTTTAAATACCCATTAACCCTCCCCAACTCTACCACCCCCAACTCCCACTACCCTTCCCAGGCTCCAGTAACCATTCTTCTACTCTCCATGAGTTCAATTGTTTTGATTTTTAGATCCCACAGATAAGTGGATCTCCCCTCCTTTCACTTCTTGATTTTCCTGCTTCCTTTCCTCTGCCCTGTCCCCATGCCTGTGGCACCGATCCACCAGTGAACCCCAGGCATTGCTGCAGAGGCATTCTGGGGCAGTGGTTACTAGCCTGACCTCTGGAGCCAACTGAACAAGTTCAAAATCCAGCTCTGCCACGACCTTGGGCAAGTCACTTAACCTTCAGTTTCCTTACCTCTAAAAGGAGGGTAATGATAGCACCTACTTCATACGGTTATAGTGAGGACTAAAGGGGTTGATATAGGTCAAGTGCTTAGAATAATGCCTGGCACAGAGGAAATACTATACAAGTGTTTATTATTCTTTTTGTTATGGCTATTTTTATCTCCCTCACTGGCAGCCTCTAGATGCTGCATGATGAATCTGTGGATGTGTTTGGGTGTTTCGATGAGTTCAAGTTTTTATCATTCTCTCCTCACTCCTTCACACTGCTCTAGAGAGAGTGTAAAAAACACACACAGGTCATAACACATCAATCTCTTGTTCAAACACCTTCAGTGGTCCTCATCATCTGTGCAATCAAGTTCAAACCCCTAGGCATTTCAGGTCCCACACAATCTGTTCCCAACAGGTTTTTGCATTTTCATTACACACATACATCTGTCCAAATATCCTATACACCCGTCATGTTCCAAGTCAGCGCTGGGGTGGGATGGGAGGCAGGCTTTAGTCTCTTCACCCACAGCCTCCCCCAGCACTGCACCTGTTCTCTCTTCCCACCAGATTGTGGCCCCCACATAGACAATCGGAACTGCTAGGATCACATCAGATGATGTGCCATTTCCCACATGCCATACTCCTTCTGAAGCCACCTCTCACAGCCCAGACTCAAAGTCACTTCTTAAATAGAATCTTTCCTGATTCTCCCTTTTGTAAATTGCATCTCCTTCCTCTCAAAGACTATAACTTCCCTTTTAGTTTTTACAGTGGTTTACTTTGTACTTGAGTTGGTTTTCATGCCTACCTCTCCCAATAGCTAGAAACCCTTGAGAAGAGCTGGAAGGGAAAACACAGTCATGAGCACATATTCTATGCTGGGTCCTACGCTGGGTGCTTTACATATAGCAATTCTCCTAATCCTCAAACAAACCCCGAGAAAGTCCATATTGTTATTTGCATTTCAGACATGAGAAAACAGATGCTCACAAGGGCAGCAACTTGCCCAAGGTTGCCCAACTCAGTGGTGGTGCCAGGAGGGAAGTCCCTGTTCTTTCTGCCCACCCCAAACCACCCTGAATATGGAAGCCATGTGGTTAAATTTATTTTTGTGTCACTCATCACCCCATACATGGTGCTTTACTCAGGAGCCTCTCAGAAGAGGCTGCTTAATTGAATTACAATAAACTCTTAAAGGTAAAACAAAAATATTTGTAATGAACCATCAGTATCTATGACATCGTGGTGGAACAAAAAGGAGCAAACCTTCAGTAGAAACCGTGCCTTGTGGGAAGTGACAGTGAGCCTCCCAGTCTCAAAGTTCTTTCCTTCCTTACGGCCTCAGGAATAATCGGAAGAAGTGAGAACTGGGCCCAGTTTCCTGGCTTTGGGAACACCACCACAATATTTACTTCTATCCTTTGCCTCCCTACTTCCTAATATTTTCCTTCATTTTATTTTCAAATATTTATTGGTAGCAAAAGAATAGCTTTAAAATGAATTGGGTATTATTATATTGCAGTACCTAAACTATTAATAATTTTTACAGAGAAAATGGCACTAGTATCCCATCCGTATGACCTCCAGGAATCCAAGTTCCATGGAGTGGTAATGGTTACTTTGCCTTTGTGCTAATCGTTGGGTTTAGGTTACACAAACTTCTTCAGTAGTTATAATCACCTGGGATTGCTATTGTTACTTACAGCTGCCTAACAGATGTTAATTGGGTAGAGTGTGTTAAGTTCTGGTAGTTATACATTGTCTATAATTTGATTTTGTATTTCATTTTACTAAAATGCAGACAGGCTGAACGGGCTAGAAAATACCAAGTATCAGAAAAGGCTCTTACAAAGAAGTAGAAAGTGTTGTTCTTCAAGGGTATAAGGATGGTTCAGTCTATCAAAATATTTGGTTTTGATATCATATCTTGATTAATACCAAACAATTATGAAGGGAGTTTGGTTTTGTGAAAAATCATGAGCCATGAGAAAGATTTGAGTTTTTGTTCAATCAATTATGAGCTCTTCTCAAGAACTAAAACTATCCAAATGATTCAATACTTTAGCAGAAGACTAAATATTGATCCTACAATATTAAATATTGAATATAACATTAGTGTTTATTCTTCAGATGATCTTTCTTGTTTAATTCCTTGAGATTTTAGATTTTGAAATTGCTTCTTAATCCTATTTCACCTTCCAATGTTAATCCTACTTTAATCATCAAAGTTATTCTGATACCTACTAGAGTTTTAGATCAGATTTAACAATAATTGCTTATGTTCTTTGTACATTTTATAGCGCATTGCAGCCTCTTTTATTAGTGTAAAACATTATGCTTATTTTATAGTACTTGGAGAACATGTTTTATTTTATTGTAGAGGTTTATAGTTGTAGTTTTGCCTTTGTGATATATCGTTGGTTAGGCATCTTATAAACATTTATTGGGTGCTTATTTATCCTAGACAGATGCTGGGGACGTACAAATGAAAAGAGTTAGATACAATCCTTCCATTTGAGAAGCTCACATTCGAATAAGGATAACAGACATGCAAAGAAAGTTCTAGTTTTTGTGATTTATAAGAACCTAAGCATTTTATAAACTTAACCACTAATAAAATCATTATTTCAATGAGAAAAAGATGATCTGTTTTGCTAAACAATTTCCTGTGGGACATTATTTCTAGCTGTATATTGACACTAAAAGTGGCAGGATCATGGGCTTTTGACTCTAAATTCTCAGACTATATCCACTGCTCTGCCACGTCTATTCACAACCACATTAACTGAAGAACACTGTCTAGGAACAGAATCATCTGTGTGGTTTTTAGTATGGATCCTTGTCAGGGGATCTCCCTAGAGATTCTAATTTAATAGGATGTGACCACAAATTTAACCACATTCTTTCTCATTGAAGCCATCAGTGTTCTCTGTTGCAAACAACAGAAGCCAGCTGTGGTTAATTTAAACAGAAAAGGGACTGACTGGAAGGACTTGAGGCAACTCACAGAAGCAATGATGGTTGAAAAACATGCATTTTGTGGAGAAAACATAAAGCTATTATTTCATGAAGAGTCTAAACAGGAAAACAAAAATACTTGCAAACAGGGAATTTGAGAGACCTGGTTACACAGAAGATGGGAGAGGCGAGAAACCCAACTGAAGAAGGTGAGACAGCTCTGAGATTCCTAATGGTGGTAAGCTTTTTCCACCCCTGGACTGGAAGCAAAAGGAGAGGAGGAAGTGTTATCAGATCCTGGGGACCAGGGTCACCTGGCAGAAGTTAGAACCATGGCAGGCCAGCCTGACAGTGGCTAGAACCATGGAGGAGATGCAGTGGAGGCTGGGGACTCTGCTGAAGACAAAGAGGGAGGAGGTTTCTTCGTTCTTCCTACTCTCCAGTCTCTTGCTAGTGTCCCTGACTGGTCAAACCTAGCTGGAATCCAGCTGAGCCAGGAGGCTAGGAAGACTCACAAAGCCCCACAGTGACACTGAGCAGTGCAGGGGAATGGTGAAACATGGACCTGAGGGCAAACAAGCCCAGAGCTGGCCCAGGTTTGCATGAATCCAGGTTTTAATGTTAACTTACTGGGGGAGTTTGGGTACGTAATTTCACTCCTCGGGCTTTACTCCCTTCACAATAAAATGGGAATGTTGGGCCAGCATGTCTACTGTTGACGATTCTTGGCCAGTCCCTGAGTTGCCTCCCATTTTACCTTAGAATTGTTTCTATATTAGGAAAACATGATAATTCATATTCAAAGGTAGATGGATAGAAAGGTTTTAGATTTTTTTTGCAACTTCACACTATTAAATCTGTGAAGTGATTTTTGCTTCACATTCACACGAATCTAAAATATACAAAATTGCCATTTTGGGGTGGTTTTTTCAGATTCAGCCAAACAGCCCAGGAAGATATGTTCCTGCACTTGCATTTCCACCTTAGGTAGATTCTTTCTTTTCACAGAAAAAAATACCAATGTAACAGTTTTTCATGGGTATTGTGAATGGTGGTTGTGGGAGACCATTTTTCAATGGAAAAAGATGTGTTTTTTTTTTGTTTTTTTTCTCTTTTTTGAGACAGGGTCTCTCTCTGTCACCCAGGCTGCAGTGCAGTGGCATGATGATGGCTCACTGCAACCTCGACCTCCTGAGCTCAACCTTGGCCTCCCAAGTAGCTGGAACTGCAGGTATGGACCATTACACCCAGCTTATTTTTTTGCTTTTTGTATTTTTTGTAAAGACAGGGTTTTACCATGTTGTCCAAGCTGGTCTCAAACTCCTGGACTCAAGTGCTCCACTCACCTTGGCCTCCCAAAATGCTGAAATTACAGGCATAAGCCACCATGCCAGGCCAAGATGGGTTATTTCTAATTCATGGGAAGCCAGTTGAACAACCTGCTTCCTTCTCCCTCTATCAAAATATGTGAAGCTTGCCATGAGATGACAAACAAGGCCTGTAGAGCATTTATGAATAATGTCAGGAGACACTGGTTTCCAAAAGAACTTTTCCTTTGCCTCTAGTGGTTGATTTATTTAAAGTGGTTCAGAATCTTGCTCCTAGCTAGGATGCAGAAAGCTGGAAAGAATGTTTCTTTTACCCTAACCATGAGAGAAAGTGAGATAATAACAAAATCACAATTTTTCTTGTGCCTGTCTGAGAGCTGAGGTAGCACATCAAATAGCCTGAAATCTAAAGACAGATAACCCGTTTCCCCCAAGGGAGATGGGACATGTACATACAATTTAGACTGTGGCTTTTACCTGTGGCAGGCAGAACTTTCCTGCAAGCAGAAGAAAAAGTGAAAGGGGATGGAACAAAAAAAAAAATATTTGGAGAGATAATGGCTGAGATTTTCCAAAAATAATGAAAGATTCAGGAAGCTCAGAGAACCTTAAGCAAAATTAAAACCCAAACCAAGCAAAAGCAAAACAAAATCCTTAAAACAAAAAACAAAACATAAACAAACTTACACCTAGACATATCATTTCCAAACTGCAAAAACAAAATAAATCATGCAAGTAGCCCAAGAAAAAGAGATAATTACATAGAGAGGAACAAAAATAAGAATCACAGCAGACTTCTCATTAGAAAAATGTAAGTCGAAGAACAATTGAGAGACATATTTAAAGTACTAGGGAAAAAACCTATATATGATTGTTGGCCCAGAATTCTATATGGTGAAAAACATATCTTCCAAAAATGATGGAAAAATAAAGACTTTTTTTTTCCAGATAAACAAAAACAGAGAATTTACAGTAGACTTGTGCTACAAGAAATATTAAAGGTAGTTTTAGGCCAGGAAAAATAGGATATCAGACAGAAACGCGGTTCTACATGAAATAGTTCAGAGAGAGTGATTCACCTAGAATACTTGGAGAAATAAACACAAATTCCCTCCCAAAGGATGTGCCCTCAACTGGCAATATAGCAGTGCTGCTCCCTACAGTATGGCAAACTGGGTCACTTGAAAACTCTCCCACCAGAAAATACCTAGAAAGACTGGATAAAAGATAATGTAAATAAATGCATAACTGAGTATGCACAAAAATAAGAAAAACTTATATCATTCCAAAACAAAGAGGAACCTAAGAACCACACCAGTAAGTCACTGAGCTAATGATAGGTCTGCCCTGAGCTCCCAGTAGCCCAGAAGCCTGGGTTTTTAATAGCCCCGCTGGAGCAGGAGACAAGGCCTCACAATGGTTAAGTTAGGGGACTGGGACCAGATCCCTGTATAATCGTGAAAAATATGAAGAACTCCTCCAACACACTCCCATCAGCAAAAGAAAAAGTGTCTGAGTTTTTAATTAAAGGAACAATGTTTCTCTAGGACATTCATAACTTGAACTTGTATCTTATGAAGGTGTGGGATTTGCATATGAGCTATCAGTCCAGGAACTCCTAAGGCAGGAAATTACCAAAAGAGTACTCCATGGTAGCCTAACTTTTGGGAACAGGTAGAAGCAAATTCTAATTCCTTTTGGACAAATGCATCATTAAGTCAGCAAAAGATGCCACAGATAAGGCCCTACTGAAAGAGAACTTAAATCCAGTATCTATATACTACTTTTTATGGAAAAGAACTTGAACCCCTGCTTCCTGTCTTCCCAAGATGGTTGTTCTTTTTAAGACCCCACTGGTCAGTCACTTGCTCTCATGCCCCAGAACAAATCCTTCTTTTCCATCTGATAAGAGAGGTCCCTGAGAGATGGGATTGTCTCATCATTCTTATACTAGCAGTCCCCAGCCTTTCTGGCACCCGGGACTAGTTTCATGGAAGGCAGTTTTTCCACAGAGTCGGGGTGGGTTGGATGTTTTCAGGATGATTCAAGCACATTACATTTATTGCACACATTATTTCTATCTTATTACATTGTAATATATAGTGAAATAATTATACAACTCACCATAAGGTACATCAGTGGGAGCTCTGAGCTTGTTTTCCTGCAACTAGACAGTCCCATCTGGGGGTGATGGGAGACAGTGACAGATCATTGGGCATTAGGAGCATGCAACCTAGATCTCTTACATGCACAGCTCACAATAGGGTGTGTGCTCCTATGAGAATCTAATGCCACAGCTAATCTGACAGGAGGTGGAGCACAGGCGGTAATGCAAGCGATGGGGAGCAGCTGTAAATACAGATGAAGCTTTGCTCCCTTGTCCACCGCTCACCTCCTGCTGTGCAGCCTGATTCTGAACAGTCCATGGACTGGACCGGTACCAGTCTATGGCCCGGAGGTTGGGGACCCCTGCTTTATACTGTCCTATGGTGTCTACACTGTGGTTAGTCCACAAATATTCAGATTAAAATCCAGCTCTATCACTTACTAGCTCTGTGCTCTTAAGGAAATGATGTTACTTCTCTATCCCTCAGTTTTCTCATCTTCCAAAGCCAGCAACAGCAGGTTGAGTCCCTCTCACAGCTCATCACTCTGAACTCTTCTGCTCCCCTCTTCTATTTTTAAAAGTCCTTGTTGGTTACATTGGGCTCATCTAGTGAATCCAGGATTATCTCCCGATTTTAACATTAGCTGATCAGCAACTTTAATTATATCTGCAATATTAATTCCCCTTTGCCATACAACATGATACAGTCACAGGTTCTGGGGATTAGGATATGGACATATCTGGAGAGTCATCATTCTGTCTATCACACTGGCCATAGCTCATTTGAAGGAAAAAGAAAAGAGCAAACACCGATTATACAGCACTTGATATATACCAGCAGTTTCTGTTGATTATCCCAACAACCTTATGAATTGGCTGGTGTACTTTTCCCCATTTTTCAGAGGAGAAACCTGAAGGCCACGAGTCAAGGAATGTGGATGGTCCCTAGAAACTGGAAAAGGCAAAGATATGTACTCTCCCCTGAAGCCTCCAGAAAGGAATGCAGCCCTGCTCTCATTTTGATTTTAGCACAGTGCAACTTCTGACCCATTGAAATGTAAGATAATAAATTTGTGTCGTTTTACGCTACTGAGTTTGTGACAATTTGTTACAATGGCAACAGAAAACTAACCAAGCCAGTTATAAAAATTCTCAGTCAAGACCAATTTATTTCTATATTCTCATGGGCCATTCTCTGTACTAAAACAAGCGTTTTTATCCAGCATTTTGAAAAACCAAACAGGTAAGAGGATTTAATATAATATGGATATAAGATATTAAACCTGGAATTTTAATTTCCTCTGAGGATGAAGAGGAAGTCTACCCTACGTCAGCGAGGTCTCCCAGCTTTACAACTGAAGATTGTAACAAGCAGTTCCACCCCCAATGTTATGGTAGCAGATTACTTGAGCTGACTAGATTTAGCTATAATCAATCAAAAACAAGAGCCAAAGGCATGCATACCTACAAGTTTTGATGTGAAATACAGCAATTTTGTTGCCAATGTTTCGTACCAGCAGAATCTTCTGGGTGCTGTATTTGACAGGACAAGTGGAAAAATTTAGCTTGTCAGGAAAATCGAGAATGGCTCGTGCCCCTCTGGCTTTGATGGGTACAATAAACTTTTCTCTTTCAGTAACACAGGTCAACGTATGGGAGTAATCCTACAAGGGAAGGGTACAATCATTATTTGTGGAAAAAACAACATGATCATGATAACTGTGCAAGAAAAAGCATCGATGAGAGGCATTTTGCAAAACAACTTTTAGTATATTTCTATGAAAACTTAAGACAATGACAGAAGTATTTTCAATGAGATTGTCTTTTCTGAGAGAAAGAGAGAGAGAACAGATCTAGTGTTAAAACCTACAGCTGGTAGAGAAGCTATGCTTCATGTGTCTCCCAGGCAACAGGGAGGTAGGATGAAGGTCAGTGGCAGGCCAGGCCCATTTCTCCTGTAGATCCAAGAAGATCCACAACAGTTCCTTCAGGTCCTCCTTCCAAACCCTAGTTCTCCTTCAAGCCCATGTATTAGAATGATGTTTCTAATTAATGGCCTCTTTCTGCCCATACTCTTTGCAATGTGACTTTGCAGCTCCTCTATCAAGAAAGGAGCCTCCACTCCACTTGCTTTCAGCAATAAAAGGTGGCAGAAGTTATGCTATGCCAGTTTCAAGCTGAGACCTCAAGAAGCTTTGGGCCTATCCAGTCTTGCTCTTGGAACCCTGCCAATGGCATGTGAACAAGCCTGGGCCAGCCTACTGCAGGATGTGCCCCTGGATGCTCTAACCAAGACCATGCTAGACCAGCCTAGAGCCAGCTGATCCCCAGATATGTGAGCCCAGCTACAATGAACAGAGTTCCTTACCTGATGAGAGGGCCCAGGCAAGACCCTGAAAAACCACCCAGCTGAACCATAGTCTCGTGAGCAATAATAAGTGCTTATTATTTTAAGCCACTAAATGTGGGATTGTTTGTAATTATATAGCAATAGCTAACTGATGCATAAGTCAGTTGAAACCTCACTTCTTGCACAAAGCCATTTCTGACCACTCCAAATAAAAATGCTGAGGCCCTAGGCATCTCTCTTCCCCAGTAATGAGTTTAAATGCAACAGAAATGCTGAATAAAGTCACTCTTTATGCCATCTCATAAGACAGAAATAGAATACTTGCCTGCAATGTAGCAAAGAAAAAGTTAAGTCACCATAAAAGGTACCTGACATCTTTAAAAAGCTTCGTTTTCCTTCATTTTAAGTTTTCTCATCCTTTTATTGTGTGTTTTAGCTGCAAGGCAATCTTGATTAATGAAAAGCCATTTTGAACATAAATTTCCTTTTGGTAACCATGTGATAACTGGTAGTAAGTGGTGGAGGTTTTAACAAAAGCTCTTTTTGGGCTTTGGGCATAGAATAAGAATGGGACCATCTGGCATACAAATTGGCATACAGGGCTGGCCACATACTCAACTTCATGAAGCCACAGAACAAGCATAAAGCAGTGGCATCCCCAGTTTATTTATTCAACTATGTTCACTAAGTGCCCAGGTGCCAGCACGGCACTGTGTTAGGTCTAGCAATACAACCAATTAGGAAATGCAGACATGGTCACGGTCCTTCTCCAGCTCACATCAGGATGGAGGAGACGATGAACAGATGAATAAAGGATATGTAACACACAGTGCAACTCACATACAAATAAATATAAAGCTAAAACTGCCAGGAATGCTCACAAATAGCCTTTACGCCTGTAGTTCTATCTGTCCCCTTGGGCTCCAAACTCATAACCAGCTGCCCAGTCAGCATCTCATTGGATATAAACTTATGTCCCAAACCAAAGCTCCTGATGAATGTCACTGCCTGCTACCGTGCATAAAGATTTCTGCTGAGGGCCAGGAATGGAGGCAAAACAGCTTCAGCCCAGAGGGGGAACCTTTTTCTAGTACCGACAAAGGCTCCACAAAGACAGCTAAGGTCTGACCCTCTCTCCACCTGTAGCCTCCTGGTCTCAGTACTGGCATTTGCATCCCTCCAGCGGTCTGGCTTTAGAACCCTGAAAGGAGGCATCCCTTCATGCTCTATTTCTCAATTTCTTGATACAATCCATAGGATCTACCTTCAAAATATATCCAAACTGCAATCACTCCTCACCACCTCCACTCCTGCCACCCTGGTCCTAGCCACTCCGATCTTTCCCAGGCTAACAGGACTTTCTATTTCAACCCTTGCTCTCCTAAAGTCTATTTTCCACCCAAGGGTCAGAGGGATCCAGCAAAAATGTAAGTCAGCTCAGGCTGCTTCTCTGCTGAAAAGCACCTAGGCTGAGGGTGGCGTACTATAGAGGGTCTGGTGGCCTAGTGCCCCCATCATTTCTCTGGCCATATCTCCTTCTCTCCCCTTGGTCCTTCTGCAGCCACAGGCTTCCCCTTCAGAGCCTTCACACATGATGTTCTCCTTCCCTCTGCTTATTCATGGTGCTCACCCCCTCACCTCTTCAGCGCTTGGCACAGCAATCCACTCTCTCCCTGAGGCCTCCCCTGACTGCCCTATTTTCAATGGAACTCTCCCCTCTCCTGCCCCATCACTCCCTTGCCTTCTGTCCAGCTTCAGTCTTGCCCAGAGCCATCTGGTATATCGTATATTCTACCTCCCCAGTGAGTGTACTGCATGTCTCCCCCATATTTCCATGTCAAGAGGGATCTGCCCATCTTCTTGCCTTCTGTATACCCAGTACCTAGAACAGAGCCTAGTACTCAGCAACTACTCAACAAATACTTCCCGAAGGAAGGCAAGTTAGTAACAGAACATTCGGTAGTGATGAGGGACGGGAACTAAATCATGATATGGGGACAGAGAGACTGGAGAGCTCTTTCACATGGGGCGGGGCGGGGGGGACAGTCAGGAAAGGCCTCTATGAGGAGGGGACACTTCAGCAGAGACGTGAGTGACAAATGAAGCCATATGGATGGATGGCTGTCTGGGAGAAGTGTGATTTGGAACCTGTGGCCAGAGGGGCGCAAGGGAAGGAGAGTGGTTAGACACATGGCCAACAGATTGTGGGGGCCAGATCCCACAGATCTTGTAAGCCATTGTTAGGATGTGAGAGGGCTGAAGGCCTTTCCGAGGCTGAAAGCTGATCTTGATGTAACCTGAGTAACGTTTTAGAAAAAGCGCTGGCTGCTGATCACCTGAGGTCAGGAGTTCAAGACCAGCCTGGCCAACATGGCGAAGCCCTGTCTCTACTAAAAATATAAAAATTAGCTGGGTGTGATGGCACATGCCTGTAGTCCCAGCTACTTGGAAGGCTGAGGCAGGAGAATCGCAAAAAAAAAAAAAAAAGAAAAAGCGCTGGCTGCTATGTGGGCCATGGACTGCAGTGGGAAGAGGGATGCCAGTTAGGAAGACACTGTTGTAGTCCAGGCATGAGACGACACAGATGTGGACTTGTGTGGGCTAGTACTTAGCCTAGCATTTAGCAAGTAGTAAGTACTTGATAAATGTTAGTTGTCCTTATCAAACTTTTGTATTAAGTACAATATGTGTAAGGCAAATAGGAAAAATTCAACATATGTTTATTCTCGTTGGTAGGGAGCCATCTAGCCATCCATATACTGATAAGGATAATAATAGAACAACATAATTTCAGAAAGTAATGAGGGCTTCGAAGAAAATAAAGCACAGGAAAGTGATAATATCAGATGGGGTTGATTTAGGTTAGAATAACTAAGGAGGTCTTCCTGAGGAGGTGACCTTTGGATGGGGACCTGAACAGTAAAAGGAGCCAGCTGGGTGAGATCTAGGAACAGAGTGTTCCTGCCAAGGGGAATTGCAAACATACAAGTCCTAAGGCAGGAGTGAGTCATAAAAAGGAATAAATAGGATTCATGAAATTGATTAAAACTGGGTTGCTAGTATATTCTTAAATAACTTAAAGAATGTAACTGGATTGTGTGTAACTCAAAGGATAAATGCTTGAGGGGATGAATAGCCCATTCTCCATGAGGTGCTTATTTCACATTGCATGCTTACATCAAAATATCTCATGTATCCCATAAATATATATACCTACTGTGTACCCACAAAAACTTCTTTTTATTAATTTTTTTTTTTTAAATGGCTAGGCGTGGTGGCTCAGGTCTATAATCTCAGCATTTTGGGAGGCTGAGGCAGGTGGATCACCTGAGGCCAGGAGTTCAAGGCCAGCCTGGCCAACATGGCAAAACCCAGTCTCTACAAAAATTAGCTGGGCATGGAGGCCTGCACTTGGAGTCTCAGCTACTCGGTAAGCTGAGGCAGAGAATTGCTTGAACCCGGGAGATGGAGGCCACAGTGAACCAAGATCGCATCACTGCACTCCAGCCTGGGCAACAGAGTGAGACTCTGTCTCAAAAAAATAAATAAATAAATAAATAAATAAATAAATAAAAATAAAAAATAAAAATAAAATTTAAAAAATTGAGTTGTTAGGCTCTTATCTCTGCAACTAATTCTGGTTTCCAGATGGGAATGCCAGACTCAAAACTGACGCTATCCAGACATGAGGAAGTACAAATTGCACTAAGCACACTTGATCTTAGAAAACCCCACAGAATTCAACAATGCAACAGCCTAGTCCGATTCCTACAGAGTCCTAAAGAGATAAGTACTATTTTCGCTTTTTCTTCGGAAATCAAATCCAGCCAGCACACGTTTTGCTGGGAATTATAAACTGAAAAGCCCCTGGCACACGTGAAGACTGAGCATTAACTGAGGCGTTGAGAGCTAGAACAAAAGATGCTGCTGAATCCAGGATAAGAGGAGATCCTGAAGTGTTTGCCTCATTGTATTCTATACTCACATACCCGCTGCCTTGTTCTAGAAGGAATTAAAAGCAGCTGTAAATAGCTTAGGAACCTAATTGAAATACTGAGAGAGATGTTTTCAGACCTTTTCAAGTTCCCAAATGAGGAAGGTTTGAAGTTTGATTCGAATTATAAATTTTTTCATAATTAATTCACACACCCATAAAAGAATATAAGGTTCTTTAAAGTCCCTTACAATGTATTCCAATCTCTGAAGCTATGCACTTAATATGACTATATTAGATTATACATCATCATATATTGCTCTGCTGGCTTACAATTAATTCAGATGCTATGACTTGGGAGGCTCTGACGGCCTGCAGGCTTAAGCAGTCACTTCAGTTGATGAACTGAACACCCAGCCTCACAAACCTGCTTTTCCTCCTCTGTTCCCTGTCTCTGTAAATGACACCACCATTTGACCAGCTGTTAGCCAAAATCCTACAGTTCAAATTAGGTGCATTTCTTTCTCGTATCCTTCATCGATCCATCAGTAAATCCTGGCAGCTGTACAATAAAGGTATACATCCGGCTGGGCACAGTGGCTCATGCCTGTAATCTCAGCACTTTGGAAGGCTGAGGTGGCTGGATCCCCTGAGGTCAGGAGTTCAAGACCAGCCTGGCCAACACAGTGAAACCCCATCTCTACTAAAAATACAAAAAATTAGCTGGGCGTGGTGGCAGGTGCCTGTAATGCCAGCTACTCGGGAGGGTAAGGCAGGAGAATCACTTGAACCCGGGAGGCAGAGGTTGCAGTGAGCAGAGATCACGCCATTGCACTCCAGCCTGGGCAACAAGAGCAAAACTCTGCCTCAAAAAAAAAAAAAAAAAAAAAAGTATACATCCTTACTCCTCCTACTTCTCATCACCTTTGCTGTCACCACCCTCATCCAAACTTCCTTATCTTTTACCTGAACTACTATAGTAGCCTCTGCCCCTTGTATGCATCAGGGATCAGTCAGCTATGTTACAACACGAAAAAGAGCAAAATCAGAGCAGTTTACACTAGGTAGAAGTTTACTTGTCTTACACAAAGAAGTCCAGAGGTAGGCAGGCCAGGTCGGTCGGGTGGCTCAACAGTGTCATCAGAGACTCAAATTTCTAAATTCCTGCTCTACCATTCTAGCATGCAGTTCTCATCCTCGATGTCACCCTATGGGGCAGAGCAATTCCTGGGACCCGACTCTTTCACAGCCAAGCTGCAGGGCAGAAGGAGGAAGGTAGAAGGGACAGGGCACCTCTTGCTGTGTCAGCTCTCTTCAAGCAAGTGCCTTGGAGTCCTACTCACATCTCATTGGTCGACACTTACACGCAGCTGTGAAGGAGGCTGGGAAATGTAATCTCTTATTTCAGGCAGAAGTGTCCAATTAAAATTTGTGGTTCTCCCCGTACACTGATGATGGGAATGTAAATTAGTACAGCCATTATGGAAGACAGTATGGCAGTTTCTCAAAAAATTAAAAGTAGAACTACCATATGATCCAGCAATTTTACTTCTGGGTATATATCCAAAGGAAATGAAATCAGTATGTGGAAGAGCTACCTGAACCCACATGTTCACTGCAGCATTATTCATGATAACCGGCATGCTGAATCAACCCAAGTGTCCATCAGTGGATGAACATACAAAGAAAACGTTGGCCGGGCACAGTGGCTCATGCCTATAATCCCAGTACTTTGGGAGGCTAAGATGGGCAGATCACTTGAGCTCAGGAGTTCGAGACCAGCCTGGATAACGTGCAGAAACCCTATCTCTACTAAAAATAAAACAAAATAAAAAATTAGCTGGGCATGGTGGCGAGCACCTATAATCCCAGCTACTAGGGAGGCTGAGGTGGGAGGATTGCTTGAGCCTGGGAGGTGGAGGCTGCAGCGAGCTGAGATTGTCCCACTGCACTCCAGTGAGACTCTGTTAAAAAAAAAAAAAAAAAAAAGAAAAAGAAAGAAAGAAAGAAAAAGAAAATATGGTATATACACACAATGGAATATCATGTAATCTTAAAAAAGAAGGAAATTCCATCATTTGTGACAACATGGATGAACCTGGAGGCAATTATGCTAAGTAAAATAAGCCAGGCATAGAGGTGCAAATACTACATGATCTCACTGACATGTGGAATCTAAAACAGTCAAACGCTTAGAAGCAGAGAGTAGAACAGTGATTCCCAGGGGCTGAGGTTGGAGAATTGGGGGATGCTGGTCAGAGGGTACAAAATTTCAGTTAGACAAGAAGTTCAGGAGACCTATTATACAACATGGTTAATAACCATGTACTGTAAAATTGAAAATTGCTAAGAAAGTAGATTTTAAATGTTCTCACTACAAAAAAATTATAAGTATGTGAGGTTATATATATATTAATTTGATAATGCATATATTTATTAGCTTGATTTAGCCATTCCAATGTGTATATATATATTAAAACCTCATGTTGAACACTACAAATGTATACAATTTTTGTCAATTACAATTTTTTTTTTAAATTGTGGTTCTCTTACCAATGAGGAAAGAGAAAATCAATGTCAAGGGGAGGCCACTAGCTATGATGCCTCACGTGCCTCCGCTTCAGTCTATTCTCTACTTGGCAGCCAGAGTGCTCCTAAAATGTAAGTCAGATTGTGTCATCCCTAATCACAACCCATCAGGCTGGATAAAAGGAGAGAATCAAGCATTTCTCCTATCTTTCCTGAATGGACTATACCTCAGGGGAGCTGAAAAGCTGGTGAGGGAAAGTTTTGGTTTCACTGTTGTTATTGTTTTTAGAATAATTTCAACCAGTAAGTGCAAAATAAATTATAGAATTAGAAACTTAACCCTCAGTGATGTAGGGAATGATCTTTATTGGATCATTACAAAAACAAAACAAAATTTAACAGACATTGTGTGCCTCTTGATGTAATGCACTAGGAAGTACCACATCACCTGTGAAGGATTCTTGACCAAAAAGAAAAAAGAAAAAATTAAATGAATCTAATCACGGTTATAGATCTAACTATCAGTTACAGGCAACAGGCGGCAAGGGGCCATTCTAAACGATGTGATGGGAATGCAATCAGCAAACCTTGTTTGGATCTTGATTTAAGAAAACCAACTTAAAAAAAAAAAACTTTTTCTTAATTGTGAACCATTGTTGCACTTAGTACACAATGTTTTTTTTTAAAAAAAACAACTTGTGGCTGGGCGCGGTGGCTCAAGCCTGTAATCCCAGCACTTTGGGAGGCCGAGACGGGCGGATCACGAGGTCAGGAGATCAAGACCATCCTGGCTAAAGCGGTGAAACTCCGTCTCTACTAAAAAAATACAAAAAAAAAAAAACTAGCCGGGCGAGGTGGCGGGCGCCTGTAGTCCCAGCTACTCGGGAGGCTGAGGCAGGAGAATGGCATAAACCCGGGAGGCGGAGCTTGCAGTGAGCCGAGATCCCGCCACTGCACTCCAGCCTGAGCAACAGAGCGAGACTCCGTCTCAAAACAAAAAACAAAAAACAAAAAACAAAACAAAAAAAAACACAACTTGTTAAAGTTGGTTTTCTTAAATCAAGATCTAAACTACTGACTGAATATGTGATGATATTAAGGAGTGACTGTGGTTTTTTAGGCACGATCATGGTACTGTGGTTATGCTAACTTTTTAAAAGGCCCTTATTTTCCAGAGAAAAATCATGAAATATTTACAGATGAAATTGCATGCTATATGGGACTTGCTTCAAAATCTACTGGGGGAAGGGGCAGAACAGATGAAGCCAGACTGGTCATATGCTGAGATTTGAAAAGGTGGGTGATGGCAGTTCATTCTGCTGTTCTTTCTACTTTTGCATATGAGGAAAAGAAAGCCTTCCATAATAAAAATATTTGAAGTACTTTATGGTGGCTTCCTATCCCACTTTGTATGACTTCTAAGATCCTTCACGAGTACACTTTCTGGAATCTCATTTCCTACCATGTTTCCAACAGCTTCCTCTGCTCCAGCCCCACTGGCCTTCGCATACTTTCCCGAGCTGACTGCCAAGCATGTTTCTACCACAGGGCCTTTGCACTTGCCGTTCCCTCTCCTAGACAGCCCATACCTCAGATATTTGTGTGGCTTAAATTAGTTCTCTGCCCACATGTCACCACAATAGAGGAGTCTTCCCTTGACTTTCCTATCAGAGAAAGCTTCCTTGACTTTACTTTTGGAAGCAAGCAAAGCCCTTATCATTCCCTACCCTCTACTATGTCAATTCCTACATTAAATTGTATATATTTGTTGGTTTGTTTATTCATTGTGAAATGTAAGCTCCACGAAGGCCAAAGCTTGTTCTTCTATTCTCCATTGGATCTGGCTCAGAAAACTGGGCCTGGCACTGAGTAAATGGAAGAATATTATTTATTTTTTATGTCTTTTCTGGGTACGACACTATCAAGAGTTTTTTTATAAAGAAATTTCCTAAAATCCTTGTTAGCCTTATTATCACATTATATTTATGAGGTCCATAAAGCTAAAAAGTATGGATGTGACTATCTGGAAATATGAAACAAAATAAAGAGAAACACTTCTTAGAGAAGATTTCTTAGACATCTTACTGTTAATTGAAATGACAAAGAAGAAAGTTAACATCTAATATATTCATGACACAAAAAGGTAATTGAGCCCTTTTTACATGCTCTTAACATCTGTAGGCCAACCTCAAGTCAAAGAAACTTCTTTATAATTTCTTAGACTAACTTTTACTTACTTATCTCACTCTACAAATATTTACTGCACCCTTTCTATGTGTCAGGCCCTGTGCCAGATACTGGGCCTATAAGGGTGATCCAGATAGAACTGGGGAGCGAGAATTTCAGGCAGAAGGAAAACAAAATCCTAATATTATTTTTGCCAACAAAAGTCATTGATTGTGGCCACTTGTATGATACCGACATTTAAATTCAAATTGCTGGCAATATAGTTTTATTATTATTGTATACATAGATAACATAAAACATGCTCACATTTTTTATTCTTCTTGGGCTATGGTTTCTAAATTTCATGGTGACAAATTGGAAAAACCATTCTGATAACAAATTAGACATTTTCTTAAACCATAACTGAGCCACCCAGTTGCATCACTGCATGCTTTCTTCAAAGCTTGCTGCCTTTTCCATATGACAACACATTGCAAACAGATGCTTTCTTAAGTCCAAGGAAGTACTCTCTTTTGCTTTCCCACAAAATCCTAATATTTTTCATTCTCATTTTAATGGTAAAGATACAAATTTAAGTGGTCAAGAAAAATGTCAGGCTCTAGAATTGTATAGTGTTATTTTATGATGATACTGGCTATATTTCTACAGTATATGATATGTACACTAGGATTATTATATTAATAACATGTCCAATCATTTTTTTAAAAGTCTGAGTGAGGAAAGATAAGGAAAGCCAAAGTAAATTTACTGCACCTGTTATCTGGGCATTTGGCATTCTTAACAAGTTCCATCCCCAGGCAGCCAGATTAATAGATGACAGGGGAAAAATGTAAATTGCATTATCATCTTCGACGTGCTAATATTCATGGTACTGAAAATCCAATTGAAAGAGGGCTGGCTTATTAACTGTGGCATGCTGCAATTTACACATCTCACCCTCCAGATGTGAGGAGGGTAAATGAGAATGGAGTGTGCTGGGATCAGCAGGGGATAAGAAGGAAAAAAGTATGTACTTTGGCTATCAATTTGGCCAAGTGAAGAAACACTGACACTTGGTGAAATGAATTACTTTTTTTTCTTCCTAAAATAAATCTGGCTCTAGTCACTTGTTGGCTGCATTCTGGAGCAGCCCGAAAGACAGCATGCCCAACCCTAGCTGGTCATTCTGCGCACTGCCCTGTCGACTTTCCAACAGTGAAAGCGAATGTAGATAACTGACTATGTCATCATCGTGTTAGCTAGCCAGCAAAATGAGAAAAAAACTCTTGTCTTTGGAAATAAACTATATAGAGTTTAGAGCCAAGTCCAACACAAGATCTTAGTGTCTCCAAAATTGGATAGCTGAATTTCTCATAAGTAACCATTATCCTCACTATATCTCCTCAAACATGCATGTAGCTTTTGATAACTTTCAAATATTTAGAAGTAAAAGTATAACAACATTTAACTTAGTTAATTTTTTTAAATTAGGGGTTCCTCAATAGACATGCAATGCTGGATAAGTGGAATGGTAAGAAAGAATAAAAGAGCTGAGCGTAAGATAAGCAGCTACAAAACACAGTGAAGCAATAATCCTCACCAGGAATGTTAGCATTTCATATTTATAAACTACATAGCAACATATTTTAAATACATTTCAACTATTTCTTTGCTGGATAGATAAACAGTAATAAAATCTCTCTCTTCTTCTGGCTTTTGATTATGGAAAATTTAAAACATGCACAAAGAAGACAGATTAGCATGACAAACCCCCAGTGTACCCATTACTCAAATTCAACAACTCTTAACATTCCATTATTCTGGTTCCCTCTATACCTCTACCCACTCCCTCCCCCTTCTATTGTTATACAAGTTTTTTTTAGGTAAAACTTACGTATATATTGAAAAGCACAAATATTAAATGTTTTGACAAATGAATTCAGCCATGTAATCCTTATGCCAATATAGAACATTCCATCTCCAGAAAGTCTCGTGTACCCTTTTTTCAGTCAGACTAGGTGCAGATACAATGATACTTATCCAACAGAAGACATATTTTCTCCATCACAGAAAAAAACTAAGAAAAGCCACCTCCTCAAATCCAGCATGCTTTGTATTTCAAGCTGCACAAAGGATTATAATCAGCTTCCTACAGAAATGATGGTGTAGGAGTCTCACACCCACAGTAAATCCAGACCCTGTTGTCCCCACAGACAGTATCCAGATAAAAAGCCTCCAGAAAAAATGAGGACTTCAACAATATGCAACAAAAAGCCCTACATCTGGAGTTATTTATCTTTTTATTTATTTCAGTAGAACCTCAAACAAAACTGTAGTTTCCTAAACACAACCTAAGATATAAATAGTAATACTACAAAGTGGCAGAATTATAACAATGGTATTATTATAATGGTAGTTTTAACCACTCACCACAAGGAGTACATACTTAACAAGCCACATTAAATTCTCTATCCTTGCTCTCCAGAAAAGTAGTAACAACAGCAATAGTAGAGGGAATACTGGTAATGATATCGACAGCAGCCGATAGGTACTAGCAGTGGGGAAGCAAGGACTCCATGCTAGTTCTGTCTGACTCCACTGTGCTCTACTGATTCCAACCATAGAATGCAACACAGATAAGCATGCCTGCTATTAACATGATATACAGCCTGCATTTTGTTCTGCATATTTAAGACTTGTTCTCTGTCCTCACTCCTTCAATCATGCTGGTAAAACTCTTTTCTCCTCCTCATAAGTCCCCATTTAGGCCCACAGAGAAGAAAACTTCACCAACGATTCTACTCCCTGGAGAAGGGGTGGGGAGGAAGCCTCCACCCTCAGGCCCCCATATCTGCTCCTTCCCTCCTAGGAGGAACTGGAATTTCTATGACTGAGGAGAGTGAGATTGGGCTCCATTCCCCTCCCCACCACTGCAGTGGTGCTGACAGAAAATGGCCTCCTTTTTGACTGCAGGTTCTTCCTAGACTGCCTGTGAGCTGACGGTATGAGCAGGCCAGGCAGGCCTCTGCTCTCAGCTCTAGCTTTACCATTACTGAGGCCAATACTATGATATTATGTTTGAGTCTTGGGTCTCTTTCGCAAACTAGTTAGAATCTGGGGAGGAAAGTCATAACCAACTAAGGCCCCAAACTTCCTAGAAGCCAAAATCTTTATCCTTTGTCTCAGCACTCCTCTCATGACTACCACTGCCTACACCACTATCAATGACAGCACCACCACCATCTGTACCACCATCACCATCACCCATCAATACTACCAATACCACCACCATCTACACCACCACCACCACCCACCAACACTACAAATACTAACAACACCACTACTACCACCATCAGTGACAACAATACCACCACCATCTACACCACCACACCACCACTATCAATGACAACAATATTACCACCAACTATACTACCATACTACTAATACCATCACTATCTACACACCCCACCACCATCACCCACCACTACCCACCAACACTACTAATAGTAACAACACCAGTACCAACATCAATAACACCACCACTACCATCTACACCACCACCACCATCAATGGCAGCAATATCACCACCATCTATACTACCAACACCACCAACACTACCACCACTACCCACCACCACCACCCTCCAGCACTACCACCAATACCACCAACACAAACACAAATATCAACACCAAGACCACCACCAATACCACCACCACCACCACCACCACCACCACCTCTGTAAATATTCAGAATTGAATTTCAATCTGCCAGTACAAGTGTCCAATTTCTTGCCAGTCCTGGTATTACCTTGTTCTCCTCCGGAGTAAAAAGGATTCGGAATATGGAAGGCACTCCAGGAGCCACTTTGTGACTAATATCTTTGGGGCTGATTACTTTAAAGTAAGGCGAACTTTCTTCCACAACCTTCACCAACCTTGGAATCTGCAGGGAAACATGATGATAAACACTGTGCATGTGAAAAAGCAGAGAGTTAAACATAGACTGAAATCTCCATCAACTATTTACTAGACATGTGACCTTGGTCAGGGTTGAACTTCAGTTTTCTCAACTATACAAGGAGATGACAGTACTTATCTTTATCCCATAAAAAGTAAGCACCCACTACCTTTTAGTTTTAATTTTTATTAACATTATTGTTCTTACTTATTTTTATTATTATTGCAAGTCTTTGTTCATTTTTAAATTAAATCATTTAAAATTGACTATCGGCTGGGCGTGGTGGCTCATGCCTGTAATCCCAGCACTTTGGGAGGCCGAGGCGGGCAGATCATGAGGTCAGGAGATCGAGACCATCCTGGTTAATACGGTGAAACCCCGTCTCTACTAAATATACAAAAAATTAGCTGGGTGTGGTAGCATGCGCCTGTAATCCCACCTACTGGGGAGGCTGAGGCAGAAGAATCACTTGAACCCAACAGGCAGAGGTTGTAGTAAGCTGAGATTGGGCCACTGTACTCCAGCCTGGGAGGACAGAGCAAGACTCTGTCTCAAAAATAAATAAATAAATAAATAAATAAATAAATAAATAAATAAATAAATAAAAATAAAAGTGACTATCTTCAAGGGCTAACTCCTTAATCAGCTCAAACGTCACCCACATAACAGAGTTAAGCTGGATTTCCCAACATTTGAGCATTTGAGAACTGCTCTGAGAGAAGAAGTCACACTTCCTGCACCCCTTCAATGGCCCATCTACGGCACATGACATGCCACCTCATCCTCACCATAACCTTTGAGCTTCATTATGACTCCCATGCTACAGACCCTTGCCCAAAGTGGTACAGCTTCACCAAGCAAAGGTGTTGCGAGTCAAGTCCCAGCCAAACTCCACCCCACCTCTCCATGGGATGGTCCTGAGTAAACACACCACAAAGCAAGAGCAAAGAGCATCAGGATATCCCCCAGCACAGCCTCAGAGCAGCTCCCAACAGCTCCATTCTTTTAAAGTCTAATTCTTCTGCTGGAATCTGAACCCAGATCAATCTGACTCTGGAGTATGGGTTCTTATCATTTTAACCCAATTAAAATAGTAAGTATTCTGGTTCATTCTTATGCTTGTGTGTGAGAGATGGAGACACAAAAATAAGAACCTGACAGGCTCTATCTTTTGTACCCCACGACAGTGAGGAAGCAAATAAAAGGTGAATGGCACAGAAAGCATTTCTTGGGGCCCCAAATCTCTCTCCATGGTTCTTTAGAAGACTGTGAACTAAGGAAGCAGAAGAGCAGGGTTACATCAGCCACCTGGTATGAGGGTCCTGGAGTCACCAGAGGACAAGCCTGCCTCGCCTGGAGAGAACTGTCTGCTTGTTAGTAGCTGGATGTTCCTAGGATGGGACCCTCTTTCCATGTGGCCAGCACTCTGGCTGCATCTTATCAAGAGATGTTGTGTCATCCATGAGAACTGAGCATCTGGCAGACAAAACTCACACATGCCCTTTACCCCGAGTTGCTATTAAACAACCACTGATGACCGTTTCTTGTTTAAGGTCAGAGAGGGGTGACCAAAGGACGCTTTGGACTGTACCACTTTAGTAGCCTAAAAATACCTCAGCAAGAGTCAAAAGTAATATAGAAATGGAAAAAGCGAGTCAGAAGTGAGAACTGAAGTGCATGAAAAGACAGAGCCCTCCTGTCCGTGCAATGCACCTCTTCTGGAGGTCTAGGAACACAACCTTGAGCACCTCCGGTTCTTTTCCTTCTCTTTCACTTCTGCCCATGAGCTTCTCTTACTAACGCTACTGCAGAAAAAAATGAAACAGACTATTTTCTCCCGAGTCTGGCTTTGCTGTCACTAAGTCACCCCATTGATCTCTGCAAGGCATCGCTGATTCCCTTAATGAGCGGCTGTACCAAATATAACTGCAAGTCTTCCCATTTGCTTTGGATTCTTACATAGTCTTCACTTATTTTCCATTTTGTCTTATAAGTAAAATTTTTTGTCTCCACATTCTTAGACCCCGAAAGTATTCCTCCTTGTCTTTACGCCCAGATATCCCATCTCTCCAATGCTTTCCTCCCCATTTGATTACTTTTCATATTTCAAGTGTGCTTCATGCTGAACTTCCGCATTACTCTTTCTTTCATTATTGTTAAGTGTCAAGAAACTCTTCAGGCATTTAATATCTTTTCTTGAAAGAAACCCTAATTTATGTCTAAAGAAAAAGTCATAAGGCTGAAAAAGAAATCTTCCGTTGCAATCGCAAAGAGACAAGACAGACAGTGAGAGAAGCCTTCCAAAACTGACTGTAGACAAACTCTGAAGGCTATCTTCTATAGAAAGGAGAAGACAGAAAAGAAGGAAAGGGACCTACATTTTTTAGAAGTGAAAAGAAGGGGTTTTAAAAGGTACAATTTGCAGAATATAAATGCATTGGAGAATATAAATATAAATGCTTGGCCAGGCGCAGTGGCTCACACCTATAACCCCAGCACTTTGGGAGACTGAGGTGGGTGGATCACCTGAGTTCAGGAGTTCGAGACCAGCCTGACCAACATGGAGAAACCCTGTCTCTACTAAAAATACAAAATTAGTTGGGTGTGGTGGTGCATGCCTGTATAGTCCCAGCTACTTGAGAGGCTGAGGCAGGAGAATCGCTTGAACCCGGGAGGTAGAAGTTGCAGTGAGCCGAGATCATGCCATTGCACTCCAGCCTGGGCAACAAGAGCAAAACTCTGTCTCAAAAAAAAATATATATATATATATACACACACACACACACACACACACACACACATACATATATACACATACATATATGCTCAACAATTGCAATTCTCAGGAGTAGAGTTTATATCTTGAATTGGGGAAATGGTGTCTCTAATGAAGACTACATAAGCATTAATAGTAATTTCCCTGTCTTAAATAAAAACCTAGCCCAATTTGTCATACATGAGAACCCCGTGACATTCATCTGGTCAATCCTTTAAACAACAAAAGTTAGTGCACATGTTGGGAGTTCACTACTTGTGAGGCACTGGTTAGGACTCAACATATAGCAACAAACAGATACAGCCTTGTCTTCATTAAGTTTATAATCAAAGAACATGTTTTCATATTATTTTCCTAAATCTATTAAATTAAAGAACTTATCAAAGATCCCTCAAGATCCCACTTTACTATAACCCATTCTCATATATCCTGGAAGAGTTCACCTACCCCAGTGAACATACTCACTTTGTCATTGTTCCTCAAAATCAGTGGAACTTCATAGACTTCACAGGGAGTGTAGTTCTGAAATATAATTTCTGATGGAAAGGGCTGGAATAATGCCTGATCCAGGTCAATTCCTGAAAACTGCAATTGAAAGAGTAAATTATTGTTATAGTCACACATTGACAAAAATGACTGGGGAAGATAATACTACATAGATCTATGGATATTAAAACTAAACATGTGAAATATTCAAAAAGAAATCCATACCCAGGTACATCATTGTAAAAGCACTGAAAACACAGGACAAAAGAATGTGTAAAAGAAACTAGAGGGAAAAAATAGAGTATTTAACTTTCAAGGAGCAAAAGCGCATGCCTACTTTTCAACGTAACACAAGTCAGAAGGCAGAGGAATAAAACGTTTTAAATCCTGAAAAAAAAACTCTGCAGGCATAGTATTTTTCACCTGGGGAAAGTCCCTTCAAAAACAAAGTTTGAATAAACATATTTTCAGAGAAATAAAAATTGAAAAATGTTGTCACCAACTTCTAAAGAAAATACCAAAGGGTATTCTTTATGGAGATGAGAATTTCTCTTAGAAGTTCAGTGATGCAGGAAGGAAAGGAGAGTAATAAAGGGGTAAATATGTGGTTACTCTAAATGAATTCTCATCATACAAAATAATAATACAAATAACTAGCTTACTAACGGGATGTGTGCGCTGGTTGGGCACTGCACAAGAGAACCAAATTGGTCTTGCACCCCTCATTTCCTGTTCTATTTTGATTTTTACAAAGTACTTGCTTTTTATTTCACCAACCACTGAGGAGCTAGGTTTGTAAAGCATGACATCATCAAAGTGTATAGTATCATCTAAAGCTGAAACTATGAATTACCCCAAGCTAGTAGCCTGTTTAGCATCCAATAGATTTTGGGTATTGCCAGGTTTCCCCTGAAAATTCAGACTATCTGATGATGTCCTGCGAGTTCACGGTTGCACCCTGGGGCACCTTGGCACACAGTTTGAAAACTGTAGCTGTAAGTATCCATCTTAATAAGTTAGAATAAATAGCAAAATAAATCCAAAGAAAGAAAAAAATTGACATGACAAAAACGAGAGAGGAAATTAATGAAATAAAAGTAACTATACTATAAAAACAACAAAGCAAAATTCAGGTCTTTAAAAAGATTAATAAAATTGACGAAATACCTAGTGAGTCTGATCAAGAAAATAAGACAGAAGGCACAAAGAACAAATACAAAGAATGGAAATGGGAATATTACAATAGAACCTGAACTCAGTAAAAAGATAATAAATAACTATTATGTCAATAAATGTGAAAATATAGGTAAAAATACAAACTCCTAGAAAAATACAATAAAAATGTATCAAAACTGGCACAAGAAGAAACAGAACATCTGAATAGCTCTAAAACTATTACAGAAATTAGATCTGTAAATAAAAATCTTTTACAGAGAAAACTCCAAACCCAGACAGCTTTATAAGAAAATTCTACCAAACATAAAAGAAACAACTCAAGTATTATAGAAACTGTCTCAAAGAAAAGAAAAACAAAAAATGAAATGTTTCCCAACTCATCTATAATGTTAACATAACCTCCTTTATATACCTGAGAAAGACACTAAGGGAAAAGAAAACTGTAGGCCAGTCTCATTCATAAACCATAGACAGATAGACAGATAGAAGAAACAAAGAAAGAGAGAGAGGAAAAAAAAATTTGCAAACTGAAACTAAAACTGGCACCAGCACTATATAAAAATGATAACACATCATGATCAGCTGGGTTCATCTCAGAAATTCAAGGTTGTTTTAGTACTAGAACTCAAACAAGAAGAAAGAAAACTGTCATTTTCCCCAGGCAAAGTAATTGTTTATTTCGAAAATTCAAAATAACCTACAAATAAATCATTCTAATAATTCTATTAGAATTAATAAGTGATTTATCAAGGTCACTGAGTACAAGGTCAACATACAAAAACAAATTCGATTTTTAGGTACTAGCAATGAACATTTAGGAAATGAAATTTATAAACAATGTTACTTAAAATAGTATCCTAAAATGTAAAACACACAGAAATAAATCTAATGAAAGATGTGTAAGACCTTTGTCCAGAAACTAAAAACATTATTGAGAGAAATTAAGGAAGACCTAATTGAATGCAGGAATATACTATTTTCATGAATTAAAAGACTCAGTATTTTCAGGATGTCAAATACTCCCCAAATTTATCTAAAAATTCAATGCAATATATTGAATTTTTAAGATCTTTAATTTTTTAATTTTTAAAATTTTTTTAAAAATTTTAAGATCTTGAATTTTTAAGATCTTTGAATTTTAAGACCTAACAGATTTTTTTTGAAACAAAAAAGCTCATTGAATTTACATGGAAATGCAAAGGAACAAGAATAGACAAGATACATTTGAAGAGCAAGAGAGGAGGATTTGCTATATCATGTAGCACAACATGATAATTATATTATTACATATGATATACTGTTACTTACCACAGTAATAATAATGAGATGTTAGCACAAGATTTACCATAAAAATAAATGTACCAGATTAGAAAGCCTCCAAACCAATTATTAAATATATGGTCACATGATTTATGACAAAGGTAACACAGGTAATCTACTTCTCACATCATAGGTTAGTTTTCTTAATTATATAAGTGGAATAATACAGTATATACTCTTTAATTTCTGGCTAATTAAATTTCTGCCATGAAGCAATCAGTCTTAACTACACCATTTCACCATAAGCTCAAAGAGCATAATGGGAAAAAAAAAAAATCAAAGAGCACAAAGCAAATATTTAAGAATGTAAAGAAGTGAGTAGTTAGGAGAGATTAAAAATTCATGTCTTCATTCAATAAATATTGAGTTTCCAACATGTGCCACATTCTTTTTTGTATGCTGAACATAGTGAATAAAGCCAAGAAAAGCCCTAACCTCATGAAGTTGACATTCTTGAAGCTCAAGCGATCATACAAAAAATATAGAAATACAGAACATAAAGTCAGGTAGTGAAAAGGCTGTGTAAAAAAGCTAAAGCAGGACAAGGAGGTAGGGGACTGGCAGGTAGCTGCTCTTTTAGATAGGCAGTCAAGAGAAGGCCTCTCTGAGATGACTTCTAAGTAGAGGTCTGAAGCAAGTCACGCTAAGATTTTAGAATAGCACTCCAGTTAGAAGGCAAAGCAAGTGCAAAGTCCTTCAGGTGGAAATTGTCTTTGAGTGTCTGAAGAGCAGCATAGGGGAAATGCAGTGAGAATGAGAGGGAGAAGAGTAGAAGGCAAAGAGGCTCACGTCTGTAATCCCAGCACTTTGGGAGGCCGAGGCAGGCAGATCACGAGGTCAGGAGATCGAGACCATCCTGGCTAACACGGTAAAACCCCGTCTCTACTAAAAATACAAAAACAAAATTAGCCGAGTGTGGTGGCAGGCGCCTGTAATCCCAGCTACTCGGGAGGCTGAGGCAGGAGAATGGCGTGAACCCAAGAGGCGGAGCTTGCAGTGAGCCGAGATCGCGCCACTGCACTCTAGCCTGGGCCACAGAGTGAGACTCTGTCTCAAAACAAAACAACAACAACGACGACGACGACGACGACAACAACAACAACAAAAAAGAAGGCAAAGAGGTCCGTGAGGGAGGCAGGACTAGATGGTACAGGACCTTAGAGGTTATGGCACTGAGTTTAGATTTTATTATGTGAGTAATGGGACGTCACTGGATGGTTTTAAACATGGAAGTAACATGTTCTGATTTACATTTTAAAAAATCACTTTTACTGCTTTGTGATAATGGGGGCGGGGGAGAACAAGATGGAAACAGGGAGGCAATTTTGATATTCTAGATAATGGTGGCTTAAACTGGAATGGTGGTGGAGAACATGGTGAGAAGTGGTATGATTAAAGATACATTTGTGAAGGCAGAATTTAAGGCACTTATCACTGGATCATAAGATGTAAAAAGAAGAGAGGCATCAGGAATACAACTCCAAAGTGTTTGGTCTAGGAAAACAGATAAATGGGGGTATGAAAAGCAGGAGGAAAGAGACAAAGAGGAAAGATCAGGCTTTTAGAGATGGAATGTAAAGTTACAATTAGATCTTAAATATATTAAGTTTGAGCTGCCAACCATACATTAAGCTGACTATATGATCTAGATTTCAGGGGATAGACAGTGGCAGGAGATACAGATATAAAAGTAATCATCAAAAAGTAGAATTTAAAGCCTTTTTTCCTAGAAGAGGTCACCTAAGGTGTGAGTCTAGAAGAGAAAGAAGTTCAAGTACCAAGTACTGGGAGCTCTAATATTTAGTGATCAGAAATGAGTGAATAATCCAACCAATAAAATAAGCAAAAATCAACCAGTGAAAAGTAGGAAGAAAATCAAATGAGTATGCCAGGTCAGATATAAGTGAATAAAAGGGTACAAAAAAGAGATGCTCACTGTATCAAATGCTATGAGACAACATGGAAGCAATATGTTCTGATTTACATTTTGAAAATTACTTTTACTGCTTTGTGATAACGGGGGCAGAGGAAGAATGAGATGGAAACAGGAAGGCTATGTCAGTATTCTACATAATGGTGGCTTAAACTGGAATGGTGGTGGAGGAAGTGGTGAGAAGTGGGATGATGAAAGAGGTCTGTTGAACCAGGTCTGGTCTGGTCAAAAATGAAGCATAAAAGAAATATATACATAACTCAAAGTAAGGGACACAGAGGATAGCCTAATGAATGTAATGACAATGCAATGGAAATGAACAGAAAGTTAAAAATGAATAAGAGAGGAAATGCAAGCTTTACAAGAAGGGCAGACAAAGAAGGTCCAACATATTCATAATTGAAAAATGATATGAAAAAATACTTGATAATTCAAGAAAAACTTTCTAAAAATAAAATAAAGGCCCACAGTACCTCAGGAAAAATGTAGTGGTATCCTAATACTGAACTTTAAATAATAACAATCAATCTTTGGGCACATGAGCTCAAAGATTAACTTATAGGGGGAGAAATCAAGCTGGCTTCTGACTTCTACATACCATTATTTAAAGTCAGAAAGTCATGGGAAAAATGCCTGCAAAACTGTTATGACAATTTGTGGCCCAAGAATTTCATAAGTAACAAATCTGCAGTTCAGTATAAAGGCAAGACACAAATGTTATAAAACACAAAAAACAAAGAAATACAGTCTTCATAAGCTCTTATTGAAGAAATTAGTAGATGACTGTCTCCCATCTAAGAGATAAATGATTAAATTTCAGAATATAAATTAAAAATAACCAACTAAATTGAAGAGGAGAGGAGAGAAAGTGTAATGTAAAGTATCTGATTGCCTCATCCTTTATAGCAGAGTCAAAACCCATTAAAATACATACACTAGTAGTACACATGAAAAACTCCGCATAGCCTGATATGTGTTATGCTTTCAAAAAAGAGGAAATGGCCCTTAATTAGAAGAAATGTCTTGGAAAAGACCACGTTCCCTCCCCTCAAATTTGGAGGGTGGTTGTGGGGAACAGACAAAGCAATAAAAAGTTAGCAATGCTCAGAACGGTGAAGTTTATGCAAATCCTAGACAAGGGAAACAATGATGTAGCAGTAACAGCAGACAAGCCTCACTCATTCTTCATGAGGAACATAACATTGAAAAACTCTCAGGAATTTTCAGAGGAAAATTCTGCGGAACTCTTTGAGAAGAGGTTAATCTCCTCAGCAGCCCAACTATTGGAGGTTCATACCATAATTTGTGCATTAAAAGTAAAAGATTTAAAAAAGTAAAGACACATTAAAGTAAAAAAAAAACAGTAAAGATACATTTCTGCCTTCACAAATGTATCTTTAATCATACCACTTCTCACCATGTTCTCCACCACCATTCCAGTTTAAGCCACCATTAAAATTGTTAAATTAATTAACAGTTTAGTTAATTGTTAATTTAACTAAAATTTAATTAATTTAATTTGTTTTTAATTTAATAAACTAATTTAAAAATAGGAAACCAGACCTTTTATAATCATATGCTCCTAAAGCCTGGAATGTATGGTTTACATTTGAATATAGAAACATGATAAAATCGCTATTCTTTGGAGACCAAAAGGATACGTCTGTTATTGGAAATGAGCCAGAACAGACAATGAATGCCTACTTTAATTAAAAATTCCAACTCCTCCTTTTCTAGTGGACAGCTCAGATAAGGAGAGATTATTTGTTACACTAAGATAATAACTTAATTGGGCTTGACTAATATAATTCTTAGAGTTACTCCTACCCTGTATAAACTATGGTGTCAAATAGTATTCAGAAATAGCTAAGAAAGAAGTGTGACTAGTCAAAAGTTATTTTAAAAGAGGTTTGCACTTATTTATTGCAGTCTTCACCATACCAAATCAAAGATATGAAGATATTCAGAGGCAGAAAAGGAGGACTGAAAACAAACCCAATAAAGGATTAGGTAGCCAGGAAACAAATTTTACTTAGTTATTGTTCTCGAATTTTCGTGTTGTGCCAGGGCCCACTTTATATGCAAGTATGACAGAGAGCAGCTACCTTCTGATGCGTTGTTTCCCCCATATCTAAGAGTTCGATGATCTGTGGTCGGCACATCAAACGTGTTTTTGCCAGTCTCTGCTCGGTGGTGAGGGACATTTCCTTCAGGAACTCTGAGGGTGTAAGCTAGAATGTAAAACAATAAGAACCAAAGATTCATAAGTGGTTGTACTGAAAAAGTGTTTTCATAAGTACCAGTAATTAATAATTTGTGTTTGCAGCTTTCAGGATAATTCTGGAATGCCACTAAGTTCCCTTATAAAATATTTAAAATAAGTAAATTATATAAGAGAAGTACCCATCCACTTTTGAAGTCTTTGCACAGTAACCGAAAATGACATGTGGTTGCTGTTTCCTTATGATTCTGAAGGAATCACATCAAAGAACCTGAGAGAAAAAAGTCAAGAAATTGCACAGGAACATGTCCAAAGAGCTTAACATTTATGCTCAGAAGAGGCATCTGTGCATAAAACTCTCAGTTTATAAAGTTACTCAAGAGCTTCAAAAATCAGGAGTTTGAAATACTTCTGTTTCTCAACTAACATTACAATATGCAAACAAAGCTTTTGGGTGTTTAACTATGATATGATGTTAGAGAGAAATCTTATAAAATTGCAAAGATCTAGGAAGTGTGACTACATCACTTAGGAATGAGTTTGAACTTTAGAGACATCACAAGAGCACATTTAGACCTCGCTTTGAAAGAGCTCTGAGCTAATCAGCAGATCCCACAGTCACATTCACACACCTCAGTAAGAAGACAAAATGCTTTTACCCTTTCCAATATTGTGAGGAAAAAAAAAAGTAACCCAGCATTTAAATAAAACTAACCCAACAAGGGATTAGTTACCCAGAACCAATGATAGTTATTGTGGTTCTAGAATGTTCTTGCTTTGTGTGCAGGGAGATTATGATCATTGGCAGCTACATAATGCTTAAGTATATGCCAAGACTTTTTAAAAACATTTGAGGGTATATAACTTAGCTGATTTATGTTGCCTTGGGTTAAATACAATGTATTTTACGAATGCTTATTTTTCTACAAATTTTATTGCTGTGATTGAATCCATTTAAATGAAGGTATATTTCTAATACAGCTTTCAACTTGGTTAAGTTCTTTTTGATTGGAACCCAGATAAGGATAATAAAAAGTTAAGAGGTATCAGCTATATTGTGATTTAAATTAAAACAATTAGGTCTTACAAGCAAAATGCCAGGAGTTTCTCTAAATATGTACCAACAACCACCATAAAAGAGAATAATGATTGATTTTATTTCTCTAATTGGAATGCAACTTAAGATTAGTTTTTAAAATGTAGTGAATGCTATCCCTGGCACTATACATTTTTACTAATATTTTCTATAGCATGTGGTTCATAATTAAATTATCACCAATCATAAATAATTAAAGCTATAAATATGTTTTATTTTAAAGAATAGGAAAAATACATATTTTTCTTAAATACCACTTAGTCATTATTGTAATGCTCTGTGTTCTATAAATATACAAACAAAAATTACTCTTGACAATCAGTAGGCAGTAAATAATTAGGTTGAATCCTATGAAATTCTGATATCTGACTGTTTTTGAACTAAACAAATGACGGTTTGTCATGGTGCTACCTAATATTTAGAAAATCTTAAGAGTTCATTTGTAAAGTCTCACTTCAACTGATTAGCAAATCAAGCCTCTACTTTGAAGTATGTATGCAATTTCAAAACTTCTCAGACTTTAAAAGGTACCTACACTCTGCAGAAAGCTATCATTATAACTAAATTGATATTAATCAGTCAGTAATTCTGTTTGGCATTCTGAGAATGCCAAGTAGCAACTGTCATTCTCCTAAGGAGATTGCATTAAGTATTTTACATATTAATTCCCTGATACACTACCATTCGGTTTACTTCTTCTTCTGTAACCACCTTTGGATTCAGGGGTGGCAAAACCTTGCTTTGAAATCCTTTGAACATATTGACCAATCCCATCTGAACAGCCCCCATGGACTCCTCAAGTCTTCTACTTGTCATTTTTAGTAATTTTTTTTCTCACCTAAGAGCAAAAAAAAAAAAAAAGTCTTAGAACAAATACAGTTAATTCCTGAACACAGGTCACAATTTTTTTTAAGCTTTTTCAAATACAGGAAAGTTTAGAAAATACTGATCTTCCAAAATCCAAATGCTTGGAACAAATATCTTAACAAAGGATTCTATTCCATGTGACTTGATTTACCCTCCTCCCAAGATCTAGAATCCATTTTAGACAAAATAAGGGATTCTAGACTAAGCTCAGGAAGACATGGAAATACGAGTTATTTCTACATTTTGCCCCTTTTATCTTCCCAATGAGAAAAACAAATGCTGCCCAATTAAACATACTAAATAGTTTGATAATTTATCTACATATTTGAAAGCTCTCTCTTATGAGAATCAACGCTTCAAACAGAATAAACACAAGGTCACAGGCCTTCACAGCTGGACAGAGTTCAAAATAGCATGACATAAGATGGGGAAAGGAAATTTCTGGGAAAAGTTTTAAAGCTTATAGTCATAAATAAGCCAGTGAATAGCCACCCAATATCTCTGAATCAAAGAAATATGGCATCTCCCTTTTGCATATTCTTGTTCAGACTTCTGGCAGAACACTTGCAACTTCAGAAAACCATCTATGACTAGGTAGGGATTTCTATTTTTATTAATAGCAGGCTAGGTTATCCAATCATTGTGCTAAAAATTAGAACTAACTATAAATTCTTGATAAAATATCAAATTAAAAACCCTAAAACCATTAAAAAACAAAAAAACAAAAAAAAACTCACAAGACAGTAAGGAAGTACCAGACCAAGACACAGGAGGAAGAGCTGTATAAAGGAAAGTAGATTTTAAGGAAAATATAATAAGGCACACTGAAATAAACCAGTAAAACACCAAAGGAAATTAATATGAAATTTTAAAAAAGGAAAAAGAGGTCATTATGGCAGAAAGCCTCTAAGATGGCAATTGGTGAAACAGAAGACAGTCAAAGAAGATCCAACATGCTATAATTGGAGCTCATTAAGAAGACAATAAAGTAATGGAATGAAACTAATATTGCCCTACCTTTGGACAAGCTGGTAAGAAAACTCAGGTGTTCCCTCCTCTGGTACCAGTGGAAAGTTCAAACAACACAAGGTCTAGACTGCAGAAGAACTATTATTATAGCCCCACCCTTAACCACAATAAAAGCCAAACCAGTATCTTTTCCCTATCCTCAAGTTATTTATTTTTTTTAAATATTTCTTCCCAACAAGAGGATTTCTATTTTTTCCCCACATCCAGGTTTTTGCTATGTTGACCAGGCTGGTCTTGAACACCTAAGCTCAAGCAATCCTCCAACCTAGGCCTCCCAAGCAGCTGGCACTACTGGAATCAAGTTATTTTTGAACCTGTTTAGGAGCCTGCCCTGCTCTCACAGAAAGCCTCCTTATGTGAACCATAACCTTTTCATATCTTCTAGGTGCATGAGTGGCATCACCAATTTTGACATTCAAGACAAATTTTGGTTGGGGAGCCCATTCTGTCAGAGCTGGGTGGTGACCACAACAGTAGCAATAAAAAAGCATAGATTGTGATCTTGATTTTAAGATAGATTTTTAAAAAATCATTAACAAGACAAAGAAGAATATTTTAGAGTGCGAAACACCATAATTCAAAATGATGATGCAACAATTATTATCTATGCACCAAAATAGCACAGAAACCATCCCTATAAAGCAGAAATTATGGGAGATGCAAGGAAAAACAAATGCACAAATATTAGGAGATTTTAATAAACTACTCTCAGTAAGACCTGTTAGGTGGACAAAAACATAAGACCATAAAATATTTTAATGACATAACACGTTGAATAGGTATCAAACACTACATCCTAATAACAGAAAATATGCCTCCTCATCAGCAAATGGAATGGTCACAAAAATTTGGTTATATATTAAAAATATAATACCAAAGAAAATACCAGTGGTTCTGAATGCAGAAATATTACAAACAACAGTCTGATCATAATACAACAAAACTAGAAACTTAAAAACAAAACAAAGAAACAGGAAGGTCCATTCTCCTGGAAATTTTAAAGCCTTCTATTAAAGGACAACATAAAGTAAAAATCCATGAAAGGAAGAAACTACATTATCGTTTTTGATTATACGATTACAGTTACAAAGAGCTAAAAATATGGTGTTATAAAATATCTAGCAAAGTTACATATGCAGGTACATCTGACTCAGCAATCCCTATTCTAGGAATCTATCCAAATGCTACACTAGCTAAAATATGAAACAATACATAAACCAATAAGAGTGGTTACCTACAGGAGGAGTAAAGGAACAGGGTAGAGGAGACAGGAATGAGAGATTTCTCTGAATGCACTTCACTATATAGTGCTGATTTTGAACCATATAAGTGTTTTACATATCAAAAATGAAAAAAGAAACGTGAAAGGAAAATCAATTCTTAAAAAAAAAAAAACCCTGAAACAAATGAACCTTGCTGTATATCCAGCTGGTGCCATAACCACAGAGAGAAAACAATTATTCCAAGCAACTTTAAAATACAATATTTTTGGTCGGGTGCGGTGGCTCACGCCTGTAATCTCAGCACTTTGGGAGGCCGAGGCAGGCGGATCATGAGGTCAGGAGATCAAGACCATCCTGGCTAACACAGTGAAACCCGGTCTCTACTAAAAACACAAAAAATTAGCCAGGCATGGTGGTGGCAGGCGCCTGTAGTCCCAGCTACTCAGGAGGCTGAGGCAGGAGAATCACTTGAACCTGAGAAGTGGAGGTTGCAGTGAGCCAAGATCGTGCCACTGCACTGAAGCCTGGGTGACACAGTAAGACTCCGCCTCAAAAATACATACATATTTTGACTGTATTCTTAATGAGATATGCTGTCAAAATACAGAGAAAAGCAGAGAAATCTTATTTATCCAGTAGTCTTGCTGTTGGTCATGATATTAGTAATAATATTTTTAAAACAAGTAAGTAGCTACATCAATATAGTTAGGAACCAAGCATTTCAGTATCTTTAAAAGTATAAACCAAGAAAAGTTTTTATATTAAGAAACCCTATAATCTTAACATTTGAATTGAAAATAAATACAAGCTTGTGATGATTTTCTCTTTTTAAAAAACCTGCCCACTGAAAAAGCCCATAAGCAACGATAGTCCGGTGGCAATGACAGTGCTGAGACCTAGATTGTGGTCTCCAAGCACCATTTCCCACTAAAAGGAATCACAACTCCTTGGAGAAATGGGTAATTTGAGGACAAGGGTACAAAATGTATACAGTGAACTTGGCAGCACACTGCCTCATACCATAAAACAAGAACGTTATCAAGAGCTACCAGGGTTGCCAGGGATCCAGAGCAACTTGAAAGCATTCCCATTAACCAAAGATGAGACAATTTGAGCATCAAAAAAAAAAAAAAAAGTCGGCAGTGGATTCGTTTGTTTAAATCTGAATTTAAATGATACTTTAAAAAAATAATTGGTCAACTTTGGAAGTTGCTAAAGCAACAAACTAATTACTTTGGAAATAATAAAAGGAAAGAATCAACCATTTATTCTGCACTATTTCTGTATAAATTACACTGTAGGTTAACCAAATAGTTGATGAAAGAAAATTACTCTTTATAAAAGAATTCCAACTAATAAATGCAGAAAAATGACAGAAAAATAATCACCATTTTGCAGCCCCTAATGAAATGAAGGATTATCAGTGCTAAAATAATTAGGTAAGATGTTGCTGAAGAAAGAACCTGATAATGGTTCAATCAGGCTGACAACACCTGAGTCCTCTAAATTAATCCTAACACTACAAGAGTGAAACACAGGCATTACGTGCCTCCTGATGTGACGTAGTACACAGCACCACCTATGCAGTACTATGGACACAAATCGAAACCTAAATCTAACTAAGCCTCTGACCTACCAGCCCAACTGCAAGAAATAGAGGGAAAGGAAGAACATGTATGCTCTGTAAGAATACAATTAATCTAAATCCAGGATGTGAAAAATGTTACAGGAAAATGACTCAGTTTATTCATAATAAACATAGCATGAAAGAGAGAGGAGGAGGAGGAGAGAGGGGTGAGAAGGAGAAAAGAAGGGAAGGAGAGAGAGAGGTTATGAATTAAAATACAAGAATAGACCTTGTTTGGATTATGATTTTAAAAACTGAATAATGGATGATATAAAATAATTACTATTCATCAGATTAAACATTTTTGTTTTCAGTTCATTAACTAATACGCCTATCAAACTATAGCCATTCCAAAAACTTAGTGGTGCTATTGTTATTGTTGTTATTATTTGCTAAGTATGTTAATAAACATAAAATGGTTTTAAAAATCAGTTTGTTTTGTTGGGAAGGATAATAGTACTATGGGTCTGATTTTTTGCAAAAGTTATTATCCGATATTTAGTGAATTATTTACAGGTAAAAATAAATCTTGTCTGATATACTTTAAAATACTACAGGAAAAAATGTGTGTGTTTGCGTTCACCTCAGTAACAAACCGGCGTATCCTGGACATGTACCCCAGAACTTAAAAAAAATAGAAAAATGAAAATAATCTACATGAAAACACATCAGTTTTAATACTTACATAATATTCTATTATATCAGTCAACCATAATCAATGTACGTGTTTTCCTAATATTCAATATTTAAATCATTTATATTTTTTACTCATTAAATATTTGTGACAACAATTAAATAAATGTGTGTGTCTGTATGCATGTATAGGACAGATTAAATAAGAATAGAGGAATGTTGGGAATTGTTGAAGCCAGATTTTACTATTATCTCTAATTTTTGTATGTTTTAAAATTTTCACAATGAAAAATATTAATATACTAGATCCATTTTTAAAACTGGCAAAGGACTTCCACTACTGATAAAATAGAGCAGACATATTTTTACTTATTCCTTCCATTAAAAATAGCTAAAAATTATAGGCATTTTATACATATAATAAGCAAAAGAAGACTGAAAGTTTCCAAAAAGGATGCAGACTAGCTAGGGACCTCAGATCCAAGGAATAACAGACTGATGAGTTCCCTCAGTTTTCTTTTGCTTCATTTACCCCAGACTTTGTATTGGATGAGCCAACAGTTTGGAAAGGCCAACAAACATGACAAAAGAAGTTCCCAAAAATTCATGCTCTCTCTAGGAAAAAAAAAAAAAAGAAGAAGAAGAAGAGAAAAAGAACCGCCCAGCAAGACAGAAAACTATTACTTTACTCCACAAAGTAATATATAGAAAACTATATATTACTCGACAATAAAAAGCAATGAACCATTGATACACACAACAACTTGGATGCATCTCGAGCAAAAACAGAGACAAAGCCAATCTCAAAAGGTCATTTATATAACATGTGATTTCATTTATATAACAGTCCCAAAATGATACAATTATAGAGATGAAGAGCAAATTAAAATTAGTGGTTGCTGGGGATTAGGGATGGTGAGGAGGTGATTATAAAGGGATAGCACCAAGGAGATGTTTATGGTGATGGAACAGACACATAAAGAAGAAATAAAATGACAAAGTCTTGAGGCGTTGGTGTAAAAAAAAGAAAATTGGCTAGTAGGAAATTTTTTACTTCCTATAAGCTATGAGTTCATTTCTATGATATTACTGAATCCGATAAAGAAATTTTCTGTATTTGATTGTGGTATTGGCTAAACAAATCTACACCTGTGATAAATTGACATAGACCTACATACACACATTGAACCAATGACAATTTTCTGCTTTTGGTACTGTACTAGTTACACAAGACATAATCATTGGAGGAAATGGGAAGTCAAGGGTATGAAAGACCTCTCTGTACTTTCCTTGCAACTTTTTGTGTATAACTATTTCAATATTTTTAATTTTTCAAGAAAAAAGAAAGACTGGCAAAACTCTGTTGACGAGGATGTTTAAGGTGGACACTCTCATATGCTATAGGTAGAATGTAAATCAGTAACCTCCTTTGGGCAATTTTTAAAAACTGTGCATATCCTTTGATGCATAGATATCATGGCAAGAATTTATCCCAAATATGAAAAGTTGTATTCACAAGCTTTGTTGTAAATTTAAACTGGCCATTCTATTTGAACAGAATGTCCTCCTTTTATCAAACCAAAATATAGGTATCTTGTTAAAATCTGATGACCAAGGTATTTTTTTAATCAAAACTCACTTATTTCTTAAGTACTTTAAAGCATGTGGCCACTTTCCTTTTGTACCTGATCACTAACCATATGTTGCAATTTCAGCCTGTAGTAGTTAGATCATGCTTTTGCAGCCCTGTATCAAGGATTAAGGTATTTTCCCTAAAACTGTGCTCATGCTTGCTCCTTCCGACTACAATGTCCTTCCACATCTGTACAGATTACTCTCTGATTCAAATGTAATTTCCTTATTAAAGCAATTTCTGATTCTAAATGTCCTTATTAAAGCAATTTCTGATTCTATCAGCTGAGAGCGATTGTTCAGCCTCTTTGACCTTCTAGTTGCTTACTTTTTGTTCCCCTTTATAGTACCTACTTGGCAGTTATGTATGTGCTTATTCTAATCTTAATAGACTTTATAAGCTCCTCGAGGTAGAGACCGTAATGCATAGTGACTTGTCTATAATGGATGTATGTGAATATCTACTGAATAATCTACCAGTAGGCTAGACAGAGTCAACATTCAGGAGTAGGGGTAAAAAATTATTTGAAAATGAGTCACCTAGTCCACTGCTCCAATATCTAACAAAGAACTGAATTGATGCAAGTGGGTCACATGCCTTCGTGTCTCTGGAATGCCTTGGGTCATGCATTAATCCATGGGTCAGCTGAACACCCTGCTTTTAAAGACCTTGCTCAGGTCAAGATATAGTAAAAGTGTCCATGAACCAAAGAATTTTTTAGCTAAAAAGGTCTGGATAACAAAGTACTTACTTTCAAAAATTTTTATTTTTAATTTTTGTGGGTACATAGTAGGTGTCTGTATTTCTGGGGTACTTGAGATATCTTGATATAGGCATGCAATATGCAATAATCATATCAGGGTAAATGGGGTATCCACCACCTCAAGCATTTATCCTTTGTGTTACAAACAATCCAATTATATTCTTTTTGTTATTTTTAGAAATACAATGAAATGATTATTGTTGACTCTAGTCACCCTGTTGGCAAAGCACCTACTTTTCATAGGACATTTACTGTACCAGTGAGACATATCTCAAAAACTTCAGTTTCCATCTAGAATAAATTTTTATTTTTTAAAGTTAATTTCACAAACTCCTAGAATTATATTTTCATTAAATAGCCATTCTATTCCTCTGCACCCCTTCTCCCCTATGTAAGCACATACACACTCCTTGTTCTGCCTCTTCCTCTATTTCTCATAATCTCAGTTTGTCGTCTCTCAAGTCAGTAGTACAAGAATCTTCCTCAACCCTCCTGCTCCCTCACCCCCTCCCCATCAGTCATGAAGTGCTATCCAATTGGATTCGTGAACATCTCCAAGCCCTTATATATTTTCCAAGACTAGTACAATAGTATCCCAACTGGGCTGCAGACCTCTAGTCTTCACATTCTTACCCCTCAAAATCTTTAAAATATGTAAATGTCCTATTCTACTCCCCCTTCACCCCACTTCCTATGGAATAAAGTCCATCCTTCTCAAATGACACAGAAGGTTCATTTCCTATCTGGCAGGAGGAGACGTACTGTTCAACCATGCTGCTCCATGGCGGCTCCTGCCACTCAGCTTTACACCTGCTTCCCTGCCTTCACCTCTTCCATCTACTGACACCTTCACACTCACTCACTGATGATTCTGCCAGCTGGATCACACTGCTCTTTGCCTCTCAACTCTTGCTACAGTCCCGGGTGACTGCAGCAACTATGTAGCTAAAAACCCAATCAAGACACTTTCACCTCCATTACACTTCAATCTGCGTTCCCACAGATACCCTCTAGACCTCATCATTGCCAGATGCTGCTCTCTATCTAAATATAATCTTTAGTTCAAATAGCCCACTCTCAAAGATTTATGGGTAACAAGAAATTATTGCATCCAAAACATATTAGGAGAAGAAAAGCAAGTTTCAGAACAGTATATATGGTATGATTTCATTTCTGAAACAATACTAAGGACTAATGGGTGGAAAAATACTGAAGAAGATATCCCAAACTATTAAAAAATACATTTAAAGCAATACAATCATAACAAACTATAAGAATCATAAGGGACTTTTACTTCCTAAGTGGATTTGATATTTCTAAAGTGTTTGAAGTTTTAACAGAAAACATATGCTGCTTTTTACATTTAAAAATAATAAACACTGTGATGAGAGGTGGAGAGGGCACCCCTCTCTATATACATGATACTGAGCTGCCACTTTCCAGCGCGCGCTCTCTCTCTCTCTCTTCCACTATACATGGCTTCAGCCTCCTCATGCCCTTTCATCTCCTGGCCCCTCTTTGGCTCACTCAACCATCTCATGTCTACTCTCTTCCCTCTTCAGCCTAGATCTCACAGTCAGTTTTGTCACCATGTCCAAGCAATATTGTCAACGTCGTGATTCCAAGTCTTGCTGTCATAGCCAGCAAAACCCTTACACTGGTCAATACAGCTGTTCCAGTTCTCTACTACACCCAGGCTGTTATGACTGCCAGAGAAAACCACACAGCAGCCTAGACTCACAACCTTGCAAATTCAGCGTCTGCAGCCTCTGCTGGGCCCCTCAGACCACCTCATCTGTTTCCTTTACCAGCCTTCTTCCCGGCAGCTATTTCTCTTCCTGCCATTCTAGAGGGTTTATCCCACTTGAATTTTTTCTGAGTTCCAGCTCCATTGACCCAATTGCCTACAAGATGCTTCTACTTAGTGTGTCCACAGGCACCGCAAGCTCAGCATGTTCCCCCAACTCTGCTTTCTCCTATATTCCCTCTGTGAATGAAGTATCATTCACACAATTGTCCATATCCCAAGTACAGGCATCACCTATGACTTCTCTTTCCTCAAACTAACCATAAAATAATGTATTTGTGGACCACTTACTATGTGCCTGACAATGTTCCAAGCATTATATATTTTAGTTACTTTAATCCCCACAGCAACCTTAGATAAAGGTATTATTACCCTTCCCATATCACAGATAAGGAAACTGAGGCACAGAGGAGGTAAGTAACCTGCCCCAGTTCACACAGTAGCAAAGCATAGAGCCCAGAATAGAACCAGTCATTGTGGTCCCAGAGTCCACACTTTTGATCATGACATAATTCTGCTCTTACCTTGCTTGTGAATCTACCTCCTTAGTATCTCACAAATTCACCACTCCTTTCCATCCCTGCTGCCCCTCCTTTGTTAATGTCACTATCACATCTTGCCTGGATGACTGCAACAGCTTAAGTGACCTACCCAACTCCAAAATCATGCCCCTCTCATACCCTAGCCATTCACCACGCTGCAGCCACAGTGACCTTTCCAAAGGGAAAATTTGGTCATGCCATTTCCCTGCCTAAAATCCTTTAGTCCAGAACACTCTCCACACTCCTTAGCATGCCATTCATCCCTGGAACTTGCCCGTCTTGCACTTGATGCCCAGCCAGCAGTTCAGAATGTGTCCTGTGCTCACACACCACAGACTCACACATAACACCAGGAATGCCTTTCTTGCTCTCCCACCCCATGGCAGCTAATTCCTATTTGTCTTTCCAGATTCAGCTGTCACCTCTTTCAGAAAGTTGCGAATGACTCCCAAGGCTGCCCCCACCTTATGATCTTGCAGGTCCTTGTGCTCACTCCTATCATGGTTATTGATCCATCTCTCTCCCCCCTGGACTCTTAAGTTTTTTGAGGACAGGAAATTTGTCTTTTTCATCACAGTATTCCCAGCACCCTGTACAGGGCCTCATACACATACTAATCTAATAAATATGGTTAATTAATTAATTAATCCATCCATCAAAATGACTTTTCCCAAATCCCCAAATGTGCCAGCCTATTTCACACCTCTAACAGCCTCATCCTTTCCTCTCACATCCTGATCTCCATCTGTCTAGCAAACTTCTGTTCATCCTACAAAACCCATCTCAAGAATCTGCAGAAGGAAGGCTTTCTCTAGTGCGCTCAAGGAGTGCTATAACTCTGTCCTTTGCATATGCCCTTCTAATTAAATGCATCGAATACACTGCATTGTAATTATTTGCTTACAAGCCTGTTTCTACCTCCAGAATGTAAGCTTCTTGCCTGTAGGGATCATGTGTAATTGGCACATACAAGAAGCTCAGTAAATAATTGTTGAATGAATATTAAATTGCATTTATTAAAAGAGAATTTTCACTAGGCCAAAACATTTCTCAGAGGAACTATTTCGCTCATTTGGTTTGTTTTTCTTAATTTAAAATGTCAACCTTTGGCTCCTTCCAATGTTTCTACTTAACAGAGTCCAGGTTAAGTAAGAGTTCAGTATCTGTGATATAATGTCTTCTTTCAGAGAATATTAAAAAGAAAAGTTAGAAAAATATATTCTCAGCTAACCCTCAAGAAGGAGAACCAGATAGAAAAGGGTTTACCATTAAAGCTCTGTCTTTATAGATTTGCACCACTGAATTCTAAAAAATTAAAAAAAGAAGAAATGTTTTGGAGTAGACATCCTTAAGCACAAAATTCCTTTTCTGTAGGGAATTGAGTTCTGTTCACTTCTAGGAACACACAAGGGAGCTAAGTCTAAAAGAGTTCGAATTTAGAGTAGATTGCAGCCTGGTAAAGCAGAATTTCATAATGTGTATTATTAAATTAGTGAATGCCTCCAGATGCTGCAGGGATGTGTACATGTCACATTAATAACTATCATGATCACCATAATCATACCCTCACCCCCATCTCTATCATCTCTCTTTGCTTTTTCTTTATCCTAAATGTCTCAAAAAACTCATTTCCTATACTTTTTTTTCCTGCCATCTTCTATTCCCAAGCCCCTCCCTTCTTTGCAGAAAAGCCAAGCAAAAAAAATTTTTGCTCCCAGTTAAATCTTTGAACAAGTTAAAATTCTTTCTACCCAGTACACAGCATGTAAAATGTAAACAAATCTTAAAGAACTTAAACGTCAAACACTGCCTTTTCTATTTACACATGCATTACAGTAGCCCAGACCCTTTAACACATTTAAATAAATACAAACATTGCTTGATAAAAATGTTTTCCCCCAGTTTAAAAAAATAACAAACCTGCATGTTGTGCACATGTACTTAAAGTATAATTTAAAATAATAATAATAATAATAATTTTGGGGTCAGGTGCGGAGGCTCACGCCTGTAATCCCAACACTTTGGGAGGCTGAGGCAGACGGATCATAAGGTTAGGAGATCGAGACCATCATGGCCAACATGGTGAAACCCCATCTCTACTAAAAATACAAAAATTAGCTGGGCATGGTGGCACATGCCTGTAATCCCAGCTACTTGGGAGGCTGAGGCAGGAGAATCGCTTGAACCAGGGAGGCGGAGGTTGCAGTGAGCCGAGATCGTGCCACTGCACTCCAGCCTGGCAACAGAGTGAGACTCCATCTCAAAAATAAAATAAAATAATTTTTGTTTTCCTCTCAGAAAGAGCTGTTAGCAGTAATAAACCAAAACTGTGAGAAACTATTTTATTTGCATTAAGACCAAAGGCTTGGGGTCATCAGACCTAGGCTTAAATCCTTTTAAGCCTCAGTTTCCTCACCCAAATAATGGAGATAACAATAAAAAGAGTGAGCCCACTCTAACAATTACCTATTGCCATCTAACAAATTGCCCCAAAACTTAGTGGTTAAAAATAATAATAAACACTACTTATTTATCATAGTTTCCATGATTCAGTAATTCAAAAGAAGTTTGGCTATGTGATTCTGGCTTGGAGTCTCTCATGAGATTGTAGTCAAAGATACAGCCAGGTGTACAGTCATCTGAAGGATTGACTAAGGTTGGAGAATACACTTTCAAGATGGCTCATGACCAGCAAATTGGTTCTGGCTGTTAGTGGGAGGACTCAGTTCCTCCTCTCACAAGTCTCTTAACATGGTTGCTTGAGTGTCCTCAAAGCATGATGACTGGCTACCTCCAGGGTAAGCAAGCCAAGAGACCATGGGAGAAGCTACAGTGTTCTTTTTGACAGTGTGTGAAGTCACATTTACAAGAATCTAAATACCAGAAAGTGACAATAACTTGGACCCATCTTGGAATCCACCTATCACATCCATCTCATGCATTTATCAGGAAGATTAAATGAGATGTTTGTAAAGTACTTCACTTTGCACAATGCCTGGCATATAATTGTTAATAGTTGTTATTAGTAGCAGAAAGTTTGGTTTTAAAAAAAAGAAAAAGAAAAGAAAAAAACTAAAGCGAAAGGAATTCTATGCAATTAACCTTGTTTTCTGGAAGTAAATGTGAATGCATAAAACTGTTCACGTCTTCAACTTCTGCTTCTGCTACAGTGAAGGCAAGGGCTACTATACCCTGAAATGTTAAGTATTATTTTCACCCCAAAACACCATTTTTACAAGAAAATATCAAATTAAAAATAAGGAAAATATTCAAATACCATATGACTTTGATTGTCAGTGGGGGGTTTTCTAGGCATTCACTGAGTATAAGAATTAATTTTCGCTTTTTAATTCTGCTTCATCTTCTAGCTTTCTACTGTCTCTAAAGCTGTCATGTGCTATGTTTTTCTATTTATTTGATCTTTTTAAAATTGGATTATTTCAGGTTTTATAGGTTTCACATTGGCCTCTGCTGTCTTCTCCTTGAAAAGCTTCTTGAAAACAATCTGTCTCTGCAGGATATGTGCCTTCTTATATCTTAGGTAGATAAAAGAAAGACAAATTCTGTTAAGAATTCACTTATTTGACCCATGTTAAAGAAAAGGAAAATGCAGATATATAATGAAAAGTAGTTTTTCCAAGGCCTCAAATTACAAAATGAACTGCTTCTCCAAAGGAAAGTATCAGGTATTGGAAACTTGTTCAAACTGTAGAAGTTTCCAGGTTAGACACAGGCAAAGAAAAAAATCAAATAGCCAACTAAGGATCATGTAGCAGGAAGGAAAAAACAGAAACAGAGAAAGGTATGGTTGCAAAAAGTGCTTATTATTTGTGAGCCCCAATTTACATCATTTTCATGACTCATACCAAGAATCTCCAACTATTATAGTTTCAAAACAGACTACTTTTGTCACAAGGAAATTCAATTATCTTATTTTACAATTTAATAAGTAGTAGATGTGATAGGCAATTTTATGTGTCAACTTGACTGGGTCATGAGATGCCCAGATATCCAGCTAAACGTTATTTCTGGGTATGTCTATCTAGATGTGTCTGGAAGAGATTAGCATTTGAATCGATGGGCTGTGTAAAGTTCGTTGCCATCCCCAATATGAGTGAGCAGCATCCAATCAACTGAGTGCCTGAATAGAACAAAAAGTTGGAGGAAGGGAGGATTTGCCCTCCCTGCCTGACTACCCTGAGCTGAGATATCAATCTCTTGCCCTCAGTGCTCATGGTTCTCAGGCCTTCAGATGCAAACTGGAATCATTGACTTCCCAGCTCTCAGGCCTTCAAACCACACCATCAGCTTTCCTGAATCTTCAGCTTGCAGATGGTATATTTGTTAGAGGAGTTTGAACCAGGGTAACTCCATGTTGAATAGGGCTAGGTAAAATGAGGCTGAGACCTACTGGGCTTCATTCCCAGCCAGTTAGGCATTCTAAGTAACAGGATGAGACAGAAGGTCAGCACAAGATACAGGTCATAAAGACCCTGCGGATAAAACAGGCTGCAGTAAATAAAGCTGGCTAAACCCCACCAAACCAAGATGGTGATGAGAGTGACCTCTGGTCATTCTCACTGCTACACTCCCACCAGTGCCATGAAAGTTTACAAATGACATGTCAATGTCAGGAAGTTATGCTATATGGTCTAAAAAAGGGGCGCATGAATAATCCACCCCTTGTTTAGCAAATAAGCAAAAAGTAACCATAAAAATGGGTAACCAGCAGCCCTCGGGGGTGCTTTGCCTATGGGGTAGCCATTCTTTATTCCTTTACTTTCCTAATAAGCTTGTTTTCACTTTATTCTATGGACTTGACCTGAATTCTTTCTTGTGTGAAATCCAGGAACCCTCTCTTGGGGTCTGGATCGAGACCCCTTTCCAAAAACTTATTGTGGGACTTCTCAGCCTCCATAATCCCACAGATCAATACCTTATTGTAAATGTCTTCCTAGATATAGATATAGATATAAATACAGATGTGGATATGCTATTTGTTCTGTTTCCCTAGAAAACCCTGACTTAAAACAGTACAGTATCTACTATATGCAAATAACTATGTTAATTAATTCTAAATAAAAACATACTGTTTTTGAGGAGTAAAGATGAAACTTAGTGATACAGTTACTAGCATACAGTAATAAGCACCTAGAAACCCAACGGAATTTTGACCTTGACTCTGCATATCTGCCCACATTCAGGCTTGGTTCACATCTCTAAGTGAAAAGCATTGTTACAGTTTGATTGAGCAGGTGATCAATTTTAATTTGAGTTTCAATGAGGTAGATAAGAGATAAAGTGATATGACCGTTTAAAAGATTTTATTGTGAAATATAATGTGCATACAGAAAAGTGCCTCACATAAAGAATTATTACAAAGTGAACACCTGTATATTAATTACGGAGGTTAAGAAACAGAGCACTGCCAACACCCCAGAAGGCCCCTCTCATCCGTAGACCCTCTCTCCCCACTAAAGGTAACCACTATCATCACTTTTTGTAGAAATCACTTCTTGATTCTCTTTGTTTGTTTGTTTGTTTGTTTGAGACAGAGTCTTACTCACCCTGGCTGGAGTGCAGTGGTGCAATCTCAGTTCACTGCAACCTCCGCCTCCCAGGTTCATGCAATTCTCGTGCCTCAGCCTCCCGAGTAGCTGGGATTACAGGCATCCACCATTATACCCAGCTAATTTTTGTATTTTTAGTGGAGACAGGGTTTCACCATGTTGGCCAGCTGGTCTCAAACTCCTGACCTCAAGTGATCTGCCTGCTTCGGTCTGCCAAAGTGTTGGGATTACAGGCATGAGCCACTGAGCCTGGCCCCTTAATTCTCTTTTATGATTTAAGCATGCATCCCTAAACATTATAGTTTTGCCTGAATTTTAATATCTAGATGAATGGAATCACATATTATATACTTTCTGTGTCTAGATTATTTTACTATAATGTATCTATTTTATTATATACAGCTGTAGTCCATTTTGTGTATAATAATCCACTGTTTGAATTTACTGCAATTTATCCATTCTACCACTGATTAACATTTGGGTTGTTTCCAACTTGAGGTTGTTTCCTATTATTCTGTGACGCTATGAACATTTTTGCAAATGTCTTTCCATGCACAAAGGCAATCAGAGTCTGTATCTAGGAAAGAAACTGCTGGATCATAGAGTACGTGCAGGATAGGCTCTCTCTGTGGTCTTGGACTGACTCTATCCTCCCCCATCTCTTGCTTGTAGTTCTGAAGAATAACTGTAGAATGTGCTAGGAATGCAACATCCTGAGATGGAAAGGGAATGGCTGGAACTGTCTGGGCTCTGTTCTACTACACCCACCCGGAGAACAGGATGTCTTTCAATGCTTTAGCCCAGTGAGTCATATTATCCCAGGGTATAAAAACCAGGGAGGGCTATTTTCCAGGGTCCCTCAGCTGCGGGGCAAAGTGAGACTTCATCTGCCTTGGGCAGCTTTCCTGAGCCTTGGGGGACTGGTCTGCAATGAATCCTGGGTTTCTGGGTTCCTGGGTTTCTGTTATCCCTTCTAATAAACTGACTTCATGTAATCTGTTGTATGTGAGTGTTCTGTCTCAACAAACTCAAACAAGTTGGTAATTGGTGCACAGTGAATCTCCTTCATAGTATGCATATCTTAAGCTATAGTAGTTGAGACTGACTAGTTTTCCCAAGTGGTTGTACCTATTTATACTCCTATCAGCAGTATATGAGAGATCTGGTTGCCATCCAAACTTGCAAGCACTTGCTATTGGCATCTTAATTTTAGCTATCTGGTGGATGTGCATGATAGCTCATTGTGGTTTTATTTTGCATTTCCCTGTTTGCTAATGAGATGGCGTATCTTTGCATACATTTGTTGGCCATTTGGATCTCCCTTTTTGTGAGATGCCTTGTGAAGTGTTCAAGTCTCTTGGCTTTTTTTCTATTAGATTGTCTTTTTCTTACTGATATGTAGAAGACCTTTAAATATTTTAAATAGAAGCCCTTTGTCAGTTAAATGTTTTTACAAATATCTTTTCTCATTCTACAGCTTGTTTTTGCATTTTAAAAGGCTTCATGGGCCTACTTTCAGTTTATTCCTACTCCTTCGAGGCAGCCCTTTGAAATAGAAACCCAAAGAGATGGGAGTTCACTAGGCTCTGGTCACCAATCCCTGTTGTATTAGCCCCAAAAGGCTGCCCATCCACTTAGCCTCATAGCTCTTGAAATTTTCATGTGCTCTCAGGGAAAGAAGGGGCTCCAATTTTGGGGTTCACCTCCCTGGGCCTCTACCCTCCCCTAGACTTGGCCTAGTAATCCTTCACCATCTTGTAAGCCTTCTAAAGCCTTGAAGCAAGCTTTTGTTTATCATCTGTCCAGCCTTTCTAGTCACCCTCAGGAGTGGGGTGGGCCTGAATTACCTAGCCTACCATTATCAGAAGCAGAAATCCCCCATTTATAACATGATACAGGGAGAGATACTAATCCATGCCTAAATAACTTTCCAATTCAGAAAAGGAATTAAAAAAACAAAAATTGAAGAGAAAATGGCAAAAATGAATAATACAAGTTTCAGAGGCATGTGAACCAGAGCAACTCCATCCTGAGTAGGAGGTGGGTAAAATGATGCTGAAACCTACTGGGCTGCGTTCTCAGACAGTTAAGGCAGTCTAAGTCACAGGATGAGACAGGAGGTCAGCACAAGATACAGGTCATAAAGACCTTGCTGATAAAACAGTTTGCAGTAAAGAAGCTAGCTAAAACCCACCAAAACCAAGATGACCACGAGAGTGACCTCTGGTCGTCTTCACTGCTACACTCCCAACAGCGCCATGACAGTTTCCAAATGCCATGACAACATCAGGAAGTTACCCTATATGGTCTAAAAAGGGGAGGCATGAATAATCTGCCCCTTGTTTAGCATATTATCAAGAAATAACTATAAAAATGGGCAACCAGCAGCCTTTGGGGCTGCTCTGTCTGGAGTAGCCATTCTTTTATTCCTTTACTTTCCTAATACACTTGCTTTCAGTTTACTCTATGGACTTGCCCTGAATTCTTTCTTGCACAAGATCCAAAAACCCTCTCTTGGGGTCTGGATCGGGACCCCTTTCCAGTAACACAGGAAGTGGCCAGGACTAGTAAAAGTCTACTGAGCGGACGGCTCAGATTTCTGAAATGAACCTGGATCGTCGATTCATGCCACCTAATCCAAGACTTGTACAGCTGAAGTCTTGACATCTTGATTGCTTCATTTTAGGTATCAGGCTGAGATACAATTCCTGTTAGCTGAGATGGACATTTAGTGTATCAACACTGAATGGCTGAATTACAGTGGCCAAAAGTGAATTTTTTATTTATCTACCAAACAAGAAAGGGCACATTTTCCAGACCCTTCTCACTTGAAGAACACAAAAGAACAATACATTTTTTGAAAAGACATTAAAATTGAGTTTCTCTGAACTTTATCAAATTCAAGCCTGGGCCACTGATCTTCTTTCAGAAAGAGTCTTGATCAACGCATGGATCTAGACTGGGAAACTCACTATCATGAACACCCTCGGACACCCTGGGGAAAGGCACAGTACTTATGTCTGAAACATCTAGCCTCTCCTTCCAAGTCCATTAACCCAATTTGTACACTCTCTCCCTCCTCTGTCTAGGTTCTCCCTGTTTCCTTTGATCAAACTGTTTAAGGGTAAAATGCCTAGAACTTTCTTCTTCCATCCTGCCCCCTTGTCCATGCTTAGACTCATCCCACAGATCTCAGCTGAAACAGCACTTAATCTAGAAATCCTTTCTCTAAAGGCTTTCTAGACCCTTGACCTCTCTGACATCCCCTTCTTATATGTCCTCAGAAAAATGCACTTTTCACATAAGATATAAATATGTAACTAAATTTTTATGTCTTCCTTCCCTACCAGAGAGTAAGCTTCATGAGGTCAGAGATCTCAACCATCTTGTTCATTGCTGTTATACATCCCTTGCATAGTGATTGGCATAGAGTCAATAAATATTTGTTGAATGACTGGACTGACAGCTGAATCACTGATCTGTTCATTACATTTTCCTTCTCAAAGATATCTACATTTAAAAAAGAATAATTTGGCAGATATTTATTGGTTTTTACTATCCTGCATCCACCCCCCACCCCCTTGCTGGAACAATGTCATGGATTTCCCTAGGGAAACCCCTCACTCCAATCCAGGAGTGGACTATGCCAGCATTACACCTCCCTAGCTATATGGTTCAGAACACAGCACATGACTCAAGCCAAGCCTATCAAAGCCAATGAGGCTTAATTCTGATTTTGGGGGGAAACTGCTACAAGAGAGGCAATGCTTTCTTTGTATTGAGGTGCTGAAACTGGGATTTGAGCCTGAAGCTGCTGGCAGTCATCTTGCCCCTAGGAGGGGAGAGGCTGTCTGAGAACGAAGCCACACAAATGACAGCAGTGCCAAGAGACTGAGTTCTTAGGCCATCATTTGAATTCTTAGATCCAGCCAGGAACTTCTGAGTCATCTGAGCCAGTCAATGTTTTTTGACACAAGTGTCATCTGAGCTGTATGCTGTGACCAGAGTATCCTGACAAAGTGAATTCCTTATAAATAATTGCAGCCCATCTATTATTTGTAATGTATTATCATAGCATGAATAACTTGAATAATCATCCAGACTGTAACTTGCAAAAGCAGTTTTTGATGATCTTTTTCAATTTGTCTAATATGCTAATTTAAACATGGCAGACAAGTTATTTTAAAGCCATGTTTGCCTTACTAAAATATACTAACTTATATCTTGTATGCCTTTGATTCTGTCAACACCAGAGTCTGAAAGACTGGTAGGATTTCAGGAGCACACAGTGAGAACACCTTTTGTTTCTGCAGCCATTACACATGATGAATGCTCATTTGGAGAATTTGCTTCAACTATTACAGACACATGCATAGTATGTGCATGCGTATACACACCACTTAAGCTAATCTACTTTATAAGATTCTTATGAATGCTACTCAATTCATATTATTTTCATTGCAGCAAATTCTTAAATACACATTTGTTTACACATTTGCTACAGTGAAGAACAGGTAATGAAATTACCATTTATTGATAACTAAAAATCCTTACTTTGGATGCAACCATCAAATCAATGAAGGCTTATTCATATTTTAAAGTAAACAAGAGATGTAATGGCCCTCTTCTGCTTGCTTAACAATAAATAAATAAGCTGCAGTCTACCATTTCTTAGTGACTTCTTTATGAAAGAAATCTAAGCAAAATAAATCCCTGAGCATATTAATTTCTTTTCCTAACACCTGCAACAATCCATCCTTTCACCCAGTTGTTGTACCAGTTTTCCTAATCTACAGAATTTTTTAACATGAGAAAATGTCTTCTTATATGCAGATATAATGAATTTAGTAGATCATTTTCTCAAACCTATTTATCTTGCTTGGATTCAAGTTTGTGTTTTCAGTTAAAAATACTCTTTAACTGCTCCTAACCATTTTTAACAATCTATTAAAATATTTCTTTTGGCTATGCAGTATAATTTCCTCTCCCTTGTCCCTCCCCTATTCTCCAGTGGGTAAGAACCCACTGCCCTCTCCAGAGAGGTAGGCAGATATAGCCAATCATAGTATCCTATCTTCTTCTGCTCTGATTGCTCTTGGGGGTGTACATGTGACCCTAACAATGCCAATCATAATCCTTGCCTTGAATGATGGCTAGACATTGGCAAACAGAAGTTCTTTCTTTGGGCTTGCTGGGCCAAAAATGAATTTAAAGGTATTGGCAGCCCTATCACATGGAGAAGTCCTTCTGTAGAACAAAGCCAAGTAAAAGCAGAGATGTGAGCAGGGTGGATGGATGCATAGACGGATAGAAGGAGGTCAGAAAGATGAATACAAGTGAATCATAGCAGACATCAATAGCAGTTCCAAACTTTGAGACCCTGCTGTCTGTGGTTCATCTTTTGATCCTGTGAGCCACTCTAGTGTCCTAACTAAATGGACTAATAAATTTCTTATTTTGATTAAGCTCTATTAAAGTAAGTTTCTGTCACTTGAGATCTAGCATTCTCTATGATAATTACTATATTTGTAGGCATCATACATTTACCTGAAATTTATTCCTGGAGTTTATTAGGAAGATTTACAAATAACTACTATGCAATGGCATGAATTGCTATTTCCAAGCAAGTTAAAAATGCCTCATTTCTATTAGAATAGGAGAGAATAAGCTTATACTTTTTGTACCTCTATCTAATATATAGACTAATCTGTGCCAAGGACAGTTAAGTATGCTTTACAATGCCTGGAAATTTAGGAATTAAGAAAAATTGCTGCATCTCTGGATTAGGTAAAAATTAGGTAATTGTGTAATTCCATACACAAATTATTCTGTTCTTATGAAGCTCACATTTGAATATGACCAGCACATACCAGTGTCTTTGCAGAGGCTCATGTGGTTCCAAAGAATTCTGGTCATCCCAAATGTGTGAGTCCAGAACAGATAATAGAAAATAGTTCCCCAGCACATTGGGAGGCTGAGGTGGGCAGATCACTTAAGCCCAGGAGTTTAAGACCAGCCTGGGAAATATGGTGAAACCCCATCTCTACAAAAGATACCCAAATTAGCCGTGCATGGTGGCACACACCTTTAGTCCCAGCTACTTGGGAGACTGAAGTGAGAGGATGGCTTGAGCCTGGGAAGCAGAGGTTGCAGTGAGCTGGGATTGTGCCACTGCACTCCAGCCTGGGTGACAGAGTCAGACTCTGTCTCAAAAAAGAAAAGAAAATATCATTATCAGAAAGAAAAGAAAATATTTCTGTCTCAAAAAAGAAAAGAAAATATTTCATATCAGAATGAAAATATTTCATTCTAGAGACTGGAAAACTGACACATTGTACATGCATTTTCCCCCAAGTGCTAACAATGTGAGTTATTTCTGCAAACATTATTAAACATATTAATATTTTTGCAAACATTATTAAAAATTGATCTTATTTGTTAACCAAATTCTGACAAAAAAGTAACACCTGGGAATCAGATTTCCCTTCACAGAAAAAAATGCTTAGAATTATTTTAATAAAATCAGCTATAACATAAGAGCAAACTTGGATTTACTCACTGACACTTCCATGGCTCCAACTGCAATCAGTAGAGAAAGGGACTAGTGCTTTCATCAATCTCCACCAGCCATTAGGGATGTGGCAATTTCCAGAAGCAAGCGAACAGCAAGCTAGTTTGACCCTTCCCGATTGAGTGCTTTCAGCATTGATCACTGGCTCGTACATCCTTACGAGCAGATACTTGTTAAATGCTACATGTCTACTTTTTATTAAAATGTCAAATGTAATTCTTTTAATTCATATCGGATGTGTGTCATAACAGAATTCAGTAATGAAAACCAATGACAGAGATTGGTTATATAGTATAACACTGTACTTGAGCTGTCTGGCATATAACAGGGCCATTTTTCTTCTTTCAGTTATCACATTGGTAAATATTGAGAGGAAATTCTTAGTGTGCTGCTTTCACAGGGTTTGGCCAGATCAATTCCCATTTAAAGCATGAAAAATATCTGTATCCACTCTATATCTGTAACAAGGAAAACAATAAGATATTCTTCTAAAATTAAAGAGGACTTCCACTCCTAGTAATGGCAAGTAACAGTTAGTTGAACCAACCATCCACGTGAACACAATGAAAAGCTCTAGGTGAAAAAAAAAATTAATCTTAAAGAGCTGTCAAGATAGTAAATGATTACCAGACCAAACCACAAAAGAAATCAAGCACCACAGAAGTAAGCAAAGCCCTGGAATACCATAGTCACTTTTGCCCTTAAGGCATTTGCTGATGCAGAAAAATTGGGGCCTTGGTTTTGGTGGCCTTACCAGGCGATGAGATAGAAGTCAGGCACTATGATGGCAGACCAGAAGGAGCTCACGTGGGCCACTATCACAGAGAAGGAACAAAAGGGCCAATGAATACGGACCCTACAGAGTGATCATCTGAGAAACCACATTGGGATGCATCGGGACAACAGGGGAACCCAGAGAATAGAGAGGAGCAAACTGGGCACCAGCCTGTCTGGGCTCAGCATGGAGCCAGGAGAGGCTCTCCAACATGAGAAAGTGCAAGTGAGTGAGTACCCCTGGGAGATTCATGCTCTCCACAGAGGCCTGTGCAAGACTGGGAATGAGAGAATCATCCTGTCCCCCTGAAACCCATCCCCAAAATTTATAGAATGAGGCAGAGAGCCACCCCAGCATTTTGCAGGGGTAATTCCAGAGTCCAAGGAGACCTCCACAAGCCTTGGGCCCCAGAGCAGACAAGCACCAGTGCCACAGCTCCAACAGAGGCCACAGTTGTGGTTCTGGGGAGCACTAACATTGCTCTGCCACTGCTTGACAGCCAGGGCTCAGTGCCAGCTTCTGGCCCACCTTCAGCCTGAAATTGGCTGGCCACCTTTCCTACCCCACTATTGGTAGCCAGCTATGCAACACTTGCTAGAGCCTCCAGCCCAGTGGTTTCATTTTGTCTGAACTCAGCTGGAGGGCACAGCCTCCTGTTGTCACAGGAAGACCCTACCCACCCCTGCCACAGGTAGCCAAGTGGGCAATGCTTGCTAGAGCTTCTAGCTTCAGCAGTCTTGCTTCTGTGTGAACTCAGCTAAAGAGCACAGCCTCCTGTTGTCCTGGACAGCAGAGCATGTGACCCTACTGACCTCAGCCACTGATGCCAGGCAGACAACACCTGCTAGAGCTTCTAGCCCAGCAGTCCTATGTCTCCCTGAATTTGCTGTGAGGTGCAGCCTCCTGTTGCTTTGGAAACACCCAGACAGTAGGACTGGCAACCCTACCCACCCCAAAGACCCATAACCAGATGGGCCACACACACTAGAGTTTCCAACTCAGCAGTCCCACTTCCACCTGAACCCTGTAGGTGGACACGACCCTGTGTTTCCTCAGGAAGCACATGGACAGAAGATTAGGGCTGACCTGGCAAGGATATGTCTTGTTGGCCAACTGCAGCCCCAGCCTGAGGGAAGCCTGTGGACCAGAATACCCAACAAAAGAAACACAGACACAGAGACAGTAATTGAAGGAGGCTCCTCTCAGACCCAGAAGACTAGAATCGAAGCCAGTCAATCAAGCTCACCTTATACCATAATCAAACATTCAAGGGCATCAAAGAAAATAAAAATCAAAACAATCCATCCAAAAGGACAAAGACTGAAGGAACATTGGCCCACACAGATGAGACAGAACCAATGCAAGAACTCCAGCAACTCAAAAAGTCAGAGTGTCTTCTTTCTTCCCAACAACCACATTAGTTCTCCAGCAAGGGTTCTTAACCAGGCTGAGATGGTTGAAATGGCAGAAATATAATTCAGATTATGGAAAGAAACTAAGATCATCAAGATTCAGGAGAATGTTGAAACCCAATCCAAGGAAGCTAAGAATCACAATAAAACAATACAGAGCTGACACACAAAATAGCCAGTATTGAAAAGAATGTAACTAACCTGATACAGCTGAAAAACACATTACAACAATTTCATAAAGCAACCACAAGTATTAATAGCAGAATAGACTAGGCTGAGGAAAGATGCTCAGAGCTTAAAGACTGACTTTCTGAAATATAACAATCAGACAAGAATAAAGAAAAAAGAATAAAAATGAATAAACAAAACCTCCAAGAAATATGGGATTATGGAAAGAGATCAAATCTATGACTCACTGGTGACCATGAAAGAGACTGGGAGAAAAGAAGCAACCTGGAAAACGTGTTTCAGGATACCATCCATGAAAACTTCCCCAACCTAGCTAGAGAGGCCAACATTCAAATTCAGAAAATGCAGAGAACCTCCAGAAGACACTTCACAAGAAGATCATCCCCAAGACACATAATCATGAGCTCTCCAAGGCTGAAATGAAAGAAAAAATGTTAATGGCAGCTAGACATAAAGGATAGGTCACCTACAAAGGGAAGCCCATCAGACTAACAGCATATTTCTCAGCACAAACCCTATAAGCCAGAAGAGATTGGGGGTCTATATTCAACATTCTTAAAGAAAAGAAATTCCAACCAGAAATTTTGTATATGGTCAAACTAAGCTTCATAAGCAAAGGAGAAAGAAGATCCTTTTCAGACAAGCAAATGCTGATGGAATTTGTTACTATCACACCTGCCTTACAAGAGCTCCTGAAAAAAAGCAGTCAATATAGAAAGACCATTACCAACCATTACAATAACACTCTTAGCTACACAAACCAGTGAGACTATAAAGCAACCACACGAACAAGTCTCCATAATAACCAGCTAACAATATGATAACAGAATCAAATCCACACATATCAATACTAACCTTCAATGTAATCGGGCTTGATGCCCCAATTAAAAGGCACAGAGTGGCAAGCTGAATGAAGAAACAAAACCCAATGGTATGCTGTCTTCGAGAGACCCATCTCACATGCAATGACACCCATAGGCTTGAAGTAAAGGGATGGAGAAAAATCTACTAGGCAAATGGAAACAGAAAAAAAAGCAGACAAATACTAATTTCACACAAAACAGACTTTAAACCAACAAAGATCAAAAAGGACAAAGTAGGGCATTACATAATGATGAAAGGTTTAATTTAACAAGAAGACCTAACCACCCTAAATCTATAAGCAGTCAACACAGGTGCACCCAGATTCATAAAGTAAGTTTTTAGAGATCTACAAATAGACCTAGATTCACAAACAATAATAGTTGGAGATTTCAACACCCCCTGACAGTATTAGACAGATAAGGCAGAAAATTAACAAAGAAAGTCAGGACCTAAACTCAACACTAGATCAAATGGACCTAGTACACAGCTACAGAACTCTCTGCCCAAAGACAACAGAATATACATTCTTTTCATCACCACATGGTACATATTCTAAAATTGACCATGCAATCTGACATAAAACAATCCTCAGCAAACACACGCACACACACACAAAAAAACATACTGACCATAGCATATATATATATAGATAGAAATCCAAACCGAGAAAAACACTAAAAACCATACAACTATATGAAAGTTAAACAACCTGCTCCCAAATGAGTCCTGGGTAAACAATCAAGAAGAAACCAAGAAGTTATTTGAAATTAATGAGAACAAAGACACAACATGCCAGAATCTCTGGGAAACAGCTAAGGCAGTGTTAAGAGGGAAATTTATAGCACTAAATGCCCACATCAAAAAGTTAGAAAGATCTCAAATAAACAACCTAACATCACAATTAAAAGAACTAAAGAAGCAAGAGCAAACCAACCCCAAAGTTAGCAGAAGACAAGAAGTAACCAAAATCAGAGCTGCACTGAAGGAGATAGAGATACAAAAAAATATATAAAAGATCAATAAATTCAGGGGTTTATTTTTTGAAAAAATTATTTAAATGGCTGAAGAGAAAAATTACTAAAGTAGAAAATAGATCAGAAGGGTTATGCAGGACAGTATATGGAGGGACAAAAAGACAAAAAATAAACAAGTTAAGAAACATGGAGGATGGAGATCTGACATCACTGAAGGCTTGAGTGAAGAGGAGAGAGATAATGAGTCAGAGGCAACATCTAACAAATAACGGCTGAGAATTTACCGAAGTGTTGAAAACGACCAATATTATCCATGATCTATATGTACCACATTTTCTTTATCGAGTCTACCATTGGTGATTTAAGAAGACCAAAACTTCTCAACTAGATAAATGGGGGAAAAAATCATACCTAGACTCATCCTAGTAAGGGTGAAGAAAACCAAAAATAAGAGAAAATTACAAAAAGAGCCAGTAAAAAAATAATCTCCAAATGAAACATGGTTAGATTGGGAGCTAACTTCTCAATAGACTAGAAGCCAGAAGACAGTAGGATGATGCATTCAAATGTGCTGAAAGGAAAAACTGTCATCTTTTAATTCTAAAACCAGGAAAAATATCTCCCAAGAATAAGGGTGAATAAAAGACAATTTAAGACAAACAAATCTGAGGGATTCACCTTGGCAGACTCTCAATAAAGAAAAATCTAAAGGATGCAATTCACACAAAACGAAAGTGATCCCAAATGGAAAAATCTAAGAGGCAAGAAGAAATGGTGGGGGAAACATGGTCAACAGTGAAGTGATTTAAAATGAACATGAGTGTTGTCATGAATTTAAAAAATAATAATAGCATTTATAATATTAACAGTAAAAATAGACTTTAAATAGATTTTAAAGTAAACAATATCAACATTTAAGTCAGGAGTTGGGTACATGAAGTTCAAGAGTTCTGAGATCTCTCTAAAGTCCAGGAGAAACAGAACAGTTTTCATTAACTTAGTTAAGTATATATACATGTTGGATTCCTAAGGAAGTACTGAATTAATGGAATGAGAGTGAGAATGCCCAAACTAGAAGAGGGAAAAACTGAATAGTAAAAAGAATACTAATCCAGCAATAATATATTGAAATATGTTGAATTCAACCAAGAATGTAAAGTTATATTAACATTAGCAAAACAATGTAGTTCAACATTCAACAAAAATTATATAATAGTCTCAATAGATGCAGAAAAAGAATATGATAAAATTCAAAGTCCCTCATGATTTTAAAAAGTTGTTAGCAAATTAAAAATAGAAGTAACTTCCCCAACCTAATAATGCATATCTACAAATGTATAAAAATCTACAGTAGGCATAATGCTTAATCAATAAACATTGAAAAATTTCACTTGGTATCAAGAACAAGATCCTTATCTATTGATACCCATTATCACCATTCCAATCAACAGAAATTTAAGGTCCTATCTAATGCTGGAAGACAAAAAAGAAAAAAAGAAAAACTGAAAAGGATGAAACAAAACTCGAATTGTTAGTAGATAATATGAATATTTAACTTTTGTATAAAATCCAGTAAGCTAACATAAATTGTTAGAATCAATAGGTTTAGCAATATTGCTAAATACAAAATAAATACATCCAAAAATTGCATTTCTATATACGTAAATAAGTAAAAAAAAAAATCAACCTAAGAGTTGATTACAATACCATAACCAAGTTCAAATTCCTAGGGCTATAACACAGATGAAATGATAATATATTATTAAGAAAAATTAAAGATGACCTAGGTAATAAAGAGATATACCACACTCATGGGTTAGAAAATTCAGTATTGTAACGACAGCTTTTTTCCAGATTGAACTGGAAATGGAACTTCAAATAAATCAAAACTTGAAAAAATTTAGTACTCAAAGAACCAGAATTTTGTATGGGACCTGACATGCTGAGTCTAAGATTTTTATGAGAATGAGAAGGGCCAAGAATAACGAAGATTATATTGAAGAAGAACAAATTAAATTATTGGAGGATTTTTTTACTCAATCTCACATCCTCTAGCCCACCAATAGCTTCCCACAGTGTAAGTTGGAAGCACCTACTCAGCTGCACTGCATTATTTCACTTTTTCCGTCCTTGGTTTATCTGATAGGAACCTCCTAGTGCTCACACGTATGCAGCCTGGAAGTGTGAAGGACATATTCCTTGACCAGTGGGAGACAGATGGAAGTCAGTGCATAAAAGCTACATTCTTCTATTCTTTGGACAGACAATTTTGAGGTACCTCCTATAAGGCTCTTCAGAGGGTCCCAGTGGGACAAAACCTCAGTTGTCCACATTGATAGCCAACTTAAGAACACAGCCTCAAACTGCTTTTATCTCCTTCCCTGCCTCATTCTTTCAGTCCTTCACTCCTCCCCTGCAATCACTTAGCAAAAATAAACTACCAACACTCAAGTCCTAGACTCAAGCTCTGTCTCTTTGGCAGAGATCCAGGATAAGATAGAGGAAAGGCCTGCTCTATCAGACATCAACACTTATTATAAAGTCAAGTCTGGGGCAGGAAACAGACAAGATGAGCCTGAAACACCTGGTCATGCCTGAAAGCAAGGATACTATCACAGACTATCACAGACAAATCTCAAAATGGGAAAAGGTACTTATGACACATAACCAACAAAACTCCTATACCAGAATATTTAAAGAACTCCTACAAAACAATATTAAAAAAACAGACAATCCAATATGGGAAAAAAAAAGCAAAAGAATAGGCTGTTTACCAGAGAATATCTAAATGGCCAATAAATACATGAAACATGCCCAAACTAATAAAAAAACAGGGAAATGCGATTAAAACCACAAGATACCCCTATACATGTAGTAAATAGGCAAAACTTGTGTCTGATAATTCTGAATATTGGCTCCTCTGTGTTGTAACGGGAAATGCTAAGCACTTGCTGGTAAGACTGTAACTACGTAAAACTACTTCAGAAAACATTTTCTATCATCTAGTAAACTTAAAGATATGTATGTTTGATGACCCAGCAGTCTTACCCTGGTAGACAGTCCAGAGAAATGTATGCACATGCTACAGATATATGAGTAAGACTGTCCACAGTAGTGTTATTCATAATAGTGAAATATTGGCAACAACTCAAGTTTTCATTGATAGTATATAGAAAAAATTGCTATATTCCTATAATCAAATATCATAAATCAATAAAGATGATCTGCCCAGAGACCAACAATATGGATGAATTTTACATCAAGTTGAGGGGAAAAAAAGCAACAGGAAACACGAATACATACAGTGTGATTCAATTTATATAAAGTACACACAAAGGAAAAACTGAACAACATTTCTAGGAATGTATACAAAAATAGCAAAACTGTATTAGAACCCAAGAATGACTGTAAAAGTCAGGATAGCAGTTACCTCTAAGGTGGGAAAGAGGAGGGCTCTAATGGAGAAGGATTCTGGGATACCCACATCCTAATCCTTGCCCAGGTGGTGGTTATACATCTGTTCCCTTTATTTGTTAAATGGTTAAATGTGTTTCAAAAATTTACGTGTATGTTCTATTTCATAACTAAAATTCTAAGGAGAGTTCATTTTGAAAATTAAACATTTCTTAAAATTTGGGAAGCATCTTTAAAATTCTGCAACTCAGTTTTTCCCAAGGTAGCATCACCTCAGGATCACCTAGTCCTACCCTAGAGATTCTGATCAGTCAATCTACCGTCGGTCCTGGGCATTGGTATTTTCAAATAGGTCCCCTGGTTCGGGAAGTTCTTAGCTGAGTTCAGATTCCATGGGTGGCTAAGGCATTTGCCCTGTGCTTCCCAATCCCACCACAAGGCTCTCTCCACTGTATCAGTGAGGACTAGACATCCCTTGCCTTTGGGCTCAACTCTTGTCCTACAAAAAGAGTTTTACAGCCAGCAGGCTCACAGGTTTGGCACAGGAAGTGATAGCAGTAGGTACCTTTTGGACAGGTTCCCGTAAGTCTCCAGTTAAATGATGCTTACTATCCGGTAAACTTGCATTGACTGTTAATTTGACCCACATTAAAATTTAAGGTTCTCCTGTCCAGTATTCTGCTGTTCTCTCAAATCCATCCAATAGATCATAAGAATAATGTACAACTATTGCCAAAAATGATTTTGAACTGACTTATGCACAAATTTACCCCCATTTTAAGTCTCAGTGATGCCCTAAGTTGTCATTCAGCCAAGTTCATGAATACAGTTACCTCTATATTGATGGACCATTCTCCAAAATGAGGAGCCAAAATCATTTGAATTAAGCAGAGATCTCATTTGTCCCTGACTCATGATAATGTCTGTCCTACAGTCCTGTATTAATTACTTTGCCCAAGTAGAAATACACTACCTATATAAGAACTTCACTTCTGAACAAAACAAAATAAAAATCCACGAGTGGTAACCTCAAAATGAACTGGTTAAATTTAAAGACTCATTTTTAAAGGTCAGTGTCCTTTTGCTGCAAATACAGTCCCTATGCAGATGAGAAGTTGAACCTGCCCTATGGAGCTGAGCATAATTAGCCAGCTGCACCCTCATAATAAGGTGCAGATGGTTAATTGCACCAGCAAATAACTGCTTACTTGTGGGCACAAAAGCCTGTACCTAAAATCATTGAAAGTATACTTGGGACTATTTATGCTCATGGCAAACAAAACACATTTCCAAGGTTTCATCTGCTAACAGATCACAGCCAGCTCCAACTCCCTGCTTTGGGGGAGAGCCATTCACGCTGCTGAGGTCTGGTCCAAGGGAGGGATGACTGGCCACAAAGCCAATATCAACTGGTGAAATATTTCCTGGGGTGCCGAATCCTTGTTGAAAAATCTCCTGAATTTGTTGTAATAGGGATGAGGGGATCAGTCAATAAAGTGAGACTTTGGTTTCCCTAGAACCCAAAGTAAATTCCATATTCTTTTGATTACAAACCCTGAAATGATTTTTTTCATAAACAAACATCTCAACATTAGTTTTCTGAATAAGAGAAAAAAAGACCAATTTTCCTCTGCCCTTGAGGAATTTCATGCACTAGCCAACTCCTAGAATTTAGCAAGCTGTATTAGATTCAACACACACAGTGGTTATTAGAGACTGTTCCAAAGATCCATTCTAAAACATATTCTATTAATCCCAATGTGGTAAGAATAGGATATGGGGAGAAAATAGAGAAGGGATAACTACTCCATAAAACCCATGTTTGGAAGTCCTCAGCCAGCTGCAAAGCTTTCAGTTGGGCAAGAGGTCAAGATGACAGGGCTGGGGAGCAGAATACTAATCTACTGGAATCCACACAGAACCTTTCTTCTGAAGAACCCAGTGGGTTATGTGATTCTATTCAGTTTAATTGTATACTGGGGAGGAGGAAAAGCTGTTTGCCATGGTTTTAATTGCTAAGAACACACTATCTTTTTCGGAACCATCTGTTTAATTGTAATTACAAACAGCGATGTAAAAACGCAAATGATTAACAAGTACAAAATTCCCTACCACTAACAGTTTTAACATAACAAGCCATATTGTGAAAGAGTACGTTGCCTTTTCCTGCAATATTTCATGATTTGGCAACTGACAACCTACCATTTTTTACAGAATCTCATTCTGGTAGAGCTAAAGGTATTAATTAGTATTCTTAGATTACATCCTCCTGTTATTGCTTTTCATTAAATCATAATTCCCTCTAGAAGTGAAGGGATTATATCAGAAATGAAACGCATAAGGCCCCTTTGTTTCCATCTCCCACCAAAATCTTCGAGGTTTTATATGATACACATCATCCATAATTAATTACTAGGCATATTCCAAAGCATTGCAAGACTACTTTTTGGCTTTCATAAACACAAATTTCTGCTTTCCTGGTTTTGAAATATGCTTCCCACACTGTTATTATTTTAAAAGTCATCAGTACTGGTAATTGTTTTCAGACATCAATAAAAATAGCTTAACCTTGAAATTTATTTTAATTAGGAATTTTTCAAAGCCACTGCTGCAAACTTGGGTGGATTGTTTATAATAAAAATGAGCATCAACAACATAGTTGTACAGAACATAGAATTAGGCAAAGTTGTTTAACTTAGGCACTTTAAAGAAATAAAAACAGACACAGATACAGTCAGATCATAATGTTATTAGAGCAACTTTACATTCAGGACATTTTAGATAGCTTATTAAAGCACAAAGATGCCATTTTAAAATAAAATAAGAGGGGAATTTATGAATTGCCAGTGAAATTACAAAAGATTTTTTTTTCTAGTCATTTCATACTAATTTTTCTTTAAAGTTAACCAAGTTGACTTTTTCATATTCATATTAAGATGAAGACCACCATTTTGAGAATATAGGATTTAGTATAGGATTTGGTATTCATATTAAGATGAAAATCACCACTTTAAGAATATAGGATCTAATATAGGATATGCTGGTTTATTTGAACCAACACTTTCTAACAAGCCTTTCTATCAAGCACAGAACAATTTTTAAAAGTCCACTTTTCCTCCTACCATCTCAAAGGATAAATATGACCCTTTTAAAAAATCAGTAAAACAGTGTGGCGATTCCTCAAGCATCTAGAACTAGAAATACCATTTGACCCAGCCATCCCATTACTGGGGATATACCCAAAGGATTATAAGTCATGCTGCTATAAAGACACATGCACACGTATGTTTATTGCGGCACTATTCACAATAGCAACGACTTGGAATCAACCCAAATGTCCATCAGTGACAGACTGGATTAAGAAAATGTGGCACATATACACCATGGAATACTATGCAGCCATAAAAAAGGATGAGCTCGTGTCCTTTGTAGGGACATGGATGCAGCTGGAAACCATCATTCTCAGCAAACTATCGCAAGAACAGAAAACCAAATACCGCATCTTCTCACTCATAGATGGGAATTGAACAATGAGATCACTTGGACAAAGGAAGGGGAACATCACACACCCGGTCCTATTGTGGGGAGGTGGGAGGGGGGAGGGATAGCATTAGGAGATATAACTAATGTAAATGACGAGTTAATGGGTGCAGCGCACCAACATGGCACATGTATACATATGTAACAAACGTGCACATTGTGCACATGTACCCTAGAACTTAAAGTAAAATTTAAAAAAAAAAGAAAAAAAAATCAGAGAACTAAAACACTTTAAATCCAAATAAATTAAAAGATTGACAGCACAGTTTTTCAAATTAAATTACATTAGAGGCATTTTATGATATGTCCATTTTCCTCACTTTTCCTTCTCTGCCCAACCTGAAACTCTTCCAGCAATGATCCTACAATTATTTTTGCCTTATTTCAAGCCCCCATCCCTCACAAAAGACATTTTGTATGAAGAGCAGCCAAATGCTAAGTGCTTCTGCAGCGTTAATGAGGAAACAGATCTTGGAAGAAATTATTTGAAAGAAAAACTTTGCCCTCAGGAATGAGTTGCCGTTTCACTTTTAATGATGGTAACTGTGATTGAGCATATTTTGGTCCATTGCGTTCTGAAATGTGCTCATCCCAAACCAGTGAGTGATCTTTAACCTTTGTGGTCCAGGTCCTACTGGGAATCTGATGATGGCTATGAACACTATTCCCCAAAAGATTAACATAAACATAAAATCTGAGGGCCGACACATCCAGGGTCAAGAATCTATTACACAGATCCCAAATGTGTACCAATTAAAACATGGTTTCAATACTTACAGGCTATGAGAGTTTCTTTCAAACTTGATGAGCGTTTTCATGTTCTAAATGTTTTTGCTGCTAAAGTGAAGAAACATTCTCAAAACTATTCTTGAAGCCTGTGAAACTATATAACTACTAAGGGGTAATAACTTCCTTCTATTTTGTGATTGCATAAATCATTCTCACACATAAGCCAGAAGTATCCCTTCCCCCAGATAACTCTAACTTTGCCTTGTATACAAGACATAAAATAAAATACCACCATACAAGTATCATTTTCTAAGAGCTTCTCAGACATGCATTCATTGTCACATCTTTAGATATAATATAGAATAAAATACACACTTCACATAAAAAGAAAATATTTAAGTCACTAGTCTGCATGTATATATTCTTCAGCTGGCATTTGCTAAACCTGAATTTTTCCATCTTTGTCACACATGTATACAGCGAAGACATCCAGGTTTCATGTAAGATTTACTCTGATGCTCTCAATAAATAATTCTATACAAAAATTATTAAGAATAGTTATCTCTAGTGAACCAGACTAGGAGAGAGAGTGCAGTAATGAGAAGCCTTTCACGTTTGCATTTCTAAGGTATTTAATTTTTTACAATGAGTATGTAAATGACTGTGCTAAAAAATAAGATTACAAAGTAATACATTGTTTTCTAATATAGGTTATGCTGGTTTGTTTGAACCAACTCTCCTGCTGAAAACAACTAAAAATGCTGGTTAAAATATTTTTTAAGCTTCTCAAAAACATCAAAAAGCTAACAAGACCATAAGGAATTACCTAGCCAATATCTAACTGAAAACAGGAACCAAGAAAGGTAAGTAGAGCACTGAAACAAATTTGGTAGGAGATCATCCTCTAGACAAGGACACCTTGAGCTCTGCTTGTGGCTGCCTGGTAGGGCTTCCAGGAAAGGTCAACATTCAGGGCCCATCAAAGGTGGGGAGACTGATAGGAGACTCCACTCCAAAGGCATACACTTTCAATGTTTTGGTCAAAAATAAAGCCTTCCTATTTTACCATTCCCAACTGAATGCAGGGGAAGATTCCTTGGCACCCAACAGAGAGAAAGGTATAAAGAAGAAAAAAAAAACCTGAAAGGTTAGAATCACAGCCAACTCCTTTAGAGATGTACAGCCCAAATTCATATCACCTGTGAGCTCCAAAAGCCTCAAAGTGTGATTTTTACTTTAAAATGAGCCTGCACAGGTAGTTCCCTGAGGTACCTAACAGAGGCAAGTGCAAACCCTCTCTGATGAGCCTCCTTCTCTGAGGGCCTCTCTGAGGTTCTCCTTCAACTTAGTCATCAAATACTTCCCATAAATAATTTTCCAAGGAAGACAAGCAGCTCTTGGTCAAAATAAACAAGCATACTAAGAGAGTGGGAAAAGCACCCTGAACAAGAACCAGCAAAAACATCCTGTAGGAAAAGAAATTCAAGAAATGAAAATTAAAATAATTAAAATTAAAACTCAATTAATAGAATACCTAACTATAAGAAGAATGTATTTGATAGTAGGGGACCCTTTCATCTACTTCAACAACTAGAAAATAAAATAGATAAATTACAAAAATCATATATTTTAAGACATTAGAGAGGTATAGAAGAAATATAGTGTTAAATCAAGCTTAGCCTAAAGCTGCCTCCTTACATATTTTAAGTTTGGCCTAAAGGTTCCTCCGTACATTGTGAACTATAACCTAAACGAAGCTGTAAACAGACCATAGCCTACTCTTGTGCCAATCACTGAATTTTGGCCAAAAGTGGCCAACTTTTCAAACTGTGTTCAAATAAGGCAAGCACTGAGCTGTAACTAATCTGGCTATTTTTGTATCTCACTTCCATTTTCTGTACATCACTTTCTTTTTTCAATCCACAAATCACCTTCTACCACATGGCTCCACTGGAGTCTTTCTGAACCTACTCTGGCTCAAGAGGCTGCCCACAGCACACCAAAAGGATAACACATCATGATCAAGTGGGTTTCATCCCAGGAATGCAGGAATGGCTTAATATACACAAGTCAATAAATGTGATACATCACATAAACAAAATTAAAAACAAAAACCATACATTATCTCAATAGATGCAGAAAAAGCATTTGAAAAAATCCAGCATCCCTTTATGGTAAAAACCCTCAACAAAATAAGCATAGAAGGGACTTACCTCAAAGTAATAAAAGCCATATACAACAAACCCACAGCCAACATCATACTGAATGGGAAAAAGTTGAAAGCCTTCCCTGTAAGAACTACAACAAGACAAGGATGCCCCCTTTCACCACTTTTATTCAACATAATACTGGAAGTCCTAGCCGGAGCAACCAGCAAGAGAAAGAAATAAAGGGCATCCAAATTGGAAAAGAAGTCAAACTGTTGCTGTTCACCAGTGATATGATTATATATCTAGAAAACCCTAAAGACTCATCCAAAAGGCTCCTAGATCTGATGAACAAATTTGGTAAAGTATGAGGTAAATTAATGTACACAAAACAGTAGCACTGCTATACACCAACAACAGTCATGCTGAGAATCAAATCAAGAGCTCAATTTCTTTTACAACAGCTGCAAAAAAATAAAACAAAATACCTGTGAATACACTTAACCAAGTAGGGGAAAGACCTCTACAAGGAAAACTACAAAGCACTGCTGAAATAAATAATAGATGACACAAACAAACGGAAACACATCCTATGCTCACGAATGGGAAGAATCAATATTGTAAAAATGACCATACTACCCAAAGCAATTCCCATCAAAATACGAGTATCATTCTTCACAGAACAACATGAACAATTCTAAAATTCACATGGAACCAAAAAAGAGCTCACATAGCTAAAGCAATACTAAGCAAAAAGAACAAATCTAGAGGCATCACATTACAAGACTTCAAATTATATTACAAGGTTACAGTTACCAAAACAGCATGGTACTGGTATAAAAATGGGCACATAGACCAATAGAACAGAATAGAGAACCCAAAAATAAAGCCAAATAATTACAGATAACTGATATTTGACAAAGCATATAAAGATATCTATTGGAGAAAGGACACCCTGATATTTGACAAAGCATATAAAGATATCTATTGGAGAAAGGACACCCTATTCAATAAATGGTGCTGGGAAAACTGGCAAGCCACATGTAGAAGAATGAAACTGGATCCCCATCTCTTACCTTATAAAAAACATTAACTCCCAATGGATCAAAGACTTAATCTAAGACATGAAACCATAAAAATCCTAGAAGATTATATTGGAAAAACTATTCTGGCATTGGCTTAAGCAGAAATTCAGGACTAGGACCCTAAAAACAAATATGACAAAAACAAAAACAAATAAATTGGTCCTAATTAAACTAAAAAACTTCTGCAAAGCAAAAGAAATAATAAACAGAGTAAACAGGGTGGGAGAAAGTATTTGCAAGCTATGCATCCAACAAAGGACTAGCATCCAGAATCTACAAGGAACTCAAACAAATCAGCAAGAAAAAAAAAACAAATAATCCCTTCAAAAAGTGGGCTAAAAACTTGAAGAGACATTTCTCAAAAGAAAATATACAAACAGCCAACAAACATGAAAAAATGCTCATCACTAGTTTGTCAGGGAAATGCAAATTAAAACCATAATGAGACACCACCTTACTCTTGCAAGAATGGCCATAATTAAAAAGTCAGAAAAAAATAGATGTTGGTGGGGATGTGGTGAAAAGGGAATACTTCTACACTATTGGTGGGAATGTAAATTAGTACAACCACTATGAAAAACAGTAGGGAGATTCCTTAAAGAACTAAAAGTAGATCTACCATTTCATCCAGCAATTCCACCACTGGGTATCTACCCAAAGGAAAAGAAGTCATTATATGAAAAAGACACATTCACATGCATGTTTATAGCAACACAATTTGCAATTGCAAAGATATGGAACCAACACAAGTGCCCACTGACCAACAAGTGGATAAAGAAAATGTAAAATGTGTATACCATGGAATACTACTCAACCATAAGGAGGGACAAAATAATGTCTTTTGCAGCAACTTGGATGCAGCTGGAGGCCATCATTCTAACTGAAGTAACCCAGGAATGAAAAACCAAATACCATATGTTCTCCCTTATAAGTGGGAGCTAAGCTATGAGATGCAAAGACATACAGAGTGATGAAATTTGGGAACTCAGTTGGGGAAGTCAGGAGTAGAGTAAGACATAAGAGACTACATATTGGATATAGTGTACACTGTTCAGGTGACAGGTGCACTAAAATCTCAGAATTCACCACTAAAGAACTCATCCATGTAACAAAAATTCACCTGTACTTCAAAAATGATTTGAAATATAAAATTATTTAAAAAGAGGCTGCTCAATTTGCAAATTGTTCTTTGCTGTGAAATGATTCATGAATCATTTTTTAATTAAATTAAACTCTGTTAATTTGGCTAAGTTTTTTCTTTTAACAATGGACTAGAACTAAAATTTCAGAAGGGAAATGGCCTCTCATCAATGAGTTGAGGTTACTGGTTGTGTTTTTCTCTGAGGACATTTGCTAATTCTAGGCACAGGGGGACAATCCAGCTTGGCTCAGGTAGAGGATTCTTAAGGTAAGAAGAGGTACCAACAGAATAGTTGATGGTTGTAAAATCTGCCAAGATGAACAGGAACCTAAAAAGCGAGGGCCAGATTCTCCTATGGGTGATTTTCTGAGAAGTGGAACAGCATGAGAGTTCTGAAGTTGAATGAGAAAGAGTGTAGGGTTCTCCATTTCCCACTACTTTCTTTCTGTGTCCTGACTGCTCTGTGATCTAGCCAGTTGCAAGTTTTTCGTAGCAGACTTGCACCCAAACCTGGGCCTTGAACATTCCTAGCCACTGATAAAGGTATCTAGGTTGCTGCCCACAACACTGAAAAACAAACTAGCCCTGGCCCTGAGCCAAAATCCTTACTCATACTCTGAACCCCCTCACTGTAGTCATAGCTAGGTAGAACACCTGTTTTCTCTTGCTGTCCATTTTGAGGACTGCTGCAGCACTCTGTAAGTTTCCCTAATAAATGCTTTGGATTGACCACTCTGGCATTTAGTCTTTCCTTCTTTCTTTGGAATCCCAACCGGCCCCATCTCTGGAGAGTTTGGGGCGCTTCCTTGTGGGAAATCTCCTGCCATCATTTTGGGGTGATTCCGGCCACAGGTATTGTGGGATGAAATACAGAGTGAAATCTGCTATAGTCTCTTGGTGCTTAGAACTTGAGGTTCAGAAAGAGGGAGGAGGGGCTTGCAACAAACACAACACAGTTTTCCCCCTCAAGACATTTGAATGAGGTTTAACATTTGATTGGGTATAAAACAAGGAATGAAGAATTGGAAACTGAAAATTTTAAAACAGTATCATATGCAATAGCATCAAAAAAACATAAAATAAATACAGAACTAACAAAACATGAGCAAAAGTTGCATGTTAAAAATTATAAAACATCATTGAGAGAAATTAAAGAGGACCTAAATCAAAGGAGGTATACCAGTGAAATCTAATGAAAATGCCAGCAGATATTTTTGGAGATATCAACCTTTAATTCTAAAGTTGGTATGGAAAGGTAAAGGAACCAGTGTTGCCAATTCAATTGTGAAAAATAAGAACAAAGTAGAAGGACTCGAACTACCAGATTTCAAAATACACTGTAAAGTTATCAAGAAATCGATTTTATGCTGTTAAAATGACTGGCAGTTCATTTGAGAAAAAAAATTATTCATATTTTTCTGGAATATTCTGTTACATTGATAAATCAGAAACATGTATTCACATGTATGTGGTCAATTGATTTTTGACAAAGGTGCCCAGGTAAGTGGAGAGAGGAGAGTCTCTTTAACAAATGGGGTTGGAACATTCACCCTTATGAAAAAAATACACCTCAACTCTTGCCTGACGTCATACATAAAAATTAACTCAAAATCCATCAAAGACCTACATGTAAAACCCAAAGCTATGAAACTCTGAGAAAAAAACATAGAGGAAAATCTTGTTACCTTGTGTTAGGCCAAAGGTTTTTAGATATCACACAAAAACATAAAAGAAAAAATTAATAAGATTAGACTTCATTAAAACTTTTGACTTCAAAGGCATTATGAAGAAAATTGAAACCAGTCCAATTTCCTCATAGAACTGATGTTTATGGTCTTTGTAAATAAACAGAAATTGGCCCTCTTGATCTTAAGCTTGAAACTGAAATTTACCTTATCTGAGTTCCTTTCTTAGAAAACTGACCCTTGGGCCTCTCGGATAGTATAAAGGAACTGAAACTCACCAGATCACCGCATCCGGACAGTGAGAGACCAAATTCCTCTTCCTTACCCCTCCCTAATTCCTGCTTTCTACATTCTTTCCCTGGTATTTGAATCTCCAATTTTAGACAGTTAGAGAGAGACAATTTGAGACTCTCTCCCATCTCCACAGCTGCAGCACCCAAATAAAGCCTTCTTCCCTGGTAGTACTCTTTGTTCCAGTGATTGGCTTTCTGTGCTGTAAACAACGAGATCTAGATCAAACCCCTGGCATTTCAGTAACAAAATGTTTTAAAAAGGAAAGATGTGTCACATACTGGGAGAAATTATTTGCAAATTAAATATCTAACTTTTGTCATATATATATATATTCATATAATATATATATATTCTGCATTATCCAGAATGTCACATAAATGGAATTATGACATATATATATATATATATATATATATATATGAATGATATGTGCAAAAGATACAAGCAGAAACTTCACCAGGTTCACCAAACTTCTTCACCACAGATACAATAACAAATAAGCTCATTATTCAACATCATGAATCACTGGGAAATGCAAATTAAAAGCAGAATGAGACCACTACACAGCTATAAGAATAACTAAACCTAACAAAATGATCACCTGCTAACAAGGGTGCAATATGGCAGTTTCTTGTAAAATTAATACTTACCATATAACCTATCAATCCTACTCCCAGTTATTTATCAAAATAATAACATATGTCCATACAAATGCCTGTATGGGAATATTTATAATGGTTCTACTTGTTCATAATTACCAAATACTGGAAGCAATCCTAATGTCTATCAGCTGATGGTACATCCATTCAATAGAATAGTACACAACAATGAGAAGAAATGAGCTACTGTTACATACAACAACATGGTTAAATCTCAAAAGCAATATGCTAAGTATAAAAAGCTAGACAAAAAGTGCTATGTATGTCATAATTCCATTTATGTGACATTCTGGATAATGGAGAATCAGAAAACAGATCATTTCATTAGTTGCTATGGGTTGGAAGTGGGGAAGGGGCATTGACTACAATGAGGTACAAGAGAAACTTTCTGAGCTAATGGAATCATTCTACATACTTACTGTGGAAAGTACATGATATGGTTTGGCTGTGTCCCCACCCAAATATCATTTTGAATTGTAACTCCCATAATCCCCATGTGTCATGGGAGGGACCCCATGGTGGGTAACTTAATCATGGGGGTGGGTTTTCCTGGGTTGTTCCCATGATAGTGACTAATCTCACGAGATTTGATGGTTTTATAAAGGTGAGGTTGCCCTGCACAGGCTCTCTTGCCTGCCGCCACGTAAGACATCACTTTGCTCCTCCTCTACCTTCCACCATGATTGTGAGGCCTCCCCAGCCATGTGGAACTGAGAGTCAATTAAACCTCTTTCCTTTGTAATTACCCAGCGTCAGATATGTCTTTATTAGCAGAGTGATAATAGACTAATACAGTATTTTATATTTTCAAAACTCTTGGAACTGTACACCTAAAAGAGGTGAATTTTACCATATTCCCAGGTAAGACGGGGAAATGATTCGTCCAAGGCCTGGGGCTAATTCGAAGTTGGAAGCAAGGCAACACCTCAGGCCTTCTGCCCTTCAGGCTACCTGTCTGGCAGGGGAATCCCAAGAACAAAAATCCGAGGTCCCGTAACTTTCATGGGAGTGAGAAGTGGCTAGGGAAGGCTGAGGAGGGGAGGGGTCTGCAAAGTCTGGAGAACCCCTGGGACACAGGGCGAAGACGAGAAGAGGGGACGCCCCGGTCAGTCCCCATGACCCCCACACTTTGACACCACAATCTCTGCGAGGACCTCTGACCTTGGTGCACTCCGGGTCCCACGTTTATTCTACCGCCATTCCCCACCAAGACCCCGAGTCCAACTCACAGACGCCGCCGCCGCTGAGGAGCTCCATACCCAGCTTGAAGCCGCCCGCGCTCCCGCTGCGCCGCTGGAGCTGTTGCCGTCCGTTGCCACGGTAACCACGGAGCCGCACAACCTAGCAAGCCGCGCGATGATTGGAGGAGGCAAGCGTCCATAGCAACCGCCACCCCAGCTGCTAGTTGCAAAAGAATTTGGTTTCCAAGGATTCTTCCGACACCACCTCTCCCCAAAGCCACACTTCGCCGGGCCTAGTTCTTTAAAGATGCTTCGTGCATTATCTCATTGAACACCTGCCTTCTGCCTCCCAGTGTTGCTGTGGGAATCTCTTATCTCTACAGGAAATTTTAACCTGTGGTCCTTTGAGCTCTTCAGGAGGTCCACGAACCCCCTCAAGTTATAAGCAAAAGTTTGTGGCCATTTACCGAGTCAGATGGTCCATAGCTGTAGATTCGCAAAGGAGCTGGAACAAAAACTCAGGTTGCCCGATGCCCAAGACGGCGCAAGAGTATAAATCCCACATCCATTAACCCCATCTTCCTTCTCAGAGAAACCAGACAAATAGAGTGTGGTTCTTCCTAGACTTCATTTACATTTATTCAAATCATGACTTGAGACATCGCCCAAAGACTTTAACTCTTGACCTTCAGTCATTCATTCATTTAATAAAGTATCTATTGATCACGAATTTTGGGTCATATATTTGTCATAGGGACACTTTTCTAAGCATTGAAAGATAGCAATTGTCAAGGCAATTTCTTAGAGCTTTACTTCTGATGTGGGAGACAACAGACGCATAAACAAGATCATTTCAGATTGTGGTACTAAACGAAATGTCAGGATGTGATAGGAAGTGCCAAGGGTGATGAGCCCAGTAGACAGGTGGTTAGACAGGGCGTCTTTAAGGAGACAATTGCGTTTGAGCTGAGACGTGGGAAGATACCAGCTATAGAAGAGCAAGGGAGAGGGTGGGCAGCACAAGAAAAAGAAACAGAAAGTTACAGGCAGAAATGAGTTTGGAGCATTCGAGAAAATGAAAAGTCAATGTGACTGCCTCAAAGAGACACACTCAGATTGCCCTTCCCTGGCTCTTCACAATACTGTCTCCTTCTACTCCGTACTTCCTTGCTCCTCCATCCTCCATCACACCCTCTCATGTCACCTTATTTATTTCCATCAAAGCTCTTGTAACTTTTTGTCTGTGAGCTCCATGAGAACAGAGACTGTGTCTCCCTTACAGTATCCCCAGCACCTAAAATAGTGACTGGCCTGGCATGGACACTAAATAAATATTTGTTGATTGCATGAATCTACACATCACAATACTAGGAACTGTGGTTGACTGGGAGATACAATAGATAACAAGATGAAGACACTTCCGCCTTTGTGAAGCTTAAATGCTTGTGGAATAGTTTAATTACAAACTATGTGGGCCAACTAATTGCGAGCAGAATTGAATAATTTAGACTGTAAGTGCTATGGGGAGACATTGAAGGATTCCCTTGGTAATTTCTTCATTCTTTCAATTATTTTTCAGTTCAGTTTCACAAATACTGAATGCCTACTCTGTTGTAGGCCAAACTCTGTCTATGCCAAACACTGTTGTTTATAACAATGAACAAGACGGACACCAACTTTGCCTACAGAACTTACAGTCTACTGCTGTACTGTCCACTACAGTTGCCTCTAGTCATTCGTGGCCATTGATCACTGAATATGTGGCTGGTCCTAAATGGAATGTGGAGTAAGTGTAGACTCCAAATTTCAAAGACCTAGTGCAAAACAAGAATGTAGAATATCTCATTAGTATTTTTAAATTGACTTCATATTGAAATGATAATGCATCAGATATGTTAAATAAAATATATTATTAAAACTCATTTCACCTGTTTTTTTCTTTTTTAAAATCTGCCTGCTAGAAAGTGTTAAATCACAGAAGCACATCATATTATATTGTTAGTAGACTGTGCTGGTCTAGTGGGAGCTTAATGCTATTTGAATAAACAAGTGAACTCTTGTTACAGATGTTAAAGGAGACATTTTAGTAGAGGCATGATAAATAGCGAACTTCAAATAAAGAATTTAAAAATAAAACAAGTTAGGCAACTCTTAAATCTTCTGCACATTGAGTGTATAAAAGGGTCAGGAGAAGGCCGAGTGCAGTGACTCACGCCTGTAATCCCAACACTTTGGGAGGCTGAGGCGGGTGGATCACTTGGGGTCAGGAGTTCGAGACCAGCCTGGCCAACATGATGAAATCCCATTCTACTAAAAATACAAAAAATTAGCTGGTCATGGTGGGGGGTGCCTGTAATCCCAGCTCACTTGGGAGGATGAGGCAGGAGAATAGCTTGAACCCAGGAGGCAGAAGTTGCAGTGAGCCAAGATCGCGCCATTGCACTCCAGCCTGGGTGACAAGAGCAAAACACCATCTCAAAAAAACAAAAACAAAAACAACCAAGCGGGGGTGGGGGGTGGTCAGGAGTGGGGGATTGAAGAGGATTTCTAAAGAAGATCTTCATGAAGGATTTCTTCAAAAAGAGCTGAGCTGTGAGTCCCACCTTCAAATCTCCAGTCAAAAGAAAAGGGCTTTGAGGAAGCCACTGGATGTTTAATATGTGGCACCTGCAGTTCAGAGGGCACAGTGGGCTTGTGTCTGAATCCCACCTGGAAATTCTAAAGGGCAAGAGATATGCTTACTAGTCAGCAGACCGCAGAGCAAAGGAAGAACTGTTTGGTTAGGAACAACCCTCCTTCTTCCCCTAGGATTTATAGATAAAAGATGTGTGAGTGCTTTCTATGAAGGAGATGAAGTTCACTCAAGAGAGTGTACAGGGTCATTTTAGACCCTTTCCATCTTGTTAGATAAAGAGGTCTCAGAAAAGGGAAACTGAGTGCTATGGTTTGAAAGTGTCTCCTCCAAATTCAGGTGTTGAAATTCAATGGCCAATGTGATAACTATTAACAGGTGAGGCCTTAAAGAGGTGATTAGGTCATGAGGGCTCCTCTTGCATGAATGGGATTCATGACCTTATAAAAGGGCTTGACGGAGGGAGTTCACACCTCTGACTCTTCTGCTTTCTGCCATGTATAGACACAGTGTTCCTCCCCTCTAGAGGATGCAGCATTCAAGGTGCCATCTTGGAAGCAGAGACTACCCACTCACCAAACAAAAAAACCATTGTTGCCTTGATCTTGGACTTCCCAGCCTCCAGAACCATGAAAAATAAATTTATGTTCTTTATAAATCACCCAGTTTTAAGTACAAAAGTTACACCAGCACAAACTGACTAACATACTGAGGGTATTGCTAGTTACCCAGGGGTCAAGAAAAACCAAAGAACCAGCCAAAAGAAAGATGCCCCAGTAAGAGAACTGCAGGATACGGATTTCCAGCAATGAGGGTAAGTTATCTTGAAAGACTCTTGAAAGTGCTCCACCAGAGGATGTATCAGCTTAATCACAGCAGTATCCAACAAGTAAAAACTTTCTTATTGTCCTTTCCTCTCCTCCACCTATACCCCAATGCCAGAGAGGCCAGGAAACAGTTCTCCAGCTGAGGGTACAGGTGTAGAGATGTCAATGAACCCACAAAAAGGCAACAGAAAGGAGAGAAGAAGGTGGCTGTGCTTCCATTTTCCAACTGTAGGTCTCTTGTCCGCAGCAGGCCTAAAATAAAAGAGGAGAGAAGCTGCAACTTTTAACAGTTTTGATTATCACCTTAGACAGAACATTTGAGCAATTGTATTGAGGCTGTGTTTTAACACCTACAAAGGTCCATAAAAGTCTCAGCACCTAACTGAGTTTACCCATGGGCAGGGAAATAATTGGCCACACAGAGGAAATTTAAAGAGCGACTAGAAGACAAATATTAAGTTGCTTTATGACTGCTACCCACAAGTCATGCTTGTTTGGTTCAAGGGCTTCCTAAAAATATGAAAGAGGCTGTAAATAAAGACAGAAACACGTATTCATCTTGAAGTATACAGAACAGTAGAAGATGTATAAAGTGAAATATTAAAGTGCATATTATTTCAGGGAAGAATATGGATTATATAAAGTCATATAGCACCTGCACCTCAGACCTAAGACCAGTGTTTAATCTCCCATTACCAGGGGTTTAGGGGTGCTGAGGCTGCAGAGACCCGCGGCCAGCAGCTATGGGGCTGCTCCTCTGAGGCTGTTCACAGCAACTTCCCAATGATGGAAGGCTGGTATGTTCTTAGTGTCAGATAGACAGGCAGACAGGCATGCAGCCTTCCCAGGAAAAGCCACACAAAAACAAAAAAAGCCACTCAGCTAGAAATGGATAGCCCACTGAAGGTTAATTATACTATTACAGAGTAAATCAGATTTGAAAATCTTTTTTTGTTGTTGTTAACTTACATTTCCCCTAAATTAAAGAGGCTAACTGAAAGGATGAAGACTTCTCCATTCTTAATGAGAGATGCCTGACTCCTAAGGAACAACATACTTGGACTGAGCTGGAGAGATGAGGCCAATGCCTTGTTTTTTCTAAGGTATGAGCAGATAATTGAGTCAATGAGCAGTGAAAACTGAGCTTCTTTAGACTTCAGAATGGTAAAAGAAGCTGGTTACGCTGAGGGCCCCAAGCCTCTGACTTACTCAGGCAGAGGAGGGTCCTGGGCAAGAACATGGGTAGCAGATACCAAGAAATCATAGACTCATCATTGTGAAACACCTTACAGATCAATGTTTATAAAACTCTTAGAACACAGTAGTTGCTCAATACATGTGCAATAATTTTTCTATTAGGAAATGGCTCAAATTCTGCCACTTACTAAGCCTATGTAGAGTTTGCTACTTAACCTCCCTGTGCTGCAGTTCCCACTTCTGTAAAACAGGGGCAACTACCATATAAGGTTCTTGAAGATTAAATAAGGTGATAACGGCTGGGCATGGTGGCTCACACCTGTAATCCTAGCACTTTGGGAGGCTGAGGTGGGCAGATGGCTTGAGCTCAGGGATTCAAGACCAGCCTGGGCAACATGGCAAAACTCCATCTCTACAAAAAATACAAAGATAAGCTGGGTGTGGTGGTGCATACCTATAGTTCCAGCTACTTGGGAGGCTTAGGTGGGAGGACTGCTTGAGCCCAGGAGGTAGAAGTTTCAGTGAGCCAAGATCACACCACTGCACTCCAGCCTGGGCAACAGAGCCAGACCCTGCCTCAATCAATCAATCAATCAATCAATAAGATAACACAAACCAAAGGCTTAACAAATGAAAGCTGTCATTATTATTAATAATCATTATTCTTCAGTCCAGTCTTCTATCTCTTTGACATCACCCCAAATAGTCACTCAGTCTCTGTTAAAACTTCTGCTCTTAATTCTTTCATTTATTAAGCAAGCATTGACAGAGAACCTGCTAAGCACTAGACCCTGTGTTAGGTACTGAGAATACCAAGATGAACAAGACACAATCCCTGACCTCAAGGGCCTCATGGTCTTTTTTTAGGATGCTTACTTCTTACACTTTCTCTAATCTAAGATCAGGCACCTGGCTGCTTCATTTTTGAACTGCTAAAATTTTTGGAAACTTCTTCCTAAATTAACCCAGAATGTGACTCCCAATAAAACATCTAATTATTCTTATATATGATGGTCCTTCAAGTTCAAAAACCATCCATCACGGCCCTTTGTTTTTTGGGGTAAACTTCCCAAGCATCTTCAGCAGCTTCTCATGTAATATGATTTCTGGCAATATTATTTCTAGAAACAAACAACTTCTGTTTTGTGTAAAACAAAAAAAAATTTTTTTTACTCATCCTTATTTTGTGAGTAGCTACTATCAGAATTTTCTGTTGATGTTTGTGTGGCATTAATTACAGTCTTAAGAAGATTGAAGGTTCACCAACTTCCCTACTCGTCCAGCTGTTCTATTTTGTCTTAGTCAAATTGTTATAAATTACAGAAACCCACTCAAACCAGCAAATGGAAAAATTTGCTAAAATTTCAAGTAAACTGTGGAACCTGAAAATGGCAGGGCTTCCTGAGAGACTGATACTAAGAACTGGAAAGTTAAACATAACCAAAGTAGAGCTTGTCTCTTGGTCTCTCTTTGCACTCAAATGTCTCTTTATTCTTGCTTCTCTCTCTACATCACTTTTCTCCTTCACCTTAGTACTGTGTTTCTCTGCTTCTCTTCCTAAAACTTGCAAAATAGTCATCCCAGTCCCCCACTTATCTGTCTTCTCACATGCATCTCTAAGTACGGTGGATTGAACAGTGGCCCCAAGAAAGATGTCTACAGCCTGATACCAAGACTGAATGTTACTTTATTCAGAAAATGGGTCTTTGCAGATGTAATTAGGCTAAGGATCTTGAGATGAGATCATTCTGAATTACTTACTTGGTGGGCCCTCAATCCAGTGACCTTGTAAGAGACCGAATAAGAGAAGACAAACACATAATAAGGAAGAAGCAATGTGATCTCATAGTCAGAGATTGGAGAAGTGCAGCCACAGGAGCCAAGGAACACCAACAGCCACAAGCTGGAAGAGGCAAGGAAGTGATGCAGGGCAGGCAAGCCCAAAATTGGGGCTCAGCCCAGGAGGATTCTTGGCTTCACCCAGGAAAGAATTAAAGGATGAGGAGGTGGTGTTAGACAGCAACTTTCACTGAAGTAGCAGTGTTCAGCAAAGGTACTGCTCCTTGCAGAGCAGGACTACCCCACAGGCAGTGTGGCCAGAGTAGCAGCTCCAGGGCAGTTCTGCAATCATAGTTATACTCACTTTAAATTATATGAAAATTAAGGGGCAGGTTATGCAAAAATTTTAGAGAAAGGGTGGTAACTTCAGATCATTGGTTTGTTGCCATGGAAAGGGGCAGTAACTTACAGGTGTTGCCATGGCAAGGGTAAACTGACATGGCGCACTGATGGGCATGTCTTATGGAAAGGTGCTTCTGTGTCCCTGTTTTAGCTAGCCTTCCATTTATTCTGGTATCCAAGTGCCACCCCCAGAGTGGAGTCCTGCCTCCAGAGTTGAGTCTGGCCTCCTATCTTAAAAGGGCTTTCCCCTAGAACTTCCGGAGGGAGCGCAGCCATGCTGACACCTTGAGTATGGACTTCTGGCCTCCAGAACTATCAGAGAATAAACTTCTGTTGTTTGAACCACCCAGTTTGTGGTCATTTCCTGAAGCAACCACAGAAAACAAACAAATCTTAACTGCAGATTCTTAGGAGAGAATCTGATTGGTTTAGGCTGACTCAAATGCAACAGATCCCTTGGTCCAATTATCTTCTGCCAGAGAGATGAGTTGCATGAGATTAATATGGCTGCCAGGGCCCATTCTTGTGTGGAGGATGGGTGTTGTTCTCAAGAAAGTGGAGGTGGAGCTAAGAGCTGCCTACTACATTGGAGCTGACCAGTCACCCAGGTTCAAACTCCATTTCCCAAACTTCTTTCCTCCATCTCCACTTCCTGTGCATTCAGCATTTTTGGACCAGTTCTCCCTGCCTCCAACTTTTCACTTGTAAGTATTTTTCAAAATTTCCCTTCTTTTTAACTCCTCTGCCACTGCTCTACCTCACACCAGCATTGTACCTTGCCTTGCTCCCCTGCCAGTTTTCAAACTGCACTGGGCACCTCAGGGTGTACAGTGAACTCAAAGGAGTGGCTCAGGACGTTTTTGATTTTCAAAGGAATCACAGCAACATTTGTCAGACACCATACAAACGACTAACTTGAGGTAGTTCATTGTTTCAAAATTAGGTTATTATATTTCTTCCAGTGACATCAAATGTCTTCAAAGCTGGGTTTCCAGCCATGGCTGCGATGAAAGGCAAGTACCTCTAAAAAATCAGTGTGGAACAAGAAATGAGAGTGATGGTGTCTGATCAAATTCCAAGGCATGAGAAAGTGTGCAGTGTCCAACAGGCACTAAATTGTTTGTATATAAATTCTTACTAAGCTATTTCGACCTGACTACTTCATAAATGGAACTGTTAGTTCTTTCTTTTGGCTCAGAGATGCTGTGAAACAATTACTAAGACACTAAAAATATTACTCACCTTTTCTTCCTTATTTTATTGAGAGTAGGAGATGAAACTGACTCTCATTTTAAGGGTAAGCCACGTATAACCCATCATTAATGCCGCCTGAGAAAGAAGATTAGCTGGACTCTTCTGAAGAGAATGACTTTCTGAGATCATTTGCTGTGTCACTTAGAAAACACAATTTTTCTTTGCTTCCTCTTGTGGGAATGTCTAATATGTTCAAGTCAATACAAAAAGCACGTATGGAGCATTTACTGGGTAGCTTAGAATAAAAAACATGAGACTCAGGGGAAACAGAAGTTGGAGACTCAGTTCTACTGTCTATTAACCTTATGCCCAGAGGCTAGCTACTTCACCTCTCTGAACTTCAGTTTTTGCAGCTATTAAAGGGTATGTTTAATCATTAAAAGATGTTATTGATGAATCTACTATATGCTCAGGACTAGACAGGGTACTCAACCTTTTTTTTTTTAATTTTCCTAAGGAGCCTTTTAAAATATTTTTGTCCTCATTATGTCCCAAATGTTAATACCGTGTATATACTATATACCTATTTGCGTGCTGCATTTGTGCTTTATACATAAAAGAGTAATATATACACCTATCATGGAGCCATAATAATTAATTTTTTTTGAGATAGGGTCTCACTCTGTTGCCCAGGCTAGAGTGCAGTGGCATGATCTCAGCTCACTGCAACCTCTGCCTCCCGGGTTCAAGCGATTCTCTAGCTTCAGCTTCCCGAGTAGCTGGGACCACAGAAGCATGCTACCACCTTTGGCTAATTTTTACATTTTTTGTAGAGACGGAGTTTTGCAGTGTTGCCCAGGCTGGCCTCGAACTCCTGAGCTCAAAGTGATCCACCTGCTTTGGCCTTTCAAAGTGCTGGGATTACACGCGTGAGCCACTGCATCCAGCCAAAAATTTTTAAAACTTTTTTTTTTTAAAAAAGAGGAAGATGTTTTTGGCCCCTCAAGAACCAAATTTTGTCCCTTTAAGTGTGCTATTGCCCCTGCTGATAATGCACATCCTGAGGAGACAAAGGAGGCAAAATTGCTGCCCTTACAAAGCTTATATTCTAAGGTGAGAAGTTGGATAATAATAAGTCAGATATCAGAGAGTGGAAAATGCAGTGAAATAGTAAAATAAGGTGCTATGATGCAGAGTGACTAGGAGGTGGAAGCTCAAGGTCTCTCTGAAGTAACCCCAGTGGTAAGGTCTGAATGAGGAGTCAAGGGTCAGCATGGGGGAGTCTCACAGACCAGGAGTCCCCAGCATGGAGCCTCCTTACTGAGCAGGAGCTTGAGGAGCGAGGACAGGAAGGCAGAGGCCAGCGAGCCCAAGGTGACGCAACCCCCTATGGGGCGTTTTGAAGACTTTGTAAACCACAGACTGCTAAATGAATGGGAGGGGTTATTAGGTACAAGACACTTCTTTTAGGCAAGTAGGAGGAGAAAATGACTAAGTTCTGGCCCCAGAGGTCAAAAAGAGTAGTCATTAGAAAACAGCTAAAGAGGTTGAATTCTGGGAGTAGGTGAACACAACCAAAGACATCAGATATCTAGATATCTAGACAGACCTAGAAGAGAGAAATGTTGGAAGTAAAGAAATGATATCTAACATTTCTGAAGTGCTTTCTAGATGATGTGTCTGTGCTAAGAGCTTTATGCTCATGAATCCTCACATCCTCATAGGGTTATTCTCTTCGTTTCACCAATGAAGAACTAAGGCTCAGAAAGCATACATGACTTGCCTCAAATCACCCAGGTTTTAAGAGGCAGGACTTAGGTCTGTCTGACTCACATCTAATGTCTTAATCAAGATAACACAACCTCTAGTTTCTCCCAACACCATCTGTTCTTTGTAGCACTCTATCCTTCCACACCCGCCCCTCTGCTATCAATGATTTATATTCATTCAATCTGTAGAACTGGACTTATCTTGCTAGAACATCCGACTCAAGTTCAACAAGGAAAAGACTAATTATAATACTCACACAAGGGCCTAGGAAGAGAAGCTATGGGTACCATGTTTAATTACCCACTCTCTTGCTTACAGAGGGAAAATATATCTTACTTTATGTCCGATTAGTCAATATAGACTATGTCTGGTTGGAAGAAAGTTTAAAAGCAGATTTTATTCTGTTTTGAACTTCCTAAAAATGCAAATCCAAGGACTGCCAACAAGACTATACCGTCAGTGATTAACTGTCAACAAGAAAACCAGAGAGAAACACCTGTCAAAAGGAGACACCAGACTCTTGTTGTGTCTGATGTGGCCCTGGGACAAAATGTAAAGAGCAGTAGACATGAACACCCAGGATCCTGGATTGATTCATGCTGTGACCGTGCCATAGGGTTCTGGAACTGGAAGCACCTGGCTGAGAAGAGCTAAGGTGAAAAGAGAGTGGAGCCAGAAGCTAGGCTGTCAAAAATTCTTCCAATCAAGGATCAGGTGTGTACAAATGTAGCAAGAGGATTTGATCTTTCCAATACCCAGGCAAAGGCAAAGTTGTTTTCTGTTAGGAAAATACTTGATACTGTAATGCATACAATTAGAGTTGCACTATCCTTTTATCCCCCCAGAACTGTATAAGCTTCAAACCCTCCAAAATCTGAATTAGCCTCTGGATGGAACTTATAATCAAGGGGAGGGGAGGCACACAGACATGCAAATATTAATAGACAACACATCGCAGAATGAATAACATTGTGATAACTCACAAAAACATTCAATAGGCCAGGCGCAGTGGCTCTTATCTAAAATCCCAGCACTTTGGAATGCCGAGGCAGGTGGATTGCTTGAGGCCAGGAGTTCAAGACCAGCCTGGCAACATGGCAAAACCCCGTCTCTATAAAAAATACAAAAATTAACCAGGTGTAATGGTGCATGCCTGTAATCCCAGCTACTTGGGAAGCTGAGGCACGAGAATTACTTGAATCTGGGAGGCAAAGGTTGCAGTGAGCCAAGATTGCATCACTGCATTCCAGCCTGGGCGACAGAGCAAGACCCTGTCTCAAAAAAATAAAAAATAAAAATCAATAAACACAAGAGTGGTTAAGAAGGGAAAGACCATGGTTGGCTGGAGTTATCAGGAAGGTTTCATGGGAGGTTGAACTCAGAGTGGCCATTGAGGTGGCCACCAGTAAAATTGTGATTCACTTACTAAAATTGTTCTCTGACTGATTCATCAAATATTATATTCAATTTTTGTTCGAGAACAGATTGTGCCAACTACTGTAGGGCCACTGAAAGCCCTCAGCCCCCTCCATTTATTTATTTGACATCTTTAGTGCTATTCAGCAAGCACTTTCTCCATAGCAGGCACTGAGGATATGATGGTGAACAAGTTAGAGCTCACCAGCGCAGAGGAAAGAAGGGGTGGGGCTTCCAGATTTGCAGGGGGAGTGTGACATGTCTGTAAGCAGCTCATCAGGGCTCACCCATGGTGAAGATGACAATTTCAGATAAAATTTAATCTTAGAGACGAGAACAAAAGTCTAGAAAGCAAAAACAAACAAACAAACAAAGTCAAGCACTAAACAAAGAGGAAATTCATGATGGGCTACCTCTTTGAGTCTGGAGGGAAGTGGTTGAGACACATCTGCTTCTCTTTTCTTTTTCTGGAAAACTGAGGAAGGATGTGCAAAATGCCCAGACAAGATGACCTAGACGAGAAGAAGGAAATGTTTGAGCCCATATTAGAATTTTCCTCTGATAATTACAGTATCCCCATTACAGAAATGGAGAGGAAGATGCGAGAACTCGTTCCTTCATTCATGTAAGCACATATCCCCGGACACTGGGCATTCAAGGCCATATCAGCTATGTCACATACCCGTGTGGGCACAGAGAGGAAAATCTTCAGTTCTGTATTATCCAGCTAAACTAGATGTGAAGGGGGATAGTCTCTGTAATAGCACCTTGGCCACACTTCCTGAGAAATTCATCCTTATTTCCATCCCATTTATAGTTGTCATCATAAAGTAGGTCATCCTTACTTTGGGAAGTAATGCAGGGCAAGTGAGGTTAGTTCCAGTTTAAAGGTGGAGAAACAGGATGAAGGACTTGATCAAATCCGAGCATTATTTAGTAGGGGAACTCAGAATGGAATTTGCAGTCCACAGGTCCAAAGGCCAGCCTCCTCCACATTTTCTTATCTTTAAATAACACTTCACGCCCAGGAAAGCCTGGAGGCCACAGGAGGCCTCTAACAGCCTGATTAATGGAGCTGCTTATAACTTATTAAACACAGCCCTGTCTCACATGAGGCTGAGCACCAGGCCTGTCTTTTAAGTGAAACCCAATGGGAGTCCCAAGACTCATGGTCTTCCCTCATTAACAGAAAAAATAAATAGTTAAGAAAAGTCACTAGGGAGAGGGTCATCAAGAACTGAGATGAAAAGATGAGCAAAGCACTCTAGAGAAAGATTCATTTACTGAGCCACTCTCCACAACTGAGTTAAAGGGACCAGCCCAGCACTGATGGGCAAAAGCAACAGCAAGAATGGGAGTGTTAACTTCTGGGAGAATGCACTCACTCCTGCACAAACAGGCACCCTGTGGGCCCTGGTCTCTCTTTGGCCTAGAGAAAAAGGAAGAAGAATCACAATACATAATTTCCTTTCTGTGGTGCTTTATGGTTTATGAAAGTACATTTTGAAAAGTTTAAGGTTTCTGTAGGCACCTCAAGGGGAAATCCTGGGTTATCAGAGGAATCTTTCATTCATTCATTTATTCATCCAGTCAGTGTTATTTGAATATTTCTGGGTCCAGATGCTGTAAAAGGCACTGAGAATACAAAGATTAATAAGAGATAGGCCTTGCCCCAAAAGCCATGATGTAATGGAAGGAGTCCTAGACCTTCAAGTCCTACTCTGCTAGTTACTATCCAAGTCATTTCAGGCACGTCACTTGTCCCCTCTGAATATTAGTTCTGACGTCTATAAAGTAAGTCTAGTCATACCTGCCTTTCCCATTCCAAAGTGTTTGTAAGTTCGAGGGAGGTCATGGACATGAAAGCATTTTGTAAACTACAAAGTTCCCACCTGGCAATCTTGCCCTGTGCTGACTGAGGGATGCATGGCTGTCTGCAGATTCATTATCCAGATGTGGTGACAATCGTGTGGGGGCCAGAAATTGGCAGAGTCAATGATCTTTCATAAATTAACTGGGATGGATATTAGGAGGAAACAAGAAAGTCACACTTAAAAGTACCCCATTACCCTTATCCTCCCATTAGACCAAGCCTGAGGCTTTGGTGAGTCGTCAGGCCTCTGGGCTCATTAGAAAAGCAGATGGATGTATCAGAGGGGTTAATGGCAGCCAGTGATGACCCTGATCTGATTTAGTCCTAGCTCTTGACCCTCCAGAGATGATGATGACTTTGAAAACTGAAGGACTGACTTTTGGTGGGGAATGAACAAGGCAAAATCTAAAATGATGTTACAATTAAAAAAAAAAAAAGAAAAATAACTCCCCTATATAGGAATAGAACAAAAACAGGAGAAGCAAAAATTAAAACAGAATAATAGCAATGTTGCAGACTGTTTTTTAAATATTGCCTACCTGCACTAAGAAAGTTAGTCATGCCGTGGATAAAACACCAAAAAAAAAAAAAAAAAAAAAAAAAGCATTTCAAAATATTCTTAGTGGTTCTATTAAGGAGTCTAGTGGAAGAACATAGTGGAAGTCTAAAGTCTAAATTGGAAGTCTAGTGGAAGAACATAGTGGCTGACGTGTGTGTATGTGTGTGTGTGTGTACGTGTGTGTGTGTGTGTGTGCACGACGCACACGCCCATGCTCATGCATATCTCTTGAGAGCCAAGGTGAAGATGAGGACACAAACCTAAATCCACATAAAGTGGAATACATGCCATGTTTTCCTGTGTGTTCTTCCCCTTTCTGACCAACTTTGTCTATCAATGTCTGCACCCTGCCACAAAACCCTTAATAAACAGTCTTAACTTACGCTACTGGCAACTCTAACTGCCAGAGTTATCAAGAGCCATGGAAAACTGAAACCTTCTCTACCATGAATAAATGGGACTCCCAAAGAGGGTGACAATACCAGTGGTTTGGTTACAGCTGCTGCTTGTATCAGATGATCCATGGATGTTTTCCCATCCCAGAATAACAGTTTTTGTTCCTCTCTCAGAAAAGAGTTTGGTTATTAGCTCAGGAAATGAAAGAGTTTCCAAATCAGTGGTGACTATTTCTGCACAGTCTCTGCCTTTTCCCACAGCACAGCTTCATTGAGCTGGTAACAGCTCAGTCTTCATAAATATGCAAAGACAGCATTCATCTTCCTGATGAATTAATCCAGTAACTGATCCAAGCTCTTGCCTATGAGTGCTCTTGGACCCAGGGCTCCTATTCTCTCCACTCTGGTTTCCCCATCTGGGTCAGCCCTTCTCTTCATCTATTGTTGGGCAGCGTATAACAAAAGGGGTCCCCAGTCTAGACTGTTCCCACATTCTCCAGCAGGCTGCCTATAAGAATTTCACAAATGCCTCATGCACTTTTAAATTTTAATAACGAAGATTGTGGACTTACGTGAATAACGACAGATGGAATTTGAAAGCCAATTTTTGTTCATTAAAGTATAATATAGGACAGCCGTATTACACAATCAAGCATGATGAATTCTTTTTACATCCTGTGACATAGACAACTGGCTATCCCATGAAAGGAGGAATTCAATTTGCATTTAAATGCCATTCCCAGAGTGTGACAGAGGCTCTCTGCATTATATAAGTTTCAAGAAGTTGAGGTTTGGCCAGTGAATTTTCAGAAGTGTTTGTGATTGAAGTGCAAAAAAGAATGGAGAAGTCAACACCTCAATGAAGGATCTTGTGAATGACCCTCAGCCAGGGGAACCACCTGTGCTGTGCAGGGGATTCCTGACCCACAGCAACCACGAGATAAAAGGTGTTCTTGTTTTAAGCCACTAAAAGAGAAAAAATGAGTAGAAATCTTGTTGAACATCCACACACACACACTTCTGGGCAAGTATATTTTCTCCTTACCATCTTCTCAGCTTTTCTAACTTGATACAAACAATGCAGCAAGTGGGCAGGGTGTGTTCACCACCCTTTGGGCCATGGATACCTGCAGAGAGATATGCATCTCCAGTGAGGTCTACACATCATACATGCATGTGCATATATGCACACACACAAATATACACACAGTTTCATTAACTCTTCTGGAGAAAACAACTTAAGAAAATGCCAATTTCTTTTTGAGTTAATTAAATGCCTATAACCCATTAGTTATAGATTAAGGAAACTAATGTTTACCATGAAGTAATTTGGAGCTAGCACCTGAAGAGGTTGAATTCCATACTGAGAAGTTTGAACATTATTCTGTATGTGACAGAAAACCATTCTAAGATTTCTGAAGATGGAGTTGGTATTAAACCACTAGTAAGCTGAAACTATTAAGAGGAATAAAATGGAGAGGTAGGGAAGTAGAACCTGGCAAACCAGTTGGGGCTATGGTAATCATTTATAGAAAAAATAATACAGGGTTAACCAGAGGCTGTGTGGATGAGAGAAGGGGAGAATATGGAAGCTCTGGGGCAATGGCTTCTTAGAAAATGACTAGGTGGATGGAGGATGCAGAAGAAAGAGTAGATGCAATTTCTAGCCTTTATGAATGTGTGTGTGATGAGGCCATTAATAGAAACAGGGACTATAGGAGGGAACACAGGTTTGAGGAAGAGGGAAAAATGATCATACTCTCACATTTTAAACAATTTGCTTACTCCTTTGATATGATGGGATGAAAATACTACTTTACCTCTATGATCTTCCTCCCCCAAACCCATAACCCCAGTTTAATTACGTGAAAACAACAGAAACATTCCGATAGAGGGGCACCCTATAATACACTTGCCCAGTACCCCTTAAAACTGTCAAGGTCAGCAAGGAAAGTCTGAGAAACTGCCAGATGAGAGAGGAGCCGAAGGAGACAGGATGACTGAATGCAATGTGGGACCCTGGAGGGGATCCTTGAATAGAGAAAGTCAGATATCAAGTTAAAAACTAAGGAAATTTGAATACATTGTAAACTTTAATGAATAATAATGCATCGGTATTTGTTCATTAATTGAAACAAATGTATCATGGTAATGTAAAATGTTAATAACAGGAGAAACTGTGGAGAGTGGGATTTGGGGAGAACCTATGAGAATTCTGTGGGTGGGGGGCTTGCTTATTAAAGTTTTGTTTGTTTGATTAGTTGATATATTTTTTTCTTTTTGGGGACAAAGTCTTGCTCTGTTGCCCAGACTGGAGTGCAGTGGCACCATCACAGCTCACCGCAGCCTTGATCTCCCAGGCTCAAGTCATCCTCCTTCCTCGGCCTCCTGAGTTGCTGGGACTAAAGGTGTATGCCACTACGTCTGACTAATTTTAACATTTTTTTTTTTTTTGTGGCAATGTGGTCTCACTGTGTTTCCCAGGTTGGCCTCAAATGGTCCTCCTGCCTTGTCCTCCCAAACTTCTGGGATTATAAGTGTGAGCCACCATTCCCAGCCATTATTAAAACTTTTGTGGCCGGGTGCGGTGGCTCATGCCTGTATTCCCAACACTTTGGGAGGCCAAAGCAGGTGGATCACGAGGTCAAGAGTTCAAGACCAGCCTGGCCAAGATGGTGAAACCCCATCTCTACTAAAAATACAAAAAATTAGCCAGGCGTGGTGGTAGGCGCCTGTAATCCCAGCTATTCGGGAGACTGAGGCAGAGAATTGCTTGAACCCGGGAGGTGGAGGTTGCAGTGAGCTGCGATCACACCACTGCACTCCAGCCTGGGGTATAGAGCAAGACTCCATCTAAAAAAATAATAATAATACCTTTTGATATCTGGTAACCCATCATGGGAGTTGGGGGACACAGATTAAATAAGCTCTTATTCCCCATCTGCAATTACTCCATTACAGATTAGACCACATCACTGATAACGACCACCTACCTGGATGAGAAAGCTGAGATGGCAGAAAGCAACTCCTTGCCTTTGCGTAAAAGCTACAGTTTCCTGTACTGATGTTGAAATGGCCAGAAGGGGCATGTATGAGTGACATAGTCATGTGACTGTGGAGGGGAAAGCCAGCCTGAGAAGGACATGTTTTTTTCAATGGCTGAGTTGGGGCTGCAAAGGTACTATGACTTCATACTTCAAAACTGTGCCTTTGAGTTTGTTTGTTTCTCTCTCTCTCTCTCTCTGTTTCTCTGTGTGTGTCTGTGCATATGTATGTAGATGAGGTCTCACTATGTTGCCCAGGCTGGTCTCAAACTCTGGGGCTCAAGCAATCTTCCTGCCTTGGCTTCCCAAAGTGTTGGGATTACAGGCATGAGCCACTGCACCCCACGTACATGGCAGTGGGAGGGGGTGAGTGGGTGGGTGGGTGTGTGATCTCTGGGCCTTTGGATTTCACCCAGCAAACACTCACCTCCTGGGCAAGCTGGGTACTGTTAGGTATTAGGGATATGAGGATAAATGTGTGAATGAGCCACGTCGCTGCCCATGAGGAGCTCACAGTCTATTCTACAGACAGGATGGCGAATAATTACACTGCTAGAACCAGGATGTTCTGTGTTAAAAAGAAAAAGAGTATTTTGGAAGTGCTAAGACACGAACAATGAACCCTACCCAGGAGGGTGGTGAGAGAAGGCAACACCAAAGAAAGATCTTGTGAACTGGGCCTCAATAGGTAGGTCCTTGCCATGTTGAGTGGGAAAGGTACTGTAGGCAGACGATTCAACATTTGCAAAACACAACGACATTCAACAGCATCATTTGCTCGGGTAAGTGGCAGCTGGAGCAACCGGCAAGGGATTCACGACCTGGGAGCTGTGAGAAAGGTCTGTTAGGGAGAAGAAGGGCTGAAATTAGGGAGACCAGGGAGGAGGCTACTGTCATAATTCAGGCTGGAGAGGATGAAGTTCTACAATCATGGGATAATCTTAAAAGACGCCTTCACTCCTACCTTCTCATTTCTCCACCAACACATTCAAGCCAAACAAACTTGACTCCCCGAAGGCCTCTGCTCTTGGCAATGCAGGAATGCCTAACATCTGTTTCTTGAGCAGCAGAAGCCAGAGGTTGGCAGGGCCCAGGCTTCTTATTCGAGAGCCCCAAGGTACAGGCCCATGCCCATTCCAGAGCTCACTGGGGAATTCCACACACTTGCCCACCATCTGCTGGGTAACTTTTTCTCTCCAGTACAAGTCCTCTCTGTTCTGCCTGCTAGAAAGCAGCCTTTCCAGAAGCACTTCAACATAGCTTCCAATTTTGAAGCTGGGAAGCTGTAGAGAGGACCGACTAACAGTCTTTTTTGTTTCCAGTAAGACATAGACAGTGCCATGGACATGCAGGTTTCCTCTTCTCTTGAAAACAGTGAAGACAACCTGTGGCAGAGAGTTTGCTCAGAAGCCAGGTGGCCTCATGAAACCTCCAGGGTTTAGTCTCAAATTTCCATTGTTGTTGTCAAGGGACATAGCTCAAGGAGCTCAAGCCCTGTGATCGGGTACAATGGTTCCTGTTGGCACTGTGGCCCCATGGCTTTGCTGTCCTCTTGGTGCTGAGAAGAGCCAGGTAGTGGGATGGGGAAGGCTCACTTTGAATCCTGGCTCCATCACATACTAGATGCAGAGGTAGCTAAGGTCACACAACCTCAGATGACTGACTTCACCTCTCTGCATCTGTTTTACCTTTTGTAGAAATGGGCATGATGATAGAACCCACTGCAAAGGGCTGTTGCGAGGATTAAACTTTATGCTCTAAGTAATGTTAATATACAAAGCCTAGCACATGGTAGTCAAAGTTAGCTGATAGATGCCTTTCGCAAAGTCAGCCTGCACTACTTCCACCCCCACACACATACCAAATGCAGGCTGCTTGTATGAGTAGAGGCCCAGGGGGCAGTGGTGCATCCTGGTGAAGGGTTGGATCTCAGCAGCCAGGGTTTGAATCATAGCTACTGCACTTCCTAGTTTACAAATGAGGAATCCAGAGCCCTCACCACCATTTTTGCTCATTCCAAACAGCTTAATGTTTTCTGTGCCCTCTTTTGTAGCTCCTGTATTCAGGCTTTCTTATTTCTACCTCTGGGGGACCTGCATGCAAAGCTTAGTTCCTTCATGGATTTCTGCAAAATATTCACTCTCACTATGCATTTAATGAAGTAAGCAGCTTCCCTTGTCGGTAAAATGGGAGTAATCATAGGAACTGCACTATCAGGAGTAAATGAGACTCGTCCATAGTGTCACGTGTAGTTAGAGTTCATTCATTCTCATTGCTATATAATAGTTCATGTTACAAATAGACTATGATTTATTTATCCATTCTAATGTTGATGAAGATTGGGATTGTTTCCAGTTTGGGACCTATTACAAATAGTGGTGCTATAAAAATTATTGCACTCATTTACAATTTCTGGGTCAGAGGTATCAACTTTAGCGGATACTGCCAGCAAATTTTCCAAAGTGGTTGTTCCCATTTAAATCCCAACTAGCAGTGTGTGAGAATTCAGTTGCTCCACATCCTTACCAACACTTAGCATTTTTCTGATGTTTTCATTTTAGCCATTCTAGTGCATCTGTAGCACTATCATATTGTGGTTGCAATTCGCATTTCCCTGGTGACCAATAAAGTTAAACATCTTTTCATGTGTGGACTAAACACAGTGTTGGCACACAGTTAGCATTCAACAAATGTTAGCTATTATCATTAGTACTGTTGTTCTCTGATCAGTGAAACTCAACTTTTTCAATTGGTGGGGACACGGGCAGAGACTTGGGGAAGGTTTTAAATGTTAAACTTTCTTAGCCTACCATTATCATCCATGTGTGCGTTTCCCTATGCCTCCCTCTTCTCTTGGTTAACTTCTCTGTAAATAACACTCCTAGCCTCTCCCAGAGTGCAGACATGCTGAATAACAGGAACCAAAAGCCAGGTGAAACTTCTGACCTGCCCCCCAACCAGGTTCCCCTGCTTCACAGATGTGTCACCTCCAAGAGAATCAGAAAGGATCCTCCCCCAGAAACCACCTGGAATCTCATCCATCTGGCCCCACTCCCTCTAGCTTCTTCCTGATGGATGGTTTTGACAACTTTCTCATTATTAGGGCCTCTTATCCAAGTCTGACTTGAATCTTTAATGCCTTCTGTTAGGAAGGAAAGATGCATTGCTTGGTTTTTAGGATGCACACACAATTCCCCTTGCAGAGCCAGTATCCTGAGGGATTTGTTAATGCATCAAACCATGGACCTCTGAGGAAAATTCACTGGCCCCAAAGCAAAAAGACAGTTAAGCTGCACCCTCAGTTTAGCTCCCACTGGTAAACTCCAGGAGAAAACAAAATAACCAGCATTGTGTAATTGGGGGTGGAGTTACATCTTACAGAATCTTTGTGAAAGGGAAAAAAGGAAGCCAGCTTAATAATTCCCAAACTAGATCAAAAATTTATATCCATGTGTATATAAAATAGTCTTCATTATGTTATGTAATAAACATGATTTCATTATCTTAGTCACTGGGTTAAGAATTCCTCTTAGTGAGACCCAACTTTGTTGGGAAGACTTCTTGGTATAATCTCCTCATGAAATAAAATGTGAGGACCCCTGCTACCAGGGACCTTGGGGGGCAGGAATACTCCAGATAAGATAGAGAACAAATTTCCTGATTGCGACAAAGATTGAAGGGAGGAGAAAGAAAAAGAGGAACAGTGAGAAGTGGAATGGATGATTAAAGGGTGTTCAGTGGAATCGGCGACCCCCTTCAGTCTCCTAGAAAGCTGCTTACTTCATTAAATGCAGAGTGAGAGTGAATCTTTTGCAAAAACCCATAAAGGAATTCAGCTTTTCATGCAGGTCCCCCAGAGGTAGAATTTAAGAAAGCCTCAATACAGGAGCTACAAAGAAGGGGACAGAAAAAAATTAAGCTGTTCGGAATGAGCAAAAATAGTGGTGAGGGCTCTGGATTCAGATAAGCTCAGGGTGACAAACTTGTCACAGTTTGTCCAGGATTTTTCCAGTGTTAGCCTTGAGAGTCTCACAACTCAGGAAACCCCTCTGTCCCAGGCAAATTTTAGCCAGAATGTACAATTGAAGGTTTGAGTTTTGTTTATCTAAATTTCTTAGGACCAAGGACGTTCAGTTGATAACTGAATTTTAATTAAAATGGCACCTAGACTGTTCAACTTTTGGTTTCTGGGTTTGACAATGTTCAACACATGAACATATATACAGAAACACAAATATGAAAAGTATATGCTCAAATGCTAAGTGTGTCATGACAAGTGAAATCCCCCTCCTGGTCCAGAATTTCAGTTTCACCACAGTTTGCTTAAGAGTTTTCTTTCCTTTGTGCATTGGGAAGGAGCCATGGCTTTGCCACCTCCTGTCCAAACCCCCTAACTCAGCAGCCTTCTGTGGAAAGACATTCCTTCTGACCGTGATTATTTTGAGAAAGAATAAATAGCAAGAGGCAGGCCAGGCACGATGGTTCACGCCTGTATTACCAGGACTTTGGGAGACCAAGGCGGGCAGATACTTGAGGTCAGGAGTTCAAGACCAGCCTGACCGACAAGGCAAAACCCCATCTCTACTAAAAATACAAAATTAGCCAGCCTGGTGGTGCACACCTGTAATCCCAGCCACTCAGGAGGCTGAGGCACGAGAATCACTTGAACCTGGGAGGTGGAGGTTGCAGTGAGCCAAGACTGGGCCACTGCACTCCATCCTGGGCGATAGAGCAAGACTCTGTCTCAAAAAATAAAAAAAAAATAAAAAATTGCAAGAAGCTCCTTTCCCAGACTCACTACCTCCCCTCCATTTTTCTCCCTCTGCCATTCTTCCCCCACCCCATTTGCATGCAGTGTGGAAAAAACTGATCTTAGGAAGATTTGTGTGCTTTCAAGAGACTGTGTCCACTGAGTTCAGCTGCAAGTAAATTATGTCTTCAGTATGTTTAACTCAGACTCTGGATTTTTGTGGTCCTAGAAACCAGTAGAAATAAATTTATTAAGAACGTGATCTCATCACTAAACATTCACTCAGCCCATTGACTCCCAAATTAGAGGACACATTTCAGGGGTTGGGTCAGAATTCTATTTTCAGTTAGAATAAGGGGTTACAATAAGGCAGTATAATCTAGGTGTGCTTTACAGCAAGACATGCCTGGATTTCAGTTCACACCTGGCAGTATGGGCTTGGGTATATTCCCTGTCAGTGAGGTGTATGAAAGGAATCAAGGATTCAGGCCTGAAGAACTAAGTAACCCACTGAGATGGTGAAGGCTGTAGGTAGAGCAGGTTGAGGATGAAAGATCAAAAGTTCAGCATAGAATATGTTAAGGAGAGAGTTCTAAGCTGGAAACAGAAGTTTGGGAGTCACTGATATATCAATGGTATTTAAAGCTATGACCAGATGAGATCACTAAGGAAGTGACAGCAGAGAGAGAAATGTCTGTATGGCTATAGCTGTGCTACACTAGGATGAAGTTTGCTGGCCAATATTCCTTCCATAGCCTCCTCTCTGCCTGCGTTCAATGGATCCATCACAGCAGAAGGCTCAGTGCACGTTCATGGGGAGGCAGTAGGTGCAGGACAAGGAATCTCAGGTTTGGAGACAGAAGAGGGCCTGGAGGGCAGGCGCGGTGGTTACGCCTGTAATCCCAGCACTTTGGGAGGCCAAGGCAGGCAGATCACTTGAGGTCAGGAGTTCAAGACCAGCCTGGCCAACATGACAAAACCCTGTCTCTACCAAAAAAAAAAAAAACATATATATATATATATATGTATGTATATATATGTATGTGTGTGTGTATATATATACACACACACACACACACAAATTAGCCAGGTGTGGTGGCGTGTGCCTGTAATCCCAACTACTCAGGAGACTAAGGCACGAGAATTACTTGAACCCAGGAGGTAGAGGCTGCAGTAAACAGAGATCGTGCCACCGCACTCTAGCCTGGGCTGGAGTGAGACTTTGTCTCACAAAAAAAAAAAAAAAAAAAAAAAAGAGAGAGAGAGAGAAGAGGGCCTGGAGCTTAGCTCAGCTCTGCCACTTCTGGGCTCTGGGCTATGCTATGTTATTTTGGGAAAATCACTGAATCTCAGTGAGCTTCAATTTCTTCACCTGTAAATTGGAGATAACATTGCCTCCCTCGATGACTGCTCATTTGGACAGCTATAACAAAATACCATGGACTGGGCAGCTTACACAACAAACATCTGTTTCTCATAGTCTTGGAGGTTGGGAAGTCCAAGACCCAAGCTACAGCAGGTTTGGTGTCTGGTGGGGGCCCACTTCCTGGTTCATAGATGTCCATCTTCTCACTGGAGTGAGGAACTCTCTGAGGTTTCTTTCACAAGGGCTTAATCCCATTTATGAGACTCCACCCTCATAACCTCATCACCTTCCAAAGGACCTTCCTCCTAATACCACTATATTGGGGCCAAGGATCTCAACCTATTAATTTGGGGTGCGAGTGGGACACAGACATTGAGTTCGTAACACTCCCTTACAGAATACCTGTGAGTGTTAAATAAATTGAACAAAAATACTTGGTAAAATACTTTACATTTTACACATCAATTATCATTTATCCCAAATAATCTCTGATAATTTCAGGGAGAAAACACTTTAGTGATTAGATATAAAGTTTAGGACAGTATCTACCAATGTTTAAAATCCACATACCATACCCTTCGATGCAGCCATTCCAACTCTCCTACAGATACAGTTGTACATGTGTAAAGAGAAATGTGCCAGACATTGGTAATAATAATGAGAAACTGGAAACAATATATATCAGTAATGGACTGAGTAAATAAGCCATATATATGCACACTGTGGAATACCAGTTGTTAAACGTAATGAGAAAATGTGCGTATACTGACATGAAAAGATGCCCAGGATATTTATTAAAAGTAATAATAAGCAAGTTGCAGATGTATATATGGCATGATCCCATTTCTATGTATTTGTATTACACATTTTGATACATGCATACCAAAAAGACCGAAGGCCATACATGACACTGGAGAACAGTCCCTAGGGTCTCTGTGCGTGTCACTTACCTTTAGGGAAAGTGACTGGTGTTGCAGAGAATTACTTTCACTTCCTCCTTTCTATGCTTAGGAATTCCTTGAATTTGTGTAACAAACAAAATATATTTAAAGACATACCACAAACCAATCCCTGAGCCCTGAGGTTCTTAAGAGGGTAGGGGCACCAGGAACATAAATCATACTTCCAGACCGGAAAACAATGTCTGTGTTGGGTTCCCAACTATATTTCAATTCTGCAAGTCACAGCTGTGCTTCCCACCAACCCAGGCGCTAACACAGTAGCAGCAGTCCAGAAAGGGAAAAACGTAGGCCCTAGAGTAGGGCCACTTTGAGTAGGAAAAAGAAAATGCAAATGTATTCTGAAAGCAGATGGTATCTGGAAGAGAAAGTGTGTTTGGCAACAAGAAGGGAATCACAGGGGAAGGAGAGAAAAGCAGTAAAAGACAGACAGCCAAAGGAGGTGGTAATTAAGTGCAAAGCTGAAGATTTCCAAGGGATTTTTCAGCGTTGGCAAGAGTCGGGCCTCTGGACAATTCTGTGGAAGTGTGTAGAGATTGTTTTTCATTACTTTTCTTTATTAAAAGTATTCCACTAGAACAGTACCTCTGAATCAGGAGTTTGTTAGCAATGCTCCAAGTATTAAAGTTTTCCAATAATTTACTTTTCTTTATAAAGAGGAGCTGAGATTGACTGTCTCCTCGCTGCCATTCTGATGTGCTTCCTGGGGTGGGAGAAAAAGCCACAGCCAGCCAGGGCTGAGCGAGTTGTGTACAACCCACACACTATTTGTCTTGCCACCTCCTGACACTGTCACTCTTCTCCAGGCTTTGAAGCTTCCTGGGGGGTCACTGTCTGTAACAGACAAGAGTCACGCCCTTCTCAACCCTTTTACAGCATTAACCATGGCACAAGCGTCTGAAGAGTCCAATAACAAAGAGATTAATTGATGGATTGTTTTTTACCAAATTGCTTGCTGCCACAGCTGCTCAAAATGTTAATAAGCACTACTGAACTATGGCCGCTCCAGCAGGGAACAGCTGTAGAGGCTAGAGGCCAGCTCCCCTGCCCAGTGAGGGACAGATGTCCTTATGTCTATCTCAGCCCCTCGGCTCACACCAGCAACAGTTCACAGACAGGATTATGAAGGATACGTTTTGCATTTGGTCCTAAGTAACCTTTTAATGTCACATAACCTGAGCCAAAACCAAGAATACATTATGACAGTCCAAATTATCAACTCTGTCTTTGGGATAAGATGTATATTATGCACTAAACTCAAGGTCAGGAGACAAGTCTTCTACTCCAGACATGATCAAAGTCTTTTTGCGTCTTATAAAATGGGGCTTGTGATTCAAGTTTACTTTCAACAGGAAGCTTTTGGTTTAAATAAGCTCAAACATTGCATGTAAAGCACTGAGACTTCAGATACTTGTAAAATAAGCACAAGTTTAATCTCACATTATATATATATAACGTATAATAAGCTCAAGTTGAATTTCACATTTTGTATCTGTATATATAACGTGTGTATGTATGTGTGTGTGTGTGTATATATATATGGAATAATAAATTAGATAGTCCTTTCTATATTCCACCTGTATCTCACTTACCCCTCTTGAAGGTAGAGTTCACTTGTAAATATGTCAGCTGTCTCTCTCAGATAAGGACTTATTTGTTTAACATGACTACAATGATTTTGTCATGTATAACAAAATTAACAAGTCCTTGATATCATCTAATTCTCAGTTCATATAAACTTCCCCCACTTCTCTCAAAATGTGTTTCTACAATTGGTTCGTTTGAACCAGAATACACACAAGGTTCACTCATTGCATTACACACACACATATACACTCATACACACTTACATATTTTTCTCTAGCTCTATTCACTAGGAGTGTAAAAGGGGCTGGCAGCAATAATGCCCTAATGGTAATGACACCTGATCTTGGTTTCTAAATACTATTCATTACTAAAAAGAATCAGGAGTCCTTGGAGAAATGTCTGTTTCAAGAGTTGGAGTAAAGAGAACACCAGATATGCCTGAACATGCTGAGCCAGAAAGCAAGGATGCACTCATGCACTCAAAGAAAGATGGGGTGTGCCAAGTGGACACAGAAGCCAGATTGATGGACGGCTGACATTTCTAACCTGAGAAACGTGAGCATCAAAATCAATAATGATAGTAACAAATGATCTACACCTCACTGAATAAAATGAGAATCCATGAGTCCAACTGATATAAATAAATGAATAAAATGAATGTTTGACGAGAAATAGGATATTTAAATATTTTCAAAGTATCTCCTCATAAAATACTTGTTAGTTACAAAGAGAAGAGAAACTTCACAGTGAAGAAAGCTGACAGGCACTGCCTTAATCAAGTGATCGAAGTGAACCTCATCAGAGGTGGGACACACCAAAACAATGTTTCGTGGGATAATAAGATGCAAAAGGAACAACACACCTTCAGTTCTATGATATTCTTTCCAAAACTGCACAGCCTGAATCTCATCACAAGGAAGCATCAAACAAATCCAAATTGAGGACAGTCTACAAAGTAACTGACCTGTAGTCATCAAAAGTGCCAAGGTCATGAAAGTCAGAGATTAAGAAATTGTTCCAGAATGAAAAAGACTAAAGAAACTTGGCAAATAAATGCACCACATGATTGCAAAAAAAGGATCCTTTTGCTATAAAGGATGTTATTGGAACAAATGGCTTATCAGTGTTAAATTTCCTAATTTTATCAGTTGGACCATGGTCATCTAAGAGAGTGTCCTTGTTTGTAGGATATGCACACTGAAGTGTTCAGGAGTGATGGGGCATCAGGTTGGTAACTGACTCTCAAATGGCCCAGGGGGAAAAAAGTAGTTTCTTATGCTCTACCCTGACATCTTCAGTAACTTTCAAAGTCAAAAAAAAAATAATAAAATAAAATAAAAAGAATAACTTGCCTCATCAACTATTTTTCCCTGAATAGAGTTCATATAGAAAAAACAGAATAACTTCTTGATTCCGAACCTTCATTAATTTCCAGAGTAATGAGTTGGTGCCATAGAATTTTACAATGAAGACAGTTTTCTAACGTATCAGTATGAGCTTAGATATTTTTAGGTTTGATATGCTTCAGTCAGTTGCAGTGATTATTCTTTTTGATTCTCATAATTGTTCCTGTTCCATTCACCACAACTCTGGCAGTCAATGGTTTTCTTCCTTCCTGAACATAACAAAAGGTTCCAGATTCATCATTTACATTTCCTATCCCAAACCTGGAATCAATTTTTAGACCTTGAATTCAGAGGAGAATTCCTTCCCTTTTAAATGAACTTAACTAATTCCCTTTTAAAAAAGTAGATGGGCATGGTGGCTCACACCTGTAGTTCCAGCTACTCTGGTAGGATTGCTTGAGCCCAGAAGTTCAAGGTCAGCCTGGGAAACAAAGCGATAGGGAGAAAAAAAATTTAGAACACCGTATTTTCTTAACTCCCTTGAAATTTGTTTCTTTTTTTCCCCTCAAATGTCTGACTAGTTTTGAACTCCTTCCAAGAGGAATGGCACACAGAAAGGAGCTTACTCCAAGTCAGACTCTGTGGGCATGACAACCACCTGCTTCTTAGTGTGGGGGGAATCTGGTGGAGGAGGACTAATCTAATCCTTTTATTAACTCCCTTGAATCAGAAATGACAGACAGTGATTAAATTTTATAACTTTTCTCATTGCAAGCACTGAGGGACGGATCAGTGAGTTGACTTGTTTGTTTTATTTCTTCAGTAAAAAACATGTACAAGTAGCAGGTCAATTTTCAGAAGCCTCTCATCCTAAAACGAGAGCTGGCCAGTGTTGCATTGTTCATCCCAGCCTCCCAGTGATCAAGTGAGGTCTTCATTATATTGATGGAATGAAGACGAAAACAAAATCCACTCACTGATGCTAGAGAGAATTCATTTACTCATTCACACACCCATTTAATTGAGAATCCACTATGGGCTGTTCTTAGTACTGAGGACGTGGAAGCAAACACAAAGAATAAACTCCTTCCTTTGTGGAGTTTACTTTCTAAAGGAGGAAATAGACCATAGCAAGATAGATAAGTAAATTATAAAGTGCAAGGAAAACAAAGCATAAAAGGGCAATGCAGGGGAGACACAGTTTTAAATAAAAGGTTTTGGGGTGGCCCCCACTAAAAAGGCGACATTTGAACAAACACTTGGAGGAGGTGACAGAGTAAGCCATGTGGTTTTCTAGAGGGAGAGAGTTCCAGGCAGAGGAAACAGCTTGTGTGAAGATCTTGACATGTGAAAGTGCTTTGAATATTTGTGAAATCATAAGGAGACTGCTGTGGCTGGGTGGTTCGTGCAAGGTGAAGATAGAAGGCCAAAGATAGAATGTGAGGGCTGGGGACACAAAGCACCTAGTGTCTTGTAGGTCATTTGAAGGACTTGGACTTCTGCTCCAAGTGACATGGAAATTTGTCTTTGGTTTTTGAACAGAGGAATGACTTCACCCAACTTATTTTTCAGAGAGATCACTTTGGCTGCTATGTTGGGTATAGAATGAAAGGGAGAAAGACAGACACAAAGACACCACTAGAAAACTATTGTAATGGTCTATGGGAGGTGATGGTTGCTAAGGAAGGACAATAGCAGTGAAGGAGGCAAAAAGTTGTCACATTATTGATAACTTTTAAAAGTAGAGCCAACAAGATTTTCTGAAAAACTAGATATAGGAGCAAAAGGAAGAGAGGAGCCAAGGGTAATCCTTAGACTTTTGGCCTGAGCAATTTGAAGGGCAGAGGTTCCATCCACTGACATGGTGAAGAATGTGAGAAAAGCAGGTTTTGGGGAGGTTGTTCAAGAGTTCAGTTTTGGACAAAGTAGGTTGGAGATGTCTACCAAACAGCCAAATGGAGATGCCAAGTAGGTGATTGAATATACAGTTCTGGAGTTCAGGAGAATAGTCTAGTCTGGAGACATATATTTGGCCATTGTGGTAGGCAGAACAGTGTCCTCCCAAAAGATGTTCATGGGCTAATCCTCAGAACCTGTGAATATATTTCCTTACACGGCAACAAAAGAACTTTGCTGATGTGATTAAAGGGATGCACCTTGAGATGGGTGACTATCCTGGATTCTCTGGGCAGGTCCAGTGGAATCAAATGGGTCCTTACAAGCAGAGAACTCTTCCCACTGTGGCCAAAGGAGGCTCCAAGAGATAAGATTTTGCGGGCTTTGAAAACAGAGGAAGGTAGCCTCAAATTCAGAAATGCAGGTAGCATCTAGAAGCTGAAAAATGCAAGGAAAGAGATTCTTCCCTAGAACCTCTAGAAAGGAAGGCAGCCCCACTGACAGGTTGATTTCAGCCCAGTGAGACCCATGTCAGACATTTGACCTAAAAGTTGTAAGGGGAATTCATGTCGTTTTAAGCAGCTCTTGAAAATTAATGCCAACATCGTCAATATAGAGATGATACTTAAGTCCATAAGAGTGGAATGATTAGAGACAGAAGGGAGAAGATGTCTTGGGACTGAGCCTTGGGGTATTTGAATGTTAATTTTGGGAAATGAGGACCCAACAGAGATGACTGAGAAGCAGTGAACACAAGATAGGAGGCAAACAGGAGAAAATGGTGTTCTAGAGGTCAAGACAAGAATTTGTGTCACATGCTGCTACATGATTAAGATGGGGATCAAATTAGGAAACAAGACAAAACAAGGACAGCATATGTGCTCAGGCCAGCTGCTATAGAGAAGGAAGAATGTGGACCCTGGTACTTACTACAGAAGAGACAGGCAGGGTGCAGTGGCTCATACGTATAACCCCAGCACTCTGGAAGGCTGAGATCACGGGAGGACCGCCTGAGTCCAGAAGTTCAAAACCGGCCTGGGCAACACAGTAAAACCCCCATCTTTACAAAAAAATAGAAAAATTAGTTGGGAATGGTGGCACACACCTGTAGTCTCAGCTACTCAGGAGGCTGAGATGAGAGGATTGCTTGAGCCTGGAGGTTGAGGCTGCAATGAGCTGTGATTGCACCACTGCATGCCAGCCTGAGCAATGGAGGGAGACCTTGTCTCAAAACAAAACAAAACTAAACAAAGCAAAAACTTATGGAAGAAACACATGAATGGCACCCACTCAGAGTGCTGAATTTTTCATACAGAGGGACTCTGGTCACTAGGAAACTTGGCCCAACCAGAATATTGCAATATTTCCAATCATATTGGCACTCCTTCCCCTTGGGGAGGGAGGGTATGAAAGTCAGCAGTAGAACAGGAAAGAAGAGGAAAGAGGAACAGAATGAACTTTCAACTTTCTCTTACATTATTGCCTTTCCTTTTACCACCCAACATAGTCTTAGCCCTCCAAGGCACTCACATGTTAAATAGCATATTCCCTAAGCCCAAAGGAGTTAACATAATAGCTCAAGACCAGGATATTATTTTCTCTTAAAGAAAATACGACCAGCCGGGCATGACGGCTCACGCCTGTAATCCCAGCACTTTGGGAGGCCAAGGCGGGTGAATCACGAGGTCAGGAGTTCAAGATCAGCCTGGCCAAGATGGTGAAACCCTGTCTCTACTAAAAATACAAAACTTAGCCCAGCATGGGGGCGGGCTTCTGTAATCCCAGCTACTGGGGAGGCTGAGGCAGAGAATTGCTTGAATCCGGGAGGTGGAGGTTGCAGTGAGCTGAGATTCTGCCACTGTGCTCCAGCCTGGGCGACAGAACAAGACTCCGTTTCAAAAAAAAAGAAATGAAAAAAAGAAAAAGAAAATATGACCTCATCAAAATTAAAATACACAGCCTTCCAGTACCTGGCATTTTATATCAACCATAGCTTCAGACAATGTTTTGTTTTGCCTTCCTTCACCTCAAAACTCAAGAGTTAGCTGATCATCTCTTAAAAGACTGATTGAAGTCAGGTGACGAGAACCCTTGTGACTTCAGACAAATATAGCCATTATCACACTGTCTCATACTGAGTTGTAGTTATTTGTGTACTTGTTCATCTTCTTCACCAGACTTGAAGTCCTCCGAAAGGGAAGACTGTGCCCTTTCATCACTGAATTACAAGAACAATAATTCCCAAACTTCCCATTCATTGAACTTGTCATGCAAGTCTGACATGGTGCTAATTGCTTTCAGGCATTTAATTGTCAGGCAACTCTGTGAGATGGGCATTATTTATTCCACTTTGCAGGAAGGTTAAGAAATGTACATAATAGCCATATTAAACTGGAGAGTGACAGAGCAGTCCAATGCCCAAATCTGTGCTGATTGATGACCCCACAAAGATGTCCACATCCTCGTTCCTGGAACCCATGAACACCACTTAATATGGAAAATGGGACTTTGCAGATGTGTTTAAGGATTTTTGAGATGGGAAGTTTATTCTGGATTATCCAACTGGGCTCAATGTAATCACAAGGGTCCTTCTGAGAGGGAGGTAGGAAGTCAGGTTGAGTAGGAGGAGATGAGAAGAGAGAAGCAAAAGTTGAAGTGATGATGGAGCCATGAGCCAAGGAATGCAGATGGTCTCAAGAAGTCGCAAAAGGCCAGGAAACAGATTCTTCCCTAGAACCTCCAGAAAGGGAACAGAAACAGCCCTGCTAACATCTTGATTTTAGATTTCTGGACTTCAGAATAGTCAGATAAGAAATTTGTGTTGTTTTAAGCCACTGAGTTCATGGGAATTTGTTACAGCATCCATAGGAAACAGATGCAGTGCTCTTTGCCTCTGTCATTCTGTGATCCTTACACCCTAGGACCTAAGGCAGTGCCCAACATGCAGAGTACTCCATGAATGTTTGCTAAGTGAACTGCTGAAGAAGGAGGAGATTCTCCTCTAAGCCCTCTCCTGCCTGGCACAACCTAAACTCCTAACCAAGAGAATCCAGCCTACCTCAGAGAGAGGCAGGCAGGAGCAGCCCAGGTAAATCTGAGTTGGTATGTCTTTTCCTTATTGCTAAGTTGGATGAATGAGCTAATTATAGTCTGAACCGTGTTTTGTGTCAATCATTGCACCCCTGGAAGACATGACAAAATAGAAACCTAATTTACAGCTGTGATTTAGAGCTCCAAGGGTGGAGGTAGGTCAAAGAAAGAGAGTTATATATTTTCATATCAACAACTTAGGACCTTTTTGTCCATTTTCTACAGCATTGCATTAGGCATCACAAATGATCCAGTTGAAATTATAAGCAGTATTAGTAAAAAGATGAGCAGAGATCATATTTCACAATCAAATTCCTTTATAAAAGTATTTCATGACAAACTGGAGAAACAAATACACACATATATATGTAATGCAAATTACCTTCTCCTTTCTCTGAAACCATCCTTGCCTGTCCTTTAAACAAGAAAGGTAATATTTTCTATGTCAATATTCATAAGGGTAAAGTTTTCCAAATTAATAAAATCAATATGTCAGAGGTGTTCAAGCCAGAATGACTCCATCTTGAATAGAGGTTGGGTAAAATGAGGCTGAGACCTGCTGGGCTGTATTCTTAGTCACAGGATGAGACTGGGGATTGGCACAAGATACAGGTCACAAAGACCCCACTGATAAAACAAGATGTGGTATAGAAGCCGGCCAAAACCCACCAAAATCAGTAGGGGGACAAAAGCGACCTCTGGCCGTCCTCACTGCTTATTTTACATTAATTATAATGCATTAGCATGCTAAAAGACACTCCCACCAGCACCATGACAGTTTACAAATGCCATGGCAACATTGGGAAGTTACCCTATGCGGTCTAAAATGGGAAGAATCCTTAGTTCTGGGAATCCCCGACCCTTTCTTGGAAAACTCATGAATAATTCACCCCTTGTTTAGCATATTATCAAGAAATAAACATAAAAATAGCCAACCCACTTTCTATGGAGCAGCCATTCTTTTGCTTCTTTACTTCCCTAATAAACTTGCTTTCACTTTACTCAGTGGACTCCCCCCGAACTCTTTCTTGCACGAGATCCAAGAACCCTTTCTTGGGGATCTAGATTGGGACTGCTTTCCAGTAACAAATATACCCCATAGCTTAGGGGCTTAAGAAATGAAGTTGCTTTGGAAACCTGAAAAGTATTTAGATTTCACAAATGGCTCATGATGCCATGGAGAGTTCTTTCCCTTTTGGCATCCCAGTTTCTCTAGTCAGTGAAAATCCTACACTTAGAAAGTAGAAAGTTCAAAACAGTTTCTGATCTTTTAAACACACGTACTACATAAGCACAAAGATAGTTACAACCCCAACTAAAAACAGTCGTTTAGAACTGAATCTCAAATTCATATGCTTGTAGTTCATAATCTATTTGTAGTTGACCAAGAAGGTAAAATAAATTATTGGGTGAGCTAAGATCAGTCATTGCCCTTAGTCTAGAACTTCTGATTAGATTGGTAACTCCCATGGCATTCCCCGAAGGCTTTAAGTGGTCCTGAGTAGCTTTAGAATCTGAATAAATCACACATACTAGGGGTTCATGGAGACCACAACTCAATTTATTTGTGACCCAAGGCAGGATTTTATTGCTTCTCAGATTAACAGTTAAAAACATTTTGCTTTTCTGCCTCAGGGGTATTCGTTTGATGTATGAGGCAGGGAGATTATTAAATCTTTGTTGCCTTCCAAAGATGTAAATTAAACCATAGCGCCTCCTTAGCCACTTTCCCTGTATGAACTGCTGATTTATTAACTTGTCACTCTTGCATGCTCATCAAAACAACAACACTATGATTAATGATTCCTGTTTATTTAAGGGTGCTTGTCATTCTAACTTTTTGCGGACAGGATATTACAAAGTCTCCTGATTTCTTTGCAGAACTGTGGCATGAGGACTTTTAAAGGACTAATCATTTCTATGGATCTATTTTAAAAGAACAGTGGCATGTATGTAACTATATCTTGTTCTGTACATTTTAAATAAAGCTGCCCTTCATTTTGGCTTCCCTTGCCTGGTCATGAACATCACACTGGCTGATTTTGTCCATTTGGACATCTCCAAAAGACTTTGAAGAGGTCCGACATTAAATGGTCCAACATGAACTCTAAAGTTCTTTTTTTTTTTTTTTTTTTGAGATGGAGTCTAGCTCTCTCGCCCAGGCTGGAGTGCAGTGGCCAGATCTCAGCTCACTGCAAGCTCCACCTCCCGGGTTTACGCCATTCTCCTGCCTCAGCCTCCCAAGTAGCTGGGACTACAGGCGCCCGCCACCTCGTCCGGCTAGTTTTTTGTATTTTTTTTAGTAGAGACGGGGTTTCACCATGTTAGCGAGGATGGTCTCGATCTCCTGACCTCGTGATCCGCCCGTCTCGGCCTCCCAAAATGCTGGGATTACAGGCTTGAGCCACCGCGCCGGGCCAAGTTCTTTTTTCAATTTTGTCACACACAATTCCATTCAATGTAGACAATATTTATTTATCTTCTATGTGGCAAGCAGCAAATATGGATTTGATCATTCTTTCCTTCATACAATATTTATTTAATGTCTTTTATGTACCAGTAATGGCAGTAAGTGTATTGTTCACTGTTCAAAACAGTGAACAGTCCTTTCCTCCATTGGATTTACAGCCTTGTTACTTCCCTTCCCAAGGCATTTGTCTCTGCATATTATGAGAAGGAGATAATAAAACAACAATGAGAACCTGGATAAAAGGGAAGAAAATCACAGCGTTCTCCCTCTGAAGTTTGCACAGAATACACAGTAAGTTGAGTCAGGTTTAAGAAGACATCTGCAAGGCACTTTCCGCCATCCTGGTCCAGAGTGGGTCTGCAGGACTGAACTGCATTGAAACTATGACATTTCACCTCTTTCTATTCTCCTTGACCTGCCATATCATAAATCATCTGGTTTGCTGAACAATCACTGAACCAAAATTTTTCAAATGAATTTTGGAGGCATAGCTGCCTAGCCTCTGCCACAAGAAAAAATCAGCTTACTAGTTTAAATGGTTGAATAATCATCTTTTTTTTTAAGATATAGGTTCCTGATCATATCCTTGTCTCTCTTTAAAAGTTTTTATTATCTTGGGAGGCCAAGGGAGCAGGATCACTTGAGGCCAGAAGTTCAAGACCTGGTCAACATATCAAGATCCTGTATCTACAAAATGTAAAAAATTAGCCAGGCATGGCAGTGCACATTTGTAGTCCCAGCTACTCAGAAGGCTGAAGCAGGAGGATTGCATGAGCCCAGGAGTTCAATGCTGCAGTAAGCTGTGATCGTGCCACTGCACTCCAGCCTGGGTGATAGAGTGAGACTTTGTCTCAAAACAAAAAGGTTTTATTATGGAAATTGTCAAACAGAAAAAAAAAATTGAGATAATAAGATAATGAATCCCCAAGTATCTATCACTTAGCTTCGGTGGTTATCAAAATTTTGCTGTTCTTGTCTTTACCTACCACCTTTCTCTCTCCCTTCACTTTTCTTTTTGTGTTTGAGTATTTTAAAATAAACCTCTGGCTGGATGTGGTGGCTCACTCCTGTAATCCCAACACTTTGGGAGGCCGAGGGGGGCGGATCACCTGAGGTCAGTACTTTGAGACCAGCCTGACCAACATGAAGAAACACCGTCTCTACTAAAAATACAAAATTAGCTGGGCATGGTGATGCATGCCTGTAACCCCAGCTACTTGGGAGACTGAGGCAGGAGAATTACTTGAAACTAGGAGGCAGAGCTCGCAGTGAGCCAAGATTATACCATTGCACTCCAGCCTGGGCAACAAGAGCGAAACTCCATCTCCAAAAAAAAAAAAAAAAACCTCTGCTATCATACCATTTAACCTCCAAATCCATCAAATAAGATTTTGAAAACGTAACTATAATATCATTGTAAATCTAACAATATAATAATATTTCTTTAATATCTTGTAATCCCTAGCCCAAGTTCGAATGTTCCTGATTCTCTAAAAAAAAAAAAAAAAATCCTTTTGGATTGAAATAGGATCCAAACAAGGTCTACACATTAGATTTTGCTAATATGTCTTTCACTTACACCTTTTCTCTCCATGTCCTTTTGAATATCACCAAAATGATCTTCAATATTTGATTTTTATCCAGGGTAACTAAATCTGTCCAAACCTAACATATACTGCTGATGAAACCTCATTATATAATATTTTCAAGGACAAACTACCAAAAGAAAAGGTGATCATACAATTTATCATGCAAACAGAGAAACTGAGTGAAAAGTGAGTGCTATTAATAATTATACTGGTGTAAACCAGGACGAACAGTCACCGTATGAATAGAAGATATTAGGGGTAAAAAGGAGGATCAGGTTTCTGGTTTCAACTCTGGAGCTGGGGAGCTGGAAAAGAACTACGAAGAATACCTCTCCCACACTTAAAATTAATAAATAAATAAAAATTTGAACGAACTTAAAGTTAACAACTTTTCTTGGATTCATCAAAGAGTTAAAGAAACAACTAGTTTCTTTGAAGAAGCACCAACTAGCCCAAAATCAAAGGAAAGACAAGTGCCTACAGGAAAACTCAGATGCAAGCATTTGTTTACGTGGGGCAGATGAACACCCAGAAGAACTGTGAAGAAACTGAGTATTGGCAGGTTACAGACTATGGCCTCAGATACAAAGGGAGTTTACACCACTCACAGGCTTCCCTCTACAGGCCCTAGTGGGTGCTCATAAACAATGATGGCAGCAGTGCTAAGAAGACATGCGTAGGGGAGGGGAGAAGCAGTTGCTGCAGGAAGGGCATGGATACCTGCCCAGATCCTTCTTCCCTATCTCCCCTATTAAAACAAAAGCAATACAAGAAAACACAACAACTTCACCTAGAGTGGGGAATAAGGGCAACAAACACTATCGCCCTTAGAGCACTCCTGAATACCAACTGCAGCTTTGGGAAGGAAATTGTTAAAAAAAAAAAAAAAAAAAAAAAAAATCCTCCACACCTCAGGGAGGAGCAGGAGTATATGCTGGGCTCAGAACTATCACTGGGGAGAAACAGAAGCATGAAAAAGGTCACACTCCTGAGACCCAGAGACACAGTATCCACTCAACACTGAGGCTTAATCAGAACAACAGGGAACACTTCCTTCACCTGCCACCACCAGAGCAAGAAGCATCACACAGCAACAGCAGACTACTGCCGAGAGGGCCCAGAGAGAAGCAAGGACATGGAGAGAAACTCTCTAGGGGTCACTGCATAAGGAGAAAGTGTAAGGCTAAGGGTAGGCCCGACATTGAGAAAAGTCTATTCAGTGGGTAAACCAGCCCTGCTCCTAATACAACATTTTGCTAGAAGAATCTGAAGACTCTGGTACACTGAGGATAGCCCTATGAACAACAAACCCCCAAAGCCACCTCAACGCCTGTCTGGGTTGATTCACATTCCACACTAAAAATCTAGAAAAAGAAAAAATGTACCCCATTTGCAGGCATAAAAACTATTTACCTCAATCAGTGCTGTCCAGTGTTCAATAAAAAAGTAAATAAAGTACGTGGTATATAAAGCAAAAACAAAAATAAAAAGCCCCACAATGCCAAGAGACAAAGCAATCAACAGAACCAGACTCATATGTGATACAGATATTGGAACTATTAGATAAGGAATTTAAAATAGCTATGACAAATATATTGAAGTTTCCAGCGAAAGAAGTGGACAACATGCATTGTCAGATGGGTAATTTCAGTAGAGATAATGAGAACTGTAAGAAAAAAATCTAATGAAACTGTTAAAAGTGAAAAACACAGTAACAAGATCAAGTGACATCAAGATTGTCATTGACAGGCTCATCAGTAGACTTGACAGGGCTAAGGGAAGAATTGGTGAACTTGAAATCATCCAAATTGAAAGAGAATAAAGAGCAAAAAATAAAAACAGCACCTAGCATCCAGAAACTATAGGACAACATAAAATGATCTAACAGATGTATAGCTAGAATTCCAGAAGGAACAAAGAGAGAAATGAGGTAGCATAAATATAAGAAGGGATAATGCCTGAGAATTTCCAACATTAATGACATACATTAAACTACAGATCCAAACCAACAACCAAGATAAATACCAAGCCAGAGATAGACATATCATATTCAGGTTCTGAAAACATCAAACAAAGTCTTGAAGGAAACCAGCAGGGGTAAAAAAGACACATTAACACAGAGAAATAAACAGCCATCTTATTAGAAACCATGCAAGTTGGAAGACGATAGAGTAACATTTTTAAAGGACTAAAAGAAAAAATAGTGTCAATACAGAATTCTCTACCTGGTGAAAATATCTTTCAAAAATAAAGGATAAAAATATTTCTTAGAAAAAAAAACTAATTAAATTAATTGTCATCAGGACTAAACCATAAAAAATTTAAAGAATATTCTTTAGAAAAGAGAAATTTGATACCAGATACATAGATTTAGATGAAGAAACAAATAATGCTAGAAATGGAATAAAAATAATAATAGAGAATTATACCAAACACTTAAGAAAGAAAATCAATTCTACAGAATTTTTTCCAGAAAAGAGAATACTTCCCGAAGTATTTTATGAGGCCAGCATTACTCTGATGCAAAAACCAGACATTACAAGAAAAGAAAACTGCAGACAAATACTTATTATGAACATAGATATCAAAATTCTCCAAGAAATTTATCAAATCAAATCTAGAAATATATGAAGGTGATAATATAACCAAGTGGAGTTTATCCCAGGAATACAAAGCAGATTCAGCATTCAAAAATTAGTCAATACAGCTGGGTGAGTGGCCTCACGCTTGTCATCCCAGTGCTTTGGGAAACCAACAGGGAAGACAGTTTGAGCCCAGGAGTTCAAGACCAGCCTGGGCAATATAGTGAGACCTTCATCTCTACAAAAAAAAAAAAAGTTGTGTTTTTTTTTTGTTTTGTTTTGTTTTGTTTTTGAGACGGAGTCTCGCTCTGCCGCCCAGGCTGGAGTGCAGTGGCCGGATCTCAGCTCACTGCAAGCTCCGCCTCCTGGGTTCACGCCATTCTCCTGCCTCAGCCTCCCGAGTAGCTGGGACTACAGGCGCCCGCCACCGCGCCCAGCTAGGTTTTTTATTGTATTTTTTAGTAGAGACGGGGTTTCACCGTGTTAGCCAGGATGGTCTCGATCTCCTGACCTCGTGATCCGCCCGTCTCGGCCTCCCAAAGTGCTGGGATTACAGGCTTGAGCCACCGCGCCCGGCCAAAGTTGTTTTTTAATCAGTCAATATAATTCATCATCTTAACAGTCTAAAGAAGAAAAACCACATGGTCACCTCTACAGTTACAGAAAAGGCATTTGACAAAATTCAACATCCATTCATGTGTTTTCTTTTAATCTCAAAAAAATAGTAATAGAAGGAAACTTTCTTAATAGGATGAAGGACTTTCACTGAAAAACCCTATATCTAATACCCATAATGATAAAAGACCATTTCTCCCTAAGATTAGGACTAAGGTAAGGAAGTACTTCCTCACAGCACTCCTACTCAACATCATAGTGGAAGTTCTAGCTAGAGTAAAATGGCAAGAAAATGAAATAAAAAACAGAGAGACTGAAATGGAAGAAATAATAAGTACATAAATAAATGACTCATACTAAGAAAAACAAAACCAGATTCTGTGTTACAGAATGGTGATGGTCAGGGAAGGTGAATGGGACTAGGGCTTAGGTGATCTGTGAAAGTTTTTCTGAGATGACATTTGAGCTGAAATTTTAAGGATAGAGTAAAGCAAGCCATGAAAAAAAAAAAAAATTACACACACACACACAATGAATTTGTATGTTATGCTCTATCCAGGATTTTTCAGCTCCTAAACTTACAGCTTCAGAGCTCACTTCTTACTGCCTCTCTCTAAGTTCTCCAATTGCAAAAGACTCTGATCAGCTGAAATCATCTTTTGGTCTTACATTCCAGATAGCTGACCAAACTTGGTCCAATCAACTGATAAGGGAGAGGGTGGGCTGGAAGGTAAGAAGGTCACAAGGTTTAAGCAACAGGAATTAGGCAGGCAAATCTTAAAAGGTGATGGGGAGCAATTTAGCAATTATTGACATTTCTCTGCAGGAACAAAATTAATAAGCCTATATCCATATGTAAAAACTAACTGACCAATAAATTCCAAATGTTGAAAATTGATAAATCCAGATGAAGGATATAAGAGAGTTATTGTACAATTCTTGAATGTTTTCTGTAGGTTTCAAATTTTTCAAAAAATAAAGTTGGAGGGAAAAAAAGAAACGTGCATATCTTGAATTATACATTCTTGAATACATGTTACAGATGACATAATTTGGAACTCTTTGTGAGTCAAAGCAATTTTAAAATACAAAGATTAGAACACAACTTTCCTGTATACTATTGTATTCCTGGTCTTTGAAATCCTAGTTAACATTCCTCTGCTAACTATCAGAGTCTCAAAAATTCACCCCCTTAATTGCAGAGTTTGCAGAAAAAAAATTATTTAATATTATCTGCCATTTCAATAGCACAAGGGCAGAAATAATATTTAAGTAAGCAAAGTACAGTGTAACTCTGGAAGTCTAGTTAATGGAACCTTGGAAATTAAAAAGCATTAATTACTTGCCCTTATTCTGCTAATTGATTTAGGAACCAGAAATACAATAATACAGCTATCTCACACAGAGACCTATTTAGCCTGAAATGAACTCCGAGTTTTCTGTACCACCTCAATTTTCATAAGATATTTAATCAACATTAGCAGAAATATGTATATTCCTAAAACTGACGTGCTCAGGCACTAGTAACTGTGTTCAAATACCACAGGTTCCTTGGTGACTAATTAGTGACTATTAGGCCAGGTGTGAACTATATTAATAAAACCACTTTCATTACTGTAATTAAATTTAAGTATAGAGAAGCTAAAAACAAATACTGTTCTAAAATACCTCTGCATTTATAGTGGAGTGGCTTGTATAGGTTTAACTCTCTCTAACAGATAATTGTAACTGTGAACAAAATGTTTTTTTAAAAACAGTTATTTGAAGGCACTGGAGAGAGACAGACCAAAAGGTGGCAGAAATTAGAGGGGAACTGATCTCTAAACTAAGGTAACTAAGACGGAGGAATATTTGTATTTCAAAGGCTTTTTGCTTAAGGGTGCTCTCTAGTCTTTTCCCCATGGGCAGACTAAAATGCAAGCAGAAATCTGTAATCCTATTGGCTTACGAAGTCAGATAATAAGAGTTGGGGTCTCCAATAGTAGGTGAAAAGGGGGGAATCCCAATAAGAAGGAGGTCAAAGAAATAGGAGTTCTAAAATCTCTCTATATTTCCTACCCAATCTTTGACAAACCCTTGAACTATAAATACACAGAGAAGACTATGAGACTGCCAGCAAATGACAACAGCTGGAAAGGTTGAAAAAACTAAGCAGAACTTTCAGGGGCTGCCCAAAACATGGGAGGAGTCTGGAATTTGAGCCAGCCAAGTTAACTGCCCATTAGAACAAAAATCCACACTCTTCAGAGTAATACAAGAGATTCAGAAATTATCACAACATATCACCCACAATGTCTGGTGGCCAAAACAATTACTAGACATGTGAGGGAACAGTACATTGTAATCCACAGTTAAGAGAAAAACCAGTCAATAAAATCTGACCCTAAAAGGACCCAGTTGCTAGAATTAGTAGAAAAGAAATTTAAAGTCACCATTATAAGTAGGTAGATCATATTTTACTTAAAGAAAAATATGATCATATGAAATGAACATATGGAGAATATCAGCAGAAAAATAGAAACTATAAAAGAGAATCAAATGGGAATCACAGAACTGAACACTAAAACATCTGAGATGAAAAATTTTCTAGATGGAATTAACAGATTGAAGATGGCACAAAAAAGAATCTGTAAACTCAGGGATAGTAATGTAATGGAGAAACCTGGCAGACAACATCTTAACTAAGTGATCAAAGTTAACATTACTAACATTGGGAAAAAACCAACATCCTGTGCCTCCTGACATGATGCATTGAAAAGGAAATACTATCAGTTTTATGGGGTTTTGCCAAAAATCTATAACTTGAATCAAAACCTGAGGAAACATAAAGCAAATGCATATTGAGAGCCAATATATAAAATAACTGAACTAAACACTTTGAAAATTCCAAGGCCAAGAAGACAAAGAATGGCTGAGAAATTCTTCCAGATTCAAATAGACTAAACAGACATAAAAACCAATACAATGAATGACCACGGATCGGATCTGGACTAGGGACAGAGGGGCAGAGGAGCTATAAAGAACATTAATTAGACACTTATTGAAATTTGAATATGGACTATGAATTAGATAATAGTACTCCATCAATGTTAAATAGTCTGACTTTGATCATTATACTGTGGTGATACAAGAGAATATCCTTGTTTTTAGAAAATGTATACCTAGGTATTTAAGGGGGCAAAATGTCTCTAAGTTACTCTCAAATGGTTCAGATAATAAAATTATATGCACCCACAGAATGATAAAGCAAATAGGGAAAAACGTAAAAAACTGATTAATCTTGATAGAGGATATGTGGGAGTTACTTGTACTATTCTTGCAATTCTTCTGTTCATTTTGAAATTATACTGAACTAAGTAAGTTGCCAAAAATTACTATACCCTATTGGAAGTCTGACACATGACTACTAGGAGTGTAGATTAGTATACTACTGTGGAAAACTGTTGGTAGTATCTACGAGCCACTTGATGATTTAGCAATTCCACTTCTAGGTACATACCTGTTATGGTCTAAATTGTGTCTGCCAAAAATTCGTATGTTGAACTGCTAACCCCAGTACCACAGAATGTGACCCTATTTGGAAGTAGTTGTTGCAAATGTAGATAGCTGGTATCCTTATGAAAAGGGGGAATTTGAACCCAGAATCACTCACATAGGGAAAATTCCTTGTGAAAACTAGAGTTACGCTACTCCAAGTCAAAGCATTCCCAGAAGCTAGGAGAGAGGCCTGGAACAGACCCTTAGTGCCTTCAGAGTGAGGATAGGCCTGGCTAACATCTTCATCTTGGAGTTCTGGCCACCAGAACTGTGAGATAATAAATTTCTGTTGTTTAAGTCACTTAGTTTGTGGTACTTTGTTATAGCAGCCCCAGATAATTAATCCAATATTCAACAGAAATGCATTCATATGAGCATCAAATGGTATATAGAAGAATGTTTATAGCAGCCCAAACTGAAAATATCCCAAGTATCAGGCAATAGTAGAATAAATAAGATGTATTTATATAATAGAATCCTATACATGAAACAACACAAATTAATCTCACAAACATAATGAGTGAAAGAAACCAGACATAGACGAGGTTAAAAAAAAAAAAAAAAAAAAAAGAGAAGGTTCAGATACTAGTGAAGGAGGGAACCAGGGAAGACAGAGCTTAAAAAGCACTATAAAGGTGGCTACACGCAGAGGGCATATTTTAAAATCTTTTAAAGTAACACTAAAGGAGAAAGCCCTGAAAATATTGTGCTAGGAAAGCTATCTATTTTGGTCCACTTCCACTATCACACAGGAACATAAAAGTTTCTAAAAGTTCAGGAAAATGAAATCTCATTTAAACAAGAGCCATAGAAAATGACTGTAATTAAACCTAGATACAGTGATGTTGCAAGCAAAAGGCAGAAAATGATATGAGAAACATACCACAAAGAAAACACACTAAAAAAAGTCGCAAGATGAATTCAAGTGATATTAAAGAAGAAAATAGAAGCTCTAAAAGAACAACATAAATTAAAATAGAAAAATACAGTTTATATGATTAGTCAGCAGGAAGATTAAAAAAAAAAAAAAATAGAACTCAGTAATGTTAAATGAAGTTTAGCCTGAAGCTGCCACCTTACATATTTTAAGTTCGTCCTAAAGGTTTCTCTGTACATCATGAACTATAACAAGTGGAGATATAAACAGACCATAGCTTACGCTTGTGCCAGTCACCGAGTTTTGGCCAATCAAATGTAGCCAACTGTTTGAACCCTGTTCAAATAAGGCAAATGTCAATCTGTAACCAATCCAGCTGTTTCTGTACCTCACTTGCGTTTTCTGTGTATCACTTTCCTTTTTCTTTCTATAAATCTTCTTCCACCACATGGCTGCACTGAGAGTCTCTGAGCCTACTCTGGCTCAGGAGGCTGCCCAATTCACAGATTTTCTATTGCTGAATTAAACTCCTTTAAATTTAATTCAGTTGAAGTTTTTCTTTTATCAGTAAGGAAATAAGAAGAAACCAATTACTTCACATATAAATGTTAAACATAAGAGCTAACATACATAATGGAAAACAGTAATAGAAATAGAAAAAGGAAATTAAAAATCAAACAAAAAAAGATAAAAAATAATTTAAGAGAAAGTAACAGATACAGAAGACAGGTGCTAATATACAGCATACATTCACAGCAGTCCTTAGACAAGAAAAGCAAAGAAATAATGTAATTAAAACAGAACTAAAGACAATATGTTCATATCCACTGATTCAAAAAATTGAAACATTTAAACAAACATTTATGTTTTTTAAAAACCCCCCAAATTAGGAAAACCTCCTTAATAAAAATAGTAAACTAAAAAATCAGCACCTAATGGGGAAACACTAAAGTAACAGTTCTAAGAGTGTGGCCCAAGGACCTTTTCAAGGGTCTGTGAGATCAAAACTATTTTCATGGTAAAACTGAGACAGGAGATCAGCAGGACTTGTGTTCCCAGCACCCAACTTGGCAAAGAAACCAGCCAAAACCAACTAAAACCAAGATAGTGACTACAGCAACCTCTAGTTACCCTCATGGCTCATTATATGCTAATTACAATGCATTTGCATGCTAAAAGACACTCCCACCAGTGACTTGACAGTTTACAAATGCCATGGCAACCCCTAGAAGTTACCTTATATGGCTTAAAAGGGGAGAAGTCCTTGGTTCCAGGAACTCCCCAGTTCTTTTCTAGAAAAGTCATGAATAATGTGCCCCTTATGTAGCATATAGTCAAGGAATAGCCATATATACTGCTAGCCAGCAATCCACAGGGCTGCTGCTGCTGTCTGTTGTTCAAATAAACTTGCTTTGGCTTTGCACTGTTGGTTCACACATGAATTATATCCTGTGTGAAGCCAAGAACCCTCCTGGGTTGAGCCCCAATTTTGGGGTTTGCCTGCATTGAAACCAAGATATTATGCATCATTTCCCCTTTTCACAATGTCAGTAGTTGCACTGATGGTACAAAGAAGTGGTGAGCAAAACTGCTGTTGCCTTAGCACATATCAAGGCAGGGCACCAAACTATCGTAGTAGGCATTGTATTCTTCATCATACATGCTCATAATGGGGGTCAGAGGGAGCCATTTTTACTTAAGAAGGTCCCTGATGAAGTAGCAAAAAACATTAATTGTATTAAGTCTTGCTCTCAAGAGTACATGACTTTAATAATATTGGTGAAGAAATGGAAAGTTGTGTACACATAAAGCTCTTGCTGCACACCAAAGTAGAATGCGTGCCTCCAGGAAAAGCATTTGTGTAATTAAGTTGCAAAGTCAAATGCTGCATTTTTCATGAAACACCATTTTTACTGGAAAGAAAAACTAGCAAACTATAGTTATTAAAACTTGAGTATTTGGCAGGTATTTTCTCAAAAATGAATAAAGTGAGCAAGCACTTCAAGGAAAACAAATGTATTTTTTGACATGATAAAATTTGAGCATTCAAGGAAAAATTAGAATTTTATAAAACTTGTGTCCATCACTCTGAGCCTGACAGCTTCCCAATACTTAGATTTGTTTGATGAGATCAGTGGTGATGTTTTAAAATGTAATTTTTTGCATAACGTATAATCAAATATGTCAACATTTGCATGATCTGCATAACTCAGTGAACCAATATTTTTCAAATGACAAATTCATGGTGTTAAAAAAACCCCATACAGGTAAATGATCCACTCAAAGTGCAAGACAGATCAATGGATTTTAGTGTAAGAGTCCAAAAAATTCATAGTATAGCTTGATTCTTCATTGCAACCAATGTTTAAGAAACTACTACCTGCCAAATTTTGATGTAGTATCAAAAAAATCCATAATTACCTTAAAGGTTATTAAAATACTCCTCCCTTTCCCAACTTCATATCTATATGAGGCCATATTTTCTTAAATATTTCAACAAAAACAATGTATTCCAACAGATTGAATGTAGAATCAGATAAGAATCCAGCTGTCTCCTATTATAAAAACATAAAAATGATTTGTAAGAATGTAAACAATATCATATTTCTCACTAAATTTTATTGTTTTGAAAGATATTTTTCATAAAAATTTATAACATGTAATAGTTTTATCATTGTTATATTAACATTAATAAAATGTCTGTTATTAATTCCTGACATGAATTATATCAACAGATATAACTTTCAAACAAAAGCTCTTTGGGTTCCTTGATAATTACTGAGAGACTAAATTTTGAGGCCCAACATTTTGAGATCTACTGCACTATAGCCACTAAAATCAGAGGGATGTCAGCTCCGGGAAGAAAATATACACAATGAAACAGGTGCATATTATGCCAGAATGTGTGAAAGCTATCAGACTGTTGAATTACATTTTAAAACATGACATAGGCATCAACATGAAGGACCCCTTCCCCTACCCACCCAAGCAAAATTTGAGTAATTTGAACATCAAGTAAGAATAGTCATAATTGATTAAAATATATCCAGTATACAACCAACCATGAGTTCCTAGAGAGTTTAAAAACAACCACAACCACGACAAAGAAATCTCATTGGTCACCTTTCAAGGTTGCTAAGATACAAATTTATCTTTCTGAAACTACTTCAGAAAAAAATAGTTGATGAAGTCATCTTCATAAAAGTTCAATTAATTCAGAAGGAATATGGTTAGGAAAACACTGCTTGCAACCCTTAATAAATAGAGCTAGTATCGACATTCAGTGAATGCTAAACCTATTAAGTGAAAGATAGAAAACTTAACTGATGGATTAGGCTGACAATATCTAAACTGATTAACCTTTATATCACTGAGGGAGGCAGCTAGCCATTTTGTGCTTGTGAAGTGACAAAAAGAAAGTACACACCACCCTCATGAACTATTCTTGCCAAAAGCGACCAATTCTGCAGATCTACCTACCAATCTATAGGAAATCTGTGGCATAGAAATGCAATTAAAAAGTAATCACAAATAACTAATCAGCCAAATTCAGATTATAAAAAAGGTTACAGGACAAATAACCAGTTCTTCAGCAGTTTAAATGGCATGACAAACAAAATGTTGGGGCTGGGCTCGGGGACAGGGACTAAATCGATTAAGAGAGACCTCAGAGACATCAAATAAACACAAGAAGCCTTATTTGGCTCCTTATCTGAAAGGAAAAAAATATGATAAAAAGGTATTTCTGAGACAACGTGGAAAATAAGTATTGGGTGATATTGAAAATTGTTATTAAACATGGACTCGGTATTGGGTGATATTGTTAGGTGTGGTAAATTGCTTATCTGTGAAAGATATGTATTTGTATGTCTGTCTGTATGTAGAGATATGTATTTCATGAATTTAAAATACTCCAAGAAAAAAAGTGGAGGGTAAAACAAGTTCAGTAAAATGCTGATAGTTACGAAACCTGGGTTGCAGGTACATGGGGTGGGGGTGGGGGTTGTTACATCATTTTAATTTTGTGTATGTTTGAAGATTTTCTATAATAAAAACAAAATCAAATAGCATTCTGTAGAAACCTATATTGATAATACGGCATACAAAATAAGTATATATCCTATACTTATTCACAATAAACACATGTGCTTGATGAATTTATAATCCTAAAAAAAAGAAAATTAAAAAAGACATAACAACGTAAGATCACTCAAAGTAATGCTCAAACTGAACGATGCAAGCAGTAAGAGAAATAGCTCCAAAAAGATTAACATTACTGTAGTTGCAGGGGTATTGTTTACCCTACTAAAAAGAAATCCACTCAAAAATATTTCTGCTTGTTTCCAATTTTCCCAGCTATTCTATTATAGATACAGATTTTTCAATGCTGGGATTCAAAGGAAGCAAAATAGAAACTCTCAAAAGTAGATAGAAAAAACACATCTGTCTTGCCCAGTAAAATAATTTGGTGTTGAAGCACAATCTTAAATAGCAAAAAAATGCAGAAACACATAAAATATGTTTATCAGCAAAGATCAGTAGAATATTTCAAGGTAATGAACACAAATAAAGAAAATTATTTACAAATGTTTTCCTTAAATCACAACAATCTAAGTCATAAATTAAAATATGGCCACAATATTAATACTACCTGTCCCATAACAAGCTAAACTGATGTGCTGCACTTGGTATGAACAAAGAATGATCACACCTAGTTGATATGGCTTTGAAAAGACACAAAGATCAAGATCTCAAAAAATTCAGAGAAATATTATCATGGATACAATTTGTAAATGAGTACACAACCTATATGTGAACACAAGCAGATTGGCCTAAAATTTTCAGTTGAGTGAAGTTAGACCGCTCAGCCACACTATCAGCCACAGGCTGGGTTGAGTGAAATTAAATGCTAACTATGCTTAATGACAGATAATTTTTAAATCTTTTCACTAATAATGCACTTTCATGTATCTGTGGTCATAAAGAAGCTTCACCTCCTCCCAAGTCATTCCAGTATAAACTCATAGTTATCAAAAATAAGTTATTTGCATTTCTGTTATGGCCAACAAAGAAAAAGCAAATATTAAACAGACAATAAGAGTATAAGGGGACAGGGGAGAACTCATTATTCAAGGCCTGCAATTTTATATAAACTAAAAAATGCATTAGAGGCTCAAAATAATAACAACCCATTACACATCTATTGAGGATTATTCTTTTAATTACATGTCCTAAAACATACCTACATACTATGAGTTACCATATGTAGTGTCAAGTTTTGAGTTTACTTGCTACTTGGCCCATTAGGCCAACCCTAAAAAATGCTTACCATTGAAATGGAAATTCATTTTCCATTTCAATATTGAATTTGAAATATTCATATTTTGTTTCAATATTGAAATTTTTGTTTTATAGTGAGTTCTGTTCCTAAGATCACCCTGAAATGTTTTATCCAGTTTTTTTTTAAAGGTGTGGGAAGCCTACTATAAAATAATTGAATCTCTCTTTTCAGTGTTAACTATGTAGTAAACAAATTTGCAGCCAGGTCTTGCATCTCTGTCCCATCTCCATATAATAATTTGTCATCATTTTAAGAGTATAATACTTACATTAAGTGTATGTTTTGTTGAAATTAAACAGATTACAAAGGAATTAATTTGATCTGTTTTTTAATAGACATTACAAATTAAAAATCTCAAAACCTGTGGAAAAAAGTTTTTAAGAACAGTCTACCTTGGTAAAACATGCGTACTCTCATCTCTTCCTGTCCTCTTCTACTTTTCCATTCATCTTTTGAATAGCATTTTTTTCTCTCCTTTCTCTCAAAGAGAAATTCATATAAATCATTAGTACCTGTCATCTATTAATACATCCAGTTCAATCTGAACCTTCCTCAAGTCATCTCTACCTCTAAGGTAATTTGAATCCAATGAATCAGATGAGGAATTGATTCCAAAAGCCATGTTAAAAAGCAAAGTACACTTGAGAATACTCCAGTGTTACATATTCCAATACAGATTAGAGTCAACAAAACACTAAGCATTCAATACTTATTTGAAGGGCTTAAAGACAGTCATAATGCTAGAATCTGGACCCATGCTTTCAACTTCATTCTTATCAAATAGTTAAAATAAGCAAAAAATAAGCTGCATTATTAGTATATTGAATCCCACTTAGCAAGGCATAAAGACTATTAAGTGCAAAATGGTTTTCTAAGAGTGTTTTTTTTTTCCTCCTGGTAATCAGCCTTCTATCAGACTTCCATCATCATACAACTGGAATTGCTTCCTAGAGTCACCAGTAGGAAATCAGCTTTCTTTCAAAAATCTTCCAGGCCTCCACACACTCCTCTCCCAACCCCCCTTAAGTATTCAGTTTCTTTCCTGAAGTAGATCTTCCAAAAATATTACAATATTAAGGACTAAATTTTAATGAAAGCATATCAGAGAAAATGAAAGAACATTAACTGTCATTCAAAACTCCCTTTAAAAATGTCTGTTTCCAGCTTATATTTTTAACTTCTTCCATAATTCCCTTTAAAAAAGATGAACACAAAATCTCTCTAGTAATGACTTTATTCATGAATCTATAACGGAATTCAAAATAGCAAAGAACATGAAAATTTTCAGATTAATATTTATTAACCAAATGCATCAGAAATACATCTATTTTCACATAACAAAAGTGCCTAAAATGCATGTGAGAATATAAATATTCTCCACTTTATGGAACTTCAAGATAATGAAAAATTGCTTAATACAGTTTGCCACAAAAACTCATTACACTGCAAATACAGAAGAAATAAAAGGACTCATTACATTGCAAATACAAAAGAAATCAAATGCAACTGGCAAAATAACCATTTCATGGCTAATCTTTTGGTAAAGTGCTATTTTCATACTGAAAAAAAGAAATCAGTAAAGATTAAAAATTTAAATTCTAAACCATCATTCTGAAAGTCTGAAGAGTTTTCTTTAGTATTCACTATGTTCATCACATTCATGTGTTCCCAACATGAGACTAAACACGATCTCAAAATCTTGAAAAAATCTTTCCATTCACAGATTATTTCCTGGAAGTTAAAAATTATTACATCATTGCTAAATGAAGCTTTTCATGATACAGGCATGTATTAGATACAACAAATAATTTTTCATTGTTCTAAACCTGATCTTTGGTTTAAAGCTGCCCCGTTATCTTTTTTTAGCTGGACGGTGTAGTCAGTAAAAGATTCATACAACAGCACACTAGTTTTATTTGAGCCATATAAGAAAATAGGGTCAATCCCCTAAGGGCAATGAATGGCATGTTATCAAGAATCTGGCGAGATGAATTCCCTGAAATTCATAACTGATAATGTTAACAGAAATCAGTGTTGCTGAACAGTGACTCACTCATTTCCTTTCCTCAATTACCTCTATCAATTCATTAACAATATTAACCAATGAGTGGAAATTAGTTGGAAAATTCACTAACAGCATTAGCCACCAAGAGGAAATCGGCTGGGGGAAAAAAAAAAAAAACTAATCTGAACAAAGGGACACAGATGCAAATCTTAAGCAGATTAAGACCAACTAAACAGCATATGTAAGCATGGCTGTGTCCACCCATACGCATATACACACACCTCATATTTAGAGTGTGAATATCTATCACTGCATAGATTCCACCACGTGGAAGAGCTCTATGCCTGTAGGTGTATATACCCTAGAGATCAGAATGGATGGTTTTCCAGAATTGAGACTTTGAATGATACAAACGTTGGCCTTCCCCCAAAATAAAAAGGTTTTTAAATTAATAGAACAACAGGATGTAATACTGGGCAAATTATAAGAAGTCATAAAGTTGAATCTCAAAGAACATATTCAGTTTTGTAACTGAAGGCTGTTGATAATTTCTTCTCTCTCTCTTTGAATAATGAAATGCAAATGCCTTTTAGCAATGGCAGCATTCAAATCCCACAAAAAATCAAGCAGTGCCCCCTTAAGGAGTACCTCCATTGGCACAAACTGTAAAACCTGCTGGGGTGAGTCAGAGTTGAGCGAAGTGCTCAACAATTCATTCACACTCTGCAAATATTGGAAAACTGGATTTGGAAGGTCCTGATAACCAACACATAACAGGACTGCACAGGTCCTCAGGGGATCAGAGGATGTGGGACAAAAAAAGGTGATGAATCTAAAACAACTGTGGAGTACAAAGATCAAACCAGCCATAAATCTTGTGAAACAAGAAAGTACAGGCAAAATCATAACATCTCCTGTATGAAGCTCCCGCAATGAATGTAGAAGGCAGTCCAAAAATAAATGCTGGTAAGTTGGATCTCCATCATGAAGCAATGAACAGCTAAAAGTTGTGAGTTCAGCTGATTCTAGGAGTCGAACTTCCAATGGTATATGCATTTTGATATTATGGGAAGTCGAAAAGCCCACCAGCAGGCACTTTATTTGATTGCTGGGTTCTACAACCTGCTCATCCTGAAGGCACTTGGTAAGGCTACACAACTCGGAAAATATCAGTTCTTCTGAAAAAACATGACAAGAACAAGAATACTGCTGTTTTGGCCTAAACTTGGAATCCAAATTAAAAGCTCCTCCTAATGACTTTTCAATTGCTTCATTAAGAGTTTTTAAAATTTCACCATTGCAAAAAGGAGAACACTTTACCTTTGGCAGTTTCTTTCCCTCCAAAATATGCCATAAGTGACACTCAAGATTGGAAGCTGCTCCTTCTAAAATAGAACTTTGCCCAGGATGATATACACCATGTTCTTCAGCCCAACTATTAAAGTATCCTTTGGCTACTTTATCTTTCCATGAAAGGGCTTCTAGCATCTTCCTTTCATTATAAGTTTTAAAATATTTGTTCCTCTGCCCAAACCATTTTGTATTTGTACTACAACCAATACCAGATTTTTTTACTAGCCAATTATTTCTGGAAAGATGTTTCAGCTGAAATTTTTGCATAAAATATTGCACAGCACAATCCCTTAAGTTATTCAGCTTTTCTTGTTCCGCTTTTCCCATGCACTCAAACAGACGAATGTTCTCAGAAATAGTCTCTAGCTGATATTTATGAAAGAACACACAACATTCTTCATGTCTCTTAAGAAAAGAATCAGGAATCACATGATGGGGAAAGAGGGCTTTCCTTTTCATTTCAGTCCCAAAATTCAAGATCATCTTAGATAACAGAGGATGGATGGCCTCTTTCCCCTTATAGTGGAGGCAAACGACATAGACTTCGGAGTTTCCTGCCTTGCTAGTAGCAGGTTTGAAAACATGGACTTGGTCAAAGCAACAGTTCAGCAGGTACATCAAGTTTATGGAACAATGTTCGAACATAGTAAACATCTTCAAAACAAAAGAGCCACCATTTCCGAGAGTGGTCAGAGCAGTGACAACTTCACAGTAATGCAAAGAAGAAACTAAAGCTTCTTGTTCACCTGGGTTTCCTTGGCAATCAAAACTCCCATCTGCAGTGACCAAGTGAACAGTAGCCATGCTGCTTATGAAATTCTGAAGTCCAGTCAAGAATTTCAGGGTCATGATATCACCAGTGTTATCTGGACCAAAGTACCACCAATGCAAGGTATTTGCAATAAGCCGGTCATCCATAATCATCATGAGGTCATCATTTGCTTCATGGTATGGATTCAGAGTATTCGCTACCCAACTCCAATCACAAGGAAACCGATGGGATTTTAAGTAGTGGTTGAGACTAGCTATAAAAGCTCCTGGAGCTTCACAAAGGTGTAGAGAATTCAGTTTTCCATTCTGAAAAGCTTCCTGTGGAATAAGTGGAAAGCTGCACAAAATCTCATGGAACTTACACCATGCTTGAGTACAAAGTTCAGCATTCACAGATTTTCTAACATGAGAAATGATTTTCCCTGCTTTATTAGTGAAAGCAGTGTGCTCATGCCACTCATCCAGTTTCTTATCACTCAGTAGGTTTTTTACTTCATTTAGGGAGTTCTTCAAATCAAGAAATGCATTAAATTCAGTGTGGTCACAGGTGAAAATCTCACTGGGATCTGGTAACTGCCACTCATTATTAAGTGGCTTGCCATAAGAAAAGTTCTTGGCAAAGAGTTCAAAAATGTCAGCAAGAACATCTGGGCTGAATGACATGGGACTTGCTAGCTGCTGAACTGGTGTCTTTCTGCACTTACTCATTTTCAAATCAAATTAAAATCTAGGAAGAGAAAACACATAATTAAATGAATCAAATTTCTTAGTGAGTGAAATCTCATGAGCAGCAAATGTGATCACACTCATGACAAACTCCATAAAATGTGAAGGCTAAAGTCAGCATACTCTGTTATTTAACCAGGTAATTGGAATAATGAAAAAGGTTTTGATATCCAAGACCTGGGTTCAAATTCCAGCTTTGCTAATTAAGGCTTAATAAGCAGCCTTGGGCAAATTCCATCTCTGGGATTTGGTTTCTTCTCATTTAAAAAAAAAAAAAAAAAAAAAAAAAAGGCCTATCATTTTTTAAGAAGAAGATAAAACATACCAGTATATAAAAAAATATAACAAAGAATAATTGTCAGTGAATGACAGCTCTGATTATCATAGTAACCCATCTAACTCTTCCCCAAACTTCTTCACACCAATGGCTGTAACAAAACCTACATGACCTCAAACACACACACCCTTAGAGGTTCATTGCTGGACATGACCTTTGTTCAAGCTCCAACATGTGACTTTTTGTTTTTTTTAGTTCCCATCATACCTTACCTCCTTCAGGGAAAGGATCATGCACCTGAACCCAGTACTGATCCTGCCACAAGCCACTTACCCCCCTAGTAGGATTGCTGAATACATCCTCTGTCCAGATTTCATTCTCTAAGACAGGCACTTTGATGGTACCAATCACCTACATAGGTCATCAACTAATGTTCATCACCATACTACTTGTAAACTGTGCTATACTTGAGTGGTTAGCCTCTTTCTGTTTGATGCTGAAACTGACCAACACTTTACCCTGGTATGTCTCAAACTACAGATCCCTGGTTTTCATATGGTTCACACAGCTCCACACTTCCACCATAAAATATCATTATTTCTTCTAGCCACTAAAACTTCTTAACACTTGGACAGCAGAATTTTATACTGAAGAAATATACGTATTAAATATACAAATTATAAATAGTCACTCTACATACTCTGGCAGTCAACACTGCCAAAGAAACCAGAAACAAAGAAACCTCTTCCTTCTGAAGAGGAAAAAGGATATGAGAAGTATGGCTTAATGGCAGAGTTTTGGAAAAGTTACGAATTCCAGCAGGGAGAGCAATGAGTATTACATGGTACCTGTTAGTGTAATGTTAATCAACAGATGCTCTAGTTCATAAATTCTGCACTTATTTAGCATATACAATGCGTTCTACAAATGATTTTCCAAAAAATCTAAATTTGTTAAATATGAAAAAATTGACAATCAAATCATCATTCCAGAAAAGCAGATGTTCAAGAACAAAATGAGAAATAAAGGGAACTACTGCCGTAATACATACAATAATATTCAAATGATGTGTCTTTTAGCATTTACTTTGTATTGTTCTTTTAGCACACTTTTTTCATTCTTTATTTTATGTTTAAATTATTTGCAAGTCTACTCTACTAGTTTGTAATTTCCCTGAAGTAACAGGTGTCTTCTTAGTCATTTGTTTGCCACACTATATTTAGATTAAAAAAAAATTTTTTTGAGACAGGGTCTCACTTTGCTACCCAGGCTGGAGCGCAGTGGCACAGGTCATAACTCCCCGAGGTCTTGACCTCCTCCCAGACTCAAAGGATCCTCCCACCTCAGCCTCCAAAGTAGCTGGGACTACAGACGTGCACGACCACACCCAGTTAGTTAAAAAAAAAAAAAAAAAAAAATCGTAGAGATGGGGTCTTGCTCTGTTGCCCAGGCTGGTCTCAAAATCCTGGGCTCAAGCAGTCCCTCCAACTCAGCCTTCCAAGGTGCTGGGATTACAGATGTCAGCCATTATGCCTGTTTTTCGTTTGTTTGTTTTTTACTGGTAGAGCTATATTTAGACAAACTTCTAAAGGAAGACAAAACTGAGGTGTTTCCACATTCACTAAAATCTTAAATAAGGGCAAATAAAAGTTTTTTACAAGCTCCTCTGTCTTAATTTGCATTGTGCTTGCTGGAAATGACAGCCATGTTTAGATCTCATCTATATTCTATTTTGGAAAAAGTCTAATTTTAGTCATTAACTTCACATACTAATTAATGGCTACAGTTAAGCTGTGAAATCTTACCTAAGCTAATAGGTAATTACCTTCACATGAGGACAACTTAAGTGATTCAGACACTCCACCGTTCTGACTATACTTTTGCTGTGTTGCCACCTAATTTTTATTACTACTCCCTTACTCACTACTCCAGCCAAACAGGCCTTTCTGCTGTTCACTGAAGACACCAAGCACATTCCAAGCCAAAAGTCTTTCTGCATTGGTTGTCCCTCCTTCTGGAATGCTCTTTCCCCAGCTATCAGCATAGCTAACTCCTTCACCTCCTTCCAATATTTGCTCAAATGTCATTTTCTCAGTGAAGCCTACCTAAGTTAAGATTGCATCTTGCATTCTCCATGCCTCTTATCTCGCTGTATTTTTCTCCTATGGTACTCATGTCCTTCCAACCTATAACTTGCTTCATGTTTACTGTTTATTATTTGTCTTCCCCAAACTAGAATGTGAGCTCCACAGGGCAGAGATCTTTGTTTTGTTTACACATAAACCATTCCAAGAAGTTGGACACTGCCTGGTACACAGTAAGCACTCAGTAAGTATTTACTGAATAAATGAGTGGATATCATACTTAACACAAAAGGTATCTCTCTCTTCAGGTTCTGAATATGAGTCATAATAGTGCACCTCAACTTCACTTCAGCACTTAAATGCATGACTTTAAAAAAAAAAAAAAACTATGTGGCTTACAGCGTGTGTGGAAAAATTTTCCAGTATATGATCCTGAGCCTTTCATTAAACACTCCATTGAGCTTTGTGGCATCATAATTCTGCTAAGTGGATCGCTATTACCATTCTCATATTGCAAACTCAAGTAGGCAGTTATGTAGCCCCCGCGCAAGGAAATACTTGTAAAATTCGTAAACCCAAAACAAAACCCACAAGATCTCATCAACAGTTTTTACCTCTCAACTGACACTTACAAAGGAGTTCCAAGTGCTTGCGCCAACTCCTCCTACTAGCAACTGAAAACAATGGCCAGTGAGTATCCAGGGCTGACTTTGGGCTGGGCACCCCAGATATCATTTCATCTAGTCAAGTCCCAAACCCCACTCCAGAGGCCCGGTCCCTGACCTGGAGGAAACTCGGTCCCAGCCCCTGGCTCACCCGCTGGGAAGTCGAAGGACGGCCCGGGATCGTACCCAGGCCTGGATTACCTTCGCCCACGCCCACCTGGGTCCCAGTGTCTGGGGAGGCTGCACTTTACTCCCTCGAGGAAGCCATTCTGCACTTCCGCTCTCGGGGCTGCTTCCCGGGATGGTCGCTCCCTTTGGGTCCGCGGTGCCTCCAGCCACAAGGCAAGGAGGTGGTGCGCTGGACGGGCGGGAAGCCTGTCCGGTCGCGCCCTCGCGGCACCGGGAAGCCGGTCCCACCTCAGGGCCGCGCAGCAGCCGAAAGCCGCCAGACAGGGACCAGGGGCGCTCAAGTCCCACTGCGCACGCGCCTTGTAGCCCGGGCCGGAGTCACGTGCGCCAACGTTACGCACGCCGGCGACTCTCGCCTCGCGTAGGCCTCAGCTCCCCAGGTTTTGTTTCGCGGGGTACAGAAGCACGAGCTTCCCTCCCCCGGCCGCTATGGCAACGGAAGCGGCGCACGCAGGCGGAGCGTTCTTTGGCTCCGCCCCCGAGGGGGGTGAAGGGGAGGGAGAGGGGAGGGGGAAGGGAGGCGGAGGGGAGGGGAAGAGGAGGCGGAGGGGAGGGGGAGGGGAGGCGGAGGGGAGGGGGAGGGGGAGGGGAGGCGGAGGGGAGGGGCAGGGGAGGGGGAGGGGAGGCGGAGGGGAGGCGGAGGGGATGGGGAGGGGAAGGGGAGGGGAGGGAGGAAAGGGACCGGGCAAATCTGTCAGGACGTGCTGGTTCCGCCCACTGGCCGCTGGCCCCAAAGGCTTTCAGGCGCTTCTGGACAGATGTTAGTTCCTATACAGACTGGGTTAAAACTGCAGCTCAAAAGACAATAGGAGGTTAAAAGCCAAACTAGGGAACTGCGAGATAAGATTGTTTATATATAGTGACATAATATATATTAATTATGTTCCTTAATAAGCCAGTAAGAAAAAGGCCAACAACCCCAGAAGGAAAATGAGCAAAGATTAGAACAGGCCTCCCAAAAAACAAAAAAGTTAAACAAATAGTAAGGATATACAAAGCTGTTTAAACTATTATTAGACAAGAATGGAAATGAAAACAGTAAGTTTTCTTTTTACTCGGTTTAGCAAAGATGTAAAACATTGGTAATGGCCACTGTTGGTGAGACTGTGGGGAAACAGGTTAATATCTGCGGATGGAAGAAAAACGTTATTATAAACCTTATGGAAGGCAAACTTTGTTTGTTTATTGAAACAAGGTCTCACTCTCATCCAGGCTGGTGTGCAGTGGCTCAATCTCGGCTCACTACAGCCTCAACTTCCCCGGGCTCAAGAGATCCTCCTAGAGAGAGCCTCCCCATCTTACCCAGGCTCGTTTGGAACTCCTGGACTCCAGCGATCCGTTGGCTTCAGCCACCCAAAGTGCTGGGATTACAGGCGTGAGCCACGCCACCTAGCCCAGAAAGCAAACGTTAAAAAGAGACATGCATTTTGGCCGGGCGTGGTGGCTCACGCCTGTAATCCCAGCACTTTGAGAGGCCGAGGCGGGCGGATCACGAGGTCAGGAGTCCAAGACCAGCCTGACCAACATAGTGAAACCCGTCTCTACTAAAAATACAAAAAATCAGCCCGGCGTGGTGGCGGGCGCCTGGAATCTTAGCTACTCGGGAGGCTGAGGCAGCAGAATCGCTTGAACCCCAGAGGCTGAGGTTGGAGCGAGCCGATATCACGCCGCTGCATACCAGCCCGGGTGACGGTGCGAGACTCTGTCTCGGAAAAAAAAGAAGACATGCATTTTAATCCAGCAATTCCTCCTCCTAGCAATTTATCCTTAGGAGATAATTAAACAACTGGCACTCACTTTGGACAAAATGTTCATTTCAGCATCTCAATAACGTAGCCAAATGGAAATACTGTAAATGTTTACTTCAAGAGAATTAAATTATTTACAGTACATCTATATAATGCACATATATGCATTATATGCAGCCATTAATAGGCTATATGTGTCAACAGTATTGCGTGAAAATAGAATATTAGAACTATGTGTAGAGTTTTTAACCATTTGTGTAAACAGATATATAGACATAAATGTAAAATTCATTTTTTACAAGTCTTACAGAACATGGACCAATGGAGAAAAGATTATTTTTTCACAAAATAGTGCTAGGTCATTTGCGTCTCTCTATGGAAAAAAAATTGTATTTGGACCCTGCTCACATCATAAACAAAAATACATTTCATTTGGATTGTCAGTCTGTATTTTAAAAGTTAACAAGAAAACGTAAAAGAACATCTTTGCAACCTTGAAGTAGTCAAAAAGTTTATAACAGGACACAAAACACTAATCATAAAGGAAAAATGTATAAATTGAACTATATTAAAACTAAAAATATCTATTCATCAAAACACACCATTGAGAGTGAAAAGGCAACCTACAGAGTGGGAGAAGATGAGTGTGTGTGTGTGTGTCTGTGTGTGTGTGTAACTACATATATTTATACAGTAGAAAAATGGACAGAGGCTGGCCGTGGTGGCTCACTCCTGTAATCCCAACACTTCGGGAGGCTGAGGTGGGCAGATGACTTGAGGTCAGGAGTTAGAGACCAGCCTGGCCAACATGGCGAAACCCCATCTCTACTAAAAATATTTTTAAAAATTAGCTGGGCTTGGTGGTGGGCATCTGTAAACCCAGCTACTCTGGAGGCTGAGGCAGGAGAATCTCTTGAACTCGGGAGGCAGAGGTTGCAGTCAGCCAAGATCACACCACTGCACTCCAGCCTAGATGACAGAGCAAGACTCTGTCTCAAAAAAAAAAAAAAAAAAAAAAGAAAGAAAGAAAAATGGACAGACACTTCAAAAAGATATATCGAAAAGGCCTATAAACATATGAAAAGGTGTTAAATCTCATTAGTCTTTAGGAAAATGCAAACCAAAACCACAATAAGATATCATTGCACACCCACCAGAATGGCTAAAATGAAAAAGACTGAAAACGTGTTAGGGACAATGGAGAGAAACCACTGAAAAACCGTTTGAAAGAAAATGATCTTCCAGACTCACTGGTTGGTTGCCTTTTCTTCTTTTGTTTTCTATTTGTTTTTTTGTTTTGTTTTGTTGTTGTTTTTATATTTCAGTTTTTTGAGGTGTACATATGTACAGTGAAATGCTCAGATCTTAAGTGTCCTATTTGACAAATGCTTATTAATTAATAAGCATTCATTTGTCCTTTTGACAAATGCTTATTAAATATTCCAGAAAGTTTCCTTGCGCTCCATCCCAATCCATTTCCCACCTTCAAGAAGTACCCACCCATCTGTTTTCTATCACCATAGTTTAGTTCTACCTATTCCAGAATTTTATATAAATTCAATCATTACAGCTTAGGCCTTTTTGTTTCCAGCCCCTTTAGATTCAGTTAAATATTTATCCATGCTGTTGTATGTGTCTAGTATTTCCCATTAACATATAAAACAGAGCTCTGAGTGAGCATTGAGTGAACAGCATCGGACTTGGTGGAGACAAGAGGAATGTTCTTATAGCTCATTTGTTTGATCTTTTTGTCTGATTCAGTGGAACACCACACAGCATTGGTTTTGGCTATTATACAATCTTAAATTGTTCCTATTCTTTGTCACCTGGTGTTCCATTTACTCTCTTCTTGTTGCATAGAATGAACCACTGGTTAAAGGCAGCAAAGACAGTGCTCCTAAGGGAACACTAATGTTGAAATTCAGAAATTGATATGAACTTTGAACTTGATAATTCTTCCAGTCTTCCTTAAGAGCTTCATTAGATCTCTTTCTTTCTTTTTCTTTTCTCTTTCTTTTCTTTTCTCTTCTCTTCTCTTTTCCTTTCCTTTCCTTTTCTTCTTTCTTCCTTTCTTTATTTTCCCTCCCTGTCTCCCTCCCTCCCCTCATTCCCTCCCTCCCTCCCTCTTTCCTTCCTTCCTTCCTTCCTTCCTTCCTTCCTTCCTTCTTTCCTTCCTTCCTTCCTCCTTCTTCTTTGAGACAAGGTCTTGCTCTGTTACCCAGGCTGGAGTGCAGTGGCACCACCATAGCTCACTGCCACTTCAAACTCCTGGGCTCAAGGGATCGTCTCGCTTGGGCTTCCCAAAGTGCTGAGATTCCAGGCATGAACCACTGCACCCACCCCTTCACTAGATCTTTATATAGCATTCTGATCAAAATTTTCACATAGCACTTATGATATCAAAATACAATGTTAAGATAAAATATAGTAAAAATTATAACCAATTCATGTGTTATACTATTGGGTAGAACATCTACATTGTGGTATTTGTGGGAAAGTGCTTGTAAGCAGCAGCTTGAATCTTTTTTCTTAGTATTTAGAAGCAAAAGTTATGAAAACAAATTAATTGATCTGTAAGGATAAATACAAGAATTCTAAACATCAGGTCATGAAAGCAGTTTTTGTCTACTTTTAACACTGTAACACACAATTAAACTTCATTTTGCACTTTATACATTCAGGACTAAAATTCAATGTGAAATGTCTTTCTTAAAATTTATTTCTCAGTAATTCATGGTTTTTTTCTTATATAGTGAATTTAAAGTTAACTAAACAGTGTGAGTCACTAAGTTGGGGAAAACTCAAAGTGTATTTTATATGTTATAAATATCATTAAAGATTATGTTTAAGATTAATCTTAAAATAAGATTTATAATACAGTCATTAATAATATGCTGACCCCAAATATATTTTTACTTAAATTAGTTTTTCATAGACTGAATTGTGCCCCCCACCAAATGCTTCTGTTGAAGTTCTAACTCCTGAATGGATTTGGAGCTAGGGCCTTAAAGGAGGCAATTAAGGTTACAAAGATTCTAAGGGTGGGGCCCTAACTTGATAGGACTGTTGCCCTTTTAAAAAGAGGAACAGACACCAGAAATCTCAATCTCTCTCTCTCTCTCTCTCTCTCTCTCTCTCTCTCTCTCTCTCTCTCCCCCTCTCCCCCTCTCCCCCTCTCCCTCTCTCTCTCTCTCTCTCCCCACACACACCGAGGAAAGACCATGTGAGGACACAGCAAGAAGACAGCTGTCTGCAAGCCAGGAAGAGAAGCCTCTCTAGAAACCAGCCCTGCCAGCACTTGGATCTTTGATCTTGGACTTGTAGCCCCTAGAACTGTGAGAAAATAAATTTCTGTTGTTTAAGTCGCTGTGTCTTGTGATATTTTGTTATGGCAGTCAAGGCAGACTAATACACACTTCTTTATTTTCTTTCATGCAAAAATGACCGATATGACTTTTGAAGAAAACATCGTAAGAGTTTAATAGAGAATGTGTATTGCACCTAATGTAGATAATGGGTTGATGGGTGCAGCAAACCACCATGGCACATATATACCTATGTAACAAACCTGCACATGTATCTCAAAACTTAAATAATAATAAAAAGAACGGAAAAAAAAAAAGAGAATGTATATTGCTATGAGATGGGCTCAGACATTTAAAAATATTGGGAAACACTGTTGCATGAAAGAAGAATGCAATATGTGGCCCACCCTTGAAGAGTTTATCATTTCATTGCAGACACAAGATGTTTAGCAATAAATATCATTTCTAAAAATAATGAAAGCATGAGCACCAGGCGCGGTGGCTCATGCCTGTAATCCCAGCACTTTGGGAAGCCGAGGCGGGTGGATCACGAGGTCAGGAGATTGAGACCATCCTGGCTCACACGAGGTCAGGAGATCGAGACCATCCTGGCTAACACGGTGAAACCCCTTTACTAAAAATATTTTTAAAATTAGCTGGGCACGGTGGCGGGCACCTGTAGTCCCAGCTACTCGGGAGGCTGAGGTGGGAGAATGGTGTGAACCCAGGAGGCAGAGCTTGCAGTGAGCCAGAATCGTGCCACTGCACTCCAGTCTGGTGGGTGACAGAGCGAGACTCCATCCCAAAAAAAAAAAAAAAAAAAAAAAAAGAATGTGAAGTTAGTAGGAAAAATATGGGAAAAGACTAGGGAAAAAGAAACTTTAATTTCTGTCCTTTTAATGGTGAAGTTACGTGGGGAAGGGGAGTGCCTGCTTAGTTCAGGAAAATAACATGAGAGAAAAAACAGGCAAGAGGACAGGTAATGTAGATTTGCAGAAAAGGGATGGAAAGTTAATACGTTTAAATGCTAAATAGGTGGCTTAGGTGCTATATATAGTGTCTTAGCTTGGGCTGTGTATTAGTCTGTTCTCATGCTGCTAATAGAGACATAGCTGAGACTGGGTAATTTATAAAGGAAAGAGGTTTAACGGACTCACAGATCCACATGGCTGGGGAGGCCTTATGATCATGGCAGAAGGTAAAGGAGAAGCAAAGGCATGTCTTACATGGCGGCAGGCAAGTGAGATTGTGCAAGGGAACTCCCCTTTATAAAACCATCAGATTTCATGAGACTTATTTGCTGTCATGAGAATAGCGTGGGAAAAACCCGCCCCCATAATTAAATTATCTCCCACCAGGTCTCTCCCACAACATGTGGGGATTATTACTTTAAGAGTTAAAGAAAGAGGAAAAAAATATGAAACAAGGCTTAACCATCAAAGACAGGTTTATTTTAGAGAAAAAACCTGAGGGGGCTTCTGGTTGATTTCGGTCAAGAGCACTTTCTCTTACCAACTAAGAGTGTAAATTGGTTTTAGGGTGAGGGGGTTTATCATAAGCTTGGAGTGTTTCTTTGAGTGGGGGGAGAAGTTTATGGTGGGATTGGAATGTTTCTGTTATCTTAGGACTGACATCTTCCTGGCCAGAGGGGAGTTATTTCGAGGCTGGCATCTTCCTGGCCAGAGGGGGCTTATCTTGGGGCTAGCATGTTTCTGATCAGGGAGGAGTTTGGAATGTTTCTGGTTGGAGATGTTATTTGTGGTTTATGGTCATGCTGACCTTAGCCATTAGGTTGATGGCCTTTGGATTTAGGTGGTTTTTGATTAAGGTGAATTTTTTTTTCTTTTTTTGTTTTATTTATTTTTTTTCTTTTTCTTTTTTTTTTTTAATTATACTTTAAGTTCTAGGGTACATGTGGATAACGTGCAGGTTTGTTACATATGTATACTTGTGCCATGTTGGCGTGCTGCACTCATCAACTCGTCAGCACCCATCAACTCGTCATTTATATCAGGTATAACTCCCAATGCAATCCCTCCCCCCTACCCCTCCCCGTGATAGGCCCCGGTGTATGATGTTCCCCTTCCCGAGTCCAAGTGATCTCATTGTTCAGTTCCCACCTATGAGTGAGAACATGCGGTGTTTGGTTTTCTGTTCTTGCGATAGTTTGCTAAGAATGATGGTTTCCAGCTGCATCCATGTCCCTACAAAGGACACAAACTCATCCTTTTTTATGGCTGCATAGTATTCCATGGTGTATATGTGCCACATTTTCTTAATCCAGTCTGTCACTGATGGACACGTGGGTTGATTCCAAGTCTTTGCTATTGTGAATAGTGCCACAGTAAACATATGTGTGCATGTGTCTTTATAGCAGCATGATTTATAATCCTTTGGGTATATACCCAGTAATGGGATGGCTGGGTCATATGGTACTTCTAGTTCTAGATCCTTGAGGAATCGACCTACAAAGAACTCAAACAAATTTACAAGAAAAAAACAAACAATCCCATCGAAAAGTGGGCAAAGGATATGAACAGACATTTCTCAAAAGAGGACATTCATACAGCCAACAGACACATGAAAAAATGCTCATCATCACTGGCCATCAGAGAAATGCAAATCAAAACCACAATGAGATACCATCTCACACCAGTTAGAATGGCAATCATTAAAAAGTCAGGAAACAACAGGTGCTGGAGAGGATGTGGAGAAATAGGAACACTTTTACACTGTTGGTGGGATTGTAAACTAGTTCAACCATTATGGAAAACAGTATGGCGATTCCTCAAGGATTAAGGTGAATTTTTAAATGACAGTCCTTGTCCAAGATGGTGATACTCCTGCTCTGTCAATTACAATTCAAAGTGAGATTTGGGTGGGGACACAGAACCAAACCACATCAGGTTGTTCCAACAAAATACCAGAGGGTGTGGCTTAAACATCAGAAATTTATTTTCTCAGGTTTGGGAGATTGGAAGTTCGGGATCGAGGCTCTCTTACTGGCTTGCAGATGGCCAGTTTCTTGCTATATTCTCACATGGTGGAGAGAAAGCAAGCACTCTTGTCTCTTCTTCAAGAAGGGCACCAATCCCATCATGAGTACCCCATCCTCCTGGCTTCACCTAAACCCAATTACCTCCCAAAGGCCCCATTTCCAAATACCATCACATTGGGGATTAGGACCTTAACATATGAATTTGGGAGGGTGGTGGGATTCAGTCTTTAGTGGGTATTGAGGAACCAGGGTACAGAAGACCGTGGAAGGCAGACTGAGGCACCAGATCTGCTGCAATAAGAAATGGTCAAGAGGGAAAGAAATAACTAAGCCTGGTTCTTACAGAGTTAGGAACAGTCACGGTGTAGTCAAATGGAAATATCCAGAGGGGAGTTGGAAATCAATGGGTGGCTAAAATTCAGGTGAGAAAATTGAACTGAGGTAACACCCAGCCCTGTGGATTTTCAAGTACCTACTTTATTACTATTCATTATTAGCATTCATTTTGATACTTAATTTAGTAGTGGAATCAATACCCAAAATTGTTAAAGCACTAGCCCTGGGGACTCTCGCTGTTCATAGTTTGCCTAACACTGCGGGAGGCTGGGATCAATATGACTTTTTATTTTGAATAGGGAAGGACATCAGCTCTGGCATCTCAATGCTCGGGTTAAAATCACCACTTACCCTGGGCTAGGAAGACACCTCTGTCCACCAGGTTGTATTGAAGATTACCAAATAAATGTAAAGTGCTTAGAACAGATTCTTGCACTTCGCTTGTATCTGTTAAATGTTAGCCGCTCCAAAAAAAAATGTCCGTTCTTTTTTTTGGAAGATAGGGTGCTAAATTCAGACCCTCCATGTAGAGTTTTCACTCTCCTGCTATTTCCTTTTATATTCAAAATCCTTAATAGAGCAGAAGAGGAAAGGGGAGGGGAGAGACTAAGAAGGAAAAAGGGAAAAAACAGAAAACAATTGAGGCCAAATGATTTCATATCTGCTACAGAAAAGCTGTCAGATATCTCTGCTTTCTGTCTTCAACAATTCGGGCAGGTTTCAAAGAATAGAAAGAAGACAGGCTATAAAATTAATGAACACAGGAATCAACACAAAGGCATTTCAAAAACATAGTATGGAATGATAAAGGCAAGTTGCAGAACAATTTTACATTGCCTTAGCATTTTTGTAATGTTTAAAAACATGTGAAACAATTCTGTTTAGTGTTCATTTATATAAATATAGTAAAAATATAAAAACGTGAATGAAAAGGATACACACCACCCTCTGAAGAGTGGTAACCTCCAGGGAGAAGGAGAGAATTCAGAATGGGAAGGAGGCATAAAATGAACACCAACTGTATCTGTAATAATTGTATTCTTTTCATTAATCTCTGATGCAATGGCAGAATGCTAGTACAGATGGCCCTCTGTATCTCTGGCTTCTACATCTGTGGATTCTGCCAATCACAGAAAATATTTGGAGGAAAAAAATCCATGTTGCATCTGTAGTGAACATGTACAGACTCTTTTTCTTATCATTATTCCCTAAACAATACAGCATAGCAACCAGTTGCACAGTATTTACATCGTATTAGGTATTACAAGTAATCTAGAGATGACTGAAAGTATATGAGAGGAAGTGCATTGGTTATATGCAAATACTCTACTGTTTTATATAAAGGACTTGAGCATCCATGGATTTTAGTATGCTGGTATAGGGGTCCTGACCTGAAACAAATCCCTCATGGATACTGAGGGATGTCTACTTTTAAAATCTAGGTAGTGAATACATGGGTGTTATACTTTTCTCTTTACTGAATGTTTGAAATATTTCCTTAAAATGTTAAACATAATAAAGGGGACTATCTGCCCCATTCCTAAATCCATTCAATCTCCTGTACATTTTAGAAATTCCTTATTCCTTATTTGCTCGGTTAAATTACATGTAGGAATGATTTCCAGGAATGAGTATGCATCCTAGACTCAATTTGAAAAGAGTACAAAGAATCTACAAAAGATCGGTTGTTTATTTGTGTTATGTTTACATTGCCAAAATATATTCCAGATTCTGAAACATCTGGGTTGAATGACACACATATTATCATATCGTTATTAGGTTTTTATTTTGTTTAATTTTATTAACAATCAATAGTAATAGTAATACCACATTTTTAGGTGGGGGGCGCTTTGTACTTAACAAAGTGCTTGTGTATGCATTAAGACAAGGGATAACAAATAGAGTTCATCTCAGGGGCCAACTCTAACTGATTGATGGTGGCTGCCCAGAAAGCTCTGTTGAGATACATTGTGAAGCCACATCTAGACTCAGCAGGGAGAGCAATGATCAGCTAGGGAGGTGTGTCAAGGGCAGAGTGATGGAGTGGTACCCTACGTGTGTCCCATTGATATTTCACCTACTAGCTGTATAACCCCGGGTTAGGAAGACACCCCCTCCCACCAGCTTGTATTGAGGATTACCAAATGAATGTAAAGTACAGAACAGATTCTTGCACTTAGCCAGTATCTGATAAATGTTAGCTGCTCTGGAAAAAAACATCTGTTCTTTTTTGGAAGGTAGGGTGCTACATTTCTAAAATCAACCAGGAACACGTTCCTTATTCTTCTTCTACCTCTCTCACTGCTCCTTCTCAGTCCCCTCCCCTTAGCCCTTCTATCTTAGTGCTTTGCAGAATTCTTCCTCTTTAATTCTCTTTGAGGTTTCCTCGTGCCATACTAATCACTGACTGGCTTCATTCTCAGCCATAGCAACCTCATATGCCAGTGATTCCTTACTAGCCCCATACAAGCCAGGTAAAATGCCACCCCTTCATCTGCACAGCATGCACATAGAATTTAGCTCTAAGTATTCCAACTATTTGTTTATCCATCTATCTCTGCTACTAGACCATGGGCTTTGAAAGGACAAGGCTAGATCTTATTGATCTCTGCACTCCCAGCTTCTGGCACATAGTAGCAATCAATAAATGTTTGTGAAATGAAAGACTGATTTAATGAATGGTGTCCTTATTTTGCAGAAAAGGAAACAGACTCAGAAGTTGGATTTTTCTGAAGGTTGCCCTTTCTCCAAAACCTTCCCATCTTTCCTATAGAACAGGGATTGACAAAATTCTCTGTAAAGGGCCGGATAGTAAAACTTTCATCTTTGCAGATCATAAGGTCTCCGTCACAACCACTCAACTCTGATGTAGCTGTAGGGCAGCCATGGACAATGTGTAAACAAGTAGGTGTGGCTGGATTGCAATCAAACTTTATGGCGAAAACAGGCAGTGGGCTGGATTTGGCTCGTGGACCCTTATTTGTGGACGCTTGCTGTAGAAGATGATAAATAGACACTCTTGCATGTCTAGTTTCTTTTTTCTTTGTTGAACATTCTCTTGTTACCTGGAAAAAGTGGCTCGATGCTCAGTGTGTTAGAAGCCAATACTATGATACTGGGTGTTTGAGAAGAGAATGGCTTTTATTACAAGTTGACAGACGAGAAGAGAGTAGTCCAACTCAAATCTGTCTTCTTTTGCTGGCTTCGAGGCAGTAATTGCGTTAGAAACTGTTTGGGGGCGGATTCTAGGATTAGCCGGTGATTGGTGGAATAAAAGGGGAGGGCTGGAAAGTCCTTGGGCATGCGCAGTTCATGCTTTATACTTCCTGATGGGAAAGTATGCAGTGGAAATTCAGGCTGTGATGTCAGCAAGCTCAGTCCATTTCCACGTTGGTTCCAACTGATTTCAGATAGTTTGTTATTTTATATGTGGAGGAAGTTTCAGAGTTCTTTCTCCCCTCCTCCCTTCCTCTTTCCTCCCCTGCCTTCCTCTCCCCACGCTCCCCTCTTTCCTTCTCTCTTTTTCTCCTGGAAACCTTCCATCAACATTTAGTCATGCGTAGCTCTACCATCTTGAAAATAAGTCTCTCCTCCTCCAGTTGTTGCCCTTTCTCTCCCTCTACCTCCTTCACAGTCAAAGTTCTTAATAGGGTTCTGTGTTTGCTGTCTCCAGTTCATCATCTTCCATTAATTTCTCAACTAATGACAAATCTGCTTCTCCTCCATTATATTCCTGAAACGTTCTCATTTAAGATCCCAAATAACTTCCTGTGGTGTTACATTCACCTTAGAATTCTTTGCTCTTTACTAAATCTCTGGTGCTCGTCAACCCTGTTGAAATGAAGCATTCTCTTCCATGGTTCTCACGACAACATGATCTCCTGATTTTCCTCCTGTGGTCATTCTCCTTTAGGCTTCTTTGTTGGCTTTGTAGACCTACAAAGAAGCCTGAATGACCATACGAGGAAACCATGCCCCCAACACTCTGAAGATGCAGATTTTTAACAAATAACTGCCTATTTCTTAAAAATCTGTATCTTCAGAGTTCTCTGCTAGGCCCTCGACTCTTAGTCTACATGCTCCCCTAGGACATATCATCTCATCTCTAGGCATTTTTTTTTTTTTTTTTTTTTTGAGACAGGGTCTGGCTCTGTCACCCAGACTGGAGTGCAGCAGCTCAACCTCACTGCAACCTCCGCCTCCAGGTCACCTCTGCCTCCCAGGCTCAAGCGACCCCCAGTCTTCCAAGTAGCTGAGACCTCAGTCTTCCAAGTAGCTGAGACTACAGGTACATGCCACCACGCCCAGCTCATTTTTGTATTTTTTGTAGAGACAGGGTTTCGCCATGTTGCCCAGGCTGCTCTTGAACTCCTAAGCTCGATCCCCCTGCCTTGGCCTCCCAAAGTGCTACGATTACAGGCATGAGCCACTGCACTGGGCCATCTCTAGGCAATTTTAAATATAATGATGATCCTCAAGTTTATTTTTCCAATCCAGAGCTCATCACTGAGGCTAGAATTAGCTGGGGCAATTGCCTAACAGAATTAGAAATCACCCCTCTTAGCCTCAGTTACCACATCCAGTTCCATCTTAAAAAAATAATTATCTCGGCCCGGCGCGGTGGCTCACGCTTGTAATCCCAGCACTTTAGGAAGCCAAGGCGGGCAGATCACAAAGTCAGGAGATGGGGACCATCCTGGCTCACATGGTGAAACCTCGTCTCTAATAAAAATACAAAAAATTAGCCGGGCGTGGTGGCGGGCGCCTGTAGTCCCAGCTACTCGGGAGGCTGAGGCAGGAGAATGGCGTGACCCCGGCAGGCGGAGCTTGCAGTGAGCCAAGATCGCGCCACTGCACTCCAGCCCGGGCAACAGAGTGAGACTCCGTCTCAAAAAAAAATAATAATAATAATCTCGACCCCACCACCCCAGCCAGCTATCACCTATTTCTCTGCCCCATTTGCAGCAAAACTTCTTGAAAAACTTGTCTATATTTACTGCTCCAATTCCTCTCCAACTCTCTCTCTTAAACTCCCTCCACACAGGCTTTCAACTAGACAGCTCCACTGAAACTCTCTTGTCAAGGTCACCCGTGACTTCTGCATTGCTAAAAGCAGTGGATAATTCTCAGGTCTCATCTTACTTTGATCTTTCAGCCACAGTTGACACAGCTGATGGCATTTCTCCTTGATATCCATCCTTCACTTGGCCTTCCAGATGCCACCCTCTTCTGGTTTTCCTCCGTCCTCACTGACTTTCCACCTCAGTCTTCTTCGCTCATTCCTCCTCTTCTGCCCGATTTCTTAATATTGGAGGGAACAAAGGCTTATTCCTTGGCCTTCTTCTCTACACTCACCCCTTGAGTGATCTCATCCACTCTCAAGCCTTAAATACCACCTGTATGTCTGTGACTCCCAAATGTATATCTTCATCCCAGACCCGTCTTCCAACTTCTAGTCTCTTACATCCAACTACCTATTCAACATCTTCCCTGGGATGCCTCATTAGCTTCTCAAATGGAGTTAAAATTGAATTTCAGTTCCAAACACCTCTTCCACCCATAGCCTCTCACAGTCAACTGTTTGGGACCGGAATGAGACGGTAACTCATTCTCCCAGTTGTGCAGATGCACATCTTTTTGTCATCATATATAAAAGTTGATTCACTTTGAGTCCTTTAGTAAAAGGGCTCTATGGTTTCTCTATTTATGCTTTAAAATATATATATATATATGGTTTCAAGACTGTTGCCTTTTTTCAAGAGGATTCATAGATGCCAAGTTTGGGCAAGCTTAAAATGTCCCCTGTTGGCCAGGCATGGTGGATCACACCTATAATCACAGCACTTTGGGAGGCCATGCCAGGAGGATAGCTTGAGCTCAGGAGTTCAATACCAGCCTGGGCAACATAGTGAGACCTCATCTCTACAAAATATAAACAAAATTAACCAGGCATGCTGGTGCGTGCCTGTAGTCCCAGCTACTCAGGAGGCTGAGGTGAGAGTATTACTTAAGCGCTGGAGGTTGAGGCTGCGGTGAGCTAAGAACATGCAACTGCATTCTAGCCTGGGTGACAGAGCAAGACTCTGCCTTAAAAAATAAAAATAAATGTCTCCTATTGCCTTTATCCCCAAAGGACATTTATACTTTCTTTCTCCCATAGGTTTGCAGCAGTTGCTCCATGATTGCCTGGGAATGAGTGTTGCATTCATTCTTCTTTCTTTGGCCTCTCTGTTTCTCTTTTGGTTTGTTGAATTTCATCACTGAAGTATTTGGGTTTTGTTTTGATTTGGTTTTGGCTCTTGTCTTATTGAATTCATGTTTTTAATAATTTCCTCTGCAGCTCAAAGCAATTGCAAGAAACTTTTCCTAGGTTCCTTGGGTTATTGTTTCTTGCAGTCTGTCCTCTGTTTTATGCCTGCCATGCTCATTTCTTTGCTTTCATTGTATTTTCCTGCAAAATGCTTGCTTAGTTACCACATTGCTTCTTTTCGTCTTGCTCATGCTTCAAGCAGACAGCTCTGTTCAGTTTTTCTTTTGGCTCTGACAAAAAGAAAACTGATTCTCAGTGAAACCCTCTCAACCTTACCTGGGGTCTTTTTTCCCTTCCAGATACTATTTTAATGCCTGGGGATAGGAACTTGGAAAGAGCTTGGCAAACTTTCTGCAGCCTTTGGTATGGTACTGGGCTTACCCTCTCTTCTAACGTTTTGCTGATGTCCAGTTTGGGGTACTCCCTCTTCTCACGGAGTGGGGGTATTCTCAGGCTTCAAATCAGTCCCCAGATTCAGCACCGGGTCCTGGAAGATGGTAACATTTTGGGGTTTTTCCTGGCTCAATTTGAATTGAGTCAGGAAGTATTGACACCACACATAGGAGCCAAGATTTCTTTGACTTTTTTCTAAGCCCCTACTCCCAACTTTGTCTGCTTCTATCCAAATCAGGGGGTATTGGTGAGAATTTTCAAGGTTTTGCAATTCACTTCCTTTTGCATCATCTTGTAGGAAGAGGGGCTGCATTAAGTCACACTAAAATCTCCTGCTTTTCTTCTTATTGGACACTTTTCAGTTTATAGCAAAAGGATTGCCTCTTTCCTTTTCAAGTTGTTACTGGTAACTTTTTTAATTGGTTTATTTCATTGAGTAATTTTTTAATTGGTTTATTTCATTAATTTTTTTAATTGGTTTATTTCATTCAGGAAGCAAAAACATATATATATGCCTATAGGCATATATATATATATATATATACACACACACACACACACACATACACACATACTGCCAATTTTCTTCTAGCATCCTTAGGGACAGGGTTGGGGTGAGGGTGATGAAATGCAGTGACCCCTACCAGACCCCAGAAGCACCCAGCTTCATAGCAGAGGCAGTCTGTCTTCAGGGGACTTGGTATTTTTTTGTAAAGGGTACCTGCCCACCATACTTCTCATTCAACCTTTCTGCTGCCCTTTGTTTTCTCAGCAAGGAGTAATGCTGCTTTCCACACAGAAAGGGCTTCTGTTGTGCTTGACTTTAAGACAGGAAAAGTGGGGAAGCCAAGGAAGCTACCTACACCACCCTCACCCCCAGCAGCCAGGCTCAAGAAGGAACAGGCACAGTGGTGTGAATGGATGGAGAACAGGGGGCCAGTAGGCTGAGCTCCTGGCTCCTGGAACAAACACACAGCCATGGCGGGTAGGAACTCTGGGCTCCAACAGTGGCCTTGGGCTGGAGCAGTGAAAGGATGAAGGTGAGGTGGGGTAGGGGATCTGCATATCTAGCCTCTCTCACTACCAAAGAAGGTCTACAGCTCCCAGTGGTAGAAAGACAACATCCCAAGGAGGAGTGAAAACACAGGCACTGAGCATTTGTGTTTGGAATTAATAAACAAATCCCATCAAACCCTTGACATCATGGGCTTTGGCCTCAGAAGGCAGAAACCTTAAAAGTGCCAGTGACGACGCCTGTGCCCCTCATCTTCAGGCTCATCTCTGTGGTGGATTGCCACCTGCACAGCACCCTGGTATTTCCATACACAAAGTAATTGGCAGCAGAAAGTTGTCGGATGCCTTGCTGTGGGAGGAAACTACAAAAACAAATTTTATTCCATCAACTCAAATTGTTTTTTATATTTCAAATCTGAGAGCACTAGGTCAATTTCTATCTGTCTTCTCCACGATATGCAATGGTTCTTTGCTGTATGACCAAAATGAGTTAAATGAAAATAGTTCTCTATATTTAGTAGTTCAATAGCCATTTGCTTCAAGATTTTTGGATATTTTATGTTTCTTTCCATATCATTTCTGTAAGGAGCATAAAATTCTCCAGATTTCTTTGAAGATGGAACTCAGGCACCAATGACCCAAATGTATAGGGCTAGAAGAGCTGTGACAGCTCACTAACAATAGCTAAGCTTTATTGATACTGCTAATATTCATTTTAATTAGTCAATATTAATATACCTAAACTAAGTGGAAGCACTGGGTTTATATTATCTCATTTAATCCTCACAGCAACCATGTTGTTCTTACCATCTCTACTTCACAGAGGAGAATGTGGCTTGAATAGGTTCCATGACTTGCACAAGACCACAGCTGGCACATGGCAAAGCAAGGACAATACACTGGCATCTGACCTCAGAGTCTCTCCAATCATGAAATACGTGTATTAGTTATCTATTGCTGCATAACAAATTGCTCCAACATTTAGTAGCTTAGGAGCAGGATTTCTGGAATGGTGGGGTAAAACTCAGTGGCTTAAAACAACATCTGTTATCTCACAGCTTCTGTGGGTCAGGAATCTGTGCATGGCTTAGCAGGGTGCCTCTACCTCACAGTCTCTCATGAGGCTACTATCAAGGTGACAGGCAAGGCTGCAGCCATCTCAAGGCTGGAGTGGGGAAGGGTCTACTCTCAATCTCTCTCCTTGGTTGTTAGCAGGATTTAGTCCCTCACTGGCACTAGGCCAGAGGCCACCCTCTGTCCCTTGCCACATGGACCTCTCCCCAGGGCGCACACAGCAGCTTGCCTTCTCAGAGCAAGTGAACAAAAAGAACCAGAGAGAAAGAGTTTGTGCAAAATGGAAGTCATGGTCTATTGTAACCTAATTTTGGAAGTGACAGCTCCTCGCTATTGGCAGAGTTGATTCATTAGAAGTGAGTTACCAGGTCCAGCCCTTACTTAAGGGGTGGGGATTACACAGAGGTGTGGATACCAGTGGGTCGGGATCACTGGGAGGCATTTCAGAAGCCGCCTACCACCGCGCCCTTCTCAGACAACTGCCCGCCCCATCGCTCCCAGGGGCAGGCTAAATGGTGTGCTTGTGTTCTGTGACTGTGAACCCCCGCCCCCAGCCACAGCTGACTGGACCAGAGATGGACACCTGATCCAAGCTAGGCCAATTAGATTCTCTCCCTCAGGAATTCTGAATTGCAATTCAGAGACCCTGGTTGGTTTCTGCTAGAGGTTTGAAATGAAATAATTGGGAGCTTTGGGACAGCCATCATCTGCAGTGTTCAAAGGTAAGTAGAGATGGCTGGATATGAGAGAGAGAGAGAGAGAGGCATAGAGACAGAGAGAGAGAGACACAGAGAGAGACAGAGAGGATGGTTGTGGTTCCTCCCCTGAGTTTGGAAAGGTACAATAAAAACTAGGTTTCCGTCACATGCAACCAGGGGTTACATTCCCATTTTTTTGAATCAGCAATTTTGCCCTAGGAGAGATTTTGGATTAAGGTGTATAGTATATGTTACTTTTTTAACTAAACAAGAATAGAGAATATATATATATATATGCAATTATAATAATTCTTTTTTCAAAGCTTTAGATGAATTAATGTTAACATTTAACAACCAATAAGGTCCAAATACCAACCAATCCAGAAGGAGCTCACCATAAACAGCTGGTGTGGTCCCACTGCTGAATGCTGGGTACCCACCAGCTGTCTGCCATCCCAAGGCCACTGCAATCTGGCCTTGACCACACTGCAGCTTGGAGGCAGGCAGGCTGGGGAAAGGTGGGGCCTAAGAACCTCAGATCACCAGCAGTGAGTCACGGTGGCCTAGCACAGAAACCTCAATGTGACTACAGATTTGCGCTGTAACCCTCTGGGGAGTCAGTATCTCTGGCAGACAACTCACGGCGGAAGCTTTTCAGACAATGTCCAGCGCTTTTCTGGCTCGCTCACTGTGATTCCCCAAAGAACACACACGAGTACCCTAGACAGGGATGAAAAGCCTACATCTGATCTGCGTGAGCAGGGTCTGGAAAGAGCCACCTCTGCGTGGTGGGATTTAAGAAACTTTAAGTTTCTTAAAAAAGAAACTCTAAAACAGGACCTGCAACCTGGGTCTGTGGATCAGAAAGCCCTTGATCTTATGTGCAACATCCACAAGCATGTAGCTAACACCAGATAGGACAGGACAGGACTCCAAAGACAGGACCAAGATAAGACAAAAAATGCAAGAGCCAGTGTTTGGGGAGAGGGTCAAGTTTATTTTTCCTGTTTTTTTGTTTTTTTTTTTTAATTAACTGAGACTCAACAAAATCAGTGAGTGCTCGCACAGCGTAATTCTGTCCAGGAACAAGGAGTTGACACAGCATTCCTCTGTAAACTGGGAGAATTTCTCCATTACTCCTATCTGCTCCCCAGTTTCTCCTCTCCATTAGGAATAAACACCACGTACAATCTGAAAGCTGGTAAGGAATTGTTCCTTGAAGTATCACCCTGAATTTGAATTAAACCTAAGTCTAGTTTCCTTTTGAGATCTCCTGATGAGTTAAACCTTTACACAACAGCTACCTAGATGATTTTTTTCTCACCTGAGATATTGTAGATAATTGCTCTGCTTCCTTGTTCAACAAAATGTAAGGTAAATCATTACCACTCACAACCCGAAGAGATTTATGCTGTCATCTAACAGAAGAGCACAGTGTGCATGTTTTTTTTCTAAGAAAATAAAGTTGACCTCAATGCAATGAAGTGGAGTTCGATTTTCATAATTATAAGTCATAACTCACAATTTAAATTGTTTCGAATCAGCATTTTTGCTGTAGGAGAAATTTTGGATTAAGGTATATAGTATACATTACTTTTTTAATTAAAGAAAGAAGGAAATGCATATATGTTGGAATATATATATAGTAACATATATGTTACTTTTTTAAAGAAGCAAATATATATATACACACACACACACAATATATATGTAATTGTAATTCTTCTTTTTTCAAAGCTTTAAATGTATTAATTGCAAAATTCTGTCCTGGATTATCAACTGGATCTGCAGCAAACACATGGTGGTATGTAGAGATGTTCTCTGAAGATTTAATTCATCACTATTAATAAAAATGCTTAACATTTATAGAGTGCTCACTATGTGCCAGGCACCAGGCTAAACACTCTACATAGATTATCCCATGTAATTCCCACCACAATTCCTCCCACCAACTATTATTATCCCCACTTTGCAGAAGAGGAGATCGAGACATACAGCAGTTCCGAAATTTGGCCAAAGGTGGAGCAGGCATTTGGAATCAGGTCTGTCTTATTCCAGTGTTTACTCTGAATCATGATGCACCTATCATTAAACTTGAGACTTTACAAATACCACTACTGTCTTAAGTATTTGGCAATATAGCTAACACATTGGTCACTTTTCAGATAGTCCTACCCAGCATTTCCCCCCTCCTTCAATGAAGCTATGTAAAACTTTTAGTCGATCATTAGCTATTGCCGTGAAACAGACTCTCTCAAAACTCAGTGGCATCAAACAATAAGTATTTATGATTGTTCCCAAGTCAGTAAGGGTCAGCTGAGAAGTTCTTCTGGTGGCACGTGGACCTACTCATGTACCTGGGGTCAGCTGTGGTCAGGTAGGCAGTTCTGCTGATGTTAGCTAGGCTCTCCCACATGATTGGAAGTCCAGTGTCTGAGCCTGATCCAATAATAACCTCAGTTAGGAAACTGGACTCACTCTGCCCTATGTCATTGTCATCCTCCACTAGGCTAGCCCGGGCTTCTCCATACAGTGGCGGCAATGTTTCAAGTGCAAGCAAGAGAGAACAGAAGAGTTCAAGGATCCTGGAGGCCAGGCTTGAAACTATCACAGAGTCCCTTTGGCCAAAGCAAGACCCAAATACAGCCTGGACTCAGAGTGGGCAGAGACTAGAAAGTGCCATAACAAAGAGTAACTACAAGCAGGCATTAACCAAGGCCATCAATATAATCAATCTTTCACACAGAGTAGCTATGAAAACAGTCAATATCTTATTTTGATACTAACGGCAATATTGATTTAATGCAGAGTATGCGCAGCACTCCATCAAAACTGCTCTGTGAGATCAACACTGTTACAATCACCCCTCCTATGAGAGGAAACCAAGGTTTAAAGAAATGGAGAAAGGTACTCACAGTTTCACACTCCTGTATGGAGGATGTAGTCTTAGCTTTCGCTGGCTCAGTCCAACCACCGAGCCCTGATCCAGGAGTACTGGTGACATCTTTTCTTAACAAGCACAAAGAAAGATCTCCTCCCACCTTGTCCTTGTCCCAAGTGTGTCTTCAAAGGCTATATAGTCCTTTGACTTTTCATCCTTTCCGTGGAGGGCCTGATGAAATTGACAGTACCCCAGAGTCTGTGCCTCTAACAAGCCCCTTCTCAATTTATTACTTTGGCAGCTCTTGCTCTAATTCCAACGTGTGTGTGAAGTGCCCCTGGGGGGTAGAAGAGCCTTCTCTGCAATTAAAAACAACGTACACCTGCGCTGTTGGCTTTCACGTCCCCTAAGTGTATGGGAAGAAAGAACAGGGGTTAGGGACCAGGCACCTCTCTAGGTCTCTGTTTCTTCATCAGCAAAATGTTCGATATTTAACCTGGCTCCATCTCTCACAGAATATCTGGGAGGACCCAAGAAGGCAGTGGGTGTGAGCATGCTTTGCACAGATAAAAGGTAGGCGGCTGAGCAGAGACAGCAAGGAAGCAAAATAGAACAAGAGACAAGAGTGAAAGAGGGAAGAGTAGAATCCTGGAGGCAAGAAAGGGAAAGGGTGGTGTCTTCTACTCAGAGCCTGCACAGTTACGCGCAGTTTTAGGTTGCATAAACTTTTTCCCTGACCCTCGTGTGAAAAGCAGACAGCCCCTCACTCACAAGTAATATGTTGGCTACACTGCCCCCTGCTGACCATTATGTGTAAAAGCACAGACGCCGACGGCCGGTTGAAATAATGAACTTGGGTTGGGGAGACGAGCAGAGGCTGCAAGAGGGTGAGAGGCTGGTGGTCTTTTAGACCACACATGTACCAAGGAACCTATGAGGACTTCTGCCTGCCCAGTCTCAAAGCCACTTATTAGCCCTAAGTTCAATGAAACTCCCCCTCCCCCACTTTCTTTTATCTTTTGCCCCAGGGAGCCAGAGAATCAGCATTTTCCCTTTTTCAGTCACTGCTGCCATATCCATTCTATAAACTGTGGCTGTGACATGGGATCCAGCTTCCCCATTTTTCTATCCTTTGCAAAGACAAAGCTCAGGGGTCATATTTCTTTCCCGAGTTTTATTATAATACTAATCACCATGGGAACATGGGGAGGGGAGAGGATGCAACGTAGCACACCTTGAAACCACATTACAAAAGTTCTACAATCTCATTAGGTCATTGGATCTTTGTCTTGGTTCTGAATCTAGAGTGTCTGGTTCTCCCTGAAATGTTGCCTGAAAATGAAAGCCTTTAATATCTTTCTCTTTGTTTTTATGCCTGAGGAGGGACCTCTCTGAACAACTTCCCTAACCACCACCTGACTTGAAGCCCGATCCCCAGGACACACTTCCTCCTAGATGGTCTCTTTCCCCTGCTCTTGTTCTGAGGATTAAACTGTGGCAGATACTCAGTTGCCCCCTAGCAAAGCAGAGCTTCCAAGGGGGACACACCCAAAACTAGGGAACACTAGCAGAGATGGATCACTTGAGTACTTCCTCCCAGCTCACCTGGAATCCAAATAAATAAGAAGTTCATCTGGCTTCAAGAAAATAATAACTTCAAACAAACGTCTCTTGAGCCCCTGGTCTGGGCTGAGCGTTTCAGTTACCCAGAAGATGAAAGGAGGAGCCTTCTTTGTATTATAGTCTAAAATGTGGCTCACATTCACATGGTATGACTAAATAACAGTGACAGTATTTGCTAAATGCTTCTTATGTGCCAAACACCATTCTAAACTCTGTGCATATGTTAAATCAATAAGTCTATGAAGCATAATCTATTCTTCTTCTTCCTAGTTTATAGGTGGGGAAATAAAGGCAATGAGAAGTTAATGAAGTGATTCACGAAAGATCACAGGGTTCATAAGCAAGAGAGCTGAGATTTGATTGTAGGCTTTCTGGCCCCAGTACCTACCTGCATGACCACTCTACTATCTGCCTCTCACTACAACTAGTGAGACTGGTCTTTGAGACTTATGGGTTCTGGGCCAGCCTAGGTTCTAGCCCCCACCCTGCCACTCTGTCACTTGCTATCTGTGTAAACATGGGAAACATACTTAAATTCTTGAGGCTTCAGTTTCCTCATCTGTAAAATAGAAAGACTAGAATCCACCTCAGATAATTATGACAAATATTAAATAATATGGTGCTTAGAAAGCAGTCAATTAAAGTGATGCCTATAAAGGACCTGGCAAACACTAAGCACTTAATAAATATTAACTACTCTTTTATTTAATATTTTTTAACTCTACTGAATTCATTTGTTGTTGGAGGAAACCTGAATTTTTACCCTACGATCTGCCAGTAAGTCACTATACGATTGAGGATTTAGCTCTCATTTGGATCATAGCATAGCCTCTTACCTATACTTCTCCCATGCCAACCCCAATGGACTAGTTTCTCCTTGGACAGCTAGAGTAATCTTTTAAAAATAAATATATCACTTTACTTCCCTACTTAAAGCTTTCCAGTGGTTTCCCATTGCACAAAGAATGAAACCCAAAACCCTTGGCCTGACTTACAGAGCTACACCTGACACAACCACTACCCATACCTGACACAGCCACTGTGTCTCTCTTCTCCCCATTCTTCACTATGATCCAGGCAAACCGGCTTTCTGATTTGAATTTAGCAACTTATTCCCCCCTTGTGGTATTTGCCAGAGAAGCAGCCAGAAAATCCTTCACCTTGAACTCTCCAAGCCTGGCTCCTTCTTGTCATTCAGAGCTCAATTCAGATATCATTCCTTGTTAAGTTGTATTCCCTTATTCTTGTGTCCATCCCTTGCTTTATCTTCTCCACAGTATTCACCATTATCTGAAACTATGTTACTCATTTATTTATTGACTAGTTTTCTCTTCTGTGTCATTCTACCAGAACGCAAACTACATAAGAGCAAAGAGTGTGGTTAGGAGAACCTTTTTAGTTGTGATATTGCAGTCCATGAGTTCAGCGCCTGGCATCTAAGAGATCTTCAATACATAGATGTTGAAGTAATGAATAAATGAAGGAATTTATCGGCTCAAGACTCATTTATGAAACACAGTAACTTGGATACAGTGATATTGAAATTTCTTTCTAGCTCTAAATTCCAATAATCTTAGGGCATTTTGGGGTCCTAAGCCAACAGCGAGATGAGAGAAAGGTCTGGATTGTGGAATCCTAGGACACGCTATTTATGATATTTACCAGATCTGAGAACAAGGTTGTAGTCATCTTCCATGTAACTGAAAAAAGATACATTTTATCCAAATGTCCCCAAAATTTATCTCACTGTAATATTTCACAAGTCTCTCTTAGGTTTAACTTTCTCACTTCTTTATAGCTCTGTGATCACATCTCATCACAAGCATAAGGCATTATCAGAAAAGATGGTTGTGATCAACTAACTGGCTGATATGAACTTTGCCCCAAATCCAGAGATGTTTGTTGACTCTCAGAGTTCCCATAAGTATTTTCTCTTGAGAATGTTCCATCATAGACCACCCAGGAACAATGAAAGGTTTCTAGATGAATCTGGAATTTATTGAAAATATTTGCACTATGAGTATCACTTAGATACTTACCCACATCGTTTTTTCATTAATGAATTCAACAAACATGTATTCAACACCTACCATAAAAGGTCAAAGGGTGATCAAAACAGATATCAATACCTACTCTCATAGAGTATCAATTAATTGAACACCAAAATTATGTGTTACTTGTCAACCATGATAAAGATGATGGTAAAATAGTTTCAGGAAAAAAAGTAGAGATTATTATCTTGTATAGTAGTTAAGAGAATGCAGGTTGAACAAGCAGAATAGTACTTTTTGATGGGAAAAAATGGTAAGAAGTATTAACCCACAGTGTTAGTGGAGTTCAAAATAGCTTTCCACACTTACCTTGTTTGAAACTACCCTCTTCTGAGCCTTGGCTTGTTTATGGGGTTCTAATTAGCATGTTTGATTAGAAGTCAAGGAATCATGGAGAGCTGAGCCTCTCATTTCTACACAGAGAAAACTGGCTTCCTTAAAATCTTGATGTCACCATGTGCTGACTTCCAATACACACATTAATTTGTGTTTATCCCCAAGGAGAGCAAGGAGGAGTTTGCAGAAACAGAAGAAAAGAACAGAAAGAGAAAGTTAAAGCCTCAGGCAATACGCAAAGTTCCATAATAAGCAGTTCTGGAAGGAAGGAGATTGCATCAGCTTCAATAGTAGATGAGCCTTGTCTTGTTTTTCTTTGCTCATCTGACCAGGTACTCCATAAATGTCAGATGGAGGATGAGAAGAAGTAAACACATTGTTATAAAAGAAGAAGGGGACCATTTGGTTCGTGTCAGTTGTCTGGATTGTAAAATATTGCAATGCCCAGCTGACCTTGAGAAAGCTTGCACTGGTATAACATTGACCATTTAAGTAGCTATATTAAACTCTCTGGTTTAAGCTAGAGAGTGTATTTATGGGGATTGCAAATATAGGTGCGCTTTGAACACGTGTGCTCTCTTCCTGCTTTCTTGAATTGGCTGTGTTCTAGTTGGCTGAATTTGCTCTAAATCAACATATAGGCATGTGGAAGGTACATTTGCGGCTATGGAGGGTCTGCTGTGTTTAGCAATCCTCCAAAACATAAGGGAAGCATTTCTCCAGATGGCAGGGTGCTTGGAGTTCAGAGGAATGTGTTTTTGTCCATCAGCAAGGCTCAGTCATCAGTGTTGGCCAGTCACCCACACTGAGCATCATGTGCAGTTGTGCACTGTGACAATCCACCAGCAGCTCTGGGCCCTGGGGTGAGTACTGTTATTTGGACAGAAAACTAAGACCGTCTGTCAAAAGTAAATACTGTGCACTGGTACTGATCTAAATTAATCAGCCTGCATACCTACAAATCTTAAGGAGAAGATTTCACTAAAAATGTTTGAAGTCAGAAGAGGTCTGGACTTAAATTTCCACTCCACTCTATGTAACTGTATAATCTCAAGCAAGTTATACAATATCCTTAAGCATCAGATTACTCATCTGGAAAATGAGGATGAGTGGGTGACTGGCCAACAATGAGGATTAGAAGTCAAGGAATCATGGAGAGCTGAGCCTTTGCTCAGATGGAGGATGAGAAGAAGTAAACACATTGTTATAAAAGAAAAAGGGGACCATTTGGTTCATGCCAGTTGTCTGGATTGTAAAATATTGCAATGCCCAGCTGACCTTGTACCTCTTATGAATGAGGTGATCATAAGAATTAAAAGAGATACTATATGCAAAGTGCATGGGATAGTGGCTGACTGCTAGTAAGTCACACACTTGCACACAATTCTGCACTGATATATCCAGCACTGTAGACAGAGAATATATTCCAGGATGGGCAAAAGAAAAATCTGAGTATAAAAGTGTATCTTTCTCAAAAGGTCTTAGGATTTTTTTTTTCTTATGTACCAAGTCAATTTAGTGGGCAGAAATCAGCACTGTGGACAGCTCCATTAATTGCAAATAAGGGCAGGTGGTGCTGGCTTCAAAATTAGACCGTCTATATCAGCGGTTTTGTTTGTTTGTTTTTGTTTTGTTTTGTTTTGTTTTGTTTGAGACGGAGTCGCACTCTGTCGCCCAGGCTGGAGTGCAGTGGCACGATCTTGGCTCACTGCAAGCTCCGCCTCCCAGGTTCAAGTGATTCTCCTGCCTCAGCCTCGCGAGTAGCTGGGACCACAGGCGCCCGCCACCATGCCCACCTGATTTTTTTGTATTTTTAGTAGAGAAGGAGTTTCACCGTGTTAGCCAGGATGGTCTCGATCTCCTGACCTTGTGATCCGCCCTCCTTGGCCTCCCATAGTGCTGGGATTACAGGCGTGAGCCACCATGCCCAGCTATATCGGTGTTTTTAAAACTGTGGGCCTATACTAAGTGCTGGTCACAGCACTTTAGTATTAAAATAAAGAAGGAAAGAATGAAATAAAAATGCATAGTGTATTTGCACATAGTCAGGGTAAGTATTGTTTGATGAACCTATTGTCTTGTTCTGTTTTTTCCTGTTTCTGTTTGGGGTGTGTGTTTGTGTGTGTGTGTGTATGTGTGTTTGTGTGTTCAGTGAAGCCAAAAGTTGGGAGACCACTGATCCATTAGATCACTTTTCTCTAGAAAAATCCATTCTCAAACTATTTCTGGCTGGACTATCTGGTCTCTGCCTCTGATTAAAGTTGTACATGTCATTTCTCCTGGTCTAGCCACAGTAAATAAAGCAGTCCCAATGGCCCGGCAAACTACATCTCTGGGGAGCTTAGGCTAGTACCCCAAATGTCAAACACCTGAGTCAAAACTTCAGTCAGACATCTGGGACTTGATCTACTTGATGCTAAAAAATAAACTGAAATATTTTTCTCCACAAAATTTACAAATTAGGGAATTTTCACTAGAAGTTGGCTCACTGTTGGGCATCAATAAGACTGCTTATGAATTGAAGAGGCCTCTACAGAGTCACTTTTTTTTTTTTCTTTGAGACAGAGTTTCATTCTGTCACCCAGACTGGAGTGTAATGGCATGATCTTGGCTCACTGCAACCTCTGCCTCCCAGGTTCAAGTGATTCTCCTGCCTCAGCTTCCTGAGTAGCTGGGATTACAGGTGCCCACCACTACACCTGGCTAATTTTTGTATTTTTAGTAGAGATGGGGTTTCACCGTGTTGGTCATGCTGGTCTTGAACTTCTGACCACGTGATCCACCCACCTCAGCCTCCCAAAGTGCTGGGCTTACAGGTGTGAGCCACCACAGCCAGCCGACAGAGTCACCTTCTGCCTTAGAACATCAATCTGTGTAACTATCAACCCAAGACACATACTGGGAAGTATGTCTTGGTCTCCGACTTCAGAAAAGGCTCCTAGAAAGTATCTCACCAAAGATCTCACAAGTTACTCAATGAGAGGAGGGCTGGGACTCAGAGGAAAATATCCTGTTCATTAAATCTCTCCTGCGCGCGCGTGTGTGTGTGTGTGTGTGTGTGTGTGTATGTGTTTTCCCTATACTAAGCTCAGAGTTGAACAAAGGCAAAATGAGAATCTTTCATTCCAGTTACAATGATCCTCCTCATTAAATATACAAGCCTAGTTAGTATAATTGTGTAATAAGGACATATGTAATGATTGAGAGAAAAAGACACTTCTTTCTCATAAATGGTTAGAGCATAAATATTGCCAACATTTTTCAATGATTATTTATGGCAAAACTCATCTTTCCATCCCACAATTACTCTACTAATTAGCAAGGGACCTACATTTTTCTCTCCCACATCTGAAAAGGCAACGTATTTGGATATGTGTTGCCTTTTGACCACTCAGCATCCACTTCTCTCTTCTAAAAACACTGCTGTTTCCTTTGAAAATGTGCCTCTTCTCTTTGGGATACAAGCACTCAGGTCTTTCCTTTTGCCACTCAAGGTGCGTCCTTGTGACCACAGCCTTCAGCAGTCAGATCCTCCTTCCCTAGAATTTTATTCATGAGCAGAGGGTCAAAGAGACTAATCCTGGTGGGGTCTATTCCTGACCAGCATCCATGTTCTAATCAGCTGAGGACTCCAGCACTGTTGCTCTCCAGATTGGCCTTAGTTCTGCCCTGTCCCCAGCCTGGTCCTTCAGCCTTCAAAAAAAAAAAAAAAAAATCTGTGAGCTCTCAGTTCCTCCCATTGAATTCCCCTGTGCTTAAATTAATTTGAATCTGTTTCTATTGCCTGCCACTAAGAGGGGTATTCAAAATATTGAAAAACTATTCCATCTGTACCAGATGCACTAAGCAATTAGAACAGGTGTCAGCCATAGATCTGGTGTGACTGTGCTGGTGTCTTGGCTAAAGATAAGCCCAGTTTGCAGCCAAAGAAGCACAACAAAAACCCAGGCCAAAACACCCCAGCATTCGTGACCCACAGAAATAATCTCACTTAGAAGGAATCACAGGTATGGGGACCTTTGCCAGGCTCAGAATAGAGATTTAAATAATGTTGACTCAATGAATAAATTAATGAACTGACAGTTCCCCAGAAAAAGACATAGGAGAATGGTAAATCTGACCTGCCACCTATGGATAATTCAGAGCTGGGCATACTCTTCTTTCCTCACAGAAGGATTTAGCCTAATGTATTCTGCTAATGACCTGCAAGACAAGTGTAATTAATACATAGATAAATATTGATAAAATTATAATAATGATGTGACATTATCACACTTTTTTTTAACCTCCTGTTTATGGCAAGTAATATTGGTTTTTGATTAATGGTAATGAAATAAATGTTCTTTTTCTTTTTTTTCTTTTCTTTTTTTTTTTTTTTTTTTTTTTTTGAGACAGAGTCTCGCTCTGTCACCCAGGCTGGAGTGCAATGGCATGATCTCGGCTCACTGCAACCTCTGCCTTTCAGGTTCAAGCGATTCTCCTGCCTCAGCCTCCTGAGTAGCTGGGATTACAGGCATGTGCCACCATGCCCAGCTACTTTTTGTAGTTTTAGTAGAGATGTGGTTTCACCATGTTGGTCAGGCTGGTCTTGAACGCCTGACTTTGTGATATGCCCACCTTGGCCTCCCAAAGTGCTGAGATTACAAGCATGAGCCACTGCACCTAGCCTCTTTTTTTTTTTTTTTTTTTTGAGACAGAGTCTCACTCCATCACCCAGGCTGGAGTGCAGTGGCACGATCTCAGCTCACTGCAACCTCCACCTCTGGGGCTTAAGCAATTCTCGTGCCTCAGCCTCCCGAGTAGCTGGAACTACAGACATATGCCACCATGCATGGCTCATTTTTATATTTTTAGTAGAGACAGGTTTTATCCATGTTGGCCAGACTGGTCTTGAAATCCTGACCTCAAGTGATCTGCCCACCTTGGCCTTCCAGAGTGCTGGGATTACAGGCATAAGCCATTGTACTGGCCATTTTCCTTATAAAACACATTATTTGAGTGAAAATGTGGGTGCATTTTTAAAAACTATGTAAATAAGAGTGCAGGTGGTACAAAGATATAGTAAGAGTCATTCCAGCAGCTTAAGAACACGTAATATTTAAGAAACACTGTATAACACATGGTAGACAAAGAATCTAAACTCAAAATGAGGACTTGAATCTTGGCTTCTTCTCAGGCCTTCCAAAATAGCCTCCCCTTTTCTCTCTCTGCCTCTGTCTCTACATCCACTAAACAGGGATGACAATGCTAGCAGTATTCGCATAATTGTTATGAAGCGCAGCACCGAAGCACAGCCACAGCATGGTATAGAAAACCCAGCGATGACAGCAAACTGAGATCCTGAGTCCCTCGCACATGGTCTGCTGAGCAGCTGTTGATGCTTGCATGCTTAGACAATTTTGCCTTGGGCTGGATTCCATTCAGTGACCTAGACGTGAAAGACTGTGTGTGTCCCAGTTTCAAATTTCTGAGTTGTGTTTCCTATTCCTTTGCTTCTATTGTTCATGTAAAAGTAGATTCCAAAATACCAAAGGGGTTTCCTATAATAAATTCCTTTGAGTTTTCATAAGCAAGATGGCTTTAAAAATGAAAGGAACATTCACGAAGCTGAATGTAAGTTTACGCATACATTCATTATGCACACTTCAGTCATCTTACTAGGCAAAAGGCATATTTCAGAGAAATTCTTTTTAAGGGGTGATATTAGGACTAAAGTTCCAATCTTGAATTTGTTTAACAGACCAAAAAGCAACAAGATGTTAAATGGGAACTGTCACACTTTATCTAACCAAGTGAAGTGCTATACAGCAGAAATTGTAAACTGACAGCCCACAGATTGGATCAGACTCATAGAAGAGGAAGTGTGGAATGGCAGGCAGGAGAGGATTTATTAAAATAAATTGTCCAAATCTTAAAATTAGGAGTTCTCACATGAAAGTGTTAATCTCCATCTTCTTGTGACAAAATGTAAATACCTGGCAACACTGGGCTCAGGACCACAGTCAGCTCGATTTGAGAAATGACTATCCCCTTTGGGTGGGCCATGTACTTTCCAGGTGGCCACAGACCCCACCTACCTCTGTTGTGCTATGCCCAACCTCTTTGCCTTCCTTGTATTACCAGCCTGAGACCAGAGAATGGTAAAAGGTCACTGTTACTTCCCATCGTGGAATTGGCCACATCTGTCCAAACATACTCAACGTGGATGGAAATGGTAAGTTTCATGAGGGCAAGCATAGACCTGCCACTTGTGTATATACCTCTTTGTGTATTTTATTTTCCATTATATCCCCAGCATCTCACACATATCAGGTGCTTAATATACTTCTGCAATAGATGAATGGAGAGGGAACACCTGGGAAGGAGGGAGAAGGAGGTAGATAAAAAGATCTTGGGCCCTTCATTGGAGAAGGGAACATGTGGAACACTTCAAAGTCATCAGACACCACTGCCTTGTTAGTGTGGCTCTGGAGAAGTACAGGGGCCCCGAAGCCCAGCCAAAGAAACGGTTATTACCCCATGCTATATCCACTGTCCTAAAGACTCTTTTTCCTGAAGAGGAAAGAAGCAAATGAAGGAAAAAGAAAAGAGAGTTCCCCAAAGATTTTTTTTTAAGAGCACATTGGCTAAGACCATGGACATCGCTGTTAGAACAACCTGGATTTGAACCTTGGTTCTGTTTGACCTTGGCTACGTTGTTTTACCTCTCTGGGCCTCAGTTTTCTAATATTTAAAGTGGGATAATGCTTGCCTTGCAGAATTTGTGTGGGTATTTAATGAGATGATTCATATAAAGCACTTAGCAGAGTGAAGGCAAATAGTAACATCTTAAAACACATTGTAATTATTGTCACCTCTTTTTACTGAAACATCAGTTTTTTTATTCTCCACTGGATTACTCCCATAAGAATAAAACACATTGCAATAGCGCCTGTTTTAAATATATATATATATATATATATATTTAAATATATATATATATATAAATTAAAAATCCATCTCTTGATCCATACCCCTTTCCAGATACCACCCCATTTCTTTGCTCTTTTTTAGAACAAAACTTCTCCAAATAAAAGTTATTCAAACTCAGTGTCTCCAGATCCTCTCTTGCCATTCTCATTTGAAGCTGTCAGGCTTTTATCTCTACTACTTCCCTAAAGGAGCTCTGGTTAGGATTATCATAGATGTTCCCATGACAAAATCCACTGATCAATTCTCAGCTATCATTTCACTTGATCATAGACACAGATGATCTCTCTCTCTCTCTTTCCTGAAAATCTTTCTTCACTTGCCTCCTAGAATCCACTCACTTTATCTCACTGGCCACTCCTGAACATTCTTTGCTCACTTGTCATCTTGCAATTGATAATTGTTTTCTAATTACTAGAAAATTGCATCCAGTCTTATGACTTTATTGCCATTTTCATTATGATGACTCTCAAATGTTTATCTCCAGCCCAGACCCTCCCCTGAACTCCAGCCCTCTCTATAGAACTGCCACTTGTGTATATATATCTACTTGCATGTAAAATGAGAGGGTTTAGCTTAATATTACCAAAATGGAACTCTTGGATTAGAAACAATAGCAGCCCAGTAGCAATAAGGGAAAACCTGGCATCTGTACCCTGTACCTTGGTTTCAAGTATCATTCTCCAATAAAAGGAACCAGGGTTCCTTAAAGAAATGGCTGATTCTAGGGCTGAGGCAGAAAATTAAAAAGACCAGCCTGGAGCATATGCTAGTGCCAGAAAGTATGGAAGTGCTACACACACACACACACACAGGTGGTATATCAAAAAGACCTCAAGGCTGGGCACGGTGGCTCACATCTGCAATCCCAGCACTTTGGGAGGCTGAGGTGGGAGAATCACTTAAGTCCAGGAGTTTGAGACCAACCTGGGCAACATAGCAAGACCTGTCTCCACAAAAAAAAAAAAAAAAAAAAAAAAGTACAAAAATTAGCCAGGTGTGATGGCATGCATCTGTAGTCATAGAGACTCAGAAGGCTAAGGCGTGAGGATCACTTGAGCCTGGGAGGTCGCGGTTGCAATGAGCCAAGATCATGCTACTGCACTCCAGCCTGGGCAATAGAGTGAGACCCCATCTCAAAAAAACAAAAGCAAAAACAAAAACAAACAAACAAACAAACAGAAAAACACCTAGTAGTCAAAGGAAAGAGCTCCCAATGGTCAAAGCTGTAACAATTTGAGCAATGAAATAAAGTAGTATTGGACTATAACCCAAGGTATAAAATAAAAGTCTATGAGTCCATACAGATATAAATGATTAAATAAGTAAGTAAATGGAGGAGACCAGATGAATGCAGAAGAATTCCAGATAATGTATGTAGACACTCCTCCACCAAGGAGGTAGAGTATCTACATTCCTTAAGTATAGGCTGTGCATAAGGACTTCCTTTCAAAGAGTACAGCATGGAAAGGGGTTAAAACTGTAACGTTACAGTAGAAAAACCTGAAAAATACTACCTTATCCAGATGCTTAAGGTCAACACCAACATGGTAAGTCACATTGACACTATGCACCCTTGATATGATATGATGAGAAGGACACCATGTCTCTGGGGTCTTTCTCCCAAAAACCCATAACACCAGTCTAATCATGATTTTAAAAAAATTTTAAAAAAAAATTTTTTTTTTTAAAAATTTAAAAAAAAAATTTTTTTTTTTAAAAATTTAAAAAAAAAATTTTTTTTTTTAAAAATTAAAAAAAAAATTCAGGGATATTCTACAAAAGAGCTGATTGGCACTCTTCAAAACTGTCAAGGTCATCAAAGACCAGGAAAGTTCGAGAAACGGTCACAGCCAAGAGGAGCCTAAGGTGACGTGATGACTAATGGAATATGGTATCCTGGATGGGATCCTAGAATGAAAAAGGAACACTCGGTAAAAACTAAGGGCATCTGGATAATATATGGACTTCAGTTATTAATAGTCCATCGATACTGGTTCACTAACTGTGACAAATGCATACTAATATATGTTAAGAATAGGGGAAATTGAGTGTGAGATATATGGAAACTCTGTATTACTGTCACAATGTTTCTGTAAATCTAAAACTTTCCTAAAACCAAAAGGTTATAAAAAATTAAACTCCTTCTACAATAAAATGAATAAAATGCAGTCTTTTCCATCTCAATAAATGGGAACTCCATTCTTCCAGTTGCTCAGGTCAAAACTTTTGGAGTCATCTTTGGCTGCATTATCTTTTCTACACCCAGTACCCAACATTCAAACATACTCCCACCTCAGGGCTTTCCACCTTATGATCTCTCTGCCTGAAATTCTTTCTCCCCAGATGATCACATAGCCTCTTCCTTCATATCCTTCAATTGTCAATTTCACCACTGAGGCCTTTCCTGATTGTGCCTGTAAAATAAGAGAACACTCCACCACAGTATGACCCATCCCCCTCAAACTGTCCTACTGTTCTTCATAGAATTTATCATCGTGACAAAGAAAAAGCAGTCCCTGACAGTCAAGAGCTTGCCTGATACCTTCAGCTAGGCTGGGGTGTTCTCCTGTTGAACATAAACAACTTCACAGAACAAGATCAGACAAGACCCCTCTGTTACCATGATGGATCAAAACAAAAACAAGACCACTCCATAATCATGTTTGAACATAGACAAAAACATGAGCATTGTCCAGAACACAGCAGCGATCAAACATCCTGATATTTTGCTAATAGGAGTGACTGCTGCTGCTTCAGCAATGATAGATTTGGCCTTGCTCTGTTCGCCTTGCCTTCTAGATGAGAATTGTTGAGGTACTGTGATAGGCAGAAGAGTGCCCCTCCAGAGATGTTCACATCCTAATCCCAAGAACTTGTGAACATGTCACTTTATATAGCAAAAGGGGATTTGCAGATATGACCAAATTGAAGATTTTTAGAAGGGGAGATTATTCTCAATTATCCCGGCGGGCCCAATGTAATCACAATGGCTCTTGTAAGAGGAAGACGGTTGGGTTGGAGTCAGTGAAGGAGATATGATGACACCATGCTGCTGGCTTTGAAGATTAAGGAAGATGCCATAAGCCAAGGAATGCACGTGGCATCCAGAGCTGGGAATGGCAAGAAGACAGGTTCTCCCCTGGAGCCTCCAGGGGAGAGGAACCAGACCTGCTGGCACCTTCACTTTTAACCCAACGAAACTGATTTTGGACTTCTTCCTCCAGAACTGTAAGATAATTTTTTGCTATTCTAAGCTACTAGCTTTATGATGATTCACTATGGCAGCAGTTGGAAACTAATACAGATAACCAGATGCAGAATGACTCCTGCTTCCTGGAAGCATCCAATCTGGAGCAAAGAACCACTTCCTTGAATCATCCCCCAAATCACCCAACACAACTCCAAATCCTATCATTATTTCTTTCTAACCTCTCACTAAAAGATATTCTATAAAATAGCTGATTGGCACTCCTCAAAACTGTCAAGGTCATCAAAGACAAGGAAAATCTGAGAAACGGTCACAGCCAAGAAAACCCTAAGGAGACGTGAGGACTAATGGAAAATGGTATCCTGGATGAGATCCTAGAATGAAAAAGGAACACTAGGTAAAAACTAAGGACATCCGGATAATGCAGCTCCCCAGCATACATTCTCTTTCACTGCCAAGATCCAGTAAAGGCAGCTTCACTCAATGACAGGTAAAATCCCGTTGCTCTTTGGCTGTAGGGCATTGACAACCTTCTGGTGTTCCAAATATTTAACTATTTATTATCTGTTTAACCCAGCACTGCATTCCCCAAGCCTGGGTCACCATAAATATATAATAAATAATAAGTCAATCTGTCAATAATAAATCAGTATTATTAAGGATCCTGAGGCAAGTATGATGAAATAGAAGTGTTTTAGGACTGTACATCAGGTAAGCTACGCCAGCCAATCCAACATATGGCAGGGGAATGTTTATTTCCTGAATTTTTTAAGGAAAATAAGTGTTTTGAGTAATAGAAGGGTTTATCAATCTTTCTTTTCTTAGTGAAGCTCCACAAGTACAATTCTGGCCTTGGCAAAATGGGAAAAGGTGAGGTCTATATTGTAGAAGGGAGAACCTGACTGGATGCAGGGGTGGGAGTGGACAGAAAAGAATGATCCAGGGACCTACTGTCACAGTGATGTCACAGTAACCATTACTGTGATCTCTTTACCAGGTGACACGCACTCTTCACATGCGTTGCCTCGGGCAACCTGTAAACAGCCCAAGGGTTAGATAAAATTGCTGCCTCATTCTACTAATGAGAAAAAGTGAGTTCCAAAAGATGTTTGCCTAAGGTCAAGTAGCTAACACGTGGCAGAATCTGGATTTCAACCTAAATCTGTCAGATGCTAAGGCTTGACCATCCTGCTACAGCAGCCAGAGCCCATGAAACCCACCTATGATGGGGCAGGAATGGAGTAATAGGTTGGTGCTCAGGAGGCACAGTGCTAGGAACACCTAGGTGCTAGTTTTTTGAGCTCACGCTTTTCTAAACTCCTGTACAGCTGATGATTAAATGTGAGTTCTCAGAGTTCCCTGAAGAACTTCCCGGCTCTAAAGTCATTAGTTACAGAGACAATTTATTCATATATTCATTCAATAAATGTTTATTCATAGAGTACCTAGGATGTGCCAGCACTGAGGCAGGGTACAAGGCCCTCTACCAAATTATTTACAACTGGAAAATATTCCCCGTAGGTCTGGTTTACCATGGTTCAGCCTGGAGATCCAGGAGTGAACAAGATGATGATAACGTTCCCTTCCAGCTTTGGGTCTAACGATCCTGGGTGCTCCTGAAACTGCTTAGGAGGCCAATGAGTGCCCCCCTGGTAATTTCTGCCCAGAGTGATTGAGAGGAGAGACAAGTTCCTGGGCTGTGTTTCACTCTAGCAGTCCATGCATCTGAAATGCCTGCAGTGCTCAGCTCTTGAACAGAGCTGAGGAGTCTTGAAAGAGGCCCATGGCATGCCCGGTGGGGTCTCCAGGCAGCTTTGATAGGTCCAGTTGGCATTTGCTATAAAAACTTATTAAATCCAGGCCTTTCTTCTGCAACTGAGACTCCAGGACAGCTGCCCCTGACAAACAGTAAAGAAGAGCTATCAAAGTCACATCATGGGCTGGAACCAGAAAAAAAAAAAAAAAAAAAAAAAAAAACACTTGTCTGGCCCTGGCAGAATAATAACTTCATCTGATGCTGCTTTTCCACAGGGGCCGCTGCAGGGGCCATCCTGGAGGGAGTCACAATGCGGGAGGACAGTGGCAAGTTCAAGAGCTACTGCAGCCGGGAACAGCAGGACACCAGCACGTTCAAGGGCTATTGCAGCAGGGCATAGCAGGGAAAGGCCTCCCTGGGTCTAACCAATTTACTCCTATTGATTTTCAGATCAGAGGGGTTCAGCTCACAAATCAAAAGATGCTTTTCCCTTCCTGCCACTAAATCTGCAGCCTCTCCCAGACACCTCACAAATCCTGCTTTGATCTTGATTAGCCTGGATGCTTCTAAGTTGGAAACGGTATGGAGGGGGCAAGGATCTAAAGGTAATCTGGGCTGCATGCCTGACATGGACTGGTGCATGTACATGTGCTCAGAGGTCCTGGGCAATGAGGCCGGGCAACTCAGTGGTGAGAGGGCTGAGAACTGGGTCCTCATGTGGACATCATCATCCACTTGTTTATAACCTTTTACACTTAAACGCCCTAGGCTCTTTTTCTCAATTGTCAAATGGAAATAAGAACCACTCTCGCCTTATGGCTAAGAAACTGGAGCTTCAGAATCAAGTAGAACTGGGTTTAACTCCCACCTATGTCCTGTGTGACCTCAGGCAAGTCACATCACCTCTCTGAGCCTCCATTCCTTCATCTGAAAAATGGGCTTCCAGCAATTCTGGCCTCTCAGGGTCATTGTAAAAATGACTCAAGATGAGGCACGTAGAAATGTTTAGCACTTGAATGGCTTCTAGCAAGATCAGGAAACACCACCTATTACTATTAAATGGGGCTTTGGTAAGAATAAAACAGAACCATGTGTGTAAAGTGCTTTGAAAAGTATGAAGGACTGAAAAGACTCTGAAGCCTTCTGGAAATCAGTCTACCACATTTTGGAGCTGGGGTTAGGAAAGACCCTTGGAGGAGGATCCAAAGAAAGACACTCCAGAGCAAGATATAGGAGGTCCAAGGACACCCTGCAGTGCAGGCAGGCCACTTTCCAGGGCTCCAGGTGTTTTCTATGTGATTGTGATCTTGATGCTCCCCACCTCACCCCACCGTCACCCCCAAAAATGCCCGTTGTATACAATTCCTTTCACAGGTGAGAGTCATGCCGGTAACACTGCCTGTCATCAGAGCCTTCCAGCTATGGCAAGGACTGCTTGTTGCTATGCCAACAACCATTCTCACCTTCCTCCTTTATAAAAGGATGCCAGTTGTATTTAAGCAGCAATATTTCCCAGATTCTGTTGAATCTAGGTATGGCCAGGTGACTATGTTGTGGTCAAAACAAGATGTAACTAGAAGTGTTTATGGAGCTTTTGCAAAAACTCTTTGGAAAGGAAGTCATTTCTCCCTTTTTTCCCCCTTTATGACCAGGCCTACAGCCTGGCATGGATATCCACTGGCCAGTGCACCAGAAGCCATATTAGACTAAGAGGTGACTCAGGATGGCCATGCACTGGAGGTAGCAAAGCAGAGAGAAAGGATTTCTGCCTGATGACAGCCTACAGCCTCCATTACCAGGCATGGACCGATCACCTCTGGACTTTTTCTACATGAGAGAATAAACCATTATATGTTTAAATCTGTATTGTTTCCAGCTTTTATATGGCAGGAAGAAGTCTTACTAACTTCAACTGTTTAAAATTCTGTTCGGAGGCCTAGTGCCTAGTAGGTTATTCCCAGCCTGAGCCCTGAGCTGAGACTCATTACTAATGGCTTTCAAATCAGTGGGAGGCAAGTTTGGAAACGTGTTCATCATCATTACTGGTAAATATTGATTAAGGTTCCACCCACGCCTTAGAAGCAGGAGGTAGTGTTAGCTTCTCTGCTAAGGTTTTATAACACAGAAATCTTCAAGTAGAGAAGTACTCTCTCCTATCCCAACTGGAAGAACCAAGGAGAATTTCATGGAGGGTTTTATTTTGGGGGCTAGGTCTTAAACAATGATTAGAATTTCCATCAGCATGAGAACACTTCCAAACTTGTTATAAGGCCAGTGTCATCTGATATCAAAGCCATAGGCACAACAGAAAAAAAAAAAAAAAAAAAAACAAAAGCAAAAACTATAGATCAATATCCCTAATGAATATGGATGCAAAAATCTTCAGCAAAATATTAGCAAACCAAATTTAACAAAACATTAAAAGGATCATATACCACAACTAAGTGGGATTTATTCCTAGGATGCAAGGATGCTTCAACATATGCAAATCAACCAGTGTGATATACAACATTAACAAAGGAGAGATAAAACCCCATGATTATTGATGCAGAAAGAGCTTTTGACAAAATTCAACACATAATTTACAATAAAAATTGTCAAATTAGATACGGAAGGAACTTATCTCAACACAATATATATTCATATCTGAACAATCTATAGCTAACATCATATGGTGAAAGACTGAGAGCTTTTCCCCTAAGATCTGGAACATGACAAGGATGCTACTTTCACCACTTCCATTCAACATGGTACTGGACATGCTAGGCAGAGCAATTAGGCAAGAAAAAAAAGTCATCCAAATCAAAAGGAAGAAGTAAAACTATCCTGTTTGCAAATGTCATGATCTTATATGTAGAAAACCCTAAAAAGACTTCATAAAAATTGTTAGAACTAATTAAGCAAAGTTGCAGGATATAAAAAATCGTTAGAAACAAATTCAGCAAAGTTACAGGATATAAAATCAACATACAAAAATCAGTTGTGTTTCTAAACACTAACAACAAATTATACAAAATGAAAATAAGAAAATAATTCCAATTACAATAGCACCAAAAAGAATAAAATAGGAATAACTTAATCAAGAAAGTAAAAGACTTGTACCCTAAAAGCTATAAAACACTAATGAGAGAAATTAAAGACATCCCATGTTCATGGATTGGAAGAGTTAATGAGTTAACAATGTTAAAGTGGTCATACTATCCAAAGTTACTTATAGATTCAATGTAATCCCTACCAAAATCCCATTGACATGTTTGTAGAAATAGAAAAAGCAATTCTTAAATTTATATGAAACCACAAAAGACCGCAAATAGCCAAAGCAATTTTGAGCAAAAAGAACAAAGCTGGAGGCATCATACTTTCTGGTTTCAAAAAATATTACAAACCTACAATAATCAAAACAACATGGCACTGGCATAAAAACAGACATATAGACCAATGGAATAGAATAGAGAGCCCAGAAATAAACCCATGCTTATGTGGTTAACACATCTTTGACAAGGGTGCCAAGAACACACAATGGGGAAATGTTAGTCTCTTCAATAAGTGATGCTGGGAAAACTGGATATCAACATACAAAAGAATGAAATTGAACCCTTATCTTACACTATACACGAAAATCAACTCAAAATGGATTAAACACTTAAATGTAAGACATGAAACCTTAAAACTTCTAGAAGAAAAACACAGAGGGAAATATTCCTGATTTTGACCTTAGTAATAATTTCTTGGATATGACAAGAAGCACAGACAACAAATGCAAATATAGAAAGGTGGGATTACATCAAACCAAAAGCTCTGCACACCAAAGCAAACAATCAACAAAATGAAAAGGCAACCTACAAAATGGGCAAAAATACTTGCATACTGCATATCTGACAAAGGGCTAATACTCAAAACATATAACTCCTACAACTCAACAGCAAAAAACAAAACAAAGAACTCAATTAAAAAGTGAACAAAGAAACTGAATAGACATTTCTCCAAAGAAGATATACAAAAAGTCAACAGATGTATGAAAAGGTGCACAATACCACTAATCATCAGGGAATGCAAATCAAAATTGCAATGAACTATGATATCACACTTGTTAGGATGGCTATCATCAAAACAAACAAATAACAAATATTGGTGAGGCTGTGCAGAAAAGAGAACCCTTGTACACAGTCTATGGGAATGTAAATTGGTGCAGTCACTACAAGAAACAATATGGGTTTCCCTCAAATATTAAAACCAGAACTACCATATGATTGAGAAATCCTACTTCTGGTTATATATCCAAAGAAAATAAAATCAGAATGTTGAAGAGATCTGCACTCCCATTTTCACTGTGGCATTATTCACAATAGCAAAGGTGTGGAAACAACCTAAATGTCCAATAACAGATGAATGGATAAAGAAAATGCAGTATCACTCAGCCTTAAAAAGAAGGAAATTCTGCCGTTTGGGAAAACATGGATGAACCTGGAGGGCATTATGCTAAGTGAAATAAGCCAAAAATAGAAGGGCAAATACTTACATGATGGACAACCACTTCTATGATCAATCTAAAATAGTCAAACTCATGGAAACAGAGAGTAAAAAATAGTGATTACCAGGGGATAGGAGGAGGAGGAAATGAGGAGATATTAGTCAAAGGGCACAAAGTTTCAGTTATACAAGATTAAGAAGTCCAAGGGACCTACTATCCAGCAGTGTCTATAGTTAACATATACTAGAAGATTGATCTTACATTAACTGTATTTATCACAATAATAATAATAATTAATAGTGTGGGAAACTTTGGATTTTTTTAAAAAAGAATTTCTTTTAAAAAATATGTAGTACTTTTAATGTAGCCAATTGATTCTCACAGAATTTTTCTAATTTTTTTCATCAACTTTTAGTTTAAGTTCCAGATTACATGTGCAAGATGTACGGGTTTGTTACCTAGGTAAGAGAGTGCCACGATGGTTTACTGCACAGATCAACCCATCACCTGGGTATTAAGCCCAGAATCCATTAGCTATTCTTCCTGATGCTCTCCCTCCCCCGACTCCCCTGACAGGCCCCAGTGTGTGTTGTTTCCCCGGCATGTGTCCATGTGTTCTCATCCTTCAGCTCCCACTTACAAGTGAGAACGTGCAGTGTTTAGTTTTCTGTTCCTATGTTAGTCTGCTGAAGATAACAGCTTCCAGCTTCATCCATGTTTCTGCAAAGGACAGGATCTCATTCCTTTTTATGGCTACATCGTATTCCATGGTATATATGTACCACATTTTCTTTATCCTGTCTATCACTGATGGGCGTTTGGATTGATTCCATGTCTTTGCTATTGTGAATAATGATACAATGAACACACATGCGCATGGTTCTTTATAATAGAATTATTATATTCCTTGGGGTATATATCCAGTAATGGGATTGCTGGGTCAAATGGTGTTTCTGTTTCTAGATCTTTGAGAAATTGCCACACTGTCTTCCAAAATGGTTGAAGTAATTTACACTCCAACCAACAGTGTAAAAGTGTTCCTTTTTCTCTACAACCTCACCAGCATCTGTTGTTTCTTGACTTTTTAATAATCGCCATTCTGACTGGCATGAGGTGGTATCTCATTGTGGTTTTGATTTGTATTTCTCTAATGATCAGTACACCAACAACAGGCATGCAGAGCGCCAAATCATGAATGAACTCCTGTTCACAATTGCTACAAAGAGAATAAAATACCTAGGAATACAGCTAACAAGGGAAGCAAAGGACCTCTTCAAGGACAACTATAAACCATTGTTCAAGGAAATCAGACAGGACACAAACAAATGGAAAAGCATTCCATGCTCATAGATAGGAAGAATCAATATCATGAAAATGTCCATATTGCCCAAAGTAATTTATAGATTCAACGCTATTCCCATTAAACTACCATTGACGTTCTTCACAGAATTAGAAAAAAACTATTTTAAAATTCATATGGAACCAAAAAAGAACCCATACAGCCAAGACAATCCTAAACAAAAAGAACAAAGCTGGAGGCATCACGCTACCTGACTTCAAACTATTCTATAACCAAAACAGTGTGGTACTGGTACAAAAACAGACGTATAGACCAATGGAACAGAATAGAGAACTTGGAAGTTAGACCACACACCTACAACCAACTGACTGTTAACAAACCTGACAAAAACAAGCAATGGGGAAATAATTTCCTATTTAATAAATGGTGCCGGGAACTGGCTAACCACATGCAGAAAACTGAAACTGAACCCCTTCCTTACACCTTATATAAAAATTAACTCAAGATGGATTAAAGACTAAAATGTAAAAACCAAAACTATAAAAACCCTAGAAGAAAATCTAGGCAATACCATTTAGGACATAGGCATGGGCAAAGGTTTCATGACAAAAACGCCAAAAGCAATTGCAACAAAAGCAAAAATTGACAAATGGGATCTGATTAAACTAAAGAGCTTCTGCAAAGCAAAATAAACTATCATCAGAGTGAAAATACAACCTACAGAATGGGAGAAAACTTTTGCCATCTATCCATCTGACAAAGGTCTAATATCCAGAGTCTACAAGGAACTTAAACACATTTGCAAGAAAAAAACAAACAAACCCATTAAAAAATGGCCAAAGGACATGAACAGACACTTCTCAAAAGAAGACATTCATGCAGCCAACAAACATATGAAAAAAAGCTCAGCATCATTGATAATTAGAAAAAAAGAATTTCAACTAGCAAAAAGGGGTAAGGAGACCAGACAAAGCACCAGTACAGGGAAATAATCAATTCTGGAGTAAGATGGAGTAGCATGAGTTACAGACAGCTTTGGATGTTATACCAGATTATTCAAGCATTATCACGTAGAATTGTACCTCTGAGAAGTTCAATAAAGGATCATTACTTTAAAAAAAATGGTTTCAAGTAATAATTGCTAAGAACTACAATCACAGTTTCATAAAAATATATAGACTATAAATATCTATACATACATAATAAAGAGATTTCATATATATAGTACATATACGTTTTTTAAAAGATTTCAGTGAGTTAAAAATGGTTAACACTGATTGAAGATGTATTGCATTCTGGGTGTTCTTCATTCATTAGTTCTTTTTATCCCCACGACAACCCTTTAAAACAAGTGTTATTATTATCCTGATTTTGCAGACAAGAACTGCATCAACTTGCCCACATTCTCACATTTAGTAAGAAGCAGTGCCAGGATTTGAACATTGCCTGTGTCTGTTAAACTCCAAAGTCCATCTCCTTAATCACCAAGCCCAACTCCTTACAAAATGATTCATACCAACATGTCAACAGTGGTTAATTTCAGGTGGAGCGATCATAGGGAACGATTTTCTATTTTGTACTTTGTACTATTTTGTATTCTTCCCTAATTTTCTGCAAGCAAGGTATATTACTTTATATTTATATTGTGAAACATACCACATTTAGAAAGCAAGCATAAAGCATAAATTTATAGCTTAATATACCATAGAATAAACTCCATGGAACCATCATCTATATCAGCACCCCAGGAGCCCTGTCTGATCACAGCTCCCTCCCACGTAAAGATAACTGTTCTCCTCACTGCCAAGTCGTCATGACCTTGTCTTCCTTTAAAATCACCATCTAATCATGTATCTCGAAAAAATGTAGGTTAATTCTGCTCATTTTGAATATTATATAAATGGAATTACATAGTCTGTGTTCTGTTGGGACTGACGCCTTTCTCTCAGCATTATGTTTTTTAAGAATGTTATTTTCCTAATATAAAAAAATTCATTAATGTTGTAAAATATTTTAAACCTGGAATCACACAAGGACCTCCTCAACCTGACTCAGTTGACACCTTCCCAACTGTTACGTTCTAAGCAGGACCAGTCCACCTTAAAACTAGAATTTGTTTCCTTCAAATGTCATGGCCAGAAAAAAGAGGGGTCAGGGCCCATAGCTGGCCCCCATTTCCTGCTTGGGCCAGCTTGCCTTCCACCAGGCCAGCTCAGCCAGCTGCCTGTAAGTGGATTATTCAATTCACTGCCACATTTTCTGAATCACTACCTAACTCACCAATCATGGGTTTCTCTGCCCAGGGGGCACTATGACCTTTGGTGCAGAGGAAAGTGGCTGTGCTCCTTGGAGCTGCCTGCCTTCTTTCTTGGTGGACAATCCAAAATGCTTTCAACTTGAGGGTCTACAAAATGCACTCCCCACTTTCTTCTCTTCCTCCCTCTCTTCCTTCTCCTCCTTTTCTTGTCTTTCTCCTCGAATATTTTTTTTATGGAAATTTTCAAACATACATCAAATTACAGAGAATAATATAATGAACCCCCATGTAACCTCAACAATGATCAACACATTCCATCCTTTTTTCTCCTACACACCCACCCAATGTTTCCCCATTCCTACTGGATTATTATTTTTCAACTTTTATTTTAGATTCAGGGGGTGCATGTGCATGCATGGGTTTAATGCACCATGCTGAGGTTTAGGGTAGAAATGATCTCATCACCCAGGTACCGAGCATAGTACCCAACAGTTTTTCAACCCTGTACTTTTCCCTCCCCCATTTTTGAGTTGCCAGTGTCTACTGTTGCCATCTTTAAGCATGAGCACCCAATGCTTACCTCCCACTTATGAGTGAGAACACACAGTATTTGATTTTCAGCCCCTGCATTAATTTGCTTAGGATAGTGGCCTCCAGCTCCATCCATGTTGCTGTAAAGGACACGATTTCATTCTTTTTTATGGCTGTGTAGTATTCCATGGTGTATATGGGCCACATTTTCTTCACTCAGTCTGCCATTGATGGGCACCTAGGTTGATTCCATGTCTTTGCTATTGTGAACAGTACTGCAAAGAACATTGCAGTGAGTGCATGTGTCTTTTTAGTAGAATGATTTGTTTCTTTTGGATACATATCCAATAAGGGACTGCTGGACTGAATGGTAGTTCCATTTTAAGTCCTTTGAGAAATCTTTGAACTGCTTTCCACTGTGACAGCCTCACAAACATCTGTGGGGTTTCGTTTTATTCTTTTTTTGACTTTGTTATAATAGCTATTCTGATTGAAGTGATAGGGTGTCTTATTGTGGTTCTGATTTTCATTTCTCCGATGATTAGTGATGTGAAGTATTTTTTCATGTTTGTTGGTGGCTTGTATGTCTTCTTTTGAGAAGAGTCTGTTCATGTCTTTTGCCCATTTTTTAATGGGTCCTACTAAATTATTTTGAAATAAATCCAAGATGTGTCATTTGTGAATATGTCAGTATATATCTTAAAAATATAATGTATCATTTTAAGAACATAGCCAAAATACAATTCTCATAATTCCTTAATTTCATCAAATATCAAATTGGCCTTCAATTTTTCTCCATCATTTTATAAGTGTTTCTATATAGTTGTATTCAAATCAAGTCCAAAATGAAGTTCACACATTGCATTTTGTTCAAACATCCTGCTTTTGTGGGAAATGGTATTTGGAGACTATAAACTGGATTCTGGATTTCTCATTGCTATAGAGTTGGTCACTGCTTCTAGGACTTCTTGGGTTTACAGAAGTAGGAAATACAAACTGTGTGTATATATGTGTTTGTGTGTGTATGTTTAAAACAGAAGCTACAGTGTAAGTTTAAACAGATATTTCTAATTCAAAATTTAAATTACAGAACTTTTACTTGAACTCTTTAATTTTATATTTGTATCTCTTTTATGCTGAAAATCTTGGTTTCTAATTACATCATTATCTACTTGCTTCATTTTACTATATATATGTCTGTGTGTGTGAAATAGTCTTTTTTTTTTTTTTTTTTTTTTTTTGAGACGGAGTCTTGCTCTGTCGCCCAGGCTGGAGCGCCCTGGCACGATCTCGGCTCACTGCAAGCTCCGCCTCCCAGGTTCACGGCCATTTTCCTACCTCAGCTCCTGGGTAGCTGGGACTACAGGCACCAGGCGCCCGCCACTACACCAGGCTAATTTTTTGCATTTTTTAGTAGAGACGGGGTTTCACTGTGTTAGCCAGGATGGTCTCGATCTCCTGACCTCATGATCTGCCCGCCTCGGCCTCCCAGAGTGCTGGGATTACAGGCGTAAGCCACCGCGCCTGGCCGAAATAATCTTAGAATAATAATATTAATATTATTTCTAATGATATTTTTACTTGACAATAGTTGATTTTTAGTTCTTTTGTCCTCAGAATGTATTTCACTTCATATGCACAATTAAATTACTGTGTTTTAAAAGTCATTTGAAATTATCTTTGTGTGCCTCCAACTGGACACACAATTAGGTTTGCTTGTTTCACATTTCTTTTGGGGTTCAGGGATTGTTATTTTCATTTTTAATTATGTTTTGTAATCATGGAAGTCAAATTTGCAGAAAAGGTACATTCCAGACCAGGCGCAGTGGCTCACTCCTGTAATCCCAGGACTTTGGGCGACTGAGGCAGGTGGATCACCTGAGGTCAGGAGTTTGAGACCAACCTCACTAACATGTTGAAACCCCATCTCTACTAAAATACAAAAATTGGCTGGGTGTGGTGGTGCACACCTGTAATCCCAGCTACTCAGGAGGCTGAGGCAGGAGAATCGCTTGAACCCGGGAGGCAGAGGTTGCAGTGAGCCGAGATCATACCATTGCTCTCCAACCTGAGCAACAGAGTGAGACTCCATCTCAAAAAAAAAAAAAAGGGTACATTCCAAGAAGTCTAGCATCTGTCCCTGTTCCCTCCACCTGTTCCTTCCCTCTCCTGATAGATAACTAGTTTTTCAAAAATTATTATTATTATCATTATATCATCTGCTAACAGGTATAAATATAAATAACATATAATAAATATAAATAACATATAAAAATATAAATAAAAAGAATGCATTTCCAAATGGCAAAGAAAGATTTCTGCTTTTTAAGTAGTAATCATGAAATGCTTTTAAGTGAACAGCATTGCTATGTTTCTTTTGAGATCTTTCCTCTGAATAATTTCTGAGTGTTCAGAGTCATTTACAAAAAGAGATAGGATTTACCCATTTAATGGATAAGGAAATAGGAAAAGAGGGAGAAATTTTCACAAAAGCACAGAGCAAATTCAGCCAAGATTCCGACCAGCTACTTTGCAGGCACTGATCTATCCAATAGCTATCACAGGGCAGCCCCAACCTGCAGATACTCTGATGCTCTACGTCTGAAGCGGGTCCAAGCACCTGTTTTGGCAAAGCTTCCTAGGTGATTCTGAGCAGCAGTCAGGTGGACAAATCACTAGTTTAAGCCAGTGACACCCAAGCAGGCCTCTTTTGGAGAATGTCAAAGCAGCTTGTTGTTGTGGTAGCAAATCTTGCATCCAAGACTCAGGACGGCAAGAAACATGACCATATTTTTCTTTACTACAGTTTAATCTGTTCTGATTTCTCATTGCACCAGAAAACAGATGCCAAATCTTGGCCAAAATGATGACCCCAACCCCACTTCCCCACATATGCTTCTAAGTTCCCAGGAGCATTGAGGGGTGGGAGTAGAGGGAGATCTGATTCAGCCATCACCTCATCCACCCTCATTGCTGGGTCTCACAGAAGGCTGCTGCTAAGTCATGGCTCATTCTGGCCATGGGGTCGTTCAGTTTCCACAGCTCCCTGGCCAGCTCTGATGCCATATGCATAGCACTGAAGTCATCCCATGGGGCTACACCCTCAGAGGCCCTGGCTGTTTAGATTGGATTTACCATACAACCCTTTCTTTTTCTGGAGCTCCACCCAGAAATGGGAAATGAGTTGCTGTGACTCTTACATTCCATAAACTGACCTGAGGATTTTTGCCATATCCACCTGCCCTAACCTGGATTTGACCCCGGGAGCAAAGATGCAGGATCATCTTCTCAGTGAACCACTAACTTCTATATACTTGTTGCTTCTCCTTTCTACAGTCCAAGGAATCTTTATGTAGACTGGGCTAAAGTATCCTTGTTCTTAATTAGCCAATATCTCTCATCCTTTTTATTATATGTTATTTATATTTATATCTGTTAGCAGATGGCATAATGATAACAATAATAATAATGTTACCAATAATCTATGCTACCAGTTCCTTTTGTTCCCCCTAAGGCCAGGATTTTGTATGCAAAATTTTGGAAGCATCACCCTTTTGCTTTGTTACCACATCCCTTACCAGGGCTACCATGTTGTGCAATTCCAGGGAGTATTGTGCACAAAGCCTGGGTGGACTGATTCAGTGCACGACCTGAACTGCAGTATGGGTACGCACAGCTGTATGTGCTGCAGAAATCTTGACCACATAGCCATACACTCTGAATGGGGAAAATAAATTCCACTGGGGAAATAACATTAGTTAGGGCTTCAAAAGCATTGTCCTGCCACTTAGTAAAGCTCCAGATGGGGAGTCTGGAGGGTCATTTGGATGTTTGGAGCAAAATATTAAAGGTGAAAGTGACCTTCCTCTCCTTGTTTTTCTGTACCTCCTTGCCAATCTTATCACCTTGGTATACCAAAGAAAATCTCAGCCTGCCTCATCTGAGCCTCAAACAACCTGGGATCAAGAGGATAAGCTGGAAATATCACAAATATGACCCACGAAAGCGCTTCAGACCCCTGCCCAGAGAGAGGAAAGCACCGAGCGTTGGCATCATGGAGCACTTGCGCAAAGTCAGTTCTCATTGATGAGCTTCCAAACACCAGAATAATTCAAAAAGAACCTCTTCAAAGATACCTGGTCTCCGATCTGTCCCCAGTCCCCACATTCTAAAAATCAACCAGTTACCATGGCAGCTGCTGTCCAATCAAAACATTCCCATTTATAGAAAGTGGCTGAAAACATTTGAATCTGACGGGGTCTGGTCGCCGAGCAGAGGATGTCACTCCACCAGACACAAAGGATGCTTTATCCAGAAACCATGGAGAGCACCTGGTCTGAGAGGGAGAGACTCCAGGTCCTGGCACCAATGCACTGTGAACAGGCATTCTACCCAGATTGTGTTCCCGCTGACACTTGTAGGGCCTATGTCATCATCATCCATTCATTCATTCACTAGATAACATCAAGCACCTTCTCTGTGCTGAGCAAGGTGCTGAGGTTAAATGGTGAATAATGCGGTGTTCCTGTGGTCACCAAGGCAATTTTGATGAGGAAGTTGATAAAAAAGCAGAGAATGGCAACCCAGTGTGATTTAAATAATAATAAGAAGAAAATAAAAACCATGACAGCAGATGTGTGGGGACTGCGGAGACACCTGCCCAGGCATGGGGTCAAAGGTATTTTCCAGGTGAAACCTGAGTCTTGAGGGCTGAGCTGGTGTAGCTGAGATGGTGTGGGGAGTGCATAGGAAGGATGAAAGGGCCCCGGGCAAAGACACATGAAAAAGCCCAACAGGGGGAAGAGCATTCCATCCAAGGCACCTCAAGACTAGCTCAGTCGGCTGGGCACGGTGGCTTACTTCTGTAATCCCAGCACTTTGGAGGTCGAGGGGGGCAGATAACCAGGTAAAGAGTTCAAGACCAGCCTGACCAACATGGTAAAAACCCGTCTCTACTAAAAACACAAAAATTAGCCAGGTTAATTAGTGGTGGCTCAAGCCTGAAATCACAGCTACTCAGGAGGCTGAGGCAGGAGAATCACTTGAACCCAGGAGGCAGAGGTTGCAGTGAGCCGAGATTGCGCCATTGCACTCCAGCCTGGGCAACAGAGCAAGACTCCGTCTCAGAAAAAAAAAAGAGTAGCTCAGTCACTGGCTCAGAATGAATGATGAAGGCAAAGACAAGAAGAATTGCAGTTCAAGAAAAATGTAGGGACAGAAAAAGGAAGGTCCCTTGCTTCTCTGCAGGCATTTGGTTGCCTGGCTTCCATTTAAAGTGGAACAGCCCAGGAAGAGATTAGTTGATAACTAGCTAAGAGGAGGTTCTGTGTTTTGAGGGAGAAGGGTAGTATCCTCAAGAAGAAAGGAGCTAAGAGGGTAAAGGGGGGGCAACGTGGCCACAGCCCCCCACTGCCTGTTCAACCACGAGCTGGAGAAGCAATCAAACAGGACGCCCCCCCTTCCAACCTTCTGTCTGCTCAGAGCATCTTTGCTGCCTAAATCTACAGGATCATGCTGTGGCAACTTCCAGATCATTCCATCCAACCCTTCTAGGGGGTGAATAACAGTTTATTGCACATGAACCCAGGAGTGGCACTGTGCTCAGTACTTTCCATGCAAAATCTATTCATTTCTGAAACCATGTTTGAGGATGGGCATAGTGGCTAACACCTTTAATCCCAGCAATTTGGGAGGCTGAAATGGGAAGGACTGCTTGAGCCCAGAAGTTTGAAGATAGCCTGGGCAACATGGTAAAACCTGTGTCTACAAAAAATTAAAAATTAGCCAGGCATAGTGGTGCATGCCTGTGGTCCCAGCTACTCGGGAGGTTGAGGTGGGAGGATCACTTGAGCCTAGGAGGTTGAGGCTGCAGTGAGCCATGATTGCACCGCTGCACTCCAGCCTGGGTGACAGAATGAGACCCTGTCTCAAAAAAAGAAAGAAAGAAACTTAGGGCCAGGCACAGTGGCTCATGCCTGTAATCCTAGCACTTTGGCAGGCCAAGGTAGGTGGATCACTTGAGGCCAGGAGTTTGAGACCTCATCTCAAAACTGGCAAAACCCCATCACTATTAGCCGGGCATGGTGGTGCTCGCCTGTAATCCCAGCTACTCAGGAGGCTGAGACATGAGAATCGTTTGAACCCAGGATGCAGAGGCTGCAGTGAGCTGAGATCATGCCACTACTCTCCAGCCTGGGCAACAGAGCAAGACCCTTTCTCAAAAGAAGAAAAAGAGAAAGAAAAAAATCACAGAACGATGGCTTTGTAGCCATCTTAGAGAGTAACTAAACTTCTCCTTTAACAGGGGTCTCTGGATAGGGATGGAGGGGGAGAATCCAACTACCAAATTTAACATTGTAGGAAATTATACTGATAGAGTCTTTATGAGTGTGGAAAGTATTAGCAATAGGTACAGAGAAAACGAAGCAGATATATAGTATTTAGTAGCTGCAGGGAAAAAAATTAAAGTCATGTTTGAGCACCTTCTATGCAACAGGCAATATAATTCAGATACTGGTGACATGGCCCTAGAAAAAAATAAACTCCTTGTACTCGAGGAACTTATATTCTTGGGAAGGGGGGGATAGACAAAACCAAATAGATATGTAAGATGACAAGAGGTTATAAGTAGTCTAAGAAAAATAAAATTCAGTAAAGTAACAGAGAATGATGGCAAGGGAAGAGGGTCCAAAGGGGATCATCTGAGCTGAGACCTGGGTGAGGGGAGGGAGAGAGCCACGCGGAATCTGGAGGAAGAAGGTGTCACACTGTGGGAACAGCAAGTGCAAAGTTCCTGTGGCAGACAAGCTACTGCCATGTTCCATCAGTGAGGCTGGGGAGCAGGGACAAGGTGAGAGCTGGAAGACCAGGTAGGAGGGGGGCCAGGTGGTCACATCAACCTCATAGCAACACGACAGAGTGGGGTACTGTTGTTCCCACATTACAGATGAAGAAACCGAGGTTAAGGAATATGCCCAGGGTCCCAAACCTTTGCCAGGCAGAGCTGGGATTCAAACCCAGCCACTCAATCTTTAATCATGTGCCTCCAATTATTCCTTAGCGTGTCTGTGCCAAAGAGCTATGGATAATTTAAAACAGAGTAATAAGATTCCAACCTCCCCCAAAGTTCCCCTAAATCCCAGCAACTCCATACCTAAAAATGTGAGAAGATCATCAAGAACTTGAACAAAGATTTAGCTACTTTGTAATAGCAAAATGACTAGACAACAGCTTCTCCTTAATAATAGGCAACTGAAAAATAAAGTTATAATACATGCACGCAAAAGATGAATCATGCATGGTCATTTTTAAAGACATTGTAGAAGAGTGCGCAACAACAAGGAAAGATGGTCAAAATATGTCACTGAAACTAAGCAATACATATAGTAGAATCTCATTTTTTGTAATAAATAATATGTAAATGTATGCAGAGGCAAAAGACTGGAAAAAAATAAACCAAAATGTTAATAATGGCTAACCCAAGGAGTGGGATTGTGGGTGTTGTGTCTTGGTTTTACTTAGCAATATTTACTACAATGAATATAAATTATTTTTGCCCAGCCTGGGCAACATAGCAAAACCCCCTCACTACAGAAAATATGAAAAACTTAGCTAGGCATGGTGGCAAATGCCTGTAATCCCAGCTACTTGGGAGGCTGAGGCAGGAGGATTGTTTGAGCCTGGGTGATTGAGGCTGCAGTGAGCCATGCATTCCAGCCTGGGTGACAGAGCAAGACCCTGTCTCAAAAAAAAAAAAAAAAAAAAGATTTTTGCAAAGAAAAAGTTTGCATGCACACAGGCACACACAGACACACACGTGCACACACACAGTTCACCAGAAAGCTTTCCAGGTTGGCTGGCCACTGGGCACAGGGGACCTGAGCTGCTCTACGCCCCCATCCTACACTCCACTGTGTGCAGAAAATGAGGTTCTGCACCATTAAAGTCCCACTCAGGTTGGAGACCCCTATAATGAGGCAGGTCCCTGGCCAGAGCAGGAAAATTTAAGACATACTGGTAGCCTCACCTCCCTTCTCAACAAGGACTTCGCGATGCAAAGCTGGGGTTTGGGAGGGTGCAGGATCGCAGCAGAAGCTTCGGTGGCACATCAGCAAGGGTGCCAGAGCTTCAGGGTAATTAGCGCTAGACTTGTCAAAGGGCCTGGTGCTATTTTTAAAATCTTTCCAACACATGTGGTTTCATAAAGGATTCCAGTTCTTCTTCTCAGTCCACCCAGTGCTCTAGGAAGGCAAATGAACCATTTAATAATTTAGTGGAAATCACCCAGAGCTTTAGGGGAAGATGCGTTCACCCCGTCATATATTTGCTACCCTTCCTTCTAATTAAGCCAGTCAGAACTTTCTCACCTGCAGCATTGTTTCTTTCATCCTTGGAGACACCTGGAGCCACTCACTGACCAGAATGTACTAAACCCCTGCTGCAGGGGGCATTTCAGCAGAGGAGCTTCAGAGCCAATCTGCTGGCCCTGCTGCTCACCAATGTGTGACCTTGGGTGGGGTATTTCACCTTTAGAGCACTAAGCTTCCAGGGGTGTTGTCTTCAGTCAAAGGTCAGCAAACTATGGCCCTCAGACTCAATCCGGCCCACCTCTTGTTTCTATAAATAAAGTTTTATTGGAACACAGTCATGCAGATTCATTTACATATTGCCTATGGCTGCTTCTTTGCTACAGAGTTGAGTAGTTGTGACAGAGACTACATGGCCCACAAAGCCTAGAATATATATATATATATATATATATAAAATATGTGTGTGTGTGTGTGTATGGAGAGAGTGAGAGAGGAGAGAGAGAGAGAGACAGAGAGAGAGAGATTGAGGGCCTCACGCTGTTGCCCAGCCTAGAGTGCAGGGCACATTCATGACTCACTGCAGCCTTGACCTCTTGGGCTTAAGAGGTCAGCCTCAGCCTCCCAAGTAGCTGGGATTACAGGCACGTGCCAACACACCCAGCTAATTTTTGTATTTTTTAGTAGAGACAGTTTTGCCATGTTGCCCAGGCTGGTCTCGAACTCCTGGGCTGAACTGATCTGCCCGCCTTGGCCTCCCAAAGTCCAGGGATTACAGGGGTGAGCCACAGTGCCAGGTCTAGAATATTATCCGGCCCTTTACCAAAGAAGTTTGCCAACCCTGCCTTAGCTCAGACCCTCAGAAGCAGAGCTTGAGATGAGAATTTGGGTATAAACGACTTACCAAGCAAGTGCGACCAGGAGAAGCCAAGGAGAAAGCAAGGGAAGCAGGACAGTGAAGGAAAAGAGACCACCAACGGTGTGATGTCGGGCAACATCCTGCCCCAGCCTGCTCCTGTGGGAGACCTTCTGGGTCCCGGACAGGTGAATCGACTCAGGGAGGCCCTGAAGAGGCAGCAGGTGTGAGCTGGGAGGAACAAAAGCCACAGAAGCTCAGCGGGGAGGCCCAGAATGTGTAACGGGGAATGCAGGGGATCCGGGCAGAGCTCTCATGGGTTGGCCTCAGCTGTTAATAACTGCTCCAATTTAGAACGCTTTTACAGGGACGAGGCCTTGGGCCAACATACATTTCCATGTTTACTCCTTGCCACAAACTTAGGGGTGGGAAGTATCTGAGGCCACTTTGCAGCTGAGAATGAAATGAGATCACACAGACAAAGTACTCAGCCCAGCACCAACCCCACAGAAAGCACTCACTGAGAGGAAGCTGGATGTGTCTGGAAGCTGGTCGTGCACTGAGTTTGGGGAACACAGGGGTCATAGGGAATCTAGCATGTAACTAGCAGGAACTTCTAACAGAGCCCTCGTCAGTCATCCTATCAGGGAGGTCAGAGAAGGAGGCTCCGGGGAATCTTGAAAGAGGGGTGGGAGTTGCCAAGGTGGGGAAAGAGCTTTTTCCAACACAGGTCACAGCAACACAAAAGCTAGGCGGTGGGGAACAACGGACACATTCCAGCAGCCTCGAGGAGTTCGGCGTAGGTGGAGTGAAGACTGAGAGGGGTGGTAAGGGGAGATGAGGCCGGGCGGGAGGAGAGTACACCCTCGGGGATGGAGAGCCAATGAAGATTATAAACGAGGAGTTCTGCAGTGAGGCTGGCATTTTGGAATGCTCGTCCTGGTTTTGGTTGAGAGCACAATTTAGAGAACAGAGGCTGGAGGTGGCAGGCTGGAGTGAGAGCCTACTGCAGCTGTCCAGCCAATTAAGCCCTGTCGGAAGAATGGCTGATGCCACAGTCTGTGCGATGCTGAACAGCAGTAGCCAGGCTGACCAGGCCCCGCTCTCCGGCTGTGACTGACCTTCAGATGCAGGCAGCAGAGGGAAGAGGACAAAGGTGCACCGCTGGGGAAAGGCAAGCAGCTGGCACCCAGGGCACCAAAGGCCCGCACAGCGAGCATCAAGGCCAGCAAGGGCACAAAGCCAGCTGTCACCTGTCCTCTGGGCCAGGCCAAGGGGTGCTGGCCTCCTGGCCACCTCCTTGGGGGAACAGTACCCCCATTGTCATGACTTGTTCACAGATTCCCAGACCTCCTAGTGCTATCAAAGGAGACTTGTACTAAAGGTTGATTTATTTGTTATTTTTTAATTGTGCATTTTTATGGATTTAGGGATACATGGATATATTGCACAGTGGTAAAGTTTGCCTTTTTGTGTACTCATCACCCTATTTGGTTTTTTTGGTTTTTGATTTTTTTTTTTTTTAGAGACAGGGTCTCATTCTGTTGCCCAGGTTGAGTGCAGTGGCGCAATCATAGCTCACTGCAGCCTCCAACCCCTGGGCTCAAGCGATCCTCTGTCTTAGCTTCCTGAGTGGCTGTGACTGTGGGTGTGCACCACCACGCCTAGTTCGTTTAAAAAACATTTTGTGTAAAGTTGGAGTCTTGCTATGTTGCCTAGGCTGGTCTTTAACTCCTGCCCTCAAGGGATGCTCTTGCCTCGGCCTTCCAAAGTGCTGGGATTATGGACACGAGCTCCCATGCCCGGCCCATTGAAGCTTAGAGTTCACATCAAGAAGGGAGGCACCTTTTCTAACCTGCCCTTAGAGGTTCTGGGAGTCAATAATGTGGTGTGCATACTACACATTCCCAGATGGTTCATCCCCCAAAGAATCTATTTCTCTATTTCCTTTGGTCCTGGGCCCTGAATCATCCAAGTGTCCACCCTTTATAATTACAAATCTGTGTGTGTGTGTGTGTGTGTTGCACATGTGCATGCACACATGTACAGTCAGACACGTTTCACAGTTCCTCAAATGCCACCACTGAAAGATTTATTCCTATAGTCCAACCTCCTGGGAGAAGGAGGGTGCAATACATGAAGTCACCAACACCTTAGTGTGAATTTATGAATCAGATCCTTCCCTCTGCATCAGCCAGGTGTTAAGAAAATACCAACGATCTGAGGAGAAAGCTTACTGAAAAGGGATGGCATTTTTGGCAGGGGTGGGGAGAGAGGGGACTGTAGGCAGGAGGGATGTGACTTTCCTTTCCACCCAATCTTGGCCAGCCCAATGCTCTTAGTCAGGAGTCAGCAAACTTCATCTGAAAATGGCCAGATAGCAAATGCTTTCAGCTTTGCAGGCCATAGAGTTTGTCACAACCACTCAGCCTTGCCATTGTAGCACAAAAGTGGCCAGAAACAATATGCAAAGGGATGAGGGCGGCTGTGTTCCAAAACAACTTTATTTATGGACACTGCAATTTGGATGTCATATAATGTTCACAAAGTATTATTCCTCTTTTGATTTTTTCCAGCCATTTACAAATGCAAAAGCCATTCTTAGCTTGCAGACCACACACACACACACACACACACACACACACACACACACACGAGGTGGCTGGATCTGCCTGTGAGCCCTGACCCCTTTCCCATCGTGTTGAGATGCCCTCTCCCCAAGGACAAGCCCTCAGTCTTTTTTTGCTGGGTGCCATCCTCGCCTCCCTTTCTCCAGACCTAGAGGGAAAAAAAGTGGCTCCTTGTTCTGTGTGCTTTGTCCATGATCCCTGAGGATCTGCTTTCAAGTGTGGAGGTGATGACAGGGAGACAAATGGCTGGCGTGCAGGTGAGCCACCAGCGGCGGGCTGCCACAGAACAGTGGCTGCAGGGTTCATGCCAGTTGACTGAGAAGTGAGCCCAGGTGGGCTCCGTCTGCCTGCCACTCCCCAGCCCACATCCCATGCATCAGGCGTCATCAGGTCCATCTGCCACGCTTTCGGGACACTCTTCAGGCACCTCTCACGAATCCAAAGGGTATTTATTGTCATTATTACCACCTGACTTTACACATATCATTCCCATTAATAAAAATAACAATACTCACTTCTTACTGAGTACTTAGTCTGTGCTAGGTGAGAGCTAAGCTCTCTGGCTTGTATTCACTAAGTGGGCCAGGCTCCGTGTGAAGTGTTTTGCATGCAACTAGTGCGCTCAGGCACCTACAGCTCCAGTGCTATTATTAACTTCATTTCATGGATGAGAAAACGGAGGCCAGAGAAGCTCACAACACCCAAGGTCACAGAGCTGGGTGGGTCTGTGTGACTCTAAAGCCAGGTTCTTTGTCACCAGGTGCCCTCGCCTCTCCCTATCTCACAGCCACTCTGCAAGATTGTATTAGGATTCCAGGTCTTTGGATGCAGAAATAGAAACTCTGAGAAGTCAAAGTGTTAGTCCAAGTTCATACAGTGGGTAAAGGGTGGTGTGAGAATGCTTTGTTGGCACGCCACTGATATGGAGAGATGTAGGGGCACTTGCCTGTATGTGAAAATGCACATTTCTGGAAGCTTCAGAAACTTGGGTCCTAAATGAAGGGTTGGGGCTTCAACAAGTAGTGAGAGACAAATTGTAGCCCGAGAGCATGTCTTGTGTCTATTGGAAAAGGCTTGTGCAGGTGTGTTATCACAGAAGGGCTCTAAAGCATGTAAAGAGCCAGAGGAGAAGGCAGGGCAAGGAAGAAGTAGAGGTGCAGGTTCTGCTGAAGTCTGGCCCCAGCTGGATCCCATGGGGAGCTCTGGGGCATGAATGGTACTGCAGGGTTTTCCCACCTCAAGGCAAGGCACCCAGCCTCTATACCTCTTATATATCAGTCATTGGCTACGGATTGTCCCATGGTTGGGGTGGGAGGAGCACCTCTGTGCAAGGTGACAATTCTCCAGAGAATGGTCCATGTCTGAGCCTTGGCACCCAACACCCACAGCAGCTGGGGAATGGTGCACGATTGTCAGAGGGGATCTTGGCAGGTGCCATTGGCATCTACTATGAGTGGGAGACCCAGGAGGCCCAGGTATCACTAACTGGCTCTGCAATCCCTCGAAAATCACATGCCTTTCTCTTTCCTACCCTCCACCTCCGTCTTCCTCTCTTCTCTCTTGATCTTCTACCTGGTGGGCTGGGCTGCACCCAGGCTTCTGGCTCTTGTATCAGACCATCGGCAATGACAGCTGATCTGCAGACTCCAGGAAGCACCCTAGTTTGGCTTCTTCCGGCCTCGGCCTGCTCACCACTTGCCCCCTCCTGTGGCCTGCCTGTGAGGGGATTCCCACTGACGTGCTTAGGAAGGCAGCTCAGGGAGCAGCTATGAGGCAGGCAGCTCCTCCTGACCAGACGGTGCCGCGGCCCCCAGCAGGGCGAGCAGCTGCCCTCAGGACGGCAGCCCAAGTGGGCTTGCTGCCTGGCACTTACTTGCCAGGAGCTGAGCTGTCCCAGTGCGTGCAAGGGGTCATTTCTAGAGCTTCCAGAGGGGTCTTGACTCTATACACAGAAACATCCTTTTCCACTCCTCTGATCTTCATTCAGTCTTTCATTCATTCAACAATTATCCTGGTTGGGCGCGGTGGCTCATGCCTGTAATCCCAGCACTGTGGGAGGCTAAGGTGGATGGATCACGATGTCAAGAGATCAAGACCATCCTGGCCAACATGGTGAAACCCCATCCCTGCTAAAAATACAAAAAATTAGCTGGGCATAGTGGCACAAACCTCCCAGCTACTGGGGAGGCTGAGGCAGGAGGATCACTTGAACCCAGGAGGCGGAGGTTGCAGTGAGCCAAGATCGCATCACTGCACTCTAGCCTGGCAACAAAGCAAGACTCCATCTCAAAACACAAAACGAAACAAAAACAAACAAACAAAAACAAAACAAACAAAACAATGATCCCTTGAGTGCATATGGCCCATGAATGGTGTTGCAAGCTGAGAAGAAAAGTGATGAGCAAAACAGACAAGGTAGACAAGGCCCTACCTCCATTCTAGCCAGGGAGACAAATAAGACTGAGCACAGTAGGGTCACAGATTCACTTCGATAGATGTGCAAAGAAAATATCGTTCATTTGTTTTCCTGTAATTGATCTGATCTTCTTCAAGGGAAGAGGGGAATGGGGTGAAGAAATATCTTAAACTTACCTATTTATGGTTCTAGCTAACATGTCCGTCTTAGAAGCAACTACCTTCTCTTTCAGTGAAACTCATGGATCTGAAACTTGAAGAGCAAAGCCACGAATACCTTCAACCTTGGAACCATTGCCTCTGCCCTGAGTGGCTACTGGGCATGGGAGCAGTGGGAAACAAGCTTGGAGACAGCGCCGAAGGACCCCCGAGGTACACACCAGCCAAGTGTGTAAGGCCAGGCCCGGTGCAGTTTCAACACCCAGGGGTTCCCAAATTTACCTCTCTAGCCCAGACCTCTCCTCCAAATTCTGGGTCCCTAAATCCCCCTACCTGGTCTATGCATTCCCTTAGATGATGTTGTAGTCAGCTCAGACTTCTATAACAAATATACCATAGACTGGGTAGCTTAAACAACACAAACTTATTTCCCTCAATTCTGGAGGCTGGGAAGTCCAGGTTCAAGGTGCCAGCAGATCCAGTGTCTGGTGAATACCCGCTTCCTAGTTTGCAGATGACCGTCTTCTTGTATCCTCATATGCCAGAGGGCACAGAAAGAGATCCTGTGTCTCTTCCTCTTTTTTTTTTTTTTTTTTTTTTTTTTGAGACGGAGTCTAGCTCTGTGGCCAGGTTTGAGGGCAGTGGCATGATCTCAGCTCACTGCAACCATCGCCTCCCCGGTTCAAGTGATTCTCCCGCCTCAGCCTCCTGAGTAGCTGGGACTATAGGCGCCTGTCACCACGCCCAGCTAATTTTTGTATTTTTAGTAGAGATGGGGTTTCACCATGTTGGCCAGGCTGGTCTTGAATTCCTGACCTTGTAATCTGCCCACCTCGGCCTCCCAAAGTGCTAGGATTACAGGCATGAGTCACCACGCCCGGCCTCTTCCTCTTTCTATAAGGGCCTTAAGCCTATTCATGAAGGCTCCACCCTCATGATCTAATCATGCCCCAAAGACCCCACTCTGAATACCATTGTATCAGGGGTTAGGCTTTCAACATCTGAATTTTGAAGGGATACAAACATTTGTCCACAGTAGATTGATTCAAAGACAACTCAAACAACACTTCCAACAAATGCAGAGTGTATCCTTCTCAAATCTAGTCCTCTGCCAGCACCCCCCCATCTCAGTTAGTGTCTGCTTTTCTCCCAGGTGCCAATACCAAGAGTGAATCTCCCTCTTCCTCACCATCCATATCTAACTCATGGTCAGATCCTATTTTCTGCCTACATAGTTCCTGACCACTTTGCTCCATGACCACTGCCCCTCTGGAGGCCCAGGTACGGCCGTCTTTCCCGGGCAGTCGCAGGAGTCACCTGACAGGTTTCCCTGTATCCACTTAGCCTCCTTTCTAGTCACCCGCTACACAGAAGCCAGAGGGAGACCATAATCCTGGTTATGTTTGTTGCTGGCAGAAAGCCCTTTGATACCTCCCAGTGCTCTAGGGTCTGGCCCTGCCAGCCTCTCCAGGGTCACCTCCACCATGCACCCCTTCGTCCCACTGCTCTCCCATCCCTCTGGCTTTCTTACAGCTCCGCCAGCACGGAGTCTTGGTGCATGGAGTTTAAATCCAGGAATGCTCACCTCCTCCCTCTTCCTGGTTAGTTCCCTCTCAGGATGGCCTCCTACCCATGCTAGATAAGGTCGCTCCCTGATACTCACTCTGTTTTCACTTATATGTGTGTTGTGTGGTTTGATCAATGTCTGTCTCCCCCACTGGACTTTAAACTCCTGAAGGGAGGAACCATTTCTGTTTTGCAAACCACTGAATCCCTAGGCCCTAGTACAGTGCCTGGCACAAAGTAGCTGGCTAATCAATATTTTTTCCACAGCATGAATGAATAACATTTGTAATGAATTCATGAGTGAATGATATGCAGCCCTTATCTTTGAGCATCTCATTCTCACATCCCTGCGGCATTCTGGGGAATCCTGGAAGTGGGACACTGACCCCCTAGGGACACTTTTCCCATTCTTGGTAAAAGAGTCCAAATTCCTGGCCACCTGGAAATCCTGTTCTGGCAGGAAATAGAGCAGATTTGTTTGCAAATCAAGCCCAGGGCTCCCTGCCAGGCCCCCAGGCAGAGCCAAGCCTGCCTCACACGGATGCCCTGTGGATCTGGACTCATGCACGCTACATTTCCTTTTGTCCTCCTTGCCTGCACCTTTCTCTTCCTCCTGCAACTCCTTTCCTTAGAAATCCCATCTCACCATACGGAGGGACATGATCAGCTTCCAGCTCAGCTCAGAGAAGATGAAGGGACTCTTCTAGATTAATCAAGCATGTTGGTGGATCTGGAACCCAGTTATTCCGAGAGCCCACTGTATAAAAAAGAGAATAGAAATGGCCAACCCCATCGACCCTGTGCCAACCACTGTGCTAAGCAATTTGCATAGATTATTTTATGGAATCATTACAACAATCCTTCTACATAGGTTTCATTAGGCTTAGAGAGAACCTAGAATTCATTTACTAGATGAGGATCAGTAAACTATGTCCCACAGGCCAAATTAGGCCCACCATATTTTTTTTTAATTACTATTATTACTAAAAGTATTATTGGAACAGAGTCATATTCTTCTGTTTATATATTACCTACAGCAGCTTTTACACTATAATACCAGGGTTGAGTAGTTGAGACTGAGAACCTAAGGCCCACGAAGCACCCCCCCCAAAAAATTCCTATCTGGCCCATTACAAAAAAAGTTTGCCAACCCCTGTTTTAGATGACACCCTTCCCCCAGATTGTCCCTTTTATATTTGAATTCGTTGGTCCGAATGTTTTTTTACCCAATGTTAAAGCAAACATGTTCCACAGCTTGTTTGAGTTTTCTGTGTTGAGCACCCAACACTAGAGGTGTCAGTTAATTCCACCATGCCCATAGGTGTCCCTAAGGGAAATAGGCCCCTCTCGGTGCTGCCCACTGCCCTCCTGAGACTTGTCCCCAGCCACAGCTGATTGGACTAAGAGATGGGTGCCCAACCCTAGGTGGCCTTGCAAGGCAGGACAGCAGCCAATGATTTGAATGGCTTCACATGAAAAGATAAGCTAGATCAACCAGATTCTTTTCTCAGGAGTCTGGAATATGGAAAGAGGGGCAAGATTGTCAGGGGAAATGGAAGGTAGAGGAGTCTTGGGGACAAGTTGTAGCTGGTGACTGTAAAAGGCAAGGTTGTAAGGATGACTGCTGGGAGGAAGAGAAGAAAATAGAGGTACAGAGCACACACAGACAATCTGTGAAAGAGCGGCCCTGTGCTCTAAGAGAAAGAGGGAGAGAGAAGTTTGGTTCCAAAAGGTTTCCTGTTTCCAGCTTCCACAAGGACAACTGTTCTCTTCATGGATTATCAGTCAGGCCTTTTTGGTTGCAAATGAAAGAAAATCTACCATAAATGGGCTTGAACACTAAAAGGTATGTATTGACTTGTGCAACTGAGAAGTCCAAAGGTACTTCAGGCTCAGCTTGATCCAGCAGTTCAAATGATGTCACTTGTGACCTGATTTCTTGCAGTCTCTCTGCTCTGTCTTTTGAAACATTGGCTTCATCCTCGGTGTCTACTCTGTGCCCTCTCCCATTTCCCTCACCCCAGGCTCTGCACTCATGGTGTCAATATAGCTGCAATGATTCCAGACCTCACAGCTTCACATTAGACTGTCTGCAAATAGAGACAGGGTCCCAGTAGCTCCTTTGCATTCTGGGATATGATGTCTCATTGCCTATCCCTGAACCAGTTGCTTTGGCCAGGGTGGAGATGGATTGCACTCATTTGGATTAAACTCGCCATCACTTGCCTTCGGTTTTCTCCCCTGTAATAACATTTGAATGCTTATTTTGTTCCAGGCCTTGCATCACTCTTAACATGCATTACCTGTCTTAATGCTCGCAAAGGCTTTGAGGCAGTTACTAGTGTTATCCCCATTTTACCAATGAGGAAATATAAGCTCAGAGAGCGTCGACATTTTACCCAGGGTTACAAAACTAACACATAGCAGAGCTGCCGATACGCAGCAGATCCAGGAGCTGAAAGGGGCCTGTGGAATTCTGGAGCCTGAGCTCTCGGCCCCTGTGTCCCTGCTTGCGGAGGGAGGATCACCCAACAGCCCCCAGCTACTGCTATTTCACCTCCTGTTGCTATCCTGGTGACCCAAATCCTTTGTACAGAGGGAGCTGTCCTTAGATCTCAAGCTTCAGACTGGGTTATTCAAAAGTTCTGCTTCCACCTCTGGGTTCCTCTGGTTTCTCTATTTTCTCCACCACCTCAGTCCGTTTCCATGGAAACTGCTGGGCTCCTGCATCCCTTTCATCCTCCTTTCTGGGAAGCAAGGCCAACTCTCCAGCACTCCGGTAGCCAGGCCTGACCATTATAAAAACCAAGGAAGCAGTATCTGGAAGAAACAGTTCTAGGCATAGTGAGGTACCAGGTCAGGCTTCTTCTTTTTCCCTTTGAAGTGCTCCAAAACAACACCAGGTGCTCTGAGGAGCTCAGCCAATTACCGAAGCCCAGTGGATCCTGGCTGGAAAGTTGTTTGTCATTTTTCCTCTGACATCTCACCACTTCAGTCACCAGGTCTCCCTCCCTTCTTGAGGGAGTGATTCTAGGGTCCTGGGGCAGAGGGACAGTTGGCCATGTCTCCCTGCCAGTCCTTGGTGTCAGATCATGGCACTCAGGATGAGCTGGTGGGCTGGGGATGCAAAAGTGAAGGTGGTCCCCAATTTGCCCTTCTGGTGAAGGGAGGAACCAGCCATCAGAGAACTGGGGGGCATCCTGGAAACAGTGGGCCTGGCATTACTCCTTAACACTGGGAGGGGCCCTGTGGCTCCAGTGACCAGGGTCCGGGAAGAACTTTATACATAGTGCCCAGGAGCTTGGCACCTGGTCCACAAAGACTTCATATACCATGGAAACTGAAGGGACAAAGTGTTATTGACACCCCATCCCTCCCAGGTCTTGGTTGGGTATTAATCTCTCTGAGCCTTGATTTCCCTATCTTTAGAATGGGTCAAACTATTGCATTGCACATCTGATAGGGTAGTTGTGAGGACCAAACAAAGCAAGACACATCAAAACCCTCTGTCAAGGCACTGAGAGGTATCCTCATGGTTATCGCCATCATTGTCGTCATCATCATCATTATCATCATCATAATAAAACTTGAGAGGAAGTCCTGGAAGGGAAGCAGAACCCCAGACATCTGAAATTACTTGCAAGAGCCTCAATTCATGGAGATGTGCTCATAAAAGTGTTCTGTCTTTACCGTCACTGCTTTAAAATATGCTCATTGAACCTCACTTTCCTATCCCTGAATGATTTCTTACCTGAGTCCATGTTTCTCCTCACACATTCGGTTATTGAAACTTGGACCAGTCCAACTAAGACTCCAGTCTCTTCTTCAATGCAAAGTTCTTCTCCTTTCCCATTGCAAACTGGACAAGGGGCTTGGGTCTGGAGCTGAGCCTGGAGAGAAGGGGTGGCTGGCTCCAAGACAATCCCCTTCTGGTAGGGCAGAGGGAGCTGCAAGGAGAAATGAGGGGTGAGAGATCTTCCTACCTCTCTGGTCCCTTGTGGGTTGTAGGAGCATCCCAGGCTCTGGCTCCTGTTGCTGGTCTCTGAGGAGTTTGAGGGCCTGTGCATAGTGGAGTGAAGGTTTTTTGGAGCAGTCTTCAGCTCCGCTCTAGCTTCCTAAACACTGAGGATATCATAAACACCAGCAGGTACCTGGCTTCGGGCCCCCCTTTAAACTATATGCACCTTTCCCAGGAGCCACAGCAACCCCCAAGGGCTGCAGAGAACCGTGGTAGCTCCCATCTTCCTTCTAGACGCAGGACGGGGCAGTCTAGGCTGCTTTCATAGGGCTTCGGACAGCTCTGAGTAAGAAGCAAGCACCAGTCCATCTTCATATGTGGGCCAAACTCCAGAATACCACTCACCCCAGCCCACTCTGGAGCCAGGGGGCATCTCCAGTTTCTCCTTACTGCAGAAATCCCCCACAACCTGGAGAGGATTTCTGCGGGTTCCTCCAACAAGACTTGACTTCAGGACAGCCACAAAGGCGGCACTCCCCGAAGGCCAATGCTCCTCTCTCTTGCACCCAGACATCTCCCCTGATAATCCCTGGTCTTGGTGGCTGGTGGCAGGCAGGCTGAGCAAGCCAGGAAGACACGAGATGTCTGATTCCTGTGATTCCAGATGTGACCTAAGTACCACTATTTCAGAACAACAAGAAAAATCCCTCCTCACATCCTTGCATTGGTAAGAATACCTACCTGTTAATTAAGCACTTCCAGCTGCTGGGCTTCTTGCTAGCTAACCCCTTGATTACATTCTTTTTGGTCCTTACAATGACTTTGTGAGACTAATTACCTTGATTTTTACTAAGGTTCAAAGAGGTTAAATAGCTTTGCCCAAGGCCTCACAACCAGCAAGAGTATTTTGAGCCCATATCTATCTGACTCCAGGGCAGGAACTTGTAACTGCTAAATGTGGCTGTTTCTGCAGGACTCAACTTGGAGATAAAGCACAAAGGCACCAGCCTGGGCTCCTCAGTCCTCCAGGAATGGGCCTCCCAGAAACAGATCAACTGTGCATCTGAAATGAACCATGCAAGACTGTCCCAGTAGAGAGTTTAAAGGTCGCTGTGGCCACCCTGCTGTCACACCCAGAACCATGTCCCCCTGATCTCAACAGCTCTGGAAAGCAGGAAGTAGGAGCTTCACTTTGGCTCCTCACCAGGAAAACCAAAGTAGCATGGAGACACTGGCTTTGCTTCTTGGAGAAGCAGGGATGAGCTCTCTCACCCAACACAGATCTAAGACAGAGGCCTGAATGACAGGTGTCAGAGCCCACAGGGCTGAGCCTGGCCCCCGGGGGGCTGCGCAGCGCGGTGGTTAAGAACTTGTGTTCTGGAGACAATATCTGTGTTAGCCTTTCCCGTTGGCCTCCCTTTGGAGTCAGCCCCTCCAGGAGCCATTAGCTACGGCAGGGGAGGGGATGCTGACTGAGAAATTTCTTGCCAAGCCAACCACTGATCACTGGCTCCATGAAGGGCAGCAGGAGCCCTAACTCATTTAATCCTCAGAACAATTGTATTATTATTGTTATTATTTGAGACAGAGTCTCGCTCTGTTGCCCAGGCTGGAGTGCAGTGGTGCGATCTCGGCTCACTGCAGTCTCTCTGCCTCCCAGGTTCAAGCAATTCTCCTGCCTCAGCCTCCCAAGCAGCTGGGATTACAAGCATGCACCACCACGCCTGGCTAACTTTTTTTTGTTTTTTGTTTTTTGTTGTTTGGATTTTTTTTAGTAGAGATGGGGTTTCACCATGTTGGCCAGGATAGTCTCAATCTCTTAACCTCGTGATCTGCCCGCCTCAGCCTCCCAAAGTGCTGGAATTACAGGCATGAGCCACTGAACCTGGCCAACAATTCTAAGAGGCATATGCCCACATGCCCATTTTGCAGAAGAGAAAAACTGAGGCAGACAGGTTATGTAATTTGCTCAAGGTCACACAGCTGATTCTGGGATTCGCACCCAAGCAGCCTGATTCTTGAGGGTCTACTCTTAACCACTGAGCCATCCTGCCTCCCTAGGGGCTTTTGTGAATCTCTCAGCAAGGTGGGTGGGTACCTCTAAAGCTAGCTTTTGATGACTTCTCCCTCCTAGTCTGTTGCTGTAAGAAACTCTAAACACATTCACCCTAGCCAAAGAACAAATGGTTTTGGAACCTGCATTCTCTGTTGCCCTTTTGAGACTCTCTCTGGGCTTGGCCCTCCCTCCAAGGGACAACCCCCTCTCTGTCTCCTCCTGGGTTCCCCTGTCCCGCAGCGACCTCCTTTTCATTCTCACTTACCTCCTTCCCTTTCACTCTCCTCTTGGAAGGTGGTTCAGCTAACACTTATTAGCACATGTTAATGAGCATCAATTCATGTCTCAGTCACTCCGTGGCAGGAGAGGGGAGAAAGGAGGGAGGATGCTGTCACTCTGTGGGTAAGGTGTCTTACCTTACCACAAGGTCAGGACAGACCCCCAAGGGCTCAGACCGCAGGAGAGAATGGGGAGGGGGACCAGCTCCCTGCTGGGGAGTCCTGTCTGCTGCCCTCAGGATGTGCGCTCAGTAGCCTCGTCTCTTTTCTCTGAGACCAGCTCAGAACATCCCCAAGATAGAGTTGGACGTTGTTCTCTGCCCACTGGAGCAGGCACATTCCCACGATGTCCCTAGGTGGGCGTGGTTAAGACCTGGTACGGGTTGATCTAGTTCTGCCACCCCCTGGCCAAATGTCTAAAAGCCCCCCAGAGCACGGCCAGGGTGAGGCAGGTACCAGGGGTGGAGGGAGGCTCCAAAGGGACGGATATACCAGGACCCAAACAGACAGTGGAAGCCCCGCACCCCCACCCCCACGCCACTTCCATCGGAATCCTCCCGGGGCACTGCTGATTCTAGCTGCTCCCCACTAAAGCCTTGAGAACTCTTGGCTGCTCTGCAAGACCAGGCCCCATGAAGGAGCCACGTGCGACGTGGAAAGAGTGCTGAGTTCAAATTCTAGCCCTGCCACTAATTCGCTGGGCCAGTCACTTAATCATCTCAAGTCACAAATACCTCATCAGAAAAGTGGTCCCTGCTCTTCCTGCTGTGGAAGGATCAGGAGAGAGGAGGCACGATAGAGACCTAGTGAACTCTGAAGCCCGAGTGCTAAATATTTGTCAAATTTGTGTTAGTATCACTATTAGTGTTGTTACTACTGTTATTATTGCTACTGCCAGCAATAATAAGTGGTGGATGTACTCAAGACGGTCGGGAGGGAAGGCAAGGTCAGCCTCTCCCTCTTTTTCACCGAAAAGCCTCCGGGTGTCCCTGGCCCGGCGCCGAGGGGTCTCAGCGCAGAGGTAAGGGCCCCCTACGAGTCCGGGCCCAGCCTCTCGTGCCGCCGCCCCAGCCGCGCCGCGCCGCGCCCCGGCCGGATTCTCTGAGCGAGCGCGCCCCCTGCTGGCAGCCGGGCGCGGGCGCAGGCTCCAGAGCGTATATAAGGGCAGCGTGGCGCACAGCCCCAGCGCGAGTGCCAGAGCCCAGCCGGCGCGGAGCGGGAGCGGTGCAGGCTAAGGTCTCCGAGCGGCTCGCCATGGCTGGCCCGCAGCAGCAGCCCCCTTACCTGCACCTGGCCGAGCTGACGGCGTCCCAGTTCCTGGAAATCTGGAAGCACTTTGACGCAGACGGTTAGTAAAGCTCCCAACTTCTGTGCCCATTGGCACCCAGGGGACCTGCGGTGAAGGGGGCAGGGGGCGGCGCTGAATGCGGGCAGGTGTACGTTTGCCCTTAGGAGGTGGCCTGGTCGCAGAGCCTGATGGGGTAGGGTTCCCGAGTTTGGGAGACATCCGGCTGCTCTGGGCACAACTGTCAGTAACTTTCTTCCCTAACATAGATGACCCAGAGCCCACCGCATTTGCAGCTTTACTCTGAGCAGGTGGGAGCTTTCTCAGAGAGGTGGCCTGGGCTGGGAAGGCCTCCAGGTTCCCCCTGCCATCTCCCCCACCTCCCCTGCCTGCCTTCAGCTGCTCCAGCCACAGGTCTCAGAAGCCCACTCATTTCTTTCCTCCTCTTCCCGTTTCGTTGAATGTCAGGTTAGCCCCCTTACACTGCTGGAGGCTGGGATAAATTAGGGGATCCTGAAGGGAAACTTGGCCTCCCCTGCTTGATTGGCTGGGAGCAGGAGTGTAAAATGGCATTGGGGACCCTGAGCACCCCCTGGCTTCCTTTGTCCATTTTCCAGCCGCCATCGGCATGTGGGTTTCCTGACACAGCAGCAGTGGGTGTGGTGGGGACAGCATTGGGGTGCCAGTCCCAGACCTGTTCCCTCATAGTGATAATCCTTGGTGCTCTTGGTGACTTCATCTCTGGGTAGGGGGAGGCACCACCCTAAGTGCCTCAGTGACCAACCCTCTGTTCTGTGTGGTCTTGACACTGACTCCACCAAAAAGCAAGGGCCAGACAGAATGACCTTTGGAGGTAGCCCCCAGCACTGGGATTCCGAGAGTCTGTGGTGGTCTGACTCAGGCATAAAGGGTGGTCCCCTTTTAGAGGCTTTTGCTATCACTAGAGACTCTGTTTCTGTCACTCTGAAAAAATAAGTGATCTGATGTCCCTCTCTACGCACAGACCTGGCTAAGATGAGCATTCAAAATGTCCTGGCATCTCACACATTTTGTGGTGTCTGTAGCTACCCTCCCCTGGGGTAGCTACTGGCTCCTGGAGGGGCTGACCCCAAAGGGAGGCCAACGGGAAAGGCTAAGACAGATGCTGTCTCCAGAACACAAGTTCTTAACCACTGCACTGCACAGCCCCCCAGGGGGCCAGGCTCAGTCCTGTGGGCTCTGACACCTGTCATTCAGGCCCCTGTCCCAGATCTGTGTGGGGTGACAGCCTGGTGGCTCAGGGAGTTTATCCTGGGGTCTGAGAGCAAGGAGGATGGAAAACAGAGGGGCGTCAGGTGTGCCTCACTCCATTCTTCCCTCCTCCCTTCCTTGCCTTGGCTGTGTGTGGAGGTGGCTGAACAGAGATCCTCTGCCCAGAGTGCTATGGGGAGGCAGGGGTTAATGTCTGGGGATGCTAATGGGTGAAATTTTGTTTCCTTAGAGCCAACTGACAAAGTTGAAGGGGTAGGGGACTAGGCATTTGAATACCTGCGTTAGGACTGTGATCTGCCTATGAATTACTGACGGAGGTGGGTAGATTGTTAAATCTGTAAAATGGGGCTAAGGAGGGGTTGTATTTCTAATCCCCAGCTCCTGCCATAAAATTCCCATGGTACAAAGGGCTCTCCTAAGAGAAGTGCAGCCTTTTAGTATTCCAGATGACATGCACGTTCCCTAAGGAGGCTCCTGCCAGTTTATCTGCACCAGAGACTTGCATGATTCAAGGAAAGTTACCAAGCAGTCAAGGTTACACCACTGGCTTCCTGGTAGATGAGTCAGCTATAAACAGAGGACTCTACAGTTCTACTTTCCCCCATTCTCAGAGGGACAACCAAGAGCACTGTCTATAACCATGCAGATCTTTACGTTTATCTGAGACGTTGTACTTAAGCACAATTGCACCTTCTCAAGCTGTGAGGCTGCCGGGCAGACCATGACTCCCCTTATACAGATGAGGAAATAGACACAGGGGTTGACTTTTCTGAGGTCATGGAGCAAGTTACTGGTGGGACTGGTTCCTAGCCAGCGTTTATTCCCCCACTCTGGTTCCTGGACACCGGCTTGGTTTGGAAGAGGGATTTTTTCCAGGATGATAGGTACACGTCTCCCTCCCATTCCCCCAAAGAAAAGCCCCCAACCCACCCTTGGGGGTGATGGGCAGTTTCATGGATCCCAAAATGGGGTCCTTGGCTTGGCTACAGTGTAGTTAAGCTACCACCAAACCCAAGATCTTCAAAGCCTCCCACAGTCATCGTGCCTCTGGCTCCCTCCTGCTCCGGGTTGAAGGGGGAGCTCGATGCTTGCATCTTCCTTGTCTATCAGGCTCCCACTGCCATCTCTGCATCACAGCCTCACGGGAGTCCCAAGGAAGGGCCATGGACCCGACAGAGAAGGAAGGCAATGAGGATTAAAATACCAGAGATGAGGGAGAGGTGACTTAGGAAAATAGGTATACAGCCAAGTTGGAATTCCACAAAAGGATCCAGAATTAGGCTTTGGGTGACCTTCCTCCCCTCCTGAACACCCAAAGGCTGCAGATGAGCCGAACACTGCACTGCTTGAGGTGCTCCCAGCCCTATTTAGGCCTCTCTCCTACCAATTCTGGTTTCCGTTTTCAACATGGGGTTTCTTCCCAATTCTAAGAGTGCCCCCCACCACTCACAATCTTAAAAACGCCTGAGAGAACTCTCCCTTGCAGCTCTCCAGGTCCCTGGAGTGAGCTCACTGGAGCCCAATTAACCACAGCCCCGAGAGTGGGAACCACCTCCCCACCCCTTCTGGATGCTGGCTGGTAGTAAACAAAGACAAGAGATCTTAGGAGGCAGCTGAATCCCAACGAGAGGGAGGATGGGGGCAGGAGGATCCTTAGCCCATTTCAAAATGGAAAAAGCCACCATCACCCTAAAGAGCTGGATTATTTTCAAAATTCTTATTAGCCTTGTGGTAGAGAAAGGAAGACGTGTGTGTTCGGAGAGTGAGAAACTAGGACTCAAAGAGGCAAAATTCTTTTCACAAGATCACATAGCAAAGCAGGAAGAGGTGAAGGGGAAACCAGGAATCTGGTCTCCTAGTCCACAATACCATTCCACCAACTCTGCCTCAGCAGTCAGCCAAGGGCATGCATTTGGGAGGGTTCCAACATTGCCTCTGAAAGGCTGAGGTAGGGAAGATCACAGCCAAGCCCACCCAATGACCCTGGTGGGGTCTAGGGCTCTTCACACATCACCTCCATGCTCTGAGTGGCCCCGACAGGGTCTTACGTATCTGAGCTTATTGCCCTGTTGCTTCCTGATCGCTTCTGTATCAGAAACTTTCCCCCTCTAAAGGACCCAGGTGGCTGAGGGATGCCCAGTTCAGAGTTCACACTGTCCTTTATTTGTGGTTCTGATTAGACAGGCCAGCAGGCTCCTATTTTACTGACCATCTGCAAGCAGCAAAGTTGTAGCTCCAAAGAGAAGTGCCTTAGCTTTTGCTACCCCTTTGAAAGAAACTAAGAGTGTAGAGATAAGATGAATTCTCTTCCAGGGGCAAGCGGACATTCATGGGGCCAAGTTGAACATCCTACTCCCTTCCAAGAATCTAACCTACATAGATATACTCGTATGTGTGCAAAAAGTTATATGAACAAGCATGTCTATTACAGTGTTCTTTGGAATTACTAACAATTTCAACGGGCATGGGGGTATGTGCTTCACTGGGGGACAGAAAAATAAATATGGTCATCTCTATGATGGAGTATGATAGGGCAAAGTGAAGCTTTTGTAGTGACATGGAAAAATGTCCAAGATGTATTATTAAGATATTGTTTAAAACTGTAGCAGAACACTATTATGATATAAGCCCATTTTTATTATGAATGACGTATGTATGTTGCAGGATATTTAGAAAAATACAACTGAATAATAGCGGTTCTCTCTGAAGAGTGGATAAGCCACATGAAAGGGGATTTTCTTTTACTTTCTAAGTTAATTTCTGTAGCACTTGAAAATTTTACAAGAGTATCTGTTTCCTGTGTAGTCAGCAAAACAATAAAGATATAAGAAGGGAGGCCAGGCACAGTGACTCAGGCCTGTAATCCAGCACCTTGGGAGGCCGAGGCAGGAGGATCACTTGAAGCCGGGAGTTCGAGACCAGCTTGCGCAACACAGTGAAAACCCCCCCACCCTCTGCTCTACTACAAATTTAAAAATTAGCCAGGTGTGGTGGTGCACGCCCGTAGTCCCAGCTACTTGGGAGGCTGAGGCAGGAAGATGGCTTGGGCCCAGGAAGTCCAAGGCTGCAGTGAGCTATGATTGCACCACTGCACTCCAGCCTGGGCAACAGAGCCAGACCCTATCTTAAAAAAAAAAAAAAACTAAATAAATAAAGATATAAAAAGAAAACAATGTGATAGACACCTTTTCTTCCCTTGTAAGAAATATGTGTATGTCTCCAGGTGGGGGGATCTGTCTAGACTCTTCTGGGCTCCTATTCACCTCCAAGTGGCCCAGGTGACGCAGGGGGTGCTCAAAGCCTCTCACAGGGACTGAGTCCTGCTCCTTATCTATGTGGACCCTGAGGGGTTTTGAAAATAACAACAGAAGCCACAAAGGGTTGAGGATGGCTCTGCCCAGGCTCCCATCCTCGCCCTCTGAAACCCAGTGACCTGGTGGAAGTCGTCTCTAAGCCCACACAACACTGGGGACCACTCACGGCCAGACTGCAGGGCCCAGGCAGGCTCTTCCAGAGCACGGGCCACTGCTCGTTTGTTTGTCCCTGGTTTCGGGAATAGGGAGGAAATTCACAACAGCAGCACCTCTCAGAGATGGATGGAAACCTGGGCAACTGGCCTCGGGCGGCTGCATGAGGGGTCCTGCAGTACCAAAACGAAAGACACGTTGAAATAGGGTCACAACACACGTGATGTACATTAAGTGTTTATATAAATGACACAACAGTTACAATGCAGCATACCTATGACGTTTATAAGGTAATCATAGGATTTATCAAAACGATTGGGTCTTGGCCCATTAAAATCAACAGGGTCTGACACTGGGAACCGAGATTAAAGTTGTCAGAGGAGAGCTTTCTCTGAACCCTGTTAGTGAACCTCTAGGGGTCTGTATACCTCTCAGTTGGGCGTGGCGTGATGTCAGGATATGAGGTACTCAGGGAACAGCTGCCTGACCCATCTGGGGTAGGCCCTGGAAAATGTCCCCCACCCCTGGCTCTGCTCCCACCCCCAACCCCCCAGTTCACTAACAGTGTCCATGCGCACCAGCTCTACGCTGGGAACCTCCAAGTGGGCTCTTGCCCGCTATGGCTCTGCTTCTGACTCTGATTGCACCAGCCGGCAGCGGGGAGCAGCTGGTCTGTGAAGAGCTGGGGCTCCCGGGGGAGGCCGCCTAAGGGACCCGTTTCACAAACAAGACGCCAGCCCCCCATTGCCAGGGCAGCTACCAGCCCGGCCCGGCCAGCTATCCCTGCCCTACTCAGCTTGTATCTTCCCCTCCAGACTTCAGTCGCTTTACCAGCCAAGCCCCTGGGGGAGGTTTCCAGGGCTAAGGAGACCCCTCAGGGAAATCAATTCCAACACCAAGGGAGCCAGAATTAATAGAGCAGGCCTGAGGCTCTTCAAGAACAGTCCCTCTCCAGCCCCAGCCCACCGGCGGATTGCATCACAGGCCCTCCTTTGCCAAGCTGGCCCATCTGGGGCCTCTGGCTTCAGCCCTCCCCCTGTCCTTGTTGGCTCTCCACTATCTCCCCTCTCACCCAATCTGCCCTATCCTTCTGGCCTCCCTCGTGCCTGGGACTCAGCCCAGAATTAGGCTGCCAGATGTCCACAGGTTCAGGGGACCCAGCCCAGCTCCGGAGCCACTGGTCCAAAGCAGCACAGCCCAGAAACAGATTGAAATTCAAGTGGCCAAGCATTCAGCTGGTAGCTGGTAGCTCTTCACTCTGGGGCTTACTCTTTTTTCCAGAAGCCACTGGAAGAAGCGTGTGTGTGTGTGTATGTGCGTGTCTGTGTGTGAGAGAGAGAGAGAGAAAGAGAGACAGAGAGCGAGAGTGAGAAGCCAGAACAAAAGCAGATATGGACAGACATTGTCCCTGTGACAAACAGAAGGAGGCCAAGACCTCTGTCAGCTGTGGCTGAATCTCCTCCCCCCTCTGATTCCTCCTTTCTAAGATGGGGTTGATAACTGCTTACCAGGCAGGTTGGTAAAGAACAGATGAGGTGGGAAGCGGAAAGCTCTTTGTGAAGGATGCACACCATGCGAAGCCAGATTAATACTGGGGCAGAGCCTGGGGAAGCCAATTTCTTACCACAAAGGGTAGGATTTGACTGTCCCAGAGGGTGGTCCAGATGGAGGTTAAAGGACTGTTCGCCTTCGGTAAATTTGAACTCCAGATAGACCAACAAGTGGCCTGGCCTCCTGAATGCCTTCTGGTGCAACTTAACGACGAAATTCGGAAGGCGCGAACCTTCCCTCCTTTGACCTCGCTAATCTATGGACCGCGGAGTGCTACACAGGCTGGTGCACTAGAAGCAACTGGATGCAACATCCTGAGTGTGCTGGAGAGCTGGTTAGAACACAGGCTTCTGGGCCCCATCCCCAGAGACTCAGATTCTGTAGGTCCTGGGTCAGTCCTTAGAATTTGCATTTCTAAGAAGCCCCCAGGTGACACTGATATGTCTGGCCTAGAACAAAATTTGAAAACCACTGAGCCATTGCTTCTCAGATTGTAGCATATTGATGAATCACCAAGACAGTGTGATCAATAGATTGCTGGGCACCACCCCCCAGAGAAAGAGATTCGGTAGGTCCAAGGTGGGCCTGGGATTCTGCATTCCTAACAAGCGCCCAGGTAGTTCCAACGCTACTGGTCCACAGACTGCATTTTGAACAGCATGCCCTTATGCTCCAATCCTACTAAATTAGAATCTCCACTTTAATAAGATCCCTGGGTACTTTTTATATACCCTAAAGTTTGAGACATGCTGCTCTGAAGCAGTTCCGAACCTTGACTGTTCTGAGCTTTAGAATCACCTGCAGAGCTTTGAAAACACCCCCTTCCCCCTCATCCATTAAATGAGAAATTCTGGGGATGGGGCCAAGGCAACAGTGTTGTTGTCAGATCTTCCCAGGTGATCCTAATACACAGCCTCAATTGAGAACCAGTATTTTTTCTTTCTTTCTTTCTCTCTCTCTTTCTTTCTTTCTTTTTTTTTTTTTTTTTTTTTTTTTTTTTTTTTTTTTTGAGACGGAGTCTGGCTCTGTTGCCCAGGCTGGAATGCAGTGGTACCATCTCGGCTCACTGCAAGCTCTGTCTCCCAGGTTCATGCCATTCTCCTGCCTCAGCCTCCCGAGTAGCTGGGACTACAGGCACCCATCTCCTGACCTCGTGATCCACCCCCCTCGGCCTCCCAAAGTGCTGGAATTACAGGCATGAGCCACCGCACCTGGCTTTTTTTTTTTTTTTTTTCCTGAGAGAGTCTCGCTTTGTCACCCAGGCTGGAGTACAGTGGCACAATCTCAGCTCACTGCAACCTCCGCCTCCTGGGTTCAAGCAATTCTCGTGCCACAACCTCGCAAGTAGCTGGGATTACAGGCACACACACCACCACATCCAGCTGATTTTTATATTTTCAGTAGAGATGGGGTTTCGCCATGTTGGCCAGGCTGGTCTTGAACTCCTGGCCTCAAGCAATCCACCCACCTCAGTCTCCCAAAGTGCTGGGATTACAGACGTAAGCCACCATACCTGGCTTGAGAACCAGTATTCTAAGGAAAGCAGTGGTGCTGGAACTCTTCAGGTTAACAGGTTTTCACCTATAAACTGATTTAGAGGAACTTAAGAGGAGAGAGTATAAATGGAAGGCAATATTTGTTCCTTCCATTTATGTGAGATTTTACATTTTCCAGAGTGCTTCCACAACATTACCTTGTACAGCTCTCACCAGAACTCTATAAAGTAGAGAGGGCATAAATAGTTATGTCCATTTTAGAGATAAAGAAACTGAGGCTCGGAGAGATTGACTTGCCCAACATCACATGGACAGTCATAGAGCAGGTGGTAGAATTCTTAATATTATACCACTTACTCAGGTACCTCTTACCTGTTCAACTCCTAGAAAATCTGAATGTACAAGGCTCATGGAGAACAAGGCCTCCCTGAGGTCTCTTTTCACTGAGGGGTGAAGCCTCCTCCAGGCATGGCTTCCCAAGTGTCTGTGGCCAGATGAAAGGTAAAGAAGTATTGTCTCACTTTAAATTGGGGGAAACCAAGGCACGGTGGTGATGAAGAATGGTAGCAAGAGTAGAGTAAGGAAGGAAGCAGGGTCCCTTGGTCTCACCTCAGTTCTGCTCCCTCGTGTTCACAGGACGTGGTTTGACAACAGGTTAGAAGTGACGGTTGCCACGGTAACCACATCTTTATCGCTGCCCATCCGCATGAGCCTTGCTTGGTGACCAGTCACCCCACCCACTGCAAGAGGGTCATAGAAACAGCAGACCATTCATCCAATGCTGATGTCCTCCTAGAAGGGTGTCCACCAGCCTCTCCTCTACCCGAGCCTCCAGTGATAAGGGCCTCCTGGCGATGGATGGGGAGTTGCTTTGAGGGAAGCCGGAGCAGTGAAGGCCATATTCCATCCACAATGGAGGGCTGGGTGTGGAGTGTCCCTTCTGGGCCCTGCAGCGCCACCTGTCAGTCTCTCCTCTGCTCCTCACTGTCTGCCGTCAGCTGCCTGTCTGCCTCCCTCTCCCAGGCTGACCCCTGGTGCTTGTGGGGAATGGGCCCACATCTAAACCTTGGTGATAGCTCCCTGAGCACCAGGCACAAGGTGGAACTGTGGCTCAGTTCAAAAACATCAAGGCTCATTGCACTGAACCACATTTCTGTCCTTTCGTTGAGGTGCCCAGAGGGAGATGGTGGAATTCCTAGTATGGGGAGGGGGTTCCTCCTGCCCCGGAAACCTCCTGCTGCCTGTGCTGCTCAAGCTGAATTCAGGGAAGTGGCTTCTCTCCACAGGGCTGCCCTTCTAGCTACTAGCTACTGGACCTCTTTCCCTGCCTCCAGTTTTCCTCCTTCCTTTCTCTACCCCCTTCCCGGAGGCTGAGGTTTCTTGGGAGGTCTTCCCTGCTCGTCCTTTCCAAGAAGCCCTGGAAATCGGTATCTACTCTGTGACACCATCATTCCTTCATTGCTTTCGACACTGGAAACACCATGTTTAAATTCATATCCTTGCTTATTGTCTGTCCCCTGCCCCACCCACACCCCATTAGAGCATAAGCCCCACCATGGCAGGGCCTAGCTAGCCTTTGCACCTCCAGTGCCTACACAGTGCAGATGCTCAACAAAGGTTCCTCCAATGGGCCAGGCACGGTGGCTCACGCCTGTAATCCCAGCACTTTGGGAGGCCAAGACAGGTGGATCGCTTGAGCTCAGTAGTTAAAGACCAGCCTGGGCAACATGGCAAAACCCTGTCTCTACCAAAAACAAACAAACAAAAAAAATTAGTCAGGCATGTGCCTGTTGTCCCAGCTACTTAGGAGGCTGAGGTGGGAGCATGGCTTGAATGCAGGACATTGAGGCTGCAGTGAGCCATGATCCAGCCACTTCACTCCAACCTGAGTGACAGAGCAGACCCTGTCTAAAAAAACAAAACAAAAAAATTCCTCAAATGAATGAATCAGTGAATTAAGCCAGGATCAGGAATGAGGACACTTCCGTTCTGGTCCTCCCTGGCTGTGTGGTCCTGAGCAAGTTGCTTACCTTCTCTGTCGTGTGCCTCAGTGTCTTCTGTCCGCAGAAAAGGATTCTACTCTGCCATGCCCGTGTGTCTGGAAACACTGTGTGTGGGTTCATTTCCCCCACAGCAACCCACGCACACCTTCCCCATAGTGAGGGCTCAGATTATCTGCTGGAGCAAAGCAAGACAGCAAAATCGCTTTGAAAACTTACAGACATTCCGTTGACCTTCAGAACTTTCCTGCTGGGCGAGGCACTGGCTGATTGTCTGAGTTTCTTGAGGTTGTTAAGCCTCCTTCAAACCTTTCTAGAAAAAAAGATGGAGTAAAAATAAATACTTATTCTTTCTAGGTCCCAGAAAAACTCCAAGGAAAAGGTGGCCCCTAGAGGTCTGTACTTTTTTTCTTTGGGTTCAGAGCGTTCAGTGGAGCGGGGCTCGGTGCTAGCCTTGCCTGCTCTAGCCTCCCTCTGCGCCCCTAAATCTTTCCAACCCGAAGAAAGCAGCCCAGGGTCAAGGTGTCTGCAGCATGGGCGGGAGGCGCAAACAGCGGCCATAATGGCAATGTCCGCCCGCACGTTTGAGGCTTGCTGCAGGCCAGCGCGGCAAGTGTATTATTATCCTCTTTCATCTTCACGGCAGCCGTATGAGGAGGGTGCTATCGTTGTCCCCATTTCATAGGAGAAGAAATTGAGGTTCACAGAGGTGGCGTCCTCTGATCTGGATACGACAGAGGGAGGAGAATAACCAGGTGTCGGTGCCTCAGCAAGAAAGGCCGGTTACTCTGCCGACCCCCTAAATGGTAGGTGAGGGGGCCAGAGAAGAAACGGCAGAACATCGAAGACCTGGTGCAAAACAGGGCTCCACAGAGGAATGAGGGACCCTGTTCAGAGCTAAGTGGAGGCAGCTCTTGGAAACATACCATGCTGCTCTGCGGGCTTCCCCAACCCAGTTCCTTTCAGCCACCTCCTGATACACTTATGACACAGACACATACTCGCTCCTGTGTCTGCCCAGCCGTGGCTCCTGTGGTCTCTGCTTTGCTGAACCGTGCCATGCATTCATGGTGCCAGCTCTGAGCCCCCACCTCCTGCCCTAGCCTCGGGCTTCTGGAAGCTGCAGATGCACCCAGGGCTGAGCTCAGCTTTCCACCTCCCCGTCTGACTCTACAAAGCCTCCGAGGAGAAGAAAGTGACTTTGCCTTCTCAGTCGACAAGAAATTGCACCTCAGCGATAGGAGAATAGCCAGATCGCTGCAGGGAGTAACCAGGAAGAGAAAAATTCCTCATTCTTCCAACTCAGAGTATCATCAACTAGATGAATGTCTTTTTTGCCTAGAAAGCCCATCTCCCTCTCCCTCACTCACCTACTTTAGCCGGCCTCACAGGAACCACGCTCTTCTGAAATTCCAGTTCTCCTAAGAAGCTTTACAGACATCCTAGAAGGAAGATAACCACCCCATTCTAGGATAAAAGGGAACTCAAGTCTCACTCTGCAAGCCCATTACAATCACGTCTTTTCCCTGCAGACAAAAATACATAATTTATCTCATGTGATTCTTGCCATACAATATTTACTGTGGCATATTCTTCAGTCGAGAGTGCCTCTAAGTTTATTCAGAATTTAAATTCTCAGGGGACCCTAGGAGGAGAGGCTGGGAAAAGCCTCCCTTCGCAACCCCTCGCAGTGGCCAGGGTAAATGCTCCTTTATTTTCTCTGTTGCGTTTGTAATTCCATTTGCCCTTGGTGAAAGCTACCACCTCCCTTCCCATTCGAGTTGAATCTTCTCTATGGGAATCTTCCTCAATGGCTTTAGATCAAATTTGGACCTTGACTTTAGGTCAGTGGTTTTCAAACTTTGCTACACAGGAAATCACCTGGGAGTGTAAAAAAAAAAAAAGAAATCATGGTGCTTAGTTCACACCCCAAACAAACTGCATCAGAAAGTCTAGAGGTGGGGGCCAGATATCCATATTTTTTTAAAGATCCCTGGGTGCCAGGTACCTGTAGTCCCAGCTACTTGGGAGGCTGAGGCAGGATCACTGGAGCCCAGGAGTTTGGGGCTGTGGTGTGCTATGATCACACTTATGAACAGCACTGAACTCTAGCCTGGCAACACAGCAAGACCCTGTCTCAAAAAAATAGGAAAAAATCCCCAGGAGATTCTTTGCCGCAGCAACGTCTAGGAGGCATTGCCTGAGCCCTGCCTGATTTCCCACCCACAAATGCCTCCTTCCCCATCACAGCACTGACCAGTGACCTTGACTATGCATTCAGCTCAGTCCTGGTCTCTAGACCACCCAGGCTGAAGGCGTGAGAATCAAAAGGACCTCCCGCTACTTATGTGATCTCGCAAGTCAGGCTGTGACCTCGGGACCTGGTTCTGATCACTGCACTTTTCCCACAGATTCATTCCCACCTTAGACACGGGTTCTAGTAATGGAACTCAGTCACAACATTTATGCTGCCCTCATAGTGACTAGAGGACGGGCTTTCCATACAAAATCCTGTTTAATTATAATAACCCACTTTGCAGATGAGATGAGTTCAATAACAGTCTCAAAGTCACACTGTTGTTAAGTACAGCAGAACCAGGCTTTAAATCTGCATCCACAGGCCTCAGAGCCTCCTCTCTTCATTACCAGGTGGGATGCCTCTCCTATCCTTGATCCCTGTGACCAAGTGTCAGGTGGAGTGGGGGGTGGGAGGTGACATCCCATAGGACAGATGCCCTGTGGTTCTCTTTTTTCTGGGCCCTTCTGTTTTTGTTTCCTAGGACTGTCATAGCAAGGCACCACAAACTGGGTGACTTAACACAACAGAAATGTATTCTCTCGCATTTCCAGAGGCTAGAAGTGTGAAATCAAGGCGTCGACAGGCTCTGCTAGAACTCTGAGGGCGAATCTGCTCCCTGCCTCCCTCCTGGCTTCTAGTGGTTGCTGGCAGCCCACAGCGTTCCTTGGCTTGAACCCACATCACACTGGCCTCTGCCTCCATCTTCACGTGGTCTTCCGGGGTCTCTGTGTCTCCACGAGGCCTTCCTATAAGGACACCAACCACTGGATTTAGGGCCCACCCCAATCCAGTATGACTCAACTAATGACATCTGCAATGACCCTATTTCCAAATAAGGTCCCATTCTGGGGGAGTACTCCAACCCACTACACCTTCGGAACCCCAGGGACCCCGTTCTGGTTCTGACCAGAGCCCACCACTTGCCGACGACCTGTCACACTTCCGCCACCTAGTGCTTGCTCAGACTTTAGGGACAGATACAGAAGCTGCCAGCTTCTGCTCTCCTCTGTCCTCTCGGACCCTGTGCTAGTTCCTCCCAGTATTTTCTAGCTGCTGAATGTATGTTGTTCGTCTTGGATCTCTAGGTGCAAATGCCCTGGGGGCTGGACCCACACCCCTAGCTCCACTGGCCTAGACACCTGCCTGTGGGCCAGCTGGGAGAAGACATCCTCCACGAAGCCCCTGGCATGCCCACCCCACGCTCCCCTTACTATTTAGCGCTGAGATTGATTTTCTCTCTCTCTCTTTCCAGGAAATGGGTATATTGAAGGTAAAGAGCTAGAAAACTTTTTCCAAGAGCTGGAGAAGGCAAGAAAAGGCTCTGGCATGGTAAGCCCAGCCCTGTCTCCCATTGTCTGGGATTTTCCTGACCTATGCCTTTGAGCATGCTCTGTCCCAGTTATGTATGCCATAAACAGGCCTCATATCGCTGGTCTTGACACAGCATTTTATTTGTAAGGATAAAAAAAATAGGCTATCACCTAAGAGTACCCTATCTCAATATCCTTGGGTGTCTGGAATTGGGGGCTATTCATGAATGGACACCAGGGGTTGATGAACCCTCCTGCAAAGCTGCAAAGCTTTATGTCTGTGTATGCATATATTAATATATTTGCAGTATTTTTTTCCCTAGGGACAGAGTCCATAGCTGCCCTAAGGTGCTTAGGGGTCATGATTCCAGATTGGATGCCTAGGAGGTTTCAAGTGCCCTAATTCTAGACCGGAGTTTCTCAACCTTGGCACTGTTGGCATTTGAGGCTGAATAATTTGTTGCGGCGGCTGCCCTGTGCATTGTAGGAGTTTAGTAGCATCCCTGGATCTACCCGTGAGATGCCACTATCATCCTCCTTCAAGCTGTGACAATCAAAAATGTCTCCAAACATTGCCACATGTCCCCTTGGTGGGAGACTGGGGGCAGAATCGTCCTCAGAAGAGAACCACTGTTCTAGAGCAACACAGGCTAGAATCCCCCACAAGGAACTAGAGGAAAATTAAGGATTGCTCTCAGCCAGTATCTGAACCAGACAGCACTGGCTGGCCTCATTCGTGGTGGTGTCACAACCTTCTAAGCCTGCCCAAAGTGACTCCAGATCACATCCCAGCCCCTTAGTGACAGGAATGTTCCTTTCCCTGGTGCCAACATGGCACTACTGAGTTTGCTAAAGGCTTTTGGGGGAGGTATGTGAAATATTGCAAAGCTCAGGTGATTGGAACTAGTCTGCTGTGATTCCCGTGTCTGGTTCTGGAGTACATGGAGTCAGCCCCACACCCTCCCATCAACTCCCTCGGGTACTCTGGAGGTATCTCTACTGTCCCCTGCTGCGTGTCTGTTGGCCAATCCACGGTTTATTTGCAGCTCTTCAGGGAGCAGTTTGGGAGATGAGTCACAAATCCGTCAGTGAGCTCCTGGTTCAAAGCTCGGCAGAATGCCCCAATGAGAAGGAGGTCAAAGTGACGGGCTTAAAGGGTTGGAGGCGATTCATGGGTTTGTTTATCAACAGTTCTCCCGTCAACTCCTAGGATAATGAAGCCTGGATCACGGAAAGCATGGGCTTCAGAACTGACTCTGGGATCATGGGCTAGTTGGAGAAATGTGTTTTTATGGAGTGCTTTGCATCTGAAATCCTTCTCTTAGTCATTCCCTTCCTCAGATGTCATCGGGGTAATTTTCAAGTCTGTCAACAATCCCAACTGATGTCATCCAGGACTGGTTCTCAGAGCAGCTGTTATATGGTAGAAAGAATATGGGCCTTGGAAGCAAAAGCCATGAGTTCAAATTCTGACTATACTCCCTGGGTGCCCTCTAGAGGAGTCATCTCGACCTCCATTAGTGTGTCAAATGGAAGGGCTACTAACTTCACAGGAGCTACTGTAAAACTTAAAAAAGATGGCCACATTTGTGACAAGTGCCTGGGATCAGACTATGTACTTTTGTAAATATAAATAAATATTGATAAACAAATAAATATTGACAAATTGATACTAATTCCAAAAGTAAAAAGCAATCAGAGGGATTCAGGAGACTCTCATAAGTGATAGGATTTCCCTTGGCCCAGTCCTGGGGAGCACACAATTCATGTGGAAGTCATCAGCTGAGTGACGCAGGAGCATCAGCCATGCCAGGTGGGCTCATCATCGATTAGGGAGAAGAAAGAGCTCCTTAATGCAAATAATTAACCAGCACTATCTCAAATCAGGGGAAGGTTCGAGAGCTTCAGGTCTATATTTAAGATAGGCAGCTGTGGGCCTAAAGGAATGTTTTAAGTTCTTTGCTTTCTAGTAGTCAGAATAATTGGATGGACAATTTAAATTACCCTTTGGCTACATGATGACCTCCTCCTCATGTTCCTCCTGACATGAAAATCAGGAGTGAAAATAGTGTGGAATTGCCAGTTAGTCTTTAAAGAAGAACATGAGCAATCCACCTTGCTATAATGAAGTGCTAACCTATTATGGGGCACTGGATTAAGTTCAGTTTGATTACAAGCTGCTTCAGTAAAGTGTTGAGGCCTTAGTTCTCACATCTGAGTGACGGGAACAAGTCCAAACCTTTCCTATAGAGTTGTAGCTTAATTCTTCTCAAAGGCAGCAGGGCATGTTTGATTACGTGGTAGGGAGCATGGCCACGTGTCCTTTGAAATTTGTATGACTGAGCCTTGAAGAAGAGATGACTTGATTTGGAGGGGACCTAGAAAGGAAAACAACACAGCTGGGATCAATCAGAGCATCAGCAGAACCTGGTGCTGCACCCACTTATCCAGGATGGAAATGATTTCCAAGTCTGCTGCTCTGAGATCATGGTTCACATGAGATACAGCAGCAAAAATCAGCCCCCTTTGTCTTTCCACAGATGTCAAAGAGTGACAACTTTGGAGAAAAGATGAAGGAGTTCATGCAGAAATATGATAAAAACTCGGATGGGAAAATCGAGATGGCAGAGGTGAGCCCTGCCTCGCTGGTTAAGAGCTGTGTGAGAGGGGGCCTGGGTCCCTGTGCCTCTCCCAGGCATGAGCATCCTGCTGAGAATTGGAGTGAGGTGGGGGCCTCAAAGCTCTGGCACCCCCAGCACTTGGGCTGACCAAAGAGAATAGCAGGGGCTTTTCTTGTGTGTCACCCAAGGAAGGAGGAAGCGACAAACAATGACCAAAGATGGGGTGAAGACCTTAAATGCCCACAGGGGCCAACAAGTATTATAACCAAGTGGCAAGCCTAGCTGAAGACACTAGGGAGGCTGAAGACAGGTGAACAAGAGACTCCATGCCCCACCTAAAGACATCCAAAAGATAATTTTTAAAAGTTACATACATAATTCATACACATATAATCTATACATTTATAATTCACAGCAGTAATTTACATATATAAACATATTATTTGCATATAATTTACACGTATCCATATATACATACATACATTCATATATGCACACATATATACACATACACACATACATTCACACATACTCATATACAGGTGCATGTTAAACACCTCTGGTAATCAGTGACCACGGTCAAGGGCTCAAGAGTGCTGGCTGGACTCCGTGGCCCATGTCTATAATCCCAGCACTTTGGGAGACCAAGGCAGAGGACCCTTGAGGCCAGGAGTATGAGACCAGCCTGGGCAGTATAAGAAGACCCCGTCTTGACAAACCATATGGATAAATAAATATATAAGAATGATGATGGTGGTACAGGCATTAGGGCAGAGCTCCACCCAGGGTATATTGTTGGGATGCTGCCTTAGGTTGGGTGCCTGAGACAGAGATTTGAGTGGAAGTGGCTTACTGAGGCAGAACTCTCTAGAGAAGGGCAGCAGGAAAGGGCAGGGGATGGTGCTGTGCAAGGATGTGATCTCAACTGGAGCCTTGCCTTGGCTAGGCTTACAGGGACTCTGGAGTGCAGACTGTGCCACAGAGTGGGTCCCACCTTGAGGCAAGGGGGCTGATCTGTTGTACCCCTGTGTCAATCAGTCATTTGGATGCAGGCTGCCCCTCTTTGGGCAAGGAGGAGACCTGTGGAACTTCCCCAGCAGGGCAGCTCTGGTCTGACTGAGGGCAGTTCTCATGCAGGGGCAGGGGTGAGCTATTAGCAGTCTGACTTCATAGCAGCTGAGGGATGACCATTAGCCTAGTTACAGAGGAGCAGGGAGAGGCACCAAGAGCGGCCATTGTAGATGCCCATGCTGATATAAGAGGGCTTAAACCAAGAGTTGGCAGACTTTTTCTCTAAAAATACAGATTAAGATAAGTGTGTAGGGTTTGTGGGCCATCCAGTCTCTGCCTCAGCTCTTCAGCTCTGCCACTATAGCACAAAAGCAGCCACGGGTGTTATGTCAATGAGTGGGTGTGGCCATGTCTTATAAAACTTTACAAACAACTTCTGGGCCATACTTGGCCTGAGGGCCATAGCTTACCATGAGAGGCTTCTAAAAGAAAGGCCAGGGGTGGGGTTGGTTCCAGGTGGAAGCCAGGGCTCCTGCTCTGCAGTTCTCTTGGTTCTGTTCTCTGCCCTCAAAATACCTTCATCCTCAGGTTGTTAGCAAGATGGCCGCCGTAGCACGGCCGTAGGCATCACATCCACATACACCCACATACATCCACATTGAACCACATGCATCCACATACAACCACATCCATATATACCCACATACATCCACATGCACCCACATGCATCCACATACAATCATATACACCTGCATACATCCACATACAACCACATGCACCCACATACATCCACATACAATCATATACACCTGCATACATCCACATACAACCACATACATCCACATTCAACCACATACATCCACATACAACCACACACACCCACATGCATCCACATACAATCATATACACCTGCATACATCCACATACAACCACATACACCCACATACATCCACATTCAACCACATACATCCACATAAAACCACATACACCCACATGCATCCACATTCAACCACATGCATCCACATACAATCACATACACCCACGTATATCCACATGCACCCACATACAACCACATACATCCACATGCACCCACATGTACCCACATACAACCACATACAACCACATGTACCCACGTACAACCACATCCAACTACTTACATCCACATATATCCATATACAACCACTGTCCAGCTGCAGAAAGGGCCCTTCTTAAGTGCAAGGAAATGTTCCCAGAAGTACCCACGGCAGCCCTTCCCCGACATTTCATTGGTCAAAACTGGGTCACGTGCCTACTTGTAAGTCAATCACTGGCAAGAATGAGAGGCTCACACTTCACCAACGTAGACTCATCAGGATTGGCCTGTGACACAAGCATTCCAGGAGCAAAGAAGCAGGCAAGGCCGGTTGGGTGGGCAGCCAGCAGTGCTTACTGCAAGAGGGTACCTGCATTTTTCAAAAATCGAATTGTTGCAGTATCAATTTACATATAATAGCTGCATCAATTTGAAGTGTAAAATTCCTTGAGTTTAGATTTTAGGCCATGAAATCGCCACCCCAATGAAGATATAGCCTTTCTATTACCACCCCCAAAATGTTCCTCTAGCCTGGTGCAGGCCCTCTTACCCCAGGCAACCACCCATCTACTTACATTAGTTCTCATTTTTCAGAATTGTACATACATGGAATCATCTATTAAGTATTCGTTTGAGTCTGGGTGCTTGCATTTTAAAGTAGCACCACTTTCATCCCCTAAGGTTGGGGTGACTCAAAAGCACCTCTCTGAACATCCTTCTTTCCCTTTGAAGGACTGCCAGCACTGGTTCTCAAAGAAGGAAGCAAAATGCAATTCCCACACTGCCTTGCCACTGGCCCTTTCCATCCTTCTTAGGGGAAAGTCTGCTCTGCTCACTGGCAAGTCCCTATGTAACGTTAGTGTCGCTCTCTGTATCTTCACAGCTGGCGCAGATCCTGCCAACCGAAGAGAACTTCCTTCTGTGCTTCAGGCAGCACGTGGGCTCCAGCGCCGAGTTTATGGAGGTGAGGCCAAGGCACCACCTTCTTTCTAAGCATTGGGACCTGCCTTCCTCCTGTGTTCAGAGCCAGGCCCACCCTCCTGCCTGGTAATGGTCCCTGGGAGATGCTAAACCCCTTAGAACTCTGCTACTCAAAATATGGTCTGTGGACCAGCAGCATCAGTATCACCTGGGTGCCTGTTAGAAAAGGAGAAAGGGGCCAGGAATAGTGGCTCACGCCCGTAATCCCACACTTTGGGAGGCTGAGGCTGGCGGATCACCTGAGGTCAAGAGTTTGAGACCAGCCTGGCCAACATAGCAAAACCCCATCTCTACCAAAATACAAAAAAGTTAGCCTGGCGTGGTGGCAGGCACCTGTAATCCCAGCTATTCAGGAGGCTGAGGCAGGAGAATCACTTGAACTCGGGAGGCAGAGATTGCAGTGAGCCGAGATTGTACAACTGCACTGTCAGCCTGGGTGACAGAGAGAGACTCCATCTCAAAAAAAGAAAGAAAGAAAGAGAGAAAGGCCTGTAATCCCTACTCAAGGAGGCTAAGGCAGGAGGATCTTTTGAGGCCAGGGGTTCAAGACCAGCCTGGGCAATATAGTGAGACCTTGTCTCTACAAAAACAAAAAGCTACAATAGTGAACAGGATTTAAAAAAAAAAAAAAAAAAGATAAAAAACTTAGTGGGATATGGTGGTGCACACCTGTAGTCCCAGCTTCTCAGGAAGGTGAAGGCAGGAAGAGCAGGAGTTCGAGGCTGAAGATCACACCACTGCCCTCCAGGCTGGGCCACAGAGCAAGACCCTATCTCAAAGAAAAAACAAAAAAATAAAAGGCAGACAGACTCCCTGACTCAGTGAATCAGAAGCTCCATTTTAACAAGATTCCCAGATGATGCGTATGCACATTAAAATGTAGGGAATAAGATAAGTAAGCTTCGGTCAAGTACGCTTGAGAAATACTGTGTACATGCATCTCTCGTTTGGGGATTTGTTGTGGTCATTTGCATATTACAGGCTCTGAGAAATCAAGCAATAAAGAAAACTGTGCCGCTCAGTTTGGCTCCAGGATCTCATGCCACTCAATAATAATGTGTCTCTCCAAGTCAGAGTTCCAAGAAGCAGGCTTGGGAAAGATGGACTTTTGTACGATTCTATAGTTGGAAAAGTCCAGTGAGGATTCCAGTTTCTGGTATCTTTCACGTTTCATCTTTGATTATGATAAGATTTCAGTTTTTCTTTTTAAAATTAGCATTCCCGACTGGGCACTGTGCTCCATGCCTGTAATCCCAGCACTTCGGGAGGCCAAGGCAGGTGAATCACTTGAGGTCAGGAGTTTGAGGCCAGTCTGGGCAACTTGGAAAAACCCCATCTTTACTACAAATACAAAAATTAGCTGGGCATGGTGGTGCACGCCTGTAATCCCAGCTACTCAGGAGGCTGAGACAGGAGAATCACTTGAACCAGGCAGGCAGAGGTTGCAGTGAGCCGAGATCGTGCCACTGCACTCCAGCCTGGGTGACAAAGACTCTGTCTCATAAATAAATAGATAAATAAATAAATAAATAAAATTAGCATTCCCCTCTTGGCAATATAATTTCCTTAAGATCTTCATGTAAAATATGATGTTCAAACTCATGTCTCTTGAGTAATATTCACCTGATAAATGGAACCATATGAAATTGCTGATATTTAACGATTTTTTACTTACAAAATGTGGACATTCTATGTGGTTCAACCAAATATATTACTAATCCTGATGTCCAGCAAACTGCCAATTATTTCTTGCTCTCTTTCTGGGACTCTGCACTCTAACCCTTCAGTATGTGCATCCCTCAGAGTAAGACTCAACCCGTACCCACCTCACGAACTGCCTGCTCTGATAAATAATGACTGGCCTTCAACGTGACTCTCTTTGCTATTCATCGGGGTTAAATCCATTTCCAGCCACCGGTAATCCCCTCTCCGTGATCCACTGCCTGTAACAACTGGAAAGCTGGCCCAGAAACTTGCTTGCAGCAAGCTCCCCTTCTGGGCAGACAGTCAGTGAGAAAGAACCAGTTCTCAGGGTGGAAGAGTCATTTTTTAAGTGACAGCTTGCCTGAGCATCAGAGATGGATTTAATTTTATGGTGCCTTAAAAGATTTTTCTCCAGTTTTTTCAAGATGGCAAGATTCCACAAGCTGATAATTGACATTCTGGCTTCTGTTCTTAGTCCTTCGCTAGCCTGCCTGGGAGAAAAAAAGTTCTGTGCATCCTTATAACTTGTCAGGGTGTTGCTTTTGTATCAAGATTTCCAACTATAGAAAAAGGGAGCATCATGCCTGACTCCTTTCCTGATAGAGAGACAGCCAAAAATTGGCCTCTATTCCACCTCTGGTCTGGAAACAGGGATGGGGCAGCTTGTAGGGGGGCAGGGAGGCTTACAGAGGAGCTAAAAGCATCTCCCCGGACCCTTTTCTCTTTCTCTTTCTCAAAATCATTAGTGGCTTCTCTCTCTGCAGCTGACAGGATTTCTTTCTTTCTTTCTTTTCTTTTTTTTGAGACGGAGTTTCGCTCTTGTTGCACAGGCTGGAGTGCAATGGTGTAATCTCGGCTCACCGCAACTTCCACCTCCCGGGTTCACGTGATTCTCCTGCCTCAGCCTCCGGCAGAGCTGGGATTACAGGCATGCGCCACCATACCTGGCTAATTTTGTATTTTTAGTAGAGACGGGGTTTCTCCATGTTGGTCAGGTTGATCTCAAACTCCCGACTTCAGGTGATCTGCCAATCTCGGTCTCCCAAAGTGCTGCGATTACAGGCGTGAGCCACCATGCCCAGCCTCAGGATTTCATATTCTTACATGCATTTGTCCTTCTAAGCCCCAGCATAACTGCAGAGGAGACATGCCTGCCAAGGTTTCTGGGACCCCACCCTCCCACAGTACCGTCCCACTGTCCCCTCCTGGGGTCTGTTCCATTTGTTCCATTTTTACCAGCCGGAAGCCTGAAGTGGTCCCTCGGTAGCCCTGAAAGGCTTGTGCTCTCAGGTAGCTCCCATCCCAGCACTCAGCACAACTTCTCACTTTAGGGATGCCTCAGGATTTCTTTGAGATTTCACAAAGCCCAGGTCTCTTGAACTCTCTTCCTCGAATGAGAAGAGAAAGGACACACTGATGATGATGAGCAAAGTGCTGGATGGGGAGAGAAGGCAGGCGGGGGAGCCCAGAGCTGGCATCCTGTGGGGGTGCATGGTCGGGAGTGGACCCGCTGGCAAGATAGCTTGGAAAAGCAGCCACTGGTGCTTTGCTCTGTGCAGGGACTGGGGTTCCTTCAGGTTATTGCCCTTTTAGGCAACTTGGAGGGGGTGTCTTCCTCTTCTCAGTAAAGACTCAGCTTAGACGAACTAAACTCTGATGCACTAAGTGCTTGAGGGTTGTTGGTGAAGTCATATTTGGAAATCCTCACATATCTTTTAGTACCTTTTCAAGGGCAGACTTTCTGGCCATGGGAAGGAATATTTCAAAGTCTAAGGCATTTTTCTCCAGGGAAAAGACACTCTTGTAATCAAATACCATCGATCTGAGTTGCATGTAGTACAAATCTACCCTTTTCTTGGGATTTGCTCCTGTCTTGTAACGACAACAGCAAAAAAAATCAGGACCAAAATTTCTGAACCCTGTCACCATAAAAATTACATAACCTTGTTTGCTGATGTTTAAAAAAATACCTTTTCCGTAAAATGTAACTAAACTCTAAATGTCCATAAACTCTAACACTCCTGACAATAAAAGGGGCACATGCGGTGGAGAAGAGGGGGAGGCGGGGGATAAGCTGTAGGAGAAGGATTGGTGGTTATTGACTCTCAGAAAATCAAGTGTTGCTGGTCTTCAGGTGTGCAGTTTGGAGCTGGGGGAGAAGGGAAGAAAAGTCAGGGGAACAAAACTTGAAAGAGAATCTAGGAGCCAGGCATGGTGGCTCATGCCTGTAATCTCAACACTATGGGAAGCTGAGGTAGGAGGATCACTTGAACTCAGGAGACTGGAGATCAGTCTGGGCAACATAGTGAGACCCCATCTCTACAAAAACATAAAAAATTAGCTGGGTGTGGTGGTGCACGCCTGTAGTCCCAGGCACTTGGGAGGTTAAGCTGGGAGGATCACTTGAGCTTGGGAGGTAGAGGCTCCAGTAAGCTCTGGATGCCACTGCACCATAGCCTGGGTGACAGAGTGAGACCCTGTCTCACAAAAGAAGAGGAAGAACAAGAAGAAGAAGAACAAGAAGAAGGAGGAGGAGGAGGAGGAGGAGGAGAGGGGGAGGAGGAGAGGGGGAGAAAGAAAAAAGAAAGAAAAAGAAAAGAAAGAAAGAGAAAGAAAGAGAAAGAAAGAAAAAGAAAGAAAGAAAGAAAGAAAGAAAAAGAAAGAAAGAAAGAAAGAAAGAAAGAAAGAAAGAAAGAAAGAAAGAAAGAAAGAAAGAAAGAAAGAAAGAAAGAAGGAAAGAAAGAAAGAAAGAGAAAGAAAGAAAGAAGGGAAGGTGGGAAAGAGGGAAGGAAGAAAGAAAGAAAAAGGAAGTAAGGAAGGGAGGGAGGGAGGGAGGGGAAAAAATCTTAGGAATATGTGGCGCCAAACAGACCAAAGATTTAGGGGAACATGGTTCTCCAGGCATCTTTGCCACAGATGTGGGCAGTCCCCTCCCCTGCACCACTGCCCCTCCTGTGGTTCTCCCTCGTCTCCACCAGATGACTTGGTAAAAGGCAGGGATGTCACAGCAGTTGTATACAGGACCATTGAATGAGTTACTTATTGCTGTGTAATAAACTACCCCTAAAACTTAGCAGCCTGAAGCAACAAGCATTGATTACATCCCACTTTCTATGGTCAGGAATTTGGAAACAGCTTAGCCGCATGGTTCTGGCTCAGGCGCTCATGAGATCACCGTCGAGATACTTCCCCTCATTTCCTTCTCTGTGACCTTGAAGGGTCTGGGCTACATCATCTCTATGTCTCTGTCCCCTTCCGATATTCTTGAAGCTCAAGACTCTGGCTGGCCCATTAAAGGGGAATGGAAGGCAGGCAGGTAGATTCTGATACGTCTTTGCAAGGAGTTTGACATTCCCATTGTTGCAGGCTTGGCGGAAGTACGACACAGACAGGAGTGGCTACATCGAAGCCAATGAGCTCAAGGTAGGATGGGCCTTGGGGAGGGTGTGAGGCCAGAGTGGCGGTGGGCTTAAGGTACCTGGGGAGGGAGGAGATGTTGGATGAGGGGCATGGGTTTGCGGACTGCTTAGGAATACTCAGACCTGGCACTGAATTGTTGAACTTGTTCATAGAAGTCGGGAAATCGGTAACATAGAGCCGCCAGGCTGTAGAGTTCAACCAAACCCAGCTCTTTTGCACCTCTGTGCTCGGGACAGGTGTCCTCCAGGCAATTCCAGAAGATTGGCCTCTGGCTCCTAGGTCCACCGCCAAATTCCTCTGACTATCACCCAGTGATTCCCCAGGCACTGCTTAGCTCCATATACTGGGCTCCGAGGAGGCAGAGTCAATATCTAGCGCCTATTCTGTGGGGCAGGGTTTGACCACCAGCTAGTAAAGCCTTTGAAGTCACTCCCCAAGAGTTAAGAATTATGAGGGCCCTGAGTCATAGAACTGGTAGACCTGAAAACACACACACACTCACCCACACACACACACACACACACACACACACACACACACACACACACACTGAAAGACTGTCTGAATGAGCAAGTAAGGAAATGAATGAGGGACTGAATGCATGAGTCAGGAGTACTAAAGAGACCTTTTGTGTTGCAGGGATTCCTGTCAGACCTGCTGAAGAAGGCAAACCGGCCATATGACGAGCCCAAGCTCCAGGAATACACCCAAACCATAGTGAGTGGACAGAAGTGTCCCTCTCCCCCAGGGTGCAGGACTTGGTCCCCAAGGCACTGGGGCTCTGGTGTGCAGGGTCTCTGTTTGATGATTCTTCAGGGCAAGCACTTCAGGGGAAGTGCTTCACAGTGGCAGCTGGCAAAAAGGGATGCTAGTTCGTGGCTTCACATACCCTTTGAGGTCCTGGGTGTGAGCTGACTCGTGGGCCAATGTGAGCGTCTGTCTCCATGGCAACCTCTGCAGCTCCAGGAGAGGATGATCTTGGAGAGAGTGAGCCTTTAGTGCCGGCCTGCTGTGCCCCAGCGGCCCCTGTCCCTGAGGAGGGGAAAGATGAGCAGTGAACGAGTCCCTGTGATCCCCCGACGGGACCCCCGTGACTGATTTAGGCCATGTTGGTCCTTGGCCCCCAGGGACCTCAGAGGAAGCATGAGCAGGTGCTACCTGTCCTCCTTGCTGTCCTCTCCAGTAGAAGGGGATGTCAGGTCAGAGAAATTCACAGCAAATAACCCAGGCACCTCCTTCTGTCCCCAACAGCTACGGATGTTTGACTTGAACGGGGATGGCAAATTGGGCCTCTCAGAGATGTCCCGGTAAGCACCTCACCCCCGGGGTGATACTGACTCCCGCAGGTCATTCCTGTGCTACGATCCATCGCTGAGATCCATTGGTGGGAAAGTGACAGGTGCGGGTGTCAAGAAGCTCAAGACAAAGCGAGATAGAATTGTGACCGTCGACACCTCACCTTGTCTGTCTCCCTCATTTTTGACCTTCCCCCTGATTCCTTATTATGTATGAAGTGCTCAGAAATCGTTTCTGTAACTGCAGGCGCTGCCTCTGCCTTCCCCTCTCCCGCTTGCCCTTGCCTGGGCAGTCTCCTCACCTCTGCTCTAACATTTTCTCCCCAGACTCTTGCCTGTCCAGGAAAACTTCCTGCTTAAATTTCAGGTAAAACTTTGCTTTCCTTCCTTCCCCCTTCCCTCATCCCTCTGAGCCTGGCCCTGCACTCTCCTTCCCCCAATGCACCACACACTACACACTACACACACACCACACACACACAAAACACACCACACATACAACACACACAGATCACACACAGAGACTACACACCACACACACACAAAACACACCACACACAACACACAACAGACCACACACACAACATACACATCACACACACACACCACACACATACACAGAGACATCACACACACACTACACAGAGACCACACATCACACCAACACAACACACATCACAGCACACACCACACACACCACACACATACACAGACACATCACACAGCACACACACAGCACACACACACCACACACACACCACACACAGACCATATGACACACACACAACACCCAGACCACACAACACATACACAACACACACAGACCACACAGCACACACATATACAGACACCTCATGCACACATCACACGGAGACCACATACCACACACACCACATACTACACACACAACACACACACACCACACACCACACATACCACATACACATCACACACACAACACACACACACCACACACCACACATACCACATACACATCACACACACAACACACACACACCACACACACCACATACACATCACACACACAACACACACACACCACACACCACACATACCACATACACATCACACACACAACACACACACAACACACACCACACATACCACATACACATCACACACACAACACACACAGACCACACACCACACACACAGACCATGTACCACATACACACAACACACAGACCACACACCACACACACATACACACATTACACACCACACACCTACACAAACACCTCATGCACACTCCACACAGAGACCACACACCACATACACACCACACACATTACAAACATACACACCACACAACACACACACATCACACACACCACAGACACACACCACACAATCATAGACACCACACCACACATCACACACCACACATATACACAGACCAAACGCACACCACAAACACTACACACACACCATACCACACACACACCACACACATTACAAACACACACACCACACAACACACACAACACACACACATCACACACACCAGACACACACCACACAATCATAGACACCACACCACACATCACACACCACACATCACACATATACACAGACCACACGCACACCACAAACACTACACACACACCATACCACACACACGACACACACACCACACACATAAACACACACACCACTGCACTTCTGCTTCTGTCTTTAATACCCTGGTTCTTGCAGGGCATGAAGCTGACCTCAGAGGAGTTTAATGCGATCTTCACGTTTTACGACAAGGTAAGGCGGGAGTCGGCATGGGAGGGAAAATCATAAGCCCATCAGCCTGGCCAGAGGGCTCAGCTGCATCCATGGGAAGAGACAGCTTTCCAGGGGCGGCCTGGGCCGTGTGGTTTCTTCCTGCCGCACCTTCTGCTGTATTAGAAGGCAAATGTCATTCTCCACCGGTGGCCTATGGAGCCCAAGGGGTTGGTTTCTGCAGAATGCAGCCAAGGATCGTTGGGAGAAGAGGACTGTGCTTAGAACTAGGGTGTTACCACGCTGTCAGGAGCCAAAGGGAAGAGACACTCAAAACTGCCCTGGTGCCAGATCACAATTCTGCCCAGGGCCAGGTCTTTCTCTGGGAAGTTGGAAGTTGGATGACCTCCATACCCACCCCTTCCTTGGCTGTCCCCTGCCCACATGACTCCAGTGGTCTTCTTCATAACCAAAGTATTGGAGGTATACTTTAAATAGCCCCCAGACTCAGGGAGTTAACCACATGCTTCTTGAACCTCACTTATATTTTCAATGCAGATGAAAAGCACCACAATGAAAGGCTACCCAAAGCTTGCGCCCACTGCCACCTTCCTGCCATGACTGGTCAAGGCAGAAGGGACACATTATTTTGTCGTTACACGATCTGAACACCCCGTTTTGCACAGAGTAATGGAGAGGCTAGACTCTTAGACATCCCTGCAATGGGTCGGGACAATAAGGGCTCAGGCTTTAGAACTCTGGGTTGACTCTGCTCCCATCCCCAGGACGGAAGCGGCTACATTGACGAGCATGAGCTGGATGCCCTTTTGAAGGATCTGTATGAGAAAAACAAAAAGGTGAGCAGCTGGGCCTGAGGCCTGGCCACCGTCCCCAGGGCACGGGAGAGGCTTCTGCGGGAGAAGAGGGGAGAGGTGCCTGGTTCTGCTCTCTGCTCCCCTCTGATCTGCCACAGCAAGGCAATAGCCATGTTGTGGTTTTGCTTTAGGTTTTTAAATTTCTGGTTGGTTGATTAATTGATGTTTCTCTTTAAAATTTAATTGCGGCAAAAAACACAGGGCAGAAAGTTTACCATCTTCACATTTTTAGTGTACAGTCCAGTGGCATTGAACACATCCATAATATTGCACATGCATGGCCACCTGCTCATCCTGCAACGCCAAAACCTGTACCCATTAAAAAATAACTCTCCATTCCCCTGTCCCCCATCTCCTGCCAACCCCTCTACTTTCTGCCTCTGTAAATTTGACTGCTCTAGGTACCTCATGTAAAGAAGATCGTATAATCTTTCTGTGCCTATTTCACTTTGCATAATGTCCTTGCAGGCTGATCCATGTTGTGGCAAGTGTCAGAATTCCCTTCCTTTTTAAAGCTGAATAACGCTGCATCATATAAATATACCACATTTTGTTTGCCCATTCTCCTCTGTGGACGTTTGGGTTGCACCCATCTGCTGACTGTTGTGGGGGATGCGGCTGTGAGGCCATGACAGTGTTGATGTGTGAAAGTGTTAGCCAGATTGCCAACCAAAAAACACTTTCCACCCAAAGAGAGATTTTGGAGGACAGGGGCCAGTGAGAAGGGAAGGGCTAGTCTGGATTGATGAACTGCAGAATCAGGAGCTGGGGGAGGGGTTAAAAGGAGCCACTGAAGAGTTTGTTCCTCTCAAAGAAAAGGCAAAGAAATGAACTCCATTATTTTGCCTGATGTTGCCTCCTGGGAATACCCCGGGAGACCCTCCCAATGGGCGCAGTTTGGTCCCTGGGTGGAGGAGTTAGGTGGAACGGCAGCCAGGAGCCAAAACTTTGCACCTGTCTTCCTTCACCACCCGGAAAATGTCTTTCTCTGAGCAAATGGTTTTGCTGCTTTCTTTAATTAGATAATGAAAGCTCCACAATTCCTTGAGTGGTCTCACCGCCTTGGCTGACAAGCAAGAGCTACATTTAATGCTCAATTTCAGGAAAAAATTATCTGCAGCCTCTGAGTCTGTTTATTTCTCTTTCCAAGTGCTTTCTGATCTCTTTGTCTTAAATATCATCCTTCATTTGTTTCATCTTTTTTATTTAAATGTTACCTACAATTACTCTTGAAAAAGGCAGAAAATAAATAATAAGGAAGCAGATACTTCCCGGGAAGAAGGAAGTACTCACCAGGTGTTTGAACTCGGCAAACTTTTTTCTTGGCACTAAATTCTAGGAGAAAATTATGTGTGTGCCCTGATGTATCCAAGGAATGTTGGGCACCATAGTGGAAAATATCTTTACGTGTAATTGTATGAATGAGGCATAGTTTGTCTTCATGAGACTCTGCCTTATACGTGAGGTGGATAAACCCTGAAGACATGCATTAAATCTCAGAGTGACCCGAATTTCCTGGTCATCAACTCACTAAGCTCTTCCTTAGTTCACACAAAGGACAGCTTGTGGTGCTGCACAGCTCGACTCCAGGTATGGAAACAAAAGATTCTGCTGTTGGGATGCAGAAGCCACTCTGAGGGTCAGACAGCAAGAATATTAACAAAGCTGTTTACCTGAGAGCCTTCCACCTGTACCAAGTTTCAGATTTGGCGCCTGAGGATTGAGAGAGTGAATGAGTAGAAACAGAGAGCTGCATAACTCTAAATCACAGCACCTGTGCTGGAAGGGAAGCGCCATCTTTTGTAAACCCACATAGATGCACGCATTCCATTTGGATGGTGCCTGCATGGAGTGTGATAAGGGTTTCTGACCAGATTAATGTTTGAGGTACCTAGAGGGCACAAGCTGATGGGATTGAACTTCAGTATTTCTCACCACTCCTGAGGCCGTGGCAACTTGCTAGAGCCTTCCCCAGCTTTAAGTGAAACTTATAGGAAGCAGCCCCTCCCCCCATGCTGCTAAATCTCTCGCTGCCACAGTTCACTGTGGAAGTTGTCCCAAGCTTGGGGTTGATAGATGAGGTCCCTTCCTTGGCTCCTGATTAAGTGGCAGATATCTCAGGTGCACACCAGTGTTATGTGACATTTCCAAGAACATCACAACTTAGGGAAAATGCCTCTCAAAGCTAGACATGCTTGCAAAGTGCCCTTCGGTTTTCATGGCACCAAACCAGAAATTAATGACATAAAAAGAGAAGTCCTGGCACAATGGGAAAAAAAGACTGGCCTTCAAGCCCTGAGAAAGAGGTGACAGAATATGCACAGTGAATCATTAGACTTCAGGGCTCATGATTAGATTACAGATATTCATGAGCATGACTGTACCTCACTTTTATTATTAGCAGGATGGAGATAATGACCCATCAGCCTAGAAGGGAAAAAAAAATTAAGTATCTGCCAACATTTTCAGTACAAAAGAATAAAAGTAAGAAGAACTGGGTGTAGTGGCGCCCACCTATAGTCCTAGCTGCTTGGGAGGCTGAGGCAAAAGGATCGCTTGAGCCCAGGAGGTCAAGGATGCAGTGAACTGTGATCACACCATTGCATTCCAGCCTGGGTGACGAGAGGAAGACCTTGTCTGAAAAAAAAATTAAAAAAAAAAAAGTAAATAAAAAGGGATGGAGTGGGGGAGGAGAAGAAGGAGGAAAGAAAGAAAAGGTTGTTTATGTGATTTTCCAGTGTTGATGATGACCTTGCTATATTTCAGACCCATTGGTTATTTGTATCTGAAGCAATGATTGTAAAGCAGGGATTTAACATCAGGTATATCAGGTGTTGGTATTTAATATGAGTCTCCATTTATATGAGACAATGGGCATATGTTCGTGGCTCACCTGTCTCATTGGCCCCTAAACACCACAAGAAGCCAGTGAACAAGAAGGAGGCTAGCAAGCTTTATTGTTGGAGAAGCTGGGATTTAGAATTTGTTGCTTAAATAGTGGCTGGGTGCAGTGGTTCACACCTGTAATCACAGCACTTTGGGAGGTGGAGGCGGGAGGATCACCCGAGGTCAGGAGTTCGAAACTAGCCTGGCCAACATGGCGAACCCTCATCTCTACTAAAAAAAAAAAAAAAAGAAAGAAAAGAAAAGAGAATGCAAACATTAGCTGGGCATGGTGGCAGGTGCCTGTAATCCCAGCTACTCGGGAGGCTGAGGCAGGAGAATCTCTTGAACCTGGGAGGCAGAGGTTGCAGTGAGCCAAGATCGCGTCACTTCGCTCCAGTCTGGGCTACAGAGGAAGACTCCGTCTCAAAAAAAAAAAAAAAAAAAAAAAAAAAAAAAAAAAAAAAAAAAAATTCCTTGCTTAAATAGATGAGACCTAGGAAAGAGTACTCCAGGAGGCTGGAAGGCAAGACCAGGGAGCTTTCCTGGCATTCTCTTCATCACCAGCAGGGAGCCAGATTGGTCTCGAGTTAACAAAGGCCCAATGAGGTCGAGGAATATATACAAGTTATATGTAGATCATGACTGTCACAATAGCTACCTTTTATTTTTCAAGTGCTTGCTGATGTGGCTTATATTCATTCCCTCATATAATCATCGCAACACCTCAATGAGGCATGAACTTTTAGTGTACCCATTTTACAGGTGAGGCAGCTGAGTCTCAGGAAGGTTGACTACCTTCCCCAAAGCAGTGCAGCCAGTAAGTGAACGAGAGGCTTTAACCTCCATCTGTCTGACTCCAAAATCCGTGCTTTGCATTCATCTAAGCCACTTATCCTGGGATGAGATGAGGGAAAGTTGTGGGCGTTTGTGAATGTGGATGTGGGCTCCTTGGGTCAGGGCCATCCCCTGAACCTGCTCTTACCCTCTCCCTGTATCTCCTAGGAAATGAATATTCAACAGCTCACCAACTACAGAAAGAGCGTCATGTCCTTGGCGGAGGCGGGGAAGCTCTACCGCAAGGACCTGGAGATTGTGCTCTGCAGCGAGCCCCCCATGTAAAGTGGGGATGGGGGCTGCTTCTCCACCTCCCCCAAACCGTGCTCCTGCTGCCCTGATGCCTCTACCCAGACCCAGAGACCATGAGCGCCCCACCCCCACCCCCACCCCTGCAGCCTGCACACACCTGCCTGCAGAGCTGGAAAGGAGAGATGGAGGATGGGCCGCTGGGGGGCTGTCCTGAGCCCCCTGCACCCACCCCTGCCCAGGCAGACTACTCTGCCTCAGTGGATCACACACACGGAAGGTGATGGGGGCATGGGTGGAGGATCCCTAATTCTCTTCGCTGTGATGCATGAGCTCCCTCGCTGTATGATTTAGGCTTCTATGTCCAACAGAGTGGACTCTTCCCTCTCGCTCCCCTCTGCCGGTCCCCCATGCCACCACCCACCCCAAACTTCCAGGTTCCATCCGCCACCTTGCTAATGGTGTAGCTGTCCTCTCAGAACGCCTGTGTGTGGAGGGCGCCCGCCCTTTCCTTGCCTTTTTACTTGGCGTGCTCCTTTTCTCTTTAGGTTTCTTGTTTACCAAAGAAGAGTTTACAGACAATAAAATGGAAAGGTTCTGCTGTGGAAGCTTACCCAGTCCTGTCTCGTGGTCAGCTTCTCTCTGCAGCTAGCAGCTCTGCTTGACAAAGGGAGGGCCTATTCTCACATGGGTGGAGGAGCGTAATGGGACCCACCTAAGTGGGGCATAGGACCCTCAAGACTCTAGGGCTTTCACTCACCATTCATTGCCTGTCTCTTCACCAACCTGAGTCACTTCTTTGTTTCATGTTTGTTTCTGTATCTCTGAGATTATAACATAGCTTACAAGTTCATGGAAGTCTTACTACAGGTGGTATTAGTATTGTGCTCAACAGTTGACCTGGAGTATCTTTCTTAATCCTTTGAGAGAGGTGCTGTGATTGTCTCTACTGTCCAGGCAAGAAAACTGAAGATTAAAAAGGTTTTGGGCCTGGCGTGGTGGTTCATGCCTGTAATTCCAACACTTTGGGCGGCCAAGGTGGGCGGATCACCTAAGGTCAACAGTTCAAGACCAGTTTGGCCAACATGGTGAATCTCCGTCTCTACTAAAAATACAAAAATTAGGCCGGGTGTGGTGGCTCACACCTGTAATCCCAGCACTTTGGGAGGCTGAGGCAGGCGGATCACAAGGTCAGGCAATCGAGACCATCCTGGCTAACACAGTGAAACCCCATCTCTACTAAAAATACAAAAAATTAGCCAGGCATGGTGGCAGGTGTCTGTAGTCCCAGCTACTCAGGAGGCTGAGGCAGGAGAATAGCATGAACCTGGGAGGCAGAGCTTGCAGCGAGCCGAGATCATGCCACTGCACTCCAGCCTGGGCAACAGAGTGAGACTCTGTCTCAAAAAAAAAAAAAAAAAAAAAAATTAGCCAGATGTGGTGGTGCACACCTGTAATCCCAGCTACTTGGGAGGCTGAGGCATGAGAATCACTTGAACCTGGGAGGCAGAGGTTGCAGTGAGCCAAGATTGCACCACTGCCCTGCAGCCTGGGCAACAGACTGAGACTCTGTCTCAAAAAGTAATTTAAAAAAATAGATAAGTAAGTCAATATATAAATAAAAAGGTTTAGTAATGAACCCTGGCCAGTTTGGGCAGAGCCAGGGTATGACTTCAGCAGATTGGATCCACTTTATACCAATGGGGTCCCTACCACTGGGACTAGGTGATTTCCACCAAGCAGGAAGGACCTCCAGCCAGAAGCTCTAGACCACCAGAACTTAACTTCTCCTCCTCGAAGTGCAAGTTACCCAACACCCGATCACATGCCTCTTGGTGTAGGGCCAGCTTGGGTCCACAGAGCTCTTAGATCCTAGAATAGAGAGATGACTGATTTTTTTTCATGCTGTCACATATTGATTGTCTACAAGACATATTTTAACAACACTACCTCATTTAATCCCACAACAGTCCTACAAGATGGATACTATTTTCAGATAAAGGAACTAAGGCTCAAAGACATTAGGGGATGGGGTCAGGGGAAATTAGGGACTCAAATTTATTTGCCTCACTCATGTCTCAGGGCCCCACGCTTCCCCCACTGGCATCCTTACCTTGGGGTAGGAGCTTTGCCTCTGCAAACTTGCAGCCCTTGTCAGTTCAGCCATATCTGCCCTTGGACCACAGGAGACGAGGAACTCCTTCCAGGTCATCCTAGAGGTCTTCTTAATCTTCATGTATGCTCTTAATTGTATATTTGAAGTTTTAAAAATTCTCAGTTGGTCAAGGTGGCTCACATCTGTAATCCCAGCACTTTGGGAGACCAAGGCAGGTGGAGGGCTTGAGCTCAGGAGTTCGAGAACAGCCTGGGCAACATAGTGAAACCCCTCTCTACAAAATATACAAAAAATCAGCTGGGCATGATGGCATGCAAATGTGCTCCCAGCTACTCGGGAAGCTGAGAGTGGGAGGATTGCTTGACCTGGGAGGTCGAGGCGCTGCAGTGAGCCAAGATCACGCCATTGTACTCAGCCTGGGTGACAGAGTGAGATCTGTTTCAAAAAATAATATTTTTCCTTATGTGTACCCTCTAGAGCCACAAGAATAATCCAGATGACCCCACAATCTTTAAATTCCTTTTGGTTGCCATAGGAACTCAGTACCACAACCATTTGAAGCACCATTTGAAACCTCAGTGCTTTACCCTCTACCCACCTATTTTCCCTGTCGCTACCAGTAGTCATTTGAGGATTTGTGATGACACCATCTGTGATGAAGAATCCATGTTCTGTTTCCCTCTGACAAAGAGGCCATCCCTGTCTTTCTTGAGTGATTTATCAACCCAACCCCAGAATATCCAGATCCTGTTTCCTAGGGCCATCTCCAGTACCAGTTACTAATTCAGTGTAGATCCCCATAGGAAACAGACTTCACCTTTCAATCATATTCAAGGAGGATTTGTTCACAAACAGCTTTTATATACATGTGGGTGAAATATAAGGGACTCATAAGGAATAGTGGTGAACCAGGGACTAGTGATAGGGAAGTTGCTGTCACTACACTTAGGCCCAAGGGAATGAGAGGAACCCAGAAAGGAAGAGTCGTCCAGGGAATATCACATGTTCTGTTCAAGCACACAGCCAAGCCCAGGTTAGCCCTTATGGAGTAAACACATGCCCCCTCCCCTCCCTGCTTCCTTCTCATCTCCTTCTAGGGTTCCACATTGCCTGAAGCCAGAGGGCAAGGAGCCTACTAATGGAGTCCACACAGGCCAGCCTCAAGGACAGAAAACAAGCAGGGAAGGGTGGGGAGTGACGAAGAGGGTCAGTGAGGACACACCCAACATACTCAGAAACTAGAGACACCAGTTGGCACTGAATATGTGAACCTGAAGTTCTGGATGATGTCAGAGCTAGAAATATGAATTTGTAAAACATCGGTGCAAAGATGGGTTTTAAGGTGGTGGGAATGGCATGAGATTCCCCCAGGAGATACTAGAAAGGACATCTGAGATAGGATCTCTGTGTCCTCCCATAGTGAGAGCTCTGGAAGGGAAAAGGGCATGGCCAGGCAGGCAGAGAGAAACCAGGAGGGTATGGTTTCCTGAAAGACAAGTGAAAAGTGGTGTCTGAAAATGAGGTAAGTGATCAAAGGTATCAGACACTGCTGAGATGTATGAGGGCTGAGATTTCAATGCCTGGTTGTCTCCTTATCCAAGTCCTCCAAAAAGATAATGGGAACTCCTAGAGGTGGGGGCTGTATTTTTTGAGCAGTGCATGGCCACAAGAGTGCACAAATGAATGAATGAGTGACTCCACCATCAGGGAAAGAGGGTGGGTGTGAGCCTGAACTTTAGAAACCCTTTAGGGAATGATAAAATAATAACAACTCCAAGAACCTCGGGACATGAGCTAGTCAGAATGTTACCTTTGCAGTAGTCACGTCTTTAGAAAGTGACAGAAATCCAGGTGCAACTGGCTCAGGCAAAACAGAGAATTAGTGGATAGAAGCTGGACTATCTCATATGTCTGGAAGGGCCTCCTGGACAACCTGAACTGGGAACTCACATACTGCCACTACTCTTCTCTCTCTTGTTTCTGCTTTGCTGTAACTGATGGCTTTATTTTCTCAAACTGATGTCTTCCATATGGCAGGAAACATGACCTTAGCTGGCTATATCCCCACCATCTAGAACGATGCCAAGCACACAGTAGGTGCTCAATAAACATTTGTCACATGAATTCATTGGCTCCAAGCTACACATCTGGCAAAGGACTGTTTCTCTTCCCTTAGTTCTAGTTCAAAATGCCACGGAGAAGGAGCTCTAATTAACCCACCTTTGGTCACATGTTCACCACCGACCAATCACCCATGGCCAGCAGGTGGGGTGATCCTCTTAGAATCAGACATGTGGTACAGGGGATGGGAATTTCAAAGAGTAGATGAGTGATCCAGTCCCCAGCAGGGAACAGTGGTCACCCAACAAATCCCCATTTTACAAATGAAAAGAATCGAGGCCATAAAGTTTAAGTATCTTTCCCCAGATCACAAGACTACCCAGAAGGAAAGAGCTGTGCAGAGAATGCCATACGTTTAGCTCAAGCACTGGAGTCCAGGTCTTCTTCACTCTTGGCCTGCTAACAGTAAGAAAGGATTGAAGGAGGAAAGGGCAAGACAATAGGAATTAACATGTTAGAACTTGAAAACTCGGGGGAAGGGATGTTGAATGCATATGGAAGATGGGTGCATATGTCAACACGTGGACATGTATGTAAGTGAACCTGCAGAAGGGAACAGGATGCCTATGTCAACATGTTGGCATGTATGTAAGTGAACCTGCAAGAAAGGACCGGATGCATATGTCAATACGTGGGCATGTATGTAAATGAACCTGCAAGAGGGCCCAGGATGCATATGTCAACGTGTGCACAGGTACACAAGTAGCCAACAAGGGGTCTGGCAGACCACTCAGGACTGATGGTGGATGTGGAGGGGGCACGGGATTGGGCGTGATACATACAGTGAGACTCAAACTTCATCCAGAAGAAATCCTTCTTCCCAAGGCATATTTGTGTCCTGTTGGAGTCATAACAAATTAGAAACTTCTCAGCCCTCCTTATTGTAGTTCTGGGTAAGGATGAAGAGAGAAACAGAGGGAATGGGGCTGTGTTTTCACTCTTGCGGGCCCTGGGCACTTTTGCTTTGGTGAACACCTTTCTCCATAAAAAGTATTGTAAAATATACCGCATGACTGAATTAGTATAAGGATGAATATGTTGATATTCTGTGCTAAAACATTTTACTCAACCTAAGATGTCATCTTTCCTCAGCTTTTAAAAAGAAATTAGGACGTTTTTGTGTGTTCCTTAAAGTGGCCTGGGTGCTGAGCACCGCACTGACTAGATCTGATGGAGAAGACAGACCAGAGAGGGAGTGGCCATTACATTTTCAGGTGGGCTTTGGGTCAGGAGCCACACACACATATAGGCAGGGACTCTTGTTTTGAAGGTATAGTGGCAAGATGTAGTTCCTAGCTAAAGCCAGGAAGAACATGTGGGGTGAAGGTGTCTCCAAGTGTCCTATCAGGAAAACTGCTCAGGAAATAGAAAATGGCCCAGCACAGAGAACCATGGAATCCCTCAACAGGGCTCCTCTTCTGATGATCAAAGTATTTTGGACCTTGACTTCATGCCCTGTTTTGTTTTGTTTCAGGGTAATTGATGGCTAAAAGTTGAGCAGGTAAAAGCATACACACAAAATATTAGAGACCAATACACAGTGATACCTTTAGAACAGGTTTTAGGGTCACATACCCTGTGTCGGGTTCTCTCCTAAGTGTATTCCTGGGGTTGGCTAGCTTGATCCTCATACCAGCCCTGTGGGAAAGGTACTACTATTGTCTTCTCTTTATAGAAACAGTGGCACAGATCAGCGAAGCAACTTACCTAAAGTAACATGGCAAGTCAGTGGTAGAGTCAGAATTCAACCAGAGGTAGTTTGATCCCACGACTTCTGTTCACAGTGGCTGTACTTTTCGGTACAGGGGCTGAATAAATAGCAGAGAGTGTTCATTCACCTCAGATATTTACTGAACATCTGCTATGATCTAGGCCCCAGGCTAGATGCTAGGGACACAGTAGTGAAGGCGACAATCTCTGGCTGCTGGAAGCTTAAAGACTGAGAAGAAGAAACCAGAAACGCAGTGTGATGATACTAGTGGGTCCAAAGAAAGCCCAGGAAGAGATCCCTCACCTAGATTTGGAGTAGGGCTGAAGTCTGGACAAGGTGATGAATAAACAGAGACCTGGAAGTAATGTAGGATTTGGTCGGGAGAAGGGGTAAAAGGAAAGAAAACCATCTCAGGCAGTGATATGGTTTGGCTACGTTGCCACCCAAATCTCATCTTGAATTGTAGTTCCTGTAATCCCCATGTGTTGTGGGAGGGACCCAGCGGGAGGGAACTGAATCATGGGAGCAGTTACCCTCATGCTGTTCTCATGATAGTGAGTTCTCACAAGATCTGATGTTTTATAAGGGGCTTTTTCCCCTTTTGCTCAGCACTTCTCCTTGATTCTGCCATGTGAAGAAGGACAGGTTTGCTTCCCCTAACGCCATGATCGTAAGTTTCCTGAGGCCTCCCCAGCCACGATGAACTGTGAGTCAATTAAACCTCTTTCTATTATAAATTACCCAGTCTCTCAGGTATGTCTTTACTAGCAGCGTGAGAACAGACAGATACAAGCAGGAAAAAAAAATAGCATCAACAGTGGCACCAAGGCCAGAGGTGGCCTGGCTCATGTCAGGGAACTGCAAGCCGCTCAACCCAGAGGAAGCTCAGAGGGAGAAGCAAGAAATAAAACTCAAAGGGTAGCCAGGACCAGCTCATGAAGGGCCCCGCAGGCCTGCTGGGTCTTTGGACTTTACTCTTTCCCCAGCCTACAGCGTGGCTCCTTTTCCCCTTCCAGGCTTGGCTCAAATGTCACCTCTCTCGTTGAAACCTGATTAGGCTGCAGCCTTCCACCACCCCCTACACTCTACAACCTCCCCTGTCATATTTTTCTCCATAGGACATTGACCATGTGAGATAGGTTTTGGCGGCTCCGCCAGTAGAAGCCCACAAGGGATTGCTGACTCATGTATTGCTCTTCCTGCCTACATCCACTGAACCCACACACCTACGAGTACCTGCCCCTTTCAGGGCTCCTCCTCACCGAGTACCCCTCTCCTCCTCAGAACAATCAAGTCTCAGGGGCCAAACAAGCTGTGGAGGGCTGAATAATCCCCACCAAAGCTGTGTCCTAATCCCGGGGCATGTGAATACGTGATCTCACACGGCAAAAGGGAATTAAGGTTGCTAATAAGATGACTGTAAAATAGGGGGTTATCCTGGCTTGTTTGGGTGGGCCAATGTAATCACAGGGGCCCTTCTGTGTGAGGGAGGGAGGCAGAATTGTCAGGGTCAGAGTGACATGATGGAAGAAACCCTCCACCAGCCATAACAGGCTTTGAAGATGGAAGAGGTGGTGTCTAGAAGCTGGAAAAGGCAGGGAAGGAGACTCTCCCCTGGAGCCTCGGGAAGGAACACAGCCCTGCCAAGACCTTGATTTCAGCCAAGTGAGATCCAGTTTGGACTTCTGACCTCCGGATCAGAAGATGCTGCCTCGACTTTTGGGTGTATGTTCTGTGGCTGCCCTAGGGCTCACAGGAACTCAGGTACTTCCATGTTTGGAAGTCCTTAGACAAGGTGCCTACCAGGTACGCTCTTTCCTGCTTAGCGAGCGTGAATCCTCTGAACTGTCTGCCAAGGAGCAGCTGTGCTGAGCTGACCTGCACATACCAATCCCACAGTGGGGCAGACGGGGGCTCCAGAGACTGCCCAGAGGCCTGGCTCAGTGTGCTCCGTCCTCCCCACATCTGTCCTTAGTTTCCAGAGACCACAGTGGGCTGTGGGAAAATGGCCAGACATCTCTTTTCGGATCTCAAGTCCCCCATCTGTAGAATGGGGAGCTTGGTACAGATAGCGTCAAAGTGTCCTTCAGAATCTTACTTCCTAGGCCATGCACCGTGGCTCACACCTGTAATCCCAGCACTTTGGATCTCCGTCCACTGGAGCTGGAAAGGCAGTGGATCACCCAAGGTCAGGAGTTCGAGACCAGCCTGGCCAACATGGTGAAATCCTGTCTCTACTAAAAATACAAAAAATTAGCCGGGTGTGGTGTCTCGTCCCTGTAGTCCCAGCTACTGAGGAGGCTGAAACAGGAGGATCACTTGAGCCTGGGAGGCGGAGGCTGCAGTGAACTGAGATCATGCCACTACACTCCAGCCTGGGCAATAGAGCGAGACTCTGTCTCAAAAAAAAAAAAAAAAAAAAAAAAGAAAGAAAGAAAAGAAAAGAAAGAAAGAAAAGAAAAAAAAGAATCTTACTTCCTAACCCTTTGATGAAAAAGATAAACAAGTGGCAAACAAACACATAAAATATGATTAACATCATTAGCCACTAGGGAAATGCAAATTAAAACCACAATGAGATACCCCTGCACACCAGCCAGAGCCAAGTCTCATTTTAAAATGTCGTATTGCAGTATATAAAAGCAGAGTCCACTAAATTGTGATGGGTTACAGGGAGCCAAAGAAGAGAAAAGGTTTCCTCTTAGAGCCTAAAGATAGAACATTGAAATAACATTAACAAGAGTTTAAAGAAATAACTATGATGAAATTCCACAGCACCTCATGCAGTCCCATGAAATAAATTCTTGTTCCACTGGATCTTGGATCCGCATTCTCTGCTTTCATGAAGTCATCTGCTTGTGGATTAAAAAAGAGTCCTAGAAATCCTGACTCAGTCCACTGTTATAATCTGAGAGCTGCTTAAGTGATGTCAGTTCAGATGCCTGTGCTCACAAGTCTATAAAATGCAGACAATTGGAAGTATCTGGTCCAATCATTTACCACCGGCTCTAAAACTGTTCTTTTTCATTGATGACACCAACTGCAGCCTGTAGTTTAGAGCAGAACCTTCAAGCAAGCATCAGAGAAAAACAAACACAATCTATAGATGACAGAGACTTCATAGCTGTGGTTAGTTTATTACCATAACCAATAATGTCAGAATGGAGGAGAGTAAACTTCCCTCTTAGGTCGTATCCATCAGTAACCAAGGAGGCAAGCTCATGAAACCAGAGCAGATTTTACTAAAATGTAATATATTTCATAGTTTCTTTCCAAAATCAGGTATAATAAAACAACATCAATAAAATTCACTTTCCAAATTTTGTCCTTCACCATGCCCTTTCATATTCTAAAACAAACTGACAATTAGGACAGGAATTCTGCGAGGTTGAAACAATTTTCATAATAATGCCAAAATGTTACTTATGTTACCATGCAATGAGCCCATCATTTTCAAACGAATTCTTTTAACCTGCTTCACAACAGTCTGGGTCTGTGTTTTTCCTGAGGGTGAAGTTCTGGGCAGTGAGCGCATTGACAAATCGCCAGGGACTTCCCATAAAACACACATTTTCTGAAATATTTAATAATTCATTAATAACATTTTGTCTATATAACTTTAACCTGGGGAAGGATGAGCATCTCTTCCAATCTGACAATTCTTCTCATGTAAATCTTATAATAAGAACACAATCAAACAAACCTAGCATCTTTCTTTTTATAAGGTGGAAGAACAAATCTCTGCGATTTTCCAAGGCTCCTCTGGGAAATTATTGTAGGTGTATTTTTTTTTTTTTTTTTTTTTTTTTTGAGACGGAGTCTCACTCTGTCGCCCAGGCTGGAGTGCGGTGGCGCAATCTCCACTCACTGCAAGCTCCGCCTCCCGGGTTCACGCCATTCTCCTGCCTCAGCCTCCCGTGTGGCTGGGACTACAGGCGCCCACCACCGCGCCCAGCTAATTTTTGTATTTTTAGTAGAGACGGGGTTTCACCGTGTTAGTCAGGACGGTCTCGATCTCCTGACCTCCTGATCCGCCCATCTCGGCCTCCCAAAGTGCTGGGATTACAGGCGTGAGCCAGCGCGCCCGGCCTGTAGGTGTAAAAGATCTCCCGAAAATTCCTTTTCATTTTTTTTTTCCTGTCTAATTTCACAAGGCAACATCTAAAGAGTTGTCAGAGATTTAGATGCTTGATTCACATATGCTCATGGGTGGCTGAGAATCTTTGGCGACTCGCTTAATTAAGTGATAACAAAGCATTTAAAAATAAACAGACCCAAGAGTACTGAAGAGACATACGTCCCCATAAAAACTTGCACACAAATGTTCCTAGAATCACTCATGATAGCGAAAAGTGGGAGCAATCTAAATGCTTATCACCTGATAACTGGAGAAACACAATGTGGTATACCCATACAATGGAGTGTCAATCAGCCCTAAGTGGAACAAAGCCCTGATGCATGCTCCAACATGGATGGACCTTGAAAGCATTATGCTCAGTGAAAGAAACCAGACATAAAAGGCCACATATTATACAATTCCATTTCTATGAAATGGCCAGAATGGGAAAATCCATAGAAACAGAAAGTAGATCAGGGACTGTCAAGGGGTTAGGGGTAGCGAGAGAGTAATAGGAAGCGCGTGCTAATAAGCGTGGGCTTTCCTTCTATAATGTTCTGGAAGTAAATGGTGGTGGTGTTTGCAAAGCCTAGCAATATACTAAAAACCATTGACCTGTACTCTTTAAAAAGGCAAACAAGATCTCAATTTCTTAAAAAGCCTATGCACACATGAATTGCAAAATAAATAAGTAAAATAAAGAAAGAAGCATACATACAGCTTGTTCATGAGTGAGGACTTTCTGTTGTGCCCTATTCTAGGGCATTACAAATTAAACATAAAACACTATCAAGTATTCTGTTATGACACAGAATCTTTGCTATCCAGAATAACCTTTCCTGTCCTAGGCAGTGGTATCCATCAGCAACCAAGGAGGCAAACTCATGAAACTAGAGCAGATTTTACTAAAATGTAATACATTTCATAGTTTCTTTCCAGAATCAGGTATTATAAAACAACATGAATAAAATTCACTTTCCAAATTTTGTGCTTCACGGTGCCCTTTCACATTCTAAAACAAACTGACACTTAACTAGGACAGGAATTCTGCAAGGTCAAAACAATTTTCATAATAATGCCAAACTGTTACTTATGTTAACATGCAATGAGTCCATCACTGCTATTTTCAGACAAATTCTTTTAAGTGTCTTCTTTCCATTTCTAATGCAGTAAACATCAATAGCATTAGTCCACATAAACAGAAGCTCTTTGGGAAATCTCAGGAAGTTTTAAGACCATAGAAAGGAAGGTCATACCTTAAAACGTAGCATTGATTGAGAAAGGAAGGAGGAGAAGAAATGGCAGAATGATACCATCTATGTGAATTAAAAGTGCCTACACACAAAACAGCCACAGGGCTTTGTTAGAGCATTTTTCTAAAGGCACCCAAGACAAAGCAGAATGACGCCTGCAGTGGGAGAGGGAGGCCTAGGAGTGAGAAATCTCATTCAAAGGGAATAAACCAAGAGGGGGACCTCACAGAGACCCCCTGATCATGACCTACCATGCACTGCGGAGTGTGCTTAACTCACCCTCTGCACCAGAGGCTTCCGCCCTCCCTCCCACAGAACAACAGCCCCCTGCATCCTCTGCCCTGCTGCAGCTGCAGTTCCCCAGGACAGAGCTGTAAGAAGTGTGGCAAGCACCAACCCCACAAAGTGGCACAGGACAAGAAGGTCAAGGATGCTGTATATGCGCGGGGAAAGTGGCGTCATGACAGGAAGCAGAGCAGCAATCTTGGGCTGAGTACTCAGGAGGCTGAGGCCTGAGAATTGCTTAAGCCCAGCAGGTGGAGGTTGCAGTGAGCCAAGATCGTGCCACTGCACTCCAGCCTGGGTGACAGAGCGAGACTCCACCTCAATAAATAAAAAATATAAATAAATAAATATAAAAAGTCCATCACTGCCTCTGAGATTTGACATGCCACCTTTATCATATACTAAACTCCCATTTGTACTTAGGTCTATTCTGTACTTTCTTTCCTATTCCATTGGTCTGTCTGCCTGTTCATGTGGCCAATGCCACACTGTTCTAATTACAGAGCCTTTATAGTTTGTTTTAATAGCCCATAGGGCTAGGCCCCCACTTTGTGTCAGTTTTTCCCTGGCTATTCCAGCATGTTTATTTTCCATAGAAACTTTAGTATCAACTTACCAACTCCATGAAACAAAGCTTGTTAGTATTTTTATAAGAATGGCATTCAATTTATAAATCAACTTGGAGGGAATGGGCATCTTGATAATGAGTTGTGATAGCCAAAAACAAGGGATGTCTTCCCACTCCACATGCTTTTGTGCTTTCCAGAAGTGTTGTAAAATTTTCCTTTTATAGATTTTGCACATTTAAGTTTATCTCTATTTAATCTTCTTTGTTGCTATCTAAGTATTGTTTGTGTGTATCAACGCCATTGATTTCTGTAAGCTGATTTTCCAGAAAAAGGCTAAAACTACAAAGGAGATGGTGCCGAGGCTTGAGCGCTGAGCCCAGCTGCAGATCTAAGACAATGCTGGCTATGAGGACATGCAAGCATCTTGAACTGGGAGGAGATAAGAAGAGAAAAGGCCAAGTGATTCAGTTCTAAATTTATCTTTTGTTTTATTATGAAGACAATAAAATCTTGACGTTATGTTCACTTCAAAGAAAAGAAATGTATGATGAATTTTACACTGTAAATAAATCCTTTTTTGTGGGTGAGTAGCAGGCATTCCTCAGTTATCCCAGTGGGAACCAGGGGAATATAACGGGCCTGAAATCTGGCAGCTCTGGAAGCCGCTCCTACTTCCTAGCAGAGGGTCTTGAGAATAACTGGACCCACTCCATACCAGGTGGTGAGGAGAGAGGGCTCAGCCAGGCCAGGAGGGATCCTCCAGCTCTAAGTGGCCGCAAGTCAGTGATCAGTGACAATCAGTAATCAGCCACTGCCTTCTCGTGCTAGGCACCTTCTGTCCACTCTATAATATAACCTCCCTTCAGCAGCCCAGTGAAGTAGATTCAGGTATGATCACCATTTTATGGGAACAGAGAGGTTAAGATACTTGTCGAAGGTCTCACAGCCAAGCATGGCAGACCTGGGGATGAATAGATCACTCCAGCAACTGCGCACAGTTGTTTCCAGGACTGACCCCATCATTTCATAGAGAAGAAACAAGCCCAGAGAGGGAAGAGAGATTCTCAAGGTCACACAGCCAGTCCAGGTCTCCTACGCAGGGCCCTTTGCATCCACAGCCATGTATTGGGGTGTAAGATGCAATGCAAGGCTTCTCCCTGGAGGAAGGGCTGGAAATTGCAGACAGCCCTACCAGAGGCCCTGGGCAGCTTCACTCTGCATGATGGTGGATTTAGTGACCTGCCCCAGGAGGTTCTCCTTTCTTCTTCTTTTTTATTTACTTTATTTTATTATTTTATGTTATCACCCAGGCTAGAGTACAGTGGCACCATTTCGGCTCACTGCAACCTCCGCCTCCTGGGTTCAAGTGATTCTCCCGCCTCGGCCTCCTGAGTAGCTGGGATTACAGGCATGTGCCACCACATCCAGCTAATTCCTTTGTATTTTTAGTAGAGACGGGTTTCACCATGTGGGCCAGACTGGTCTCGAACTCCTGACCTCAGGGGATCTGCCCGCCTCGGCCTCCCAAAGTGCTGGGATTACAGGTGTGAGCCACCGCACCCAGTCTTTATTTTTTGAAACAGGGTCTCTGTCACTCAAGCAGGAGTGCAGTGGCATGATCTTAGCTCAGTGCTGCCTCAAACTCCTGGGCACAAGTGATCCTCCTGCCTCAGCCTCCCAAGTAGCTGGGACTACATGTGCATGACACCACACCCAGCTAACTTTTTTTTTTTTTTCTTGTAGAGATGGGGGTTTCATTTTGTTGCCCAGGCTGGTCTCAAACTCCTGGACTCAAGCAATCCTCCTGCCTTGGTCTCCCAAAGTGCCGGGACTACAGGCGTGAGCCACTGCATGCGCTCCTCTCTTACTAGTGCCCCACTGTGGAATCTTCAGGACCCTGTTGGTGAAGTCATATCAGGGGTCCCATATACACAAGGGAATTTTTCCTCTCACTGCATGACTGAAATCATTGACTCTCTCAAGACCTACAGATTCAAGTTCCAGGAAGTCCCTAACAAAAAAGACGAAAGAAAGGGTCGAGTGCCATGGCTCATGCCTGTAATCTCAGCACTTTGAGACCACCTGTCTCTACAAAAAAAAAAAAAAAATTAATTAGCCAGGTGTGGTGGTGTGCACCTGTAGATCCAACTACTCCGGAGACTGAGGCAGGAGGATTGCTTGAGGCCAGGAGTTCAAGGCTGAGGACTGCTTGAGGCCAGGAGTTCAAGGCTGAGGATTGCTTAAGGCCAGGAGTTGAAGCCTGCTGTGAATAGTGATTACCCTGCTGCACTCCAGCCTGGGTGACAGAGCTTGCGAGCCTGTCTCTCAAACCAAAAAAAAAAAAAAAAACACCTAGAGAGAGATGGCTTTCCATGTCAGAGGCACTGGGATGGATACAGTAGAGACAAAACCTGAGTGGATGGCGCTGTCTGTCTTCACAAAAGTTATGACTTCTTGGATGTCTCAGATGCACAATCTGGTGAGCAGAGAGCTGGGATAGGCCAGGGAAAGGGCCAAATGCCAGCCAAAGACGGGCGCAGGGGCCACCTCTAATCCCAGCACTTTGGGAGGCCAAGGTGGGAAGATCACTTGAGGTCAGGACTTTGAGACCAGCGTGGCCAATGTTGTGAAACCCCATCTCTACTAAAAATACAAAAATTAGCCCGGGGGTGGTGGCACATGCCTGTAATCCCAGCTCCTCAGGAGGCTGAGGCACAAGAACCACTTGAACCTGGGAGGCGGAGGTTGCAGTGAGCTGAGATCATGCCACTGCACTCCAGCCTAGACAACAGAGCAAGACTCTGTCTAAAAACAAACACACAAATGTCAGCCAAAGAAGTGAGGGGTCTCCTCACAGTTGGGATCATATCTGAGCTGAGTGTGAAAGGTGAACGGTTTCAGGCATAAAGAAGACAGTAAGAAATGCCTGGGGAGACAGAGAAGGCATGGCCGGTGCCTTTCTCACTGGTCTTTGGTGCTGCTGCCTCCCCTCCACTCCTCCCTCCCTGCGCACCAAAGTCCCGGGGCTGCTCCAATGGCTGACTCCTTCCAATCTTCCACTGCTTCCCCCCTCCCCATTGATCATGCCAGCCGCATCTCACAGCCACCCTGCCCCCGGCATTGTTCATGTCTCCTGTTCTCACCACGCGCCCAGCCTCACACACCCACCCCTAACACTGAATGCTCAGATCTCTGCTCCCTACATAGAACTGTCTACAATCTCGACATTTCACAAATCGATACGCAAAACCTTCTTCCTGCATACATGCTGCAAGGGATCCAGAAAACTCCATACCAGCCTCTGCCCCTAAGAAAGAGAAGTCAGCTCAGGGAAAGAGGAAAGGCACAAAGAAGTAGCAGAGAAAGAACATTCCCTGCTAGTTCTAGGCCACTGTGGCAAGGGGAACTCAGAAGGAAGGAGTTTTGTGGACGACGAATGCTGGAGTAGGACTGGGTAAGTGGGAGGATGGCAGGAAGGTTCTGCACGGGTCTGTGGAAGTGCATGGCCTGTTTCATCCGGGTGGGAGAGTGTGGGTTGGCCTTGTCCTTGCAGGACCCTGTGGAATATTTCCCCAAAGGCTGGGGGAAGCCACTCAAGGTTAGGAGCACAGACATCTTGAAAAATGTGTTTAAAGGGATTGCTAGAACTAACTACATTCCTTCCCTCTATAGCTTCTCTGGCTGAGCAGCTTTTCAGAGCACCTGGGAACCACCCCTACTGGGGATGCTGTCTGTCCATCAGCTCCCCAGGGCAGTGTGTGTATGACCCCAAGATGAACAGGAGGGGAGCCCCAAATTCAAGGCTGGCTGGTGGCAGAGAGAACCACACCCAGGACACAGACTCCGGGCAGTGCTTTCCTCCCTTCACACTCTCCCTCCTGCGCTGAACCTGGAATGGAGACAGCAGCAGAGGGCGACTTGGGGGTGGGATTCAGAGCTCCCCTTTCCCCATACCTCTGGGCACGTGGAATGCGGCCCGCCCAGGGGTGGCTCAGATCCTGTCTCTGGATCGCAGAGGTCCCAGCCTAATGGAGAAGACAGGACTGATACACAGAGAACAATTGAGAACCCTCGCAAACCCTGGGATGTGCTAGTCACCACGTGCCCTAGGAGATCAGAGAAGGAAGAATCAGAGTGACCGCTGTGCAAGAAATCACCCGAAACCAGTTCCCAAAGGAGTACCGAAACCCGAACAGAAGAGCAGGCGTGTGCGTTGCGGGTTGGGGGTAGAAGAGACTAGTCCTATCAGATATTGAAATATATGATTGGTTATCTGGTGAAAACAAGCAAAAATGCCACAAGGGCTTAGAGAATGAGTAAGCTGGCAAGTTCAACATCGTCATCTTACCCAGGATGGTTTTTGGGCAATGGGATGGGGTGAAGACTCCCTGAGCCAGTAACTTCCCTGAAAGAGTGAGGAGGGAATCTTGAGATGGGGAGAGTTCCCTCCACCCACCTATCCACTCGCCCATCCCTCCCCGCACCCTTTATTCCTGTCATCTTTTCATGTGACAATAAATTGGAGAGCCCTGCTCGGAGCGAGCAGTGCGACTCTGCTGCCCTTCAAAATGAGAGGCCCCTATGTGTAACCAGGAAGCAAGAGTATTTGAAAAATAAGAGAGAAAAAGAAAAGCGCGGGATGCAAAAAAAGAAAAAGAAAAAGAAAAAGAATTGGCAAGTCCAAGGCAACCATAACTTCTTCCCCCCATTTGCCGACTGAATTCACGTCCAAGAATCTTCTGGAACCTTCCCTCCCTGCTTCCACCTCGCCCCACCCCGACTTCAGGGCCTGGGCTTGGAGATTTCACACCCCATACCCCTTCTCTGCCCTCCTGCCCGTCTGTCACGCCCTCCTGCTCCCCAGGGCCCTACCCACCCCTCGCTCCGGGGTCGCCCCTGACGCCCGCCCAACCGCGGCTGACGTCGCACGCTCCAGCCTCAGTCCACCCTGGGACCCTGCATTTGGCAGCCACGCGAGCCCCTCTCCAGCCCCATCAAGCGGCCGTCGCCCTGGAGACTGAGGACCCCTGCTGGGGTCACCCCTTGCAGCCTCCTCTCCCATGCTCGCCAGTCCTCGCCACCCCCGCCACTTGCACCAGACCCAAGCGCTCGTCCTCCGCTTCCCCTGCACCCCGGCCTGGTCACACCTCGGAGCTTGTCCCCACCTGGCCGTGCCCAGAGTCTGCCCGCCGGGTATCCCACACACACCGCTGGGCCTCACTGCCTCTCGGTGAGCTGTGGTGGCTCGGGTCCTGGTCCCCACGAAGCTGCGACCGGCAGGCAGCTTTCTTCCCTGCACGGGGCTCATTCCCTGAGCCCAGGCCGCTCCATGGCTGCAAGAGCTACCTTCCCACCCACGTGTCCCCAGGTGTGCGCACAAGCCCAGGGTGAGACCAGGGGCTGCTCCCTGCAGAGGCCGACCTTGCAGAGTCGACTGTGTGAGCGCAATGGGCTGCAGGCATTTTATTATGGAAGGTAGAAACCCTACACAGACAAAGGTCGCTCTCTTAGCGCAGTGGGCAGCGCATCAATCCCATAATCTGAAGGTCCTGAGTTCGAGCCTCAGAGAGGGCAGCTGTTTGTTGTGTACGATGGCAGCAAAGATGCTTAGAAGCAGCTAGAAGCTTCTAGAAGCAAAGCACTTTGGACCACGGGCAAAGAGTAGGTGTGCCAGTCAGGTACCAGAGGGTAAGGATGTGTCACCACCCGAGAGCCAGGTGTACAGAAGCAGGGTACCGAGCCACAGGGCGGCGTATTACGTAAACTCGCAAATGAGTCAACCTCGCTCATAACAAAAGAAACTCAGATCACAGCCACAGAATTAAAATTCACAAATGAGGCCAGGTGCATTGGCTCACATCTGTAATCCCAACACTTTGGAAAGCCAAGATGGGAGAATAGCTTAAGCCCAGGAATTTAGAGACCAGCCTAGGCAACATAATGGGACCCTGTTTCTACAAAAAATAAAAATGAAAAAAAATTAAAAAATAGCCAGACGTGGTGGCAAGTACCTCTAGTCCCAGCACATCTGAGGTGGGAGGATCCCTTAGGTCAAAGCAGCAGTGAGCCATCATCACACCACTGCACTCCAGCCTGGGTTTAAAGACAAAACAAAACAAAACAAAACCCTCCACAAATGAGAAAACACACACTGTTGGCGTGAATGTAGGCAAATGTACACTAAGCGTTGCTGAAAGCTAAATTGAGTCAATTCCTCTGGCAACATCTGTGAAAATCACAGTCTCCTAGACCACTTCCAATCTCTTTTTCCCCTGACCTTCCTCGGCTAGGAGAAAGGCCTTGTCTCCACCCTCGCTGCAGACCCAGCTTCCAAGAGCCAGGAAGACCCAGTCAGTCAGCGCCCAGCCTCAAGAGATCCAGGAGAGGGGGATGGGGCGTGGGTTAAATGACAAGCTCTGATTCTATCTCTAGCTGAATCCTTCTGTATGTTTCATTACAATACCTTCTAATTATTTTGTAGTTTATTCTCTATTAGTTATTTAGAAGTATATTAATTAATTTCCAAAATAGAAAAATTCTAGTTATGTTTTTATTATTTATATCTTAATTGCATTGTGGTCAAATAATATATTCTGTAAAACTTAAATCCTTTGAAATTTATGGCTCAGGTATATGGTCATTTGTAAATGCTGTGTGTGTGGGAGGGGTGGGGGTGTATTCTGCAGTGGTTGTAGGCCTTGTTCTAAGTTTTCTAATCATGTTATTCAAAGCTTCTGTACCCTTATAAATTTTTTGTCTATTTGAACTGCTGGTCACTGTGAGATATAAATTTGTCTTAATTTGTTGATTTTTCTTTTTGTATTTTGAGGCTACAATAACAACTCCATAAAAATAGAATTATTGTACTTCCTGATGAATTGAACCTGAACTAACACTTATGAAATGTTCACCTTTATCTCAAATATTTTTTGTTTTATAATACGTTGTCTAATATTAACATCAACTTTCTTCGATTTGTGCAGAAAGTATCTTCATTATGCTGTACTTTCTGTGCCCTTATGTTTTAATGTATCTTTCAAACACAGTTGTGATTTTTAAAATTGTTATATGATCTCTATAGATTAATAGGAACATTTAAACCACTTACATTTAATGTAATTACTGCTATATTTGGATTTAAATCTATCATTTCAGTAAGCTTTTCCTTTTCAGGTTCTTCTTTGTTCCTTTTTTCCTTTTCCTTCTTTTTTTGGATTATTATTATATATTATTCCAATATTTTCCCTCTTTGCTTGGAAGCTGTACACTTGTTTAATATTCTTTTAGCAATTAACCTAGAGATTACAATGCTACTCCTTGATTTATCAACACTGCTATTAATTAGGACTCTTATTTCCAGAAAGCATTTTAAAATTCTTGTATTCCCACTCCCAATTATTACCCTCCCAACTTGTATGTCTTTATTTTTAATTCTCTTGGACATAGGAGTGGAATTACTGAATCATATGGTAAATCTATGTTAAGCATTTTGAAGAACTTCCAAACATCTTCAAAGTGACTGCAACATTTTCCAATTCCACCAGCAACATATGACGATTCCAATCTCTCCACATCCTTGTCAACACTTGTTACTGTCTTTTTTACTCTAGCCATTCTAACAGATGCTAAGTGATATCTCCTTTGGGTTTGTTTTCTTCCATGCAATAGTCCAAAGTGAACAGCTTATCTCGATGTCTGACTCATGCACAGAGGATGCTTCTAGGATAGAAGCATCCTGTGTTTCTGCAATGCCCTGGGGCCTCCACATCATTTGCCTTGAGCTGGCAGAAGTGGAAGGAGACCCCGGAGGGAACGGTCCTACTTCTTTAGGCCTAGCCCAAAGCTGACACATATTATTCGCTCATGATCCACTGGCAAGAACTCAGTTCCTGACAACACCTACACGTCACAAAGGATGGCAAACTTGGACCTTGGCATTGCAGCTTCCTCCCAGGGAAAACTCTAAGCCATGAACTTCAGTGGGCAGCTGGCAGTCTCAGCTATACAAACACCAATCCAAAAAGAGGACGCTGATGGAAGAAGACTAGAAAGCAGGCCTTATGGCTTTTTTTCCAGGAGCTGGGGCCTTTCCAGCCCAGTGAAGCCCAGATATACTACTACATTGTCACATTTTCAAACATGAGGAAACTGTCCTGAGACAGTGAGCTATGTAGCTTTGATTAGCACTAAACACCAGAATTAGCATCAGGACTTTTAAAAAGTCAAATGAAGTGAAGTAGCATGAAGCAAGGAGCTTCTCCATCATTGAAGTTAGGCACAAATAGGGAACCTGTCCTCAGAACATGGCTAGACCAGCTCTAGGAGTTTTACCTGAGTCAAGAGTTGAGCATTGTTGGTCTATCTATCACAGTCTGAAAGTTGGTACATGGTCTTACATTTCTTGAGCTTTAAGATTCCAAAAATTCCCCACTTAAAAAAAAAAACTTTACAAACAAAATTAAGTCTGGTCTAAAATTCCTTCCCCACCCTGGAATTTGCTGAAGGCATAAGCAATCCATCACAATGAGTTTGTGACTTGAAAGAAAGGGACACATATCCAGGCCATTTTGCTTTCTGCTTTGCTATTTTATTCATTACAAAGGGATCTCAAGTTTCCCATCAAAACCCAGAAATCAGTAGTAGAAAGATAACAAAGGAAAAAGCTCCAAGCCATCTGATTAAAATCTGGGAGTGTGGGCTGAAGGCAGGGTATTGGAGGGGAGGAATGACTTGCCACCCAAGCTAAAGCAGAGGGGATGGCAGGTGTTAGAGGTGTCCAGCACCCTGAAGCCATCCTCACAGCCACACCAGCCCAAAGACTGGGTCTTCACTGGCAGAACCATGCCATGCCACCTTTAATACAAAAGCTGGTAGACGATGGCACTGCTCTTGGAGCCCATGACCAGATACTGGTTGTCAGAGGATACGTCACAGCACAGGATACCTGAAGACTCCTCTATCTAGATGGATGGAAGGGCCAAAAAAGGGATCACATTTGGGGCAAGGATTGGGCCAGACATGGAGGCTTCGTTTAGGGCTGTTTCAAGGCCCAGTGTAGACCTAAGGCTCAGGTGGAGGACAGGGCCAGGTCTCAGGGCTCAAGGTGACTTGGGAGTCGATAGGATCTGAAGTCCTCTTTCCTCTACTCTGTAAAATGGCCCTGGGTGCCATCTCAGAGGTGTTTTCCAACACCCACTGGAATCCAACCAACTGGGACCTGGAGCTATAAGCTCCAAGTGCCTGGGTTCAGGCATCTCTATGTGTTCAGTACCTGAAACAACTTTTGTAGAGAAGGGGCCTCCAAGCCACTGAGGCGCGTATCTATCGCGGTCACAAAATAGCTCCCTGGTGAAGGAACGAACAGATGAGAGGCCAGAGACCAATCCTGCATTCTAGTTCCAGCACTGTCCCCAACCAGACTAAGGGCAAGTCTTTCTCTGCCTCAGTTTCCCTATCGATGAAAATCAGACACACAACCCAAGCCATTCCCTTATCTGCCCCCACCCTCCTACCACACACAGGATGATGGTTATCACAGAACAACAGAACAATCGGATTGGGTTCATGCCTCTTCAGTCTGCCTGCGTCTTCGGGCTATCATTCTGTGCAGGATCTCCCATTACGGAGCGAGCCAGAAAAGGAAAGGGGGGTGAATAGAGAAAGAAGAGACGACAGCAAGTTCACAATCGGACACCCAGAGGTGTCACCCGGCTTCTTACTCACCACAGGAGGCAAACTTGAGGCTGTGGTGGCGGGTGTATTTTTTCATGACAGCCTTAAACTGCTCATTCCGACGAGTGTGAAGGAATGCGATATCACTTGTTCTCAAGCCCGCCAATACCCATTCTTCACCGGGGTCATGGGTAATGCTGAGGATCTGTTTGTGGAAGCAGGTTTGAGGTCAGCACTCAAAGTTGCCAACGCCATGCTTTGTGTCCACCTCTCAAGCTCACACTCCCACCCCTGCCTCCATGCATGACTCCACTGCAGGTGGCATTCTGCCAGTGGTGGCCAGCCAGGCACCTCATTCTGTAAGTCGTGTTGGTGCAGCCTCTGGTAGTTCCTCAGGTCCCAGGAATACAGGGTGGTGTCTTCACCTCCTGTCCAGAATATATTGCCGGTGATGTCCACACATCGGGACCCGTATACAGGAACTTCGTGCTTCCTGGTGGGTGGAAAAACAACTCAGAGGGTCACTGAGTGGTTTGGGCCCCCAGGAAGTTTCAGGGTCAGGAAGCCCCTAGGACTACCCCAGATATATCCTCTACACTGACTGGTCCAGCCCTAATGCAAACAGCCCTGATGCAAAGAGAGGAGAGTGAGCCTCACTGGCAAGCCCTCCCCCAGGTACACCCGAGTGGCTCTGGAGGGAGCTCATACCTGATCAAGATTTGGTTCTGCAAATCCCAAATCTCAACAAATCCATGGAAACAAGCCAAACAGATATGGGCATCAGAGGAGACAGCCAGAGAATAGCACGTGGGGCCCGTTGAGGTCAGCCGTGCCCTGACCTGGGGGGTGGGTGCCAGGTCCCAGAGAGTCACAGCCTGGGATGCACCCCCTGTGATCAGGCTCTGCTCATCAGGGAACAGCTTGCAGGTGACAACACAGTCCTGGGGATCCTGTAGGAAGGGTTCACACACTGGTATCCCCTCAGGGCACTGACCCTGGGTCTCAAATCAGAGGCCCTGTCAGAGTTCCCTGAGTCCTGCTTTGGATCCCCCTCACCTGCAAATCCAGCTGGGCCTGAGGGGCCTTGTCCCCTGCCTGCAGCGCACTCTCATCCCACACCCTGATATAGCCAGAGCCACACGTGTACACGTGGTGGGTTGAGCCGCTGATGGCCACAGCGTAGACTCTCTTTCCATGGAGGAGCGTGCCAACCTTCCAGGAGCCGTGTGGGGCCCTCTTCTGCCTGACCACAACTTCATCTGGAATGGGGGGCTGGGCAAGGAGAGGGTGGGTAGCAGTGGCCCTGACCTGCTATCATTAATAGGACAGCCCACCCCTGTCTTCCAGCTAGATTCTTAACCACCCACCCATCCACCCATTCACCCACCCAACCGCAGAACCTGGCCCCTGGTTCCCAGGGTCACAGCTCTTAAAGAAATGACACTGTGAGCTGAAGACCTTACTTCTCAGGATGGGGGAACAGGGAACATAGCTCAAAAGCAGCAAGAGCCCAGGACACCCCCCCTACCTATGGGAGAGAGAGTGAAAGTGCGGACACATGGTTTCTTGATTGGGGGTAGGTGGGAAAGGAAAGATCCTGAGTACAAAACAAAACGAGACACTTACAATTGCTCTGAGCAATGACAGGACTTCTTCACTGGGAGGGGAAGAAGAGTAAGGCTGGCCTGCAGGGAAAGAGCAATGCCCACCTGCTCACAGAGTCCCACGCTTCAGGGAGAAGACTGCTCTGTTGACACCAGGCCCCCGTTCCCAGTCCCCCATCTGGGGCCCAGCTTGGGCGACCACACGCACCACCACGACTGGTACTCACCAACCTCAGAACCCAGTAGGAAGCTACGACACATGGAGAGAGGGAGGGAGACACAACGTGAGCCACAGAGCTTCCTGCTGGGATCCCCTTTCCCCAGGCCAGTTTGCCATCCCCACCCAGCTGTGTTCAAGCAAGACCTGCTTGGGCTGGACTCTGCTGCTTCTCCTAGTTGTGCCTCAGGGAGCCCAGCGGCCTGGAGCTCAGATCTACCCAGGCCATGGAGGTGCCACTGCTGCTGGGTCACCTTGCTTGTCTCTTGATCAGCAGGGCTGTGCTGTGTTGGGGGGCCCGGGGGCTGCCAGGGCACTCCATACAGACTGCCCAGTTGGTGTTGCACTTGTGGCTCAGGCTGAGAGGAAACGCCAGAGCTTTCTGGTACATCCCTCCTCTCCTCTGGATCACCATCAGCCCCGAGCATTCTGAACGATGCCTCTTCCTTCTCTCCACTCACGTTCTTAGATCAGTGAGTTGCCTGGACCACCTGGTTCTAGATCTTGAGAAACAGACCCGCCAAACAGATCCCGGGTTCCCAATGTGTCCTGATCCCCTGTAAGGTGAAAAAAAAGGAGAGGCAGCTATGCACATGTGCTCTGTAGGATCTCTTTAGAAGGGGCAGAGAATGGCTCCTTTGATGAAAAGATTCACAAGACTGGTTGCCAACTAACTTTTTCTATTAGGTGTTGGCGGCGATGACGTTAAGGGTGAAAGCGTCACACAGGCACTCTGAGAGGTTAGTGCCAGGCATTGTGTTTTTCCTTTTATGCACACGGACTGCATTTCTGGTCATTTAAAAATCAGACTCACTGGCTGGGCACAGTGGCTCATGCCTGTAATCCCAGCTCTTTGGGAGGCCGAAGCAAGGAAGATCACAAGGTCAGGAGTTTGAGACCAGCTTCGCCAACATTGTGAAACCCCATCTCTACTAAAAATACAAAAATTAGACGGCCCGGTGGCACATGCCTATAATCCCAGCTACTTGGGAGGCTGAAGCAGGAGAATCATTGGAACCCAGGAGGCAGAGGTTGCACTGAGGTGAGATCACACCACTGCACTCCAGCCTGGGCAACAAAGCAAGACTCTGTCTCAAAAAAATCAAACTCACCTTTTCATCAGGTGTACATATTTCCAGTGAGGGCTCATACCTAAGCTAAATAAAATATAAGGTAACAGGAAACTCCACACACACCATGTGTCTCTCACCTCCTAGAGGGGTTGGAGGAAACCCCAAGAGACCATGAGAATATAAGGTGTCCTACTTGGACGGGGCAAGGCTATCTAATGATGAAGTTGGCTTGGAGATGATTACTATTTCCTACACTATGGGATAATTCTGAGAACTGGCTACAATCACTCAAGTAGAATACTCGGCATTGTACAAGGCTAGTGGTAAACAATCAATGGAAGATAGTACACTTATTTGAGGCCTGTGTCAGGGACCAGAGCTTTGAATATTTAAGCAGACCAAACACCCTCCCTTCAGGAAGGCTCCTGACCAACAGTCAGCCCTAGGAAGGCCCTGAAGACACCCAGGGTTCTAGGAACACAGCATATCAGGAGCCTTAGGGATGGGACAAGACAATGGGCGGGGAAAGGATCTTCCAGTGAAACCCACCAGTTTGACCGCCAGGCTCAATAGCTGCCTCTCAAACACCCACGAACTCTATGGCAAGCACCAGGTGGGGCTGGGGGGGAGGCCCAGGCTGCCTGCCCTTGGGAAGATGCAGGGGAGAGTTTTACTTCTCTGTGTGTTTGGCCCTGAATGAAATGCTTTACATAGCTGATCTCATTTTATGCTCACAACTGTAGGGGCTCCATTTTATAGATTTTTAAAAACTGGAGCTCAGAGAGCATTGGGTCCATGATCAAACTGCGAGAAACACAGAGAGGAGGTTCGAACCCTGTCCTGCATAGCTCTAAACCACCTCCTTTCCTACCTCCCTATTAGAAGGAAGGCACTATCCACCATTATTACCAATGCAGTGACCTTTAACCTAGTACTTCCACTTCTAAAAATGTACCCTAGAGGTGCACTTGGATATATGCAAAATAATACATGTACCAGCTGGAGAACAGCAGCATTGTTTGTGACAATGTTGGAACATTGTTTGTTATAACCTTTGTAGAGCCAAGATTGCACCACTGCATTCCAGCCTGGGATTTGGCAGATGACTGGCCAAAGCCCAAATGGCCATGGGAGGGGACTGGTGCAGTAAGTTAAAGTATAGTCATATGGTAGAATAGTATGCAGCTATTAAAAATAACAAGGACACGGCTGGGCACAGTAGCTCACGCCTGTAATCTCAGCACTTAGGGAGGCTGAGGCAGGCAGATCATGAGGTCAGGAGTTCGAGACCAGCCTGACCAACAAGGTGAAACCCTGTCTCTATTAAAACTACAAAAATATGCCAGGTGTGGTGCCACGCACCTGTAATCCCAGCTACTGAGGAAGCTGAGGCAGGAGAATTGCTTGAACCCGGGAGGTGGAAGTTGCAGTGAGCCGAGACTGTGCCACCGCACTCCAGCCTGGGTGGCAGGGTGAGACTCTGTCTCAAAATAAATAAGATAAAATAAAATAACAAGGACACATACATTGATATGGAATATTCCAAGGTGTATTAAGTGGGTGAAAACTGCAAGGTTCAGAAAAATGTGCCAAAGGTGCAACTTTTATGTAAAAGAAAAATGGAAATTAAATTTATCTTTGTACATAAGAAATTAGAAACAGGGGTTGCCTTTCAGAGATGGAAATTGGCAAATAGGAAAGAAGCATGGGAGGGAGATTTGTCATTGCGTAACTCAGTACCTTTTCTGCATTTCTGGATATTCAAACCTATGTTAAAAATGGTTGGATCTGGAGCCTTTCTCATCTTGCCCCAAATGTTGATCCTCCTGATTCTCAGTTGTTTAAATAATTTAACACACACTGCCTGACTGGCATCAGGCTCCTCTAACTGGAGACACCAGGACTGAGTATAGAGCAGAGAAACTCCCAGCAGAGACCACCACTGCTCAGACCCCGTTTTGCAGGCTACATAAAGCTTAAAAGCAGTGAAGCTATTTAACCAGGGCTTCAGACTCCAAATTCGCCAGAATTTCACCCTAAGAATAAAACAAGGCTTTCTAGAAAGAGCAGGAAGAAGAGTCAATATCACTGATTCCCTTCTCTTCTCTCTCCCAGAGCTAGGAACACAGAGATCCCTACCTCCTTACCAGACAACTCTCTTTTCAAAGCCCCCAAAATGCTGGTGCTGGGGGCTCACCCAAACCCCCATGGCAGGAAACTCACCTCTGAAGGAAGAAGGTCAAACCCTAGACATGCGAAGTCAGCCAAGCTAAGACCCAGCCAGGAATAAGCACTCCGACCCCCTCTCCCAGCCCCAGACCCTCCCTTCCACACCCAGGTGCTGCCCCTATCCCGCGGTGCTGCTGCTTTTAAACGTGGGCCTAATGGATCATCCACCCCTGGGTCAGAACCTCAGTCAGGTATCCTGGCCCTGAATGGCTGTCAGTCAATCACCAGGTGTGGTCACACAACCAACCCAGCTGAGCCAAGCTGCTGTTGGTGGTATCTCAAGTTAACCTGTGAGTCCTTGAATTGGGGGTAGTAAGACAGGGATCCACCAAGTATTTTCATGGCAGAAGGCAAGATAGAGGGACACATTTTTAGGGGGATACGTCTTTGGACTGAATTCAAACCACCCTACAAGAGCCAGTGTCTGTGCAAAGATGGGGAGTTGAGTTGAGCTGTTCGCCAGAGCCAAGAGTCAGCTTCTCAGCTCCAGGTGAATCTCCTTTGCCTGAGAAGGCTGATCTTGGCCTGAAGCCAATAGTGGGTGATTGTGGGAGGGACATGGGGCCACTTTCCTCTTCCTCCCCTGGTCTGGTCCCAACTTGCCTGGCTCTGGGCCTCCCATCTTTTACCAGTGTCCCTGAAAGCAAAGACTGAGGAACCCTCTCTTTTTCATGGCTCTTTTTCATGGCTGTCTCAGCCAGTGGTTCTTACATTGCAGCACACATCAAATTCCCTGGAGGCCTTGTTAAGTGTGGTGGACTCATTCCCAGAAATTCTGATTCAGGGCTGGGCACAGTGGCTCACACCTGTAATCCCAGCACTTTGGGAGGCCGAGGTGGGCAGATCACTTGAGGTCAGAACCAGTCTGTCCAACATGGTGAAACCCTGTCTATACTAAACATACAAAAATTAACTGGGTATGGTGGTACACGCTTGTAATCCCAGCACTTTGGGAAGCTGAGGCATGTGGATTACCTGAGGTCAGAAGTTTGAGACCAGCCTGGCCAACAGGGTGAAACCCTGTCTCTATTAGAAATACAAAAATTAGCTGGGCATGGTGGTGAGTGTCCGTAATTCCAGCTACTTGGGAAGCTGAGGCACAAGAATTACTTGAATCTGGGAGGTGGAGGCTGCAGTGAGCTGAGATTGTGCCACTGCATTCCAGCCTGAGTGACAGAGTGAGACTCTGTCTCAAAAAAAAAAAAAAAAAGAGAAAGAAAAAGAAAAGAAAGGGAGGGAGGGAGGAGAGAGAGAAGGAAAGGAAGAAATAAAGAAGGAAGGAAGGAAGGAAAGAAAAGAAAGGAAGAAGGGAAGGGAAGGAGAGGGAAGGAGAGGGGAGGGGAGGGGAAGAGAGGGGAGGAGAGGGGAGGGGAGGGGAAGGGAGGGGAAGGGAGGGAAGGGAAGGGATTTTGATTTCGTAGGCATGGGGTGGGGCCCGAGACTGTTTTTCTAACAAGTTCCCGATGCTGTTGCTGCTGCTGTTGCTGCTGCTGCTGCTGCTGCTGCCGCTGCCACCAGGCTGGGGACCCGCATCTGAGAGGCACTGGGGGAACCCTTTGGTCTGACGGCCCCTTTCTGGAAGGAGAGGAAGGGGTGATGAAGCTGGACCCCTTTCCTCCTCCATTCCTTGCTTTTGCCTCCATTCCCTGATCACCCCTTTTCCCCCACTGAATCTACTCTCTCCTCTCCTCTGGCTTCTTTCTTATTCATTGGCTTCCTTCTTCTGAAGAAGTCCTGAGATGGCTGCTACTTACAGAGGAATCTTTTACTAACCCTGATCCCCAATTTCCAAAGCTCTCCGTCTCTCCTTTCTCCCCTCCACCTCACTTACACACCCCTTATCCCCAGAACACCTGTGGCTGCCTATTGCCTTCAAGATAATGTTGCTGGAAAAAGAGGGTCCTGATCCAGACCCCAAGAGTTCTTGGATCTCATACAGGAAGGAATTAAAGGCAGGTCACAGAGCACAGTATGAAAGAAAGAAGTCTATTAGAAACCACTCTGTTGTAGAGTGGAGCATCCTCAGAAAGCAGGAGGAAGAACACACCATCTTTTGTTAGTGTCTCTACTTATAAGAAACCATAAGGAGTGGCCGGACACAGCGGCTCACACCTGTAATCCCAGCACTTTGGGAGGCCGAGGCAGGTGGATCACCTGAGGTCACAAGTTCGAGACCAGCCTGGCCAATATGGTGAAACCTGTCTCTAGTAAAAATACAAAATTAGCCAGGTGTGGTGGTTGGTGCCTGAAATCCCAGCTACTCAGGAGGCTGAGGCAGGAGAATCACCTGAGCCCAGGAAGCGGAGCACTGAAGCAAGATTGTGCCACTCCACTCCAGCCTGGGTGACAGAACGAGACTCCATCTCAAAAAAAAAAAAAAGAAAAGAAACCATAAGGAGCTGTAATTAAACTTGGAACGTGCAGATGTGCTCGCTAAAGGTAAGGGCTATTGGTGCTATCAGTGACCATTAACCCTTCAACCTAAACACACTTGTTAACATTACTCTTAATTAAAGTGGGCTGTGTTCTTAGGACACCTGGACATTCTGCAGGCTTAGTGGGAGATGCTCTCCATGGCTATAAATTTTCTGTAATTATAATTGGTGGTCAGCTTTGGATGTGGCTATTTTCAGACCATAAGCATTAAGCTGCTCATTTCAAGATGGAGTCACTTTAGTCATGTTTTATTAAACCAGAGGCCTGGTAAGCAAGGGTTCCTCTAACAATAATCCCAACTCCTGAGCCTGGTATGGAAGATCCATCCCCATCCACTCGTCCCCGTCTTGTACTCTGTTTCCACCAAAGCTCACTCCCAATGGACTGAACTGTACATTTCCACACTCATGCTTTGCTCATGTGCTTCCCTTATACAGGAATACTGTTCCTTGCCCACTCATGGGTCACATTTATGATTCCATTCATGACATGTGTCACGTGTATGTTTCCATGCACTCTGGGCCAGGCTCGTGCCAGGTACCAGGGACCAGACATCGGGCTAAGGCCCAGCCCAAGTCCTTGAGGAGCTCCAATTTGAAAGTAGGGACGAGGCGGCCACATACACATAAATCCCCATCCTGACACGTGATCCATTTTTGGTGCATTCTCTCTTTTTTCATTCTCATAAGAAACACAACAGTGAGGCACACAAAGCACGGGTCTTATCCCCAAATTTGGAAATGGGATCATTAACTCGAGGGCTCAGTCCCTCAAAGAGACTTGTCCAAGATCTCCCTAAATGGGCAGAAGAGCAAGCTAGGCTACAAATCTGGGCCTGTAGGACTTTTTAAAAATGTGTGTTTATGAGCGAGCCTTAACACAGGGGTTCTTTATTCTGAGTGCGAATCCTTCATCAGACACTCGTGTGACAATGATCTCCTGCCAGTTTGTGGTTTGCCTTTTAATGGTGTCTTTAGATATATAATTATTCTTAATTTTGCAGCCATAAAAAAATGAGTTCATATCCTTTGCAGGGACATGGATGCAGCTAGAAGCCATCATTCTCAGTAAACTAACAGGAACAGAAAACCAAACACTGCACGTTCTCACTCATAAGTGGGAGTTGAACAATGAGAACACATGGACACGGGAAGGGGAACATCACACACTGGGGCCTGTCAGTGGGTGGGGAGCAAGGGGAGAGAGCATTACGACAAATACCTAATGCATGCAGGGCTTAAAACCTAGATGACGGGTTGCTAAGTGCAGCAAACCACCATGGCACATGTATACCCATGTCACAAACCTGGAAATTCCGCACATGTGGAAAAAAAAGAAAACTGAAAAAAAATTCTTAATTTTAATTATATTGTTTATCTTTTAAGGTGAATTCTGAGTCTTATTTGGGAAACGTTTGCAGATCCCAACATCATGAAGCTATATGCTCCTTGGTTTTCTGCCTGAAGCTTCATTATTTTACCTTTCATATTTATGTCTATGAAATTCAGGACATTGGCAATATCTGAAATAGACTGCAGGGAAAACAAAGGACACAGGTCAGCATCCTGGGCCTAAGCAGAGGCAGCACGCATGGTGGTGAGAACCCCAGGCCTGCCACCTCCAAGCAGTATGAGCTTCGATGGATTACCAGCCACTGCCTCAGATTTCTCATCTGTGAAATGGTGTTGACAAGATTAGATCCTTCCTGAAGCTACAGTCAGACCCAGAGGTTAATAAGCCCTTTGACTGTGCCGGATTTCAAGTAAATGCTCAATTCTCAGACAAGGTACAATGAAAAATAAAATTTATTCTTAAAAAGTAAATGCTCACTAAGGGTTGGCAATTCTCCGGGGCTTCAGGGGAGAAAAAGTAAAGTGAGGCTGGTGAGAGGGCCCTTATAGTGAGCGAGGGCAGCTCCTAGAAGATATTTCTAGAAGGGGCATCGGGTCTGGATCACGGTTGGCAGGCCTTGTCTGAATTCTCGTAGTCTACTCTCATAGCTGTCCTGGGAGGGAAGCTTACGTTTAAGCAGACTGAGGTGCACAGAGTTGAAGTAATTTGCTCAAGGCCACACAGCAAGGAAGTGGTGGAGTTAGGGTTTGAGCCCAGCCTCCACAACCCCACATGGCCCTCTACAGGCTGCAGGGAGAGGAGCGGAAGGAACTGAGCCATTTGCCTTCAACAATCTGGACAGGGTGGCTTCTGTACACTCTTGGGCCAGACACTATACACTGCTAAGAATGGAAGTGTCAGATGCTGAGAAGACACGGAAGTGGGGTTGGGGGACATGGGGGTAGGGGACTCAACTGACACATTTGAATAAAAGTGAAAATGGCAGCCTGGCACAGTGGCTCATGCCTGTAATTCCAGCACTTTGGGAGGCCAAGGTGGGCAGATCACTTGAGGCCGGGAGTTGGAGACTAGCCTGACCAACATGGTGAAACTCCATCTCTACTAAAAATACAAAAATTAGCTGCGTGGTGTTGGGCACCTGTAATTCCAGCTACTCGGGAGGCTGAGGCAGGAGAATCGCTCGAACCCGGGAGACGGAGGTCGCCATGAGCCGAGACCGCACCACTGCACTCCAGCCTGGTGACAGGGTGAGACTCCGTCTCAAAAAAAAAAGTGAAAATGGGGACAGCCTGAGGAGTTGCAAGAGTCAGAGAGCCGTGGTTCTTAAACCCAGAGGCAAGTTAAAGGCAACTGGTGCTTTAGAAATAACTGGATGGAGAGACAGTGCATCCTATTGTCCCTCGGCCGTGGATAGAGGGACCCAGCTTGAGCTCAGATGTGCCATAGCTGAAATTCAGATGTATGTGGGCAACAGGTGGGACCCCCTTGACCAAAACTGTCAGAATCAGGGTAAAGTGGATTCCACGCAGAGAAAGCAAACAGGGCTGATGATAGTAATCAAACACACCTGTGCCCCTTCCCCACCACCTTTCCATTCCCGTGGTCAGTTGGCACAGTCTTACTGACCCTGCTGTGCTGGGCACTGAGGAGACGAGGCCGGGCCCACAGTGCTGACCATAACCCGTGTGGAATTCCCTCTTTGAAGGGAAACTGACCATTGAACTGGAGATTACAAGTTAGACTGGAAAGTGACATGGTGGAGGAGGGCTGTAGAGGGGCAGGGTGTGTGAGCCCAGAGAAAGTCACATAACCTGGAAGTGAAAGGTGATAGGGAGTAGGTAAGGTCGGAAGGATGGAAGGACTCAGCGGGGTAAGTGGGGTAGCAGAGAGCATAGGAGAATGTTCCAGGCAGACAGAAGGGCAGAGGCAAAGGATTGGATTTTACCAGTTAGGAGAATTTTCTAGGGGCTGGAGCACAGAGGGTGTGTGTTTTGGAGGCAGGGAGGGCAGGAATGTGTCCTCCTTTCCAGAGAGAGTTGGAAGGCATTTGGGGGTGGTTCTGAGCTGGGGAGACATAATCAGAGTTGGGTTTCAGAAGAAGGACTCGGCCTGTTCTACGGATCGACTGCGGCGGAGGGAACAAGACTGGAGGCTGGCACCCAGCTAAAAGAAAGATGCTCCACATCACCAGTCATCCGGGAAATGCACATCAAAGCCACATGCAATAGATGACTTCACACACCCCAGGATGGCGATGACGGCCACCAAAACCACCGAAAATCACAAATTTCAGTGAGCATGTCGGGAAAGTGGAACCTCCTATGTTGCTGATAGGAATGCCACAGGGCAGCCACGGTGAAAAACAGTTTGGTAGCTCCTCAGAGTTAAACATCTGACCCAGCAGCTCCACTCGTAAGTATATGCCCCAAAAATGGAAAACAGGGACTTAAACATTTCTTGTACACCAGTTCACAGAAGCATTATTCACAACAGCCAAAAAGAAACCACCCAAGTGTCCACCAACTGAAGAATGGATCAACAAGATGTGGTGTAACCATACAATGGAGCATTACTCAGCCATCAAACGGAATGAAGCTCTGATACACACTACCACAAGGGTGAACCTGAAAATATTACGCTACGTGAAATAAGCCAGACACAAAAGGCCAATACTGCATGATTCTATCTACATGAACTATGCAGAAAGGGCCAATCCTTAGAGACAGAAAGCAGGTGAATGGTTGCCAGGGGCTGGCAAAGGGGAATGGGATACCACTGCTGGAATTCCTTTTGGGGTGACAAAAAATTCTGAAACTAGAGGGTGGTGATAGTTGTGCAACATTGTGATGTACCTAATGCCACTGAATTGTACACTTTAACATAGCTAAGATGAGCTGGGTGTGGTGGTGGGCACCTGTAATCCCAGCTACTCGGGAGGCTGAGGCAGGAGAATCACTTGAACCCAGGAGATGGAGGTTGCAGTGAGCCGAGATCAGGCCACTGCACTCCAGCCTGGGCAACAGAGCGAGACTCTGCCTCGGGAAAAAAAAAAAAAAAAAAAAGCTAAAATGTTAAATTTCATGTTAAGTGTATTTTACAAGAAAGACCCAAAACCAGACATGGTGACTGAGTTAGGGGTCCTGCAAATCCCAACAGCGTTTTTCCTTCTTCCCCTTTAGCCAGCAAACTCCAGGCAGTTTAGCTGGTGGTTTTCTTCCCTTTGCTCCCCTAGAAGAGCCACTCAGCTGCAGGTGCCCCAGCCCGGAGGCTATGGGCAGCTGCAGTCAAATGGCGGGTGGGGCCCCAGCACCTAGTGGGCCAACATAAAGGCCAGAGATGGGTTCATCTGGGCAGAACTGCGACTGAGCCTCCATATCTTTATTTGAGGGCTGGCGCGCCCTCTGGCGGGCACCTGGAGAGGTAATGCATGGCCCGGGCCCTCCTCGCTGCTCCCCTAGTCCCTGACGCTTCCTCCCACCTCCTCCCTCCCTGTCACGGGGAGCCCCAACTCCGCATTCCTTGCCAAGTATGGTGGCGTTGCCCTTCCCACCAGCACGGTGGCGTCTCCCGCATCATGCATTGCTCTTCCCACCCACCTGGCGTCCCGTCCCTGCCATGGGGAGCTTGCATTCCAAGTCCTGCATTCTGATTTATGCCCTGGGTCCATCTCTTATCTCCCCAGGGACCTGTTACCAAAGCCCCCTGCTCAGTCACTCTCAGGAGCCCGCCGGCAACTTTCCGCCTCCCCCACAGTCCTCGACAGCAACTCTACAACGTGGGCCTCGGAGCAGGATTTCAGTCGATTTGTTTTGTAAGAAAAGGGTACTTTTTGTTGCTGTTGGTAGAGACAAGGGTCTCACTGTGCTGAAGCTGGTCTTGAATTCCTGGCCCCAAGCAATCCTCCCGCCTCGGCCTCCCACAGTGCTGGGATCACAGGCGTGCGCCACCGCGTTGCAATGGCTGCACTAACCGCACAGAGCGTCCTTGGGATTCTGGCCTGCAGGGCGCGGCGTGCGCGGCCAGGCTTCCTACGCCAGGGTCTCCGAGGTCATCTCCGCCCCCCACAGACCCCCATGCCCCCACGCCCGGAGGATCCACGGGAAGCTTCCCACCAGGAGCTCGGCCCCGCTACCCCAGGACTCCGGCCGTGGGCAGCTGTGATAGGGCTACTCCTCCGGGTCCGACGGGGTCGAGCCCTCGCCTGGCCGGCGCCCCAGGGCCTGGTTCTTGGATTTTCCTCCCGCGCTCCCAGAAAGCGGGCAGGGGTGCCGCGAGCGCGCCGGCCGCCAGGGGGCACCAAGGGCCGGGGGCAGCAAAGACTCCTTTTGGCTTCTCCACCCACCGCGCAGGGCGCAGACCTCCGGACTCAGGGCCCGGCTCCCCTGCCCCCTTCCACACCGAGGCCGGAGCGGAGGCCCAGGGTCAGAAGCGCGGGCCCACGACCGACGCAAGGGCAGACGGGCCCTCGGGCGCTCACGCGCAGTCTCCAACTCCAGCCGGCCTCGCCGGCGCCAGCACCTCCCCGGGAGGCCCCAGCCTGGGAGCACGTGGGCCGCGGGGCTGCGGGCCGATGGCGGGATGGGGACCAGCAGACGCGCGGGGATCCACGGCAGAACAGCCCCTTACCGTGGCGGGGGCGCTGGGGTCCCTCGGGGCAACCAGAGGACACAGGCTCGGTGCCGCAGGGCAGTCGGGAAGGCTTCCTGGAGGCTGGGCTTGAGCTGAGGGTGGGTGGGATTTCGGTGGCTGGTAGGGGGTGGGGGCCACGCCTCAGGAACACTGGAGCCACTTGGGGAACTGGCGGCACAATGGGAGATCCAGGAGGAGGAGAAAGCCGGAAAGCGAGCAGAGGTGGCCCAGACCGTGTAGGGAAGGCCTCTGAGACCCTGGCCGGTACAAGATGTGTTAAGGACCACCTGGTCTGTAGTGAGTCTCCGGGCCTGCGAGCTAGGGGAAGGGGCTACAGGATCCCCGCCTTCACCCAGGCTGGGCCGTACCCCAAGAGAAGGGCAAGGTTGGCCCATGTAGGGTTCCCCAGCAGGTGGTCAAGCCCTGACCTGTGGACGGGGCCTGCGGACAGTGCTGGAATGGAATGGAGTGCAATGGAATGTGTCCGAGGATGTCCTCATCCTCTCCAGGCCAGAAGATAACATGTGCAGGAGTGGAGATTTCAGAGGCAGAGAGAACAGGAGAGAATCCAGAAGCCTCTTCCCAGAACCCCCAGCCCCTGCAGAGAGAGGACCCCCAGGCCTCCGGGAGGCTGTGCAGATGACACAGGAGCTCTGCTCCTCAGCACATGGACGCCCTGCTTAGGCCTCTCACCAGGCTCTCCCCTCTACCTGCGGGTGCCTTGAGACAGGACAGCCATGTTTCCCTTTGAGCTTCCATTTCCCCTCCCGACCTGGCCAGAGCAGGCCCAGGTGTTCTCTGAGGTCCCTTCCAATGTGACAGGCCAAGGTGGGTGTGTGCACCTTGCACTGCAGGGACAGAACATGCAGATCCCGACTGAAGGAGAAAGACTTTAATCCTCCCCTTTCCAGGCCCAGGGCTCCAGTTAAGACAAGCAGAAGTGCTGTTGTGCGGGGTACTGGAGTCTCCTGTGCTCGGGTTTCTTGCTGTCCTGGTAGGGCCTCCACTGCACCCACATGGCTCAAGACGGGTGTGGTGAACACCGAAGCTACAAGGTCTCCTGGGTGGTGGGGTCATGTGACTTCACAAGGCTTTGCAGGTGTCTGACTGCCTTCTTCACCCTCTGGTCGTTGGGGTCTGAGCAGATGACCTGCCCTGGACAGTAACAAGTCTACAGAGAGGAAGAAACCATCAGAGTCCTGGGACCATCCCCACCCTGCACTGACCAGGAGCCTGAGGCCCAGGGTCACATGGGACATCGATGGCAGATCTGAGATATCAGGTTATGTCCTCTGGGATTCTCAATCTTCCATGAGTCCGAGCCTTGATCCTGCCACTGCAAAGAAACTGTGGATGCTGCGGGAAGCCAGGGCTGCAGGACTGCTTGTCCCTCTCTACGGACTGTCATGTCTCAGAGACCTACAGAGGCTGTCCATCAGCCGGAAAGGCTGCGGTGAGCCCTGGCCTTCTCAGTTCTCCTCTGGCCCCGGTGAGAGACCACATCAGCCCCTGGTTTGCTGCATGACCAAGGGGTCATCCCATCCATCTCTGGGCCTCAGTTTCTCAAAATGTAAATCCAGGACTTGGACCCTGTGGCCAGGTCCCTCCAGGCTCTCAGTGCGTGGTCTGGAACAGCCCAGAGGAACAGGGCTGGCTGGTCAAAGGGAAGAAGGAAGAAGAATCCTGCTCTCCCCTCTCCCCAAGGTGTGGTCTGGGGGCTCCAGGGGCTGCCTCCTCCCATGCCCAGCTCCCAGGATGCCTGGGGTGGAGCAGACTTACACGATGGCATCCCTAGGACACTCTACCAAGGTCCCGTGCCACGTGACAACCTTTCAGATATGAATGGCTCCTTTGAAATACTCAAGGCAGCACTCCTGGCCGACACCAGCCCTCGAGCTGCAGAGAGCTGGTGCAGGACTGCCTGTGTGAGGGTGTGGTCTGCAGGGTGTACCATGTGTACCACTAGGTGTGTCTGTGGATGTAGGGGTCTGTGGGGTACTCCATGTGTGTCTGTGTATGTGAGGGGTCTGTGTCATGTGTGCATGTGTGTCTTATGTGTGTCTATGGGTGTGGGAGGGGTCTCTGTGTGTCTGTGTGTGTCTGTGGGGGGGATCTGTATGTCTATGTGTGCACATGTGTGTCTGTGTGTGTATGTATGTTGGGGGTCTGTGTGTGTCCTTGTGCGTGTGCTTATGTGTGCATGGGTATCTGTGATCTATATGTGTCTGTAGATGTGGGGGTCTGCAAGGTGCACTGTGTGTGTCTGTGTATGTGGAGGTCTGCGGGGTACACCATGTGGTGTGTCTATGGGAGGGTCTGTGTGTGCATCTTGCTTGTGCCCATGGGAGGATGATTTGGGGGCCTCCTGCATGTGTGCATCTGTGCATGACTGTACATCAGATGTGCACGCACTCAAACCACCACCCCCTTCACCACCTCTGGGCCAGGCTCTGGCTGAGCCTTTCCCGGCAGCAAGTAATTCAGGCCTCACAACCATATCTGGGAGGCAGGTTCTCTATTACTCCGTTTTACAGATGATCAAATGGAGGCCCAGAGATGTGAAGACACTTCAGACCTCAGTTTTCTCATCTGTGTGTGTGTGTGGGGGGGGGGGGGGGGGAGATATCCAAAACTTGGAAATGGGCAAAATGATGATTATGTTGCTTTTAAAAGTATATATTATACATTTTCTATGCATTTCTCCCCCAGCTGTCCTCGGACTCTCCCAGGGATAAAATTCAGTTTGACTACCTCTGATTGGGGCCCCGCCCTTTCACAGCCCTGTGAACTTAGAGCAAACTTACAGCAAACTTAAGGGTGGGACGACATCATTTGTCTGATTGAGAAGATAACCTGACCTCCAGTCCTCACCCTAAGTACTTCTTCATCTGGCTGTTCATTTGTATCCTTTACAACAAAATGGTAATCGTAACGTTTTCTCCTGAGTTCTGTGCACTGTTTTAGCAAATTACTGAAGTGGAAGAGGGGGTCATGGGAACCCCCAATTTGTAGCCATGTCACACAGAAGCATGGGTAACCTGGGGACCCTCTACTTATAACTTGTGTCTGAAGTGCGGGGCAGTCATGTGGAACTGAGCCCTTAACCTGTGGTGTCTTCACTAACTCTGGAAGTGTCAATTGTTAAAACTGTAGCACACCCAGTTTGTGTCTGCAGAGAATTGGAGAATCGTGTAAAAAACCAACACATTTGGTATCAAAGGTCTCGTGAAAAGCAGTTTTTCTTTACTACCAGTAACAGGTGATGACCCTATTTTCTCCATACTCAGTTATACTGTCCTGGTGTCCACAAATAGATTCTGCTGTAGGATTTATTGAAGAAAACCATCACCTAGAAATGGACTTTTACTAAAAATTATTCAAGGATTCTGGGACAATAAATCCTCACCTTAACATGCAAAAAGAGGGACAGAGAGAGATTTCAGATTTTTAAAAATCTGATTTCTAACTTCTTGAAGACTCAGAATATTTGGCATTACTGGAATTGCTTTGCTGCCTATCCAGAATTTGCTACAGCTGAGTAGAGGCTGCCTTCTTTAGGTAGGACATGCACTCTTCAATTCTCCACCCTGCCTACTCCTTATTGTCACTCTGAGCAGCCTCATTCATCTATCTGACTTTGAGGACATTTAAGTATCTCTGGGCCTGCAGGGATGCTTATGAGGATTTGGAGTTTGCTGGTGATGGTTAAGTCTCATTTACTAGCGATTGCTTTTCTCCTGTTTTTATCTGTGACATGTCAGAAGACCTGGAACATGAGGATCTGAAGGAACAGTGATGCTCCCAGTCCAATTATCTTAAATAATTGTCCCACATTCAGAAAACCTCCAGTGGTTTTGAACCTCATTCTAAACTAAATGCAGACTAGCTTCTGTTCTAAGGAGCCTGGGGGCCAGAGACAGCATACGCCTTACAAAGCTCACAGGTGGGCATGGTGAGGAGAGGGTGTGTGGCACTTGGGGGATGGCAGAAGTTATCTTGTCCTTTTCTTGCCTGTGTTTTCTGGTCCCTTTCTTACTACTTACTATTGGGCCTGCTGTTCTTCGGCTTCCTGAGAGTTAGCTTGCCTGCTCCTATTATTGCTTAGAATTTTTTATTTATTTATTTTTTTGAGACAGAGTCTCGCTCTGTCACCCAGGCTGGAGTGCAGTGGCACAATATTGGCTCACTGCAGCCTCCGCCTCCTGGGTTCAAGTGATTCTCCTGCGTCAGTCTCCTGAGTAGCTGGGACTACAGGCATGCACCACCATGCCCGGCTAATTTTTGTATTTTTAGTAGAGACAGGGTTTCACCATGTTGGCCAGGGTGGTCTCCATCTCCTGAGCTCGTGATCCGCCCACCTTGGCCTCCCAAAGTGCTGGGATTACAGGCGTGAGCCACTGCGCCCGGCCTATTGCTTAGATTTTTTTTAAGTGTTGAGAGATTCCCTTCTAAAGAGTATCTTGAGGCTTCCAAGATTTTCATCAGAGACCTTGAAAACCATCAATGAGACTGGGAATCCAAGACAGCCACCTTCCTTCAGGACCTGAAAAGCCATGTGTTTATGCAAGAGTTCCAGTTATTACAAAATATAAATGCTGTAACATGCTATCTTGTTGACTACATTTTATACTTACATAAAGGGCATCTATAGTAAATGTCATTTTTGACAGCTGCATAGTATTCCACGTATGCATATATAACAATGTAATATGCAAAAAACTTACTAATTTTCACTCCTTAGAGTACCACCAAGACTGAGTATCTCTTCTTACTTTAACAGTCATTTTTTTATATCTGTTTAAAAGCTGCCTGTTAGTGTCAGTGTCTAAATTACTTATCTTTAGATATTAATGTTTTAAGAGACAGAGTCTTACTGCCACCCAGGCTGTAGTGCAGTGGTGGTCATAGCTCACTGCAGCCTCAAATTCCTGGATTCAGGTGATCCTCCTGCCTCAGCCTCCCAAGCAGCAAGGACTGCAGGCACACACCACCATGCCTGGCTAACTTTTTTTATTTTTTGTAGTGATGGGATCTTGCTATGTTGCCCATACAGATCTGGAACTCATGGCCTCAAGCAATCTTCCCGTCTCAGCCTCCCAAAGCACTGAGACTACAGATCTGAGCCACCATGCCCAAATACTATACTTTTATATCACAAATTTTACAAAACTATTTCCACATTTTGTGCTTTATCTTTTAAACTTTAAAACAAAAACATACATGAATATTTAGTTTTCAGTAGTCAATTTATCAGTACATACCCTGTGGCTAGTTTCTGACTTTCATCTAATGCTTAGAGAGGTTTTCTCAATTACATGAAAATTAAAAATGTACTCATATCTTTTTCCTTTTTTAAATAAATCTTTATTTTTCATCTTTTCAAAAGTAATACATGCTTGTTGTCAAAAATTAAACAAATAAATTAATGCGGGTAGAGTATCTTTAGTATGGGTTTTCCTATCCAACAACAAGGCTTCTCTCTCTCTCCATTTATTCAAATTTCCTTTCTAAAGTGGCTCTCAGTGAAGACTTAAATTTCTCCATACAAGTCTTCCATAACTGTTTATTTCTAGAAAATCTACTTTTCTTGATGCTGCTGGGAATGAAATCTTTTCTTTCATTATATTTTCTAATTCCTGTTGGTATAAAACAAAGCTCTTTATTCTTGGATGTTTCTCTTTAAGTGGTCATCCTTTCTTGATTAAAAATTGAATAGAATAAAAACTGTTTCCCTATGAAGACTCTGCCATATTCTTTCCCTCTTGGGGGTTTTTCAATGGGTGAATCTGATGATACTTGATCCATTTTGGCATTAATCTTGAGAGTTTTCTACATCTTTCTCATTATTAGGATTTTCCTTCACTATGGACACTCTGATGCTGACTGAGCTGGAAGCTAAACCTGAATGCTTTCCCACACACACTACACATATAGGGTTTCTTCCAAGTGTGGACTGTCTGATGTATAATGTAGTCAGAACTAAAGCTGAAGCCTTTGCCACATTCCACACATCTGAAGGGTTTCTCCCCAGTGTGGCTTCTCTGATGCCGAATTAAATGGGCATTAACATGGAAGGCTTTTCCACACTCTTTACACTGAAAGGGTTTCTCTCCAGTGTGAATTCTCTGGTGCACAATATAGTTAGAACTACAGCTGAACGCTTTCTCACATTCCATACATTTGAAAGGTTTCTCCCCAGTATGTATCCTCTGATGCCTAGTTAGTTTGGCATTGATACTGAAGGCTTTCCCACATTCCTTACATTGATAGGGCTTTTCTCCAGTATGGATTCGGTGATGATCAAGTAGGTTTCTTTTAGAAGTAAAGCATCTCCCACATTCATTACATTCAAAAGGCTTCTCCCCAGTGTGAATTCTCTGATGCCTCATTAGTTTCCCATTAACGCTGAAGGCCTTTCCACACTCATTACACTCATAGGGCTTCTCCCCAGTGTGAATTCTCAGATGCTGCCGAAATTGGGAGTTACACCTGAAGGCTTTCCCACATTCATTACACTCATAGGGTTTCTCGCCTGTGTGAATTCTCTGGTGTTGGATTAACTTCCCTTTGACACTGAAGGCTTTTCCACATTCAGTGCATTCATAGGGTTTCTCACCTGTGTGGATTCTCTGATGCTGAATTAGTTTTGTATTATTATTGAAGCCTTTTCCACACTCTTTACACTGATAAGGCTTTTCTCCTGTGTGGATGCTCTGATGCTGCCTAAGCTGGGAGCTGCACCTGAAGCCTTTTCCACATTCATTACATTCATAAGGCTTCTCCCCAGTGTGGATTCTCTGATGCTGAATTAATTTTGCATTAACATTGAAAGCTTTCCCACAGTCATTACACTCGTAAGGTTTCTCCCCAGTGTGGACTCTCTGATGTGTAATATATGCAGAACTACAGCTGAAGCCATTTCCACACTCCTTGCACTGATAGGGCTTTTCTCCCGTATGGATTCTCTGATGCCTACTTAGACTTCCATTAACACTGAAGGCCTTCCCACACACCTTACACTGATAGGGCTTCTCCCCACTGTGGATTGTCTGATGTGTGATATAATGGGAACTGTAGCTGAAGCTTTTCCCACACTCCACACATTTGAAGGGTTTCTCCCCACTGTGAAGTCTTCGATGCCAAATTAATTTCTCGTTAATGCTGAAAGCTTTGCCACACTCCGAACACTGATAAGCCTTTTCCTCAGTGTTGTTTTCTTGATGTTGATTAAGTTGAGAGTCACACCTAAAGGGCTCCACTAATTCTTCACATTTGAAAGGTCTTTCCTCAGAATTAATTATTTCATGCTTAACGAGTTTTGTATCAAAGCTGATGGCTTTCCCCAATCCTGTACACCCAGAGCGCTGCTCTCCCCTGATGGTATGACACTGATATGAGTTCGAACTTTGACTAAAAAAACACTCCTCCATGGGGCTTGTCTCATCTTTCACTGTTCCATCAATGCTGTTGCTCTTCTCCTTCTTTGTATTTCCTGTTGAGTAGACTTCCTGTTGTTTCTCTAGAAGAGAGGCTTCTGAAAAGTCTGTTTCCTGGGAAAAGTCCCTTTGAAGTTCAAATGATACATTCTCTTTTCCTTCATACATTTCCTTTGTCAAATCATTGTCAGTCTGAATATCTACTATAAAAAACAGAGAACATAAAATGTCATGTAAGAACCATGTTAGAAAAAAGAAGAGAACTGTGCTATAAAAGACCATAATAATCAGGGGGCTCCTTAAAATCATCAGACTAGGTCAAAAAACCTAGGGTTTCTCCATAAGGTGGAATAACTAATATGTAACTAGTAAAAGAATACAATAAATCCATACATGCTGACATAAAAAGACATCAAAGATACAATCAAATGGAAAAACAAGTTGAAAAACTGGTATATAGATTTTCATCTGTGTAAAGAAAAATATAAAAGGCAGATATATATACTTGTACATATCTAGAAAACTTCCAGAAGAATCCATAAGAAACTAAACAAACTGGCATAGGAAGTTTGGTGGACTTGCTTCCCTACTTTATACACTTTCTGTACCGTTGAGTAGGTGTCAATATTATAAAGCAATGAAAGTAATGATTAAAAAAAAAAAAAAATCACCAGTCTCACTGTGCCTAAAGCAAGGCCACTGTAGAGAACATAACCAATCACATGAAAGTTAAAAGTGACAGCTGGGCGTGGTAGCTCACGCCTGTAATCCCAACACTTCGGGAGGCTGAGGCAGGTGGATTGCCTGAACTTGGGAGTTTGCAACCAGCCTGGGCAACACCATGAAACCCTGTCTCTACTAAAACACAAACAATCAGCCGGGCATGGTGGCACGCACCTGTAGTCCCAGCTACTCAGGAGACTGAGGCAGGAGAATTGCTTGAACCCAGGAGACAGAGGTTGCAAAGAGCCAAGTTCATGCCACTGCACTCCAGTTTGGGCGACAGAGTGAGACTGCATCCCAAAAAAAAAAAAAAAAAAAAAAAGTGACAGCAGTGGAATAAAATTCTAAGTCTTGTCCACCAGATCAGCATTCTTTAATCACACCATGCTTTTCTACACCCTGCAGTTTCTTCTTAGTTGTTCCTATGGCACTCAGTTCCTTACTTAAAAAAAAAAAAAAAAAAAAAAAAAAAGAAAATGCTGAAGAAGGAAAAGGCACAGGATCCAACAGGATGTGGCAACTTGGGGGATGACAAAAGTCAGCAGCACCAGGGAGCAAAATGGAAATAATTTTGTTTCTTTTCTTAGAATGTTAACTGTGGGCTTTCCAAAATTCCTCCTTCAACTTCATTTCTACTTTAGACAGGCTCTATTTAAGGGCCATCTCATCCCATCTCTTCCTATTCCCCTCCAAATACTGCATTAACCTTGCCTTTTCCTTTCACTTCTTCCTCCAATCCTAAACTTGATCATACCCTAAAAGTCTTTTTATAATACCAATAGTCTTTACAACTAGAACTACTGATCTCTGCATTTGTTCCCAACTTTCTCAAAAGCTGAGTCCCAAAATGCTGCCTCATATTTTTTCATCTTTCATCACTCCTCAACCATATGTAATATGCCCCCTGCCCCAATATTTCATAATTGCTCTCAATAAGCCCCTCCAATTGCCTGGATTCCCCAGCAAGCACTTTCTAAATAATATTGGTCCCTTCCCAACTGAAAAAATAATACTCATCTGTTGCTATAGACTGAATGTTTGTCCTCCCCACAAATGCATACTCTGAAATCCTAACCCCTGATGTGATTGTATTAGGAGGTTGGGCTATGGCAGAACCCTCATGAATGGGATTAATGACCTTAAAAAAGATCCCAGAGAGCTCCCTTTCTTGCCACCATGTGAGGATACTGTGAGAAGATGGCTGTCTATTAGCCAGGAAGCAGGCCCTTGCCAGAAGGAACCTGCCTGCACCTTGATCTTGGACTTCTTAGCCTCTAGAACTGTATGAAATAAATTTCTGTTGTTTATAAGCCATCCAATCTATGGCAGTCTGTTATTGTAGCCCAAACTGACTAAGACATCATTCTATCAGATGTCTAGTAATCCTCTCCAGAAGTCTATTCCTGTTTTGCTGCATTCTCACCAACACTGAATATAATTTAATTATTCTCAATATCACAGGTGAAATATCTCTCCTTGTTTTCATTTTCCTCTCTTGCAGTAAGGATGGCCATTTGACGCAGTTCCAGCAAACGAGTCTTAAACAGGTATCACTGAGTGGGCTTCTGAAGATTTTTAAAAAGAAAGTCAACACTGCTGCCATGGGCCTCGTGCCCTTTGCCCTCCCTTCTGCCTGCTTGATTCCTCATCCCAATTAACCCACACACATTGACCACATTAATGTTTCTATCCCCAGCTAGGATCATGATGGGCTTCCTGGAAAAGTCAAAGACTTCAGGACAGTCAGCTGCCTACAGGACAAAATACAGGGTCCTTTGATTAAGGACCTCACAATATCACTTTTTTTCCTGTATTTGTCAAGCCCATTATATGGCAAACTCTCCATTTCCAAAGCATGCCTTCCTTGGTCAGGTATCATCTGACAGAATGATCAAAGGGAATAAAAACCCACAGAAACCATCTAAGAAAAGTGAAGACTCACTGAAAAATGCAAGAGAATCTCACAGACCCTAAATGCAAGAAATAATAGGGGGCCTCGGGGGAATGAGAAGTCATTTGGCAGCTACTCTGCTGGCACCAATTGGAGCCCTGCTCTTTCAAGTGTGGTCTGGTAACCAGAAGTACTGGCATCGCCACATCACTAGGGAACTTCATAGAAATGCAGACTCCACACTTACTGCATATCTGTAAGACCTCAGGATTCATTTACACATTCACATTTAAGAAGCAAAAATCAAGAGCACTTCCTCCCTTCCACATTACCTTCCCTGTGTACAGCTGTCTTCCCCAACACCAAAATAAAAATATTGAACTGAGCATGCACTATAAGCTAGGCACTTGATATGTGTTATCTCATTTAATCCTCAACCCACAAGACTAGTACTATTACCTTCTTTTATTATTAACCCATTTTCAGAGATGAGAACACTCAACCCACTCAAAGTCACACAAATTAGGAAGCAACACAGTTGGGACTGGACTTCAGAAAAGTCTCCTCTAAAGACTGTGCTTTTAACCACTTCTGTCTGTGTGAAAAGGCTGTTAATTCTGTATCCTCCACACTATATGAACAATGCTTAGAAATGCCAAGGAACCCCCAAATTACTGAGTCCATTAATTTTGTCTGAGAAAGGCAGGATTCCAAAATTAAGAACTGAAAAGAGTCAGAATGAAGGGTTTGAAAAAAGATCTGTTCTTGGAATTAGACACAACAAACTTTGAAGACAGATAAGGACTACCTATCTCTATGAATCATCAAAATGTACTTAAACTTTACTCTGTATGACCGGCCAATAAACATAGTATGTTTATATGTTGCTAAAGTTGGATTTATGCCTAAAGTGCTAAATTCCAACAGAATGGGAAATATGTACCTTCCTTACCAGTCCGGAGGCCCCAGAGGCCTGTTCCTGCAGCCAGTGGAGATGGGCCCCCCAGCTCACCTCCTCCCTCCAGTTGTGAGATCACAGCAGGTTTGAGAAGTGGAAATCCTGGTTTGGGAGAGGTAAATAGGAGAGACAGATGAATAATCTCCCACAGATAAATTCCTAAGCCTCTTCTCAGATTGTCTCAGCAGTGGGGAGGGAAGGTAAGAACCCCAGGAGGTCCCAAGCCTCAGGACTATAGGAAAGTACTGTGGGGCTTAGGAAGGACTAGAGAGACCTTGGAGACGTCTAAGGCTTTGGGAGGCAAGTGTGGGGGTTGGGAGTGAAGGCTTGGGAAAGTGTGGGAGCGCCTGGGAAGGGCCCAGACCGTAGGCCTAGGAGACCTCATGCAGGGCAAGCAGGGAGATTCTGCCCAAAGGGATACCACTTTTCGACCTTGGCCTGAAATATCCAGAGTACACTGAGATCCTTGAAAAGACTCAAGATAGGTAAGATGAGGGGGGAACTGAAGATGCCACTATGGAACAGGAAGTCACTGGATTCCAGTGTTTCCAAAATATAGCTTTCATGTGTTGGATCAACAGTACATACCAGTTCCAAGCAAAGTCCTATATAGGCCTACAAAAAGCTTGGTGTTTGCCTCTGCCAGTAACCTCTTAGTCTAGGAAATTAGGAACAGCTCTGGGGTTCTCACTCAGTAAAGGATTACCAGAGATCCCCCCAGTAACCTGTAAGGGAGAAGCAAGCCAGAAACCCCAATTGGCAGAGTCCAGATTCCCAGGGCAGAGAGGACTTACCCAGGGAGGCCACATTCCCATAATTCTCCAGCATCACATCCCTGTACAGGGTCCTCTGTGCAGGGGACAGACCATTCCATTCCGCCTGGGTGAAGTACACAGCCACGTCCTCAAAGGTCACCAACTTCTGAAACAACAGGTTCCTGCTGCCCTAGGGCCAATTCCATGGCTCAGGCCCTAAGTGAGGGGCAGAGGGCAGTATAAGGGCTTGGGGAGGGTGCTTGTGAGAGCACAAAATATTAACAACAAGGGAAAGATCTCAGAAAAAACATCGAGAAAGTAAACTACAGAGCATCCAACTTCTCCCAAAGCAGGGAAACCTCATGCCATTTTTCACACAAATAAGAGGTAACATAAGACAGGCTGAAAGAAAAAAAATTTCCATAAGCAAATTCTCTAAAGCCAACTCCACTCTTTTAGATAAGCTGCTCCCTCTCGGCAAACTTGGGGCAGATCCACCAGCAGTTCCCACACCACTCCCCTGAGGTCTTGGCTCCCCTGTGCCTAACCTCAGCCCTGTTCCGCTGCCCACCCATCACCCTCATCCTCACAGCTCAAGCCACCCCCAAACATCAGCCACGGCTTCTGTCTCATTCAGCCCCACCGGATTCCCCTCACACCCCCCCTAACAAGGGGCTGTGCAGCCTCTGCTTGAGCACCTCCAGCCACAGATGCTCCATGCTGCCCAGGCTGTGGGGTCTTCCTAGAAAGCCAGAATTTTCCTTACCCTCTCCTATTCAAGTCTAATCCTTTCCAGCTTCTCTGAAAGCTTCACTGTTTCTCCAAGAACATTTGGGAAAGCAGGGAGATCAGCCTTCCCACTGGCCGGCTACTCTACCTTTACATCACTAAGCTATGTGGTTGGCAAAAGCTTCACCACTCAGGGATGCTGCATGTCGCTCTCAGGCCCAACCACCCCTCCTGGGCAGCCGCAGCCTCTGGCAGGCCCACCCTCTGCCCACCTCAACCTGCTCTAACAACCACAGGGGCTCACTGGCAGGGATCTGCTGCTCAACTGTTCTCTGCCAGGATGTGTCTTCCTGGAGTCTACTGACCTCCACCCAACAGCAATTCTAGTCCAAACTCTAGGTGTTTCTGTGAGTCTTCTTTGTGTGACCTTCAACAAGGAACTTCTGCGCACAAAATATAATGTCTTCACTGTGTGCTGCCACCACAACCCCAGTAAGTTGGCACTTCCTTCTGAATTTACACCTCAGATGGGGTCAGAATCATCCATACAACAAACCCCAGCCAGAAACCTGGGAATTGTTCTTGACTTCCCGCCTTCCTTATTATCATGAATCCTTTGACTCTCTATGTCTGAAAGATTTTTTTTTTTTTTCTTTGAGATGGAGTCTCACTCTGTCACCCAGGCTGAAGTGCAGTGGCGTGACCTCAGCTCACTGCAATCTCTGCCTCCCGGGCTCAAGCGATTCTCCTGCCTCAGCCTCCTGAGTAGCTGTGACTATAGGCACGCACCACCACACCCAGCTAATTTTTCTATTTTTAGCAGAGACAGGGTTTCACTATGTTGGCTAGCTGGTCTTGAACTCCTGACCTCAAGTGATTCACCGTCTCAGCCTCGCAAAGCGCTGGGATTACAGGCGTGAGCCACCACACCGGGCCGTGATTTTTCTCTTAAGCATTACTTGAATTGGATCCCTCTTTAATGATGGCTTTCCTTGATGAAGCCCATGTCACGGGACCAGTGGGATTCTTCTTTGTGAAGTGGTCACCGTGTTTTTGAATCTTCCTTACCAGTTATTCCATACACATCACAAATTTGACCAAGTTAACATCACTGGTTCCACAGCTGCCTTATGGCTGAGCAGTTCTGAATCACAAAATAACTCTGTGATCCTGGGCAAGTTACTCTGCTCCCCTTTTGCCTTTTCTTTTTAGGTGGAAAGAGTACAACACAGCACTTATCACAGAGGGCGGCTGTCAGGACCAAACGACCGTACAAAGGACTTAGCATGGCGCCTGGAGCATAGTAAGCCTCCAACGATACAACTGGTATGACTATGGCTATGATTGTTCCCAACCTGTAGTCCATGGAAGTCCATGGATGAGCTTCGGGGGATCCGTGAAGTCCCTGAAAGTGTATGGAAAATTTGGTTTGCAGGTTTATTTTTCTGCAGGACAGGGTGGAAAGTTCTCAGATACCTAAAGTCTGCATGCTAAGCTTTGAAAGCTTCACAAGGACAATGAGACATTTCATCCCATGTGACTCTCTTTCCCCTTCCTTGACTCCACTCCCTGTGACCTTCCCTTATCCCTGAATTAAGAGGCACAGCCATCCTTCTCTGATCAGGTCCTGCTATTCCTCTTCCCTACATCCCCACCACAGATAGTCCAATCCTCTGTGACTGTCCTCCACTCACACTCCTGCACAGAACATCCCACAGGGGCAGCTTCCATGTCCCCATTCACCCAGAGCCCTATGCTGGGGGTGCTTCTGTAGACAGGAACAGAGACCCTCAGTGTGCAGAAGACCACCACCCTCCTGCTCTCCTGCTCACTCTCCCGCTGCCTCCACTCGCTACTGTCCTGGTCTTTGCCACCTGCCCCGCACAACACCTCTTTCCCGTAAGTTCCAGTCCAGCAGGTGGAAGCAGCTGTCATCCCGAAGCTCACCAGCTCCCCTTCTCAATGTTTTTCAATCTGAAACTGCCCAGAGGAAGAGCTGAAGGACCAACAGCTCACCTGGGGCCAGGCTGTCAGGTGCATGGCTGCCATCCCCTGGTCCCCCTCTCAGAGAAGGACTGGAGCTAAGGAGAAACACAACGAGAGACAAGTGTGAGGCAAGCCACCCCCACCAGAGCAACACAGCCCCTCACAGAAAATGCAAGACACAGGCAGCTTGCCTCCAAATAAGAGTGCGAACAGGAGCTGCCCAAGAAGGGAGTGATCTGTTCACTGGCTCAGTGCCTAGGACTCCAGGCTATGACACTGAAATTCACTGCCAGGAAACCCAGGACTTTACAATTCTGATACATATCACACACACAGAAGAGTGTATATATAAAATTTAAAAATAAACAAAAATTTAAAAATAATCATAAGAAGAAGAGTACATATAAAACCTCCTGGGCACGGTGGCTTGTGCCTATAATCCCAACACTTTGAGAGGCCAAGGTGGGTGGATCAATTGAGCTCAGTTCAAGACCAGCCTGGACACATGGCAAAACCCTGTCTCTACAAAAATTACAAAAATTAGCCAGGAGTGGTGGCACGTGCCCGTGGTCCCAGCTACTCGGGAGTATGAGGTAGGAGGATCACTTGAGCCCGGGAGGTCAAGGCTGCAGTGAGCCAAGATCACACCACTGCACTCCAGCCTGGGTGATGAGAGTGAGACACTGTCTCAAAAAAATAAAAAATAAAAATAAATAAAATGTAGGCAGAACCTAAAAATAAAGCAAAGAGTCATGTATCAACAATTCAGTTTAAGAAATAGGACAATACCAAGATCTTTGACTTATTTCTCTTTCTCAAAACAAGTATCATCTTCAGTATCACAGCAGGAGAAGCTGGGCTGGCTGGGCTGCAGCCCCAGTACACAGGCCTAGGGAGTCAAGCCTCAGGGAGGCAGCGCCTGGAGAAGAGGGAAGCTGCCCCCCAGTATCCTGCCCCATTTCCTCAGAGCTCTGAATGTCTTCAAGAATCCTAACACCTCTGGAGAGGTCTTAGGAGGTCAGTCCTCCTAAGGACAGCACAGGCTATCCTTAGGAAGCTGAGCTGGAAGTTAGGGACCAGGCTGTTTCCCATACTTTCCAGTCTTCTGATAGTGAATGAGCCAAGGCCTGCACTTCTGCCTCAGCTCCTGAGAGAGAAGATCACTGTAGCAGCCAGTCCCGTGACCCAGCACCTCTTGTTCACTGTATTCAAAAACACATGGACTGGTAATTTTCTGACTTTTACTGCCCTTGAAGTCATTCTTGAAATTACATTTTCCTAAAGAATATCATCCATTTCTTCCAGGATTTCAACTTTACAAGTACAGAGTTGCAGAAAATACTGGTTCATGATTCTTTCCATTTCCTCCATATCCAGAGCTAGTTTGCTTTTCCCACTTCTTCTTTTGAATATATGTGCTTTCTAGACCTTTTTCCCAGGGTTAGAGTTAGAGACTAAACATTTATGTCCCTGCCAAATTCATATGTTGAAGCTCTAGCTTCATGAGACAAGTGACTGTACTTGGAGACGGGGCCTGTGAGGACGTAATAAGGATAAATGAGGTCCTAAGGGTGGGACTAAAGGTCCTAAGGTTAAATGAGGTCCAATAGGGCTGGTGCCTTTACAAGAAGAAGAAGAGACCCAGAGCCCACGCACCCACTCACCCCCTACCTCCCCCATATGAGGACACAACGAGAGGGCTACTATCTATGAGCCAGGAAGACAGCCCTGGCAGGAGCCAAAATCAGCTGGCATCTTGATCCTGGACTTCCAGTCTCCAGGACAGTGAGAAGTAAGTATGTTGATGAAGCCACCTAGTCTATGGTATTTTGTTATGGCAGCCCAAGCAAACTAATACAGTTAGGCTGAGCTGTGGTTTACTTATTTTAATGTGGTTTCCTTTTGTTTTCAAAGAACCAGCTTTTCTAGCTGAGCAACACTACTTTCTTCTATTTGTTTCAAATTCACTACTTCTGTTGTCTTAGTTTCTTCCTTCAACTCTGTAAGGGGCAGTGTAAGCACCACTCCAATCCTCTTGTCTCATCCTTAGTCCAGTTCTACAGAGGCCTTAGTCAGCTTTGTGAAGCTGCAACCTACCGGAACCTTCACAAGCACCTACATCACCTATACCTGGTTCCTGCCCTGGGGCTTCTCTGGTGTCCTATGTGGGACATCTGTAGACACCTGCTGGGCCCTGAAGTGCAGGGGTGTAAACACCTGTGGGACCCCCTTGACCAATGGCGGAGAGAAACCAATGGATAAATGTTTTCCCCGTCGATCCCCCAGCAGGGCAGCCTTAAGACTCCAAGGCTCCTCAAAGGCCCTGCAAGGCAGAGCCTGTTGAGGGCCGAGCACACCAATGCATCCTTGTACCAGTTCTCCCATCTCTATTTCACTCCCCTTGTCTTTCACTCTGCCCCTGCGACCACATTCCTAAATAAATTCCTACATACAAATCTTTGTTCCAAGTTCTGCTTTTGGGGAAGCTTAGACTACAAAAGGCTTTTTCCTATTGACTTATTCATTTATTTTCATTCTTTCCTGTTTGGCAATTAAAGCCTATAAGGCCACAAATTTTCCTCAGGATACACTATTTGCCATATTCCAGAGGTTTTTATATTTCATGTTTTAATTACTGTTTTATAGTCAGTCAGCAATTCTGTTTTGTCTCTGACCTAGTAATTGCTTAGGATTGTTTGCTGTTGCTAATTTCTTCTGTTTATAAGTTCTGGCTTTACTGCATGCTGGTTATATAATTCAATCTACCAATTCTACTTTACACATTTTTCAGGATTTTTCTGTGACTCGTGTCCCTTTAAAAAAATATATTATCTGGTGTTTAAAAAGAAAACTTATTCTGTGATGGGAGAATATACAACTCCATTTTTAGATAAACCAACTCTACCAGTTACATACGTAGTGTGTGATAGGTACCCCACTCAGCTAGTCAAGGGTGTATACCCGCTGCCTGAACCTTGAAGGCTGGGCAGTGAGTCAAGACCATGGGGCTCAGCAGAGGAGCAGGTGTTTGCAAGAACATAAACATCCTAGAAAGTACTGAGAACCTACCAAGAAAAGTCTCATCGTTTAAATGCAGTAGACAGAGAGCCAGAAAATTCTCTTAAAAGTACTGAGACGAGGGGCAGCACAGGTCTCTAAAGCTGTCCTGCTGCCATCCAGGAGTAAGTATGTAAGTCCTGATAAACTCATCTACTTGCCAAGCTGGACTTGTCCAAGGCATTCTTTGGTCTCTTGGCTCCCTCCCAATCCTTCCCGTTATGATATTATACAGATTTTCTACATAATCCTTGATTACTTTTACCTAATTAAACCAAGATGGCCAATGAAGAAGTAACTCTCACAAAACACTGAGCTCAGATGTGTCATGAGCAAATCCTTTCAATGTTTCGGAAATGAGTAATTCTAACACTATGTAAACCGTAGCAGAGCACAGCAAAGTAAGTTTCCCAATTCTTTTTATGGTGCCAGCACAATACTGATGCAAAACTATAGACCAGTCTCATTTATGAATTCTAATGCAAAAATTCTATCAAGGAATAGACTCCAGTAGTTCATTAAATACATCATGAGTAAGTAGGATTATCCCACGAAGATAAACCTCAACGTTAGGATACTAATTAGTATATTTTTCACATTAATAAATCAAAGAAAGAGAAACACACTGTCCATCTCAACAGATACCAGGCCAGGCGCGGTGGCTCACGCCTGTAATCCCAGCACTTTGGGAGGCCGAGGAGGGCGGATCACGAGGTCAGGAGATTGAGAACATCCTGGTGAACACGGTGAAACCCCGTCTCTACCAAAAATACAAAAAATTAGCCGGGCATGGTGGTGGTGGGCACCTGTAGTCCCAGCTACTCCAGGCTGAGGCAGGAGAATGGCGTGAACCCAGGAGGCGGAACGTGCAGTGAGCCGAGATCATGCCACTGCACTCCAGCCTGGGCGATGAGTGAGACTCTGTCTCAAAAAAAACAAAAAACAAAACAGATACCAAAGGTGTTTAACATAATTCAACATTTGTGCCTAATTTTAAAAATTTGCATCCTAGAGAAACTTTCATACATAGGAGGTATGTACAAAAACGTTATCAGCACATTTTAATAACAAAACACTGAAAACAACCCACATGTTCACTGAAAATACATCGATAAATTTTCATACAGTTTTTACAATGGAACATAACCCAGAAGCTACACACAGAAAGAATTTGGGAACTTAACATCGAATTATGAGAGTCCCAGATGACTTATACACACAATGGTGCCACTTATATGAAGCTCAAAAAAAAAATAATTTTAAGTACGTTGCTTACAGACACATGCATATGTACTTATTTTTTAAAATAATAGGGCTACAATTAACACAAAATTCAAGATAACTGTTACCTCTAGGGGTTGAAGGCTGGGAGTTGGGTTGAGGAGGAGGAATACATTGATAAATTCAGCAGTACTGGCAATCTTCTCTTTCTTAATTGAGTGGTATGTTCATGGATGCTTTTTATTACTATATATATAACATATAAATACATATTGTAAATAAATATATAAACCAGGAAGGATAGGGTGAAAGTGAGGACCCAAAATGTAATACAAAGAACAGCCAATGTGCCTAACAATGAACATAACTACACCTAAGTGGTAGGAAACAAAAGGGGTAAGCAACTTTGGAAAACAGTATTTTGACTAAACACCATAAGATTAAAGATAAAAAGACCTGTATTCAAGTACTGTACTTTAGGTAGTAAATTTGCTTTTCATGGGGGTGTGAATTAGCGATTCTGAAACTATTAAACATATTCTAAAACTGAGTGAACTCGTAATTACGTTGTGGAAGTCATTCCCAGGTCATTGTCACCCTAGAGCCAAGAGAAGTAGGGCTCAGTTACCTTTTAGGGCTGACACTGCTCCAAGAGACAGTGTCCTCCAAAAGCCGGGCTTCTGCTGCCGGGTGACTGGGAGGGGCTCTGTGCTCCCACGCGGCCCTAATTCTTGACCCTATGTCAGGAGCCTGGGACCACACGGTCCATACTTGGGATGCACATAGGTTAATGTTCCTGCCAGACCTCAGCATATCAAACGACTTGTGGTATCACCTCGGGCCGCTTCATGCCCGCAAATATTCCACCCTTTAGCTGCACCGACACATCTTCCCCCAGCTGATCAAGTGCTAAATGCTCGGGACCTCGTGGCTGGGACAGCAACATGGATTTCCCCTTCCAATGGGCGCAACCTACTGAGCCACAAACCCCAAAGCTGGAGTCGAGGAGCGCGGAAGAGCACCCCGGGCCGCCGCCCTGCTCCCTCTCCCAGCCTGGGCCTCCTGGCAGCGTAGGCCACCGGAGACCCAGCTGCACCCAGGGTGGGAGTGAGTCTCAGCCAGACCCAGAGCCTGTGGGACAGGGCACGGCCCACGGGGCCCGGAGCCCTGCACTCACCTCCGCAGCCAGCTGCTCCCCGGCGCTGCCGGATGTGCGTCACCAGGCGGCCGGGCCTCTCTAGGAGCAAGGTCTCTCCGCCTTGGCGGTGGTCACGCCCGGCCAGCTGTGGCCACAGCCCGGGCGGCTAGCTCAGGTCTGGCCCACGCAGACTGTTACCTCTGGGGAATAGGGCAGGTAAGAATTAGAGCCAAGCAGGGACCCAGCCCGGGGAGGTGAAGCTGCAGGTGCGGCCACGTGTGGGAGTCTTGGAACTGGACCAGTGGATGGCGTGCTGTCACTCACACCCACTGCCCCCTTTTGCTAACAAATAGTTTGTAATGTCCATCTTACTCTCCTGACCTGATACTCATACATAATGGCCTAGAAAATCATACATAACATACACACCTACATGTTAAAAACTAATGTTATGCCTTAAGTGTAATGAAAGAGGAAAAAAAAGAGGAACGTCATCTGTCACATACTTCAATGTGTTTGGTCTTGGCTGCTTCAGGAGACCTAATGAGGTGGTCGCCTTTACACATAGACGTTGTCTGAATGCCACAGCCACAAAGCTGTGACTTATATTGTTTCAAAAATCACAAAATTGTGATGCAAAATGGCAAACACATTTTGGTGAAGTTCTGAATGAAACACAGGACAATCGTCTCTTGATTATACAATAATTACATTCCTGGAACATCAGTGTATGTTAAAACTGTGCAAAAATACATGTTTATCCAGAAAACAGGTTTAGATTCAGATAATTTAGACATAGAATTTTCACCTACCTGAATGTTCAAGACATTTGAAAGTGAACATTTTTTCAGTGAGCAGGACTGTCCTGTACATTGCAGGATCCTGGCTCCCATCCACAACACTAGTAGCAATGTTACCACTGACACCAAATATAACAAAATACCTACCATAAAATTCCAAAATGAGCTCTGGGGGAAGGCAGACAGTACTAAAAGCCACTAGATTGAACGACTCTTAAATTACCCACCCCCTCACACACACCCCAACCCTGGTAATGTAGGTTTTTCTTCCTTCCAGCACTGATCCATCCAACGCTACTGCACTGGGAAACTGGTATTTGGCCCCCACTTGCCTCTGTGGCCTCTTATCACTCCCATTCATTCCCTGACTCCACTTCAGCCCTACATGCTAAAAATGCTGTTATCTAAATCTAGAATGCCCTTCCCTTCCCATTCCTACCCTCCATTTTGACTTGTTACTGGAAGTGTGAGCTCAAATCCAATTTTTGCATGGGAAGCAAGCCTTCCCTGATCATCCAGAATAAGGCAGGACACTCATTTATGTGCCATCACAGCATTGTGTACTTATTTAATGGTGATAGCTTATTTATATGTCTGTCTTCTCTGGTGGCTTCAGGGAACAGACACTATGTCTATCTTGTTCAACATCATCATCCTCAGCTAGAGAATAACCTGGCAGAAAGAAGGAGAGCAATAAACATTTGTTGTTGACAATGGTCCAAAGGCTCCAGCCATAACTCTTAGGCAGAAGCCTACTTTGTGTGTCCCCAAGGGTAGGATATGTCTTATGCCTTGGACCATGACAGTGACCATGGCCAGGTGCCCTTCTCTGCCTTGCCCTGACCCTGATCTTCACTGTTTTCCAAAATGAGCTCATTAAGAAAATGATTGGGCAGAGTAATAGCTGGGGATTACGTTGCTCTTGTCAATAATTTCTGGTTCTCACGTCTTTCTAGGGTCAGAAATCAGGAGTGAGGACTTGTTGAAAGAAATAGGAAGGAATCAGCAGATCACATAAATGCTGGCCCCAAATGTTTGCATCACAAACCCATTGCATAATTTTACAGATGAGAAAATAAAGCTCTCTAAATAACCACAAAACTCCTACTCTACTTCAGACATATCAGAAAAATGAGATAATAATGCACAAACCAAGTTTCAAAAGCTCTACGGTAGGTCTGGAGAGATGAAGATCAGTTCTCGTCTGTCATCCCCTGTTCTTCCATTCTTATATGGTTACAGAATTTCTAACAAGGAACATAAAAGGTCAGGGAAAAAGCACACATTTCCCAGCATTCTTTAAAGCAAAGTGTGTCCATGTGACCAACTTCTGGCAAACGTAAGAAAATGTGATGCTGTGTCCTTAAAGACAAGGGACATGCCCTCCCTGGCCCCAGACCTTCATCGACCCGGTGGAACGTTGACAAGGGAGAGCATCAGAGCATTTTGGACCATGTGAATAAGGGTGTGGCTGCTGGGCATGACAGAGCAACCAAAAGGAGGAGTCACAGAGCTGCTATATCAGCCCCAGATGGCTTATTTTCTGATGATACATGAGAGAGAAATAAACTTTTATCAAATTTAAACCACATTTATTTGGGTTCTTCAAATTAATTTCCAAGCCCATAGTCTAACTAATACCCCTAGAAATGAGGAAGGATGGAAAAGTCACACAACACAACAGTTAAAAAATTAAGCTGGCTCTTCGACCACAGCATTCTAGAAATTCATTTCCACACCAGGCCTGCAGCCATGTAGTGTCAGTTTCCTCCTGCTCAGCTCTAAGGCTTCTTCTCCTGCACCCTTTGTCCTGCAGCCCCAAGACCTCCCCAAAGCCCTTCCTCTCTGACCACCAGGGAAAGCTGACAATCTTCTCATGTTAAAAATCTTTTTTGTTGGCAGGGCGTGGTGGCTCACACCTGTAATCCCAGCACTTTGGGAGGCTGAGGTGGGGGGAATCACCTGAGGTTGGGAGTTCGAGACCAGCCTGACTAACATGGAGAAACTCTGTCTCTACTAAAAATGCAAAATTAGCTGGGCATGGTGGCACATGCCTGTATTCCCAGCTACTCAGGAGGCTGAGGCAGGAGAATCATTTGAACGCAGGAGGCGGAGGTTGTGGTGGGCTGAGATTGCACCATTGCACCCCAGTGCGGGCAACAGGAGCAAACCTCCATCTCAAAGAAGAAAAAATCTTTCTTGTTGTTTCTGGTTTTAATAGGACAGAGTAAAGATGGCTTTGCCTGCTGCTTCTCGTTAAAACTGTGGCAAAACAACAGTCTGGTTGATGTTCATTCCAGGAGTTCAAGGCTGTTTTCATGCTATAAAATTTTTACTTACTTATTGATGTGAGCTGTGAACAAATCATTTAATCTATGTGGAGAAATGTACTAGGGTAGGGTGAGGTCTTATTCTCAAAGCAACCAAACATACATAGGAATAAGTTTATGAATAAATGTATGAGACATATATCAAGAAAATTTTAAACATTTGGGGACTAAACCAATGAAAACCCCTTGTATAAATGGAAAGGCACAGGTAATCCTTCAGCAAGAAGGATAGTTTTCTTTATTTAATCCATAAGTCCAATGTTATACTAAATAAGACCCCTATAGGATTTGTTTTAAAACTTGTGAAAATGATTCTAAAGTTTACATAGAAAAAATATTAGAAGTGGCTGGGCACAGTGGCTTATGCCTATAATCCCAGCACTTTGGGAAGCCAAGGCAGATGGATCAACTGAGCTCAGGAGTTCGAGACCAGCCTGGCCAACATGGTGAAACCTTGTCTTTACTAAAAATACAAAAATTAGCCCAGCGTGGTGGCACACACCTGTAATCCCAGCTATTGGGGAAGCTGGGGCAGGAGAATTGCTTGAATCCAAGAGGCAGAGGTTGTAGTGAGCCAACATCATGCCACTGCACTCCAGCCTGGGCAACAGAGTGAGACTCTGTCAAAAAAAAAGAAAGAAAAAGAGAGAGAGAAGAGAAGAGAAGAAAGAAAAGAGAAGGAAAGAGAAGGAAACAAAGGAAGGAAGATGCTTATAAGGTACTACTGAAACTTAGGAATGCACAAGTATTGAAAGTCAAAGAATGGAAAATAGATATATCTGACAAGTATTAAGTTAAAGGAAAAATGGCATAGCTATATTAGTATCTCATAATAATAAGTTTAAGACAATAAATATTATTAGACAGAATTCTATTGAGGGCAATGTAACAAATAATATAAACTAGAATCTAGAAATTTAGAATAAGATATAACATTCAACATGATTTCAAATACTTAACTCACAGGAAAGTGTACCCAGGTACCAAAACCAAACAAGAAACTAAAACCAGAGGGGTTGGTTTGGACTGAGGAGCTCAGCTGATGCTTTGGCCAACAGGAGTAGGAATGGTGAAGAGTTGTAAGTCTTGATATCTGAGAAAGCAGAATTATAATATGCAGGAGACATATTATAGGAACAAGGAATAGGAAGAGAGACTTTTCTCACACACATATACTCGTCCAAATGCCTGGACTCATGAAAGGATAATTTTCTTTTAAATCTCATGAACAAAGAGAGATAACAAAAAATCTTATGATCCTTGCCTAAGCTTTGAAGTAGTAGAAATGTCTTCTAAAAATTTATAATCATAGTTTGCATCATTAAGTAGAGTTTAAATTAATACTACCTACTTGGACCAGTAACTCACAATTCAAGAAATTACATTAAAAACTAATCCTGAGAGACTTCTGAAATAGTCACAACAGAACTCATAGCCAATGACATTTAAAAGTTATTACAACCACATCTGATACATCTAAAAGTTTGGTAGAGAAATGAAAGATATAAAAAAGGCCCAAATCAAACTTCTAGAGATGAAAACCTATAATGTGCAATAAAAATGCATTGGATGGGATTAACAGCAGATTAGACATTACAGAAAAAAGATGAGTGAATTTGAAGACATAGCAATAGAAACTATTCAAAAAGAAACACAGAAAAAAAAATTAAAAATAAAGGTACAGGACTGAGAAGTCCTGATTTCTTCACCTACTATCTATGAGACCTTGGACAACCACTTAGCTTTTCTGAAATTCCATTGATTGATCTGAAAAATGAGATAATAGTGCACAGTTGCTGTAAATAGTACATATATTTTTTTACTTAAAGTACATACAACAGGGACCAGGATTCAGTAGTTGCTCAATTAATGTTAACTTTTCCCCTCCTCTGAATTATTTGTGGACCTGATTACACTTTTTTATTTGTCAATAAGGACGTTAGTAATACATAAGTTTGTAAATATGACATATTATAACTAGGAGAAAGACCTACAGTGCCAAACTCCTTCAAAGTTTTTTGTGCATAACCTCACAGAAACTTGCTAACAACAATCAAGTTCAGCTTTTACGGGTGGATCACGAGGTCAGGAGATCGAGACCATCCTGGCTAACACTGTGAAACCCCATCTCTACTAAGAAATACAAAAAACTAGCCGGGTGAGGTGGCGGGTGCCTGTAGTCCCAGCTACTCCGGAGGCTGAGGCAGGAGAATGGCGTAAACCCGGGAGGCGGAGCTTGCAGTGAGCTGAGATCAGGCCACTGCACTCCAGCCTGGGTGACAGAGCGAGACTCCGCCTCAAAAAAAAAAAAAAAAAAAAAAGCTTTTTACCACAGAGAAAGCAGATCCAATCCATTGTATGTTTCTGAAAATAGGTTAACAGGTTGGGGTTAACAAGTGAGGACAGGGCGTGAAAAAGAATCAAGCAGCCTGTCTCCAAATCAGTATAACATACCATCTTTCTCACGTGTATTGCCTGATAGTTTGCTTATATGTCCCTAGGAAGAGCCCTGAGCATTCTTCCTTACATAGTACAACCAGGTATTACACATTTTCTCCCAACTTGAAGGACGTTGGCCTCCAGAATAACACAATGACACTTGGTACCAATCCCATAGACCTCCCAAGGGAGTCGGTCCAATTATCAGCTCTGATGCTGAAGTTCCTAGAAGGAAGAGAAAGAATCTCAACCCCCACCTTGTCATAAAGAACCTTCTAAAAGACTGCTGATTTTAGAGGATTACAATTGCCAGGTACACAGGAGTCGAAAGTCCCAGGAAATTAACTGTGACCACTGCAATGTGTGTTTATAGTGTCATCAGGTACAAAGAACAGCAGTAGAAAACAGAGAAGCCATGGTGCTGTCCAAGGTGCTAGCTCCGACTCAGTAAGGTGTCTGTGGAGCTCTCCAAGGTTCTGGGGCTGGCCTCAGAACCATTGTCCTCCAACCTGGTGTGTTGGTCCCCTCTTACTATATATATTTTTATTTTTTTTAAGAAGGAGTCTTGTTCTTGTCACCCAGTCTGGAGTGCAGTGGCACAATCTCAGCTCACTGCAACCTCCATCTCCCGGGTTCAAGCGATTCTCTGGCCTCAGCCTCCCAAGTAGCCGGGATTACAGGCGCCCGCCACTACGCCTGGCTGATTTTTGTACATTTAGTAGAGATGGGTTTTTACCATATCAGTCAGGCTGGTCTCGAACTCCTGACCTCAGGTGACCCACCCGCCTCAGCCTCCCAAAGTGCTAAGATTACAGGCATTAGCCACCACGCCCGGCTTCCCGCTGGCTATATTTTAAGCCTGATATCCAGATACTTAATCTCACCCTATTCTTTTCTTTGAGCTCATTTGGTCAGAACCTGACACATATCACCCAGTGCCCCAGTTCCTACTTGTCTTCTCTATCACTCTGCCTCAAAATTCAGAGATTCCAAGGATGAGAATTTATTGTGGACTCAAATGGCTAAGAGAGGCTCTTTTGGGAAGCTTTCTTACATCGTAAAAATTTTTGTAAACATAAATTATTTGTATTTGAAAGATTTAAAAGACAAGGAACTATGTATTGTTCTTGTTGTTAACAATAAATTACCTCAACACTACTTGAACATAATAAAAATGTAATAAAATTTGAAACTTCGTGTATCCCAATTGCTTTATTCAACTACGTTACACTCCTTTCCTAGTGAGTTAGCTTGCATTCAGGTGTTCTGAGCCATGAAAACATTTTTCTTTCTTTTCTCTTTTTTGTAGAGATGGGGTCTCGCTATGTTGCATTGGCTGGTTTGGAACTCCTGGCCTCAAGTGATCCAACCATTTTAGTCTCCCAAAGTGCTAGGATTATAGATATGTGCCATCATGCCTGGCCCAAAGACATCTTTCATCGGAATTGCACCTTATTATTAGACACATTTATGTTTATTATGTAATGCTTTCTTCACATCCATACTGAAGAGGATTCAAAAGGTATTATATCTATTTTGTAGATGAAGAAAAACAAAGCTTACATGTTACAGTCTTTGTAGAACATAGAGTGTAGTGGGGGACACAAGTTTTAAGTAAATCCACACCTGGATAAATATATTACTGTAAACTTTCATTTGTGTGAGGGAGGTAAAGAGCGAGGTGTTCAGGAGATAATATGAAGGGAATACCATTTTAACTTGGAGGTAAGGAAAGACCTGAGGAAGTGATCTTGGGCTGAGACCTGAAAGATAAGAATGAAATATCTGGGCACATAATCAAAGAGAGAGCATTCCAGGCAGGAGATATAACATGTGTAGGCCCTTCAGTGGGGGAAAAAAAAACAAAGCTTGACACATCATGGGGAGAGAAGAGGGATGAAGTGCTACGCCACAAAGTCATTAGAGCTTTGCAGGCCATGTTAAAGAGTTTGGATTTTATTCCACGGTCAATGGAAACCCATTGAAATGTTTTAAGAAAAGCATGCTGTTTCATATTTTTAAAAGCACACTCTGGCTGCTGACTGGCAGATAGATTAGAAAGATTCAAGAGCAGAAGTGGGGAGACTACTTATGAGCAATTGTGGTAGTCTAGGAAAGAAATGTTGGTGGCTCAGAACAGGGCAGCAGCACCAGGAACTGGAGAGAAGTTCCATGCTGCTCATCAGTAACATGTTCTGTCATCATGTGCTATCATCTAGCATGTTGCTTAGCACACAGAAGTCACCAAATAAATAATTGTTGCCAGGCACAGTGACCCATGTCTGTAATTCCAGCACTTTGGGAGGCCAAGGTGGGAGGATTGCTTGGTCTCAGCAGTTCTAGATCAGCCTGGACAACATAGTGAAACCCTGTCTCTACAAAAAATATATAAACTGCTGGGCACCATGGCTTATGCCTGTAATCCCAGCACTTTGGGAGGCCAAGGTGGGCGGATCACAAGGTCAGGAGTTCGAGACCAGCCTGGCCCATATGGTAAAACTCCATCTCTACTAAAAATACAAAACTTAGCCAGCCGTGGTGGCACTTGCTTGTAGTCCCAGCTACTCAGGAGGCTGAGGCAGAAGAATCGCTTGAACCCAGGAGGCAGAGGTTGCAGTGAGCTGAGATCATGCCACTGCACTCCAGCCTGGGCAACAAGTGAGACCCCATCTCAAAAAAAAAAAAAAAGAAAAAATTATATATATATATATATATTAGCTGGGTGTGGTGGCACATGCCTGTAGTCCCAGCTACTAAGGAGGCTGAGGTACGAGGATCACTTGAGCCTGGGAGGTCAAGTCTGCAGTGAGCCATGATTGTGCCACTGCACTCCAGCCTGGGTGGTAGAGCAAGACCCTGTGTCCAAAAAAAAAAATAAAGTGAGTAATAAAACCATTTATTGTATGTGGCACACTTCTAAGGATTATTTTATCTGCATGGCTCCAAGTGCTTGTTTTACTTGATAATCTGAGGGACATGCATTGCCAGGTCCTCCTTACAAGTTGATAACTGTGATATTTACCATGTTTTAACTCCTGGCCACACAGAGCTACAGTTATATAAACAACTTAGTCTATGTAAGATTATGCACTTCAGTGACACACAGAAAGACTTTGTGCCCCACAGCATAGTTGCTCTGAGAGGAAGCTTCTCTGAAGTAGAAATGAGAATGCAGCCACCACTGAAAACAGAATGGGATTTCATCACAAAAATGCTCATCTGGGCCATCCTCTAACATCTAAAGAATTTCAGTTGAGTAGACTAATATTCACTACTGGAATACAAGACACATTCTTATTGCCTGAAAGTTCTGTCTCACTCCTTTAGTTTGGGTTTCCCTGAAGGCAGGGCTTGAGACAAGGACTCGAATGCACATTTATTCAGGAGATGATCCCAGGAAGCAGGACTAAAAGAACCCAAGGAGTGAGACAGGATAGGAGGAAATGACAATATAAAGTGTTCTAAAGGTTGATGCTATGAGCACTGGGACCTCCAGAAAAGAGTAAAGAATTCCTCCTCTAATTGTCCACTTGAAAGATGGGAAACTGGAACCTTTATCCTCAAGCTCTTGTCCAGCATCGTTAAGGGTTTTTCTGGGATTGCTAACTTGCCCTATGTATTCACAGGCTGTGCTTCCTAGTTGAGTGAGCTCTGGAAAAGTGCCTGAGGCAGAATGTCAGAAGGCATGTGGAGTGTCTGAGCAGTGCAAGGGGAGATCTAAGTTCACATACAACTGTTCACCACAGCTACAGCAAAAGCGAGAGGTGTGCCAAAGTGATGGGCATGCATCTCAGAGGCATCTGCTCTGTTCTCCCATCAATCTGCTGGATTTCACTGTTGCCAACCTGTAATCTGGGGATAAATATAGCACCTATCCTAGAGTTGTTATGCACACTGAAATTCAAATAGCACAGCCAGCTATACACCGATTTTTTTTCCTTATCCAAAGCTTTTAGACATGTAGAATTCGATGGCAGTCATGTGCCATGGCAGAGGCTGCTAGCTACCCACTCAAGCACTTGTTCTCCTTCCTCCTCCTAAACAAAATCTTGAAGTTATTTGATGTAGTACACTGCCACTCAACTGAAGGATATAGTGTCCTTGGGAGCCAGGTATAGTCATGTGACTAAGTTCTTGAAATAAACATTTAACTGGAAGTGTTCTGTGGTACTTACAGAAAGTCTTCTTTAAGGCAAAGTGGCATGCTCTTCTTCCCCTTCCTCTACTGTCTGGAACAAGCCCTTGATGGTTGGAGTTCTAGCAGCCACCTTGGACCATGAGGATAATGGCCCCATTGAGGATGGCCAAGTGGTACTTTGGAAGGAGATTCAGTCCCCACTAACATTGTAGAACTGCCTTAGCTGCCCTGGGCTATCTCGAGACTCCTGAGAAAAATTCTATCTTGTATTAGGGTGTCTTGTTTAGGGGTTTTCTGATATATACAGATGAACCTCAGTGACAGTGGTGGGCTAAGTAACAGCCATCCAAAGATACCAGGTCCTGATTCCTGGAACCTGTGAATGTTGCCCTAAATGGCAAAGTTCTTGCAGGTGTCACTAAATTAAGGGTCCTAAGATAAGGAATTATCCTGGACTATTTGGATGAGTCCTAAATGCTATCACAAATGCCTTTATGAGAGAGACCAGGGAGATTGGACACAGAGAAGGCGATGTGAAGACAGCAGAGACTGGAGTGATGTTGCCACTAAGGAATGCCGGCAGCCACCAGCAGATTAAAGAAAGACCAGATTCTGTCCCAGAGCCTTCTGAGGGAGTGTGGCTTTGCTGACAAACTGTTTCTGCCCAGGGAAATTGTGTTCAGACTTCTAGCCTCTAGAACTGTCAGAATCGATTTCTGTTAAGCCAAAGCAAACTAATACATTAATCATAACTGATTCAAGGACAGTTACTCAATTCGAGGGGGCTTCCTGACAGTGGCACTGGGGTCAGGGGCCAAGGGAGCTAACTACTCAGTAGTGAAGAACAGAGAAAAGGAAACAAACCTCACTCAGCTATCCCTACACCTCAAAGCTGAAGTGGGGTTGTGGGTGGGGGGGGGGGGGGTACAAAGCTCACTTGGACCTCAGTGGAGCCAGCTCTCTGGTTCAGGTACATGATATGAAGACACCCATTTTCAGACGGTGCTGAGAGGTACATAGCCAATAAGACAGGGAGGCAGTGCTAAGAACCAGATCCTCTCCCTACAAGAAGCATGCTACCTCCTTCAATGACAACTCTAGTGGGACAGTTTGTACTAGACATATTTTATGATTCTATCTCAACCTATCATTTCCTCTCTGATGCCACTTCTCCACCTCCCATTGTGTGAAGCCAAATGCAGCCTCCCCATCATGACTTGATCCTAATATTCTCCTCCACCCCTAAGGACCATATCTGTTTCTTCCAATAATCTCTCTTCCTTTACCAAGACACAGTGTCACATACTTTACATACAACTTCTATAAGGCCATACTGCACAACAGCTAGAACATGAGTTCTGAAACCAGACTGCCCATGTTTGAATACCTACTCCACTACTGTGTCCTTAGGAAACCTAATTAATGTCTTCTCAGCTGTAACATGGAGCTAATTATAGCACACTCTTCAAAAAGTTATCATATTGAGTAAATGTGTGTAGTGACTAGGAAAGTCTCTGTCACATGTTAAGTGCCAAAAAAAGATATATATATATATATCTGCTGTTATTTACTACAGGGCAGCTGGGTTGATGCAGCACCATTTGAAGCAGTCCCTAACCATGGTTACTTTAACAGGTTTTTTTTTTTCTGAGTGTCTTTTAGATTTTCTGCCTTCAAAAAGATCCCCCTAGAAATAACCCAAATGCCCACCAACAATAAGCAATAAATTGTGGTATATTCATGTAATGGAATACTACATAGCAATGAGAATTAATCTGTACTGATGATTCCATTGACACAAAAGAACAAAAACAGGCAAAATAATTTCTGGTGACAGAAGTCAGGGTACAGGTTCTGTAAGGACTATAAGGTACAGGGAGACTTGTAAGGAGCTGTGTTCTATTTCTTTATCTTGGTGAGTATAAGGCTATGTTCTTTGTAAAAATTCAAGTTGTACAACCATGACTCATGGTTTTATTTTTTGAGGAGTCTTATTTTGTTGCCAGGCTGGAGTGCAGTGGCATAATCTCGGCTTACTGCAACCTCCGCCTCCCAGGTTCAAGCGATTCGCCTGCCCCAGCCTCCTGAGTAGCTGGGACTACAGGCACGCACCACCACGCCCAGCTAATTCTTGTATTTTTAGTAGACACGGAGTTTCACCATGTTGGCCAGGATGGTCTCCATCGCTTGACCTCATGAATCGCCCACCCCAGCCTCTCAAAGTGCTGGGATTACAGGTGTGAGCCACCGCGCCTGGCTGACTCATGCATTTTTGTGTTTGTGTTATACTTCAATTAAAAAGTGTTTACTTAATTCCCCAAGTCTATCATTCATTGGTCAACCCAAGCACATGATACAACTGCTCATCCATCTGCTGACAAGTAAGGAAGAGGTGGTGAAGTCACCCAGGTGCTAGAATGAGTAAGTCAGTCAGTCTGGAATTGGGTAGGGAGATTCCAACACTGGCTGGCAGCAGAAGGGCACATGTGAGAAAAAAAGGGTGCAGTTTACATTCATCACCAAAGGGCCAGCTCTATTTTCCTACTGAGAGATCTCTGCAGTGTGTCTTATGACCGAGAACCGTGGCATTTCCTTGGCTCCCTAGCCAGGGCAAAGGGCAAAGCGGGCATGCTGTCCTAGGAATTAAGATGGCAAATGCCAAGCTATAATAGCTACAATAGCCTGGCATTTCCCAGTTTAAGGCCTAGAGTAGCATCCATTCCAAATAAAAAACTGAATAAACAGAAAATGAAAGCTTTAAGAGTGAAAGCTTTTAGTTTCCTAGTTAAGACTTTTCCTGAGAATGGAGTCACTGGTGCAGACATAATTTTGTAGTACAATGAGATTTTTGTTACAGAGCTCAAGTTGTTAGAACTTCTATCTACTGGTGGTGTCTGATATAACCTGGGCTCTCCAGTGTTACAATGGGATTCCCAATCTCATCACAATCATGGGGTTTAGGAGCTGCCATGACTATAACTAAAGACTTTCCCACATATCATACACACAAAACATTTCTCCATCGGCTTTGTTATCCCTGAAGACTTCAAACAACTGCTACACTGACAATACTGTTTAAGTCAAAATTCTGTTCCAAAGGAAGAAAACCTAACTCAAATGTGCCAAAGCCAAAACCAAACAAATGAAAATGGAATTTATTGGCTGCTGCAATTCAAAAACCCGTATGTATTTTTAGCTTCAGGCATGGTTTAATGTGGCTGTTCAAACATCATCTTCAGTCTTTGACTGCTCTCCAATTCTCAGATGCCTTTTTTGCTGTGAGGACTTCATTCTCAGCCTCTGTGAGAGTCTAGGAGTTCTTCTCAGCGTTAAAACCAATGGGGGTGGGGGGGGTGCGGAGAATATTTCTTCCTATTAGCTCTTGCAATCCTGGGACTCTAACTGGACCATCTACTGACATCTGAATCAGTAACTGCGGCTTGAGGGATGGATCAGAGGCTGAGTCAGGCCTCTGTCACACATTCCATTCCTGAGTAGAAGATGGAATCCACTCAGTACATTTCACTGGAGTGTACTATTACCAGTAAAAGGGGGTAAAAAATTCTGGGAGGCCAAAACGACAAATGTCCAGCACAGGCTTCTCTCCAGAGTGGACATGCTCAAGAAGACCTAGCTGGGAAGAAGTCCCAAAGGCCTTCTCATACTTACTACACTCATAGGGTTTCTCTCCAGTATGGATTCTTTGATGCTGATGAAGATTTCTTTTGCTAGTGAAGGCTTTTCCACACTCATCACACACATAGGAAGACTCCTGAGTATGAATTCTCAGATGCCTTTTTAATTGTTCCTGAGCACTGAAGGCTTTTCCACAATCTACACAGTCAAAGGGTTTCTCCTCACTGTGAATTCTCTGGTGTCGAGTTAGTTTTGTATGAAAATTGAAGGCTTGTCCACATACTTTACAAGAATAAGGCTTTTCCCCTGTGTGAATACGCTGATGTTGGCTTAGATGAGAAGTCCTTCCAAAGCTTTTGCCACACTCATTACACTCATAGGGTTTCTCTCCAGTGTGGATTTTCTGATGCCGAAGTAGGGGTGAATTACCAACAAAAGCTTTGCCACACTCATTACACTCATAGGGTTTCTCCCCAGTGTGGATTCTCTGATGTATAACAAACTCGGAACTACTGGTGAAACTATTTCCACACTCTGTACAGTAATAGGGTCTGTCCCCACTGTGGATTCTCTGATGCCTGATCAGATTTGCATTATCATTAAAGGCTCGCCCACACTCCTCACACTGATAGGGTTTCTCTCCAGTGTGAATCCTCTGGTGCCGAATTAATGAAGAATTGCCATTAAAGGCTTTTCCACACTCACTACACTCAAAAGGTTTCTCCCCTGTGTGGATTCTCTGGTGTCTAGCATAGTAAGAAAAGTAGCTGAAGGATTTCCCACACTCCTCACATATGAAAGGTTTCCTTGCACAGGGGATTCTTGGAACCTTTCCTCGGGTATTTTTCACTGTGGGGATGTTCTGGTGCTTTTCCACATTACATGTTTCTGGGAAGTCAGTTCTCTGAGTGACACTCTTCAGCTGACCACGTGACATCATCCCATCTCTTTCTTCAGAAATTCCCTGGATTAATGTGGACTCACTGTCAATGTTGGTCTCAACATCTGACATAAGAGATAGAAAACACAAATAATGCCACCTGAGAACTACACTAGAAACAATAGAGCATTGAAAATGGTAAGGCTTTAAAAGAGATCATTTCAACTTTCACATCAGCACGCTAGGAAGAAAAGGCTGTTAAAATGAAAGTGCCAAATATCACACAGGCAGAGAACATCGAGGTGGAATAGAGTATCAGTGGACACATCACACATGAGACTCCTTCCTAAGCTTTTCCACTCCAATATTTGAATGACTTCTGGTTGTCCCTGGCATGATTTAATATCTTTCGAATTGATGCTACTTACAGCCTGTAAAATGCCAAAGGCACAGGTCTTAAGAACAAGTAGTGACACTGGGGCTGGCAAGACTCAGCATCAGAAAGTGAAACAGAACAGCATCAATCAGAAAGCAAAGGCAAAGGATGAATTGTTGTTCTTTTTAAAAACTCACACCCTGCAGATGTCCCAAAAGACTTAAGACACTGCATATTAAGGACACTGGGTTGTGGCAAGACAGAGAAAAAGAAAAACATAGAAGTGCTTAGAGAGCATTATTCTTAATACGTTGTAAGATTACCTAGTCCAGAGGTTCTTAACTGCAGACCCACAGATGGACTACATATGATGAGGAAATGCCCTAAAATTGCTGAACCTCAAACATGCAGAGAAACTACTGTCCTAGACTATTTGAAAAGCGATGAACAGTTTACTTAGACACACCTAGACTGATAGTATTCTTTCTCCTATCAGCAAAAAGGAGACAAACAGCCCATAAAATGGCATTTGTGTTCCTAAACATTGGATGACATTTTGAATGAGTTAAAGTCAATCTATTTTATATGAAATGTTGGGCTTGGTTTTAACATTAATTTGGGTTACCTGGGACTCACGTGATGGTTAATCAAGTTCATCATATAAGTGTGAGTAAGGGAACCCTGAAGGAGAATGTTGGGAGAGGAGTAATCTGAGATTGAAGTAAACATGGTAATCAAGAGTCTGAAAAAGAATCATCACTAGAGAGAGGAAGTATGTGAGAACAGACCACCAGGTTCTCAATTGTCTTGATGATTCTTTTTCAGATTCTTAGAATAAGAGGCTGAAGTGCTGTGCCAGCTTCACCATTTTCCATGTTACTTGCTCTCTGCAAACCACCTGCTCTGAAACTCCTGCCTCTGCCTTCAATTTCACTGTTTGCTCTTGGTGGCCCCCATCAGACTATTTGACTGTCTACTTTCTCTTCCTTCTCTCACTGAAATTAAATATCCCTTAATGGTTAAGATTCAGCCTTCCTTTTTTCTTCCTGGGGGTCATTTCAACCCAGCTGTGTTAGAGTACCCTTTCAGACCTGTCTTTTTATCTCAGACTCTCCACCCACCTTCTCAATGGCCTGCTCTAGTTAACCACTTGCCTATTCTAAAGGAATCTCACACTCTGTGCTCAGCTCTGAATTCCTATGAATTCAAAAAGCTCCTCCCATGCCATGACTTCCTAGTGTTATATGACTCAACTCTCCCCGTTTATGGCCAACTTTTGGGAAGATCTGGCCCATTTTACCTTCACATTCTCCATCCCATTCCCAATAGCACTTAATACTTTTCTTTTTCGCTTTTTACATCTGTCTCCATAACTTGTATCTTCCAGAACTTCTTAAACAAAGTTCGGTACATGGCAAGTTGCTCAAACACTGCTCCTGAATAAATCCATCCCAACCAAGGAGGACAACTAAGGTAGGCAATGTTGAAACTCAGAAAGAAGCAATGGATTCAAGGATTGCAGATGAGACATACTGAGTGATTACATGTTGGTAAGAGTTAAGATTGGTGGAAAAGGTTTCATATTTTACCTATTAGGTGAAATCATCTATTTTATTTAAATCCTGCCCAGCATGGTTCATTTTAAAATATAGTGCTCCATAAAACTCTATAGTTGTTGGTTCTAAATCTGCCTCACTTACCTTTACAGATGTTTTTGGTCCTCTCTGTCGGGGGATCATCCTGTGTTTCCAGGCCCCAAGCCATATCCCCTCCCTCCAGAAGTGAGATCAATGCAGGTTTGGGAACTGGGTACCCTGAAAACAGAAGAAAATGGTACTTTTCAGCCCTGTATCTGCTGTGTCAAAAGAAGGAAAATCCCAGGAGTCTCAGTAAGAATAAGACTCATAGAAGAGGGTTCTCAACTGGAGAAGGCCAAAGAGATTCTGATCAAGAGGAAACCGAGCATTTGTTACTTCTTCCTAAAAAAAACACTCAAGGATAAGTCAGTCAGTGAGATCTACAAGGTATAAGCAAACACAGGGAAGGGGACACACCCTTCCCCAGACAACAACTACTACCTTGGAAGCCCCATGGAAGATGGGACATACTCTTACCAGGGGACAGTAATTCCCTTCACTGAGAGACCAAAGTGACCCAAGACCTCTCCCTACCCAGCAATCTTTGAAGTTGGTCACTGAGCCTCAGCTCTGCAGTCACTTAGTGGAGGACACAAGAGACAACCTCTCCTCTCCACTCCACACCCCTCCCCCCAGGCTGTAAAAGAAGGAAGGAAACTGGAAAAGTACAGATCTGAGTCCTAGGAGGAAAATGGCCTTACCCAAAGCAGTCAGGTTCCCAAAATTCTCCAACATCACACTTCTGTACAGGGCCCTCTGGGCAGGGGAAAGGCCAGTCCATTCTGTCTTGGTGAAGTGCACAGCCACATCCTCGAAGGTCACCATCTCCTAAAACAACAGGTTCCTGCTGCCACAGAGCCAATCCTCTGGCTCCGGGCCAGAGTGTGGGGCAGAGGGGACAGGTAGGGGCTTGAGGGAAAGTCCTGTGAGGGATGGGTAATGAGAAAAGGTGAAAGAACTGGATATTAGACCATTATATGACTATTTTTACAACGAAAAATCTGGAACTTCTCTCACTACCAGAGAAGCTTCCATTAGGATATAAAATTTACTGTCATAAAATGTTATTTAACATTTGTTAAACCCTAGGAAAAAAGTCTCTTATTAGTTAACCTTCCTAGGGTAAAAATCTCTTTGATTTAGTAAATATTTTCAGTCTTTTAGTGTTATACCTACAAGTGGACAATTTGCTTCAAATGGTATCTCAGGACCCACCTGTTCCTATTAGGTACTCCCTATTCCCAGCCAATCTATCTGTTCCCACATGTGTTCACCCTGCCCCAAACCTTATGCCCATGAAACAAGCACAGAGTCATGGTTTGCACTGATGGGCCTATCTCATCCAACTCCCATTAGATTCTTGTATAAAGGGCTGCACTGCCTGTGCTCAAGAGCATCCTGTAGAGGGAGCTCAGACTCTCCTGGCACAATCCACTCTGCTCCTCGATGGCTTTTCCTAGAAAATGATGCTTCTAGAATTAAACTGCTGCTGGGTAGCTCTTTTAGCTCATCTTTACAGCTCCAAGACAATCTGTAACAGCTTCTGCCAACCAAGCCTCATGCTTCTTGGGGTTTTTTTTTTTTTCTTTTGGTTTCGGTTCTTTCTCTCTCTCTCTCTCTCTTTTTTGTTGTTCTTTTTTGAACAGAAAAGAATAGGGTTTTTGACAGTGTCTCGCTCTGTCACCCAGGTTGGAGTGCAGTGGCACAATCTCAGCTCACTGCAGCCTCGACCTCCCAGCTCAGGTGATCCTCCCGCCTCAGCCTCCTGAGTAGCTGGGACTATAGGTGCACACCACCACACCTGGCTAATCTTTGTATTTTCTGTAGAGACAGGGTTTTGCCACGTTCCCCAGGCTGGTCTCAAACTCCTGGGCTCAGGGGTTTTCCTACTGTTTTGGCCCTAAGACTTGCCAGAATCACCTTTATCCACCTCCCACCACCCCTCATTTCCTTCAAATCAGACATCCATAAAGCTGACCTCAGGAATCCACAGCTCACCTGGTGTCGAGCTTTCAGAGGTATGGCTGCCATGACCTGGGCTCCCTCTAGCAGGCAAAGGCTGAAGGAAGAAACAGAGGGAACCAACAGTGAGCTCAGCCCAGTAAAATGCTCTCTTTAAAGCAATAAATTTGCCAATAACAAGCAGCAATCACTTACTAAATGCTCACAGGGTAAGTGGTGTATAAATGCGTACTTTTTAATCCACATCATACCATGGAATTTTTAATTCTGAGGAAACAGATTTTGAAAGAGTAAGCAACTTGTCCTAGGACACCAGAGCATGTCCTCACTAACACCAAGCTAAATGAAGAGCAAAACAAGCAAAAGACACTAATAAACTCAGAGCAAAACCTAACGAGAAGAATCTCAGACCTCAGACTGAGAACATAAAAGGTTAAAAACAGCAAGTATCATGTTTTTGGATGAAAAATACATATTCTCTTATTTAGTCCTCACAACAATCTTTTGAACCTTTAATTTTTCCCAAATGAGAAGACAAGGCTAACAGAATAATTTCTTCTACCAAGATCACTCAGCTGGTGAATGGATGAACTCAGATCGCACACTAGATCTACCAGGCTTCAAAGGTCATGTTTTTGTTTGTTTCTTTGTTTGTTTTTTGAGACAAGAGTCTTGCTGTCACCTGGGCTGGAGTGCCATGGCGCGATCTCAGCTCACTGTAACCACTGCCTCCCGGGTTCAAGCAATTCTCCTGCCTCAGCCTCCCAAGTAGCTGGGATTACAAGCATGTGCTGCCACACCTGGCTCATTTTTGTAATTTTAGTAGAGACGGGGTTTCATCATGTTGCCCAGGCTAGTCCTCAAACTACCGGCCTCAAGCGATCCGCTCACTTCAGTCTCCCAAAGTGATGGGATTACAGGCATGAGGCACCGCACCTCATCAAGTCATGCCTTTAATAACTATATTAAATTCTATCCAATAGTAATCCTAACAGGAATGCTTTTAGAAGCTGGCAAAATGATTTTAAGGTTAATATAAAATAATAGACAAGAATGGCCAAGAAAATTCAGGAAAAAAATCTCAGAGTAAGTCTTCCTTTGCTTGGACCTGGAGCAGGCATCTTTTTTGTTCACTGCCCCATTCAAGGGCTGTGAAAACCAGAAACTGATTACCAAAGGACCCTGAAGGGCCACCTCAACACACTAAGACATCTGGGTTGTTGTTTTAACTATATCATCTCTTACAGACACTTTGTATTCTAAACAGCAATATTCTATAAAAAGCCATTGTCTTCCCTACAGGGACTCAATGCATGATGCTGTTTTCTGAGCGCCTCATCTTGTACTACCCTCCTCTTTTCCCTTAGTTTAGTTACAATGGCCTTCTTTGTTTCCTCTATGCTAACTCAAGACCTTCATACCTGCTGTTTCTTCTGTATGAACTACTCTTCTCCAACCTCAGAACCATTGTAACTGAGATTCTCCGCCTGCCATTTTCTCCAGTAATCTAGCCACCCTTCATCTTCACATCATGATCTCTCTACAGACCAGGTCAGGTGCCCTTGTTAAACGCTCCACTCGTGCCGTATTCCTTTTCCTATATACCACTTAACCCAGTTTGAAATTATATATTGATTTGTGCTTTCTTCATTCAACAAATATTTATCTCATACATATTTCATACAAGGCCACGTGTGACACACAAGAGATGAAGTAGAGAGAAGGGGCACAACCCCGTCCCGCACAGAGCTTAGTCTAAAGGAAAGACACATTAAACAAAATTCTCTCAAATAACTTTTAAGCTCACAACTTATCACTGCCAGGGGAAAGTAACCTGGATGGGAAAGCTTAAGAATATAAATTAACTAAGGTATGAAGGAAATCTTTACAAAATAACAGCATACGCAAAATCATGTTCTAGAAGTCAAGGATCAAGAAGGCTGTAGTAGCAGTCAAGGGAGAGTGTGCTGCTAGATGTTGCTGAAAAAGTCACAAGGGACAAAGCCACGCTTTGCGCAGGTCAGGAACTTGGTCTTCGATCTACATGCACTAAGTCACGGGCAGGTGGAGTGAAATGACCAGATTTGATTAATATATGGCTTTCCCATTGGGCGGAAAGCTTCCTGGGGGCGGGGCCGACGCTCCGCCTCATTCACCACTGCATCCCCAGAATCTAGAGCAGCAACTGGCACAATGCTGCTCAGCAAGCAGCTGTGGCCCAATGAGGAGATGGGTTTGGGCGGCGTCGAGAACACAGGCATCCCTTCAATCCAGCCGCCCATATCCACAGCCTACATTTCCCAAGGCGCCGACGCGGGCAAGGGGGAGCGAAGGCATCAGACGGAGACAGGGATGGGCCGCGAGCAGCCTCTGCTGCCGGGACCTGGAGGGGCCGCCCTGTCTCCCTCCACTGAGGCATCAGGGACGAAGACGACTGCCTTCTCTACAGGTGAAGTGCCTGAGCCTAGCAAGGACTCCTAGGCGACAAACCCCAACACTCACCTCAGGAAAAACAGAAAGCGGTCCGTGAACGGAAGTGCGTCACTACGTTGGCCTTGCACCAAGCCTCACACGCGTCCTCTCTAGGATGCCGCAGCGCTCTTCTCAGTGGTTGTGTGCTTTTACCCCCCAGGAGGAGTTTCACCCCCGGGGATCCTCAGAGACCTTGAATAGGAAAGAAAGTATATCATTGTTTTCGCTAATCTCTAACCGAAATTTAGCATTTTCTTCTGTTATATGTTGGCAACAAACTACAGGAGTATCGGCCGCACATGTGACTGTCACCGATAGAAATCACAGATATTTTCATATCACATTACAGTTGATGCAGATCTCAGAATATGGCTATTCTCGTCACTAATTTGAAATTATTCTTGTTGTTAGAGGCCCACCTTTAAGTCTTGTCATTTCATTTCATCACGTTGGTAAAGATGCACTTACATTTCTGTATCACAAATTCTAAAAAACTGTTTAATTGTATTTTCCTTGGTTTTGAAGGTGTCATCAGATTGCCAAAGGGAAGTTGGACAAAAAAGCTGCCCTCCTTAGAGGTAAAGACCCCGACACGTTAAGAAAGACCAGGTCAGTGGGCTGGGCGCAGTGGCTCAGCCTGTAGTCCCAGCACTTTGGGAGGCCAAGGCCAGCAGATCACCTGAGGTCAGGAGTTCGAGACCAGCCTGGTCAACGTGGTGAAATCCTGCCTCTACTGAAAATACAAAAATTAGCCAGGTGTAATGGTGGGCGCCTGTAATCCCAGCTACTTCGGAGGCTGAGGCAGGAGAATTGCTTGAACCTGGGAGGTGGAAGTTGCAGTGAGCTGAGATTGCGCCATTGCACTCCAGCCTGGGCGATAAGAGCGAAACTCCATCTCCAAAAAAAAAAAAAAAAGAAAGAAAGACCAGGTCTGAAGAGGGATATATTAAGTAACTATTTAGGAAGTGAAAACGGTGGATATTTTTTTAAATGACTGAATACAAGGCAGCCAGAGAAATTTGTGATGGCCATGAATTTAAGATTACCTGATAGATGAAGGTGCCATTAGCTGAGATCAGGAATTGAAGAAGAGGAGCTGGTTTCAGATAAGAAAGGGAAAGAATTTAGTTTTAGAAATACTGAACACACACACACACCTGCCTTGTTAACATTTAATTCACACACCATACAATTCATCCATGCAGAGTATAAAATTAAGTAGGTTTCAGTATGTTCACAGACTTGTGCAAGCATCACCACAATCCATTTCAGGACATTTTCATCTCCCCAAAGGATACCACATAACCATCAGCAGTCACTGTTCACTTTCCCTCTGGTAAGCAGAATGGCGTTTTGTTCTCCTCAAAAATGTCTATGTCCTGATCTCTAGAACCTGTGAGTATGTTAGGTTACATGACAAAGGGAAATTGAGGTGCAGGTGGAACTAAGGTTGCTAGTCAGCCAACTTTAAGATTATCTTGGGGCTAGGAACAGTGGCTCACATCTGTAATCCCAGCACTGTGGGAGGCCCAGGTGGGCAGATCACTTGAGCCTGGGAGTTCAAACCAGCCTGGGTAACATGACAAAACCTTGTCTCTACCAAAAAAAAAAAAAAAAAAAAAATTCCAAAAAGGAACAAAAATTGACCAGGTGTGGGCACATGCCTGCAGTCCCAGCTACTAGCTGAGTTGGGAGGATCACTTGAGCCTGGGAGGTCAAGGCTGCAGTGAGCCTTGATTGAGCCACTTCACTCCAGCCTGGGCAACAAAGCGAGACCCTGTCTTTAAAAAAATGATTATCTTGGATTATTCAGGTGGGTCCAGAGTAATCGCAAGAGTTCTTGAACGTGAAAGAGGGAACTGAAAGAGAACCACAAAGATGACAGCACAGGAAGGACTTGGCCCAACTGCACTGGCTTTGAAGATGGAGGAAGGGGCCAAGGGTCAAGGAAAGTAGGTGGCCTCCAGAAGATGAAAAAGGCAAGGAAACAGATTCTCTCCTTAGTCTAGTGAGACCCGCTTTGGATTTCCGACCTCCAAAACTCTAAGATAAATTAGTGTTGTTTTAAGCCACTAAAGGCAATTTGTTACAGCAGCAATAGAAAATTAATAGACACACATGTACACAACTCTCTTCTTCCCCCAATTCTAGACAACCACTTTCTTACTTTATAAATTTGCCTATTCTGGATATTTACATTACATAAATGACTATTAAGTCTGGATATAAAACAAAAACAAGTCTTTATTGTTAATTTTATTAGGCTTTAGAAACATGGGAACTTGTGTGTTAACTCGGTGAAGAATTGAATGTATTCTTGGGCAGAAGATGAGAACACTAAAATAAAAAACAAAAAGAGTTGGGAATAACTTGTTTTTGTTTTGCAGGGAGTGGAAAGGAAGAAAATTTCCACTCTCATTTGTCTAGAAAGTCTCCCAGAGAGTTTTCAAGATTATTAATAATAATAGCTAATTCACATCAACATGTCTCCCCAGCCAGTGTATCACCTCTAAGGAAATGTATACTTGATATGTTTTGGCACCGTGTCCCCAGGCAAATCTCATGCTGAATTATGATCTTCAGTGTTGGGGGAGGAGGTAGTGGTAGGTGATTGGATTATGGGGGCGGATTTCCCCCTTGCTGTTCTCATGATAGTGAGTTCTCATGTGAACTGGTTGTTTTGAAGTGTGTTGCATTTCCTCCTTTGCTATTTCTCTCCTGGTGGCCATGTGAAGATTGTGCCTACTTCCCCTTTGTTTTCCACCATGATTGTAAGTATCCTGAGGCCTCCCCCGCATGCCTCCTGTACAGCCCGTGGAACTGTTAGCCAATTAAACCTCTTTTCTCCATAAATTACCCAGTCTCAGGTATGTCTGTATAGCACTGTGATAACGAACTAATACAATACTCGTACTCACGTCTGTCACAGTCTCTACCATCAAACATAATTACTTTCAAGCTTCCACCATTCCTTAGATTCCAATGGGAACCACCTTTCTTTCTGGTTACCTCACAGCCTAACTATCCAGCTCTCCCTCTAACTCCTACACTATCTTTAACTGAAGCTATGAGTATTATCACATCATGACACCCAGAGTATGGTATATGATTATGGCTTTTTTTTTTTTTTTTTGAGACGGGGTCTCACTCTGTTGCCCAGGCTGGAGTGCAGTGGTGTGATCTCGGCTCACTGCAAGCTCTGCCTCCTGGGTTCACGCCATTCTCCTGCCTCAGCCTCCCAAGTAGCAGGGACTACAGGCACCCGCCACTACACCTGGCCGGTGGGATTACAGGCATGAGCCACTGCGCCCGGCCTTTGCTTAGATTTTTTTACGTGTTGAGAGATTCCCTTCTAAAGAGTATCTTGTGGCCGGGCGCGGTGGCTCACGCCTCTAATCCCAGCACTTTGGGAGGCCGAGGTGGGCAGATCACAAGGTCAGGAGATCGAGACCATCCTGGCTACCATGGTGAAACCCCAACTCTACTAAAAATACAAAAAATTAGACGGGTGCAGTGGCTTATGCCGGCTGTGGTGGCAGGCACCTGTAATCCCAGCTACTCGGGAGGCTGAGGCAGGAGAATCACTTGAACCCGGGAGGCAGAGGTTGCAGTGAGCAGAGATGGTGCCATTGCACTCCAGCCTGGGTGACAAGAGCAAGACTTGGTCTCAAAAACAAAACAAAACAAACAAAAACATAAAAAAGACTACGGGACAATGATACTTGTTTGTACACAGGTCTCCAAATCTGCCTCTTCAAAAGAAACAGACACTGTAACAGCCTTGGTTAAAGACTTAAGCTGTCCCCAACTAAGAGTGGGGCCATCTCTTAGTTGGCCTCAGTGCCATCTGCAGACATTTCTGTCATCTTCCCATCCTTGGGGGCTTCTTTCTCCAACTCCAGTGTGTGCGCAGTAAAGCCTGCAGCTGTACAGCCTCCAAGGAGCAAACCCAGGTCCCACACAGCCACAGTTGTACAGTGACGCCCTTCCCCGTCTCCTTGTTTGAGCTATGCTCAAGGGACCAGTCTGGACTGCTATGCTGCCTCACTCCCAACCCAAGCTCCTCCAAACCGTGAGTCCTTGCACCTTGGCCCCTTTGAGCGCGTACACAAAACAGAGGCCAGAAGTGCACTACTAGCCAGAGGCGCTAGGAGGCCGAAAGTGCGTCACACGCGTGGGTCGCTTGGAGGCCGGAAGTGCGTCATGCGCACGGCTGCTCTTTCTAAGGTGCAACTTGCCCGCATCTCGGTGTTTACGATTGGGAGACATCCCCTTCCTTTCCTCGTACACACTTTTTTCTCTCCTGAGGAACATCACGCCTGGGTCATTATCCATTTGGGTGGGTTAGGAAAACTATCGCCTCTGCCCGGAAGCATTTGACTGTCAGGAAGGAATTCATGATAATACCGCCGTCACCACAGGCCTAGATAGTGGTGGTGTTTCCTGGATACTTACTGGTCTTCCTGAGTTCTGGTTCACTAGCAGTGAATCAGCTTCCTTTCACAAGCTCTGCCACTCAGAGGCCATTGAGGAAGATTCTTGTGTCTGTGAGCAGCTTTTGTTTTCTGTAAAATGAACCAGATTATACCATTCAGGGTGTCTTTAATTCTATGCACTGTAACCTCCAGTGGTTTGCCACTACTCCTGGAGTCCAAGTCAACATTCAAGGCTCCTCAGACCCTTGCCCTCCTTGCCCTCTAAATGAAACAGAAAATGCCAAAAGCACAGGGCATATGCTATCCCAAGCTTGGTAAGAGAGAGAGCTCTACAGTGTTAGTACCTATGGCTTTCTGGGTCCACAAAAGAGAACTCTGGCCAGAATTTTGCTGGACTGTCAAAAGGTTTGTGATCACTGTCACAGAATTACAAAACAAACAGGGGACTTAGAGTTTCTCAGTCCCGTCTCCTTTACAACAGTATAACACATTGGTAAGGAGCACAGCCTGGCATCAGGATGCTTTGTTTCAAAGGCCAAAGGACCACTCTATGACCTTTGGTACATTACTTAACCTGTAAGTGTCACTATTTTCTTATTTCTAAAATTAGGATAATAATAATATTTATTCCCAGGATCGTTGTGAGGATTAGATGTTAGTACATGTAAATCAGTACAGTGTCTAGCACATACTAAACACTCACTAGATATTAGTAATTATTACACTCACTAGATATTAGTGATTATTAATAGCTTAGGAATTGAGCCTGAATAGGCTCTGGAGTTAATCCAGTGCTCAACCTTTTTAATTAAAACATTTGAAAATGGTTATAAACCTCAGTGGGTTTGGGCATCTGTACACTTGTTACTACCAGACCAGATAGTATAAGCAAAGCCTGGTGGCAGTTCAGGGTTGGTTCTTAGGAGATCAGAGTGCCAAAATGGCTAGCTCATCATGAGCTGACGACTTCCAGGATGAGGGGATGACGAGCTGGACTTGCTGTTTGGTTGGGACTTCCACAACACAAGTCTGGACAAATGGGACCATGACCCGGGTCTTCACGAGCAACCCTCAGGCTTTCTGCAGAATGTAAACTCCTCAAGAAAGAGGCTTTTCTATCTTGGCCATGACTGTATCCCGAGTTTTTAGAATACTGTTTATAACACAGTTCATGATCAATAAGCATTTTTTGATGAATAAAGAGTTGGACATAAATGATTATACTCCCTTACTATAAGGGAGAGTGAGACAGATAATATAGGCACTCAATGCAGAATGAATTATGAGTAAGAGAAAATCAAGACTCAAAGAGTTTCAGTAAGGCCACAGCATATAATAGGTAGCAGACTTAAGACTTAAACCCTAGATTCTTTCCACCATGTCAAACTGGCTTTCCAGAACAATATACTAGATGGTATTCCAAGTCCCAATATGCCTTTCTATGCTCTCACACCATGGACACAAGCTCTCTGACCTCAGTCCCTTCAGGAAGAGAGAGAGAAGAGCAACAGTAACTGTAAGAGGAAAAATCATCAAATTCTGAAATAAGGGCCAAAGAACCTTATATGATGATACCATTCCCATTTTACAGATGAGGAAATTGAACACAGAAAGATTAAACAACGTGCTCAAAGTCATGCACAGCTCCTATGTGGCAGAGCCAGAATTCAAACCATGATAGTTTGGCCTCAGTATACACACATAAGCACTCTATCACTGCCTCAGATATGTAGTTCTATGTCTCATAGTGAAGAAGTTGAGATATGTTAAGTCAAACTAATGTTTCCAAGCCTCCATTGATTAACTGTGATTTGGGGCAAGCTACCTAGATTCTCTGTGCCTTCAATTTTCTCACCTATAAAATAAGTACAATATTAATACTTTGTAGGCTGTTGAGAGGATTAAACAACATATGAAAATAACTTATTTTCATGTCTAACTTATTGTAAACATTTACTACATTTCTAATTAATTGATTGTTTCATTTTTATTGAGGTTTATTTTTATTTTTTAGAGTAGGGATCTCTCCATGTTGCCCAGGCTGGATTTGCACTTCTGAACTCAAGTGATTCTCCCCAATCAGCCTCTCAAATATCTGGGAATATAGGCACGTGCCACTGTGCCCAGATGAGGTATAATTTAAGTTCAGTAAAGAGTACAAATCTCAAGTGTACAACTTGATGAATATTTATATATGTAACTCCAACCAGATCAAGATAAAGAACGTCCCCAGCACCCCAGAAATCTCTCTCCTATACCCCTTCCTAGTTAATAGCCTCCCCAAAATAATCGCTATTCTGACCTCCATCACCTTAGCTTTACCTGTTTTTAAATTTTGTATAAATGGAATCACATTGTAATAGAACCATGCAGCTTGTTTCTTTCATCTAATATAATATCTTTGAGATTCATTTATTGGATATAACTATAGTTCATTCATTTTTGTCATTGTTTAATGGTTCATTGTTAAATAAACCACATTTTTTACCCAAAAAAATCTACTGTGATGGACATTTAGTTTTTGTTTTTACTTTTTGGCTCTTATGGATAACCTTGAAGATTATTTATGAATAATTGCAATAAAAATTTTCACACATCTGGTAAGCTCTTATCTTTCTTAAACGTAAGCTCTTATCTTTCTTAAACATACCTATAAGTGAATTATCTTATCTTTCTTAAAGATAAGATAATTATAAGCTCTTATCTTTCTTAAACATACCTATAAGTAAATTTGCTGAGTCATTGGATATCACACATTTCGCCTCAGTCAATAACTGACACCAGACCAGGTGGTATAAGCAAAAATATAACACAACTTTATTACTATTAATACTTTTTTTCCTTTTTTAATGTTTTAGAGATGGGGCCTTGCTATGTTGCCCAGGCTGGTCTTGAACTCCTGGGCTCAAGCGATCCCCTGCCTCAGCCTCCCAAAGTGCTGGGATCACAGGCACGAGCCACCATGCCCAGCTAATAACAATTCTTAATATCCTCTAATACCCAGCCATAATCCATTTGCCCTAATTGTCTCAAAAATACATTTTTACCGGTGGTTTATTTTAATCATGACCTAAACAAGGTCCTCATGCTGCGTTTAACAATATGTCTCTTAAATGTCTGTGTCAGATGCAGGTTTTCAGCACGCTTGTACCAATTTCCCCTTTACTAGCAGCATGTGAGAGTACACTTGTTCTACATCAAACTCAATTAATATAAACCATTATCAGAATTGTAACTCTAATTATTTGGTAAGTCAGAGGAGGAAGGCTAAAATTATACTGGGTTCTGCCTGGGATAACTGAGTAGATGGTGAGGTTTCAAAGGGAGAGGTGGACAAGCAATAATGAATTTTTGATGTCTGCATGGAAACACATCTAGTTGGACATATCGTCTGAAGCCCAGGGGAAAGTGTAGGGCAGAGGTAGTGATATGGGTGGATAAAGATGTAAGACCAGATGGGATCACACCAAGCCAACAAAGAATTTGTAACCAAACAGCCTAGCCTGAAAGTGCATTTTAAAACCTTTTTTTCTTTTCTCTGTTTTTTCCCTAGTCTCAAGATATAACCTTGGCCAGGCGCAGTGGCTCACGTCTGTAATCCAAGCACTTTGGGAGGCTGAGGCTGGCGGATCACAAGGTCAGGAGATAGAGACTATCCTGGCTAACAGGTGAAACTCCGTCTCTACTAAAAATAAAAAATAATTAGCCGGGCATGGTGGCAGGCACCTGTAGTCCCAGCTACTCGGGAGGCTGAGGCAGGAGAATAGCATGAACCCAGGAGGCAGAGCTTGCAGTTAGCCAAGATCGCGCCACTGCACTCCAGCCTGGGCGACAGAGCGAGACTCCGTCTCAAAAAATAAAGAAGATATAACCTTGAAGCTTACTGCATGTATCATTGTTTTCTTCTCCTTAGTCTTAAAATATAGCCTTGAAATTTACTTTCTTTGAAACACCACGTCCCTCGCTTTCTCACCATACATTTCCTTACAACATGCACATTTATCTAACTATATGCTGGTATCTAATTATGTGATTACTTAGGAATTCCAGGGGCTAATCTTGAAACAGACCAAGCATAGGGACCTAGAGGCAAAATTCCAGAAATTCAAGGCAGTTAGTCAACAACCTGGCCATTGTTGAGATGATATCAGCCCACACTCCAAGTGGACCACCGCTCAAGTTAGCCACTGGAACAAGACACGCAGACCTTGTACTCAGTACCCTTCTCACATGCCTCCCATTCCAAGTTCCCCTTTTTAAGCCCTTGTCCTCAGCCTAAAATTTGAAGTGGTTACTTTGGATGTGAATCCGGCCACTTCCCCACTGCAAGTTTTGGTAAATAATGTCACTTTCTTTCTATCATTCCTCGCTCTTGTTATTGGATTCTGCAAGCAACAAGCGACCAGACCTGCCTTCGGTTACAATTTCAAAGGCCCAGATGGTTCATTTAAATAGAATAGGGGCCTAAGTTTCTGTATTTTTCATATATACCCTGGATGATTATGACACACTTTAGTGTTTGAGCACCACGGACGAAAGCAGTGGGTTAAGGAAGGAACCCTAGAAAGCAATGACATTTTACAAGGAAACAGGAAGAGGAACCCTCTCATGACATAGGTTCAAATTAAGAGAGGAGAACCAGGAGAACGTAGAATCTTGGAAGACACAGAAGTAGGGTTTTATGGAATGGGAGTTCAACTGTGTCAAACCAGCAGAGTTTTAATAAAAATTATATTAATAAAATAAGGACCACAACAGTACCACCTAGCGGAAACTTGTGGGAGATGTAATCAGCCGTCCTTCCTCTTGCTCCTCTTGCCTATGTTCTTTGACCTTTCACAACTGGAAGCTCTGAGGCCACACTTCTGTCCCTTTCTCACAAATATACACATGCCCACATTTAAAATATATATATTTAAATATGGTTCTGTGTGCATTCTTATTATTTTAGAGTTGCCTGGAGTTTTTTTCTTTCTTGTTTTCCTTACTATTTTAAAAATTTTTTTGTGTGTGTGACAGTTTCACTCTTGTTACCCAGGCTGGAGTGCAGTGGCACGATCTCAGCACTGCAAGCTCCACCTCTTGAGTACAAGAGATTCTCCTGCCTCAGCCTCCCAAGTAGCTGGGATTACAGGCACCCGCCACCACACCCAGCTAATTTTTGTATTTTTAGTAGAGATAGGGTTTCATCATGTTGGCCAGGCTGGTCTCGAACTCCTGACCTCAGTTGATCCACCCGCCTCAGCCTCCCAAAGTGCTGGGATTACAGGCGTGAGCTACCGTGCCTGGCCCATACTTTTTAAACTTTTAATTTTAGATTTTTAAAAGTTACACTGTAAAGTAGTATAATGGACCCACTAGTGCCCATCCATCATCACCAACTTCAACAGTGGTGCCCATCTCATTGCATCTGCTCCTACAAACACACACGTAAACATGTGTACACACACTTTTGCTGTTATTGTTTATCTGTTTTGCTGGAGTTGATCTCAGACATCATATCACTTCTACTGTCAGTACTTCACTGTGTTTCTCTAGGAGATAAAGATAAGGGAATAAAGATAATACAATTATATTAAGACTTGTTAATACCTCCTAATACCCAGCCATATTCAATTTTCCCTGATTGTCTCAAAAATGTCTTTATACAGGTGGATTTTTTGTTTGTTTGTTTTTTGTTATGGTGGATTTGTTTTTGTTTTTGTTTTGTCTGTTTGTTTTTGAGACATAGTTTTGCTGTTGTTCCCCAGGCTGCAGTGCAATGGCATGATCTTGGTTCACTGTGACTTCAGCCTCCTTGGTTCAAGCAATTCTCCTGCCTCAGCCTCCCAAATAACTGGGATTACAAGCATGCACCACCATGCCCAGTTAACGTTTTTGTATTTTTTTAGTAGAGACAGGGTTTTACCACATTAGTCAGGCTGGTCTCAAACTCCTGACCTCAAGAGATCCATCCACCTCGGCCTCCCAAAGTATTGGGATTACAAGTGTGAGCCACCTAGCCCAGTCTACAGGTGCTCTTTCTAATCATGATCCAAACAAGGCCATCATACTTCATTTAGCAATATGTCTCTTAAGTCTCTTAAGTATATATAACAATTTATCCTCCTTTTAAAAATGGCATTTGTTCTTTGAAGACACTGGGCTATTTGTCCTACAGAATTTCTCCCATTCTGTGTTTGGCTGTGGTGTTATTTAACATCTTGCCTTGTTCCCCACCAAGCTTAGTATGAGTTGGTAGTTTGATCCAGGAGCTTGATTTTATTTTATTCAAGTCCAACTCTAGGGGCTCCTCGCACACTCTTCCTAAACATCTTTGTTTTCCCTTTTCTCTTTTTCAATATTTACTAAATATTCTCAGAAAACTCAGTCTCCCTCTCTGCCTCTTCATTAAATGTGTTGGATTAAAAAAAAAAAGACCTTGGTAATGGGTAATTATAGTAGACGAACTAGAGATAAAACTTGAATGTGGAATGGAAAACTATATTTTTGCTTTTGTTATTAGTTTTAATTAATATATAATAACTGGACATACCTATGGGATACTGTGTCATATTTTAATACATATATATAATATGTAATGATCAAATCCAGGTAATTAGTATATCCATCACCTCAAACATTTATCATTTCTTTGTGCTGGGAACATTCAAAATCCACTCTTCTAGCTATTTGATATACAATAAATTGTTGTTAATTATAATCACTCTATTATGCTTTAGAAAGATAGAACTCAGTCCTGCTATCTAGTTCTCCTTTTGCGTCCATTAACCACCCTTTGGCTTTCTCTGTATTTTGTTATTAATGACCATAGTTTAAGAGATCAACTTTTAAAGCCCTTAGACATTCCCAGGAGGCCTCCTCCATAACATCTTCAATAAACTCCTAATTCTCCAATGGCTATCTATTCATCAAATATTTATCAAGATTTTACTGGTTATGTGCCAGGTATGGTTCTGGGGATAGAGCAGTGAATAAAATAGACAAAAAATATTTACATTTATAGAACTTGCATTATATTGTAATTAATTTCTCTTGCATTATACCTGCTGTCTTAATAAAGAGAATGAAATGGAAGGAACTTTTTACTTGGAATTTGCTAATATTGTAATTGTTTTGTTGCACTGACATATACATATAACAAAATTGCTCCATTATGGAAAAACTGATTTTCATTTCCACGTAGGGACTTAACCACCACCTAAGATGCTAATTCACTTGGAAATAGCATTCTGGGGTGTAAAATTAATTTCCAAATTAACTTTGGAAGATAACTGTAAGTTTTATAAAATTATGGAAGTTTATGAAAAACTAAGACTTTTTAACAGCTAAATAAATTATCACGGTAGGCTTAAATGTAAAAAATGAAATCAGACAGTATTAGAAAAATTGTTTTCCCTTTCTTCTGCTTATACCAGTAAAAGCCTCTATTAAAAAGTAAGAGTTGATTTGAGAGGCCGAGGCAGGCGGATCACCTGAGGTCAGGAGTTTGAGACCAGCCTGGCCAACATATAGTGAAACACCATCTCCACTAAAAATACAAAAATTAGCTGGGCGAAGTGGCATACGCCTGTAGTTCCAGTTACTTGGGAAGCTGAGGCAGGAGAATTGCTTGAACCTGGGAGGTGTAGTTTGCAGTAAGCTGAGATCACACCACTGCACTCCACCCTGGGCAACAGAGCGAGACTCTGTCTCTCAAAAAAACAAACAAACAAAAAAGTTAGAGTTGAAAACCCTAGACTAGGCCCTTCAGCACTGGAATCAGATTAAGTGTATTACAACAGAAATTTACCAAATAGTTTTCTTCTGATTCCAAGATGATCCTTTGAAATAATTTATCCTCAGGATTTGGCTTACTCACAGAGAACATCCATATAGTAAGGTGAAATAAAATGAAAATGAGCTACAGGAATCTAACAACCCCCCCCAAAAGTCTTCTGGAATCTAATCAACACCAAACAGGAGGAAGGGCCTTTGGTCAGCTCGCTTGCAGAGATTTCATTACATATCTTTGTCCTACAAGTTTCAAACCAGCTGGGCACAGTGGCTCATGCCCATAATCCCAACACTCGGGGAGGCCGAGACAGGCGGATCACCTAAGGTCAGGAGTTCAAGGCTAATCTGGCCAACATGGTAAAACCCCATCTCTAATAAAAAATATAAAAATTAGCTGGACATGGTGGTGTGCGCCTGTAGTCCCAGTTACTCAGGAGGCTGAGGCAGGAGAGTGGCTTGAACCCAGGAGGTGAATGTTGCAGTAAGCCAAGATCACGTCACTGTACCCCAGCCTGGGCAACAGAGCAAAACTCCATCAAAAAAGAAAAAAAAGAGTTTCAGACCAAAGTGACACCTTGGTTTTTAGTTCTTTGTTCTGAGCTAAGTACATTAGCTTTTATTTTTATACGTTCTTGTTTTTTATCTCTTACATTTCTTTTTCATGCTCCTGTCTTGTGGAAGATCCCTATCGTGTGCAGATTCGGATGCTAGACCTGCAAGTGAGAGAGTGAGTGGCTCCTTGAACATATTGGCAGTTCATGGAGAGTTAGCATGTGTGGAGTTTGGGCTCCAGTGCCTTGTTTTCTAAAGATGGTGTTGGGTATAGTTTGGATACTTGTCCCTGCCCAAATCTCATGTTGAAATGTAATCCCCAGTGGTGGGGGTGGGGCCTGGTGGGAAGTGACTGGATCATAGGGGTGGAGTTCTCATGAATGATTTAGCACTATCACCTTGGTGCTGTCCTTGCCATAGTGAGTGAGTCTTCCTGAGATCCGGTTGTTTAAAAGGATATGGCTCCTCCTCACTCTGTCTCTTGCTCTTGCTCCTGTTCCTTCCATGTGATGTGCCTGCTCCCCCTTCACCTTCTGCCATAATTGTAAGTTTCCTGAGGCCTCCCTAGAAGTTGAGCAGATGCCAGCATCATGCTTCCTGTACAGCCTGCAGAACCATGAGCCAATTAAACCTCTTTTCTGTATAAATTACCCAGTCTCAGGTATTTCTTTATAGCAAGGCAAGAACAGCCCAACGCAGTGTGCTAGCACTGTTCTCTTCCCATCTTTTCACTCTGCACACAAAGTTCTGCAATTCTGTGAATTTACTGTGTTTTTGTTCAAGTGTCTTAGCAACTTCATTCAGAATTTCAACATGCCATTTTAATCTGTTTCTCCCTCCCAAGCCTGTTACCTTGAAGTAGTAATTAACCATCCTCATACTTCTTCTTATTTTACTTGATTGTCATTGGTGGTGTTCTGAGCTACTTTTCCCTTGAGCTTCTTTGTTCATTCCTGAGCTCTTTCTCTTCCCTCTTCTCTTCTCCCCAAGCACACCCAAAGTTTGCATCTAGTTAGTGATTTGCAATGTTATGCCCTACTTCATCTGGTTTTTTTTTTTTTTTTTTCGTCACCCAGGCTGGAGTGCAGTGCTATGATTTCAGCTCACTGCAACCTCTGCCTCCTGGGTTCAAGTGATTCTCCTGTGTCAACCTCCCAAGTAGCTGGGATTACAGGCGCCCACCACCGTGCCTGGCTAATTTCTGTATTTTTAGTAGAGAGAGCATTTCACCATGTTGGTCAAGCTGGTCTTGAACTCCTGATCTCGTGATCCACCTGCCTTGGCCTCCCAAAGTGCTGGGATTACAGGTGTGAGCCATCGCGGCCGGCCTACTTCATCTCAAATATTTAATTTTAGGTGTTTTCCAACATAGCTTGAATCTTTTTTGCATATTTATTTGCTTTAATAATGTAAATGTGGTCTCACACTGGGTAGAATTATCTTATTTGTTGCTCCTTGTACAAACTTCTCTGATCCCTGCCAGGCGAGGTATCAGAGCCCCGGCAATGGAAAGTGGTTGGCTTGCAGGTGGTAAAAAAGAATTTACAGTATAGATTTGAAAAGGAAAGTTTTATTAGATAGAAGAACACTGCAGAAGAGTGCAGTGGGGCACTTCAGCAAGAGAGGGCTGAGCGTGCTGGTGGATTTTCCTCAGGGGTATTTATGGACCTTAAAGCAGGAGCTTAAGGGTAATTTGGACCACATTAGGTGCTAGAGTTTCAACGTGCATGGATTTCGGAGATGTATAGAACTCGTGGTTACTTATACATTTAGGGGGAAGAAGTCTGGTACCAGATGCCAGCTTTAGATAATAGGGAAGTCTAATTACTTCCTAATTCCTCAGACAAGGAGTTTTGCCTCCAGATGGTCTGCTTGATGGCCACCAGGTGATCTTTGCTCTCCTCCATCATTATTAGCGTCATCATTTTTGAACCAGTCCATATTCTGGCATCAAGACGGAATAAAAATTAACAATCTTCAACCATTTGAAGAGCCTGACTCTATCCTGAATATTAAACAGCACTCTGAGCAGCAACTACATTTACATAGCACAATGGTGACATCTAGTGTCAGCAGGATAAATTTCAGCTAGCTCTGCAATTTACCTGAAATTTAAGCGCAGGGTCTCAGTGCCTCAGGATCCTTACCTCAATTTCCTTCAGGGCCAAGAAAATGTTTCCTTCCAATTTGTAATTTGCCTTTGGATTTTCTTAACAATTGGTCTTTAATTTTGTACACTATTGGGTTTAAAATTAATGTACAATAGACCAGAGATGTTTAGAGTATACAATGTGATGGGTTTTGGCCAGCAGAGAACAAAATAGAAAAAATTTAAAAACCCTTGTTCTCATAGAGTGTACATTCTTAATGGCCAAAATTATGTCACATGGCTGCTCCTAACAGCAGAGGAATCTGGAAGGCAAGTTTTTTTACTTTCTTGCTTCCATAGTAGTAAGAAGATGGAAAGGGGGGTTTTGCGTGAGCCCATCTACAATTCCTGCCACAGTGAGACTGAGAAGCACTCAAATTACGTAAGTGCTTATATACAACAGTTAAGGTTAAAGCACGTTTCAGAAGTATTGACATGCGTGTTCTTTACATCAGCCCTATTTATTACTACTACTACTATTATTATTAACTTAGATTCCTTCTTATTTGATGACATGTAAATAGATTCTCTAGCAGAAGACTTTGATCCACAGAGGACCTCCAGTCAGTGATAGACATTATCTTGTCACCAATAACGTACTCCCTGTGGTTTTCTAGTGTTGCTTAGACCTTTCATTAGTTTGCATACCTTGTTCGCTGTAAAGGTTCTCTGTCTTCTATAAGCTCATCTGGCTCATGACACCCTTCATCTGGCTCATCAAGTTGTTCACAGCCTGTTTGTTTTCCATACTGCCCTTGATGGAAAGAAACAGATGTCTACTAGATAGGATGAGTGGATCCACTCATCTGGTTCAGAATATATCCGTTCTTACTGAATCAATATTATATCACAGTTTATAAAAACGTACTCCAAAATTTCTGGGACTTACCACCAGGCTACGCTTCTGAAGGGAAAGATCCATCAGAGCACTGGTTCTCAAACTTGCCTGCATATTGGGATCACCTAGGAAGTTTTTTTAAAAAAATATAGTGCCTGGGACCCACCCCACAAAACAGTTATTCTCAACTAGGTGATTTGCCCCACTACTAGAAATACATGGATATGTCTTTTGGTCAGTACAACTAGGTAAGTGTGCTACTGGCATCTAGTGGGTAGAGCCCAAGGGTGCAGTTCAACAACCCACAGTGCATAGGAGAGCTCCTATAGCAAAGAATTATCTGTTCCCAAATGTCTATAGTGCCAACGTGGAGAAACCCTGTCCAAAGATACAACTCTCCATATGCATTCGGCCTGGGCATGGGATTTTTGAAACCTCCCCAGGTGATTATACTATGCAGTAAAGCTTGAGAACCACTGCTAGAGACCTGTTCCTAGAGAACATTCAATTATGTGGCTAAATTCCTCTCAACCTCGTGCCATCGAGCTTGAACTGAAAATTTTCCATTTCTTCTTGTTTGATATGGGAGTTGTTTGTTTGGGAGGTGAGGGTGGTTGGAGGAAGGAAGAGCTAGTTGCTTTCATGAGAAAATCTAGGTTTCCCACAACGTGCTAGAATTGGCATCTCTGTAAATAGAAGTCTATCTGTCGTTATTCACCTTGTGAGTTGGCCTCCCTGGCATAGCTCAAGAGGATCATTAACCACAGTGAAACACACACATCCTGGGGCACAGGTCACTCGGAATTACATGTGGGAGAAGCAACTCCTTTGCAAATGAACACTCCCTAATGTTTCACAGAATGACAGCTTCTCCCACTGGGGACCTCCCAGGAAGGGCCACTGCAGTTGTGAAACTCTAGGGGGAACCAGGCATATAGAACACAATGTGAATGATACTCCCCGGCTGCATGACCCTCAGAGTTAATTTTACATTCACCAGAATGCCTAGCCTTTTAAATCAGTCCCATATATATATATATATAGAGAGAGAGAGAGACTCTATTGACCAGGCTGGAGAATGCAGTGGCACCATTACCGCTCACTGCAGCCTTGACCTGCTGGGCTAAAGCAGTCCTCTGTCTCAGCCTTGCAAGTAGCTGTGACTACAGGTGCATACCACCTTACCTGGCTAATTTTTTAATTTTTTTGTAGAGCCAGGGTTTCACCATATTGCCCAGGCTAGTCCCAAACTCCTGGCCTTAAGTGATCCTCCCACCTCAGGCTCCCAAAGTGCTGGAATTACAGGCATGAGCCACCACGCCTGGCCCAGTCCAGGCTACATGAAATATTTAAATATTTTGGCTACATGAAAATACTCCACTAGCCCTCCACATGTACTTTGACATTTATTTATATTATCTCAGATAATGCTAGGAAAATATATGTTACTCTCTATATATGTGTATATATACATACTATATGTATACACATGTGTATTTACAGATAATATTTAAAATTTGAAATGCAAATAGTGTCATATTATACAAGCCAACCTACAACTTGCTTTTTTCACTTAACGCTCTATATTACCCATTTAGCATGTCCAGACATGTAGATATATGTTATTCCCATAACAACTGCAGAATATTACATTGCATGGACTTGATTTTAAGGAATAGTTGCATATTAGATATGAGTGGAATGAACACGGGCATTTCCTGAGCCCCATAACATGACACTTAAAGGATGAAAAGGATGCAGATTCCCAAGGACAAGAGAGTGAGAAAGAGACAAATGCAGATGAGAGATGTTCACAGTTTGGGTGATACCAGGAAGCAAGCCGATTCACCCAGTGGAAAGGCTCAGGGATCGGGCATCAGAGACTTCACAAGGCAGAGGCAAGCCGTGTGACAGATGTATAAGGATCAACTGGACCCGCCGATCTCATTCCCACCTTCAAAGGCCAGAGACCTCTCCTCCCAAACCGTGCAATACAGGAGCTTTATTCTCTGGGGGAAAAACCAGCAGAGGGCCAGATGGAGACAGTGGATTTAAAACAAGGAGATGATTAAAAGTGTGCATGCTGAACAGACAAACATCACAAGGTCTTTCCACTGCCCCAGCCCCATTGTCCCACCTGGCTCTCAAAACGCTATCAAGCAGGCTTATACCCTCTGCAGAGGAGCCTTAGAGGCAGTGAATAACCCTAGATAAACCTACAAAACATCTGCGGTAAAGGTCTATCAGCAAAAAAAAAAAAAAAAAAATGCCATAGTCTCACAATTTCTTCTTTACCACAGAGGACTGGGTGTGATTCTAGGATCCCAAACACAGCCATGCCTATAGGTAGCACAAACATAATAGAAATGACAAGGAAGAAGAGGATTTCTAGAAATAATGATCAAAAGTATCGGGGATATTTAGCACTAAAACTAGTGATCCAAGGGACACACTGATAGGAACTCATGGGGAAACATGGAGGATGTCAGACTGAGATGGGCAGGGATGAGGGCAGAGTAGGAGCAGCACCCAAGATGTCTACTTCTTAATTCCTATCAAGGAGACAAGGGGGAGTCGACAGAGCCACCACGGGACAGAGATCAACAGTGACCAACATGATTCAACAGACACCTGTACCTACTATGCACCAGATTCCATGTTAGGGAGCACGTAGGGATTATAGGAGTAGGATGCTATCCAGTGATCTAGCAATGTACCTGGGGAGATTGCCACTCACAGTGTTCCCTGCTTTCCTAGAGTCTGGAGACTCTCCTTTCTTACTTTCACAACTCTTTGGCCAGCCACAAATCCATTTGCCCACATGCTTCCTGGTTCCTTCACTTTCCTCCAGCCTGACATAGAAGTGTCTTTCCCAGTGAACTCTCACTAAAGAATATCTGCAAGGATAGAAGGTCCCTTCTGGCTGTTATGACAAACCAACAAACCAGTATGGGAAACATTCACTGTATGCAAGGGACTCACTTTGGCATTCAAATTTCATTGTACAGGATAAAGAAAATGTGGTTCATCTATACCATGGAATACTACACAGCCATAAAAAGGAATGAGATCATGTCTTTTGCAGCAACATGGATAGAGCTGGAGGCCATTATCCTAAGCAGATTAACACAGGAACAGAAAACCAAATGCCGCATGTTCTCACTTATAAGCCATGGTCTGCAACCTTTTTTTGCTTTCATACCAATTAAAACAGTTTTATTAAAAATTTAGTTTAGGTAGTCATGGCCATCAAACACATGAAAAGACGCTCAATGTCATTAGTCATTAGGGAAATGCAAATCAAAATCAAAACAGAGGCTGGGCGCGGTGACTCACGCCTGTAATCCCAGCACTTTGGGAGGCCAAGGTGGGTGGCTTCCCTGAGGTCAGGAGTTCGAGACCAGTCTAGACAACATGATGAAACCCCATCTCTGCTAAAAATAGAAGAAAAATAAAATAGCTGGGCGTGGTGGTGGACACCTGTAATCCCAGCTGCCCAGAGGCTGAGGCAAGGGAATCGCTTGAACCGGGGAGTGGAGTTTACAGTGAGCCAAGATCGCACCACTGCACTCCAGCCTGGCAACAGAGCAAGTCTCTGTCTCAGAAAAAAAAAAAAAAGAGCAAAATACTATTTCACACCCACTAGGTCAGCCATAATTAAAATGGAAAATAACAAGAGTTGTGGAGAATGTGGGGAAATTGGAACCCTTGTGCATCACTGGTGGAAACGTAAAACAGTGCAATCACTGTGGGAAAGTTTGGTGGTTCCTCAAAAAGTTAAGCATAAAATTACCAGCAATTCCACTGCTAAGTATATAGTAGTCCCCCCTTATCCTCAGGGGACAGGTTCTAAGACCCGCAGTGAATACGTGGAATCGTGCATAGTACCAAATCGTGCATAGTACACCATGTTTTTTTCCTATACATACATACCTATGATAAGGTTTAATTATAAATTAGGCACAGTAAGAGATTAACAACAATGATAAAATAGAACAATAACAATATGCCAGCATCACTACTCTTGCATTTTGGGGCCATTAAATAAGGGTTACTTTAATACAAGCTCTGCAATGTGATGAAGTCGATCTGATATCTAAAACAGCTACCAAGTAACTTACAGATGGGTAGCATCAACAGTGTGGATACGCTGAACAAAGATGTGACTCATGGCCCAGGCAGGACAGAGTGGGACAGGGAGGGGTTGCATCACACCACTCAGAGTGACATGCAATTGAAAACCTAGAAATTGTTTACTTCTGAAATTTTCTGTTTAATATTTTCAGGCCATGGATGACCAAGAATAACTGAAATAGCAGAAAGGGGGAATACTCTGTACCCAAAAGAACTGAAAACAGGTACTCAAACAAACACCTTGTAGAGGAATGTTTGTTGCAGCAGCACCAGTCTCAATAGTGAAAAGATGGAAACAGCCCAAATGTCCATCAACTGATGAGCAAATACAATGCGGTGTATTCATACAATTGAATATTATTCAGTCATAAGAAGGAATGAAGTACTGAAACATGCTAAGCAAAAGAAGCCAGACAGAAAGGGCCACATGCTGCATGATTTCACCTATACAAAATGTTCAGAACAAATAAATCTATAAAGACAGAAAACAAACAAGCAGTTGCGGGTTGCAGGGGGTGTGACAGAATGGAGAGTAACTGCTTCAGGGGTACAGAGTTTCCTTTTGAGGTGATGAAAATGTCTCAGAAATAAGAGATCATGGTTGTACAACATTGTGGATGTACTGTCACTGAATTGTAATCTTTGAAATAGTTAATGGTTAATTTTATGTTATATGAATTTTAGTCAATTTTAAAAATCCATAAAAGAAAATAAACCCAGATCCCCCATGTGTTTTTAGCTAATATTTAATATTTTCAAACATAAGTATAAATAGTTGCAAAGGATTTAATTTAAAATAAAACTGTTGCATCATTCTTTTAAATATAGCCACACAATCTTAATGCACTATTAATTTCAGACTTGATTGCCTATTTTAAAAAGTATATGAACAATCTTTTCTTTAACTGTCATTTTATATCATTTCTTTTCCTCGTTGAAATTATGTTTCCATTACACCACTCCACAAACTTTCAACCTTGTATAATTTTTTAGGTTTGAAAGTCTTCTCCCAATTATCTTATCATATATAAAATATCCATATAATTTAAATTAGAAATCTTTAAAAACTCTACTGACACCAGAGTCTTCAAATAGTGGAAACTTATTCTCAATTGATTATTATTGGTATTAGATAAATAACATAAATAATTATTAAACACAAAAATAAAAAATTTGTTAAAATACAGATGTTTTAATGGGTTGGGTGGGGCTTTTTTCTGTTTGTTTACACATTTGTGGATAAATATTACGCTAGAATGAGAGTTCATCATAAACTATTTTTAAATTTTGTTTCTAGAAATATAAGCAATGTCTACACAAACAAGAAGATGGAAATGGAGAGTTTTGAGATATCAGTGTCAGTCACTCAATCCTTTTGAGTTTTATGTCCCAAATCACACAGTTGTTAATCATTAAAAAAATTATCTCTTTTTTTAAGACAGAGTCTCTCCTTCTGTCACCCAGGCTGGAGTGCCGTGGTGCTCACTGTAACCTCGAACTCCTGGGCTCAAGCAATTCTCCCATCTCAGCCTCCCAAGTAGCTGGGACTACAGGCACACACCACCACACCTGGCTAATTTTTAAAAGTTTTTTTGTAGAAACAGGGGTCTCACCCAGGTTGGTCTCCAACTCCTAGCCTCAAGTGACTTTCACCTCCACCTACCAAAGCACTGGGATTACGGGCCTGAGCCACCACACCCCTCCTCAAAAATGTATCTTTAGTGATCTATCAGCTCATGGCTAGATTAGGTATTCTTTCAATGCATTAATTTGTTTTTTAGGCTTGTTTTTATTTATTCTTTAATTTTTATATTGACAAGCTCAAGTCTACACAAATATGGAAGAATAAAAAGAATCCCTATGTGCCCATCACCAGAGTCAACAATGTTATCATCAACCCATGGCCAATCTTGTTTCATCTCTACCTTTCCCATCTCCTCTCCACCACACGCCACTTCATCACTGCTGAACTGTTTTGAAGCAAATCCCAGGTTACACACCTTTACTTCATCTGTAAATACTTTATGTATCTCTTAAAAATAAGGATGTTTTGAAAACATAACTATAAACCAGTACACCTAAGAAATGCAAGTCATTCAATATCCATCCAACGTGCAAATTTCCCCTAATTGTCTCACACATATTTTTGTTTTGGTTTGGTTTAGATTTTAGTGTTGGTTTTTCTTCTCTTTCTTTTCTTTTTTAGTGTTGGTTTTTTAACTCAAGACCCTAACAGGGCCCACAAATTGCATTTGGCTGATATTTCTCTTAAGTCTCTTTGCATCTCCTTGGCTTACTGTTTAACATGCTCTTCTGGCCCCTGAATTTCCTGAAAATTGATCTTTAGATCTCAAGGCTTGGTCAGATTCAGATTTTATACTTTGGTAAGAATCCTTCCCAGGTGGTGTGTGCAGTGGGTTCAGTGTTATTAGCTTTTCATCTAATGGTTTCAGCAGCTATCAATGATATGACCTGGATCCATCATTATGAAATAGAGATCCTCCTTCAATTTTCATGAAAGTCAGTAAATGGAAACCTGCAAAAGAATTTGTTCCCTAGTTGTTAGAGTCACCACTTTCTTAATTTTTAGAAACTAGTATACTCAACTTCAGAAATTATCATTATTATATTATTAATTTTGAGAATTATTTTATTAATTAGACTTACTAATTATTAATTTTGAGACAGGAAATTATAGTTAATTATACCAGTTATTCTTTTTTTTTTTTTGAGACAAGGTCTTGTGTATCACCCAGGCTGTAGCGCAGGGCAGTGGCGTAATCACAGCTCACTGTAGCCTTGAACTCCTGAGCTCAAGTGATTCTCCTGCCTCAGCCTCCCAAGTAGCCAGGACTACAGGCATGCACCAACATGCCCCATTAAATTGTTTTATTTTTATTTTTGTAGAGATGGGGGTCTTACTATGTTGTCCATGCTCGCCTTGAGCTCCTAGCCTCAAGCAATCTTCCCACCTCAGTCTCCCAAAGCACTAAGATTACAGTGCATCAGCCTGCTATTATTCTTTCACTTAAGATAGACCTTGTTTAACCTGATAATCCTCAAAAAATCTTGGAAAATCAAAATATTTATATCAAACCACTATCACCAATTTAATATTTTTTCAATGAAAATATTTTTATCTCATCCCATGTTTTAAATACATTCTTGTTAAAAAGCCTTGGAAATCTATTTCATTTCACCTATGAAAAATACCCAGCATATAACCTAATTGGACACTCTGATCCTCATTTTCAAACCAATAAAAATAATCAGAGTTAATTTCTCTCTGAATTTTTTTTTTTTTTTTTTTTTTTTTTTTTTGAGATGGAGTTTCACTCTAGTTGCCCAGGCTGGAGTGCAATGGCATGATATCAGCTCGCCACAACCTCGCGTCCTCCTGCCTCAGCCTCCTGAGTAGCTGGGATTACAGGCATGCGCCACCACGCCCGGCTAATTTTGTAGCTTTAGTAGAAATGGGTTTTCTCCATGTTGGTCAGGCTGGTCGCGAACTCCCGACCTCAGGTGATCCGCCCACCTTGGCCTCCCAAAGTGCTGGGATTACAGGCGTGAGCCACTGCGCCCAGCACTGACTTTTAAAATTCAAATAAATGTGTGTCTTAGTCTGTTTGTGTTGCTCTAAAGGAATACCTGAGGCCAGGTAATTGACAAAGAAAAGAGGTTTGTTTGGCTCACAGTTCTGCAGGCTGGACAAGAAGCAGGATGCCAGCATCTGCATCTGGTGAGGGCTTCAGGTTGCTTCCAGTCATGGCAGAAAGCAAAAGAAAGCTGGCATGCACAGAGATCACATGACAAGAAAGGAAGCAAGAGAAAAGAGAGGGAAATACCAGACTCTTTTTAACAACCAGCTCTTGCAGAAATCCAGAGGTTGAGAACTCACTCGTTTCTCTGAGGATGGCACCAAGCTATTCATGAAAGATCTGCCCTCAAGACCCAAACACCTCTTATTAGATCCCACCTCCAACACTGGGGATCAAATTTCAACATGAGATTTGGAGGGAAAACGAACTATAGCAAAGTGTTAATAGGCATTATTGAGGAATACTATTAAAATTACTGAGAAATAAATTATGGAACACATCTTGTAAGATACATTACTAAAAGAAGAGCTTAGCCAGATGAGCTGACGTGCACCTCTAGTCCCAGCTACTTGGGGGGCTGAGGTGGGAGGATCACTGGAGCTCAGAAGGTCAAGGCTGCAGTAAGCTGAAATCACGCCACTGCACTCTAGCCTGAACAACAGAGTGAGACCTTGTCTCAAAAAAATAAAAATAAAAAATAAAAGTAGGAGGAATTTAAACTAAAAAAAATTCTAAGCCCCCTGTATTAGGCCATTCTTGTGTTGCTATAAAGGAATGCCTAAGACTGGGTAATTTATAAATAATAACAGGTTTAATTAGCTCACAGTGCTGCAGGCTGTACAGGAAGCATGGTGCTGGCATCTGCTCAACTTGTGGTGAGGCCTCAGGAAGCTTATGATCATGGTGAAAGGTGAAGCAGGAGCAGGTATATCACATGGTGAGACTGGAAGCAAGAGAGAGAGGGGAGGTGCCACACTCTTAAACAACCAGATCTCATGAGAACTCACTCACTATGGAAAGGACAGCACCAAACCACTCATGAGGGATCAGCCCCTATGACCCGAACACCTCCCCCAGGCCCCACCTTCAACATTAGGAATCACATTTTGACATGAGATTTGGAGGGGACAAACATCCAAACTATATCACTCCCCAACCACTGAACAGACCCTCTCTTGTCCAAGGGGACCCCAGAGAAATCTTAAAAACTGAGTTCCCTGCCATGATGGGACAAGAGGTCAGACATGCCCCATTATATCCCCTCCCTTTTGTAGTTTATTCACAACTGACCAGCATTAATATTAAGATCGAGATCATAAGACTGACTGATTAGTGCTGGGATTACAGGTGTGAGCCACTGCATCCAGCAAGAGCTACATTATTTTAATCTTTCCTGTATTAACTGAAAAATCATAAGATCTCCAAATTTGGAAAGGAGACTTTATTTCTTATAAAGGGTCACAGCCTACATCCTAACAGGCTGGGGAATGTAGCCTTTGTCAAAGCCCAGAAGCAGGCATTTTGAGGGAGGGAGGGGTAAGGCAGGAATTTGAGCTGAGTGGGTTGGCCAATTACATATATTCAACAGGTTACTGGAGGAACTATGGATATTCATGAAGGTGATCCTAATGCATGCATACTGAACAAACATGCATGTAACTTATGACCCATGTTCACCTTGGGGTGGAGACTTAACATTTAAATTTATCACAGTTACATAAAAAGGTGAAGCTGGGACATAAAGGCCCTCAAGTGCACAACCTCTGTAAACCAGCCAGAACCAGTCCATGGTCTGTGATCTCTTAGCTGGAGAAAGTTACTAAAATCAGCCTCTTGTCCAATCAAAGCTGTAGTTATGGCTTGTGGAATAGGTGGACTCAGTAAGTTGGTGCCTGGTGGTAGATGAGCTGCAGATTACTTTAACATTGCTTATCTTGAGGCCAGTGCTTGTTTAACTGCCAGAGAAAAAGAAAAACCTTGTGTCAGTTAGAACATAGTTGATTTTTTAAGTGTAGGAGTGCATAACTTAACCCTTGCCTGGCACAGCATTAGGTCCTGTTTATAATCTGGTATCTTATTGCCACAAAGAGTGAGTTTCTTAATCCTGAGTTCTAGTTTGATTGCACTGTGGTCTGAGAGACAGTTTGTTATAATTTCCATTCTTTTACATTTGCTGAGGAGTGCTTTACTTCCAACTATGTGGTCAATTTTAGAATAAGTGTGATGTGGTGCTGAGAAGAATGTATATTCTGTTGATTTGGGGTGGAGAGTTCTATTAGGTCCACTTGGTGCAGAGCTGAGTTCAATTCCTGGATATCCTTGTTAACTTTCTGTCTCATTGATCTGTCTAATGTTGACAGTGGGATGTTAGAGTCTCCCATTATTACTGTACAGGAGTCTAAGTCTCTTTGTAGGTCTCTAAGGACTTGCTTTATGAATCTGGGTGCTCCTGTGTTAGGTGCATATATATTTAGGATAATTAGCTCTTCTTGTTGAATTGATCCCTTTACCATTATGTAATGGCCTTCTTTGTCTCTTTTGACCTTTGTTGGTTTAAAGTCTGTTTTATCAGAGACTAGGATTGCAACCCCTGCTTTTTTTTGTTTTCCATTTGCTTGGTAGATCTTCCTCCATCCCTTTATTTTGAGCCTATGTGTGTCTCTGCACGTGAGATGGGTCTCCTGAATACAGCACACTGATGGGTCCTGACTCTATCCAATTTGCCAGTCTGAGTCTTTTAATTGGAGCATTTAGCCCATTTACATTTAAGTTTAATATTGTGAATTTGATCCTGTCAGTATGAAGTCAGCTGGTTACTTTGCTCATTAGTTTCTTCCTAGCATTGATGGTCTTTACAATTTGGCATGTTTTTGCAGTGGCTGGTACCAGTTGTTCCTTTCCATGTTTACTGCTTCCTTCAGGAGCTCTTGTAAGGCAGGCCTGGTGGTGACAAAAATCTTTCAGCATTTTCTTGTCTGTAAAGGATTTTATTTCTCCTTCACTTATGAATCTTAGTTTGGCTGGATATGAAATTCTGTGTTGAAAATTCTTTTCTTTAAGAATGTTGAATATTGGCCCCCACTCTCTTCTGGCTTGTAGAGTTTCTGCTGAGAGATCCACTGTTAGTCTGATGGGCTTCCCTTTGTGGGTAACCTGACCTTTCTCTCTGGCTACCCTTAATATTTTTTCCTTCATTTCAACTTTGGTGAATCTGACAATTATGTGTCTTGGAGTTGCTCTTCTCAAGGAGTATCTTTGTGGTGTATTTCCTGAATTTGAATGTTGGGCTGCCTTGCTAGGTTGGGGAAGTTCTCCTGAATAATATCCTGAAGAGTATTTTCCAGCTTGGTTCCATTCTCCCCGTCACTTTCAGGTACACCAATCAAACACAGATTTGGTCTTTTCACATAGTCCCATATTTCTTGGAAGCTTTGTTTGTTTCTTTTTACTATTTTTTCTCTAAACTTTTCTTCTCACTTCATTTCATTCAGTTGATCTTCAGTCACTGATACTCTTTCTTCCACTTGATCAAATCAGCTACTGAAGCTTGTACATGAGTCACGTAGTTCTCATGCCATGGTTTTCAGCTCCATCAGGTCATTTAAGGCCTTCTCTATGCTGTTTATTCTAGTTAGCCATTCGTCTAATCTTTTTTCAAGGTTTTTAGCTTCTTTGTGGTGGGTCCAAACATCCTCCTTTAGCTCGGAGAAGTTTGTTATTACTGATTGTCTGAAGCCTTCTCTCAACTCGTCAAAGTCATTTTCCATCCAGCTTTGTTCTGTTGCTGGCAAGAAGCTGCGTTCCTTTGGAGGAGAAAAGGCGCTCTGATTTTTAGAATTTTCAGCTTTTCTGCTCTGGTTTCTTCCCATCTTTGTGGTTTTATCTACCTTTGGTCTTTGATCATGGTGACATACAGATGGGGTTTTGGTGTGGATGTCCTTTCTGTTTGTTAGTTTCCCTTCTAACAGTCAGGACCCTCAGCTGCAGGTATGTTGGAGTTTGCTGGAGGTCCATTCCAGACCCTGTTTGCCTGGGTATCACCAGTGGAGGGAGGCTGCAGAACAGCAAATATTGCAGAACAGCAAATGTTGCTGCCTGATCCTTCCTCTGGAAGCTTCATCTCAGAGAGGCATCCAGCTGTATGTTAGTCGGCCCCTACTGGGAGGTGTCTCCCAGTTAGGCTACTCAGGGGTCAGGGACCCACTTGAGGAGGCAGTCTGTCCATTTCAGATCTCAAACTCTATGCTGGGAGAACCACTACTCTCTTCAAAGCTGTCAGACAAGGACATTTAAGTCTGCAGAAGTTTCTGCTGCCTTTTGTTCAGCTATGCCCTGCCCCTAGAGGTGGAGTCTACAGAGGCAGGCAGGCCTCCTTGAGCTGCAGTGAGCTCCCCCAGTTCGAGCTTCCCAACCACTTTGTTTACCTACTCAAGCCTCAGCAATGGTGGACACCCCTCCCCCAGCCTCGCTGCCGCCTTGCAGTTTGATCTCAGACTGCTATGCTAGCAATGAGCAAGGCTCCGTGGGCATGGGACCCTCTGAGCCAGGCATGGGATATAATCTCCTGGTATGCCATTTGCTAAGATCGTTGGAAAAGTGCAGTATTAGGGTGGGAGTGTCCTGATTTTCCAGGTACCGTCTGTCATGGCTTCCCTTGGCTAGGAAAGGGAATTCCCCAACCCCTTGCACTTCTGGGGTGAAGAGATGCCCTGCCCTGCTTCGGATTACACTCTGTGGGCTGCACCCACTGTCTGACTAGCCCCAGTGAGCTGAACCCAGTACCTAAGTTGGAAATGCAGAAATCACCTATCTTCTGCATTGCTCAAGCTGGGAGCTGTAGACTGGAACTGTTCCTATTCAGCCATCTCGGAACCTCTCTCAGAAGAGGTGAAATAACTTCTATTCCACTATTCCTACTCCACAATATTCAATTCAGAATATCCACTTGCAGGCCAATTCCTCCCAATAGGAAAATGTACAAGACAATGGAAGGTAAATGGTAGGCAAGTTTTCCCCTCTTCCTCTTTGATTATTAAAGGAGCCTTTTCAGAAGTCCATATTTGAAAGTGTCCCTTTGTTTGGTGCCCCAGAGTTGTTGCCTCCCAGGGGCAATTCAGGGCAGGTTAAGGGTATGCACTCCTTTTGCAAAGCAAGAGAACAGATTACAGGAGGCACTTGGGAAAGGAGCATCTGCACAAGCAACCAGGGCCATTCCCAGAAGACCACACATGAAGCTGAGGATCTAAAACTGGAGTCCCTTAGAACTGTCCACTCTGCTCTTCCCACTTTGAAGACCACTGACTGCCGACCCCTTGCTTTGAGAATATTTCCTCAAAAGACTGGAAAAAGGCAGATAACAGCGGTCTCAACCGTTACTGACTTGCTTTGAAACTTGGAGAACACTCCTTAATGTCTTACTGTGCTAATCTGAAATTGGAATCAATATCTAGTTTCCTGTTTCTTTCTCAAGGTATTTCGAGAATTAAGCATTGTCAACACAAAGAGTCAAAACTCTGTAAAATATTTGAAGAGATTTATTCTGAGCCAAATATGAGTGACCGCGGCCCATAACACAGCCCTCAGGAGGTCCTGAGAACATGTGCCCAAGGTGATCGGGGTGCAGCTTGGTTTTATATATTTTAGGGAGGCATGAGACATCAATCAAATACATTTAAGAAACACATTGGTTTGGTTCAGAAAGGCAGGACAACTCAAAGCGGGTTGAGAGGTGGGAAGCTTCAGGCTAAAGGTATATTTAAACATTTTCTGATCGACAGTTGGTTGAGTTTGTCTAAAGACTTGCAATTAATAGAAAGAAAATGTTCAGGTTAAGATAAAAGATTGTGGAGACCAAGGTTCTTTTGAAGTCTTATAGTGGCTGCCCTTAGAGACAACAGATGACAAATTGCTTCCTATTCAGACCTTTAAAAGGTGCTAGACTCTTACTTAATCTCTTCAAGATTGGGAGGATCTGGAAGAAAAAGATCTAACTATGTTAATAGAGATTCTTTAGATGCACATTTTCCGCCACAAAGGACAGCTTTGCAGGACCATTTCAAAACATGGCAAAGAAACGAGTTTTGGGGTAAAATATTTTGACTTTCTTCTTTGTCACATAATGTTATGCCACAATCAGATTGGAAAGTAAGTCATGATATATAAAGTTAAATAAAACCCATCTGATGAGAATTTATGGTTTGTAGAGCATGATTCTCAGAACTCTTAGATAGGAATTTGGGCAAGATTTAAAAATCAGAGTTTAGTCCTCAGCATTAAGAAGAGTTAGCAGTACTACTTAGGTTTTGAATAGCACTTTTGCCTTTCTGAATGACTTTGCTGCCTGGATCTTCTGTTTCCCTCTCAATTGTCCCTCAAAGGCAAGCTCACCTTTGTGCAACAGGTGTGGGTCACAGAGACCCATGGTGAGACTTGCCAAAGATCACACAGCAAATAGGTGACCTGGCTGGGAATAGAACCTGCATTTACCTGCTTTCTCCAAATGCATCAGCACAGGAAAATACAGAGAAAACAATAAAAGCAAAACCTGAAGAAATCACTGATTAAATTAAACACCAACAAATAAATAAAAAGTACAAAGTAGATTCAGTATGTAGATTATATGTAATATATAGTACTGTTTATATCTAAGTTTAACTTGATGTTAGCCAAAAGGCCAAGAAGCAATTGTATATCTAAATTTATAGTACATAAACTTTTTTTCTTTTTAAACACTCTGTCGCCCAGGTTGGAGTGCAGTGGCACGATCTCGGCTCACTGCAACCTCGCTCTTATGGGTTCAAGCAATCCTCGTGCCTCAGCCTCCTGAGTAGCTGGGACTACAGTTACACACCACCACACCCAGATAATTTTTTCTATTTTAGTAGAGATGGTTGCCCAGGCTGGTCTTGAACTCCTGAGCTCCGACAATCTGCCTGCAGCAAACTCCAACATACCACCATACACACACACGAGAATGAAGATGGCAAACAATGTCCTGGCATGATTATGAAAATGATTTTGCACCTACAGACCTCCTGAAAGGGTCTTGAGGACCCCAGTGGTTTCTGGACCACACTTTGAAAACTATGGATCTGATAAATAATTTAGGATTGCATTTTCCTGTAATGCCACATCTTAGCAATGTGACCTTGGGTGAGCTACTTAACTTCTCTAAGCCTCAGCTTCCTCCACTCTAAAGCAGCACTAAGAATAGAAGTCTACGTTTATGGCTGTATGCATTCCTATAATCTGGGTATCTTCACAGTCATTAAATATATAAATGGGGTAATACTTATAAATGTTTAATACAGTACTTGGCCCCTAGTAATCACCCAAGTAACAACTCTTCCTACTGTTATTGTTAATATTTGTTATTACTACATACCAAGCATTGTGCCAGGCACCGCGTGGGTCATATCACAGGGTGTAAGAGGGCTCGAGTTGCTTAACAGTAGGGGACATAGGACAAATAGCTAACTATAGAACAGAACAGATTTTGTCCGAATGATACAAACCAGGAAGAGGTCACATTCATTCACTCATTCAACAAATATTAATCGATTTTCTCCAGTGTGCCAGGAACAACCCGGAGGAACAGGCCAAGGTTTCAGAGCCTCGGGAATGAGAAACAGCAGGAGGTGAGCGGGTAAGTGAGGGATGGGCTGGGCGTGGCCAGATCAGATAAGGCTTTGTAGGCCCATGTAATTGAAGATATAAGGAAATGTTTTATGAGAAGGCTGCATCTGAGTTACAACTTCAGAAGAGGCAGGATTCGGGATAAAGTTGATGCACACTTTCTTTTATGCGCTTTCAACAAATATTTGAGATTTCCGCCAAGTCTGCTGCACAAAGGATCCCTACTACCAAAGAAGATATTTTTGCATTTAAGGGTTTTTATCACATAAGAAATACATGTGCACTTTTAAAAATTAGAAAATACAGGAGTGACCAGCCTGGGCAAACATAGCAAGACTTCTACATCTCTCCAAAAAAAAAAAAAAAAAAAAAAGGGGGGGGGGCCAGGTGTTTCTTCTAGAATCTTCTTTCCAGTGGTGGTGCACACCTGTAGGCTCAGCTACTCGGGAGGCTGAGGCAAGAAAATCACATGAGCCCAGAAGTTCAAGGTTGCAGTGAGCTATGACAACACCACTGCACTACAGCCTGGGCAACAGAGCAGACCCTGCCCCCTCGCCCCCCCAAAAATACAAGTGAGCAAAAATAAGAAAATAAAAACATTCTTCTGGCATGGGTTGTGCATGAGACCCCAGGACTATCCACCTACAGGATTCAGCCCTAAGCCTGGGGGACCAGTGGTTTGTCTGCAAGGAGCTAGAAGCAGCTGGAAAAGCCGGCCTGCCTGCCAGGGTAGGCCTCCTCCTCGCCCCCTAACCAAATTGTGCTCACGTTCCTTGAGTCCTCACTGCCCGATTGAGCATTAGAGAAGTTGGAAGGAAAACGCCTCGTGCCAAGAGAAAGCGCAGCCCAGGGTTCAGAAGCCCCCTCCCGGCGCCGCAGTGGGGCTCTGCCAGCTCTCCAGGGAGGCTCTGGGTGGAGAATGTGGCCAGAAAGGCAGATGTCCTCTAAGGGTGAAAACAAAGTTCCTGGGCGAAGGAAATGTGAGAAAAGGACAAAGAGGAATGAAGAGGGTGCATCAGCGTGTGAAACGCAACAAGGCACACAGCGCATGTGCACTGTGTAGAGCACAGGGGCTGCGGGGAGGTGTTGGGAGAGATCACGCCCTGGTAAGGTGCCAGGGAGGCTGCGGAGATCGCGTGGGAGCCCCTGAGGTGAAGCCGGGAAAGCGACCCCACGACGACCCCCTGATGGCTGCGGGAGGACTGAGAAGCCTCCTTCCCCAACATCTTAAAGAAAAAAATTAATCCAAGAGGTACTGGTTTTAGGTGCTGCCTCTTTTATCTTTTGCTTAGATTTTGGAAGAGTTTAAAATTTTCCTCTTTGCCTTTAGATTCTCTCCCCTTGTATCCGACATTAATTAAGCACCTACTGTGTACTAGATGCTGGTACTAGGACCACAAAAGGGAAGACCCCTATTAAACGCATGTGCATCATTACAGAGGTTTGCACAATTTACTTTGGGGGGCAGGAAGAAAGAACTGGCACGGGGAGAAGGGAAGGTTACGCAGGAAAGGCATGTCTGAACAGGGTTTAGAAGGCTGAATTTTTGGCAGGTGGCATAAGAGTCAGGTGGGGAAGAGAACATTCTAGAAGAAACAGCAGGTCTTAGGCATGGAGTATGAAAAGACATGCTTCTGTGACTAACATAACAAAACTATTTGGACAAAGTTATTTATCCTTCCTAACTCTAAGTTCCTCTTGAATAAAAAGAAATAGTGACAGCAATATAGCAATGTGTCCAATCAGTGGATTATAAAACACACTTCAAAGGCAAAATAACATCCTCACACCCAAAAGGTAAATGCTATAATAACTCAGGTGAACTGTGTTCTTGGAAAAGGAGCTTAGAACAGTTTATCCCAATGTTGATTCTAGTTTTGGCTTCATGGAGTCTCATTCATTCTTCTGACCTCTACCCCTGACTATAATTATTTTTTCAAGGAACTAGACCAACAGGACCCAAGGGAGAGTATCAAAGGCACAACAAAGGAAAATGAGGACAACCCAATACCCGGAAAAGAAACAAGTAATTCATGGACTCACAATAGGCCACAAACTAGATGACTGTCAGGAAGAGAAGAGCAAACCTTATGATCTTAAAATGATTTCTTGTTCATTCGTATCCTCGCATCAATCTAGACTTTAAGAGATACGTGATTTTTAAATAAATGGGTACATCTGCATAATAGTATTTTGGCATTAAATTATTTGATATGACGTTCAACATGTTTCTGCAAAAACCATTCCACCATAATGCTAGAATCTAGCAGCTAGATTGACCCAACACTTCATTATGTCATTCCCTTGCTCAAAGGTTAAAAGCAACCAGATGCGGTGGCTTACACCTATAATCCCAACACTTTAGGAGTCCAAGACATGAGGATCACTTGAGCCCAGGAGTTCAAAACCAGCCTGGGCAACAGAGTGAGACCTTGTCTCTACAAAAAATAAAAACACATAGTCCCAGCTATTTGGGAGGTTGAGGTGGGAGGATCGCTTGAGCTCGGGCGGTCAAGGTGATAGTGAACTGTGATTGCACCACTGCACTCCAGCCTGTATAACAGAATGAGACTGTCTTAAAAATGAAAAGTAAAGGCCAGGCGCGGTGGCCCACATGAACCAAGAGCTTTGGAGATTGAAGTGCTTTCACATCTTTATGTGATACATATGCCCTGCAGCTATTAACCTTTCTGCAGTTTCATGTTTTGTTTTGTTTTCTTTTCCGGCCAGGTGCAGTGGCTCACGCCTGTAGTCCCAGCACTTTGAGAGGCCAAGGTGGGCAGATCACTTGAGGTCAGGAGTTTGAGATGAGTCTGGGCATCATGGCAAAACCTTGTTTCTATTAAAAATACAAAAATTAGGCCGGGCACGGTGGCTCATGCCTGTAATCCCAGCACTTTGGGAGGCCAAAGTGGGTGGTTCACCTGAGGTCAGGAGTTCAAGATCAGCCTGACCAATATGGTGAAACCCAGTCTCTACTAAAAATAGAAAAATTAGCCAGGCGTAGGGACAGGCGCCTGTAGTCCCAGCTACTCAGGAGGCTGAGACAGGAGAATCGCTTGAACCCGGGAAGCGGAGGTTGCAGTGAGCGAAGATCACGCCACTGCACTCCAATCTGGATGACAGAGCAAGACTCCATCTCAAAAAAAAACAAAAAAAAAAAAACTGGGCATGGTGGTACATGCCTATAATCCCAGTTACTCGAGAGGCTGAGGCACGAGAATTGCTTGAACCCAGGAGGCAGAGAGAGGTTGCAGTGACCTGAGATCATGCCATTGCACTCCAGCCTAGGTGACAGAGTGAGACTCTGTCTCAAAAAAAAAAAAAAAAAGTTTCCTTTTTTAAGGTTGAACAAAGGCTCATTCATTCCTTCCTTTCCCAGACTTTGACCAAGCGCCTTCTATGGGCCAAGCATTGTGCTGAGTGCTAGATATACACAGACAAGAGGTGATATACACAGATAAAAGGTGATTCTCTCCCAACATGAGTTGGGAAGACAGACATGGCTGAGGCTTGTGACAGGGCTATGCTGAAGGGACTCTGCAACAATTATCTAAGGCTACCAGAATGCAGAGTAACAACCAACCATGAAACTTCAGTGGTATACAATAAAAATCTCATTTCTCATGCATCTACGGTGGTCGCTTAGGAGGTTCTACTGATTTGGCTTGGGTTCACTGAAGTGTCTGGTGGTTAGCTGCCATTGGCTGATCTAGGATGGCCTCAGCTAGGACAACTGTGGTAATTTGGATGTGCTTCCCATGCTTTTCACCCAGCAGGCATGATCTCATGGCAGTGACTTAGACACAAGAGCAAGAACACATCCAGCTGCACAAGTTACTTTTAAGCCTCTGCTTAAAAACATCCCAACAGGCCAGACATCGTAGCTCATGCCTGTAATCTCAGCATTTTGGGAGGCCTAGGCAGGTAGATCACTTGAGATCAGGAGTTCAACACCAGCCTGTCCAACTTAGTGAAACCCTGTCTGTACTAAAAATACAAAAATTAGCCAGGCGTGGTGGCTAATTTAGCCAGGCGTGGTGGGTCCCCCGACAGTAAAGATGGTAGACTTCCAAGGGCAAAGATGAGAACAGCCACTCTGCTGAATAGTGGTCCCCAGGAGATAATTGTCTAAATCACTTCAAGTACCCACAGCCTTTTGTAGGGATTTTAAACTTGGGATTCCTTGGCATTGCATATGATTTTGTGTTTGTAAATGAGCAACTGCACATTTTTCTACTATGAACAACTGTACATTTTTCTACAGAGGTCTATATCTGTTATCAGATTTTGGAAACTCAAAAAGAAAAAGATTAGATCTCTTACTTGACTGCATGATCCAATATGGTAGCACTAGGCACGTTTCAGGTGGGCAGGGGCTACTGTTTAGTGCAGATATGGAACATTTCCATCATCACAGAGACTGCTATTGGACAGTGCTGCCTTAGAGACGTGGACTGCAGGACTTCCACAGGAAGGCCTGGATATCAGACACCAACATTCAAATTTCTTCCCAGTGCTGTGGAATGTGGTAGACCCTTGGAAGTCCAGTATCTGAATATGCTGGTTACCACCGTATACTAGTGACCAGATGATACCTTTCTTTGGCTGATGGTATTCTACCAGCATGAATTCCTAGCAAGGGAAAGATGGCAGGTGATCTGAATTACTTGGGGTTATGGTGTATTTGAGTGACCTCACTGTATTTAGGAAGGCTCTGAAAAAACATGAAAAGAACGTTAGAAAGGGCTGGAGTAAAACTACAGGAGTCCCCCTTTATCCACGGTTTTGCTTCCCAGTTTTAGCTACTCATCATCAACCACGATTTGAAAATATTAAATGGAAAAATTCCAGAAATAAACTTCATTTATTACATACTATTCTGACTATGCGTGATGAAGCCTTGCGCCATCTCACTCTGTCGTGCCAGCACCTGAATCATCTCTTTGTCCATAAAAGCAAAACTACCAACTGCCCAGTTCCAGTGCTTCCAGTTACACCTCTGCCCAAAGTCCTTCACTGGAGGAAGAGAAATTTCTCTTCTCTCTGCCAGAGAGAAACAAGAAGGGAGGAAGAGCCACACAACTGAAATCAATTCAAGGCAAGCACCACAGGTTCTTGACATTTGTGCTTAGTGGACTCAGCTGATGGAAATCGGCAAAGATCATCCCAGAGCTCACACATCCCTGCCTGCTCTCTCTCTTCCAAGGTCTGGAAAAGGAACTGGCAGCTGAGTTGTGCGGGGGTGGGGAGGTATTATTATTCGATAATAACAACCACTTTTTAACTCTTATATTGTCATAGTATTGTGTTAGGAGCTTCATGCATTAATCCTAACATTCACAACAATACTGTAAGATAGCTATTGTTACCCTTATTTAACACTGACAATATTCTAGGGCTCAAAGAGGTGGTATGACTTGCCCGGCAAGATCTTGGACTTGAAAGTCTGAGGCTTCCATTCTCCGCCACAATTTACGTTTATTCATGGGCATCCATTGTTTCAGACTCATGACAACTGTGTAAAGTAGCACAGAGTAGGTATGTGATTGGTCCAAGGGCACACAGCAAGGGAGAAGTTGTCATCTTTAATGATAACTTGTTTCTTTTTTTCTTAAATGGGATTTTTTTTTCTCCTGTACCACCAAGCCAGTACATCTATGTCCTCCCAGAAAATATTTATTACCTCTTGTAGAAAGGGTGAAGATATTGAACACGACACAGAGGCTGAGAAATGTTACCTCCCTAGACCCAGGGTGGAGTGAGCAGGCAGGTGCAATGCAAGAAATAACTTTCACATTTTCTCCTCAGAGATAAGATAAGGTCTAGGAATCAGGTTTGAGATTTTGTAGCCTGTCCGGTTGTAAGTGTCAAGAAATTTCCCTATCAGCCTCATCTACTAGCTCTCCCTGGGTCTCTCTCCCTCTTTCTTTCCCTTTTTTCCCCCCTCCCTACTCTCCCCCAAGGGAGTTGACCTTCACAGTTGCCTTTCAGGAGTCAACATTCCAGGATGCCTCCAGTCTAGGGGAAAATGCTTCCTCCTTTGCTTCTCCCAGCCCACCTCAAGCAGTCTCCCCACCCCTCGAGTCTCACCAGTGTTAAAGCTGTTACTTTCACAGCTTCCTGGGAGCGAGTGCTTTCTCAAGCCCATCTTGCAAGGTGGGTCCTTTTTTGTTTTTGGCAGAAGGGAGAGGACAGTGAAATGTGCTCCGAGTAGGGACGGTTATGCAAAAGCAAGCAGGAGGAGGAAGCCAAGAGGGGAGCTGGTGAGTCAGAGGAGAAAAGCGCACGGCCCGGCTAGCAGTGAGCCTCTCAAAAGCAGCAGGGAAGCCCAAGCCACAAGGTAAGGAGAGAATTTCTGTGTACGACTCCAATGCAGAGCCATTATCCCAGAGCTGCTTGAGCAAGAGTAACAGATAACCTCTGGCAGCTAAGCTGGAGATTACAGTGGCAAAGGCGGTTTGCGTAGAGGGGATAAATCAGATCACCTGGGGAATTTTCTGGGTAAACTAAAACACAAGCTGCTCACCAGCAGCCCCGAGCCCCACCAGCTCTATCCCTAAATGGGTCCAAAAGAGCCCAGAAAGCAGGTCAGGCTGTTCTGATGTATATTTTGTAGATGGTCCCCTGGTGCAACAGACTAGTTCAGATCCCGGCTTTGGAGCTCACATTTCTGTACTTCCTGCAGCTTCTCCTCTGTTTTCTGCTGGGGAGTGGAAGGCAGGAGGTGTAAGGAACTGTAGGTTTTCTCTAGCTCCGGTGAGGGATAGTGTGACCATTGAAAACTCTCAGCCCTGGGACCCCCAAAACCTGGGTTCTGATCCAGAAAGGGCTATTATCCCGGATGAGCCAATCAATTAAAATTTAGTTTATTTATTCTGAAAAATGAGGAAATGGCTCATCACTGTCTAAAATATCTAACTGGATCATTATCATAATTGCAGCTAAAAGGGCTTTAAAAATGTGGAACGCCATGCCCATGTGCAATATGATTAAGTTATGGCGCCAGCATATCAGCTAAGGTAGAAGATACGTCTATCTTGCATGGCCTTGGACAAGTTTGAAACTTCTAATTGGAACTGAAATACTTTTCTATGTGTAAAATAAATGTAATATTGTCGATGAAGAGTCAGACTCTGTGACATATTTGAAGAGATTTATTCTGAGCCAAATATGAGTGACCATGGCCCATGACACAGCCCTCAGGAGGTCCTGAGAACATGTATCCAAGGTGGTCAGGGTGCAGCTTGGTTTTATATACTTTAGGGAGACATGAGACTTTAATCAAATACATTTAAGAAATACATCTGGCCAGGTGCAGTGGCTTGCGCCTGTAATCCCAGCACTTTGGGAAGCTGAGGCAGGTGGATCACCTGAGGCCGGGAGTTCAAGACTTGCCTGACCAACATGGCGAAAAATACCAAAAAAAATTAGCCGGGCAAGGTAGCAGTCACCTGTACTGCCAGCTACTTGGGAGGTGGAGGCAGGAGAATCGCTTGAACCTGGGAGGTGGAGTCCACAGTGAGCTGAGATCCTGCCATTGCACTCTAGCCTGGGCAACAAGAGCAAAACTCCATCTCAAAAAAAAAAAAAAAAAGAAAGAAAGAAAGAAAGAAAAAAAGTATGGGTGGGAGGTTCCAGCTTATAGGTAGATTTAAAATTTTTCTAGTTGACAGTTGGTTGAGTTTATCTAAGGACCTGAGATCAATAGAAAAGAGTGTCTGGATTAAGATAACGGATTGTGGAGACCCAAGTTCTTATTTGCAGAGGAAGCCTTCAGGTAGTAGGCTTCAGAGAGAACAGGTTGTAACATGTTTCTTATCAGACTTAAGGTCTGTGTTGGTGTTAATGCTGGAGAGGTATAATGAGGCATGTCAGACCCCCACTTCTTGTCATGGCCTGAAACAGTCTCTCAAGTTAAATTTTAAAAAGACCCCTGGCTGAGCACAGTGGCTCACGGGTATAATCCCAGCACTATTAGGAGACTGAGGCAGTGGATCACTTGAGGTCAGGAGTTCGAGACCTGCCTGGCCAACATGGTGAAACCCCGTCTCTACTAAAAATACAAAAAATTAGCCAGGCATGGGATTACACGGGCGCGTGCCTATAATCCCAATTACTCGGGAGGCTGAGGCAGGAGAATCACTTGAACCTGGGGAGTCGAGGTTGCAGTGAGCCGAGATCATGCCACTGCACTCCAGCCTGGACAACAGAGCAAGAATCCATGTCAAAAAAAAAAAAACAGAGTCCTGGCTGAGGAGGAAGTCCTTTCAGATGGTTGGGGGGGACTTAGAATTTTATTTTTGGTTTATAGTATCTTGCTCAATCTTCCTTTCTGGGTCTCATATAGTAAAAAAAACACTGTACAATATATGTTCACCTGTCATTTGTTGATAGATGTTCCTTGAGCACCTCCTATGTGCCATGCACTGTCCTTGGCACTAGTGACACAGCCCTGGTGGGACCCAGGTCCAATCCTCCTGACACTGTCTGGGGAGAGTCTAGGCACCTTCGTGGTTCCTGTGCCAAACATAGATTCTCCCTTCTCACCACCTCTTTGGTGGTGTTTTCAAGATCCTAAGGTTCTGTTGACTCCTCAGAAATGGCTGTCCTTTGTGTTTTAAGATGATACCGCTCACCCATCATTGGGGCAACATGTTTTTAAATTAATTTTTTGGGGTGGTGATGATGGAATGTGCTGAGGTTGGGTTTTTTTGTTTTGTTTTTGTTTTTTGTTTTGCTTTGTCAGCCTAGTAACTGAGCTGATTCCAGCAAGGTAGCCTGTCACCCAGCAATGAGGTTTTTATGTTTTAAATGTTTTCTAAAACTAATTTTCATACAGGTAGGGAAAAATAATTTCCCTCCTGGTTTTAATTAATGCATGCCTGGTATAGTAACTGTTTTTTGGACTGAGGGTTACTGTGCCATATTGCATCTAACCCATGCCTCTGACTTTATTAGTAGCTTGGTCCAAGTAACTGAGACGGCATGGGTTATGTGCTCACTGCTCCATGCAGTAGCCTAAATTTTAGTCAGTGATGCTGAAGAGTGTCCCGTGTGCATTTCAGAAAGGGATACTTACGTTTCATTCTCTTAAAGGAGCTCCTTTGGTTTTCTGCTTTCTAGCAATTGCTGTGCGGTTTTTTTGGTTTTTTGGTTTTTTTTGAGATGGAGTTTCGCTCTGTCGCCCAGGTTAGAGTGCAGTGGCGCAATCTTGATCAGGAGATTGAGCCCGCTCATCTATTTACTCACTTACTCATTTATTTAGCAAGTGTTTAATGAGCCGAGCCCTGATCATTTGTAGAACTGTTATTTACCTGTAAGATAAGACACAGCCTTTCCCTTAAGCTATAGCGGCCCAGAGAAAAGAGAGGCATTTATACAGCCTTTTACTGTCAAGATGGAAGGCTGCTAACAGAAGGTCTGGGAAACAAATTAATCTCAGGAGGGGGCCGGTTGCGGTGGTTCACACCTGTGGTCCCAGGACTTTGGCAGGCCCAGGCGGGCGGATCACCTGAGATCAGGAGTTCGAGACCAGCCTGACCAACATGGCAAATCCCCGTTTCCACTAGAAATACAAAAATTAGCTGGGCGTGGCTATAATCCCAGCTACTCGGGAGGCTGAGGCAGGAGAATCACTTGAACCCAGGAGGTGGAGGTTGCGGTGAGCCGAGATGGTGCCATTGCACTCCAGCCTGGGTGACAGAGCAAGACTCTGTCTAAAAAATAAAATTAAAACAAAAAAATCTCAGGAGGAAGAGACAGAATTTCTTTCAGGGAGAAGGCAGGCTGTGGTCAGATTCTTGAAGGAACAGTGGCTGTCCTGCAAAAATCTCAGGGCTTTTAAATCACAGGGCAAGTTTGGAAGAACTGAAAGTTGGGAGCCTAAGGCACTAAAACAGAGAGGAGTGATGCAAAATCAAGACTAGGCCATGAAGGACCCCAGGTGCAAAGCGTGGGGATGTTTATTTAATCCCATATACACTGGAAATTTATTGAAGGATTTTTAAGCAGGAAGTTGATAGACTTGTGCTTTAAAAAGATACTTTTGGCCAGGTGCAGTGGGATTACATTACACCTGTAATCCCAGCACTTTGGGAGGCCAAGGCTGGAAGGTGGCTTGAGGCCAGGAGTTTGACAACAGCCTGGGCAATATAGCGAGGTCCAGTCTCTAGTGAAAAATAAAAAAATTATCTGGGTGTGATTGGACACACCTGTGATCCCAGCTACTGGGGAGGCTGAGACAGGAGGATCGAGAATCACTTGAGGCCAGGAGTTCAAGGCTGCAATGAGCTATGATCACACCACTGTACTCCATCCTGGGTGACAGAGTGAGACCCTGACTCTAAAAAAAAAAGAAAACAAAAAGATTTTGGGCCAGGCGTGGTGGCTCACACCTGTAATCCCAGCACTTCGGGAGGCTGAGGCTGGTGGATCACTTCTGGTTAGGAGTTTGAGACCAGCCTGGCCAACATGGCGAAACCCTGTCTCTACTAAAAACACAAAAATTAGCTGGGCATGGTGGCAGACGCCTGTAATCCCAGTCACCTGGGAGGCTGAGGCACGAGAATCACTTGAACTCAGGAGGCAGAGGTTTCAGTGAGCTGAGATCACTGACAGAGTGAGACTCCATCTCAAAAAAAACAGTAATTTTTTTAAAAATGAAAAAGGTAGTTTTGGGCAGCCGTGGGTGATGGGGAGATGCTGAGAGACAGAATAGAAAGGTCGACGTCAAAGGCCACCCTAGAGACGAACAGCTGGGAATTCTGGCAATGGGAGAGCGGGATTCGAGGACACTATTGAAGAGTCCCCTTCCATGAAGCGCCCTGACTCGCATCACCTCGCTTCTGCCCAGGCCCAGGAGCATCTGCCTCTGCTGCTCATTATAGTCTTCAGAAACGAGTTTTGCCCAAGATACATCCTAAAGTATCCCCTGGCTCTCCGGCCAGCCCATCATGTGTCGTCTAGATCCTCATGTGTCTTGAGGCTCAGTGACAAGGGATGGAACTTGCTTCACAAAAGCTACGCTTTCTAGCCAGGGCAAGTGCTCCCAGAAAGAAAAATAAGTCAGAGGATTTCCACGGGAGTGCCTCAGAACCGTGGACAACTAACACCTGAGGACAACTGGGGGCAGTTAGAAGGCCCAGCTCCAGCTTGGGGAGGAAATGGGCTTCAGGCCAGCAGCAGTTGGCAGGCAAGGAGGGCCCATAGCCATCAAGCCCCCGCACAGGACACAGAACTGGCCCCAAGTTGGATGGAGGAAGGGAGGGTGTCACTTTGAAAGGTCTATTCTCCTAATCCCTAGGAAATGTTAGCGTTTTCCTAATTATAAGCCCTGCTTATAAAATTCTATCACCATTTCCTTATAAGTGTATACAGGTTAAGTTCTTCTCATTTTCCTCTCCTTTTGGTTTTGCTCCATTGCTTCCTATTTTTGTTCCAAACTTTTTCTCGTACTCACATTGCCCTTAGGAGAAGTCTCTTGCTAAAGTCACCTCTTCAGTCTTTGCGGGGAGGAAGGATATCCTTGGACCATGATCAATAATAGCCTAGTTTCTAATCATTTTCCTCTTGCACTCAAGTTTTAAGAACTAGGAGCACATCCTAGCTGGTTCTGTTCTTTTTTTTTTTTTTTTTTTTTCCTTTGAGATGGAGTCTTGCTCTGTAACCCATGTTGAAGTGCAGCGGTACGATCTCGGCTCACTGCAAGCTCTGCCTCCCTGGTTCACGCCATTCTCCTGCCTCAGCCTCCTGAGTAGCTGGGACTACAGGTGCCCGCCACCATGCCTAGCTAATTTTTTGTATGTTTAGTAGAGACAGGGTTTCACCGTGTTAGCCAGGATAGTCTCGATCTCCTGACCTCATGAGCTACCCACCTCGGCCTCCCAAAGTGCTGGGATTACAGACGTGAGCCACCACGCCCAGCCTAGCCGGTCCTGTTCTAATCTACAGGGCTAAGACTACAGGGCAGGAATTACCACTCATTGACATTTTCCTGCCATATAGCAAGTGATTTTCAGGCATGCAGGTGAGATGATCCTCACTGGATCTTTTTGGCACATCCAGAGGAAAAGCAGTTATTATGAATGCAAGAAAAGGGGTTTTTCTGCTATTGCCACCCAAGGTTTGGCTTGAGTCATTTCATACTTCCCAGAAGGTTCAGGGGACTTCCAAGGAAAACCCACGAACTGGCAAAGCATGCTCTCCCTTCAGGAAGAAAGCTATAAGGGCCAAGAGTCTCCTTTGTGGCTGCCCAGTTTCTCTCCTAAAATCCACTCTCGCAGGTCTCTGGAGCCCTGGACATAGATAATAGTTTCTGATCAGTATGAAGGCTGCCTTCATACATGTGTGATCTTACATACATGTGTGATGGTTTGTGAACATAAAGGTCATCACTGAAGCATGTGAAATGGCAAAAGACTGGAAACAACTTGTAAGCCCATCAATGAGGAAACTGATTAAATAAACTGTGGTTAGTCCATATAATACTTCTTCGAAGCAACAAGGAACGAGGAACTGCTTTACAAGCTGCCCTGGAATGCTCCCTAAGACATATTGACAACTAAAAATGAAGGGCAGCACAGAACAGATAACTTGAATTTTTTTTTTTTTACATTTTAAAGAGGAAAAAAATTAAGAACACATACACATTTGAATGTTCTTGTGTACACATAAAGCAACTGAAAAGACACATTAAAAAATGAACTTAGGCCAGACACAGTGGCTCACACCTGTATAATCCCAGCACTTTGGAAGGCCGAGGCAGGCAGACCACTTGAGGTCAGGAGTTCGAGACCAGCCTGGCTAACATGGTGAAACCTCGTTTCTACTAAAAATACAAAAATTAGCTGGGCGTGGTGGTGTGTGCCTGTAGTCCCACCTACTTATAAGGCTGAGGCAGAAGAATAGCTTGAACCCGGGAGACGGAGGTTTCAGCAAACCAAGATCACACCACAGCACTCCAGCCTGGGCAACAGAGCACGTCTCTATCTCAAAACAAAAACAAAAACAAAAAAAACTTAGTTGCTATCTGGGGCAAGATGAGAAATGGGCAGGTGAGGTCAGGTCCTGGAAATAGACTTTTCACTGTACACTGATGACAAAACGCCAGCTAGCAGATACATAGCAGCTGTCAGTACGAAAAGAAGAGAGGACTGATTTGTCAGCTAGTAAAATTCTTAGGTTTTCTTTCCTCTGGAAAAATACTATGACCCCTTTAAAGATATGTCACTACCCATGTTGACAAATAGCTCTAGAAGTTCCTAATTTCTGACTACAGGCCTCCCTCACAGGCACAAGTGCTTCTCATAAGATTTCCTCTCCTGGCTGGGCGCGGTGGCTCACGCCTGTAATCCCAGCACTTTGGGAGGCTGAGGCGGGCGGATCACAAGGTCAGGAGATCAAGACCATCCTGGTCAACATGGTGAAACCCCGTCTCTACTAACATACAAAAATTAGCCGAGCCTGGTGGCGTGAGCCTATAGTGCCAACTACTCAGGAGGCTGAGGCAGGGGAATCACTTGAACTCGGGAGCAGCAGGTTGTAGTGAGCCGAGATCACGCCACTGCACTTTAGCCTGGCGACAGAGCAAGACCCCGTCTCAAAAAAAAAAAAAAAAAAGATTTCCCCTCTGCAGTGACATATGTTAAAAGCCTGGGGTGTGTCAGGCTGGGCTGCAGGCTGGCAGGCACTTTTCTCCTTCCTGCATACAGAATCTGAGAAAACACTTGTTTTAAATTCCAAGTCTGTAGATACTTTTCAAAACAATTCGTATCATGTGACTATTACCTATTAAAAACTTTTTAGGCTGAGCATGGTGGCTCATGCCTGTAATCCTAGAACTTTGGGAGATTGAGGCAGGAAGATTGTTTGAGGCCAAGAATTCAAGATCAGCCTGAGCAACATTTTTTTTTTTTCTTTTTTGAGATGGAGTTTTGCTCTTGTTGCCCAGGCTGGAGTACAATGGCACAATCTCGGCTCACTGCAATCTCCACCTTTCGGATTCAGGTGATTCTCCTACCTCAGCCTCCCAAGTAGCTGGGATTACAGGCACCAGCCACCATGTCCAGCTAATTTTTGTATTTTTAGCAGAGAGAGGGTTTCACCATGTTGGCCAGGTTGGTCTTGAACTCTTGACCTCATGTGATCCACCTGCCTCGGCCTCCAAAAGTGTTGGGACTACAGGTATGAGCCACTGTGCTCGGCCATGAGCAACATTTCAAGACCTCATCTCTGCCAAAAATAAATAAATAAATAAATAATAAAAACTTTTTTAAAAAATGGTATAAGACCCGCCACCACAAAAATAGCTGACCCCCAAATCCAGCCCCAGTTACCATCTGGAAATCTAGCCTCTATTTTTTACTAAAGCCAGAAGGGAGAATTTCTTGTGTATATGGTGATATACAAATAAATGCCTTACTACTACTATGAATATTTTACTATGTGCAATAGCTATTCTCTCTCCCAATAGTTATTTATGTCAGAAGGTCATCCAGAATGACAAAGTCATGTGGGAAGGAGGTTAAAATCTCCCTTGGAATAACATGCTAGCATAGCACTGGGAACCATGGCCCTTTCACACAAAGCAAGCCCTGATTGCAAAATGTTGCCTTCAGTCAGTATGAGACTCCGTACGAATCACAAAGTGAGACTCCTTTCTCTAGATATTTACTGTCTATCAACTGGAAAACCATCTTAATATACTTATTTTTTTGTTGTTTTGTTTTATTTGTGGGTTTTTTTGGAGATGGAGTCTCAGCCTTTCACCCAGGCTGGAGTGCAGTGGCGTGATCTCAGCTCACTGCAACCTCTGTCTCCCAGGTTCAAACGATTCTCCTGCCTCAGCCTCTCAAGTAGCTGGGACTATAGGCATGCGCCAACACACCCAGCTAATTTTTGTATTTTTGGTAGAGACAGGGTTTTGCCATGTTGGCCAGGCTGGTCTCAAACTCCTGACCTCAAGTGATCTGCCCAGCTCAGTTTCCCAAAGTGCTGGGATTACAAGCATGAGCCGCTGCGCCTGGCCTTAATGTATTTATTTTGTTGGACCAAGATACTTTACTGTCACCTACAAAAAAACATTTTGAAAATACATATCTAAATTCTTGATGGGATGGCACTCCCTAGGGTTGTGTGACACATGCTTGCCCAACTCTACTGAGCTGCCCTGAGTAGGCTGTCCCACGTAATCAAGCATGCCTCAAGCAGCAGTGTGGGAGTCATGGGTCACAAGTATCACCAGTAAGAGTGACACAGCTCTGAGATCTGTAGCACTTAGGTTGGCTTGCCATGCTTTCTTAGAGTTGGCAGGTAAGGAGACTCTAATAGCTCAAATAACTCTAATTCAGCTCAAATAGAGTCAGACAGTTTATTACCTACAGATACAAGGTCAACATTGGATCAACTCCCCATGGCCTTGGTCCCACGGGATGACACCAAATCAGAAGGATTTGCTATCTAGGGCAGGGTGAGAAATGGGCAGGTGAGGTCAGGTGCTAGAAGTAGACTTTTCACTGTACACTGATGGCAGAACACCAGCTAGCAGATAAATAGGTGACAGGCACCATGAGCACCTGGCTCTGCCTTTGAGGAGACAATTCCAACTAAAGCCAAGCAGCTGTACAGCCTGCAGCCCTATCCTTTGAGGGACTGGAGTGGAAAGTCCTGTGCTTAATTGCAGTGAGGGAGGGAGATGAGACACAGTCTTGGCTGCGGTCTCCCTTATGATGGAGGGATGAGTAAGCAGTGGCCTCGAGGCAGTTCTCCACTAGGTGGCTTATGTCCCTCTGTTTCTGCAGGAATCACAAGGCATTCAACCAAGACTTGAGTTAGACTGAGGTGAAGCCTCCCCTACATGGCCTGTCTGAAGACATCCTTGTCGGCAGGGCACCATGATGGAGCCATTTCCTTATGTTGATTAAATATGGCTCAGTTCAGATATTTTTGGTAAACCAATGGGCAAGGCGGCTTGGTTTAGAAAGACCAGGAAAGAGGAATTAAAGACCCTGAAGGAGAATGTATCAACACACTATGTGTAACGGACAGGAAATGATGTGGAGAGGAATTGGCGCCACTGTTGGCAGGAATCCTCTGGTTTCCCATGTTGCTCCTTGGTGGAGGGTCAGAGAGCAGGTGGCTTTGGCCAGAAGGGGAATAGAAGGCAAACAGTAAAACAGCAGCCCAACTCCACCCTTTCTATTTGTTCCTTAAAGGTCTGCCACTTCAGCACAATGCTACTGCCTAAAAAAATGAAGCTCCTGCTATTTCTGGTTTTCCAGATGGCCATCTTGGCTCTATTCTTCTACATGAACAGCCACAACATCAGCTCCCTGTCTATGAAGGCACAGCCCAAGCGCATGCACGTGCACGTGCTGGTTCTGTCTTCCTGGCGCTCTGGCTCCTCTTTTGTGGGGCAGCTTTTTGGGCAGCACCCAGATGTCTTCTACCTGATGGAGCCTGCCTGGCATGTGTGGATGACCTTCAAGCAGAGCACCGCCTGGACGCTTCACATGGCAGTGCGGGATCTGATACGGGCCGTGTTCTTGTGTGACATGAGCGTCTTTGATGCCTACATGGAACCTGGTCCCCGGAGACAGTCCAGCCTCTTCCAGTGGGAGAACAGCCGGGCCCTGTGTTCCGCACCTGCCTGTGACATCATCCCACGAGAAGAAATCATCCCCCAGGCTCACTGCAGGCTCCTGTGCAGTCAACAGCCCTTTGAGGTGGTGGAGAAGGCCTGCCACTCCTACAGCCACGTGGTGCTCAAGGAGGTGCGCTTCTTCAACCTGCAGTCCCTCTACCCGCTGCTGAAAGACCCTTCCCTCAACCTGCACATCGTGCACCTGGTCCGGGACCCCCGGGCCGTGTTCCGTTCCCGAGAACGCACAAAGGGAGATCTCATGATTGACAGTCACATTGTGATGGGGCAGCATGAGCACAAACTCAAGGAGGAGGACCAACCCTACTATGTAATGCAGGTCATCTGCCAAAGCCACCTGGAGATCTACAAGACCATGCAGTCCTTGCCCAAGGCCCTGCAGGAACGCTACCTGCTCGTGCGCTATGAGGACCTGGTCCGAGCCCCTGTGGCCCAGACTTCCCGAATGTATGAATTTGTGGGGTTGGAATTCTTGCCCCATCTTCAGACCTGGGTGCATAACATCACCCGAGGCAAGGGCATGGGTGACCACGCCTTCCAAACAAATGCCAGGGATGCCCTAAATGTCTCCCAGGCTTGGCGCTGGTCTTTGCCCTATGAAAAGGTTTCTCGACTTCAGAAAGCCTGTGGCGATGCCATGAATTTGCTGGGCTACCGTCACGTTAGATCTGAACAAGAACAGAGAAACCTGTTGCTGGATCTTCTGTCTACCTGGACTGTCCCTGAGCAAAACCACTAAGAGGGTTGAGAAGGCTTTGCCTCCACCTGGGTGTCAGCCTCAGTCGCTTTCTCTGAATGATTCTGAGCCTTGCCTACATCTCTGAGCCTTAACAACATGTCTGTGGGTATCACACTGAGTGTGAGTTGTGCCCACACATACTCAAGCAGAAGGATTTTTGTGTCCATGCTTGTGTCTAGAAAACAGACTCGGGAACCTTATGTGAGCAGCACATCCCACCAGTGAAACAGGGTGTTGCTCTTCTTCTTTTCTTGATCTTCCTGTCTGGGCAGACTTCAGAGACTTTGTGGCCTGGAGCCCTATTAAGCATGACACGGTATCAGTGGAATTGATCCATAAACCTCCCTGTCCACATCTTGCCCAGTGGGGAATGGATCTTTCACCAAAGAGCTCACCAGCATTTTCCACAGAGATGCAAATTCTGAGCCCTCGGAGTTCCCAGTGGATTCAAGGAAGGAAGTGGGAACAAGGTTGGATGCCTACTTGTGAGCTTGATCATCACAGCTATCGGTAATCAGAAATATGAAACAAAATCTCTGCACAAAAGAGCAAGCTCTTAAGTTCACAGGGTGCCTGGGCTGCATTTGAATATCACTTCCCCTCTGCATTTTCCTATCACATAGGAGACTTTGACCTGTGAAGCTGCCATCTGTTAATACTAAAATTCCAAAATAAGATTCTGTTTAGAATGTCCCTTTTTATACTTCTTAATTATTAGCAGTAAATGTTCATTCTTATGGGATCCTAAGCTAAGAATAGATGTAATCATCTTTATTGGTTTTTTAAAACACCTTTGCTATTATCTATCACCCATTTATATGGAAAATTGCTAAGATAATGTTTGGTTTCAGATGATGAACTAAGTCTATGCCCTCTCAAGAAATGGTGGAAAACAGACAATCAGCAGCTAAGCCCTTTCTTTCTTGTGTGAGGTATAAGTTGTGATAATGCCATATGTGTCACCCTAGGGTCTGGGCAGAGAGTTCTTTTACTCTGATCCCTCAGCCAGAGGACCTCAGTTCTAGTATGACTGGTGCTATTTCGCTCCTCCTGGCCACTTCTCCCAATAAGAAAAGTTGTTACTACCAATCTTGGCAGGAGCCCCCAGATGTAGTTTTACAATAGAATCTCACCTGTTAAAAAATGCAGATTGCCAGGCACTACCTCAAATCTGCTAGAATCAGAATCCCCCAGTATGGGGGCTGGAGTTCTGGTGACTCTTCCATGGCTAGCCTGGCACTAGCGCACCTTGCACCAGGCAGCAACACTGTTCGCCTTCTTGCTCCAAGAAAGGTGACTCTTCCACAAACGCAGAGTATGTATGCCACTTGCTCTTGACACGGGTGATGTCCGTGTGTTAGAAAGAATAGAAGGAAGCTCCCTATATGTCTGGAATTCTGTGGACCTCTGAGTCCTGACTTTTTAAATATCTCACTTTGTCCAAGTCTGAGAGATTGTGTCATTTTCTCTTTCTTTTTGTTGCCACCTTTTGACGAGCTTCATAAAGCGTCCTGGATGTCGGGTCAGAACTCTTGCACTCCATTCGGCCGAGTAGTGATTGAGCTTCTCCACTGCCTGAGATACTTCAGTAGCTACTTTTCCCAGCTGGGTCTCTTGAAGTTAATTTACATGTGGCTTTAAAGAAGCTAATTTAATCTAATGTCCAAATCTTTAAAAACTCCTAAGAGCCTAGGATCTCCCAGGCAAACGCTTGCCTCTACAAGGCAAATGTTGACCCCCTAAACAATGTCAGAGTAAAATTTCCCAGCATTAAAAATAAAACCAGAACAGCAGATGACGGTGTGAACACAGTGAAGAGGGCCAGTGAGGAAAGAGACAGTGGTAGACTCAACTACCTCTGATTTCCCTTCTGAAAGTCTGGTCTCTGTCTGAATTGTTTTAAAGTTAGTAACCTCTTTATGAGCCATCCCTATGTGATGCCTGCTTGTCCTTCTCCAAAAAGATCACCCCATCCTGATACAAGAAAAGAGACTAGCCACACAGAAGTCTCAGAGTTATTCAAGATCCACTTTAGAACAGCTTTAAATTGCCTGCATTCCAAGTCTGAGATATCCAATGAGGTCCAGAATCTAAGAGCCACACCCTTGAAGAAAATATCTGTGCTCTCTGATAGAGTAGCCACTAGCCACAAATAGTTGTTTAGATTTAAGTTAATTAAAATTTAATAAATTCTTAGCTCCTCAGTCACACTAGCCACATTTCAAGGACGCAATAGCCACGTGAGGCTAGTGGCTACTATATTGGACAGCATAGATATAATGTCCACCATTGCAAAAGTTTGATTGGACAACTCTGGTCTAAATTCATTTTTATATGTGTGTCATCTAATCCCTCATTCAACCCCATCCTCCTAGGCCAAAAAGTCTAAAGAATATATAATATCATGGCATTTTTATATAGCATAGAGTGCATAATATAAAATCATGCTATATAGGCTGGTTGTGGTGGCTCATGCCTGTAATTCCAGCACTTTGGGAGGTCAAGGTGGGCAGATCACTTGAAGTTAGGAATTTGAGACCAGCCTGGCCAACATGGACAAACAATGTCTCTACTAAAAATACAAAAAATTAGCCAGGTATGGTGGTGCACACCTGTAATCCCAGCTGCTCGGAATGCAGAGGCAGGAGAATTGCTTGAACCCAGGAGGCGGAGGTTGCAGTGAGCTGAGACAGCGCCTCAGCACTCTAGCCTGGGTGACAGAACAAGACTGCCTAAAAAAAAAAAAAAAAAAAAAAAATGCTACATAATCTTAAAAGCCTGACCCAGTGTTGAACAAGACTGCAGTGAACAATGGCACAGTCTCTTGTTGAAGTGTTCAGGAGGCTGGAACTGGGATTCAGTGGTGAGAGTGGCAACAATTGTGACATACGAGGCATCTGGGGACATGAGAACTGGTGACAAGCATACAGGATGGTGTTCTAATTCAGAGACATCTGTCCCATCCCCAACCCCCAACAACAGAAAGGTGTTTCCACCTCAGCCTGTCTAGCTGCATAGAGTCTGTACATGAGTTTAAACCCAGATTAGGGGTGAAATGATCAAATTTCTCAAAGCTAATTTTTAGGGTTTAGGGAATGAGCCTCTCTCAAGTCTAATGTAACCGTAACATCCTGAATTGCCTAATTGCAATGCAGCAATAGATTTCTTTACAAAATGCCAAACTAGGCAACTGCTCCAAGTCCTACTGTTTGCAATTGGGAGTCAGGGAGTGGAGGTCTCAAAATTTATAAATAATTATCTGGATGGTGAAAAGAGAATAGGTTTTAGGCAAAGGGGTGTCAACAGTAACTTAACTACGTTTCTATCTATAGTTACTATGTGGCTTCATTTTCTTTCTTTCTGTTTGTTTGTTTGTTTTTTGAGATGGAGTCTCGCTCTGTCACCCAGGCTAGAGTCCTGTGGCATGACCTCTGCTCACTGCAACCTCTGCCTCCTGGGTTCAAGCAATTCTCCCTGCCTCAGCCTCTCGAGTAGCTGGGATTACATGCATCCGCCACCACGCCTGACTAATTTTTGTATTTTTTAGTACAGACGGGGTTTCGCCAGGTTGGTCAGGCTGGTCTTGAACTCCTGACCTCAGGTGATCCGCCTACCTTGGCCTCCCAAAATGCTGGGATTACAGGCCGTGTAATGCTAGGATTACAGACCGTACCCAGCCGTGGCTTCATGTTCTATAGAATGAGAGCAGTTGCTAAGTTTTTAATACACTTTCATTAAAACTACATTTTTTCAGCTTATGAATAGTGGTTATGGAGAGAGAGAGAATCAATGTCTGTTAATTTTTATGCAAAAATCTGCCATTGAATTGTCTGTAATATGTTTCTCAAAATATCATTTATAATTTACTATGTGATTTATACCCAAGCTAAATATAAATTAACTTCATTAACTATGTACATTATCATGACTCTGTTGAATTACTTTCACAGACCAACAAAGCAAAAGTAAAAATGAACTCTGAGTGACCTAGTCCAATTAACAATAGACCTCTGATAGGCATTAGTTGAGGGTCTCCAACACGCTGCCCCTTGTGTCAAGGGTTATGCCCCACTTCTGGATAAAGGTCCCTGGTCATTCAGAGAAAGGATTTTTTGTGTTTTTTGTTTTGTTTTGTTTTGCTTTGTTTTTTTCAATGCAGTGACAAGGAAAAGTGTAACCAATAACCAGAGTAAGGAAATTTGAATACACCACTCAGCTAAGGGATGTTTTCATTTTTTCCACACAACTAATAGGTATCTACTATATGCCTAGGAGTCTTCTAGGTGCTGTGGATATGGCAGCAAACACAACAGGCAAAGCCTCTCCTTTCATACAACAGACATTTTAGTCTGTTGCGGGCAAGAGAACAAAAAATATATGTCAGATGCTAAGTACTATGAAGAAAAATAAAGGGAAGGGGCTTGGCAGTGAAGGAGGGTGCTATTCTACAGAAGCAATAGGAGACCTCTTCGCAGAGAAAGTGAGATTGCAGCAGAGACCCCCTCCAAGTAAGGGAGTTTTTGCCATGCAGAGATCTGGGAACAGAGTGCCCCAGGAGATGCCAAGTCAATATGGACAGAATCAATGAGTCTAATGAGAACCTATTGTGTGCTTGGTACTGTGCTGCGCCCCCTGGAGGATAAGGAAGTAGAACCATGACAGTAAGAGGAGAGGTTATGCACTTGTGAGCACTTGGGCACTGGAACCGTGCTGTCTGGGTGACTCCGCTATTACCAGCTAGGTGATCTCAGGCAAGTTCCTCAACATCCCCATGTCTTAAATCCCTCAAGTATAGAATGGGTGGAATAACAGCAGGATGACTCCTTGGAGTTGCTGGGAGGGCCAATGAGTCAATGTGTGGAACATCCTTAGCGAGCACTCACTCAGCATTAGCTGTGACTGTCATAGTTACGATGCTTTTCTCCCATTTCTGATCTGAACCCCTCTATGGCATTTCTGATCATACTGAAATGATGAGATTTATACTTCCTGATCTTTTAGGTTCTCTACCTACAACAGTGGTTCTCAACTGGAGGCAATTTTGTTCCACAGGGAACACCTGACAATGTCTGGAGACATTTTTATTTTATTATTATTATATTATTATCATTATTATTATTTATTATTTTTGAGATGGAGTCTCACTCTGTCACCCAGGCTGGAGGGCAATGATGTGATCTCGGCTCACTGCAACCTCCACCTCTCAGGTTCAAGCAATTCCCCTGCCTCAGCCTCCTGAGTTGCTGGGACTACAGGTGTGCACCACCATGCCTGGCTAATTTTTGTATTTTTAGTAGAGACAGGGTCTCGCCATATTGGCCAGGCTGGTCTTGAACTCCGGTCCTCAAGTGATCCACCCTCCTCAGCCTCCCAAAGTGCTGGGATTACAGGCATGAGCCACTAAGCCCGACTATATTTTATTTTTAATTGACAATAATTTTATCTATTTATCTGTAGACATTTTTGATTGTCACAACTGGAGAGTGGGGGATTCGGTGTTACTGGCATCTACTGTGTAGGGGCCTGGGATGCTGTTAAATAAACATCCTACAAAGCACATGACAGTTTCCTATAACAAAGAATTATTTGTTCCAAAATGTCAATTGTGCAGTCGTTGAAAACCCCCACTCTACACCAACCAGGGATAAGGATAAAGAGCTGATGACTCAAATGGATTTCCCTTTCATCTCATCCAACCTCATTCAAATGGATGTGCCACCAGCCCAAATGTCCTGACTGGGGAGATATAACCAGGGCTTTTTAATACCCACTCCATTGGTAACCATCTCAAGAGGAGAGTAGTAGAGTAGCTATTACAAAACTACAGAGCTGCATCACACAAGGTGAACCAAGAAAAGACTGAGGAGAGGAAGTGAGGTGCAGTCAGCCTTCCTGGGACCACTCACTTTCTGTGCCTTAACTAGTCATGGCTCATGTCCACCCTAATTCAGGCACCTGTGGCCAGAGGAGGAAAGGGTTTAAAGAAGCAAAACGTGACCATTTAGGGCCTCAGGTAAAATGGGCAGGATGAATGAAGCCTGAAGCAAATGTGCTAGACAAACATGTATAAGTGACTGGGAACAGAGACACCATTCATGAATGCCAAAAAGCTCTGTAGACACTGCAGGCTTGAGAGCAGTGTTTCTCAACCTTTTTTTTTTTTTTTTCCCTCATTATCATCCCCAATCACCACTCCAGCAAGCCTTGTAGACGTTGTTTTCCTAATCGCCACCACCGCCCCATACAAAATTTTAATATCACAAATATACCATTGGGCTCCGTGGTGGCTCACGCCTATAATCCCAGCACTTTGGAAGGCTGAGGCAGGTGGGTCGCTTGAGCTCAGGAGTTCAAGACTAGCCTGGGCAATACGGTGAGACCCTGTCTCTACAAAAAAATACAAAAATTAGCTAGAAGTGTTAGTGCACACCTGTAGTCCCAGCTACTCAGGAGACCAAGGTGGGAGGATCTCTTGAGCCTGGGAGGTCGAGGCTGCAGTGATCTGCGATTGTGTCACTGCATTCCAGCCTGGGCAACACAGTGAGACCCTGTCTCAATACAAAACAAAACAAAACAAATATACTGTCAATTTGTTTATGTATTGTGGCCCTTTGAAGGACTACAAACCATTGTAATATCTAAGGGTTTTTGCCCCCTGCCCAAGAACCAACTTTTACCACTCCACAGTCACTTCCCTTGAGAATGTATGATTGAATCCACTGTCCCTAATATTTTCAGCTCCTTCCCCAGCCCCTCTCTTTTTTTCTCAACATACCTTTTCATTTGTCAAACCCCCAACTATGTTCCTTGCTCAACAATAATTAATTGTGATTAAGTAAGTCACACATAGAAGAGCAATTTTCAAACCGTAAAGACCTATGACAACGTCAGTTAGTTGCAGTAGTAAAAAAAATAACCCAAGTGGCCAGGTGCGGTGGCTCATGCTGGTAATCCCAGCACTTTGGGAGGCTGACACAGGTGAAACACTTAAGATCAGAAGTTCAAGACCAGCCTGGCCAACATGGTGAAATTCCATCTCTACTAAAAATACAAAAATTAGCAGGGCACGGTGGCAGGCACCTGTAATCCCAGCTATTCGGGAGGTTGAAGCAGAAGAATCACTTGAAACTGGGAGGCAGAGTTTGCAGTGAGCTGGGATCATACCACTGCACTCCAGCCTGGGTGACAGCAGGAGACTCTCTCTCAATAATAAAAAAATAATAACAATACAAGTAACTCTGACTAGTGTCCTCTCCCCATCCCCAACCCTCAACCTAACCGTGTGGGATGGGCATTGGCTTGCTTTCCTGGCTAGTTTTCTTTTTTTTTTTTTTCTTTTTTGTAGAGATGGGGGAGTCCCTATATTGCCCAGTCTGGTCTCGAACTCCTGAGCTCAAGTGATCCTCCTGCTTCAGTCCTCCAAAGTGCTGGGATTACAGGCATGAGCCACTGTGCCTGCCCCCTGACCAGTTTTCAAGTGGGCTTCTTATGAACCTAAAAGGACAATAAGGAGGCTAGTTTATTGTTTGTGTTTTAATGACAGAAACGTACATGCAGTAAACACATGAAGCTGCTCTTCATGAAGAATGAGGTACCGGCCAGCGCAGTGGCTCATACCTGTAATCCCAGCACTTTGGGAGGCTGAAGTGGATGGATCACTTGAGGTCAGGAGTTCAAGACCAGCCTGGCCAACATGATGAAACTCCATCTCTACTAAAAATACAAAAATTAGCCGGGCATGGTAGCAGGCATCTGTAATCCCAGCTACTCAGGAGACAGAGGCAGGAGAATCGCTTGAATCCAGGAGGCGGAGGTTGCAGTGAGTGGAGATCACGCCACTGCACTCCAGCCTGAAGGACAGAGCAAGACTCTATTTCAAAAAAAAAAAAGAATGAGGCATCTTTCAGGCCTTAGCTCTTGCTCTGCCCTAAATCAATGTGGATTTCGATGGTTAAGTGCTGATGATGGAAACATGTTCAAAGGAAAACAGGCCCCTGGTTCTTTTACGATGTATCATAAACCAAGCTATGAGGCCTTTATAGATGCAACACACACAAAGCAATCTGGATGCAAATAAACTTGAAAAACTTGATTATATTAAATTTAACTGGAGTTACATTAAGTAAGGAGTAGAGTGGCCGGGCACGGTGGCTCACGCCTGCAATTCCAGCACTTTGGGAGGCCGAGGCAGGCGGATCACGAGGTCAAGAGATTGAGACCATCCTGGCCAACATGGTGAAACCCTGTCTCTACTAAAAATACAAAAATTAGTTGGGCATGGTGGCACGCGCCTGTAGTCCCAGCTATTTGGGAGGCTGAGGCAGGGGAATCGCTTGAACCTGGCAGGCAGAGGTTGCAGTGAGCTGAGATTGGCCACTGCACTCCAGCCTAGTGGCAGAGCACGACTCCGTCAAATAGAAAGAGAAATAAAGAAAGAGAGAGAGAGAGAGAGAGAGAGAGGGAGAAATAGAGTGATTCTCCCAAACTTTGACCAGGGAACATTTTTTGTTTTCTCAACATACCTATTACAATCTGTCAGGAGAGTATTTTGAGAAAGACTCGTTTGGGAAATGCTGAATTGTTTCTAGCAATCATAACTCTGGATGGACCTAACGCCCTGTCTTCTCCTAAGCCCCAGCAAGGCAAATGCTGAATACAGAGACCCACACGCAAGGGAAGCTTACTTCACATGGAACTTACGATCACCTACCTCAGTTTATGGGTCATCTCATTCCTCATCTCCTGACCACATTTCTTCTGCTCCTTCCCAGAGGGGAAAAAAAAGTCATCAGACAGGAACTTTTCAACTCTCCAATGCCAAACATATAAATTCCCTTCATAGCCCATCTTCCCTCTTCTACCACATTATGGTACAGATGTTCCATATGCTGTTGGCGGCGAGTCCCACCATCACGGCTTTGCATTCCATCCTCTCCCACCTTCTCAAGAACTAAACATTTTTATTATTCACTTCTTCTCTGCTGAACTTCTCTTCCACTAAATCCTTCTCTTTGGCTTTTTTAACCTAATGATCTTCCTTCTTGAAACCCCCCTCACCCACCCTGCCCCCGCCCTCGTTCCCATATCCTGATCCAGTTACTAGCCTCTCTCTCTTCACCTTCACAGCCAAACTGTCCTAAAGTGTTGTCTACATTCATGGGCCTTGTTTTCTCACCTTCCACTTCCTCCTCAACCCACTCCAATCTGAATTTTGCTCCCTTCTGTCCCCTGAACCAGCTCCAGGAAACAATAAAAATTAAATTCCATGGTGCTCACTCACTCCAACAGATATTTTCCAATTCTCATTTCACCTGAACTCTCAGCAACAATTAACCTTATTGACCATTTTCTCCTTAAAACACTGTATCCCAATTTTTCTTCCACTTCTCTGGACACTTCTTAGTGTTTTATAGAATATTCTCTTCTACACAGCTATTCAATGTTGGAGTTCCTCAAGGCTCAGGCATAGACGAGCCTCTTCTTTTTTCACTGTAGGCTTTCCCTTTAGACAATCTCATCCATGCCCATGATTTTGAACACCACTTATATGTGGATGACTTGCAAATGTATATCCCCAGCTCAGTCTTCTCTAAGTTCCAGATCTATATATCCTATCACTGATTTGACATCTCAAAAGACCCTCAGATTCAGTGTCCAAACACTGCATTCATGATTTTCCCCTCCTCCAGACCAGACCATGCCAAGCTTCCTCATCCTTCCTGGGTCTCTTTCCCACCTTCCAACTTTTTGCCAAATCCAAAACCTGGACTTTACCCTTGACTTCTTCCCCTAGTCATTCACCAAGAACTGTTGATTCTACCTGGTCAGCATTTAAGTTCATCTGCTTCTCTTTTCCCTTCACCTCCTCCTCCCTGCCTTGTTCCTGCCACCATCACCTCTTCCCTGAACCACTGACTATCATCCTGCCTCCAAACTGCCAACATCAATCCAGTATCTACACTGTATTAAAAATTCAGAAAGTCGCCGGGCGCGGTGGCTCGCGCCTGTAATCCCAGCACTTTGGGAGGCCGAGACGGGCGGATCACAAGGTCAGGAGATCGAGACCATCCTGGCTAACCCGGTGAAACCCCGTCTCTACTAAAAAATACAAAAAACTAGCCGGGCAAGGTGGCAGGCGCCTGTAGTCCCAGCTACTTGGGAGGCTGAGGCAGGAGAATGGCGTAAACCCGGGAGGTGGAGCTTGTAGTGAGCCGAGTTCGTGCCACTGCACTCCAGCCTGGGCGACAGAGCGAGACTCCGTCTCAAAAAAAAAAAAAAAAAAAAAAAAAAAAAAAAAAAAAAAAATTCAGAAAGTCTAAATTGCTTAATGTCATTTAGAATGCTACATTCATGATCTGACCCTTGTCTCCCTCTCTTATCCCTCCTTCTTAGACTCTACTTTCTACCCAACTCATATTTGTAGATCTATCAAGTTACCATATACACATCTTCCTCTGGATTTTAGATCATGCTATTTCTCCTACATGGAGTACCCTACTTTGTCCCACTCCCAACTTTTGTGGCTAATATTTTTGATCCTCCGTGTTTCAACATCTCTGAAAGTCTTGCCTGCCTTGCCTCCCCACTCCCTGTTGGAAGCCACTGCTGTACGATTTATATAATCATAGTTTATATAATATAACACTGTTATAAAACCATTCAATTTGCATGTTCTTTGAACTCTCTGAGGGAAAAGACTGTCTTTTTGCTATGATATAATCAATGCCTAGCACAGTACCTGGCACATAGTAGGCACTCAATAAATGTTTGCTTAGTGAATGAAGACCTTGATTCTATCTGCATTATATGTAAAGGGGTCATCCTTTATATGGTATTTGGGGGAAAAAGGGCATATTCAGCCAATAACAGAAGTTTTTACTCTGAGAAACATAGTGACATCCTTAGAGATCCAGATAAGACAGAGCCACCATTTAAAAGTTTCCTCTTTGAGAGAAATAAGGGAAGCTGAATCTTAAAGCCAACAGCTCAGAAGTGCTGGGTCGAGTAGGTTAGCACAAGTGAGGGGGTGGGCAAAGCAGAGACTCAAAAAGTGAAGTTGACTTGTATTTTTAATAGTAATATTATTGTGCAAGAGAGGCTGAAAATGATGGCTGGTTTTCTGAAGAGCTGCATGTGTCAGAGGTGTCTGAACCAGAGTGACTCCATCTTGAATAGGGGCTGGACAAAGTAAGGCTGAGACCCATTGGGCTGCATTCCCAGGAGGTGAGGCATTCTTAGTCATAGGATGTGATAGGAGGTCAGCACAAGATACAGGTCACAAAGACCCTGCTGATAAAACACGATGTGGTGAAGAAGCTGGCCAAAATCCACCAAAACCAAGATGGTGATGAAAGTGGCCTCTGATCATCCTCGCTGCTCATTATACATGAATTATAATGTATTAGCATGCTAAAAGACACTCCAACCAGCATCAAGACAGTTTACAAATGCCACGGCAATGTCTGGAAGTTGCCCTCTATGGTCTAAAGGTAAGAGGAACCCTCAGTTCCAAGAATTGCCTGCCCCTTTCCCACAACAGTTATGAATAATCCACCCCTTGTTTAGCATATGATCAAGAAATAACTATAAGTACACTCAGTTGAGCAGCCCATGCCGCTCTTCTGCCTATGGAGTAGCCCTTCTTTTATTCCTTTACTTTCTTAATAAACTAGCTTTTAATTTGCTCTATGGACTCTCCCTGAATTCTTTCTTGCATGAGGTCCAAGAATACTCTCTTAGGGTCTGGATCAGGACCCCTTTCTGGCAACACATGTGTTCATAGGGTGAAGCTTATGAACTAATCGATTGCCACCTGCAAGCCTTTGGCAAATACTTGCTGACTGATTGCTTTACAACCTGGTTTTTAGCCAAATCTCCAAGAAGAAAGTTTCTGGCTTGTTTTCTTTCTCTACTCTCATAATGGCCAAGAATGGTTAAAGGAATGGCTTGGGAGAATAGTCATCTTTGATCTTTTCTCTCACCTTCTACATTCTATCCATTAGCAAGTCCTGTGAGCTCAACTTCCAAAATATACCCTGAATCAGACCACTTCTAACCATCTCTACTGCTACAGTGTTAATCCAACCTCAAATCCAAAGAAACCTCAAATCTCTCTTGAGCTTCTACAAGAGCCTCCTAACTGGTCTCTCATCTCTTTTCTTTCAGCATACTTCACCTTCCATTACTATTCAGAAACTCTTTTACTATTTGGAAGTTGAGGCAGGGGATTCAATTGGGGTTTCCTTCCCAAAGCCAGTCCCCACTTGTATGGCAGAAGCTATTCCCAGGCACAGAAGGCTCAGAAAATTGTGTCTCAATTACCTCCACACCAGTTCACTCATAGGTTTTATGCCAGGAGGAGCAGGCTAGAAAGACTACGGGCTACCATCCAAATCCAAGGCTCCACTTGTGGAGCAAGGCAGGTGTATCATTTCAGAAGAAGTGGACCCCTACTCTGAGGTAGTGGTAGAGATTCTGTCCAGGGGGAGAGAAGGCCATAAGAATAAAAAACTCAGAGACTTTTTCTAAAAGGACTTACTGAGCCAGGTGCAGTGGCTCATGTCTGTAATCCCAGCACTTTAGGAGGCCGGGGCGGGGTGGGTCACCTGAGGCCAGGAGTTTGAGACCAGCCTGGCTAACATGGCAAAATCCCGCCTCTACTAAAAATACAAAATGAGCCAGGCATGGTGGCACACGCCTGTAATCCCAGCTACTCGGGAGGGTGATCCAAGAGAATCACTTGAACCCGGGAGATTGAAATGAAATGAAATGTGAAATGAAAAGTGAAATGAAAAATGAAATGAAAAATGAAATTAAAAATGAAATGAAAAATGAAATGAAATAGACTCATTTTATTTAGAGGAAAATGTGAGGAAGTTCATGCCTAAGTGTGCTGTCAAAAACAGTGGAGATTTTGGTGGTAAACAATTAGGAGGAGGCTCTTAGCTCCATTAAACTACTAGCAACAAATAAAATGGTAGACCAGCTAGAAGTTTAACAGAGAACCAGAGAAAGAGACAGCTAAGCAGAGCCCTCCTGGGCTCGAAGCAAGCCTCAAAGACTGCCCCAGCAAAGGGACCTGACTAGTTGAATCAGGTGATGGAGCAATTTATGCCCTAGACAGTGTAAAAAAAAAAAATAGAGCAACCAGCTAGCAGTTATTGGTGGCTAACAGCTGGATATGTTACCAATAAAGTCAGCCCAGAAAGAAGCTTAACAGGGGACCAGAGAAGACATAATTAAAGAGAACCCTGCTAAAACTCCAGTCATCTAGCTCATCAGAGGGACTATGTGCATGGCCAAGGCTTCACTCTCTAAGGAGCAACATTACACTATGAGGGAAATGGATTTCAATAATCTGTTCCAGTCAAGTCACTAAAGAAATAAAAAAGCAAATAACGGGCCCAAGGTGAGAGGGGGATTAATATCCAGAATCTATAAAATTTATCTGAAATGCATAATTTTCAACAAAAATAATGAGATTTGCAAAGACATAGAAAAGTGTGACCCAAAAAAAGGGGGGAAATCAGGCAATAGAACATGCCTTTGAGGAGCCCAGATGTTGGACTTAACAAAGACTTCAAAGCCTCTATTGTAAACATGTTCAAAGAACTAAAGGACACCATGCTTAAAGAATTAAAGGAAGGTATGTTGACAATGTCTCATCCAACAAATATTATCAATAAAGAGATAGAAAATATTTTTAAAAGAATGAATGAAAGTGAAGATACAACATACCAAAACTTATGGGATAGAGCTAAAATAGTGCTTAAAGGGAAGTATTTAGCTATAAACATCAATGTTAAAAAAGGAAGAAAAATCTCAAATCAATAAACTAAACTTCCACCTTGAAAACAAGAAAAGAAAATCAAACTAAACCCAGAGCAAGAAGGAAGAAAGAAACAATAGGCCAGGCATGGTGGCTCATGCCTATAATCCAGCACTTTGGAAGACTAAAGCAGGAGGATCACCTGAGCTCAGGAGTTTGAGACCAGCCTGGGCAACATAGTGAGCACCCATCTCTAAAAAAAAAAACAAAAAACAAAAACCAAAAAAAACAAACAAATTTTAATTAGTGGCTATGGTGGTGTGCACTTCCAGCTTCAGCAGGAAGCTGAAGTGGGAGGATCACTTGAGCCTGGGAGGTCGAGGATGCAGTGAGCCATGATTGCACCACTGCATTCCAGCCTGGGCAACAGAACAAGACCCTATCTCATAAAAAAAAAGGAAAAAAAAAAGAGAGAGCGAGAGAGAAAGAAACAATAAAAATTAGAGCAGAAATAAACGAAATAGAGAGTGAGAAGGGGGAGAAAGAAAAAAAACAAAAAACAGTCTAACCAAATCTGGTTCTTTGAAAAGATCAACAAAATTGACAGTTTCAGCTAGATGACCAATAAAAGAAAACAGATTAATTACTAAAATCAGAAATGAAAGAGGGACATTATTACTGACCTTACAAAAATAAAAAGAATTATCATGGAATACTAAAAACAACCAGTTAGATAACTTAGATGAAATGGACATATTCCTAGAAAGATACAAACTACCAAAACTAACTCAAGAAGAAATAGAAAATCTGAAAACACCTATAACAAGTAAAGAGGTTAAATTAGTAATTTAAAACTTCTCGCCTGTAATCCCAGCACTGTGGGAGGTCAAGGCAGGCAGATCACGAGGTCAAGAGATGGAGACCATCCTGGCCAACATGGAGAAGCCCTGTCTCTACTAAAAATACAAAAATTGGCTGAGTGTGGTGGTGCGCAGCTGTAGTCCCAGCTACTTAGGAGGCTAGGACAGGAGAATCACTTGAACCCGGGAGGCAGAGATTGCAGTGAGCCGAGATTGCACCACTGCACTCCAGCATGGTGACAGACCAAGACTCCATCTAAAAAAATAAAATAAAATAAAACACCCTCATAAAGAATAGCCCAAGCCCAGATGACTTTGCTAGTGAATTCTAACAAACATTTAAATAATTTCTACAAATCCTCTCAAACTCTTCCAAAATACAGAAAAATATTACACATTTCCCAATTCATTCTAGAAGTCAATGTTACCTTGATACAAAAACCAGACAAACATATCACACAAAAAACTACATACCAATATATCTTATGACTATGGATGTAAAAGCAACAAAATACTAGTCAATGGAATCCAGTAACATGTAAAAAGAATTATACACCATTTTCAACTGGGAATTGTCCAGAAATGTAAGATTGGTTTTACATTGTAAAATCAATTAACATAACACACTATATTAATAGAATAAAGGATAAAAACCACTTGACCATCTCAATAGATGCAGAAAGACACTTGACAAAATCTAACAACCTTTCATGATTTAAAAATCAACAATAGAACTTCCTCAAACTGATAAAGGGCACCTATGAAAAACCCACAGCTAACATCATACTTAATGATGAAAGAATGAATGTTTTTCCCCCAAGATGAAAAATAAGACAAGGATGTCTATTCTCACCTTTATAGTCAATATCATACCAGAGATTCTATCCAGGGAAATTGGGCAAGAAATAAAAGGTATCCAGATTGGAAAGAAACAAGTAAAATGATCTCTATTTTCAGATGACATAATCTTATGTGTAGAAAGTCCTAAGGAATCATGTTGCCCAGGAAGCAGTGGCAACACACAGGTGCCTGGAGGGAGCGTGGAAATGATGAATTGGTAAAACTTTAGTGACCTCTAAGTACAGATGGGAGAAGGCAGTTGGATGCGCAAGTCTAAAGTTCAGAAGGGAAGTCTAGACTAGAGACATACATTTGAGAGTTGACAACTCATGTTTACTGAAGCACAGTTAAGATGGTGTTGAAAAGGGAGAGTTTGGGCCATGGGAATGTCTGAGATTCATTGGTTCTTAAAAAGAAGGTGGTAGTTAATGTAGAAACACTGGAAATCAGCAGTAGAGGGGTTGAGTGCAGGCCTAAGAGGGAAGTGGTGAACTCGGAGACAGCATTAGTGTCATTCTCACTGCTTTTAGAATGATGCCACATTCCTGCTGGCTGCAATGCCATCTTCTCTAGTGCTGGAGAACGGCTCATGCTCTCCTCCACGTGGCAGATGCTATCATGCTCCCTCCAGGCACATGTCTGTTGCTACTGCTTCTTGGGCAAGCTGCTCTTCCCTTGGGCTTCTGTTCCCCAAAGGTACGAAACAAAGTATACCCTAATTTCTTTATTAAGCAATTATCTTATCAACCAATCTCTTAGTGATTGGCAAAAATTATGGTACAACCATACTATAATATTGTGCAGCTGGACAGAGAGAGAAATTTCTGTGTGTAAATATGGAAAACTCCCCAATTCCCCAGTATATTTTGTTAAAGACAAAAAGGCAAGCTGGGCATGGCAGCTCACACCTGTAATCCCAGCTCTTTGGGAAGCCTAGGCAGGAGGATTGCTTGAGGCCAGGAGTTTGAAAGTAGCTGAGGCAACACAGCAAGACCTCATTTTTGTTAAAAAATTTAAAAACAACAAGGCCAGGCGCAGTGGCTCACGCCTGTAATCCCAGCACTTTGGGAGGCTGAGGCGCGGGCGCAGTGGCTCACGCCTGTAATCCCAGCACTTTGGGAGGCTGAGGTGGGTGGATCACGAGGTCAAGAGATCAAGACCATCCTGGCTAACACGGTGAAACCCTGCCTCTACTAAAAATACAAAAAATTAGCCGAGCATGGTGGCGGGCACCTGTAGTCCCAGCTACTCGGGAGGCTGAGGCAGGAGAATGGTGCGAACCCAGGAGGAAGAGCTTGCAGTGAGCCGAGGTCACACCACTGTACTCCAGCCCGGGCGACAGAGCAAGACTCCGTCAGAAAAAAAAAAAAAATTAAAAACATTAGCTGAGCATGGTGGCACATGCCTGTAGTCTCAGATACTTGGGAGGCTGAGGCAGGAGAGTCACTTGACCCAGGAGTTCGAGGCTGCGGCAGGCTATGATCATAACATTGCACTCCAACCTGGGCAACAGAGCAAGGCAAAGAAGAAAGAGAAGGAGGAGGAAGAGGAAGAGCGGAAGGAGGAGGAAAAGAAAGAGGAAGAGGAAGGAGAAGGAAAAGGAGAAATAAAAGGAAAGTATAAAATTGGGATTACATGCTATCTTTTAAGGGAGAATAAAACTATACTCAAAGTTGCTTATATACTCATAGAGAAACTCTGAAGAATACATGAGAAACTAAAACTAGTGAGCCCTATAGGGGATAAGGCACATAGGACCAGGGAGATGAGAAGCAAAAATGAAAGGACATTTCCTAGGCCAGGTGTGGTGGCACACGCCTGTAATCCTAGCACTTAGGGAGGCTGAGGCAGGAGTTCGAGACCAGCCTGGGCGACAAGGTGAGACCCTGCCTGAAAAATAAAAGAAAGAAAGAAATTAAATTTTATATTGCTGGTTTAAAATAATATTTTCTCAGCCAGGCTCAGTGGCTCACACCTGTAACCCCAGCACTTTGGGAGGCCGAGGTAGGCAGATCACCTGAGGTCAGGAGTTCAAGACCAGCCTGACCAACATGGTGAAACCCCCTCTCTACTAAAAATAAAAAATTAGCTGGGTGTGGTGACACATGCCTATAATCCCAGCTACTCGGGAAGCTGAGGCAGGAGAATCACTTGAACCCGGGAGGCGGAGGTTGTAGTGAGCTAAGATTGTGCCATTGCAATCCAGCCTGGGCAACAAGAGTGAAACCCCATCTAAAATAAATAAATAAATAAAATAACATTTTCTCTTATTGCTGATGAAAATTAAGATTATCTCATTGTATTCATTAAAGTAATGGTAATTGTTACAACAAACAGACACCAAATGCTTGATGGCTCAAACACAACTGAAGTTTTTTTCTTGCTCAAATGAAGACCAACATGGTCAGTAAATAGCTTTTCTCTGAGCAGTAATTGAAGCACCCAGGCTCCTCTCATTCTATGGGCCTGCCATCTTCAACTCAAGGAAGCACTTGGTCCAGTGTTTGGATTACTAAAACAGTCCTGAGACCCTAGCGAGGCCAGAGACCGTGTACCAGTGGCACCCATTTACCTTTATTTTTACTTTAAGTACAGAAATTGAGAAGGTTCAGGATCAGATTAATCCCACGTAGAGGCTATGCATGGTAGATGCTGTGGAATTATAAGGAAGCTAAGAAGTTGAGGTTGCTGGCAGGAATGTGGGCAGAGTATAGCACCATGGGGAAAAAAAGAAGTGGAACAATGCAAGGGAGTTAATGGACTTGGGAAATGTTTGAAGAGATTAAACGGCTGAATAATGTGCAGGTGTCAGATTGTGAGTCGGTTGGAGGGTGAGCAGCTTGCGGTTAGTAAATTATATGTCCGGGATTACGAATTCTAAAATAGTCTAGTTCAGGTGATGACAAGGAACACAGGTGTGGCTTTGGGAGTGGGTGGCCATCGTGGGGTAGATTGCATAGCTCCTCATGTTTGGAATAAGCAAGAGGCCTTGAGGTTAGAGTGTGGGTGAGGCCATCCACAGAGATGTTGAAATTTCCCACATATCAGGCCCTAAATAAATAAGGGAGTGTGCACAGAAAGGATATAAAGTAATTCAGCACATGTTTTAAAGGAAGCTGGTTATTGTGTGAGTCTGGGGGAGTACAGATATGAAAAAGACAGTAAGTTAGAGTCTGGACTATGTGGGGAAAAAGCTATTTCAAACAGTGAGTTGGCCGGGCACGGTGGCTCATGCCTGTCATGCCAGCACTCTGGGAGACCGAGGTGGGCGAATCATGAGGTCAGGAGATCCAGACCATCCTGGCCAACATGGTGAAACCCCATCTCTACTAAAAATACAAAACTTAGCTGGGTGTGGTGGCACATGCCCGTAATCCCAGCTACTTGGGAGGCTGAGGCAGGAGAATTACTTGAGGGCAGAGGTTGCCCTGAGCCGAGATGGTAACATTGCACTCCAGCCTGGCGACAGAGCAAGACTCTGTCTCAAAAAAAAAAAAAAAAAAAAAAAAGGACAAACAGTGAACAGTGATTTTAGGGGAAGAGCCAAGTTACACTTAGGGCAAAGAAGTAAACAGTTTGATAATGGCAGATAATTGTACCTGCTATGGAACAAATATTTTGGGCGGAGGAGAACAGAAGGACGGATATAAGAGAAGTATGGAGACTTCCAAAGCAACATCACAAGAAAGATCATACGAAAATGTTTGGGCTTCAAAACATCTAGATATTATGGATAAAATATAACAAACGTATTTTCAAATTCAGAGCCACGTTTGCAAGAGAGTAAGGGAATTCCCCAAAGAAGCAAAAACAAAGAGAGGCCTGAAAATTTGGAAAATAAGAGTATGCTTATGCTCGTACTATCTCAGTAATCATGGGTTTAAAGTTTAACACTAGCGGAGGAGGACTTAGACCCATGTAAGGCAGGAATTTAAAATTTAGACCTCTCCACGAAGCCAAGCCCTTCCAAATGTTAAGGTTGAGTAACAAGATGGATTATAAAGAAATATTTCTTTTTCTGGCCCTTGGGAAGAAAAAAAGAAAACTCTCTCATGACAGTTTGTAAGCATAGGCATTCCTTTACATGGGTTTAGTGCTCAAATGTAACCTACCCGTATGGTCTGGAAACCCCAAAGTTGACAAATTCACTGAAAAGTGATCCTGATCCATTCCATCAGCAGTTTTTTGTTTTGTTTTGTTTTTTTGATGTTGTTGTTTTGTTTTGTTTGTTTGTTTGTTTTTTGAGATGAAGTCTTGCTCTTGTTCCCCAGACTGGAGTGCGATGGTGCGACCTCGGCTCACTGAAACTTCCCTCCCGGGTTCAAGCAATTCTCCTGCCTCAGCCTCCCCAGGATCTGGGATTACAGGCACCTGCCACCACACCTGGCTAATTTTTGTATTTTTAGTAGAGACGAGATTTCACCATGTTGGCCAGGTTGGTCTCAAACTCCTGACTTCAGGTGATCTGCCTGCCTTGGCCTCCCAAAGTGCTGCGATTACAGGTGTGAGCCACCATGCCCAGCCTCATCAGCAGTTTTAATACTACAAAAGAAGGAGAGAAAGGCATTGGGGAACATCTAGCAACCTGCCATATTAGTCAGTAATTTTGTGGCAAAGAACTATGATCAATAAAATACTTTCAAAGATAAGGATAACGTTAACGTAAAACTAGGGTAAAACATAAAACAGAAATACAAGATGAAGAAAGAAAATTATCCTGGCACTTTGGGATGCCAAAGCAGAAGGATCACTTGAGCCCAGGAGACCAGTCTGGGCAACATAGTGAGACCCCATCTCTGCAAAAAATACACAAATTAAGTGGGTATGGTGGCATGTGCCTATGGTCCCAGCCACTGGGAAGGCTGAGGTAGAAAGATTACTTGAGCCCAGGAGGTCAAGGCTGCAGTGAGCTGTGATTGTAATCATGTCATTGCACTCCAGCCTGGGCAACAGAGCAAGACCCTGTTTCAACAACAACAAAAAAAGAAGGTAATTTTCTAGTAAATATCCAATATCATCTCTGTTGAAAAATGCATGCTCTAGTTAAATGAACAAGTTAAATGACACCACAAGGAAGCAAACAAACACATCCAGAATGTAGAACATTCTATAAGACAGCCATTCCTGAACAAGTCAATGGTATGAAAAGAAGAGGAAAAAAACAGGGGCCTTCTCTAGAGTAAGAGATATTTAAGCTTAAGACATAAAACTAAAAAGTAATGCTTAAACTTTGTTTGGATAAGTAGACATTTTGGAGGCAACCAAAAATATCTTACTATTTGATATGATGTGGCACTGTGGTTAAGAAATGATGTGTTTAGAGATGTGTACTGAGGCTTATGGGGAGAACTAACATGATGTCTAGGATTTGCTTTACAATCTTTTGGCAAAGAAAACAAGAAAAAGAAGGAAGGAACAAACATGGCAATATCTTGAGAGTCATTAAATCTGAGTGACGGGTATATTGGTGCTAATTATACTACTGCTTCTACTTTTATATATGTTTCAATTTTCACAGTCAAGAATTCTAAATTATTTTAGGGAACGCATGAACCAAAAAAGTGTAAAAACCACTAGTTTAGCACACATGCTAATTCTGCTATTTACAGAAACATCTCAGATGTTTTTCTAGAAATTTCTTATTGCTCCCAGTGTAGAAGCCCAACTGACCCTTTGCCCTGCTTCCATTATGAAATACCAGAGTCAGGAAAAATAAGTACTTTGTACCCTTAGATAAAACAACAATGATGAGGTCACCCCATCTAGTTCTAGTCCCCAAACTAAGTAATTCCTGTAAGTGTGCACTCCTTATCTTTAAAAAAATGAATTTTGTCTCTGCCTTTTAGAATGATTATGTGAAGTAACATCACAATGTTTGTGACTAGGATGAACATGATAAAAAGTTACCATTTTCCACCATGAACAGATAGATACAAACTGGCAATCTTACCTGCTTTTTATTTTCTTTAAAAACCTAAAAATCTTTTAAATGCTGCACAGATATTTGAGTTGATCTTCCTAAAGTCTGACTCCTTTATATCTTTTTTTCACACACCAAAAAACAGTATTAATGAGATATGATCTACATACCACACAACTCAACCCACTTAAATTGTACAATTCAATGGTTTTTACTTTCTTTAGAGTTGTGTAACCATCACCATTATCAATTTTAGAATACATTCATCACTCCAAAAATAAACTCTGTACCCACTAGCCATATCTCTCCATCTCCCACATATGGCCTCACCCCTAGCTCTAGAAGTAACTATTTTCTATCTCTATAAGTAATATGATTTGGCTCTGTGTCCCCACCCAAATCTCATGTCGAATTGTAATTCCCAGTGTTGAAGGACGGGCCTGTTGAGAGGTGATTAAATCATGGGGGTGTATTTCCCCCTTGCTGTTCTTGTGATAGAGTTCTCCCAAGATCTGCTTGTTTAAAAGTGTGTAGAACCTCCTCCTACTCCCACTGGCCATGTGAAGATGTGCCTGCTTCCCCTTCACCTTCTGCCATGTTGTAAGTTTCCTGAGACCTCCGCACAAGCAGAAAACCATACAGCCTGCAAAACTATGAGCACAATTAAACCTCTTTTCCTTATAAATTAACCAGTCTCAGGTAGTTCTTCATAGCATTGTGAGAATGCACTAATACAAAACATTGGTACCATAGAAGAGGGGCATTACTATAAAGATACCTGAAAATGTGTGAGCAACTTTGCAACTGAGTAACAGGCAGAGGTTGGAAAAGTTTGGAGGGCTCAGAAGAAGAAAGGAAGATGGGAGAAACTTTGGAACTTCCTAGAGACTTGTTGAATCATTGTGACCAAAATGCTGATGGTGATATGGACAGTGAAGTCCAGGCTGAGGAGGTCTCAGATGAAGATGAGAAACTGTGAAGCCCTAATATCTGTGACAGGTCTCAGTAAATTTAGAAAGTTTATTTTGCCAATGTTGAGGGCACACACCCATGAACAGCCTCAGGAGGTCCTGACAACATGTGCCCAAAGTCATTGGGGCATAGCTTGGTTTTATACATTTTAGGAAGACGTGAGACATGAGACATCAATCAATATATGTAAGATAAGCATTGGTTCTGTCTGAAAAGGCAGGACAACTCAAGCAGGGAGGGGGCTTCCAAGTCACAGGTAGGTGGGAGACAAGTGATTGCATTCTTCTGAGTTTCTGATTAGCCTTTCCAAAGGAGGCAATCAAATATGCATTTATCTCAGTGTGCATAAGGATGACTTTGAATGCAATGAAAGGCAGGTTTGCCATAAGCAGTTCTCAGCTTGACTTTTCCCTTTAGCTTAGTGATTTTGGGGCCCCAAGGTGTATTTTTCTTTCACAGAACTTATTGGGAACTGGAGTAAAGGTTACTATTGCTATGCTTTAGCAAAGAGACTGGCGGCATTGTGCCCCTGCTCCAGGGACCTGTTGAACTTTGAACTTGAGAGAAATGAGTTAGGGTATCTGGCAGAAGAAATTTCTATGCAGCAAAGTGTTCCAAGATGTAGCCTGGCTGCTGCTAACAGCATACACTCATATGCATGCACAAAGAGATTATCTGAAATTGGAACTTATATTTAAAAAGGAAGCAGAGTATAAAAGTTTGGAAAATTTGTAACCCAGCCATGTGGTAGAAAAGAAAAACCCATTATCTGAGGAGGAATTCAAGCTGGCTGTAGAAATTTGCATAAGTAAAGAGAAGCTGAAAGTTAATAGCCAAGACAATGGTGAAAATGTCTCCAAGGCATTTCAGGGACCTTCATGGCAGCCCCTCCCATTACAGGCCTAGAGGCCTAGGAGGGAAAAATGGTTTCATGGATTGGGCCCAGGGCCCCACTGCTCTGTGCAGCCTTGGGACATGGTGCCTTGTGCCCCAGCTGCTCCAGCTCCAGCCATGGCTAAAATAGCCCCAGATATGTCTTAGGCCACTGCTCCAGAGGGTGCAAGCCAAAAACCTTGGTTGCTTCCATGTGATGTTATGCCTTCAGGTGCACAGAGGGCAACAGTTGAAGCCTGGGAGCCTCTGCCTAGATTTCAGAGGATGTATGATGATGCCTAGATATCCAGGCAGAAATCTGCTGCAGGGGCAGAGCCCTCATGGAGAACCTCTACTAGGGGAATGCTGAAGGGAAATGTGGGGTTGGAGCCCCCACACAGAGTCCTCACTGTGGCACTGCCTACAGGAGCTATGAGAAGAGGGCCACCGTCCTCCAGACCAAAGAATGGTAGATCCACTGACAGCTTGCACCATGCACCTGGAAAAGCTGAAGGCACTCAACTCCAGCCTCTGAAAGCAGCCACAACAGCTGTACCCTGTAGAGCCACAGAGGCAGAGCTGCCCAAGGCCTTGGGAGCCCACCCTTTGCATCAATGTGGCCTGGAGGTGAGACATGAAGTCAAAGGAGATAATTTTGGAGCTTTAAGATTTAATGACTGCCCTGCTGGGTTTTGAATTTGCATGGGACCAGCAGCCCCTTTGTTTTGGCCATTCTCCCTTTTGGAAAGGGAGTATTTACCCAATGCCTATACCCTTATTGCATCTTGGAAGTAATTAACTTGTTTTTTATTTTACAGGCTCATAGGTGGAAGGGACTTGCCTTGTCTCAGATGAGACTTTGGACTGAGGACTTCTAAGTTAATGCTGAAATGATTTAAGACTTTAGGGGACTGTTAAGAAGGAGAGATTGTATTTTGCAATGTGAGAAATACATGAGATTTGGGAGGGTCCAGGGCCAGAATAATATGGTTTTGTTCTGTGTCCCCACCCAAATCTCATGTCAAATTGTAATTCCCAGTGTTGGAGGAGGGGCCTGGTGGGAGGTGATTGAATCTTGAAAGTGGACTTCCCCCTTGCTGTTCCTGTGATAGAGTTCTCCCAAGATCTGCTCATTTAAAAGTGTGTAGTGCCTTCCTCTGCCTCCTGCTGGCTAAGTGAATATGTACCTGCTTCCCCTTCACCTTCTGCCATTATTGTAACTTTCCTGAGGTCTCCTCAAAAGGAGAGGCTTGTACAGCCCACATAACTCTTAGCACTGTGAAACCTCTTTTCCTTATAAATTACCCAGTCTTGGGTAGTTTTTTATAGCAGTGCAAGAATGGAGCAATACAATGAGTTTGCCTATTCTGGACATTTATATTGATTACTAACATTTTCAAGATTCTTTCATGTACTATAGTAGCATGAATCAGTATTTCACTCTTTTTCACTCCCGTATGATATTCCATTGTATAGATGCATCACATTTTATTTATCCAACATTTGGGTTGTTTCCTTTTTTTTTTTCTGGCTATTATAAATAATATGGCTATGGACATTTATGTGAAAGCTTTTTGGACTTTTTTTTAAGAGATAGGGTGAGCTGGCTCACGCCTGTAAAACTTCCCTCCCGGGTTCAAGCAATTCTCCTGCCTCAGCCTCCCCAGGATCTGGGATTACAGGCACCTGCCACCACACCTGGCTAATTTTTGTATTTTTAGTAGAGACGAGATTTCACCATGTTGGCCAGGTTGGTCTCAAACTCCTGACTTCAGGTGATCTGCCTGCCTTGGCCTCCCAAAGTGCTGCGATTACCAGCTAAAAGGATTTTCTGCTCTGCGTCACAACTCATGGAAGTTGCTGGTTCTGATCTAGAGCTGGGAGAGGTTAACAGGTGATTACAAAGCCGAGGATGTTTCGTCAACTTCCTGGAACAATTCCACCAGTCAGAGCCCAAACCGGGGGCAAAGGAGGAAAAGAAACTCGAAGCAGGGTGTGACCAGGGTAGACAGGCTGAAAAAGGGAACAAAATGTAACATCCTAAGAGAAAGTAGGGGCGGAATAAAGGCACTAACCTTCGCCCGCAGCTCAAATTCTACGCCGACGCCCGGAGCAGTGCCCTGTTGCCTAGCGACGGCGCATGCACACTGAGCAGCGCGAGCCCCTAAACACGCATCCGCGCCTGCGTAGCCGCAGGTCGCCGGGATGCTGATGTGGGCCAGGGTCTGCTGTGAGGCGCTTGGTATCACCCTGTGTTGATACTCTCCAGTTACCCTGAAGGCGGGTCTCGGTCACAGAAAGAAAAGGTGAATTCGCAGCTGAGAGCCCTCCTCTCCGACCTTTTTTTTGAGACGGAGTCCCTCTCTGTCACCCAGGCTGGAGTGCAGTGGCGGGATCTCGGTTCACTCGGATCTGCCTCCCGTGTTCAAGCGATTCTCCTGCCTCAGCCTTCTAAGTGATCAGCCCGCCTCGGCCTCCCAAAGTGCTGGGATTACAGGCATGAGCCACCGCGCCCGGCCGTCTCCGATCTTTACACACATTCTTCGTGTTATCTGAAGACACTCTGACGCCACCACCCAAAGCAACTGGCAGTTGACTCTCGGGAATTTTAAGCTTGTGTGGGAAGCAGCCGCCGCCCGGTAGTTCCTTTTTTATCTAGAGACACCCGGGACGTGGGGGACACCCCAGCAATGCCATCCCTCCTTTGACCTCCATAGCGCGCAGAATTACAAAGTTGAGTAATAGTTGATTTGAAAAAAGGAGAAGTGCATACACACACACACACACACACACACATTTACATAGGCACAGGATAATCGCAAAGTATGACCAGCAACTGATAACTGATTTCCTCAGGGGAGAAGAAAGTGGGTGACTGAAGGACAGGAATGAGAAAGGACAGTTGCGTTTGTTTGTATCGTTTGAAATTGCCCAGTGTGCATGTGTTCTTTTTAAATGTTTGAAGAGCCATTGGCTCCCTTATCAAATTGTACATACCAAGGAAACTCAGGAATTTAAGAAGTCTCAGTAGAATTCTGTAATGCTGGGTAGAAGTTTCTGTACGTGTGAAGCTAAAACGTCTTTTGTAAATCACGGAGTCTTCCTGTTTATTTCTGGTTAGAGATCTTTGGGAGCTTGGATGGAGGAACAGGAAAAGAGGAGCCTGGCTTTTTTGGAAAATTGGCAGCGGTGACATACGGGAAACTGAAATCTTTATCTCATCTCATCCTTTGTATATTCATTTTGGATTTGCTGAAGAAAATTAAAAGGTGAATTTTGCTGTGAGCTCAGTGAACTCAAACTTCAATTAAAAGGGAACATATGCTGTTTATTTTTGTGAAGGACATTAATTGGCAGGGTTGAGACCTGAAGTTCCTCTTTTACATAAGGAAAATTTCCCTTGGTGAGAAATCTCTAGACTGGTTGTGATAGATTCCTAACCCCCAACCTTGAAAGGTAACTTAAGGCTCCCTACTCTAAGGGAAGGACTGAGGAAAATAATTAAACAGGCAACTGTGCCTACGAAGATTTGCAACAAAAAAAAAAAAAAAAAAAAAAAAATAGGACACTTCTCATTCGTGGGGTCAAGCCAGAGGCATCAACTTTGTGACCTAGTGAGTGGTTAGTGGATCTAGGCAAGGGTAGTAACTTGGGACCAGAGATTAGGGATCCAAAAAGTTGAAAATTAAAGACAAAGGCCAGAGGTTATAACTTACTGCTTCTTAGTTTGCCTTGTTTGTAAGTAGGAAGCCAGAAGTTGAGCTCCCAAATAAAATGTTTTAGGAATTGTGTTTCTTAACTCCAAAAGCCAGTACATTTACAAAGAAGTAAATGAAACCTCATAGGTAATGAAACAATGAGACTGAGCAATGCCTGGGATTAGAAATTCCCAAACAGAGGAAAAAAAAAAAACACATCACAGAAGAGTCATACTTAGTAAAGTTTATTAAAAAAAAAAAAGAAAAACAATAATTTATGCCCTCGGCAAAATAAAAGATCTCGTCAATATAAATGTTTCTTAGAAAATGTATGAAAAGATAATATAATATATATTAATAAATCAATATTAACATTACAGCAAAAGTAATAATCGTATAACAATGACAAGTGAAGATATTTCTCGCCCTTACACAGTAGTATTTCTGGAAGGTCTCTAATTCCTGCTTGCTCTAGTACAGATGTGCTGTCACTTTAAGAAAGCCTGATGCCACTAGGCGTGGTGGCTCATGCCTGTAATCTCAGCACTTTGGGAGACCCAGGCGGGCAGATTGCCTGAGGTCAGGAGTTTGAGACCAGCCTGGCTAATGGTAAAACCTTGTCTCTACTAAAAATACAAAACTTAGCTGGGCATGGTGGCACACGCCTGTAGTCCCAGCAACTCAGGAGGTTGAGGCAGGAGACTCGCTTGAACCTGGGAGGCGGAGCTTGCAGTGAGCAGAGATCGCACCACTGCACTCCAGCCTGGGTGACAGAGCAAGACTCTGTCTCCAAAAAAAGAAAAAAACGAAAGCCTGATGCACACAAATCTAAATTTAGGAAGTCAATCAATTAAAGGATATTCATTTGCATCACAATTCTTTACTCCCCCCAAAAATCAATAAAAAGTTAAAATAGCAACGTTTCCTAATGTGTTTAAAATGTAATTAACCAAATACATGTGTCCCCAACTTCTTTCCAGTTGTAATTCTATTGCATAAAGTGAGGTATACCTGAAGTGAGGCAATAAGAGCATTGACCTTCAGACCTGCCTGGAGAGAGTATGTTCTTTGAGTCTGAGGAAATGGTTGGGGGGCATAAGTTCTCTCAATCTTTTTCTTTTCCCTCATCCTGAGCTCTTATTTTCTTGTCTCAACTGCTTTCTGGTAAACTTTGTTCACCTGGTACTTTCAAGAAAAAAAGGAAGAAATCTTACAACAGGGAAGCAGATTAATGAATTAGTGAGTCACTCCAGCAGCACAGAGCAAGGGAGAATCTGGGATGTGATCGTACTTGGGGAAAAGCAGGAACAATCTTAAACTCTTGACATGGTGCATCTGAGGCCCCTCTCCAGTAGGGCCACCTGAGTCCCTGAGGAGCCGCAAGGCCTAGTCCAGCCCTCCCCAGATGGGACACATCCTCAGGAGAATGGATGCAGGCCTATTTATCACACTCCTCCTGGCTGCCTTCAGCACAGTGGTAGTGCTGCTCACAGAACTCCTGGATCCGGCTGCACGCCTCCAGCATCATCACCTTGGGGACTGTGATGACCACTCGGATGAAATTCGGGTACTCGAAGCACTGCTTAAAGAAAAGCCTGTTACTTTCAGAGCAATTGAGTCTGGTACTGGACAACCCTAAAATGGTCAGGACCCTGATCCACAAGAAGTGGTACCATTTCATCAGGGCCATCAGTTCATTCAGTTCCCATCACTGGAATGCTAAGTCAGCAACTGAGTTCATTCATCTTAAAAGGACTTGTGGGACAGGCTCGATTTCCTCTCACCTAGAACGTTTGTTTACAACTTTTCTTCCCAATATGGATGGAATTATGATCGGGGGGAGAAGCAAATTTTAAATAGGCTCCATGAGACACATCAGTTTGAATCTTTTCAAATGAGAAGATATTTTGTTGGAGGAGAAAAGATCAGACTAAAAATCAGCTCAGAGCTTGCCCTGGGGCTCTAGAAACTGTTGAGAATGTACTGAGAGACACAGGCACCCACCGTTGCTGGGAGGCAGTGGACAGACTGCTCAGCAACTAACCGCTCCGTGAACTCCACATCGTTCTCAAATTCTGGGAAATGTTCCATCTCAATTCCAACCTATACCAACAGGAGGGAGAGGCCAACTTATCAGAAGGAGGGAGAACAGGCCAATTTCCTATGCCAGAAATTAAGATAGGGGCTACTTTAAAAGATGTCTTGGAACTGTACTACTGATCCCTGCTAAATAAGAGGGCTAATACTTAGGAATTTTTCTCAGGGAAGAGAGGATATGTTTTTATTAATAATTTATTAAAGAGTTCCTTCCCAGACGCTGATAAATAAAAGCTGGAAATAGAATGCTAGTATGTCTCAAAAGAGACACTATTGGCATTAGGGCCAAGCAATTCTTTATGACATGAGACTAGCCCACCCCTTGGAGGATATTTAACATCCCTGACCCACAAAATGGCAGCCCTAGTCATTCTGTAAACAAACAAGATTCCCGTGTATTCCCAGATACCCTTAGGGAACCAGTATCACTCCCAGTTGAGAATTACAATGGTATAAAAAGCCTCTTTTTTGTGTCTTAAATCTTCCCTGTATCTACATATATAAAATGATTCTCTGTACTGAAGAAATAAATCTTTTTTTTTTTTCCTCATCTTTTCAGATGGGGTCTCACTCTGTCTCCCAGACTGGAGTGCAGTGGCACGATCAGGGCTCACTACAGCCTCGACCTCCCAGGCTCAAGTGATTCTTCCATCTCAAGCCTCCTGAGGAGCTGGGACTACAGCAGTGTGCCACCATGCCCAGCTAATGTTTTTTTATTTCTTGTAGAGACAACAGGGTTTCACCATGCTGCCCAGGCTGGTCTCTAACTCCTGTGCTCAAGTGATCCGTCCACCTTGGCCTCCCAAAGTGCTGGGACTGCAGGCGTGAGCCACCATGCCCTGCCTAATTCAGTCATTTAAAGAGTTTTATGAGAACTGATAGAGGCTAAATTACCTCAGTGGGACAATTCAGAAGAAGACAACTCCTAAACTGCCTGGCCCAGGAGGCTAGCTGGTTGTCTTTGTACCCTGCGTAGTGGCAATTCTGCTGAATGACTGCCCTTTGCCTTACAACATGCATAGATCTAGGGCCTGCCACCCACATACTCACCATGAGGTACATGGCCCCAGAAGGGCGGACTGGCCGGAGTCCAGGGATGGCAGCCAATGCCCCATAACAGAGATCAGCACTGGACTACAAGAGGAGGCAAGGAGAAATCAAGGATCAAAATTTAAGTAAAAGACAAGTCATTAAAAACAGACCCCTCGTTGAAGACTGAGAATGTAGGTGTGATGTTCTGGCATAAGGAGTGAAAAAGAAAAAGCTCTATCACTTGAAGCTTTTCACCAGGGGCAGAGAGAATGGCCGCAAGTGAGAAACATGTGGGTGGATGCTTACACCGATGCCATCTCCTAATATTGGAACATGACTCCAGAAAGGAGAACCAATTATTCCTAATTCCACAGGTGGCATTCTCTGACTCCCAAATTCCCAAAGTGGAAGGCAGGAACTGCCCTTACCTTGAGGAAGCTCAGAGTGTTGTGGTAAAACTCTTCCGGGGTGCGATGTAGGATGCTTTTCAGAGCTCCCTGGACAATGGTACAGGGTCCCAAGATGCGCTGACTCAGCTTTGCCAGCCCATCTCGGATCTAAAAGACAGACACAAGAAACATGTTGTTTAGCTTTTCTTAAGCGTCTCTGTCTTAGGATTTCTTGTTCTGACCTTTCTATCAGATTTTTAATATTGGGAAGTGATGGTGTCTAGTGGCGTTCTTAGATCAGACCATCTGGGTTCATAGCCCAGCTCTGCCACACACCTGCTGTGTGACTGACAAGGAGAAAAAAAAGAAAAAAGCCTCCCTTGTCTCCACTGTGCTCACGAAGTAAATATATACCCTAAATTACACATAATCTTTCACCATATTGTTCTTACCTCATTGCCAAAAATGTTTCTTCGGTCATGAATGAGGATCCAGCCCAACCTCCAGCCAGGAACCAGCCAGCGCTTGGCCAGCCCTCCACAGGACAGGACGGGGACATCGGTGCTGAGGGTGGCCAGTGGTTCATATTTGCAATCCGAAAACACCTGAGAAGAGGTACTGGTTGTGGTTGTTTTCTTGTCTACTTCTCAATGCAATCCCAGATCCCATGCCTCCTACCCGTTTCCTTCTATCACTAGGGACAGGTCCTTGGATTAATGGGATCATCCCTACCCTGAAGCATGATTGGGATTGCAAGAGGCTTCAAAGGGGACTACACAAAGACATTTAATTTGGTATCTGGACTGGATTAAAGGAAGCCTAAAATAAGGAAACTGAACCTAGCCCAGTAATATTTACAACTCCATGAAGCTGACTCTATGAAATTCCTGTCTATAGGAGTTAGAGATTTAAAATATGAGTCCACAATCTCTTATCTGAAATTCCTGGGGCCAGGTATGTTTCATAATCCAGAATGGTTTGGGCTTTAGAAAGGCCACGTAGCACATTTACCGTATGTTATGTAACACTCTCAGAGCTGTCTAGGATAGTAACCTGAATCAAGAATATTGACATTTCTGCCAATTTCCCCACACTCTTAACAAATATATAGATCCATAAGTGGGAAAAATAAAAATTTACAAATATCAGGTCAAATCAGGTTTTGCAACCAAGTGAATTCCAAGAATGTTTGGATTTCCAAAGTTCTTTGGGTTTTGGAAAACTGGCTAAGGAGTTGTGGGTCTGTATATTTGTTAAAAGTGCAGGGATACTGATTTGCTGTAATGAAACAATTAGGAGTTGCTTCCGTTTATTCCACTTCTAAAGTTTTCATAAAATAATTTGAGATTATTGTAGTGATATATCCTGATCAAGACTCACCATGTCTCCATAGATCTCATCAGCTAAGATGGGGACACACTGCCGTGCAGCCACTAAAAATAAAAGAAACATGCTGAAATCAGTTTTAATGTGAATTGCTTTATCACGTAATAGTCACATAATATCATGTAATTTCCCTATCCTGTAATATTAAGAAGTTACCATTCTTAAAGAGGAAGACAAAAAGCACAAAGTGTGCTTTGCATTTGATGTTTGTGTGTTTTGTCTTCCTATTTAAGAACTGTAAATTCTTAATATACTCTTCCAGAGTGCAGAGCCTGAATTTGCCATTTAGGTAACTAGATATTTCAGACCCTATCTTCAACATGATGGGAGTGATGAAGAGGCAAGTATTATTTACTTTTCTCCTGGGAGTGATAAAGAGACAAGTATTTCTTCTTTTAGGCAAGCCCTACCACTCCTATCGCACAGTATTGATGAGCGACATCAATGGAGCTCCCCACCTCCACCTCAGGCTTGGAACTTGACTGGTTTTTGTCATTTCACACAACAGCTGAAGGATTCTGTCCCCACCTCGTCCTCTGTGAAGTCTGCTGGACATACCTGCCAGAATCTTCTGAAGATGACGCTTGCTGAACACTGACCCACAGGGGTTTGATGGATTATTGACAATGAGACAAGCTGTCTTTTCATCAATCAGAGATTCCAGTTGTTTCAGGTCAATTTCCCAAGACTTCTCTGGCTGAAGAAAAAGAAAGGATGAGACTAAGATGATTCGGAAACATTTAGGGGGAATCCTCACTTATCTCAAGGGTCCCATGTAAGCAATAAAGTCTGTCTCTGGCTTCAACCACCACTTTGAGACCTTCCTCTGCTGAAGTAATGGTCACATATTTTTTACAGGGTAATAACTGAGCATTTGAGTCTAAGATTAAAAAGTCATTTACCAACAAATTGTAGAGTTTGACCTCAATTCCCATAGATTCAGCCAGAGTCCTGTAGAGAGAGAAACCAGGTCTTGGAACCAGGATGTTTTGCCCTGGGTTGGCCAACACAGCTAGACACATTTCAATAGCTTGACTGCAGCCACTTGTCAGAATGACATCCTGTGAAGCAAATAAAAGGTTAATTTCATTAGGGATTCCAACAGCAACAGGAGAAAAGAAGTTGTCAGGTGGGTGAATTGGGAGCAATTGTGAACTTCCTTTAACAAGTTGTAAGTAGTAGGAAATGTACTAAGCCAAAACCAAAAGAAATTTATATATGTTGATAACGATTGTTGAAATGTTGGCCACTTAAACAAATCACTGTAAAACGGACAGGTTGGCTGTGACTCAGCAGACTTCCATGAGAGAGCATGATGGCCTTGGACCTTTTTCGCCTGGTTATTTATTTACTTTTGGCCAGAGATTTGAAGCCTGGCTCTTGTCTGACACACGGGAACAGACACATATTATGTTAGAAAATGCTGACCCCACACAGTAGACCATAGAGGGAAGGACATCATTTAAACTTGGCACTGCCATCAATTCAGTATGTCCTGGTACTTCTGTCTTTCTCTCTAAATGACCTTACAGTAAATGAGAAAAGCTACAATTTTTTTTTTAAAGATCCTATTGGAAAAATTTTTTTAAATAATTTTTTGGTGTTAATGAGTTATTCTCAAATGATCTTTTACAGACAATCAAATATAGGTGCTCTCTGGATCCTTTCAGCCTCCTTGAGACAGACACCACATTAAGTTGTATGGGATGGTCATTCTCACACTGTAATGACATTAACTGTAATCACTGATTAGTGACCCCAACTCTATGAGAAGTCTTCAAATTGCTAAAGGGAAATTATTCTCAGCTTTTCCCCCTCTGACACCTGTACTTCTTGTGGAACAGAAACTAGGAAAAGAGGGGATAGTTTACCCTAAATTGCTTCAGAGTTTGTGTTTTGTATAAGGCTCACCTTAGCTTCTAGGGGTGCCTCGGGACAGTGGTAATAAGAAGCAATCTCCTCCCGACTGGATAGGAAGCCTGAAAGAAAAGAGTGGAAAGTGGAACTTTTTTGGTTTTTAGAGACTGTGTCTCACTCTGTCACCTGGGCTTGGAGTGCAGTGGCACAGCCATAGCTCACTGCAGCCTCAAATTCCTGGGCTCAAGGGATCCTCCCACCTCAGCCTCCTGAGTAGCTGGGACTATAGTTGTGCACCTCCACACTCAGCTAATTTTTGAATTTTTTTTTTTTTTTTTTTTGTAGAGACAGAATCTCCCTCTGTTGCCCAGGCTGATTTCAAACTCCCTGGGCTCATGGGCTTCTCCCACCTCAGCCTCCTGAAAGTGCTGGGATTACAGGGGTGAGCCACTGTGCCTGGCCAGAAGATGAAGCTTTCATCCCTGAACTGACAGCTATGCCCTGGAGGTCCAGCATGGGCTTCAGGCTGCCTCTGCCCCTGCTCATAAGGCATTCTATTTAGTTCAGCTCTCAGCCACTGTGGATAAAGGAGATTCACTTCACATTTTATGTTTTACAGTTTTAGTATAAGCACAAACTTATAAACGATAACAAGGAAGAGCTCCCCAAATACTCTGTACCATCTTGATTTCTGTGATTATGTTTTATTCTGTGTAAAATAAGGATTTCTATTATTCCTAAATCTTTTTTATGGACTGTATTTTTTTTTTAATACTTTAAGTTCTAGGGACTGTATTTTGTAAGAAGTTGTAATCACTGGGTGCGGTGGCTCATGCCTATAATCCCAGCACTTTGGGGGGCTGAGGTGGGTGGATCACCTGAGGTCGGGAGATTGAGACCAGTCTGACCAATATGGAGAAACCCCATCTCTACTAAAAATACAAAAATTAGCTGGGCTTGGTGGCGCGTGCCTGTAATCTGAGCTACTCAGGAGGCTGAGGCAGGAGAATCGCTTGAACCCAGGAGGCAGAGATTGCAGTGAGCTGAGATCGCGCTACTGCACTCCGCCTGGGCAACAAGAGAAAAAAAAAAAAAAAAGAAGTTGTAATCAACGCATTCAATTCATGTGATCCACTTTAAGATTTTTATGTTATGTAATATTCCTATCAGTATTTTGTACAAATTTTTATTTCAAATTATTTTTGTGCAATATTTCCAAATGTTGGCTTACAAGCTTGAAGTATCAGCAGTTTCATGCTCATCCTAATATTTTGCAAAATTTATATTCAAAAAGACAAGTTAGCAAGGCTAGAGGCACTATTTCATAATGTTTACTAATTTAATAAGTACAGATGGGTCTCTCAAAATTATGCAAATCAGCACTTCCTTAATTACTAATGAGGAAGAACACATTTTTAGATATATATTAACACCTGTATCTCCTTTGAAATGAAATGATCAGAACCTTTGAACATTTGTCAAATGGAGATTTGGTTTTGGTTTTTCAGGTTAAACCAGTTTCCTAATACTTTGGATATTAAAGTCATTAGAAACTTTTCTTACAACTTAACTTTTGGTCTTGATTTTGTTTTTATTCTTGTTGTATGAAACTTTATATAATGTAAGTAATCAACCGAAAAACCACGAAGTCCCCGATATAACTCTTTAAAGTGTTTTTAAAATTTGATTTTATCATGAAACTGGAGTTTTATTCTGCATTAAGAATGTGTTTCTATGTACACATAAGGAAAAAAAATGTTCAACATTGAAAGTCAAGGAATCATGTACTTTACCAAAATATTCAGGGTAGAAATTTTTAGTAGATGGAGAGAATTAAACCTAAAAAGGAGTAATTTCAATCTATCAGAAACAACCTTCTATCCTTCAGTTTGACAGCCTATTTTTTGTTGTTCTTGGGTGTTTGTTTATTTGTTTGTTTAACCTCTTTAGTCTTAAATAGTAACAATTGCATTTCAGTGTGCTCAGGAACATAATGAAAATAGGCTTTCAATACATAGAGAAGCAGAAATGAAAGCAAAGGAGCTATGTACACAGGGCAATAAGTAAATCCATTTAGGACCTAGAGGCTCAGCAAACACAAAGCTCCTGCCAGACTCAAGGCCTTCAAATTAGAATTAGTAATGATAGGACAGGCACTTTACTTGACAAATAAGTATGTTTGGGAGCCTAGAGAGGAAGTGCCCATATGCTAAAGAAAGCCAGGAAAGAAGTTGGACCTTGATGCCTTGTATTTAAGCATTCCAAGACCCCTTTCCCAAATCCAAAGGGCCGTGTAATCTTAGCCTCTCCTTAGGAATGATGCATCAGGAAAGTGAAGAGAATTACTAGACATTTGGTCCTGTTATTATAGCACTAAAGATTTGGCAGCCACCAGGTATGGAGTGTCAGAAGGGGCTTACCGATGGATGGGGCATAGCCATTATATTTGCCCGAGTCCAGGGCATCTTTCATTGCCTGGGTAACTTCAGGGTCTGTAGGCAGGTTTCCAAACACAGTAGGGTCCCCTTTTTATGGGAGGAAAAAACAAAAGAAGCCAAGAAGTTATTCTCCCATGTTCAGTACTTAGACTCACCCCCAACTCCTATCTTCTCCAACCAGTCTGTGAACATGAGAGTAGAGGGGGACAATGACAGCCCCTCAGTAGTGTCCCCCAACTCACCAATGGACAGAGAAATCATGGTTTTGTTTGGATTTGGTTTCACCTTCATGTTGTCCACAATGGCTCGGATGGGGTTGAAAGTTTTGTTGGCCATGTCTGAGGGCCTCACGGACCACCTGGTATTCCTGCCTTTCATTTTTCCCGGCACAGAGCTTCTCCCACCAACGTTGACATGCACATCCAGAATTGAGGGCAGGTTGCCTTTGCTGCTCATCTGAATCACGTATGGGTCCATCACTAGCGAAGCCTGCGAGGGGAAAGAAGGTCCCTGTGATGTTGAAAACAGCACTGGGAGAGAGAGGAGCTACATTTGGACCTAAACGTTGGGGTGAATTCACTAAAAGTGTCTTTCCAAACTCTCTCTCTTTTTTTTTCTACTTTCTCTCGTAAAGTAGCTTTACTATGAATGAGGGGAGTTTTAAGACTTTTTACTGAGATGGAAAATAAAGCAAGAACCCATCATACTTAAGTAGGATTTGCTACATGCATCTGTAATTCCTGTCAAAGCTTAGCCATGCTCTATGTGAAACCAAGAAGGAATAACATGAAAATTGTTCGTCAGTCAAAGAATAGGTGCTCCCTCCTTTCCATGCGAGCCTATCCAAGAAAATCTACCTAACACTTCTTGTCATCTGCAGAGAACCAGGAAGAACCACTCCATCTTGTTAGAAGTTCCATGTAAATATCATTGTGAGTAAAAGTAAAACCTTATCCCATAAGGATCCTATAGCCCTAGTTGGAAAAAGAAATCAATACACCAAAAAGAAAAAAGTGAATAGTCCAATCAATCACCACTGCCTGATCAGCTTGGGCTTGAGATTTTTACCTTCCAAGTAAAGGAGAAAGCAGCCTCCAAGAAGCGAAGCCTGAAAGCTCCCTTAGCTCTTCTTTGACAGGTTACAGTGGCAATGAACTCAGATGCAAATCCTGACTCCTGAAATAGTCTCCACAAACGGGCGTTGAGCCTGAAACTTTCATGCCATTGGTTGGGAATGAGAGCTCAGCAGCCAGCCCTCCCCTCAGCTTCTTTCCTCCTCTCCCCTCCTCATTGCCTCTTATCCCTAAGCCCACCTCTCACCCTCAAAGCAGGAATTTGTCCTCACTTCAAACATCTGGAATTCTCCTGTGTTAACTCTTTCTGGGCCCTTGGTGAGATGATTTGAGAATATCTACTGTCAGAGGGTAGTTCTTATTACAGCTGATAGCTTTTATTAAATGTTTTTTATTGTTACAAAACAGCCTGTTAAAATTTTAACAGTACAGAAATATAAAGTAAGAAGTGAGCATCCTTCCTTGCACCTGCTCCCTGGATACTTCATTCTCACTCCCAGGGGTAGAGGGTGGTAATGGTCAGGCTCTTTCTCTCCATTCAGAGATAGATACATTAGATATAGGTGCATAGATACATAATTTTATAGATTTCAAAACGCAGATAGGATCGTGCTCTACACCTTGTTTGGCAACTTTTTTTTTTTTTTTTTTTACTTCCTACATCTTGGACACCCCTCCTTGTCAATCCACAAAGGTTTGCTCCAATCAGAACAAATTGGGCACTTAAGTTCCATTCAACAAATATCTGAAAAGCACAGGGTTTCCAAGGCAGTGGAAACTTGTGCAGTTTTATCCTTGCACTGTGCATGAATTCTTCACTTACCTCCTATGGTTATTGGAAGAATTTAAAATGTCAGGTGCGATCTACACAAAACAACTTTGCTAAGCAAAACACAAGGTCCACAGCCAAAATCTCAACATTCCTGTGAGCAGATGGAAAAGACCACCCACTGAAGGGTTAGGAGAAGCCTCAGTGGTCTCCCCACGTTCAGATCCTATCTGTATATTTGTTAGAAGACAAAGATTTTTCACATCAGTTTGTTCTTCTCCATCCACTTTTCAGGGAGTCACGCCTCCAGTGGGGTTGAATATAGTAGTCCCCCCTTATCCACAGGGAGCTCACTCCAAGACCTCCAGTGCATGCCTGAAATTATGGATGTCTGAAACCATGGGTAGTACTGAACCCTAGATACGCTATGTTTTTCTTATACAGTAATGGCCGGTAACGTCTATAGCATGGATACACTAGACAAAATTATTCATGTCTTGGGCCAAGGGCATCCTTGTCATAAATGTTAGTTTATATATTTTATGATTTCCTTAAGACAGATTTCTATACATGGACTGTGTTGAAAAGAATAAGCATTTTCTCTTTTATGTTTTTAGTAAATATGATATATCCTTTTATAATAAATTCAAATAGAGAGATACATGAATGAAACCTCGATCACCTTCCCTCCCTGCATTCCCATTTCATATAAAAAAACATTTCTAGTCATTTCTTGTATATCCTTCCAAATGTTTTCTATGTTTATTACAATACGTATATAGCTGATTTGGGAGTTGCTAAAAAAATAGAGACTAAAAGTGGTCTATAGTTGCACTGTCTAATATCGTAGCTACTAGTCAAAGGGGCTGTTGAATACTTGAAATGTGGCTGGTCAGAATTAAGATGTGTTGTTGTGGCTGGGCGCAGTGGCTCACGCCTCTAATCCCAGCACTTTGGGAGGCCGAGGTGGGCGAATCACGAGGTCAGGAGATAGAGACCATCCTGGCTAACACGGTGAAACCCTGTCTCTGCTAAAAATACAAAAAATTAGCCGGGCATGGTGGCGGGCACCTGTAGTCCCAGCTACTCGGGAGGCTGAGGCAGGAGAATGGCATGAACCCGGGAGGCAGAGCTTGCAGTGAGCCAAGATCATGCCACTGTACTCCAGCCTGGGCAACAGAGCGAGACTCCGTCTCAAAAAAAAAAAAAAAATGATGTGTTGTTGTAAAGTACACATCAGGTTTTGAAGACTTAGTATAAAAAAAGAATATTAAATATCTCATAATAATTTTATATGATTACATGTTTAAAGAATATTTTGGGGCCGGCTGTGGTGGCTCACACCTTCGGTAATCCCAGCCCTTTGGGAGGCCAAGGTGGATGGATCGCTTGAGCTAAGGAGTTCAAGACCAGCTTGGGCAACATAGCGAAACCCCGTCTGTACAAAAAAATACAAAAACTAGCCAGGCATGGTGGAATGCACCTGTAGTCCCAGCTACTTGGGAGGCTGAGGTAGGAAGATCACCTGAGCCCAGGAGGTCAAGGCTGCAAAGAGCTGTGATCATGCCATTGCACTCCAGCCTGGGTGACAGAATGAGACCTTGCCTCAGGGGGAAAAAAAAAAAAAAAAAAATATATATATATATATATATATATATATATATATATATATGGTGTACTGAGTAAAATAAAATACAATACATTCTTAAAATTAATTTCACCTATTTATTTTTATGTCTTAAAATATTTCTATTAGGAAATTTGAAGTCACTGTGTGGCTTGCACTCTGTCTATTGGACAGGGCTGTTCTGTAGCTTGCTTTTTTAAAAATCTTAATAATGTGTGGGCCAGGCATGGTGGCTCATGCCTGTAACCCTAGCACTTTGGAGGCCAAGGCAGGCAGATCACCTGAGGTCAGGAGTTCAAGACCAACCTGGCCAACATGGCGAAACCCCATCTCTACTAAAAATACAAAAATTAGCCGGGCACAGTGGTGCACACTTGTAATCCCAGCTACTCGGGAGGCTGAGGAAGGAGAATCATTTGAACCTAGGAGGTAGAGGTTGTGGTGAGCCAAGATCGTGCCACTGCACTCCAGCCTGGGAGACAGAGTGAGACTCCGTCTCAAAAAATAAAAAATAAAAATAAGTAAATAATGCGTTGCGTGAACAGTTTTTCCATTTTCATACAGAGAGATCAACTTCATTCTTTTTAATGTCTGCATAGTGTTTACTCTCATCAGACATGGGACAGCTTCCAATATTTTTTCCTGTTACAAATAAGGCCGGGCGCGGTGGCTCATGCCTGTAATCCTAGCACTTTGGGAGGCCGAGGCAGGCGGATCACGAGGTCAGGAGAGAAAGACCATCCTGGCTAACACGGTGAAACCCCGTCTCTACTAAAAATACAAAACATTAGCCGGGTGTGGTAGCAGGCGCCTGTAGTCCCAGCTACTCTAGTCCCAGCTACTCGGGAGGCTGAGGCTGGAGAATGGCGTGAATCCAGGGGGCGGAGCTTGCAGTGAGCTGAGATTGCACCACTGCACTCCAGCCTGGGCAACAGAGCCAGATTCCATATCAAAAAATAAATAAATAAATAAAGGCATATTGAATGTCCTTGTACATTTATGATTGATAGAGAACTTTTATGCATATCCTGTTATTTGAGGGATAGTTTCCTAGATGTGGAGTCACATTCCAAATATTGATAGACCTGCTGCCAAATTGATCAATGACGGACTATACAAAGACGAAAGCAATGCAAATATGTTTAATTTGAACAACCTCTTGGAGTTCAGACTATCTGTCATGACAATATACTGTGCTTTAGAGATGACACAGGTACCCCACTGAGTGATACTATAGTGGTTCTCCAGGTGGACAGAGACTCAGAGGTGTTAAAAAAATTATTCAATAACACTTGCTAAAGCATGATAAAGCAGACTTTATTCAGGACCATTCCAATAGCTAGATGGCCCACTGCAATGGATTTTCCAGTGGGGAAGAAAGATTGGATTCAACTCCAAAAATGGTGATGGCAAGTGTGGGTTTATAGCCAAGGATGGAAAAAGTAAGAGGAATCATCAGGAATAAGGGGGATTCTGCTAAACTGACCTAGAAGGCCAGTGTCAGTGTCATCCTGCTGAAGACAGGTCATGGTGATCAAACATCCCCTGGGGGACAGCGAAGAATGAGGAACCCGGTCAGATATGCAGGCTGGGAAATCTTGCCATAATGACTCAGGGTTCTTTGCTAAAACTGGATCTTGCAAGGAAGGGCAGGTGGGCTTAGAAGAAGATCCAGAAGCCTGACGAAAGTCTGGTCAACCAGAGAATCTTTGTCAGAGGTTGAGACCATTGGTCTTTAGAAGAGTTAGATCAAGCAAGGATCAGATTTTTCTCAGTGTGAGAAGACTACTATGACTGATTTCTGTCACTCAAGGTTCAGATTTTCTTTTCTTTTTTTTGAGAGGGAGTCTCACCCTCCTCACCCAGGCTGGAGTGCAATGGCACTATCTCAGCTCACTGCAACCTCCGCCTCCCAGATTCAAGCGATTCTCCTGCCTCAGCCTCCCGAGTAGCTGGGATTACAGGCACACACCACCACACCCGGCTAATTTTTGTATTTTCAGTAGAGATGGGGTTTCACCATATTGGCCAGGCTGGTTTTGAACTCCTGACATCAAGTGATCCTCCTGCCTCGGCCTCCCAAAGTGCTGGGATTGCAGGCGTGAGCCACCGCACCTGGCCTCAAGGTTCAGATTTTCAAGGAGACTCAGATCCAACTCCCCCTCCCACATTCACACAGCCTGTAAGATTGGTGTCTTGTCTCCAACTGGACATTAGACCAGGAGACTTAGATTATTCCCTTACAGGTTGTGACCCCTGGGGTCTTCCCTTTTTATCTTGGGAGCTCAGGCATTTGGTTATATTTTATCAAGTATGTCTAAATATTTTTGTAAGTGAAGATTATCTAGGTTATCCTGTCTTCAGTATAGTCAGAAAAGGAAATCTGTCTTATTCTTTACTTAAAATGTCACTTTGTACTAAATTCCTATGTCTTCTTGAATCTGTTTCTGGCATATGCTATTCCAGAATATTGTATTCCAGAATGAACATTCTTACAGTTCTTCATACACACAGCCACGTTGCTTTAAGAAAGGCCATTTACCTTTCTAACAGTAATTGTTTGCAAACCCTGGGAATTATTTTCTTTAAAAAAAACCTTTACCAAATTGATTGATGGAAGAAAAATGGTATCCAAGTGCTGCTGTTATTTCTGTTAACTCTGTCCCCTCTATTTTAGCGAGGGTGGTCATGTTTCATGTTTCTTTGCTCTTGCCATTTTGTGAATTGTCTGTTCATGTCCCTCACCCGTCTGTCTACAGGGGGACTCATCTTTTTCACAGGTAGGACTTTGGCCTAGGAAGCCACTGCAAAGCAACAAGACAGCTGCTTTGAGATCACTGGCCCAGTCTCCTCTGTTTCAACCTAACTGGCTGAGACTCGGGTTTACAGATCAAAGAACAACAACCAGCACAAAATTTTGGCAGGTTGTCCTGCAAATAGTGCCACTGACGCAGAATCTGCAGGGCCAAGGGGTGTGTGATGGGGACAAGGGCTGCTGTACCAGAAGTTATCACCATGGACACACCCTTGCCTCGGATTTGGCAGCTGACAACGAAACCTAAATCAGAGGGGAAAACAGACAAGGCAAACAAGCTTTAGTCACGCGCTCTTCTGCAGCTAATGTTTTCCCTTAGTAGAAAGCAGTCAGAAGGGCCGGGCGCGGTGGCTCACACCTGTAATCCCAGCACTTTGGGAGGCTGAGGCGGGCGGAACACAAGGTCAGGAGACCGAGACCATCCTGGCTAACACGGTGAAACCCCGTCTCTACTAAAAAAATAAAAATAAAAAAATTAGCCGGGCGTGGTGGCGGGCTCCTGTAGTCCCACCTGGAGGCTGAGGCAGGAGAATGGCGTGAACCTGGGAGGCGGAGGTCGCAGTGAACCAAGATCACGCCACTGCACTCCAGCCTGGGCGACAGAGCGAGACTCCATCTCAAAAAAAAAAAAAAAAAGCAGACAGAGAGAACATGAGAGGACCCAAGTGTACCTGGGAAGCTTTCCTGATGCCAGATAAACTTTACAGCGAAGTCAGGACCCAGTAAATTGTAGAAGCACTCGCTGTTGTTGTTGTTGTTGTTTTAGACAAAGTTTCGTTCTTGTTGCCCAGACTGAAGTGCAATGGCACGATCTCGGCTCACTGCAACCTCCGCCTCCCAGGTTCAAGCGTTTCTCCTGCCTCAGCCTCCCAAGTAGCTGGGATTACAGGTGCCCGCCACCATTCTCGGCTAATTTTTTGTATTTTTAGTAGAGACAGGGTTTCACCATGTTGGCCAGGTTGGTCTCGAACTCTGGACCTCAGGTGATCCACCCACCTCAGCCTCTCAAAGTGCTGGGATTACTGGTGTGAGCCACCGCACCTGGCCTTTTTTTTTTCTTAAGCGTAAAACTGTTGTTTGCCATTTTGTATTTAAAATTTTTTAATTGTGGTTAAAAAAAAAAAAACTTAACATTAAATTTACCATCTTAACTTTTTTTAAGAGGCAGGGCCTGGCTCTGTTGCCCAGGCTGGAGTGCAGTGGTGTGATCATAGCTCACTGCAGCCTCAAACTCCTGGGCTCAAGTGATCCTCATACCCCAGTCTCCCGAGCAGCTAGGACTACAGATGCACACCACAACCCCCTGCCAATTTTTTATTTTATCATAGAGATGGGATCTCACTATGTTGTCCAGGCTGGTCTTGAGCTCCTGGCCTCAAGTGATCCTCCCACGTCAGCCTTCCAAAGTACTGGGATTACAGGCATAAGCCAGTATGCCTAGCCAACTTAAACATTTTTAAATGTACAGTTTAGTTTATTCACATTGTTGCACAACAGATCTCCAGAACTCTTTCATCTTGTGAAACTGAAACTCTACACCCATTAAGCACGAATTCCCCCTTCAATTTCCCCTTAGCCCTTCACAACCACCTTTCTACTTTCTGATAGAAAAGTATTTGTAAAATAACACCATCACCTAGAGATAACCACTGTTAACCATTTTGCCCACAATTAACATCTTGAAATTTCTACTTTTTTCTAGATATACAGAGTTTTTTATTCCATGGTTTTCATTTTACAATATATTGTGAACATTTTCCTAAGAATATAAAAATTTTTGTAAACTTGCTTTTCAATAGTCGCCTGAAACCCCAGGGCCCTCATTTTTACAAACCTGTTTCTCACACCCTTTCTTTTCTCCACCTATGCAGATTGGGCATCTATCCCACACCTAGCCCTATCTGGCATCTTGAACCTGAATCAAGTCATGTCATCTTCACATCAGTCCTAGAAGTAGAGCCTGTTTCATTCCCACTTCACAAATGAAAGCTAAGTCACATTGGTAATTGGTGGCGAGTTGGAGTTCAAGCTTCATAATCTGGCTCCAGATCTCACCACATAAGGCTGCCTCTCTTTAGAGGACAAAGTAAGTTAAGAAGCATAGTCTTTTCTTCTGTAAGAAATATAAAAAGAGAAAACATGAAGACAGAGCCAACTGGGAAAGCCTTAAGAAAATAGTGAATTAACTATGTGGATTGAGCATGGACTACTCTCCAACCTTTTATTGCTCATCTTTATTAATTATTTTGTGTCTTTGCACCCTGAATTATCACTGGTTATCACTCAACTGTTGGGTACAGAGAATGTACATGTTCGAATTCCCCTAGCCGACTGTAGGTGAGGAAGTGCACAGTGGAGACGTTCTTAATACTTTCAATATCCTCCTTCATGTCTGGCCCAGCACTTTACAGAAGCCGTGTTCAATACTCGTTAGCCAGTTGGCAATGAATTACAGTACATAATCCAGAGGGGGAAAAACGGTGGAAGAAGTGGTAATTGAAGAGAAACCAAAGTCTTTGCATATTTGTTGTATTTGTAGATGGTGGGGTAAAGAATTTAGGAGGGATTAAGAGACCAGGTTGGACTTTGATAATGTATAATGCCTTACATTTATACAGTGCTTTTTGGTTTGCTCTCCCATTCATTATCTCAATTATCTCATGTCATTCTCTCTTTCTCTCTCTCTCTCTCTCTCAAACATACACATACCCCGTAAGCTAGACAGGGAGAAGGCTGTCAGAATAGAGAGGTGAGCCTGGTTGAGCTTTCTTTTTTTCAGTGAAACTATTTATTTAAAGATTTTCACAGCCAGGTGGTGGCTGACACCTGTAATCTCAGCACTTTGGGAAGCCAAGATAGGCGGATCACCTGAGGTCAGAAATTTGAGACCAGCCTGAGCAACAACCCTGTCTCTACTAAAAATGCAAAAATTAGCTGAGCGTGGTAGCACATGCCTGTAATCCCAGCTATACTGGAGGTTGAGGCAGGAGAATCACTTGAACCTGGGAGGCAGAGGTTGCAGTGAGTTGAGATCATGCCACTGCACTTCAGCCTGGGCAATGGAGTGAAACTCTGTCTCAAAAAAAAAAAAAAAAAAAGAGAGAGAGAGAGAGAGATTTTCAGAAAAGCTGCAGAGATAGTAGAGTTCCCACATACCTCTCACCCAGTTTCTCCCTGTTTAAACATATTATATTTACCGTGGTAAATTCTTAGTCACAACTAAGAAACAAACATTGGCCCATTAATATTAACTAAACTCCACACTTTATTCAGATCTCACTAGTTTCTCCTACTAATATCCTTTCTCTGTTCCAAGATCCCATCTGGGATATCACATTATATTTGGTGGTCATGCCTCCTTAGCCCCCTCTGGTCTGTGACAGTTTCTTGGACTTTGTTTTTCATGACCTTGGCAGTTTTGGTATAGAATATTCTTGAATTTGGGTTTGTCTGATATTTTTCTCATGGGTCCTGGAAAGACCAGTTAAGTTTTTAAAGTTACGGCCACTCATTCCACATCAGAGCTCTAAAGGTTAAAAAAAAAAAAATAGAATCTTCATCTGTTTGCTGATTGAAATGCTTGCGGGCCACTTTCTCATGAAGCTTAGCAAATAACATCATCCTGTTTGTTTTGTGCTTTGCATAACCATTTAAACCATGGCCATTAACTCAGTCATTTTCATTTAGTTGGAACTTAGTGTTCCTTCACTTAGAATGGTTAAAACCTGAATCCCACTCTAGTTCTTAGCGTTCATCAAGAAAGGGTGTCATTTATACTCACAGAGGAAGCCACCAAGAAAATACACTTAGGTCCCTGGGAAATTGTTCTGCATGTTTGCCATTCTGACATTCAGAATAATCTAGAGTCCAAACCATGGTCCAACCTATCAGCCTACCTCTGGATCACAATGTCCTGTTATTTTTGTAGTAACACATTGTTGATTGTGTTTTTCTTAATTGAAGTATAATTCACATACCATAAAATTAATCCTCTTCAAGAGTATAATTCAGTGGCTTTTATTATATTCACAAAATGATACAGCCATCACCACTATCCAATTTCAGATCACTGTTGTCATCCCAGAAGGAAATCCCATGCCCTATCCCATCAGCAGTTACTCCCATTTCTCTCTGTTCCAGCCCTTGGCAATCACTAATCTACCTTTCACCTCTATGGATCTGTCTATACCAGACACTTCATAAAAATGGAATCACATAATATATGGTCTTTTGTATCTGACTTCTTTCACTTAGCATAATGTCGTCAAGGTTCGCCCATGTTATGGCATGTACCAGCACTTCATTCCTTTTTGCGGATGAATAATATTCCATTATTCACATGGACTATGCCACATTTTGTGTATCTGTTCACCAGCTAATGGAAATTTGGTTCATTTCCTAGTTGACTATCTGGTGTCACAGCATATCTTCCTTCTCAACCCCATATCTAGCCCACAAACAAAATACAGCCAAACAGTGGCAATAGCTAAAAACAAATACACAGGAACACCAAAAGATCACCTTTACAGAAACCATTGCTGATTTTTCTATCAGATGCATGCAGTAATTGATTCACTTTAGTCTCCAAAAATAACCACAGCAACACTCCCATCCCACATGCTCTTCAGCAATGCAACCTTGCCAGGTCTCCATTGAGATGTAGAGTTTATTTCTCTACCCTCTTGAATCTGGCTGTCTCAGATTCAAGCCATATAGCCAAAGAGATATATAGATATATCTGTGGCTACTTTGATCAATGGAAGTTGGGGGAGGTGGCGCTGTGACAGTTCCAGGGATAGGCTCGTTACCATGCCAACTTCTGCTTCCCGCTCTTGGCACCCTGAGCATCCATGTAAGAAATCTAGTTTTCTCTGCTGGTGAGAGAGGACACAGAGAGAAGCAGTGAGGTACCAGACAGGTAAGTGAGGAAGCTACCTTGGATGTCCAGCCCATGTGAGCCTTCAGATGACACCAGACCAAGATGGCTGCAACTGTATGGGAAATCCCAAGTCAGATTCACTCAAATATTTCCAGTCAATATTCAGAAGTACAAGACATCAAAAGTAAATTACTTTATGCCAGAACATCTTTGCATGTTTCCTTTATTAATTTCCTTTCAAATTGCCTAGTTTGTGCACAACATCTGTTTCCTTCTGGGACCCCATAACCACAACCCCAAACCACAACCAAAAGTGTCTGGAAACCAAAATCTCACCCCTCACTTCTCACCTGGATCACAGGTTCCTATGAGTAATAGAGATTGGGATAATCCTGAAAAGTCATCAGCTTTAGGTCATCCTGCATACATGGGTCTCTAGTCACCCTCTTTTAAACACAGAACCTCAGTGTTTAAATCTCAAGACTTTTCACAAGCTACTTTCAAGAGCAGAGGTAGCATCCTGCTACATATTGAATTACCTGTACTCTCAAGAAAGCATCATTTGTTTTTTCTCTTCCAGGCTAAACAAATCAATTTTTTGTAGCTTTCTCCAAGGTCCCATAATTGGTCAGCCCTTGTATATTATTCCTTGTCCTTCCTGGAAAAATTTCATGAATGTTAGTATCCAAAATGGAGCCCAGTTCCTCTTGTAAACATCTAACTAGTTCTATAAATAAGAGGAAGATATATAGATGTGGCTATAATATATGTACAAAGGGAAAGAAAGAGATTATTTTCCCATCAAGCCTGATTTCTGAGCAATCAACCAAAAATATGGTTTAAATAATGACATGAAATACAAAACCTTTCTCTCTCTTGCTGACCTATTTGGGATCCCTGGCCTTGGGAGTTCCATCCTTTGGCCTTTTACTCAGGTCTACATTTCCCCCTGCAGTGAGAGCTCTGAGCACAAGACAGGGCTTTTCATGAGGAAGAGTATCTTGGGGTAGCACAGTATATTGAAGCATTCCCTATTCTGTGCTTTGGTGGGTAATACAAGGTCTGCTTTCCATACAAGACAGGAACTGAGCTTAGCGTCTATGCTGTAGAGAGGCCTGAGTAGATTCCCATGGTCTGTAGTTCTGAAGAATTCTGTCAGCCAAGAAGCACAGAATGCTCCAAAGGTAAAAGGGTTTGTCATGACCATCCCGCAGGGAGGCCTCAAGACCACTCCTTCTCTATTCTGCCCGGAAACAAGTGCTAGAGTGATGCAACTCAGCAAACTTTATCCAGATTCACTTCCAGAATCTGCAGAAGGGAGAGTACCATTGATAGGGCCAAATGACAGTTGAATTACCCAAGTCTGGGAACATCGAGTTCCTGCAGCACCATGGGCAAAACAAAGATGAGACACAATGGGGTCTCCAGGATTGGAGAAGATGAGTACATATGTTTCATGGGAGGACTGCTAGGGAGAGAATGAAAAAGAATGAGATGGAATAAGAGTGAACCAAGTCAAATAAGAGGATTCAGGTTTCAACCAAGTTAAACCTGAAGAGGTGGGACAGGAGAGGTGGGACATTGTGCCTACTTGTCACTTAAAGCTCTTCCATGGCAAGAGTCCTGCAACCATGTTTCGTTAATACACTCATTCAGTAAGTGTTTATGAGCCAGGCTCTGTCCTGAATGTGGGAGATACCACAATGAAAGAACCAAACCGAGCCCTACTTTCATGAAGCTGACATTCTTGTTGGGAGAGAGAAGTGATAAACAGAGAAACAGGTGTTAGAAGGCACCAATGCCATAAAGAAAAATAAAGCAAGATGTGGGGTTAGAAAGGGTAGTATTTTATGGATGATCACTAGAATGGTCCCCTAAGGTAGTGACGGTTAATGGGAGATGAGTATGATTCCTGTGGATGACTGGGCGAACAACGCCCCAGGCAGATGGAATGGCAGGGGCAAATACCTTGGGGTGGGACTGTGCTTGGTGTGCTCAGGGCACAACCAGCCAAGGGGGCTGGGGTAAGCAAAGCAGAACGTGGCAGGGATGATGTCAGAGAGAAAGTGCTTTGTCTTGCTTCCAAGAGGATGAACAAGGGCTACTGGTTCAACACAGAAAAATTTGTTTTCATGTCCCCAGTTGTATAGATGTCAACTAGTCACCTATGAATGCCTCTGGACATGAAGGGATGGGAGAGTGTGTCTGCCCCACTCAGAAACTAAAATAATAAAATCCATAGTAGACATGTGCTGCTAACAGAGTGGGTCAGCAGGGTCACCCTACTCTGTGGGAGTTGGGCTCAGACTTGTGGGATCAAACACAGATGCAGATGAGGGCTGTCCTTCTGCTCACATCTGCACAGAACCAGGGCTCTGCACTCCTCCCAGCACAGGGATTTCACACACACTCATCTCACCAAAGGATCTTCAAATCTAGCCATTTTCCTGGCCCTTCTCTGAGAGTCCTATGGATAGATGGTTTCAAAGAACAATGATTTCAGCCCCTGATGGGTTCTATAAGAGGAATTTGAAAGCTATTAATTATTTAATATCCCACTCTTTATTTTTATTTATTTATTTTTATTTTATTTTATTTATTTATTTATTTATTTTTTTGCTAGAGACAGGGACTCACCCTGTTTCCCAGGCTGGAGTGCAATTGCACAATCATGGCTCACTGTAGCCTTGAACTGCTAGGAAGCAATCCTCCCACCTCAACCTCCTGAGTAGCTGGGACTACAGCATGTCCCATTGTGCCTGGCTTATTTATTTATTTATTTATTTATTTATTTATTTATTTATTTATTTGTGGTAGAGATGGGATCTCACTATCTTTCCCAGGCCGGTCTCAAACTCCTGACCTCAATCAGTCCTCTTGCCTCAGCCTCCCAAAGTGCTGGGATTACAGGCTTGAGCCACTGCACTGGTTTCAGTCTTGTTCTAGAAATTAGTTTTGGACCAGTTGACTGCTAGATAGGATTTATCTTAATCAGGTTTAACAAGGGTGAATTGGGCAATCATAGACTGTCACAACTTGGGAGGAAATTATCTGGGGCCAACTGGCTTTCATCTACCCCCATCCCCCCCACCGCACTGAGTGCTGGGCCTGGGCTTCTCCCATCCAAGCTTAGACAACTTCCCTTTCTCCTCCCTCCTCTCCATCCCATGTTCTGGGCCCACCTTCTGTATCCTGAGCTTAGTGAATGTCACTGGCTGTTGGACAGTGGTTGTCTACACAGGGCAGTTCAATGAGTCTCCAAATTTGGTCTCTAAAGTGGGAAGTCATCTGCAGGAGGGTGGCAGGAGGACTCTGAGAGCAACAGAGTTCCCAGCCACTCTGCCTCCTCCCATGTCCCCGTTGTAATCCCCTGCTTAGGGAAGGGTTGTTCTGCTTTTTCATCTGAGCTGTCTTCTCAATCCATTGCATGTAAACTATGAACTTTCCTTCATTTGATTTGCCAAAAGCCTTTTTTCTTTCCTTTTCTAAAGTGAAGAGAATCAAAAGCTCTGACTTTTACAACTATTACTTCTAAAATGGATTTCAAGGATCCTTTTTGGAAGTCAAAGACTGAGCGGAGATTATTCCTCGGCTGTAACAGTCCTCAGCTTCCCTGTGAAATGGGACCCAAAAGGCTGGTGTGGCCAAGCTTGGAGAGTTGGGGGGAATATGGTAGAATGGTGGGGGGGGAGTCTTCTGGATAGTTTAGATTTTACTCCAAGTACAAGGTAAATCCCTCTGAAGGTTTAAAGGAGGAGTGTGAAGTTTGAGATCTTTCTGGCAATGAAATATGGAGAATGGGCTCCAGGGGTGAGCAATCCAGTTGAGTTTACATTGCAATGGTGATGAGGACAGGGATTTTTGTGTCCCCTAAATTGGTTCTGGTTTATGGTGCTTGCAAACATTCCTCAACTGGGAGACTCCTAATGGCAAAACCACACCAAGCTGCTGTCCTCCTAATACAGAATAGATTTTGTTCCCAAAGGATAGTTACCTGCAAGGACCAATAAGACACCCTCCAACTGATGTCATTCCACCTCTTTCTACAAAATTACTTGGAAGGGTCAGATATGGGACTGAGATTCAGTGGCATCTTTCTCAACCAGGTTTTTGCTTTGTTTTGTTTTCTTTTGTTTTTTGGAGGTGATCTTTTTTCTTTTTTCTGTGTCTCTTTCTCTCTCTCTCTCTCTCTGTGTGTGTGTGTGTGTGTGTGTGTGTATGTGTGTCTTCCTCCCTCCCTCTCTCTATTGGTACAGTACTTAAGTGGCATTTAAGAAATCAATAAAGCAACAAAAATTATTAACTTTGGTGACCAAAGTGACCTCCCTTCAGCCCCCCCAGTTGATTAGGCTTTTTTGTTTTCTGGCTGGTGAATATCAAGAGGCAAAAGTAAGACCAAGTCAACCTGCCCTGGTTGGTTTCTGTTTTATTGACATTTGCTGGGTGCCCTTGATGTGAAAAGCATTGTGCTAGTTGCTGGGGATAGGTAGATAAGGCATTCCCAATACAGAGGTGAGAGGCCAGTAAACAAATTATTTTCACCATGGAGGTCTGTAGGAGGTTCAGGATGAACCTGGGGGAAGAGCAGGGACTGTGTCTCCCTTGAGTTGAAACTTGAAGGAGGAATTACAGTTTGCCAAGTGGACAAGCAAAGGAACACTGGTCGTACTGCCCTCCAAACCTCTTGCCCTCTCGACCTAAGGCTGGGTGTATTTGCTCCCCTCTCTTTACAAAATAGTTTTTGGTCCCCTGGAACAAAAGATCAGCTTTAGCTCCCTACCTCTGCCAGAGCAAATATTGGGAAATGTCGAGCTCGATGAGTTTAGTGTTGCACCTTATTGCGTGTGCCACAGGGATGAATCTATTCATCCCCCTCACCCCCACTCCCTCCACAAATGAGAATCAGGTGGCCAAAGCAAAGCTAAATCCCTGTAAATGAGATGGGGAAGAACTAGGGGCCACCCAGGGATGCAAGAGGGTGACGGAAGAACCAACAAACAATGACCAACGATTGATCCTGCAAAGTTCCTTGTACAAAAGCCCACAGAAAGTGCAGAGATGGTGATGTAATATTGCCTGATGTCAGAGCAACAATCAATAACTATAAGAAATGAGAATGCTGGCTATTCTGGGGTCTCCCAGGAACTCCTATTTCCTTTCTTTAAAACAGAAAAAAAAAATAGATAAATAAGGGCCAGGCAAGGTGGCTCATGCCTGTAATCCCAACACTTTGGGAGGCCAAGGCAGGTGTATCACCTGAGGTCAGGAGTTCGATACCAGCCTGGCCAACATGGTGAAACCCCATCTCTACTAAAAATACAAAAATTAGCCAGGCATAGTGGTGGGTGCCTGTAATCCCAGCTTCTTGGGAGGCTGAGGCAGGAGAATCACTTGAACCCGGGAGGCGGAGGTTGCAATGAGCTGAGATCCCAACACTGCACTCCAGCCTAGGTGACAGAGTGAGACTCTGTCTCAAAAAAAAAAAGCAAAAACAAAAAACAAAACCAAAGTACACAGGCAACAAAGAGCATGATACCTCACATTTCAATACTCATTGAATGTAAATGGCCTAAATGCTCCACTCAAAAGATACAGAACCGCACAATGAATAAGAACTCACCAACCAACTATCTCCTGCCTTCAGGAGATTCACCTAAGATGTAAGGACTCACATAAACTTAAAGGAGTGGAAAAAGACATTTCACATAAATGGACCCCAAAAGCGAGCAGAGGTAGCTATTCTTATATCAGACAAAATGAACTTTAAAGCAGCAGCAGTTAAAAGAGACAAAGAGGAACAATATATAATGGTAAAAGGCCTTGTCCAACAAGAAGATATCACAATCCTCAACATATATGCACCTAACACTAGAGCTCCCAAATTTATAAAACAATTACTAGAGGCAGGGTGCAGTGGCTCATGCCTGTAATCCCAACATTTTGGGAGGCTGAGGCGGGTGGATCACCTGAGGTTGGGAGTTCAAGACCAGCCTGACCAACATGGAGAAACCCCGTCTCTACTAAAAATACAAAAACTTAGCCAGGCATGGTGGTGCATGCCTGTAATCCCAGCTACTCAGGAGGCTGAGGCAGGAGAATCACTTGAACCTCAGGAGGCGGAGGTTGCTGTGAGCTAAGATTGCGCCATTGCACTCCAGCCTGGGCAACAAGAGTGAAATTTCATCTCAGAAAAAAAAAAAAAAAAAATACTCCACTGACAACACTAGACATGTCATCAAGACAGAAAGTCAACGAAGAAACAGATTTCAAGTATACCATGGAACAAATGAACTTAACAGATATATACAGAACATTCCATCCAACACCTGCAGAATACACATGCTACTCAACAGCTCATGGAACTTTCTCCAAGATAGACCATATGATAGGCCATAAAACAAGCCTCAATAAATTTAAGAAAATTGAAATTTTATCAAGCACTTTCTTAGACCACAGTGGAATAAAACTGGAAATCAACTCCAAAAGGAACCTTCAAAACCATGCAAATACATGGAAATTAAATAACCTGCTCCTGAATGAGCACTGGTCAAAAACAAAATCAAGATGGAAATTTAAAAATTATTCTAACTGAATGACAATAATGACACAACCTATCAAAACCTCTGGGATACAGCAAAGGCAGTGCTAAGAGGAAAGTTCATATCCCTAAATGCCTACATCAAAAAGCCTGAAAGAGGCCGGGCATAGTGGCTCAAGCCCTGCAACCCCAGCACATTGGGAGGCCGAGGCAGGCAGATCATCTAAGGTCAGTAGTTCAAGACCAACCTGGCCAATAAGGTGAAACTCCGTCTCTACTAAAAATACAAAAATTAGCTGGGCATGGTGACATGTGCCTGTAATCTCAGCTACTTGGGAGGCTGAGGCACAAGAATTGCTTGAACCCAAGAGGTGAAGTTTGCATTGAGCTGACATCACACCACTGCACTCCAGCCTGGGCAACAGAGTGAGATCCTGTTTCAAAAAAAAAAAAAAAAAAAAAAAGGTCTGAAAGAGTACAGACAATCTAAGGTCACACCTCAAGGAACTAGAGAACCAAGAACAAACCAAACCCAAACCCAGCAGAAGAAAGGAGATAACCAAGATCAAAGCAGAACCAAATGAAATTGAAACCAAAAAAAAAAAAAATACAAAAGATAAATGAAACAAAAAGCCGGTTCTTTGAAGATAAATAAAATTGATAGACCATTAGCAAGATTAACCAAGAAAAGAAGAGAGAAAATCCAAATAACCTCACTAAGAAATGAAACAGGAGATGTTATAACTGACATCACTGAAATACAAAAGATCATTCACAGCTACTATGAACACCTTTACACACATAAACTAGAAAACCTAGAAGAGATGGATAAATTCTTGGAAAAATACAATGCTCCTAGCTTAAATCAGGAAGAATTAGATACCCTGAACAGACCAATAATAAGAAGCAAGATTGAAATGGTAATTTTAAAATTACGAACACAAAAAAGTCCAGGACCAGATGGATTCACAGCAGAATTCTACCATACATTCAAAGAAGAATTGGTACCAATCCTTTTGACACTATTCCACAAGACAGAGAAGGAAGGAACACTCCCTAATTCATTCTATGACGCCAGCATCACCCTAATACCAAAACCAGGAAAGGACATAACCAAAAAAGAAAACTACAGACTGATATCCTTGATGAACATAGATGCTAAAATCCATAACAAAATACGAGCTAACTGAATCCCAACAACATATCAAAAAGATAATCCACCATGATCAAGTGGGTTTCATGCCAGGGATGCAGAGATGGTTTAACATATGCAAGTCAATAAATGTGATACACCACATAAACAGAATTAAGAAACAAAAATCACATGATTATCTCAATAGATGCAGAAAAAGGATTCTACAAAATCCAGCATATCTTTGTGATTAAAAGGCTCAGCAAAATCAGCACACAAAATATAATAAAAGCCATCTATGACAAACCCACAACCAACATAATATTGAATGGGGAAAGTTGAAAGCATTCCCTCTGAGAACTGGAACAAGACAAGGATGCCCACTCTCACCACTCCTCTTCAACATAGTACTGGAAGTCCTAGCCAGAGCAATCAGATAAGAGGAAGAAATAAAGGGCATTCAAATCAGCAAAGAGGAAGTTAAACTCACTGTTTGCTGATAATATGATTGTTTACCTTGAAAACCCTAAGGACTCCTCCAGAAAGCTCCTAGAACTGATAAAAGAATTCAGCAAAGTTTCCGGATACAAGATTAATGTACACAAATCAGTAGCTCTTCTATACACCAACAGCGACCAAGCAGAGAGTCAAATCAAGAACTCAACCCCTTTTACAATAGCTGCAAATAAATAAATAAATAAAAATTTAAAAAAAATTTTTTAAAAACCTTAGGAATATACCTAACAAAGAGGTCAAAAGACCTCCACAAAGAAAACTACAAAACACTGCCGAAAGAAATCATAGACAACACAAACAAACAGAAACACATCCCATGCTCATGGATGGGTAGACTCAATATTGTGAAAATGACCACACTGCCAAAAGCAATCTACAAATTCAACGCAATCCCCATCAGAATATCACCATCATTCTTCACACAATTAGAAAAAAAAAATTCTAAAATTCATATGGAACGAAAAAAGAGCCCACATAGCCAAAGCAAGACTAAGCAAGAAGAACAAATCTGGAGGCATCTCACCACCTGATTTCAAACTATATTATAAGGCCATAGTCACCAAAACAGCATGCTACTGGTATAAAAATAGGCACATAGACCAATGGAATAGAATAGAGAACCCAGAAATAAACCCAAATACTTACAGCCAACTGATCTTTGCAAAACAAACAAAAACATAAAGTGGGGAAAGGGCACCCTTTTCAACAAATGGTGCTGGGATAATTGGCCAGCCACATATAGGAGAATAAAACTGGATCTTCATCTCTCACCTTATAAAAAAATCAACTCGAGATGGATTCAGGACTTAAACCTATGACCTGAAACTATAAAAATTCTACAAGGTAAAACTGGAAAACTCCTTCTAGACATTGGCTTAGGCAAGGATTTCATGACCAAAAACCCAAAAGCAAATGCAATAAAAACAAACATAACAGCTAGGACCTAATTGAACTAAAAAGTTTTTGCAAGGCAAAAGGAACAGTCAGCATAGTAAACAGACAACCCACAGAGTGAGAGAAAATCTTCACAATCTGTACATCTGACAAAGGACTAATATCCAGAATGTACAACCAACTCAAACAAATCAGTAAGAAAAAAAGCAAACAATCCCATCAAAAAGTGGGCTAAGGACATGAATAGGCAATTCTCAAAAGAAGATATCCACATGGCCAACAGATACATGAAAAAATGCTTAATGTCACTAATAATCAGGGAAATGCAAATAAAAATCACAATGTGATACCACCTTATTCCCACAAGAATGGCCATAATCAAAAAATCATAACACAGTAGGTGTTGGCGTGGATGTGGTGAACCAGGAACACTTCTACCCTGCTGGTGGGAACGTAAACTAGTACAGCCTCTATGGAAACAGTGTGGAGATTCCTTTAAAAACTAAAAGTAGAACTACCATTTGATCCAGCAATCCCACTACTGGGTATCTACCCAAAGGAAAAGAAGTCACTATTCGAAAAAGATACTTGCACACGCATGTTCATAGCAGTACAATTCACAATTGCAAAATCGTGGAACCATCCCAAATGCCCGTCAATCAATGACTAGATAAAGAAACTGTGGTATATATATAGATGGAATAGTACATAGCCATAAAAAGGAATGAATTAACAGCACTTGCAGTGACGTGGATGAGATTGGAGACTATTATTCTAAGTGATGTAACTCGGGAATGGAAAACCAAATATCATACATTCTCACTGATATGTGGGAGCCAAGCTCTGAGGACACAAAGGCATAAGAATGATACAATGGACTTTGGGGACTTGGGGGGAAGAGTGGAAGGGGAGCAAGGAATAAAAAACTGCAAATATGGTGCAATGTACACATGGGTGACAGGTGCACAAAATCTCACAAATCACCACTAAAGAACTTATTCATGTGACCAAATACCACCTGGGCCCCAATAACTTTTGGAAAAATTTAAAAATAAACAAAATAAACAAAAAAAATTACTTCCTAAATATCTCTGGAATCCATTTCCTTCTCTTTGTTTCTTCATCTCCTCCTAGCCCTAGCTACATCACCATCACCTCTTGGCAGAACAATTTGTAATCACCTGCTTGGTAATCTTCCCTCATCCTAATCTGTTCTCCATATTGCAGCCAGAGTAATATCATCCCAAAGTATTTTCTGATCACATCACATTTCTCTCCCTCATCATTGCTTAAAACTTTTTACTCCAGGCCGGGCACAGTGGCTCACGCCTGTAATCCCAGCACTTTGGGAGGCTGAGGCAGGCGGATCACGAGGTCAGGAGATCGAGACCCATCCTAGCTAACACGGTGAAACCCCATCTCTCCTAAAAATACAAAAAAATTAGCCAGGGGTGGTGGCAGGCACCTGGAATCCCAACTACTCGGGAGGCTGAGGCAGGAAGAATGGCGTGAACCCGGGAGGCGGAGCTTTCAATGAGCCAAGATCTCGCCACTGCCCTTCAGCCTGGGCAACAGAGCAAAACTCCGCCTCAAAAAACAAAAACAAAAACAAAAAACACTTTTCGCTCCAGCCTGGCCAACACGGTGAAACCCCGTCTCTACAAAAAAATACAAAAATAAGCTGGGTGTGGTGGCACGCACCTATAGGCCCAGCTACTCCAGAGGCTGAGGCAGGAGAATCACTTGAATCTGGGAGGCAGAGGTTGCAGTGAGCTGAGATCACGCCACCGCACTCCAGCCTGAGTGAGGCTGACTCAAAAAAAAACAAAACAAAAAAAAGCCCATAAATAAATACAAGAAAAATTGAAAAATTAGCACCTGTAGATAGATCTAGCGGCTTGGGAGGCCAAGGTGGGAGGATGGCTTGAGCCCGAGAGTTTGCGGCTGCAGTGAGCTATGATCATACCGCTGCACTCCAGCCTCGGCCACGGAGCAAGACCCTGTCTCTAAATTTAAAAAAGAAAATTAAAAAAATTCAGAAACAGAAAAAAAGAAACAGATCACTTGTTCCTCTGTGTAAAAGTTAACTTGGAGCAAATTCTGGGGGATAGGGGATGTGGAGGTAGAGACTGCAGCCTGCTGGGAGGTGGACATGGATTCCCAGAGAAGGAAATGATGGATGCTGAATGGAGAAGTCTCGACGTGGTGAGCAACACGCTTTGTTTGTGTCCAGATTTTACTGGAAACTGGCTCTTAGAGTCAGAGCTCCAGAGTTCCACCCTTCTTGGTCCTAACCTACTTCCTTCTTTCATCCGCCTTCCTTGGGAGATTGTGAAACCGAAGTTGGGAATCACCAACACCAGGGTACGACTCGGGGAGGCAGGGCTTGAGAGCAGGACAGGGCACACAGGGGACGTCAGCGAGCAGAAGGTAGCCCGGGCCCACAGATGAGCTGATGCAGGTGCCATTCCTTGGCAAGGACTGTACACGTGTCATCACTGACCTCTTAAGGTCTAGAGAACTGCAGTTTTCTCCAGCACCTCCTGGACTTCATCACTGGGTGCTATGGTAGTAAACAAAACGATGTTCAGAGGGCACTGTGCAGTCCTGAAACCGTGGAGGGGCCCAGAAGAGAGACAAATAATTACACAGGACTCCAATTTGCTATGGCTATGTTTCAGACGTAGGCCACAACAGTTCCCTTTGTTTGGAAAAACAAAGTGGCAAAACACATTGAGACACAAAAAGATCTCAGCCGGGTTCAGTGGCTCACGCCTGTAATCCCAGCACGTTGGGAGGCCGAGGCAGGCGGATCACGAGGTCAAGAGATCGAGACCATCCTGGCTAACATGGTGAAACCTCATCTGTACTAAAAATACAAACTATTAGCCTGGTGTGGTGGTGGGTGCCTGGAGTTCCAGCTACTCGGGAGGCTGAGGCAGGAGAATGGCATGAACCAAGGAGGCGGAGCTTGCAGTGAGCCAAGATAGTGCCACTGTACTCCAGCCTGGGCAATAGAGCGAGACAATTTCTCAAAAAAAAAAAAAAAAAGAAAAGAAAGATCTCTATTCTTTGGTCCAAGAATTTTACTCTTGAAAATGTACCCTAAAAAAATAACTAAGTGAGAAACCCAGATTTTGAATCCAGTATCTGCCACTTAAGCCAACTGTGTGACCTTGGATGAGTTACTTAACTTCCACTTCCTCACCCGCAAAATGAAGATAATCATTTTCCTACTTTGAGCTGGGCATGGTGGCATGTGTCCACAATCCTAGCTACTCGGGAGGCTGAGGCAGGAAGACTGCTTGAGCCCAGGAGTTCAAGATAAGCTTTGGCAAAATAGCAAGATCCCTCTTGCTCTCGAAATAATAATCATCATCATCATCGTCATCATCATCTTCCTATTTCACAGAGTTTTTGAGAAATATGTAAGATAATGCAGTAAAGATCAGTGCATAGAAGGCCGGTCACGGTGGCTCATGCCTGTAATCCCAGCACTTTGGGAGGCCGAGGCGGGAGGATCACCTGAGGTTGGGAGTTCAAGACCAGCCGGACCAACATGGAGAAACCCCATCTCTACTAAAAATACAAAATTAGCAGGCCGTGATGGCACATGCCTGTAATCCCAGCTGCTCGGGAGGCTGAGGCAGGAGAATGGCTTGAACCTGGGAGGCAGAGGTTGCAGTGAGCCGAGATTGCGCCATTGCACTCCAGCCTGGACAACAAGAGTGAAACTCGTTCTCAAAAAAAAAAAAAAAGAAAAGAAAAGCAGTGCATAGAGCCCTGCACACAGTAATCTCTTAGTAAACAATATACCTTGGTTGCAATCAGTGGTGTGCGGATGAATATTTAACAACTGGCTCTCACAGTGGTAAGTCCCTGATTTACAATGTTTGCAATTTCTTTGGCATAAATATTCCACCATGGTTGATTTCAAGCTGCCAATATGCTGTCACTGAATGCTGAGTTGGAGAAATATATAAGCAGTTCTTGTGAACCAGTGCAAGCCATCTCCAGCACACTACCAGCTGCCATTGTCATTACTAATATGTTTATTTCTGCATGAGCGCTAATATTGAAACACTGAAAATTTTCTAAATGCCCACAATTGGGGAACAGCTAAGCAAATTGTGATAACATCAATTCAAAGGTGCAGGTATCCATTATAATCACAATTATATATTTTTAAAAAAATTTTTAAGAGACAGGGTCTCACTCTCTCACCCAGGCTGGAGTGCATGATCATAGCTCACTACAGCCTTGACCTCCTGGGCTCAAGTGATTCCCCCCACCTCAGCTTCCCCAAGTAGCTAGGACTATAGGGACATGCCACCACAATCAGCTAATTTGTTGTTGTTGTTGTAGAGATGGATCTTGCTATATTGCCCAGGCGATCTCAAACTCCTCAAGTGATCCTCCCACCTCAGCCTCCCAAACCTCTGGGATTACAAGCATGAGCCATTGCACCTAGCCATAATAACAATTATCAAGACTATATACTATCATGAGAAAGTGTGCATAGGCCGGGCGCAGTGGCTCACACCTGTAATCCTAGCACTTTGGGAGGCCAAGACGGGCAGATCATAAGGTCAGGAGATGGAGACCATCCTGGCTAATGCAGTGAAACCTCATCTCTACTAAAAAAAATACAAAAAAATTAGCCAGGCATGGTGGCAGGTGCCTGTAGTCCCAGCTACTCAGGAGGCTGAGGCAGAAGAATGGCATAAACCTGGCAGGCAGAGGTTGCAGTGAGCCAAAATCATGCCACTGCACTCCAGCCTGGGCAACAGAGCAAGACTCTGCCTCAAAAAAAAAAAAAGAAAAGAAAAAAAAAAGAAAGTGTGTATATTTGTTTGCTAGTGCTGCTGCTGTAGGAAAGTAGTATGAACTAGATGGCTTAAATAACAACAATGTATTGTCTCACGGTTCTGGAGGCTACAAGTCTGAAATCAAGAGGTTGATAGGGTTGGCTTCTTCTCGGGGCTTTGAGAAAATGATGCGTTCCAGGCCTCTCTTTTTGGCTTGTAAGGGGCTGTCTTCTCCCTGGGAGTCTTCACCTCATCTTCCTTCTATGTGTGTCTCCGTGTCCAAATTTCCCTTCTTGTAAGGACACCAGTCATATTGGAATAGCCCACCGTAATGAATTCATTTTAACTTGATCACCTCTAAAAAGACCCTACCTCCAAATAAGGTCACATTCTGAGGCAGTGGGGGTTAAGACTTCAACACATATTTTTGGGGGAAAGACACAAGTTAACCCAAAACAGTGTTTTATGACATAATGCTAAGAGAAATTATAATTGCAGCAAACTCATAGTCGGCCCTTTCTAAGTAGCAGGCAGTGTTTTAAATGCCTTAAATATGTTAACTCATTTAATTTTCACAACAACCTATGAGATATTATTATCCCCATTTTACTGATAAAGAAATTGAGGCAAAGCAAGGTCGTTACTTTCTCATAGTCACATAGATAATAAGTGGCAAAATCAAGCCTTGAACACAGGCAATCTGGCTCCAGAGACCATGGCCTCAATCTCATCATCATACTGCAAAATGTTACGCACGTTATGATTACAACAATATAAAACATGTAAAATGGAATACTATGCAGCCATAAAAAATGAGTTCATGTCCTTTGCAGGGACATGGATGAAGCTGGAAGCCATCATTCTCAGCAAACTAACACAGGAACAGAAAACCAAACACCGCATGTTCTCACTCATGAGAGTTGAACACTGAGAACATGTGGACACAGGGAGGGAAAGATCACACAGCAGAGCCTGTTGGGGGGTGGGGGCAAGGGGAGGGAGAGCATTAGGACAAATACCTAATGCATGTGGAGCTTAAAACCTAGATGATGGGTTGATGGGTGCAGCAAACCACCATGGCACATGTGTACCCATGTAACAAACCTGCATATTTTGCAATTGTATCCCAGAACTTAAAGTAAAATTTAAAAATAATAAAACAAAATAAAACATGTAACTATTTTTGCAGACAAAGCCTTTATAATATATGCAAAAAAATAACTAGGGGAGGGGTTATTTTTTACATTATGACATTACTTTTAAAATTAATAAGGCCAGGTGCAGTGGCTCACTCCTATAATCCCAGATCTTTGGGAAGCCGAGGTGGGTGGATTGCTTGAGGTCAAGAGTTTGAGACCAGCCTGACCAACATGGCAAAATGCCATCTCTGTTAAAAATGCAAAAATTAGCCGGGTGTGGTGGTGTGTACCTGTAATCCCAGCTACTTGGGAGGCTGAGACAGGAGAATCGCTTGAACCTAGGAGGCGGAGGTTGCAGTAAGCCAAGATTCCACCATTGCACTCCAGCCTGGGCAACAGAGTGAGACTCTGTCTAAAAAAATAAATAAAGTTAATATATACATGATTGTATCGACCTTTTCTGAAAACAGGGGATGCTCTGAAAAGGTCTTCACAATCTGGGAAAATTCTTAAGGATATCATATATCAAAAGAAGAGTGATAAAGCTGGGTGCAGTGGCATGTGCCTGTGATCCCAACTACGCAGGAGGCTGAGGCAAGAGAACTGCTTGAGACTAACCTGGGCAACATAGCACAACATCAACTTCATATCATTAAAAAAAAATAAAAGGCCAGGCGCGATGGCTCACGCCTGTGATCCCAGCACTTTGGAAGGCCGAGGCTGGTGGATTATCTGAGGTCAAGGGTTCAAGACCAGCCTTGCCAATATGACGAAACCCCATCTGTATTAAAAATACAAAAATTAGCTGGACATGGTGGCGGGTGCCTATAATCCCAGCTACCAGGGAGGCTGAGGCAGGAGAATCGCTTGAAACTGGGAGGCAGAGGTTGCAGTGAGCTAAAATCGTGCCATTGCACTCCAACCTGGGTAACAAGAGCAAAACTCCATCTCAAAAAAACAAAACCAAAAAAAGCTATAATTCCCATGTGGGATAGCCAGTCTCCAAGACAGTCCCTACGATCCTTGCCCTCTGTGATTTCAGCCTTGTCGCGATCCTCCCACATTCCAGGGCTGGCTTCTGTGACCAATAGAATACTGTGGAGCTAATAGCACAGGGCTTCCAAGGTAAAAGTCAAAAAAGGCATTGCAGCCTGGGTGCAGTGGCTCACACCCATAATCCCAGAACTTGGGGAGGCCAAGGCAGGTGGACCACTTGAGGCCAGGAGTTCGAGACCAGCCTGGCCAATATGGTGAATCCCCATCTCTACTAAAAATACAAAATTAGCCAGACGTGATGGTGCACACCTGTAATCCCAACTACTCGGGAGGCTGAGGCAGGAGAATCACTTGAACCTGGGAGGCAGAGGTTGCAATGAGTCAAGATTGCACCACTGCCTGGGAGAGCAAAAACTCCATCTCAAAAAAAATTTTTTTTTAAAAGGCATTGAGTTTCCATCTTGGTCTCTTGGCTCTCTTGTTCTGGAAAAAGTCAGCGGCCATATTTTGCTGACACCACAGCAGCCCTGTGGAAAGGCTCACCTTGCGCAAGCCAGCTTTGGAGCAGATCCTCAAGCCCTGTGAAGACTCAAGTGTCTCCATCTTGGATGCTAATCCACCATGCTGATTAACCCCAGGCCCCAAGAGTGCCTCCTGATTCCAACATTGTTTACTACCCTTTATGTAAGAATATGTACTCACTATAAATCCTGCCTTTAAGCCAAAGCAACCTTGATGTTATCCCGCAAATTATAGGCTGTGACACACATAGCATTCTTGCCTGCTCTGGAGGGCTGCCTTTAATTTCTTCAATTGCGTCTATACGGCAGGCATATGCACCCCTCCCCTCTGGTGTCTAAGCCCTCTGGGAAGCAACGGCGCAGTGATCTGTCTCGCTGCCATCCAAGACCACACTTCCACCTGTAAATTCCCCAATAATTCATCCTCTACTGACAAACTGGATTCACCTGCCTTGTTCTTTAGTTTCTTGGCTCCTTCTGTGGTTGGGGGTTGCTTTGCATACACAGCCCTTCCACAGAATAAGCCCCATTAAAGCCTAAATGACTACAGTCGCTGACAACCTCTTGGCTGTAACGTGGAGGGAGACTCACAGACCCACAGTCAAGCCACTCCTGAATTTCTGATCCGCAGTGTGGTAGAGAATATTTTCAGCATTTGTAGTTCATTATTCAACCATCAGTAACTTATTGTTCTCACTCAATATTGATCACCTGCTCCTTCTTGCTTATGTAATTACCCTTCTTAATATCTCTCACATTCACTTTTTCTCCCTCCCAAGGCCTCAGCTGGGACCTGCTCTCCCTCCAGAATATTTTGGAATGTTATTTATTTTTTATTTTTCTATTTTGAGACAGAGTCTCACTCTGTCGCCCAGACTTGAGTGAAGTGGTACAGTCATGACTCATTGCAGCCTCGACATCCTGGGTTCAAATGATCCTCCCACCTCAGCCTCCCAATTAGCTGAGACTACAGACACACACCACCACACCCAGCTAACTTTTTTTTTTTTTTTAACAGATGGGGGTCTGCCTATGTAGCCCAGGCTGGTCTCCAGCAATCCTCCTGCTTCTTCCTCCCAAAGTGTTGTGGTTACAGACATGAGCCACCAAGCTTAGGCTGGAATGTTTTTTGGGTTTTTGTTTGTTTGTTTATTTTGAGACAGAGTCTTGCTCTGTCACCCAGGCTGGAGTGCAGTGGCACCATCTAGGCTCACTGTAACCTCTGCCTCCCGGATTCAAGCGCGTCTCCTGCCTCAGCCTCCCGAGTAGCTGGGACTACAGGCGCCCGCCACCACACCCGGCTAATTTTTGTATTTTTAGTAGAGATGGGGTTTCACCATGTTGACCAGGCTGGTCTCAAACCCCTGACCTTGTGATCTGCCTGCCTTGGCTTCCCAAAGTGCAGGGATTACAGGTGTGAGCCACCGTGCCTGGCCTGCAATGTTATTTTTATAACAAATTTGACTGAGGTACTTCTCTAATTAAAAGCCATCTCTGGTGGCTCCATACAGCCTGTACTCTCAAACCTAATCCCAACATGAATACATGTATTTATAAATTATATCTATGAACTGCTGTACTAACATACTATTTACTTTATAAATCAGATACAGAAAAAGAGATTCCCAAAAAGATAATATTTACAAACTAAATAGAGGTCTCGGATTTTTTCCCTTCACTACAGTGAGAGGTTGTGTGCACCTGCTCGGAGACCACAGACCCAGAGAGAATACACGATCAGTGACTCGTTGCCTGAGAACAATGAGTCACTGATGGTCAAATAAATACTCAGTGAACTACAGATGCTCAAAATACTCAGTGAATGTCAGGTGCTCAATGAATGTCAGATACTGGTAGTTATAACATTTTTATTACAGAGAAGTTGAGTAAGTTCAAGATCGAAATGTGTCATTTGTGTTCGGAAGTTGTCAGTGACCTTAGACAGATCATTTTCAGATTCCCAGGAAGGAGTCAGACTGTGTCTTGAGTGAGAAGAGTAGGAGAAATGACTAACTGCATATGCCTGGCTTTCCAAGCTTTTTATAATCTGACCCTGCCTCCCTCTTCTGCCTTTTTTCCTTTAGTTCTTTCCTTGCTCCCCTTTACTTCTTCCCTTGTGAAATCAAACGTAAGGATTACAGGACTGGGAGTGGTGGCTCATGCCTGTAATCCTAGTTCTTTGGGAGGCCAAGGTGGGTGGATCACTTGAGATCAGGAGTGGAGACCAGCCTGGCCAACATGGTGAAACCCCACTTCTACTAAAAATACACAAATTAGCTGGGCATGGTGGCACACGCCTGTAATCTCAGCTACTCGGGGGGCTGAGGCAGGAGAATTGCTTGAACCCGGGAGGCAGAGGTTGCAGTGAGCTAAGATCATGCCACCGTATTCCAGCCTGGGCAATGGAGCAAGACTCCATCTCAAAAAAAAAAAAAAAAAGATTACTGTCCTACTGATTCCTAAAAACTCTCCTTAAGCACTCTCTCTCCTGGAAGCCACTAAAGGAAACAAAAATATTTTGCTCCAAAATAGACTTCTTTGATACATTTCAAGCTGGCTATTCAGAAGAACTGGAAATACAAGAATAGCTGAAAAGCTGTCTTTTGTGGGAGATTTTATCTATAGAGAAAATCTGCCTTGATGCAGCCAGGCTTTCTCTGAAGCCCTCCTTTGTCCAAATCTAGGGAAGGTTAAGTAAGTGTCTAACACCTTTAAAGGTTTGAAAGGGGTTGGGTGTGTGGGAGGCCGAGGCTGGCAGATCACTTGAGCCCATGAGTTCGAGACCAGCCTGGGCAACATAGTGAGAACCCCCCATCTCTACAAAAAATAAAAATAAATAAAAAATAAAGGTTTGAAAGAAACATTCATATCTATTCTCTCTGAGAGTGGTTACCTGTGAAGTTTTAGCTACATAACAAGACCACCTTCGCTAGCCAGTCCTCCTTTCCCTCTCCCACAACCTGTTTTGCCAGAGTCCAAGCCCCTATTCTTCCTGTAACCTCAAGATGGTATAAAAACATCCAACCCAGCCCAGGTGCGGTGGTTCACACCTGTAATCCCAGCACTTTGGGAGGCCAAGGTGGGTGGATCACTTGAGGTCAGGAGTTTGAGATCAGCCTGGCCAACACAGTGAAAACCGGTCTCTACTAAAAATACAAAAATTAGTCAGGTGTGGTGGCACACACCTGTAGTCCCAGTTACTCGGAGGCTGAGGCAGGAGAATTGCTTGAACGTGGGAGGTGGAGGTTGCAGTGAGCCAAGATCGCACCACTGCACTCCAGGCTGGGTGACAGGGAGACTCCATCTCCCAAAAAAAAAAAAAAAAAAAAAAGCATCCAACTCTGTTCCCTTTCTTTGAGATCTTATATTTTGTAAGACTCTCCTACACATTAATAAATTTCTATTTTTCCTATAAATCTGCCTTTTGTCAGTTAATTTTCAGCGACCCTTCAGAAGATGAAGGCTCTCCCTTCACTCCTTTGTCTTTTTTTTTTTTCTTTTGAGACAGAGTCTTGCTCTGTTGCCCAGACTGGAGTACAGTGGCGCCATCTCAGCTCACTGCAACCTCCACCTCCTCGGTTCAAGCGATTCTCCTGACTCAGCCTCCTGAGTAGCTGCGACCACAGGCACACACCACTACACCCAGCTAATTTTTATATTTTTAATAGAGACAGGGTTTCTCCATGTTGGCCACGCTGGTCTCGAACTCCTGATCTCAGGTGATCCGCCTGCCTCAGCCTCCCAAAGACTTTTGGTTACTTCTGCCTCCATACCCTGCCCCCACCTCATGCTCATCTTTTTCTTCCCAGTGTCACAAAGAATTTACTTAGCTGCCTCTCTCATGAGGCTGTGAGCTCTCTGCCAGCACAACTATCTTATTTCTCTTCCTTGCATCACAATGGCATCCACAGTGCCTGATAAGCAATAGCAATGCAATAACAATAGCTAATACAGGCCAGGCGTGGGGGCTCACACCTGTCATCCCAGGACTTTGGAGGCTGAGGCAGGAGGATGGCTAGAGCCCAGGAGTTCAAGACCAGCCTGGGCAATATAGCAAGACCCCCGTCTCTAAAAAAAAATTTTTTTTAAATAAAAGAATAGCGAATACATGTGTAGTATAAATATACGTTAGGCACTGCTCCAGAGTGTTATGCACATTATTTATTTAAGCCTATGAGGTAGGTACAATTATCCCCATTTTGCAAGCGAGAGGGTTGCATTTGGGGCAGAGGGAGGGTGAGTAATTTCCCTAGCTCAGTCTCACCTATGTATTACGCGAAGTTCAGGAAGTAATGAACCTATTTAGTAAAACCTAAATAGTGAACTCCACGCGTTGTTTCACAGCTGGATGAGAGAACTCCGGTCACCCCGGCCGAGTCGGGGCAGGGAATTCTCAAAACTGAGGAAGACTGTATCGTATGGGCTCCCGCGCCTCCAGCCTGAGCCTGTGCTGCCCCCTGCTGGCCAGCTCTGCGCCACCTGCAGGCTCCCTTTCCCACCTAGAGCCGCCTGCGTAGGAACTAACCAAGCCCGAAGTCCCCTCTGCCGGCAGAGCTTGAGTCCAGGGTCTGACAGCGAGCACAGGATGTGCTGAGTGGGAAAGAGAATCAGAAGATCTCGCGGAGACTGTGCAAGGATTTCCCCCTTGACCCACATAGCTAAGGACTGCCGCCCTCATAAGCGAAGGCTGAAAGAAACCACTCAAAGAAACCAAATGGAAAAAGTCAACTCTGTGTCCCCAAATGCCATTGCCTGTACCCAAAGCCAACAGAAATGTTTATTTGCTTAAAGAAAAACTTAGGTAAGTATTTGGATTATTCTTACATTAGACTTCTTTAGGATGGAATATTGAGTGCTAAATTAACACACCGGTTCTTAATTAGGGTGCCTCGTGAAGCTATGCGAAAACACAGATGCCCGGGTTCCGTTCCCAGCCTGCTGAATCAGAACCACCGGGAGGCGCTACTGCTTCTCCGGACTAGCCTCAAACCCAGATTTTCCCAAACCCCAAAGCTCCCAGACCATTTAACATCTCACCTTTCCAGTTGGAAGAAAACTAATGCCTTTCCACTTGGACTTCAGTGAAAAACTTCATTGTCTAGAGAACACTTCTCCAGGGTATCTGACTCTAGTCTTTCATTGACTCTGAGCTATTTTACAAAATAGCTAATTGGTCGCAATGCAAAAAAAATTCTTGTCTATAAACATGCAAATTATATTCTGTCTAGTAGAAAGTCAATTGATTTTGCTTTCCCTCTGTAAAAACAAAAACAAAATAAAACAAAACAAATTTGTCTCCATTTGCACATTTATTTCATTATTCCTGGTCTACAAATGGGTCTGTTCTTCATATTCTTTTTTGAACCTATTATAATATCTGCTTGATTTCTTCAATGATCATTGAGTTAAAGAAAATCTTGAACATGTTCATTTTATATCTATATGAGAGTTTATTTATTTATTTATTTATTTATTTATTTATTTATTTTTTAGATGGGAGTCTCGCTGTCTATCCCAGGCGTGGTGGCATGCGCCTGTAATCCCACCTACTTGGGAGGCTGAGGCAGGAGAATCGCTTGAACCGGAGAGGCAGAGGTTGCAGTGAGCCGAGACTGGGCCACTGCACTCTAGCCTGGGATAGACAGTGAGACTCTCACCTCAACCTCCCAAGTAGCTGGGACTGTAGGTGCGCACCACCACACTCGGCTGATTTTTGTGTTTTTTGTAGAGACAAGGGTCTCCCTATGCTGCCCAGGCTGGTTTTGAACTCCTGGGCTCAAGCAATCCTCCTGCCTCAGCCTCCCAAAATGCTGGGATTACAGGTGTGAGCCACCAAGCCTAGCCTGTGTATTATTTTTATAATCAGAAAAAAAAAAACAGTTCTTAACATCACTGGGAAGGTGATTTTAATCACATTTCCACCAATGTACAGAGTGCAAGAGCTGTGGGGCCATGGCTACCTCCACCTAGATTTTAAAGGACATTTAGTTTAGGGAGAAAAAAACAAAATTTTGGTAATACATGCTGTTGATGAAGTTGTTGGGAAATAGACACTCTAATGTATAACTGTTGGGAATACAAATCTATATAATTCTTGTGGGGGACATTTGGCAATCTGTCAAAAGTTTCATGTCTTGGGAGGCTGAGGTGGGTGGATCACTTGAGGTCAGGAGTTCAAGACCAGCCTGGCCAACATGGCAAAACCCTGTCTCTACTAAAAATATAAAAATTAGCCAGGTGTGGTGGCAGGTGCCTGTAGTCCCAGCTACTCGGGAGGCTGAGACAGGAGAACCACTTGAACCCCGGAGGTGGAGGTTGCGGTGAGCCGAGATCACACCACTGCACTCCAGCCTGGGCGATAGAGTGAGACTCAGTCTCAAAAAAAAACAAAAACAAACAAACAAACAAGTTAATGTCTAGGTCACTTTTTAGACATTAACCACTGGTCCCTTCACCATTTCATTAAAGACTCACTCCATTCCAAGCCCTGCCATGCTCACCACTGAGGCTACAGATACAATACATCAGGCTCTTTTTTTTTGTTTTTGAGACAGAGTTTTGCTGTGTCTCCTGGGCTGGAGTGAAATGGCGCGATCTCAGCTCACTGCAACCTCCGCCTCCCGGATTCAAGTGATTCTCCCACCTTTGGATGGCTAGGTCACTTTTAAGACATTAAACTTTTGGAGATTTACACCACAGATGCACATGTGAGAATGCAAAATAACACACAAGGTCATTCATACAGCTTTATAGTAGCAAAAGATTAGAAATAATCCAAATGTCTATCAACAGAGGACTAATTAAATAAATTATGCTACATTCATACAGCAGGGTACTATGCAGCTTGAAAAAAAGAATGAGGAACTTTTTTCTTTACCAATATGAAAAGATCTTCAGAAAATTTCATGAAAAAAGCAAGGCAGAAAACAGAAAACTATACTAACTTTTGTGTGAATTGGGAAGAAGTGTATATAGATTTGTTCTGCTTGTATTTATGTGAATCGAACCCTAGAACAATTCACAAGGAAATCATTGCAATGATCATTTGTTGAGAGGGGCTCTGCATCCCCTTTGCCTGCTGATATACCCATCCCCCAGCCACGATGACACTGACTGACAGCAAGTCACAGCTGTTCCTTCTCTGGGGAATTGCCTGCCACCCAACAGAGGGCCACCTGACTTGGAAAGGGTATGCTATGGTCTGAATGTCAGTGTTCCCCAAAATTCAGGTGCTGGAACCCAATACCCAATGTGATAGTATCAAGAGACAGAGCCTTGGGGAAAGCGATGAAGTAATAAGGGCTCTGCCTTCATGAATGGAATCCGTGTCCCTTATAAAAGAGGTTGAAGGGAGCTTCCTTGCTCCTTTTACCATGTGAGGACACTTAGAAGCCATCATCTATGAGGAACAGGCCCTCATCAGACACCAAAGCTGCTAGCATCTTGATCTTGGATTTCCTAGTCTCCAGAACTATGAGAAATAAATTTCTGTCTTTACAAATTATCCAGTCTATGGTATTTTGTTATAGCAGCCCAAATGGACTGAACAGAAATTGGTAGGAGAAGTGGGGTGCTGCTGTAACAAATACCTAAAAATGTGGGAGCAGCTTTGGAACTAGGTAGTGGCCAGAGGTTAGAAGAGTTTGGAAGAGCACACTAGAAAAATCCTATATTGCCATAAACATACTGTAAAGGGCAGTTCTGGCGAGGGATCAGAAGGAGAGGACAGCTGTAGAGAAAGCCTCAAGCTTCTTAGAGATTACCTAAGCAGGCCGGCACAGTGGCTCACACCTGTAATCCCAGCACTTTGGGAGGCAGAGGCCAGTGGATCATGAGGTCAGGAGTTCAAGACCAGCCTGGCCCACATGATGAAACCCGGTCTCTACTAAAAATACAAAAATCAGCTGGGCATGGTGGTACATGCCTGTAGTCCCAGCTACTTGGGAGGCTGAGGCAGATAATTGCTTGAACCTAGGAGGCAGAGGTTGCAGTGAGCTGAAATCGCACCACTGCACTCTAGCCTGGCCACAGAGTGAGACTCTGTCTCAAAAAAAAAAAAAAAAAAAATCAGTGCTTTCGTGAAAGAGAAAAAAACTGTTGGGAAACTTATTGATTGAAGGAGACTTAAAGGAGACTAAACAGATATGATGATGATGACATGACAATGCATTATTCACATATCATGAATAATCCTTAATTGAATCCTTGGATTTTAAGTGGGGAGAGAGTATATATAAAGGACATTATTGGGATAATAAGGGAATTGGGTTATAGAGGATATATTTGATAATATTATATCGATGCTAAATTTCTGGATTGTGCTCACTGTAATCTGGCTGTGTGGGAGGAAGTTATTCTTTGGAAAAACATATTGAAGTATTTAGGGGGAGAGCCATGTGTCTGGAATTTAGCACAAATGTTTCATTTTTTAAAGTTTACATCCATATAGAGATGGAATAAATGTGGCAAAATGATAATAATTTGCATATAAAGATACAAAACAAAGAGAAATGAAACTAAAAGGCAAGCTGGGGCTGGGCACGGTGGCTCATGCCTGTAATTCCAGCACTTTGGGAGGCCGAGGTGGGCGGATCATGAGGTCAGGAGTTCGAGACCTGACCAACATGGTGAAACCCTGTCTCTACTGAAAATACAAAAATTAGCTGGGCGTGGTGGCACGCGCCTGTAATCCCAGCTACTGAGGTGGCTGAGGCAGGAGAATCGCTTGAACCCAGGAAGCGGAGGTTGCAGTGAGCTGAGATGGTGCCACTGCACTCCAGCCTGGGCGACAGAGTAACATTCTGTCTCAAAAAAAAAGGCAAGCTGGTTTGAGGATTTGTTTATTCTGAAAGAGGTCTGCAGAGGTCAAGACGGAAGGTATAAGAGAGGAATGGCTATGCCGTTCCACAAACTATCCTGTGTCTGCTTGTTCACCAGGCTTCCTCTGCATCCATAGTTGTCCCGGGCTCAGAACAGGACTTTGCTCAATAAAGACTGTGGAAGGTCCTAGAATTTGGCCCCATCCTCTCCACTCTGGGAAGAAAGGCTCAGGGCTCACAGCAGCACTTCTGTGGGTTGGAGGTTGATGTCTGGTCACCCCCACCTTCTTGGTTTCCGGTCTACTAACTCATTACTTCTTAATCCTCTTGAGTCTTAGCTCTAAAAGTTAGAATTCCCTGGGGGCTCTGCCCAAAGTCTCTTTTCCATTTTACTTTCTCTCTTTCTCTACTCCCATGGAGCATCTCCAGCCCAACCCTCTCCCCATATTTCAGACTCATATATTCAACTGCAACTAGATATCTACACTTGGATGAATGATAGCCATCTCAAATTTAGCATGTTCAAAATGGAACTCTCTAATGTCCCCAGAAACCTGGTTCTATCCAGTCTCCCTTGTCTCAGTAAAAAAACCCCACCATCAACCTGGTCACTCCTCCCTTCCCCTCATTCCCCCACATCCGATCCATACTATAAATTCTTCCCCAAAACTACAACCCAGACCTGTCCACTTGTCACTGTCTCCATGGCCACCATCACCCTCACCTGGACTCCTTCAGCAGCTTCATAACTCATCTCTTCCCTCTGCTGTGGGCCCCCATCATCCATCCTCCTCACAGAAGCCAGAGTGGTCTTTCAAACATATCAGTCAGAAACAGTTACTCTCCCCTCAAAATCTTCAATGTTCTCCCATTGTTTAGAATAGAAACGCACACTGTTGTCGTCTACACCATCTGCCTGGTCCACTTCTCCAGCATCATTTCGTGCTCACCAACTCTACTCCCAGGGACCTCCTTGTCCAGCTCCTGCGTTCCTCAACCTTCTCTCTTTCTGGGACATTTTCTCAGCCTTCTTGCCATCCAGAACTCAATTCAAATGACATATTCCCAGGTCTATATAAGGAAACCTGCCCTGCCCATTAAACTTTAGACACTGTCTTATTTCTTTGTTTACTACCTGTTTTCCATTTCCTGAAACCCTAGAATGGAATCACCCTGCAAAGTTTACACTATATCTCCAGTACTTGCTAAAGGAAGTGCTCATACATATTTGCTGAAAGAATTAATTACCAGATGGCAATTGTATATATTTTGTAATATCCTTACTTGGCAGAATTAAAAGCTGCCAATTTTGTAAGTCCCCATTTTTAAAAAACAGGGCTATTTGTAAGCCCAGAACTATTGTAATAGATGAACTGGCTGAAAGCCCCTTACAACATAGGTGGTATAAGGAAAACAGGAGAAGAAGGGAGAAAGAGGGACAGTGGATGGGTGGAGGGAGAGGTGGATGGTGGGTGAGTGGGGGGGTGGATGTGTAGGTAGGTGAGTGGCCAGATGGATGGATGGGTAGATGGGTGAATGAGTGTGTGGATGGATAGATGAATGGGTGAGTGGATGGATGGTGGTTGGATGGGTGAATGGGTTGATGGATGGGTGAGTTGGTAGATGGGTGGGTGAGTGGGTGGGTGGATGAACGGTGGATGGGGGGTGGATGGATGGTGGAAGGGTGGGTGAGAGTGGATGGGTGGGTAAGTGGGTGAATGGGTGAGTGAGTGGGTGGGTGGGTGAATAGGTGAGTGGGTGGGTGGGTGGATGGGCAGGTGAGTGGGTGGGTGGATGGGTGGGTGAGTGGGTGGATGGGTGGATGAATGGATGGATGGAGGGTTGGTGGGTGGAAGGATAGGTGGATGGATGGGTGGATGGTTGGATGGGTGGGTGAGTGGGTGGAGGGATGGATGGATGGGTGGATGGTTGGATGGGTGGGTGAGTGGGTGGAGGGATGGATGGATGGGTGGATGGTTGGATGGGTGGGTGAGTGGGTGGAGGTATGGATGGATGGTCGATGGGTGGGTGAGTGGGTGGATGGGTGGGTGAGTGGATGAGCGGGTAGTGGGTGGGTAGGTGAATGAATGGATGGCTGGCTGAGTGAGTGAGAGGATGGGTACGTTCTGGGAAGGTAAATCCAAGTTATTGTGTAAGTTGAGCCAGGGGAGGTGGCCACAGTTGGCTCCCCTAGGCCGCCCACCTTGTGGGGTCACCAAGGGGTTACTTCGGGACAGAAAGCCGCGGCTGTGGGTCGCCCCGCCCGAGTTTCCAGCAGCAGCACCCTAGCCCCCACCCAGCACACAGGCACCCCTCCTGCCCTGGCCCCAGCCGCGCTCAGGGCGCCCCCTGACGGCGCCCGTGCTCAGGTGCGCTCCCGGACTAGCGCGCACGCGCACAGGTGAGTGCCCGCCCCGCCCCCTGGTTTGGCCACCTGCCCAGGAAACTTGTTGGTTGTTGCCCTCGGGTCGCTCCCGGGCGGGAACACGGAACCGGGCCATGGAAGATCCGTCGGGGGCTCGCGAGCCCCGGGCCCAGCCGAGAGAGCGGGACCCGGGACGGCGCCACCACCCGGACCGAGACCGCGCCCACGATCGACAGCGGGACCGACCCGGGGACACGCGCAGGGAGCAAAGCAGCGACGGGAACCGGCGAAGGGACCGGGACCGGGACCGGGACCGGGAGAGAGACCAGGAGAGGGACCGAAACCGGGATCGGGACCGGGAGAGGGAGAGGAAGAGAGACCCGGACCGAGGCCCCCGCAGGGACAGACACAGGGACGCGGGCCCTCGCGCAGGTGAACACGGAGTTTGGGAAAAGCCGCGCCAAAGCCGGACGCGGGACGGAGCCCGGGGACCAACCTGGGACTCAGCCGCGCCTCCTGGGCCCGCGCCCTGGGAAGCCCCGGAGCCGCCGCAGACGCACAGGAAGGGGGGCCCCGGGTACCGAGGACCCGAAAGGTGAGAGGGGCCGGGGCGCTGCGACCTCCGCGCCGGGGACGCCTGCGGCCCAGGCCGGCCCACGAGGCCCTGGCGTCCCCCGGTTCTCGTTCTAGGAGCCCGTTTAAAGGAACAAATGCCGTTTCTCCCTTCTGCGCTCTCGGAGGCGACCTGGCAGGGAAGGAAAACTTTAGGGTTCCCCTTTCTTGTGGCCTGAACCCAATTAACAAAGCAAAACACCCCCGTGTGAGCAGTGGCCGGACTGGAGGGCCTGGAGAAGAGAAAGAGAGGCCCGGGACCGGAGAGGGAGGGGTGGGAGGAGACCAGGCGGGTGGGGTTCACCCCAGGCTCCTCCCCGGCCCGCCCCGCCCCGCATGGTCACAGGACTGCGCCTTGGGGTTCAGACCCTTGTCCCGTGTTCCAGAGCCAGCCCTTCCCGACTCCAAAGTCCCCTTACCTGTGGCCGGGCCGCCCACTTGGGAAGTCCAATGAAGAGTTAATAGTTTAATATGTTACCCCTCCCAGGAACATGGGCCTTCAAAAACAGATGGGCCGGCGCGGTGGCTCACGCCTGTAATCCCAACACTTTGGGAGGCCGAGGCGGGCGGATCACCTGAGGCCAGGAGTTCGAGACCAGCCTGGCCAACATGGTGAAACCCCGTCTTTACTAAAACTACAAAAACTTAGCCGGGCGTAGTGGCGGCTGCCTGTAGTCCCAGCTACTTGGGAGGCGGAGGCGGGATAATCGCGTGAACCCGGGAGGCGGATGTTGCAGTGAGCCAAGATCCTACCACTGCACTACAGCATGGGCGACAAAGCGAGACTCCGTCTCAAAAAAAAAAAAAAAAAAGGCAGGAGACGCTACATTTTTAACCAAAGAACTAAGTCTACGTAAAATTCCCCCACTGAAGGGTACAGGTTTGTTTTCCCTTTTGCCAGTGAGGTCTAAGCAGCGTCATTCGAATCCCACGCTGCTTGAGACCCCACCCTCCTAATAAAAAAATTTTGCACAGAATTCTGCCTCGCACAGAATTCCCATAAGCCCCTTGTAAGGAGAAAGGTTCAGGGTGTACTGGAAGACTCTGAGCTAGGGGAAGGTGGGGGTGGAAGGGAAGACAAGAGGGGACCTGGTGTTTTTTTCCATCCATTGAATACGCAGATAATGTGCCCCCCGCGGTGAACCGTGAGCAGACGCGACATCACCACTGCCGGCTCCAACAGGAGACAGGTTGGGGTGAGACTGCTTCTGGTTTTCTGGTTTTTGACACCTGGCCTCTTCTCTGGGGGAGGAGTCAGGCTCCCCTCTCCCGGGGACCTGGCGGCTGAGCCCAGTCTCTCTCCCTGCTATGTCCACACAGCGAGAGAGCTCCTATCCTGAGTTTATGTTACATTATCTAAAACCAACTAGCATGACAAAGGGTGCGCCCAGATACAGTCAAAGCTGCGCCCAGGGAAACCGCTGTTGTTTCCCTGACTAAAGCCCATTGCACTGCAACTGCAGGACCTGGGAGAATCCAGAGCTGCATTTTTAGGTTTCTTTAAAAACCAGTGTGCCAGGCGGATGTGGTGGCTCACGGCTGTAATTCCAGCACTTTGGGAGGCCGAGGCGGGTGGATCATTGAAGGTAAGGAGTTCGAGACCAGCCTGGCCAACATTGCGAAATCCCATCTCTACTAAACATACAAAAAAATTAGCCGAGCGCGGTGGAACATGCCTGTAATCCCAGCTACTCGGGAGGCAGAGGTGGGAGGACTGCTTGAACTCGGAAGGTGGAGGTTGTAGTGAGCTGAGATTGCTACACTGCACTTCAGCCTGGGTGACAGAGTGAGACTCCATCTCAAAAAAAAAGAAAAAGAAAAAAAAGCAAGACTCGGGAGAAAGAGGAAAGGTGTCCCAAGCAGAATAGCTTCTGAAGTAACCCAGAGCCATGGGAAAGCGGTCATCTTTTGAGGGGAAGAGGATAGTTCATTATGGCTGGGTCTGTGAGCCCAAGGTCGTGAGTGTAGTGAGATGAACAGGGGCCTCCTGAGCATGCTAAAAGTTTTTAAAATTTCAAACCTAAGAGAGACATGATGTTCTAGAAAGACTGTGGGAGCCCAGCAAGTAGAATGCAGCCCCCTGTTGAATCTCAGACAAAGCCTAGGATATGCTGCATAAAGCGAGCAGAGAAGGGACAGAAAATGCTAGGGTTGGCAGGGGAAGAAATAATGTGATGGGCATCGGAGTCATGTGAATGCAAACTGGTTTTGAAGACTCCTGGTGCATGCTGAACTGAGAACTCACACTCACAGGAAGGCAGCTCGCAGCTACCTGGTTAGACAGCTCCCAGGGGCAGACAAACCATCAAAGGTAGTGCTCAGGGGTGCAGAGCACAGCATCTGTCACGTGGTTAGCTAGCAGAGTTGGGCCAAGTATTCGGATGTCCTGTGGGGCCGCTAAACCAGAGAATTCTCTGGAGTTTAAAATACTGGGACAAATTCTATTTCTGTTCTGCATAGTCTTTAATGTTTGGGCCCAGCACAAGGAGTCAAGGGTTCTAATCCTGAACACTATTGAATGAGAGATTATTGAACGAGAGATTTCCTAATGGCCATGTATGCTTTTTGGTTATAGTGAACCCCCTTCGGGGAGATATCTGCCCTCGACCCCCAGGCCTGGACGAGAGGAGGTGGAATATTACCAGTCAGAGGCAGAAGGACTCCTGGAATGCCATAAATGCAAATACTTGTGCACTGGGAGAGGTGAGCTGTTTTGCAGGCTGTTCAATCATTTACTGTCACTGGTGGTTCTGGAAGGAATGGTCTGAGCTGGTGAAGCAAAAATTTAAGCACATTCCCTTGTGGGTTCCTAGCATTTTCATTTCTGTACTTGTGAGGTTCTTGTTTTCTTAAAAAAAAAAAAAAAGTAGAACGTCTCAAAAGTGCTGCTAGATTTCCTGTGTTTCTCCTTAAACGTGCCCTGGGTTTGCAGAGGCAAGCAGCCATGTTTGCAGCTTTCAGACTCCAGGTGGAAGTGCAGAGGCCTGTAGGTGGAACTGGCTATGAGCTGCCAGCTGTCAGAGGAGGTATCTTCTGGCGAGGCGGCTGAATTAACAGAGAGGGAAAATCACCTGGCGTGGGCAGCCAAGTTGCAGCACCTGTTCTCCTTGAAGATCTGACGCCCAACACTTGATCAGTGGCTTTTTAACTTTATTGACTGAGGCCAGGCATGGTGGCTTATGCCTGTAATCCCAGCACTTTGGAAGGCCCAGGAAGGAGGATCTCTTGAGCCCACAAGTTTGAGACCAACCTGGGCAACACAGCAATATCCCATCTCTAGTTTAAGAAAAAAAAAAGGAAAAAAGGCCGGTGTAGTGGCTTACGCCTGTAATCCCAACACTCTGGGAGGTCAAGGTGGGTGGATCACTTGAGGTCAGGGCTTCAAGACCAGCCTGGCTAACGTGGTGAGGAGGAGAATTGCTTGAACCTGGGAGGAGGAGGTTGCAGTGAGCAGAGATCATGTCACTGCACTCCAGCCTGGGTGACAGAGTGAGACTCCATCTCAAAAAAATGAATTTAAAAATTAAAATATATATATATATGTATATATATACACACACATATTCACAAGGTTGTTAAATATATATTTTTTTACATTAAGACCGAGTTCACACACACAAACAAAAATGTTGTGAAACCATACGGACCCTATTATCTACCAAGTACTCTGATATTTTCTATCCCATTCATTAAAAACAAAATCATTTTTTAAAAACCATACTTATGGCCGGGCGCGGTGGCTCAAGCCTGTAATCCCAGCACTTTGGGAGGCCGAGACGGGCGGATCACGAGGTCAGGAGATCGAGACCATCCTGGCTAACACGGCGAAACCCCGTCTCTACTAAAAAAAAAATACAAAAAACTAGCCAGGCGAGGTGGCGGGCGCCTGTAATCCCAGCTACTCGGGAGGCTGAGGCAGGAGAAAGGCGTAAATCCGGGAGGCGGAGCTTGCAGTGAGCTGAGATCCGGCCACTGCACTCCAGCCCAGGCGACAGAGCCAGACTCCGTCTCAAAAAAAAAAAAAACAACAACAACAACAACAAAAAAAAACCATACTTATTTAGGACCCACAGTCTGAAAAACACTTTCATCCTATCATGTATCCACCCCAAATGTGGCGTCCCCAGGTTCCCCATTCTAGCGGTCTTGGCCTTGCCAGCAATGAAGAAAATCTGGTTTGTCTGGGTGAGAGCTTACAGGTCACATGATTTGGTGAGAAATGTTTCTAGGTTTACTATGACTAAGGGAGAAAACGTTCCAGCCCAAGGGAGAGAACTCATGGAGCTCATACCTGACAATGTAATCTCAGGGTGATTCCAAAGATGCATATGATTATAGGATTATAGGAACTTTGAGGAAAGGGCTCTGGGTGATGCACGTACAAGGATCATTACTCCAGTTGCAGATATTGCACAACCTCATGGCCTGTAATTCTGTCAACAACTCCTGAGCTTCAGAGAAGTACAGTAAGATATCCAGAGGACTGTGTTCTTATTGAGAGCAAACAAAAAAAATTATGAATATATGCATAAAGTTCAGGAAAAAATATATTCACAGTGATTTTTTTTAATTGGTTGTTATTATAGGCAATTGTTACATTGCATGTTTTCTTAAGTCCACATTTTCTTTTTTTGTTGTTACAAGTAAGTATAACTATCTTTTTTTTTTTTTTTGAGACAGAGTATAGCTCTGTAGCCCAGGCTAGAGTGCAGTGGCATGATCTCAGCTCACTGCAACCTCTGCCTTCCAGGTCCCGGTTCAAGCAATTCTTCTGCCTCAGCCTCCCAAGTAGCTAGGAGGTAGCACGTGACACCATGCCCAGCTAAATGTTGTATTTTTAGTAGAGACAGGGTTTCACCATGTTGGCCAGGCCGGTGTTGAACTCCTGACCTCATGATCCGCCCACCTCGGCCTCCCAAACTGTTAGGATTACAGGCATGAGCCACCACACCTGGCTGTATAACTTTCATACATAAAATGATGAGAGAGTGTAAAAAAAAAAAAAAAAAACCAAAAAAAACAATAATGTTGTTTGCATTCTGGGGGAAAATTATACAGTATAAAGATCACACTTGAGAGAGCATCATCATTTCAATGACACAATGTGTAGCTTGGTTTCATGAATAGACCAACTGGAACCAGGCATAAAATCTGGTTATCAAACATCAGGGGGATATTGACAGGCCGGTGTTGGCAGCATGTACAATTTCCAGCTCAGAAGCACCCAGCTTATATGTTGTTGAGCAAAAGAAGCCACACACATAAAAGCACATAACTGTATGATTCCATTTATATGATATTCTAGAAAAGGCAGAACTAGATTCTAATGAGAGAGGGCAGATCAGTGGTTTGCTGACAAGGAAAGTGAGGGATTGACTACAAAGCATCACTAGGGAAATTTCTGGGCTAATGAGAATGTTCTGTGTCTTGATTATGGATACGTGGCACACACATTTGTCAAAACTCATCAAGCTGTATGCTTAATGTGGATCGTTTTGTTGCATATAAGTTATATTTCGCTAAGGTTTATTTTAAGGAAAGCGGCCAGTTTTCCTTTTCCAAGATAAAGAAGCCAAGGGCCCGGGAAAAATCCAGCTCTGGGAAAATATCACAGCCCAGATACACTCTTTAGGGAACTAAATAAAACAGCATTAAACATTAAGACATACTTATGAGTTAAAGTCTAAGAACAGTAAAACAAAATTTTTTTTTAATTCAGTAAGCACTAAGGGTTTAATTAACTTAATTTTTTCTGTTTCTTTTTTTTTGAGACAGAGTCTCACTCTGTCACCCAGGCTGAAATACAGTGGTGCAATCTCAGCTCACTGCAACCTCCGCCTCCTGGGTTCAAGAGATTCTTCCACCTCAGCCTCCTGAGTAGCTGAGATGACAGGCATGCACCACCATACCTGGCTAATTTTTGTATTTTTGGTAGAGACACGGTTTCACCATGTTGTCCAGGCTGGTCTCGAACTCTTGACCTCAGGTGATCTGCCTGCCTCTGCCTCCCAAAGTGTTGGGATTACAGGTGTGAGCCATTGCGCCTGGCCAATTTTTCTTATTTCTAATACATGAACCACGGTTAACATTTTGATGTGTAACTTCCATGCTTTTTTTCTGAATTATTGTATTTTTTAAGCTCTGTGATTTTCTTCAGACTTGGAGAACTTTCCCTTTACAAATTGTATTCACCACAAACATATATAAAGAGGAGATAATGACCAGCGCAGTGGCTCACACCTGTAATCCCAGTACTTTGGGAGGCCAAGGCAGGAGGATCACCTGAAGCCAGGAATTCAAGACCAGCCTAAGCAACACACCAAGACCTATGCCACAGAAAAATACAAAAATTAGGCCCAGCAGCATGTACTTGTAGTCCTAGCTATGTGGGAGGCTGAGGCAGGACGATTGCTTGAGTCTAGGAGGTCAAGGCTGTAGTGAGCCGTGATCGTGCCACTGTACTCCAGCCTAGGCGACAGAGTGAGACCTTGTCTCAAAAAAAAAGGAGATAACTTGTTTAGTTTTTTGTGTTGTTGCTTGTTTTTGTTTTTTGAGACAGAGTATCGCCCAGGCTAGAATGCAGTGGCACGATCTCAGCTCACTATAACCTCTACCTCCCAGGTTCAAGCGATTCTCCTACCTCAGCCTCCCAAGTAGCTGGGACTACAGGTGCTTACCACCACGCCTGGCTAATGTTTGTATTTTTTAGTAAAGATGGGGTGTCACCATGTTGGCCAGGCTGGTCTCAAACTCCTGACCTCAAATGATCCAGCTGCCTTGGCCTCCCAAAGTGCTGGGATTATAGGCGTGAGCCACCGCACCCAGTCTTTTTTTTTTTTTAATTAGAGATGGGGTATCACTATGTTGCCCAGGTTGGTCTCAAACTCCTGGGCTCAAGCAATCCTCCCACCTTGGCTTCCCAATGTGCTGGGATTATAGGCGTGAGCCACCACGCCCGGCCTTGTTTCATCTTTCTGGTGCTGGGAGGTGGCATGTTCTTGTCCTTCCATCCAGGATGGCTTTGTTTCTGCTCACTGGCCTGATCTCTCCCACCATCCTCCTGTCCCTCTCTCAGGGCAGACTGCTTTGCTCTTTTGAGAGTCACCCCTCTGAGTCCATAGTATTTCTGGCACCGTTTCTGGAGACCACAGTTCCCTGCTACCCTCTAGTTTTAATCATGCTGCTTTGGCCTCGGGCCTTCCTCAGGGGCAGAAGCCTACAGGGGTCTGAGCCCTGTGCGGAAGGTGGGCCTCAGGTGGAAGAGTCTCCTGGTGCCAAACAGCATCACTCAAAAATGGTAACACCCTTTTTTTGCAGCCTGCTGCCAAATGCTGGAGGTTCTCCTGAACTTGCTGATCCTGGCCTGCAGCTCTGTGTCTTACAGTTCCACAGGGGGCTACACGGGCATCACCAGCTTAGGGGGCATTTACTACTACCAGTTCGGAGGGGCTTACAGTGGCTTTGATGGTGCTGATGGGGAGAAAGCCCAGCAGCTGGATGTCCAGTTCTACCAGCTAAAGCTGCCCACGGTCACTGCGGCAATGGCCTGCAGTGGAGCCCTCATGGCCCTCTGCTGCCTCTTCATTGCTCTGGGTGTCCTGCGAGTCCCGTGGCATTGTCCGCTGTTGCTGGTGACTGAAGGCTTGTTGGACGTGCTTATCTCAGGGGGGTACATCCCAGCCTTGTACTTCTACTTCCACTACCTCTCTGCTGCCTACGCCTCCCCTGTGTGTAAAGAGAGGCAGGCGCTGTACCAAAGCAAAGGCTACAGTGGTTTTGGATGCAGTTTCCACGGGGCAGATGTAGGAGCTGGAATCTTTGCTGCCCTGGGCATTGTGGTCTTTGCCCTGGGGGCTGTCCTGGCCATAAAGGGTTACCGAAAAGTCAGGAAGCTAAAAGAGAAGCCAGCAGAAATGTTTGAGTTTTAAGGGTTTCCAAAACACTCTGCCAGATGCAAGTGGTGGTGGAAGTTAGTCTGAGCCACTGTCTTTCCCAAGAATCCCTCGTTGTGGAACTTTCCAATGCTGGAAAAGCATCGAGCCAGCGTTGGTGTGGTGGGCGGAGCTTCCAGTCACGTGGAGCGGTGTTCATGGATGCAACAGACCTTGGCTTCTGGAGTCCTCTGTGAGTGAGGGAACAACCAAAATTATTTTTCAAAAAGCAAAAAATTGGCTGGCCTCAGTGGCTCACATCTGCAATCTCAGCACTTTGGGAGGTTGAGGTGGGTGGATCACTTGAGGTCAGGAGTTCGAGACCAGCTTGACCAACATGGTGAGACCCCGTCTCTACTAAAATAGAAAACAAATTAGCGAAGCGTGGTGGTGGGCGCCTGTAATCCCAGCTACTTGGGAGGCTGAGGCAGGAGAATCGCTTGAATCTGGGAGGCAGAGGTTGCAATGAGCTGAGATCGCGCCACTGCACTCCAGCCTGGGTGACAGAGCGAGACTCCGTCTCAAAAAAAAAAAAAAAAAAAAAGCAAAAATCTGGAGCCCAAGAGCCACACGGAAAAGGCACGTGCTACAACAGAGTGCACCTCTTCAGTCAGCAAAAGGAGGTCACCAAGAGAGTTTGATGAACCTCATCTTCAAAGTTCCCAGGCACAGTGGCTCATACCTGTAATCCCAGAGCTTTCGGAGCCTGAGGTAGGAGGATTGCTTGAACTCAGGAGTTCAAGTTTGCAGTGCACTATGATTGTGACACTACACTCTAGCCTGAGCAACAGACCAAGACCTTATTGCCAAAATACTAGGAAAAAAAAAAAGTCCATGGAGAGCCACATAGACATGAGACCACACTTCAGCCTGAATTTTTCTAAATACAGCTGTCTCAAGCAGATTAGCCCACACGTTTTTCCACACTGAACTCTCCAGTCCTTCTACTTCCTTAATTCTGCAAATGGAGGGGGTGGGGACTCTTGGGAAACTACTCATGTAAAATTTAAGTTGGAGGTAGGCGTGGGCTGAGGAAACAGGAATCAGATTAATTCTCTGGGTTGCAAAGAGGCTATTCTGCAAGCCCCCCACAGTGGCCCTGAAAGCTCAATAAGTGTTTTGTACCTCTTGTAAATGTGCCATTGTGTGAAGCATTAAACCCAGCATCTAGAATTCAGGATCCATCCAGAATAAAAGAATGTAAAACCTTTCCCAACAGAAGAGTGTTACTTTTGGCCAACTTCATGGGTTCTTATTGCACATTAAATTATGACTTATGGAACATTACAATCTATTCTCAGTCCAGTGAATAAGTTCTTTGCTTTATGTGAATCCAATAAAAAATCCAAAGAATTTTAATTTGGAGTTGATGTCCTCTTTACAATACATTTATCATATTCTCTTAAACACAGACCATTTGTCACATTTAAAAGGTGAGTTCCGTTTGGGTTTAGAAAAGGAAATATATATATATGCTTGTATATGATTGGAAAATTTCTTCAAGAATAACATCAGAAAGTATTAACAGTTTTGCTTTTGAAGAGAAGGGGACTTTTCATTTATGCATGGCTTGACTGCACATGTATTTTAGAAAAATAAAAAGTAAAAAAGTTGATTTGCTCTCTTCAGTTTTTTTTAGGACCACATTTAAAGTTCAAAGGCAGGTATAGGTATATAGTTAAGCAGATTATTAAATGATCAGCCACAAAAACAGCCTCACCCAGAAAGCCTTTTTTTATTTTTTTTTATTTCTTATTTTTGAGACAGGATCTGGCTCTGTCACCCAGGCTGGAGTGCAGTGGCAGGATCTCGGCTTACTGCAACCTTTGCCTCCTGGGCTTAAGCTATCCTCCCACCTTAGCTTCCCGAGTCGCTGGAACTACAGGCCCATGACACTGTGCCTGGCTAATTTGTTTATTTTTAGAAGAGATGGGCTTTCACCATGTTGCCCAGGCTCATCTCGAACTCCTGGGCTCAAGTGATCCACCCACCTCAGCCTCCCAAAGTGCCGGGATTATAGGCGTGAGCCACCATGCCAGACCCAGAAAGACGTTATTTACAACAAAGATCTCATGTTGTTTCAGGATCTCTGCTTCCCTCTACCAAACCCTCTGCTGTCTTTCCGGAGACTTGTCCCATCCCACCATAAACTACTGCTAGCTCTGCTCACCACCCTTTTCCCCTTCCCCTGCCCCATGTGTCTTTCTGCACTAGCAGCATGCTTGGAAATACTTGAGCCTGCTTGATATTGATAGCTAAGCCAGGCCAACCCTGACTGGAACCTAGGATAATATTCCCTGGCCATATTCTTTCAACAGTCCCAACACAAATAATGGCAGAAGACCATTATTCCTGTCAATGGGCGCAGTCAATGGGTGGTTGGCAAGATCTAGATTTATTCCCTTGTAGCCTAAGAGATAGATGCTGCCTGGGTTGCGAGTCCATCCCAGAGGAAAACGTCCCACTCTTCCACATTTTTAGTAGAGTATTTCTTTTCCCTTCAGGGGGTGAAATGTTAACGTCCATGCAGAAGGAAAACCAAGGGAGAGAAAGGTGTTGGGTCCACTAACCCCCAAGAATTAGAATGATGTCTGGGTCAAGTCACTTGCTCTGCTGTAGGGAGAGTGTATATAAACCAGTAGCTTACCGTGCCTGAGTGATGAGTGGACAGTTTTAGTCTGATGTTATTTTCAATTTTAAATTAAAGAATGTAGCTTCTCAACTATCAGAGCCCTCAACTGCTACGTCCCTGTGGACCACTAGGAATTCGTGTGGGCCCAGCAGGAGATAGGATTAGCAAGCTGAGTAGCTGTTGCCTAAGTAACTTTAGAGTCTTTCACTGCCGTGATTATAAACATCATGGTACCCCCTAGTGTGTTAAGGGTTGTCCTGATTTCAGGGAAGCCACACTTTTCTTACATTTATCCCATTCTTTCTTATGTTTCTCACCAATCCCCTTCCATTTTGGAAACATTGCTGAGTAGCGTCACCATCCATTTGTATAATATTTTGTTTTTAGAGTATTTTCACATACTTGCTTTTTTTGTTGTTAACTTCCCACACAACACCGACGTATCACACAGTTGCTTTCATTTGAGCCTCCCCTCACACAGTTGCTTTCATTTGAGCCTCCCCACATCCCTGTGGGTGAAGATTGGCAGGCTTAGCTTCATTTGTCAGATTGTCTGAGGCTTAGAAGGACTGAATGGCTTGGCCAAGATGACAAGGCAGTAAAAAGTGGGGACTTGAACCTGGTGGTCCTGCTCTTGGTTCATTTGCTTTTCTCTTCATGCTCATCCCTGAACGCCAAGGGAATGGCAGGAGACCCTCTCCCAGAAGGACACCTAAGAAGGGTTTGGGGTCTCTGTCAGTAACAAATAAAAGCTCACCTCGGACAAGAGGATCTTTAGTCTGTTGGCCTGTTGGCTTCCTCTGCCTCGTGCCATTTGTGGGTTCCTTTCAGTCCAAGTATCTGTCAGTAAGGTCCTCGTTGAATAGATGAATCCATCCATACAACGAAGTCGAAGCCACTTAACAAAATGTAGGAACTGATCGGAAAACATCTGGAGGATATAGGAAATGAAAAAATCAAAATGCAGAACAGTGTACGTGGTACACTTACTTTTGTGCAAAAATGCAGGGAAGGGAATGAAATGCAGATTTAAACATGCTTTTTATTTGCATAAAGGAACACTGGACAATTATATTAGAAACCAATGAAAGCGGTTGGCAATAGACAAGAGACTGGATATGAGTGAAATTTCTCAGTTTATACCTTATGTCATTTCAATTTTTTAGAAACTTTTAATTTGGAAATATAGATTTGCAAGAAGTCACAAAAGTACAGTGCAGAGTACTCCTGTGTACCCTTAACCCACTTTTCTCTAATGATAATATGTTGCATAACTAGTACAATATCAAGACCAGGAAAGTAGCAATCTACAGAGCTCATTTAGATTTCCCCCTTTTACCTGCACACATTTGTATGTGTTCCTAGTTCTAAGCAGTTTTATCTCATGTGCAGATTTCTGTGAGCGGCATCACGACGACATTCAGAACTGTTCCCTTACCCTGGACATCCATCCCTGTGCTAACTCTTCATAGTCACACCCATCTTCTTCCTCCCTCCCCCATCCCTACTCATTCCTATCCCCTGTTGATCACCAATCTGGGCTTCTTTATAATTTTGTCCTTTTGAGACTGTTACATACACAAAATCACACGGTATGTAACTTTGAGCAGAGTCTCGCTCTTGTCGTCCCAGGCTGGAGTGCAATGGCACGATCTTGGCTCACCGCAACCTCCGCCTCCCGGGTTCAGGTGATTCTCCTGCCTCAGCCTCCTGAGTGGGTGGGATTACAGGCACCTGCCACCACACCCAGCTAATTTTTGTATGTTTAGTAGAGATGGGGTTTCACCATGTTGGCCAGGCTGGTTATGAACTCCTGACCTCAGGTAATCTACCCGCCTTGGCCTCCCAAAGTGCTGGGATTACAGGCATGAGCCATTGCGCCCAGCCAAGACTGGTTCTCTTTCACTCATCACAATTCCCTTGAGATCCATTCAAGTTGTTGCATGTATCAGGAGTTCATTCCTTTATTTTTTTTATTTTTTTATTTTTTTTGAGATGGAGTCTCACTTTGTCACCCAGACTGGAGTGCAATAGCATGATCTCGGCTCACTGAAACCTCTGCCTCCTGGGTTCAAGCAATTCTCCTGCCTCAGCCTCCGGAGTAGCTGGAACTACAGGCACCTGCTCCCACACCTGGCTAATTTTTGTATTTTTAGTACAGATGGGGTTTCACCATGTTGGCATGGCTGGTCTCCAAATCCTGACCTCAAGTGATCTGCCCACCTCAGCCTCCCAAAGTGCTGGGATTACAGGCGTCAGTCACGGCACCCAGCCTAGGAGTTCATTCCTTTTTATCGCTGAGTAGGGTAGCCCATGGTATGGGTGTACCCGTTTGTGTAACCAGTCACCCACTGAAGGGCATTGGGGTTGTTTCCAATATTTGGCTATTATAAATAAGCTACAATGAATATTTATGTCCACGTCTTTGTGTGGACATGTTTTTGTTTCTTTAGTATAAATGCAGGGTCACATGGTAAGTTTTTAAAGAAACTTCATTTTTTAAGAAACTGCCCCCAATTTTTTCAGAGTGGTACTTCGATTTTTCAAACATAGATTAAAAACAAAACAAAAACGAAAAGCAAATTAAATGTACTGACGTTGAGGCTGGGTGAGGTGGTTTACGCCTATAATCCCAGGACTTTGGAAGGCCAAGGCAGGCGGATCACTTGAGGTCAGGAGTTCGAGACCAGCCTGGCCAACATGGTGAAACCCTGTCTCTACTAAAAATACAAAAATTAGCCGGGCATGATGGCATGTGCCTGTAGTTCCAGCTACTCAGGGGGCTGAGGCAGGAGAATCACTTGAAGCCAGGAGGTGAAGGTTGCAGTGAGCCGAGATCACACCATTGCACTCCAGCCTGGGTGACAGGGTAACACCCTGTCTCAAAAAAAAAAAAAAAAAAATGTTGACATTGAATTGACCACGTCCTTAAAATCAGGTGGCCTGTGGTATGTCTCTGGCTTGGCCAGGCTGCGTAATGTCAGTGTTAAAGCCCGAATCTCTCTTCTCCTAGGTGTGGTGCAGATAGTGGAGGTGGTCTTGAATGGGATGGTTCTCATATGCATCGTGGCCTCCTACTTTGTCCTTGCCGGATTCAGTGCCAGCTTTTCCAGTGGCGGTGGCTTTGGGAACAACTACTACTCACCATTCGAGGGCACTGAGCTAGAGCAGGTTCGGCAGCTGGACCAGCAGTACACGATCCTCCGGTCGCCCCTGATATATGGTGGCGTGGCTGTTTCTCTGGGGTTGGGGGTCCTCACCATGGGCGTCTTACTCCAAGGAGCCAAGAGTCTAACAATGTTGTCAGGGAAGTGGCTCCTCACGGAGGCCGCCTTCAGCCTCCTAGCGGCCGTGGGCTACTGCACAGGCATTGGTGTTTACCTCCACGTGGCTCTGCAGATCAATAGCACCGACACTTGCAAAACAAGAGAGAGGCTCTATGCCCGCAGGGGTCTCACCTGGATGAACTGCCAGCTGGCAGGCACTGATGGAGCAGCAGCCACCTTTGCTTGTCTTCTGGTGATCATGTACGGCGCCAGCGTGGTGCTGGCCCTGCGTAGCTACCGAGAACAGAAGCGCTACAAAGGCAGCCGAGAACAGCCCAGGAGTTACAGTGAGGCACCGGAATACCTGTGGTCTGGAACAGTTTGAGATCTTCCAGGACCTAAGTGTGAACCCACATTGTTTCTCTTAAAAAGACAGGTCTTTTAAAACCCCACATTAGACAACTATGGTTTTCACACACTTGACTTTACAAATGCTCTCTTTGGACTGCGGCAAAGTTAAAGAATTGAGGCTGGGCGCGGTGGCTCATGCCTGTAATCCCAGCACTTTGGGAGGCTGCAGTGGGCGGATCACTTGAGGTCAGCAGATTGAGTCCAGCCTGGCCCACATAGCGAAACCCTGTCTCCACTAAAAATACAAAAAAATTGCTGGGCGTGGTGGTTCACGCCTGTAATCCCGGCACTTTAGGAGGCCAAAGCAGGCGGATCACCTGAGGTTAGAAGTTTGAAACCAGCCTGGCAAACATGGTGAAACCCCATCTCTACTAAAAATACAAAAATTAGCTGGGCATGGTGGCGGATGCCTGTAATCTCAGCTACTCTGGAGGCTGAGGCAGGAGAATCTCTTAAACCCAGGAGGCAAAGGTTGCAGTGAGCCAAGACCATTGCAATCCAGCCTGGGCAACAAGAGCGAGATTCTGTCTCAAAAAAAAAAAAAAAAAAAATCAGCTGGGCTTGATGGTGAACACCTGTAATCCCAGCTACTCAGGAGGCTAAACAACAAGAATCACTTGAACCTGGGAGGCAGAGTTTGCAGTGAGCAAACTCTACTCCACGTCACTGCACTCCAGCCTGGGCAACAGAGCGAGGCTCTGTCTCAAAAACAACAGTGACGACAACAAAAAAGATAGGACAGTTGATTTTATTAGACCATGAAGGCATACTAGAGGCTTTTTCATTTCTGCATTTCCTGACAGTGCTCCATAGAGTAGGCCTTCAAAGGTAGCTAGTAATCTCATTACCCTGGACTGCTCTCATAATCTAACAGATCACTAACACTGAATCTTAAAAATAAAGTTCTTTTAGTAATTTTAATCTTGCGTGTTTTATACCTATTCTTATACTTTACAGCTAGTCCCAAATATATTAGTTCAAATCACAGGCAACTAGAAATATACATTCTCGTTATGTTCTTTTTTCTAATTGTCCTCTTGCTCTTTACTAGTGAATTCTTATGGAACCTGTTCAGGACAAAGGATTGAAGCTAAGCCTCCTACCTAAGCGGAAAAGACCTAGATTGTACTTTTATAAAAATAAAGCTTGGAAAATAATCAACTGGATATCTACATTGCTAGGTTAAAAGTTGTGGTGCCTTGGCCAGGCACGGTGGCTCACGCCTGTAATCCCAGCACTTTGGGAGGCCAAGGCAGGTGGATCATGAGGTCAAGAGTTCAAGACCAACCTGGCCAAAATGGTGAAACCCTCTCTCTACAAATAATACAAAAAAATTAGCCAGCCTGGTGGCAGGCACCTGTAATCCCAGCTACTCGGGAGGCTCAGGCAGAGAATTGCTTGAACCTGGGAGGCAGAGGTTGCAGTGGGCCGAGATCGCGCCACTGCACTCCAGCCTGGGTGACAGAGTGAGACTCTGTCTCAAAAAAAAATAAAAACACAGAAAAGTGTCTCCACTCCATCACCCTTAGCCCAAGACAGTGGCTAAGTCCCACACAATTTTCACTGAGTGGTAGAGGAGAAGTCTAACTGCAGCCAGAATCAAGCGACCCACTCTCCACCTACCCTCCAGAGAAATACCACCAAGCCCAGCCGCTAGTCTCACCTAGCACGTATTCCCTGAAATAGGTCCTTGTTAGATCCTTGCCCACGTCTGGGTCCTGTGCTTGATAAAATGGAGACTTTGGCCTATTTGACCCCAACCTTGTGCCCAGGTCCAACTCCAGTACTGCTCCAGATGGCAGCTCCTCTCAAGGGAATGGAACCATCACTGTAACAACACCACTCCCACTTCTTACGGCTTTATAACGTTCACCATGCTTTAGCAAACCTCTTACTACCGCTTGTCAGTCAGGCCAAGGTGTACTGTTCACACTTTACAGATGAGGAGACAAGGTTCAAGGTTAGGTGGTATGTACAGTATCATGATAAACAAGTCCTTTGATAAAAGATATTAACATTTAATGAGAAAAACAGCCTTAGAGAGGTTAAGTAACTGCCTGAAGTCACAAAACTTTTAAGTAGCAGAGGCAAAACTCAGGCCCACCGAATCACACGCTGGAAGGTGTTCTGAGTGACTGACATACTCTTGTGGCCTTTGGTGTATGAGGGAATTTATATCGCATGACACTGATTCATTTCTGCCATGCTGGCTGAGGGAGGTGTGTGTCTGGTGGAACTGAGGTATAAAAGCATGTTGAAGGTGCTCAATAAATAGTTGTTGAACCAAGTGTTTAAAATGTTCCTTCTGGCCAGGTGTGGTGGCTCACGCCTGTAATCCCAGCACTTTGGGAGGCCGAGGCGGGTGGATCACCTGAGGTCAGAGACCAGTCTGGCCAACATGGTGAAACCCCGTCTCTACTAAAAATACAAAAATTAGCCAGGTGTGGTGGCGCATGCCTGTAATCCCACCTACTTGGGAGACTGAGGCAGGAGAATCGCTTGAACCTGGGAGGCAGAGGTTGCAGTGAGCTGGAATCACGCCATTGCACTCCAGCCTGGACGACAGAGCGAGATTCCGACTCAAAAAAAATAAACGGTCGGGCGCGGTAGCTCATGCCTGTAATCTCAGCACTTTGGGAGGCCGAGGAGGGCAGATTGCCTGAGCTCAGGAGTTCGAGACCCACCTGGGTAACAGTGAAACCCTGTCTCTACTAAAACTACAAAAAATTAGCCAGGCATGGCAGTGCTAGTCCCAGCTACTTGGGAGGCTGAGGCAGAATAGCTTGAACTCGGGAGGCAGAGGTTGCACTGAGCCAAGATCACGCCCCTGCACTTCCAGCCTGGGTGACAGAGCAAGATTCTGTCTCAAAAAATAAATAAAGTTCCTTCTGGTAGATGAAGAGGAAACCTATAAATGACTTTATCTTGACCTTTATTTAAAATGAGAGGTAGCAGGCAGTGTGCAGTGGCTCATGCCTGTAATCCCAGCACCTTGGGAAGCCAAGGCAGGCAGATCTCTTGAGCCCAGAGGTTCGAGACCAGCCTGGGCAACATGGCAAAACCATGTCTCTACAAAAATTACAAATGAGCTGTGTGTGATGGTGCTTGCCTATGGCCCTGCCTACTCACGAGGCTAAGGTGGGAGGATCGCATTAGCATGGGAGGTAGAGGTTGCAACGAGCCAAGATCACACCACTGCACTCCAGCCCGGGCAACAGAGCAAGACCCTGACCCAACCTCTCAATCAATCAGTTGAGAGGTAGCTACTCTTGCTTCAAAGTCCAGAGATTATGGGAGACACCCACGGGAGTGGAGGTAGGCGAGCAACAATTTAGAGGCTTAACTAGATTCTAAGTAGCTCATGAGCCAAGACTCTGAAGTTCCTTCTTACACCAAAGCTGTCATGAAAAACATAATGACCGGCTTTTCCACGATGTCATCAGCTGTCATTTAGATGGAGCTGTGGATTGTTTACAATTGAGTTTCTGGTAGTCAGCTAATAACCTGCATGTCAATAAGGACAGTGTTTCCTGATTTTTTTCCTTTTTCCTGGCTCTGTGATTTCTGTAAGCACATAAACCAAGGCAAAACATAGTGTTTCATGAAGTAAAAATCTGTATTGCCATTTCAGCTTAAAAGCTGATCAAAAATATTTATTCTTACCTTAACTCATAGCTTTGCAGTGTCATGGAATGTGGTTTAATGTGCTTGTTCTCACTTATCTTCCCCAGGAAAATCCTGCAGGTGCTTTTGGTTAAGAACCCAATTCTACAAACAAGTTAGGAGAGAAAATTATAGCTTCATGCTAAAATACTTACGAAATAACAAGCACTCCATTTTAAAACAAAGCCATGAAAAAGAGATTCCACTTTATTTTATTTATTATTGTTATTGTTATTTTTACAAACAATAGATTTGCTGCAACATGCTCTGGCTCATATTATTGAATTAAAAAATTTAACACATTTCAAAAATATCAAAAATACACTATAATGAGTCTTAGGACTACAATACAACAGTGATTGCACAAAACCATAAGATATGAGCCCACTGTCTGGATGACATCCATTGGCAACAGTGAGAGAAAACCCTATAGCATCTGGGAGAAGTGCATGAAATTTAGAATACAAGGAGCTTATGTGTGACTGACTGATCACCAAATGAGGGAAACAGAGCAGGATTGACTGTAGCTGCTTTTTCTCAATCTAGGAAGTGCTTACCCAACTATGGGGCAAAAGTCACTAACTGGAGAGAAAGATTAACTTGCCTTCATGATTGGGAGTCTGAAAGCCTCCACCCAGAAGGAAGTAAAAAGTGACACAAGACAGTTCTATAGTGATGCTGAAGACATCACTGAATGGCTTGGAGACTAATTATTTAATAATTGGTACATTTATCGATAACAGCCAGCTGCTCCCTTATGGAGGTCTCTTCATTAATAATTATTGGATAGACAGAGAAGGTGAGCCTGTGGTTTCCAAGTACCAGCTTTCGCTAAAGGTCTAAATGGGAAGAAGAGCATCATTTGATATTCAGTAGATCTGCCACACCCAACTGGCTCCATCTCCTGGAAAGAAGCACTCACTACAAGCACCTGTAATAGCACCCAGCAATGACCACACTGCTCCTGCTAGCTCTTCCGTACACCAGTAAATGAACTCACCAATGTATTGCACACATACACTTCACAGTAGTACAATAAAGCCCTGTATCAGGAGTGGTAATTCAATGACTTGACTTCATAGTGCACTGCAGCTTTACATCATACCCACATTCAAATTTTCAAATATCCTTCCAATCCATTTGAAATATACGGTAGCTGCCAAGACACATGTATTTTTCTTTTTTCCATGGACTCCCAAACTGCTCCCATAATCAGCAGTGTTCTTCTCTCAGAAATTATCTTAAGCTTCTCTATTCAATGGGAGGTACACACAGAGACCTGAGAATATGCAGAGGCCAGAATCTCTATGCTAGAGATCAACTGTACTCTGCCCACCCAGGGAACACATCCTCTGGGTAAAGTACTCGGAAGTGGATTACATTCACCTGGAAGCAGATACTGGCTTTCACCGACAGCCTGTTTAGAAAACACAATGTCTGTAAATTACCTCATAGGTCAAAGAGTTTTGTATCATATTTTTCATAATGGGCTATGGCCTTTTTACCCTCTGTTTTAATACAGGGCAACTACAAAAGGACATGAATTAAAGGAGACTGCAAAAAATAATAATCAGTTTTGGTACTGACTATAATAAAGATTTTCAATACAACCTAATGGTTCCTGAAAATAATTCTAGCACACAGACGAACATTTGGAATTACAGAGTTCTGCTGACTAAAAAGTAAATACATTTACTTTTGGTAAGGTGATTTCAGAACTGGGATTTGAGGGAGTTCCAGTAAGTAGGGTGGGAAACGAATAGCAGACAAGAAAGGGGTTCACGATAAATAATAATTTTTATGAGACTATACTATTAAAGTGGTATATTCCCAAAATAACTTTAATTTTTGGACATCACTATTCTATAGCCTGAAGGTTCTGCCGTCTGAGTAAGATATTTTACATCATTCATCACTATCATCCTGGGTTATTTCATTTTCATTTTTTCTTCATTTAAAAAAAAAATTCCCATATAAAAATAAGGTGGCAAAACACTCTTGTTCCCATCTTTCTAACAGCACCTAAACTCTGCGTGAGCCACTATGTTCCCTACTTCAAATCGAAGACCTGAGTTCTAAAATTTTTCAATAGCTGACCAGTAGTTTGACAATTTGGGGAATCAAGTTCAGATTCTCGAGGGGTTGAACATTAGACATCCGTTAGAGTGTACCAAATCCCCCAAGAGTGTACCTCAATGACACGTGCATATGGGCACGGGGCCTCTGAGAAGATGAAGACACACAATTATTATGGACAGGTCATCTGGTTTTTGACTACTGCTTTGAACAAAAACTTCCCAAAAATACACACGAAAATATATTTATATTTAACCCTCTCTTTAATGTATTGTTTCTGATGAAACAAATAAAAAATGGCTCTACTCTATTTTTAATTGTAGAAGTGTTCCAAAAATTCAAAGCACACTCCCCATTGGGTAAAATCAAGCAATGCCAACATTTTGTGGGAATAGGAATTTTCCTAAGCAAATCTTCAAGTGGAAAAAGTGACAGAAATATGAAGAAACTGCATTTTGCTAGGGTTATGTGGAATGTGCAAAAAATACAGGTTTTCTGTAAGCTTAAGAATTTCTCAATGAAGTGTCTTTCTTATGTTAGTATTGAGCCCAGTATTCTAAAACCACACAGAGTATGCAGTTTTCAGAAGAGTACACTGTTCAACATTCAAGAGGCAAGCCTTCAACTCATTTCCAATATTCTAGAGAACCATCCCTCTCCTCCAGCACAGGAGAAGGAACAAGTCTAACCTGAGCGCTCCATTCATCTGTTCTCATTGGCCTCAGTCCATTTCAGAGTCATCTGCCATAACTTAAGGTCATATGGATGCAAGCAGTGTCAGCCTTGGCCCTCCCCCTTAGGAAGCTGCCTGCCAATTCCTCCACGTGCTAAGGAAAGAGGCCAATCTCTCAGTTTCCTTGGGAAATACCTAGCAGGTATCATACGTGTCAAGGGGTAATTCTCTTTTTCTGATCTAGGGAGAAGTAGTCTTGGTCCTCACTCCTTCCCCATTTTCACCCCCAAAAGAAGATCCTATTACCCCAAGTTTCTCAGGAGCTTTCACAGTCTGACATCCAACAGTTAAATCAACTTCACAGGGTCCTTTTCCTATACCCTCCCATAAGGCTCCAACACCCAATTCTCTCTCTGCCTATGGATGAAGGTGCCGGGCTGCCTCTAAGAAGATTGGCTCGAGTGCAGATTCAAAAATAAAAAGTTCACAGTCAATGAAAAGTGCTCTTATTACATTACATACATAAATTATGTTTGATTGGTTCTACATTTCCAACAGACATCATTTTGATAGGCTGTATTCTCGTAGAGAAGAATGAAAAGCCATGTGACTAGTCACATCACACCCCATTAGTCTGAGATAAGGTGATTTCTCTGTCACAGAGATCCATCAGCAGCAATTAGTAAAGAGAATCGATCTTCACTTTTTTCCTCCACAGAAATAGTCCCTTTCCTGCCCAGGCAGGCAAATTCTCAAAATGATCCTAGGAGAGAAAGGGTTAATGGCAGGTGGTAGGACTGACACAGAACAGCTGCTTTCTTCCCAGTACCCCTGGGAATTCCAATGCAGGTTAAATATCAAACTTAACACTGATGGTGGCTACTAGTTTATCCAGAGCCAGCCACTGATGGCTCTCACTCTTTTTGGCTCCGAGTTCAACCCCACACAGCTATGGTTTAGAAATGCAGAGGCAGGGCTGGGCGTGGTGGCTCGCGCCTGTAATCCCAGCACTTTGGGAGGCCAAGGAGGGTGGATCACCTGAGGTCAGGAGTTCAACACCAGCCTGGCCAACATGGTGAAACCCCATCTCTAAAAAAATACAAAAAAAAAAAAAAAAATTAGCTGGGCATGATGGCAGGTGCCTGTAATCCCAGCTACTCAGGAGGTTGAGACAGGAGAATGGCTTGAACCCAGGGGCGGAGGTCACAGTGACCCGAGATTGCACTATTGCACTCCAGCCTGAGCAACCGAGCGAGACTCCATCTCAAAAACAAAACAAAACAAAACAAAACAAAACAAAACAAAACCCAAACCAACAAAAAGAAATGTAGAGGCAGAATGCCTCTGGCAGGTTCCTACCCCAACCCTGCATAGCCTCCTCCCACACTGTGCCCAGTGGGGTGGTCACAGTGCTGTGTCAAACTCCTCCGGAGGCTCGGTCCGATCCTCTTCGTGGGGCTCAGGCTCGAGCTGGCTGTCCTGGTGCTGCTTCATTTGTTCCTTCACTTCTTCTTCCAGGTCACGAGGTACAACAAACTGATCCTCTGGTTCCATCTGAGTGGGGGCAGCAAAATAGCCAGTTTTCCTCTTGGGCACTTCTGTGGCCACTTCAATGAGGTTGAGGCTGTCCTCTAGGGGCACAATAGAGCCATTGGAGAGTTTCTTCCCATAGAGGCAGGAGGTGGAGGGAGACTTCTGTAACTCCATCCTGTCCTTGCTCATTGGCAGGACTATGCCACTATTCACACTGTTCTGTCTTCGGATCCCAAAACACGACCCTCTAGCATGTTCCTCAGAACACGGGGTAGGAGAACTCTCTATGAGAGGGGGTGAGTTCTCCAGATCCCTCCCCCTGCAGCAGTGGATGTCTACTTCTACCTCTACCTTGCTGCCGTTGGTTATGACCCCCTCAACGGGCTGGTCATCATCACTGTCCAGGCCATTATCAGACTGGTTACTGGAGAAGGTAGCACAAGAAGGCTGGCGCTGAAACAGCCCAGAGGTGGGTGTTGGGTGGAGGCTGCAGCGCCGCTCTGGCCTTGGAAGCAAGGCAGCATCCAGGCCCCCAGCATTATGCTCATCAGAAGCAGTGGACCCCACTTCACTGCTCACCTCTGAGGTGGACATCTCACTGCTGAATTCAGAGGCAATCCCACTGCTAGAGGATGGAGTGGCTGGCTTAGGGGCATCCTTTATAGTGGTGGTTGAAGCAAATCCCACAGGACCTGGGAGGGTGAGCCCATTCATTTCACAAGTGCAGCCTTCCTCACCAATATTCAAATAAACCACCATCGCCCCTACGTTGTCCTGACAGCCATAGCTCTGTGCTAACGTGCACAGCTTCTTAGCAGCTGCTAATGGGTCTTGTACATGACGTACAGCATTGACAGCTTCTGTGTAGGACAAGTGTTCCCACAATGCTTTGTTTCCCAGAATCAGCAACTCATCTTGAATGGTCAGTGGAGTGGAAGATATGTGGGGCTTGGGGAGGATCCAAGGGTAGAGGTATGTACAGCCCAGCATCCGGGTACAGCAGGTTACCCCGTTCACTTTGTTGTCCTAGAGAAGAGCAGGACACAAATTCTGAGAAACAAGCAACAATGATAGGCAACTTGATATCTTTCTAGATCACAGTGCTTAGGGATCTACAATAAAACTATATGATTTTTCCTATGGATTAGTGTAATTTTAAGTGGATGCACAGAAATAAATGTAAAGAAGTCTTAAAAGACAAAATGCTATATGGTTATTATAGAGTCAAGTAAAAATAGGTGACTAAAAGGCACCACCATCCCAAAAGACGTTTGCTTTAACATGAAAAACAGGCCTCAGTATGTCTATAAATAGAGAAACATGATAGAAAAACAACAAGCAGAACTATCATTAATTCTCTATCACTAGTACTCTCAGAGAGGATGAAACAGAAAGGTCACTAAAAGTGATTTTTCACTTAAAGGGATATTAGCTGGGACTGAAAAGATACCAATGGTAAAGACAATCTTGGTAGTTAAGGCATCGAATAATCTCTAAGGTTATTCAGCCTAAAAAGGGAAAGTCTGAGATGTGCAGCATCATTGACCTACGCTCTGGGGACTGCACCAAGAATAAACAGCTGATCAAATCAAAACCTCTGTAATTCCAAACTTAGAGGAAACAGAGCAACCCTGCTTGCAGGCTGGGAATGCTCACAAGTCACACACTTTGTAGTACTGATTTCAAGAAAAGAAAAAAATACAAAACAAAACTCTAAAGTCATCAATAAATTAATTTCATAGTTGCAGTTACCCTCTGGGAGAAGACCTGACCTTATCTGCCAGAATTTGTCATAAACTCTAAACTGTACTTTCTTCATCTGAAAAATGAAAATGAGAGTTTAACAACTACCCACTGAATCAGAAACTCTGGGGCTAGGGCCCACCAATTCATGCGAGTTATTGTTAAGATTAAGTAAAATAATAAAGGTATGGTGCTTGGCAAATAATGGACAAACAATAAATGTTTGTGGTTAAAATAACATTTATAAAAATACTTCCTACTTGTCTAAAATCCCCTAAGAGAAATCTAAACACTGGCCAGGTGCGGTGGCTCATGCTTGTAATCCCAGCACTTTGGGAGGCCGAGGTGGGCAGATCATCTGAGATGGGAGTTCAAGACCAGACTGACCAACATGGAGAAACCCTGTCTCTACTAAAAACACAAAATTAGCCAGGCATAGTGGCGCATAGGCGCCTACAGTCCCAGCTACTCGGGAGGCCGAGGCAGGAGACTCACTTGAACCCGGGAGGCAGAGATTGCGGTGAGCCAAGATAACGCCATTGCACTCCAGCCTAAGCAACAAGAATGAAACTCTGCCTCAAAAAAAAAAAAAAAAGAATAAACATTATCCAAATTCTATAAAAAGACAAGTCAAACAAAAAGTTATCTGAAGCCAGGCGCAGTGGCATGTGCCTATAGTCCCAGCTACTCAGGAAGCTAAAGCAGAAAGATCACTTAATCCAGGAGTTCAAGTACAAACTGGGTAACACAGCAAGACCTTGTCTCTAAAAATAATGAAAAATTTAAAATACTATCTTTTATCTTTCATTTGTTTTGACTGAGCCTCCCAAAACTAATGTCTCAGATTTCCAGAATCCTAATAGTATCAATCACTTAATAATGATGGTTTTTGATTTTTGTTTCCTTAGATGAACTTTAATACAGAATTCTGACAGAATAGTCTAGAAACGGACCCACACAAATACAGTCAACTGATCTCTGAAAAAAGAGCAAAGGTCATACAAAGGATAGTCTTTTCAATAAATGGTGCTGGAACAAGTGGACACCTCCATGCAAAACACCAATATAGACAGGGAGCTTACACTTTTCACAAAAATTAACTCAAAACAGACCGTGGACCAAAATGTAAAACACAAAACTAAACTTCTAGAAGATAACATAGAAGAAAATCTAGGTGACCTTGGGTTTGGCCATGAGTTTTAGATACAACACCACAAGCACAATCCATGAGACAAAAACTGACAAGTGGGCCTTCATTAAAACTAAAAGCTCTCCAAAAAAACACTGTTAAAAGAATGGAAAGACAAGCCCCAGACTGGGAAAAAATATTTGCAAAACATGTATCTGATAAAGAACTTGTTTCCAAAATATACAAAGATTTTTTTTTCTTTTTTTTTTTTTTTTTTGAGACGGAGTTTTGCTTGTCACCCAGGCTGGAATGCAGTGGCGCAATCTCGGCTCACCGCAACCTCCACCTCCCAGGTTCAAGCAATTCTCCTGCCTCAGCCTCCCAAGTAGCTGGGATTGCAGGCATGCGCCACCATGCCTGGTTTTTTTTTTTTTTTTTTTTGTATTTTTAGTAGCGACAGGGCTTCTCCATGTTGGTCAGGCTGGTCTCAAACTCCTGACCTCAGGTGATCCGCCCACCTTGGACTCCCAAAGTGCTGAGATTACAGGCATGAGCCACCGCGCCGGGCCTACAAAGACTCTTAAAACTCAACAATACAGAAACAAACAATCCAATTTACAGTTCTCAAAAGATCTGAAAGGAATTCCACTTTGTGATAAACAATGTTCACAAGTAATTGCTAAAGTTTCTCTGAGAGCAAAATGTTAATTTCTAAAAAAGGAGAAAAGCTAAAAAACAGTAGAAATACTGATGTTTCATTATCAAAACAGAAAACCAGAGCACTACACCACATAAGAGTATAAACACAGAACATTTTGAAACTTTGCATTTCAGAATGGAGATGTCAAACTAGAGAACTCTTTCTTCTATTTGGAATAACAAACCAGATGAGCTGGAAATTAGCTAAGGGGACATTTAACATCCATTTTACAAGCTAGCTATCAATATACAGGATGACAAATGAGGATTTTGTATTTCTAATTCACTTTGCTTCTTCTCTGTGCTAGTCACTGATCAGATTTTCTTCTAGTACTATAGCTGAAACCATCTGAATTGAACTTTTATCTGGATTGGATACAATTTACAGGGCGTGATAGGAAGAAAATGGGCCTTCATCACCTCTACACAAAGCAGCCTCCACTGGATCTGGGGAGCAGAAGTGACTGGCAGGGAGCGGAACACACCTCTGTGATGATGGCTTTTTGGTCCTTCACCCTTTGCGCCTCCTCTGGGTCCTGCTCCAGGCTGAAGACTTTAGAGAGGGGCACTGGCTTCCCACCTCGGCACAGGACTGCTTGACACGTGCCAACATTGGCTACAGTCAAGCTAAAGCTACTTGCTGGATCGGCAGTGTCAGGGCGAATGTAGCACAGGAGAGCGGAGGAGCCCAACTTCTGGCCAGCCATTCCTAATTTCCTGTTCAGAAAGAAAGAAAAAGAAGACGTGGTGGCTAGTTTTAGAAGAAAGTGGTGGTCCTGCACGTACATCTTTTTTTTTTTTTTTTGCCATGTGATCGTGAACCAGCCTGACCCTATCCACCTAACTGCAGACTTGCTGTGGCTGATGGTGGTGAAGACAGTTCTGCCTCCATTCTCAGCTGAGGAAAAGGTTTACGAAAGGGAGAGAATCTCCCTTTTGCATCTTTCTCCACAGCTTTTTTGTCTGATCAAAGACTTCCCTCATTCAGGGGCTCTCAAACTTGAGCATATCAGAATCCCCTGAGGGCTTGTCAGAACAGGGACTGCTGGGCCCTAGCCTCAGAGTTTCTGAATCAGTGGGTAAGAGGCTGGCCCAGTAAACTGCATTCCAAGAAATTTCTGGTGATTCTGAGGCTGCTGGTCCTAGAACAACACTTTGAGAACCACTCACTTAGGTTCTAAGTTTCTCGAGGGAAGGACCATGATTCTTGCATTTCCCCCATATGCAGGGCATCCACGCATCTGTACTTGGAAACAATGTTAATGAGGAACAGACATTAGCAAAAGACCTAGTTTCAAATCCCAGCTCTGCCATTTTCTGGCTACAGACCCTCAGCAAGCGATTCCTCCAAGAAATTTCTCTGATAAAATATATAGCATGAAAAATACTTACTACAGTTCCTGGCTCAAGAGTTGCTTCATAAATTGAGTTCCCTTTCCTAAACCCTTTATTTTGCAAAGTTTCTAGTTCAATTATACTACTGAAAAACAGACTCCTTCCTAACACTTCGCTTTTGTTATGACAGATAAAACTAGTTAAAGCCCATCCTGGCTAACATGGTGAAACCCCGTATCTACTAAAAATACAAAAAAATTAGCTGGGCGTGGTGGCGGGTGCCTGTAGTCCCAGCTACTCGGGAGGCTGAGGCAGGATAATGGCGTAAACCCGGAAGGCGGAGCTTGCAGTGAGCCGAGGTTGCGCCACTGCACTCCAGCCTGGGAGACAGAGCAAGATTCCGTCTCAAAAAAGAAAAAAAAAAAAAAACTAGTTCAAGCTCCAAGCTGTTCCATTTCAACCTGGATTATACAAGTTTACAAACAACCTCTCAGTTGTTCATATCCTTTATCAGTCCACCTGATATGCAAATACTCCATTACAGTTAGGTTATACAGATATCCTCGACTTAACGATGGTTCAACTTAAGACTTTTTGACTTCACGATGGTGCAAAAGCAATACTGCATGCATTTAGTAGAAACTGTAATTTGTATTTTGATCTTTTCCTGGGCTAGTGACACGATGTTCTCTCATGATGCTGGGCAGAGGTAGCGAGCCATAGCTCCCAGTCAGCCACTTGATCACAAGGGTAAACAACCAATACAGTGCCCTGTGTCACCACATGATTTTGCCCAACTATAAGCTAATGGGGTAAGCGTTCCAAGCACATTTAACGTAGGCTAAGTGAAGCCATGATGTTTGGTAAGTTAGGTGTATTAAATGTAGCTTCTACTTATCACATTTTCAAATTATGATGGGTTTATCAGGATGTAACCCTATTCGAAGTTGAGGAGCATCTGTATAGGGTTTTTGCCTTTAAGTGGCTTAGACTTTACTTAGAAGATGAGTTCGGTAAAACCCCAGAAAGAGGTATTCTAAACCTATGAATCTCATAAGTATTTGGTTAACTCTTTTGTAGGTCACTGACTCCTTGGACAATCTTATGAAAGCTGACCACCTTCCTCCTCAAAATGTACAACCACATATATATATATACACACACAACCTTTTGCACATAAATTTTGGGCTTCCCAGATCCTCAGCAGCCTTTGGATTCAACAGAGAAAACAGATGACCCCATGGACTTTTGAAAGAGCCAAAGTCCCCACACTCCATGCTCATATAGAGAATGATCATAGAAGACAACAACGTGAGTTCTTTCCTTGATCCTGTATCCATAATTTAGACCCTAATTTAGACCCTGACCTTTTGGTTTAGAAAGACATATTTTCCAAATGTAGAACTGAGTTAGGGATTTTTCAACCCACCTGCTTACCTGTGAGATACCAAGAAGGTGTTAGCCATGAAAACTGTGTCATTAGTCGACTGCTGTACCTCTTCTAAAAGCACATCTGCCATCGTACACTGCAGCAGGCGTGGGAGCTCCTCATTTCGGTCCCCATCAAACATGCCATACACAGCTCCCACTCCCTCTGCAAAGTTATCCATAGCAAGCGCTGAGACACACAGCCTATAACAGAAACATGAGAAACACAATCATCAAAAAAAGTTACTGGTAAAATATTATTCTTCAGGGAGCATTCTTTTTTTATTTTTATTTTTTTTTGAGATTTTTTTTTGAGAGGGAGTCTGGCACTGTCGCCCAGACTGGAGTGCAGTGGCACAATCTCGGCTCACTACAAGCTCCACCTCCCAGGTTCATGCCATTCTCCTGCCTCAGCCTCCCGAGTAGTGCCTCCCGAGTAGTTGGGACTACAGGCACCACCCACCACGCCCACCTAATTTTTTTGTATTTTTAGTAGAAATGGGGTTTCACTGTGTTACCCAGGATGGTCTCGATCTCCTGACGTTGTGATCTGCCCGCCTCGGCCTCCCAAAGTGCTGGGATAATAGGCGTGAGCCACTGTGCCTGGCCGGGAGCATTCTTTTAAAACATAAGTATTGGCTGGGCGCGGTGGCTCACGCCTGTAATCCCAGCACTTTGGGAGGCCGAGGCGGGTGGATCACGAGGTCAGGAGATCGAGACCATCCCAGCTAACACGGTGAAACTCCGTCTCTACTAAAAATAGAAAAAATTAGCCGGGCGTGGTGGTGGGCGCCGGTAGTCCCAGCTACTCGGGAGGCTGAGGCAGGAGAATGGCGTGAACCTGGGAGGTGGAGCTTGCAGTGAGCCGAGATTGTGCCACTGCACTCCAGTCTGGGAGACACAGCGAGACTCCGTCTCAAAAAAAAAAAAACAAAAAAAAAACGTAAGTATTAACTAAAGGTGGTGAAGACTAGAAGCAAATCGTAATCTACACATAAGAAAAGTCCCTAGACATGATAATTAAGCTACATCTTAAAGAGCTAATGCCCTAAGGAAAGGGAAAACAGCCGCATTCATGGGCAGTACATATTAGCTTTGCAATGCTGCCAAAGGCTGGTAAGATAAAACACTTGCTCTTAGTAGTGACTAAGGATTACTTTTGTCACGGCCCATCAGCCAAAGACCACCAGAGCACACCTAGGGGTGAAAAAGTTGAGTTTATTACTCCTTATAGCAAATGAGAGTGCACCCCATGGAACCTTGGGGTATACAGGTAAGGGGTGCTAAAAAGAACCCACTACAGGGTTTGGACTTTGGTTCGGTCACTTTGGGGAAGGTCTAAGGAAGAGGATCATACTAGACTGGGTGTCATCAGAAAGTGGGGCCATTCTATGGCTGGGTATAAATCTTATCTATAGGGAAGGAAAATTAGCAGGAGGATAAAGCTGTAACTGGTAAAGAAAGTAGCATCTACCCATCTTAGCCATGAAAGAGGGTGTTTCGTATTCTGTTGACTGCACATTTGTGTTGTTTTTGTCTTAAAACTTTATCATGATCTCAAAGGGATCTTATCCGACACTGATGTTCTATGATTTGTTTATGTACAACAGTACAACATGGCCTAGCTATTATGAGCATCAGGCCAGTTCTCAGATGCCAGGGGCTGCCTTTTTTCTTTCTCAGTCTCCACGGCCAATATACTCACTTATTTCTCTGCCCTGCCATCTCAGCCAGTCCATGGCTCCAGAAAGTTGATGTAACTGTAGAATCTGTGGTTGGCAAAGGTTTCTGATCAATTTTCAGGGTTGTAATATGGCTGTGGGAGGTGAAGGAAGATTAAACCATATATTCTTCTGTATTTTACAAAAAACTATCCCAACAATAGTATTCTTTTATTTTATTTTATTTTATTTTTGGAGACGGAGTCTCCCTCTTGTCACAGAGGCTGGAGTGCAGTGGTATGACCTCGTCTCACTGCAACTTCTGCTTCCCGGGTTCAAGCAATTTTCCTGCTTCAGCCTCCTGAGCAGCTGAGATTACAGGTGCATGCCACCGTGCCCGGCTAACTTTTGTATTTCTTTATTCTTTTGTTTTTTTGAGACAGAGTCTCCCTCTGTTGCCCAGGCTGGAGTGCAGTGGCGCATTATCGGCTCACTGCAACCTTTGTTTCCTGGGTTCAAACGATTCTCCTGCCTCAGTCTCCCGAGTAGCTGGGATTACAGGTGCCTGCCACAACCACCAGCTAATTTCTGTATTTTTAGTAGAGATTGGGTTTCAACATATCGGGCAGGCTGGTCTCGAACTTCTGACCTCAAGTGATCTGCCCACCTCGGCCTCCCAAAGTGCAGCATTACGGGTGTGAGCCACCGCACCTGGCTAATTTTTGTATTTTTAATAGGGATGGAGTTTTGTCATGTTGACCAGGCTGGTCTTGAACTCCTGACCTCAGGTGATCCACCCACCTTGGCTCCCCAAAGTGCTGGAATTACAGGCGTGAGCCACTGCACCCGGCCAACAGTAATATATCTTTTAATAAAATAGTCTATGGACAGCCTAAGATTCATTTCCAGAAAGACTGATGAAAATAGTATGCTTAACTACTGGCAAAGGAGGAGGGGAGAGAAAGGAAAGGGGTAGGAGGATCAAAGGGGTAAGAGTTTCAATCAAAAACTAAGCACAACAAAGATTTCCAAGTTTTAGCCAACCATCTATTTATGTTAAGTATTTTGATACAATGAAGTCTTGGTACAATGGATGAACTTGTATTGTCTCTTAGATGTTATATAATCTGTGCCACCTAAAACATCTATGCCTGTTGTGAAAATATTCAGTATGTGGGTGGGTAGTAGCCATGGAGTAGTCCTAATATAAACAGATTGGCTACTGGATACAACATCTATTCATAACTTAATCAAAGAAGAGAACCTAGGGGCTTTATGGCCTAAATTCATTCTGTTCCTTTCATTAATAGAGATCTCCACAGTACTAAGGAAGACTTACACATGGCTGGTGGGCCTAAGAGCACACAGAGATTCCATTTCAAATTTTTTCCTACCTAAATATGTCCAGTGTCTTGTGTTCCAGAACCAGATTTGTATTTCCAGTCAGGTCAAGGTCTTGTAATGTAGCAGGCAAAGCCTCTGGAATCAGGATTTCTGTCAAGTCATTGCAACTTAGGTCTACAAACTAAGAAAAAATAGAGAAATCAAAAGAAAATACATCATAGAGACTTAGTTCTTTACTCCCAAGTGTCCAATCTCTTACTATATCCCCAAAGAGGAACTTAATTTCTTCCCAGGAATTCATTACATACACTCTGGTCCCAAACCAGAATACATGAGAAGACAATAATATTTTTCCTTATGAGAACGATCTCATTCACACTCCTTTCTTCTTTATAAAAGGAGAATAACCTCATTCACTCTCCTGCCGTTTCCCCCAGTAAGGACATCATTCCAGCACACAGAAGTACCTGGATCTGAGGCAACTGCAGTATTTCTGGGAAAATGCTGATGTTGTTGGAGTGTGCAACAAGGGTGTGCAGCCTTTTGCAGTTTGCTATGGTTGTGGGAATGGTTTTAAGCTTGTTGCCACTTAGGTTCAGTTCCTCCAATTGCTCCAATTTATTTAGTTTGCTGAAAAAGAAACACTAGAATACTAGAATGTACCAAGACTGAGCAGCTGCCAAGGAAGTGCTATTCCGAGTATAGAAGGCCGACACGGTCCACTGCCAGATGACTGGTGAGAAATGAAACCGATACCAGGAATACCAGGAAAGGCAACGGCTCAAGAAGATAACTACTCCTGCTGTAACTAAGCCTGATCTCCCTCAGTGTGTTTCAAGGGCTGTTGGATCTTGTGGGCAGGAACATCTTCCTGTTACCTAATGTACAGAAAGTGGCTGGAAAAGGAGTGGCCTCAAACTGGGGGTTAGTTTTGTTGCTTGCTATACCACTTAGTATTTAGCAGCAAAATACTAAGTAAGTCAATGTCAGCAGTCTTCAATACCCTCAGCTGTAAAACATGAGGTTGTACTAAATCATCACTAAGATTCTTTTTTTATTTTTTTGAGACGGAGTTTCACTCTTCTTGCCCAGTTTGGAGTCCAATGGTCTGATTTTGGCTCATCGCAACCTCTGCCTCCCGGATTCAAGCAATTCTCCTGCCTCAGCCTCCCGAATAGCTGGGATTACAGGTATGCGCCACCACGCCTGGCTGATTTTGTATTTTTAGTAGAAACGGGGTTTCTCTATGTTGGCCAGGCTGGTCTCGAACTCCCGACCTCAGGTGATCTGCCCACCTCAGCCTCCCAAAGTGCTGGGATTATAGGTGTGAGCCACCACGCCCAGCCCATCGCTAAGATTCTTTTGAATTTTAAATCTCTACACTTACCCATTCATGACATTAACTCACCTCCACTAAACATTTATCAAGTTCTTATTATATACACAGCACTGTGCTGTGAGGCAAGTGATTCACACTGTTCCATGACTGAGCAAAGCTTTCTACATGGTAAGCAAAACACCTTAAGACTAACACCTTTAGGTTATTACAAATCATTCTAATTTATTTTGATTTATTGGTTTAAAAATTATAAAAATAATCAACTGCTGTTAACCTGGAGAGAACGTCTGCAAAATAAAGAAAAGAAATCGCCAATACCAGCAATCTGAATTACTTTTATCATTTTGCTGAATTTCCTACCAAATTTTTCATATTTGTTTTTACATAAATTTTATATCTTGCCTTTTTCATATATCGTAAATAATTTCTACTCCTAGAAATTTCATAATTTTAAATGACTAAGCTTTGTAAATTGCAATTATTTTTTCTGATAATATATACTCACTGAAAAAAACTGAAAAATAGAGACAAACAGGAAAAAAATCTTTTAATGCTACTGCCAAAGATAATCTCTGATAACATTTTGGTAGATAGTATTCTTGTCTTTCTTAAGGAATGAAACTATACTTTTCAAATTAAAAAATGGTATTATAGGCCAGGTAGGTGTGGTGGCTCACACCTGTAATTCCAGTACTTTCAGAGGCTAAGGCAGGTCAATCGCTTGAGCCCAGGAGTTTAAGGATGCAATGAGTTATTGCTGCACCACTGCACATCAGCCTGAGCGACACAAGACCCTGTCTCAAAAACAAAAACAAAAAAAGGTACTATATTATATACATTGTATTTATGACTTTCTTTTACTTAACAATATATTTTTAAAGTGTTCCCATGTCCAAATCTCACGTTGTTTTCCCTTATCCTGCCTGGATTTTTCTGACTTGTAAATAGAAATGCAGCCTCCTCACTCAGTTTCTTACTCAGTACCCAGAACTGTGCTAGATTCTGAAAATAGTTCAAAGGAAACAAACAAGATTTGTATTGGGCGTATACAATTATAACACTGCTCAGGAAATGAACTGATAGTGGATTTGCTATTTAGTAGAGAACACTCATTTTTAAAAATATGTTGTTCCTAAATTCCACTCAGTTTTATTATATATATTCAGATTACTCTATTTTTTGTGATGTTCATTCTTGTCTTTTTTTTTTTTTTTTTTTTTTTTTTTTGAGATGGAGTCCCGCTTTGTTGCCCAAGCTGGAATACAATGGCACGATCTCACTCACTGCAACCTCCACCTCCCAGGTTCAAGCAATTCTCATGCCTTGGCCTCCTGAGTAGCTGGGATTACAGGCAGACACACGCCACCACACTCGGTTAATTTTTGTATTTTTAGTAGAGATGGGTTTCACCATGTTGCCTAAGCTGGTCTTAAATTCCTGATCTCAAGTGATCCACCCACCTCAGCTTCCCAAAGTGCTGGGATTACAGGCATGAGCCATCGTGCCCGGCCTAATTGTTGTCTTTATTACTAACTTTTTTTCATTTTCTTTAAGTTTTATATCAACCTGCTTTTGACCCCTCCAACAATAAAAGTGTCATCAAATTAGGTGAGATTCATAGTTTTACAGCATTATGCAGCTAATTATGTGTCATCCAACAGCTTCATAAACTAATATAATTTGTCAGTGGTCCATTATTTTCACTTTATATGAACATATTTGAGATCAATTAGGTTAATCTGGTAACATTTCAAGAGATCTACCACACCCTGAAATTAAGATTCTGCATTCATTTTAGAAGTCATTAAAAAAAAATAAAAATAAAAAGTAAAAAGCTCTTATTTGAATTTTTTCAAGGAGGCTGACCAGGCACAGTGGCTCACACCTATAATCCCGGCATTTTGGTAGGCTAAGGTGAGATGATCACTGGAGGCCGGGAGTTCAAGACCAGCCTGGACATAGGGAGACCCCCCCCCCACCTCTACAAGTTTTGTTTTGTTTTGTTTTTTTGAGATGGAGTCTTGCTCCATTGCCAGGCTGGAGTTGCAGTGGTACGATCTCAGCTCACTGCAACCTCCGCCTCCTGGGTTCAAGCGATTCTCCTGCCTCAGCCTTCTGAGTGGCTGGGATTACAGGCATCCACCACAACGCCTGGCTAATTTTCGTATTTTTAGTAGATACAGGGTTTCACCATGTTGGCCAGGCTGGTCTTGATCTTTTGACCTCGTGATCCACCTGCCTCGCCCTGCCAAAGTGCTGGGATTACAGGCGTGATCTGCTACACCCAGCCTCTACAAGTTTTTGTTTAAAAAATTAGTCAGGTATGGGCTGGACGCGGTGGCTCATACCTGTAATCCCAGTACATTGGGAGGACAAGGCAGACAGATCACGAGGCCAAGAGTTTGAGACCAGCCTGGTCAACATGGTGGAACCTTGTCTCTACAAAAATACAAAAAATTAGCTGGGTGTGGTGGCACATGCCTGTAATCCTAGCTACTTAGGAGGCTGAGGCAGGAGAATCACTTGAACCTGGGAGGCAAAGGTTGCAGTGAGCCGAGACCACACCACAGCACTCCAGCTGGCCAACAGAGCAAGACTCCATCTAAAAAAAAAAAAAAAAAAAAATTAGTTGGGTGTGGTGATGCATGCCTGTAGTCCCATCTCCTTGGAAGGTTAAAGCAGGAGAATCACCTGAACTGCAATCAAGTTTCTCCTGTGTATTTTCTTAAGCTCTATCTCACTTTGTAAATGGTAAATGTTCATAAAAATTAAAATTTTATAATTTACATACATATAATTTCATCAAAAATTATTAATATCAAATGTCATTGCCCCAAGTTCTTAGTTTTTGAAAGTATTATTTTTAATGACTACTTTCATGGCATAAATTTTTCTGGTGTTAAATTTTCCAAGTTTTAGCTGGTCATGGTGGCATGCGTCTGCAGTCTCAGGTATTTGAGAGGCAGAGGTAGGAGAATCACTTCAGCCCAGGAGTTCGAGACCAGCTTGGACAACGTAACGAGATCCCATCTCTTTTAAAAAAAAAAAAAAAGTTCTAAAGTTGCTGTTTTAACCAAATGTATTTTGAAAGGTATTTACTTATCCACTGACACTGTCTCAAACTTTGACAGCATTAAACATCTTTCTTACGTGTTCTTATAGGTGTAGCCTGGCTAACTACTATTCATCTCTTCCTTCAGGGAGCCTAACCTCATCCCCAGGCTCTGTGCAACGTGACTGGCAATGTGTACATATCTTCTTCAACGCCCTGCGTTTCTATTTATTTATTTTATTTATTTAGTAATTTTTTGAGACAGAGTCTCACTTTGTCACCCAGGCTGGAGTGCAGTGGCGCCATCTTGGCTCACTGCAACCTCCGCCTCCAGGATTCAAGCAATTCTCCTGCCTCAGCCTCCTGAGTAGCTGTGATTACAGGCATGTGCCACCACATATGGCTAATTTTTTTGTATTTTTAGTAGAGACAGGGTTTCACCATATTGCCCTGGCTGGTCTCAAACTCACGAACCTGTGATCTGCCCGCCTTGGTTTCCCAAAGTGCTGGGATTACAGGCGTGAGCCACCACTCCCAGCCAAACACCCTACCTTTCTTAGACTGCACTGCAACTGCCTATCCACTTATTTCCCCAATTTGACTGTACATGCCTAGAGAGCAGAGACTGTAACTTACACAATACCTGACATACAGTAAGCATTCCATTTTTGTACTATGAATAAATAACAGCATTTTATAAAACAATGCTGACAAGAGAAAAGAAAAAATTGTCTTCACAATTTGTTTCATAAGCCTGTACTTTTCTAGATTATTAGACCATAATTAAGTAGTCACAACTAAAAATAAAACATATTTTAGCAACAGGGTACTAACTATTAAGATGAGATTTTGCCACTCAACTAGTAAAATCATAGCATCTGTAAGTCAGTCAACGTAAACAAAGAGTCATAGTCAGATGGCTACATTTTTTCTGACAAATGTAGAATTAACGTTGTGTATTTGAAATGAACAAAGTCTGCATTCATTTTACCTTGCAGGAAAGGTCTGTAACTGATTGTTTGCAAGGTGCAAGATTCGCAGGTGCGGGTGCCCCACCAGGACAGGTATGCACTGATCCGTCAGGAGATTGTTGGTCAGATAAAGCAGCTGCAACATACTCAAACTCTCCTCGCCAGTGCAGGCGGATGGTAAAGACTCCAGACTATTTGCAGATGCATTCAAGTATCTGAGACTGACAGAACACACACAGATCATCACCTCCTTTATTTGTTGCCTTCCTATATAGAAACCATCATGTCACCTCAGTATGGAATGCTGCCATTCCAAGCTCCCAAATGGAAAACAAAAAAACATTCTCCAAGTAGTTTTTCTCTAATTGATCCTATCCAACCCAAAGTTCCTTTTACTCAAGTCATGCAAACCAAGTAGAGAGAAGAAAGTACAAGTCTGGTTGTTTTCCCAGGCTTCTGGAGTGCCTGATTCTAACCTAACTTCATCTTTTACTGCCAAACTGCCTCCTGAAAGGATGTTGCTGAATATCATGTTCACATATTTCTGAACTACAAATACACCATTTTGAAAAACTTTTGTCTAGGTCGGGCCCGATGGCTCATGCCTATAATCTCAGCACTTTGGGAGGCCAAGGTGGGCGGATCACAAGGTCAAGAGATCAAGACCATCCTGGCCAACATGGTGAAACCCTGTCTCTACTAAAAAAAAAAAAAAATACAAAAATTAGCTGGGGCGTAGTGGAGTACTCCTGTAGTCCCAGCTACTCAGGAGGCTGAGGCAGGAGAATTGCTTGAACCCAGGAGGCGGAGGTTGCAGTGAGCCGAGATCACACCACTGCACTCCAGCCTGGTGACAGAGCTAGACTATGTCTCAAAAAAAAAAAAAAAAAAAAAAAAGAAATTATACTTCCACAAGAAGACTATTAAGAATGCCAGTTTGTCACACATTTGTCAACTGTCAACACTGAATATTACAAATCCATTTTAATCTTTGCCAATCTAATAGACAAAACATGGAATAATTTAAAAATTTGCCTAACATAGTATTTGGTATATACAGAACATTCTCTTTTTTTTTTTTTTTTTTTTTTTTTTTTGAGATAGAGTCTCACTCTGTCACCCAGGCTGGAGTACAGTGGCGCGATCTCGGCTCACTGCAAGCTCCGCCTCCCAGGTTCACGCCATTCCCCTGCCTCAGCCTCCCGAGCAGCTGGGACTATAGGTGCCCGCCAACACGCGCAGCTGATTTTTTGTATTTTTAGTAGAGACGGGGTTTCACCATGTTAGCCAGGATGGTCTCAATCTCCTGACCTCATGATCCGCCTGCCTCCGCCTCCCAAAGTGCTGGGATTACAGGTGTGAGCCGCCGCGCCCGGTCCAGAACATTCTCAATAAAAGGCAGCTATTATTATTAAACTTGTGTGTTCTCGGCCGGGCGCGGTGGCTCAAGCCTGTAATCCCAGCACTTTGGGAGGCCGAGATGGGTGGATCACGAGGTCAGGAGATCAAGACCATCCTGGCTAACACGGTGAAACCCCATCTCTACTAAAAAAAATACAAAAAAATTAGCCGGGCGTGGTGGCAGGCGCCTGTAGTCCCAGCTACTCGGGAGGCTGAGGCAGGAGAATGGCGTGAACCCAGGAGGCGGAGCTTGCAGTGAGCTGAGATAGTGCCACTGCACTCCAGCCTGGGTGACAGAGCAAGACTCCGCCTCAAAAAAAACAAACAAACAAACAAAAAAAACTTGTGTGCTCTCAGGTCTTCTTCATGTTGTATGATCCATAATCCCTAATTCACTTTTTATATTGAAATATAAGTTTTACATTAACGAATTAGCTTTTAAGCTAATGGTGGGTACTGTGTGTCTGCTTGTGTTGTGGTCTCAACAAAGCTCTGTCCAGAGTTAGCATGAAATAAATACCACTGACAGTTCACTACAGCTAAGTTACTCACTACAGATTCTAAGGTTGTAAACTAATTTTATTCAGACTATCATGAGGACCAAATGCAGCATTATGCATTGCTAACAAACATTTGTAGATTAACAACTGCATCAAGACTCCATATAAATGTTACATAAAGAAAGTTTCCTTTAAATACTTTTTAGAATTTCCAAAGATTTTATTCTGAAGAATATGCAACCAACTGTATTATACATTAAGAGATGTATAAGCTGCTAAAGAGAGAACAAGCCAGACAACTGTGCGCTGAACAGTTTTTACGTCTCCTGTTCATTAACTACTATTCATCTCTGTTTTCTCCATTTCTAAATTGAAGACAATATTGCCTTCTCCATGTTCTAGAAAAATATAATTAAAAACCAGTTTTCAGTGCTCGCTTTGGCAGCACATATACTAAAACTGGAACGACAGAGAGAAGATTAGCAAGGACTCTGAGCAAGAATAACAGGCAAATTTGTGAACCATTCCATATTTGAAAAAAAACAAAAAACCAGTTTTCAGGTTGGGTGCAGTGGCTCATGCCTGTTAATCCCAACACTTTGAGAGGCCAAGGCAGGCAGATCACTTGAGTCTAGGAGTTTGAGACCCGCCTGAACAAAATGGTGAAACCCTGTCTCTACAAAAAATAAAATTAGCCAGGTGTGGTGGTACATGACTGTGGTCCCAACTACTTAGAAGGCTAAGGAGGAAGGATCACTTAGACCCAGGAGGTCAAGGCTGCAGTGAGCTATGATTGCACCACTGCACTCCGGCCCGAGTGACAGAGTGAAATCATGTCTCTAAAAAAAAAAAAAAAAAAAAAAACCCACAAAAACAAACAAACCCCACAAAACTAGCTTTCACTTAAAGGTGATGTACACATTAGGTAAACCTGATTACAGGCCTAAAATAGGAAGACATGTCATCTATTTGTTAATTTATAGTGAGAAGGCAATGACACCTTTTGGAAGGACATTACCTGTAAATACAGTTTTCAAAAAGTACCCAAAAAGCTCGCACATAAAGACTATAATTCAAAGGCAGTCTGGTAAAGCTAGAAGCAAAAACCAAATTAACTTTAGTGGTATGTCCTTTTCTCTCCAATGCAAAAGCTCTACATTGCCCAAAGAAGCCAGAGCAGAATGTCATTTATCTTTAAATATCATAACTGTATTCATTTTCAGAGATGAAAGCCTGAATTTTCTCAACCTTTCTGAAACTGTTTACAACACAGAAACCTCTTTAAGGATTTGACAGTTATTTCAACTAGGAATTGCTGCCTCATAAAACACTGTCATATTTTGTTTCATTGCAAATTGCAAAAAATTGCAAATAAGTCTCCACCCATAGTTGGACTATAGGTAAACTCTCTGTAAATACAGTTCCAAAGGTCACTTCAATGATAAGTTACTGCAGTCTGTTCAGCCAATGATTCTGCTCTTCCGAAAAAAATCCTATGGTACTTACTTTAAGGCCTTGGAGAAGAGGGTGTCTGGCAGCCTCGTGAGTGCATTATGCTGAAGATCCAACACCTCGAGGGGGATGTGCTCTACCAGTGTTGGGAGGTTTTGCACGTGATTGTGTCCTAGCATCAGTTTTCTAAGACTCAAGCTACTCAGAATTCTAGGGGGGGAACATACAAACAAACAAATAAAAAACTTAGTTAACTCATTCTTTTTGAGGCTGTCTTGGCCCATTTAACTGAACTCAGTTAACTTACAGAAACATATTCTCCTAGACCGTATACTCACTGACAAGTGCCTGAGCCAAGAAAGCAGCTATGACCATATGTTTACCTACCACCCACCAGGAAGTCATTAAGGTCATTCTGAGAAAAGGTGAATTAATAAAGGCAAACAGCACAGAGGAGATCTAAACTAAAAAGGCAAATTTTAGAATAAATCAATTTAGATTTTAAGTCTAAGCAGCACCAAAAATTCAGTATATTAATATTAACACATCTTGTGAATAAATTCGTAACATTTCACTACAATAAAAACTACTATTTATCGAGTGCTTAAAACGTGCTAAGCCACTTAACAATGAAGTTCATTAAAATGAAGTTCATTCAGAAAGGTTTGGTAACTTTGATTTGCCTAAGATTTCACACTGCATAGTAAATAGTAAAGTCTAGACTTGAATTAAGTTTTGACTCCAAAGATTATGTTCATATTTACTATGTTAAATGCCTGTAGTTTAATTTTAAAGACTCCATAGGTAATAACCATATATTTTATACCTCAGTGCTTTTGAATATATCATTCCCTGCCCCCCTCACTAAGCGCCACTCTCTTTCTCCCACCACTTAGAAAAAAATCCCATCATCTGGTAAGGGTCAATTCAAATGCCATCTTCTCCATGAAACACTCCCTAATTATTCAAATTTATTCTGATTTTCTCCATTTAATTTATACAGTGTAGTGATTACGAGTGAGGGCTCTGCAGTAAAAGTGACTACATCCAAGGCCAGGTGTGGTGGCTCATGCCTGTAATCCCAGCACTTTGGGAGGCTGAGATGGGCCCATCGCTTGAGCCCAGGAGTTTGAGACCAGTGTGGCCAACATGGCAAAGCCCCGTCTCGACTAAAAATACAAAAATTACCTGGGTGTGGTGGTGTGCACCCTTAGTCCCGGCTATTGGGAGGGAGGCGCTGAGGCCAGAGAATCACCTGAGCCCAGCAGGTTGATGCTGCAGTGAGCAGTGATTGTGCCACTGCACTCCAGCCTGGGTGACAGAATGAGACCCTGTCTCCGTCCCACACCCTTGCCTCCCAAAAAGACAGACTACCTTCAAATGCCAGCTCCCATCACTTCCTGGTTAAGTGCAACCTTCAACAAGTTACCTAACTGTTCTAAGCTTTACTTTCCTCATTTCTAAGATGAAGAGTACCTATTAAATATATAATAAGGTTTTTAAAGGATTAGGTAAGATCATAAAAGTGATGTTCTTACAACATTGCTTAGCTTATAATAGCTCATCCTAAAAAAATTAACTATTGTTACTATCATGTCACCAACCTATGGCAGCAACTCTTAGTATATTTATTTCATCACAGTTATCCACATATGTTACACTATCTTCTCATTAAGTTCCCTGCAAGCCAAGCCCATGCTTTAGCCTTTACTATGTTCCTTACAGCACATCACACTGCCTCATGCTCAACAGGTACTCAACACTCACTGAATAAAAAGCAACCCAAATCTAGAAAAAAAATTAAATACACACACACGTAAATGTTAGTACATACATACATATATACGTAATATATGCATTCAGGCACACATACCTTATGGGAACCTCTGTGAGAAGATTATAGCTCACATTTAATACTTCTATCTTCTTTGCTTCACAGGCCCAGTCAGGGACACACTCTAGCAGGTTTCTGCAGAAAATAAATAATTAAATGGCAACATTTAAGATGACAAGTGGAACTCATTTCACTAGACTGTAATGTATCCATTAACCAGCCTGTGAGCCCTTGAGGGCATGGACACTGTCTCCAAGGCATCCCTTGGTACATTACCTAGAATATAGTAGGTGCTCAATGAATGCTGTTGACTTAGAAGGGAGAGGAGAGACAAGTACTTGAAAATGTAGAATACTGGATCAATCATGCTATATGCTCAAAGAAGATAAAAAGGCTTCCTGCAATAAAAAAGCACACTTGGGATGGGATGGGATGAGGGAAAGATAAGGAATTATAATTAACAAACCTACAAAGATGACTTAAGACTTCCACAGGTAATGACTGGGTAAGAAAAGAAGCAAATTCCAGGGAAAATGAACAGAACGAATAAAAGTGAGACAGTAAAGGCAACAGATAACTAGTGGGGGAAAAGTTTCAAACCATTTAGAACGTGAGCTCAAATAATCAGTAGAGCACTATGCAGATATTCAGTAAAGAGAATTTTTTTTTCAGATGTGACAGCTTCTCTAGGCCTCAAGATATCTATGGGTTTATCGAGTGATAAAATGAGGCAGAATGAAGTAGCACTATGTAAGAGAAACACACATATTGCTATACCTTAGTGAAGGAAACCCTTTACCTAAAATGGATCAAAACAAGCTCTCTAAGAAATACGTGGGTTAGAATATGAAGGTGTTATACAATAGCCTGAGGTGAGGAGCGCATTACAAGCACTGGGTGGCAACATGAGCTAGAGCACAGAGGCAAGAGAAGAAACACATGATGTGTATGGGGAACAACATGCAGCTTGGTGATGCTGGAGCACCCGGAGGAGAGGGCCTGGGCTGGAGATGTGAGTGTAGCTGAAATAACTGGAGTAAATGAGGTCGCGTCCAATGGAGTATAGCGGACCAAGGACAGAACCCTGGGGATAATCAACCTTTAAAGGGCTAGCTGAGGAAGAAGGGTACGCAAAAGAAACATGGTCAAAGTGGCATGAAAAAAATCAGACTGTATTAGCTAGTCAAGGAAAAAGCATGTTTGGAGAAAAGAGAGCAAGATTAACTGTGTCAATACAGAAAAGTTCCAATAAGAGCAGAACTAAACTGAATTGTTAGAGGGATAAGCAGATGGGGACTGAAGAAACTAAGCCAACAAATGCACACAATTCTTGAGAAATTTGGACAAAAGGGGGAAGAAAGGAACTAAGACAATAGCTGGGGGGTTGTGAGGTAAAGGGAACTTTGTTATGACAGAAGAGATAAAGTGTGTGTACAGAGTAAGAAAAAAGAGGCTGAAAACACACACACACATACACACACACACACACACACACACACACACACACACGAGAGGAGGGGAAGGGGAAGGGGAGGGAGGAGGACAATGAGTACGAACAGAGCAAGGTCCAGGGCAGTGGGAGTGGAGGGGTCATAGGCACAGACAGCTAGACTGGCCATGAACAGAGGAGAGAAGCTGAGAATGAAATGCATCTATATAAATTCAAGCAAGGTGGGTGTTCAGAAGCTGAGGGAAACCACCCACAATGGTCTCTATTTTCCCAATCAAGTGGGACGCTAAGTTCCAGTATGGAGGAGACTGGGGAGGGGTACACTGAGGGAGGTAGATGCTGAGGACACTGGAAGGAGCTGGCAAAAGAAAGAACCAATAAGCTCCAGATAAGGTTGGAAATTTTGAGTTTGCAGTGGTGTCTACTTGGATGTGATTTTCTTTCGCAACGATCAAGCCCAATGGAAAAGGTAAAATTTTAGTACTGATCCATGCTGGGGTTTTGCTGGGAAGATAAGCAGAAAGAAATGGAGTCTAAAACATTAGCTCAAAATGATAATGATAAAGTAATGAAATCAACAAAAAGAAACCTGGTTACAACAGCTAGTATTTCTTGGGGTGACTACACATCAGGTACTATCCCATGCATTCTGCATCTATCACTTCACTGAGTCTTCACAACAGCCCTGACCGCATAGGACCCTGCCCACTGCCCCTCTGATCTGCTCTGGGCATCCTGTACTCACAGCACTTAGGATGCTGCCCTGTCACTGCTTGTTTCATTGTTCATCTTGCCACTAGACTGCAAAACTCAACCACTGAACCCAGAATGCCCAACAGTTGTTGAAAATGAATAAAAGAAAAACAAACCTCATTTACGTTTGTTTCTGGCCACTGAGAGGAGTAATAAAGTCCTGAATATAATTAATATTCCTTCAAAAATAAGACCAATATGAGTTATAGGAGTACAAAATAAATAAATAGTATTTTAAAAACCCACTATCTGGCCAGGTGCAGTGGCTCATGCCTGTAATCCCAGCACTTTGGGAGGCTGCGGCGGGCGGATCACGAGGTCAGGAGATCAAGACCATCCTGGCTAACATGGTGAAACCTCGTGTCTACTAAAAATAGAAAATATTAGCAGGGCGTGGTGGCGGGCGCCTGCAGTCCCAGCTACTTGGGAGGCTGAGGCAGGAGTATGGCAGGGAGGCGAAGCTTGCAGTGAGCCGAGATCACACCACTGCACTCCAGCCTGGGCAACACAGTGAGATTCCGTCTCAAAAAACCAAAACCAAACAAAAACCCATTATCTAAAAATCAAGAATTATCTAAGTCCAACTGACAAAACAGGAATCAGTGCCATGAAGATAACAGGTCTTCTTTGTTTGCATCTCATTCTACATCTATAGTCTTTAAGAAAGAGTAATTCATAGACACCTTACTATTTCAAGAGAATCCTTCCTTTATACAGTAAGGCTATTAAACTTATTGATCCACTCATCCTTTCTCCTTTTTCCAGGTTATCCAAATATTTCAAAATACTTAAGACTTCTTGTACATCAAAACTGCCAAAGAATCCACATGTATCTCTTAAATGGTACCACCCTCATCAGCGACACTCACCGGGAGAGATCCAAGGAAGTGAGCAGGCTGGGTACTGGATAGACGTTCACTGTTGTCAGCCCTAATCCATAAACAAACAGGTGTTAGTGACGTCCTCTAAAAAAGAAAGTAACTGAGAGCTGACAAGGGAAAAGCAGCTTAGTGAAATCACCAGAAAGAAAACTGATGTCTTCTACTAAAACCAGTTAAAGACAAAAACTACTGAAAACTCACTTTGACTAACTGTTTGATCCCAATTTGTCTTGAAAAACAAATGTAACAGCTAATTGAAGAATCCTATGTACCGCACTGCCTTTATACAAGGTTAAGCAGTAGTTAAACGTTAACAGGAAATATTTTAACTTTTAATTGAAGTATAACATAAATACAGAAAAGTGCAATAATTCAGTAAATTTTCACAAACTGAGCACACTAATGGAACCAACACCCGCATCAAGAAACAGAACGTTACCAGTTCCCTGGGAATTGCCCCATGTTTCCCCTTCCAGTCACTGCCCCTCAAGGGTAACATTATCCTGACCAAGTACCAAATTACTTTTGCCTGTCTACATAAATATATGCAAGCAGTAGGTATAATTACTTCTGTCTATCTACATAAATATATGCACACAGTATGTATAATTTACTTCTCTGGCTTCATTCACTCCACAGTATGTTTACAGGATTTGTTTATACAGTTGCATATGATTATAGTTCATTCATTCTCATACCTGTATAAAATTATTTTATGTGACTATACCACAATTTATTTGCCCATTTTAGAGTTGATGGACATGTAAGTCTTTTCCAGTTTGCAGTTACTATGAATAGTACTTCTATAAACATATTTGTCCATGGCTTTTGTGAACTAATATAAGTCCTTATTTTGAGCATAAGCCTAGAAGAGGCACTGCTAGGTAGAGGGTATGTTTCTGTTCACCTTAGGAGATACTACTGAACAGTATTCCAAAGCGGTTATACCAATTTACACTCCAACAGCTGCCCCTGGGATTTTCAGTCCATTCTAGTCATTCTGGTAGGTGTGTAGTGGTGCCACATAGGGGTTTCAATTTGCATATCCCTGATGACTAGTCAAGTTCAGTGCTTTCCCAATATTAACTGATCACATTTAGATAATTTCTTTCTGCAAAGCAGAGTTCTTGACTTTGAGGCATCAAAACTGCAAGTTTTTATGTATTTAAGTATTTAAATACTATTAAAATACTTAATTTATTTGTAAATAAATATTTACAAAGAGTAAATATTTAGGACTGCAGGCCTGTTGATGAGGTCTTTTCCAGTAAGGCCAGGAATACAGACTCTTTTTTTTTTTTTTTTTTGAGATGGAAACTCACTCTGTTGCCTGGGCTGGAGTGCAGTGGCCGAATCTCAGCTCACTGCAAGCTCCGCCTCCCGGGTTTACACTGCCTCAGCCTCCGGAGTAGCTGGGACTACAGGCGACCGCCTAGTTTTTTGTATTTTATTAGTAGAGACGGGATTTCACCATGTTAGCCAGGATGGTCTCGATCTCCTGACCTCGTGATCTGCCCATCTCAGCCTCCCAAAGTGCTGGGATTACAGGCTTGAGCCACCGCGCCCGGCCTGGAATTCAGACTCTTTAGACACATTAAGGATAGGGATGGGCCTGATAACAAAAATCTCCACGGCTAGGACTTACCACAGTTTCAGGCATCTATAAACAGTGTAAGTCAACACTCACCAGTTTTAACACTCTTCTGACCAAGCAATTAATCTAAGCTATAATTTGAAGCTTCTATAATATAATAAAAGGCAATGCAAATAGAAGTCCTCAACTTTTATCTGTATAATCTAGTTTACAGATACAGAAAAATAAAGAGAATAAAATTATGAACCCTCTTTCACCTATCATATAGCTTTTAACAAATCTACATTCTGCTTTATATGCTGTAGACCTTTTTTTTTTTTTCATTTTTGAGACGGAGCTTTGCTCTTGTTGCCCAAGCTGGAGTGCAGTGGTGCAATCTTGGCTCACTGCAACCTCCACCTCCCAGGTTTAAGCAGTTCTCCTGCCTCAGCCTCCCGAGTACCTGGGATTACAGGCACGCGCCACCACGCCTGGCTAATCTTTTCTATTTTTAGTAGAGACGGGGTTTCACCATGTTAGCCAGGCTGGTCTCGAACTCCTCATCTCAGGTGATCCGTCCACCTCGGCCTCCCACAGTGTTGGGATTACAGGCGTGAGCCACCGTGCCCAACCCAGACTTTTTTTTTTTAAATAATTAAAATACCACACATACCAAGAGGTAAACATCATCCTGAATATGGTTTTCATCACTCTTATGTATTCTTTCATACTAATGGCATACTTATAGCTAAGAAAACAGTATATCTGTGTTTTAAATTTTGATATAACTATCACAATATACATTTAATTATGCACTTTTCCTTGCTCAAAAAAAAGTTTGCAATTTATCCATATTACCATACAAAGCTTTAGTACATTCATTTCCATTGCTGTGCAATATTCGATTGCATAAATATATCACTACTGATTTACCCATTTTCCTATTAAAAATCCTACTTTTAGGCCAGGTGCAACGGCTCACGCCTGTAATCCCAACCCTTTGGGAGGCTGAGGTGGGCAGCTAACTGGAGGTTAAGAGTTCAAGAACAGCATGGCCAATATGATGAAACCGTGTCTCTACTAAAAATATAAGAATTAGATGGGCATGGTGGCACACTCCTGTAATCCCAGCTACTCAGGAGGCTAAGAGAAGAGAATCACGTGAAACTGGGTGGCAGAGGTTGCAGTGAGTCAAGATCAGGCAACTGCACTCCAGCCTGGGCAACAGAGCTAGACTCCACCTCAAAATCCTACTTTTTTGTGCTCACAAAAAGTGATAAACAATCTGGTATATATCTCCTTTGCACATGTGGGTGTCTGTGGGATATATCCCAAGCAGGGAACTTCTAGAATACGGTATGTGTGTGTCTCGACATCTCTAACACTGTCACGTTGCTCTCTGGGGTGGTTTTACCAGTCACCTCTCACTGGCAGTGTGTGAGTGCTCAGGAAGATGCTTATCCTCACCTCTGGAAACACTCAGAATTACCTTTTTTTTTTTAAATTTGATGAGTATAAAACGTTATTATTTAAATTTGCACTTTTTCTGACAGTAAAATTTAACCTATTTTCCTTTCCTTCCTTAAACACATATCGAAAGTAAAGAATGGTAAAGAACTTTCCATAAAAAGAATGGCCTCAACAAATATGAGGACCTTTTCATTGAAAAATATTCTTAGGGCATATCACTATTGAAATCAGGGGCTTCTCATTCTAGCACTGAGGCTACACAAGCTTTTAAATCACGAATTGGCAAACTTGTTCTGTAAAAGGCTGAACAGTAAACATTTTAGGCTTTGTGGACCATATGACAGTCTCTCTTACTACTATTCAATTCTGCCACTGTAGCACAAGAGCAAGAATGTATAAATAACATGCAAACAAACCACTGTGGCTGCATTCCAGTAAAACTTCATTTAGAAACATAGAAACTTGAATTTCATTGTAATTTTCACATATCACAAAATTATTCTTCTTTCTTTTTTTGAGATGGGGTCTCACAAGTCTCACCCAGTTCTCTCATGAGAACACACATGGCAGGCCGGGCGCGGTGGCTCAAGCCTGTAATCCCAGCACTTTGGGAGGCCGAGACGGGCGGATCACGAGGTCAGGAGATCGAGACCATCCTGGCGAACACGGTGAAACCCCGTCTCTACTAAAAAATACAAAAAAACTAGCCGGGTGAGGTGGCGGGCGCCTGTAGTCCCAGCTACTTGGGAGGCTGAGGCAGGAGAATGGTGTAAACCCGGGAGGAGGAGCTTGCAGTGAGCTGAGATCCAGCCACTGCACTCCAGCCTGGGTGACAGAGCCAGACTCCATCTCAAAAAAAAAAAGAGAACACACATGGCATGATCTCAGCTCACTGCAACCTCTGCCTTCCAGGTTCAAGTGATCCTCCCACCCCAGCCTCCCGAGTAGCTAGGAGCATAGGTGTGCCACCATGCTGGCTAATTTTTGTATTTTTTGCAGAGATGGGGTTTCGCCATGTTGCCCAGGCTAATCTCAAACTCATGAGTTCAGGTGATCAGCCCACCTCGGCCTCCCAAAGTGCTAGGATTACAGGCGTGAGCCCCCATGCTCAGTCACAAAATTCTCCTTTTGACTTTTTTTTTTAACCCAGCCATTAGAAAAATGTAAAAACCATTCCTTATGGGCCATACAAAAAGAGGTGGCAGGCCAGATGCAGTCCTGGGGTATAGTTTGCCAACCCGTTTTAGACCATTATTGATGCTCTGTTTTGAACATGCTTGCCCACCTCCCCACCACCACTACTCTGTGGAATGCCTCTTATTATGCTCAATTAGTAAAGCTCAAAGTATCCTGCCATGTCTTTTTATGCACACTGCAACCACTTAAGTATTGACAGCAAAGTGAAATGATAAAGCTTTGCCTCAATGAGCCACAAACCCCATCCTGCAGAGTGGCTGAGGAACACCACAGATGCCACTGTTCTTAGAAAGCACTGACAACAGCTGAAAGAGAAAAAACAAAAGGCTGGATAGAAAACTCACTGTTGGAACTGGCATAGAGGGTCCGAAGGGAGAAGCCACTGAGTGTTAGCTCCCTCAGCTGGTTCCGCTCACAATGCAGCTGTTCCAAGCTGCATAAGGAGCTAAGATCCAAGTCAGTCAGTCGGTTGTCCCGCAGATCCACGTGGGTGATGTGTTTATTTCCCTCCAGATTTTCAATAACCATGGTTTTCAAATGGTTCATCCTTAATATGCAGAAACAAGAAAATAATCAGAAACAAGAGTCTATTAAATGTGCTTACCAGAATAAAAAATAGGACAGCCATGATCCCTTTCTCCGTTTCCTCTTCTTTTTGTTTTGAGACGGAGTTTCGCTGTGTTGCCCAGGCTGGAGTGCGATGGCGTGATCTTGGTTCACTGCAACCTCCGCCTCCCGGGTTCAAGTGATTCTCCTGCTTCAGCCACCCAAGTTGCTGGGATTAGAGGCACCCCCACCATGCCCAGCTAATTTTTTATATTTTTAGTAGGGACAGGGTTTTACCATGTTGGCCAGGCTTGAACTCCTAACCTCAGATGATCTGCCCACCTCGGCCTCCCAAAATGCTGGGATTACAGGTGTGAGCCACCGTGCCCGGCTCCCTTTCTCTGTTTCCTAAACAATTTAAGAATTTCACTACTTGCCTCATTTTGCAAGATACTATATAAATAACTACAGTTGATGAATAAATCAAGGTACAGCTAAGTCAGACAATCCAGATTGGCAAATACATATACAAACTAATAAAGAGAAGGAAAAAAGAGGCCATATCTATAAACAAGTTAAACACTTATATCCAAACACCTAATAAGGTCAGGTGGGCACTAAGTAGGACAAAGGAACAGGAAGATGAACACAACCTTTTGAGTGAGAGAGTAGCAAAGCAGTCACAACAGTACCATGTCCAGAGTATAAGGATAGAACCATACTGCCTCCTATTGCTATGCCTGCTCTATCTCTAGTGCTAAGGTTCACATAAAATTAATTAACAGACAAAGAAATAATCTGTGTATGTATATATACATATACACACACACATATATATACACACACACACACATATATCGAAGAGTTCAAAGGTAAACTATACAAAATGACCTCTGGGTTCTTTTCTGTACAAGTATATGATTTAATTTATGCAGGTCTGTTCTCACTTTCCTGTATTTCTATAAATCTCTCAAGTCTCCAGTGTGGTTAAAAAAACAAAAACAAAAACTCTCTGTTACTGTCTTTACAAGGTACATCAATGGTTTACTGTAAATTACAGAACACCCAATAGGTGTCTTTTTACCAGCTTCAATTAGGAAAAGGTTATGACTAGAAAATAAAACCCTCATAAAAGGTTCTTAGTAATGAAACCTTTAACATTTTAATTGTAATACAATGGATATCAAGAAGAAACCTAATGACTCAACAGAAAAATGTCATTTATGGAAATCTACAAACTACTAATATACATATAAAAAGATGTTCAACCTCACTGCTATGTAAATAAATGTTGATTAAAACAGTGAAATACTTGTTTCAATCTACTAGACTGATGATAAAGAAAAAGAAATGCTAAAATCCAACACTGACAAAGATATGAGAAAATGGGAATTCTCCTACAATGTTGGAGGGGTTGGGCACAGTGGCTTACACCTGTAATCCCAACACTTTAGGAGGCCAAGGCAGGAGGATTACTTGAGCCAGGGAGTTCAAGACCAGCTTGGGCAACACAGTGAGACTCCATCTCTACAAAAAATTTAAAAAATAAAAAATATACATTGATGGGAAGGTGAGCAAAAACCACCTCTGTCAAAGGCAATTTGGTAGTCTCTATCACATGGTACAACTACATGATCCTTAATCTCTCTGCTACTGAATGATAACTAAAGTCTTACTATACCTTTGAAAATACACATTTCTACACTGTTCAAAACACCTAAATGTTATGGGCCAGGCGTGGCAGCTCACACCTGTAATCCCAGCACTTTGGGAGGCTGAGGTGGGTGGACTGCTCGAGTCCAGGAATTTGAGACCAGCCTGCACAACATGGTGAAACCTTGTCTCTACTAAAAATAGAAAAAAAATTAGCCAGGCCTAGTGGTGCGCACCTGAAGTCCCAACTACTTGGGAGGCTGAGGTGGGAGAATCGCCTGAGAACAGGAGGTCAAGACTGCAATGGGCTGAGATCGTGCCACTGTATTCTAGCCTGAGTGACAAAGTGAGACCTTGTCTCAAAACAACGACAACAAAATTTTAAAAAACCTAATGTCTTAAACAAATCTTCATAAAGAGAAGACATAAAGGTCCAACGGAGTCAATTTAAAGGAAGCTGCGGTAAAGAATAACCTTACCTTAAATCCACATGCTTGATATGGTTCATCCTATTCAGCATCCCTAAGTTCAGGACTTCCAGGCAATTTCCTGCCATAACCACTTTATCTAACATAGTGAGTTTCTCATAAACCTCAGGAATTCGACTAAAGTTGTTGAACGAAATTCCCAAGGAGGAAAGCTGTTGTAGATTTCCCAGTTCTTCAGGTAAAGTAGTCAGAAAGTTGCCATCAAGACAGAGGGTTTGAAGACTATAGGAAGAAAACAAAACAAGTCTACTTTATGGAAGGTTTCACTGGAATGCATAGAATCAGAGTTAGGGATTGATTTATGTCACTAATTAATTATCAATCCAAAAATAGTAGTGTCCTAACTCTCCATCTATACAGACTTAACAGATGACTTACACATAACTTACACAAATGGTCACCCCAACATTAAAAGAGTTAAGACCTCTGCTGTTGAAGCTGAGGGATCAGTCCCTGCTACAGGCAGGTAGATCTATGATGTCAAAAACTGCTGCTGACTAGAATCCTAGTAAGTACATGATTTATTCCACTGCAAGAGCTCACAGTACTACCTTCATTCCAAACCCCAGGCAAGTTCCTTATCCTGCAAGGGAAAAGATGAATCTAGTAAAAGTTACTTACTTTAGCAGATTGCCAATTTGACTTGGTAGGTCACGAAATCCATTACAGGAAAGGTTGAGCTCAGTCAGGGTAGAGATCTCACATAATAATATAGGAAACAACCCAAGTTTATTATGGGACAAGTTCAGGCCCTTCAGTTGAGAAAACCTAAAGAGCAAAGGCAAAAATGGATACTGCATTTCAATACATCTATTACTATATCTTTACGAGGGATATCAATGGCCTTTGATAATCCATTTTAAATGACTATAATAGTATTCCAAAAATACTTATTGAGCACTCGCTACACATCAAACATTGAGTGGGGACAGAGGACACCAAGATGACTAATGCACAGTCCATGTGATGAAGGAAACCAGGTCTAGCATTACAGGAGCTCTCTTTTCTCTTTAAAAAGGTAGACAATCTTGAAGAACAGCTCATGCTGGTATAATTCTTTTGTATTTCATCATACTTGATATGCTTGAAATTTTTCATTAAATTTCTACATGTAATATACAAAAGCCTTGCAAGAATTAATCAACTCATAGAGCAACAGCTAACAAATATGTAGATCAAATCCCATTTTTAATAAGCAACTTCTTTTTTCATACTGAAATTATGTTGGCTCAAATGTCATATAAAATGAATAAACCAGTTAGAGCTTGAAAATAATGAATGTGACAGCATTTTACCATTATGTGACCTGATACACAAAATAGTAACTTTTAGTGCTTCTATTTTGTTCATGGAAGTAGAAGTATCTATATTGTCTTACCCAGAGATGGCATTGTTATAAAATGGATCTCTTGGGTTTCTTCTTGATATCCATTGTATTAAAATTAAGATGTTAAAGGTTTCATTAGTAAGAACTTTTTATGAGAGACTCTGGTAATTCCACTAGGGAGTAGGATGTTTTGTTATTATACAAGAGCAAGATGGTAAGGCTGAGAAGTTCTCCATGATGATGATCAAGCACCTGCTTCTACATATGAATCACCTGCTTCTAGATACCTCACTCTAATGCTTCTCTTTTTCAAATTTTCAACTTGTGATTTTCAGATGACCTAACCGTGACTGCTGATTATTCCTTTGGCTTGGTGCTTTAAATTCAGAATTTATGATCCAGCCCTCAAACTGGACTACTACTTTTTCATAGCAACTCACAAAAATTATTAGCTATTAAGGAAGGATGTAAAATATGTAATTTTAATGTATATTATCTTTTTAGTCACCATCTAATTTAAATCACTTTGAATGCTTTAATTTCCAATTTCTACCTTTTCCTCCAGAAGCCCAGACAATTACTTACAACACATATTTATTCACTGCGTCCATTTTTAAGTGGAGGAGTGAGGTGGGATGAGTGGAGGGTGGGAATGGGGTATATATTTTAATAAAGGAGATGGAATAACAAGTAGGTCATAGTACTGTAGGGCTAAAATGGTTCCCGTATTAGAAGAGAGAAGCATCACAGCTGACTAAACGCTTAAGAGCTGGCAGTGGAAGGTACAAAGGGAAGATACAGCCTTATCTCTCAGAGTGAAATTCTTATAATTAGGCCTATCTCCTTTACGTTATTTAAATTTTATACTTCTAATTCAAAAATTTCCCATATACGAAATCTCTTGATGTAACTTGGAGGCAGATCACGCATCAGTGTCAATGATTTACATGAAAAGATCACCCAGATCAACAGAAGCTCATAGAACATTTACATCAATCTTCTGTTTTATGGGGGGAAAGGGCAGGTAGGAGAACTCCGTGAATAAAAATTTTTACTTCCTCTTCAAAAGGGAGGGGAAATTTTAGAATATACATCCAATGGTAGCAAGTAGAAGTCATAAGATACTGATTATGAGTTGGTTTTAACAGGTCTGGAAACCCATTCTCCACATACTTGTAGAGTGTGTCGAGGCCTCCGGGTCTTTCTAACTGCATGAAGTTGTGTCGCAAGTTGAGGTAGGTAATATCTTGACTATAGAAGAGATGCTCAGGAACCTCCTCAAGGCTGTAACACGAGAGATCCACGGTACTGATTCGCTGAGACACCACCTGAATAACATCAAAGAGAAGAGCTTTCTGAGCTAGTACTGGATGTCTATCACCCAGCAAAGAATGCAATGACATTTACACAAAAAGACACTAATTAAAAAGACAGGAAAAAATAAAAAGGCAATAAGATCCAATTACTCATTTATAAATACCAGTTAATTTTTACTTTTTCCTAAAACCATAAGCTACTTGAAAAACAAGGGTACAAGTTATAAAGTCTCCATAAGTACAAGGTAAAAAAAGAAAAACACATATCATTAAAGATGGAAAGTTAACACTTCATGCAGGAAGTACTCTTCTTTTTTGTTTGTTTGTTTTTTTGAGACACAAGTCATGCTCTGTCAGCCAGGCTGGAGTGCAGTGGCATGATCTCGGCTTACTGCATCCTCCATCTCCTGGGCTCAAGCAATTCTTCTGCCTCAGCCTCCCAAGTAGCGGTGATTACAGGCATGTGCCACCAGGCCAGGCTAATGTTTTTTTTAGTAGAGACGGTTTCACCATGTTGGCCAGGCTGGTCTCGAACTCCTGACCTCAGTTAATCCACCCTCTTCGGCCTCCCAAGGTGCTGGGATTATAGGCCTGATTCACAGCGCTCGGCCGCAAGGAGTTATCTTAAAATGATTTGAAATAACTGGAAAAAACTTTAAGAGGCAGTGTGATATGAAAAGACATGGCCTTTTGTAGCCACACTAGCTCTGCCACTTATCAGCAGTTTCTTCAACTGCTTTGAGGATAAAAGTAAATAACCAAGCACACAGCACACTGCTAAACACGCAAAAGACACTAAAAAAAATTAACTTCTCTTTAAAAGGGCAGAAGAATAGAATAGCTACTTAAAACTGGGACCAGTTTTATTCAGAGCAGATTTTACAGCCAACACAATATAACTATAAAATAATAAAATCAAAACAAGCTTTATAGTTCTATAACAGTATGCTAATATAATATGGGTTATAAAAATTGATCTAAAAAAAGAAACAATGTATCACTAGAAAAGTCATTCATGGCTGGGCGTGGTGGCTCACACCAAAATCCCAGCACTTTGGGAGGCCAAGGTGGGCAGATCATGTGAGGTCAGGAGTTCGAAACCAGCCTGGTCAACATGGTGAAACTCTGTCTCTACTAAAAATACAAAGATTAGCTGGGCGTGATGGCACACACCTGTAATCCCAGCTACTCCAGAGGCTGAGGCAGGAGACCTCCTTGAACCCGGGAAACAAAGGTTGCAGTGAGCCAAGACTGCACCACTGTATTCCAGCCTGGGTGACAGTAAGACTCCATCTCCAAAAAAAAAAAAGAAAAAAAAAAAGAGAAGTCATTCATGTTTTGATGGTATGTCCTTATACTATAACAATCTCTTATACAAAATCCTGCAAAGACAGCTAGAAGAAAAAGAGAATTTGGAAATCACAATACACTTTATTGCTCTTTAAAGGTTAAAGAGCAGAAATGATGTTGAAGTTGAAAGACTAATTATCCTTGGCATATAGGAATAATGGTTTGTGACGGCATGAGAGGTCACTGTCCCATCATCAATAACTGCACATTTGAAGTGGTTCACCAAGGCTGTTCTGAACATATGCAGACCGAGAAGCACTGGGACACAAGTTATGGAATGCATCCATCTATCACTGACTACTACAGTCAAGGGAAGGTCATTTAAATCTCATTGTATCTCAATTCCTTCAAGGGTCAAATCTCTTTGTGTCTTAATTCCTTCTAAGGCCCTACCTCCCAGAGATAGTACAGAGGAAAATGCACCTGCAAACATTTTTGACAGCATTTTGTACTATGCATATATAAATAAGTTAAAGATCTGGTGGAATTCCATGATTTTACTCACTACATACTCAGGAAAGGCCTAGAAAGGAAATTAAAAATTATAATTTGCTATCATTATAATTTGCCATCTTGGGAATAAGTTCAGTTTCTTTTTTTTGAGACGGACTTTTGCTCTTGTTTCCCAGGCTGGAGTGCAATGGCACAATCCTGGCTGACTGCAACCTCTGCCTCCTGGGTTCAAGCGATTCTCCTGCCTCAGCCTCCCGAGTAGCTGGAATTACAGGTATGCACCACCACGCCCGGCTAATTTTGTATTTTTAGTAGAGATGAGATTTCTCCATGTTGGTCAGGCTGGTCTCGAACTCCCGAACTCAGGTGATCCACCTGCCTCAGCCTCCCAAAGTGCCGGGATTACATGCATGAGCCACTGCACCCGGCCATCAGTTTCAAAATACATTTCTCTTGGGGTACTCTATTTTTTTTTTGAGATGGAGTCTTGCTCTGTCACAGGCTAGAATGCTGTGGCGCGACGTCAGCTCACTGCAACCTCCGCCTCCCAGGTTCAAACGATTCTCCTGCCTCAGCCTTCCGAGTAGCTGGGACTACAGGTGTGTGCCACCACGCCTGGCTAATTTTTTGTGTTTTAGTAGAGACAGGGTTTCACCATGTTGGTCAGGCTGGTCTCGAACTCCTGACCTCAGGTGATCCGCCTGCCTCGGCCTCCCAAAGTGCTGGGATTACAAACATGAGCCACTGCGCCCAGCCTGGGGTTCTCTATTCTTATCTACACATCAGAACATCCTACCACTTTTCACCTTGGATGCTTGCCGTTGCCATCGCTGGTACTCAGCCAAAGTCTCGAAGCTGACATGATAGGTCTGAGCTTGGGCTCCTGCTGAGCTGAAAGCAAGGGAGTACTGCCGTCGCTTCACTTCTTCTATCTGAAGAAGAGGAGGGGAGAAAACCAGAACCACTAAAAAAAAAAATCCTAGTCAAAAAGCAAAAAGCAATCACAAGACGAACAACTGAATTTTTTAAAATAGAGTTACTTTTTATTTTTTCTCTCTCCCCACTTGTCCCCTTCCACCTGCCAATGGGTCACACATGAACACAACCAAGGAGTACACAATGATCCCAACACATTAGCTGTGCTTTTGCTCTATCACAAGCAGCTGGGTAGGACCTCTCGTCCTTAGGACTTGCTGGTCAGGAAGCAGGATACCAGTACGCTATGTCCCCCTTACTGCATGGAACTCTTACCAAGTCCTCTTCAGTCCAATTCAAATCTCTTTTACTAGGCTTGAGAAAAGAGGCAAAAACTTCCCCCATTCCTATTTGGAGTGGTGGCAGGAATACACAATACAAAAACAGCTCCTTAAAGAAATTATCGGCCAGGCGTGGTGGCTCACACCTGTAATCCCAGCACTTTGGAGGGCTGAGGCGGGGGGGATCACGAGGTCAGGAGTTCGAGAGCAGCCTGGTCAACACAGTGAAACCCCGTTTCTACTAAAAATACAAAAACTTAGCCAGGTGTGGTTGCAGGCTCCTGTAATTCTAGCTACTCGGGAGGCTGAGGCAGGAGAATCACTTGAACCCAGGAGGTGGAGGTTGCAGCAAGCCAAGAGTGTGCCACTGCATACCAGCCTGGGCGACTGTGAGAGACTCTGTCTCAAAAAAAAAAGAAATTCTCCCCCAAATCCCAACAACTCAACCTATATAGCTTTGATGAGGAAGCAGTCTTTTTATAGTTATGGAACCACTTACATCTTTTTGTCTGGTATCTCACTTGTTATGTCATAGCTTGGCAAATCAGATGGAAACTTACATTAAGTTTCTTTGCCAACTAAAGATTGAACCAAGTGGCAGAAACAAAATACTTCGAGAAAAGAGAATATTAAAAAGATTAATTAAAATTAAATACTTTTCACAATATTAAATTGTGATACAACATAACCATTTTTCATTAGTAACAAATCATTGCAACTGAATGAGTCTGTGTCAAAATAAAGAATATTATTGAAATGAATAGATACTGATTGTTTTAGCATAATCTTTTAAATATTTTGGAATGCTTGACACAGAAAAGTACAGAGAATCATATAATGTCAAACACTGAGAAAGATCTGTAAATCTCACTATAATTTGTCAACTTCCCTGAGTAATTATTTTAATCTCTGTATTACAGACGTTGATATTATATTTACATATGTATAACTTTGGAATTATTAAATATTCATGGTGAAATGTTCCTTTTATCATTTTGTAATGAGTTTCTTTATCCCTACTAATGCTTTTTGCATTAAAGTCCTTTTGGCCCAGCTACTTGGGAGGCTGAAGCAGGAGAACTGCTTGAACCCGGGAGGCGGACGTTGCAGTGAACCGAGATCGTGCCACTGTACTCCAGCCTGGGTGACACAGCGAGACTCTGTCTCAAACACACACACACAAAAGTCTTTCTGGGCATTAGCTTTATTGAGGTATAACCTAAAATAAAATTCACTGGTTTTTAATTTTTTGAGACAGGTCATGCTTCACCCAGGCTGGAGTACAATGGCATGATCATGGCTCAATGCAGCCTCAAGTTTACAGGTTCAAGTGATCCTCCTGCCTTAGCTTCCGGAGTAGCTAGGACTACAAGTGTCTGCCACCGTTCCTGGCTAATTTTTCATTTTTTGGTAGAGACAGAATCCCACTTACGTTGCTCAGGCTGGTCTTGAACTCCTGGACTCAAGTAATTCTCCTGCCTGAGCCTCCCAAAGTGCTAGGATTACAGGTGTCGGCCACTGTGCCACGCCTGGCCTTGATTTTTTTTTTTTTTTAATTCACTGATTATAAATAACCAATTTCATGAGTTTTTATAAATGAATAAATACAATGTGCAACCCCATGGCCCCCAAACTTCCCTCTGTGTTCTTATACAGTCAGCCCCCTCCCCACCATGCCCTGGCAACCACTGATCTGTTTTCTAACACTACAATTTTTTGCCTTTTTCAGAATTTCATATAAATCGAATAATTCAATAAATAGACTTTTGTATCTGGCTTCTTTCACTCAGAATTATACTTTCAAGATTTATCCTTGCTCTTGCATCAGCAGTTCTTTCCTTTTTTTTTTTTTTTTTTTTTGCTTAGCAGTATTTCCTGGTATAGATATATCACAATTGTTTATCAATTCACAAGTCAATGAACATTTAAGTTGTTTCTAGTTTTTGGCCATTATAAAGCTGCTATGAACATTCATGTACAAGTCTTTGTAAGAACATATGTTCATTTATTTTGGATAAAAAACTAGAAATAGAATTGCAGGGTCATTTGAAAAGCATATGCTTAATTTTACAAAAAATGAATAAACTGTTTTCCAAAGTAACTTCATTCCTACCATGATGTATAAATGTTCCAGTTGCTCCGCATCTTTGCCAAACTTGTTATTCATCAGTCTTTTAATTTTAGTCATTCTAGTGGTGTGCAGTATCTCACTGTGATTTTTATTTGCATTTCCCTAAAGACAAATGAGGTTGAAGATCTTTTCATGTGTTTGTTACCTGTATATCTGCTTTGATGATGGATCTCTCCAAATCTCTTGCCCAGTTTTTTACTGGGTTTGTCTTTTTGTTACTTAGTTGCAAAAGCTCCTTATATATTCTGAATACAAATCCTTTGTTGCACATAAACTTTCATATGTTTCATATGCTATTAATAAATATAACCACACCAATTTTCTTTTGATTGCTATTTGACGAGTATATATTATTTCATTTCACCTTCAACCTTCTAAGAGTAAGTTTTAATTATGTCTCTTATGAACAGCAAATAGTATTTAAAATAACATCTGACTATCACAATCATTGTGATTACTGATATATTCGGATTTATTACTATCACTATAATTCGTGATAATTTAACATGCTATTTTTCTCAATTCTTCTTGCCTTATTTTAGTGTTACAAAGTTTTCCATATTCTCTTTTCCTCCTCTAATTTTAGTGGCTATTGTTAAATTCTTCTAATTTTTCTAATAAATTTTAAGATTATTTGATGCTTCCAGCCTCTTATCCCAAGAGTGTATCACACTTCACTTAATAACACATTGCCACATCTAAACACTCATGTTTGTCTTCACTTCTAGAAAATTCTCAGCTATTATTGTTTCAGATATATTACTTCTCTTTTTTCTTCCTCTCTCTTCTCTAGAACTCCTGTAAGATGTATACCAGAGCTTTTCTGAAAGGTTCTTTTATCATTTTTTTATCTGTTAAATTCTTCAGTACATCAGTTAATTACATTCAGCTACTAAACAGTGGCTTAAAAAAATAGAGGTGTCAGTCCAGGACTAGGCTAACGGCTCCATATGCCAGCAAGGACCCAGGCTGCTTCTTCCTCAAATGCCATAGTTGACATATGCTTGCCAACTCACAGTCATCGTATGACTGCTCCACCTCTGACACTGAGGGACTGGCAAAGGGTCAAGCCATCCCTTTATGACCTTTAAAGGTCAAGCTCTTTAAAAGTCTATCCATTTTAAAGAGCTTTTCCAAAAGCCCTTCCAGGAAACTTCTGTGTATATCTCAGTAGCTACAAGAGGGGTTGGAAGATTTAGTTTTTGATCCTAGACATACTGCTACCCTGAACAAAATTGTACTAGCAAACAGAATAGACAAAATTACTCTTCATCAATTCTTTGTCTGATCTAGAGTTTAATCACTTAAGTTTTAAATTTTAGTAACTATATTTTTATTTCCAATATTCTACTTGGCTTTTTCATAGGCAGACATTCTGATTTCTGAATTTGTTTTCCATTTTTGTTCTTCCATTCTCTCTTAGAAAATTCTAAACACACTTATTTTCAAGTTTTTTCAGGATGTTCATTTATTTTCATTTCAATCTGAAGTGAGTTTATCTTCTGATGGTTGAGGTTGTGGAAATCCTCCCTAGTATTAAATTTCTCTGTGGGTTTTTTTTGTTTGTTTTTTTGTTTTTTTGATGTGTGTGAGAGGGAGTTTACGTTTCAGGTTTACCTGAATGGTAGGTTCATTTTCTCTCTTACCCTATCTGCTGCTTCATCTCCACCAATCCCCAACCTTGTCCTCATTCACTCATTCCCTCTCAAACAACTCTACTTACTTTCTTCACTTTGTTCTTCAGCCCCCAAGACCTCATACTGACAGTGGTGGGTTCCTGCCCCATGGTTGATACTGGAGTTACATTCATTCATTAAACTAGTAGGGATTTCATTCATTTTCCTGGTCACAGGCCATATAACTGGATTCTCCCACCTCTTTAGGACCACAGCTAGAAATAAACCTTGGTTCCAGTCAGTGCTTAATGGCAGTTTTTGTTTTAGCTTTCTTTCAGAAACAAAAAATACCAATCAGCCTGGCTTTATGCTATAAGCCTAACCCAGGACCCCCATTATGAACAGCAAACTATTAGACCTCAATACTTATAGGAGCCGAATTCCTGGGCTGCCACAATCTTTCAGACCCAGAGCCCAGAAGGCCCACAGACTCAGACCTTCTGATCATTTTACGTTTCTATTCTGTATTTCTAAGCTCAGTTAAGTCTTTTCATTCATTCATTCATTCATTCATTCATTTTTTTTTTTTTTATTTTTTTTAAGAGACAGGGTCTCACTCTGTCACGTAAGGCTAGGATACAGTAGCATGATCATAGCTCACTGCAACTTGAACTCCTGGGGTCAAGCCATCCTCCCACCTCGGCATCCCAAGCAGTTGAGACTTCAGGCGCCGCACCACCACACCTAATTTTTTTTTTTTCTCTTTTTTTTGAGACGAAGTCTTGCTCTGTTTGCCAGGCTGGGGAGCAACAACATGATCTTGGCTCACTGCAACTTCCACCTCCCAGGTTCGAGTGATTCTCCTACCTCAGCCTCCCAAGTAGCTGGGATTACAGGCACCCATCACCACGCCCACCTAATTTTGTAAGATTATTTTTAGTAGAGATGGGGTTTCACCATGTTGGCCAGGCTGGTTTTGAACTCCTGACCTCAGTGATCCACCCACCTAGGACTCAGAAAGTGCCAGGAATACAGGCATGAGCCACTGTGCCCAGCCAAGACAGGGTCTTGCTAATGTTGCTCAGGCTGGTTTCAAACTGCTGGCCTCAAGTGATCCTCCCACTTCAGCCTCCTGAGTAGCTGGGATTACAGGCACAAGCCACCACGCCCAGCTTATTTATCTTTTTAATACATGTGTTCTATCTATATTGCTGTGTATTTGGATCAGATTGGATGCCTGATCCAAAGTGTGAATTCATGAGGTAATTTTGTCTGGAAGTCCTCCTGAACTCAGATTGGTTTATGACATTTAAGATTCAAAACAGAGTAAAATCATATATACATACCTTCTATAAATATTAGAATATCTGTTTATGGTAATTGGTCATTCATTCTGTTTGACTAACAGGTGAACTCCTTTCCTGGGATGGAGACTCCTCTAGGACAGACGGAAGAAATGGCATGGCTCCCTGGCTGCTGGATCACATCTTATGACTACCTCAGACTCTGAGTTTTAATTTAATTGGGGTAAAAAAAAAAAACCAAAAAAAAAAAAACCCAGAAAGAATCTATTTGGTGACAGACGCTGGCAGCTACTTCTAATTTCCAAAGGCAACTTCTACTGGTAGCATCCACTGTCGACTCTGGCTATTGTCAGTCCCAGAATCTAGTGCCTAGCAGTGGAGGGGGGGATGTCTAGAACAGATGGTTCTGCAACAGGAGTTGGGGCATAATAGCCTCTGAACCTCTCGGAGTCTCTCATATCATCTTTAATAATGCCCATACTGGCTTCTTTGAAAAGATATGAATAAAAGCTATGAAAAGCATAGGAGACATTTTCTTAATTAAGATGACCAAATGAAAAATAATTTAACTTTATGAGTCTTACCTTTCCACCAACCAGAGGCAAAATGTGCATCTTTCCAGTTTGACAGTCCTTCACTGAGGAGACGATAAGGCAAGTACCACAGAGGACAACTAGGCGCTCAGCCCACTTATGCAGCTGGGTCTTTCCCTTGCGTACATTATAGATGCCAGACAGTAAGATTCGATCCAAATGATCCATGTGGCATGGTTTTTCTGAAAAGGAAACAATATTTCAGAATCCATCATTAAAGTAGTATAAGAATACAGAAAGGGAAAAATATGTGTCAACATTCAGCAACCTTGTTCATAGATATAAGTAACCAAGCAATAGAGTTATGACAAAATTAGATCTAGTCCTCACATATTATCCATCACTTAATTATATACAGTAGGACTACCTGTGAGTTTTGGTCTACGAAGTAAAATTTTACTTTGGATGCTATTGTTAAATTAACCCTTCTTCCAACACCTATATCTCCTATGTACCTAGAGAAAGGCAGTATGGTAGAGTGGTTAAGATCATGAACTCTGGAGTCAGATATACTTGAACATGAATGCTGGTTCTGTCACTTTGTTTCCTTGAACTATTTATTCTCATTAAGCTTTACTTTACTCATTTATATAGTTTGAATCTTAACACAACCTACCTTCTGGGAATTCTTATAAAAACTAAGTAAGATAATGAGTATAAGATACTAAGCACAGTTTTAGGTACAAAAAGAACATGGAATAAATGACAACCACTATTGTTATCAGTCTACTCTAGAAGGAATATATTAGTAACTATAGGAGTACTCTAATTTTGTACATAATCCTCCATCTCTCTGCCACTAATACAGAAAAGCTTATGGTTGGTACTTCAATCAACTATCCTGATCATGGTGGTGGAAATTCTACTTCCCATCAGAGGCCTTCATATGACTGAGATACAGTGAACAAAACAGCACATTAAAACAGAAAAGACGTGAAGTTTTTGGTAAGAGCACTATTTTTAAAAGAAGTGTGCACCTGTAGTCCCAGTTACTCTGGAGGCTGAGACAAGAAGACTATTTGAGCCCAGGAGTTCAAGGCCAACCTGGGCATCATAGCAAGACCCTGTCTTTAAAAAAAAAAAAAAAAGCCGGGCGCGGTGGCTCAAGCCTGCAATCCCAGCACTTTGGGAGGCCGAGGCGGGCGGATCACGAGGTCAGGAGATCGAGACCATCCTGGCTAACACGGTGAAACCCTGTCTCTACTAAAAAAATACAAAAAACTAGCCGGGCATGGTGATGGTGCCTGTAGTCCCAGGTACTCGGGAGGCTGAGGCAGGAGGAGAATGGCGGGAACCTGGGAGGCGGAGCTTGCAGTGAGCTGAGATCCGGCCACTGCACTCCAGCCTGGGTGACAGAGCCAGACTCCATCTCAAAAAAAATAAATAAATAAATAAATAAATAAATAAATAAATTGACTAAATAATGACTAAAGAAAAATTTTAAACATATGCACCATAAAAAGCAATAAATAAAGCTACAGGCTGGAAAAAATTGAGTCGCAAATACAGTACCCAAAAGATATATATTCAGAATACACGCAGAAGTCATTTAAATCAATATGAAAAAAGAGAAACAGAAACATGTACAAAAATATCAATGAGTAATTCAAAGAAACCGAAAGATCCAATGAAAACATGAAATAATTCTCAACCACACTAGCAATTAGGGAAAAAGAAATTTAAACAAAAAGACCATCATTTTATCTATTAGATTAGTAAACATTTTAAAGCCTAATAATATTGAAAGGTGATATTGGAGGCAAAGGGGTACTCTGTTATACTGACAGGATATAAAAGTGTTCTGCAGTAGTAACTATTAATATTTTAAATGTGAGTAACCTATCACCCAATAATTTCACGCTTAGAGATCACTCTGAAGGAACGCAGGTGTACAAAGAAGTAATTTTACTAACATGGCTGTTTTAACCATCCAAAACTGGAAACAAAGTAAATATCTATCACTAAGGAGATGGTTACACAGACTATAATGCATACATGATGTTCAATACTATGCTCCTTAAAGAAATGTATACAGGGCAGTGCACAGTGGCTCATGCCTGTAACCCCAGCACTTTGGGAAGCCAAGGCCATCAGATCACCTGAGGTCAGGAGTTCAAGACCAGCCTGGCCAACATGGTGAAACCCCACCTCTACTAAAAATACAAAAATTAGCTGGGTGTGGTGGCACCCGCCTGTAATCCCAGCTACCTGGGAGGCTGAGGGGGGAGAATCGCTTGAACCCGGGGGGCGGAGGTGGCAGTGAGCCGAGGTCATGCCACTGTACTCCAGCCCGGGCAACAAGAGTGAGACTCTGTCTCAAAAAAAAAAAAAAGAAAAAAGAAATGCATACAGAAGATGGTTCTGCAAATGCTGACAAGTTAAGATCTCCAAGACAAACTCTTGGGTGAAAAAAGCACAAAGATCAATACCAAATAATACCACTTATATAAACAAAATCCAAATGGTTCTATGAATATATACTATATAGAAATAATCAAGTTGGAAAATTCTGAACAGGTATGCACCAAATTGACGGTGATTATCTATAGAGCAGTTAATGGACTTAGGAGGTAATTATAACAAATTAAAACACCACAGATAAAGACACCATATTCACATTACACTTGCGTAGTTAAAAACCAAATGTTTGAAAAGCAAAAATATATGAATAAAAATATAAAATATACGTATAAATTAAGACTAAGAAAATACGCAATCATAAAAGTAATTGTATTAGGGTGGTGGAATGTTTTTCTACCACGTTCCTCCTATATTTTAACAAAGAAGCTTTAAATATGCATAGTAACATGAGATAGTATTTTTGCAATTGGGACAAAGATTAACAATGATACCTGATGTTGTCAAAGGTGTAGGGAAATAAGTACTCTCAAATTCTACCAAATCGAGTATACACTAGTAACACCTATTTGTGCAATTTAGGAATGCTGAGTCAAAATTTTAAATGTGGCGGGGCGCAGTGGCTCACGCCTATAATTCTAGCACTTTAGGAGGCCGAGATGGGTGGATCACCTGAGGTTAGGAGTTCGAGATCAGCCTGACCAACATGGTGAAATCCCGTCTCTACTAAAAAATACAGAAATTAGCCAGGCATGGTGGTGGGCACCTGTAGTCCCAGTTACCTGAGAGGCTGAGGCACGAGAATTGCTTGAACCCAGGAGGCAGAGGCTGCAGCGAGCCAAGACTGCACCCAGCCTGGACAACATGCACTCCAGCCTGGGCCACAGTGAGACTCCATCTCAAAAAAAAAAAAAAATTCTACTTGTAAGAATCATGTCCTCTTCCCTGCACTCCTCAGTCACTCCCTTGACTTTTATAACAATTTCCTGGCTCTCTTTTTATTTTTGCCGCTTTTGTATATGTCCTGTATTAACTATGGCTGTAGCAAACAGAATATAATGGCTCAAGCAACGGGAATTTAATTCATTCAAGTGAGCATTCTGTTTCACCAGGGGTCAACACTGTCATTCAAAAACTCAGGTTCTGGCCAGGCACATTGGCTCACACCTGTAATCCCAGCTCTCTGGGAGGCCGAGGAAGGCGGATGACTTGAGGTCAGGAATTTGAGACCTGGACAACATGGTGAAACCCTGTCTCTACTAAAAATACAAAAATTAGCCAGCTGTGGTGGTGGGTTCCTGTAATCCCAGTCACTTAGGAGGCTAAGTCAGGAGAACTGCTTCAGTCTGAGAGGCGGAGGTTGCAGTGAGCCAAGATGGCACCACAGTACTCAAGCCTGGGCGACAGAGCAAGACTCTGTCTCAAATAAATAAATAAATAAATAAATAAATTTTTTTTTTTTTAAAGTAACTCAGGGTCTGCAATTTTCCACAGTTGACTTCAATTGCTCTGATTATTGCCATCCTAGCCCACCAGAGCGGAAAAGAGCACTAGAGCCCTGAGAAGCACACACTGGGGGTTTGTGTGCACAGGCAGAAGTGGCGCACATCAAGTCCACTCCATACCATGGAAGAAAACTTTGTTACATGTACACATCTAACCGCAAGAGAGGCTGCAAAATGGGCTGTAGCCAGGCAGTTATATGCCCCACTACAATTTTGTTATTATGAAAGAACAGATTTTGATAAAGAATAGTATTGCCACACATTTCAAAACAATATGGCTGTGTTTAGCCCGTTTTCTGAACTTTAAATGAATGGAAACATACGATGTAATTATTTTGCATCTGGCTTCTGATGTTTGTATTTATGCTCTTTTGACAAAGCTGTTTTAAACAATGTGTGCAGAGAATGTAGTACACAGAGAAATGTTCAGGCACAGAGTTGTGCTACCTGAGCTATACAGTCCCAGAGCTACAACTTCCCTAACAAATCACACTCTCTCTATGCCACTTTCTCCAACACAAGTAAGGGGTTTGCTCTATCTCTCTCTCTCTCTTTTTTTTTTAAGGTGAACAGGAAGTAGGATTTATTGGCAAGCATTAAGAGGGGGCAACACAGTGGAAGCCCTCACGAGTGCAGGGCCCGCCGCCAGTTGTCCAGAGGGCCACTGTTGGGGATGTAATTGACCCCGCAGCCATCTGGGATGAGCTGCTTCTCAGCCACCATGTCTTCAAATTCATCTGCACTGAACTTGGTAAAGCCCCACTTCTTAGAGATGTGGATCTTCTGGCGGCCAGGGAACTTCAACTTGGCCCTGCATAGGGCCTCAACACATGCTCCTTGTTCTGCATCTTGGTGCAAATGGACATGATAATTTGGCCAATGTGAACCCCGGCCACAGTGCCCTGGGGCTTTCCAAAGGCACCTCGCATACCTGTTTGGAGCCTAGACTGGGGATAAAGGCCTGTCTCCAAGGTCCCTTAGAGCAACCCATACAAGAATCAGGCTGAGTATACTACCAAGGAAGCTGCTGTGTGCAGCCATTGCACACTGAGCCCCCATGAGGAAAGGAACACAGTCAGCTTAACTGGCTACAGAGGATTTATATGTTCTCTTAATCCCATGATTAATCATGCTACCTACTCAACCTGACTTTAGTGAAATGTTATTTCCACAGCTTTTATATCATGAATTTGAACTTAGTCATTCCACTCACTTTTCCCCTAGCACTCCCTCTCCAGCAAGACTGATAACTGGCATTTGCATAATGGCTGACTGGGACACTACCCAGTGTCCTTTTATAACCAGAGAACACAACATTAACTGGTTTGCACTCAGGCCCTTATGACTTTGACCTTATTAACACTATAATCCAACTAAGATAATGCACCAAAAATTCTACACATAAAATATTTAAAGCTGATTACTAAGCTATTTACTTCAAAGAGAATACTTCAACTCTTTCCTTCGGTTAACAATAGTTGTGTCTGGTTTCAGGAACTGGGTGGTTGGAGTAAAAAGGTGAGAGTGAAGCATATTTTATATGATAGTTTTGATAGAGGCAGGAAGCAGAGAAATTCCAGGCAGACATAGGCGGGTCTCCAGCAAAACCCCACCTGCAAGCTGAAAAGCCTGAAACTTGTGGCCCAAAGGGAGAATTCCCATCCCTATTTGTCTGCTCTCTCCCGAATGGTTCTTTCTGAACAATGTCTTTTTACCAATCAAATGTTGCCTTTTCCAAAACTACCTACAGCATCTCCCATCCTGTGCCTATAAAGACGCCAGACTCAGCCAGCAGAGAAGACAAGCAGCCGGACATCAGGGAGAGGTGACTTGACTTCAGAAGACAGAAGCTTTAAGGGAGAGCGACCTGCCCTTCCCATCCCCTTTCCAGCTCCACTCTTTCACTGAGAGCAGTTTTCATTCAATAAAATTCTCCGCATTCACCATCCTTCAATTTGTCTGCATGACCTCATTCCTCTTGGGCACCAGACAAGAATTCAAGACACATCAAGTGCTGGTATTCAAAAAGACTGTCACACTGGCTCTTTGCCCTCGCTGGTGGACAGCACCCGCCCCATGCAACAAGGCAAAAGGAACACTGAGCTGATAACACACTGCTGTCTGCAGATGATGGAGCTAAGAGAGCATTATAACATGTCCTCTGGGGCTTTGGGATCACAGACACCCCCACCTGGACACTGCTGCAAGCCTGCAAAGAATCTATTCCTGCTGGTGCTAAAGCAGACAGCCAGTTCCTGCACTCACACTCTTCTATGTGCTACATCCCACAAAGGGTGAAGTACAACAGAACCCAATGAACACAGTTTGTTCCCACCAGTGTCCAATCAGCTAGCCAGTTCCCACACTCATTCACCTGCACGTTCCCTTCCCACAAGGGATGAGCAGGGTGGGCTGAGTAAATGGGGCACCACTGTCACAAGTCCCATAAAGGCGTCAAGAAAAAATCCTGCATCAGTTTTATTACAGATCTAGCTGCTCATGATGGCTCATGCCTGTAATCCCAGCACTTTAGGGGGCCAAGGTAGGAGGATCACTTGAGCCGAGGAGTTTGAGACCAGCCTGGGCAACATGGCGAGACCTCAGTTCTACAAAAAATACAAAAATTAGCCAGGTGCAGTGGTGTGTGCATGTAGTTCCAGCTACTTGGGAGGCTGAGGTGGGAGAATCATTTGGGCCTGGGAGGTTGAGGCTGCAGTGAGCCATGATGGCACCATTGCACTACATACAGCCTAGGCAACTGGGTAAGACCCTGTCTCAAAAAAAATAAAAAATTAAAAAAAAAAAAAAAATAGACCCACAAATTCCTTGACACTTCTCCTTTCAAACACTGGAGCTAATTCCTCTCTCTATAGTATGGGCTGTGTTTAGTGACTCATTTCTTTTCTTTTTTTTTGTGACAGTCTCACTCTGTCGCCCAGGCTGGAGTGCAGTGGTGCGATCTCGGCTTACTGCAAGCTCCACCTCCTGGGTTGACGCCATTCTCCTGCCTCAGACACCTAGGAAGCCCTATGGAAAGATCCACAGAAGAGGGAACTGAGGCCTCCTACCAGCAGCTGGTGAGTGAACCATGCTGAAAGTGAATCTTCCAGCCCCACTCAAGCCTTCAGATGACTAAAATCTCATGAAACCCAAGCCAGGACTATCCCTCCAGCTAAACTGCTCCTAGATTTCTAGCCCACAAAAAACTACATAATTATTAAGTATGTATTACCATTTTAAGTCCTAAGTTTTGAGGCAATTTGTTACAGAGCCAACAGATAACTAATTCATCTATCAATCTATCCAAATTCTGTTTTTGGTACCAGGTGCATTATTGACTATTTTCAAAAATTATTAAGTTTCATCCCAAACTTAACTTTCTCACTCAAACTATACCAGCTTTTCTACATCAACAGAGCTTACTTTTGGAAAGACCCCTCAAAATTTAAGTACTACAAACTGGTACTCTTTTAGACTCTACTGGAAATATCCTCTTAAGGGTATAGTATATTAAGATCCTGCATATGCTATAATTTATCAGGTGGTGGTAGGAAAAGTAGGGGCATCAGAGCCAACCACTGTGCAATATAACTGCATGTAAAAGAAAAGTTCAACTTTCATTCTAGAACAAAAATATACAGAGTAGCCTCCTTGCCACCTGTGGTCTTGCTTTCCAAGGTTTCAGTTATCTGCAGTCAATCATGGTCTGAAAATAGGTAAGTATAGGACAAGATATTTTGAGAGACAGACTATTCACTAACTTTTATTACAGTATAATGCTATAATTATATTATTATTAAATATTGTCAATCTCTTACTTTACCTAATTTATCAATTAAACTTTACCACAGGTATGTGTATACAGGAAAACACATAGTATGTATAGAGTTCAGTACCATCTGTGATTTCAGTTGTCCACTAAAGATCTTGGAATATAATCCCCATGGACAACGGGAGGCTACCACAATGCAGAACTAGGGTTCAACCACAATCAGATAAGAAAATTGTTGTGCTCCAAGTTTTTGTTTTTTTAACTAAGTATTATAGTGATAGATGGGTTGTGTTCTTCAAATTCATCTTAAAATATTTTTCTCAGAAGTCAAAAATCCTAGATTTAAACCCCACTAAATTCACCAATATACAAATTTGACAGGTATATTCATCAACGTCAAGTCATATATGATAATAACTACTTAGTCTCAACATTTTTGAGCTATCCAGAAGTTTACAGGCTTTATCAGGAGCTTGAAAAAATAATTTACTAAAGCATGATCCAGTCAAGATTCTGGCAAAGGTATAAAATAATGCTAGTAAGTTAGCAAAATACAAGCGCAAAATAAGTAAAAATAAAAAGAGAAGATATTTTTAAAGTGTTCCCTTACCCTTGACCTCTTGGTTTTTATTATTGTTTGGTTGGTGTTAACTACGTTAGTTAATTGGCTTAAAACTCAATTTTGATAAAATACTTTTAAAAAGCTGACGGCAGACAGAGGCACAAATGACCAACTTAAAAGTAGTTAACATACAAAGCCACTGATAAATTCTTACCACCATAAAATCGAATCATACAGCCGAGGTCAGGATTTGTAGCCTCCTCCTGTATGCGCACAAGATCATCAAATCCCAGCCTGGATAAGTAATCATAAACGATCTGAAGAGGTCGTTCAGTAGGTTCCAGTCTCCTGATTACACAATTCAAAAAAATACATATATTTGGTAAGTAATAAAAATGGTTCATGTAATTTTTTAATATTTTTATTTGTATAAATTTCAGGGGTACAAGTGCTATTCTATTATGTGAATATACTGCTTAGTAGTGAAGTCTGGGCTTTTACTGTAATTCTCACCCGAATCATGTATATTGTATTCATTAAGTAATTTCTCATCCTTCATCCCCATCCCACCCTCACAGCCTTCTGCTTTTCCAATGCCTATCACCCCACACTCTATTATTTAGCTTCCACTTGTAAGAGAGAACAGGTAGTATTTGACTTTTTGTTTCTGAGTTATTTCACTGAAGATAATGACTCCCAGGTCCATCCATGTTGCTGCAAAGACATGACTTCATTCCTTTTCATGGCTAACTAGTAACTCAATATAAAAAATCTGGTCTTGATTTTTATTCCTAGGTCAAGATTTTCTTTAATATTCTATGATACAACTAATCTAAACAAGTGTTAAGTTTTTGGTGTCAGGACCCCTTTATACTTTGGGGATCACAAAGAGTTTCTGTTTACATGTGTTATATCTACTGATATTTACCAAATTAGAAATTAAAATTGAGAATTTCCATTTATTTATCCGCCTTAAAATAACTCCCTAAAAATCATTCTACTACATGGTCCTAACTGAAAGCTAAGGTAAAACCAGAATGTCCTGCAATCACCTGTGGCCTCTGGTAACACTGTATTTTAAATTACAGACTTAAAATACTGAAAAATATTAAATTAAAAAAAAAAAATGATCAATGTGTATTTTGATACAAGGGGCTACAACAGTCATAATAGCAAGATAGCTCTTTTATAATGCTTTTACCAGAAACCAAACAGTTATAAATACAGTGGCTAAATATATGGGCTCCAACAGTCAACTGCCTGGGTTCAAGTCTTAGTCCTGCCACTTACCAACTGCATGCCCCAGTACAAGTTATTCACTCTCACTCTTTTAAATCCTCATCATTATCATGGGAATAACAATAATACCTAACTCATAAGATGTTTAAATTTATTTATATACTTACAGCAAGATACTACATAGTATGAAAAGTGCTTAGCAAAATATCTCATATGTAGTAAGTGTTCAATAAGATGTTGACAATTATTATTCTAAAAACTTTTGAGACTAACAATTTTAGTTAGAATAAAAATAGAATATTTCTCCCATCTCAAACAACAACCAAAAGCAAGCACAGCAAAGTCCATATGTGTTCAAAAGGTCTAAAAGAACATTTAAAGAACTCTGTTTAGAAAACTTAAGAATAGCTGGGCGCGGTGGCTCACGCCTGTAATCCCAGCACTTTGGGAGGCCGAGGTGGGAGGATCACGAGGTCAGGAGATCAAGACCATCCTGGTTAACACGGTGAAAACCCATCTCTGGCTGGGCGCAGTGGCTCACGCCTATAATTCCAGCACTTTGGGAGGCTGAGACGGGTGGAATACGAGGTCAGGAGATCGAGATCATCCTGGCTAACATGGTGAAACCCCGCCTCTACTAAAAATACAAAAAAAAAATTAGCCACGTGTGGTGGTGGGTGCCTGTAGTCCCAGCTACACGGGAGGCTGAGGCAGGAGAATGGTGTGAACCCGGGAGGCGGAGCTTGCAGTGAGTGGAGATTGCGCCACTGCACTCCAGCCCGGGCGACAGACAGAGACTCCGTCTCAAAAAAACAAAAAAAAAACAAAACCCATCTCTACCAAAAACACAAAAAACTAGCCGGGCGTGGTGGCGGGCGCCTGTAGTCCCAGCTACTCGGGAGGCTGAGGCAGGAGAATGGCGTGAACCCAGGAGGCAGAGCTTGCAGTGAGTCGAGATCGCACCACTGCACTCCAGCCTGGGCAACAGAGTGAGATTCCATCTCAAAAAAAAAAAAAAGAAAAGAAAACTTAAGAATTATATTATTAACTACAAGAAACATGATGCATTTCCCATCATGACAAAAAGATATGAACAACGTCTGCATTTTGTAGCTGAAGAATTAGAAAATGCTGTTGGCAACAAGCTGAACAACTACAAAGCTGAACATAAACAACTGTAACAAAATGATAATTTAGGAACAGAAATCATACTGATGTACAAAAAAGACAAAAATAAAACCACCACCTGGCCTCTCCTGACTGCTCGGTTCAGTATTTTAGCTTCCAGAAACTATCAAATAAACTCAGAATGAACTGCTACATGGGGAATGATCAAAGACCAAAAGCCTATAATGACCAATAAAGACTGAATTAAAGAGAAAAGGGAAATAAACTTTTCAGATTATGTAGACATCAATTACAATTAATCCCTAGCCAAACAAAAACCAAAATTTACAAAATTCATTGTCTATGACAACGTTAGGCATTTTCCCAGCACAATGACGGGATTCTTCTGAGAAAGATATGTTTTAAGGAGGACTTTTCATAAACTGCATCCTGGAGACAGGTCAACTAACCATACAATATGAATAAACTGACGGGAGGATAACTTGAAGACAAGGAGAGTAAGGATATAAAGAGACAGATCTTCAAATGTTGAGACGGATTGGACTTACTCTATACTGCTCCGAAGAATGGGACTCGGAACAATGAGAAGGTGCATTCGTAGATTTAAGCTAAATATGAGGAAGAATTTTAACGATTAGAGATGATCAACCATGAAACGAACTGCCTCTCAAAACTGCTCAGAGAGACCTGGAGAGCCATCTGTCACAGATATTTTAGAAGAAACACCTGTGAGAATCAAACTGGGCCAGATGATTGTTAGAGCATCTCAGAAATCAAGGGTCTATCAAGTATCTTAAGATACCTTCCTAATATAATACAAATTCTACCTGACCCCTACAGTTCAATGTATTTAAACACTATCATTCCATATAATGATCACATATTCAGGCCCAACAAATAATTACACTTTCAGGCTAAATCTCGTGTGCTCTATTTTTCTATTTCTCTTTAGAAAACTGAGAGAAATGGAAGCATCCTAATTCTGACATATTTCACACGACCAAATGTCCTGACCTAAAAAGGCTCTGTAGATTTTGGAAACCCTCCTTATACAGGTCTTTTTCTTTTTCTTTTTCTTTTTTTTGAGGCGGAGTTTCACTCTGTTGCCCAGGCTGGAGTGCAGTGGTGCAATCTTGGCTCACTGCAACCTCCGCCTCCCGGGTTCAAGCAATTCTTCTGCCTCAGCTTCCCAAGTAGCTGGGACTACAGGCCCACGCCACCAAGTCTGGCTAATTTTTGTATTTTTAGTAGGGACAGGGTTTCATCATATTGGCCAGGCTGGTCTCGAACCCCTGACCTCGTGATCTGCCTGCCTTGGCCTCCCAAAGTGCTGGAATTACAGGCATGAGCCACCGTACCTGGACCTCCTTATACATATCTACCCTAAGAAAGTATTTTCTTTCTTCTAAGTAAACGAGTAGTATTTCAAGAAGTACAAAAACAAGTAAAATGAAGGACTAATTCCATTTACTCATTAAACTCATCTGCTGAAAAAAGTAGACAGTATTGGGGAGGGAAATGCTATAATGTGCTTACAGTTCAATTTTGTGTTTCAAAGTTCCAAAAGTTTAAGAGTCTGGTAATTAGCTATTTGTTAAATCTCTCACCAATCAAAGGGAAATTATATACTGCAAAACAGGTGTGAGAGAAAGTAATGCTGGCAACAAAAAGTTCTATTCAGCAACTGAATTACTTCTACTACTGCTTTAAGGAGACAATAGTTTTGGAGTAACAGTTTTGGTTTGCTTCAAATGCTTGTAAGAGCTACTGCAGTACATGTAAATTTGAATATAGGTGCATATGGTAATTTCTCTCCAAACCAGCCAATGGACACAGCAATGCTGTTAACAGCAGATTATACCTCTTAGCCAAGAGTAGTATCATTCTGTATTATTTATTCTAAGCAGTCCCTGTAGTTAAGATATATGTAAGAAGAGAAGAGAAAATTTCATTCCAAGTATCATTTCACAAGAGTTTTAGTTAATAGTGGGGGGCGCCAAATCTTACACTTTTAAAATCAAACACATCGAATCAAAGACCCTAACAAAGAACAGTACCATGTTCTACATCAAATTCAGATTAAAACTCAGTCCTTGACTGCCTATAATCCTTTACCTATAAAGGTAAAATCTGCAAATGTTAAAATCAATAATACAGATAATACAAATAGAAACAATAGGGATATTTCGATGAATGTTTATTTCATACCTGAAAGTGTTTAATTAGTACAAAACTGAAAGTGTTTAATTAGTACAAAACTATGTATATTAGTTTTGCTGAAAGTGTTTATTACAAAACTATGTATATTTTGCAAATAAGAAAAATAAGATTCAGCCGGGCGCGGTGGCTCAAGCCTGTAATCCCAGCACTTTGGGAGGCCGAGACGGGTGGATCACGAGGTCAGGAGATCGAGACCATCCTGGCTAACACGGTGAAACCCCGTCTCTACTAAAAAATACAAAAATCTAGCCGGGCGAGGTGGCGGGCGCCTGTAGTCCCAGCTACTCGGGAGGCTGAGGCAGGAGAATGGCGTGAACCCGGGAGGCGGAGCTTGCAGTGAGCTGAGATCCGGCCACTGCACTCCAGCCTGGGCGACAGAGCGAGACTCCGTCTCAAAAAAAAAAAAAAAAAAAGAAAAATAAGATTCAGAGTCACACAACTAGCACATAATGATATCAGGGTAGGAACCTGTGTCGGTTTCATAAAACCTAGGTTCTTTTTAGGCAAACCAAATTATTTTATATATAGTTAAAATAATTTAAACAGACGAGAGCTCAAACCACTTGTGTTAACTTATTCACACCAAGAAACCTAAAAGAGTTACATTTTAAAATTACCATTATTTCGATAAGTCCCATATATCACGATTTAAAAGATACAATATTTTTTATGCACCACTGCTGAATAATAAAGAATACAGCTGGTCTTTGTCCCTGGTGCCTGGTAGAAGACTGTAATCCTTAGCATTTCCTAAATAACAGGAGTGTCTTTGTTATTCATGAGCCCCTTGGATCACCCCTCAGTTTATGCTAAGAGATGAGAAGACTCAGGACAGCGGCTGGTCACCAGAAAAGACAACCACCATGTGATTAGAGGGTTGGGGCTCTGAGCCACCCTGACCTGGGTGAGGAAGCACAGGGGGCTGGAGATTGAGTTGAATTATGAGGTCAAAGATTCAACCAATCAAGCATTCATAAAGAATCCCGAATAAAAACATTGTACTGAAGCTCAGTGGAGCTTTCTAGTTGATGAACTGCTCAATATGGTAGGAGGGTGACAGGCCCTGATTCCACTGGGAGAGGGCACAAAGTTCCATATTTGGGACTCTTCTAGACCTCACCCTATATGTCTCTTCAGTTGGCTGGTGCTGATTTGCATCAAGCTAAAACTGTAATTGTAAGTATTGCACCTTCCTGAATTCTGCCAAGTTCTTCTTTGTAGACAGTTGGTCAGAAGTGCAGCTGGAGTCTGAAGGGCAGTCTTGTTGGGGACCTTGCCCTTTAACTTGTGAAGTCTGCACTAACTCTGGCAGTCAGTGTCAGAACTGTATTACAGCAAGCCAGCTGGTGTCAGAATAACCATTAAGAAAGAAAAATCAGCAGGGCACAGTGGCTCACACCTGTAATACCAGCACTTTGGGAGGCAGCGGTGCGCGAATCCCGAGGTCACCGAGGTCAAAGCCTTTCTTTAAGGTGTCCACGCCGCCCCAATCCCGCTCAAAGCAGCCCTGAGAAACATCGCCCATTATCTCTCCATACTAAGGGAAGAGAGAGACTCTCTCATATTGTTTTATATTGTTTTATACTCAGAAAAGGAAAGAGAAGCAAAACTAAAGGCAGGTAGCCCGGCGCCTAGGAACCAGACTGGAAACCAGGCCTGGGCCTGCCTGACCTAAGCCTGGTAGTTAAAATTCCATCCCTGACCTAGCAACTCATGTTATCTATAGATTCCAGACATTGTATGTAAAGACACCGTGAAACCTCCCATTCTGTTCTGTTTCACTCTGACCACCAGTACTTGCAGCCCCTGTCACATAACCCCTGGCTTGCTCTATCGATCATGACCCTCTCACACGGACCCCCTTCCAGTTGTGAGCCCTTAAAAGGGACAGAAGCTGAGCACCTGATGAGCTCGGATTTTAAGACGTTAGCCTGCCAATGCACCCAGCTGATTAAAGCCATTCCCTTCACTACCTCAGTGTCTGAGGGGTTTTGTCCACAGCTCATCCTGCTGCAATACCACCCACAAAAATTTCTGCCACCCCAACACCCCACCACTATTTTGTTTTGTGTTTCTTATTAATATAAGAAGACCAGAATGTGAAGCCTCTGAGTCCAAGCCTGCCCGTATACATCCAGATGGCCTGAGGCAACTGAAGAACCACAAAAGAAGTGAAAATGCCGGCTCCTGCCTTAACTAATGACATTACCTTGTGAATTCCTTCTCGTGGGTAATGAGTCTCCGAAGCTCCCTCACTGAGCATCTTGTAAACCCCACCCCTGCCCACAAGAGAAAAACCCCCTTTGACTGTAATTTTCCACTACCCACCCAAATCCTATAAAACTGCCCCACCCCATCTCCCTTTGCTGACTCCTTTATTGGACTCAGCCCACCTGCACCCAGGTGATTAAAAAGCTTTATTGCTCACACAAAGCCTGTTTGGTGGTCTCTTCACACAGACGCGCTTGACAAAGAGATCAAGACCATCCTGGCCAACACGGTGAAACCCCATCTCTACTAAAAATACAAAAATTAGCTGGGAGTGGTGGTGCGTGCCTGTAGTCCTAGCTACTCGGCAGGCTGAGGCAGGAGAATCACTTGAACCCAGGAGGCAGAGGTTGCAGTGAGCTGAGATTGTGTCACTACACTCCAGATTGGACAACAGAGTGAGACTCCATCTCAAAAACAAAAAAAAAGAGAAAAATCTAGCCAGGTGCAGTAGCGTGCCCCTGTAGTCCCAGCTACTCAGGAGGCTGAGACAGGAGAATCACTTGAGCCCAGGAGTTCAAGGTTGTTGTGTGTTATGATAGGGCCTGTGAATAGCCACAGTACTCCAGCCTGGACAACATAGCATGATTCAATCTCTATATTTTTTAAAAAAGAAAAATAAATTTTAAAAAATTCTGCCAATTAAACTGTAACCTACCATCAACTCTAATATATATGCTGATTTCGGAAGTTTTAAAATGGATAAAAAATGTTTCAAAATAAATTATTTACCTATATTCCAATTTTGTAACATATAAAGCACTCTTTAAAAATTTTTAAATAGTACAAAAATATGTAGGGAAAAAAACTCCTTTTCCCCATTCAGTGGTAATCAGTTCAGTACACATCCTAAAACAGAATTTTTCATTCCACCTTTATAATTTCAAAATATGGCAAACAAAATTTTAGTGACTCAGCAAACGGGAATCAGAACTCAGCATCCTAAATCCCAAGTGCGCTATTTTCTGTTATACACACCCTATTGGTTCTAAAATAATTTTAAAAGATAGCTACTGACTATTCAGAAATCTTAGTTTCTCTTCTCATCTGATTAATGAAAAAATAAAAATTAAAAAAAGAAAAACTCTTGGTTATTTTGATGACTAAGAATAAAAGTATATGACCATCAGCCAAAGGGCAATCCATGTTATCACAAATGATCTTAACAACTTCTCAGACAGGAGGCAATGATTACACTAAGCTTCACTAGTGAGTCATTTTTATCACTCAAAACAGTTCAATAGAAAAGTCAAGCCAAATATTTTAATTGTAAGCAGCAGCATATTGAGAGACAAGACCAATTTATCATCAGCCAGCTGCAGGAATGTGCTTTCAACCTGAACCCTCTGAGTCTATTTTCACATTTATTAAACAACGGGTAATGGCCTCAGTGTTTCCTAATGGGGAAGTTTCTGACTTTTGGGGCAGGAAAATCCTTGGCTGTACAGGGTTGTCCGATACACATTTTTCTTTTTCTTTTTTTCTGAGACAGGATCTCTCTGTCGCCCAGGCTGGAATGCAGTGGTGCAATCTTGGCTCACTGCAACCTCCGCCTCCCAGGCTCAAGCGATTCTCCTACCTCAGCCTCCCAAGTACTGCGTGCACTGGAACCACAAGTGTGCATCACCATGCCTGGCTAATTTTTTGTATTAATATTTTTGGTAGCAACAGGGTTTCACCATGTTGCCCAGGCTGATCTAGAACTCCTGAGCCCAAGCGATCCTCCTGCCTCGGCCTCCCTAAGTGCTAGGATTACAGACTTGAGCCACTGCACCTGGCACACACACATTTCAATAAGCCTCTCTGGCCCTTGCCACCTAAATTCTGTAATTCCTCCCAGCAGTTATGACAACCCAAAAACCCTGTCCCCACACACATTTCCAAATGGCAAGGTGGGACGACTGTAGGGTAGATTTAGTTTCACCAGCAGATGGTCTCTCTAAGGTTTCTTCAAGAGCTAAAATTCTATAAATTAGTAATAATCTTGAGTTATATTTGAGTGATAACTCATGGTTGGAAAAAAAAAAAGTAGTAATGAATAACTCAGAGAAAATGTGGGGTAATTTTAATCCCAGTAATCCCATTTCCAGGACCTAGCCTAGGGAAATCAGCAGTGTGACAATTTATAGGCAATGGTTTAGTCAAAGCAACACCACTTCTAAGAGTTGCATGATTTCAAACAACTGAAATAGGTAATATTTACGAGCACTTGTTAGGTGCCAGACATCAATCGAAGTACTTTACTTCCTTGCTATTTGAAGTACAGTACATCTCTTAGGAGCTTAATTGAAATGTACATTCTCAGGCCCCACCTAAACCTACTGAAACAGAATCTGTATGTGAACAAGCCCCACAGGTGGACAGTTTAAGCAGCACTACAAGTATTAATTCATTTAATCTTCATATCACGTATAATTAATTTAATCCTCATGACAACTCAATAATGTAAATATTACCATCTTCCATTTTACAGATTACTACACTGAAGCACACAGCATTATATATAACCTGTATAGTAACTGTCGAAGCCAGGATTTGAACCCACACACTCTCATTCCAGAATCCAACCTCCAAACCATTATTGCATATTATGTTTCAACTTATAGTGTATCCATACAGAGGAATATTCTGTAACTATTAAAACTGGTGTCTAAAGAATTTCTAATGACACCATGAAATTAAGATGATCCAGTCGGGCACGGTGGCTCACGCTTGTAATCCCAGCACTTTGGGAGGCCGAGGCGGGTAGATCACCTGAGGTCAGGAGTTCAAGACCAGGCTGCCCAACATGGAGAAATCCCATCTCTACTAAAAATACAAAAAATTAGCCAAGTATGGCGATTCATGCCTGTAATCCCAGCAACTTGGGAGGCTGAGGCAGGAGAATCACTTGAATCTGGGAGGTAGAGGTTGCAGTGAGCTGAGATCACACCACTGCACTTCAGCCTCTTGGGCCACAAGAGTGAAACTTCGTCTCAAAAAAAAAAAAAAAAAGACAGAAAGAAATTAAGACGATCCACTAAGTAGACAGGATATAAAACTGAATATATGAGCCCAAATACATAAATATTTAAAAGTATGTGGAATTGAAAAAAGATCTGGGGAAAAATAATGTTACTATGGGGAGGCAATACAGAAGACAGATGTAGTGTCAGAATGCCAGGATTCAAACTCCAGCTCTACCACTTAGTAGCTGATTGCACTTAGATGAGATGCTTCACCCTGTGAAATCTTATTTTCCTCATTTATAAAATGGGGACAGTGTTTACCTCACAAGATGGTTGTGAGGATTAAATGAGGTAATTTACATAAAGCATAAGCATTGATTATTATCATTTCTCTTTATGCTTTTTAATTTTCCAAAATTTCTTTGGTGAACATACTTCAGTAATCAGCAAAAAGTTCCTTAAAAAGATAATGCCTTAGATTGTCAATTAGCTGATAAAGGGCTATTAGAAGAAAGTACTTACTCCCTTGATTAGATAATGTAAGACTGATCATAAACAAGAAACAGCTGAGTAACAGATCAAAAACGATCTTGAAATAAGTGCGATTAAATAGTGAAACTGAGGAAAGGTCGCTGCTGTGCCAGTTCCTCTGTCACAGCTGGCCTTTACTTAGAACGAAGTCCATCATCTACCTTGAATGATTCAGGCATTCCAACTGCAGGGCAGTACCTGCCTGACCCTGAGCAGGTTACTGAATCTCCCTCAAGGACTCAATCTTCCTCATCTAAAAGTAATGATACTAACTCCCTTGGAGTTACTGTGAAGATTTAATGAGAAAATGCGCATAAAGCACTAAGCACACTAACACATGAAAGCACTTAATGTCAGCTGAAATCTACCATCATCATCATCCTTAGCTGGATAAAAGTTATTGAGCTCCTACTCCAGCAATGAAAATATATTTACTCTTTGAAACCACAGTTCAATAGTGTTTTCATTATTTTCTAATCAATTATACCTTCAAAGGGCTATTTCATTATAAATGATGAAGGCTACAGGGCTAAAAAGAAACAACCTCCTCACTTTTAAGTACAGTTGAGATTCACATAAGTAAATAAACTATCATATTCAGATTCTTAACTACACAACTACTAGTAGCAAGTCAATTCCAGTGGGGTTTTCTTCATATTTCTAGTATCTTTGTATACATAAACATTACTACACAAATGAATACGTCATACACTTAAATAAGTTAATCAACCACTACCAGATATAATCTAGGTCAAGGCTTTCCACCTGATAAAATTAGATCAGAGTCAGTGTTAAGATTTAGAAAAGCCTAAGGATCACCCTGTCTGATCCTTTCGTTTTACAAATGGATTTAGCAAATGTAGTTAACTGGTGAACAAGGAAAACATTCAAATGCTAATCTACTTTTTCAGGAATTAGTCCAAATCCTAAAAAGAACACATAGTAGATCTCCGTTTAGACTTTAAAAATGACATCAAATTTTAGCTCAGCTAAAGGTGTTACTATTATTACCACACTTCTAAGGTGTAAGTGGGAGCTTCCTTTTCACTTTCAACAGTATTAAATCCACAGCTTTGAATTCTGTTTCAAGACATTTTTTTAATGACAGGAAATAGGGAGGAGAGAAAAATCATGGTCAGGCATTTAAAGAGCTCTTATTTGACATCTAATTCAAAGAACTAACAGTGATTTTCTTTAAAAAGCTGAATGAAAGAGTTCACATGCATAGTATAAGACTGTTATAAAAATAGTTCCTTCACATTTATATAAAAATTTTTCAAGACATAAACGGCTTTTAAACCCATGAAAATATGCTCATTAAGATAAATGAAAATTAAAATAACAAAACAACAAAATTCCTATCACATTTGCAGAAATCTAAGTCACTTGGCCCGGAATGCTGACTTTATGATTCTCTAATTTTAAAACTGTTAACAATCATTTCTATTTACGAGCAAGTCTGAGCTCATGCATGTGTATGTCTCTATTTATATATAAAATTTAATACTAACATGTTTTTGAGAAAGTGAGGGGGAAACAGATATACTTTCATATTTCTGATGGAAATATAACTTCTATGAAGAGGAATTTGACAGTAACTATGAAAATTAAAAATGTTCATATCCTTTGACCCAGCTGTTCCACTTCCAGGAGTTTATCATACAGACTCTCACATATGAGAGATACCACAGGTACATGGATACTCACTGCAGCACTTCTTGTAGTAGCAAAGAACTGGTAACAACCTGAATGTCCATTAATAGAAGATTGGCTAAAATTATAGTAGACTCAAAATTGAACACTATTGCAGCCATTAAATAAATGACAACTATATAAATATTAACATGGAAAGATATCTAAAAGATATTAAGTCAATAATGTGTTGCACACAGCACCAGAGTTTTAAAATTTATAATACATGTAGAGACATACTCATGCATGGGCACATACATGCTTACAATTAAACAGAATACTCCTAGCATGCGTAAGAAGCTGGTAATAACTATCTTCAAAAACAGGCTTGGGTAGTTGAGGAATGGGGGACAGAAAAGTACATCTCACTCTATACCCTTTTTAAAATTTCATTCTATTTACACTTTTCAAAAAAAAAACAACTTTTTTTTTTTTTTTTTTTTGAGACAGAGTCTTGCTCTGTCACCCAGGCTGGAGTGCAGTGGCCCAATCTCGGCTCAACGCAACCTCAGTCTCCCAGGTTCAGGAGATTCTCATGTCTCAGCCTCCTGACTAGCTGGGATTACAGGTGTGCACCCCCATGCCTAATTTTTATATTTTTAGTAGTGGCAGGGTTTCGCCATGTTGACCAGGCTGGTCTCGAACTCCTGACCTCAAGTGATACACTCACCTCAGCCTCCCCAAGTGCTGGGATTACAGGCATGAGCCACCATGCCCAGCCAAAGAAATTTAACTTTTAAAATACTTATTTTTAAATTTAGATATCTGACCTATGGTGTATTCCAAATCAAAGAACTCTCAAATTTTCCTTGGTCAGTAGTTTTTAAATTCAAGATTCATAAAGTCAGCCTTCCAAGGACAAATCTTGAGGCCCAGTGAGTCCATAACCAACACTAGTTCCGGCAGAATTAAAATCCTAAAGTCCAGTTCTAAGCAGAAACATTGTTTATATTACAGTAGAATTAGAGTGGTAAAACTGAGACCTCACCTGACCAGGTCTCCATGAAGCTGTAAATAAAGACTTTCTCTTCCCTCTCCAGCACATATTTCCGATGCTGGTGTCTCTACAGTGCAAAGGACGAGATGTAAGTCAGAGGAAGAGGAGGAGGAGGAAGAGGAAGAGGAGGTGGTGGTGGTTGTAGTGGCAGTGGTACTGTCTGCTCCATAAAGGTAAACACAGCCTCTCTTTACATCTTCTCTTAGCCAGTCTCTTTCTCGAGAACCAAACCTACTTCTCCTATTCAAACAATTTCTGCTCCCATTGCGTTTCATATTTCTCTAAAAAATATCAAGAGAAAGAAATCGTTAGCTAGAACATCTGACTGAATTAAACATTTCAGTCCTCACCCCACCTCTCTCTACTTTATATTCCCCAACACTCTGTTCATGTATCCCCTCCTTTTGTGGCGCACTTTACAGCTGTCATGCTCATTCATTATTAACTCAGATAACTTAATTTTCTTTACTGCTGTGTTTCTATCCATCATCTTCTTTGACCCTCTCTTGTGTTTTTCAAAACGTGTCAAGAATAACAAAACAGTGGGTTGCAGTGGCTCAGGCCTGTAAACCCAGCACTTTGAGAGGACAAGATGAGAGGACTGCTTGAGGCCAGGAGTTCAAGACTAGCCTGGGTAAGATAGCAACATCCCATCTCTACAAATTTTTTTTTATATTAGCCAGGCATGGTGGCACATGCCTGTAGTCCCAGCTACTTGGGAGGCTGAGGTGGAGGACAGATTAAGCCTGGGAGTTTGAGGTTGCAGTGAGCTGTGATTGTGCCACTGCAATCCTATCTGGGTGACACAGCGAGACCTTGTCTCTCAAAAATAGAAATTTCAGTATTTTGCCTGGGCACAGTGGCTTATATCTGTAATCCCAGCACTTTGGGAGGCCAAGGCGGGTGGATCACTTGAGGTCAGGAATTCGAGACCAGCCTGGCCAACATGGTGAAACCCTATCTCTACTAAAAAATACAAAAAAATTAGCCAGCCGTGGTGACACACGTCTGTAATCCTAGCTACCTGGGAGGCTGAGGTGGGAAGACTGCTTGAACCTGGAAGGCAGAGGTTTCAGTGAGCCAAGACAGTGCCACGGTACTCCAGCCTGGGTGACAGAGCAAGACTCCATCTCAAAAAAAAGAAACGTTAGGCTGGGCAAGGTGGCTCACACGTGTAATCCCAGCACTTTAGGAGGCCCAGGTGAGTGAATCATTTAAGGTCAGGAATTCAAGACCAGCTTGGCCAACATGGTGAAGCCCTGTCTCTACTAAAAATGAAAAAAAAAAAAAAAAGAAAGAAAAAAAATTAGCCATTAGCCGAGTGTGGTGGCACGTGCCTGTAATCCCAGCTATTTGGGAGGCTGAGGTAGGAGAATCACTTGAACCCAGGAGGTTGCAGTGAGCCGAGATTGTGCCACTGCACTCCAGTGTAGGTGACAGTGAGACTCCATCTCAAAAAAAAAAAAGCAAAAACTTTTATCTATAAACCATACATAGTATTGTCTTATCTAATTTAAACTTCATCTAATCCTTAACAATACTTATGCTTCACCCTGTAATTTTATTTAGTTCAATATTGCTTTAGAGATACAACTGTGTTTATACCCAGTTCATTCATTTGAATAATATTCCCTTATACAAATACACCAAACTTTATCCACTCTCCTGCTGACAGCATTTAGTTTGCTTCCAATTTTTCACTGCTAGAAACAATTAAGCAATAAACATTTTTGGACATGTCTCCTTATGAAAATGTGTGTCTCTCTAGGGTCCTAACCCTTTACTTTACATCCCAAATAAGCCAAGTGCAATGTCGGCACAATACTGCACAAATATACTTTCTATTCTTGCACTGTTTAAAACAAAACAAATTAATGTCGCATTTGATAATTTAAGTATGTGAAATTCATATATTGCAAAGTTATCTCAAAGCAAAAACAATTTCTACAGGCAATATAACAAGTTTCTAAAGATCAACATTTGCCTGCTCTATTTTTATGATGGGCTATGTCTGTTCTTTTTGATAAAAAAGAAATTTCCACTGACACTTCCACAGCTGCACCTCTCCAGCTTCATTCCCTACTGCTGCCCTTTACTCCATGTTTCAATCACATCCAACTACTTGCAGCTCTCCAGACACACCAAGTACACCACAATTCTGTGGCTTGTCTGAAATATCCTTCTTCAACTTGCACCTCATCCATGACAAATTGTTCTTCAAAATCCTACTCAGGCATCACCTTCTCTATGGAGCCTTCCATATCTCCTATCCTCATTCTCCCTAGACAGAATTAATGACTACCAGACATTTTTACTAGATAGAACTAACGAATTACCTAGACAGAATTAAGAACTTCTTCACCCTGAATACACCTCTAATACCACATCTATGACAATGGGTTTTATTTATTTATTTTTCTTCCTCTTCTCCACTTCTAGCAGGTCAACACCTGGGTGACACAGGAGTGTTTGCAGAACTCAGCTGACATCATAGAAATTTATTCCCAATCTGTACTTTAATCCAATTAGCTCTGGCAAGAAGCTGAACAAACTTGGGGGGAAAAAATCCCCATTTCTATGGAGAACCCTACATATTTGCAGCAGCTGCAAAGTGAATGGGAGTAAATAAAATACTTTTAGTAGTATTCCTCACTGGAAAATAGAAATACCTATAAATACAGCAAATATTTTTATAATTACTAAGATTAAATATTTGAAGGTAATACATTTCTAAAGATGGTGGAGAAAGAGGAATGAAAAGTTAGCAGGTATTTCTATGTGGGAAGAAAGAAAAACCAGAGTAAGAATGGCTTTATTGTTTAAATGCAGACGAACTCAGGAAAACTGACTGTTTTGCAGATCTTGGGGATTCAGGCATTGCTATTCAAAACCATGAGGATTATTGATTCTAACTACAGAAGTAGGATAAACCCCTGCTACAAGTGAGAACTAGTTTTCTCACCAAATGCATTTTCTCAAAGCTGAACATCTCTGAATGAAAGGGCATTCAAGTGCTCACTGTGTAAACATAGGCACCATCGTATTTGTACTACTAAATAATTTTAACCACTAAATAGTCAAATATTGCTAATAGTTAAATATTTAGCAGGTAAATACTGCTAAATGTTAAATATTCCTCATTTTTAATATTTTGGAAAGATTAACCGGACCATCTGAAAACAGTATTCCATACAGTACAGCAATATTTATACGAAGCTCTGCATTCTGTACTCAGTGGAGAAGAAAGAATAAGCAGACACTGTTCCACATAATCAACAAAAAAGTCTTCTTCAGAAAACTTTCCAAGGTTGCCGGGCACGGCCGCTGATGCCTGTAATCCCAGCACTTTGGGAAGCTGAGGCAGGCAGATCACGAGGTCAGGAGATCGAGGTCATCCTGGCTAACACGGTGAAACCCTGTCTCTACTAAAAATACAAAAAAAATCAGCCGGGCGTGGTAGCAGGCGCCTGTAGTCCCAGCTACTCAGGAGGCTGACGCAGGAGAATGGTGTGAACCAGGGAGGCGAGGCTTGTAGTGAGCTGAGATGGCTCCACTGCACTCCAGCCTGGGCAACAGAGCAAGACTCCGTCTCAAAAAAAAAAAAAAAAGAAAAACTTTCTAAGGTCAAATAATGGTCCACTGACCTTCTAAATCTTAGAAAAGTCAAGGAAGACCCCAGGAAGTTTTGTTTCTTTGTTTTGAGATGAGGTCTCCCTCTGTCACCCAGCCTGGACTACAGTGGCGTGATCATAGCCCACTGCAGCTTCGAACTCCTGATCTCAAGTGATACTAAAGCCTTAGCCTCCAGAGTAGCTGGGACTACAGGCACATGCCACCACACCCAGCTAATTTTTTGTATTTTTTTAATACAAAAAAAAGGGGTCTTGCTATGTTGCCCAGGCTGGTCTTGAACTTCTGAACTCAAGCAATCCTCCTGCTTCAGCCTCCCAAAGTGCTGGGATTACAAGCACGAGCCACCACACCAGGCCTGATTTTTCTTCTGTGAGAATTTTTTTTTTTTTTTTGAGATGAAGTCTCGCTCTGTCGCTCAGGCTGAAGTGCAGTGGCACAATCTCGGCTCACAGCAAGCTCCGCCTCCTGGGTTCACACCATTCTCCTGCCTCAGCCTCCCGAGTAGCTGGGACTACAGGCGCCCGCCACCACACCTGGCTAAGTTTTTGTTTTTTTAGTGGAGACGGGGTTTCACCGTACTAGCCAGGATGGTCTCAATCTCCTGACCTCGTGATCCACCCACCTTGGCCTCCCAAAGTGCTGGGATTACAAGCATGAGCCATCACGCCTGGCCCTGTGATGATTTTTAACAGTCATTTTTAGCACATAAATATTTACCCTAGATTATAAATTCCGTAAGGAACTTTACATTATCAAAACATACATTCGGCTGGGCACAGTGGCTCATGCCTGCAATCCCAGCACTTTGGGAGGCCAAGACAGGCAGATTACGAGGTCAGGAGTTCGAGACCAGCCTGATCAACATAATGAAAACCCGTCTCTACTAAAAATACACAAAAATTAGCTGGGCATGGTGGCAGGTGCCTGTAATCCCAAATACTTGGGAGGCTGAGGCACGGAAATCACTTGAATCTGGGAGGTGGAGGTTACAGTGAGCCTAGATCACGCCAATGCAATCCAGCCTGGGCGACAGTGCAAGACTCTATCTCCAAAAAAAAAGGAAAAAAAAAACAGAACAAAAATAACAACAAAAAAAATACATGCCTGCAATCCCAGCACTTCAGGAGGCCAAGACGGGAGGATCACTTGAGGCCAGGGGTTCAAGACCAGCCTGGGCAACAGAGTGAAACTGCGTCTCTAAAAAAATTAAAATGAAATAAAATAAAGATTAAAACAACAACAAAATATACATGCTGTTGGTCATCATTTACCTCAAAGGATCTATCTCCTGTTTACATGATATACTCCACCCTAAAAAGATAAACTGCTAAGTTACAATTTCAGTAGATATCATTCTCTTAAACCTGACCAATGGGCACTTAAAAGGCCTGGATATTAAGCAAAGCAAAGGCTTATAGCAACAATCTAGATGGACTGTTTAGCTATTATTAGCCACTGCTGAATTGCCTAGTGTTTCCTTCTTCTCAAGAATGTCTTGCTCCACTGCTTAACACATCAGTGACCTGCTGGAAAAACCTTCCTAGCAGCCAGGACTGCAGATGACACTGTCCTCTGAGGTGCTTTCAACTTTTAGAATCACCATTTTACTGGAATTGCTAGGTTGAGAAAACTATTTTCCCCTCACTCTTATAGAACTGTTATCACAAATTTATTTAAAAGGGAACACAATTACAATCACCTCTCACATCCAACAAGTATACAAAGAACGTATTTAAGATTTAAAGATCTTTCTAGCCGGGCGCGGTGGCTCAAGCCTGTAATCCCAGCACTTTGGGAGGCCGAGACGGGCGGATCACGAGGTCAGGAGATCGAGACCATCCTGGCTAACACAGTGAAACCCCGTCTCTACTAAAAATACAAAAAACTAGCCGGGCGAGGTGGCGGGCGCCTGTAGTCCCAGCTACTCCGGAGGCTGAGGCAGGAGAATGGCATAAACCCGGGAGGCGGAGCTTGCAGTGAGCTGAGATCCGGCCACTGCAGTCCAGCCCGGGCTACAGAGCAAGACTCCGTCTCAAAAAAAAAAAAAAAAAAAAAAAAGATCTTTCTAGCCGGGTGCAATGGCTCATGCCTGTAATCCCAGCACTCTGGGAGGCTGAGGCAGGCGGGATCACCTGAGGTCAGGAGTTCAAGACCAGCCTGGCCAACATAGTGAAACCCTGTCTCTATTAAAAATACAAGAGAATTAACCGGGCGTGGTGGCACACGTGCCTGTAATCCCAGCTACTCTGGAGGCTGAGGCAGCAGAATCACTTGAACACAGGAGGTAGAGACTGTAGTGAGCCAAGATCATGCCACTGCACTCCGGCCTGGGTGACAGAGGGAGACTTGGTCTTTAAAAAAAAAAAAAAAAAAAGGCCGGGCACAGTGACTCACGCCTGTAATCCTAGCACTTTGGGAGGCCGAGGCGGGTGGATCACGAGGTCAAATCGAGACCATCCTGGCTAACACAGTAAAACCCCATCTCTGCTAAAAATACAAAAACTTAGCTGGGCGTGGTGGCAGGTGCCTGTAGTCCCAGCTACTCGGGAGGCTGAGGAAGGAGAATGGCATGAAACTGAGAGGCGGAGCTTGCAGTGAGCTGAGATTGCGCCACTGCACTCCAGCATGGGCAACAGAGCAAGACTCCGTCTCAGAGAAAAAAAAAAATCTTTCTAGAAAGCAGAAGTCTTGAGGGTAAACCATTAATTAAGTACCCACTGCTTCAATTTTATACTTTTGTTTGTTTGTTTTGAGACAGTGTCTCATTCTGTTGCCCAGGCTGGAGCGCCGTGGCGAGATCTCGGCTCACTGCAACCTCCGCCACCCAGGTTCAAGCGATTCTCCTGCCTCAGCCTCCTGAGTAGCTGAGATTACAGGGGTATAACACCATGCCTAGCTAATTTTTAAAACAATATATATTTTTCTCACTATGTTTCACTATGGGTTTCACTACATTGGCCGGGCTGGTCTCAAACTCCTGGCCTCGAGTGATCCACCCGCCTCGGCCTCCCAAAGTGTTGGGATTACAGATGTGAGCCACTGTTCCCAGCCCAGTTTTATACTTTTAACTCTAAAAATAAAGCTGATCTATGAGGGCAATGATCAGTCCAAAGGTGATATACTATTACACATTCACATACAATAAAAAAATATACATGGTATAAACAGGGTCTGGTAAAGTAACTCTCCATATTCAGTTAGTTCTGTAAGAATGTGAAATATGGCCGGGTGCAGTGGCTCACGCCTTTAATCCCAGCACTTTGAGAGACTGAGGCGGGTGGATCATCCGAGGCCGGGACTTTGACACCAGCCTGACCAACATGGAGAAATCCTGTCTCTACTAAAAATACAAAATTAGACGGGCATAGTGGCACATGCCTGTAATCCCTGGGAGGCGGTGAGCCAAGATCGTGCCATTGCACTCCAGCCTAGGCAACAAGAGTGAAACTCCATCTCAAAAAAAAAAAACAAAACAAAAGAAAAAAAAATGTTAAATACTCTCAGGTGGAAGATGTTTCTGCATTTGAAACTATTGTAAAACAATATAGACTTATTATATCTGGGAATATACACGTTATGAAATATTGTGAAAGGGGTGCGGAGGGGTGGGATGAGATAGAGGAAGAATATGTCAGTGCTTTAAAAATGTTTTGGGGCAGCGTGCGATGGCTCATGCCTGTAATCCCAGCACTTTGGGATGCCGAGGTGAGAGAGCCTTTGAGACCAGGAGTTCAAGGCCAGCCTAGGCAACAAGGTGAGACCGCATCTCTACTTCAAAAACAAAAAACAAACAAACAAAAAAATGTGCCTGTGATCCCAGCGACTCAGGAAGCTGAGGAAAAAGGATCACTTGAGCCCACGAGGTAGAAGCTGCAGTGAGCCATGATCGCGCCATTGCATTCTAGCCTGGGCAAGAGAGGCTCTGCCTCAAAAAAATAATAATAATAATAACGTTTTTGGGCTGGGTGCAGTGGCTCATGCCTGTAATTCTAGTGCTTTGAGAGCTCAACGTTAAGAGGATCACTTGAGGCCAGGAGTTTGAGACCAACATAGCAAGACTCTATCTGTACAAAAATAAAAATCAAAATTAGCCAAGCATGTGCCTATAGTCGTAACTACTTGGGAGGCTGAGGTACTTGAGCTCAGGAGTTTGAGCCTGCAGTGAGCTGTGATCACACCACTGAACTATTGTGTAGCCTGTGCTACACAATAAGGTTATGTCTCTAAAAAACATCTTTTTAAGTTTATTTTTTGGCATTAATTGTTTATACATACTTTGCTAAGCACCCAAAACTATTCTTGGAAAAAAAAAAATGAATCTCATGGCACACACCGATATTAGTTGTAACTTCATATCTTCTATAAGCTGAGTAAAAAACAGTTAATCATTACTAAAAAACCATAAACCCCAAATTGTAGGAAACATCTGGAAAACTTACAAACCTATGGTCCACCAATTCACTAAATCAATCTGGGGGCACATTTTGAAGGCAATTTTCCAGTATCCCAGGATAGATGGAACTGGATCTAGTCTGGCTTAGACTGGCTTAGTTATATTAGTCTTTTGACGAATATCTGTATTATTTGACAATAATGATGTTCATGATTTGGTATGAGGTATAAAAGAGTTACAAAAAAGAACGAAGTTTCTGAAGGGTCTTCGGAGAAAAATGGGTGGGAGATGACTCTTTCCAATTCAGAGTCTTCTACTGTACTACTTCTTTTCCAGCATCACTTGGCACAAAATTCAACCACTCGGCTACTTAAGAAAACTTCTGTATGAGGCCGAGCGCGGTGGCTCATGCCTGTAATCCCAGCACTTTGGGAGGCCAAGGCGGGCGGATCACTGGAGATCAGGAGTTCAAGACCAGCCTGGGAAACATAGCAAAACCCTGTCTCTACTAAAAATACAAAAAAATCAGCGGGGTGTGGTGGCAGGCACCCGTAATCCCAACTACTCAGGAGGTTGAGGCAGGAAAATCGCTTGAACCCTGGAGGCAGAGATTGCAGAGATCAAGTCACTGCACTCCAGCCAGGGTGACAGAGTGAGGTGTCTCAAAAAAAATAAATAAATAAAAGAAAAAAATTGTTGAGAGGCAATAGCACAAAAAATGTTTTAAATTTTACAGTTTATGGTTTTCCATGGATTCACCAGGTTCTATTATTGTTTTTCCGTGTTCCCATCTTTGTGACATCGTACTAACAACCTTCATAACATGGAAATACTGCTCAACCTCAATCCCAATAAACTACTACTTAATGTATTTTTAACATCATACGTTTTCATTGTTTTGCAATGTATTTTTGAAACACATCAAATCTAAATTTTCTGTCCTTTCCATCCTTCTACTGGGCAAGTTTCATATCCTGAATTCCTCATGTAGAACTCTAGAAGGAATTCCATTCCACCTGCGTAAGGACATTTAGTTTACATATTTGACCTACAGAAAAATTTCTCTGCAACTCTGTCAAACGCTAGTAAAAAACTCCACCCAGTCAGCCTCGCACAACCCCTCCCTTTTACCATCTTCTCCTCCCCACTATCGCCACCCCACCTTGTGCATTCCTTCGTATTTAAACTTACTTGTCATCACCTTCAAGGTTCCACTCCCCTCTTGCCTGCATCTGTTTTCATATCCTCCCACTCCCCCAGTTCCTGCCAAGAAGCCCCGCTAGCTGCCTGTTGCATAACGGCTCCCCCATTCCGTCTCCCTGGGCAGTGGGCCCCGCTGCCGCGAGCAGGAATGCCCCTTTCGGCCCGGCCCCTCCTCCCTTCCACATCACGCCCAGCGAGTCCCCGCGACGCAGCTCCAGCGGGAATTCTCTCTCCAAGCGGGGCGGGTCCTCCTTCCCAGCCGGCACCTCGCGTAGCGAGCCCAGAGGGCAGAGGAGCCGGCTCCACCCGGCGCGGCCCCGAGCCCTCCGCGGCGCCGGCCAATCGCCGCCGCCATTCTCCTGCTGGGGTGATGTCTTCAGGTGTCCGGGAGAGGAGAAAGCCCTGCGTACTTCCAGCCCTGCTCCTGTGCCAGGAGCCGGCCTCCGGGCCCCGAGCCCGGTGAGGCAGGCGGGGGCGGCGAAGGGTCCGGGTGGGCGGCGGCTGCCGGCAGCCCGAAGGCGTGGGCCTGCGAGGCGGGCGGCGCGCGGCCAGGGATGGGCAGCAGCAGGGGACCGAGGCGACCGAGGCGGCCGAGGCCTGGACGGGGGCGCGGCGCGGAGGCCTCGGCGTCCCCAGCCGGAGGTGGGTCGGCCGACTGATTGACGTCGGGCGGGGGTCGCCGGCTGCCTCAGCCACGCGCGGGGCGGGGGCGGAGGCGGCAGCGGCCTCTACCCTCCCTCGTTCCCTCCCTAGTCCGCCTGCCCGCTCGCCGGCTCGCTCGTCCGTCCGCCCGCCTCACCTTCAGGACCCGGATCCCTCCTGGCCGGCGGCTCGCCGGCGCTTCGGGCGGCTCCGAGGGCTCCAGGGGGCCCGCGGGCCCCGGCTCCACCTCCCCCATCGGCGGCCCAGGCTGCACAGGGACGCCGGGCCCGCGCGACGGCGTGCGGAACCTCGGCGGCGCGCGCGAGCAGCCGGCGGCCCCGCCCCCCGCGGCCCTCCGGCTCCGCCCCTCCGGCGGCTCGCCAGCCCCGCCCCTCCCGCAGCCTCGCCGGACCCGCCCCTTCCGCAGCCTCGCTGGACTTGCGTAGCTGCGGGCGCCGAGTGGCCCGGGCGCCGCCAAGCCGCATCCCAGCCGCGGCCCGCGTGGCATAACCTGGCGCCACCGCAGGGCGCAGGGCCTCCACTGCCCGCCGCCCTAGGCTTGGAGGACTAGAGCGCAAGGAGGGTTATTTGCTGCTTTCCCCGCCCTCTAAGAAACCCGCAGGAGGAAGAAGCAGGTGGCGCCGGCACCTGTCAATTGTGACAGGACGCTGCCCTCTGCCCAGGGTGGCTCTTGTAACTTCCCTCACTGGCCAAGCAGTTGAACGAACTGTTGAGAATACTCACCTTGGCAAGGCCTTTTCTCTTCCTTATCAGAGATGCGTGCGACCTTCTTAAGCAAATTCAACCCAACCTCGTACAAAACGTCAGCTCACCTCCCAACCATGTTTTAATTCCCTTTCCTCCTCCTGGAGCTCTGCTTCAAGCAGTAATATGGCCTGCGAGCCGTTTTATGATTTATTTGCAAGGCTGATTCAGAAAAAAAACTTTTAAAAGGTAACATTTTCTTTTCCTTTTCGTTGTTTGTTTTGTATTTTTCTTTTCGTTCTTTCAGTGATGGTAGTTTTGTGGCCAATGAACCAAATTTGGAGTCAGCCAACCTGATTCCAGATCTCCACTCTGCCCTTCTTTAGCTCTATACCCCTGTGCAAGTTACTTGATCTAAGCCTTTCGTTCTTAAGCTGTGAGATAGAGATTAAAATCTACCAAGTAGTTATGAAGATTTAGTGCATGCAAAGTGCCTAATGTATAGTGGGGATTCATAACAGCCATTGTAATTCTGAAATTCTAAATTGAAGATCCAATCGGTTTCTCGGAAAGTACTCTGTGAATTTCTCCTAAATTTTTCTAGGAAGGCTTCTAGACTTGCGGATTTTTAGGGCTTCACCTCGTACACAGGTTGTTGAATCTTCAAGTAACATGTAAGAAATTAGACAGCAAAAAAAAATAGTAATTTCTTCACTTTTGAAGAACTATAATCCTAGTACTTTAGGAAGGCAACGCAGGCAGATTACTTGAGGCCAGGAGTTCGAGACCAGCCTGACCAACATAGCGAAATCCCTTCTCTACCAAAAATACCAAAAAATGAGCTGGGCAGGGTGGCGCACGCCTGTAATCCCAGCCACTTGGGAGGCAGAGGCAGGAGAATCGCTTGAACTCGAGAGGCGGAGGTTGCAGTGAGCCGATCGCGCCACTGCACTCCAACCTGGGCGACAAAGTGAAACCCTGTCTCAAAAGGAAAAAAAAAAAATCACCTATTATCCATTGCTTCAGTTTGCCTCATTCAGACTAACTGTATGTCTAGAATACTTTAATTGCAGGCTTAGTACAAGACTTTTAGATTTAGCAGGGCAGTCTGTGTCCCCCATCTGAGATATGTATCTATTTGGAGATAATTTTAAATGCCAGGACCAAATTTGGCTCTTGCAGGTTCCGACCCCTTTCTGACCTACTTTCTCCCTTCACGAGTTAGCTTTGTATATACCAAACTTCCAGTCTCCAGTAATCTTCATTTCTTGGTCTCATGTTAATGCATTAAAAACAACTTGTCACTGTGAGCCTGGTTTAAGTGGGGAGAAAACTCTTAGGTCATCCACCTCCTGGATTTTCCTTCCACCTTGAAATTATGTTCAAGAAAGGTACTCAAAGTAGTTGGATTCCCATTTCAGTGCTTACTGGGTAATTTCTCCCAACAGGAAAACTGGTATATAACGAATAGGCACCAATATGACAGAAACAAATTTTACCAAGGGCAGACAAGCAGTGATAAGAAAGAAATGTGGTTTAGAACAAGTGTTTCTGGCTGGGCGCAGTGGCTCATGCCTGTAATTCCAGCGCTTCGGGAGGCCAAGGAAGACAGATCACCTGAGGTCAGAAGTTTGAACCCAACCTGGCCAACATGTCAAACACCGTCTCTACTGAAAATACAAAAATTAGGCGGTGTGGGGGCGCAAGCATGTAGGCCCAGCTACTCAGGAGGCTGGGCAGGCGAATCACTTGAACCTGGAAGGTGGAGGTTGCAGTGAACCAAGATAATCGCGCCACTGCACTGCAGTCTGGGTGACAGAGGGAGACTCTATCTCAAGAAAAAAAAAAAGTGTTTCTAAAAAGCCTTTTTTATATGTGTGTGTGTGTATATATACACACACACACACACATATATATATATATTTTTTTTTTTTTTCTTTTTTTGAGATGGAGTCTCACTCTGTTGCCCAGGCTGGAGTGCAGTGGCGCGATCACCACTCACTGCAAGCTCCGCCTCCCAGGTTCATGCCATTCTCCTGCCTTCAGCCTCCTGAGTAGCTGGGACTACAGGCGCCCGCCACCACACCCGGCTAGTTTTTTGTATTTTTTTTAGTAGAGACGGGGTTTCACCGTGTTAGCCAGGATGGTCTCGATCTCCTGACCTCGTGATCCGCCCGTCTCGGCCTCCCAAAGTGCTGGGATTACAGGCTTGAGCCACCGCGCCCGGCCATATTTTTTTATTTTTGAGACAGAGTCTCACTTTGTTGCTCAGGCTGGAGTACAGTATGGGCACAATCATAGCTCACTGCAGGTTCAACCTCCATGGGCTCAGGTGATCCTCCCACCTCAGCCTCCCAGTAGCTGGGACCACAGGTGAGCGCCACCTACGCTTGGCTAATTTTTGCATTTTTTGTAGAGATAGGGCTTCACCATATTGTCCAAGCTGGTCTCGAACTTCTGAGCTCAAGCCATCCGCCCACTTCAGCCTCCCAAAGTGCTGGGATTACAGGTGTGAGCCACACCTGGCTGTAAGAGCCTGTTTCTTGAGGCATTATACATTACGTTTTCCAGATTTCATGAGTAGAAGCTCTTTATTAACTGACTACACAAAAGGGAAAGATCTTGTTCCAGAACTAAAGTTTAAGCTCATGCTGGGGAACAGCAGTGGTGAATAATTGTTTAATTCAAGGAATAGTGGGCAAAAGCATTGTTATTTACTTCTTCATTCTGGCAACAGTAGTCCCTCTTTCAAAAGGGAAAACGTGGGGGGAAAAAAAAAAAAAAAAAAGCCCATCCACCCAAAAGTTTCAGGGGCTAATTTATGCTGTAACTACCTTTAATGGTTCCCATGATTTAAGATCCAATTCAGTAGTGACAACCAGTTGATTTTTTTCAAATCATGTAGTGCCATTAACATTTTATACTTTGTTTCAAAGGTCACATAGTGATGTTCTCCCCCAGTTCAAGGCAGTGTGCATTATGTATGCCAAGGGTTATGTAACTACAATTTCTGGAAATGGTAAACAGCTGAGACTAACCCTAAAAATAAATTCCTCTGGGATTTTTTTTATGTGAAAATTCATCTGCCCTCACTGCAGGTTCATCATTACAAAAATCACTGTTTAGATCAAGCCAAGAGACAGAGAAGTCATCAGGATCTCTCCTTTCTGTCTCCTTCCTATAGCAGCTGTGCTTCCCCTCTCCATCTCTCTGGTATGTACACACGCACACACATTCTTTATGACAGGAGCTTTTCCAGATCTTCACTACAAAATGGGAAGTCTGGAGAAGGAAAGCTCATTCCTATCAGATGTTGGGAGAGGAACCATAAAAGACTTATATTTACTTATTTATATCTAGTACCTACTCCAGTGATCCACAGTCATCTTTGGACCTAAATCCTGTTATTCTCCCAATAGGTTGAGCAGATTTGGATATTCCTAATTTTGGTTCCAAATAAACAGGCAGTATTTACCTAGCTTCAAAGTTTGGAGAAATTTTTTTCCGTGAACATTTTGGTATTTTTCAAATATGGAGACAATTGAACTGGGGAGAGGATATAGGATAGAAAACCCTTAAAAATGATAAAAATTATTATTTTTTTGCTTCTGAATTGAAATTCAAATCTGAATACTATTTGTTGTATTGTTTTTTTGTTGTTGTTTGTTTTTTTGAGACGGAGTCTCGTTCTGTTGCCCAGGCTGGCGTGCAGTGGAGTAATCTCGGCTCACTGCAACCTCCGCATCCCAGGTTCAAGTTATTCTACTGCCTCAGCCTCCTGAGTAGCTGAGATTACAGGTGCCTGCCACTACGCCCAGCCAATTTTTTGTATTTTTAGTAGAGATGGGGTTTCACCACGTTGGCCAGGCTGGTCTCGAACTCCTGACCTTGTGATTCACCTGCCTCAGCCTCCCAAAGTGCTGGGATTATAGGCCTGAGCCACTGCGCCCAGCTTATTTGTTGTATTGTTAAATAAATGTCTATTATTAGCTAAACTTTTCTATTGTAGCTTTTATATTTTCTTCTATATTACATGAAGGTGCCAACTAAATTTAATATTAGAAACAACTATGAATTTTAACTAACTCATACATAAGATCATAGAAATGTTGCTTATCAAACAGTACCAAAGGGCACTTCTGCATAAACTAGATAACTGCCAGGGCCTACACCCTTCCTTTTCAATCGACTATCACACCCTCCCCCTTCTCATCAAGGGACTGTCAGGGATCATCAGAGTAACAGAAAATCTAAAGCTTCCAACCTCCAAAAAACAGAGCTGGCAGCCAGGCACGATGACTCATGTGTGTAATCCCATAACTCTGGGAGGCCGAAAGGCTACTGGATCACTTGAGCCCAGGAGTTTCAGACCAGCTTGGGCAATATAGTGAGACCCTGTCTCTACCAAAGGAAAAAAAAAATAAAAAAATTAGCCAGGCATGGTGGTGCATGCCAGTAGTCCCAGCTACTAGAATAGCTGAGGTGGGAGGATTGCTTGAACCAGGGAGGTCAAGGCTGAAGTGTTCAGTGATCGCACCACTGCACTCCAGCTGGGTGACACAGCGAGACTCTGTCTTAAAAAAACAAAACGAGTTCATAAGACAGGTGCAGTGGCTCACGCCTATAATCCCAGCACTTTGGGAGGTTGAGGCAGGAAGATTGCTTGAGGCCAAGAGTTCGAGACCAGCCTAGGCAACACAGCAAGCCCACATCCCTACAAAAATTAATATATACAAAATACACAGTTCATATAAAAAACCATGAAATACAGCTCATTTTGACTGGTCAAGCCTTCCTCTGCCCAGTCACAGATACACGTGAACAATTCACAAAAAACAGCTTATAAATAAAACCCAAACCACCCTTAATATACATTTCATCTTGATTTCTGTGCCTTGAGAGTTCACCTATGTAGAATATTAAGCATGAAATTAATCATATTATAGTTAAAATGTCCAATTGCACTTAGGACTTTTTCACTGTCTATAACACAAGTTTTTTGTTGTTGTTGTTGTTGTTTTTGAGACCGAGTTTCACTCGTCACCCCAGGCTAAAGTGCAATGGCATGATCTCAACTTACCGTAGCCTCCACCTCCCGAGTTCAAGCAATTCTCCTGCCTCAGCCTCCCGAGTAGCTGGGATTACAGGCATGCGCCGCCATGCCCAGCTAATTTTGTATTTTTACTAGAGACAGGGTTTCTCCATGTTGGTCAGGCTGGTCTCGAACTCCCAACCTCAGGTGATCCACCTGCCTCGGCCTCCCAAACTGCTGGGATCACAGGCGTGAGCCACCGCACCTAACTACCACAACTTTTGAAGTGTTTCAAATTCGTCTCTTGGTGAGACTTATGTGTAAAAGGAATACTAACAGGTCAGTAAGTTTAGCTCAACCTCTGGAATAAGAATTCATCTAAGTCTTCTAATCCAATTGTAAGAAGCAAGGAAGCAAATTTTAAATCATTGAGTATTGACTTTTTATTATTAGTCACTGTTCATAATTTGTTTCAACCAAAAGACAATACACACAGCAGAATTCTAATGCATCCCATGTAAATGTTTACATCCATTTTATTCCTCACTCGCCTCTAAGACTTATCATTTAATTTTAAATTTTTTTTTTACATCTCAAAAATATGTCTGCAATAATTAGAGCTTCATTAGCTGTCCCACTTGGAAACAGCTTCTTAATATTTTTACAGTAAAGAAGATGTGATGGGGTATAATGAAAATGTAACTTACAACACTATGAAAGAAAAGGGACTTTATAGGAACACAGTGGGAGTTCATAAAGGAAAGAGTTCAGAAGCTCTTTCCCATGGGGCCCCCAAATAGAAACCAAAAACAAAAACAAAACACACAAAGCGCAACCGCAGGTTCTTTGAGGAAAAAAACAAAACAAAAAACAAAAAACCAACTCCAATGCTCCATCTTGAAGCCAGAATCAGCGTCTTGGAAGTTTGTAAAGCAACTGTGCAAGCTGCTTCAGCATTTCCTTCTGTTAAAGTGTTCCAGGTCCTGGAACCCTGTCAATGGGACCCACTCACTGCTATTGCTTGAAAAAGTTATTCACTTCCAGTTCTATACGCAGCCCCACTCTCCCGAGCCAAAGCTGGTCAAAAGTGTTTTAAACTTCAGGACTTTCTGTGCAATTCTCTCTCCAATGATCCTCCCCACTCCCAAAGTCATGAATACACAGACATGTAAAACCACTCTCCCAACCGCAAAGTTCATGAACACCCACTTTTTCCTCTCTAGCTTTCTCAGTTTAGGACACTGTGGTTAAAATACATTCACTAGAAAAAAATATACACATTCAAACTCCTTTCCCCTAGTTCTCATGGCCCAAATATTTTCCAATGCAGAAGACAATGAAGTTGAACCTTGAAAGCAGTACTCCCTAACTTCCAATCTCTTCTACGACATAAAAAAAAAATGGGAAGCATGTTATAGAAATCATTAGTGTTGGACAGTTTTAAAAGTCTATTTTCATATATGAATGGGACAAACAAGGAGTACGAATCACACCTTTAAACCAGCAAGAGGAAAGAATCCCCTCCCAAATGTTACACTGAGGAATGTTTAAATGAGAAAGACCTTAAAATTAACAGATGATAACTATGCACAGCCTAAAACTTCCATGACTGTCCAAACCACCTCAAGGAAACAGCACCAAAGCACTATGGGAGAAGCTTCTCTGGGAAAGCATCCTTCCTACAGTTTTTTGAGATTACTTAGATGAATTAATTCTCCCTTAGGATTCCCCGGGATGGGGCAGAGACTAGAATAAATCGACTCTTGAAGAGGGAAATAATGAGGTACAAGTGCATGTGAAATTGTCAAAGTAAGTGTGTGAGGGCTCACTGCTTATCACCCCATGGTTATTAAAACAGCCTTGGAAAATGCTCTTTCCTCACAATACCTCTGAAGTTGTAAATCCATCCCAATTTGCTCCCCCTTGAGTGGTTATACTCGGGAAAGGAATTATTGAAATGTGCAAGTATTCACAGAAATTGAAACATTTCTCCATTTAGCTGCAAGGCCAAGGGAGAGGAAAACTAATTCTGATCCTAGAAACTAAGGCACGCTGAAGCTTTCAAAGATCCAATCATTTGAAACAGTCTTCACAACCATCAGTATCCTAGGCAGTTATTTGGCTGCTAGTCCTTCAGTATGGTGCTTGTGTTCAGATTCCGAAATCAATTCATATTCTACGCAGCACCCTTTGTGTTAAGGCCATGATATTTTACTCCTTCTAGACAAAGCTATGAATGATCATAAACTCTACCTCAAAACTATGATCACCCAAGGAAATGCTTTGTCAGCAGAGTAGACCCTTCCCAGCTCCATTAGCTGACAGTGTCTTATAGCATGGTCTTGAACAGATTTCTTCAGAAATTCAACCCAGTTCAAATAAAAAACCTGAGCTGGTTAGCTACAAATATAAGAGAGAAAATAAAGCCTCTACACAAAGAGGAATGTTAAGACAAATTCTATTCAAGAAATCCACCAACATTATGTTAATCCTATCATGTTTCACAGCATTAAGTATCCATCCAATGAAATCAGTCTGCAAAGAAACCCTTAAAGGCTCTTTTTCATTGCACAGGCAGAGCAGTTGTCTGAAATATGCACTAGTCCACACTTACATTACTGAAAACTATGCAGGAGATAATATCCTGTCCTTGACTCAGTCAACCATTTACCCACTGGAGTAAGTTTTAGCAGATCTTGCTCATACATCCTAATAAGACCAGGAACTTTCCCCTGTGGAGCCTTTAGTTCAACTCCAGTTTGTCAAATGTTAGGAATAGTCCAGCATCTGATACAGAGCTAGATTTGACAAGATACTGAAGATTTTAAGTGAAGGCTTGGTGAAATGAAGAGGAAAAAAAAAGGATATTTGTTTCCAGATTTAAGATTGAAGCCATAGTAGTCATTATACTGTATTCAATACAGTAACAATTGCAAACATTGTTAAGTGCAAGGTGGGCCTCACTTTTTCTTTCTTCAGTATATAAGACACGGCGCCTGAATACTTGAACGTACATAGTACATTCAACGTGTACCACAGAGAGAGTCACCTCTACTTCACTCCAGCTACTCAATTTCAAAGTTTGATAACACATGGGTCCTTTCTTAAAAGCACTTGGCACTCTCACTAGTTTAAAAAGCTCAGGTCTTTGATGTGGATACTCATGAGATTTGTCTTTTAAAAGAGACCAATTTCTCAGACTGAGGAAAGGTTATTCCTACCCTATGGTGTCCGTAAGACCTCCTCTGACATAGGGGTATGGAAGCTACAAGGCTTCACTCCAACACCATAAAGTACAATATAGGAAAGATTTCTTTAACCGTGTGGTCTTTATTTCAGTGCCAGTGTTACAGATACAACACAAATGTTCCAGTTAGAAGGAATTCAAACGGAATGCCAAGGTCCAAGCCAGGCTCAGGAAATAAAAAGGGAGGTTTGGAGTAATAGATGACTCCAATACTCACTCTTCCTAAGGGCAAAGGTACTTTTGATACAGAGTCTGATCTTTAAAACTGGTGAACTCCTCTTCCACCCATTACCATAGTTCAAACAGGCAAGTTATGGGCTTAGGAGCACTTTAAAATTTGCGGTGGGAACAGGGTCATTAATAACTATGAATATATCTTTTAGAAGGTGACCATTTTGTACTTTAAAGGGAATCAGTTTTGAATATCATGGAAACTATTCATGACTACAGCTAAAGAATGGAGCGAAAGGGGAGCTGGAAGAGCCTTGGAAGTTTCTATTACAAATAGAGCACCATATCCTTCATGCCAAATCTCAACAAAAGCTCTTTTTAACTCCATCTGTCCAGTGTTTACAAAAACTCGCAAGGTCTGACCAGTTCTTGATAACAAACATACATGTGTGTGTCTGTGTGTATACAGCAATGCACAGAATAGGCTACCAGGAGCCTAATGCCTCTTTCAAACATTGGGGGAACCAGTAGAAAAAGGCAGGGCTCCCTAATGTCCATTATTACATTTCTATTCCGAATACCAGATGTTGAAAGCGCCTGAAGATGGTAACCCAGCTAGTGAGGAATAAATACCCCACCTTGCCCAGTCCACAGAGAAACAACAGTAGAAAGAAGGGGCAACTCTTTGCTGCAGAGACAAAGTGAGTGTTTTTCGCCATGGATTGCAGTCCTCTCCTCCAGACCAGCTGCTTATTTCCTCAGGGGCCCAGGGAATGTTGATTCTGGCTGTAAATGTGGGAGGGGTGGAGCAGTGCGGAAAAAGGAGAAGAAGAGGAAGAGTGCAAAGTAGCCTCCAGAAGCAGCCAGCCTCAACAGTGGAGGAGAGGACATTAGTCTTTAACAATGCTTCAAGGTCAGCAGTAACTTTAGGAAAATCCTCCTCAGCAGTTCTCTTCAGCTCCTCATGCCCGTGGTACAGTTGGGGGGACTTGCCAGCAATCACAACCTCCTTCCCAGAGTTCCTTTGATTGAGTGGGATAAGAATGAGAATGGTGCCAAACCCTCATTGCCAGGACTGAGGGGGAAAGTTGTTCACCTCTGCTAGATCTTGCATTGCTGAGCCCTTGTGATTATATGTGAGCTTGATCCGCATTCGCAGCTGTTGCTATAAGGGGAAAAGAGAAGTGCAAATTATATATTGAAATAAAATCTCCAGCATCTGTCCAGTCCACAAATAGACTTTTAATCTTAGAGGTCAAAACTTGAAGTAAAGCTGTCTGTCAAGAATGACACACAGGCAAACAACAACAAAAAACACCCAGTACTCTAGGCTTCAGTCAAGAAGCTAACAAACAACACCATGCCACCAAGTAGAGAAAGCACATCTCCAGAACACGTGGTTAGCTTTAATCCTTGAACTGCATTAAAAGGACAGAACCCCTCAGGAACACTTTTCTTTTGGAAACAGGGTTTTGCTCTTATTGCCTAAGCTGTAGTGCAGTGGCACGATCTTGGCTCACTGCAACCCCTGCCTCCCGAGTTCAAGCAATTCTCCTGCCTCAGCCTCCAGAGTAGCTGGGATTACAGGCACCCACCACCACGCCAAGCTAATATTTTTATTTTTAGTAGAGACGGGGTTTCACCATGTTGGCCAGACTGGTCTCGAACTCCTGACCTCAGGTGATACGGCCGCCTCAGCCTCCTACAGTGCTGGGAATACAGGCGTGAGCCACTGTGGAGCATTTTCCACGTAACATTTTGCTGAGTCCTTTTCAAAAAGATTCAAACCTTGTATCCAAGTCTCTTAAAAAATGAGATGAACATATACTCATCGTATGCTCTCCATTCAGATATACTGTTGCTTTGTCTGAAAAACCTACAGTAAATGTGAATGTGCCTTTTGTTCCTAAGGCATAAAATGTTTAAAAATGACTTAACTCACAGGTAATAGCAGTAGTTTTAAGAGAACTCAATTAGGTACTTTTTACTTTATGTGGCAGATTTCAAATACAAATGCATTAAGAAATGTTTTACTCTGTTTCAGATGGTCAAAGGAATTTGTGCTTGTACTATAGAGGCAGATGCTCAAAATGTAGTGAATAGCAGAGGAAGGGCAAGTGTTACAAGAGAAGGAAAGTATACTGTTATTTATGAGCAACTAGTAGAGCTCTATTAAAGAAATTCTCTGAACCATCTTCAAAAACTGTTTGAAAACCAATTGATTACTATTAAGGTGAGTTTATTTTTTTGAGATAATAAAAATATTGCTTAATTTCAGTTTCTAAAGCTATTTTTCATTTGGCTGCTTCATTTAAAATGCCTCCATTTTTTGCTATTCATTCTTAATAACTGTAGCAGTAAATGTAGATATTTGGTTTCAACAAATGCTCTTACCTAAGATTTCAACTTGTGTATAAATTAAAATGTCTAAGCTTCTCCCCTACCCCCCAAAACTAGACCTTTAATCTAGCTTTTTTTGAAGTTGCATTTTAATAAGATGCCACTAAGCCACCTGATGGCTCTGGGTTCCATCTGTTATTTACAAAAGAGCAAGGAAGTTAGACCAGGCATTTTCATTGATCTCTTCTCTAACTATGAGTCAGAAAAAAGAAACAAAGCAGAATTTTATTTCAGGAAATATGCTTACACTTCAGCTCAGATACTGGCTACAAATGTGCTACTCACCTTCTGAGGGTTCAGAACTTTAATGACTTGTGTGATGGTCCCCGTGTTAAATGCTGGGACAATGCTGCTGCTAGGAGACAAAAGCTGCAGCTGGAATGTCTAGGGGGGAACAAAGGGCACTCTTCAGAAAAAGAAATACACAATGCTAGGTCAGAGATATCAAAAAACATTTAGACAGCCAGATGATGGGTCATGTAACAGATTTCACTACTACTAAGTTTTGCCTACTACTAGTTTTCTAGATATCAGGAATTCACAGCACGTGAACTGACTCACTGTGGTATTTGCAAAAATCCACTGTTCAGTTCTTTGATCATGACCACTAGCAATAAACCACATTCTCCTTTCTGGCAGAAGGAATTTTAGCCTACCTCTTTTCAGAAGCTGACCAATTCTTGTTCTGGCAACTTCACTTAATAGTAACTGTTCAACTATGCAAGTAAAATATGGGTGCTTTTGGCTTAAAAAACAGGCAGAAAGAAACCAAAAGAAAAGCTTTCCAAAAATAGCAAACCAACATACGGGTCACCAACTATGAGCTTTTAAACTTTTGTGTGATTGGATGACTGGGACCCAGAGACTTGAACTTTTGTTTTTTAAAGCCTACATAATCTAGAATGTGTCAGAGCCTCCTCTCCACATGACAGAAGGAAAGGAAAGATTTGCAGAACCAGCCTATACAGCAAAAGACCTAGATAAGCCAAACACTATTACTTTGTTGAATGCTGGTAGGGTTTATTTGCTTACTTATAGAAATAAGAGATGAAAGTGCTGGCCGGGCACGGTGGCTCACGCCTGTAATCCCAGCACTTTGGGAGGTCAAGGCTGGTGGATCACAAGGTCAGGAGTTCCAGACCAGCCTGGCCAACACAGTGAAACCCCGTCTGTACTAAAAATACAAAAATGAGCTGAGGATGGTGGCACATGCCTGTAGTCCCAGCTACTTGGGAGGCTGAGGCAGGAGAATCGCTTGAACCCAGGAGGCGGAGATTGTAGTGAGCCAAAATTATGCCACTGCACTCCAGCCTGGGCAACACAGCAAGACTCCATCTCAAAAATGCTATATAGGGCAAGCTAGGTAAACCATACTATACTATGTAGCTATTCTATAAACTAGAATTTGAAAATCTTTCCTAAAAGTAGATTAAACTTTTAAAATATTTAAGAGACAGAGAGAGAGAGACACTAGTCTTCTCTAGGGCCAAAAGTTACAAGAGTGAAGATTCACTCTCAACGTACAGATATATTACACTGGGGGCTGGGCACAGTATTCCCAGCACTTTGGGAGGCCGAGGCAGGCAGATCACCTGAGGTCAGGAGATCTAGATTAGTCTGGTCAACATGGCGAAACCACATCTCTACTAAAAATACAAAAATTAGCCAGGTATGGTGGCACCTGCCTGTAATCCCAGCTACTCAGGAGGCTGAGGCAAGAGATTTGCTTGAACCCAGGAGGCGGAGGTTGCCTGGGTGACAGAGTGAGACTCCATCTCAAAAAAAAAAAAAAAAAAGGCTGGGCACAGTGGCTCAAGCCTGTAATCTCAGGACTTTGGGAGGCCGAGACGGGCGGATCACAAGGTCAGGAGATCGAGAGCATCCTGGCTAACCCGGTGAAACCCCGTCTCTACTAAAAAACACAAAAAAACTAGCCAGGCGAGGGCTGAGGCAGGAGAATGGCGTAAACCCAGGAGGTGGAGCTTGCAGTGAGCTGAGATCCGGCCACTGCACTCCAGCCTGGGTGACAGAGCGAGACTCCATCTCAAAAGAAAAAAAAAATTATATATACACACATATAAAATTATAAAAATATTGGGTCTTATTCATAATTCTACTGCCACATTAAATTATGTAAGCTAAATTATTAATTACTATATTTCATTAAATGTAAGATACCATCAATTGTAATTCACACCATTATTTTATGTACCACTGAGATAGAAAACATGCTGCCCATTGAATTATGACAAGATATCAATTTTAAAATGTACCCCAATTTCAGAAACATTAAAACACAAAAATAGTACATAGTGGAACCTATAAAATATGGTATTTTAAGTTGAAAATACATTATCATACTGCACTGTACAGTACACCACCAAAAATAAGGTCATGGTTTAATAGCAGAGGTGATACGTCACTGGAGCAGCAGCCTAAAGTAACAAGTATAAAACCTAAGTTGCAGAATGTAAATACACTGAGCACTGAACAGATGAAAAGTGCTTCAAACCGTGCCTAATTCAAAAAACTTGTTTATTCCTTTAAGCAACCTTAGGAAGTGGCTATCTTTATCACCACCCTCTTTGCAAACGAAGACACCAAGGCATGGAGGTTCAGTGACTTTCTTGATGTCATACAACTAGTATTGAAATCCAAACAGAATGGCTCTAGAGTTCATTAGTGGTCTTTCACCACATGACACTACTGCTCCCCCTCTTTTTTTCTTCTTTTTTTTTAGACAGGGTCTCACTCTATCACCCAGGGTCTCACTCTATCACCCAGGCTAAAGTGCAGTGGCACGATCCTGGCTCATTGCCACTTCCACCTCCTGGGTTCAAGTGATTCTGCCACCTCAGCCTCCTGAGTAGCTGGGACCACAGGCACACAGCATCGCGCCCGGCTAATTTTTCGTATTTTTGGTAGAGATGGGGTTTTACCATGTTGCCCAGGCTGGTCTCAAACTCCTGAGTTCAAGCAATCCACCCTCCTCAGCCTCCCAAATTGCTGGGATTACAGGTGTGAGCCACCGTGTCCAGCTAACTGCTTCTTAAACATCTAAATTATTCTGACTCCTACAAAGTGTAAGCAAAGAAGGTTGCATGAGAGTCAGAGGATGGGGAAAAAATAAAAAAAGACTGCAAATCAGCAGTACCCACAAACAAAACATCCTCAGTTTCCAAAAGTGTGTTGTCAGAATGTCTAAATGCCGTATTTCACATGCCACTGCCAAGATTAGGTTAGCACAGTCTAAACCAGTGGTTGGCAAACTATGGCCCATTGGCCAAGAATGGCCCAACATCTGATTTTGCAAATAACATTTTATTGGAACAGAACTATGTTCATTCATTTACATGTCATCTACAGCTGTTTCTGTACTATAAGAGCAGAACTGAGTACCAATAAAGACCAGATAGCAGCCTAAAATACTTACTGTCTCACCTTTTTAAGAAAAACTACCCACTCCTCATTCTCAACTTTTCTTTATTCAGAATTCTTTGTTTCTTTTGAGATGGAGTCTCGCTCTGTCACCTAGGCTGGAGTGCAGTGGCATAATAATCTCACCTCACTGCATCCTCAGCCTCCTGGGTTCAAGCAATTCTCCTGCTTCATCAGCCTCACGAGTAGTTAGGATTAGAGGAACCCGCCACCATGCCCGGCTGATTTTTTTTTTTTGTACTTTTAGTAGAGACGAGAGTTTCACCACGTTGGCCAGGTTCTCGAACTCCCGATCTCAAGTGATCTGCCTGCCTCAGCCTCCTAAAGTACTGGGATTACAGCCGTGAGGCACTGCACCTGGCTTCAAGACTTTTCACTACTGAAAAATGAACATAAATATCCTTAAACTAAAATTTGGTGTAAACCAAACTTTGATTCACAAGAACAGTTACTATATCTATAATAAATTGGATGTTAATGAAGGAGGAATGTTTCTCTCACATATGTATCAAGACACAAAAAATTTCAATTCTGATCTGGTTAACTAGAAGATAATACCAGATAGACAAAGTCTCTCATCTTACTTAACTTTCATCCTATGCCAGATTTTATGTTTTAGGCCTTTAACACTGTATTACTAAAGCCTAACCTATCCTCAATGCCCTGAGCATTAACTGATCACCTCGTAGAATTCTGCTCTCACTAGTATTAGAATTGTTTTTCTTTATCCTACAATACTAACCATCAGAATACTTGTAACCTAGTAAAAATTATTCACTAAAAATGATATGCTTCCATGAACCACAGGTAACTTGTTAGTTTGAATTAAGTCTGTAAAAATTAAAACATATCCTTTACCAAACACATGAAAAAAAAAATCAGCCAATCTTTAATCAAAGGAAACATCTAAAGAAGACATTGTAGTACCTTTGGTACTGCAGCTTGGAAAACAAAGTCCGTCATATCTAGCTCTGTGCTGTTGGAGGCCTGTATCGTTATCACTGTTACACTGGGGTTGGTATTTGACCGTTCAAAGGTGAATTCTATCTTCAAGCCATTCTTACTGTATGCTGTGATGGAGGGGATGCCTGAGAAAGTACAGGGAGATAAGTCTTATTGTAGTCAGCCTAATGCTTGCAGAATTATTACTTCTTTTTCTTAATAACCACCTCATTACTCAGTGCTCCACGTAATGATGGTAACAACAGTCATCGTACCTGCAGCAATATCATTGAAGAGAGGCTGTGATGAAAGCCCATCCAACAAGAAGGGGGGCTGGGATATCTGTGGGACTGAGGCAGGGGCAGGAGCAGCAGCTGGAGCACCTAAAGGAAATATTTCAATGGAAAGTTAACCTTAGAGAGCATGACAAAGCTTATCAAGAAATTATAGGGAAAATTACTTCAATCTCAGGTTGAGGAAAAGATTCCTTAAACAAGATGCAAAAAGCACAGACCACAAAGAGAAAGAACTAAAAACTCAAGTACTTTAAAACAAGCAACTTCTGTTTATTAAAAAATACTGTAAGAAAAAGTACAGTCTGAGCAACATGGCAAGACTCTGTCTCTACAAAAAAAATAAATAAATACAAAAATTAGCCGGGTATGGTGGTGTGCGCCTGTAGTCCCAGCTACTTGGGAGACTGCAGTGGGAGGATCACTGGAGCCGGAAAAGTTGAGGCTGCAGTGAGCTGTGATTATACCACTGTACTCCAGCCTGGGGGACACAGCAAGACCCTGTCACCAAAAAAAAAAAAAAAAAAAAAAAAAAAAAAGGTAAAGAGAGAGAGAGCCCACAGACGTGAGAAAACGTTTGCTATAAGTATCCAAACGATACTGTCTTCTATAAACCAATAAGAAATAGATAACCCAATTTAAAAGCGTCAAGATATAAAAACAAGCAAGTCACAAAAGAGGAAACCTGAATGAAAAGGGAATCTTACAAAAATATGCTCAATTTTACCAGTAATGATGGAAGTGGAATTTAAAATTATAGTCAGATACTACCTCATGTCTATAAGAATGGTGAAAATTTTGATACCTGATAATTTCAGATGTTGGCAAGAACATGGAACAATGGGAAATTTTAAGCTCTGCTATAGGAAGGTAAACTGGCACAACCAATCTAGAGAGTAATTTGGCAGCAGTAGAGCTGAACATCAGTATATCCTTAAACTGAGGTTTCTCAACCTTGACAGTAACAGGTTTTAGGCTTACTAATTCTTTGTTGTAGGGGGCTGCCTTGTTTATTGTAGGATATTAAGTAGCATCCCTGGGCTTTTATGCATTAGACAGTAGCATCCTCCCAGTTGTAACAACCAAAAATATCTTGACACTGCCAACCTCTGGATGGCACAATCTTCCCCAGTTGAGAACCCATTACCCCTTCTTAGCAATGCTTTTAATTAATTCTTGCATGTGTTCACTAGGAGATACATCCAAAAGCATTCATAGCAGGAACACTTCTAATGGTGAAATACTGGAAATAACCAAAATATCATCTTGATAATGAATAAGTAAACTGATATATTGATATACTAAAATACTACACATGTACAACAGTAAAAAGTGAGTTCCCTAGAAATACACTTAACATGGATTATTCATAACTCATTCTCACAATTACAATGTTTAGCAAAAAAAGGTGCAGAAAAGAACACATTCAGTTGGATACCATGTCTAAAAAGGTAAAAACTGGCAAAACAATACTATGTACTATATCAAGAAATGCACAGGAATGGCAAACACCAATGTTAAACATTACTTTAGGATAGACAGTAGTTACCTCTGGAATCAAAAAGAAATGGGATGAGAAGGAAATACACAACGAACATCAACCCTCTTAATATTTTATTTTACAAACTAGGTAGATCAAAACACTCACTGAATTTTCTAGATGTTAAATGCTGTATAACAAATTTTAACACACACACACACAAACACACACACACCCCCTGTGAGGGGTGGTATAAAGTGGGGTGGGAAAAAGAAATAGATTACCATTCTTATTTAATCTTTCCAAGTAAGAACAACTTGACAATCACACAATAGAAGATAATTCATAGAACATGGGGGAAATCAAGATTCGAAGAAGCAGCATAAGAAAATACAGCAAAAGTAAGAGAATGTATTTTTATATATATATATGTATGTGTGTGTGTGTGTGTGTGTGTGTGTATATATATATATATTTTTTTTTTTTTTTTTTGAGACAGAGTCTTGCTCTGTCGCCCAGGCTGGAGGGCAGTGGCGCTATCTGGGTTCACTGCAAGCTCCACCTCCTGGGTTCACGCCATTCTCCTGCCTCAGCCTCCCGAGTAGCTGGGACTACAGGCACCCGCCACCTCGTCCGGCTAGTTTTTTGTATTCTTTTTAGTAGAGACGGGGTTTCACCATGTTAGCCAGGATGGTCTCAATCTCCTGACCTCGTGATCCGCCCGTCTTGGCCTCCCAAAGTGCTGGGATTACAGGCTTGAGCCACCGCGCCCAGCCAGAATGTATTTTATATTTAAATAGATTTCAAACTACTTGTGAAATTAACTGAAAATATGCCATTTACAAAAGCATTAACACAATGAAATAAAGGAAGGCTAGAATATCATCTTTTTTTTTAAAGAAACTGACAGCAAGAATGAGGGGGAAAAAAGATACTAAAGAACACTAGAAAAGTAAATGACAGGCTGGGCGTGGTGGCTCATGCCTGTAATCAGGTCAGGAGTTTGAGACCAGCCTGGCCAACATAGCGTCTCTACTAAAAATACAAAAATTAGCCGGGTGTGGTGGCACACGCGTGTAGTCCCAGCCACTTGGGAGGCTGAGGCAGGAGAATGGCTTGAACTTGGGAGGTGAAGGGTGCAGTGAGCCGAGATCACGCCATTGCGCTCCAGCCTGGGTGACAGAGCGAGACACTGTCTCAAAAACAAAAAAAAAGTAAATGACATACTAAAAATTAGCAAAGAAAACAGAAATACAGATGGCTAAGCAAGCACAAGAAGCTAAAATAAATGCAAACACCATTTGTGCAGTCCAGCAGGTTACCAATGAAGTAGACAAACAAATACTCCTATGGTTCTCCTAGTCTAAAAAATCTAATCGAGAAAATTTTCCCCAATTCCCATTTTCAAAACTACTTTAGAAATGTGTTCTCATGGAAAATCAGAGGCTACTCAAGATATACAGGCAGCATATAGGTCCCCAACTACCTCAAATTTTCACCTTTTTTGGTCCTGTAAAAGTATAGCAAGGTAGTTCGGGAGAAGAGCAGAAACTTACTGCTCGAAATCCTTTAAAAACACATGCTAAATCTACTTCTGAGTTTCTACTGACTTAAATTTCTATATAATGGTGTAAAACTGTAATGATAAATTAAGAGATCTAGAATTCAAAATTTTTAAATTTAATGTAAAAAGTGGAAAACCATCTTTAAAACACATTATGAATAAGGAAAGAAAACCCAGACTTTTTAATATTTTATCATTTTGCTTTAACATATAACACTAGGAAAACAAGAAAGTAGGAACAAAAAGAAAAGACTCCACAATAAATGAGTTAAGGATACAAGGAGAATGTTCAGAAAGGAACCTCATCTATAATACAAATATGTGAATAAATATTAAACATTCCCTGTGATCAAAAAATAATAGGGCCCCTCCCTGCTGGCCAACTCCGGCAGAGGGCTACAAAATTTAAAAAATAATAATAAAAATAAAATATAATAAGACCAAATTTTCACCCAATAGGGCTTTTAAAAATAATAATATACAATGCTTATGACTATGCAGTTAAACATATAAATTGAGGAAAAGGTAAATTAATATTTACCAAGTGACTACTATGTATCATGCACTGAATAGGTCAATGGGCCTCACAAATACTTTATGCAGTAAGTATTAATCATCCTAATTTTAACCAGATTCAGAAGGACTAAGTCACTTAGTCTACAAAATTAATCCAACATAAGAACAAATTGATGTAATATTTGTTGAGGCCGCTAGGTAAGAAAAATCTAGAAACAAAATACCCCATACTGGCCAGGCGCGGTGAGTCATGTCTGTAATCCCAGCACTTTGGGAGGCTAATGCAGGCGGATCATCTGAGGTCACGAGTTCAAGACCAGCCTGGCCAACATGGTGAAACCCCATCTCTACTAAAAAAAATACAAAAATTAGCTGGGCATGGTGGCACGTGCCTATAAATAAATCCCAGCTACTCGGGAGGCTGAGGCAGGAGAATCACTTGAACCCGGGAGGCAGAGACTGCAGTGAGATGAGATTGTGCTGCTGTACTCCAGCCTGGGCAACAGAGCGAGGCTCTGTTTTAAAAAAAAAAAACAAAAAACAAAAAACAAACTACCCAATACTAAGGAACTGAGTAAACAATAGTGCAAACTTGTTGATAAAGTATTAGTCACCTAAAATTATAATTATGAAGGCTATATACTAACATGGAAATACTAACATGTTTGGTGAAGTATATGCTATGGTTTAACTATGGGGTTGTTTTTTCTTTGCCAGTGCATTTCAGGATTTGAAATTGACCATTTATAAATGATTCATAAGTACATGACAAGTAGCATTTTGAAATTTTGTCAAGACACAGATATAAATCCTATACTCTGTGACTCCACTGTATTACGGAAAAAAAAAATCAGGGCCGGGCGCGGTGGCTCAAGCCTGTAATCCCAGGACTTTGGGAGGCCGAGACGGGCGGATCATGAGGTCAGGAGATTGAGACCATCCTGGCTAACATGGTGAAACCCCATCTCTACTAAAAAAATACAAAAAAATAGCCGGGCGTGGTAGTGGGCACCTGTAGTCCCAGCTACTTGGGAGGCTGAGGCAGGAGAATGGCATAAACCCAGGAGGCGGAGCTTGCAGTGAGCTGAGATCTGGCCACTGCACTCCAGCCTGGGCGACAGAGCAAGACTCTGTTTCAAAAAAAAAAAAAAAAAAATCAGCCTGTGGGAATGAGCTTAGCTAACCATTCAACTTGTTATCCTATGTCTATTTTTTACTCAAGGTCAGGTACGCTTTAACTCTCCATTATCCTTTTAAAGAAGACTGCAAAACCCCATCTCTACTAAAAATACAAAAAAGTAGCCGGGCGTGGTAGCATTCACCTATAATCCCAGCTACTCAGGAGGCTGAGGAAGGAGGTTTGCTTGAACCCGGGAGGCAGAGTTTGAAGTGAGCCGAGATCGTGCCACTGCACTGCACTCCAGCCTTGCTGACAGAGTAAGACTCTGTCTCCAAAAAAAAAACAAAAAAAACAAAAAAAAGACACTTTAACCTTTCAGCTATACTTTACACTGCAATTTAGGACAGAAGTTGTGGGCTGGGCACGGTGGCTCACGCCTGTAATCCCAGCGCTTTGGGAGGCTGAGGCGGGTGGACCACGAGGTTGGGACCAGCCTGGCCTAGATGGTGAAACCCTGTCTCTACTAAAACTACAAAAATTAGACAGGTGCAGTAGCAGGCACCTGTAATCCCAGCTATTCAGGAAGCTAAGGCAGGAGAACTGCTTGAACCCGAGTGGCAGAGGCTGCAGTGAGCTGAGATCACGCCACTGCACTTCAGTCTAGGTGACAGAGTGAGATTGTCTCAAAAAAAAAAAGGCCGAGCAAAGTGGCTCACGTCTGTAATTCCAGCACTTTGGGAGGCCGAGGAAGGTGGATCATGAGGTCAGGAGTTCGGGAACAGCCTGACCAAGATGGAGAAACCCCATTGCTACCAAAAATACGAAAATTAGGGAGGGCACGGTGGTACACGCCTGTGATCCCAGCTACTCAGGAGGCTGAGGCAGGAGAATCGCTTGAACCCAGGAGGTGGAGGTTGCAGTGAGCCAAGATCGCGCCACTGCACTCCAGCCTGTGCAACAGAGCAAGACTCCATCTCAAAATAAAAATAAAAAAAAAGTTGTATTGGACTCGGGTTTATCATATTGCTGAACATGTCGATTACAAATGAATGTTATATATGAACAAAACAAAAAATATTCCCAAATGAAAAGTTACGTTTGAATATTATGAGTGATTGCTCCTTCAGTTGCTTTAATTATAGAAAGTGTGGAAGGGAAGTAAGATAAAAGGTAGGCAGTAGGTTAACATCTCTCCACAAATGGTCACAGCTACTGAAAACTAACCATGAGTGGGAAGGAACCAAGAAGTCATGTCTTGGGACACTAAAAGCAAAGGTGATATAGGATATATTTTTTGAGCTTGAAAGGGAAAGTAGTTTTTTTTTTTTTGGAGACAGAGTCTTGCTCTGTCACCCAGGCTGCAGTACACAGTGGTGCAATCTCGGCTTACTGCAACCTCCATCTCTCAGGTTCAAGCGATTCTCCTGCCTCAACCTCCGGAGTAGCTGGGATTATAGGTATGCACTAACTCACCCGGCTAATTGTTGTATTTTTAATAGAGACAGCTTTCACCATGTTGGCCAGGCTGGTCTGGAACTCCTGACCTCAGGTGATCTGCCTGCCTTGGCCTCCCGAAGTGCTGGGATTACAGGCGTGAGCCACTGTGCCCGGCCAGGGAAAGTAATTTCTATCTTAAAAAACTATGAATAATTTATTCACCCAAAATTAGAAGTTTGCCTTTAAGAAATCCCTATAAATTATCTTAAGAGCATCAGCATGACAACGTATAACCCGGATATTGTGAAGATTTGATTCTTGCTTCTCATTTAGCCTCTCCCATCTTCAAATGATTCACATGCTGGAAAGTCTGGGTTCAGTTTAGTTTTTCCCCAAGGCCTCTATCTTTTCCCAGGTATTAAATAGCTCCAGACTGGCCTCACCTGTAAGGTTGATGTCTCCCAGCAAATCAAGAAGTTCTCCACCAGCAGAAGATGGTTTGCTTGTAGGTGCAGTTGGAATAACAGGTGTTATGTCATTTCCTCCCAACAAATCCAATAAATCATTGGCCTAAACAAGGTAACAACACCTCAATTCATTATTATTTGTCTAGTTTACATCTAAAGCAAAACTCTTTCAGTATATAAAAATAAGGAAGGAAATCATCAACCAACCCAGGAACATTAAAAGGACTCAGCTAAGAGACAAGCTATAAGGGACTATAAAATCATAAGAAGCCCCAGATGAGCAAGTGAAAGGCTGGCTACCTGGCTGGTGGGCTGTGGCCCAGAGGGTGGTGGTTTGGTCTCTAGTGGAGCTGGTTCTGTCTCTCCATTTGTCTGCACAATCTCAGTAGGGCCATTTGTGGTCACTTTTTCCATGACAGGCATTCTCTCAAGTAGAGCAGACCTAGAAGAATCTGAAGTGGTTAAATTCTAGGCAGTTAACCTAGATTCCCTACCCAAAATAATCACCATTAACTATGTTGAGCCCAAGCATGGAGATCCATCTCCCCTCCCCATCCAACACACACACTAAAATAGAAGGTAGATTACAAGAATACATGACCTAAATTCCTGGCTGGATTAAGGGCAGACAAAAAAATCTTGAATAAACAGACTATCCAGCTAAATCCCAAAGCATATATTTCAGTGGTAGGGAGATTGAGATGAAAGAAACGTAAATCCATAGGTATTAACAGTCAAGAAGATACTACATAATAGAAGAAAACAAGAATGACAAACACTAAAATGTTAACAGTAATGGAATTTGAATGAGATTATTTGTCTTGAAAAAATACAACTCCTACTTCTTTTTTTCTTTTGAGACAGAGTCTCACTCTGTCGTCAGGCTGGAGTGCAGTGGCATGATCTTGGCTCACTGCAACATCCACTTCCCAGGTTCAAATGATTCTGCTGCCTCAGCTCCCGAGTAGCTGGGACTACAGGCGTGTGCCACCACGCCCAACTACTTTTTTTGTATTTTTAGTAGAGATGGGGTTTCACCATGTTAGCCAGGACAGTCTCAATCTCTTGACCTCGTGATCTGCCCATGTTGGCCTCCCAAAGTGCTGGAATTACAGGCGTGAGCCACCACACCCGGCCTCCCGCTTCTTAACTAAATAAAATAGAAAATAAAGCAAACTTTCCATACCAAAAAAAATGTAAGGGTTGGAGATGGAATGAAAGAAAGGAGTTAATTTATTTCTTTAGAGACTAGGCAGAACAGAAGACAGACAAAACAGAAGCAGTCAAGCAATTAGAACTAAATAGGGATATGAGGACCAACTAATAAAGCACAAGGAATGAATCTTCTTTATGGATTACCATGACAATTTAGCCAGGATGCTAAGATATACACGCATTGCTTAGTTTCTTTCGCTCACCTCATGTGGTCATATTTCTTGAAAAGTGCATTATATTCTACTGCCCTCTGCTGGAGTTCCACATCAATGCTGCTTCCATAGATGGAAACCACTTTCTTAATTCGGCTATAGGATAAAATGACAAACAAAATCAAATACCCAAAAGAAAATTCACAAATAAGCAGAGATAATGTTTAATAAGCCAGAATTTTCTGGTTATAATACTGAAATACTCTTTTCTTGATTTATATAATTTTTCAAAAACAAAACACTTCATTTTCATCCATTTATCTGACATTCACATGATACTATTCTCATTACAACACTAGATTTTTGGCCATTAAACATGCCGCCCCCATTCTGCAGCAATGATGGTGTGGAAAAAACATATATATATGCCACTCCCTAAACTTTGCTAGACAAAAGTACCAACTATTACTTTGCCACAAAAAAAAATCTGTACTGTTCATTCTCTTCTTTGATAATTTTAAAACAATTTTTTATCTATAAAAGGGTCAGAGCATCAAAATGTTGACCCCACATTCTTCCAGTTCAGAATTTTAAAAGTAATTCAATACCATTTTTTACAAGACTTCATATTTAAAAGTGAAGCAGAAAGACTACAAGAACTAAGTTTGCCTTAAATATGCTTGGGTGGGAAACTGACCTGAGAATCTACTTTATTCAAAATAGCAAAGAGAAGAATTAAAAGATTTAATCACCAAAACATTCATGATTGTATTCCTATTAAGACATGTCAAAATATAAAAAACCAAAACCTTGGCCAGATTACAAGGTCAGGAGTTCGAGACCAGTCTGGCCAAAATGGTGAAACCCCATCTCCACCAAAAAATACAAAAATTAGCCAGGCGTGGTGGTGCACGCCTGTAATCCCAGCTACTCGGGAGGCTAAGGCAGGAGAATTGCTAGAACCCTGGAGGTGGAGGTTGCAGTGAGTCGAGATCGTATGCCACTGCATTCCAGCCTGGGCAACAGAGCAAGACTGTCATCAAACAAAATGAAATATAAAATACAAATAAACCAAAACCTTTATGTGGGGAAGTAGATTCTCAACTTAAAAAGAAAAAAAAAAGGTATTAGAAATCTCATTCTAAAAACGTAACTTTTAGGCCAGGTGGAGTGGGTCACATCTGTAATCCCCGCACTTTGGGAGGCCAGGGCAGGAGAATCGCTTGATCCTAAGAGTTCAAGACCACCAGCCTGGGCAACAAACAAAAACATTTAAAAATGTTTTCTCTACAAAAAAATTTAAAAATAGCCAGGCACAATTGTGTGCACCTATAGTCCCAGCTCCTTAGGAGGCTGAGACAGGAAGATCCCTTAAGCCCAGGAGTTCAAGGTTGCAGTAAACTATGATGGCACCACTGCACTCCATCCTGGGTAAGAGAGCGAGACCCTGTCTCAACAAACAAACAAACAAACAAACAAAACTTCCTAACTTTTTTGCTTCAAAATAATCCACAAGGGAGTAAAAGAATGAGAGGGAACAAAGTGCTGATGAATAAAGATTAACTATGAATTGATCATTGTGACTGTTCAGAAATAAGTAATGCAAATTTGTGTTATTATTCCCTCTACTTTTGTTATGCTTGAAATTTTCCATGATATCAAGTTTTTTTTTGTTTTGTTTTTTAATTACAAAACCTGTTCACCCTATGTTTCTTCAATACTCACTTTACAGTACAAGTGAATCGAGTAGAAAGCTTCATAATGGCAGTGAGGGCATAACCTCGTGTCACAGAGGTGGACATATTAGAGATTAGGACACTTTCTAAAATATCCAATACTTCATCCTCTGTTACCTGAGGAGGAGGAGGAAAAAGAAGACAATGAAGAATGAGTAGCACGATTAAGCATCTAAATCTGGTATTAAGTCAGTGGATGCAGCCAGAAAGACAATCCTACCATTACAAAAGCCTCTAACTCAACCTGTGCTTTACTAGGGTAACTGTCCAAGCTGTTCTATTAACAGAGTAGGTGGGGGTAAAAAAAAGTGCTCTGGTTCTATCAACCAGAGCAGGTGAGGGTTAAAAGAGTGAAAAATGACCACTGGGGCTAAGAAGCAATATTAGAACTTCAAGTGGCAGAAACAGAAGAAAAGAAAAACATACAGAGTTCAAGTGCTGTTGCCACAATTTTCCCTTTTAAAGCCAGTCCTTTAATGTGCAAATAAGAACATAGACACATGTCTCATTTCTTCTTGTTTATCAGCCAGAAGGTAAGAGAAACAATTAATTCAGTCCACTAGGACAGGGAGTTGGGTCTAAAGTGGTTTTAAAATCTTACAATGGGGCCGGGCAAAGTAGCTCATGTCTGTTAATCTCAACACTTTGAGAGGCCAAGGCAGGCAGACTGCTTGAGTCCAGGAGTTCAAGACCAGCCTGGGCAACATGGTGAAATCCTGTCTCTACAAAAAGTAGAATTAGCCAGGCATGGTGGTGAATGCCTATAGTCCCAGCTACTCAGGAGGCTGAGGTGGGAAGATCGCTTGAAACCCAGGAGATTAAGGCTGCAGTGAGTTGTGATCCTGCCACGGAACTCCAGCTTGGGTGACAGAGTGAGACTCTTTTTTAAAAAAAAAAAAAAAAAAAAAATCTCACAATGGCTCAATAAGTTCCATTTCAAAAAATGGCAGGTTTTCCAATATAATTCTAGTTTGATTCTTTGAAAAGTTGGGTATTTTTAAAAATATTTTGAGACAGGGTCTCACTCCTGAGTAGCTGGGACTAGATACCATCATACCTGGCTAATATTTGTGTCTTTTGTAGAGACAGAGTTTCACCATGTTGCCCAGGCTGGTCTCAAACTCCTGGGCTCAAGCAATACTTCCATCTCAGCCTCCCAAAGTGCTGGGATTATGGGCATGAGCCACCACACCTGGCCTAAAAAGTTTTCAAGGAATCAACCTCAACTCCCCATTAAACACTACTCTCCTATAACCAAAACCACTATTTTCCCCCACTTAACCAAGAGTGACAAGGAGTACCTGAATAGGCTCTTCCTCTTCACACTGGCCAGATACAAGAAGATCACCATATTCACCTATACACCATGCAGCCACTTGTACCAAAGGTTGCTGTGAAAAGAAAAGTCAACATTTCTCAAGGACTTCAATTTTTCCAAAGTCATTTAATGCAAATAATAGGTCATCTCATAATAAAGATCAAAACTGTGCATATCTAGAGTATTAGAAATAAAGTCATACCAAAGGGGAGAGAGGAGGGGAAAAAAAAGAAGAAAAATACACCAGAAAATTTGAGAGTAAAATTATCCCTTAGCTAAAATAGCTGAATGAAGTACTTACTTGAGAATAATCACCAAGAATTGCTTTGTACAGGCGCTGGACAGTATAGGCATGCATCTCCACACTATTAGTTATTAACTGGATTAAATTGGGGACTGCATCATCACGAACATAACTTCCTGCCTAAAAGGAAATGCAGACAATTACCCCTAGAAACATACAGCAGTGATGATAACAAGCGTTAGCTATGTGTTTCTTTTTACTGTGTGTTTCTTTTTTCTTTCTTTCTTTCTTTTTTTGAGACAGAGTCTCGCTCTGTCACCCAGGCTGGAGTACAAAAGCGCGATCTTGGCTCACTGCAACCTCTACCTCCCAGGTTCAAGTGATTCTCATGCCTCAGCCTCCCAAATAGCTGGGACTACAGGTGCATGCCACCATGCCTGGCTAATTTTTCTATTTTTAGTAGAGACGGGGTTTCACCATGTTGGTCAGGCTGGTCTCGAACTCCTGACCTCAGATGATCTACCTGCCTTGGCCTCCCAAAGTGCTGGGATTACAGGCGTGTGCCCCTGCGCCCAGCTATTATTGTTGTTTTTAAAAGAAGAATTCTACAAAACACCCTCAAAGATAAATTTGGTTCCAATTCTCAGGTTCATAACAGCTCAAACTTCAAAGTCTTACTTAAATATGTTAAATTTTTAAATTTTATTTTTAAAAATTTTCTCTTTGTCCAAATTAAAAGCAAGGCTGGGCACAGTGGCTCACACCTGTAATCCCAGCACTTTGGGAGGCTGAAGCAAGAGGACTGCTTGAGGCCAGGAGTTTGACACAAGCCTGGGCCACACAACAAGACTCCATCACTACTACTACTACTACTACTACTACTACTACTGATGATGATGATGATGATGATGATGATGTAAAGGTTTAAAACTTTATCACCCAACCTTGGTCAATCTCCCATTCCTAAATAGAACAACAGATTTAATTTATAAGACTGAGACCAGTCCTAACCATGTGTATTCTGGAAAGGAAAAAAAAAAAAAAAAACAGCTAGGTGATCACGGTTTTATCAGACCACTACGGTTAAGAAACACAAAGAGGAAGAATTTTGGGAAAATGGTCAAAAGGGAAGGTGAGAAGCTAAAAAGCAGGTAATTTGCAGTATAGCTTATTTACATCCTTCCCTAAAGCAGAGTGCATTAAATACAAGAAAGCATCAGGGTGCTCTAATGGGCATGTATAATAAGACTGCTTCATTCAACAGCAGCAGAATACACATTTTTCTCAAACTTAACAATGAACCAAGAAAGAGCACCTTCTGGGTCATAAAAAATATCTTAACAAATTTCAAAGAACATAAATCATACAAAGTATGTTCTTAGACCACACAGAATTAAACTAGAAATCTGCAACACAAAGACAGCTGCAAAAAAATGCCAAAATATTTGGAGATTAAAAGAACATACTTCTAAATAACACATGAGTCAAAAACAACTTTATAAGAGAAAACTATAGGCCAATCTCTCTCATGAATATAGATATAAAAATAACAAAATATTAGCAAATCAAACCCAACAAATATATAAAATATATATATATACTCTGACCATGTATCCCAGGTATGTAAGGCTGGTTAGGCATTCAAATATCAATGTAATCCAGCACATAACAGACTAAAGAAAACAAATCACATGATTATAATAAGAGAACACAAGTCAATTAGAAAAATAAAATCAGGGGCATATTAAAAAAGGTTTTGAATTCTTATAAACACTTTCCTTCAGGAGTGCCCATTTCTCCCTTCTTTTGAGCCTCATGAAAACTAGGAAAATATGTCTTGATTCATCATTATGTTCATTACATTTTGTTAGATTATAATTTTTCCCCTTGTTAATCAAATTTATTAACTTTTAACCTTTTACCAAGTTAATTCATTGTAAGTAAACTAAAACGTGAGTACACCCCAGAGAGAATTCCACAGCAACAAATACATATAAGTCATAATTTCATATGTCAACAAATACATAAGTCATAATTTCAATGATATCATTCTTTCCCTACAGATGTTTCATAATTTACTTAATCCCCATTTGGGAACTACCAGTTGTTTCCGGTTTTCTCCTACTATAAACAAGATTAGGATGAATACTTTTACATACACATTTTTGTGTACTTGTCCTATTATTTTTTCAGGCTAAAGTCCTAAAAATTGAATTAATTAATCAAAGGGTACAATTTAAGGTTTTTCCTACATACTACCAAACTGCACAGTAAAAAAGATGGCATCATCCTACACTCCCATAAAGTGAAGAATACTGCCTGTTTCTCTATTTTTTAATACTGGGAATTAGATTAGAAATTATGAAATGTGAAAAAATGATACCTCACTTTTTCCCCAGTTGTTAATTTGCCTTTTTTTAAAATTATTTATTTATTTATTTATTTTTGAGACGGAGACTCGCTCTGTCACCCAGGCTGGAGTGCAGTGGTGTGATCTCAGCTCACTGCAAGCTCCGCCTCCCAGGTTCACGCCATTCTCCTGCCTCAGCCTCCCGAGCAACTAGGACTACAGGCGCCCGCCACCTCGCCCGTCTAGTTTTTTGTATTTTTAGTAGAGATGGGGTTTCACCATGTTAGCCAGGATGGTCTCAATCTCCTGACCTCGTGATCCGCCCGTCTCAGCCTCCCAAAGTGCTGGGATTACAGGCTTGAGCCACCACGCCCGGCCTTATTTGCCTTTTAAATCTATAGACTATTCCCCTTTTTGTTATTCAAGTTTTTAATTTTAATATGGTTAAATTTGTGACTTTTCCTTTACAGTATCTACTTGTAGTGACTTAATTAGATGGAAATGGTTTTTTCTTACATGTCACTGCACTTGCATTTTTACTCTTAAATACCTAATCCTTGCCTACTAATTGAATAACACAGAAACCCCAAATTTCTGCAAGAATGCCAAAGAAAGGATCCCACCCAAAACAGGATTTCAAATCCTGAGTAACTTTAGCCATTCAAAACCCTGCAATGGTTTCCTAACATATTCAAAATAAAATGTAAGCTCCCATGAGGCCTACATAGTCTGGCCCCTGCTTATGTCTCTGACATCCTTCCTACCATTCTCTGCCTCTCTCACTTTACAGCTTTACTTGCCTTTCTGTTGCTCTCCAAGCAAGCCATGCCTGCTCCTACCTCGGGTCTTTGCACTTAGTGTTCCCTCTGTATGGTACACTATTCCTCAAGATCTCTGCATGGATCGTACCACATGTCTCTCAGGTCTCTACTCAAATGTTATGTGGTTATCTCCTCTGAGAGACCTCCCTGACTACTCTAATCTAAAACACTTGGCCAGTTGCCCTATATCCCACCTTATCCTGCCATCATTATATTCCTCCATGCTGCTTTAGGTTTTTCTTCATGGCATTTATTCTTAACTGACATTAATGTTACCTATTTACTTGTGAATTTCTTACCTCCCTGACTAGAACATAAACCTCACGATAACAAAGGATTTGTATGCCACATTTATTAGTATATCCCAGCACTCTGTATGTGCTGTCTGAAGAAAAGTACTTACCGTTGTCAAAACACGCATAATTGTGTCTATATGCCATCGTTTGGAAGGTGCATACCTGAAAAAACAATGGAGAGGGACAATTGGAACCAGCAAAATATACTGTTTTCAGTGACTAGAAAATCCTGCCCAAGCAGGGTGACTCACACCTGTGATCCCAGCATTTTGGGAGGCCGAGGTGGGAGATCACTTGAGCTCAGGAGTTCGAGACGAGCCTGGGCAACATGGTGAAACTCCGTCTCACCAAAAAATACAAAAATTAGTTGGGTGTGGTGGTGGGTGCCGGTAGTTCAGCTACTCTGGGAGGCTGAGGTGGGAGGATTGCCTGTGCCTGTAAGTTGAGGCTACAGTGAGCCGGCTCACTGTAGAAAAAAAGAAAGAAACAAAGAAAAGAAAATCCTGTCCTACAGTCTTTTCTAGGTTCCCTGGATAAGTGAACATATCTGGAAACATTTCAACTTCAAATCTAGCCACAAATGCCATTTCAGAGAGTGATAAAATGTTATACAGTCAACTGACTTCAGTGGCTCATGCCTATAATCCCAGTACTTTGGGAGGCCAAGGAGGAAGGAGTGCTTGAGGCTACGAGTTCCAGACAAACCTGGGCAACACAGCAAGAACCCATCTCTACAAAATAAAAATTAAAAAATTAGTGGCACATGATGATTTGCGCCTATAGTCCCAGCTACTCAGGAGGCTGAGGCAGAAGGACGGCTTAAGCCCAGAAGTCCAGGCTGCAGTAAGCTATGACTGGCCCACTGCCCTCCAGCATGGCTTACAGAGCAAGACCCCATTTCTAAAACTAAAAAAAAAAAGAGAGAGTATGTAGTCAAACTCAGATATTTCCCATAAGATCGCAATAAGAGTTGCTAAGCTGAGAAATGAGATTTGTTTTCAGTTTCAGAGAAAATGATCATTCAGTCAGGGCAGGAGAGGATAAAGAACAAAGAAAAAAACGAACTGTTTTCAGACCAAGACAACATTAGAACTAAAAACTTGTTTCCTTAAATTCAGAGTGGAAAGAAGAGAAAGAATAGCTATACTACTAAAATCATAAGGTACTTCCTCAAAATTCTGCATAGAGCAGCAATTCAGATGTTGTAACTTTTCTATTTCCTTTATTAAAACAGCACCATAGGCCAGGTGTGGTGGCTGACGCTTGTAATCCTAGCACTTTGGGAGGCTGAGGCAGGCAGATCGCCTGAGTCCAGGAGTTCGACACCAGCCTGGACAACATAGTGAAACCCCATCTCTACAAAAAAAACAGAAATTAGCAGGGTGTGGTGGCGTACACCTGTAGTCCCAGCTACCTGGGGGGCTGAGGCAGGAGGATCCCCTGAACCTGGGAGGTCAAGGTTGAAGCGAGCTGGGAGATTATGCCACTGCACTCCAGCCTAGGTGACAAAGTGAGACCCTGTCTCAAAAAAAAATACGAAAACAAATAAACCAAAACAAAACAAAAAACAGCATCAGAGACGAGAGGTTAAAGAACAGAAAAACGAGAAGATTTCATAAAAGTGTAACATTTTTTTGGTCTCAGCTGAGAGCTTGAAATAAATGTTATGTGTTTTAAACATATTTACAGTCGTTTCCCCATTTTTTTTTGTTGTTGTTGTTGGTTTTGTTTTGTTTTTGAGATGGAGTCTTGCTCTGTCACCTAGGCTGGAGTGCAGTGGCATAATCTCGGCTCACTGCAACCTCTGCCTCCCAGGTTCAAGTGATTCTCTTGCCTCAGCCTCCCGGGAAGCTGGGACTACAGGCGCGCGCCACCAGGCCCAACAAATGTTTGTATTTTTAATGGAGACAGCATTTCACCATGTTGGCCAGGCTGGTCTCAAACTCCTGACTTCGTGATCCGCCTGCCTCGGCCTCCCAAACTGCTGACTGCAGGTGTGTGCCACCGCACCCAGCCCCCTCCCCATGTTTTAAAGACACTTCCAAAAGTTCCAAGCAGACTTTACCAATAAAGGTAAAAATTAAATCTTACTTTTCTGCAGCAAGAAAGATTCCAGATGCACAGTCTGCTTTAAATTCTGGCTCACAGGAATCCAGAAAATAAAGTAATTCTTTCATCATGCCTCGGATATTATTCCCATTTACCAGGGCAAAACTCAATTCCATTGCACGCCTTGCAGAAGGGAAAAATTAAAAACAGTTACAAAATGTATAGTGGAAATGAAACAAAGACCCAGGTATGCACTCTGTGAACACCAAGCACTGCCAGATGTGCTAACGTCCTTGCACAATCTTGTGATCCCAATCTTTGCACACAAAATAACCAAGGAGATGTATTTTTATGTAATCAAAGTTAGTTTTGGTATTTTGAATCTTCATGCAATATTTTTCCTCAAAAGTCCCTATGAGATACCAAGGAGATGTATTTTTATGTAATCAAAGTTAGTTTTGATATTTTGAATCTTCATGCAATATTTTTCCTCAAAAGTCCCTATGAGATATACCACTAAAGTCCAAACATGCAGTTTGGGTTCAACAGGCTGTTCTACAAATGTGGAAGTTAGAATACCTAAGAGTCTCAAAAAGAGGGGCAACAAATGTATTACCCAATAATAATACCTACCAGCCTCATTCCTTAAAAATGTGACATGTGAAGTCACCATATTCTACTTTTATTACACCCTACTCTGTCCAAAGATGATGTAACATAGTTTCTATCAAAAGGTATGCAGAAATTCAGATTAAAAACTGAATTCAAAGCCGAGCACAGTGGCTCACACCTGTTTTCTCACCACTTTGGGAGGCCAAGGTGCGTGAATCACCTGAGGTCAGGAGCTTGAGACCAGCATGGCCAAAATGGTGAAACCACTTATGTACTAAAAATACAAAAATTAGCCAGGCATGGTGGTGGGTGCCTGTAGTCCCAGCTACTAGGGAGGCCAAGGTAGGAGAACTGCTTGAACCCGGAATACAGAGATTACAGTGAGGCAAGGGACTCCAGCCTGGGCAACAGAGCGAGACTCTGTCTCAAAAAAAAAAAAAATTTCAAAGGGAAAATGAGGGCCATGAGAAGGAAAAAAATGGCATGTGCTATGAGGACAAATAAGAGTTTCTATAACTGCCTATTCAAAGTTGGCAATGAAGTGAAAAATAGGAATGTTTAAAATGTAAAAGTTGTAAGGTTACTATATGCATCTTTCCATACTTGGTCAATAATATCAAACACTGTATGTACACTGACTTTCAAAAGTAACAACTTAGGCTGGGCACAGTGGCTCACGCCTGTAATCCCAGCACTTTGGGAGGCCAAGGCGGGCAGATCACCTGAGGTCAGGAGTTCAAGACCAACCTGGCCAACTTGGCAAAACCCCGTCTCTACTAAAAATATAAAAATTAGCTGGGTGTGGTGGCAGGCGCCTGTAATTCCAGGTACTTAAGAGGCTGAGACAGGAGAATCGCTTGAACTCAGAAGACGGAAGTTGCCGTGAGCCAAGTTCGCGCCACCACACTCCAGCCTGAGCAACAGACCAAGACTCCGTCTCCAAAAAAAAATAAAAAATCAACAAGTAGGGGATACTTTCATCTTAGCTAAGCTAACACATACGTAGCAAAAATTCAATCCTTAGATATAATAACTTATAGGGTGCTTATGTAATTTATATATATTAATTCAATTTATCCTGCATAACCCTATGAAGTGGTTGCCTTTCTATCTGCATTTTACTTATGAGGCAATTGAGGCACTGAAAGTTTAAGTAATTTGACCTAGTCTATCAAAGGCAGAGTCAGAATATGAAATGAGGCAGTCTGGCTCCAGAGTCTAAGCTCTTACTGTTATATATCCTGTCAAAGAGACACAGGTTTCACTTCTTTTGAAATTCACAACCCAGTAATGAGCTAGAGAGAAACAACACAAAAAGAGTCAGAAGGCTACTATCTATTCCCAGGACTGCCCCTTACAAGGATTAAGGTTTAGGTTAAGTCATTTGATCCCTGTGGGACCGAATTTTAACTAACCTGTTAATTAGGGATAGAAGTAGTTGCTTAGGCTCTCTCATTGGCTTGCTCTGAGAACCCACTGAGAGGGTACTTAAAAAATCTTTTGCAAAGTGCTACATAAAAGTTGGTGTTATTAAATTTAGGTCTTATCTATAGATTGCTCAAGCACTTAGCACCTTTTATTTGTACCTGTTCTGTGTAAATCAAAGGAACTCAGCATCAATAAATGTTTGTTGACTGAATGGTTTCAGAGATCGCTTTAAATATACTTTGTTCTAGATTTGAACATACAACCAAAAGTTCAGAGGCCAACTTTAGCTAGGTTCTACAAACACCTAGAGTTCTAAAAAGATTTCCAGTAGAATTACTCCATTGAGGGAAGGGATTTATGCTTTTTGAGAGTGCTATCTGCTGCCTAACAGTCATTTCAGGATACACTGTTCTAAGAAACACGCTGCCTTCAGGATCCTGGGGGGTAAGTACTGTGAAAAACGTGTGCTGTCAGCAGTTTGAGTGTCAGCATTGTGATAAGACACTTAGCCGATGGATCACTCCATACTTTCATCCTCCAACACACAAAGCACAGTACCTCCCTTAGGTAAACTTTTGCCAAGATTCTCTGTGCCTGTTATACTTTTCAAAGAGCCAAGGACAACTTCAGTGTGCACTTAAGTATTCTTATTGGCCTCCTTAATAACCTAAACTTCTCCCTGCCAATCCCTTCTAAAAAAGGATTCACTCAGCAGAGTCCATCTATGAACACAATGACTAAATACACAAATGTCAACACTCTTGCTCTGAAAACTATTACAAAGTATCACATGGCAGGGGCACAGAACTATCAATAATCTGTCACTCAATTTACCAAAAACAGTAGACTGAGAAAGGCTCTCAGTTTGTTACCGTTTTATTGAGACATCCAAATCTTTAAGACAGTCCACAATTGTGCTTCTGTGCCTCTGTACTGCATTATGATCTGTCTGTACAGTCTTCAACAAAGATGTAAGAGCCACGTATCTAGATGAAACAGTTGCAAAATAACAGAGTTAAAATGTAAAATTCAGGATAGTTTTTCTCTGTTTAAATAATAGACAGACGTCTAATGGATAAGAGAAAGCACATATTTTTAAATATTTAAAAGAAAGTTAGTGAGCATAAAAGTAACATTTCAAAGGTATAAGCGATACCATAATCTAAAATAAGGGCAACCAGGAGAAGCTCTGGATTTTAGATTTGCATTCATGGTCAAGTCCATTTAAACTTCTAAAAGTAGGCCGGGCATGGTGGCTCACACCCGTAATCCCAGCACTGTGGGAGGCCAAGGCGGGCGGATACCTGAGGTCAGGAGTTCAAGACCAACCTGGCCAACACGGTGAAACCCTATCTCTACTAAAAATATAAAAATTAGCCGGGCACATGGGTGTCAAGTGCCTGTAGTCCCAGCTACTTGGGGGGCTGAGGCACGAGAATTGCTTGAACATGGGAGGCTGAGGTTGCAGTGGGCTGAGATCACGCCATTGCACCCCAGCCTGGGCGACAGAGTGAGACTCTGTCTCAAAAAAAATAAAATTGGGGCTGGGTGCAGTGGCTCAAGCCTATAACCCCAGCACTTTGGGAGGCTAAGGCAGGCGGATCACGAGGTCAGGAGATTAAGACCACCCTAGCTAACACGGTGAAATCCCGTCTCTACTAAAAATACAAAAAATTAGCCGGACGTGGTGGCATGCGCCTGTAGTCCCAGCTACTCAGGAGGCAGAGTTTGCAGTGAGCCGAGATCATGCCACTGCACTCCAGCCTAAGCAACAGAGCGAGATTCTGTCTCAAAAAAAAAAAATTAAATTAAATTAAATATAAAGTAAATAAAAGTGATTGACTCAATTCTTTTAAAGTTTTCCAAATAGTAAAACAAAGAGAGCATATAATATGCCTTTTAAGGCTGCCTTTGCCCCATAATGCAATTTCAATTTTACCATTTGAGTTTTCTCTGCTTTTACATGATACTGGTACCAAAACTGCCTCTATAAAAATTTGAGTTTAAAATCCACGTGTTTAACTTAGTATGTTAAGGTTTAAAATTTTATTCATGTATTTATTTTTAATAGAGATGGAGTCCCCCGCTATGTTGCCCAGGCTGGTCTCAAACTCTTGGGCTCAAGCGTTCCTACCACCTTAGCCTACCAAAGTGCTACTTAGTATTACAGGTGTGAGCCACCGCGCCTAGCAATCCAAGTGTTCTTTAGAAGGAGAAGATAATTCAGGATGCCACAATAATTATTTCCACATCTTTTTTTTTTGTTGAAACAGGGTCTCAGCCAGGTGCAGTGGCTCACTGCCTGTAATCCCAGCACTTCAGGAGGAAGAGGCAGGTGGATTACCTGAGGTTAGGAGTTAGAGACCAGCCCAGCCAACATGGTGAAACCCCGTCTCTACTAAAAATACAAAAAACTAGCAGGACGTGGTGACGTGTGCCTGTAAACCCAGCTACTCGGGAGACTGAGACATAAGAATTACTTGAACTCGGAGGGCGGAGGTTACAGTGAGCCAAGATTGCGCCACACTGCACTCCAGCCTGGGCAACAAGAGCAAAACTCTGTCTCAAGAGAGAAAAAAAAAAAAAAAAAAAAAAACAGGGTCTCATTCTGTCACCTAGACTGGAATGCAGTGGCATGATCACGGCTCACTGCAGCTTCAACCTCCTGGGTTCAGGTGATCCTCCCACCTCAGCCTCCAGAGTAGCTGGGACTACAGGTGCACACCACCAAGCCACCTGGCTCATTTTTGTATTTTTCTGTAGAGATAGGGTTTTGCCATGTTGCCCAGGCTGGTCTCGAACTCATGGGCTCATGATCTACCCATCTCTGCCTCCCAAAGTGTTGGCATTACAGGTGTGAGCTACTACACCTAGCTTCCACATCTTTTCATGTTTAATATAAGAAAAACTTCTCCTGATTAGAAAAACAGGTAAGCAGGAATACGTACTACATACAGGAAAATACCAAAATAAAAGATAATACTGATCAATTCATTTACCTAAAAAACTAGCTAAAACTAGCTGGAGTTCACAAAGACATTCCAGATTTGCTACCTGAAATGTTACATTTTTCTTAATTTAGAGCAGGGGTCAGTCAACAAACTATAGCCTACCTGTAAAATCCAGCTCTCTGCTGTTTTTGTATATCAAAATATTTTTTTCATACTAGTTCCCAAGTTTGATGTAAATCAATTTTATTCAACACAGCCACACTCATCATTGACATATTGTCTATGGCTAATTTCATGCTAAGGGGCAGAGGTAAGTAGTTACCAAAGACTCCATGGCCCATAACGTCTAAAATACTTACCATCTGACCCTTTACAGAAAAATTCTGCTGACTCCCGATTTACAGAACAAATAGGACTATATGCCATGAGACAAATCCTCAAGTCTTTACAAAACAGTAGTGTTAAGACCAGAAAAACATAAAAATTCTGAGCTATAAGTTCTAGATATGTGACTCAATACATGTGTAATCTTGAGCAAAATCACTCTTAAAATACTGGGCTTACAATACCCAAGATAAAAGACATATTTCAGTTGACTTACCTAATATTCTTGTCATTGTTCAATAAGAAACGACCCAGGATATTTATGGCTAGAACCTAAAGAGAAATGGCATAGGTCAAAATTTAGGAAAATTAAAGTTTTATATTGTTTCCTGTGTTTAAAGGGTAACTTTCTGGCCTCTGGTGCTTCACAGACTGCTAGTCAACCAAAAAAAAAAAAAAACCACACTGGAGCCAGGCACGGCAGCTCACGCCTGTAATCCCAGAACTCTGGGAGGCCGAGGCCAGTAGATCACAAGGTCAGGAGTTCAAGACCAGCCTGACCAACATGGTGAAACCCTGTCTCTACTAAAAATACAAAAATTAGCTGGGCAGGTGGTGCATGCTTGTAATCCCAGCTACTCAGGAGGCTGAGGCAGGAGAATCGCTTGAACCCAGCAGGCGGAGGTTGCAGTGAGCCAAGATCACACCACTGTACTCCAGCCAGGGCAACAGAGCAAGACTCCATCTCAAAAAAAAAAAAGGAAAAAATCCAAAGGCAAACTCTTAAAATCATACACTAAAGGTAAGTGCTGGAAGGTCGTTTTAATGTTTTGACAGTGTTTTGTTAGTGGAAGAATAATATTAGTACAGCCTCTTTAGAGGGAAATCTGGAAATAACTATATTTAAAGTGAAAGTATATTCTCTGTTTTATCAATTTCACTTTTAGGAATTGATCTGACAAACAACTGTACATATAGACAAAAGTCTACTGTGGCACCACTGATAACTGCAAATGATAGGAGATACCCTAAAACTCCGTTAATAGCAAATTTGCTAATTATACCATGGCACACCCATGCAATGGAATGTCACGCAGCCATTAAGACAGAATGCATTCTGACTGACACATGGTTCAACCTTGAAGACATTAATATGCTTATCAAAAGGATAAAAACTGTATGATTCCACTTATATGAGGTACTGTGATATGATGAAATATATACTTGGTTTTTGTCCCTGTTTCCTGGCATACAAATCCTAAATCCCTTGGAATTTCCTGTGTGACAGCATCTTTAGTTCTAATGATATGACTCTCAATGGGCTCCTAAGATAGCCTCAGAATGGAGACTAGTTGCCAGGGGAACAACCATGATATTAAAAGGTTGGAACTTTCAGTCCCATCCCCCGACCTTGGGGAGGGGAGAGATGCTGAAGGTTAAACTGATCACCGATGATTTAATCAATCATGCCTGCATAATGAGGCCTCCAAGAATCTGAAATGGACAGGGTTCAGAGGAGCTTCCAGATAGCTGAATATGTGGAGCTTCCTGGAGGGCGGCACATCTGGAGAGGGTATGGAAGCTTCCAACCCCTTCCCACATGCCTTGCCCTATACATCTCTTCCATTTGGCTGTTCATCTATATCCTTTATAACAGACCAACAAGCATAAGTGAAGTGTTTCCCTGAGTTCTGTGAGCCACTCGAGCAAACTAACTAAATCTGAGGCGGGGGTTGTGGGAACCCTGACTTACAGCTGGTTGGTGAGAAGCACAGGTCACAACCTGAGCTTGGGAGTGGCATCTGAAGTTGGGGTGGGGGGATCAGTCTTGTGGGACTGAGCCCTCATGGGATGTGACACCTTTTTTTTTTTTTTTTTTTTTTTGAGACGGAGTCGCGCTCTGTTGCCCAGTGGAGTGCAGTGGCGCGATCTTGGCTCACTGTAATCTCCGCCTCCCAGGTTCATCCCATTCTCCTGCCTCAGCCTCTCTAGTAGCTGGCACCTGCCACCACGCCCGGCTAATTTTTTTGTATTTTTTTTTTTTTAGTAGAGACGGGGTTTCACTGTGTTAGCAAGGATGGTCTCAATCTCCTGAACTTGTGATCCATTCTCCTAAGCCTCCCAAAGCGTTGGGATTATAGGTCCGCACCCAGCGGGATGTGACACCTTATCTCCAGGGAGACAGTGTCAGAATTGAATTCAATTAGAGGATACCCAGCTGGTATCCACCAGAAAACTGCCTGATGTATAGGGAAATAGCCCCAACACATATGGTGTCAGAAGTGAAATGTTGGAGCTGGACATGATGGCTCACATCACTCGGGAGGTTGAGGTGGGAGGATTGCTTGAGGCCAGGAGTTCAAGATCAGCCTGAACAACCGAGAGAGACCCTGTCCCTAAAACAAAACAAAAAAGAAGTGAAGTGTTGAATGACTCTGTGAGGGTAGACAGTAAAGAGTAGAAAAAACATTTTGGGTTTTTTCCTTATATCTCTTCAGAGGTACCTGAGAGTAGTCAAATTCATAGACAGAAGTAGAATGGTGGTTGCCAGGGACTAGAGGTAGTTACAGCATGGAGAGTTATTGTTTAATGGATATAGACTTTAAGGCAAAAAAGTTCTGGAGATAAACTACAGTACTGGTTACACAACAAGATGAGTGTACTAACTGTTCACTTAAAAATGCTGAAAATGGTAAATTTTGTGTTATATATATTTTATCACAATTAAGAAAAAAAGAACAAGACTTATCTCTATACATGAATTTGGAACTGGCTCCAAGATAATGTTAGGTGAACAAAGTACGGTGCAGAACAATATATATACTATGTTACCATTCTGTTTGAAAGGTGGGGAGAGGAAAAGGACTTAACCTAAATTACTTTGGTTATCTGACTAGATACTATAATGCTAAAGACAAAAAGAACTGTACACAAATATTATACTCTAGTACATTTGTTTTTTACAAGGCTATGGGCTAACAGTTCTAATATTAATAAATGACAAAATGAACTAATTCATGAAGGAGAAGGGACAACTCCTCTCTATAGAAGAATTCCAATTATTTAATAAGAAAAAAATGAGGGAAATGGAAAATTTGTCATTAGAATACCATCTTAATAATTGTTGTGGGCAAGATCCTCTGGTGGATACTAAAACTGATAGGTAAAAATCTGAGGATAGGATGTTTACATCGTCTCAAAATATCTGCCAAAATATTTTTAATTACAAAGGAAAAAATAATGACTTTACAGTGGAAAGACCCAGCAGACACCATCTCAACCAAATGATCAAGGTTAACATCAACAATGATAAGACAAATATATTCACTATACTGCTACATCTAAGATCTCCCAAAGTTTATTATAATCAATGTTAAGCCTTCAGCGGGAAGGAATGGTATTTCAGATACCAAAAATCAAGCATTCCACATTTTGCATCATTCTTTATTAAAGTTGAGTTCCAAATGGAATACAACTCTGAAGTACTCCAGTCCAAGTCAACCATTCTAAATGAAACATTTAGGGGGGAAGAAAAGATTTAAAACGACTTACTCGCAATCCACTCTCTGACTTAATATCCATGATAGTCAAAACCGTTTCATAAAGAATAGCATTTCCTACATTTTTACTAGTCTCAGTATTAGTGGCAACCTGAAAAGACATATTAAGGGCAGTACGTAAGTGATAAAAACAATGCTTCCAAAAAATATCCACAGGTAACAAGAGGCATTTTGTAATTACAGCTATGAATGAGGAAACACAAATAAAAACTGCTCCATATAACCATAATCATTCTACTCCCTGCGAAACTAAAATAAATATTTAAGTTTGGTCTACTCACCTGTGCTAATATATCATTCATAGCTTCACTTGAATCATCATCATTTCGTCCTAAAATTCTTAATAACCGCAAAATGCGTACCTAATGTGCAAAATATGAGAGGTGTCAACAAATTATGTCTCACACAAAGAAATCTCATCTTGGTATGAAATTCAAATGACTAAATGAAGTCTTAGAACTTCATTTGGAACCATTTATTCATATCAGAAATGGTCAAAAATCAAACAGAAGAATTGAAAACATTTTCTTTAGAGAAGCTATAAATGCTTCTACATCTAATAACGTTATTATAAGACAACCCACACTTCAGTACTCCACAGCTAAAGCATACTACCACATACCACAACCTGCAGAGCTATAGTAAATAATCCAAATAGTAAATGATTTTGACTATTAAAACTGTAATTTTAAGTGGGACACAGTGGCTCTTGCCTGTAATCCCAGTACCTTGAGAGGCTGAGGTGGACAGGTTGCGTGAGTCCAGGAGTTTGAGACCAGCCTGGGCAACATGACAAAACCCTGTCTCTACAAAATATACAAAATGAGCCAGGCACGGTGGCATGCACTTGAAATCCCAGTTACCTGGGAGGATCACTTGACCCTGGGAGGTCAAGGCTGCAGTGAGGCAAGATTGTGCCACTGCACTCCAGCCTAAGTGACAGAGCAAGACCTTGTCTCAAAAAAAAAAAAAAAAAAAAAAAAAAGAACAAACTTGTAATTGTATCCTCATAATCTAATACAGAATTGTGTCACTATTCATTAATATAATTAGTCAATTAACTACCAAATTTCTACTCAACACAAACTTAAGAGGAAGGAAATGGTTTACTTAAAAGATATTAAATTCATATAACATTTATTTAAAACATTATTTCAACCTCACCTGCAAAAAGGGGTCACTGATACCAGAAACATCATGTTCTGGTGAATATCCGGACATGATGAGGTTCTTTAAAATACGAACTAATTGGGGCACAAGCTGCAGAGAAAGATGCATCAAAAAACAGTGAATATTGAAGAATGTCTCATGAATAAGCAGGTCCTTTGGTTTAGAAAAAGGGTGTAAGGGTCCGAGTCCAAGCAAATTCTAGTGATTTAATATACTAGCATACTGTAGATGTTTGATAAACTTAGGAGTAAATTAGGCCAATATTCAAGAAGAAGTATGTATTTTATCTGGATAAAACCAAACCAGACTTTTTTATGCCAGAGTTATATGTGAAGATATTACAAATAATACTGGATCAGAAAGCCTATGGGAACCAGGTAAAACAGATGCCTGTGGGGCATACTGCATTTCTACTTCTGCAGAACTTGACATGCCTAGGTGGCAAAAACATGTTCAGTTTTCATCCATTCAAACATTTGCATATAACATGTCATCACACCAAAATACAACTGGTGATCTTATTCACATTATAGCTTTAGAACATACAACCTCAAATAGAGAAAAAAAACTCTTAAGATAGAAGAGTTATACCCTTTTCCAACAAACAACAGGGAATACCAAAGCTGACAACAGTAATACAGTAATCAAATGGAAAAGACACATGAAAAAATTACATCTTTCATCTTAAGAGATATCAAGGCCATGAATAATTTCCTCTTCCTATTCTTAACTCATATGATACAATTTTTTAAAATTTCAGGACTTATTTACATATACAGCTTTGTGGTCTGTTTTCTTATCTTTTCAATGAGACTATACATTCCTTATAATCAGGAATTTCCTTTCTGTCCTTCCTTTACTTTATCCATTAAGAGTCCTAACACATTGTAAAGGCAATTTTACTGTCAAGCCAAAGATGTTTTAAATATTGGCACTCATTTCATTTCTGTTGATCAATTACTTGATATTAAAACAAAAAGTTTGCCACAACAGGAACTCTTTACGTTTCCAACTAAAAACTCAATTTTTAGCTATATAAACAACTTTAAAGACCAAAAATTAAGTTAAAAAGTGTGCAAAGTGAACTGCATTGCATCTCTTTTGCAGGCAATTTTAGCTACAACTCTGCTGCAACTCAATTATTTTTTCTCACTGTATTTAGACTCTGTCCCTTCCCTACTCCTCAAGCCTAAAAGAGGATCAAGACTGAGATGAAAAGCCAAGCTATATCCAACGCATGCACTCAAAGCATTCAAAACATTAAGGCCACTTCTAAATACAAGAAAACACAGTATGTATGAATTTAAATAAGCTGAGCCATAACAGTTTGGAATTAACTCTTATAAGTCACCTAAACAAAGTCTAATTTGGACAACTCCAAATAAGACAAATCTAAGCCATGGAGATCTGTAAATTCATTACATCTGTCAACTATGGGCAAAGTTATATTAGAGATAGTAATATACCTTTTAAAACCACTTTAAATCAATATTTTTATAATAAAATGAAGACCAAGTAGTTACCAAGCTTATTTTGCACACTTCCCAATGGTCTGCTTTTTTGTACTACATATAACCCAAGTTATTTTTTATCTGGTTTATTTCTTGGAAAAGTCATTTTTCCTTGGGCTACTAAATTCAGAAATTGTTTTATCCACTGCCAAAAGGCCAGCACATCACATAAGATTACCCTGGGACACAGAGCACAAATGTCTGAATGTTCAGCATACAATTCTTGGAACCCAGTTTCATTTTTCAGACAAAAATGCAAGTTATTAAAACTGACGACAGGACAAACAAAATAAGATGACATAGGGGAAGGCTGCAGCCATGAAAATCAGTTGGTGCCCACTACTCTACCTCAAAATCCTTTTAATATTTCAAAACTTCTGTGTAAGAGTAAGTACAGGTAAGGGAGAAATAAAAGCTCTAAGTCTGAACTGAAAGCTCAGCAGTACATACAGAGCTTTTTAAAGTATGAGGTTACCCACATACCGTTCTAAAATATCTACTTCAAAAAGCAGTAGCATTTTGTGTCAAAGCTCCAGACTGATCTGGAATTGCCATCACCAAAGTCACTGGAAAACTGCTCAAAGTTTCTCAAGTAAAGATAAAGAAAAGGCAGAGAAGAAGGTTTACAATTCAGGAAAGGCTGCAACTGAAATCCAAGGCTGACTTTGGAGTCAGGAGTTTAAGTGACAAAACAAAAACTAGACTAGGAAGTTAGCCAAAAATGCTAGAACAATAACTCACAGTATTAAGCACAGCTTCAGCATTAGTATATTTTAAAAGCCACATTTGTGGATGGATACACAAAAGCTACTAAGGACCTAATGCCAGCATGCACCATCTAAAAGAGGGTTAATTCTTACCTTTTCATTCTAACATACAGCAGGATTCCAAACAGACAACAGGAACAAAACATACAAAGCAAGCATTAGGGACAGATACGGGTCTCATACTATATTACAATAATTTAATCAAGACATGAACATCTAAGGGAAAAAAAGCCAAAAAAGAACTCCTGTTAGAGCCTTACTAGATCTAAAGTACAAAGCGAGTCCTATTTATGGAATGACCAGCATCCTATAAAAGAAGTTCAATGCATGTAACTACCCAAAGAACAGTCTTCCTCTGAGTGCTCCTTACTACTGTCTTCTAAAATTAAGTGGAGAAATAGAAATGTCCACTTTAAAATACTAGTTAAAAAAAAAAAAAATAGGCCGGGCACACTGGCTCACGCCTGTAATCTCAGCACTTTGGGAGGCTGAGGCAGGTGGATCACCTGAGGTCAAGAGTTCGAAACCAGCCTGGCTAACATGGTGAAACCCCGTCTCTACTAAAAATACAAAACAAAATTAGCTGGGCGTGGTGGTGGGCATCTGTAGTCCCAGCTACTCGGGAGGCTGAGGGAGGAGAATCACTTGAACCCAGGAGGCAGAGGTTGCAGTGAGCCGAGATTGCACCACTGCACCCCAGCCTTGGTGACGCAGCGAGACTGCCTCAAAAAAAAAAAAAAAAAAAAGAGGGAGAGAGAGAAGGGGGTACTTAAGATAGCTAGGACTTCCATCACAGGAGTCAATGGCCTAAAATGAACAGTAGGGGAAAAGCAATAAAAAAATTTTGAGTTTTAACCTTAAAAAAATAGAAAAGAAATTCCTGTCTTTAAAAAAAAACAAAACAAAACAGGCCAGGAGCAGTGGCTCACACCTGTAATCCCAGCACTTTGGGAGGCTGAGGCAGGCTGATCACCTGAGGTCAGGAGTTCAAGACCAGCCTGGCCAACATGGTGAAACCCCACCTCTCCTAAAAATACAAAAATTAGATGGGCACGGTGGCGCATGCCTGTAATCTCAGCTACACGGGAGGCTGAGACAGGAGAATCGCTTGAACCCAGGAGGCGGAGGGTGCAGTGAGCCGAGATCGTGCCACTGTACTCCAGCCTGGGGAGTAAGAGCAAAACTCCGTCTCAAAAAAACAAAAACAAAAACAAAAACACACATACACACAAAACTCCTAGTTTTAATTTGACCTCAGATTATGTTTCCTGACTCAAATGTGAAAACAGCAGATAAAACACGCGAGATTCGTGTCTCTGCCAACAATGAGAGAAAACTTCTATCATGAAAAGAAAAACACAATACTAGTGCCAGCTCTTACTTATATGCCTAAATCTGGCTTCCAGCCCAACTGCACAGCAGGGCTAGTTAAAACCCTTATTCAGATTCATAGCTTGCTTTCAAAAAAATAAATAAGTAAGAAAATCATGTACTTTTCAGGAAAATCATTTTTCAATCAAGAAAGGCTCAGGCATAGAGAATGGCACCTACCTTTCTGAAATGCGCAAGCATGTCTGGGCTTCGCTCACACATTTCTGTGAGGAGGACTACAGATGTGTGGAGGACACCTGAAAGAAAAGATCAAAGAAAAACTAAAAATGAGGCCTATTATTCAATTTTATAGAACAGGGCTTTGAGTTCCTGAAGGTCAATTCCAAAAGGATAGTTGCTACTTTTGCTTTTTAATCCCCTAAAGAATCTAAGCATTGAAGTGAATACAAAGGAGGAACTTAATAGATGCCTGATTTAAAACTGGCCAAGTCAGTAAAATCCGAATGTTTTCAATAATTATGTGACCAAAATAATTATTAAAAAGTGACGACCAATACATGTGTCTCTCCATCTGATAATATCCATAAAAACATACAATGTAAGCTAGGTATCATCTGTTCTATACTTAATCAGCTATTATCTGAGTTCTAACAGATAATTCAAGAGGCAAAAATCTTAGTAAGATTTTAAATTTCCAGATAAAACGTATCAAAACTCTGAGATTAACTGTGGATGACAAAGTAAATTTACTTACTCCAGAGTCAGTAAAAACAATCTCACAATGCTTTTCTTTTCACTAAGTAATAAATATGTGCTCTAAGTAATTCAGTTGTTCAACAAGTATATTTGGAGCATTCTGGGCACAGCACTGAATTTGTCAAAGTAAATATACCACACAATTTTTTCTCTGAGCATTTAAGACACATGAATTTTCTCTATTCAAAAACTTATTTCACTGACTTCAAATAAGAATAAAATGTTTGGGGAAAAGAACAGCCCCATTCCATTTAACTCCTCTGTTTTATATAAAGATTCTGAGTACCTAATACAAGCTTCCATCAGAAATAACCCAAAAGAATTTTCACAATTTTTGAGTCAGGCAGGGTCTGGCTCTGTAGCCCAGGCAAGAGTGCAGTGGTACAATCTTGGCTCACTGCAACTTCTGCCTCCCAGGCACAAGCCATCCTCACACTTCAGCCTCCTAAGTAGCTGGGACCACAGGCATGTGCCACCACATCCAGCTAATTTTCGTATTTTTTGCAGAGATGGGTTCTGACTTTGTTGCCCAGGCTGGTCCTGAGCTCAAGTGATCTGCCCACCTTGGCCTCCCAAACTGCTGGGATTACAGGCATGAACTACTACGCCCAGACGCACAAATCTTACACTCCTACCACATGATAATGAAATTTTTTCTTTTACTGTAAAATAGGCAAGAAATCAAAGGATTTTACACATGAAAATTATGGGTAGGCTCATTTATATATTACACTAGATATTAATAACTTAATATTTTTAATATAGTAAAAGAGGATCAGAGATGAAAGATAAGTTTACTATGAATCAATCTCTAATATAAAACTAGGATATGTGAGTAGAAAGGTTTGTCAGACCAGACACCTGGAAAAGTGTCTAAGGCACAGCAGAAAGGTGACTCCACTATACTGAGAGACACAGGACTAACACAGCCTCAAGCCTTTTCTCTTTCCCTTTCTCCCTCAATACTTCATGAACGCATCCAAATTACATTACCATGGTTCTTCTCATTCAATAAATTTTTTGTTGCTGGTAAAAACATCTCCATAAGTTCAGGAACTTTCCTGATGACATGAACAGCACATAGTGCTGCCTATAAAAAAAACAATAAAAGAACAAAAGGTTTATTTCAATTATGCCAGGGCAACCAATCTTACAAAAAAACCACCAACACAAAAATCTCACCAACTTGTTCATCCACTAGAAAAATAAAGAAGAAGAGGTTAGATATTAGATTTACAGCTGGTCACGGTGATGGCCCACTCCTATAATTCCAGCACTTTGGGAGCCCAAGGCAGGAGAATCACTTGAGCCCAGGAGTTTAAGAACAGCCTGGGCAACACATTAAGAACCTGCCTCTATTTTTAAAAAAATTAAGAGGAGGCCAGGCATGGTGGCTCACACCTGTAATCCCAGCACTGTGGGAGGCCGGGGCGGACGGATCACAAGGTAAAGGAGATCGAGACCATCCTGGCTGACACGGTGAAACCCCATCTCTACTAAAAATAAAATTAAAAATCCTTGCTGGGCATGGTGGCATGTACCTGTACTCCAGCTGCTGGGGAGGCTGAAGCAGGAGAATGGTGTGAACCCAGGAGGCGGAGCTTGCAGTGAGCCAAGATCGCGCCACTGCACTCCAGCCTGGGCAACAGAGAGAGGCTCCGTCTCAAAAAAAAAAAAAAAATTAAGAGGAGAGAAAAGTATTTATTAACTGGTTGGGGATTTCCAGTTTATACTATTATATTAAAGAGATCTTCTAGCTCACCTCTCCCTTTTGCCTAGACAAGTAGGCAAAAACTTTCTACATTAGACTATATATGATTAATATGAATTTATCAAACAAGTTAAACATAACTTATGTGGAGTTTTGAGGAAGTAAAAATAGATAAGGATCTCAATCTGTGATAATCATACCTCTGAGTGAGATGACTAACAGGCTAAAAAACATTACACAACTGAAAGATATATACTGTAAATGCTATAAATCTACTGTTATGTTTAATAATATCTATGTGGCCCTCAAATGACTCTGCAGACATCAAGAAAATCATGTGAAAAATACTTAGTCTCTACTAAAGATGGTCTTACTAGCTTGTTCACTGGAAAATAAAAGTACATTTAAACACTGATTTTGCATATTCCGCAAAGTAACTATAACTACTAAATGTTTGAGTCAAATACCATAAAAGTTAGATGTATTAACAAAAAAAATTTCTACTAATTCCACCCATGTTATATTTGGGAGGAAAAAAATATATTTTTTCTAACCTGAAGGTACGTTTCATTTTCATATGATAATGAGTTTTCTGAACAAGAGTAGCTCACATATTCTTTAAGAAAAAGGACCAGCTTACAAATTAAAAAAATAATTTAACTTTGTTTGCAGCCATCATTAACTGCATATCATCCTGGGAAATGGCTTGGCCCTTTCAATGCCTCTTTCCCACACCATTAATAGAGAGGCACAGTAAATGCCAAACGGATCACAGTTTATGTTCATTTCTTGGACTTCTAAATTCCATACACTTCATTTTCAAAGGTTGTAGGGTTCAAGCAATTTTTAAAAACTCAATAAAATGTTTATATCAACAAATAAAATCAGATAGAAGAATAATTCTCTTCTATTACTAATTCATTCGGAAAGTGGGTTCTACATCACTCCCTAATAATTATCTAGGTACCAACGGAACTGCCCTTCCAGAGATACAAAGGCACTAATACAAAGATATGGGCACTAATTATTAGGACAAAAGTAAATTCATAAAAATCTGTTCATAATCACCTTGTTGTAATACTGTTTAGAATCAGATAACTTAGGAATTTGGTATGCCACCTAGGATATATCCAGTGACATTTGTTTGTTTATAAATCATTTCCTTAAAAAAAGAGGAATTAAGGTTAATACAAAATCATGTAAAATAAATTTACTGCACAGAAAAAATGACATTATCATCAGATCTTTCAAAAATTGGTAATCTGCCTTCTGATCTCCATAATACTCCCTAATCCAAACAGACATTTGGTTCATTAAAAGTTACCTTTTTTCTTAAGTAAGAGTTGGAGGTTTTCAGGAGCTTCTCTACCTCTCCTGCAAGATCTCTGCACATCTCTGAGGAGCCCATGCAGCCGAGGGTACAAAGTGCTAACCCCTGGACGAATTGCGTGCTATGATTAAGATCACTGCAAAAGAAAAGAAGAAGGTAGGAACAAGCATGCTCTGCCTGGTGCTCCCCAAGAAGCAGCTTCACAATTTCAAACTAGTGCAGAATAACTCAAGATTTCTCCAATCAACAAAAACAATTAATAAAATTATTTATTGTAGAAAATGTTTATCCCAACTTTATTACATATTATTAATACAGAAAACAGACTGACCAGGCTTACAAGCCAATGTTTTCAGGTACCAAAGCAGTAGAAGTTGAAAAACATATTATCTACTGGATGTCAAAGACACACACTTTAGAAAACTCAGCAAACTTGGTGGGTGGTGGGGGGGAGCTCACACCTATAATCCTAGCACTTTGGGAGGCCAAGGCAGGCGGATAACCTGAAGTCAAGAGTTCGAGACCAGCCTGGCCAACATGGTGAAACCTCATCTCCACTAAAACTGTAAAAATTGGCTAAGCGTGGTGGCGGGCACCTATAATCCCAACTACTCGGGAGGCTGAGTAGCTACCCAGGTTCAAGAGATTCTTCTGCCTCAGCCTCCCGAGTAGCTGGGACTACAGGAGCGTGCCACTACATCCAGTTAGTTTTGTATTTTGTATTTTTAGTAGAGACAGGGTTTCACCACATTGGCCAGGCTGGTCTTGAACTCCTGACCTCGTGATCTGCCCGTCTCGGCCTCCCAAAGTGCTGGGATTACAGGCATGAGCCACCGCACCCAGCCTCCTACACAAATTTTAACCCTTTGCTTAACCTCTTTACATATAAACTACTGAACTAAAAGCAATTCAAATATACTCTGGAAAGTAAATATAAACTCAGTAAATAGAAGTTCTTGATATTATATTACAAAAAAGACTTAAAAGAACAAAGTAGGTCAGGCGCAGTGGCTCAAGCCTGTAATCCTAGTACTTTGGGAAGCCGAGGCGGGTGGATAATCTGAGGTGAGGAGTTCAAGACCAGCCTGGCCAACATGGCAAAACCCCGTCTCTACTAAAAATACAAAAATTAGCCAGGCGTGGTGGCAGGCACCTATAATCCCAGCTACTCAGGAGGCTGAGGCAGGAGAATCACTTCCCGGGTCGGAGCGGGGAGCGGGAGAGGGTGGTGGCAGCAGAGGAGGATGCAGTGGGCCAAGATCACACCACTTCACTCCAGCCTGGGTAAGCCACTTCACTCCAGCCTGGGCAAAAGAGCGAGACTCCATCTCAAAGAAAATACAAAAAAGAACAAAGTATTTAATAGTTGTTAGAAGAAAGAAAAGTAAGACTTACTTCTTGATACAGTTGGTCATGAGAAGATGGACATCTTGTCTTTCATCTAACAGCAGCATTGCCCCTAAATAGCCAATGCGTTTGTCTGTAAATTTTTGAGAGGCAATAAGCTTGAGGCACTCCAACTGCAAAAAAGGAAAAAAAAAAAAAAAAGAAATTAAAAACTTGCTACCATAATCTAGAAAAGCAATGTTTTTAACCCAGAGTCCCCAGTTGGCTAAAGTACAAACGTGTTTCATCAAACTACCTAACTCTTTTCTTTTTTTTGAGATGGAGTTTCACTCTGGTTGCCCAGGCCGGAGTGCAATGGTGCGATCTCAGCTCACTGCAACCTCAGCCTCCCAGGTTCAAGCCATTCTCCTGCCTCAGCCTCCCGAGTAGCTGGGATTACAGGAATTAGCCACCACACCTGGCTAATTTTTCTATGTTTAGCAGAGACAGGGTTTCACCATGTTGGTCAGGCTGGTCTTGAACACCTGAGCTCTGCTGATCCACCTGCCTCGGCCTCCCAAAGTGCCGGGATTACAGGCGTGAGCCACCATGCCTGCGCCTGGCTTTTTCTTTTTCTTTTTTTTTTTTTTTTTTGAGACAGGGTTTTGCTCTTGTAGCCCAGGCTAGAGTGCAATGGTGCGATCCCAGTTCACTGCAACCTCCACCTCCTGGGTTCAAGCGATTCTCCTGCCTCAGCCTCCCAAGTAGCTGGGACTACAGGCCTTCACCACCACACCCAGGTAATTTTTCTTTTTGTATTTTTAGAACAGACAGGGTTTCAACATGTTGGCCAGGCTGGTCACGAACTGCTGACCACAGATGATCCGTCCGCCTCAGCCTCCCAAAGTGCTGGGATTACAGGGATGAGCCACCATGCCCGGCCAAACTACCTACATCTTTTTAGAAGGCAAAGATTTAAGACCTTTGCATATCTTAATAGAAATCAAGTTCAAGAACAGATCATTTTAGCAAAGCCCCATGATACTTGCCATTCAAATAATCTGTTTTACATTAGTTTTGCAGATTCAAACAAACATAAACTAGAAGTATTGTAATAAGAGATTAACAAATCAAATTCTTAATCTCCAAGTTACATTAAATGAGCACCTAACGTGTGTTTAAGCTATGGTTCCATTTTGGGAATTAAAAAACTTAGTAACTGGAAATACACCAACCCATTCTAACCATAAGGAATGTATAATTAATTTTAAAAAAGAGAGGCAATAACTAAGTTTAATATAATGTGGAAAGTATGTGAATCAAGTACATTTAGAGCTTGATCCAAGTACTATGGGAGAGGGCAAGGGTTTAGGAATCTAATCCAGAAAAAACAAAAAACAGGAAAACTCAGTAGTGGAATTAAGCTAAAATGATTTACATGATTTCTTCTTTACATCATTGATAGAAATAGCTTCTTACGGCTCAAGAGATCTTGTAAATTAGTTTGTCCCTCTACCTGGCCTTTCTTGAAACACCTTCAAAATCACTGACATACTTTATCACTCCATCTTGACAAACATGGAAAAGGCCAAAATATTACCTCTACAGCAGTATGCAAAGGGCGAACACAAGACAGACTAACAAGGAAGAGTTTTAAAAACCATGATCCCCTTTAGAATCATACATCCCAAGGAAAGGGGCTCAAATGGAGACCTGTGTAACAGGAAGTTAAAATCACGTGAGACTACTTTTCATTACGAATTTATCTACTAAATTCAAAAGTGAAATTGAGGAAAGTAAAACAGTTCCACAGAGTTGTTTCAAGCTATTTAAAAATTGCTTTCTCAATGTACCTGCATTAAAAACATCTAAAGTTAGCTGAATACTATCACGAGCATTTCAAAGAAGTCTCCAAGGAAAATAACCAGGATCAAAAAGGAAAACATAAATGCCTTGTGAAATTGAAAAGATTATGTAAGTAACAAACCTTCCCTTTCTTCTTCACGTTCAATTAAAATTTAAAAAGCAATTTCTGAAACAGAAGTTGATGAAAGTCATCTTTACAATGTAAACAGAAAATTTACTAAGGTGAATGAGAAAATCAGAAGCTAAAATATTATCAAACAAATCTTACTCTTTTTCAAACTGGTTTTTCAAGCTTCTCATTTCATAATTCTATAAATATTTTAGTAGTGAAAGCAAATGTTCCAAGAATCAGATATCAGAATTTTCATCATACTCATTCAATCCTACTTCTGACAAACCCTAAGCATTGCACAAATGAATTATCCAAAAACATTTTATTAGGAATAGGACATACTCTTAGGCATTAATACTACTTTGTGGTTTTAGGGTCAAGTGTTTTTTTGTTTGTTTGTTTGTTTTTTAAGGATGACCGTTTCTTTATTAAACTATACAAAAAAGGCAGCTGGTAGCAGTGGCTCATGCCTGTAATGCCAGCACTTTGGGAGGCCGAGGCGGGTGGATGACCTGAGATTAGGAGTTCGAGCCCAGCCTGGCCAACGTGGTGAAACCCTGTTTCTACTAAAAATACAAAAATCAGCCAGGTGTGGTGGTGGGTGCCTGTAATCCCAGCTACTTGGGAGGCTGAGGCAGGAGAATCTTTTGAAATTGGAAGGCAGAGGTTGAAGTGAGCTGAGATCGTGCCACTGTACTCCAGTCTAGGCAGAAGAGCCAAACTCTGTTTATAATTTTAAAAAAAACTAGGCCAGGCGCGGCGGCTCAAGCCTGTAATCCCAGCACTTTGGGAGGCCGAGACGGGTGGATCACGAGGTCAGGAGATCGAGACCATCCTGGCTAACATGGTGAAACCCCGTCTCTACTAAAAAAATACAAAAAACTAGCCGGGCGAGGTGGCGGGCGCCTGTAGTCCCAGCTACTCGGGAGGCTGAGGCAGGAGAATGGTGTAAACCCGGGAGGCGGAGCTTGCAGTGAGCTGAGATCTGGCCACTGCACTCCAGCCTGGGCGACAGAGCGAGACTCCGTCTAAAAAAAAAAAAAAAAAAAAAAAACTATACAAGAAAGGGAGGGGAGGGGGGCAGCTGTGGGGTTTGGTCCCACCCCCAGACTGGTGCTGTCTGAAAGGAGGGAATCTGAGGGAGATCCCAGGCAGCTGATAGGGATGGGGCAGGACATGAGGCTAGGGATGCAGAGGTTAGGCAGGAGGGAGGCAAGAAGAAAACAAAGAGACAGGAGCAACTGGGGCCAGCTGGGGAGCTCAGATGGAGCAGGTGAGGAGGTGGAACAATGGCAGAGTGAGGATGGAGGGGTCAGTGTCTGGAGAGGTGGAAATGAGAAAGCTGGGTAGAAAGAAGAGGGTGGGGGCTCTGGTGCAGGGCCCCGAGCAGGGAGCCAGGTGAAGAGTGGCTGGACTTGTCTGCTCCCACCCAACCTCCAGGCCCAGAGAGGCCTCCCATCCCCAGCCTGTTGGCAGGGGCGCATGCCAATGCCCCATTCTGTCTTCTGCTACTATGGATCCAGTTCATCCTCTTCTTCAGCAGCTCTCTTCAGCTCGGGCCCTTCATCATCATCATCTTCCTCTTTGGGCCCATTCTCCTCTTCCTCCACCACTTCCTTCTTTCACTCTTTCTGGCTTGCCTTCTCCTCCACCTTCTCCTTCACGTCCTTGGTGCCCAATTCAGCCACTGCCTCCACACTTTTCTCCAACATGGTGTTGGGACTGGGGCTGGCAGGGAGTTAGGGTCCCAGGACCAAGACAGAGGGGCCCTGGACAGTGGAGGGTGACTGAGGCTGGAACCTGGCATTGTGGCAGCAGCAGCAGTGGCTGCTCAGTCGGGTAAAGTTTTAAGATAGACACACTAAGTCATCAGTGACTGATGAATACAAGCTGTTGTTTTTTGTGACATTTGTTTAAGACATACCTAAACTTTGCACCCTCTCTCTGTGTGCAGCAGTCATAGAGAAGAGGGGGAAACACTAAACAACCAACCAAAAAAACAAGCAAAAAAACAAAATAAAAACCCTTACCTAAAACCTAAACTGCAAAAAGAAAAACTAAAAGTTAAAGGGGCAAGCAATATTTCAATAGTCCCCCCATTTATACAGGGACTCTGCTTCAAAAACAAGCATTTGCTTTTTGAAGGTGACAAATCTAAGGGAAAACGTAAGGTTATATGACTGGAAATAGCATCTGATATATACACTCCAGTGATGGATTAACTCTGATCACACTTTATACTTAAGTGGCCAGCAACAGTGCTGAGAATATACCATGTTTAATCTTTAAGAATGTTATCAAGGCCGGGCACAGTGGCTCACACCACACACTTTGGGAGGCCAAGGCGGGTGGATTGCCTGAGCTCAGGAGTTCTAGACCAGCCTGGGCAACACGGTGAAACCTTGTCTCTACTAAAATACAAAAAATTAGCCAGGCGTGGCGGTATGCGCCTGTAATTCCAGCTACCTGGGAGGCTGAGGAAGGAGAATCACTTGAAACCGGGAGGCAGAGGTTGCAGTGAGCTGAGATCGTGCCACTGCCCTCCAGCCAGGGCAACAAAGCGAGACTCCGTCTCAAAAAAATGTTATCAGTTTTCAAATGTTGAAAAAGAAAGATAAAGGTTAGGGGAAAAAAGTACAAAGGGGGAGATGCACACAAAAGGAGGGCATCCATTTTTCCACAGCAATCTCCAAATCTCCAAAAGCAAAACTCCACACTGTTGCATGAGTTAAAGAACAGAAGGAAAAAAGTAATCCATTACATGCATCTGCCCCTTAGGTAACAATCTCAAATATTTCAGTGGAGTACTACTACTCCACTTAAAGCTACTTGAAAAACCCACCTGAAACATTTCTAACCACAACTGTAGCAGACACTTTAAGACCAGAGTAAACAGTCCAGCTTTTATATCCACACTCCACACAATTAACGGAAAACTTTTACTTCACAGCAGAAGCATTCTAGTCAGAGATTAGCAACAAGCCTAAGAGACTGAAGTTTTCAGCTCCCTTTGTAACAAATATAGTGCCTGAAGAAGTGGTTCCCAAACTTAACTGGTCAGAACAGGTAGGAGAGTTTTGAAAACTATGGGTCACCGCCCCCACCCCACCCCTGCCGATATTATGATGGAGTAAATTTGATGTAGACATCAACAATTTAATTTTTACAAAATTTTTCTAGATGACTCTCTTTTTTGGGGGGTAGGAGGGACAGTCTCACTCTGTCACCCAGGCTGGAGTGCAGTGGTGCTATCTCAGCTCAATGCAACCTCCTCTGACTCTCACGTTCAAGCAGTTCTCATGCCTCAACCTCCCAGGTAGCTGGGACTACAGATGCGTGCCACCAACCCCAGCTAATTTTTGTGTTTTTATTATTGATGGGGTTTTGCCATGTTAACCAGGCTGGTCTCAAACTCCTGGCTTCAAGTGATCCGCCCACCTCGGCCTCCCAAAGTGCTAGGATTATAGGCATGAGCCACCATACCCAATCTATTTCTTTTTAATATTCAGAAATAACTGCCTGGTTTATACACACACACCTAAAATCATCATTTTTGAAAAGCAAGCTTATTATAGCTGCACTACCACTATGTAGGCCTGGCAACATAAAATCTATATAGAGCAGAGTCTGCGTTTTCATTCTTCTGACAAAAAAACAAAAAAACAAAAACCTGACATTCCTAGTGAGTCCAATTTTTTCTTTTGAGAAAATGATGAAATATTCCACTCAAAATACATAAAACTCACTTAACAGTCACTGACCCACCAAGCGGCTTTATCAAATCTTAACATTTCACCCTATTTATTTTAAAGTTTTTAACATTGCAGATTCAACTGAAGCCCTCTGTGTACTGGGCCTCAATCTCATTTCTCCATCCCAGAAGTAATCAAAACCCCAAACTGCTGCTCATGACTGCCATGCCATATACTCTTACTGCACATGGAGAGACAGGTGGTTTTAAATGTTTTAAACTTTAAACAAATATCAAACTGTATTCCTGCTCTTTTCGCTCAACAGCTTTGAGTATTACTCACATCAAGACAAGATGTTCCAATTCAGTTAAAACTCATTGCTACATAGTATCCCACTTTTGAATATCAACTTACCTATTATCTGAGGACAAAGAGATTGTTTGCAATGTTTTACTATTAGAAACACTGCTGAAATGAATACTCTTATACATACATGTCTTTGTATACTGGACAATTTATCCACCTGGGGGGTAGTACCCCAGCATAGTACCAGCTTAAGTACTTTTTGTATACTGGACAGTTTATCTGGGTTATATACCTAAGGAGGCTTGATCAAATTCAGATTTTTCAGGTTTTGCTTTGTTCTGTTGTGATCTCATTTTGCAAATATGCACCACTTAGAGCCACTGGTATGAACTTTCATCAGGAGGCATATAATTATTTCTGGTAGTTGTCTCTCTTTTGTGACTTTAGCAGCACTGATGATCATCATGGGTTGCAAAATCATTATATTCGAATTCTTCTCTTAATTTATTAGTTGGACTATAGCTCTAAGAAGAAACTTCTCTATATAGAAGAAAGGCCATACTATTGCTAAGGAAAGGTAATATAAATGTTTATTTCAATCAATTACAATTATTATCCTTCTTTTTATTGACAGAGTCTCACTGCCAACCAGGACGAAGTACAGTGGTGCGATCTTGCCTCACTACAAACTCCGCCTCCCAGGTACAAGCAATTCTCAAGTCTCAGCCTCCAGAATACCTGGGATTACAGTTATCTGCCACCATGCCTGATTAATTTTTGTATTTTTAGTAGAGATGGCGTTTCACCATGTCGGTCAGGCTGGTCTCGAACTCCTGAGCTCAAGCAATCTGCCCGCCTCAGCCTCATAAAAGACTGAGATTACAGGTGTTAGTCACCGCACCCCGCCTACCATCATTATTCTTTTTTTTTTTTTTTTTTTTTTTTTTGAGATGGAGTCTCACTCTGTTGCCCAAGCTGGAGTGCAGTGGCGCAGTCTCAGCTCACTGCAACCTCCTCCACCTCCCGGATTCAAGCGATTCTCCTGCCTCAGCCTCCTGAGTAGCTGGGATTAACAGGCACCTGCCACCACGCCCGGTTAATTTTTATATTTTTTGTATTTTTAGTAGAGGCGGGGTTTCACCATGTTGGCCAGGATGTTATCGAACTCCTGACCTTGTGATCTGCCCGCCTCGGCCTCCCAAACTGCTGGGATTACAGGCATGAGCCATCATGCTCAGGTGATTATTCTTCTTACTAATGTTCAAAGTATCTCTTTTGGGGGTATGACAGCCTCTTCTGGTGACTACTGAAACCTTCTGACATGATCTTTGCAGTCTTCCCTGCTTTCTGGCATAGTAACATCGTTATTTTGTACATTTTCTTACCCTGGATTTGGGATCAGCCATCTTTCAAATGGGCTGAAAGTAGTATTTGGAGACCACAATCTAGGCTTAAGGATAGCTCATTGCTATGGGTCTGGTCATTAATTCTGAGGCTTTTCAAGGCATAGTACCAGTTTAAGCACTTTTTTTTAAGAAAAAATTCCTTAATGTGAAAAAGCGTGTCTACTAAACCCTATATGAATTACCCACATATTACTGTAGAGCATTTGTTTACAGCTTTAACAAGAGTGGCTATTATCATCACTTATTTGCAATAATGTACTACCTGTACACTGTAATAAGAAAATAAGAAAATGTATAAGGATGTCAAAGGAAAAAAACAGAACTGCCATTGTTTGCAGACAATAGTAGTACTGACTACATGGAAACAATGACGTCTACAGAGACTCTTAGAACCAAGTTCAATAATGTGGCAAAGTAGATAAATATTTTTAAAAATCAATTGTATCACTATAGATCTAAAACATAATTATGTAAAATTTTATTTATTTATTTATTTATTTATTTATTTTGAGACGGAGTCTCGCTCTGTCACCCAGGCTGGAGTACAGTGGCCAGATCTGGGCTCACTGCAAGCTCCGCCTCCTGAGTTCACACCATTCTCCTGCCTCAGCCTCCCTAGTAGCTGGGACTACAGGCGCCCGCCACCTCGCCCAGCTAGTTTTTTGTATTTTTTTTCGGTAGAGACGGGGTTTCACCGTGTTAGCCAGGATGGTCTCGATCTCCTGACCTTGTGATCCACCCTTCTCGGCCTCCCAAAGTGCTGGAATTACAGGCTTGAGTCACCAAGCCCGGCCTTAAAATTTTAAAGGATACTATTTGCAACAGAAACAAGAGCTCTTAAGAACCTACAAATATATTTCTCCAAAGATGTGTAAGACCTAAAAATCCTGTGTTTTAAGGGAAATTTTTAAAAAATTTTTTTAAAGATGTATAAGAATTTATGGAGAACACTGCAAAATTTAGAGAATCTAAAGAAGTGCAGTCCTATGCTACACAGATGGAAGGGAAGAATATCCTACACAGGTAATTGGGTATAGCAAGCAAGGTTGGAACTGGGGAAAAACAGAATCAGGCCCAGCCTAGAAGCAGCATACTACTGACATGTGGAAACGTAGATTTCCATCTCACAAATGTTATTATTTTTATAAGAGAAATTAGGAATCCAGATTTCTATGGAAATTCTTTTTTGTTTTTACATACTAGCAGAAACCATTTTAAATACCATACAGGACAAAGAAAGAACACATCTGTGGAAGAATCTGGCCCCGAGCCACCAGTTTTCTACTCCTGCAATCTACCTACTTCTTTAGATAATTCATTAATATTTCTGGGTTGTGCTTAACCCACACACGGAAAAAGGTTACACACAGTACAGGAAATCTATGACCACTTTTGTTATAAAAATGCTGAGGATACTATCTCTTACATTATTAAGAGACTCCTAGACCAAAGGTCCATATAAAAAAATCTCTTAGAATTCAGTGCTTCAAAAAACATTGCTGTCCTTTAGGAAATGGTAAAACGCATAACGTTTGAGGCTTTCTATATACAAAATATGTGTCTAACACTTACTATCTTACTCTTCATAACAACACTATAAAGTAGGCATTAAGACTGTCCCCATTTTACAGATGAGGAAACTGAAACACAGAAAGGTTAAAAATCGTGCTCAAAGCCAGAAGTCACATCCAGGCAGTCTGGTTCTCTGCAGTTTCGTCCTTCCATCTTGGCAATAACAACGACCTAACAGGTGACTGTCTCTTTTCTTGCCCTAGCTGTCACGCCAACAGCAACTACACAGGCCTTATGCTCTAAATGCTTCCTTTTTCCAACTTTCAATTTCTACTATTTTTTTCTCTTTAATGTAGATGCTGGTAGTTTATGCCATCTCAAATCCTTTGTACAGCAAGGAAGGGCAAAGTTTTTGTTTTTGTTTTTGTTTTTTTTGAGACAGAGTCTTGCTCTGTCACCTAGACTGGAATACAATGGTATGATCTTGGCTCACTGCAACCTCCACCTTCCAGGTTCAAGCAATTCTCCTGCCTCAGCCTCCCGAGTAGCTGGGATTACAGGCGCCCACCACCACGCCTGGCTAATTTTTGTATTTTTAGTAGAGATGGAGTTTCCCCATGTTGGCCAGGATGGTATCAAACTCCTGACTTCAGGTGATCCCCCCACCTTGGCCTCCCAAAGTGCCGGGATTACAGGCATACGTTACTGTGTCCATCCTACCCTACCCCTTAAGTTTTACTGTAAAACTTAAGACTTATAAAATATAGCTACTAGAAATTTTTAAATTTCTAATGTGGCTTATATTTTATTTCTATCAGCATCATATTAGATACTGCAGTAAAAAGTTTTTAAAAAGGTAAAATTAGTTTTAATAATATTCTTTAATCAATATATCTAAAATATCATTTCATCATATGATTAACACAAAAATTATAATTAGGTATTTTACACTTGCTTTTCCACTAAAGTTTCAATAAAAGTATGTACTTTACACTTACAGCACATCTCAATTTGTACATTTTCATCAGAAATAGCTGAACTAAAAAGAAAAAAAAGAAATAGCTGAACTGTATTTAGAGTTCATAAAATTTACTATTTATAAAGTAGACTCACATACCCAGGTTGTTTAAAACATATTTAAAAGTCTTCCAATAATAACTAGGCTAGGGGCCGGGCGCGGTGGCTCATGCCTGTAAGCCCTGCACTTTTGGAGGCCGAGGCGGGCGGATCACGAAATCACGAAATCTACTAAAATACAAAAAAATTAGCTGGGCGCGGTGGCGGGCGCCTGTAGTCCCAGCTACTTCGGAGGCTAAGGCAGGAGAACGGCGCGAACCCGGGAGGCGGAGCTTGCAGTGAGCCAAGATCGAGCCACTGCACTCCAGCCTGGGCGACAGAGTGAAGACTCCGCCTCAAAAAAAAAAAATAATAACTAGGCTAGGTGTGGTGGCTCACACCTGTAATCCCAGCACTTTGGGAGGCTGAGACGGGTAGATCACTTGAGGTCAGGAGTTCAAGACTAGCCTGGGCAACATGGTGAAACCCCGTCTCTACCAAAAAAACAAAAATTAGCTGGTGTGGTGGCGGGTGCCTGTAGTACAGCTACTCAGGAGGCTGACAGGAGAATCGCTTGAACCTGGGTAGTGAAGGTTGCAATGAGCCGAGATCGTGCCACTGTACTTCAGCCTGGGAAACAGAGCAAGACTACATCTCAAAAAAAAAAAAAAAAAAAAAAAAAGTTTTCCAATAACTAAATCAAGTACCCCAAAAAACCTTATTTTCCTTTAGGATTCACCTGAGCTGAAACAGCCACATTCCAAGAGGTCAATAGCTACATGTAGCTACTGGTTACCATAATAAACACTGCATCTAACAAATAAAATGCAATTAAAGAGTAGCTGCAGGCTGGGCGTGGTGGCTCATGCCTGTAATCCCAGCACTTTGGGAGGCCAAGGCAGGTGGATCACCTGAAGTCAGGAGTTTGAGACCAGCCTGGCCAACTTGGTAAAACCCCGTCTCTACTAAAAATACAAATATTAGCCAGGCATGGTGGCAGGCGCCTGTAATCCCAGCTACTCCGGAGGCTGAGGCAGGAGAATAAGTTGAACCTGGAAGGCAGAGGATGCAGTGAGCCAAGATTGCACCATTGCACTCCAGCCTGGGGGACAAAAGTTAAACTCTGTCTCAAAAAAAAAAAAAAGTAGGCTGGGCATGGTGACTTACGCCTATAATCCCAGCACTTTGGGAGGCCAAGGTGGGCAGATCACAAGGTCAGGAGATCCAGACCATCCTAGCTAACACGGTGAAACCCGTCTCTACTAAAAACACAAAAAAATTAGCCGGGCATGGTGGTGGGCGCCTATAGTCCCAGCTATCAGGGAGGCTGAGGAAGAAGAATGGCGTGAACCCGGGAGGTGGAGCTTGCAGTGAGCCGAGATCACACCACTGCAGTCCAGCCTGGGCAACACAGTGAGACTCCATCTCAAAAAAAAAAAAAAAAAGTGGCTGTTATTATACACTAGATGAAAACAGCACTGTGATTCACACATGCAGGTGACAAAACCTAGATATGAACCTTTCACAGGTGTATTATAAAGGTAATTCCAACGGGTGGGGTACCAAATTACTGATATGAACAAGATGGTGACTCATTTAAACAGAGGAAACAGAACAAGAAATTAAAATTATGATTCCTAGTCCCATTCAGAAAAATATTTTATGATACAATTTTAGCAGTTTTCTTGAGCATTTACACTTTCTACCTAAGAGTTAAATATTTTATCAAATAATTAAGTCCCAAAATACCCCAAAATGCCACCTAACCTTAAAAGCACATTCTATTTAAACACATTAAAGAAATGAATCTTAGAAAATATATAGAGATTTTTTTACAAAATGAAATATCCCCCAAAATCTTGTATCTACTCTGATTCCAAATTCAAGAATTTGCCCTTAGTAATGGGACTGTGGCTCACACCTATAATCACAGCACTTTGGGAGGTTGAGGCCCAAGGACCACTTGAGCCCAGGAGTTTAACACCAGCCAGGGCAATGTGGCAGAATCCCTACTCTACAATTCTTTTATTTTTTTATTTTTTTGAGAAGGAGTCTTACTCTGTCGCCAGGCTGGAGTGCAGTGGCACAATCTCAGCTCACTGCAACCTCCACCTCCCGGGTTCAAGCGATTCTCCTGCCTCAGCCTCCCAAGTAACTGGGACTATAGGTGCGTACCACTATGCCCAGCTAATTTTTGTATTTTTAGTAGAGACGGGGTTTCACCATGTTGACCAGGATAGTCTCAATCTCTTGACCTCGTGATCCGCCCACCTCGGTCTCCCGAAGTGCTGGGCAAAGGCGTGAGCCACCACGCCCAGCCCAAATTTTTTTTTTTTTTAATTAGCTGGCCAAGCATGGTAGTGCACACCTATAATCTCAGTACTTTGAGACGCCAAGACATGTGGATTGCTTATGCACAAGAGTTCAAAATCAGCCTGAGCAACACAGTAAAGCCCTGTCTCTACAAAAAAAAACAAAAATTAGCCTGGTGTGGTTCCCAGAAGGTCGAGGCTGCAGTGAGCTGAGTAGAAAGACTGTGGTGTCCACTGTACACTCCAGCCTGGGCAACAGAGTGAGACTCTGACTCAAAAAATTAGCTGGGGAGCCGGGTGCAGTGGCTCACGCCTGTAATCCCAGCACTTTGGGAGGCCGAGGCGGGCGGATCATGAGGTCAGGAGATCGAGACCATCCTGGCTAACACGGTGAAACCCCGTCTCTTCTGAAAAATACAAAAAATTAGCCAGGCGTGGTGGCGGGCGCCTGTAGTCCCAGCTACTCGGGAGGCTGAGGCAGGAGAACGGCATGAACCCGGGAGACGGAGATTGCAGTGAGCCGAGATCCCGCCACTGCAATCCAGCCTGGGCGACAGAGCGAGACTCCGTCTCAAAAAAAAAAAAAAAAAAAAAAAAAAAAAAATTTAGCTGGGGCTGGCGTGGTGGCTCATGCCTATAATCCCAGCACTTTAGGAGGCCGAGACAGACAGATAAGGAGGTCACAAACTCGAGACCAGCCTGCCCAATATGGTAATGCTCCACATCTACAAAAAATACAAAAATCAGCCAGGTGTGGTGGCACACGCCTGTATTCCCAGCTACCTGGGAGGCTGAGGCAGAAGAATCTTTCGAATCCGGTAGGAGGTGGTTGAAGTGAGCTGAGATCACGCCACTGGACTCTAGCCTGGGTGACAGAGCGAGACTCCATCTCAAAAAAAAAAAAAATTAGCTAGGTGTGGTGCCACACACCTGCAGTCCCAGTGACTCGAAAGGCTGAGGTAGGAGGAGAGCTTGAGCCCAGCAGGTTGAGGCTACAGTGAGCCATCACAGAGCCACAGACTGGGCCATAGAGCAAGACCCTGCCTCCAAAAAAAAAAAAAGAATATGCTCTTAAAGAACTTAATCGGGAATATATAAATGTACTGCTTACAAAATGTTAATAATGGTTATCACTGAGGAATTAAGAGTCTTCCCCCTCACTAGACTTTTTTATAGCCCAATTTCTAATATATCCGATTTCTGTAAATCTAACCTAATACTTAAAATCAATCAACAAGAACACATGGGCATCAATCTGCTTTATACTATGGCACGTACTATATGGATAACCACCTGGATCAATTTTTGATGTGATAAAGCTTATAATTGAAACATCAGAGCTTCAGGGTTTAATTCCACTTCTAACACTGTATGAATGAAATATGAAATATATTTCAAAGAATGTATTATATTTTAGAAACAATTCCTGTGAAAGAGAAGAATACTATTATGACACTAATTCTGTCCCAAACCAAATACGTGAATATATTGATGAACCGGTAGTTGCTTCTGCCTGGCCCCTTTTCTTTTGATCCAGTCCCCTTTCCTCTGATACTAACACATCAATTTTTCTTTGGGAAACTAATGGACTCCCACTCTCGATCATATATTTCTAAAGATGTTGACCCTACTCCAAACCCGAAGATAAGCACAAAACCCAAGTCAGTCTGGTAACATTAAATCCAGTACTTTTTTGTTTTAACTTGGGGGCAGGAGATCTCCTTCCACTGAAATTACTGACCTAAACAGAAAATAAGCTGCTGGCTATCTTTCCTGATAGTGTTAAACATTCTTTCTTTCAGTTTTGCAGTATGTTCCTTAGAGAGACTATTTAGCATATAATACAATTCTTAAATTATTAAAATAAAATTTAATAGCATTAATATGAGATAAAAAATAACTCACTATTTCCTTTTCCGTGACTAAACTCCACTTATGACAATACAAACATGGAAAGAAGAAAGGACTTATCATTGAGACTATCATTCTCAAAACCCACACTGGACATATTAAATAGTAACCATTTGTGCATGGGAGACAATCAGCAGCCAGATCTGCTCAAGTTATAGCAATCAAGGCACAAAGTAATTAGAACAAAATAGACACCACCAATTGGCAACCACCTAATTTCCTTAAAAACATATTGTGGGCCGGGCGCGGTGGCTCACGCCTGTAATCCCAGTACTTTGGGAGGCCGAGGTAGGTCGATCACCTGAGGCTGGGAGGTCAAGACCAGCCTGACCAACATGGAGAAACCCCGTCTCTACTAAAAATACAAAATTAGCCAGGCGCAGTGGCACGTGCCTGTAATCCCAGCTACTCGGGAGGCTGAGACAGGAGAATCACTTGAACCCGGGAGGCGGAGGTTGCAGTGAGCCAAGATCGTGCCGTTGCACTCCAGCCTGGGCAAAAAGAGCGAAACAACTCCATCTCAAAAAAAAAAAAAAAAAAAATACTGTGAACTTCTCCACATAACATTGTGCCCAGAGAAAATAATTAAGACGACATTTAGCAAGCCCTTTTGTAAAAAAAAAAAAAAAAGAAAAAGAAAAAAAAAGAAAAGAAAGAAAGAAATGGGATTTTACTTTGTTGCCCAGGCTGGAGCACAGTGGTGCAATCATAGCTCACTGAGGCCTCGAAACTCGAAATCCTCTTGATTTAGCTTCCTGAGCAGCTGGGACTAAAGGCATGCTCTATTACACCAGGCTATTTTCTTTTTTTTTTTTAAGAGCAGGGTCTCACTATGTTGCCCAGGCTGATCTCAAACTCCTGGTCTCAAGTGATTCTCCCACTTCAGTGTCCCAAGTAGCTGGGATTACAGGCACAAGCCACCATGCCCAGCAAGAAACATTTTCTTAAATATTCATTATAGTCCAGGCACTGTGGCCGAACAATCACATAATCCTGGTCAATCTTTAAGCAAGCTGGCTGTCACCATCAAAATATTCTCTCATCCGCATAATCAGACTCCCAATGGAAAGGATAATTGATGGCAGTATCATGCCTTTCTGGATCTGCAGCTTGTTCTCTCAATCTTACCCTCAGTTCCACAAAAATCAGACTACAAGGCTATCAAAAGCACCTCCCCACCAGAAAAAGATGGACAATCCCTGAGCAACAGTGTCAAAGAATACCCTTGCTACATGTAGTCTCAGCCCAGCCTACCTGTCCAAAGTGAGCAGGGTAGCCCAGCATGTGCATATACAGTAATTTTGCCACATTCCGACATCGGTATGTATTGTCTTCTTCTCTAAAAGATGACCGGATTGCAGCACATTCTTTCTGGATCATTTCTCGTTCTTCAGCTTGGGTTCGGGCTGTCCGGATGGTCCGGATCAGCTCCCGCAATCTGATGGGGGCTGGCATCCTCTGGATATGCAAAGACATTAAATAGAGATGTTCACATTTTTTACTACCAAAACTATTCACACAACTTCACATTTAAATTTCTGACTAGTTTTTAAGAATTCAAGACTTCCCAAATTCAGCTCAGCTAAGCTAAACAAAGCTTGCTAAGCTTCAGCAAAGCTATTACATACAGACCTCTCAACTCTGTACATTTCTGGAAAGGCTACAAACAAAAATGGCTAAGTATTACATTAAGCAACATAAGACAAAGAATACACTAAATATGTAAAGTCCATCACTAATATCAAAATATCTCAGAAACTAATACAACTCAAATCTTTACTCAATCCTTAAAGTAATAAGGAAAGGTCTATGCCTAACCTTAAAAAAGATAGATATTGGCCGGGCGCAGTGGCTCAAGCCTGTAATCCCAGCACTTTGGGAGGCCGAGACGGGCGGATCACGAGGTCAGGAGATCGAGACCATCCTGGCTAACATGGTGAAACCCCGTCTCTACTAAAAAATACAAAAAACTAGCCGGGCGAGGTGGCGGGCGCCTGTAGTCCCAGCTACTGGGGAGGCTGAGGCAGGAGAATGGCGTGAACCCGGGAGGCGGAGCTTGCAGTGAGCTGAGATCCGGCCACTGCACTCCAGCGTGGGTGACAGAGCAAGACTCCATCTCAAAAAAAAAAAAGATAGATATTTTCTGTTCAACTGCTCTTACACACCACATAGCTCAACAAAAATAAATATGGTCACAATCATAGCTCAACTCAACAAAATATGAGAGATTGAGAAGACCAACTGTCAGATTAAAACACATTCGACAAACTGTAATCATCTCAGTACACTGCATATACTTTGAAAATGTGATGAGGAAAAAATAAACTAATCACAGAAAATAATGCTATTAGTGTCATGAATATCTTTTAAAAGTAAAAAAAGAAGTTAACAAAGGACATAAAACAGCCTAAATAATTAACAAACAAAAAACAACAACAACAAACAGAATGTGCACCATCTAATTTCAATAATTACTACAAAGCTATAGTAATCAGGGAAATGTGGAACTAACTGAATTTAAGAATATACTGAAGCAGGCCAGACACGGTGGCTCACGCCTATAATCCCAGCATTTTGGGAGGCCGAGGCGGGTGGATCACCTGAGGTCGGGAGTTTGAGACCAGCCTGGCCAACATGGAGAAACCCCATCTCTACTAAAAATACAAAATTAGCCAGCCATGGTGGCACATGCCTGTAATCCCAGCTACTCAGGAGAATCGCCTGAACCCGGGAGGTGGAGGTTGCAGTGAGCCAAGATCGCACCATTGCACTCCAGCCTACGCAACAAGAGTGAAACTCCATTTCAAAAAAAAAAAAAAGAATAGAATGAAACAAAACTAAAAGTTGAGGAATAAACCCATACAAATATGCACTAGTGATTTTTAACAAAGAGACCAGAGTTATTCAATAGGAACAAGATAGTCTTTCAATGAATGGTGCTGGCAACTATATCTCTCCATGGGGCAAAAAAATTAACCTCAATCCTAACCGCACACAATACACAAAAATTAACTAAAAATGGATCACAAACCTAAAAGTTAAAGCTAAAACTAAAAATCTTCCAGAAGAAAACACAGAGGAAAATCTTTGCAAACAGGTTAAACAGAGAGACTTCACACACAACCAGGAAGTATAAAAGAAAAACTTGGTAACTGGACTCTATCAAAGTCTAAAATTTTTGCTCTTCAAAAGACATCATTATGAAAATAAGGCATGCCAGCTGGGCACAGTGGCTCATGCCGGTAATGCCAGCACTTTGGCAGGCTGAGCCAGGAGGATCACCTGAGGTCAGAAGTTTGAAACCAGCCTGGCCAACATGATGAAAACCTGTCTCTACTAAAAATATAAAACTAGCCAGGTGTGGTGGCACATGACTGTAATCCCAGCTACTTGGGAGGCTGAGGCAGGAGAATCGCCTGAACCTGGGAGGCGGAGGTTGCAGTGAGTGAGGAAGGAAAGGAGGAAAGAAGGGGGGGGGGGGGAAGAGAGAGAGAGAAAGAGAAAGAAAAAAGAAGAAAGAAAAAGAAAGAAAGGAAGGAAGGAAGGAAGGAAGGAAGGAAGGAAGGAAGGAAGGAAGGAAGGAAGGAAGGAAGGAGAAAGAGAGAAAGAGAGAAAGAGAGAAAGAGAAAGAAAAGAAAAGAAAAGAAAAGAAAAGAAAAGAAAAGAAAAGAAAAGAAAAGAAAAGAAAGAGAAAGAGAAAGGAAGAAAGGGTAAGCCACAGAAAGGGAGAAATATTCAATATACATATCTGTCAAAGGACCTGCATTCAGGGTATGTAACTTTTACAACTCAATAATAAGACAATCTTAATTAGAAAGTGGGTAAAAAGGCTGGACATGGTGGCTCACGACAGTAATCCCAGCACTTTGGGAGGTCGAGGCTGGTGGATCACCTGAGGTCGGGAGTTCAAGACCAGCCTGACCAACATGGAGAAACCCTGTCTTTACTAAAAATACAAAAAATTAGCCAGGTATGGTGGCGCATGCCTGTAATCCCAGCTACTCTGGAGGCTGAGGCAGGAGAATCGCTTGCACCCCGGGAGGCAGAGGTTGTGGTGAGCCGAGATCGCACCATTGCACTCCAGCCTGAACAAGAAGAGCAAAACTCCGTCTCAAAAAAAAAAAAAAAAAAAGTGGGTAAACAAAAAAAAAGGCTGAAATATTAGAACAAACACTTCTCGAAAAAACAGACAAATGGTTGTAAGCACATGAAAAGATGCTTAATATCATTAGTTAGCAGGGAAAACCAAATTAAAACCATGATGACAGATCACTGCAGTTACAAAAAAAAAAAAAAAAGAAAACCATAATGAGATACCACAAAAACGGCTACAATTAAAGACTTGCCATACCAAGACTTGGCAATGACATAGCACAACTGAACTTTCATAAAGTGCCCACGGGAATAAAAATGGTTCAACCACTTTAGAAAACAGTTTGGCAGGTTTTTATGATGTTAAACATACACTTAGCATATAATTCAGCAAATCTACTCAATGTTTACCTAAGTATTTACCCATGAGTAATGAAAATATGTATCTTCACCAAAACTTGTACATAAAATGTTCATAGAAATTTAATTTATAACTGTCAAAAACTGAAAACAATCCAAATGTCCATAAACAGGTAAATGGATGATGGTATATCCATATAATGGAATATTTATCAGAATAAAACAGAACCAGTTATACACAACATAAGAGTCTCAAACACATTCTAAGCTAACATTCTGCTAAGCAAAGGCAGCAGGCACAATATAGTACATATTATATGATCCCATTTACGTGAAATTCTAGGACAAAGCTAAGCCACAGTGATGGAAAAAACATCACTGTGTGGCTGGGCGCAGTGGCTCACGCCTGTAATCCCAGCACTTTGGGAGGCCGAGGCTGGCGGATCACCCGAGGTCAGGAGTTCGAGACCAGCCTGGCCAACATGGTGAAACCCCCGTCTCTACTAAAAATAAAAAAAAAATAAGAAAATAGCTGGGCGTGGTGGCGCACATCTGTAATCCCAGATACTCCAGAGGCTGAGGCACGAGAATCGATTGAACCCGGCGGCAGAGGCTGACAGTGAGCTGAGACCGTGCCACGGCACTCCAGCCTGGGTGACAGAACAAGACTCTGTTCCCAATTAAAAAACAAACAAACAAACAAAAAACACATCACTGTGTATCATGTGTAGTCAACAATGTTGACTAAGAACATTTTAAACGATAGTAAAATTGATGAAGATATCATTACAATCCTTTTCAGTACTTATTACCTGTAGAATCCTTAAGTCAATGATTCTCAATGTTTTTCTAACCCAACACACCAGGAGGATATCCCAGTCAATATAGCATTAATCCTCAAAGTAGGGATTAGCGCATTTTGGATTTAGAAAAACTCCCTAGGTACTGATATGCTCCTCCAAGAGGAGCCATACTGTCTCCTTTAAGGTTGTGTGTCTTAAACTACTATATAAAGCTATCTGTATAGTGCTGTTTTTGTTACTTTTTAATAAAAATACTCAAAGGTCTAGCGTTTGAAGTTTATAAAATACTTTTCCATTTATTATCTCATTTGTTCCTTTAGATTATCTTGAAGTTAAGAGTAGAGATCACTGGCCGAGTGCGGTGGCTCACACCTGTAATCCCAGCACTTTGGGAGGCCGAGGCGGGTGGATCACTTGAGGTCAGGAGTTCAAGGCCAGCCAGGCCCACATGGTGAAACCCCATCTCTACTAAACATACAAAAACAGTTAGCTGGGTGTGGTGGCATGCGCCTGTACTCCCAGCTACTCGGGAGGCTGAAGCAGAACTGCTTGAACCCAGGAGGTGGGGGTTGCAGTGAGCGGAGATCACGCCACTGCACGCCAGCCCGGCTGACAGAGGAAGGCTCCGTTTAAAAAAAAAAAAAAGAGTAGAGATCATTATCCCCATTTTTCCCATGAAGAAACTTCATTTCAAAGCAATTATGCAACTTCCTCAAGATCACAAAGGTAATAAGGGACAGAGCTAACCTAACACCTGAACCAGGTCTTAGAACTCCAAGGCTGAAGTTCTCCCAACATTATAAAAATGTACAATACGTTTACAGAGGAAATTATATGATTGCTTGGGTTTTAAAATACTCAAGGAAAAAAAAAATACTGAGGAGAGAGAGAGGAGACAGTGATACAGTTTGGATACTTGCTCCTGCCCGTATTTCATGTTGAATTGTAATCCCCAATGCTGGACGTGGGGCCTGGTGGGAGATGTTTGGATCATTGGGGCGGGATCCCTCATGAATGGCTTGGCCCATTCCCTCATTGATAAGCAAGCTCTCACTCTGAGTTCACATGAGTCATGGTCATTTAAACGTTTGTGGCACCATAAGCCATCACCTTGTCAATAAGTGACCTCTCACTCTGAGTTCATATGAAGTATGTGGCACCATCTCCCCCCCTCAACTCTCTCTCTCTTGCTCCTGCTTTCATCACGTGAAGTGTCTGTGCCCGCTTTGCCTTCTGCCAAGGGTAAAGAAGAGGCCTCCCCAGAAACAGATGCCGGCACTATGCTTCCTGTAAAGCCTGAAGAACCATGAGCGAAGTAAATCTCTTTTCTTACAAGTTACCCAGTCTGAGGTATTTCTTTACAGCAGTGCAAGAATGGCCTAATACAGGCCAGGCGCAGTGGCTCACGCCTGTAATCCCCGCACTTTGGGAGACCAAGGCAGGCAGATCACCTGAGGTCGGGAGTTCGAGACCACCCTGACCAACATGGAGAAACCCCTTCTCTACTAAAAACACAAAATGAGCCAGGAGTGGTGGCGCATGCCTATAATCTCAGCTACTCGGGAGGATGAGGAAGAAGAATCACTTGAACTCGGAAGGCGGAGGCTGCGGTGAGCCAAGATCACACCATTGCACTCCAGCCTGGGCAACAAGAGCGAAACACCATCTCAGAAAAAAAAGAAGAAGAAAATAACTTTTCTCTACCGAGGCCTCAATGATCCTACAAACTAAACGAAAAGACCATTGGAAAAAGGCTTAAATCTAGACCTAAAACATGTAGACAAATGAGAAAACAATCATAAGAGTTTTAAGCCAGCTGAGAGAAAAACAAGTTATCTAGAGTAAATTCCCAGCTATCACTCACAGAATCACAGAAATACAGTTCTTGCCACTAGCTTTTTATGGAGGAAATTGAGGATACAGGCTTTAACTACTTTGTACAAGGTCACAGAGTTAGTTACTGGCCTGACTCACCTTTGGTAACGCCCCAATTCAGTCCTCTTCTTCCAATAATAGGCTGCCTCTAGCTTAGAGAAAAGCAGTAATTTTTTCTTTGAATTTTGATAGCTTACTACTATTTGATTTATTTATCACCAGAAAATATCTTAAATAGGCATGGATGAAAAACAAAAGTTAACATACAGTAAAGAAGCAAGCATTGAGGCTAGGCACGGTGGCTCATGCTCACTTTGGGAGGCCGAGGTGGGCAGATCATTTGAGGTCAGAAACTCGAGACCAGCCTGGTTAACAAAACCCCATCTCTACTAAAAATGCAAAAATTTGCCGAGCGTGGTGGCACGTGCCTGTGATCCCAGCTACTCGGGAGGCTGAGGAAGGAGAAGTGCCTGAATCCGGGAGGCGGAGGTTACAGTGAGCAGAGATCATGCCACTGCACTCCAGTCTGGACGACAGAGACTCCGTCTCAAAAAAAGAAAAAAATTAAGCATTGAAAAAACATTTTAAGATCAAAGTTCTGGTTCTAGGAAAGATGGAACAAGCACACTCCACCTTGTCTCTCCCATTGGATGCAACTATAAATCCTAGACAAAATGTATGCCACAGCTTCTTGAGGACTCTGAAAAGTAAGTAACAGAAAGGGGGCTGGAGAAAAAAAATCATCATTTTTCCTCTAGTATTGCTGTCAAGCTGGAACCCAACAGCAGCCCAAAACCAAGAAGTACTCACTGGGTGCAGAGAAAAAGAGCTCAAAGAAAAAAACATTTCTGGTACAAGGAGCAGGAAAAGAAAGATCAAGGACAACAGAAGTTCTCTGCTTGGACCTTTATTCCCCCAACCACTTCCATCCCCCCACCCCACCCCTAGGCAATACTGCAATACCCATGGCTGTAGCAGAACAGCAATAACAGTGACAGACAGGTAGACACTAAAAACTGGAGAAGGAGACCTCTTTTCTCTGATCAATGGAGCTTAATCCCAATAACATGGGACAAGTCACTCTCCTTTCTCTTCTCTATCCATCCACTGATTGATAAGAGAATTCACCAAAACCAACAACAACAAATCCTCGTTGTGAATGTATGTAACAATAGAGCTAAAAATACATAAAACAAAAATAGATATAAAAGGAAAAATAAACAAATACCGAATTATAGTTAGAAGACTTCAACATGCCTCCCTCTATAATCGACAGAACTAGTAGACAGAGTATCAGCAAGAATACGAAGACCTGAAGACCAGCATCAACTAAATGTATCTAACATTAACTAACAAAACTATCATTTATAGAATACCCCAACCAACAAGAACAGAACACGGCCAGGAGCAGCGGCTCATGTCTGTGTAACCCTAGCACTTTGGGAGGCCGAGGTGGGCAGATCGTTTGAGTTCAGGAGTTCAAGACCAGCCTAGGCAACAAGGCAAAACCCAGTCTCTACCAAAAACACAAAAATTAGGCCAGGCACAGTGGCTCACGCCTGTAATCCCAGCAGTTTAGAAGACAGAGGCGGGCAGACCTCTTGAGGCCAGGGGTTCGAGACCAGTCTGGCCAACACGGTAAAACCCTGTCTCTACTAAAAATATAAAAATTAGCTGGGTGTGGTGGCGCATGCCTGCAGTCCCAGCTACTTAGGAGGTGAGGCATGAGAATTGCTTGAATCACTTGAACCCATGAGGTGGAGGATGCAGTAAGCCGAGATGCACTCCAGCCTGGGCAACAGAACGAGACTCTGTCTCAAAAATAAATAAATTTTAAAAACACAAAAATTAGAGGCCAGGCACAGTGGCTCATGCCTGTAATCCCAGCACTTTGGGAGGCCAAGGCAGGTGGATCACCTGAGGTCAGGAGTTTGAGACCAGCCTGAACAACATGGTGAAACCCTGTCTCTACTAAAAATACAAAAATTAGCCGGGCACGGTAGCAGGCACCTATTAATCCCAGCTACTCGGGAGGCTGAGGCAGGAGAATCACTTGAATCCTTGGGGCGGAAGTTGCAGTGAGCCGAGATCGTGCCACTTCATTCCAGCCTGGGTGAAAGAGAAGACAACATCACAAAAGAAAAAAAAAAAAAGAAAAGATACCCAACTACATTAGGCATTAGAAAAATGCAAATTAATATCAAAATAAGAATCTCTTGACACCTATTAGACTGGCTAAATATCAAATGTTGGGAGGATGCAGAGCAACTGGAACTCTCAAACATTCCTGGTATGGATGCAAAATGATAATGCCACCCTAGAAGACTGTTTGGCAGCTGATTATGGACTAAAACATACACGTAGCACATGTCCCAGTAATCGGAAGTTACCTTAGAGAAATGAAAGTTTATGTTCACACAAACTGTACATAAACTGTTTAGAGAAGTTCTGTTCATAATTGCCAAAAACTGTAACAAAATGTGGTAAATCTATAAAATGGAATACTATGTAGCAATAAAAAGGAGTAAACTATTACCACACACCATAACATACACAGTTCTAAGCATTATGCTGAAATAAAGTCTCAAATGGTTAGGTATTGAGTGATTCCATTTATATGATATTCTTGAAAATATAAAATTATAGCAATGGAGAACAGATCACTGGTTGCCAGTAGTTAGAGTTGGGGGATGGCTAAAAAGGGACAGTAAGAATTTTTCTGAGACAATAAACTATATCCTAATTGTGGTGATGTTTACATAAACCTATACATGAATTAAAACTCACAGGACCAGGCCAGGTGTGACGGCTCATGACTGTAATCCCAGCACTTTGGGAGCCCAAGGTGGGCAGATTGCTTGAGCCCAGGAGTTCAAGATCATTTTGGGCAACATAGTAAAACACTGTCTCTACAAAAAATACAAAAATTAGCTGGGCGTGGTGGCACACACCTGTAGTCTCAGCTACTTGGGATACTGAAGCAGGAGGATTGCCTGAGCCTGGAAGGCAAGATTGCAGTGAGCCAAGATCACACCACTGCAATCCAGCCTGGGCAACAGAGCAAGAGCAAGACTGTCTCAAAGAAACAAAAAACAAAAAAATATTAACAAAAAAACAAAAACAAAATCCTCAGAGAACTGTAAAACAGCAAACCAGAAGCGTCAATTTTACCATATGTTAACTTTAGTTTATTTTAAAGTAAACAAAAAAGGCCTTGAGCTAAACAATTAAGACCTATTTGATCAGTTATAGAATATATACCTGAGAAAATTACTAATTGTTCTAACCTGCTTAAAGGCATATTTAACCACTCAAGTAACAAAACATTATTGCAAAATCTTGTGAAGAATGCTGTATATAGTCTGAGCAACATAAGGAAACTCTGTCTCTACAAATAATTAAAAAAAGTTAGCCGAACATAGTGGCACACGACTACTATCCCAGCCACTTGGGAGACTGAGGCAGGAGGATAGCCTGAGCCCTGGAGGTTGAGGCTGCAGTAAGTTGTGACACTGCATCCTGGGTGACAGAGTGAGACTCGGTCTCAAAAAAAAAAAAAAAAAAACCGGTTGTGTGTAATGGATGTATTAAGATATGGTCATACGGCTGGGCCTATAAAAGCTAACACTGAATTTTTTTTTTTTTTTTTTTTTTTTGACAGTTTCGCTCATTGCCCAGGCTGGAGTGCAATGGCACAATCTCGCTCACTGCAACCTCCATCTCCTGGGTTCAAGCACTTCTCCCGCCTCAGCCTCCCAAGTAGCTGGTATTACAGGCATGCGCCACCATCCTTGGCTAATTTTTGTATTTTTAGTAGAGAGGGGATTTCACCATGTTACATGGTCAGGTTGGTCTCGAACTCCTGACTTCAGGTGATCCACCCGCCTTGGCCTCCCAAAGTGCTGGGATTACAGGTGTGAGCCACCGTGCCAGGCCAACACTAAACTCTTATACAAGCGATGGCTGAAGGTAGTCTCCCTCAAAGATGAAGTCATTTTCGGAGTCAGTAAAATAGAGACGGGAACTATGGGACATGGAAGGCTAGAAAAAGTTCTATTAATCTGAACCATAAAGGTGTCAAGATGTCTAGACAGGAGTTTCTGTATGGCAGGTTGAAAGACGGCGCCCGGCCGGGCGCGGTGGCTCAAGCCTGTAATCCCAGCACTTTGGGAGGCCGAGACGGGCGGATCACGAGGTCAGGAGATCAAGACCATCCTGGCTAACACGGTGAAACCCCGTCTCTACTAAAAAATACAAAAAAATAGCCGGGCGAAGTGGCGGGCGCCTGTAGTCCCAGCTACACGGGAGGCTGAGGCAGGAGAATGGCGTGAACCCAGGAGGCGGAGCTTGCAGTGAGCCGAGATCCGGCCACTGCACTCCCGCCCGGGCGACAGAGCGAGACTCCATCTCAAAAAAAAAAAAAAAAAAGAAAGACGGCGCCCTCCAAACACAGGCAGGTTAAAAAAGCCACCTGTTAAGCTATGTCCCTTTTGGCATTCTAAACTGGTAAAATCAGACTGAAAGAGAAGACAATGCTTCACATATGTGGAGAAGGGCAAGGACAAATCTTCAGGAACTTTTACTTATTTCTACCCCTAGATATATAAGAAAGTCTATTCTGAAAATCTCAGCCTTTTCCAACCCTGAAAAACAAAGAAATGTGAGTCCTTATTTTGGCCAAAGCCCTGAAAGGAAGGAGGCACACCACAGGAACAAGCATTGGAAGTAACAGGAAGTTAAAGAATTACAAGTGAGAAGGCCGGGTACGGTGGTTCACACCTGTAATCCTAGCACTTTGGGAGCATGGGGCGGGGGGTGGATCACCTGAGGTCAAGAGTTCGAGACCAGCCTGGCCAACATGGCAAAATCCCATCTCTACTAAAGATACGAAAAATAGCCAGGCATGGTGGCACACACCTGTGATCCCAGCTACTTACAGAGGCTGAGGCAGGAGAATCGTTTTAACCCGGGAAGTGGAGATTGCAGTGAGCCAAGATCGCACCACTGCACTCCAGCCTGGGCGACAGAGCGAGACTCTGTCAAAAAAAAAAAAAAAAAAAAAAAAAAAGAATTACAAGTATTACAAGTGAGGCTGGGCACAGTGGCTCACACCTGTAATCACAGCACTTTGGGAGACAGACGCGAGCAGATCGCTTGAGCCCAAGAGTTCAATAATAGCCTGGGCGACATGCCGAAACCCTGTCTCTACAAAACATCAACAAAATGAACCAGGCATGGTGGCATGCATGCACCTGTGGTCCCAGCTACTTGGGAGGCTGAGGTGGGAGGATGACCTGAGCCTAGGAGTGAGGCTGCAGTGAGCTGAGATCGGGCCACTGTACTCCAGCCTGGGCAATGGCACAAGACCCTGTCTCAAAAACACAAAAAGCAAACAAACAAAAGAAATAACAATAATAAACTCTAACTTTTTTTTAAAAAGTGCTGAACACAGTAATGAAACTATACAGAACATAGCTGAGAATCCAAAAACACATTTTTATTATCTCAAGCAGCCAATACACAGACTGACACATCAACACACTAAAACATCTACTTTACTCCAAATAGAGGTCCTCATTCAGCCTGTTTTGGAATAGAAGCTACAAATCAGAAAACTGTAAGGGAAAGAGGGGAGGAGGGTGGACCCAGGAGATAGAAACTGCTTTAGAAAAGGACACTTATGATAGTTAAAATGTCACCCAACACCAAGGGAAGAAACAAAAGCAGTAACAAAAACAAACAAATAAAAACCTATATACAGCAGAAACAAGCATTTTTAAAACAGTCTGGAGCTACTTAGTGTGTATCCAAAAAGTAGCCAACTCCCACTAAGGTCCTAGGAGCACCAATAAATTATAAATAGTACTACAATGTAGTTTTTGTTGTTGTTCTTCGCTTTCTCTTTGAGACCGGGTCTCACTGTGCCATCCAGGCTGGAGTGCAGTGGCGGGATCTCGGCTCACTGCAATCTCTGCCTCCTTGGTTCAAGCGATCCTCCCATCTCAGCTCCCCAAGTAGTTGTGACTACAGGCGCAAGCCACCATACCAGGCTATTTTTTTTATCTTTTGTAGAGATGAGGTTTTATTATGTTGCCCAGGCTGGTCTCAAACTCCTGAGCTCAAGTGATCCGCCCCCCTTGGCCTCCCAAAGTCCTGGGATTACAGGCGTGAGCAACCACACTCAGCCCATAATGTGGTTTTACGAAAAGACCTTGATTCTCCAAGAAGTGGTTAAAATAAGATTAACATTTAACATTCAATGCATAGGGAAAAAAACGTGAATACAAAATTATATCTGTATTATAACCAAGTTCTAAAAATTTTATAGTTCAGACACCATCTGCCCTTACTAATTTAACTACCTGACCCATCAAAGACAGAGAAAGGTGTGTTAAACTCTACCACTATGATTGTGTTTCTCTCAATTTCTCCATTTATATATAACCACTTACATTTAGTATGTCAATGGTTTCATTCTATGCTTAAGTGTTCCATATTTTATATCATTATGGCTTGTACACTCTAACAAAATAAAGTGTCCCTCTTTGTCCTGTTTTTTTAAAGCAAATAATAAAAACATCTCTTAAAACAAGGATGGAAAGGGAACACAAAAATACTAAAAGTCTGACTTAAGGGACACGGATTATAGATTAATGTGTTTCAGTTTTCATTAACAGTTATATGATAATGATAAAAACAGAGGAAAAAAGGAAACATAAAATTCATTTTAGAAAAATTTCTACCCAAAATGGTTAAGCAAAATTGGGTTTTGAAGCTTAAACTAAATAAGATTACTTTACATGCCCAAGGAATCAAAATTATAAACAAACTAAAGGGAAAAAAAAATTTAAACAGAAGAAGAAAAAATAATGTGTGCGTGTTTCAATTCTCCCCAAAATTTATGGCTAAGATGGGGAAGATGGCTATTTTCCAACATCTCCACAAATCCCTTTAAGGATAAAGATTTTTCTCATACAGCAATACCATTCTCAGGCCATGAGAAGTACCTTTTTTTTTTTTTTAAACTTTGAAGGCCGGGCGCGGTGGCTCACGTCTGTGATCCCAGCACTTTGGGAGGCCGAGGCGGGCGGATCACAAGGTCAGGAGATCGAGACCACGGTGAAACCCCGTCTCTACTAAAAATACAAAAAATTAGCCGGGCGCGGTGGCGGGCGCCTGTAGTCCCAGCTACTCGGGAGGCTGAGGCAGGAGAATGGCGTGAACCCGGGAGGCGGAGCTTGCAGTGAGCCGAGATCGCGCCACTGCACTCCAGCCTGGGCGACAGCGCGAGACTCCGTCTCAAAAAAAAAAAAAAAAAAAAAAAACTTTGAAAAACCATTTTTCCCACTAAATAAACTCCCTAAGGCTAGATCCTCATTTGCCTTGTTCACTCTTGTATCCTCCTATAAGAATACAAACTTGATAAATACTGTATTTATTAAATCCTAAATGCTAAAATATCTTTTAAAAAAGTTAAATTGTCCTTTTCAAAGCACACAAAATAAAGGTGTACTGGCTGCTCACCAACAGCTATGGAAAAAGGCTGTCAGAACTCAACCCAGTTCTCTGTTCTACCCTGCCCAGATAACATTCTCCCTGCTTCAGAACTCACACTGCTCACTGTGCACTTTCAGCTACTGATAGCCAACCATCAAGGACACAACCAAAAAGTTGGAGCTCCTGCAGCTATGTGGTCTGTCTTCCCCTAATAGATCTCAGGTTATTTGAGCACTAAATCTAAAAACAAAATTCTAAAATTTAATTTTTCACCATGAAAATCACCTATTTTCCTAACCAACAAAGATTGTACTTGAAGAAGTCTTTCTGGCTAAACAATGAGAAAAGACTCAAGCAAATAAATGAGACTTCAATTAACTTCACCACTGAATACCGTGTCAGTCACAGACTTTAAGTATGACTGAGAATGTTCAAGGGATGTAAGTTAACATTAGGCAAAACCCTCCAAAGAAGTTACCATGCTTTCCCTCTTGCATTCTCCAGATGGCCTGTATTTTTATATTATGTGCCATACAGAACCCCTATTTCAGATTTTTATTTCATAGGTATATCTGAGTTGCTTTAACGCATTTACAACTTGCAAAATACTATGACTAGAATGTGACACTAGGAAAGCTTAAACCAAATCAACTGATTGTATTATGCTTCCATCAGACTTTTACTTTACAATACATCTTAGATATTCTGGCTATGATTACACTGGTCTAGCCTAGCTGGTTTTCTCACTGCCTGTGTTTTTGTGCTTTTCTTTCTTTTGAGGGGAGTAGAGGGGTGCACACCTATTTCCCCTATATGAAGAAATGTGTTCACAGAAGGGAAATGGTCTACAGAGTGAATAAACGGAAAAGACCAGAGTGAGAACTTCACTGAACAGGAGAAATTAAATCTGGGGACAGGCCAGATTACAGGCGTGGTAGCTCACGCCTGTCATCCCAGCACTTCGGGAAGCTGAGGCAGGTAGACTGCTCAAGTCCAGGAGTTCAAGACTGGCCTGAGCAACACAGCGACACCCAGTCTCCACTAAAAATACAAAAATTAGTTGGGCGTGGTGGCGCATGCGTCTGTAGTCCCAGCTATTCGGGAGGCTGATGTGGGAGGATCACTTGAGCCCAGGGGACAGGGGTTGCAGTGAGCTGAGATCGAATCACTGTACTCCAGCCTGGGTTGCAGAGTGAGACTATCTCAAAACTAGTAATAATAAAATGAAATAAATCTGGGGATAGGTATTCTGGTCATTAGAGAGGCAAACACCATTGTAAGACAAGCATAACTCTTTAATCAGGTTTCACCACGGCCTAAAATGATGAAACACTCAAGACCAACTTTATATGCTCTGATTTCAGACTCACAGTGCAACTTTCTGATTATTAAATGCTTCCTTAAGCGCTTCAACTCCCAAGTACTTCCATATAAGGAATAGTGTCCTGTGGAATGCAGACACAGGTAATTCAGGAGAAAAGCATATCCCCTCCTTGTGAATTACAATACTAAAGTATTATTATAACTTACAAATCAGTGTGTTTGATTGGTCTCAATCACCCCTAGGAGATGAACTACTAAAATGGAATTTCTGGATCTTCAAGGCTAAAGAATAGGCTGTGGAATGCATGATCACATTGAGATACCACCCCACCCTGTCTAGGCAGCCAGCTGGCATCCCTCTAAGAGGACTTAAGTTCAATTCTCCCTAAATTGTCACAGTAATCACAGGAATCTTTTATGCTTAATTATCCATAACCAGAATTCACAAGAACTGAGCTCTAAAAAGCAAAATGCCTGTAAATGCAAACATGCCTACTAACAATTCAACAGCACTGAGATGCATAAAAAGCAGACTGGGTGCAGTGGCTCAGGCCTGTAATCCCAGTACTCTGGGAGGTCAAGGAGGGCAGATTGCTTGAGCCCAGGAGTTCAAGACCAGCCTAGGCAACACAGTAAGACCCTGACTCTTAAAAAACTTTATATATATATATATGTGTGTGTGTGTACATATGCACGAAAAGCAATAAAGGCCAGTAAACAATGATAGCTAAACAAAACAAACATCTGACACTAATGAAATTTTAAAAAATTTCACTCTCCCAACCGTAATCTTATTAGCAAAACCATACTAAAGTACTCTCAATTCAAGAAGTATCTTCAAATTCTCAAAACAAAAATTTGGCTTAAAAACATCACCCAAAGTGTATAATTAATGTTGAAGGAGGTTATCTGATGTAAATATAGATGCCTTTTTAACTTATATATATAGTCTGCTATCTTTCAAGTAATGAGCATGTAAAACTTGGAATAAAACTTGCTTTGAAAAAAAATCAAACAAATTAACAAAAACATATAAATAAAGCAACTGTAAACTTTCGAAGTTAGTAAGGTGTCATTCATTCCAGAAAAATGTATCTAAGGGTACTCTTCCCTAGGATGACAAGCAAAAACATTAGAAAGTTACTTAATATAGCCAGGTGGGGTGGCTCACCCCTGTAATCCCAGCACTTTGGGAGGCTGAGGCAGGCAGATCACGAGGTCAGGAGTTCAACACCAGGCTGACCAGCCCAGTGAAACCCCATCTCTACTAAAGATACAAAAATTAGCCGGGCGTGGTGGCGCGCACCTGTGACCCCAGTTACTCAGGAGGCTGAGGCAGGAGAATCACTTGAACCCGAGAGGCAGGGGTTACAGTGAGCTGAGATTGTGCCACTGCACTCCAGCCTGGGCGACAGAGCAAGACTCCATCTCAAAAAAAAAAAAAAGTTACTTAATATAATACTAAGATGACAAATTTTCCCTAGCATATTCTTCATGAATCCAAGTTCTATTAACTCTGGATATACAAGGAGAGTGGGGGAGTTGTCCACAGATAATTAAAGATGGTATAATATTTACTTTTAATTGATGTATCTGATATTAACTAGTTAGAAATGGAGGATAAACAGTCCCATTGACAATAGTATAAAAATAAAATACATAGGAATAAATTTAGTAAGAAAGGTATAGGAACTATATGAAAAAAAAATAAAATCTATAAAACATTTGTTGAAAGACCTAAAATAAACTTGAACAAATAGACACACACAAATTATCATCAAAAACTGTTAAAGCCGGGTGCGGTGGCTCACGCCAGTAATCCCAATACTTTAGAGGCCAAGGTGGAAGGATCACTTGAGGCCATGAGTTAGAAACCAGCCTGGGCAACACAGTGAGACCGTGTCTACAAGAAAATAAAATAAACAAATTTTTTTTGAGATGGAGTCTCGCTCTGTCCCACTGGCTGGAATGCAGTGGCGCGATCTCAGTTCACTGCACTGCCTCCCAAATTCAAGCAATTCTCCTGCCTTAGCCTCCCGGTGGCGCGTGCCACCACGCTCAGCTAGTTTTTCTGTATTTTAAGTAAACACAGGGTTTCACCGTGTTAGCCAGGATGATCTCAATCTCCTAACCTTGTGATCCGCCAGCCTCGGCCTCCCAAAGTGCTGGGATTAGAGGCGTGAGCCACTACACCCAGCTGGAATGGACTCTTCTAAGACAGTTTCAGAAACCAAAGAGGAAAAGAGGAATATATAGAATTAACTGAAAATGTCTGTGAAACAAATAAGGTTAAAAGATAAATGAGGGCAGGTACAGTGGCTCCCGCCTGTAATCCCAGCACTTTGAAAGACCAAGGCGGGCAGATCACTTGAGGTCAGGAGTTTGAGACCAGCCTGGTCAACATGGCAAAACTCCATCTCTACTAAAAGTACAAAAATTAGCCAGGTATGGTGGTGAGCGCCTGTAATCTTAGCTACCCAGGAGGCTGAGGCAGGAGAATCGCTTGAACCCAGGAGGCGGAGGTTGCAGTGAGCTGAGATCACACCACTACAGCCTGGGCAACAAGGGCAAAACTCCGTCTCCCAGAAAAAAAAAAAAAAAGGATAAATGAAAGACAAGAAAAATACACATGCCATATAAAAAGAATTAATATTCCATAAATGCTCCTACAGGAAGAAAAAAAGAAAGAAAGAAAAATGAACCAAGGACATGAGCAGACAATTTTGAATAAAGGAAATCCAGTGGCCATTACACATACCAAATAAGGCTAGCCCCAGTAACAGGGAAGTCAAAATTAAGACAAACTGCATGACCCATTTATCATCTAGCAGACTAGTAAAAATTAAACTATGTATTTACGCCCAGTGGTTTGATGATATGAAGAAGCTACTTGGGATGAAAATTATGGTAACCTATTTAGAGAGTAATCTAGAAATTAAAATATTTAAAATATATTTCTCTGTTAACCCAGAATTCCCACTTTGGAGACGCTACAGAAATAAAAGCATCAGCAAATAAGGTGGCATGTACAAGGATATTTATTGTAGCACTTTGTTAAGTGGCAAAAATCTAGAAATGATCTAAATGTTCACAGGAAAATAACAATAAATTATGGTACAGCCATGCTACAAGACACAATACGACTATTTAAAAGAACAAGATAGAATTATATTTACTGTGGGCTGAGTGCAGTGGCTCACATCTGTAATCTTAGCACTTTGGGAGGCCGTGGCAGGCAGACTGCTCAAGTCCAGGAGTTCGAGACCAGCCTGAGCAATACAGCAATATCTCATCTCCTCTTAAAAAAAATAGCCGGGCGCGGTGGCTCAAGCCTGTAATCCCAGCACTTTGGGAGGCCGAGATGGGCGGATCACGAGGTCAGGAGATCGAGACCATCCTGGCTAACACAGTGAAACCCCGTCTCTACTAAAAAATACAAAAAACTAGCCGGGCGAGGTGGCGGGCGCCTGTAGTCCCAGATACTCGGGAGGCTAAGGCAGGAGAATGGCGTGAACCCGGGAGGCGGAGCTTGCAGTGAGCTGAGATCCGGCCACTGCACTCCAGCCTGGGCAAAAGAGCCAGACTCCGCCTAAAAAAAAAAAAAAAAAAAAAAAAAAAAAAATAATAGCCCGGGTGCGGCAGCTTATGCCCATAATACTAGCACTTTGGGAGGCCGAAGCGGGCAGATCATGAGGCTAACATGGTGAAACCCCGTCTCCACTAAAAGTACAAAAAATTAGCCAGGCGTGGTGGCAGGTGCCTGTAGTCCCAGCTACTCAGGAGGCTGATGCAGGAGAACGGCGTGAACCTGGGAGGCGGAGTATGCAGTGAGCCGAGATCATGCCACTGCACTCCAGCCTGGGCAACAGAGCGAAGTTCCATCTTAAAACAACAGCAGCAACAACAACAACAACAACAACAACAATAATAATAAAGAATTAATAGTGGCTGGGTGCGGTAGCTCACGCCTGTAATCCCAACACTTTGGGAGGCCGATGCAGGCAGACTGGTCGAGCCCAGGAGTTTAAGACCAGCCTGAGCAACACAGCAAAATCTCATCTCTTATTTTAAAAAATAATAATAAAGATTATATTGGCCAGGCACAGTGGCTCACGCCTGTAATCTCAGCACTTTGGGAGGCCGAGGCAGGCGGATCATGTGAGGTCAGGAGTTCAAAACCAGCCTGACCAACATGGACAAACCATGTCTCTACTAAAAATACAAAATTAGTGGGGCATGGTGGCACATGACTATAATCCCAACTACTAGGGAGGCTGAGGCAGTAGAATCACTTGAGCCTGGGAGGCGGAGGTTGCAGTGAGCTGAGATCACGCCATTGCACTCCAGCCTGGGCAACAAGAGCAAAACTCCGTCTCAAAAAAAACCAAAACAAAAAAGAATTATATTGGCCGGGCGTGGTGATGGCTCATGCCTGTAATCCCAGCACTTTGGGAGACCAAAGCAGGCAGATCACTTGAGGTCAGGAGTTTGAGACCAGCCTGGCCAACATGGCAAAACCTCATCTCTACTAAAAATACAAAAACTATCTGGGTGTGGTGGCAGGTGCTTGTAATCCCAGTTACTCTGAAGGCTGAGGCAGGAGAATCGCTAAACCCAGGAGGTGGAGGTTGCCTCCACCTAGGCGACAGGGTAAGACTCTGTCTCAAAAAACAAAACAAGAAAAAGAATTATATTTACTGACCATGACATGTTTAAAAAAAAAAAAAAGCGTGTTATAGAGTAATATAAATAATAGGATCTCTCCTTAGTAAAAACAAAAAAATTCTACATATGTACATTTATATGAGTATATACAGTACTTAACTAAGCACTGAGAGAAATATTGAAGCATATTCATTGATAATCTGTTAAAATTTTGGGTAATTACGACTGTCATAGAATAGATGATGTAACACTATAGGGTAAACATCCCTAATCCAAAATCTGAAATGCTCCAAAACCTGACATTTTTTTATTGTTGACATGATGCTTGAAGAAATGCTCTTCAAGGCCGGGCGCGGTGGCTCACGCCTGTAATCGCAGCACTTTGGGAGGCCAAGGCAGGCGGATCACGAGGTCAGGAGATCGCGACCATCCTGGCTAACAAGGTGAAACCTCGTCTCTACTGAAAATACAAAAAATTAGCCAGGCGTGGTGGCAGGCACCTGTAGTGCCAGCTACTCAGGAGACTGAGGCAGGAGCATGGCATGAACCCGGGAGGCGGAGCTTGCAGTGAGCCGAGATCGCGCCACGGCACTCCAGCCTGGGCAACAGGGTGAGACTCCATCTCAAAAAAAAAAAAAAAAAAAAGAAATGCTCTTCAAGTGTTCCAGATTTTGGATTTTAGGATTAGGGATGTACAACTGGTGTAATGCAAATATTCCAAAATCCAAAAAATTCCAAAATATGAAACACTTCTGGTCTCAAGCATTTCAGATAAGGGATACTCAATGTGTATTTGGTTGAAAGAGCTAACTTATATAAATGATTATACAGTTGTACAACACAAAGCAAAAGGAGGTCCATTACTGTTTTTACAGCTCAAGTTAGTGAACCTATTTAACTAAACCTCACTGTTGAGAAATTGTTCAGTCATAAAAAGAAGCAAAAGAAGTGTTTTTTACTTCTTTTTTTTTGAGATAGTCTCTCTCTGTCACCCACGCTGGAGTGCAATGGCACAGTCCTAGCTCACTGCAGCCCTGAACTCCTGGGTTCAAGTGATCCTCCTGCCTCAGCCTCCCAAGCAGCTAAGGCTACTGGCAAAGATACCACATCCAGCTACTTTAAAAAATTTGGGGCCAGGCATGGTGGCTCATGCCTGTAATCCCGGCACTTTGGGAGGCCAAGGAGTGTGGATCACCCGAGGTCAGGAGTTCAAGACCAGCCAGGCCAATATGGTGAAACCCCAGCTCTACTAAAAATACAAAAATTAACTGGGCATGGTGGCGGGCACCTGTAATCCTAGCTACTTCAGAGGCTGAGGCAGGAGAATCGCTTGAACCCAGGAGGCGGAGGTTGAGGTGAGCCGAGATCGCACCACTGCACTCCAGCCTGGGTGACCGAGGGAGATTCTGTCTCAAGAAAAAAAAAAAAAAAAATTCGTAGAGCCAGGGTTCCACTGTGTTTCCCAGGCTGGTTTCGAACTCCTGTCCTCAAGTGATCCTTCCGACTTGGCCTCCCAAAGTGCTTGGATTACAGACATGAGACACCAGGCCTGGCCAGTGAAGTTTATTTTTAGGTTTAGAAAATGTGTAACATCTTTACATATCTTTGAAATATTTAAAATATTTCAGCCAGGTTCAGGGGCTCATGCCTATAATCTCAGCACTTTGCAAGGCTGAAGCAAGTGAATCACCTGAGGTCAGGAGTTCGAGACCAGCCTGGCCAACATGACAAAACCCCGTCTCTACTAAAAATACAAAAATGAGCCAGGTGTGGTGGCAGGTGCCTGCAGTCCCAGCCACTAGGGAGGCTGAGGCATGAGAATTACAGGAATCCGGGAGGTGGTGGCTGTTGTAAGCCGAGATGGCACCACTGCACTCCAGCCTGGGTGACAGAGTGAGACCCTGTCTCAAAAAAGTAAATAAAAAATAAGATGTTTTTAATTATTTATAAGTTACAAAAATCACATGTATTTTTTCCTCATCTTTTAAAAAACTGCCTTCTTCCTTCTAAACCTACTTAATTTCTTGCCAACAACATTTATAATTTACTAATCAAATTTCTCCAATGGTCTGAGTAGGCTTTTTTTAAAAGTAAAATTTCCGAGTACCTAGTGAAAAAAAGCATTTTTCATTTCAATCATCTCATCGTAAACCTTGCCCTTTTATGCTAAAGTGTTAATGCTGACTCAACACATTTGTCAAGTGTGTTTTTTTCCTCCCACTTCTGGACCCTTCAAACTTTAATCAGTTTCTTCAGCAACCAAAACTCATGCCATATTAAGTGTATTGTGTTACTTTGTCAGTGAAGAAAAAACTTCACATGTATCTTCAAAGCAAAAATGACACCGCACTCACACCTGTAATCCCAGCACTTTGGGAGGCTAAGGCTGGTGGATCACTTGAGCCCAGGAATTCGAGATCAGCCTGGCCGACAGGGTGAGACTCGTCTCTACTAAAAACACAAAAAATAGCCAGGCATGGTGGCGCATACCTGTAGTCCCAACTACTTGGGAGGCTGAGGCAGGAGAACTGCTTGAACCCGGGGGCAGAGGTTGCAGTGAGCGGGGATTGCTCCAGTGCAGCACTCCAGCCTGCGCAACAGAGGGGGACTCCCGTCTCAAAAAAAAAAAAAAAAAAAAAGACAACTCTTTTTTTCTCTTTTCTCTTTCTTGACCTCATTGAAATAAAATTTTCTATACAAAAAGGCAACTGGAAAAATGCTACTACATTTTGACAAAGATTTTTTTTTTTTTGGAGCCGGAGTCTCGCTCCGTCCCCAGGCTGGAGTGCAGTGGCACGATCTTAGCTCACTGCAACCTCCACTTCCCGAGTTCAAGTGATTCTCCTGCCTCAGGCTCCCGAGTAGCTGGGACTATAGGCATGCACCATCATGCTCAGCTAATTTTTGTATTTTTTAGTAGAGATAGGGTTTCACCACGATGGCCAGGATGGTCTCCATCTCCTGACCTCATGATCCACCCGCCTCGGCCTCCCAAAGTGCTGGGATTACAGGCGTGAGCCACCCGGCTAACAAAGATAATTTCAAAACCTGTAAGCCAAGAAATACAAAAGACTATATAAACCTATAGGCTATCTTAATTTTTTTTTCTTTTTTTTTTTTGAGACAGAGCCTCCATCTGTCACCCAGGCTGGAGTGCAGTGGCACGATCTTAGCTCACTGCAACCTCCACCTCCCAGTTCAAGCAATCCTCCTGCCTCAGCCTCCCACGTAGCTGGGAATGCAGATGCGCACCACCATGCCTGGCTAACTTTTTTATTTTTAGTCGAGATGGGATTGCATCATGTTGACCAGGCTGGTATCAAACTCCTGACCTCAAGTGATCCGCCTGCCTCGGCCTCCCAAAGTGCTGGGATTACAGACATGAGCCACTGCACCGGCCTACTCTCTTAAGTTTAAAATTGCTTGTGGGCAAGGCATGGTGGCTCACACCTTTAATACCAGCACTTTGTGAGGCAGAGGTGGGAGGACCTCCTGAGCCCAGGAATTCGAAATCAGCCTGGGGAATGTGGCGAAACCCCGTCTATACAAAAGAAAAATAATAAATCCAGCGGCACATGCCTACAGTCCCAGCTACTTAGGAGGCTGAAGTGAGAGGATCACTTGAACCTGGGAGGAGGTCGAGGCTGCAGTGAGCTGAGATTGCACCACTGCACTCCAGCCTGGGTGAAAGAGTGAGAACCCGTCTCAATCAATACATCAATAAAAATAAAATTGCTTGTTAGTTATAAGCTGAGAGGAGTTGGAAAAAAAATTGTTTGCTACTTTCAACACTATTCTGCATTAGAAACTGAGTAAAAGCAACAGAGAATAAAGAAAGCCAAAATCAAGAACTGAAAACAGACTGGGCGCAGCGGCTCCCACCTATAATCCCAGCACTTTGGGAGGCCAAGGTGGGTGCATCACTTGAGGTCAGGAGTTGGAGACCAGCCTAGCCAACATGGTGAAACCCCACCTCCACTAAAAATACAAAAATTAGCTGGGCATGGTGGCGTACGCTTGTAACCCCAGCTACTTGGGAGGCTGAAGCAGCAGAAATCACTGGAATCCAGGAGGTGGAGGTTGCACAGTGAGCCGAGATCCAGCCACTGTACTCCAGGCTGGGAGACAGAGCAAGACTTTGTCTCAAAAAACAAAACAAAACAACAAGAACTGAAAACAATTCATGAAGCAAGGATAGACTAAATTACAAGCACTTAAAATAGTATTTTTTAATTTTCTGAAGCTCTAAGTAAGAGTTTTAAAGTTTTGATAGCAATTAAGTCCTGCTATATACACAAAATTTTAAAATCCTCATCAAATGCAAATAAGGGGATTAAGCATTGTGGAAAATGTGTTTTGGTATGTAGGTTGCCAATTCAACTTTTTTAATTAAAAATAATCTCTTGGAAAATACTCATTCAATTTTTTAAATTTGTAAAAATTAAAGAGTTTTGGCCAGGTGAGGTGGCTCACACCTGTAATCCCAGCACTTTGTTTGGGAGGCCAAGGCAAGAGGATTGCTTGAGCCCAGCCTGCGCAACATGACAAAATACTATCAGTACAAAAAATACAAAAATTAGCCCCATGTGGTGGCACACGCCTGTAGTCCCAGTTACGTGGCGAGCTGAGGCAGGAGGATTGCTTGAGCCCAGGAGGTCCAGGCTGCAGTGAGCAGAGACCACTGCACTCCAGCCTGGGCAACAGAGTGAGACCCTGTTCAAACAATAAAAATAATAAAAAATAAGAGTTTTTATAAATCATAAAGAAGTTGGTTTTGGTTTGCATACCACTGATTTTTAAAACTCCTTTTTAAAATAAACACTGGGGTGAAATATCACCAAGGCATTCCTGGCAATTTCTGTACTTTATAGTTTCACTCTAAAATCTGCCCTCAAATCTAGAACTGCTATCAATGACAGAGGTCAGACCAAAGAATAAGCAACTGCTCCCAAAAGAAACGGAGGTTTCCTAAACACAAAGCAGACATTCAAATATGCACTGATCAATGGTGCACTAAACAACACTTTGCTAGGAATTTGTTAAGGCAAAAGGACCCTTCCCCCAGTGAATGCAAACTATCAAAGAATGAATTTTTTAAAGTTTAATATTTAAAATATTTTGGTAGAGACAGAGTCTCATTGTGTTGCCCAGGCTGGCCTCTAACTCCTGGGCTCAAGGGATCCACCTTCCACTTCCCAAAGTGTTGGGATTACAAACATGAGCCACAGAGCAACCGCCTGAATGACATTTAAATACCAATATATTAAAGCATGAAAAACACTGAGTTAACTAACATCTATGTGATAGCTCTGCTAACACCTTACTTGAAAAGTCTAAGTCAGAAATGGCACATTTCAGTAGTAACTGTGAGGGCATACTTAGTAAATGAGCGATCATTACACAGGTGTTCAGTGTTTGACAGTTCCTTTAAACCAAAAGAGAAAATTACATAGCTTCAGGGTAATACAGAACTTACATATCTAATAGTAACTAACATGTTTTTGAAAAATCTCCTTAAAACAAATAACAAGATCACTGAGTATTTACACTGAAAATATTGTTTTCTCCTGAGACATCATATGACCTATACAGGAATTTATCTACAATCTCATTTCAATAACCTGATAAGAATAATGCATCTATATATGTGGCTTAGCAGTATTAAAAAGCTTGACTCAGTTCAAGTTATAAATTTAAATTTCATCCACTAGACTGTGATCTCAAATAAGTTAACTTCTCTTTTGCAGATGTAAAAACCCAGGCTGAGATGAAATAAGGGTGATTCAATCACACTCGCCTAACTTGAAACGTAGGAAATATATCAGTGAATTACTGTGAAATCCTTTTTATTCGCCAGGCACCGTGGGTCACGCCTGTAATCCTAGCACTTTGGGAAGCCAAGGAGGGCGGATTGCCTGAGCTCAGGAGTTCGAGATCAGCCTGGGCAACATGGTGAAACCCATCTCTACTAAAATACAACAACAACAAAAAATTAGTCGGGCGTGGCAGCGTGCACCTGTAGTCCCAGCTACTTGGGAGGTTGAGGCAGGAGAACTGCTTGAATCCGGGAGGCGTAGGTTGCAGTGAGTCGAAGGTTGCAGTGAGCCGAGACCGTGCCACTGCACTCCAGCCTGGAGACAGAGCCAGACTCCGTCTCAAAAAATAATAATAATAATAAAAATTAAAACAAAGAAATACTTTTCATTCAAGCATGCTAGACTGCAAACGTGCTTTTAGAATAAAAGTGACTAGATTACTAGTACTTAGAGGGTTCATATTTTTCAAACTTGAAAGTTAGGCTGTATGACAACTTAGGTATTTGACAAGTATTCTAGGGAAGGGTGGAAGTGAATATTTAAAATTCAACTATCCCCAGAAAAACCCAATACATGAAGTCATTACAAGTATTTTTTAGAATCAGTCAGCAAAGATCATTACTGTACAAACACCTCAAAGTTAAGGTCACTAAGAAAGCACTAACTCCTCTCCTCGGTTAACGAATCACTGTAAAGCAGCTCAACTCTCCTTTCTACCTCAGATTAATATTTTTCTCCATGGACAGATTTCCATGCTCAGGGATATGTAATAGGGGAGGAGAAAAAAAAAAAACACCACACAAGTGTCAGTGAGTACCAAAAAGCTAAGTGTTCAGCACAGGGAGGGAATCCACAAATGAGAAAACATTTGACAGCTCCCGCCTCCCAAAAGCCATTTAATCTGCCTCATAAACATTACTGCTGAAGCACACTCTGAGCGAGTGGTTCGATGGATCTCCTACACCAAGTCTCCTAACCGGGAAACAATCAACTGAATCGTCCCGACTCTTTCAGGCAATCAGGAAGCCCGGGAGAATTATTAGACGCTGACGTCCGCAGGCCCAGGAACTGAGAAAAGGGTAAACAGTACACTCGCAGGTAGGCTGAAAAAAACAAAACAACAACAAACACACACACACACGCGCGCGCGGAAAATTGGGAAAGAAGTTGGTCGGAAGGTTAGAGAGAGGCGAGGCCGATGTCTGGTTCCGAGAGGACGGCACCGCAGGGGCAGGCAGCGATTAACTGGGCATTTGGAAATGCTGAGAGTTATCTAAGAGACCTGACACGGGTACAAGACACAAGAACGCTGGTACGTGGCTCAGAGAAGACACGCGGGGGTGGGGCCCGCCGCGCTAAACCCCAGGCTCCCTGAATGAGCCCTCAAAGATCGCAGCCTGAGAAAGTCAAAGGTTCAAGGAGGCCCGTACCCGCGGGGCAACGCCACTACCCGGAACACCGCTGCGCGCGGAACCTCCCGGTCCGAGGCCTCGCGGTCGGGCCTCCAGAAGTCGGAGCAGCCCCTGGGGCTCCCGGCCCCTCCTGGCCCAGCCTCTCTGTCCTCTCTTCTCAAGACCCACAGCCTGGGACCGGACCCCTGAAACTGACAGGAAGCTTCCGGTCGAGCGCCCGCGCCAGTGGCGGGGCAAAAAGCAGCAATATGCTCTCAGTGCCGCCAGTGACACTCACCGGCCCGAAACCTCGAATGAAACCAGCAGCTCCGGGGGCGGCGGCAGCAGTGGCAGCAGGAACCGAACATCCAAAATGGCGGCTCCCTCGGCCTCACCACCGCTACTGCAGGCGGAGGGATCCTAAGGAAGGAGAGAGTTTTTAACTAACTTCACACACTACTGAGGAAACTTCGCTCCCTGGCCTCCTCGTCTAGTCGCTTCCGTGTCCCCGCACTGCAACTTCTCGTGCCTCTCCTCTCGGATTAACCAAGAACTCAGACCCTGCCGAGGACTATTTGCCAAGGAGGAGGCGACTGCTTCTGGCAGAGCGACGCAAAGCGTAGCAAGGGTCGGGGCTGTCACTGATGACGCGAGACGCTGCTGCCGAGTCACCGCTGCGAAGAGTCTGAGCGAGAAAGATCCGGCCGACCCCAGAGCGGACAGACATTGGTTCCGCTTGGCGGGAGGCGGGGGAGGGGCTGGGCTACCAGGAAGCGGTGGGGCCACCTGGAGGAGGTGGAGCTAGGTCAGGTAGTCCAGGAAGTGGGAGCAGGCGAGGCAGGTGGGGGCAGAGAAGATAGCAGGGCTGAAATGGTGTTCATCCACGGGCATCCCAAGCTCTTTGCTGTCTCCTGTAAGATTTTTGCTTTCTTTTTAACTGAAGGAGCATGCTCCAGGTGGTATTCTATGGTTTTATGGTGTCTTTGCAACATATTTTACGAAGAGTTAAGATGACTCACAAGAATGGGTTCCACGCCCAGTACTGCGGTTCATGCAGAGCTCAAGTCACTTAAACTCCAGGGATTCAGTTTCCTCGTATGTAGAAAGAAGACTTGGACTCATGTTGGCTGAAACTCTTACGGAATGGGCTTTCGGTCTATGACTCCATGAATTAATGACCAGGGCCAAAGAAAGTCTAACCAGACAGTTCCTAACCTGATAAATAATTACTAACATATGACGCGAGTCTTTTCCGTGTGAACGTAAAGGGGGCCTGATACCTTGGCCTGTTTAAAGTAAAGGTGACCTACCTAGACCAAAATCCTTCTGCTAGATTGGCAACAAAGTACAACACAGCACCAGGCTGTGTGCCAAACAGAACAGAACCAACTGCACAATTTTTTTTTTTTTTTTTTTTTAGACAGTCTCGCTCTGTTGCCCAGGCTGGAGTGCAGGGGCGGCATCCCGGCTCACTGCAACCTTTGCCTCCCGGGGTCAAGCAATTTCTCATGCTTCAGCCTCCCAAGTAGCTGGGATTACAGGCTCCCACCACCGCGGCCGGCTAATATTTGCATTTTTAATAAAGAGAGCGTTTCGCTATGTTGGCCAGGCTGGTCTTGAACTCCTGACCTCAGGTGATCCGCCTGCCTCGGCCTCCCAAAGTGTGGAGATGACAGGTGTGAGCCACCAGCCTGCCCAGAACTAACCACAAATCTTGAGTCTAGGACCTGGGTGTCATAGAGAGAAGGTTGCACCTTTTTCCTTAGTCATTTTCATGCACGGATTTCAAAATACTTTACAAAAATTGCTCTAAGTAGGCCGGGCGCAGTGGCTCACGCCTGTAATCCCAGCACTTTGGGAGGCTGAGGCGGGCGGATCTCCCGAGGTCAGGAGTTCAAGACCAGCCTGGCCAACATGGTGAAACTCCATCTCTACTAAAAATACAAAATTAGCCAGGCATGGTGGTGGGCACCTGTAAACCCAGCTACTTGGAAGGCTGAGGCAGGAGAGTCGCTTGAACCCCGGAGGCAGGGGTTGCAGTTAGCCAAGCCTGGGCGACAGAGTGAGACCCTGTCTCAAAAACACACGAAAAAAGTTGAACCAAGCAGGCGCATCTGTACAATTTTGTCCCTGAACTACGGGGGCATGCCAAGTGGCTGGAAAGAAATGAGGCCATGGGTGTGATAATAATTATCATTTTTATTATTAAATATTGATATCACATTGTTCATGAGGCACTTTCTTGTGTGTAATCTAATCTGACCCTCTGAACAACCTCCTGAGTCAGGCTAGTCAAACGTAAGTAACTTAGCTTTACAAATAAGGAGAAACAGGCTCCAAGAAACTGACTTGGCTAAAAGACACATCCTCTCCCCTCTTCCACTGGGGTTCTGTTAAAGAGTGCTTTTTTTTTTTTTTTTTTTTTTTTTGAGGCGGAGTCTCACTCTGTCGCCCAGGCTGGAGTGCAGTGGCCGGATCTTGGCTCACTGCAAGCTCCGCCTCCCGGGTTCCCGCCATTTTCCTGCCTCAGCCTCCCGAATAGCTGGGACCACAGGTCCCCACCACCGTGCCCAACTATTTTTTGTATTTTTAGTAGAGATGGGGTTTCACCGTGTTAGCCAAGGCGGTCTCGATCTCCTGACCTCATGATCCGCCCGCCTCGGCCTCCCAAAGTGCTGGGATTACAGGCGTGAGCCACTGTGCCCGGCCTTTTTTTTTTTTTTTTTTTTTTTTTTTGAGACAGAGTTTCCTCTTGTTGCCCAAGCTGGAGTGTAATGATGTGATCTCGGCTCACTGTAGCCTCCGCCTCCTGAGTTCAAGCGATTGTCCTGCCTCAGCCTTCCAAGTACCTGGGACTACACAGGTATGCGCCACCATGCCCAGATAATTTTTTGTAATTTTAGTAGAAATGAGGTTTCACCATGTTAGCCAGGCTGGTCTCGAACTCCTGACCTCGGGTGATTCGCCCATCGCGGCCTCCCAAAGTGCTGGGATTGCAGGCATGAGCCACCTTGCCAGGTCAGAGTGCCATTTTATAAATTAGCATAGGGTACCACCAACTTCCACCACCCCTACCTACCCACCCACCTACCTACCTACACACACACCTACACTCTCAGGGTGGAGTCAGCCACCAACGAGTGGTTTAAAGAACAGAATGTTTACGGAATTCAGATCCTCTGCCACGCTGCTACTGTATGGTGCAACCCTGGACTACAAGGCTAGTAAATAGTGGAACGAAGCCAAAACACAATTTCCTCTGAGGTATGTAGGGAACACAGGCCAAACTTAGTTTGGGGTTTCCACATAAGAAGTTTGCAGATTGCAAAGTAGAGTTAGCTAAAGTATTCCGTTTGGAACACCACAAAAATTGCTTAGAGGTCAAATTTAAATGAACATCATTGTGAACCACAAAAGAAAAATTAAGCCAGCTACCTAAGGAAGAAAGAGCTTTTTTGCTACCATGCCAAGTGCAGAGTGTTAAAGAGTTTTAAACATTAAAAAATAAACTCTTTTTCAGTATTTTTTTTTACTTACATTTCCCTTTTTTTTGTTGTTGTTTTTGTTTTTAAGGTGGAGTCTTGCTCTGTTGCCAGGCTGGAGTGCAGTGACACGATCTCAGCTCACTGCAACCTCCACCTCCCGGGTCCAAGTTATTCTCGCGTATTTTTTTGTATTTTGTGTTTTCAGTAGAGACAGGGTTTCACCATGTTGGCCAGGCTAGTCTTGATCTCTTGACCTCATGACCTACCCACCTCAGCCTCCCAGAGTGCTGGGATTACAGGCGTGAGCCACCACGCCCAGCCCATTTATCTTAGTACTAAACCCTTCTTCCATGCAACTAAAATTAAAAACAATTGCCCCGGCTGGGCACAGTGACTCACGCCTGTAATCCTAGAACTTGGGAGGCCAAGGTGGGAGGATCACTTGATCCCAGGAGTTTAAGAACAGCCCAGGCCAACATAGTGAGACCCCATCTTTTATTTATTTATTTATTTTACTTTTATTTTTGAGACAGAATTTCACTCTTGTCGCCCAAGCTGGAGTGCAATGGTGCAATCTCGGCTTACTGTAGCCTCAGCCTCCCGGGTTCAAGCGATTCTCCTGCCTCAGCCTCCCGAGTAGCTGGGATTACAGGCATGCGCCACCACACCGTGCTAATTTTGTATTTTTTAGCAGAGACAGGGTTTCTCCATGTTGGCCAGGCTGCTTTCGAACTCCTGGCCTCAGGTGATCCACCTGCCTCGGCCTCCCAAAGGACTGAGATTACAGGCATCAGCTACCACACCCTACCTCTTCATCTTTTAAATGAATGAATAAAATAAATAAATAAGGCCGGGCGCGGTGGCTCAACCCTGTAATCCCAGCACTTTGGGAGGCCGAGACGGGCGGATCACGAGGTCAGGAGATCAAGACCATCTTGGCTAACACGGTGAAACCCCGTCTCTACTAAAAAATACAAAAAACTAGCCGGGCGAGGTGGTGGGCACCTGTAGTCCCAGCTACTCGGGAGGCTGAGGCAGGAGAATGGCGTAAACCCGAGAGGCGGAGCTTGCAGTGAGCTGAGATCTGGCCACTGCACTCCAGCATGGGGGACAGAGCGAGACTCCGTCTCAAAAAAAAATAAAAATAAAAAATAAATAAATAAATAAATAAATAAATAAAAGCAATTGCCCCAGTATGTAGCATAGTCACATTATCTTGGGATCTTTGGTTTCCACGGCTAGCCATTTAAGTCTAGGAAGGCTTACTCCCGGTCTTCTCAAACATAATCCCTAATTCCAGATAAATAAATTACAGCACATCAATAAAAGGGAATACTATGTTACCAGTAAAATGAAAACTTTATTATTATAGTAAGGCAGACTTTAAAAGGAAATGTTATAAAACAATGTTATAAAATGAGCTTGCAAAAGTATATATTGAGCCACCTCAGGCTCCTGAGTAGCTGGGACTACAGGTGCATACCACCATGCCCACCTAATTTTTTTTAATTTTTTTTTTGTATTTCTTTTCTGTAGAGACAGGGTTTTGCTATGTTACCCAAGCTGGTCTGGAGTTCTTCGGCTTAAGTGATCCTCCCACCTCACCCTCCCCAGGTGCTGGAATTACAGGCATGAGCCACTGTGCTTGGCCAAATATTATTATTTTTATGGTTTTGTTTACTTTTGAGAACTGCTTCAATTTAACAAGAATAGGCAAGGCACAGTGGCTTACACATGTAATCCCATCGTGATTACTTTGGGAGACCAAGGCCGGCGGATCACCTGAGGTGAGGAGTTCAATACCAGCCTTCCCAACATGGCAAAACCCCATCTCTATTAAAAACACAAAAATTAGCCAGGCGTGGTGGCGTGCACCTGTAATCCCAGCTACTCGGGAGGCTGGGGCAGGAAAATCACTTGAAAATCACAGAGGTCCCAGTGAACTGAGATCACGCCACTGCACTGCAGCCTGGGTGATAGAGCGAGACTCCATCTGTAAAATAAATGAATAGCACTAATAACAACAATTTAACAAAGAGCAACAACAAAAAATAAAACTGAAGAAACACTGGCTAGGAGTCAGACCACTTAGATGCCAGTCTTGGCTAGGTTTGATTCACTTTTTGCCCAGAGCAAGGTGTTAAACATCTCTGAGCCTGTTTACTCAGCTTGCCAATGTTTATTTATGTCTTGCCTGCTCCAAAATGGATTTAGAGTGGCTTGTTATCCAGAAGGGATCAGCTACATGAAAGCACTTTGAAAAGCCTAAAGCATCATAAGAATGTAAATATTGAAATTTTTGTGCTGCCTCATAATTCAACTAAAGCATTTACTGACTGCCCTTTATAAATAACAGTAGTACAGCATGTCTTACATTTACAAAAGTATTTTCAGGCGGGGCGCAGTGGCTCATGCCTGTAATCCCAGCACTTTGGGAGGCCAAGGTGGGTGCATCACTTCAGGTCAGGAGTTCGAGACCAGCCTGACCAACATGGTGAAACCTCATCTCTACTAAAAATACAAAAATTAGCCAGGCATGGTGGCATGCACCTGTAATCCCAGCTACTCGGGAGGCTGAGGCAGGAGAATCACTTGAACCTGGGAGGCAGTGGTTGCAGTGAACCAGAGTCGCACCACTGCCCTCCAGCCTGGGCAACAGAGTAAGACTCTGTCTCAAAAAAAAGAAAATAGAAGGGTATTTTCATATACTTCCATTCATTTGCTCCTCATACACCATGAATTTGTAAACCACACAGGCATTATAGCACAGTAGTTAAGAGTGTAAGTTACTGGGGCTAGACTACCTGGGCTTAAAACCCTGCTCTTCCTTTCTTTACTATGTGACCTGCAACAAGTTACTTAACATCTCTGAACACTTCTGAACCCAGTGCTCCCATCTGAAAAATGAGGCTTATACTAGCATTGGCATCTTAGGGCTGGCGTGATAATTAAATGAGCTGACACACTTAAAGCACTTAGAAAAGCGACTGTCACATAATAAGGACACAATAAATATTAGCTTACTTAGGATAAATATTATTATCCTTAATTTAGAGATAAGAAAACAGAGGCTACCTGTAATCTCAGCACTATGGGAGGCCAAGGCAGGAGGATCACTTGAGCCCAGGAGTTTGAGACCAGCCTGGGTAACATAGTGAGACCCTCTCTCTACAAAAAAAGAAAAAGAAAAAAAATTTAATTAGGCCAGGCACGGTGGCTCACACTTGTAATCCCAGCACTTTGGGAGGCCAAGGCAGGTGGATCACCTGAGGTCAAGAGTTTGAGACCGGCCGGGCGCGGTGGCTCACGCCTGTAATCCCAGCACTTTGGGAGGCCGAGGCGGGCGGATCACAAGGTCAGGAGATCGAGACCATGGTGAAACCCCGTCTCTACTAAAAAATAGAAAAAAATTAGCCGGGCGCAGTGGCGGGCGCCTGTAGTCCCGGCTACTCGGGAGGCTGAGGCAGGAGAATGGCATGAACCCGGGAGGCGGAGCTTGCAGTGAGCTGAGATTGCGCCACTGCACTCCAGCCTGGGTGACAAAGCGAGACTCCGTCTCAAAAAAAAAAAAAAAAAAAGAGTTTGAGACCAGCCTGGCTGACATGGTGAAACCTCGTCTCTACTAAAAATACAAACATTAGCCGGGCGTGATGGCATGCACTTGTAATCCCAGCTACTCAGGAGGCTGAGGCAGAAGAATTGCTTGAACCCGTGAGACAGAGGTTGCAGTGAGCCAAGACTGCGCCACTGCACTCCATCCTAGGCGACATCCTAGGAGACTCTTGTCTCAAAAAAGAAAAAAGAAAAGAAAAAAAATTTAATTAGTTGGACATCGTGGCATGTGCCTGTAGTCCCAGCTACTCTGGAGGCTAAGGCAGGATTTTTTGACACCAGAAGGTAAGACTGCAGTGAGCCATGATTGCACCACTGCACTCCAGTCTGAGTGACAGAACGGGACTCTGTCTCAAAAAATATATATTAAAAAAAAAGAGAGGCCGGGCGTGGTGGCTCACGCCTGTAATCCCAGCACTTTGGGAGGCCGAGACGGGCGGATCACGAGGTCGGGAGATCGAGACCATCCTGGCTAACACGGTGAAACCCCGTCTCTACTAAAAAATACAAAAAACTAGCGGGGCGAGGTGGTGGGCGCCTGTAGTCCCAGCTACTCGGGAGGCTGAGGCAGGAGAATGACGTGAACCTGCGTGGCGGAGCTTGCAGTGAGCTGAGATCCGGCCACTGCACTCCAGCCTGGGCAACAGAGCGAGACTCCGTCTCAAAAAAAAAAAAAAAAAGAGAGAGAGAAAGAAAAGGAGAAGGGGAGGGGAGGGGGGAAGGGAGGAGAAGGGAGGAGAGATTAAATGATCAGTCACACTTTCATGCAGTAGAGACCAGATTCAAATCTAGTGCTTCCAACTCTGGATTCGTCTTCTAACCCATACAGTAATCATTCAAAGAGGCTACCTGATTATTTCCCCTATGCCACACTGTCCTGGGTGCACCAGAATCTTGTAATAGACCTAACAAAAGAGACTGCCCCTACCCTCCAGATAATTACAATCTCACTGAGGAAAACAAGATTTTTTTTTAAATCCACAAATATAAAATAAGCCATTGATATCATTCAGCAGATAAGTCCTAATTCAGAAAGAGAAGAAAATGGAGAAGCCGCTGAAGTCCTAGTTCAGAAGGAGCAGAAAAAGGAGAGGTCGCTGGGAGCCAGAGCAGTGAAAGAAGGCTTTTGGAATACATGGTATCTGGTGGAATCTAGGGTACTAGAGGGGAACTGTCTTGTTTGGGCTTAGGGATACAGTGAGTTTCTTTCTTTCTTTTTTTTTTTTTTTTTTTTTTTGAGACAGGGTCTCGCTCTGTCGGCCAGGCTGGAGTGCAGCGGCACAGTCTTGGCTCACTGCAACCTCCGCATCCCGGATTCAAACAATTCTCCTGCCTCAGCCTACTGAATAGCTAGGACTACACGGGTGTGCCACTGCGCTCAGCTAATTTTTGTATTTTTAGTAGAGACGGGTTTCATCATGTTGGCCAGGCTGGTCTCAAACTCCTGACCTCGTGATCCGCCTGCCTCAGCCTCCCAAAGTGCTAGGATTACAGACTTGAGCCACTGCGTTCGAAACAGTGAGTTTCTTAAATGATTCGGTCAGTATCAGCAGTTGAAGCCCATATGACCTTTAGAGCAGATGGGGAAAGCTCTCTCTGAAGAAATGCGGTCAGCATCTTTCACAAGGAACCCTTCCTGCCTCTCCACGTGCCAGAGATCTCAACCTAGAAAGGAGAGTGAAGAGGGGCACAGCCGTGTAAGAAATACAGTGACGTGAGTCAAAGAGGCGGCTCCACTGGCCTGTTTTGTTATCCTTTGAGTCACTCGAATCTATAAATAAGACTGAAAGTCAGAGAGAAATTAGCCTGTCTGCTGTTTATGTAATGTTTTCACAAAAAGCATTTTCACAATTCTTTTAAAGCACAGTCCCTAATCACAATGTATGCTGGCCTGAGACAAGAGTTTAGGAATTCATCTTTCACCTATGACAAAAGCCAGAAAGGATGTAAAAATTAAAATTCAAGCAGCCAACTCCACACACTCTTTGACCTCTTACCAAGAGCATTAGGAACTCTGCTGTAGGTAAAAGAGTAAAGACCAAAGCCCAGAGGACATTAGCTTCTGCCAAGCTGCTGCTTTGTTTCAGAAATTTTTTTCAAAAGAGGCAGCCCTAGGCCAGGTGTGGTGGCTCACGTCTGTAATTCCAGCACTTTGGGAAGCCAAGGCAGGTGGATCACCTGAGGTCAGAAGTTCGAGACCAGCCTGGCCCACATGGTGAAACCCTGTCTCTCCTAAAAATACAAAAATTAGCCAGGTATGGTGGGAGGTACCAGTAATCCCAGCTACTCCAGAGGCTGAGCCAGGAGAATTACCTGAACCCGGGAGGTGGAGGTTGCAGTGATCCGAGACTGTATCACTGCACTCCAGCCTGGGCAACAGAGTGAGACTCCATCTTAGGAAAAAAAAAAAAAAAAGGCAGCCCAGAGTGCCACCTGAGATGCTTTATGTCACAATATTTTCTTTTTCGTAGAGTAGTTTTTCTTGACTTGTAAATTATTCAGTATTATTTTGGCACCTTTGGAGGGAAAAACTTTACCAGGTATGAGACTGCAATCAACTTAAATTGCAAATTGAGGAAATGGTGACATTCTCCCGTGAGGAATGACAAAACTAAGGTCACTAGAAGAGAATGCACCATCTAGAAACAAAGCAGGATTTCTGATCTATTGTCTTCTACTCAAGTAATTTTATTTCCTTAATATGGACACCACTGAGCCAGGAGCAGTGGCTCATACATGTAGTGCCAGCTACTCAGGAGGATGAGGCAGGCAAAACGCTTGAACCCAGAAGTTTGAGACTAGCTAGGACAGCATAGTGAGACCTCATCTCGAAAATATGTATACATATGGGCATCATCATTTGTCTAGAAAAATCTGTAGTAGCCGGGCGCGGTGGCTCACGCCTGTAATCTCAGCACTTTGGGAGGCCGAGACGGGCGGATCACGAGGTCAGGAGATCGAGACCATCCTGGCTAACACGGTGAAACCCCGTCTCTATTAAAAAATAGAAAAAAATTAGCCGGGCGCAGTGGCGGGCGCCTGTAGTCCCAGCTACTCGGGAGGCTGAGGTAGGAGAATGGCGTGAACCCGGGAGGCGGAGCTTGCAGTGAGCCGAGATTGCGCCACTGCACTCCAGCCTGGGCGACAGAGCGAGACTCCGTCTCAAAAAAAAAAAAAAAAAAAAAAAAAGAAAAATCTGTAGTAAATTGTTTTTGTTTTCCTTTAATTGCGTAGTTTTAAACTTGTTCTTCCAAAATCAGTTCTATCAGTTGCTTTAAAATTAGCCTGGGACGTCCAAGAAGTGTTAAGACATCTGCAGTAACTGGGGCAGCCAGTCCCTAGTGCCCAGCTCAGGGAACAACAAACTCCTTCGCCAAGCCGTCCACACATGCCAGCTGACGGTCCAGGACCCAAGTAGGTGCCAAGAGTGAGGTGTCTTACTTCTAAGGAGAGGCAAGCAGTTTGCTATGCAAGTGGGTCCCTGGCCTGGACCTAAAGATCTCTCTAACTCCATATTCTTTAAATAAACTTGTCTTTTATGAGGAGTAGAAAATCTTAGAATGAAGCATTCAAGACGAAACTGATGTTTTTTGTTTGTTTGTTTGTTTGTTTGTTTGTTTGTTTGTTTTGAGATGGAGTCTCGCTCTGTCGCCAGGCTGGAGTGCAGAGCAGTGGTGCAATCTCGGCTCACTGCAACCTCCGCCTCCGGGGTTCAAGCTGTTCTCCTGTCTCAGCCTCCTGAGTAACTGGGATTACAGGTGTGCGCCACCACACCTGTCTAATTTTTTTGTATTTTTAGTAGAGATGGGGGTTTCACCATGTTGGTCAGGCTGATCTCCAACTCCTGTCCTTGTGATCCACCCGCCTCGGCCTCCCAAAATGCTGGGATTACAGGCATGTGCCACCGCGCCTGGCCCCAAATCGAGTTTTTAAAGAGTCGTTGGTTTATAGGTATCACCTTCTCATATGCAAAAGGAGGAATGTATACTCCCAGGATACATAAAAGAGAATTCTGAATTAAAAATTTTGCATAACCAATAATTACATCTAAAAATTAATTTGGCTTTTGGGTATGAGCCTAAAATGAATCTTAAAAATAAAGTATATTGAAAAGAAAAATGGGGCCGGGCGCAGTGGCTGATGCTTGTAATCCCAGCACTTTGGGAGGCCGAGGCAGACAGATCACGAGGTCAGGAGATTGACACTATCCTGGCTAACACCGTGAAACCCCGTCTCTACTAAAAAATACATAAAATTAGCTGGGCGTGGTGGCAGGCGGCTGTAGTCCCAGCTACTTGGGAGGCCGAGGCAGGAGAATGGTGGGAACCCGGGAGGCGGAACTTGCAGGGGGCGGAGATCGCGAGTCATTGCATTCCAGCCTGGGAGACAGAGCGAGATTCCGTCTCAGGAAAAAGAAGAAATAAAGAAAGAAAGAGAGAGAGAGAGAGAGAGATGGAGAGAGAGACAAGAAGGAAGGAAGGAAGGGAGGGAGGGAGGGAGGGACGGAGGGAGGGAAACATAAAGAAAGAAAGAAATTAGCCAGGTGTGGTGATGTGTGCCTGTAGTCCCAGCTACTCAGGAGGCTGAGATGGGAGGATCACCTGAGCTGAGGGAGATAAAGGCTGCAGTGAGCAGTGATCGAGCTACTACACTCCAGCCTGGGTGACAAGAGTAAGACCCTGTCTCAAAAAAATAATAATAAAAACAAACAAAAGCTAGTTATGCAAGAAACCAAAAAATAATAATAATTTGGCCTTCTTTTCTGGCCTCTCCAGTCTCACAGAATCACTAACATTTAGTCCACTAGAATATAGGAAATAATGGAAACTAAAATTTGTTGAGCACATACTAAGGGCTAAAGAAATATACATAGGGCTGGGCGCGGTGGCTCAAGCCTGTAATCCCAGCACTTTGGGAGGCCGAGATGGGCAGATCACGAGGTCAGGAGATCGAGACCATCCTGGCTAACACGGTGAAACCCCGTCTCTACTAAAAAATACAAAAAACTAGCCGGGTGAGGTGGCGGGCGTCTGTAGTCCCAGCTACTTGGGAGGCTGAGGCAGGAGAACGGCGTAAACCTGGGAGGTGGAGCTTGCAGTGAGCTGAGATCCAGCCACTGCACTCCAGCCTGGGCTACAGAGCGAGACTCCATCTTAAAAAAAAAAAAAAAAAAAAAAAAAAAAAAAGTATATATATATAATTTATTTTTTCTTTTCTGTTTTTCTTGAAAGGGAGTCTCACTTCATTGCCCAGACTGGAATGCAATGCCATAATCATGGCTCACTGCAGCCTCAACCTCCTGGGATCAAGCCATCCTCCCACCTTAACCTCCTAAGTAGCTAGGACTACAGGTGTGCACCACCATGCCCAGCTATTTTTGTTTTTTAATTATTCCGTAGAGATGGGGTCTCACCATGTTGCCCAGGCTGGTCATGAACTCCTGGACTCAAGCAATTATCTCTTCTTGACCTCCCAAAGTGCTGGGATTATATGCGTGAGAAACAGTACCTGGATAAAATAAATAGTCTTATAACAACTCAAATATTTTCAATGAGGCCAGGTACGGTGGCTCACACCTGTAATCCCAGCAATTTGAGAAGCCAGTGTGGGAGGATCACTTGAGGCCAAGAGTTCAGACCAGCCTGGCCAACATGCAAAACCCTGGTTCTACTAAAAATACAAAAAATAGCCAGGTGTTGTGGCACACACCTGTAATCCCAGCTACTTGGGAGGCTAAGGTAGGAGAATTGCTTGAACCCAGGAGGCAGAGGTTCTGGAGTGCAGTGGCGTGATCTCGGCTCACTGCAAGCTCCACCTCCCAGGTTTGCCATTCTCCTGCCTCAGCCTCCCGAGTAGCTGGGACCACAGGCGCCCGCCACCACGCCCAGCTAATTTTATTTTTGTATTTTTAGTAGAGACGGGGTTTCACCGTGTTAGCCAGGATGGTCTCAATCTCCTGTCCTTGTGATCCGCCTGCCTCAGCCTCCCAAAGTGCTAGGATTACAGGTGTGAGCCACCGCTCCCACCCTGTTTGGGGTGAAGTTTTTGTTTTGTTTTGTTTTGTTTTTTAGTGCTTTCTAACAATTAGCCTTACAGTGACCATAGGTCTTGCTGCTTCTGTCACCTATAGCCTCATATAAGAACCCAGGAAATGTTTTATCTTTGAGCCTGGAGATGCTGTTTGTGAAAGATGTTTGTTTAATAAAATCAGAGGAGGCAGCCGGGCACGGTGGCTCACGCCTGTAATCCTAGCACTTTGGGAGGCTGAGGCGGGCTGATCACCTGAACTCAGGAGTTTGAGACCAGCCTGACCAATATGGAGAAACCCCGTCTCTACTAAACATACAAAATTAGCCAGGCATGGTGGCACATGCCTGTAATCCCAGCTACTCAAGAGGCTGAGGCAGGAGAATCGCTTGGACCCAGGAGGCAGAGGTTGCAGTGAGCCAAGATCGTGCCATTGCACTCCAGCCTGGGCAACAAGACCAAAACTCCATCTCAAAAAAAAAAAAAAACAATCAGAGGACATTTTCTCCAATAAATAAATAGAGAGGGAAAAAGGAGCAATGGGGTAAAAAGGAAGTGTTGAAGATTAAAAGACCTCAGAGACATAGCAACTAAATACAATATGTGGATCTTTTTGTATCTTGATTTCAACAAAATAACTGCATAATTCATTTTTGAGACAGTGGGATAAATTTAATATAGACAAATATTACATGATATTAAGGACTTCTTTTATTTATATTATATTTTATTTATTTATTTCGAGACAGAGTCTCCCTCTTGTCACCCAGGCTAGAGTGCAATGGCATGATCTTGGCTCACTGAAACCTCCACTTCGATTCTCCTGCCCCAGCCTCCTGAGTAGCGGGGATTACAGGCACGCACCACCACGCCCAGCTAATTTTTGTATTTTTAATAGAAACGGGGTTTCACCATGTTGGATAGGCTGGTCTCGAACCCCCGACCTCGTGATCCATCCGCCTTGGCCTCCCAAGGTGCTGGGATTACAGGTGTGAGCCACTGTGCCTGGCCAGGACTTCTTTTCATTATAATGAGAATAATGACATTGTTTTATGTTAAACAAAGGATATGTGTTAGAGATATGTAATGAAATATTTACAGTGGCAATTATATAATTTCTGACATTTGCTTAAATTCTTCCTCTGCTTTCTCCCCCAGAAGAGTTAAGAAGAGATAGATGAAATAAGAGCAGCAGAATATTGATAACTATTGAAACTGAATGATAGGTACATGGGAGTTCATATGTAATTCTCTCTAATTTTGTAAATGCAGTATCTAAAATTTTCCATAATAAGGTTTTCTTTGTTTTATTTTTAAATCAGAGGACTCAAATTTCAAGACTAGAAGCTGAGCAATATACAAGGTGTGGTTGAGACAAATAATTTCAACAAGAAAATCAGACTTAGATTATGTATGAAATATAAAGTCTCAGAAAAAGAGCTTCAGGCTCAGAAATGTCTAGCAAGTAATGAGGAAAATTTTGAAGTAAAAACCAAAAAAAAAAAAAAAGCCTAGCAAAGTAATCAAAGAAGTTATATTTATGCTGAAGGAATAAAAAGTAAAGAAAATTACTGCCTACAGCTCTTTAGTTTTTATTTATTTGACCTCTTCAGATTTATGTATACAGATTTTGTGAGGTTTTCTTTTTTATTGAGATAAAGTCTTGCTCTGTCACCAAGGCTGGAGTACAGTGACGCAATCATGGCTTACCACAACCTTGACCCCTTGGGTCCAAGGGATCCTCCCACCTCAGACTCCACAGTAGGTGGGACCACAGGCACATACCATCATGCCCAGCTTATTTGTTTTTATATTTTATAGAAATGAAGTTTTTCCATGTTGCCCAGGCTGGTCTCAAACTCCTGGGCTCAAATGATTCTCTTGCCTTGGCATCCCAAAGTGCTGAGATTATAGGTGTGAGCCACCATACCCACCCAAAGTTTTTAATACTATTTTCTTTCTTTTTCTTTTTTTTTTTGAGACAGTTTTGCTCTTGTTGCCCAGGCTGGAGTGCAATGATGCAATCTCAGCTCAATGCAACCTCCACCTCCTGGGTTCAAATGATTCTCCTGCCTCAGCCTCCTGAGTAACTGGGATTACAGGTATGTGCCACCATGCCTGACTAATTTTGTATTTTTAGGAGCGATGGGTTCCACTATGTTGACCAGGCTGGTCTTGAACTCCTGACCTCAGGTGATCTGCCCGCCTCCGCCTCCCAAAGTGCTGGGATTACAGGCATGAGCCACTGCGCCCAGACTTAATACTATTTTCAACATAAAAGTAAATTGTTCTCCATATTACATGAATTGAATATATCTAATCTAAAACATGAGTCTAAATCACTGTACATTAAGACTTTCAAATTTTTCCAGCTCATAAAAATGTTCTCTGCAGTCTGTACTGTTTTATTGTTTAGAGGTTGCTGAGACTATAACCTTCTTTTCTTATGATTTAAGCGTAAAAATACATCGCATATCAACTAAATGATTGCAAATATCCCTCCAACCTTAAAAACATTACAAAGATCAGACCGGGTGCAGTGTCTCATGCCTGTAATCCCAGCACTTCAGGAGGCTGAGGGGGGCAGATCACCTGACGTCAGGAGTTCAAGACCAGCCTGTCCAATATGGTGAAACCCTGTCTCTACTAAAATACAAAAATTAGCTGGGCGTGCCTGTAGTCTCAGCTGCTTGGGAGGCTGAGGCAGGACAATTGCTTGAACCCAGAAGGTAGAGGTTGCGGTGAGCAGAGATCGCGCCGCTGCACTCCAGCCTGTGTGACAGAGTGAGACTCCGTCTCAAAAAAAAAAAAAAAAAAAGAAATGTATTTTGGGCTGAATGCAGTGGCTCACACTTGTAATCCCAGCACTTTGAGAGGCCAAGGAGGGAGGATCACTTGAGCTCAAGAGTTCAGAGACCAGCCTGGGAAACATAATGAGACCTTATCTCTACAAAAAATTTTTAAATTAGCTGGGCATGGTGGTGTGCACCTGTGGTCCAAGTTACTCAGGAGACTGAGATGAGATGATTGCCTAAGTCTGAAAGGCAGAGGTTAGAACATGCCTTTGAGTGAGCCAAGAACATGCAACTGAACTCCAGCCTGGGCAACAGAGTAAGACCCTGTCTCAAAAAAAAAAAAAAAAAAAAAAAATTTAGCTGGGTGCAGTGGCTCATGCCTGTAATCCCAGAACTTTGGGAGGCTGAGGCGGACAGATCACTTGAGGTGAGAAGTTCAAGACCAACCTGACCAACGTGATGAAACCCCATCGTTACAAAAAATAAAAAATCAGCTGGGTGTGGTGGAGTGCACCTGCAATCCTAGCTACTTGGGAGGCTAAGGTGGGAGGATCACTTGAACCCAGGAGGCAGAGGTTGTAGTGAGCCGAGATCACACCACTGCACTCCAGCCTGGGTGACAGAGCAAGACTCAATCTCAAAAAAAAAAAAAAAATATGTATTTTGTCACTACCCGTAGTCTCCTTCCAGATTTTGTTTCCTTATCCATACTGATCTGTCTTTTAGGAGGAAGGACAGAGCAACAAAGGGCTGGAGATGACATGTAAGGGTCCTGGTGCAAACATTGTTGAGACACTGAGTTGATCACCATTTCTTACTACAGTACCGCCTCCTCTGTCGAGGTCATCTTTCTTGGCATCATCGGTAAATCCAATACTGACCAGGTCTGCTGGGGCTTCAGCCTTACAAGAGGGTAAGAATTCCACTAGGTTCTCAATGTTTTTTTTCTTTCTTTCTTTCTTTCTTTCTTTTTTTTTTTTTTTTTTTTTTGCTCTTGTTGCCCAGGCTGGAGTATAATGGCGCGATCTCGGCTCACCACAACCTCCACCTCCTGGGTTCAAGCAATTCTCCTGCCTCAGTCTCTCAAGTAGCTGGAATTACAGGCATGCATCACCACGCCTGGCTAATTTTGTATTTTTAATAGAGACGAGGTTTCTCCATGTTGGGGTCAGGCTGGTCTCGAACTCCTGACCTCAGGTGATCTGCCCACCTTGGCCTCCCAAAGTGCTGGAATTACAGGTGTGAGCCACCATGCCCGGCCAGGTTCTGAATCTTTTATACATTGGTTTACTGCATGCTTACTACATGCCAAACATTCCTGGAATCACCGGGGAAGAAATGGTGAGCAAAGAGACATGGTTCCTGCCCTCATGAAGCTTATAGTTTAGTCAATGAGAGTTAAAAGCAAACTTTGGGCCTTCCAGTCCACAGGCTTCTTCCTTCTCTCTCTTTCTATGCCTATGTTTTGAGTACCTATGAGGTTAGACACTAGCACACAGACCGTTAAGAGCTAAATGTAAACACGCATAGACAGGTCTACAAGAAAGTTTATTAAACTTTAGCAGTGGTAAACTCCAGATTTATTCATTCATTTGACAAAATGAACAGACAGGAACAGGGCTGGGGATGCAACCGTGACAAAAGTCCCTTCCCTCATGGAACTGACATTCTAGTGGGGGAGACAAATAATAAACACAATCACTATGCAGGATGTGAGACAGAGATAAATACTACAGAGGGAAAAAAAAAATAGCAGAGAAGAGGGAGGAGGTTGACATTTTAGAGAATATAGCCAGGAAGGACCTCACAGAGAAGAGAACATTTAAGTATAGACTTCCAGGAAGTAAGGGAGGAACCAGGCAGATATCTAGAGAACACAGAATACCGGAAGGAGATACAAAGGCCCTGAGGCTGGACTCTTCTCGGGCATTTGAAGAAGCATAAAGTGGCCAGTGTGGCTAAGGCAGAGTAAGCAAGGAGGAAAGTTGTGGGGAATGAAGTCAGAGTGATGGGGAGGGAAGGTATGGGTTGTGGGAAAGACTTTGCCTGTGATTCTAAGTGAAATATGGCCAAGCGTGGTGGCTCATGTCTCTAATGCCAGCACTTTGGGAGGTGGAGGTGGGTAGATCACTTAAGGTCAGGAGTTGGAGACCAGCCTGGACAACATAGTGAAACCCCCATCTCTACCAAAAATATAAAAAATGAGCCGGGTGTGGTGGCAGGCACCTGTAATCCTAGCTACTCAGGAGGCTGAGGCCAGAGAATTGCTTGAACCCGGGAGGCAGAGATTGCAGTGAGCTGAAATTGAGCCACTGTACTCCAGCATGGGTGACAGAGCGAGAATCTATTTCAAAGCAAAAAATAAAAAATAAAAATAAAAACGCACTGGAGGCCAGGTGCAGTGGCTCACGCCTGTAACCTCAGCACTTTGGGAGGCCGAGACAGGTGGATCACTTGAAGTCAGGAGTTGAAGACCGCCTGGCCAACATGGTGAAACCCTGTCTTTACTAAAAATTTAAAAATCGGCCGGGCGCGGTGGCTCAAGCCTGTAATCCCAGCACTTTGGGAGGCCGAGACGGGCGGATCACGAGGTCAGGAGATCGAGACCATCCTGGCTAACACGGTGAAACCCCGTCTCTACTAAAAATACAAAAAACTAGCCGGGCGAGGTGGCGGGCGCCTGTAGTCCCAGCTACTCCGGAGGCTGAGGCAGGAGAATGGCGTAAACCCGGGAGGCGGAGCTTGCAGTGAGCTGAGATCCGGCCACTGCAGTCCAGCCCGGGCTACAGAGCAAGACTCCGTCTCAAAAAAAAAAAAAAAAAAAATTAAAAAATCAGCTGGGCGTGGTGGTGTGTGCCTGTAATCCCTGCTACTTGGGAGGCTGAGGCACGAGAATCACTTGAACCCAGGAGGCAAAGGTTGCAGTGAGCCAAGATTGCACCACTGCACTCCAGCCTAGGTGGGTAGGGGTTGAGAGAAAAGGAGGAGTCAAGGAAGATATCAGTATTTTTGTCCTAGCAAAGAATTACCATTAATGGTAGAATGAGTAGATATTTTGGAAGGGGTGAGAGCACTCTGGGACATGTTAAGTTGGAGATGTCTACAAAACACTCAAGTGAAGATGTCAAGAAGGCAGGAGGATTTATGAACCTGGAGCTCATATAAACTGAGAAGCCTTAGGTAATGCTATACATGTGGAAGCCCCCACCATAAAGAAGGTATTGTAAAACATGAGGTTGGATGAAGTCAGCTAAAGAGTTGGGAAGAGGTCCAAAGACTAAGCCCTTGAGCACATCTCTAGTGACATTTCATGTCTTTTACTTCTTTAAAGTCCCTTCCTGTATTGTTTAAATGTATACAATGTGTCATTTTTCAACAAGCTATGTAACTCTTTGGAAGACAACAAGAGTAAAGAGTCCATATCAGGGGTCAGGCGCGGTGGCTCACGCCTGTAATCCCAGCACTTAGGGAGGCCGAGGTGGGCGGATCACGAGGTCAGGAGATCGAGACCATCCTGGCTAACACAGTGAAACCCCGTCTCTACTAAAAATACAGAAAAAAATTAGCCAGGCATGGTGGCGGGCACCTGTAGTCCCAGCTACTCGGGAGACTGAGGCAGGAGAATAGCGTGAACCCGAGAGGCAGAGCTTGCAGTGAGCTGAGATCACGCCACTGCACTCCAGCCTGGGAGTAAGACAGAGCAAGACTCTGTCTCCAAAAAAAAAAAAAAAAAAAAAAAAAAAGAATCCCTATCAAGAAACCATCATCAGCAAAGATAAATGTGCCCCTTCTCTGGAATCCAACACGATACATCCAGCAATCTGAAAGCAGAGCAGTGGGAACACAGGAGATGGAACAGACTTTTTGCTTCATGCCTGCACTAAGCAGAAGTTTGGCACCCAAGTATGAAGCCATCCTTTATAAAGAAGTCTCCAGAGACAGCTTAATCAATCACTAAAACAAGTAGCTCCCTACATGAAATGATTTGAGATGCATTAGGGGAAAATCTCTCTTGTCCTAAGACAGTTCATGGTCACCTTCTGGAGGCTTAATTCATCCCCCATGATAATGATGACAATGACAAAAAGCAAAAGCAAAATTTGATTACATTTGTTACGTTCCAGACTTTGCATTTAAATTCTTTATGTGTATTAGCTAATTGAGTCATCTCAACAAACTTATGAGTTAGGAAATACTATTATCCCCAACCCAGAAAACTGAGTTGTTGACACTTGCCTGAGGTCTCACGGTTAATATATGATGGAGCAAGGATTTGAACATGGATCGTTTCACTCCTGAACTCATACTCTTCTTTCTTTTTTTTCTTTTTTTTTTAGAAGGAGTTTTGCTCCTGTTGCCCAGGCTGGAGTGCAATGGTGTGATCTCAGCTCACCACAACCTCTGCCTCCCAGGTTCAAGCGATTCTCCCACCTCAGCCTCCCAAGTAGCTGGGATTACAGGCATGCGCCACCATGCCCCGCTAATTTTTTTTTTTTTCTATTTTTAGTAGAGGACCGGGGAGAAAATAACTAAAAATGTTTCACACCCTTCTGGATATAACACTTTTGGGTACTTTCGTTTTTTTGTTTTCTACTCTATTGTTAACTACTTATAAGGGTCTGTTAGGAATAGTATGTGGGCAGAGAAAAAGTACAAATTTTACCTGCTTTACAATTCTTCCAGAACTACTCTAGAAGCCACATCACTAAGTAGAAAAAAAGTCTTTCAGTGCACAATAAAAACCTCAGCTTTAAGTCAATTTTCCCATCTTAAAAGTACTCACCATGGGCCAGACATGGTGGTTCACGCCTGTAATCCCAGTACTTTGGGAGGCCGAGGAGGGCGGATCACAAGGTCAGGGGATCAAGACCATCCTGGCCCATATGGTGAAATCTCATCTCTACTAAAATTACAAAAATTAGCTGGGCGTGGTGGCACATGCCTGTAATCCCAGCTACGCGGGAGGCTGAGGCAGGAGAATTGCTTGAACCTGGGAGGTGGAGGTTGCAGTGAGCCGAGATCATGACATTGCACTCCAGCCTGGGCGACAAGAGCAAAACTGTCTCAAAAAAAAAAAAAAAAAAAGGTGTAAGGAAAGAAAAAAAATGGTAAGGTTGCAAAGAGCAAAGATCTATGGGTAGCATGAATCTTCTTCTTCTTCTTTTTTTTTTTTTTCGAGACAGGGTCTCACTGTCACCCAGGCTGAAGTTCAGTGGCAGGATCTTGGCTTTCTGCGACCTCTGCCTCCCAGTCTTAAGGTATCCTCCCACCTCAGCCTCCCGAGTAGCTGAGACTACAGGCACGTGCCACCACAGCTGGCTAATTTTTTAAAAAATTATTTTTTGGTAGAGACAGGGTTTAGGTTTCACCATGTTGCCCAGGCTGGTCTCTAACTCCTGGGCTCAAGTGATCCACCTGCCTGGCCTCCCAAAATGCTAGGGTTACAGGTGTCAGCCGCCGTGCCCAGCCAAGAATGAATCTTCTATCTGTGAAATTGTGAAGAAGGAAAAAGAAATTCATGCTAGTTTGGCTGTCGCAGCTCAAACAAACTGCAAAACTTTTGGCCGTAGAGTGTGATAAATGCTTAGTTACGATGGAAAAAGCCTTAAATTTAGGGGTAAGAAACATGTACAGAAACTTATTCAGGTTCGGTACGATCTGTAGTTTCAGGCATCCAATGGGGGTCTTGGTGGTGGTCCCCACGGATAAGCAGGGACTACTGTATAATTTTTTTAGATGATGTATAATTTAGCAACAAAAAGGGGCCTTGCTTGTGAATGTATAAGAGAGCCCTATTCTGGAGTTAGAGAACTTCAAACCAAACATAATATGAGGAAAAAAGTGAATATAAGAAAAGGCCGGGCATGGTGGCTCACGCCTGTAATACCAGCACTTTGAGAGGCCAAGGTGGGTGGATCACCTGAGGCCAGGATTTCAAGACCAGTCTGGGCAACATGGTGAGACCCTGTCTCTACTAAAAATACAGCACTGCACTAAAAATACAGCACTGCACTCCAGCCTGGGCTGCAGCCCAAGACTCCGTCTCAAAAAAAAAAAAAAAAAAAAAAAAAAAAAAAATCCAAACTTTGAATCAACAGTTCTGATTCTGTGATAAGTATTTGAATTATGTCAAGGGTGACAGTCACATGTTCAAGAACCAGTACAACATGGCACTAGCCAATCAGAATGGACACCATGAATGACAAAAAATGTCCACCAGCCTGAAGCAACTGCTGTGGCCAGATCTCTGTGTTCCACTGAATGTCAGTTTTGAATTACGTAAATGTGGTCATGATGTCAGATGTTTGAACAATGAAACTTCTAAGTTTCATTAGCTTCCTTTATATTACTAAGCCAGTTATATTTAGGAAACTGTGTACTTTACTTTTTTTCTTTTTTCTTTTTTCCCTGAGATGGAGTCTTGCTCTGTCCTCCAGGCTGGAGTACAGCGGTATGATTTCAGCTCACTGCAACCTCCACCTCCCAGGTTCAAGCAATTCTCCTGCCTCAGTCTCCTAAGTAGCTAGGATTACAGGCATGCACCACCATGCCCGGTTAATTTTTGTGGTTTTAGTAGAGATGGGGTTTCACCATGTTAGCCAGGGTGGTCTCGATCTCTTGACCTCGTAATCCACCCACCTCAGGCTCCCAAAATGCTGGGATTACAGGCGTGAGCCACCATGCCCGGCCAATGTGTACTTTCTTTAAAAAGAAATCAGCTCAGTTTTCTTGACTTTCACTTTTTTTGAGAGAGAGAGAGTCTCACTCTGTCATCCAGGCTGGAGTGCAATGGTGTGATCTTGGCTCACTGCAACCTGCGCCTCCCGGGTTTAAGTGATTTTACTGTCTTAGCCTCCTGAGTAGCTGGGATTACGGGTGCTCGCCACCATGTCCAGCTAATTTTTTGTATTTTTAATAGAGATGGGGTTTCATCATGTTGGCCATGCTGGTCTTGAACTCCTGACCTTAAGTGATCCTCCCACCTCAGCATCCCAAAGTGCTGGCATTACAGGCATGAGTCACCATGCCTGGCAGCATTAGCTTTTTTATAAAGTTCAATTCCCTAGCCTGAGACCTTTATCCAAGTTGCTTTGCCGCCATTGCAAAACTTATTTCTTTTTTTTTTTTCCTTTTTTTTTAAATTATGCTTTAAGTTCTAGGGTACATGTGCATAACATGCAGGTTTGTTACATATGTATACTTGTGCCGTGTTGGTGTGCTGCACCCATCAACTCATCAGCACCCATCAACTCGTCATTTACATCAGGTATAACTCCCAATGCAATTCCTCCCCCCGCAAAACTTATTTCTATACATCTTTCCGTCTGGACCAAATTATGTGTTCTAAGTTACTCAGCTTTTCCCAGACTTCTTCATTTAGAAAAAATATGTGTCACTGGGGTGGTGGCTTATACTTGTAATCCCAGCACTTTGGGAGGCCAAGGCAGGTAGATCACCTGAGGTCAGGAGTTTGAGACCAGCATAGCCAACATGGTAAAACCCTGTCTCTACTAAAAATACAAAAAAATTAGCCGGGCGTGGTAGCGAGTTCCTATAATCTCACCTACTCTGGAGGCTGAGGCAGGAGAATCGCTTGAACCCAGAGGGCAGAGGTTGCAGTGAGATGAGATCATGCCATTGCACTCCAGCCTGGGCAACAGAGTGAGCCTCCGTCTCAAAAAAAAAAAGAAAAAAAGAAAAAGAAAAAAGAGAAGAAAAAATATGTGTCTCCAGAAATAGTACTACTTGAGAGCTGACAATTCCAATCTCATTGATTATATTCTTGGCTGTATTTGGCACACAGCTCATTAGACACCTGCAGCAAACCATCACCAAGAAAGAAAGAAAGGCAAGATTCATAAAGTTATGATGAATGTGTTTTAGACGAAGAACAACTGGGGCCAGGTGCAGTGGCTCACACCTGTAATCCCAGAACTTTGGGAGGCTGAGGTGGGTGGATCACTTGAGCCCAGGAGTTCAAGACCAGCCTGGGCAACATGGCAAAACCCCATCTCTACAAAAATTACAAAAAATTAGTCCAGTGTGGTGGTGTGTCTGTAGTCCCAGCTACTTCGGAGGCTGAGGTGAGAGGATCACTTGAACCCAGGAGGTGGAAGCTGCAGTGACTCGAGATCATGCCACTGCACTCCAGCCTGGGAAACAGAGCAAGACTTGTCAATAAAAAAAAAAAAAAACAAACAAATAAACAAAAAAACCTTTAATTCTAAACAAACTCAGTTTTTAAGTTTTGTTTTGTTTATAGTTAAAGCTTAGGTTTTTGTTGTTGTTGTTGTTGTTGTTGTTGTTGTTTTTGAGACGGAGTCTCGCTCTGTTGCCCAGGCTAGAGTGCAGTGGCTGGATCTCAGCTCACTGCAAGCTCTGCCTCCCGGGTTCACGCCATTCTCCTGCCTCAGCCTCCCGAGTAGCTGGGACTACAGGCGCCCGCCACCACGCCCGGCTCATTTTTTGTGTTTTTAGTAGAGACGGGGTTTCACTGTGTTAGCCAGGATGGTCTCGATCTCCTGACCTCGTGATCCGCCCATCTCGGCCTCCCAAAGTGCTGGGATTACAGGCTTGAGCCACTGTGCCCAGCCTAAAGCTTAGTTTTTATACCATTGCCATAATAAAGCATTTCTTTTTCACTTTTTAAAAAGGCTAATAAAAGGGAATATTTTTTGGTTATCCCTTAAGAGAAAAAAGAATTCCCCAAATAATCCTACAATTCCAAACAAGTAACACTAGGAATACCCTCATATACAATTATGGCACAGACACACCAGGCACGGTGACTTTCGTCTATAATCCCAATTCTTTGGGAGGCCAAGGTGGGCAGATCGCTTGAACTCAGAAGTTTGAGACCAGCCTGGGCAACATGACAAAACCCCGTCTTTACAAAAATTGGCAGGGCGTGGTGGCATGCACCCGTGGTTCTAGCTACTTGGGAGGCTGAGGTGCGAGGATCACTTGAGCCCGGAAGGCGGAGGTTGCAGTGAGCCGAGATCACACTACTGCACTCCAGTCTGGGTGACAGAGTGAGACTGCCTAAAAACAAACAAAAAACAATGACGGTGCAGAGAGTTAGAACTGGTCAAACTCAGCTGGGCGCGGTGGCTCATGCCTGTAACCCCGAACTTTGGGAGGCTGAGGCAGGCGCATCACTAGGTCAGATCAAAACCATCCTGACTAACACAGTGAAACCCCGTCTCTACTAAAAAAAATACAAAAATATTAGCCGGGCATGGTGGCGGGCGCCTGTAGTCCCAGCTACTCAGGAGGCTGAGGCAGGAGAATGGCGTGAACCCGGAACGCGGAGCTTGCAGTGAGCCCAGATCACATCACTGCACTCCACCCTGGGCGACAGAGCGAGACTCCATCTCAAAAAAAAAAAAAAAAAAAAAAAAAAAAAACTCATCACACTCAGGCAACTCTACATGCAACTGACAACTGCCCAGATTAGTATAGATACAGATTCAGCCAGACAATAGTCTAGTTCCCTAAGGAAAGCGCAACATTATGAAATTTGGGGCCTTATGTTTCCCTTTTCCTTGCTTCAAGAGTAGCCCAAGGAGGACATTCACAATATAATGTTAAATCAGTTTTAAAAACTAAAATTGAAACATAAACCTATATATTAATATACCTGTATCTACACACTTGTGTATGTTACATATAGTTACATATATAGGGACTGAAAGGAGAGACACCACAATTCTTATGTCTAGATCTGGAGATAAATGTGATTGCTTTGCCTGGGAGATGGTAACCCTGCTGAATACATCTGTTGTCAGGGGACGAAGTATGTGATGGAGGGGCTGAAAGATCTCATATGCCCAATTTGTTACAGTCTGTTTGAAGATCCTTGAGTTTTGGCTTACTTGCACAACTTCCGGAAAAAAAAAAATGCTTAGAAGGCGTATGATAGTTAATACTGAGAGTCAACTTAATTGAAGGATACAAAGTATTGATCCTGGGTGTGTCTGTGAGGGTGTTGCCAAAAGAGATTAACATTTGAGTCAGTGGGCTGGGGAAGGCAGACCCACCAGAGATTAACATTTGAGTCAGTGGGCTGGGGAAGGCAGACCCACCAGAGATTAACATTTGAGTCAGTGGGCTGGGGAAGGCAGACCCACCCTTGATCTGGTGGGCACAGTTTAATCAGCTGCCAGCGAATATAAAGCAGGCAGAAAAACGTGAAAAGGAGACATGGGCCTAGCATCCCAGCCTACATCTTTCTGCCAAGCTGGATGCTTCCTGCCCTCAAACATCAGACTCCAAGTTTTTCAGTTTTGGGACTCGGACTGGCTCTCCTTGCTCTTGACTGGCTCTCCTTGCTCCTCAGCTTGCAGACAGCCTATTGTGGGACCTTGTGATCATGTAAGTTAATACTTCATAAACTCTCATATATAAAAACTATTAGTTCTTCCCCTCTAAGAGAACTCCAATACAAGGTATTTTAAAGGAGAATGTGAAGAATTCATTGTGGAGACTATCTCCAATCAGTCAAGTGCCCTGGGGTGCTGTCAGGAAACTTCAGCAACTGGAGTCAATAGCCTGCAGGTTAATCACACCCTGAAGGGTTTGAGGAAAATGTAACAAGATCAAGATCTCTTCTAAAATGCCAGCGTGCAAAGGACATCTGGAGTACCTCTCAGCATTCTCTGGCTGACGGACATACAGCTAATCTGTGGAATCCGTGCTACTGGTGGTAACCACACCAAGCATTGTCTTCTGCTCTATTGAAGAACTTTATGCTCAGAAAAGAAATGGCTATGCCTTTGCATCCCTGTTCTAGAGTTTTGAGCACTGGCGTTGTGGAGATGTTCCTTCTCACTTGAATACCATGGAGACTAGCAAGTTACTGATTAAAGTATTTAAGTAAAATATTAAAGATTGAAATAAAGGCCGGGTGCAGTGGCTCACACCTGCAATCCCAGCACTTTGGAGGTCGAGGCAAGTGGATCACTTAAGGTCAGGAGTTCAAGACCAGCCTAGCCAACATGGCGAAACCTCATCTCTACTAAAAATACAAAAATTAGGTCAGGCGTGGTGGCTCACGCCTGTAATCCTAGCACTTTGGGAGGCTGAGGCGTGTGGATCACAAGGTCAGGAGATCGAGACCATCCTGGCAAACACGGTGAAACCTCGTCTCTACTAAAAATACAAAAAACAAAATTAGCTGGGCATGGTGGCAGGAGCCTGTAGTCCCAGCTACTTGGGAGGCTGAGGCAGGAGAATGGCGTGAACCCGGGAGGCAGAGCTTGCAGTGAGCCGAGATGGCGCCACTGCACTCCAGCCTGGGCAACAGAATGAGACTCCATCTCAAAAAAAAAAAATTAGCCAGGCACAGTGGTATGCACCTGTAGTACCAGCTACTTGGGAGACTGAGGGAGGAGGATCGCCTGAACCCAGGAGGCGAAGGCTGCAGTGAGCCGAGATTGTGCCACTGCACTCCAGCCTGGGCGACAGAACGAGACTCTGTCTTTAAAAAAAAAAAAAAATTTAAATCAAGTGAATTGGATCCAAAAAATAAAAAAATTAAACTTTTTTTTTTTTTTGAGATGGAGTTTTGCTCTTGTTGCCCAGTCTGGAGTGCAATGGCACAGTCTTAGCTCACTGCAACCTCCACCTCCAGGGTTCAAGCGATTCTCCTGCCTCAGCCTCCCCTTACCTCAGGTGACCCACCCGCCTCCACCTCCCAAAGTGCTGGGATTACAGGCATGAGCCACTGTACACAGCCTCAAAAAATGAAACTTAAAGTTAGGCAAACCACTGATCCAGAGATCAACAAACTCAACACCGTCTTGCAGGAGCAATGAATGGCTTTAATATTGCTGAAGCTTTCAAAGTCGTGTCAGAACCCGTCATGTGCTGCAACAGATGCAGGAATTCTGGGAGGTAATCAAGAAAACTCCTTTACCTCCCTCTAATTTGCCCACAAGTTCCCTAATGAAGAACTTTGATACCAGTCAGTGGGAGGACATAAAACTAGTAATTGTGCATACATGTTCTTTGCCTCAACACATTGGCACATTCATTAACAAGATTCCCTGGAGCTTGTTCTTGTTTTGTTTTGTTTTGTTTTTTTGAGACGGAGTATCACTCTGTTGCCCAGGCTGGAGTGCAGTGGTGCAATCTTGGCTGCAGTTCAACCTCCGCCTCCCAGGTTCAAGCGATTCTTCTGCCTCACCTTCCCGAATAGCTGATATTACAGGTGTATGACACCATGTCTGGCCTGTTTATCTATTTTTTGAGCCTCACTCTCAAAATTTTGAGACTCTGCCTCCTAGGTTCAAGCATTTCTCCTGCCTGAGGTTCCCGAGCAGCTGCGGGGACAGGTGTGTGCCACCATGCCCAGCTAGTTTTTGTATTTTTAGTAGAGATAGAGTTTTGCCATGTTGGCCAGAACTCCTGGCCTCAGGCAATCCGCCTGTCTCGGCCTCCAAAAATGCTGGGATTACAGGCGTGAACCACCGTGCCTGGCCGTCTACAAATAATTTAAAATTAGCCTGGCATGGTGGTACATACCTGTGGTCGCAGCTACTCATCAGACTGAGGCAGAAAGATCATCTAAGCCCAGGAGGTCGAGGCTGCCATGATCATGCCACCGCACTCCAGCCTGCACAATAAACCAAAACTCTGTTTCAAAAAAAAAAAAGAAAAGAAAAAATTATATTAAGAAGAAAATCAATCCTGGCTAACACGGTGAAACCCTGTCTCTACTAAAAAATACAAAAAAATTAGCCGGGCGAGCTGGCGGGCGCCTGTAGTCCCAGCTACTCGGGAGGCTGAGGTAGGAGAATGGTGTAAACCCGGGAGGCGGAGCTTGTAGTGAGCTGAGATCCAGCCACTGTACTCCAGCCTGGGCAACAGAGCGAGACTCCGTCTCAGAAAAAAAAAAAAAAGAAGAAGAAGAAAAGAGGCCAGGCATGGTGACTCACGCCTGTAATCCCAGAACTTTGGGAGGCCGAGGTGGGCAGATCATGAGGTCAGGAGATCGAGACCATCCTGGCTAACATGGTGAAACCCTGTCTCTACTAAAAAAATACAAAAAATTAGCCAGGTGTGGTGGTGGGCACCTGTAGTCCCAGCTACTCAGGAGGCTGAGGCAGGAGAATGCTGTTAGATGAGAAGGAGGCAGAGCTTGCAACGTGAGCCGAGATCGCACTACTGCACCTCCAGCCTGGGCAGCAGAGCGAGACTCCGTCTCAAAAAAAAAAGTATTTCTGCTTTGTGTTATCAGTTGATGACTTAGTCCTGAGGAAATGGTCTTTTCACAAGCCCAGAAAACCTGTGAGCCTCCAAATTACATATGCTGTCTGTGCGCCATACCCTAACAGGTGATGTTTACCATCTAATCATGAGTAGACAGAGTTACTCTGTCACTGCAAAACATGCTGACATGAGACTACATTTGGATCTGAGATAAACACAAGGCCCAGTGCTTGAAAGGGAGCGTGGCTAAGTCCAAAGTAGGAAAATGTTCTTTCCACTAGACAGCTCAGAGAAAAGAAATGGTAATACCAGATTTGTTTCAGATAAATGCTGAGCCACCGTATCTGCACACATTTATTGTGTACCCAGGTAACAGAACTGTGTTACAAATAGAACTCTGGTGAGATAGCTCAAGATTATTATCTCCTTTCAAAAAAGGAATAAACTTCGGTAAGACAGGGCTAATTTGTTTTATATCAAATCACTAGGGTGCTTCATTTAAATTTCTTCATTTGTAAAAAGAGGGTAATATTTATTTGGATAATATGTGTCCCCAGATTGTCAGGATCAAATAAAAGAACATGTGGACATGCAGTTTAAAATATATATGTATATATATATTTTTGAGACAGTTTCACTCTGTCATCCAGCCTGCAGTGGTGTGATCTTGGCTCACCACAGCCCCTGCCTCCTGGGTTCAAGCGATCCTCCTGCCTCGGTCTCCAGAGTAGCTGGGATTACGGGCATGCACCACAATGCCTGATTTTTTTTTCCTACTTTTAGTAGAGATGGGGTTTCTCCATTTTAGCCAGGCTGGTCTCGAACTCCTGACCTCAAATGATCTGCCTGCCTCAGCCTCCCAAAGTGCTGGGATTACAGGTGTGAGCCACCATGCCCGGCCTGCAGTTTAAAATTTACAAGGGCTGTTTATACCATCAATGTCATCCTCATTGTTCATGGTCATAATAATGGATACTAGTGGGTTTGCATAAATGTCACGTGTTTTGGATACTTTCCTTAGGTCTTTATTGTCTAAATAATGCACAAACATCTTTAAGACCTGGCTAAAGAAGCCCAAAAATCAATTTGAAAGTCTGAGCGACAGCTACGTTCCTACTAATAGATGATGATAAATCAACAGGGCTGTTAACTGTAGACTCAGGGAACTGCAATTATTTAACATAATGCAATATTTATTTCACCTGAACCCTTCTCGTAAGCAGAGATAATCAGTTTTTTAGTTTATTGAGGGGTTAATGACTCATGTGACCCATGGGAATGAGGAAAGAGCAAAAGGCAACAGAAAACAAATTCAACTTAAGAAAAACAACACGCAGCACTACCCCTGCTCATGGGTGTACTTGGACTTGAGCTGTCACCTGATGGAAGGAATAGCATTGTGTGTGTATGTTTGAAAAAAGGTAAAGGAGCCCTTCCAGAGAAATTTGCCCAGAGGGCTCAAACTCAATAGCTATTGCACAATTTAAAAGACTGACTAGATAAAGTTCTCTGCCTTTGTGGAGAGAAGTCTGGTAATTTGGACTTTTTTTTTTTTTTTTTTTTTTTTTCCCTGAGACGGAGTCTTGCTCTGTCGCCCAGGCTGGAGTGCAGTGGTGAGATCTTAGCTCACTGCAACCTCCGCCTCCTGGGTTCAAGCGATTCTCCTGCCTCAGCCTCCTGAGTAGCTGGGGTTACTGGTGCGCATCACCACACCTGGCTGATTTTTGTATTTTTAGTAGAGATGGGGATTCGCCACATTGGTCAGGCTGGTCTTGAACTCCTGACCTTGTGATCCACCGGCCTTGGCGTCCTAAAGTGCTGGTATTACAGGCGTGAGCCACCACGCCCATCCTGGACATTGTTTTACATTTAAACCTTCAGAAACTTTTTTTAATTTAAACTTTTTATTTTGAGACAATTGTAGATTCACATGTAAGTCACACATGGTAAGAAACAATACAGAGAAATCTGGAGTACCATTTCCCCTATCTTTCCCCAAAGGTGTAGTTGAATATCACAACCAGGATCTCGATGTTGATATGATCAAGATACAGAACAGACTTTGCAAACTTTTTTTTTTTTTTTTTTGAGATGGAGACTCGCTCTGTCACCCAGGCTGGAGTGCACTGGTACAATCTCGGCTCACTGCAACCTCCGCCTCCCAGGTTCAAGCGATTCTCCTGCCTTAGCCTCTGGAATAGCTGGGATTACAGGTGTCTGCCACCATGCCTGACTAATTTTTCTTTCTTTTTTTTTTTTTTTGAGACAGAGTTTCGTTCTTGTCATCCAGGCTGGAGTGCAATGGCGTGATGTTGGCTCACTGCAACCTCCACCTCCTGGGTTCAAGCAATTCTCCTGCCTCAGCCACCCGAGTAGCTGAGAATACAGGTGCCCACCGCCACATTGGGCTAAGTTTTGTATTTTTAGTAGAGACGGGGTTTCACCACGTTGACCAGGCTGGTCTCAAACTCCTGACCTCAGGCGATCCCACCCGCCTCAACCTCCCAAAGTGCTCGAATTTCAGGCATGAGCCCCTGCGCCTGGCCAATTTTTGTATTTTTAGTAGAGACAGGGTCTCACCATGTTGGCCAGGCTGGTTTCGAACTCCTGGCCTCGAGTGATCCGCCCGCCTTGGCCTTCCAAACTGCTGAGATTACAGGCACGAGTCACCGTGCCCGTCCAGTCTTTGGAAACATTTAAAATGAGTTGATCACTATCATAATTATTACCACATTCTCACAAGTCAGAAACATTCCTTTAAATTCCAAAATTGCTAATGAGGTCTTAGGTGATGTATCACCTAGAGGATTGTGCAGTGATCTGAGAGGCAGCTTGCCATGCTGCCTGGAGTATATACTCACATTTTTCCCAGGAGTTATAAGCAATTTATAACTAGTTGCAAATTAACTACAAAGTTAACTTTGCAGGTAAAGCTGAATATTTCATCACAAGACACAACAGCTCACAAGTCACCTTGCTGAGCAAGCTTCCTAGAGAAAGTTATTAGTATTACGAATGGCTCCAGTTTTTCCACACCCAATTTATTCATTCAACAAGCCTCCTGCAGGGAACTTCTGGCCACTCAGCAATGGCCTGAATGCACTTGCTTCTCTGTAGACCAGTTCCTCAGATATGACTCTTACAGTGCAAATAAGGGTTAGTTTTCCTTCACTTTATTCCAGTGGTCAGTCTTCCTACTGTAACCTTTAAGAGTTCTGCAGGAGCCAGGCACGGTGGTTCAAGCCTGTAATCCCAGCACTTTGGGAGGCCGAGACGGGCGGATCACGAGGTCAGGAGATCGAGACCATCCTGGCTAACACGGTGAAACCCCGTCTCTACTAAAAAATACAAAAAACTAGCCAGGCGAGGTGGCGGGCGCCTGTAGTCCCAGCTACTCCGGAGGCTGAGGCAGGAGAATGGCATAAACCCAGGAGGCGGAGCTTGCAGTGAGCTGAGATCCGGCCACTGCACTCCAGCCTGGGCCACAAAGCGAGACTCCATCTCAAAAAAAAAAAAAAAAAAAAAGAGTTCTGCAGGAAGTTTCTGACAAAAACGAAAGTCCCTGGCAAGTGTCTGAAGAAATATACAAGAGATGGAGATTCCCCTCCCCAAAGGAAATAGTAGTCACTTACAGAGAAATTATAAGACCTCCTTCTAAATAAAATATTATGAACTTTCAAGGGAAATCCCTTTTGGAATCCAGGAAGGTCATACAACATTAAAAGCATGTGGAAATGAGGACACAGAATTGTTCAGAGAAGTAGCTAAAATAGAAGCTTGAGAATTGCCTATCTCTCCATTTGGATATCTAGAAAAGCTTTTGAAAAGTAATCTAAATCCAGGTACGGTGGCTCACCCCTGTAATCTCAACTCTTTGGAGGCCGAGGCGGGAATCACCTGAGGTCAGGAGTTCTAGGCCAGCCTGACTAACATGGCAACAACCCTGTCTCTATTAAAAATACAAAATTTAGCTGGGCGTGGTGTCAGGCACCTGTAATTCCAGCTACTCAGGAGGCTGAGGCAGGAGAGTCAATTGAACCTGGAAGGTGGAGGTTGCAGTGAGCCAAGATTGCACCACTGCACTCCAGTCTGGGAGACAGAGTAAGACTCCATCTCAAAAAAAAAAAAAAAAAGTAATCTAATACTAGGCACCAATACGTTTCTAGAGTATCAGTATAATTTCAATGTATACTTAGGATTTGCTGTTCTTTTTTTTTTGGAAACAGAGTCTCACTTTGTCACTCAGGCTGGAGTGCAGTGGTGCAATCTCAGCTCACTGCAACCTGTGCCTCCTGGGTTCGAGCCATTCTCCTGCCTCAGCCTCCCAAGTAGCTCGGATTCAGGCACCTGCCACAATGCCTGGCTAATTTTTGTATTTTTAGTAGAGAGAGGGTTTCACCCTGTTGGCCAGGCTGGTCTTGAACTCCTGACCTCAAGTGATCCGCCTACCTTGGCCTCACAAAGTGCTGGGATTATAGGCGTGAGCCACCGCGGCTGGCTGGTTTGTTGTTGTCTCTGCAATTAGCACCCAAAGATAAAAATTCCTTTCCTAAAATGACACCTTGACATACTCAAGTATACAAACAGGAAGACATGACAGTACGAAAGACGCCACCTACTCCTCTTGTTATGACACGCATGGTTACCAGTGCTTCTGTCTGGTTTGATCTGCATTGTCAAAAAGAGTTGGGGTAGTTTCCTGAGTTTCCCCGCCCCGTATAACATGACAAGAAACATCACCAGTGAGAACTAGGTAACACAGAGAGCTGGTTTGCAACTCCTGACTGCTCAGGGAGAAAAATAACCCACATAACAGGGTTTTATTTTTGTTTTCCTTCCAACAGAGCAGCTCAAGCTCTCCCATCACAAAAATTCAATCTATACACAACAATGGAATTAAATAGGAATCCAGGGAAAGGGAAGAAGTGGACAAAACAGACTGAAGTTTAACTTTTCATTTTCCAAATACCCCAAATACCTAAAACACATCAAAAACAAAAAAACCCTTTACTTTTATCAGTTTTTTGTTTTTGTTTTTGTTTTGAGACAGAGTCTCACTCTGTTGCCTAGGCTGGAGTGCAGTGGCGCGATATTGGCTCACCGCAAACTTTGCCCCCCGGTTCAAGCGATTATCCTGCCTCAGCCTCTCAAGAAGCCAGGATTATAGGCATGGGCCACCATGCCCAGCTAATTTTTGTATTTTTAGTAGAGATGGGGTTTCACCAAGTTGGCCAGGCTAGTCTCGAACTCCTGACCTCAGGTGATTCACCTGCTTTGGCCTCCCAAAGTGCTGGGATTACAGGAGTGAGCCACCATACCTGGCCTGACTATAAATAGCTTAAATAGGGGCATTATCCAGATTCCAGAAAATAATACAGATATTTGGATAAATTAGGTAACTTTTGGTTATTTTTGTGCCATAAACCTAAAAACTTTATTAGTTTACTTATCACTAATATACCTGTCAAACTGTTGCTATGGAGCTTTCTACCATCAAGATATACAACCAAACAAAAAAGGATTACTCATAGTAGTAAAGAGTTCTGGAATGGGATACAGCGGAGATATGACCCACCCTTTTGGGACTGCAGTGCCAAACCCGGAAATCACTTGTGTTTCACCAATCAGAACATCCTGTTTTTTATATTTTAATGGACATGCTTTTGTATCACATAGGTCATTATGTTAATGGTTGGTAGCCATAAAACTTTTTTTTGCTTACATCTACCTGTATCTACTCTTTCAAATTTGTACAGAAAACCCAGCTCCGAGTGTGTATCTTGATCTGGCAGAAACTAGCTATCCTTGAATATGCTTGGATAGTCCAAGGGTTCCTTTTTTTTTTTTTTTTTTTTTTTTTTGAGGCGGTGTGTAGCTCTGTCGCCCAGGCTGGAGTGCAGTGGCCGGATCTCAGCTCACTGCAAGCTCCGCCTCCCGGGTTCACGCCATTCTCCGGCCTCAGCCTCCCGAGTAGCTGGGACTACAGGCGCCCGCCACCTCGCCCGGCTAGTTTTTTGTATTTTTTAGTAGAGACGGGGTTTCACCGTGTTAACCAGGATGGTCTCGATCTCTTGACCTCGTGATCCTCCCGTCTCGGCCTCCCAAAGTGCTGGGATTACAGGCTTGAGCCACCGCGCCCGGCAAGGGTTCCTATCTTGACGATTTTAATGCCAGTTTAGAGAGCTAAGAAATGAACTAGAAACCAGAATGCCAGTTAGTGCTAAAACGGACACACTGAGTGACCACAGGACTTCCTTCTTGGCCAAACTGAGAGAAGAGACTGTCATGAACAATATTAATATTAATGAAGCAAAACACTCTGATGATTTAGATGACAGCAGTAACTTCACTATGTTTTTTCCCACTTGTGGGGTGTGTGTGTGTGTGGTGCTTGATAATTTTTTATGGCCTTATGTGCTCATCCAGGTGAGGTCTAAGGCTTCCCTAGAAAGAATCTTAGAGATCATGCATTGTATTTGTATCTTAACTTACTTTTTTTATTTCTAAGATAATATTCTCCTAAATATTCAAACAATAATATAAGTTCTTTGCCTTTTGACCACCACCCAATTCCACTTTCCTTCCCAAAAATATCCAATGTTACGTAGTTATGTATTCTACTCCTTTTCTGTACAGATACACACAAATACATACAACCCAGGCTGGGTGTGGTAGGCTCATGCCTGAAATTTCAGCACTTTGGGAGGCCGAGGAGGGAAGATCACTTGAGCGCAGGAGTCTAAGACCAGCCTGGGCAACATAGCAAGACCTTGTCTCTACGAGAAATTTCACAAAATTAGCTGGGCATGGTGGTGCATGCCTATCATGGCACCTACCCCAGAGGCTGAGGTGGGAGGACTGCTTGAGTCCTGGAATTTGAGGAGGCAGTGAGCTAAGATGGCACCACTGCACTCTAACCTGGGCAACAGGGTTAAAAAAAAATATATATATATATGTACACACACACTAAACTGCAATGATATATCTTTTTTTTTTTTTTTTTTTTTTTGAGATGGAGTCTCACTCTATTGCCCAGGCTGGAGTGCAGTGGCGCCATCTCGGCTCACTGCAAGCTCCGCCTCCCGAGTTCACGCCATTCTCCTGCCTCAGCCTCCCGAGTAGCTGGGACTACAGGTGCCCGCCACCATGCCCGGCTAATTTTCTGTATTTTTAGTAGAGACGGGGTTTCACCGTGTTAGCCAGGTTGGTCTCAATCTCCCGACCTCGAGATCCGCCCGCCTCGGCCTCCCAAAGTGCTGGGATTACAGGCGTGAGCCACCGCGCCGGGCTCGATTTTATTTATTGAACAGAGTTTGCAGAAACTGAAAGTCTTCATTTCGGTGGCCACAACCGCAATTATTTTTGCAGCAACCTATACTTTAAAAACAAGAAAACCACAGTTGTTATTCAAACATAAATTCAACTGGCGCTCACTTTTGTTTTCACTTAAGTTAAGCAGATGTTCATGTTACTATGAAGTTGACTAGTTACTTTGTAATGAATGGTGACCTAATATTTCACTGAGTAGTCAAGCCCTCTTTCCACTAAACCAAGCTTCTTCTCACTGTACTAAACTCCGGCCTCTCTCTAAACTTTCAGGTGTTCCACTCCTTGTCACCTTCCCCTAGATCCTGAGTGGGGTTCACTCTCTTACCTCCCTCGGGGCCACTTCTCAACACTTAAAGAGCTCCTATTGGCCTGGCACGGTGGCTCACGCTTGTAATCCCAGCACTTTGGCAGGCCGAGGCGGGCGGATCACCTGAGGTCGGGAGTTCAAGACCAGCCTGACCAACATGGAGAAACCCACAAAAAATTAGTCGGGCGTGGTAGCGCATGCCTGTAATCCCAGCTACTCGGGAGGCTGAGGTAGGAGAATTACTTGAACCTGGGAGGCGGAGGTTGGGTGAGCCGAGATCGTGCCATTGCACTCCAGCCTGGGCAACAAGAGCGAAACTCTGTCTCAAAAAAAAAAAAAAAAAAAAAAAAAAAAAAAAAAAAAAAGACTTCCTATCTCCACCTGGGTCCCCAAGAGGTATCTCCTTTTCTCCTGAGCCTAGGTCACCTCGGGGTTCCCCGAAGTTCCTCAGAAAAGGCTGCACAAGTCAGGACAAGAAGTCCAGGAAATGGGGGGTCGCCGATGACCACGCCCCAGGGCTGTTTGGGAACCCCCAAAATTTACTGAGGTGGAACGATTGCGGGGTCATTATGGGGTCAGGCTGAGGGGGCCGGGCCCAGACCTATTCACGTGACCCGGTCCCAGGGAGAAGAGTTTGTTCACCCAACAGAGGGAACGCCGAACGCGATGGGAGTGTGGCACCCTCCTTTCCCGGGGAGTCCTGGGCGTTGCTCTCCCACCCCGGCGCGACGCAATCTCTCCGCGCCGGGGGCGGGACGCGCTTGACGCCATCTCTGGGCGCCCGGCTGGGGGGGCGCTGGGTGTGGGGCGGCTCCGGGGCCGGGGATGGCGGCGGCCGCGGTTGCGGCGGCTCCGGGACGAGCTGGTGGATCCCGGGAAGCGCTGTGAAATGGGCTGGTGAGTGTCCCTGGAAGTGGTGGCCGCCGGGGCCAGGCAGGCCTGGGCTCGGTGCTTCGGAGGAAGTGGCCCTCAGGAGCCCGTTGCTCCGCCGGGCCGGGGCCCATGAACCGCGGACAGGCGGAGGGGAGAGGCCGCACCTAGACCCCCTTGCGCTTCTCTCTAGCCTGGCCTGAAAGGCGGCCTCAGGCCCCGGCGCCCCAGAGGCTGTGTCCCTGAGAGCCAAGGTGTCCGAGTCTGCGGGGCGGGAAGGGCCCCCAAACAAGGAAGCGTCGTCTGCAGGGCCTCGTCCCTGCCCCCTTGGTGAAGGGTGGACCCCCTACTCTCTAAACGCAGAACTCTCGATTTCGAGCCCTACCCTTGTTGGCACAAGGATTGCGGGACCACTGGGAGCCATAACCCTAGTCTCTGACAAGCTTCTCTTTCTCCCTTTCTGTCGGGCGCACCTCTAGCCCGCAGAGAATTTGAGTCTCCAGCTGGGTTCAGCCCCTTGATTCCGACCCAAGCGTGATGAGGAGCTTGGTTCCGGGCTCTACTAGCAGCGTTGGCAACTCTCCTAACAGCCTGTTAGGTCGGTTGGGGTCACAAGCTGCGTTTTCCCTTTGAGATCTACAGTGAGGTTCTCGAGAGGCTGAGGTTTCGGATTCTTAAGTGTGTTTTGCGTTGTGGGAACCTGGCGCACAGGCTTGGCTCTTTGTTGTCCTTTCTGCAGACCTTTTGCCTCTTTCGGTCCTTTTACTAGCCTATGTTTGCTAAACTCTGGGTGACCTGGAGGCAGGTTTTCTTTAAAGTTTTCGTTACAGAAAGCAAGGATCATTTTGGGATTGAAGATGTGACCCCAGTTTCTGTTGGGAATGAAGAAGAAAGCAAACTGCTTTTCAGTTACTAAAACTGCTGGTGGAGAAAAGAGGCATCATTTATGCCACTGTGTAATATGTGTGTGTGGAATTAGGAATTTGTCTTCCCACTGTGTTTTCCTATCCTTTCACCTTTTGTGTACACCTGCACCTTGCCAATCTTGAGATGTTGCATTTGGTTTGGGTTGAGGCTTGGCGTGTTCTATAGGACTTGGACAGGAGAGTCAGTTTCTCAGAGCACTCACTCATCTGTACTACTTTCTCTGTTTTGAGAGGTTAAGGCTCCATTCTTTCACGCTTTGCGTTTCTGGCAAGTGTAGATTCACATATTGATGGTTTAGCGGTAGTTTTGTTTCACCAATGTTAGCCACCTGAGGACCAAGGCAATATTTTCAGTTTATTTCATACCTGATTCAGCACTTAGTATAAAGTTGTCCCTCAGAAAATTTTACATACACACAGACACACACACACACGTTCATTTTTTTTTAACCCTGAAAATCTCTTAATAAGTCTTCCCCTTGCGTGACTCCCCCTTGACCTCTTTTTCTGCCCTAGAAACATAAATAATTGTTCTTTTTCATCTAGTGCTGCTTTTTTCATTTAAATAACGCCACATTTATGTTTTCACAGGCCCAGAATAAAGGGGAAATCCATGGAGTTGATTTTTTCTGCTTACCACTGTTCATATGGGAACAGTGTTAAAGCTTCCATTTTTATTTGCATTTATCTGAAATTTGGATTGGAAGCAAATTTAACCTTTGGGGAACAGGCACAGGTAGATGTTAGGGAAATGATGTTAAGGAAAACCAATGAAATGTGATATAAATTTTTTTTCAGGGATGTCTTCTTACAAGTTGGAACATTCGAGATGTTTTTCTTTCTGTTCAACTGCCTGTGCACTCTGGGTAGATGTACCGTTTACCTGTGGGGAAGTAGATGAGGCAAGGACGTGTATACTGTAATGCTTTGGAATTACAGAGGTCAGGCAGCCGCTTACTCCATTCCTGTTTCTATCTTCTAGGCTCCCGAGCCAGCCGGGAGGACACTTACTACAGCTGCTCAGAAGCACCACTGGAAACTCAGGTAATTGCGGCACTTTGAATTCCTTGTTTCAGGAAAGTATCTGGGATGTCACAGTGGAAAAACAGAACAGAATATAATATAGAAAGCTCTTTTCAGATCCAAAGAACTGGAACCTGTTTGGAAGAAATAGGCAGCAAAGTTCATGTGTACTGAAGTGTTCAGACCAAAAAGTTGCTTTATAGCAATGGACAGAAGCATTTGTAAAAGGTGACAATAAGAGGAAGGGGAAAGAGAACTTTCTTATGAATCATACGGATATGGGGGAAAAAACAGGCCTGTTTAGAGGAATGGAACCAGAATTTTATGGAGTGGTGCCTGGAGCAGACCTACAGTGGAGAAAGAGCTATTGGTAAAAGAAAGCACAAAGAAAAAAGAAAGGGAATGAATAGAGAAGGCAAATTGAAGGTGATCACTGAGAAGAAAAGAAGCCTTTTGAGACTAGGGAACCGGAAGTGTACGTAAGGTCAGAAGAATTTTGTTGTTCTTTGGTGAAGAGGAGAAACAAGTTGACAGCAAACTAGTTTAATCACTCTCACTATATAGAGGCTGAGTTAAAATGTATTATTTCATGGGGCAAAGATGTTAATTTTCGTAACCTGGTTAGGGAGCAAAGTTTAAAAAAAAAGACACAGGCAGACCTGAAGATTTTGACACCTAGGTCCTTGAGGTACGGATGATATGAGGCAAAGGAGGAAGAGAGTTTTTAGCCAGGCTTGGGATAGTAGTAGGTGAGATCATAACCCAAATTAGGCTACAGAAAGGAAGCAAGGATGAGGTCATGTGTTCAGGAAAGAAGGTGGCACATTCATGTTTGGTAGCAAAAGGAGAAACTTAAGAAAAAGAGCCAGCAGGAGGCTGGGCGCTGTGGCTCACACCCATAATCCCAACACTTTAGGGGGCTAAGGCGGGCAGATCACCCAAGGGCAGGAGTTCAAGACTAGCCTGGCCAACATGTGAAACTCCATCTCTATTAAAAATATAAAGTTAGCTGGGCATGGTGGTGCATGCCTGTAGTCCCAGCTACTCGGGAGGCCGAGGCAGAATTCCTTGAACCTGGGAGGCAGAGGTTGCAGTGAACTGAGATTGCACCATTGCACTCTGGCCTGAGCAACAAGAACAAAACTCCATGTGTAAAAAACAAAACAAAACAAAAACACCAAAAGAGCCAGCAGGAAAGACCATGTGTTCAAAGACCCCTTTGGGAAGAAGGCAGAAAAGAGACAAGGTGTGCTCATGGCTCATGAGACACATTACTAACTGTGAAGCTGTTGGTCTCTCTGGGCTTGTGGAGCCCACAGGTTATTTGTGCATTGGTGAATGCTTGTCCCTATAGCTCTTTGTGCCTTGTGTTTCTCTCATGTCCCAGGCTGAATGAGTTGGGGGTGGCCTCCTTGTCTGCCCCTTTCTCTTTCCTCCTTATTTTCTAACAGTCCCCTTTGTTACATCTTCCTCCATGGCACAGTTCTTTCTATTTCCTTTGTCTTGGCTCATCCCTAGGTTACTTTTCTTTGCCTCTGATTTGTTCCCTAGCAGATGTGGGCGCCCCAGCCAGAAGCAGAGAGGGGTACAGGGAAACTACAGAGAAGCCCCTTCTGATGCCCCAGGGAGCAAGCCGACTCCTTCCAGGCTCCAGGAACACCACAAAGCAATATGAAACCTGTTCATGAGAGGAGTCAGGAATGCCTTCCACCAAAGAAACGAGACCTCCCCGTGACCAGCGAGGATATGGGGAGAACTACCAGCTGCTCTGCTAACCACACACCCTCCAGTGATGCTTCTGAATGGTCCCGAGGGGTTGTGGTGGCTGGGCAGAGCCAGGCAGGAACCAGAGTCAGCCTGGGGGGTGATGGAGCTGAGGCCATCACCGGTCTGACAGTGGACCAGTATGGCATGCTGTATAAGGTGGCTGTGCCACCTGCCACCTTCTCACCAACTGGCCTCCCATCTGTGGTGAATATGAGCCCCTTGCCCCCGACGTTTAATGTAGCGTCTTCACTAATTCAACATCCAGGCATCCACTATCCCCCAATCCACTATGCTCAGCTTCCATCCACCTCACTGCAGTTCATTGGGTCTCCTTATAGCCTTCCCTATGCTGTGCCACCTAATTTCCTACCGAGTCCCCTCTTGTCTCCTTCTGCCAACCTTGCCACCTCTCACCTTCCACACTTTGTGCCATATGCCTCACTTCTGGCAGAAGGAGCCACTCCTCCCCCACAGGCTCCCTCCCCAGCCCACTCATTTAACAAAGCTCCCTCTGCCACCTCCCCACCTGGGCAATTGCCACATCATTCAAGTACTCAGCCGCTGGACCTTGCTCCAGGTCGGATGCCCATTTATTATCAGATGTCCAGGCTACCTGCTGGGTATACTTTGCATGAAACCCCTCCAGCAGGTGCCAGCCCAGTTCTTACCCCTCAGGAGAGCCAGTCTGCTCTGGAAGCAGCTGCTGCAAATGGAGGACAGAGACCGCGAGAACGAAATTTAGTAAGACGGGAAAGTGAAGCCCTTGACTCCCCCAACAGCAAGGGTGAAGGCCAGGGACTGGTGCCAGTGGTAGAATGTGTGGTGGATGGACAGTTGTTTTCAGGTTCTCAGACTCCACGGGTGGAGGTAGTGGCACCAGCACACCGGGGGACCCCGGACACCGACCTTGAGGTCCAGCGAGTGGTTGGCGCTTTAGCTTCTCAGGACTATCGTGTGGTGGCAGCTCAGAGGAAAGAGGAACCCAGCCCCCTCAACCTATCCCATCATCCCCCCGACCATCAGGGTGAGGGGCGAGGGTCAGCCAGGAACCCTGCAGAGCTGGCAGAGAAAAATCAAGCCCGTGGGTTCTACCCTCAGTCCCATCAGGAACCAGTAAAACATAGACCTTTACCCAAAGCAATGGTTGTAGCCAATGGCAACCTGGTGCCCACTGGAACTGACTCAGGCCTGCTGCCTGTGGGCTCGGAGATCCTGGTAGCATCAAGTCTGGACGTGCAGGCCAGAGCCACCTTCCCAGACAAAGAGCCAACGCCGCCCCCCATTACCTCCTCCCACTTGCCTTCCCATTTCATGAAAGGCGCCATCATCCAGCTGGCTACAGGAGAGCTGAAGCGGGTGGAGGACCTCCAGACCCAGGATTTTGTGCGCAGTGCCGAAGTGAGTGGGGGGCTGAAGATTGACTCTAGCACGGTCGTGGACATTCAGGAGAGCCAATGGCCTGGATTTGTCATGCTACATTTTGTGGTTGGTGAGCAGCAGAGCAGAGTGAGCATCGAGGTGCCCCCTGAGCACCCCTTCTTTGTATATGGCCAGGGTTGGTCCTCTTGCAGCCCTGGGCGGACGACACAACTCTTCTCTCTGCCCTGCCATCGGCTACAGGTGGGAGATGTCTGCATCTCTATCAGTTTACAGAGCTTGAACAGTAACTCAGTTTCTCAGGCCAGCTGTGCTCCCCCAGGCCAGCTGGGTCCCCCCCGAGAAAGGCCTGAGAGGACGGTCTTGGGACCCAGAGAGCTATGTGACAGTGAGGGGAAGAGCCAGCCGGCAGGAGAGGGCTCCCATGTGGTAGAGCCTTCCCAGCCTGAGCCTGGTGCTCAGGCCTGCTGGCCAACCCCGAGCTTCCAAAGATATGGCATGCAAGGGGAGGAGGCACGGGCTGCGCTGCTCCGTCCCTCTTTCATTCCACAGGAGGTAAAGCTGTCCATTGAAGGGCGTTCCAATGCGGGAAAATGAACCTCTTTCCCAGACCAGGACTGGGGCTTTACCCCAGAGCCTTGCCTCGCCGCCGTGAGCAGGCAGAGGATTTGCACACGCCGAGCAGGGAATGGCTTTCTTGGCAGTGAGATTTGGGGGAAAGGGGAGGCATGAAGTCAGCCTCCCAAGGCAGGATCTGTTGCTCATTACCCCATGGCGTCCTTTCAGGACAACCCCAGAGGGTGTTGTGATGGGGAGCAGCAGGCCTGGGGCAAGGAAGGAAGGGGGTGCACACAGGAGGAGAAACATTCCAAAATCAGGGCCTCCCTGTTCTTTCCTCCCCATCCCTAGCTCCTGCAAGAGAAAGTCCAGGCTTTGGGAGCAGATGGCAGAGGGAGGGAGTAAAGAGAGCCAAAAATGATGATCCACAGCTTATAGTAGCAGTTAAACTGTCAGAAGTTTTTTTTCTTTTTTGTGGTGGAAGGGCAGGAGGCCCCAAGGTTGGAAATAAGAGGGTTCCCACCCAGAACCCTTCTTGTGAGAGATGCGCACTTTAAAGGGTGATTTTGTTCCAGATGTCTGTGGCTGAGTGTGTAGGGGAGGAGCACTCTGATCTACAGGACTCTGCTTGATCCTCTGCTTCATAGCTCTTCCCCATCTCTCCTCACCATTCCGCCTACAAGGCTTCTAGCAGCACAGGGGCCCAGAGGGAGAGCCCCTTCAGGGTTCAGAGTGAAGTACTACCTTGCCAGGGATTCAGTCAGCGGTCTTTGGGAGAGAGACTTGATAGCCAGGCTGACTGGGTTCTAGGCAGGGCCTCTGGAAAGGTAGTTCACCTAACAAAGCTCCTCCAATTCAGCATGCCAGACTCACTTTGAAATCTCACAGAATCTTGCTGGTAATGGTGACTTTAGAAAGAATTAGTAGACCCTTTTTTCCCAGGCACTGATCCCCCACCTTTGTCTGTGTTGTGCCTAAGTGCCTGCGCCGCCCCCACCCTCCTGCTGCCCTGACCTCTGCATGGTGTCGTGACCTGGGCCTCATTTGTAGCTGCACTGCCTTTCCTTGTCTGCAAAGTTGGTTTGGTCCACTCTGACCAAGACCTCTAGTTTTTGGTGGGTAGGGGTCTCTCTGGTTTCCCCTTCAGCTATAATCTCTATTTTTAAAATCTCAAAATCATGTCCCCTCCACTTCCACTGCCAAACAGCTTGGTGGAGAAAGAAGAAGGGAACTATGCCCTGGGCCAGGGCAAATGCATGGCTGGGCAGTGCCCATCATAGCATTTTCACACGTCCCATATGCCCCTCACGTCTTATTCCACTGCTTCTCCCAGCATTCTGGTGTCTCCAATCCATCCCCTCCCACCACCAGCTCTAAGATTCTAGGATAGGCTTGATAACATTTCAATACCTGAATAGATGTCATTTTGTGGTGGTATATACCTCTGCAAAAAGTATTTTCAATCTTAGTTGCATTTGCACCCCCCCCAGCCCCCGCCAATGTCTTAATCCCACATTTTCTTCACAACTTTTAGCATCAGCTCAGACCGTGGGGTTCCATTGGGTATTGGGAATTAGGCTCCCCCACTAGCTTTCAGGTGGGTGAGTTTTTTTGTTTGTTTTTTGGGGGTCTTTAGACTCTTGAAGGCAACTCAGGGTATTATCCACCCAGCTCTCTGGTTAGACTTCTCCCAGGCTATGATCCTGGCATGTCCTTTATAAGGTGTACTCGGGATTGGCCGAGACCTGGCCTGGCATCAGGAGTCCAAACCTCTGAGGTCTGATGTCTGCTCTGTCAAGGACTTTCGGCAAGTCTCGTGACCTCTGGCTCTTTCACTTCCTCCCGACCTGCCAAATGGGGATAAATAATCTTACCTACCTCCTGGGGGGAGGGGAAGTTCTGAGAATGGAGTCATTCTTAGTGTTCAGGTGCTAAAGGTTGTTCTCCTGGGGGAACAGAGTGACTGAAACTGGCTTGTTTGCTACAAGCCCTACACTCTTTCATTCCTTGAAAGCAGTTGCCTGGTCAGTCAGCTTTTGGGGGTCCATCAAAGGAAGCTGCTGACCTGACCACGAGTGCTTCAGTATCTGGTTTGTATCAGAACCAGACACCAACTTCGTACTGCATTTGGGATCATATCTTTCCCCTTCTCTGTCCCCCATTCTCTGAATGCTGCTTTCTCTGGCTTGTTTCCTACAGTGGGGGCCTGTGGGGTTGAGTCTTGAGGAATCTCCTCAAATGAGAGCCTTGGGAGAAGGCCTCATCTCTGGCTGTTTCATGAGCAACTCATTCCTAGAGTTCATTGTTTGCACGGGTTTCTCACAAGCGTCCTTCCTCATAGGAAGGCTCATCAACTGAATTTAGTGACATGTTCACAGAAGATGCTCAAGCAGTGTCTGCAAGGACACAAGCTGAGCTTTCTGCTTATGGGGCAAACCTATATCTAACCAGATACAGACCAATTAGTTTAAATCAAATCACGCTCCACTTGGGCTACTTGTGACTTTCCAACCTGGTAACTTCCACGGAATTCTGGAAAGAGAAATTCTTGAGGACCCTGGCAGGTTGGGCCTTGACCTTTCTGTTGCTGCTCCTGTTCTGTCTCTTGCTGGTGAAGCAATACCAGCAGCTCCTGTAATATCACAATATCGTTCCATGCATATATAACATATTAATACTTGATTTTGCTGAGCTGCAAAGGTATCTTTCATAAACTATGGTCCCCAGGAAAAGCAGCTCTGTGCTCTAAATCTCGGTCAGAGCTGTGGCCTTCCCCTTGCCTTTAACCTCTAGTTTAGTCTTTTCCTCCAGGCATGAAAAATATGACTAACCTGTGGTGTGCCCATCCTTCCTTATAGGAATTTCCTGAGTTTGCAGGAGACATGAGAGCAGTTTTTAGAGAGTGAGTATTTTAGTGGAAAGTTGTCAACTTTTTAGGAATGAGCAGTTGACGAGGGCCAGAGCCTGTCTCTTGTCAGCAGTAGGACGTTTCCAGCTCTTACGAATAGAAAGGAGGACTGCTGACTGTCTGGCACTGTATAAAAATGTGTGTACCAATTTGGGAATAGGGGAACCCAGTCATGGATGGATAATAAGCCAAGTCTTGAATCATTCCTATCAAGATGAGTACACATGAGGAAGAGGTGGCATGGGGGGATGGGGATCTAGGAGTTCAGAGCTGAGTGTTTGTACCTGAGGGGAGGGGCCTCAGCCGATCTGGGCTAATCCTTCTACATTCTTGGTCCCAGTTGGTCATACCACCAAGGGCTTTGCTCTGTGCTGCTTTGCCACTGCTGCTGTCCGCTCACTGTCCTGCCTGCTGCCCTCTACAGCTCCCTATCCTCCATGTCTTTGGCCCTGTAGATTAAGTCTAGGCGTCCAGTTCATTCTTACCTGTGTTAGGCCACATTATTTTATAGCAAAGTCATGTTGAATAGGGATGGTATGAAATGCTGCTGGTGGACTGGTGAATCCAAAGGGATATGGCTTCAGTGCTGTTGGGAGCCTTTTGGCTCCAAATGTCTGACTATCTTGAGGGAGAAACAAGCAGGTTTCTACTAGTGGTGTCTTCTATTGTATTAACTTCTTTCCTTTGTGGTATCTTGAATCCTGTTTTAAAAACTAAATGAAGGGAACCACATTAGGGGCCCATGCCAGCATCCCAGTGAAGTTCGTCCAGCTCCAGTTAAGTGGATTCTGGAGTTTGAAGAGGGTTTAAAGTTTGGCTGAAATAGCACCTGAAGTGGGGTTTAGTTTTATTTTTACTGGTGGGCATCATGAGCGATTTAGGGGGAAGCACAGGATGGTGGTGTGGTTTAAACCTGCAGCAAGCAGGCATATTGAAGAGTTGAGTGATCACGCTGGAGATGAAGGGTTGGACATGGATTGACTGGGAAAAGGCCTGGGTCCGTTGGAGTAAAGACAACCTGGTTGATTGAATTGGCCATGGGAAGTTAGGTCACAGTCTTATAAACAAAGTAAATAGGACAGAGACTAAGTTTTAGGGAGACATCTTGGCCTCCTAGGCTAAGTGTACTAAACCACACTGAAGCTACAGTACCTTCCAGATGGGCAAAAGTGTACACTACAGTTGAGGAGCTGAACCTTATTAGGTTGGATGTTGATCAGGAACCTGTTTGCCCTTTGCTGGGAAGCCTTCACCCTCCATCTTCCCTGGGGTAGGGAAGGTCTCCCACATTATGCAATAATAAAATAAGCATCTGGGTCTTTGCAGCTGTCAGTTGCTCTTTCAACTCTAGGATCCATCTTTGGACCAGAAGCCTGGTCTGGGCCTAGGATGACACTGGCCCCAGAGATGCTAGAGTCGACTGCACTCTCTCCTTAGCTGCAGACTATGCACAGTGCCTGGGGCGGAAGGAGGAGAGGTGTTGGAGTTTGCCCTGCTGCCTCCCCAGCAGGAACAATAGTCATAAATGCACTTTTCACACTAAAGGTTTCTTTATTAGTTCTCCAGTTAAACCTAGATCCCCCCGGTAGATTGCGAACTCAAAGTCTTTGTGATCCCAAAGCCATTCCACTGCAAATGCCCAGCAGTGAAGATGGCCTCAAATTGGGTTCCTGCCTGCAGTGTGTGTGGCAGCAGCCCATGTGCCTTTACCTGTTGTCAAATTTGCAAGCATTTATTTGTCTTTATGACTGTCACGGGGACTGAGGTTCTTCAGAGAGAGAGAGAGTGAGCTGATGACACAGTGGTTTTACACCCACCCCCTGGACAGGGAGTTTGCACGTAGTTGTGAGCTGTGAGTGGTTAGTGCATTGCTGGTATTGCTGAAGGCAGGGTTGATCCCTCACTTGATTGATACTTGCATTCAAGAGAATCTAGATTGTGTTGGGGGAGAGACTGTACTCATGGCTAACTTAAAGTATTAAAATAAGGCTGTCCCCTACAACCTTCTTAGTCACACAGGATCCCTGTAGCCAAAACAGTAGATGATCCAGCTGCAGAGAGCAGACTGCTCTCAGCTTGCACAGCACCTTAGGCGAGGGAAGAATATATGGATAGGGAATGGGGTGGAGAAAGGAGGATGGGAATGTTGTCATCCAGGTGGCTTTAGGGTCCTAAGGAGTGGAGAAGGATGGCACTGGGGAGGTCTGGATGGATCTGTGTAGGAGTTCCCTGTAGATAAATTACTGATCCCCCATCTACTATCCCCAGTATGTAATGGCTGAATTAATATGTAATCAACTGCATTGTATCTAAAGCCTTAGAACTAGTCAGGTGCTCCCTCCACCCAATACCATTTCTTACCCTCTAATCCTACCTGATCTTTAACAAAGCATTAATAATTCTAAGGATAATCTCTATTTTGTTGTGCTTTTTTGTAACTGTTTTAAATAAATCAATTTGTACTGTATATTTGTACTTTTGTGAGATCCTTTTTGCTGTTTTACCATTTTAAGTCTCTGTACTTGGCTACACACAGATTGTATTTTTATTGTTAATGCTCTTCTTATGGATACCTGCATTTAACTTGTGGACTATGTAAACACAATATCTATCAATATCTATATATCTATATATCTATCTATATAAACTACTAGCTTTTCCTTTTGGTGTTTGCGCCTTCTTCCTATCCCAGCCTTAGATGGTGGCCATGGGGTGGGGGATAGAAACCTTTGTGGGAGCAGTTGTAATGGAGCACAAATGGTGCCTATATTGTGCGGTGAGCTCAAGGCAGATGGGATGATTTTGTCCTCAAGCATGGTTTGTCCCCTCTGTTGGTGTGGATTTCAGAGACCCAGAAGTCTACCTGAAGACTTAGATTCTAGTGGAATCACAAGGATCTGTAGGCACCTTCACTGCTGGCCTTCTCCCCAATTCTTTACTCAGGAATACTGCCAGAAATTGTTGGAATAAGTCAGCCCCAATCATAGCTACTGCCTAAAATTTAGAAAGCTTGCCACTAGTAAGTGGCATTTATGGAACATTTATTATGTGCTACAAAATATCCTAAGTGCTTTCTCTATACGGACAAGCATTTGTTGCTACTATTTCCATTTTGTGGATGGGGAAGCCAGGACATAGAGGTTAAGTACTACTTCCCCAAAGTTACACAGCTAGTAAGTGGCAGGGTACTTCTGAACCCAGAGATGCAACTCCTGAGTTGGTATGAATTCAGAGTTTCTTGTGAAGATTGAGATCATCTATGTAAAGCGCTCAGAATCATCTTTGGTACATAGTGAGGACTCAAGTCATTTTAAAGTATCCCAAGTAGGACTCCAGTATGGAGCTCTGACTCTGAGAGAAAGGCATTTGGGTCAATTAAGTAGTTTTTTTTTTGTTTTTTTTTTTTGTTTGTTTGTTTTGAGATAGAGTCTCACTGTGTTGACAGGCTGGAGTGCAGTGGCACAATCTCAGCTCACTGCAGCCTCCACCTTGCGGGTTCAAGTGATTCTCATCTTCTCGTCCTCAGCTTCCCGAGTAGCTGGGATTGATTACAAGCACGTCAACAAAGTATTTCCTTTTAAATGTATTTTTCAAAACAAATATTGTAGCCTGCCTGGTGAAAGTAATCCTAGTTTGTTAGCTGGGCATGGTGGCGCACACTTATAGTTCCAGCTACTCGGGAGGCTGAGGCAGGAGGATCACTTGAGTCCAGGAGTTAGAGGTTACGGTGAGGTACGATCTTGCCACTGTACTTCAGCCTAGGTGACGTAGTGATATCCTTTCTCAAAAAAACAAACCCCAGGCAGGGCGCAGTGGCTCACGCCTGTAATCCCAGCACTTTGGGAGGCCAAGGCAGGCGGATCACCTGTGGTAAGAAGTTCAAGACCAGCCTGGCCAACATGGTGAAACCCTGTCTCTACTAAAAATACAGAAACTAGCCGGGTGTGGTGGCACGTGCCTGTAATCCCAGCTACTCGGGAGGCTGAGGCAGGAGAATCACTTGAACTTGGGAGGCGGGGGTTGCAGTAAGCCAAGATCACGTCATTACACTCCATCCTGGGCAACAGAGCAAGACTCCATTGCAAAAAACATCAGAAAAACCCAAAAAACAAAAGAAATCCTAGTTTGGTGGGGGTCAGTTGACACTTAAACAGCCTTGGACCTATGGAGGTCAGAGAGGAATCCAAGTTTCCCTGTTAAGATATTGGAAGAAGTCCACATTCTTGGCATAGTTATTTTTCTGGCTACAATTTAACTAGGGCACTTCCTTCTGGACCTCAAGATCTATAATTATCTAAACTGAACACAACCTTTGGTGCAGGCTAGGAAGGTTCTGTGCCTGTTCCGTACCATCACAGAAACTTTAGAAATGACCTCAGCTCTTGTCTCCTCCATGGTTTGGCAGCCATACAACCTGCCAGAGTAATCATTTTGCCCTAGCCTTAACCACTATTGACCTGAGCTCTTACCACCTTACTTCTGGATTTTCTTCAGTGAGCTTATTTTCCTGCCTTGCCTCTGGTGAATAAATAAAACATTAAAAAAATGCAAACATGAGTTTCTTGGTGCTGTGGACCTTAATATTGCAGCTATTTCTATGAGCCTATTCCTAGATGCAGCTGACTACTATCTAGAATTGTAAATGTTCAACAAACAGTATTGCTGGGAAAAGTTGCACACCTAGTTGAAGGTATTGCATAGTCTGTAGAAAACACCAGTTATGAGGAGAGACTTCTGAGTTTGGAAAAGGTAAGCTAGGTTTAAATAGCCCTTGGGACCACAGGTATCTTCATTATGGTTGTGGGAATAATCATCACAGTCAACATCGGTTCTTTCTTCGGCGTCATGCTAATTCCTTGGCAACTTGTAAAGACCCAAATGAGGACCTCTGCTTGGACAGCCTAAGCTGAGAAGCACCCTCCCTAAGAAAAGGGCAAGCCACCAGAAGCCACTGTCTGAAAATTTCTACCCAGGTTTCTCCTAGATCACTTCATTTGCTAGAATGACATTAAGAGAAAAGCAAGAAAGGGGCAGTAAAGATAAAATTAATTTATTTGACCTCACAACTTCATGGGCCATACAGGAGCCTCACAGTCCTAGAAGCACGGCCTGTGGCAGTGGGCTGGGGAGGCCAGTTCTCTGGACTGCCTGCTCCCTTGTCCAGAGCTGCCTTGGGCCAGGTCCCTCCTGACCCCGTCATCCTGCTCCCACATGCAAGGGCCGCTCAGGTCCACCTGCAACAAACCCAGGCCTGCCTCTGGCAGCAAGGACAGGGCCTCGTGGGTGGCAGCAGCACTGGTCCTCGTGGCTGTGGGTGTGGGTAGGTGGGGAGGAGGGCAGTCAGGAGGCTGTGGTTCAGTGCAGAGAGCTGCTGTTCTGCTCTTCAAAGGCCATCTTGCCCAGAAGTTGGCTGTCCAACTCCACCCCACTTACAGGCAGCTGGAAGAAGTTCATTTCAGCTGCTAAGGCTGCCATGGCAGAAGGGTCCTGGCCAAACTGAGCTCGCAACATCATGTCCATTTTCTCCAGTCTCCTCTTGAGTCGCTTGGCCTCTCGCTCTCGGATGAGCCGGGCCTGCCGCTTTTCCGGGGTTTCGTTGGCCCGCTTCAGCCTCATGGCCTCCCGATCCCGCTGCAGCCGGCGTGCCCGCTGCTCATCTGTCTCCTGCATGCGCTGCAAGCGCTTGGCTTCACGGTCCCTCATGCGCCTCACCTCCCGCTCCTCAGGGGTCTCATTGTCCCGCCGGCTCTTCTTGGCCGTGCGCTCTCGTTCCAGCCGCTGCAGTCGTACTTCCAAAGGCTCATTCTGTCGACGTAGGGCCCACTTGCGTACACTGGGAGTCTGGGCTTCCAGCAGTTTACGGTAGGCAGCACAGTTGTTGCACACAAGCAGAATTCCAGCAGGGTATACTGGAGGACTAAAGGCAATGTCCTTTCCCTCAGCACTAGAGGGGCCTTCATTGTGGACTGTAGGTAGGGATTCCATATTGAGTACTTCAGGAAGTTTCTCACTGGAAAGCAAACATTTTGGATGGTTAGTGTTTCCTTCCAGCAAGAGTTGGGACTCCAGCCCTGCCTTATTCTTTTCCTATGAGGCCAGTGGCTCCACATTCACCACAAGGGGTCAGTTTGAATGCTTGGTGGACCTCTTCTACTGCTCCATCCCTTCTCTTTGCTCAAGAGTTGTCTACCAACTCTATTTTTTTTTTTTGATATACAGTCTCACTCCGTCGCCCAGGCTAGAGTGCAATGGCACAACCTCAGCTCACTGCAACCTCCACCTCCTATGTTCAAGCCATTCTCCTGCCTCAGCCTCCTGAGTAGCTGGGATTACAGGTGGCTGCTACCACGCCTGGCTAATTTTTGTATTTTTAGTAGAGATGGGGTTTCATCACATTGATCAGGCTGGTCTCAAACTCCTGACCTTGTGATCCACCCGCCTAGGCCTCCCAAAGTGCTGGGATTACAGGCGTGAGCCACCGCACCCGGCCGGGTGTCTACCCACTCTTAAAGCCCATCTGGAGTTAATGACTGAGCCACCTGCCACAGCAACGCACCAGAAATCAGACAAACCCTAGGCGTTTTCACTCAAGTCAGAATAATGGTTTTGATAAGAGCTTTCCAAGGGCAGTCCTGCTGTGGGAATGGAGGCTCCTGGAGGTGGAGACCTCCTTCAGGCAAGGTGCAGACCACCAACTCACTTCCTTCCTGCACACTGCCTGCATGCAAAGGCAGACACTGCACTGTACACTAGACAAATGGGACAAGGACACAACGTTCCAGTCTTCCTAGGACATGGAGGAGACTGCGTCCTCATGCCAGGGTCCTCTCCACCCTATAACTTCTTTCTCCATGCTTTATCATGAGTGTTCTTGGAACTGCCTACATCGCTTTCTAGTTGAAGATATTCTGATGGGAAAAGAAATGGGAATTCATTTTCCTTTGGGGTTATGTGATGGAATAGGCATACTTCCTAGCCTTCTTACTTGTACTTCCAAGGAGCATGCATCAGCTGCCTTTGCATTACCTATGCCTAGCCTTTGCTTTGACTTCAGAAAGCAGAACTCACACCCAGTAATCTGCTCCCAGCACAACAGGGATAAGTGCCCAGCTGACCTGTTAAAAGTGGCATGGCTGGTGAACCGGGCTCCACACACAGCACAGTTAGAACGCTGGTCCTCCGAGTGGATTAAGAGGTGGCGACCCAATGACCCTGGGGAGCTAAGGGCCCGGCCACAGACAGGACACATGTAGCTCTTGGCGCTCACCACTGCTGCAGTGTGCTGTAAAACAGAGCCTTGATCTGTCAGTCTTGTGCTACCTCCAGGACAATCTGCACCCACTTAGAAATGACTTTTGGGAAATGTCCCCTTTCTTTAGTCTCAGAATAAGGAACTTGCAAGTATTCTGTTTAGCCCCTAGAAAAGTCAGTCTCTTACATTAGAGGCCCTGGCCATTTAGACCAGTGCTTAGATTTCATTAGCTTGAGCTCTGCCTACATTCTGGGACATGTGGCTGACTTAAGGAACAGTGGGGGCCAGGCACGGTGGCTCATGCCTGTAATCCCAACACTTTAGGAGGTCGAGGCAGGTGGATCACAAGGTCCGGAGTTCGAGACCAGCCTGGCCAATATAGTGAAACCCATCTCTACTAAAAATACAAAAATTAGCCGGGTGTAGGGGCAGGCGCCTGTAGTCCCAGCTACTCAGGAGGCTGAGGCAGGAGAATTGCTTGAACCTGAGAGGTGGAGTTTGCAGTGAGCCAAGATCATACCACTGCACTCCAGCCTGGGTAATAGAGCGAAACTCTGTCTCAAAAAAAAAAAAAAAAAAAAAGAAAGAAAGAAAAAGAAAAGAAACAATGGGGCGCCAGGGCCCTCTTCAGAGCCTGAGAGGAATTCCTGTCTCGAACAATTTCTCTCTGTCTCCCTGGCTCACACTGCACAGGTACAAATACGTGTTAAGGGAACAATAAAGGCCAAATCTTGAAGCTGGCCTAGAATACGGGTATGCAACAGGTATTTATATCTTGCCTTCTCAATCTTCTGAAGATAGTCTTCTGAAGAAATACTGGTTCACACCAATTTTTAACATACCGTTTATGTTAACTAATTTTTTTTTTTAGACGGAATCTCGTTATGTCACCCAGGTTGGAGTGCAATGGCACAATCTCAGCTCACTGCAGCCTCCGCCTCCCAGGTTCAAGCCATTCTCCTGCCTCAGCTTCCTGAGTAGCTGGGATTATAGGCGCGTGCCACCACAGCTGGCTAATTTTTTTGTATTTTAGTAGAGACAGGGTTTCACCATGTTGACCAGGCTGGTCTTGAACTCCTGACCTCAAGTGATCTGCCCACCTTGGCCTCCCAAAGTGCTGGGATTACAGGCATGAGCCACTGCACCTGGCCCATGCTAACTAATTTTCTTTTCTTTAACACAAAGCCCTCATTATTAGTATACATTAGTTTCTATTTCACTATTTAAAATATGCATTAAATAATTTAGAAAAAAAATCACTTAATTTTCACAGTGTGTCTGCCCAGAAACCCAGAACGTGTTTATCTAATATATCTCATGTATTTTCTAAAATGTTGGAAGCTTGGAGCAGAATCTTTTTTTTTTTTTTCTTTTTCAATACAGTCTCACTCTGTCACCCGAGCTGAAGCATGATCACTGCAGCCTCAACCTCCTAGGCTCAAGCTATCCTCCCACCTCAGTCTTCTAAGTAACTGGTACTACAGGTGCATGCCACCATGCCCAACTAATTTTTAAAAAATTTTTTGTAGAGCTGGGGTCTTGCTATGTTGCCCAGGCTGGTCTTGAATTCCTAAGGTTAAGCAATCCTTCCCATCTCAGCCTCTCAAAGTGCTGGGATTCTGGGTGTGAGCCACCACGCCTGGCTTTGGGCCGAATTTTTTTTTTTTTTTTTTTTGAGACAGAGTCTAATTCTGTCACCCAGGCTGGAGTGTAATGGTGTGATCTTGGCTCACTGTGACCTCCACCTACTGGGTTCAAGCGATTCTCCTGCCTCAGCCTCCCGAGTAGCTGGGACTACAGGTGCATGCCACCACATCTGGCTAATTTTTGTATTTTTGATAGAGATAGGGTTTCGCCATGTTGGCCAGGCTGATCTTGAACTCCTGACTTCAAGTGATCCACCCGCCTCGGCTTCCCAAAGTGCTGGGATTACAGGCGTGAGCCACTGCGCCCAACCTCCCTAAGACGAATCTTAATGGAAGCGACAACCCACGACTCCTTCAGGAGCCAGAGAGAGACAAAGGCCAAACCGGAATCTGGGCTACAGACAAGCTACCCACACTTGTGTTCCAGAGCACATAGCTCCCCGATGCATACCTGGTACACATGAGCGATCAACTGCTCCCGGCTCCCGCAGTCTAGCTGGCAGAGGGGACACTGGCAGAGTTCAAGCAAGGGGTCAGAATTCAAATTCCCTGTGACCTGTGATTCAACAAATAGGCAACTCATTAGGACTATTAGGACTCATCTCTTCCCTGCCCCAGCTTTTTAAACAGGATATCCTGTTAAAAGGAACCCAGACTGATGGCACATGTTATTCTTAGTTTCCCATTGTGGGCTGAAGGAAAAAGTAATAGTTGAAAGGGAATTACGGCTTTCAGCCATGAGGACACAGGATTGCCTCAGAGAGAGTCAATCTATTTTTTTCCCTGAAGATAAACTCTGCAGACAGGGGTAGTGTTTTTCCTGTCATGTTCCTTTCAGGAATCCTCAGGAAACAAGTTAGTGAGAAGGTGGCACTCCAGGTGACACCTTGACTTAGATTTACAAGCATGTTCAAGAGTCCACCTTGGGAAGTCAGCTTTCTACTTCACCAAAGTAGCTCTCCTGTCTGAAAAGATGTGAGGAGCTGTAGGAAAGAGAGCTGTGCACGCGCGCAGTGATTCATGGATGGAAAAGGAAAGCTGAATGTGGTGAGAACTGAGAGTCTGAGGTGTGGGTTCTGGTGCCATGAAGGAAGAGGCCTCCTGTGCAGGCCCAGGAGACCATCAGAGGCAAAGACTGTGCCACAGGGGTGAGCAGCATAAGGGAAGGCAGAAGGGTAGGGCATTGTTGGACCTGGACCCGGGGCCATTGTCACTTGCCTCGTGCTCTACCACTTTGTTCCCACCAACAGGCTGTTGTGTATTTTCTAACTCTTTCTCCACTTTGACCACCCCTCCATCTTCCTCTGATGTGTGGGAAGAGACTTCATCTTGTGTGGTCTCCTCTTCATCACCCTCACTGTCACCTGGAACACACAAACTGGTCACTTGTTCTGATTTTTGCATGAATACATCCTGAGCTGCTCTCCACCCTACAGTTGGCAGTTATAACAGAAAACATTTTCAGATCTTCCATAATATAGTTTATATAGTGTTGTTGGGTACATATTATGTCAAGTGGAAACCAGCTATAGCTGTCATTTGTTATGCCATATACACGTAAAGGGAAGATGTGAGGCAAAACTGCATTGGAAATGGTTACTGTGCCTCAATATGATTATAAAAATAATCTTCCTGACTCATGGTTTTCAAATATCTCACACTTCAAATCACACCTCCCCAGGCACCTTACACCAAGCTCATTCCCACTGTACACCACCTCTGACTTACCAACACTTTCCACTGATTTTGCCATGAGCCCCCTGCACAACTTCTCCATGGTGTCACTATACTGTTCTACTCTGAACCCCACTAATCTCTTCTTTCCCAGCAAACCCCAAGGCAGACTTACAGAAACATCGAGTTTTTCTTCCCTCTTACCAGCAAAGGAAGCAGTAGGAAATTAGTTTGAAATGATGTCACTTTATAGGGAAAGGGCTGCTCATTACAGTGAAAAAATTAGCACAGCAACCAACCTCAGGCACTTTGCAGTGGTATCCGACTCACTCGGTTCTTACTCTACTATTGTAACACGGCATTCTGAACTAAGTAAATCCGCTGTTTCTGTTGATGATTTGGATTATCTGATGGGTAACTCCATGCATTAAGTGGAAGGAACGGGCCATTCTTTAGGATGAAATGTAATTTATTGTGACTAACATAGGAATTGAGTTAAGTTTTAGTTTTAGGGGTAGGATGTGTCTATGGGGAATTCCCCAGCCTGTGGCTGGGGAATCTGCAAGGTTTATGTGCGCTGATTTTTCTTCTCTATTACTTATAAAATAGAAAATGAAAAAGGATCCAGAAAACAAATAACAAATGTAGTTCTTTCTGAAAGGGAAATAAATAAAGTGCTAGTACCTTGAAGATCACAAGAGGTAGCCAAGCCTAGGGAAGCTGTCACACTCCAGCCCTATCTTAACCCCACCTGGATCCTGGACTTCTGGGCCTGATGTGAGCAAGAGAGAAATATAGGGCAGAGTCTCACCAGGCTGTCCACATGAGACTCAGATTTCCTAGCTAACAATGCTGCCTGTCTTCCTACTACCCCTTGCATAATATCTAAATCCACCAGTATGTGAGCAACACCCCTCATATTTCCCTTCTTCCTTGGCAAAACTAGTTACATTCCCTTTCTTCATGAGAAGGTCTAACCAAATCATCTGCTAGTAGTTACATGTGTCCTTATTAGATACTCCAGGCAATTGGTGGACTGGATTTGGGGCCTGGAAAGAGCTATGGTTTGTGTGTCTTATTCCCTAGCCCAAAGTTCCTTTCATTTGAATCCAACTCAATAATGAAGGATGGGCACAGATTAGATCACACCATGTTTTCTCACCAGCTTATTTGAAATACTTGTAAACTTAGTATAATATAAAGTGATGTATCGAACATATTTTTGTAATTTTGCAATAATCCAAATATATCTCGCTACTAGAAAATGTTTTTAAAAATGTGTACTGTCTAGAGGGATAGTACATCCTTCAGAATGGAAACCTATTAGACTTTTGCAGATATTGTAATTCCTACCTGCTACTCAAGAAAGTAGTGGCTTCCATAGGTTTGGGTTCATTTTTCTGTGCCTAAGCAATTAACTGCTAAATTATTTTATGTTGTTGATGTTGATTAATTATTAGGTTGGGTGGAAAAAAGTTCCTAGAAGGTTGCAGAGTCCTCTCTCCGTTTTCACCCAACCCAGCCTCAAATGTGATGAAAAACTGGAAAAGTCATTCTGAATTCATACTAATAATAACCTATATCAAATGGATGAAGTGGGGAAAGTGCTGAAATCTTCCTAGGAAAACACATCTCAAGACGTGTTTGTTCAGACAGGTCACAGGACAGACAGACAATCCATGAGGCTCAACTTATAACAGCTACTGTCTTAACTACAGGGATTTTCTTAGGGAACTGATATGGGAAGACCTTGATGTTAGCATTTTATATACTGCATAACCTCATTACTAAGTAAATCTTCTTGTTTAACATTAAAACTGGGCCTTCAAGCAAGGTTTCATTAATGCCACTCTTATATTTTATTGATTACAAATACATAGATCCTAGGAGACAGGGATTTTTTTCTTGTCATTTGACCTAACCCAGGGACTGCTAGAGCACTATTTATTCCTATATCATTGCCTATCACAACTGACAAACCTATCTGCATGTGGCACTGTGCCAAGTACTGTAGTCCATAAGCTAAAAACATACACATCGGCCAGGCGCGGTGGCTCACGCCTGTAATCCCAGCACTTTGGGAGGCCGAGGCAAGTGGATCACCTGAGGTCGGGAGTTCGAGACCAGCCTGACCAACATGGAGAAACCCCGTCTCTACTAAAAATACAAAGTTAGCTGGGAGTGGTGGCGGGTGCCTGTAATCCCAGCTACTCAGGAGGCTGAGGCAGGAGAATCGCTTGAATCTGGGAGGCAGAGGTTGCAGTGAGCTGAGATCACGCCATTGCACTCCAGCCTGGGCAACAAGAGCGAAACTCCATCTCAAAAAAAAAAAAAAAAAAATTAGAGATATATATATAAATGAAATGCCAAACCTGTCCTCTTTTTCTGGATAAACATATGCCCACACACCTTAGACCACCTTTGGGGACACTGAGGAGTCACATATCTCCTTTTTCTTTTTTTTTTATCTCCTTTTTCATGTCTTTCTCCCAACCCCCATGCACAATCCCCAGAGCACACACACTCTGATAATTCTTCTCCCATTGCCCTGAGTCATTACCAGAAGGTGCAGAACTCACTGCTACTGGAGTCCTGATCTCTTAGTTGTTGGATAGCTTGTCGCTGACTGCCAAGGTCTCCAGGAAAATCAGTTTTCATCATCGCCTGGCGGGCTTGCTCTTCTAGCCCAGCAAATACTTGATCCCCTGGTGGTCACAAGGAAAAATAGTCAGGCCACCAGCTGGGCAGCATATCCCCAGGCAAGCTGGTTGGAAGGTCAGACCATTCAAAGGTAGGAGACAGGCAGGTACCCTGTGGTGGAGTCATTCATCTCCAAGTCAGCTTGCTGCCTCCAACAGCTTCTGGGTGCAGCTGCTCTTCCTGGGCAGTAAGCCAGATGCTCTAGAAAGCATCACTTGCTCCTCTTAAATCCTCCTAGTCTTGACTCCTTTCAAAAGGTGATCAACTTGCTACTTCACAAATGTAACTGCAGACTGTCAAATCCATTTACAACCTTCCATCAGGATTGGGAGGATAGAGGCAAGAAGGGGCAAAGTGATGGGATAAAGACAGGGCAACAAATCTGGGCCAAGTCTCTGTACCTTAATGTACTAGCATTATGGTCTTGACTCAGTGTCTTATCTCTGACTATAAACAAGTGCTTCAAATCATCCTTCTAAATAACAATCTCTCTAACCCCATCTTTCATCCACTCTCCTTCCAAAACATACTCTGGAAGTTCTTCCTTGATTTTCTTTCTAATGTTTATCATAATTAGCCATGAGAAAATTAACCGGTTGATTAGTAGACTAGAAGAATAGATATGAACTCACTTCTGCAGAAGAACAAACTTCCTGAAACACACTAATTTACAACAAAGAATATTCATGTAGTCTTCTTGGCCCAGTTTTTTTTTTTTTTTTTGGAGACAGAGTCTCACTCTATCATCCAGGCTGGAGTGCAGTGCTAGCGCCCACCTCCATGCCTGGCTAATTTTTTTTTTATTTTTTAGTAGAGATGGGGTTTCACCGTGTTAGCCAGGATAGTCTCAATCTCCTGACCTCATGATCTGCCCACCTCGGCCTCTCAAAGTGCTGGGATTACAGGCGTGAGCCACCGCACCCAGCCAGTCCAGTTTTTTGGTTTTTTTTTTAAATGTAGTATCCCAAAGCCCTGAACCGATCCTTGATTTTGCATTTACTTCTCGTGACCTCTGCTTGGGATCCATGTGGCTACTGAAGAGTTAGTATAGTGCCCTTTTATTTCCAGGAGACCAGGCATAAGGAGAAAACAGAGTTGGGTTTCTTGAGGTTTCTATTATCTCAGTCAGAGTAGAAACTACAGTCTCCATTCACCAGTCAGCAAGAGGGAATAATAAAAAGCCCTAGTGAAATGTCTGACAAAAGCCAGGCCCTTTCTTGCTGAAGAGAGGAGGGAAAGTACACAGGCTCAGGTTCTGAGATAAGATACAATGATGTGGGAGGAACTAAATGGTGAGCTGACCTGCACTCCTAGACCTTGGGGAGTGAAAGACTTGATGTGGAGTAGGCTTCATGTGATCCCCTTAGTCATTCGTCCAGCAAATATTCATTGGGCATCTATTATATACCAACTACCAAACACTAGTAATAGTTTGACACTTGCAAGTTCCAGGCTCTATGGTAAGTGTTTTATAGTTATCACCTTACCTAAATTCTCTGCAAAACTCTATGTGGTAGATATTACTACCTATACTTAGGAGAAAATGAAGGTTAACAGTGGAACCAAGTATTCAAACACAGATCTAACTCTAATGTCCTTTTCCTTTTTTTTCTTTTTGAGACAGGGTCTCATTCTCTCCCCCAGGCTAGAGTGCAGTGGTGTGATCACAGCTTACTCCAGTCTCAACCTCGCAGTCTCAAGCAATCCTCCTACCTCAGCTTTCAGAGCAGCTGGGACTACAGGTGTGCACCATCATGCCTGGCTAATATATATTTTTTGTATAGACAGGGTCTCACTGTGTTGTCCAGGCTGGTCTGCAATGCCTGCTCTCAAGGGAACCCCCTACCTCGACCTCCTAAAGTGTTGGAATTACAGGTGTGAGTCACTGCGCCCGGCCTAATGTCTATATTCCTTAACCGCCTTCTAGTAGAGATGTAATTAGAAGTTTAGAAGCTTCTTCAGATGGTTTTGCTGAAAACAAACACTTATCTCTGTGTGAGAAAGGCTCTGATCCTATTGTTAGTGTTTCCTTCATACCATGATAAACTGATACATACAACTCAAATAGCAAAAGTATGTTATCAGGGCCAGTATATGACCAAAGGAAAAATGATGGTTCTGATATCACGTCATGAGTTATCATGCTTAGATCTGAGTAACTAACATTATGGCTATTATGACTCATACTGTGATTGGGAATGGAGATGGTTCATGTTAAAGTGTTCTCTTAGCTACCTATCCCTCAAGGAAAGGAAAAATAAGCTGTTTTAAGTCCATCTTCACAATATCCAAGATGACACATTGGATATAAATCACTCGGTAGAGAAAGCAAAAAAATGAATTCAGTGGGGAGTACTTCCTCATCCCTTTGCAGAAGTGAAATACTTAATATCTCCGTGTTGGTTACAGTGCAACAAGACCAGGGTCAATTGATACTTTCTTTTTTTTTTCTTTTAAATGAGATAGAGTCTCAGACTGGAGTGCAGTGGCGTCATCTTGGCTCACTGCAGCCTCTACCTCCTGTGTTCAAGCGATTCTCCTGCCTCAGCCTCCTGAGTAGCAGGGATTACAAGTGCATGCCACCATGCCCGGCTAATTTTTGTATTTTTAGTAGAGATGGCGTTTCACCATGTTGGCCAGGCTGGTTTTGAACTCCTGACCTCAAGTGATCCACCCGCCTCGGCCTCCCAAAGTGCTGGGATTACAAGCATGAGCCACTATGCCTGGCCAAGGGCCAACTGGAATAGTTACTGAATTATTTGGGGTAGGTGCATGTTTTCAGACCTAGGAGCCATAGGAAGACATAGCACTAAGGAACAAGTTATATACTAGCATATAATTATCAAGGGGAAGACCTTTCTCATCAGTGACACTTCTGGTCTCCAAAGAAACTTAGAAACCAGCTAGATTTAGAACATACTAAGAATAAACATTCTATCTTCTTTCTTGGATTCACCATTGGATTAGTAAAAATACATCTAAAAGGATATATACCTTTCAAGATGAGTCAGTAATTCAGTTTTGTCTCCAACTTGAGCTCAAATTTATTTTCTTCTATTGATGTTGTCTAAATATTGAGGCTTTCATGGAACAGAGAGGAGTCTGTTCAATACAACTTGCCTATCTAGGACTCTTAGGCAATCTCACCTGGTGTAACCGGGATAAGTTAATTCTGTCATTCCTTTTTGGCACTTTGGAAAGAAAAGCTTGTGCTCTTATATTTTAGTCTATTCCTGACTTGGGAAAAAGAATAAGGTGAACTTTATTCCTCAGGACTATTCCTATTTTAAACATCACCATAAAGCAAAATATATAAAAACCATAAAAAAGAAGCCATTTTAGCAGACCTCATATGAAAAGATATGTGAATTATCTTCCACTACTTACTATTTACCTAATCTCCAAGTAAAATTCTCCAGAATTATCCCTTCATAAGAAGGGAGTGAGACTTGCTAAAAGCATGTCATATTAACTGCCATATAATGTGATCCATGGAGACACTAGTGATTAAGAAGTGTTACAGAACTGCCTATTTTTATAATGTTAGAATTATTATTCCCTTCTGTCTTGAGACCTTTGGAGTAGGTTTTTAAAAATCCTCTGTTCCCTAGATATTAATGTAGGGCAACCATCTTATTTAATATGGGTATTTATTTGTCTATTAATAGCTAAGAGTCAGCTATACTCCCACAATAAAAACCAAGGTGCTCTTCTTTTTTTTTTTTTTCTTTTTTGGATACAAAATCAAGAAAATACTGTTTGTCTGCGATTTGGTTAAGGTTTTTCTTTTTTTTGAAACAGAGTTTCGCTCTGTCACCCAGGCTGGAGTGCAATGGCGCAATCTCGGCTCACTGCAACCTCTGCCTCCTGAGTTCAAGCGATTCTCCTGCCTCAGCTGCCCAAGTAGCTGGGATTACAGGCAAGCACCACCACGCCCAGCTAATTTTGTATTTTTAGTAGAGACAGGGTTTCTTCATATTGGTCAGGCTGGTCTCGAACTCCCGACCTCAGGTGGTCCACCTGCCTTGGGCTCCCAAAGTGCTGGGATTACAGGAGAGACCCATTGCGCCCGGCCTGGTTAAGGTTTTTCAGACCAGATAAGAACAAGGCCATGCAAGCAAGTTTGGAGAACAGATAAGAGGAATGATATGAAAGTTATTAGAAAGGCAAAGATTTTACAGTTCTCTCTTGGGTCCTTGGTGCAGTTAAACCAATGTTATTTCAAGCTGACTACAATTAAGTAAAGCGGCTGGAACATTCTTTAAGAGAGCAGATAGGCTGGGCGTGGTAGCTCATGTCTGTAATCCCAGTACTTTGGGAGGCCGAGGTGGGTGGATCACGATGTCAGGAGATCGAGACCATCCTGGCTAACATAGTGAAACCCTGTCTCTACTAAAAAAATATAAAAAATTAGCCGGGCATGGTGGCAGGCACCTGTAGTCTCAGCTACTCAGGAGGCTGAGGCAAGAGAATGGTGTGAACTCAGGAGGTGGAGCTTGCAGTGAGCCGAGATCGCAGCACTGCACTCCAGCCTGGGTGACAGAGCGAGACTCCGTCTCAAAAAAAAAAAAAAAAAAAAGAGTGCAGATATCCAGTTCAGGAAAAATGAGCTAGTATTGGGATTTCATTTCTAGCTGACAGTCTTTGTAACCCACAGTGCTATCACAGGTGGGGAACATAGCCATTTAGTTCACGAGGATGCTAACAGAATGAACAAAAAAAAAAAAACAAAGTAAGTTGTGCTTTTTATAAGAGAAAGGATTTCAAAGGCTAGCTGACAGTCTTTGTAACCCACAGTGCTATCACAGGTGGGGAACATAGCCATTTAGTTCACGAGGATGCTAACAGAATGAACAAAAAAAAAAAAACAAAGTAAGTTGTGCTTTTTATAAGAGAAAGGATTTCAAAGGCTTTTATTCCTCCTTCTCTTTGTAAAGCTTTTAGTTGAAGCTGAAAGGTTTAAGTCACTCATGTGTTTTGCAATCTGAAAGCAAAAGTCTCTCAAGTAAAAGAAGTTTTCATTTTCTTAGTGGTTTGGTTAGTTCAAACACACTAAATGAAAGTGTGCAAGGGACTATATTTTCAGCCTTTCTACAAGTAGTTGACAGAAATGTGTACTAAGGGCTGGGCAAGGTGGCTCACGCCTGTAATCCCAGCACTTTGGGAGGCTGAGGCAGGCAGATCACTTGAGATCAGGAGTTTGAGACCACCCTGGCCAACATGGCGTAACCCTGTCTCTACTAAAAATACAAAAATTAGCTGGGCATAGTGGCGAGCGAAAGTAATCCCTGCTACTTGGGAGGCTGAGGCAGGAAAACCGCTTGAACCCAGGAGGCGGAGGTTGCAGTGAGCCGAGATCACGCCACTGCACTCCAGCCTGGGCGACTGAGCGGGACGCCACCTCAAAAAAAAAAAAAAAAACTGTACTCAGAAGGGGTAAAATGGGGAAGGAGGTAGGGAAAAGATCTAAAACAGATTTCAGCCCATCAGCAATTTTTCCGTAACTAAGAACAATTTTGGGCTTTTATTCCAAAAGCTTTGTAACAAATCTATTAATGAAGTGAACTGGGCAAAATATAAGAGTCTATCTAGATATTTCTGAGGCAAGGATCATGCCAGTGATTTAGACATAAAAACAGTCCTGATAAAAACCCAGTGAGTACCAAAGCAGCTGCCCACTGGCTTCTAATGTGGATCCATCAAATGTTGCTGGGTTACAGCAGTGGGATTCTTTTTTAAAAATATATATATATATTTTTTTGGCCGGGCGCGGTGGCTCACGCCTGTAATCCCAGCACTTTGGGAGGCCGAGGCGGGCGGATCACAAGGTCAGGAGATCGAGACCATGGTGAAACCCCGTCTCTACTAAAAATAGAAAAAATTAGCCGGGCGCAGTGGCGGGCGCCTGTAGTCCCAGCTACTCGGGAGGCTGAGGCAGGAGAATGGCGTGAACCCGGGAGGCGGAGCTTGCAGTGAGCCGAGATTGCGCCACTGCACTCCAGCCTGGGCGACAGAGCGAGACTCCGTCTCAAAAAAAAGAGACAGGGTTTTGCTCTGTCACCCAGGCTAGAGTGCAGTGGTCCAATCATAGCTCACTGCAGCCCTGTACTCCTAGGCTCAAACAATCCTCCCACCTCAACCTCCTAAACTATTGGGATTACAGGCATGAGTACTGTGCCTGGTTAATTTTTAAATTTTTTTGTAGAAATCAAGTCCCACTGTGTTGCCCAGGCTGGTCTCGAACTCCTGTCCTCAAGCAATTCTCCCATCTCAGACTCCCAAAGTGCTGAGATAGGTGTGAGCGACCATGCCCGGCTGGAATTCTTTTTTTTTTTTTTTTTCCGAGATGGAGTTTTGCTCGTTGCCCAGGCTGGAGTGCAACAGTGTCACCTCAGCTCACCTCAACCTCTACTTCCCAGGTCCAAGCGATTCTCCTGCCTCAGCCTCCTGAGTAGCTGGGATTATAGGCGCCCGCCACCATGCCCAGCTAATTTTTGTATTTTTTTAGTAGAGATGGGGTTTCACCATGTTGGCCAGGCTGGTCTTGAACTCCTTACCTCAGGTGATCCACCTGCCTCGGCCTCCCAAAGTGCTGGGATTACAGGCACGAGCCACTGAGCCCGGCCGGGGAGTTCTTAATATATCCCTTTAGGTGGCCTATTAGTTTCATGCCACACAATCTTTGTCTTCCCAGAAGGCAGATCTAATGAAGCTCAGCTATTACTCTGATCAAATGTCAATTAGCTTTGATATTTAAGCAAAGCTTAATGCAGACTTTCCTGCCCTGCAGACCTTGAGTTCATTTCATTTACTTTATTTTGTGTATTTATTTTTGAGACCAAGTCTCACTCTGTCGTCCAGGCTGGAGTCCAGTGACGTGATCTCAGCTCACTGCAACCTTTGCCTCCTGGGTTCAAGCAACCCTCCTGCCTCAGCCCCCCAAGTAGCTGGGATTACAGGCGTGTGCCACCATGCCCAGCTATTTTTTTGGATTTTAGTAGAGACACAGGGTTTTGCCATGTTGGCCACGCTGGTCTTAAATTCCCGACCTCAAGTGATCTGCCTGCCTCGGCCTCCCAAAGTGCTGGATTACAGGTATGAGCTACCATGCTAGGCCCCATTTCATTTACTTTTAATATATAAGCAGCATTAAATTAAATATATTTAGTTGGTTCCATTTCACTGCAAGGTGACAGGAGACTCACATGGTCAGAAAATGAAGTTACGTATTTCTACTTGCCACTTTGTCATGCACAATGAAAAGATGATTTTGTGAAAAGGGTAGGGTCAGCTTCAGTCCCCAAATAACAAATAAATAGAAGGTCCTCTGAAACCAGCAAATCTCAGTGTCTTTTCTTCTTTAGTCAAGCTTAGTGTATCACCTGCGAAGACTTCGTGGCTCCCTGATCAAATGCGTCACTGAAAACAGCCCCTCCCGAGGGGTCTGCTCTTTAGTTGTAGCTGAACATCTGTGCTCACAGCCCCACAGTAAAGGCCCTTGTAACGGCCACCTCCGAAGAGCCTGCAAAGTCCCACCTACTCCATTGCAAAACAATGTTCTTTTGCTTGACTCTGCAACTTCATTTCTGCAACTGTGGATGTGTGATATTCTCCCCACCTCCATGGCCTGTTTTTCCATCTGTTTTTCCTTTTTTTTTCCTTTTTTCCCTTTTTTTTGAGATGGAGTCTCGCTCCGTCGCCCAGGCTGGAGTTCAGTGATGTGATCTTGGCTCACTGCAACCTCCACTTCCCAGGCTCCAGGGATTCTCCTGCGTTAGTCTCCCGAGTATCTGGGATTATAGGTGTGCCCCAGCATGCCCAGCTAATTGTTTTTTCTTTTCTTTTTTTTCCTTTTTGAGACGGAGTCTCGCTCTGTGGCCCAGGCTGGAGCGCCGTGGCGCAATCTCAGCTCACTGCAAGCTCCAGCTCCCAGGTTCACGCCATTCTCCTGCCTCAGCCTCCTGAGTAGCTGGGACTACAGGTGCCTGCCACCAAGCCCGGCTTTTTTTTTTTTTTTTTGTATTTTTAGTAGAGACAGGGTTATACCGTGTTAGCCAGGATGGTCTCGATCTCCTGACCTCATGATCCACCTGCCTCGGCCTCCCGAAGTGCTGAGATTACAGGCGTGAGCCACCGCACCCGGTGCTAATTTTCGTATTTTTAGTAGACACAGGATTTCGCCATGTTGGCCAGGGTGGTCTCAAACTCCTGATCTCAGGTGATCCGCCCACCTTGGCCTCCCAAAGTGCTGGGATTACAAGCATGAGCTACCACGCCCGGCCTCCATCTATTTTTCAACTCCATTACTAGCTCATCTTGGCTTTGACTATGGTGCAGGGAGATGGAGCTGATGGATATATGCGACGTGGGCGTGGACATCGGCCACACAAGCCTGAAGTGGCTCCCCTGGCCTTACTACAATCACACCATCACCCCACCAGCAACTTTCCTCCAATCTAATCAGGCTCTTGGACAGATGGCTTTGTAGGTGAACACCCAACTCCTATACTCGCCTATCATCTCTATTAAGAGTACATTTCCAGATGCCTTCTTGGGGTCACATTTGTGTCTTTTTATTTATTTATTTATATGTTTATTTATTTATTTATTTGAGACACGGTCTTGCTCTGTTGCCCAGGCTAGAGTGTAGTGGCACTATCTCGAATCATTGCAACCTCCGCCTCCCGGGTTCAAGCGATTCTCCTGCCTCAGCCTCCCAAGTAGCTGGGATTACAGGCGCCCGCCACTGCACCCAGCTAATTTTTGTATTTTTAGTAGAGATGGGGTTTCAACATCTTGGCCAGGCTGTTCTCAAACTCTTGATCTCATGATCCACCAGACTTGGCCTCCCAAAGTGCTGGAATTACAGGTATGCACCACCTGTGCCTGACCACTTGTGTATTTTATCAACCAGAGCGGAGAAACAATCCTAAACCCCTGGGATGGATGGCCTATGCTAAAATACTTCATTTTTTTCTTTCTCTTTTTCTTTTTTTGTTTTTGGAGACAGGATCTCACTCTGACGCCCAGGCTAGAGTGCAGTGGCATGATCTCAGCTCACTTCAGCCTCAACTTTTTGGGTTCAAGTGATCCTCCCACCTCTGTCTCCTAAGTAGCTGGCACTACAGGTGTGTGCCACCATGCCCAGCTAATTTTTGTATTTTTGGTACAGATGGAGTTTTGCCTTGTTGCCCACGCTGCACTTGAACTCCTGGCCTCAAGCTGTCCTGCATTGGCCTCCCCAAGTGTTGGGATTACAGGCATAAGCCACCGAGCTCGGATAAAGATACTTCATTTTATCTTCCTTGACAATCCTCATGTGCAAGCCCGCTGCATTCTGCTGTTTTAGCAGCAATTTCTTTTTTTTTTTTTTTTTTGAGACAGAGTCTCGCTCTGTCGCCCAGGCTGGAGTGCAGTGGCCGGATCTCAGCTCACTGCAAGCTCCGCCTCCCGGGTTTACGCCATTCTCCTGCCTCAGCCTCCCAAGTAGCTGGGACTACAGGCGCCTGCCACCTCGCCCGGCTAGTTTTTTGTATTTTTTAGTAGAGACGGGGTTTCACCGGGTTAGCCAGGATGGTCTCGATCTCCTGACCTCGTGATCCGCCCGCCTCGGCCTCCCAAAGTGCTGGGATTACAGGCTTGAGCCACCGCGCCCGGCCTAGCAGCAATTTCTAAATCTTCCCTAAACCACTCATCTGTATATTAAGTAGCCTTGCACATCCGCATTCCAGAATATACTCCTAGAAGCATCCAACTGGTTCCATTTATACTTTTCCAGGACTTAAATAGAAGAAAGATTTGTATATGGAGGTTTGCTATTATAATCTCATTAATGTATAAAATGTCAAAACCCTCTTAATTCCTCTGTTCATACTATTTTGTCTTCTACTTTTGAAGTAACCCAGTAAGATTCAGATAAAGTGCATAGTGCCTGGGATATAGTGTTTTGGATTTTTTTTGTTGTTTGTTTGTTTTTTGTTTGTTTGTTTGTTTTTTTGAGACGGGGTCTCACTCTGTCACCCAGACTAGAGTGCAGTGGCATAATCTTGGCTTATTGCAGCCTCAACCTCCCAGGCTCCAGCCGTCCTCCCACCTTAGCCTCCTGAGTAGCTGGGACTACAGGTGTATGCCACCAGGCCTAGATTTTTTGTATTTTTTTGTAAAAATGGGGTTTTGCCATGTTGCTCAGGCTGGTCTCAAACTCTTGGGCTCATGCAGTCCTCCTGCCTTGGCCTCCCAAAGTGTTGGGATTACAGTGGTAAGCCACTGCACCCAGCCTATATAGTTTGTTTTGAATAAATTTTAGTTCTCTTGTCAACTACTTGACTAATCTGTCCTCTCCAATGTAGGGTTTTAGCCAGCTGCAGTGGCTCATGCCTATAATCCCAGCACTTTGGGAGGCTGAGGTGGGTAGATCACTTGAGCTCAGGAGTTTAAGACCAGCCTGGGCAACATGGTGAAACCCCATCTCTACAAAATATACAAATATTTAGCCGGTCGTGGTGGCGTGCACCTGTAGTCCCAGCTACTTGGGAGGTTGAGGTGGGAGGATCACTTGAGCCCAGGAGGCCGAGGTTGCAGTGAGTGAGCTGAGATCACGCCACTGCACTCCAGCCTGGGCAACAAAGCAACACCCCATCTTAAAAAAAAAAAATTATATATATTTTATAAAAAAATAAAAAATATATATACCATATTATACACTATATATAATATAGTATATATAGTATATATATTTTATATATATATACACACACATATATAGGTTTTTTACAAACTTTTCATCTGTTGTACCTCTGAATTCTCTTCAAATGTTGCTGCACTTTACTCAATCACTCCATAATAATAGGGAACTATTTGTCTTTTTTTTTTTTTATGGAGTCTCACCATGTTTGCCCAGGCTGGAGTCAGTGACATGAACTCGGCTCACTGCAACCTCCACCTCCCAGGTTCAAGGGATTCTCCTGCCTCAGCCTCCTGAGTAGAGTAGCTGGGATTACAGATGCCTGCCACCATGCCTGGTTAATTTTTTTTGTCTTTCTAGTGGAGATGGGTTTTTCACCACGTTGGCCAGGCTGGTCTCAAACTCCTTACCTCAGGTGATATGGCCCACCTCGGTCTCCCAATGTGCTGGGATTACAGGCGTGAGCCACCGTGCCTGGCCACTATTTGTCTTTTTAATGAACATTTGGGTTGGAATGCTTCTCTTCCCAGATCATAGGAAAATGGCTAATTATCTCAAATCTGTGTAGATATTAATGTCAATTTAAGAAGGCACTTTTTGAACACCCTCCATGAGCAGTGCTAGAAGTAGAGAGTATATATAAGGAAACACATATGGCACATAGTCTCTGCCTTCTAGAAGTTCACTATGCAATTACTGAAATAAAATATGCACCAGGTGCAGTGGCTCATATCTGTAATCTCAGCACTTTGGGAGCCCGAGGTGACCAGATCACCTGAGGTCAGGAGTTCAAGGCCAGCCTGGCCAACATGGTGAAACCCTATCTCTACTAAAAATACAAAAAAATTAGCTGGGCATGGTGGTGAGCACCTTAATCCCAGCTACTCGAGAGGCTGCGGCAGGAGAATCGCTTGAACTCGGGAGGTGGAGGCTGCAGAGATCACACTGCTGCACTATAGCCTGGGTGACACAGACTCTGTCTCAAAAAAAAAAAAAAAAAGAAAGAAAGCAAAGAAAAACATGCATGTGAAACTGTTGAAAACAACACAAGGTAATAGTGTATACTTGGTCTTCTGGTTTCTAGCCTCTCCCTCTTGTGATCCAGCCCACAAATTGCTTCATGGTACCAAAACGCTGCATTCTAAATGTTACTCCCCTCTCCCTGCTTAAAAACCTTCAGTAGCTCCCTATAGACTACAGAATGAACTTTGAATTTAGCCTGGCATTCAGGCTTCCACAGTGTAGAGTTAAGCATCTCTGAGCTCACATCTTCTGAGTTTTGAACAAATGAAACTTCTGCTTCATATAAAGTCTCCTTGTCCTCTGAACATGTAGATTCCCGCTTCTGTCTATGCTCACTTCACTTTCCCTACCTGATGTTCCCTCTCCCTGCCTCTTGTTTTTAAATTTTTTTTCAAATCCATTTCTACCCTCTAAGGCCCAGCTCAGGCGCATGGTCTAGAGGCTTTTCCATTAAGCATTCCCCTTGCTACTTCAGTCCACAGGGCTCTCTTAACTTCCTTCCTCCTAACTTCTCTAGTGCATACAATCTGCAGCTTCTTTTTGGCACTTAACATATACTATCATTCATATTTATATATCTGAGGTTACAATACAGTCTTATAGATCTTATATTGTTTTATAGCCCTGACATCTAGCACAAGGATCTGCACAGAGTAGGTATCTTATAACTGTTTGTTAATGTGATATTAAAGATAAATCAAGTGCATATACCCCTAAGATAGGTTTTCAACACCTCCCCCAGCAACCGGACACACTTTAAATCCATCATATCCAATATCTTTAACCCTTTTTCTTTCTTTTTCTCTCTTCTGCTCAGCAAACTGTGTTTTACATTTAACCTTTTCTTCTTCACAAATCAGTGTGAGCCTCTCCCCTAAATTCAGGTTACTCTTCCATTCCACCCCTCGGCATTCCCAGATTCCAGAAGACAAAGTCCGATACTCACAGTGAACTTTATTTGGATTTGTCTGTTTCCGACGGGACATGTTTCCCTGATGGAAGAGCTCTGGTCTTTCCCAGTTTCACGACTGGATGTGTTACTACCTCCTTGCAAGATGCTAACCTACAATAAAAAAGGTTATTGTTAGCACATGTCATTTTCCCCAGCACTTATACAAAATTTAAGGATAAAATGTCTTTAAAAAACAGCTCCCGAGCATATAAAACTCACCAGTTATAAATAATTGAACTAATGAAAGAAAGAGAAATGAATAAACCTCTAGCCTAATGTCAAGGTCCCAGAAAGTTTTAGAGGGACTCCCTCGGAGGATTTAGAGAATTATACTCTAAATCCATCTTTGGAATCCAGAATACTGTTAAGTGATCACGATCAAGGTCACAGGATAAAAGAGGAAGCAAAACTCAGGCAACCAGATTTAGAAGTACTATGGGCTCAAGGGGATAACCCCCATGAATTGCAAAAGGAAGCAAAAGGAAGCCAAAGAGGGTGGCAGCTCTCATGTCACATGCCCACTGGAAGTCAAGCCCTGCAGTCGACAACAGCGGATTTTTCATGATGTTATCTTGCCTAGAGGTAGCAAAGGCATCACATCCCTGCGAAACAGAAAATGTCTCAAAGAGGCATCTGCAAATGAGAACAGCACGGGACATAAAGCCTCTATCTGGTGATAAAGGTGCAATGCTATGCTGCACTGTGGGTGACACGGCACTAAGCAAATCAAACTTCTAATGTTGAAGATGGGCTCTCACCAGAAGAGACAGATGCCATCCACATTGATGAGTACTAATTCAACACCCCAGTGTGGAATATCACCTGGCCCTCCTCATACATTCCAGAGAGGCGGTCAAAGTTAGTAACTTTAGAGGCTCTTCTCAATCTAGCCTCTGGATAGTGAAGAGACCAGTGGGAGGAACAAAAAGAAAAGTTCCCCAAATGAAAAATGCTGCCAAGACGTGCATCTGCTCCCCACCCCATATAGGAGGGGATATATACGTAAGCCTGAAGGATCCTGATGAACTACAGAAAGAGTGCCCCAGCCTTAAGCATTGTTAGAGAATCCGAAATGGATTAGTATTGATAGCTGTGACATTTTCTTAGAAAGATAGAGTAAATAAAGACATAGAATAAAAAAGGATTGTCTTTCCTACCAAAGACAGGAATATGGATCTGGTCACGCTCTAAGTTTTCTTTCAGTTCCTGCCTTCTTGAGTTATACTCACACTGAATAAGCAAATACAAAATCATAGTTTATTGCCTTAAGAGGAGTTATGGGAGACTACTGCTAGCTATACTTTGTACTCCAGCTAATGAAGACTCACCTCCTGTTATGCCAACTAACTCCTCTATGTAGCTAGAAGAACCTCAAACCTATAATCAGATCCTGCCTCCCCTTACCAAAAGAAGAAAGAAACCGCAAATGGCAAAGACAGGCCTCCACAGGAAGTGGCAAAGGAAGCAGCTTTCAGGCAGTCTTCTAGCATATCTGCATATCAAACACAGTTCTTTTCCAGACCTTTAATTAAAAACAAAACAAAACAAAACTCTAAATGTATACAATAAAAATCGATTTTAACTATTTAGAGGGCAATATACTGAGTGCTGATAGTGTGTGTTCTCTAAGTTTTGTGTATGACATTTTTTTCTAATCAAGTAGTTGTTTTATTCATAGAAGCAGTGAATGAATATCACACTTTGGATTTCCTATATGTGTATGGAATCACCAAGTGGAAAGGAAACGAAATGCCGGCTCTATTAATATTTTAAAAAATATAGCCAGGCACCATGGCTCACACCTGTAATCCCAGCACTTTGGGAAGCCAATGCAGGCAGATCACTTGAGTCCAGGAGTTTGAGACCAGCCTGGCCGATATGGTGAAACCTCTACTAAAAATACAAAAATTACTCGGGCATGGTGGCGCATACCTGTAAATCCCAGCTACTCAGGAAGCTAAGGCATGAGAATTGCCTGAACCTGGGGAGGGGAGGTCACAGTGAGTTGGGATGGAGGCACTACACTCCAGCTTGGGCGACAGAGTGAGACTCCATCTCAAAAAAAGATAAATAACTGCCAGACGCGGTGGCTCTCGCCTGTAATCCCAGCACTTTGGGAGGCCGAGTGGGTGGATCACCTGAGGTTGGGAGTTTGAGAACAGCCTGGCCAACATGATGAAACCCCGTCTCTACTAAAAATACAAAAACTAGCTGGGCGTGGTGACCCATGTCTGTAATCTCAGCTACTCAGGAGGTTGAGGCAGGAGAATTGCTTGAACCCGGGAGGTGGAGGTTGCAGTGAGCCAAGAACGCGCCACTGCACTCCAGCCTGGGCGACAGAGTGAGACTCTATCTCAAAAAATAAAAATAAAAAAAAGATAAATAAATAAAAACTTTTTAAAAATAAAATATACTCCTCTAATATGATAATCTATTGAGGCTAAATATATAGATACTCTATTATAGAAGAGAAAAACAGAATCTTGACTAATTTTTTATTTTCTCCCTTCAAGATCAGAAATTGAAATTGTAAGATAAAGGTAATAAAGTCCCTTCTGAAGGAAGGCCAAATAATTTGAATCAGGCAACATTTCAATGCTAAAGCTGCAAGTCAAAAGACAGAGATGAGTATCTGCATATTTAAATCAGCACTGCCCGCTGCATCTTATAATCCTCCTAGTGGCCAAATGGGGAACTGACCAGATGGTACCCAATGGGACTTCACACCTGAGTGATTAAGAGAAAAATAAGCAATTACAGTCCCCTCCCACACAACAAAACGAAAATAATAACAAGAACACCCACAAAAACAGGCCTGTAGGGTCATGGGCTGTTGAAAATAAATAAGTAAATAAATAATGGCTCTGAAAGGACACTCTTGATCACAAAGCAAGATCTCAAGAGGCCAGATGATTGTTTTATAGGCAGTTAAAGGTAATAAAACCCACAGACATACAGCCCTAAAGGTCACTCATTCTATTTTACTTTTAACGCTGCCTCAACTTCCAAGTTAAAATCTGAAACCAAACCAAAAATGTAAATAGCTGCCTGAACATGTGCTGGGAAGATAGGTAAACGGTGAGATTCAGGTCTAAAGGGATTCCATTTTAAGAGGAAGGCAGTTCTGTCCGTCTTCACAGCAAGGTTAAGAGTCCTTGGGAAGGTGCAACGTCTCCCCTGAACACTGTCTCTGCTCTCCCACAGGTATTAGGTTGCAGCGTCTAGTGCACACCACAGACTTTAGCAACCAAAAAAAACGGGTGAAACCCCAGCTTGATGAAAAGAGAGTGCGTTCCCACCTCCAGCTCTGGTGCAGTTCCCACGGAGCAAAGCAAACTCGACTGAATCCAAGTGATCTGTATCTGCCAAAAAGGAGAGGACAAGAAAGCTGGTCACTTAGCCGCCTGGCTGTTCACCTGACCCCTGGGGTTGGGTCTGGGGCGTGTGTCTAATCAGCCGAGATGGTCCCTCTGTTTCTTCAAGCACGAGCCCAGGTAAATTCCCAGGAATTACCAGACAAGAGCCGGACAAGAGCCGGAGGTCTTCCGAGGCGGCTCAGACAAACCCTTAGACAACACAATCTCTGAAATCTAAATTTAGAAGCTTTTCTGCGAGACCCAGACACGGGGACTGATAACCCCCGGTCTGCACGCCCACGCCCATCCTCCCCTCCCCCAGCTCCACCCAAGGCTGTCAGACGCCGGGGCCGTCCCCGCCAGGGCCCGAGGAGGCGGGGTGCCTGCGGCCCGCGCAAAAGCCCCCCGGCCCCGCACCCCGCGCCCCGCGCCCGAGAGCGCCGAGGAGAGCAGGAGGAGCGGCCAGGGAGGAATCGGGGTGGGAGCGGGGAGGGTGAGCTCGGGCTGCCCCCCAGGCCGAAGCTGGCCCCCGGCCCTCTCCCCAGTGCAGACAAAAGGACCGACAGCCGGCGGCCGCGAGGGGGCGAGGAGCCCGCATCCCCAGCCCGGACCCGGAGGGAGGGCTCAGGGGTCTTTTTACCCGGCGCCTCGGCGCTGCGCTGCGCTCTGGGTCCCTGGGCCCCGCCTCCGGACAGACGGACCGCCGGACAATGGACCCGGGATCGCAGCCCAAGCCAGCCGGGCCGGGGCGCTCAGGGACTGGGCCCCAGCTAGCGGAAGGGGCTCCGGGCCGAGCCAGTGGCGGGGAGCCGAGGGGCGGCGCGGCAGACGGACAAAGCCAACGGCAGACAGACAGACAGAGAGGGAAAAAGATGGCGACGCGGGCGACGGGAGCGCGCGGCTCGCGCACCCGCAGTCAGTGATGCGCGTGCACGAGCCTCCCTCTCCCCCTCCCCCGCGCCGGCCAGGTCCCCCTCCCCGCGGCTCGGCGCGCGCCCGGCGCTGTGGGCGGGGCCTGAGGAGAGGGGCTCCGGGGAGCGCCCAATCCCGGGCGCCCCAGAAGGGCTCGGCCGCGTAGCAGGACTTCGGGACCCCCTGCCTCGCCCATTCCCAGGTCTTTCTCTGGCTGTCTCAGCCGCTCAGCTCCCCCCGACCTTCCTGGACGTGTAAACGCCACCCTACCCAGCCCCGATCCTGGTTTCATACCCCACCATCGAGTTCAGCCACAAAACCCACATCCCCCAACCACAGCTCAGCCGCAGGCTCCCCCTCTCCTTAGCCCGACCTTAGCCCGGATCCCCACCACCGTCACAAACCCTCTTCGCCTCATTCCCCCACGCGTCGCAGTGGCTTCGACTCCCGAGGCTTTGAATGTGACCACGGGCCTTGGTGGGAGGGGCCAAGTTCAGCTGTCAGAACCTCGGAGCTGGGAAATCTTGAGATTTCTTTTGAGCATTTAATTTTCTGACATGATTCTCAAGTGATAAACATTGGCTGCTGACCCAGGGGCAGGGAAACTTGTGGCACTGTTGTCATGTGAGGGGTGTTTGGGGGCAATGGAGAGCCGTTGGATGCTTTTTTTTTTTTTTGAGACAGAGTCTCGCTCTGTCACCCAGGCTGCAGTGCAATGGCACGATCTTGGCTCACTGCAACCTCCGCCTCCCAGGTTAAAGCGATTCTCCTGCCTCAGCCCCGCGAGTAGCTGGGACTACAGGCGTGCACCACCACGCCCAGTTGATTTTTGTATTTTTAGTAGACGGAGTTTCACCATGTTGGCCAGGCTGGTCTCGAACTCCTGACCTCAGGTGATCTGCTCGCCTCGGCCTCTCAAAGTGCTGGGATTACAGGTGTAAGCCACTGTTGGACGCATTTCTAGTCAAACACCTCCTCCTGTCCATGTCCTTCTCTCTCCTAGTTCCTGTTGCCTTCTTTTCTTCCTCTCTTCTAGAATGCCTGAGCCTTCCCTGACATTGCTTACCTGGAGAAGTAGGGAATGCAGAGGAAAGAAGATGAGATCTGGTATTAGGCGATCCGGCTTTGAGCCCCAGCTCTGCCACCGACCAGCCTGTTGACTTTGGGCAAGTCACTTCCTTGTTCTGAGCCTCTGCTTCCGAAGATGTCAAATGGATAATGATGCAATAATTCCCGGCCTCTACTCTCAGTGGGTTGTTGTGCCAGTTAAGTAAAACAAATGGCTAAAAGCGTCATGCAAAATGTTTTTCGTGATTACTGGCCCCACAAAGGCGAGCTGATGAGGATGCTGACATTTGCTGATAAAGTGACAAATCCTGGTATTTGCATAGAACATTCTTATACATTGTCTTTCCCCAAAATCTTTTATGAGATGATCTCATTGTCTGCATCTTGTGTTCAATGTAATAGAATGACTACATTGAGGGATCTTGGTCCTTCACAATTCTGTGATAAATAGCTCATTCATCATTCACTCATTTATTTATTGTGATTGGGATACTTAGATAGCAATTATTATTGTTTAACTTCGGTCAAGGAAACATTTTAATTTCATTTAAAAACTTAGTTTCCAAGTAGACAGAAAATGGAATATTATCATCCAACAAGCAAGTTTTTATACTATGTTTTGTAAGAAGATAACCTAGAATACACACTGGCTTTTATATTTAATAGTAATTCTTGATCAGTTTAGACTGAGGGATACAAGTATGGCTTTATTATGTCACTTTAAAGCTGACTTAATTGACATTTTCAACACAAAAGTAGCTAACAGGTAAAGTTTGCCTCCAGTGAAATTTCTTGGATGCATTATCAAGTTATTATGTAATGCTGGGCAGCTTGTTCCATCTCCTTGAATTCCAAATAAAATGAGATCATAATAATGCTATTCTTATAACTTTCCTGTGCTCTAAAAGTCTCAGAGATGTTGTGACTCAGGGTTACAACCAAATAATGAAAAAATTATTAAATAAAGAATTAGTTTAAGTTAGGCATAGTGGCTGGCACCTGTAGTCCCAGCTACTCAAGAGGCTGAGATGGTATGATGACTTAAGCCCAGGTGTTTGAGGCCAGCTTGGGCCACATAGTGAAACCCTTGTCTCTTTAAAAAAAGAAGAATTAATTTATTTTTCCTCTGCTTTCACCTAAACTTGTTCTACATCTAGAAGACCTTTTAATTAACCATATATATTTTTTTAGCTTCACTTTTTTTCTACTTTCTCAATCTACTCAGTTATGTCATCATTTTGCCACTTCAAGTATTTAACTTTCCACTTGAAATATCTTCCTAATCCATTTTATATTTGTTGGCTCCTACAGTCACCTTGTTAGAGCTCTATATTCCAACAGTAAAGGTAGGAGGATTTTAAGAACTTCATGTTAAATTTTTAAAAATTAAGGTATAATTCACATACCATGAAACTCATGCTTTTAAAGTGTACAATTTAGTGGGTTTTGGTACATTCACAAGGTTGACAACATCACCACTATCTAATTCCAGAATACTTTCATCACCCCAAAAAGAAATCCCATACCCAGTAGCAGTGACTCCCCATTTTCCTTCCCCCAGCTCCTGGCAACCATAAATCTACTTTCTGTCTGTATGGATTTGCCTATTCTGGACATTTCATATAAATGTGATTGATCATACAATATGGGACCTCTTGTATCTGGCTTTTGTCACTTAATAGGTTTTCAAGGTTCATTCGTGTTGTTGCATGTATCAGTACTTAATTCCTTTTTATGGCTGAATTATATTCTGTTGTATGAATATACCACATTTTATTTATCCATTCATTAGTGGAACGATATTTGGCTTGGGTCAACTTTTTGATTATGATGAATAATGCTACTATGAACATTTGTGTACAGTTTTTGTGAAAACATATGTCTTTAAATTATGTATGCACATGGGTACATACATATATCTAAGAGTGGAATTGCTTGATCAAATGATGGTAACTCTATGTTCAACTTTTTTTTTTTTTTTTTTGAGACGGAGTCTTGCTGTGTGCCCAGGCTGGAGTGCAGTGGCCCCATCTTGGCTCACTGCAAGCTCCGCCTCCTGGGTTCACTCTATTCTCCTGCTTCTGCCTCCCAGTAGCTGGGACTACAGGCGCCCGCCACCATGCCCAGCTAATTTTTTGTATTTTTAGTAGAGATGGGGTTTCACCATCTTGGCCAGGCTGGTCTTGAACTCCTGACCTTGTGATCCACCCTCCTCGGCCTCCCAAAGTGCTGGGATTACAGGCGTGAGCCACCGCACCCAGCCGAAAATCTGATATTTTAAAGGACAATGTTTAAACTTTTGTGTTTATGTTTAGAATCTAGAGTTACAAGTTTTCATGCCTTTGAGTTCATCTAAGGAAAAATTAAGTTTTCTAGATGATTACAATGATGATAAATGTGAAAACAACCTGATTTAGAAAACTTTTTTGATCTTATATATGAACCCAAATCACAGTAATAACTGTGATTTAATGCATTTTATTTTCACGTATTGATAAACTCCATATACACAAATTGAAAGTAAAACAGGGATGGAAATTATTATGGAAACATGGATATATATATTAAGTATATAATCGGGCCAAGCGAGGTGGCTCATGCCTTTGGGAGGCTGAGGTGAGAGAATCACTTGAGGCCAGGAGTTTGAGACCAGTCTGGGCAACATAGTGAGATCCTGTCTTTACAAAAATGTTTTAAAAAAATTAGCCAGGCATGGTGGCTGTACCTGTAGTCTAAGCTACTTAGAAGGATGAGAAGGGAACCCAGGAGTTTGAGGCTGCAGGGAGCTGTGATCGTACCCTTGCCCTCCAGCCTGGGTGACAGAGTGAAACTATGTCTTAAAATAAAAAGTAAATAAATGAAAAGAAAATATATGATGTTGAGTGTCAAAGTCTGGGTTCAAGATCTGATCCTGGCATTTATAGCTGTTGACCTTAGATTGGCACTTCATAACTTTAAGCTTCACTTTCCTCCTATAAAAACTGATCATGGTCGGGTGTGGTGGCTCACACCTGTTGTAATCCCAGCACTTTGGGAGGCTGAGGTGTGTGGATCACTTGAGATCAGGAGTTCAAGACCAGCCTGGCCAACATGGTGAAACCCTGCCTGTACCAAAAATACAAAAATTAGCCTGGTGTGGTGGCCCATGCCTGTAATCCCAGCTACCTGGAAGGCTAAGGCAGGAAAATCACTTAAACCTGGGAGGTGGAGGTTGCAGTGATCTGAGATGGTGCTATTGCATTGCAGCCTAGGAGACAGAGTGAGACTCTGTCTCAAAAAAAAGAACAAAAAAAAACCCCCCAAAAAACCTGACCTGATAATGCCAGCCTGGGCAGCATGGCAAAACCCCATCTCTACAAAAGAAATACAAGAAATTACCCAGGTGTGGTTGCATGGCATGCGCCTGTAGTCCCAGCTACTCAGGAGGCTGATGTGGGAGGACCACCTGGGCCCGAGATCATGGCTGCAGTGAGCCATGATTGCACCACTGCACTTCACGCTGCACAACAGAGTCAGACCCTGTCTCAGGCAAAACAGAAGAATAACAAAAACAAAAAAATGATTTTTGACCTGCAACTGCTTCACAGAAATGTCAGCCTGAAATTGAGATAATGTGCTTATAAGTGCTTTGTAAACTGTAAAATGCCACAAAGATAAGTTAATATTTGTATATAGCCCTAATTAGTTATATTGATAAGTTCTCTGAAGACTTGTTTCATAGGTTCTTTAACAAGTGATCTTGATTTTTTTTTTCCCCCTAGGTTTTAGGAAGATGTCCAGAGCAGTTCCTATATCATTGTATATTCTTTTAAAAAAATTTTTTTTTCTTTTTCTTTTTTTCTTTCATTGTATACTCTTTAGTCTAAATGTTAATAGTTAAAGGAAATAACCCTATTTCCATCATCTTTCCCTTCTTTCTTTTACAGAATGTGTAGTACTTTTATTGCAGGTCAGCAAACTTTTTTCCATTGCTTTTTTTTTTTTTTTTTTTTTTTTCCAGACAGGATCTCACTCTGTCTCCCAGGCTGGAGTGCAGTGGCACAATCTGGGCTCACTGCAGCCTCCTCTGCCTCCCAGGTTCAAGCGATTCTCCTGCCTCAGCCTCCTGTGTAGCTGGGATTACAGTGCACCACCACACCTGGCTAATTTTTGTATTTTTTTAATAGAGACCGATTTTCACAATGTTGGCCAGGCTGGTCTCAAACTCCTGACCTCAAGTGATCCCACTACCTTGCCCTCCCAAAGTGCTGGGATTACAGGTGAGCAAACTTTTTCTATAAAGGACCACATAGTAAATATTTTGGGATTTGTGGGCAACATAAAGTCACTGTCACACATTCATGCTCCTCCCCTTGCTGTTTTTAAACCTTTCAACAATATAAAAATCATTCTTAGCTGGAGAGGCTGTATACAAAACAGGCGGGCTAATTAGGGCTTGCAGGCCTGTTACAGATTCTTATTTTATTGGGCTCCAACACTGTATCTGGTTTTAGTTACAGCTACTAGTTATAGTCATTTACACAAAAAAAGTACCTGGTTAGTTACCAAAGAAATGTTATGTGTTAACATTTGTCCCAACAGCAAAACAGGATTTTCAAGGGAAACAGTGTTTGTTTTTGAGTACGTTTAGCTTCTGAATGAAACTTGTCTGTTCAGCCAGGGACAGAGATAATGTTGTGTTTTTTTATTCCCTCAGAGATACTGTTTCGAATAATTGGCTGCTTGATGTATTACAGAATCTAACTAGACAGGTAGGTTTTGTTAAAGCCCAGGACACAGGTGATGATCGCTAAATCTTCACAACCCCTGAGTGGAAAGCAAGTTTTCTTTTTTTTTTTTTTTTTTTTTTTTTTTTTTGAGACGGAGTCTGGCTCAGTCGCCCAGGCTGGAGTGCAGTGGCGCGATCTCGGCTCACTGCAAGCTCCGCCTCCCGGGTTCACGCCATTCTCCTGCCTCAGCCTCCCGGGTAGCCGGGACTACAGGCGCCCGCCACCTCGCCCGGCTAATTTTTTGCATTTTCAGTAGAGACGGGGTTTCACCGTGTTAGCCAGGATGGTCTCGATCTCCTGACCTCGTGATCCGCCCGCCTCGGCCTCCCAAAGTGCTGGGATTACAGGCGTGAGCCACCGCGCCCGGCCGGAAAGCAAGTTTTCTAAACGAATAAAGGAATCATGGCGGCTGCGCGCGGTGGCTCATGTCCATAATCTTAGCACCCTGGGAGGCTGAAGCGGGTGGATCAGTTGAGGTCAGGAATTCGAAACCAGCCTGGCCAACATGGTGAAACCTCATCGCTACTAAAAATACAAAAAATCGGCCGAGCGCAGTGGCTCACGCCTTTAATCTCAGCACTTTAGGAAGCTGAGGCGGGCGGATCACGAAGTCAAGGGTTTGAGACTAGCCTGACTAACATGGTGAAACCTCATCTCTACTAAAAATAGCGGGACGTGGTGGTGCAGGCCTGTAGCAGCTACTCAGGAGGCTGAGGCAGCAGAATCGCTTGAACCCGGGAGGCAGAGCTTGCAGTGAGCGAGATTGAGCCACTGCACTCCACCTTGGGCGACTGAGCGAGACTCCATTTCAAAAAAAAAAAAAAAAATTAGCTGGACGTGGTGGTGGATGTCTGTAATCCCAGCTAGTTGGTACTTGGAAGGCTGAGACAGGAGAATCGCTTGAACCTGGGAGGCGGAAGTTGCAGTGAGCTGAGATAGCGCCATTGCACTCGTCTGGGCAACAAAGAGCGAAACTCCGTCTCAAAAAAAAAAAAAAAAAAAAAAAAAGATTTATGTCACTTTTATTTAGGTGGGGCTCAATGATACTTTCAGCTTACCTTTTTTTAGTCTTTGAGATGGAGTCTCGCGCTGTCACCCAGGCTGGAGTGCAGGGGCACGATCTCGGCTCACTGCAAGCTCCGCCTCCCGGGTTCACTCTGTTCTCCTGCCTCAGCCTCCCTAGTAGCTGGGACTACAGCCTGCCACCACGCCCGGCTAATTTTTTGTATTTTTAGTAGAGACGGTTTCACCATGTTAACCAGGATGATCTCTATCTCCTGACTTCATGATCCACCCGCCTCGGCCTTCCAAAGTGCTGCGATTACAGGTGTGAGCCACTCCACCCGGCCAAAAAAATTTTCTTTTTGAGACAGTCTTTCTCTGTTGCCCAGGCTGGAATGCAGTGGTACGATCTTGGCTAACTGCAACCTCCGCCTCCCCGGTTCAAGTGATTCTCTTGCCTCTGCCTCCCAATTAGCTGGAATTACAGGCATGAGTCACCACGCCGGCTTCTTTTGTTTTTTTTTTGAGACAGAGTCTTGCTCTGTCACCCAGGCTGAAGTGCAAAGGCATGATCTTGGCTCACTGCAACCTCCGCCTCCTGGGTTCAAGCGATTCTCCTGCCTTAGCCTCCAAGTAGCTGGGATTATGGGCGTCCGCCACCACGCCCTGTTAATTTTTTATGTTTTTAGTAGAGACAGGGTTTCACCATGTTGGCCAGGTTGGTTACCAACTCCTAACCTCAAGTGATTTACCCACCTCGGCCTCCCAAAGTGCTGGGATTACAGGCATGAGCCACAGTGCCCAGCCTGTTTTTTTTTTTTTCTTTAGATGGAGTCTGGCTCTGTCACCCAGGCTGGAGTGCAGTGGCGCAATCTTGGCTCACTGCAATCTCTACCTCCTGGGTTCACGCCATTCTCCTGCCTCAGCCTCCTGAGTAGCTGGGACTGTAGGCACCCGCCACAACGCCCAGCTAATTTTTTTTTTTTTTGTATTTTTTTTTGTATTTTTAGTAGAGACGGGGTTTCACTGTGTTAGCCAGGGTGGTCTCGATCTCCTGACCTCGTGATCTTCCCGGCTCGGCCTCCCAAAGTGCTAGAATTACAGGCATGAGCCACCGCATCCAGCCAATTTTTTGTATTTTTAGTAGAGATGAGGTTTCACCATGTGGCCAGGCTGCTCTCGAACTCCTGAACTCAGGTGATTCCCCCACCTTGGCCTCCCAAAGTGCTAGGATTACAGGCGTGAGCCACCACGCCTGGTCCACTTTTGTTTTGTTTTTCTTTTCTTTTTTTTTTTTTTTTTTGAGACAGGGTCTCACTCTGCTGCACAGGCTGGAGTGCAGTGGCACAATCTCAGATAACTGAAAGCTTCGCCTCCCAGGTTCAAGCGATTTTCCTGCCTCAGCCTCCCAAGTAGCTGGGATTACACATGTGTTGCCACCACATCCGGCTAATTTTTGTATTTTTAGTAGAGACAGTTTCACCATGTTGGCCAGGCTGGTCTCGAACTTCTTACCTCAGGTAATCCACCTGCCTCGGCCTCCCAAAGTGCTGAGATTACAGGCATAAGCCACCACGCCCAGCCAAAAATATCCGCACTTTTTTTTTTGAGACGAGTCTTGCTCTATGGCGCAGGCTAGATTGCAATGGCGAGATCTCGGCTCACTGCAACCTCTGCCTCCTGGGTTCAAGCGATTCTCCTGCCTCAGCTTCTGGAGTAGCTGTGATTACAGGTGTGCGCCAACACGCCCAGCTAATTTTTTTTTTTTTTTTTTTGTATTTTTTTCCAGTAGAGACGAGGTTTCGCCATGTTGGCCAGGCTAGTCTTGAACTCCTGACCCCAGGTGATCCACCTGCCTCAGCCTACCCTAGTGCTGGGATTACAGGCGTGTGCCAACGCGCCCGGCATGGAACCTGGTTTTATCTTGAAATGTTGCAAATGGTTATAAAGATACAGTATTTCCCAATTCATATCAACATTTTATGGTAACGGCTAGCTCCTACTCGTCATATGACTGCCCCGGTTCAAGAGTCAGATGCAGCCTCTACAGCAGGAAGCAAATGACTTCCTTCTAGAGGCTCATTTCTTTTTCTTCCCCCCACCTTTTTTTTTTTTTTTTTTTTTTTTTTTGAGACGGAGTTTCGCTCTTCTTGCCCAGTCTGGAGTGCAATCACGCGATCTCGACTCATTGTAACCTCCGCCTCCCGGGTTCAAGTGATTCTCCTGCCTCAGCCTCTGCAGTAGCTGAGATTACAGGTATGCGGCCACCACGCGTAATTTTGTATTTTTAGTAGAGACGGGGTGTCTCCATGTTGGCCAGGCTGGTCTCGAACTCCCGATCTCAGGTGATACACCTGCCTCGGCCTTCCAAAATGCTGAGATTACAGGCGTGAGCCACCGCACCTGGCCTTTTTTTTTTTTCTTTCTGTAGCCCAGACTAGAGCACTGTGACGTGATCACGGTTTACTGCAGCATCGAACTTCTGGGCTCAAGCGATCTTCCTGCCTCAGCCTCCCGAGTAGCTGGGACCACAGGTGCGCATTGCTGCTTCCCTAATTTTTAACTTTTTTTTTTTTTTTTTTTTAAGCAATGGGGTCTCACGACGGTGCCCTGGCTGGTCTGCAACTTCCGGGCTCAAGAGATCCTCCCGCCCCGCCTCTCAAAGTGCTAGGAAGGCCCCTTCCAAACTTAAGTAGAGATAAGTTGAAAGGTAACCAAAGAAAAAGTTTTCTTTGAATACCGAGATAAATTAGGGAAATCGCCAGAGAATGTGGTGCTGAGGGAACACTACTAAATTACACCACACAGACCGGAGCGATGCTGGTTGAAAGGGCAACCGGACGGCTTAAAAGCGGGGCGGGGGAACGCGAAGAGTCAGTAGAGGGACTCGGAGGCTCTGGGTGAAGAGTCAGGGATACGCAGGCTTCGAAACCCGCCCGGCCGCTCCACCCAGGGCGAAAGTCCAGCGAAGGGCGGCAACAAATCTCAGGGAGCAACTCCCGGCGTCACAGAGGCAGGACTGGGAGCAGGTTATGGAAGAATCCGGAACCAAGGCACTGGGCGCGGTGAGGCCATGAGCGCAGAGTCCGAGAACCAGCAGCCATTGCTGGCCTCACCTCGCCCAGAGCGAAATTAAGGGCACGCCCCACCAGCTGACCCAGTCGGCGTGTCGCGTCTGCCATCGTCTCCCGTGCCTCCGCCACGGGAACTAGTCCCCAGCCGCGCCAACTCCAAAGGAAACCAAGGGAAGGTGCCCCGAGTCAGAGCGTGGGTCCCGGCAGCGGCGATCGCGCAGCCAATCCCTAGAAAGGAGGGCGTGGCTATCTCGGCCCCGTGGATCCCTCCGCTCGTGCTTGCTGCGCTGAGGCCGAGGAGCCGCCATTTTGGATGCTGAACCCAGATTCTGAAGTCGGTGTTTGCTGCATTCACGGCAGGATTCGGTTAGGTGAGTGTGGCATCCTCGGCGTCAAAGGTCTCTTCTTCCTCTTCCCTTTGCGCTCCGGATTTAGCGGTCTGTAGCGCTAGGGCCCGGGATTCAAACGACTTCGGAGGGGGCAGCTGAGGAGAAAGGGAAGGATCGTGGGAGTGGGGGTCAGACCTGGGGTCAGGCCCTCGAGGGCCCGCGGCGTAGGAGCCTGCCCATGCCTGGGTGGGGGGGCGTGGCAGGACCGCGAGCGTCTCGGAGGCCGCTAGTCCTGGATACCCGAAGCCGCTTAACTTTCCGTAGTACTCTTGCCCCGAGGTGTATCTTCCCTGGGGCGGAAACACCGCGGCCTCGGCGAGGGCTCTTCGGCGACACCCCTACCCCGTCTTTTCTGGCCTGGAGAGACTTCGGGAAGGTCGGGGCCTCCAGTGCTGCGAGAGGCAGATGCCCCTGAATCCCGGACGCTTCCAGTGGGCGGGGTGGCCTCCTGGGGTTGTTCCTGGGTTGGGGGGGCCGGACTTGGGTCCACTTTGGCCGGAGAAAATTACATTTTCTTTCGTTGAAGCAAGGAGCGGCCTCTGCCCGCTTTCTCGGATCCCTGCTTGTGTGGTGAGAGATCTTGGGAGGATCCTTGCGCCTCACCTCTTTGTTTTTGTCGGCGCTCCTCTTCCGGGGTGCTGGAGGTGAGCTCTTGGAACTCAACAGCGTAAACTTTGAGGAGGGTCGGGACTCAGGAGCTGTAGGTTTAATTACAAAAGACACAGTAGCTTCACTCTCTGTCGTAGTAAACTTAAAGTCTGGTCTTAAACAGATCTTTAGGGGAAACTTGAATTTTAAAATTATATGTAATATTTTAACTATTATGGAAAATTTCAAACATGATCAACTCTTGCCTAATCTTGTTTTATCTATACCCCTCCTATGTCTGTATTTTCTAATTTAACAAAATAATGGTTGAAATATATATGTATATATTTCCCTTTCCTTTCCCAGTATAAGCCTTTTGGTTTTTGTACCTACAAGTCAATAGTTTGTGGGAAATTTGCTTCCTAAGAACTTCTGGGATAGGGGGACTTGATAATAGTCATTAGAAGATAAAAGTGGCCAGATGTGGTGGCTCAGCCCTGTAATCCCAGCACTTGGGGAGGGCTAGATGGGAGGATCACTTGAGCTTAGGAGTTGGAGACCAGCGTGGGCAACATAGCAAAACCCCTACAAAAGTAAAAAAATAGCCAGGCGTTGAGGCCCGCGTCTATAGTTTGGGAGGCTGAGGTAGGAGGATTGCTTGAGCCTGGGAGGTGGAGGCTACAGTAAGTCGGTAATTGCGCCACTGCATTCCAGTCTGGAGGACAGAGTGAGACCTTGTCTTTAAAAAAAAAAAAAAAAGAAACACTTCCTTTGTTTTGTTTTGTTTGGTTTTGGAGACAGGAGGTTCTCACTTTATTTCCCAGGCTGGAGTGCAGTAGTGCACTCCCTGCACCCTTGACCTCCAGGACTCAAGTGATCCTCCCGCCTCAGTCTCGGGAGTAGTAGCTGACACTACAGGCCCACACCTGGCTTTTTTTTTTTTTTTTTTTGGGTCGAGGTGGGGAGGGGAGAGATAGAGTTTATTTTTTTTATTTTTTTATATATTTTTTGAGACGGAGTCTCGCTCTATTGCCCAGGCTGGAGTGCAGTGGCATGATCTCGGCTCACTGCAAGTTCTGCCTCCCGAGTTCACACCATTCTCCTGCCTTAGCCTCCTGAGTAGCTGGGACTACAGGCGCCCATCCCCACGTCCAGCTACTTTTTGTATTTTTAGTAGATACGGGGTTTCACCGTGTTAGCCAGGATGGTCTCGATCTCCTGACCTCGTGATCCACCCTCCTCGGCCTCCCAAAGTGCTGGGAATACAGGCGTGAGCTACCGTACCCGGCCGAGTTGGAGTTTCTTAATGTTGCCCAGGCTGGTCTTGAACTCATGGGCTCAAGTGATCCTCCCAAAGTGCTGGGGTTAGAAGTATTTTGAATCTCCAGTGTTAGTGTCACATTTTAAAGTCATCCAGTTTTGTATATCTTATTTTTAAAATAGTGTTATTATTTTGTCCAAATAATTTTTCATTCTCCCTCTTTGTTCCTATGTCACTGACTTTTAAATTATTAGGAGCTCCAGAATCTCTGTCTCTAGCTTATTTGATTTAAGCTCTGGTTCTCATAAAATCAGAATGAAGTCTCAGGGTTTTACAATAAAACTAGAAAAAAAGTAGTACAATTAGTCATGCCAAATTCAGGAAAAGTAATATGCCCATGAATACTTATTTCAGCATTGTTTATATGGTACACATATCAAAAGTTTGGAGAACTGATAAGAAAATTATTACTGAGTGGAGACCGGGCGCGGTGGCTCACGCCTGTAATCCCAGCACTTTGGGAGGCTGAGGTGGGTGGATCACTTGAGGTCAGGAGTTTGAGACCAGTCTGGACAACATGGTGAAACCCAGTCTCTACTAAAAATACAAAAATTAGCCTGGAGTGTTGGTGTGGCCTGTAGTCCCAGCTACTCCAGAGGCTGAGGCAGGAGAATTGCATGCTCGAACCAGAAAGGCAGAGGTTGCAGTGAGCTGAGATCATGCCACTGCTCTCCAACCTGGGCGACAGAGTGAGAATCCGGCTCAAAAAAAAAAAAAAGAAAGGAAGAAAATTATTACTGAGTGGAATATTAGACAGCGTATACTACAGGGTTTTAGACTGTAACAAGATACGATGAGGATTCTATATTACTCGGTCCATGAGTATAGCTTTGTAAAAATATGCCTTAAGAAACACTCTTGGCCAGGCACCGTGGCCCACGCCTGCAGTCCCAGCACTTTGGGAGGCTAAGGCAGGCGGATCATTTGAGGTAAGGAGTTCGAGACCAACCTGGCCAACATGGTAAAACCCCTTCTCTACTAAAAATACAAAAAAATTAGGTGTGGTGGTGGGCACCTGTAATCCCAGCTACTTGGGAAGTCAAGGCAGGGGAATCATTTGAACCCGGGAAGTGGAGGTTGCAGTGTGCCAAGATTGTGCTATTGCACTCCTGCCTGGGTGACAGGGCGAGACTCCCTCTCTCTCAAAAAAAAAAAAAACACTCTTGGGGTGGGGCACTGTGGCTCACGCCTGTAATCCCAGCACTTTGAGAGGCCGAGGTGAGCAGATCATGTGAGGTTAGGAGTTCAAGACCAGCCTTGCCAACATGGTGAAACCCTCCCTCTACTATAAATATAAAAATTAGTTGGGCATGGTGTCAGGCACCTGTAATACTTGGGACGCTGAGGCAGGAGAATTGCTTGAACCCAGGAGGCGGATCCATCTTGGGCCACAGAGTGAGACTCTGTCTTAAAAAAAACAACAAAAAAGGAAACACTCAGGCCGGGAGTGGTGGCTCACGTCTGTAATCCCAGCACTTTGGGAGGCTGAGGCAGGTGGATCACGAGGTCAGGCATTTGAGACCAGCCTGGTCAACATGGCGAAACCCCGTCTCTACTAAAAATACAAAAATTAGCAGGGTGCCTCTTCTCGCAGCTACTTGGGAGGCTGAGGCAGGAGAATCGCTTGAACCCGGGAGGTGGAGATTGCAGTGAGCTGAGATGACACCACTGCACTGCATCCTGGGCAGCAGAGCAAGCCGCTGTCTCAAAATAAATAAATAAATAAATAAAAGGAAACACTCTTGGTAAAAGTCCCAATGAATTTTCCATATGTTTTTAACTCAGTTTTCTTGAGAAACAAGATAAAGATACTTTGATAATAATGCCTGTGCATTTCAGTATTTATAGCTCCTTCAAGAAAATTTTGATGGTCTCTGAATTCTGAAGCTTTATTTTCTTCTGAATAACAAACACATGATGCTATTGATCTTACAGTCTTTTTTTTAAATTAAATTTTCAGTCTTAATTAGTTTGGCCAGTGAAGATTTGATTGTAGTGTGAAAATACACGGTAAACTTTGTGCCACTTGTACATGTAATGCTTCTAAAGGAATTGGACCACCAGGTGTGGTGGCTCATTCCTGTAATCCTAGCACTTTGGGAGGTTGAGGCGGGAGGATTGGTGAGCCCAAGAGTTGGAGACCAGCCTGGGCAGCATAGCAAGGCCCCATCTCTACTAATAAAAATTTTTAAAAAGATAAAGGAATTGGCCTGTATTATCTTGGAGATGTGTCTTAGCACCTCATTGTGTCTGTTTCTACTGTAACGTCACATTTTCATAACTGTAATACAGTGGTCATACCTAAATTTGTTTGAATTATTTCTTTTATAAGAACATAAAAAACACTCAGACCGGGAGTGGTGGCTCACACTTGTAATCCCAGCACTCTGGGAGGCCAAGGTGGGTGGATCACCTGTGGTCAGGAGTTTGAGACCAGCCTGGCCAACATGGTGAAACCCCATCTCTACTAAAAATAGAAAAAATTAGCTAGGCCTGGTGGCAGACGCCTGTAATTCTAGCTACTTGGGAGGCTGAGGCAGGAGAATCACTTGAACCTGGGAGGCAGAGGTTGCAGTGAGCCGAAATCGTGCCATTACACTGCAGCCTGGGCAACAAGAGCAGAACTCATTCTCAAAAAAAAAAAAAAGAAAAAGATCACATACATTGCAAACCCAAAAGCTTTTGTGCGTATTGGAGTGTCTGTAGCCACTCTTGACCCCGCTGTCTCCCCTCCTCACTTCATACTTTTATGAACTCCCTTAGGAGTTCATACTCCCTTAGGAACTCCTTTTTTTTTTTTTTTTTTTTTTGGGCTACCTTTAGCTACTACTACTTTGAATACAGCTTTCAGGATCACTACCTCTGGGCAGCTTCACTTTTTTGGGCAGCAGTTCTGATTCCTTTCCTCCCCCAAATATCCTAAGAGGAGGGACTCAGTCCACGGTTTTACTTTGCTTATTCAGGATGCAGAGGCTGTCTAGTTCCCAAAGTCTCAGCGAGGTGAGTGATAAAAGAGGAACGAGATGGGTTTGCTGTGCCAGTGTTAAGAATTGAAGTAAAGTGAAGGATTGGGCTGCTGATGCATGTGTGACACTGATGAAAATAATGGTGTTACACTAATAAAGATAAGTATATTTATGTATATAAGCAGAATACTGAGAACTAGTATTGTCACTAGTTCAGAACCATTTTTTAGGGTTTATGTTATAATTGCTTACTTGTCTTATAGTTGTTTTTATGTCAGCTATACCCATTTGGTTGTGAGCCTCTTGAAGGCTAGGGAAGCTCTCATTTGAATGTCTGTTGTAGACAGTGGCTTAGCACAGTGCTTGATAGAATAGCACTCAACAAATACTTGGTGAGTGAGTGAATGACAGTAAAGATGTTGAAGCACATAGTGATTTTAGAGTAACCTCTGAATCCCTAAAAGAATTTTAGATTACTTACTGTACAGTGTTAGTATGTGATGTGTATATAATCACGTATGTATAAAAATTGGTTTATATGTTTGTTAATGTATCTATAAATAGTAAATGTTGACTAGAATATTTTATTAACTTTTAGGTTATCTCTAAAATTAATATTCCTAATCATACCAGATAACAAAGTTTATGTTATGTTTAGCTTTGAAAACAGGTTCAAATTCTGAGATAGTGATTAACTCAGTCTTTTGCTTTTTTTTGTTGTTGTTGTTGTTTTTGTTTTTTTTTTTTTTGAGACGGAGTCTCACTCTGTCGCCCAGGCTGGAGTGCAGTGGCACAATCTCGGCTCACTATAAGCTCCACCTCCCGAGTTCACACCATTCTCCTGCCTCAGCCTCCCAAGTAGCTGGGACTACGGGTGCCCATCACCACGCCTGGCTAATTTTTTGTATTTTTAGTAGAGATGAGGTTTCACTGTGTTAGCCAGGATGGTTTCGATCTCCTGACCTCATGACCCGCCCACCTTAGCCTCCCAAAGTGCTGGGATAACAGGTGTGAGCCACTGTGCCCAGCCTAGTCTTTTGCTTTAAATTCAGTTTTAGTCTAATTTATTTAATGTATTGGTAATCATTTAGGATATATCCTTTAGTTGTTACTTTTGTGGTTTACTGTCATTGTCTTTAATGATTAGTTTCTTTGTAAGATGGGGATCTGTTGAATAGGAGTTGAAAAAATCCTCAGTACTTACCAAAATAGTTGAGCAAATTGCTTTTCTTTCCTTAAATCTAAAGCAAAACTAGATTATGTAAGTTCGTAGAATTTTTTAAAAGCATGTGGTTTTTAATTTTCTACTAATTAACATAATACATGAGTGACAGCTTTGTACAAAACACTGTGCTAGGCAGTGTGGGGGTGACAGTGACATGTAAGAAACAGTTGAAGTCTTGCAGTGAGATTGAAACAGATTAATCAAAGTTGTTAAACCGGGGGAAAAATAAATAAAGCATGCCTTAAACATTTTATTTTAACATAAAACACACAGAAGGGCTAGCTAATCTTTAGATGAAGAGCTAAGACTTTTTAAAATATGGGTCCGTTGACTGGAATTTATTTAACAAATGTTTACATGGTGCTTACTGTGTACATATAACACAATGTGCTAATTTCTTTACAAATTTTCATTTAATTCTCATACCAGCACAAGAAGTGTGAAGGTTCATGTAATGTTGGTACTAATTTTCTTTAGATGTTTGGTATAATTTGCCAGAGAAGCCACTTCGGCCTGGATTTTCTTTTGGAATGGTTCTTAATTTTAGATTTATTTATTTTTTTTTTTTTTTGAGACAAAGTCTGGCTCTGTCACCCAGGCTGGAGTGCAGTGGTGTGATCTTGGCTCACTGCAACCTCCACCTCCTAGGTTCAAGCAGTTCTTCTGTCTCAGCCTCCCGAGTAGCTGGGATTACAGATACCTGCCACCACGCCTGGCTAATTTTTTTTTTTTTTTTTTTTTTTTTGAGACGGAGTCTGGCTCTGTCGCCCAGGCTGGAGTGCAGTGGCCGGATCTCAGCTCACTGCAAGCTCCGCCTCCCGGGTTTACGCCATTCTCCTGCCTCAGCCTCCCGAGTAGCTGGGACCACAGGCACCGCCACCACGCCCGGCTAGTTTTTTGTATTTTTTAGTAGAGACGGGGTTTCACCGTGTTAGCCAGGATGGTCTCGATCTCCTGACCTCGTGATCCGCCCGTCTCGGCCTCCCAAAGTGCTGGGATTACAGGCTTGAGCCACCGCGCCCGGCCCACGCCTGGCTAATTTTTGTATTTTTAGTAGAGATGGGGTTCACCATGTTGACCAGCCTGGGTTCGAACTCCTGACCGCAAGTGATCTGCCTGCCTCGGCTTCCCATAGTGCTGGGATTATAGGCATAAGCCACCATACCCGGCCTAGATTCAATTTTTGTAATAGATACAGTGCGGGTATATTTTCTATTTCTCAGTGTCAAATTTAGTAAATTTGAGTTTCTGGGGGATTTATTTCATTTCATTGTTGAATTTATAGATATATGTTGGTTATAATATCCCCTTTAAACATCTTTAGAATCTGTAGTGATACCCTTTGATCCCTGATACTGATAATTTATTTATATGTTCCTTTTATTTGTGAATTTGTTATATAGGTATGTCAGTTTTTAAAAAAATAGTTTTGAAGAATCAACATTTAGTTTCCCTGATTGTTTTTTTTCTATTTCTTTTTCAATTTCATTGATTTTTGCTTTCTTATTGTTGTTTGCTTTTGCTTACTTTGGTTTGATTTTGCTCTTTTTCTAGTTCCTTAATGTGGAAGTTTAGATTAGCAATTTGAGACCTTTCTTCTGGAGAGACAGGGTCTTGCTCTGTTGTCCAGCCTAGAGCACAATGGCATGATCATAGCTCACTGCACCCTCAAACTCTTATGCTCACTGCCTCAGCCTTGCAAGTAGCTGGGACTCCAGGTGTGTGCCACCAAGCCCTGCTGATGTTTTAGTTTTTTTGTAGAGAATGGAGTCTTGCAACGTTGTCCAGGCTGGTCTCAAATTCCTGGCCTCAAGTGATCCTCTGCCCTTGGCCTCCCAAAGTGCTGAGATTAGAGGTGTGAACCACTGAGCTTGGCCTCTTCTTTTCTAATTAAAACCATAATGATACAAATTTTTCTCTAAGCACTGCCTTAGCTACATCCCACCAATTTTTGTTAAATACATATATATATATGGGTTTTTTTCAGTACAAACCTTTAAAAATTTTTTTTCACTTGAAGCTTTCTCTTTGACCTCCAAGCAGTTTATCTAGAAGTATATTGTTGAATTCCCAAATGTTGAGATTTTCTGTTGATTTCTAGTCTAATTCCATTACAGTATTCTTGGTATGACTTCAGTTCTGTTTAATTTGGGTTTTGTTTTCTTTTTTTAAAAAAACTTAATATGAGATGAGGTCTTACTCTGTTGCTCAGGCTGGTCCCTTGGCCTCAAATGATCCTTCTATCTCAGCCTCTCAAGTAGCTGAAGTTATAGATGAGAGCCACCATGCCTGGTCCTATTTAATTTGTTAAGTTTGGTTTTAGGACCCCAGGTATGTCCTGCATTCATAAATGTTCCATGTGCACTGCTGTGTTCGGTGTACGTTCTGTAAATGTCAATGAGATGCCATCAGGTGGTGGTGGTGGTCAGTTCTCTGTCCTTATTTGTGTTCTGTCTACTAGGTTGATCAGTTACGGTGGGAGGTATGTTGAAGCCTCTAACTATAATTAGATTTGTTTATTTCTCCTTTCCTCTCTGTCATAGTTTTTGCTTTGTGTTTTTGAAGCTCTGTTGTTGGGTGCATTCACAATTAGGATTGTTGTATTTTCCTGGTGACTTCACCCTTTTTATGCTTATGTAATGTCCTTCTGTATCCCTGGTTTTCCTTTCTCCGAAGTCTGTCTGATATTAATGTAACCCCTCCAACTTTCTGTTTGTTTGGTGGTGGTGGTTGTTTTGAGACAGAGTTTTGCTCTTGTTGCCCAGACTGAGTGCAGTGGTGTGATCTTGGCTTGCTGCAATCCCTGCCTCCCAGGTTCAAGCGATTCTCCTGCCTCAGCCTCCCAAGTAGCTGGGATTATAGGCTCATGCCACCAAGCCTGGCTAATTTTGTATTTTTGGTAGAGATGGGGTTTCGTCATGTTGACCAGGCTGATCTCGAACTCCTGACCTTAAGTGATCCACCTGCCTCGGCCTCCCAAAGTTCTGGGATTACAGGTGTGAGCCACTGCACCCAGCCTGTTGTTGTTTTGAGACAGGATCTTGCTTTGTTGCCCAGTCTGGAGTGCACTTGCACAAACATGGCTGTCTGCAGCCTTGACCTCCTGGGCTTAAGCAATTCTCCCACCTCAGTCCCCCCAAGTAGCTGGGACTACAGGCACATGCTACCATGTCCAGCTAATTTTTTTTTTTTTTTTTTTTTTTGAGACAGAGTCTCCCTCTGTCGCCCAGGCTGGAGTGCAGTGGCGCATTCTCGGCTCACTGCAAGCTCTGCCTCCTGGGTTTACGCCATTCTCCTGCCTCTGCCTCCTGAGTAGCTGGGACTACAGGTGCCCGCCACCATGCCCGGCTAACTTTATGTATTTTTAGTAGAGACGGGGTTTCACCGTGTTAGCCAGGATGGTCTCGATCTCCTGACCTCATGATCTGCTTGCCTTGGCCTCCCAAAGGGCTGGGATTACAGGCATGAGCCTCCGCGCCCGGCCGCTAATTTTTATTTTTAATTGTAGAGATGGGATCTTGCTCTTAGGCTGGTCTTGAATTCCTGAGCTCCAGCGATCCTCGCACATCAGCCTCCCAAAGTGCTGGGATTACGGCATGAGCCACCATACTTGGCTTCCAACTTTCTTTTGATTAGTGTTTGCATATATACCTTTCCTATACTTTACTTTTTTTTTTTTTTTTTTTTTTTTTTTTTTTTTGAGACGGAGTCTCGCTCTGTCGCCCAGGCTGGAGTGCAGTGGCCGGATCTCAGCTCACTGCAAGCTCCGCCTCCCAGGTTCACGCCATTCTCCTGCCTCAGCCTCCCGAGTAGCTGGGACCACAGGCACCTGCCACCTCGCCCGGCTAGTTTTTTGTATTTTTAGTAGAGACGGGGTTTCACCTTGTTAGCCAGGATGGTCTCGATCTCCTGACCTCGTGATCCGCCCGTCTCGGCCTCCCAAAGTGCTGGGATTACAGGCTTGAGCCACCGTGCCCGGCCTCCTATACTTTACTTTTTAAACTACCTACATCGTTATATTTGAAGTGAGTTTTTTGTTGACAGTATATAGTGGATCATTTTTTGGTACATTGCCACAATATCTGTCTTTTAATTGTGTTTATACCATTTTCATTTAATTATGTAATTTTTGAATGTTTGAGTTTAGGTTTATGTTTTATTATTTTCTGTCCTCTCATTTTTGTTTCTCTTTCCTGCTTTTTGGGCTATTTGAACACATTTTAAAATTCCAGTTTAAAATCTGTTTTTGTTTTTGTTTTGCTTTTTTTGTATAGTGTTTTTGTTTTGTTTGTTTTTTTGAGATGGAGTCTCACTGTGTCACCCAGGCTGGAGTGTAGTGGCGTGGTCTCAGCTCACTGCCACCTCCGCCTCCTGGGTTCAAGCGATTCTCCCGCCTCAGCCTCCAAAATGGCTGGGACTATAGGTGCATGCCACCACACCGGGCTAAGTTTTATATTTTTAGTAGAGATGGGGTTTTACTATGTTGGCCAGGCTGGTCTCGAACTCCTGACCTCGTGATCCACCCGCCTTGCCCTCCCAAAGTGCTGGGATTATAGGCATGAGCCACCGTGCCCGGCTGTATAGTATTTTTTAGTGATCGCTCTAGGGATTACAATGGATGAACTTAATTTTTCTTTTCTTTCTTTCTTTCTTTTTTTTTTTTTTTTTTGAGACAGAGTTTCTCTCTTGTTGCCCAGGCTGGAGTGCAATGGCACCATCTCAGCTCACTGCAACCTCCACCTCCTGGGTTCAAGTGATTCTCCTGCCTCAGCCTCCTGAGTAGCTGGGATTACAGGCGCTCACCACCATGCCCAGCTAATTTTTTGTATTTTTAGTGGAGATGGGGTTTCACCATGTTAGCCAGGCTGTTCTCGAACTCCTGACCTCAGGCGATCCACCTGCCTTGGCCTCCCAAAGTGCTGGGATTACAGGCATGTGCCACCGCACCCAGCTGAACTTAACTTTTCATAGGCTACTTAGAGTCATGTTTTTCCACCTCTCATGGAACACAAAAACCTTACTATTCTATAGATGATCTCTTTACCCTTCTTCCCTTTATCCCATAATGTTGTGGTTATCTTATATATTACATTTACGTACATTGAAAGCCCTATCAGACAGTACTGGTTTTGTTTTTAATTGTTAAACATATTTTAAGAGACTTGCAGAGCCATCTATAACCAGATATTTGCCATTTCTGTAAGTCTTGCTTTATAATATTCCGGGTTTCCTTCTGGTTATCACTTCCTTTCTGCATTAAAAACTTCTTAGCAATTCTTTTTTTTGGGAGATGGAGTCTTGCTCTGTCACCCAGACTGGAGTGCAGTGGCGCCATCTCGGCTCACTGCAACTCCGCCTCCTGAGTTCCAGCAGTTCTCCTGCGTCAGCCTCCCAAGTAGCTGAGACTGCAGGCGAGCGCCACCACGCCCAGCTGATTTTTTTGTGTTTTTAGTAGAGACGGGGTTTCACTGTGTTAACTAGGATAGTCTTGATCTCCTGACCTTGTGATCCGCCTGCCTCAGCCTCCCAAAGTGCTGGGATTACAGGCTGGCCCTTTTTTTTTTTTTTTTTTTGAGATACAGTTTTGCTCTTGTTGACCAGGCTGGAATGCAATGGTCAGATCTTGGCTCACTGCAGCGTCCACCTCCCGGGTTCAAGCGATTCTCCTGCCTCAGCCTCCTGAGTAGCTAGGATTACAGGCGCCTGCCACCACACCCAGCTAATTTTTTTTTTTTTTTTTTTTTTTTTTTTTTAGTAGAGACGGGATTTCAGCATGTTGGCCTGACCTCAGGTGTTCCACCTGACTCGGCCTCCCAAAGTGCTGAGATTACCAGACCTGAGCCACCAGGTCCGCAATTTTTTTTTTTTTTTTTTTTTTTTTTTTGAGATGGAGTCTCGCTCAGTCGCCCAGGCTGGAGTGCAGTGGCGCGATCTCAGCTCACTGCAAGCTTCGCCTCCCGGGTTCACGCCATTCTCCTGCCTTAGCTTCCCGAGTAGCTGGGACTACAGGCGCCTGCCACCGTGCCCGGCAAATTTTTTGCATTTTTAATAGAGACGGGATTTCACCTTGTTAGCCAGGATGGTCTCGATCTCCTGACCTTGTGATCTGCCTGCCTTGGCCTCCCAAAGTGCTGGGATTACAGGCGTGAGCCACCTCGCCCGGCCCCCTTATGGGATTTAATGACCCAACTGTCATTAAGACATTAAGACCCCTTGGTGTTGTCCTACAGATCTGTAAGGCTTTGTTCACTTTTTTCAATTTTTTTCTCTCTTGTTTTTCAGATTAGATACTTTCTATTGACTTAACCTACAAGTGCCCTGGCTCTTTTCTCTGTCATTTCCCATTCTGGTATTTAGTCCATGCAGTTTCCTCCTTTGGTTTGTATTTTTTTATTCTTTTTTTTTTTTTTTTTTTGAGACAGGATCTTACCATATTGCTCAGGCTAGTCAGCTAAACTAGTCTCAAGCAGTCCTCCTGCCTCAGCCCCCTGAGAAGCAAGGATTAGTTCTAAGATTTGTTTCCTCTTTATGTCTTTACTTTTTTTTTTCTTTTTTTTTTTTGAGACGGAGTCTCACTCTGGCCCAGCTGGAGTGCAGTGGTGTGATCTCAGCCCACTGCAACTTCCGCCTCCCCGAGTCAAGCAGTTCTCTGCCTCAGCCTATTAAGTAGCTGGGACTACAGGCATGCGCCACCAAACCTAGCTAATTTTTGTATTTTGAGTAGAGACGGGGTTTCACCATGTTGGCCAGGCTGGTCTTGAACTCCTGACCTCATGATCCACTTACCTCGGCCTCCCAAAGTGCTGGGATTACAGACATGAGCCACTGCACCTGGCCTTTCTTTACTTTTTAATCTTTCCATTTAAGAGAAATTTCCCTTGTTGCAGCATTTTTTTTTTTTTTTTTTTTTTTTTTTTGAGACGGAGTCTCGCTCTGTCGCCCAGGCTGGAGTGCAGTGGCCGGATCTCGGCTCACTGCAAGCTCCGCCTCCCGGGTTCCCGCCATTCTCCTGCCTCAGCCTCCTAAGTAGCTGGGACTACAGGCGCCCGCCACCTCGCCCGGCTAGTTTTTTGTATTTTTTTAGTAGAGACGGGGTTTCACCGGGTTAGCCAGGATGGTCTCGATCTCCTGACCTCGTGATCCGCCCGTCTCGGCAGCATTTTTTTTTTTTCTCTTTTTTTGAGACAGTCTTGCTGTGTTGCCCAGGCTGGAGTGCAGTGGCACAACCTCGGCTCACTGCAACCTCTGCCTCCCCAGTTCAAGCGATTCTCCTGCATCATCCCCTTGAGTAGCTGGGACTACAGACATGTGCCACCATGCCTGGCTAATTTTTGTATTTTTCGTAAAGGAGGGGTTTCACCACGTTGGCCAGGCTGGTCTCGAACACCTGACCTCAGATGATCTGCCCGCCTTGGCCTCCCACAGTGTTGGATTACAGGCGTGAGCCACTGCACCCAGCCAGCATTTTTGTAGTAGCTGCTTTAAAGTCTTTGTCAGTTAATTCCAACATCGGTGTTGTCTCAGGTTGATTGTGTGAGGTGAGATTTTCCCAGTGGGTATTTCACCCACTCTTTGTCTATACCAGGGGTCCCCTTTCTAGTTCCTCAAACCAGGACTAGACAGCTCTTGATGCGCTTTCTCTCTGCTGATGTTAATTTCTGGGTTTCAGGCTGCTGTGCATCCAGGCTGGGGAACATCAGAGGGAAGAATGATAAACTTGATCCCAGTTTATTGGTACTTCAAACTGTGGTCTTCTTTGTCCATCTGCTATTATTTTTCATAGTTCTCAGATAGCTGCTAAATGCATTCTGTTCAGGTTTTATAGCTTCATTCAGTGAAACAGACACTGAACCTAGAACCCTGTTCCTTATATTTTTTTGTTTGTATTTTTAAGGACCACCCATGTTGCTCTAAGTACAGCTGTTTAATTAATTTTGTCTGCTGCATAGTATTCTGTCATGTTTTTGTCACATTTTATCTGTCTTTTTTTTTTTTTTTTTGGATACAGGGTCTCACTCTGTCACCCAGGCTGGAGTGCAGTGTCATGAACACAGCTCTTTGTTGCCTCCTTGACTTGACTTCCTGGGTGCGAGTGAGCCTCCCACCTCACCCTCCCAAGTAGCTAGGACTACAGGCATGCACCCCCACGCCCCATGCCCAGGCTGGTCTTGAACTCTGGCCTCAAGCGATCTCCTGCCTGGACCTCCCAAACTGCTGGGATTATAGGCATGGACCGTGATACTTGGCCTCATTTGTCCTCTTGAAATGGACACTTAGCATTCTTCTGCTTCCTTACTACCACAAAATGCATACATGTGTCTTCATGGTGCTGTGTACAAATTTCTGTGGTGGTGTATGTCCAGGAATGGGATTGCTGTGTCTTAAGGTATATGGATACCTTTCATTAAAGCTCTTAAGGTATATGGATACCTTTCATTAAAGCATACTTTTCATTAAATACTGCCAAATTAGTGTCCAAAATGGTCATACCGATTTGTACATTTATATCGGCCATTATTTGAAAGCCTACTTCTAATTTTTGCCAATCTGACAGGTATAATCTTATCTTTGTTACCACATTAACTTCTAGGATTATACAAAATAGTAAATGAAAACTTGAGAATAACTCCTTAGGTTATCCTTCTCTTAGAAATGTAACTGCTTACTTGACAAGTTTGGTGTATCCATGTTTAAGCTGGAGTAATTGTCTACTGAGGGCAAGATCTTTGTAGGACCCATGATAGAGAAATACTCAGGAATATTTTTTGTGCCTTTTTAAACCTAGTTACTTTATTAATCGAGTGTATACTGAATAATTTAACAGCAAGTTGGATAATGTTCTTTGGGTTAGTGTCTTCTAATTTCAGTCACCTGGCCAACATGGTGAAACCCCATCTCTACTCAAAATACAAAAATTAGCTGGGTGTGGTGGCATGTGCCTGTAGTCCCAGCTACTCAGGAGTGATAAAAACAGTGTGGGAGTTGATTTGTTGTCTTGATTATATAATAAAAGGCCTTGATGTACAGCAGTCCTCCCTTATCCATGTTTTCATTGTCTGGACTTTCAGCTACTTTGGTCAAGTGTGGTCTGAAAATATTAAATGGAAAATTGCAGAAATAAACAGTTCATACATTTTAAATTGTGTGTTATTTCAAGTAGTTTGATGAACTCTCATGCCATCCTGTTCATCCCACCTGGGATTTGAATTACCTGTTTGTCCAGCGTATCCACGCCGTGTATGGTACCTGCCCATTAGTCACTTAGCCCCGTTGGATATCAGATTGAAAAACATGGTACTATGTATAGGATTCGGTATGAGCTGCAATTTCAGGCATCCAGTAGGGTCTTGGAGCGTAACCCTTGGATAAGGGGGTACTACTGTACTTCATAAAGGCAGTGGTGGTTATGTATTAATAGAAATATTCTTACTCAAATATATGTGAATACATTTTTGTAAATATTCATCAGTTTGGAGTATATAAGAGAAAATACTGAGGCTTCCCTTTAGCTTTACTTTCCAGAGTTAACACCATTAAAATGTTAATACTTGTTTTTATAGGCGCCTTCTCCATGCATTTATATACGTGTATAAAGTAGTATAATGTGTATGCTACTTTTCAGCTTGATTTTAAAACAAAACAAAACAAAAAAACATTGGGAGGCTGAGATGGGTGGATCACTTGAGGTCAGGAGTTCAAGACCAGCGTGTCCAACATGGTGAAACCCCATCTCTACTAAAATACGAAAAATTAGCTAGGCATGGTGGCACGTGCCTATAATCTCAGTTACTTGGGAGGCTGAGGCAGGAGAATAGCTTGAACCCAGGAGGGGGAGGTTGCAGTGAGCCGTGATCGCACCACTGCACTCCAGCCTAGGCGAGAATGAGACTCTTATGTCAAAAACAAAACAAAAGTAACACATCTTGGAGCTCTTCCCTTTAATTTTTTCAGCAATTATTATCTGAGTGCTTGCTTTGTGCTAAAATGTTTTAGAATGCTACATTACCTTTTTAAAAAAAAAAAACATAAAAAAAAACTATTGCGATACAAAGATTAGCTAGGTGTGGTGGTTCATGCCTGTAATCCCAGCCACTCCGGTGACTTAGGCAAGAGAATTGCTTGAACTTGGGAGGCAGGGGTTGCAGTGAGCTAAGATCACGCCACCGCACTCCAGCCTGGGCAACAAAGTGAAGACTCTGTCTCAGAAACCATAAAAAAACAGCCGAAAAACAAAACTACTGTCATGTATCCCATAAAACAGATGTGTTTTAATCAGTTTCTAATTGTTGGAATTTAGATGATTTTGTCATTGTACGTTCCCCTGTATATACAAGTGAATGTGAACTGTTCTTCAGGATAGACATTTAAACTTGGATTTTTTTTTTTTTTTTTTTTTTTGAGACAGGGTCTTGCCTAGGCATTTGGTTTATCCATTCATCCCTCAGTGGCCGTTTGGGTTGCCTCCACCTGTTGGCCATTGTGAATAACGCTGCTGGGAACATAGGTATGCAGATACCTCTTTGAAGTTCTGCTTTCAGTTCTTTTAGATATATACCAGAAGTGGGATTTCTAGATATATGGTAGTTACATTTTTAATTTTAATTTTTTGAGGAACTGCCATACTGTTTTTCCATAATGGTTGTACCATTTTACAATCCCACCAACAGTGCACAAGGGTTCCGTTTTCTCCACAGCCTCATGAGTACTTAAAATTTTCTTTCTTTTTTTTGATAGTAGCCATCTTAATGGGTGTGAAGTGGTATCTCATTGTGATTTCATTTTGCCTTTCTCTAGAGATTAATGATATTGGCACTTTTGATATGCTTGTTAGCTGTTTGTATATCATCTTTGGAGAAATGTCTTCAAGTTTTTTGCCCAGTTTTTAATCACGTTGTTGTTGAGTTATAGGAGTCCTTTATATGTAATTAGCTCTTGGTTTTTGTTTGTTTTTGAGACAGAGTCTTGCTCTCTCACCACGCCTGGAATACTGTGGTGTGATCTTGGCTCACCACAGCCTCTGCTTCTGGAAATCAAGCAGTCCTCCTGGCTCAGCCTCCTGAGTAGCTGGGACAACAGGTGCATGCCACCATGCCCGGCTAAGTTTTGTATTTTTTTGTAAAGATGAGGTTTCTCCATGTTGCCTAGGCTGGTCTTGAACTCATGGGCTTAAGCAATCCTCCCACCTTGGCCCCCCAAAGCGCTGGGATTACAGGCATGAGCCACCACACTCACACCCTACTATTTAGCTTTTTGTTTTTGGAGACGGAATTTCACTCTTGTTGCCCAGGCTGGAGTGCAATGGAGCATTCTCGGTTCACTGCAAACTCCGCCTCCTGGGTTAAAGCAATTCTCCTGCCTCAGCCTCCCAAGTAGCTGGGATTACAGGCATGCACCATCACACCCAGCTAATTTTGTATTTTTAGTAGAGACGGGGTTTCTCCATGTTGGTCAGGCTGATCTCGAACTCCCGACATCAGGTGATCCGCCCGCCTAGGCCTCCCAAAGTGCTGGGATTGTTTTTGTTGTTTGTTTGTTTTTTTTCCAGTAGAATACAGGTTCCTTTGAGGACAGGGATTGTACCTTTTTTTTTTCTTTCTTTCTTTTTTTGGAGACAGTGTCTCGCTCTGTTTCCAGGCTGGAGTGCAGTGGCACGATTTTGGCTCACTGTTACACCTCCTGGGTTCAAGCAGTTCTCCTGTCTCAGCCTCCCGAGTAGCTGGGACTACAGGTGTATATCACCATGCCCAGCTAATTTTTTTTTTGTATTTTTAGTAGAGATGGTCTCCATCTCCTGACCTCATGATCTGCCCACCTTGGCCTCCCAAAGTGATGGGATTACAGGTGTGAGCCACCGTACCTGGCCAGGACTATACTTAATTTATGCTTTTTATCTCCAGCATCAAGCCAACATCTGACATACAGGTAATCAGTAAATACTTATTGCATGGATTGAACATAACTCAATTGCTGGATTCCAGATACTTGATGACATAAAAGCCCCATTTTAACCTGGGACTTAGGTTAATTCTTAAATGTAGGGTAAAGACTTTTGGGGGCAGTTTTACAAAAGGAAAACCCATCTGATGTTTTTTATTAGTGGTTAATTCACTAGTAGACAAGTACTATTCCTACTGTTTTTTCTTTCTTTGGTGCTCTTTTGATTTGTCTGTTCCTCAGTTACTTTGTTTGACCTATCTTTTGTTTGGATGTTACATGTTTTTAAGTTTGAGTCCAGAATTTAAATTGAGAGAAATAGAAATTGTGCTGTTTCGAAATAGAATGCACAGTGATCAATGCACAATGGTGTACCCTAAAGTCTTGCGGGTAGAGGAGGGGTGGTTTTGTTGACTGTAACTCTACTATTCAGTGAAATTCCTGGTTAAAGAGCCGCCTGTTGTAGAATTTTGTAGAGCAGTTTTTTTTGTGGACTTTTCACCCCTTTGTGTAACTCTGTACATGAGTAGATGTCAATGATATTTCTTGGGTACTAGCTTTTCCCCAAAGACTGAGACTTGTTGGCAGGATCTGGGGAGTTAAGATGAGAATATTTTCAATTATGGGTCTAAATTCGATCATCTTTCCCCATTGCCATCCCTGTTGAGATTTTTTTGGGAGAAGCAGGGAGCCCTTCTGCTTTTTTATCTTTTTATCACACCACCCCCTGCCAATATTTAGGTATTAATTTCATCTGTCACCAAATTCTTTCAGCTGTGCCTTCAAAGTAGATTTCAAATCCAGTTGCCTGACACTACTAAGCACCCTAGTCTGAGCCATTACCATCTCTTGTCTGGATGATAATAATAGCCTTCCCATTGGTCTTCCTGCTTCCAGTATTATCCTTCCCCAATTAGTTTTCTTTACAACAGCCAAAACAATCTGTAAAAAATGTGAATTAGAGCATGTCATTTTCCTATATTAGAAAAACACTCTGGTTTATTGTTTCACATAATTCACCCCTAAGAGGCTTTAGTTCCTGAACTAATTTTGACTTGAAAATAGTCATTGTGCTTCTTCTCTTTCTAGGAGGAACAGCACAGCATGCTGGGCTCTGGATTTAAAGCTGAGCGCTTAAGAGTGAATTTGAGATTAGTCATAAATCGCCTTAAACTATTGGAGAAAAAAAAAAGTGAGTAGTGTACCTTTTTTTCTCCAAAATACATCACTGGATACTAGCACCTCAGTAGTGGATCTTTGAGGCCAGTACTATGAAGTCTTAGGGATCGTATCTTTTTTTGTTGTTGTTTTTGTTGAGACACAGTCTCACTCTGTCGCCCAGGATGGAGTGCAGTGGTGTGATCTCGGCTCACTGCAACCTCCACCTCCAGGGTTCAAGTGATTCTTGTGCCTCAGCCTCCCAAGTAGCTGGGATTACAGGCATGTGCCACCACACCTGGCTAATTTTCATGTTTTTAGTAGAGACGGGATTTCACCATGTTGGCCAGATGGTCTTGAACTCATGACCTCAAAGCCATCCGTCTGCCTTGGCCTCCCAAAGTGCTAGGATTACAGGCATGAGCTACCATGTCTGGCCTGGGATTGTATCTTTTAAGCTTTGGATGCATTTCTGCCCTTTGTGACTAATAGACTAAGTGCCTTTTTTGCAGAGAAAGGGACATACTCTGTTGTTATGGAATTAGGTCACCTGACTCCTAAGTTGGAAATGTCAAGCCACATGAACTATATTTTCTCACCTAGACAGAGTAGCAAATTCTACAGTAGATGGGATGGGATTAGATTTGCTAAGGGAGAGGAGCTAGGATATAATAGAAACCACCCAGTTCTTCTTGCTGGGGGGAGATTGGCCTGTAGGCCATATGCCAGTGCTCTACTGTGAGATTGGAGTGGGATTTGTGTCTTAGCGGAACTGGCCCAGAAAGCGAGAAAGGAGATTGCTGACTATCTGGCTGCTGGGAAAGATGAACGAGCTCGGATCCGTGTTGAGCACATTATCCGGGAAGACTACCTGGTGGAGGCCATGGAGATCCTGGAGCTGTACTGTGACCTGCTGCTGGCTCGGTTTGGCCTTATCCAGTCTATGAAGTAAGATACTTTGATTCAAAGACCTAAATGACTTCTGGAATTTGAGAAAGGAATAATATGGTCTCTTTCTGCATGAAGGGACTATTTCACATGCCCAAGGATCTGCTTCCTAACAGTTGCTTAAAGGCCTGATCTCAGTGTAGATAACTGTTAAAAAGAAAATACAGAATCTGAAACTGAGAAGCCTAAATTTGAATCTTGGCTCAACCATTTTCTGACTTCATGGCCTTGGGCTTGTTCCGTAGTTTTGAGTTTCTTCAAAAGTGAAATAAGATCACGAAAATGGCTAGAAGCCTAGAGTTATTGTGAGAATCTAGTGAGATTCACAAAATAGCTTCAGAGGCTATAAAGTATATGAAACAAAAGCTAGGATTTTGTTGGTTTGTTTTAAAGAATGTTTTAAAAAAATACTAATGTTTTTCCTTGATTAGGGAACTAGATTCTGGTCTGGCTGAATCTGTGTCTACATTGATCTGGGCTGCTCCTCGACTCCAGTCAGAAGTGGCTGAGTTGAAAATAGTGAGTACAAGTAGTTTCAGTGATGTCTGTAGCTTTTCATATTGTTAGGTTGGTTAATATAAGTTACTTCTGTCGATTTGACCAGATATTTTGTACCCTTCTTATGTTGCTTTTGAAATAGGTTTTGTAAATGTGTTTCTCTTTTTCAACCTTATATCGTAGAATAGAACAGTGTTTTGCAAACTTGAGTAATTTTTTTAAGGAGCAAAGTTTCATGTTCTCGAGTTTTGTCTTAATGTTATTTAACTCTATGCAAATAGAAAAGTTCTTATACAACTGTAAACAAGTAAAGTGAAAATAACATTAAGGTGACAAATGTTTTTGCTTTATTTATTAATTCCACAAATATTTATTAAGTAAATTGTATGAGCTATGTGAGTGCTGGGGGTGATAGTGGTGAGCAAAATATGGCACCAGCCATACTCCTATAGGTTAGTCTAGCAGAAGAGATAGACATTAACCAGAAAATCGCACATCACAACATGGATATGGTACTGACTCCTAGGATACAAATTCAGTTGTGTTGTTTTCTATTTTCTACATCTTTGCCTTTCTGTTTTATTCCCTAGGAATTGTCTCATTCTTATCTCCCAACCCATCTACTGAGATTTCCTTGTTTTCTAGGTTTTTTTCAAGAGCTCTTTTTAGAAAATTCTCTGAATATTTTTCATACTCCGTTTGTTTCATGGCTACAATGTTTTCTGAGTCTCTGAGGATATTAATTATAGTTAATTTTTAAATTTGTCATGTTTGTTTCTCTCAAGTTCATTTTTCGTATTTCTTAGTTTTATAGTAGAAGTTTTCCCAAAGATTTAGTGGTCCTTGCGTGTCGGTTTACATTTAAGGTTGAGGCACTAAAAAGGAGATTGGACCTTCTTGTGTGCATGGGTGGGTTTTTATTGCCAGATGCCTTCATTGCTGAGTGATCTGACTAAGCTCTTATTTGGAGGAATTCCAGACTGTGAGGAACTAGTCATCTTTCCTTGCGTTGGTCGTTTTCTCCAGAATCCTATTTTCTACCTAGAGTGTATAAGCTGGCTGCCAGCATTTCTGAGAGCCCAGTGGAGAAGGAAGCCAAAAATCTATTTGATATATAGAAGACTTACACTTAATTCTTCTGTTGTAAGTATCACTGTTGTCTCCCGTGTGTAGACTCGAGTCCCTTTAGTTTAGTCTCCCCAGAGAATAAACCTCGGATAGTCCAGTAGGGTGCCAGGGATAGTCATTGAGTTTTGTGGGCAGAGAAGAGGGACAATAGAGGCAACTGATTATTATGTAGATTTTTTTTTTTTTTTTTTTTGAGACAGAGTCTTACACTGTTGCCTGGGCTGGAGTGCAGTGGTACAATTTTGGCTCACTGCAACCTCTACCTCCTGGGTTCAAGCGACTCTCCTGCCTCAGCCTCCTAAGTAGCTGGGATTACAGGTGCCTGCTACCACGCCCAGCTAATTTTTTGTATTTTTAGTGGAGACGGGGTTTCATCATGTTGACCAGACTGATCTCGAATTCCTGACCTTGTGATCCGCCCACCTCGGCCTCCCAAAGTGTTGGGATTACAGGCATGAGCCACCACACCCGGCCGTTTTTGGTCTCTTCTGTACTCCTTTAAAATTAATCTCGGAAAAGGCTTAAATATGTTACAAAATTCAAAAGCCATAAACAGAGTGATACACTAATGTGAATAAAAATAATCTCTGTATAGTATAAACCAGCCAAAACAAAAACCATAAAAGACAAATGCCATTTAAATCATAGGTGCCAGGTACCACTGAAAGTCTTCATATTGAACAGTGAGAACTCTCCTACTGGGCTCCTGGAATGTTGGGACCGCTCTGGTCCAATGCTACTATCGTTTCCTGTCTGGAAAGCGAGAGTAGCTTCTTGAATATTCTTCCTATTCCTACTTTGGCTTCTTTTAATCTATTCACTATTCTATCAGAACCACCTGAGGGTTTTGTCCAAAACACAGCTCTGATCCTGTCATGACCTCTTGCTTTAAAGTCCATCAGTAGCTTTCTGTTGCTCTTGTGATAGAAACAAAACTCCCTTATACAGCCTACATGGTCCTGCATTGTCTGGCTCCCACCTCCCTTTCTTCGTTTCCTACCACACTCTTTGGCCTCTGTACTAGAGGCTCACTGGCTGATTGCAAGCTTGAGGACTTTGTTTTTTTCCACCAGAGGGCTTTGCACTGTTGTTTTCTTTTCTAGAATGCTCTTCCTTCCCTATTTAGTTAACTCCTAGTCATTTTAAATTTATTTGAGACAGGGTCTTGCTTTGTCACCCAGGCTGGAGTGCAGTGGCATGATCTTGCCTCACTGCAGCTTCGGCTTCCTGGGGTTAACTGATCCTCCTCCTCCCACCTCAGTCCCCCGAGTAGCTGAGACAACAGGTGCATGCCACCATGCCCAGCTAATTTTTGTGTCTTTTAAAAATAGAGGCTAGGGTTTTGCTATGTTGCCCAGGCTGGTCTTGAACACCTGAGCTTAAGTGATCCGCCCACCTCAGCCTCACAAAGTGTTGGGATTACAGGCATGAACCCCCATGCCTGACCTTAGTCATCCTTTAAATCTCAGCAGAGCATCACTTCCTTCAGGAACCCTTACCTGACTTTTCTGGTAAGATTTGACACGCTGTACCTTCACTTGGTATCACTTATTGTAGCTGCAGTTGTGCCTTTATCCGTGTTATTGTTAGAAATGCTTGTTCTATGGTGCCACAAAGAAATAGCACTCAAATATAAATTTAATTCTTTCAGCAAGGCAGTTTTTACTTTCTGCAGAAAGGGTGCTTCTTGCAGATGGAACAATAGCAAGAGCACACTGAACAAAGGGGGTAAAAATATTTATATCCTACACATCTGGACCCTATTGCTGTGTCCTGATTCCATTGGCTGGAACTGGACCTCACAGTCTAGGCTGCACCCATTTGGCTAAAGGTTTTAAAACTTTTAAAAATAGGTATATGCAAGGGAGAACAAAGGAAAAGAGGAAGTTGCTTATGAGAAGACTTAGAATAGTAGTAACATTCCCAAATAAGGAAGGGGCATAGGCTGCGAGCTGAGACATGCCTGTGAGCATCTTGGTTAAAGTACAAGGGCATAGAATGTATTTATTTTCTTATATTTAATAGCTACATGGGATAGGGGTTAACAAAGAGTTGTTAGCACAAAGCAAGGAAGCTTGAAGGAAGTTAGTCTTTAAAAGAAACATTTCTTCTTTTTAGTAGAGATGGGGTTTCACCATGTTAGCTAGGATGGTCTCAATCTCCTGACCTTGTGATCTGCCTGCCTCGGCCTCCCAAAGTGCTGGAATTACAGGCGTGAGCCCCTGCACTTGGCCTCAAAAGAAACATTTCTAACATTTATGATTTATTCTTTAACAAGAAGGGAAACTTTGAAGAGGAAACTTTTTTCTTTGTACAATTTGATTAACATAAGACTGTAAGAGTAGGAACTATCTATTTTGTTCCTTTTATTTATATTCTATAACACTCATGATAGTGTTTGGCACTTTGAGTGCTGCTCATTGGATGGATAGATGGATGGATGGATGGATGAACAAATAGTGGATTAATGCATACCCCTTAAGGTTTTGCAGACTCCAGTGTTTTGGAAATCTTGTAATAGACGCATATTTACTGTTGCCAGGAAGAAGCGTAGAGCAGTCTGTTGGAGTGGTCTCTATTTTTATTTACTGTCCTTTTTCTTTTTAGGTTGCTGATCAGCTCTGTGCCAAGTATAGCAAGGAGTATGGCAAGCTATGTAGGACCAACCAGATTGGAACTGTGAATGACAGGGTAATGAACATAGTTGGTAAACATGAAAGCAGTATGTGGGAGCAGTTTATTGTATTGCCTGTGGCAATTGTAGTGGGTACCACTGTATGGCTCAGTATAGGGTTTCACATTTCAGCTGTGTGGCTGGCAGTGTGGTCCAATCCTTACACCTGCTGAGTTCCTCTGGTTGCTGTCATTCCTGACTCCACTTCCCCACTTTGTATGCCTCATGTCATTTGTGAAGGTTGGAAATGAGGTGGGGAGGGTGATGGATGAATTGAACTGTGGAAGGCAGCAGTATTGTCTTTTACCAGCATCTGGGTCATGTGTAATGAGAATGTGAAGAGACTTGGGTCCTCTGATGTGTCTTGTGACTCTGAAAAAAATTTAACTGCTTTGAACCTTTTTTTCCTGAATGTTACCTGTAAAATGAGAGGAGCTAACTTTGCATAGTGAGGTTAGGATTAGGCTGGTTGGTATAGATGCATCTTACTTTTTACTTACAGCTCATGCACAAGCTGAGTGTGGAAGCCCCACCCAAAATCCTGGTGGAGAGATACCTGATTGAAATTGCGAAGAATTACAATGTACCCTATGAACCTGACTCTGTGGTCATGGTAAGTTTATCCCAGAATACAAAGAAAAATGAATTTGTAGGTATGACCTTCTCTGGAAAAAAAAAAATCCATATTCTTTGCATTAACTTAAATTTGTGTGAGTTTAAGCCTTCGTCCAATTAGTAGCTTTTTGACAATAAATGTGCCTGCATATCTCACAGGGAACTTAAGGAATTAGATTAATAACAACACTGAGAAGGTCCAAACCTTGATACAAATGTAAAATGGCACTATTATTGCTACTTTTTGGTGAACTTCAGAATTGAGAAACCTCCTGTAGATAGCAAGAAATGCCCCAAGGCCCAAACAGTTCCCGAAACGTTTACTGGGTACCCACCATGTGTCAGGTAGTGCACAGAAAGCTGAGGATACAGGGATAAAAAATCATCCACCAGTTGGCCAGGCACAGTGGCTCACACCTGTAATCCCAGCACTTTGGGAGGCTGAGGCGGGTGGATCATGAGGTCAGAGATTGAGACCATCCTGGTTAACACGGTGAAACCCCTGTCTGTCTCTAGTAAAAATAGAAAAAATTAGCCGGGCGTGGTGGCGGGCGCCTGTAGTCCCAGCTAATCGGGAGGCTGAGGCAGGAGAATGGTGTGAACCCGGGAGGTGGAGGAGCTTGGCAGTGAGCCGAAATCAAGCCACTGCACTCCAGCCTGGGCGACAGCAAGACTCCATCTCAAAAAATAAAATAAAATCGTCCACCAGTTAAGGTCAGTGGGGTCTGGTGGATGCTTTGGTGTATACTGCTCAGATATCCCTATTACCCCCAGTTGGAGACACCATCAGGTCCATTCCAGCTGCAGAAGTCATTGGGGAATTAATTGGCTGAGGCCTTTGTTGTGACTGTGTTGCAGCCCAACTTCTCCTTCCACCTAACTCTGCCGCCTTTTCCCTCACACGTGTTGATCCCAGAAGCACTCCAGTAAACTTGCTTCATGCTAATCTCCATCTGAGTCTGCTTTCTGGGGAACCTGGTCTTGGACATGTGTTAATGACATGGTTTCTCTTTTTGTCTCAGGCAGAAGCTCCTCCTGGGGTAGATACAGATCTTATTGATGTTGGATTCACAGATGATGTGAAGAAAGGAGGCCCTGGAAGAGGAGGGGGTGGTGGGTTCACAGCACCAGTTGGTGGACCTGATGGAACGGTGCCAATGCCAATGCCCATGCCATCTGCAAATACGCCTTTCTCATATCCACTGCCAAAGGGACCTGTAAGTATACATAAGTGTGGGTGTGAGCTTTAGAAAATGTTGTAGAAGATGACAGGCTGGCTCTGTGAATACACTCAGGAATCGTAGGTTGTCAGGAACAGTCAGCAGTAAGAACATTTGGTATTAGCTGGCAGTCATTTTGTGGGGAAAAAATAATTGGATTCAAAGATGATCTTTTAGTTCAGCTGTAAGACAATCTATAGAGATGGTGCCAGAAAAACACTTTTCATATAGGTTTACTGAATATCTTTGGGATCTGTTATAGTCATACTAGTAGCTTTTTCCACAAATGAATAAACCACCAATTATTATCAGGCAGAAAAACCTTTGTAGATAAGATGGTCATTGCTAGAAAGTAAGTCTCATTAGAGTTTTCCCTTGTAACACTGAAGCACTTGATTAAATAGCCTTTGGCTATTAGCTCTTTATAAATCTGCAATCCTGACCACATATGGTCTTTTGGGGCATTTTTAAGGATCTTGAATATTTATATATAGTGTGGGAATATACATGTATTTATTTCTCCCTTCCAATACTCAAACCTTTGAGATTGCAAACTGGAGACAGTGTCTCTGATGTTGCCTTTCTCCTCTTACAGTCAGATTTCAATGGATTGCCAATGGGGACTTTTCAGGCCTTTCCCAATATTCATCCACCTCAGATACCAGCAACTCCCCCATCGTACGAATCTGTAAGTGCCTGAGCCTGTTTTATAAGCAACAGGAGAGTGAATGCCATGAAGAGGGAGCAATATAATGACCACAGGGAAGGCAGAGTTTTGATCAACTCCTAGTACTGTCATCGTTTTTGCTTTGGGATTCTTATGTTGCTTTATAACACTACCCTGGAAAAGGGGAATGGTGGTGATGGCAGTATCATTGGTGGCAATGCTTTGTCTGCAATTAAGCCAGGAATCAGGAAGGAACTACAGATTTCTTAGAAAGTTGTAGTGCTCTATGAGGGCACTTAACCAGTTGTTTTGACCGACTAGGCAGATACTCACATTGAGCTGATACAGTTGTGGTGCTAAAGTATCATAATTATTAAAATATTAGTCTTATATGTTCTCAACACATGTAAAGGAATAATCTGAAAGGTCCAGTTACATGTCGGCCGATAGCATTAATTTCACATTTTAGTATTCTAGTTAAAACTTGCTAATGAATAGCTAATACCTCGAACTGTAGGTGGTTTAGGTTACTTGTTTTTGACCAGCCTTGTTTCTTCAGTTACTGTAGGCCTTTTGAGACCTGTCTCCATCTAGTATTTTACTGAGAAACAAATTGGTGTGGCATTTGCTATGTAAATTACTCATCTAGGAAGATCTTCCTGTTCCTGAGCTTGCTTTCTGTTCTTTCATTTGGTTCCCATCTGTGGCTGATGTGTTCTACCGTGGGCCTGAGTTTTTCTTATGCTTTGGTTTTGCATGCGTCGGAGCATAACCCACAGCTGTTTGTAGGAATGAGGTCGAAAATCTTCATCAGTATTTGAGGACTTGGTTCTTACAGATATATTCAGGAATGCTTTCCCTTTGCCCAAAGGTGAAAGTATCATTAAAGTTGTCATAGTGTGGTAAGGATTTTCTTTTTCTCTGCTTGGCAGTTAAGAGTTCAACATGGGGCTGGGCGTGGTGGCTCGCGCCTGTAATCCCAGCACTTTGGGAGGCGTAGGCAGGCGTTCGAGACCAGCCTGGGCAACATGGAGAAACCCTGTCTCTACCCGAAATACAAAAATTGGCCAGGCATAGTGCTGCACACCTGTGGTCCCAGCTATGCGGGAGGTTGTGGTGGGGCAATGGCTGGAGCCCAGGAAGTGGAGGCTGTGGTGAGCTGTGATTGTACCACTGCACTCCAGCCTGGGTGACAGAACAAGATCCTGTCTCAATTAAAATCAAAGGAGTTCAACATGGTGTCTACCTGATTGGAAGAAATGCAGGGGCAGTTTCTTTGGAACAGGCTCTGTTGTATTTGGTGAACACCTTAGCTTTTGGAAACACAGGGGCTTATACCAGTACTTTCTTCAGTGATGCCATTGCTATTTCCTCTGGTAACAATCTGTGTGTTTCAGGTAGATGACGTTAATGCTGATAAGAATATCTCTTCTGCACAGATTGTTGGTGAGTAGTGTCAATCAGAAACCTTCAGGGCTCAATGCCGAACTCTCTGCTGTTTTCTCATTTCTCATTGTTCCTCCCTTAGAGACTGGTTCCAAGTCCACGGAATTCTATCTACATGCCCTGTTCTCTTCCCAAATGCTAAAATAGAACTCAGGATATCCTGCTTCCAAAGATAAAAGATTGTCCCTAGCCCAGAAGCAGCTTCCATGTTCCCTCTTTGTCAGTGGTATCACTATTCTTTTTCATCCTTCTGGTTTTTTTCAGTCATGCGTGACTTTATATTATTGCTGCTTCAACATCCATTGTGCTTCAAAATACCAAATTTTAAGTTGGGGCATTAAAGAGATGTTGAGGAGAAAGTAAGTACAAATGCTAAGTGTATAGCTCAGTGTTTTTTTTTTTCTTTCCTTTTTTGAGATGGAATCTGGCTTTGTTGCCCAGGCTGGAGTGCACTGGCGCAGTCTTGACTCTCTGCAACCTCCGCCTCCCGGGTTCAAGCTATTCTGCCTCAGCCTCCTGAGTATCAGCTGGGATTCTAGGTGCACACCACCATATCCAGCTAATTTTTGTATTTTTAGTTTAAGGGGTTTAACCATGTTGGTCAGGCTGGTTTTGAACTCCTAACCTCGTGATCTGCCCGCCTCAGCCTTCCAAAGTGCCGAGATTACAGGCATGAGCCACTGTCCCTGGCCAGCTCAGTGAATTTTACAAAGCAAACATGTTCATGTAGCTACGTACTCAATTAAAAGTACTGGCCAGGTATGGTGATTCACATTTGTAATCCAAGCACTTTGGGAAGCTGAGGCAGGAGGATCACTTGAGGCCAGGAGTTTGAGACCAGCCTGGGCAAGATCCTTGTTTCCACAAAAAATTTTTAAAAACCCAGCTTGGTGGTGTGGACCTGTGGTCACAGCTACTCAAGAGGCATTCTTAAGCCCAGGAGTTCAAGGTTACAGTGAGCTATCATTGTACTCCAGCCTGGGTGCCCGGGTGACAAAGTGAGGCCCTGTCTTAAAAAACAAAAATTAAGATACTACCTACCAGCAAAAACCAGAGGGAAGATTAGGGGCCGGGCGCAGTGGCTGGCACCTGTAATCCCAGCACTTTGGGAGGCCGAGATGGGCAGATCATCTGAGGTCAGGTGTTCAAAACCAGCGTGGTCAATATGGTGAAACCCTGTCTCTACTAAAAATACACAAATTAGCTGGGTGTGGTGGTGGGTGCCTGTAATCCCAGCTACTCAGGAAACTGAGGCAGAAGAATTGCTTGAACCCGGGAGGCGGAGGTTGCAGTGAGCTGAGATTGTGCCACTGTACTCCAGCCTGGGCAAGAGTGAGACTGTCTCAAAAAATAAATAAATAAAATTAGACAGTTGTCTTATGGAGATATAATTTACATTAAAAAAAAAAAAGTGTATATATACACACACACACACAAATTCCACTCTCTGGTCAAGGTATGCAATGTTACTCTTACCTCCAAGTTCCCTTTTTCCAGTCAACTCTGCCCTTCCCTCCAGAGTCAGAGCACTATTTTGATTTTTTTGTAATTTAGTTTTCCTGATTCTAGAACTTACAGAAACCATACAGTAGGTGTGTGTGGTGGTGGGGGAGGGGGTTATCTTAATATGAAATACTAAATAGAAGACTAGAAATACAGATCAGACTATTATATCAAATAACTTGGACATTATATTCCTTTAAAAAAACTTTGCCCCTCAATCCCTAAAGAATGTTGGTTCTTAAGGAAGCAGTGTTTGTTTTAGCAGAATCCTATTATCACTCCTTGGACTTGGTTGGTAAAGGAGCAGACCTTATGAAAGGGAACAGTCGATTGCTCTGTGGATGTGGCCACATGTATCCCACTTTGATTTCCCTTAAACTTTTTTCTCACCACAGGAAAGTAAAACAGATAGGATTCAACTCTAATTAGAAATTGTAGATGTTAACTGTCATTCAAGTGTTTATTAGCCTTCAGAAATAAAATTTCTTTAGCCAGGTGTGGTGGCTCACACCTGTAATCCCAGCACTTTGGGAGGCTGAGGTGTGTGGATCACTTGAGATCAGGAGTTCAAGACCAGCCTGGCCAACATAGTGAAGCCTCGTCTCTACTAAAAATACAAAAATTAGCTGGGTGTGGTGATGTGCGCCTGTAATCCCAGCTACTCAGGAGGCTGAGGCAGGAGAATCGCTTGAACCTAGGAGGCAGAGGTTGCAGTGAGCTGAGATCACACCACTGTACTCCAGCCTGGGTGACAGGAGCGAGACTCAAAAGTTCTTGAAATAAGGTTTTCTCCTGTATTTTGATCATTTTATTTTTATTGCCAAAGGGGATCTGAGTCATTTCTCTGGTGTTTGTAACATTGTGCTCCTTGCCCTAATTAGGTCCTGGACCCAAACCAGAAGCCTCTGCAAAGCTTCCTTCCAGACCTGCGGATAACTATGACAACTTTGTCCTACCAGAGTTGCCATCTGTGCCAGACACACTACCAACTGCATCTGCTGGTGCCAGCACCTCAGCATCTGAAGACATTGACTTTGATGATCTTTCCCGGAGGTTTGAAGAGCTGAAAAAGAAAACATAGGTCTCTTAAACCAGGCAACTTTCACATTCTGGGAGTTGAGACTGAGCAGTTTCTCCTTGTAACAAAGAATCTCCATGAAATTCCGTTTCGTCTGTTAACTGTCACTGAGCACAACACTCCTCCTCTGGGCTCTCTTCCTGCTCCTCCAGATTCTGCTGCTTTCCAGTTCTCTGTTGATCCTGAGACTAACAACTGGAGACTGAGCCGGAGCAGCTGACTCCTGGCAGCTGTGCTTGTCCGTTTCCTGTCAGAGTGATCCCAGGTTTCCTCCTGGCCAGTCCCATGGTCCCTACACAGGAGCGTGAGAGGATGGGGAAGCACTGTGGGGAGACCACCAAAGATGGCTGGACAGTGGGAGAGAGCATGTCGTGAAGCATCCCAGCCTCGTGTTGAGGTTCCAGACTTAGAAACAAACTTCTCTGTACAGGGGGATTATGAGTGAGAATCAAGGCCACAGTGTGTATTTTCTCACTCTCGAATGCAAGTGGGAGAGAGAAAGTGACTCAGGACGCCATTGTAACTGTTCTTGGAAGCTGGGCCCTCTCATTGGCATACACACTACTCCTTGCCGCAGGGCACTGTCCCACCGGGATCCAGTTGCAAAGTTTGTCTCCACAGTTGAAGGCCTCGCTTAGTTGTACTGGATTCTCAGGGAGCCCTCTGTGGCCTTTTTGCTTTGAGTGCTGTGTTCCCCTTGTACCAGAGGGCGGCACTGTGGAAATTGTTTTCCCCGTAGCATATTCTGTTGGATTGCATTACTGGCAGAGAAAGGACAAGTTGCCATTCAAGTCTAGGGTGGGCTTCCAGCTGCCTTAATAGAAGTACTCAAGTCTTTTGGGTAGTGAGCTGGAAAGTCTACAGGAAAAGGGGGGTACCTGTTTTCATTTGAAAACTTTGATTCATGGAACCTTTAAAACTAATCTCAGATAAATTTTTGGTGCCCATGCAGCTGTAGTTGTTCACTGCTTTCCTGGATGGATGGGACTCTCATGTTGTAACTTCTGTACTCCTTTGGCCCATAGCTAAGGTCATCCTTCCCCACAGGGGTGGCTTTGGGATTGGATGATACAGCTTTTGCTTCTGTGTAGTATACTTGTACATACCTGCTTCAGGCAGCCTTTAATGTTTTCAGTTGGTTTGTATTCTGAAGCTCAGTAGCTGCTAATAAAGTTAAAGATCCTGTGTCCTGCTTTCTTTACTGTTTGGTCAGATGAGGAAGTATAAATCTGGATTTCAGTGGAGAATATTTTAACCAAGTGATCCATGTAAACCAGCCCTTACCTTCAGGATTCCTGGAGCAGTGCAGGGCTCATTTTGATCTGTGTTTAGATAGCCTAGATAGCATCTGAATTTGCTTTGTCCTCCTCTGTGGCAGGGCTCCGCATCTGCCATGCCTCATCCTTGGATGTTTATTTTTAGTAAGTTGCAATGAGTTCAATTCTGACTCCTTCATTTCCCACAGCCATTCTGGGCCATGGGTGATGAGTGTTCCATTACTTGCTGCTTGGCAGCAGAGCTAGTTTGTCTCGTAGTATTCTTGCATTGTTAATCCTATCTTGACAGTGCCAAGATCCATAAGTAAGGACTTGGGACCAAGGGGATTTTGATTTCTAACTTACAAAATTAAAAACAAAGTATATTATAATTTTAAAGCTATGTCATGCAAAGATAAGTAGTAATATGCTAAGAAATAGCCAAATAGGAAATAACAGGATTAAGGTAGTTCATCTAAAACTTCAGTGTCAGTGCCCATTGCTGTCGTGGCTGCTTGCTCAGATGAGGTTTTTTGGGGCCGACTGATTCCTAACAAATTTGAGAGCTTCTGTAGCAGCATATCTATTAGTGCCACTTCTTTCTGAGTATTGAAAACAAAAAGAGAAAAGTGAGAAAATTGAAATTACTACTAATACTGGAGTGAAAAAAGTACCAAAGTACCAAATATTTTTTAAAAAATAGTAAATGTATAGTAAAGATACATTTCTTTGATAATTTACAGTCAGGCATTGGAGTGTTTCCACTAATCAATGGTTGAGAGCCAGCTGTTTATAGGACAGTGGCTATAGAATATTATGCAGTCTTATAAATTGTATTTCCTAGGAAGATAGCTAGCAGAGCTTTTGAAACTAATAAAGGGAATATGATACTGTGCATTGTAAGTTATGTCAGCCCATAATCTTAGGGGCAGTTACAGTGGAGCTTTCCCAGTGATACAGCAGCATGCTAGTTTATCTTTTAGTTACCTACCTTAAGCGACTTTCTTTCTTTTCCAAAGGCCATGAGAATGGCAGAAACAAAAAGATTAATTACCACAAGTACCATCAAGATGACACTGGTGAGGATCAGAAAGGTGCCCAGGACTGGGTCTAAATCGATAACCTGGGAAAACAATAAGAACACTTTCAGTGACTAGTTTCTACTTTACAAACATAAGCTACGTGCTAACGTTTGGGATCTTTTCAGAAGAAAAGCTTATCCAATGGAAACCAGGGGAGAGGCACAAAGATATTAAGAAGGAAAATACTTTTAAATGGACAGAAGAGCAGCAATGACTGATTTTGAGGAGGTTAAGATAATTTTGACTACAGGGCTTTCACAAGAAAACAGGTGAGTTGCAGTGGAATTGGAGATGATTCAAATGTCACATGAATTTTGGCAATTCCAGAAAATACATCTAATCATCGAAGCTAAAAGGGGGGGGTCACAAACACTGAAAGAATAAATGCTACCGGAAGTGAGAATGCAAACTGTCTCTGCCATATCAAGAAACTACAACCCTAAACACAGGAGCATTCCAGTAAAAGTTAACAGGTTGGCCACAGAAAACTGGCTTTAGAGTACTTTCTTTTTTCCATTGTCATTTTTAAAGGTCTAAGCATTGAGTTCTGCCTTTCTTTACTTTTCTGCATAAGTAAATACCAAGTTCTGGGCTTCCTAAAATGGTTCCCATTACACAAATTTTAAAAATGTAGATGTTCTCAACAAATGGTATTTATTTTCCCTTGGTATTGGCCTATTCATAGTTGCCACTAGGCACTGTTTAAAAATATCCCAACAGAGGGGATGATTATAATAAACACCACCCTGATGGCAATCTCCTATATGGCAAAATATTTTTAAGCACCAAAATGTTACCTATTTTAAAATACTTAGAACAATTTCAGGTCAACCAGATAATGTGGGCAATCTCAGTTTGTGCTACAAGACTTTTTTCCCAATCAGTTTATTTTTATGTACAATTTTACTCTGTTTACTCTTTATTTTTTTTTGTTTTTTACTCTTATTTTTATTTTTTGTTTTTTACTCTTTATTTTTATGTTCACTCTATTTTTATGTACAATTACATCCAAAGCAGAAAAGTTTGCTTTTTTCCCCAAAAAGCAGGTGTTAGCACAAGTTTGTTATTCTGATTACTTCCTTCACAGCTTTAGGATATGAAGTGCTCCAGTGGCGAAGGCTCATCCCCTAGTTATTGGAGCTAGGACCACAACAGAACAGCCTAGTTCGCCAAAGTAGCAGTTACAATTGTCCCTCAGTATCTGAGAGAGATTGGTTTCAGGGCCCCCACAGGTACCAAAATCTGAGGATGCTTAAGTCCCTTGTTTTTATTATTATTATATTATTACTATTTTTGAGACGGAATCTTGTGCTCTGTCTCCCATGCTGGAGTGCAGTGGCACGATGTCAGCTCACTGCAAGCTCCCAGCCTCCCGAGTAGCTGGGATTACAGGCACCTGCCACCATGCCCAGCTAATTTTTTTGTATATTTAGTAGAGACGTGGTTTCACTGTGTTAGCCAGGATGCTCTTGATCTCCTGACTTCGTAATCCACCTGCCTCGGCCTCCCAAAGTGCTGGGATTACAGGCGTGAGCCACCGCGCCCAGCCTATTATCATTTTTTGTTTATTGCAACCTTCCCTACAGGTTAAGAAAGTGTCTTCCCCACTCACCTTTTTTTTTTTTTGAGACAGGGTCTAGCTCTGTCACCCAGGCTGGAGTGCAGTGGCTTGATCTTGGCTCGCTGCAACCTCCACCTCCCAGGTTCAAGCGATTCTCCTGACTCAGCCTCCTGAGTGGCTGGGATTACAGGTGCCTGCCACCATGCCTGGCTAATTTTTGTATTCTAGTAGAGACGGGGTTTCACCATGTAGGCCAGGTTGGTCTTGAACTCCTGACCTCAAGTGATCAGCCACACCTTTGGCCTTCCAGAGTGCTGGGATTACAGGGATGAGCCACTGTGCCCAGCCTAGAAAGTTCCATTTTAAAAATGGCATAGTAGTTGCATAAACCCTATATACATCTCTGCTATACTTGAAATATCTTTAGATTGCCTCTAGTACCTAATATAGTGTAAATGCTACGTAAAATAGTTGTTATACCAGTTTGTGGCTTTCTGTGGGAGACAGTCTCGCTCAGAGGGTGCTGGCACAATCATGGCTCATTGCAGCCTCACTCCTGAGCTCAAGCAATCTTTTCACTTTGTCCTCCTAAGTAACTGGAACTACAGGTACATGCTACCACGCCTGACTCTTCTCCTGTATTTTAAGATGTGTGTTATTTTTTATTGTTACCTTTCCAATATTTTCATTCTGGGGTTGGTTGAATCTGTGGATGCGGAACCTGCGGATACAACATTATAAACTGAACCTACCTATTTTAATTAGTAATTTTGGAATTCTAGATCATCAGAATGATCAACCATGATCAAAATCTTGCCACTTTCACTGCTTAAATGGCAGGTTTTTCCTAATTCTTTGTCACTTCCATTGTGTCACTTTTTTTTGTTTGTTTTTGAGACACAGCCTCACTCTCTTGCCCAGGCTGGAGGGCAGTGGCACAATCTCAGCTCACTGCAACCTCTGCCTCCCAGGTTAAGGTGATTCTCCTGCATCAGCCTCCTGAGCAGCTGGGATGACAGGCGTGCACCACCACACCTGGCTAATTTTTGTGTTTTTATTAGAGACGGGGTTTCACCATGTTGGCCAGACTGGTCTTGAACTCCTGACCTCAAAAGTGATCCGCTGGCCTCAGCCTCCCAAAGTATTGGGATTACAGGTGTGAGCCACCAGACCTGGCCTTTTTTTTTTTTTTTAAAAATAGACATAGGGTCTGGAGTGCAGTGGCATGATCATGGCTCACTGTAGCCTCCAACTCCTGGGCTCACAGAATTCTCTCTCAGCCTCCTGAGTGGCTAGGACTACAGGTGCATGCCACCACACCTGGCTAATTTTTATTTTTTGTTTTTAGTAGAGACAGAGTCTCACTGTGTTCCCCAGGCTGGTCTCAAATTCTTGGCCTCAAGCAGTGCTCCCCGCCTTCTTGGCCTCTCTCATGGCTTGAACCAACTTACCTTACACTGTTAATGCACTTTCAAAGGGCCACTGAGAAGCAGAGAATCATGTTAATCTGGCCAAGCACAAGAGCACAAGCTTCGTCCCAGTGTCCTTTGCCAATAAGATTAAGGACACAAGAAGTGAGGAAGGAGGGACTGAGTGCTTAGTAAAGGGCAGATTTCTGAAAGCAACAGCCATGTAAATGCTGTGTGCATAGGCAGTACCTTAAAGCAGAAGAGCAAAGGACTGAAATTTTCCCCCTTTCCAGTGTGCAGTCTACAGTAGGGGGTTGTTTTCCTAAGGACTCCCCCAATTTTCCTTGTTCAATATATTAAATAGAATTCTGTGAGGAAACAAATTATTATTTTTACCTCCTCTTGGTGAGAAATTCCGATCAGGAGACCAACAACAGTCACTGCTGAGCTGAAAAATGTCCGGTAGTCAGAGATGCTGCATCCAAACAGCAGGTTAAACTGAACAGAAGGAGAAAGGCCAGTTAGTGCAAGCCAAGTGCACATCTTTCTGTCTTGAGGTGCCTGGCAATGTGGCCAACATAGAACCAATGGAATGGAAAGAAATTCCTTGTGGCCAAATTATGCCAAAAGAATAAACTTCCATTGTAATAACATAGTGTTTTCATAGAAATTTATTTGACCTTTATATTACCATGTAAGCTTTTATCCCCATTTTAGAGACAAACGTGTGGGTTTAAATCATACCAGTTAAGTATGGAACTAGAACTAAACCCGGCTTTCCTACTCTACCACCTCGGGTTTCTGTGTTGCGACCGTTTCTATGGGAAGCGATGCGGTTCTAAGACCACAGCACACGCAGGAGAGACAGCAACGTGGGGGCTTACGGCAACGGCATAGCCTGTCAGCAGGATTAGGATGATCAGCAGAAAGCCCACCACCTCGTCCCAGGCTCGGCTCAGTGTCCTGCTGATGACCCGCAGCCTGGGGCTATGACGCAGCAGGTTCCATAACTGAACGGTTGCCAGCAGAACCAGGAAGCCCACAAGGTGAGTCGCAGCAGAGTTCACTTTTACTGCCTCGTGGAAGCTGATAAACCTGCACCAAGGAAAGTTGACAGTTACTGAGCAGGAAGCATGTGCCTATGCCACGGTTTCCCCAGCGCCCCTGCTGCTGAGCGCGGCAGCCCTGAGTCCTGTGAGGTCAAATGCTTGTTGATGTGAGAAATGCTTTCTAGTGTGGCCTCCTGTGAGTTGTGGATATGGGAATAACAGAAGGCCACGGATTATTCAAGTGGTCTACCCGTTGCAGATTGCACTGGGAGCTGTGCCGAAGAAACCTTAAAATGTGACCTCTAGCTGATTTCTTTATTCCAAATTCATCCTGGGAAGCAAAACTAGCCTCCTGCACTGCTCTGAGCCAAATCTCTCCTCTCAAAAGATTAACTCAGCCCAGAGAGAGGAGCCATGCTCCTGGTCTGTTTTCTGTGGCACATGAATCCTGTGTTCTCTGCTGTACAGGATTGATGTAATAGGTGCAATAAAGCTTAGAACAAAATGATGGATGGTAGACTAGAGGTGAGGGGTGTTGCTCAGCAATTAGGCTTTGTTTTGTGAGAGATACATTCATAATTTTAGGTTGCAGCAACCAGATTACTCAGAAGGAGCCCCACAGACACTAGCAACTGGTGCCCTGCACAGATCTGCTGTGCCTCCATAAAACTGCTCTCCATAAGGCCTACTTGAAACAATGCCTCAGGAACAATTACACAGATCACTGCCCAGGCTGTTGGCCACTGATGCAAAGGTTAGCAAAGCACCACTTGGCAACACTTTGCATGGGAAACATAGATGTTCCTCTCCATGGGAAAAACCAGAGAAGGTGCCCAAAGGGGCAGCAAACATCTCTTAGTATGGATGAGTGAATGGATGAACATCCCTACCCAGAAAGCAGCTCCCTTTGCATTTAAAGGATGGACTATGTGTTGTGGTTTTATTTATTTATTTATTTTTATTATTATTTTTTAGACGGAGTCTCGCTCTGTCGCCCAGGCTGGAGTGCAGTGGCCGGATCTCAGCTCACTGCAAGCGCCGCCTCCCGGGTTTACGCCATTCTCCTGGCTCAGCCTCCCGAGTAGCTGGGACTACAGGCGCCCGCCACCACGCCTGGCTAGTTTTTTGTATTTTTTTAGTAGAGACGGGGTTTCACCGGGTTAGCCAGGATGGACTCGATCTCCTGACTTCGTGATCCGCCTGTCTCAGCCTCCCAAAGTGCTGGGATTACAGGCTTGAGCCACTGCGCCCGGCCGTGTTGTGGTTTTGTTTAAAGGATTATTTGTCCTGCGTTAGGCTTTATGCCTTCGCCAGAGGCGAAGGTCTTTCTGAAATTTAAATGCATTATCCTTAAGCACATACCTAAGCACTAATGAAGACAGAAGAGCTCTTCAATGTGACCAGCAGTTAAATGGCTTCCAGTTCACTGTTATCTCTGCTGTGGACATGAGTCCATGTTCTATTTTAACTCTAATATTGTGCATATACAGATCTGGTAGGGCAGTGAAGGAAGGGGAGTCTGAAAGAATACTTGTGTATAACCGGGAAACTTCAGCCATGAGGTAGGAATATGCTGTGCCCCTCAGGTTTCCTCTCACCTGTCCCGGTCATCGCGGTATCGTGCCATGTCTTTCCTAAGTAGAGAAATACTCTTCATGTCAAGCCCCAGGATGATGAAGCTAATGAGGATTATACTTGTGTCCAGAATGTTTCTTCTCTCAGTGAAGAACCTCCACTTCTGCCGTTTCAGCCGACAACCCTAAACATAGACAGCACAGTCACTGTTGCTTGTCTGAGAGATTAACTAGGTCTCTCCCTGCTCAAGTGTGATGAACGCAGCTGATGTCTATGGGCAAAGCACACTGCCAGGCGTTTATCAGATCTCACTTGGACAAATGGGCTATGGTCTTAGTTCAACTCTGTAGTCTTCAGAAATGCTGCTTACAGAAAAGTTATCTTCGAACACAACTTCCATTGGATACATTTCTTCTTTTTCTTGGAGATCATAAACTGTCACTTAAAAATAAATACAAAAGTTTCTTTCTTTGAGACAGGGTCTCGCTCTGTTGCCCAGGCTCGAGTGCAGTGGTGTGATCATAGCTCACTGCAGTCTCAACTTCCCAGGCTCAGGCTCAAGCAATCCTCCTACCTCAGCCTCCCAAGTAGCAGGGACCACAGGCACATGCCACCATGACCAGCTAAGTTTTTTTTTTTTTTTTTGTAGAGACAGAGTTTTGACATTTTGCCCACGCTAGTCTCGAACTCCTGGCTTCAAGTGATCTGCCCACCTCAGCTTCCCAAAGTGCTAAGATTACAGGCATGAGCCACCATGCCCAGCAAAAGTTTCTAAATTAGTTATCAAGCCTGAGAATGAAGAAAAAAATACTGTGTTTGGCTTAAGATATAAATATATTTTCTTCTGAGTGTAATCATCTGTATTTTTCTTTTTTTTTTTTTTTGAGACGGAGTTTAGCTCTTGTCACCCAGGCTGGAGTGCAGTGGTGCCATCTTGGTTCATTGCAACTTCTGCCTCCCAGGTTCAAGCAATTCTCCTGCCTCAGCCTCTCGAGTAGTTGGGACTATAGGAGCCCGCCACCACTCTCAGCTGATTTTTGTATTTTTAGCAGAGACAGGTTTCACCATATTGACCAGGCTGGTCTTGAACTCCTGACCTCAGGTGATCCACCTACCTCAGCCTACTAAAGTGCTGGGATTAAAGGTGTGAGCCACTGTTCTTGGCCACTTTTTTTTTTTTTTTTTTTTTGAGAGGGAGTTTTGCTTGTTGCCCAGGCTGAAGTATAATTGCGCAATCTCAGCTCACTGCAACCTCTGCCTCTCGGGTTCAAGTGATTCTCCTGCCTCAGTCTCCTGAGTAGCTAGGACTACAGGCATGCACCACCACACCCAGCTAATTATATATTTTTAGTAGAAACTGCATTTCTCCATGTTGGCCAGGCTGGTCTCAAACTCCTGACCTCAGGTAATCCGCCTGCCTCAGCCTCCTAAAGTGCGGGAACTACAGGCATGAGCCAATCATTTGTATTTCTGAGTGCTTGCTCTTTGTTCATCATACTTGCTTGGTATTACTTCATATAGGGCTAGTAAAACTACAAAAGTACTATTTCTCTTTTTTTTTTTTTTTTTTGAGACAGAGTCTCGCTCTGTTGCCCAGGCTGGAGTACAGTGGCTGGATCTCAGCTCACTGTAAACTCCGCCTCCCAGGTTTACGCCATTCTCCTGCCTCTGCCTCCCGAGTAGCTGGGACTACAGGCGCCCGCCCGCCACCATGCCCAGCTAGATTTTTTTTGTATTTTTTTTTTTTAGTAGATACGGGGTTTCACCGTGTTAGCCAGGATGGTCTCGATCTCCTGACCTCGCGATCCGCCCGTCTCGGCCTCCCAAAGTGCTGGGATTACAGGCTTGAGCCACCGCGCCAGGCCAAAAGTACTATTTCTATAGACTTAATTCTTTAGCTCCTGAAAATTGAAAGAGCCACTCTATTTGGTGGGAAACCAGTCAACCTTTAACTGAATTCAGGTTTCTGAAAAGAACCAAAATTATAGCCATAACTCTAGTAACACATCATTGTAGAGCTTCCCAAATAAAATGTGGCAACCTTTATTTCTCACATCTAATACCATCATCATCATCATTATTTTTGAGACAGGGTCTTGCTCTGTCACCCAGGCTGAAGCGCAGTGGCGTGATCGTAGCTCACTGCAACCTCTGCCTCCCAGGCTCAAACAATTCTCCCATCTGAGCCTCCCGAGCAGCTGGGACCACAGGTGCATGCCACCACACCTGGGTAATTTTTGTAGTCTGGTAAAGATGAGGTTTTGCCATGTTGCCCAGGCTGACATCTAACATTATTGACTCACCTGTATGAAGGCATGGTAACAGACCAGTAGATAATAGATGACTTGTGAGATGATAGACCAGGCAAAGCCCTTCTTTGACATCTGAAGGGAAGTGAAGCTTTCCAGTCTCACAGAGGTGAAGAAAGCACCTGAGAATGACAAAGAACACCTGGAGTCAAGAGTCTAAAACTTTTGCCGTCTTCTTGTTAAACTTTGTCTTTGAATAACCCCAACTCTTCCTGTATCATCAAATGTTTCTGAGTCTCAGTGCTCCACTTAGTATTTCCTTTAGAGCTGTCATGAATATTAAATGAGATAATGTACGCAAGGCTATTGGAGAAATACTGGTTTTACAGAAGTCAGTAGTGGGAAAGGATATGCTGTTGACCCTACCTTGAAGGGAGGTGTTGGTGACTTAACAGCTATTATAGATGTTACCCTAACCATGTCAGAATGGCTGCAGAGAGAAGTCTAAAGCACTGAAACCCCATGAGTACTAATGGTATCCCATGGATACTCAGTCATTTACATAAGGATAGACTAAAAGGCTTCAGCCTTCACCTGGAAGGACACTGAAAATGGTGACATTTATAAAATCATGAAAGGTCCTGTGAATATAAACCTTTCATAAAGCTTCAAAATATTAGTGATGGCAGCAGCACCCTGTCTGGAGTGGCTGCTGCCATGACACTGGCTGCAGTGGGCGAGGTGTGGCCGGGGCGTTGTGCTCTCTTGAGCCGTGGGAGCCAGTAACAGGTGGGAACCCTGCCCCCTTCTGAGGTGGAAGGTTGGGAGCCCCACCCTCCTGGGTGCAGCTGCAGCCGTCCAGCCACAGCTGCAGACCCGAGCATCCCTGCACTCTTGGGGGCTCAGGAAGCACCCCCTGCCCCTGCAGGTTCAGAAGTGCCTGCTCCCGCTGCCTGGCCTCTCTGCACTGCCAGCACCTGCTCTAATTTTGGAACAAAGTTTTGGCCAAGCCTGGGCACTGTCATGACCCAGCTGGATGTGTGTGCCCTTGGGGCAGTGCTGACAAGTAGCCCCCTACTGCCTCGGCCCTTTCCAAACTTTGGACACAGACGAGCATGGGAGGCAGGGAGGGTGAGGGGGCACTGAGGGCAGCTTGGCATGGACCTGCAGGTGCCCCTTGGCACAAACAGCCTGGACACCATGGGTGACTTGGGTGGCGGCAGGAGGCAGGCAGGCTCCTGGGCAGAAAGGGGTGGGTCCCCAGTAAAGCCCCACCTTTAAGCCAGGGATGGCCTGAAGCCTGGGGGCTGGGCTGCCAGTTCTGGAATCTGCCAGTTTCACCAACTCGAATGAGAACTTATGGCAGTTTTTCTGAGCCCACCCATGGCTGCCCAGGGACCAATCAGCACACACTTACTCCCCTCTGAAGCCCATAAAACCTCCAGACTCAGACAGACTTGGGCAGATGGCAGGATGACTTGCCTGCAGATAGGAGCTACCATTCCAGGTCTCTCCGCTGAGGGCTACACAAACAATGAGACGACCTGCCTGTCGATAGGAGCTACCAACTCCAGGTCTCCTGAAAACTGTCTTGTCACTCAGTGAAGCTCCTCTCCACCTCTCTCACCCTCCAGTTGTCTGTGTACCTCATTCTTCCCGGATGCAGGACAAGAACTCGGGACCTGCTGAGTGGTGGGACTAAAAGAGCTGTAACACAAACAGGGCTGAAACACACCCCCTCGCTTGCCACACTGCAGGCAATGAGAAGGAGAGAAGAGCTGTGGCTCTTTGCGGGAGTCCAGACCTACAGGCTCCCTGAGCTAGAGCTGTGACACCCTCTTCGGGGCTCTGTGGTTCCTAGCCTCTCCAAGATTCTGGGCACCATGGCATTCCTCTCGTTCAGACGTAGGCACCCACAGCGGAAACCACGTGCAGTACATCTGGTCCAGCTTCAGCCTTTCAGGGAGCCAGCACCTGTGCCAGCACATAGAGCTTCCCACCCCACCGCAGCAGCCAGTGTGCCTGGCTGTGTGCAGTGGCTGGACCCTGTGCTTGCTCATCCATATATCCCTCACTGCTCCGTGCCTGGCTCTCTCTTGGCAGGTGTGGGATCCAGGCCAGTAGCAGGAGCCGAGAACAGGCTGCCAGGCCAAGTGGGCAGAACAAGCCCAGTGGGTGTAAGCAACACTCAGGCAGAAGGTGCTGCAGGCCACAGAGGTTTCTGGCTGGCAAAGCAACACCCTAAGGATGCTGTGACATTAGAACTAAGATATACCCCTTGTAGGTAAAAAAGACATTTAAGAACAAAAGGAACTCCTATTTCACCTAGCAAGCTCTCAAGACTGGAACTTTTCCCATGTTTATTTTAATCCCTGTCTATATTTTGTTAGTAACTAAAAACCCCGGGAAGACCCTCAGGAAGCCATTATGCTTCATTAGAAACAAGCATAAGAGAAGTGGTCTACTCTGCAGGTCTGAGAGGAGAAAAATTCCTGATTGGGAGAAAGATGTGATGGAAATGGAAGGATACTTGTGAGCCAATTCTGGGAGAAAGAAGAAAGCGAAGAAGGTGGATTCGGACAGACATCCTGTGAAAGTGGGGGAAATGAATGGACCAGTTTAACTCCAATCCCTTACAAAATGCCACTATAATGAAAGTGAAAGGATAAAGTAAAAACTTCAATAGATGAAGTAAAGGAGGGCAGATGAGAGCAACAAAGTGCTGGAAGCTGAAAAGTAGAGGAATCACATTGACTCAGCAAGTTCAAGAAAGCTGAAATCTAAGGCAGTCATACAGGAAACCTGGAAGCAAGCCCATTCTAACCACGAAACCCTGGAAAGCCTCAGAAATTGCAGGCATCAGGTAGTTCTGAAGGTAGAAGTTCAGATGGAACTGAAAATAGCGTCAACTGAAAGTCAATATATATATATAAACAACAACTAGATTCCAAATTTCCTCCCTCACCATTCACAACCAGATATTTGCTACCCATCTTGCCTTCTACCACCCCACAACTAAAGGTTTGTTTCCTAGTGATGCTGAATGAGAGAATCTGGACTTGGGGCACCAGCTACATCTGAGAGTAACGGTTTACTGGAAAAGGAAAAATTTACATGCTGCCTAGTGAGACACTTCCCAGATCCCTTCCCTCAACTCACTCTGATAAGTATAATAGGCTCATACTCTCAAGGTAGGAGTTTGGAGTGTCTTTAAAAACTGACTGCCTAAAAAGAGAGACTTAGATACCAGTTGATAAGCTCTATGCATGGGCATAGAGCTTTTTTTTTTTTTTTTGAGATGGAGTCTCACTCTGTCACCCAGGCTGGAGTGCAGTGGTATGATCTCAGCTCACTGCAAGCTCCGCCTCCTGGGTTCAAGCAATTCTCCTGTCTCAGCCTCCCGAGTAGCTGGGATTACAGGCATGCGCCACCAAGCCTGGCTAATTTTTGTATTTTTAGTAGACATGGGGTTTTGCCATGTTGGCCAGGCTAGTCTCAAACTCCTGATTTCAGGTGATCTACCTGCCTCGGCCTCCCAAAGTGCTGGGATTACAGGCGTGAGCCACCGCACCCAGCCAGGCACAGAGCTTATAATTAGCATTTAGTTGCTTTTTATTGCCCTTTTTTTTTTGGTGGGGGGGTGTGGGATACAGGGTCTGGCTGTCACCCAGGCTGGAGTACACTGGTATGATCTCAGCTCACTACAACTTCCGCCTCCCAGGATCAAACCATTCTGCCACCTCAGCCTCTCAAGTAGCTGAGACTACAGGTATACACCACCATGCCAGGCTAATTTTTATATTTTTGGTAGAGATGAGGTTTCACCATGTTGCCCAGGCTGGTCTCGAACTCCTGGGCTCAAGTGATCTTCCTGCCTTGGCCTCCCAAAGTGCTGGGATTATAGGCTTGAGCCACCGCACCCAGCCTGCCTTTCTTTAAAAGGACAGCCAGGCACTTGAGTCTCTAACGTTGAAAACTGTAGATCAAAAACAACAAATCAAAAAAGGAGTTCAGAGGAATTAGAGACAGTAAAGGATCAGAAGGAAAGAAAACCCACTGTAATATACCAGAGTTAAGAGGATATTGCATCCATAAAAGAACAATAAGAGACTATGGAAAAAACATGAGAACAACAATTTTGGAAATTAAATATTATAGAAAGAAAAAATAGTTTAGAAGATAAAAATTAAAGTAATATTGCAGATATTAGACGAAAAAGATGAAAAACAGAAGCAAAAATATAAGAAAATCGCAACTCCAGGAGTTATAACGTCAAAATGCTAGAAAATCAGAAAAAATGAACAGAGAAAATGGAGAATAAATTAACAAAGAAAAATGAAGAAAATTTCTCAGAACTTAAGGACACATTTCCAGATGATAGAACATTCTATGACATTCTTTTTTTTTTTTTTTTTTTTTTTTTTGAGATGGAGTCTCGCTGTGTCACACAGGCTGGAGTGCAGTAGCACCATCTTGGCTCACTGCAACCTCCACTCCTGGGTTCAAGTGATTCTTCTGCCTCAGCCTCCCAAGTAGCTGGGACTGCAGGCGTGAGCCACCATGCCCAGGTAATTTTTGTATTTTTAGTAGGGACAGGGTGTCACCACATTGGCCAGGCTGGTCTCGAACTCCTAGACCTCGTGATCCACCCACCTTGGCGTCCCAAAGTGCTGAGATTACAGGCATGAGCCACTGCGCCCAGCCTCTGTGACATTCTTTCATAACCCAGAGGACAAAGAAAAAAACCTAAAAACTTTTGAGGTTGGGGACTGGGAATCAGAATGCCAGTATAATACTTTTTAACACTAACATGAAAAATTAGAAAGCATTGGAGCTACACTTTTCAAAAATCTGGCCGGGCATGGTGGCTCATGCCTGTAATCCCAGCACTTTGGGAGGCCAAGGTGGGCAGATCACTTGAGGTCAGGAGTTCAAGACCAGCCTGGCCAACATGGTGAAACCCCATAAAATATGTAAATACATAAATTGTAAAAATAAAAAACTCAGCCAGGCATGGTGGCGGCCACCTGTAATCCCAGTTACTTGGGAGGCTGAGGCAGGGAGAATTGCTTGAACCCAGGAGGCAGAGTGTACAGTGAGCCGAGATGGTGCCACTGCACTCCAGCCTGGGTGACAGAGCGAGACCCCATCTCAAAACAAACAAATGAACCAAAATCCTGCAAGAAAGAAATTATATACAGATAAATTAGAATCTAATGTGATGGGAGAATAAAAACACTTTTGGAGATGTAAGTCTCCAACAAATTTACCTCCCTTGTACTCTTCCAGGAAGTTACCAGAGCACGTGCTCTAGCAAAATGAGCAAGTAAGCCAAGAAAGGAAGACATGGAATCCAGAAGACAGGGAATTCAGTAGAGGAGAGAGGTAAAGATAATCCCAGGGTAATGGTGAAGGGAGAGTCCTGGAGAGCCGTAGAGCAGCCTAGAGAATAATCAATCCAGACTGTACCCAAGAAGGAGGGCTCCAGGGAAGGTGTCTCCAAGAAGATAAAATGACAGTTTACATGGTACTCTAAGAGAATGAGAGATTTCTACTTTTAGGAAGAATTTGGAGATTAATCAGTGACAGATACATAGAAAACCAACCAAATTTTTAAAAAAGTAATATTCTAGAGAAAAGAAAGGATGTATAAGAAAGGAAATCTAATTATAATATACTAATGTCTCATCTTTGAAAAACATAATGGAAATGCTCAATATTAAACTAAATAAATTTTATTACTATGTTGGGAGAATGAGAAAAGATCAAAGATGTGTATGTGTTTGAGATATATCTGGGTGTAAGAAAACTACCACCGGCTGGCTGAGGTGGCTCATGCCTGTAATCCCAGCATTTTGGGAGGTTGAGGCAGGTGGATCACTTGAGGCCAGGAGTTCAAGACCAGCCTGGCCAACATGGTGAAACCCCATGTCTACTGAAAATACAAAAATTAGCTGGGTGTGGTGGCAGGCGCCTGTAATCCCAGCTACTCAGGAGGCTGAGGCAGGAGAAAGGCTTGAGCCCAGAAGGTAGAGGTGGCAGTGAGCTGAGATCACACCACTGCACTCCAGCCTGGGAGACTGAGTGACACTCTGCCTCAAAAAAAAAAAAAAAAAAAAAATTCATCCTAACAGAAACAGGTAACACCTAAAACTGAAAATTTATGAAATAGACAATAATCTTGTTAATTTTTTTTTTTTTTTTTTTTTTTTTGAGACGGAGTCTCGCTCTGTCGCCCGGGCTGGAGTGCAGTGGCCGGATCTCAGCTCACTGCAAGCTCCGCCTCCCGGGTTTACGCCATTCTCCTGCCTCAGCCTCCCGAGTAACTGGGACTACAGGCGCCCGCCACCTCGCCCGGCTAATTTTTTGTATTTTTTAGTGGAGACGGGGTTTCACCGTGTTAGCCAGGATGGTCTCGATCTCCTGACCTCGTGATCCGCCCGTCTCGGCCTCCCAAAGTGCTGGGATTACAGGCTTGAGCCACCGCGCCCGGCCTTTTTTTTTTTTTTTTTTTTTGAGACAGAGTTTCACTCTTGGTGCCCAGGCTGGAGTACAATGGCGCAATCTCAGCTCACTGCAACCTCTGCCTCCTGGGTTCAAGCGATTCTCCTGCCTCAGCCTCCCGAGTAGCTGGGATTATAGGCACCTGCCACCACTCCTGGCTAATTTTTTTGTATTTTCAGTAGAGATGGGGTTTCGCCATGTTGGCCAGGCTGGTCTCGAGCTCCTGACCTCAGGTGATCCACCTGTCTCAGCCTCCCAAAGTGCTGAGATTATAGGCGTGAGCCACCATGCCCGGCCCATGTTAATAATTTTTAAATTCTGAAAGATCTAGTTTAAAAAAACAGAAAGTAGCCTTTGGGGAGTAGGAATGAGGTAGGGATGAACTGAGGACTCCTGTTTTTCCCTTGAACTATTTGACTTTTAAAGTTATATTTAAATATAATAACTTTAATTAAAGTAATATATTTAAATTAATGGTATAAGACAGAGAAAGAAACTGGGACTTCTCCTGAGCTACTCAGGTGTCTTAGTCCATTTTGTATTGCTATAAAGGAGTATCCAAACCTTGAGTAATTTATAAAGAAAAAAGGTTTCTTTGGCTCACAATTCTGATGGCTGGCAAGTTCAAAATTGGGCGTGTGCATCTGGTGAGGGCCTCAGGCTGCTGCCACTCATGGCAAAGGTGAAGGGGAGACAGCCTGTGCAGAGATCACATGGAATGAGAGGAAGCAAGAGAGGGGTGGGGGAGATTCCGGCTCTTTTTAAACAAACAGCTTTCTTGGGAACTAATAGAATGAGAACTCACTTACTCCTAAGGGAGGGCATCAATCTATCCATGAAGGATCTGCCTCCCAGGACGCAAACACCTCCCATCAGGCTCCACTTCCAATGCTGGGAATCGAATTTTAACATGAGGTTTACAGGGGACAAACATCCAACCCAAAGCACAAGATCATAGAGAGAGGAGAGAAGAGAGAGGCCTTCGTACCCACATCACTGGACTCCAACATCAGGATCACAACACAGAATAGGTTCACATTAGCATTGAAGACCACAAACTCCACAAAGAGGCCTTTTGTGCGTTGGTCTAGCCAATGCCTCTGTTCAAGATGCTGTAGAACTCTGGGTAAACAGAGGACAGGGTCAGCTCGTTTTCTCCAATACTGCAAAGGGGGAAAATATCCTGATGTTTCAAATATTACTGTCATATACCAGGTAAGATGTTACAGTTCCCAATCTACTTTTCCTATGAAATATTTTATGATTACTAATGCCCAAACTTTCACTGGTATTAAATTTAGTAGACCATAAAAATGAAAGTTTTTACAATAGTATTCACAACAAGGTTAAATATTCAGGAAAATATACTTGGCATTTCAGGTCTGAAGTAGAATGTCATGCTATGACAAGTATTTCTACTTGAAGTATTAAATGCTACTCTTGACTACCAGCTGTTCAGTTTTGGGAGGTAGGAGGAATATAAATGTCATTATTCAGTTGGCATTGTTTGTGAATAATGAATTCCTTGCATTTAAATGAAGAGATAATTATTTTTATTTAGACTTTTTCTCATGTAATGACAGAGATTCTCAGAATACTAAACCACTCTATAAGTCTCAGGAAATTTAATTTTGGCATTGGACTTTTGGGTTCCTGTATTTTGGCTCATGAACGGCAAGGTTTCCTTTATATGTTAAGATTACAGTTTGTCCAAGCTATGGTTACTTGAATTTAACTTCAGCTAGGATTGAAAATGATAGGTATTTCTCCAGCTACAAAATGAATTTTGGCAAATTGCCAAACCAAAACATACCTGTAGTCTGAGGTTGAGCAAGGAATTTTTAAACCAAAGGGTATATTTCCTTAGAAGTCTAAAATAAAAGTATCCATAAGAGTTACAGACAGTATAGTAGCTGTCAAAACTACTCAAATGGGTCTGAAATTCCTATTTGTCCTATGAATGGCCAAAAGCAAATATTTTGGTCTTCTTGCTCAGGGCCCAGGCTTACTCACCGGGCTGCAGTACTGGAGTTTCTTCCAAGTTTCACAGCGTATCCTCCTCCTGAGTAAGTGGCAAATTCCCCTTGAATGGGAGAACCACCCAGGGTCTCCTGATTCTGATAATGCCAAATGCTATCTGATTTGGTGATGTTTGTATCAAGGGGGCCCCAATTAACCCCATAGTTCTCTGTATCCTCCTGATGTTGGTGAGGTGGCTTCACTTGCTCCCGGGGAGATACTCCAGCTGGGAAGAGTCCGGGATCAGCAATGCGAATCTGACGCAGCAGAACATTGCCCAAAAGAAAGGAGTTCCCATCAGCAATAAATCCTAATGAAAAAGTGAAAGAAACAGTTTTGTTTATATATTTTTTAAAATCTTTTTTTCCAGCACATCCAGAATGCAAAAAAAAGAAACGACGTGAAAAGTGCCGCATTAGGTTAGTAACGAGAAAAAATGCATACTTTCACCATTAGGTTTGAAAACATTTTTGGAGGTTCTAGATAATGCTATTAGGTAAGAAAAAGAAGTAAGGCTGGATATGGTACATCACACCTGTAATCCCAGCACTTTAGGAGGCCAAGGCGGGAGGATGGCTTGAGGCCAGGAGTTCAAGACCACCCTGGGCAACACAGGTGTACACGGTCTTTATATTAAAAAAAAAAAAAATGTTCAAGTAATGAGATATATAAAAATAAAAAAGTGAAATTATCACAATTTGTAAATGATATGTCTAATCTAGATGAATTAAGAGAATCGACTGAAAAACTGACCATTGAACAACACATGTTTGAACTGCACGGGTCCTCTTATAAGTAGATTTTCTCCCACCTCTGCCACCCCCGAGACACCAAGATTAACCCTCTGCTCTTCCTCAGCCTACTCCATGTGAAGACGATGAGGATGAAGCCCTTTGTCATGATCCACTTAATGAACCGTAAATTAGTTTATCTTCCTTATGATTTCCTTAATATTCTTTTATCTAGCTTATTTTAAGAATACAGTATCTAATACACATAACATACAAAATATGTGTTAATCAACTGTTATGTTATCAGTAAGTCTTCCAGTCAATAGTAGGCTATTAGTAGTTAAGTTTTTGAGGAGTCAAAAGTTAGACATGGGCCGGGCGCGGTGGCTCAAGCCTGTAATCCCAGCACTTTGGGAGGCCGAGACGGGCAGATCACGAGGTCAGGAGATCGAGACCATCCTGGCTAACACGGTGAAACCCCGTCTCTACTAAAAAAATACAAAAAACTAGCCGGGCGTGGTGGCGGGCGCCTGTAGTCCCAGCTACTCCGGAGGCTGAGGCAGGAGAATGGCGTAAACCAGGGAGGCAGAACTTGCAGTGAGCTGAGATCCGGCCACTGCACTCCAGCCTGGGCAACAGAGCCAGACTCCGTCTCAAAAAAAAAATAAAAAATAAAAAAAAAGTTAGACATGAATTTTCATCTGCATCAGGGGCCAGCACCCCAAGCCCTGTGTTGTTCAAGGGTCAATTGTACTTACAAAAAGAATTCAGCAAGGTGGCTGGATACTAAATAAACAAAGAAATCAACAGTGTTCATATGGCCACACAATATTTACTTAGATAGTATACAGAAATCAAACATTTTTTGTTGAGATAGACTCTCACTCTGTTGCCCAGGCTGGAGTGCAGTGGTACAATCTTTGCTCACTGTAACCTCTGCCTCCCAGGTTCAAGTGATTCTCCTGCCTCAGCCTCCTGAGTAGCAGGGACTACAGGTGTTCCACTCAGCTACTTTAAAAAAATTTTTTTAGTAGATATGAGGTTTCACCATGTTGGCCAGGCTAGTCTGGAACTTCTGACCTCAGGTGATCTGCCCATCTTGGCCTCCCAAAGTGCTGGGATTACAGGCATGAAGTATCATACCTGTCCTAAAACATCTCATTTATAATAGTAACACAAAAGGTAAAATAAACCTAACGAGAGATGTGCAAAAATTCTATGGGGAACAATTCTGAATCTTACTGAGAGCTACAAATGAAGATGAAAACAAATAGAAAAGCATACCATGCTCTCAGGGAGGAAGAGAACATAATAAAAATCTTAATTCCCTAATCTTTATAGGTTCTTAGTCTATATCTCTATAAAGATCTAGATCTATAACTATATACATTCTTAATATATAAAAAGCTCCTACAAAACAAAACGGGTAAACAAAACCACACAGCCTGATAAAAAGTAGCCAAAGAATATGGGCGGATGCTTACTCATCCATTCTTTGTATCAGTATGTATTGAGTGCTCAAAGGCACCAGGTCCCACCTAGGTACCCAGAATATAGCAATGGGTGTAACAGAGTCCAGGCCACCGAGAGCCCATATTTGAGGAGCAAGAGAGATGGGCAATAACCAAATAATATTCAGGTAATGCTAAGGGCTATGAAGAAAAATTAAGCAGAGTAAGGGGATCAAGAGTGATTTGGAGAGGGAGCAACGCTGTTACCTTAGGTAGGATCATCAGAGAAGCTTTCTCTGGGAAGATGGCATAGGAGAGGCCCTAACACAGTCAGAAATCAGTCACAAGGAGAACAGCAAGTTCCAAGGCCCTGAGTGAGAGCATGCTTGACATATTTAAGGAAAGCACAGAAGCTTGAGTGGCTGAAGTCGCGTGAACGAGGGTAAGAGGAGTAAGAGATGAAGTAACAGATGCAACTGGGGGCCAAACCGGGCAGGCCCTTGTAAGCTTTGGAAAGGACTTGGGACTTTTAAGTTTGATGGGAATCCACCGGGCGGTTTTCAACAATGAAGCAACAGATTTATGTCTTAAAAATAGAATATGGGGAGGATTGAGTGAAAAAAGGCAAAAGCATATGGACAAGTATTGCCCCTATGAAAAGGGAAAAAGCATGTCTTAGTTTAAACTTTCATTTTTCTGGGTGCAGTTACAAAGTCTTTCATATATTTCATGGACACTTGAATTGCTTGAAAACACCAATTTTCACCAGGCTGTCTCTTGGGAATGTGGGCAGGTGCTCTCATATATTGCTTCTTGTTTTTTTTTGTTTTGTGTTTTGAGACAGAGTTTTGCTCTGTCTCCCAGGCTGGAGTACAGTGGGACGATCTTGACTCACTGCAACCTCTGCCTCCCAGGTTCAAGCAGCTCTCCTCCCTCAACCTCCTGAGTAGCTAGGACTACAGGCATGCACCACCAGGCCAAGCTAATTTGTGTGTGTGTGTGTTTTGTTTTTCTTTTTTTAGTAGAGACGGGGTTTCACTATGTTGACCAGGCTGGTCTCGAACTCAAGTGATCTGCCTGCCTTGGCCTCCCAAAGTGCTGGGATTACAGATGTGACCCACTGCACCCAGCCATATATCGCTAATAGCAGTGTTTATTGGTACACTATGACAATTTGGCCATCTCTTTCTAAATTAAAAATGTATATATACTTTGACCTAGCAGTCTTTTCCAAGGTATTTATCTTTCGATGTATTTGCACCTTTGTGGAATTAAGTACGTGCAAGGATATTAATGATAGTCTTGCTAACAATAAGCCTGGAAATGATCTAAAGACCTATCAGTAGGGAGCTGGGTATATAAATTATGGTACATCCATGCAGTGGGATACTATACAGTAAGTGAATAAAACATAATAGTGGCATCTTCATATGTGCTGATAGAACAAGCCCCAGATTCACTGTTAAGGGAAAAAAGCAAAATGCTTTTTTTTTTTTTTTTTTGAGGCAGAGTCTTACTCTGTTGCCCTGGCCGGAGTGCAGTGTGGTGTGATCTTGACTCACTGCAACCTCCACCTCTCCGGTTCAAGTGAGTTTCCTGCCTCAGCTTCCCAAGTAGTTGGGATTATAGGCACCCGCCACCACGGATGGCTAATTTTTGTCTTTTTAGTAGAGATGAGGTTTCACCATGTTGGCCAGGCTGGTCTCGAACTCCTGACCTTGTGATCCACCCATCTCCACCTCCCAAAGTGCTGAGACTACAGGCAGGAGCCACTGCACCCGGCCATTACCTTTGAAAGAATGTATAATAAATATGTATAATAAATTGGGACTGTAGCTGTCTTTTGAGAGGAGAGACGGGGATCTAGGGGACAAGGAAGAGCTGCACAATATACCCTTTAGTTGTACATTTGGATTTTCTTTTTTTTTTTTTTTTTGATGCAGGGTCTCACTCTGTCACCCAGGCTGGAGTGCAGCGATGCGATCTTGGCTCACTGCAACCTCCGCCTCCCAGCTTAAGCATTTCTCCCACCCCAGCCTCCCAAGTAGCTGGGACCACAGGTCTGCATTACCATGCCCAGCTAATTTGTATATTTTTTGTAGAGATGGGGTTGCACCATGTTGCCTAGGCTGGTCTTGAACTCCTGGGCTCAAGTGATCCTGCAGCCTTGGCCTCCCAAAGTGCTGGGATTACGGGCATGAGCCACTGTGCCCAGCCAAGACACTACATACTACAGGAGCCAAGGAGTGCAAGAGAGACCATGCCTGCTGTGATGGTGCAGACCTCAGCCAGAGATCCAGTCACTATTTTTGTTCTTGAGATGAGGTCTTGGCTCTGCTCAGACTAGGGTGTAGTGGTGAGACCATGGCTCACTGCAGCCTTAAACTCCTGGGCTCAAATGATCCTCCTGCCTCAGACTCCCAAGCAGCTGGTACTACAGTCACGTGCAACCATGCCTGGCTAATTTTTTTTTTGTAGAGATGGGATCTTGCCATGTTGCCCAGGCTGGTCTTGAACTACTGGCTTCAAATGATACCCCTGCTACAGTATCCCAAAGCACTAGCATCACAGACGTAAGCCACTGTTCCTGGCCCAGTTACCTTGATTTAGTATTTTGTTCAGGACAAGGTACAATTATAGACTGCAAGTAGCATGTGCCCTGGGCCAGGTGCGGTGGCTCATGCCTGTAATTCCATCACTCTGGGAGGCTGAGGTGGGTGGATCACCTGAGGTCAGCCTGGTCAATATAGCAAAACCCCATCTCTCCCAAAAATAAAAAAAATTAGCTGCGCATGGTGTGGGGCGCCTATAATCACAGCTACTCAGGAGGCTGAGGGAGGAGAATCGCTTGAGCCCAGGGGATGGAGGTTGCAGTGAGACGAGATCACACCACTTTGCTGTAACCTGGGCGAAAGAGTGAAACTCCGTCTTGGGGGGGGAAAAAAAAAAAAAGAATGTACCCTGAACCCAGAACTGTCACCACCTAAAACTGAACTAAGGACACCAGACTGGGCAACATAGTGAGAACCTGTCTCTAAAAAAAATAATAATTAACTGGGTATGGTGGCACACACCTGTAGTCCCAGCTACTCAGGACGCTGAGGTGGGGGAATTGCTTGAGCCCACAAGTTCAAGGCTGCAGTGAGATGAGATTATGTCACTGCATTCTAGCCTGAGTGGGAGACTGAGACCCTGATTCTAAAAGTAAAATTAAAAAAAAAATTGAACTAAATAGATTCAACATGCAATAAATAGGAGTTATCATCTATAAAAACTCTCTCAAACACACTAACCACACCTTTAGGACTGTAAATGTTTGCTGAGATAAAAATGCATTTTAGATTCTTTTTCAGGAACCTAGGAAGTGATCCAAATCTCATCAGGAAGCCACCAATCCTGAGATAAACGAATGTAACAGTTTCCAGAATGCAGCTTACTTAACAAGATCTAAAGTTAAATAATGACAGTGTTGGTAACTGGTGGAAAAATTTTGAATACAAAACGTTCCTGGCAGATGCGGTGGCTCTCACCTATAATCCCAGCACTTTGGAAGGCCAAGGTGGGTGGATCACTTGAGGTCAGGAATTTGAGACCAGCCTGACCAACATGGTGAAACCCCATTTCTACTAAAGGAAGCTGAGGCAGGAGAATCGCTGGAACCCGGGAGGCGGAGGTTGCAGTGAGCCAAGATCATGCCATTGCACTCCAGCCTGGGCAATGAGAGCAAAACTCTGCCTCAAAAAAAAAAAAAAAAAAAAAAAAAAAAAGAAAGCCAGATGTGGTAGTGCATGCCTGTAATCCTAGCTACTAGAGAGGCTGAAGCAGGAGAATTGCTTCAACCTGGGAGGTGGAGGTTTCAGTGAGCCTGGATTGTGCCACTGCACTCTGGCCTGCGTGACAGAGTAAGACTGTCTCCAAAAAAAAAAAAAAAAAAAATGCGATCCTTGAGAAAGTCATTCTTTAGCATTTCTTCATCACTGTCCACAGCAAGGCATACTAACTCCTCTGCATGGTGGCGTTCCTTGAAGACACAAACCATATCGTGTCCATCTTTTCACTGTTAGCTCCTAGGACAGTTCCAAGCGTATTAGAGAAGTTCAATGCATTTTGTGGGGCTGAACTGGATACCCATGCAAGCAAAGTCACACAGACATCCTCACAGACTTGGGAAAGATGGCTCAGGCCAAAATAGCATCTCATGTGGAGATCCTCCAATGAACCCACATTCCTGGTTTTGCACTTACTGAACAGCCTTCTCTGCTATGTGTGGTTGAGTCCTAGAGGTCACTCTGGTTACTTCTCATGATGTAACTGAATCCACTGTCATTCTTGCTTGTCAGCCTTTTGTGAAGCTCATCAGTGGGGAATCGGCCCCATGGGCCTGGGTGAACAGATGTAACTGAACCTCCTTAGATGAAGTCCAGGGAACAAGCTCTTGGGATGCCCACAGGTACGGCCATATCAGAAAACACCAGCTGACCTTCCTCCACTTTCTCATAGATCGTGGTACAGGGTATTTGGAAAATTAATTGTACCCCATATTTGCAATGAATGGGCTTCAGGACTGCATTCTTACCTCTGTACTCCCCATACAGGCTAGGAAGGAGGATGTGATTGGCCCAGGGATAGAAATCCTGAAGAAGTTTGATTTCCGAGAATCGGGGCGAAAAGGTCTTCTGGATAGCTTGGTGGAGGTAAAATCTATTGGAGTTCTTTACAGAGCAGATTGCAGTCATCAACAGGGTAAGGAAAAGGATTTGTACTAGTTTAAAAGAGGAAAAAAATGTCATAGTTGAGTGGTTAACTTAGAAATCCTCTATGTCTTTTTCTTCATTTTCCTAAGTCTATAGACTTATGCAGGTCAAAACCAGTCAAAAATTGGCAGTTTCATATGGTTCAGTCTAATAATTATAAATACACACACTGACATTTCCTTCCCAGAATTATTCTGCCACTAATCATACATTTTACTTAAAATAAGATACATTGGCTGTGGCCAGGCACAGTGGCTCACACCTGTAGTCCTAGCACTTTGGAAGCTGAGAGGGGCAGATCACCTAATGTCAAGAGTTCAAGACCAGCCTGACCAACATAGTGAAAACCCCTATCTACTAGAAATACAAAAATGAGCTGGGCGTGGTGGTGTGTGCCTGTAATCCCAGCTAACCAGGAGACAGAGGTAGGAGAATCACTAGAACCCAGGAGGCACAGGATGCAGTGAGCTGACATTGCACTACTGCACTCCAGCCTGGGCAACAGAGTGAGTGTCAAAAAAAAAGAAAAAGAAAAATATACATAAAATCCCACACAAGAAATATGGTGTTCAGCTCTAAGGACCAAGCATGCGCTCTGTTTCACTCGTGTGATTGTGTTTACAAGAAGCAAAGTCATGATAAAAACAGAATTTGTCTTCTTTGGACTAGGGAATCCAGTAATGAACTAGATGTGTTGAAGCCAGTCAACTAGCACCTACAGAATAGCCGTTTGCCAAAGCATTTTCGTTTTCCCTCCCTAGATCGTGTTATTAAATTTTGCAGGTAGAGAAAGTGACTTACTCTAGCACAGAATGAAACCTCTAGACTCCAAGGTCAGGGGTCTGTCCAGTTACCATCCCACCTGCTTCACTGGAATCCCAAATCTCATGAGGTGAAGATTTTAAAAGACAGCTTTTCAACCCTTCTTTACTTTCCATTTTATTCTCTCTCTTCCTTTCCCTTCTGAAAAGGTGCTGTATTATCAATATGCTGCCATTTCCTCTCCATACCCAAAATATCTCCAGTCAGCTTGAAGAGTTTCTTCTTTTTCAAGGTTCTTTCTGGACGCTTAGTTGGACTATTCATAGCTGGGGCTACATAGATGGGGTTGTTCTTATCTCTTGAACCTGGTACTGACGAAGAACATTTTGCTGTCAAAAATTCAAATGCAGACCAAAGAAACGTTATATTTCATTAAGCGGCCACTCACCAGTCACTGAACATCTACTGTGCGCATTTCCTTTTAAATGTTAAACAAGCACTTCCTTTTAAATTTTAAATGTAAAACTGCCCACGCAGTGCTTCTTAAGCTCTCTATTATAAAGGACCTGTTTTTAAAACAATTCCAATCAGTTGAGGACTGATACTTTTGTACAATACAGTAAAAATGAGTTACTAGGCTGAACACAGTGGCTCATGCCTGTATTTTCAATTCTAGCACTTTGGGAGGCCAAGGCAGCAGGATCGCTTGAGGCCAGGAGTTAACCAGCCTGGTCAACACAGTGAGACGTTGTCTCTACAAAAAAAATAAAAAATTAGCCAGGCATAGTGGCACTTGCCTGTGGTCCCAGCTAGGGGAGGTGGGGGGAGAGGGGGGATATCAAGTATGGCAAGGTGGCCAGAGTTCCACTGATCTAATATGCTTTTTTCAAAATTAGGTAGTTGTTAGAACTACTTGAGTTACCCAAGAGTGCCAAGATCCTCTTTGTTTGTTGTTCCTTCTCTTTGTTAAGCTGTGGCATCCTGCTCATCATCAGTGAGTATAAGAATGTGAAGAAGACCACCTGGGCAGGAGAATTACAGGAGAACATTGTGAGCAGACGTTACAGACCCAGGAAGATAACACCATATGTAAAGGAAGAGGTGGGCACTCATGAAAAACTTCAATTATTTGGCTCTTCATGTTAATGAAAAACTAATTTCACAGTAATTTTTGCACAATGATGGGGACTAGGAGAAGGGCCATCAGACTCTAAATAATGTTAATATGTATATTTTTTGCTTATAGATCTTAATCTGGTTGGCTGGAGAAGCTGATACCGTCAAACGATTTGTGATGTCTATTCAATAACATCTCTCAGTATCTTTGGAAGACCTCTGATGAAAATCCAGACTTTTTTTTTTTTTTTTGAGACGGAGTCTCGCTCTGTCACCCAGGCTGGAATGCAGTGATGCAATCTCGGCTCACTGCAACCTCGGCTTCCTGGGTTCAAGTGATTCTCTTGCCTCAGCCTCCCAAGTAGCTGGGACTACAGGTGCATACCACACGCAGTTTATTTTATTTTATTATTATTTTTTGAGACAGAGTCTCGCTCTGCTGCCCAGGCTGGAGTACAATGGCACGATCTCAGCTTACTGCAACCTCCGCCTCCCGGGTTCAAGTGATTCTCCTGCCTCAGCCTCCTGAGTAGCTGGGATTACAAGCACTCACCACCACACCTGGCTAATTTTTGTATTTTTAGTAGAGACAGGGTTTCGCCATGTTGGCCAGGCTGGTCTCAAACTCCCGACCTCAGGTAATCTGCCTACCTCGGCCTCCCGAAGTGCTAGGATTACAGGCGTAAGCCACCACAACTGGCCTGGGATTTCTGTATTCTTAATAGAGACAGGGTTTCACCGTGTTGACCAGGGTGGTCTTGAAATCCCAACCTCAATTGATCTGCCCGCCTTAGCCTCCCAAAGTACTAGGATTACAAGCGTGAGCCACCGCTCCTGGCCACTATGGATTTTCTGGAGATGGATCCTTAGATGTGAAACCTCTCTAGCAAAAGGATGCAGAATTTGCAGGTTGTCACTATATATTCCCAGACTTCCCTTAACCAGGACTGGCTGTTCATTTCCTTGGCATTACTGTGTATTATTATTTTTCTTTGCCATTATTAAAACAAAAATGCAATATGATAGTTTTATTGGACTAGCGAAGCTGAATTTCTTACATGTGTTTTGGCCACTGCAATCACAGGTTTTGCTTTAAAAAATTTATATCTTAACTTACATATAGTTAAAAAAAAGTTCGCTTCTTGGTGTATAATTCCATGAGTGTTGATTAATACTTACAGTTGTATATCCACCACTACAGTCAAGATACCAAGTTGTTTCATCACCCCCGAAACTCCCTCAGGCTGTCCCTTTATATTTATGTTTTAGAAGGAACAGTCCATATCTTTTAGAAATATAAAGTCTGAAATACATGAAATGGATACAATGATATGAAGTCTGCTATTGTTTCCCCAAATAATAGATGAAACAAGATTGGCCATAAGATGGTTATTGTTGAAGCTGAGTGGTAGGGCTTAGAATGCATTATACTAGTCTTCACACTTTTGTGTGGGTTTGACATTTTTCTCAATTAAAAACATTTTAAGTTTTCTGTTACTTTTTCAAAGTGGTTTGGGTTGTTGATTTGTTACTGTCCTCTTCGCTCCTCAATCCTTTTCTGCCATACTTATTAGTTTTTCTGTCATGAATTTCATGTATCCCTAACAAACGTCAGTTTGCCTTTTTCTTTTTGTTTTTTAGCGTTGAGACAGGGTCTTGCTCTGTCACCTAGGCTGGAATGCAGTGGCACAATCACGGCTTACTGCAGCCTCAACCTCTGGGCCAAGCCATCCTCCCACCTTAGACTCCCAAGTAGCTGGAACTACAGGAGCACACCACCATGCCTGGCTAAGTTTTTCTAATTTTTGTAGACATGGAGTTTCATCATGTTGCCCAGGCTGGTCTCAAACACCTGGACTCAAGCAATCTGCCTGCCTTGGCGTCCCAAAGTGCTGAGATTACATGCATGAGCCACTGCACCCAGCCTGGTTTGCCTATTTGTTTTTTGTTATGTTGCATTGTCAAAACCACTTGACACCCAGGGACCTCAGTGTCCCTAACTTCTGCAACTCCAGTGGTTCTTCCCGTCCCGCACATACCTTTCCTGGCTGGCTGATGAAGACGTTTTGAAGCACTGATAAAATAATTGAAATCATCCAGCTGGTGGCTTGGTCTTTGCTCAATTCCAAGCTATAAAGTGCTGTAAAAAAGGCTGAAGCCAGGCTAGTCAGACCTAGGAGGAGCCAGCAGACTGCAGTTAACCATTTGGACAGGCCATTAGAGATGGGCTTTTTCCCTTCTTCTGAGCTCAGGATGGCGAAACTGGTGACTTCCCTGAAGCACAAAAGTTGAAGGAATAATCCCATAAGCATCAGCTGAGAGAGAGGATGAAGAAGATTACAGGGATAAAGAAGGCTTGGTGTGCTGCATTACCTGGATGGCTCTTGCTCCGTGGGAAGAATATGTATTTCCAAGAGTTCCTGGAGTTTTTGAAGTTGTCTGGCTGCATCTAGGAAGTCACAGGGCTGGTGACCCTGGGTGAGACCCAGCGTGCCTAAGTGAGATTTCAGCCTCTGCAGAACTCTACGCAGGTAACAGCAGAAATGATGGTGGTTTTCAGGAACAACTGAAAATATATTTCAAGTTGACACTCACAAGTAGATTTTTTTTTTTTTCAATCAGTGCTGACGAGGTTGGCCTCGAACGTGTAGCCTCGCCTCCCCGAGTGCCAGGGCAACTAGCCTGAGTCAGGGCAGCTCCCATCACAAGTGGATTTCCATAAGGAGCAATTAGTGGTAGAGATGAACAATTCATTAATTGATTTGAGGCTGTATTTTCCCACTAGCAGAGACTGGACTGTACCCAACCCTTGCAGTACTACCATCTTCTCTGAGGATGCCGGTGAATTTGTAGCAATTGTAAAATTCTAAGCTTTGATCTAAAGACTTTTAAAACCTATTTACTGAGTGCTTCACCAGAGTGGCAGTACATGTGACCTATACTAGTATGTGCTCAGGAGACTCAAATTGTATTTAAGAATCCATAAATTTCATAATCTCACCATCTCATAAAAGAAAAAGGATGACAAGTTTCAACAGTCTTCGACAAAGCAGATAGGATATGTGGGTCTAATACAGAAAACATTTTTTCTGTTTTTTTTTTGTTGTTGTTGAGATGGAGTCTTGCTCTGTCGCCCAGGCTGAGTGTAGTGGCACAGTATTGGTTCATTGCAACCTCCACCTCCCAGGTTCAACTGATTCTCCTGCCTCAGCCTCTCTAATAGCTGGGATTACAGGCATGTGCCACCACCTCCTGCTAATTTTTGTATTTATGGTAGAGACAGGGTTTCATCACATCATCAGGCTGGTTTTGAACTCCTGACCTCAGGTGATTGCACGCCTTGGCCTCCCAAAATGCTGTGATTACACATGTGAGCCACCCTGCCCGACCTGTGTTTCTTTTTTTTTTTCCGAGACGGAGTCTGACCATGTTGCCCCGTCTGCAGTGTAGTGGCCCGATCTCAGCTCACTGCAACCTCTGCCTCCTGGGTTCAAGCAATTCTCCTGCCTCAGCCTCCCCAGTAGCTGGGATTGCAAGCGCCCGCCCCCACGCCCAGCTCATTTTTGTATTTTTAGTAGAGACAGGGTTTCGCCATGTTGGCCAAGCTGGCCCTGATCTCCTGACTTCAGGTAATCCGCCCACCTTGGCCTCCCAAAGGGCTGGGATTACAGGCGTGAGCCACCATGCCTGGCTTGTGTTTTTTACTTAATCCTGTACTTTGTATCACCAGATAGAGATAGATTGTCCAGAAATCATCAAGGGGAACAAAGCTATCAACTCCATATTAGAAGCTTAAGGAAATTAAAACAACCAGAAGGTTGTATCAGGCCTGTTGGTTATGAATGAGTAAGAAAGTAAGAGACATGCAAGGGAGTGGGAGGCGGATGGAAGACTGTTACTGAAATCTACTGAAGTTTACCACGTGCCCAGTGGCGCTCTGCCTGCTGATGACAGCTTTGACCCTCCAGGTGAGACGATATGAGGCTGGATAAAAGTTTCACCAGCTTAGTAACGTCACAAGAACTCCATGGCGGCTGCTCACACTTGGAGAGTAGGTATGTATCTCTCCTGAGCAGGAATCTCACAGTTTCCTTTAATTCCTGAATGTAGGACCAAGATGAGAAAAATCAGCCTGTTTTTCATTAACCCAGCATTTGTAGCAATTACAGGTGGTAAGGCCGTTTCCTTTAGTCAGAAGGGGATTTGCTTAGCATGAAGAACCGCAATTTTTCATGTTCCTTGAATTTTTCAGAAAGCAGTCACCTCACAGCTCACGGTAGCTTCAATATCACTTTCATGAGAGAATACAGAATGAAAAAAGAGACAATTTGATCAAACATCAAAGACTACAGCAAGGCCAGAGTAGTGCCCACGCACTCCCATTTAGTTCTCAGAATACTTAATCATCAAGAGTAAAAGCTAAGCGTGTGGTTGATCACAGCTCAGGGGACAGGAACTGGGAAAAATGTATTACAGGTAACAGGACCCTGACAGCCTCCCATGAGATTCTTCCCACTGCTCTCTTCCACTGCGTGGGGAAGGGGAGCATGTCATTTTTTCTTTTTTTTTGAGACAGAGTCTTGCTCTGTCGTCAGGTTGGAGTGCAGTGGCGCGATCTCGGCTCACTGCAACCACTGCCTCCTGGGTTCAAGCGATTCTCCTGGCTCAGCCTCCTGAGTAGCTGAGACTACAGGCTCATGCCACCACACCCGGCTAATTTTTTTTTTTTTAAATCTTTAGTAGAGACGGGGTTTCATCGTGTTAGCCAGGACGGTCTCGATCTCCTGACCTCGTGATCTGCCCACCTCGGCCTCCCAAAGTGCTGGGATTACAGGTGTGAGCTACCATGCCCGGCCGGGAGCATATAATTTATCTGTAAAATTTGATACTGGCTGGGTGTGGCGGCTCACGCCTGTAATCCCAGCTCTTTGGGAGGCCAAGGTGGGAGAATGGCTTGAGCCCAAGGGTTTGAGACCAGCCTGGACAACACGATGAAACCCTGTCTCTACAAAAAAAAAAAAAAAAAAAAAAAATTGCCAGACATGGTGTCACATGCCTGTAGTTTCAGCTACTTGGGAGGCTGAGGTGGGAGGATCACTTGAGCCTGGGAGCTTGAGGCTGCCACAGTGAGCTGAGGTTGCACCACTGCACTCTCCAGCCTGTGCAACAGAGCCAGACACTATCTCAAAACAAATAAGCAGGCAATAAAATAAAATATAAAATAAAATTTGATATCAAACTTACCTCAACTACGATTGCGGCAGAGACAGGCTCAACAGAAGCATCTGAGAGGCAGGAGGCCTGGACGGGAGGAAAGAGGGGCAGAGTCTCCTGTGGCTCAATCAACGGGAAGAGCCGCCCAATGACAAGATTGATGGGGAAGAGGATGACAGCAGTGTGGATGCTGATCAGCAGCTCAGACCAGGCCACACCAAATGGACCCACTGAAAGAAAAGCACAACGTCAACTTTTATCGTCAACAATTAACATAATCGCAAAGTCATTCCTCTCCTAGGTTTAACTATTCACTGAGGAAGTTAACTACATTTATCTCGGGATAAAATTATCATGGCAGTAAAGACCATGTTGTGTTCCTAATATTGCTTCATTTATTAATGAATGAGAACACCGAGAACATTTGTTAGAGTATTCTAATGTCAGGGCAGTGGAGGAAAAATGAAGGCACAATGTATTAGTCTGTTTTCACATTGCTATAAAGAACTACCTGAGACTGGGTAATTTATAAAGAAAAGAGGTTTAATTGACTCACAGTTCTTCATGGCTGGGGAGGCCTCAGGAAACTTACAATCATGGCAGAAGGTAAAGAGGAAGCAAGACACCTTACATGGCATTACAAAGCATTACAAAGCACTACAAAGCACCTTACGTGGCATTACACTTTACATGCCTTACAAAGCAAGGCATCTTGCATGGCGGCAGAAGAATGACAGGGGAACTGCCACACACTTTTTTATCCCCCCGAGATGGAGTTTTGCTTTGTCACCCATGCTGGAGTGCAGTGGCGCAATCTCAGCTCACTGCAACCTCTGCCTCCGTGGTCCAGTTCAAGCAACTAAACCATCAGATCTCATGAGAACTCACTCACTATCATGGGAAAAGCATGGGAGAAACTGCCCCCATGATCCAGTCACCTCCCAGCAAGTCCCTCCCCCAATACAGGGGGATTACAGGTGGATGGAGATTCGGGTGGGGACACAGAGCCAAACCATATCACACAACATGATTCTGTTTCTAACCCTGAAAGTAAGGAGAATGGAATACAGTAATAGTATTACATAGTAGGCTAGGCATGGTGACTCATGCCTGTAATCCCAGCATTTCAGGAGGCTGAGGCAGGAGGATCACTTGAGGCCAGGAGTTCCAGACCAAGCCTGGGTAACAGAGTGAGACCCTGTCCAAAAAAAAAAAAAAAAAAAGGATTGCTTACTACAAACAACACACATCAGGGCTCATCCGTACATTGCTTATCTCTCTTGGCAGTGGTGCTGTTTATCTTCCAGAACATAACATTAATGACCATGTTGCAGAGTAGCAGTGTCATGCAGCAAGACAGCCGTTGGACCCTTGTAAACTGGTTCCAGGGATGCCGAGTTGCAACTGAAAGCCACAGATAATCCTGGGTGAACTTTTCGACAATCATGGAGGAAAACAGATGTCTGAAAAGAGAAATTAGAAGAGGAAATACATGAGATTTTATTCTGAAAGTGCACCAGTTTAAGATGTGATTTGCCCAGCAACAAGCAACATGACAGCTCCCCAGCCTCTGTTCAACACCTCTGTGAATAAGCTTTCCGATATCGTAATTCTTCTATTTAAATTCTTTTACCACCACACAAATGTGTCCATGTAAGATTCTTTTGTTATTTTAGGATAAAAGGTTGTTGAGGATAATTTATACAGTATGCGAGTTTAAAATTAAAAATGGTTGTTTTAGCTTTATAAGAGTTTTGATAAATCTTTTACTCTTCACAAGTTTACATTAAACTACTGCTCAAAATAGTTTGGTAAATTCATACTCTGAGCACTTTCTCTACTCCAAATATGGAGGCACTATAAATAATATCTAAAAAGAAAGAACCAAAAAGACTTTGCTGGGCTTAAACACAAAATAAACCTTTCTGAGGAAGAGAAGCAGAATGAGAGAACAAGGTGGTGAGAGTGAGGTAGAAGCCACAGGATTACCGAGCTCCTGATCTGGAAGAAGCCAGTACAAAAGTGGGAGCTTGACTTTTGTAGGGTAACTGAACTCAAAATGTTTCACTGGGTACAGGAAAGGGCGGGACAAAACCAACTTCACTGCTAGAAGCTAGGGTTGAGGCTGGAGCTCATGAAAGGATACGTCAGAACAAAACCACCTCTGTAGGGCAACACATTTATATTAAGGAGGTGAGGAAAAAAAGGACAGCTTCATGACCGGCAACTGAGTCGAGATCCAAGACTCATGACAAGATCTGCAATACTCCTAGTTTCATTAATTTCACTGAAAAATAGGAGCTCCAAAGTTCCATATAATAAGGCCCAGTTCTAGACTAGAGATGTGAAGGGGTGGAATGAAAACAGTAGCAAAACCACTCAGGGATGGTGTTTGTGGTGGAAGGGGTGGGAGGGATGGTATGTGTGTGTGTGGAGGTGCAGTGGTAGGGAGAGGAGTGGGAGGGAGAGGGAAAATAATCCAGCCCAAAAGAAATTAATGTAATGGGACCCAGGAGGCAGAGGTTGCAGTGAGCCGAGATCGCACCATTGCACTCTAGCCTGGGCTACAAAGAGAGACTCCATCTAAAAAAGAACAAAAAAAGTGGTGTATGTAAACACACACACACAATGGAGTATCATTTAGTTTAGTTTTTTGTTTGTTTTTGAGACAGGGTCTTGCTGGGTCACCAGGTTGGAGTGGAGTGCAGTGGTGAGATCTTAGCTCACTGCAACCTCCATCCCCCTGACTCAAGTGATCCTCCCACCTCAGCCTCCCAAGTAGCTGGGACCACAGATACACACCACCACATCTAATAGGGTTTAGCTGTATCCCCACCCAAATTTAATCTTGAATTGTAGTTTCCAAAATCCTCTCCTCTGTCATGGGGGGAACCAGGTGGAGATAACTGAATCATGGGGTTGGTTTCCCCCATCCTGTTCTTGTGATAGTGAGCGAGTTCTCACAAGACCTGATGGTTTTATAAGGTGCTCCCCACTTCACTGGGCACTCATTCTCCTTGCTGCTACCATGTGAAGAAGGATGTGTTTACTTCCCCTTCTGCCATGATTGTAAGTTTCCTGAGGCCTCCCAAGCCATGCTGAACTGTGAGTGAATTAAACATCTTTCCTTTACAAATTACCGAGTCTTAGGCATGTCTCTCCATAGCAGCATGAGAATGTACTAAATACAACACCTGGCTAATTTTTGTATTTTTTGTAGAGATGGGGTTTTGCCATGTTGCCCAGGCTGGTCCTGAACTCCTGAGCTCGAGTGATCCACCTGTCTCAACCTCCCAAAGTGCTGGGATTCCAGGTGTGAGCCACTGCACCTGGCCCTCACTTAGCTTTAAAAAGGAAGAATTTTTTTTTTTTTTTTTTTTTTTTTTTTTTTGAGACGGAGTTTCACTCTTGTCGCCTAGGCTGGAGTGCAATGGCGCGATCTTGGCTCACTGCAACCTTCACCTCCCAAGTTCAAGCAATTCTCCTGTGTCAGCCACCCAAGTAGCTGGGATTACAGGCACCCACAACCATGCCTGGCTAATTTTTGTATTTTTAGTAGAGATGGAGTTTCACCATGTTGGCCAAGCTGGTCTCGAACTCCTGACCTCTGGTGATCCACCTGCCCTGGCCTCCCAAAGTGCTAAGATGATGGGTGTGAGCCACTGCACCCAGCCCAAAAAGGAAGGAAATTCTTGCACATACTACAACAGGAATGAAACTTGAGGACATTATGATAAATGAAATAAGGTAGTCACAGAAAGACAAATACTGTATGGTTCTGCTTACATGAGGAATGTGAAGCAATGAAGTGTACAGAAATAGAATAGTTGCCAAGGGTTGGAAGGCGGAGGAAACAGGAAGTTGTTCACTGGGTGTAGAGTTTCAGTTTTGCAAGGTGAAAAAGTTCTGGAGCTCTGTTGCACAGCAATGTGAATACATACACTACTACTGAACTAAACACTTAAAAATGTTAAGATGGTAAATGTTATGGTTTTTTCCATAACTTTAAAAATTGTAAAAATAGTGTAAACATAAACATAAATAAATATATAGCTTGCAACATTTCTGCCTTAAAAAATAACTACATGCAGCAGTGATTATAAATCTATGTTATGGACACACAATACATGAAGATGTAATTTGTATGACAACAGTAGCACAAAGGAGCAGGAAGGGAACTGAGCTATAAGAGTGAAATTTTTGTATACTATTGAAATTAAGTTGATAGTAATCCAGCTAGGTTGTCATAAATTAGAATTTTAATTACATTCCCCAGGGGAGGCATAAAGAAAATAATTTAAAAAGATATAGTAAAAGATATGACAAAAGAACAGGGTAGACTGGAAAATATCCATTTAACACAGAGAAGGCAGTGATGTCCACTGGGAGATTCTATGCCAGTAGGTGTGGGTAACTGTTGAACCCCATTTGTGATGGAGATTAAAAAAAAAGGCAGTGATAAAGAAACAGAGGAACAAAAAAGATACGGTACAGACAGAAAACAAATAGCAACATGGCAGACACAAACCTCACCTTATTAGTAATTATATCAAACGTAAATAGGTTAAACTCACAAATTAAAAGATAGAGATTGGCAGAATGGACCAAAAAATGCCTAATCCAGCTATATTCTGTCAACAAGAGACATAATTTAGATATGAAGACACAAATGAACTGAAATTAAAAGGATGGGCAGGTAGTGGTAGCTCATGCTTGTAATCCCAGCACTTTGGGAGGCCAAGGTGGGAGGATCATTTGAGGGCAGGAGTTCGAGACCAGCCCGGCAAACATGACAAAACCCCATCTCTAATAAAAACACAAAAATTAGCCAGGCATGGTGGCAAGTGCCTGTAGTCCTAGCTACTCGGGAGGCTAAGGCAGGAGAATTGCTTGAACCCGGGAGGTTGCAGTGAGCCAAGATCACGCCACTGGACTAAAAAGATGGAAAAAGGTATTCCATGTAAACAGCAATCAAAAAAGGGCTGGAGTGGCTATACTAATAATATAAGACAAAATATACTTCAAGACAAGAATTATTACTAGAGGTAAAGGACATTTTATTAAAGGGTCAGTCTATTAAGAAGATAAATTCGCCTGTGCTCACTTGTTTTCTTGCAAGTCAAATGAAGTGTTACCAGCCAGCCATATAGCTGTCACAGTGTTTCTGCTTAGGAACTGCTCCACAGGCAGAAGACAATGTATTAAAATCTTCAACGTGTTAAGGGAAAAATAACAAAAAATTTCTATCCAGTTAAATAGCTAACTATGAGTCAAGAGTAAAGATGGACACACACTTCTCATTAGAACTATTAAAAGAGCTACTTCAACAAGAAAAAAGCCCAGAGTAACGATAAGAAATACAGAAAACTGGCTGGACGCGGTAGCTCACACCTGTAATCCCAGCACTTTGGGAGGCCGAGGTGAGCAGATCACCCTGAGGTCAGGAGTTCGAGACGAGCCTGGCCAACATGGTGAAACCCCATCTGTACTAAAAATACAAAAACTAGCCAGGCGTGGTGGAGGGTGCCTGTAATCCAGCTACTCAGGAGCCTGAGGCAGGAGAATCGCTTGAATCCAGGAGGCGGAGGTTGCAGTGAGATGAGATCACATCACTGCACTCCAGCCTGGGTGACACAGCGAGACTCCATCTCAAAAAAAAAAAAAAAAAAAGCCGGGCATGGTGGGTCATGCCTGTAATCTTAGCACTTTGGGAGGGTGAGGCGTGCAGACTGCCTGAGAGCAGGAGTTTGAGACTAGCCTGGGCAACAGAGTGAAACCCCATCTCGACTAAAATACAAAAAATTAGCCAGGCGTGGCAGCATATGCCTGTTATCCCAGCTACTTGGGAGGCTGAGAAAGGAGAATTGCTTGAACCTGGGAGGCGGAGGTTGTAGTAAGCCGAGACTGCGCCACTGCACTCCAGCCTGGGTGACAGAGCAAGACTCCCGTCTCAAAACAAAAAAAAAGCCACAAAAAGAATACAGAAAACTAAGCTGGGCACGGTGGCCCTCACCTGTAATCCCAGCACTTTGGGAGGCCAAGGTGGGCGGATCACCTGAGGTCAGGAGTTTAAGACCAGCCTGACCAACATGGAGAAACCCCGTCTCTACTAAAAATACAAAATTATCTGGGCGTGGTGGCGCATGTCTGTAATCCCAGCTGCTTAGGGGGCTGAGGCAGGAGAATCACTTGAACCTGGGAGGCAGAGGTTGTGGTGAGCTGAGAGAGCTGAGATAGGGCCATCGTACTCCAGGCTGGGCAACAAGAGCGAAACTCCGTCTCAAAAACCAACCAACCAACCAACCAACCAACCAACCAACCAACCAAACAAACAAACAAACAAAAAGCAAAGAATACAGAAAACTAAAATAAACAGAAAAATTACATTATTAATATATTTAACTGTGAATTATGAAAGGAAAGCCTTTTTTGTGCATCTAAAAACATAATGGTAAAACCAAACCACTAGAGAGTAATTCAAAACATGGGAATTGGGAGAGAGGTTACTCAAGAATGGTTAAAGCATTGCTAATTCTTTGTCATGTTCCGGCAGAAGAAACATTCTTAGAAAATTGATATAGAGAAAAAGCGTGTTAAAAATTAAAAGTAACCAATAAAAAGAATTAGAAGAGGAAAAAGAGGAACAGAAGCAGGAAGTGGAAAAAGAAGAGGAGAAAGAGGAAAAAAATACAATGTATAGTTTCTAAACCAGCAAAGATTAAAAAATACAAGAAGTGGCCAGGCATGGTGGCTCACACCTGTAATCCTAGCACTTTGGGAGACCAAGACATGCAGATTACTTGAGCCCAGGAATTTAAGACTAGCCTGGGCAACATGGTGAGACCCTGTTTCTACAAAAAATAGTTTTAAAATTAGCCAGGCGTGGTGGCACACACCTGTAGTCCCAGCTACTCAGGGAGCTCAGGTGGGAGGATCACCTGAGGCCAGCAAGGTTGAGACTGCAGTGAGCTGTGATCATGCCACAGCACTCCAGCTTGGGTGATAGAGCAAGACCGCATCTCAAAAAACAACCAACCAACCAACCAAGAGGCAGAGAACCTTAAAAAAACCACAAAACCTGTCAATTTGACAATGTGGAAAGTAGATAGAGAATGGATTATAACAAATAATGCAAAATAATATGGTAAAGTAAGTCCAAATGGATCGGTAATCATAATTAATGTAAACATAGTAAAGTCATGTATCAAAAGATAGACATTATTAGATCTGGTTTTTTAAATATCCAGTTATATGTTGCTTGCAAGACATAACTCTAAGCAAAACCATAAAAAAGGCTGAAAGTAAAAAGATAAGAACAAACAATAGAAATAATATCAGTATGTCAACTTTCTTTAGTTAATATAAAATGGAATTTAAGATACAAAGTGTCAACAGGATCAAAGGGAGATCTATATAATAAAACCCCCAGTGTCTCCAGAAGAAATAACATGCACTTAAATGCTCCTAATAAATATCCAATAGACATATAAAATATGTCTGTATGGTAAAAACTTATGTAACTGAAGGAGAATTAAACTCACAGTCATTCCTCTATTGGAAACACAGAGATTAAACAAATAAAAAATCACATTTCAACAAAAATGTTTGAATAAATATACCTATGTATGTTTTAAAAATACTAGAACTTTGGATGCAATGGTGTATGCCTGTAATCCTAGCTACTCAGGAAGCTGAGGTGGGAGGACTGATTGAGCCTAGGTGTTTGGGACCAGCTTGGGCAACATAGTGAGACCCTATCTCAAAAATCAAAACAAAACAAAGCAAACCTAGGACTGCATCGGGTCTAGGGAGGGGAAATAGTATTCACCACTCCTTAAGTTTTCATAAAGGAGAGACAATTTCTGCCAGTTTATTCCTATACAAAAGTAACACACAATTTAAAATGTGTATTTCTTGTTTGTTTTGGAGACAGGAACTCATTGTTTTTTTGTTTTTATTTTATTTTTTTCCCACTTCTTGCTTGCTGAGAGTCCCTGATTTTTGGTTTCAAGACTTATTTGTTTTGAGATGGAATCTTTGCTCCTTTGCACAGGCTGGAGTGCAGTGGCACGATCTCAGCTTATTGCAGCCTCGACCTCCCGGGTTCAAGTGATTTTCCTGCCTCAGTCTCCCCAGTAGCTGGGACTACAGGCATGCACCACTGTGCACGGCTAATTTTTGTATTTTTGGTGGATAAGGGGTTTCACCATGTTGGCCAGGCTGAGCTCAAACTTCTGACCTCAGGTGATCTGCCCACCTCAGCCTCGCAAAGTGTTGGGATTACTGGAGTGAGTCACCATACCCGGCCCTCCCCCTTGAATCTGATTTTCAAAGTGAGGACATAAAAGGCTGAAGCCCCTACTTAGTTCTGTTGAACTGCCCATTCTGGAGGGAGACAGCCACCCTATGAAAAAGGCCACTCTCCTGAGGCTGGAGCCACGCGTAGGTGCTTTGTTGACAGCCACAGATAAGCTCTCAGTTGACAGCCAGCGCCCCCTGCTGACCTTGTGAGCGAATAATTTTTGGAAATCTATCAGGAACTTACAGGTGAGTACAGACCCAGCCAGGATGAAAGAGCCGGAGGGAAAACTCCCCAGCCATGGCCTTACTGAATTTCTGACCCACAAAACCAGGAGAAAAGTAAAGTGGTTGTTTTAATCCACTCAGTTTTGGGAGCAATTTGTTACGCAGCAAGTGTTATTGGAGCAGATCTTAATAAAGAAATAGACATTTCTTGCTGTTCTGGACATCCTAACTACTCAATCACACAAGATCGGGATAGGAGTCCGGTCTCAGAAGAAACAGCTCCATGTTTTTGCCTTTAGGCATTTTAATGTAAGGACATGGTGTTTGGTTGGTTGGTTTTGTTGTTGTTTTGAGACAGGGTCTCTCTCTGTCGCTGAGGCTGGAGCGCAGTGGCTCTATCTTGGCTCACTGCAACTTCCGCTTCTCGGGTTCAAGCCACTCTTCTGACTCAGCCTCCCAAGAAGCTGGGACTACAGTCTCATGCTACCATGTCTGGCTAATTTTCATACTTTCGGTAGAGATGGGGTTTTGCTATGTTGGCCAGGCTGGTCTCAAACTCCTGGCCTCAAGTGATTTGCCCACCTTGGCCTCTCAAAAGTGCTGGGATTACAGGCGTGAGCCACCATGTCCGGCCAGGACATGACGTTTGGGCCTCTTGCAATCATCTTGTTCCCATGAGGAAAAAGCCGAGAGCCCTAATATTGAACCGGAAAGCTGAAGATAAGAAGGATGTCACATAGCAGAGGTATATTCTCCTAGGCATATTCTCATCTTTAGCATTCAGGAGACATAGAAAGATACATGGATACCTAGAAAGATACAGAAGTCGATACGCACATTATACTGTTCTCCTGGTCTGAATTCACCAGTACCACATTGCTTTAATTATTTTGGTTTACTAGCATCTTTGTATTTTTTGAGACGGAGTTTCACTCCATCACCCAGGCTGGAGTACAGTGGCAATCTCAGCTCACTGCAACCTCCACCTCCCAGGTTCAAGCACTTCTCCTGCCTCAGCCTCCTGAGTAGCTGGGATCACAGGCGTGCACTACCACACCTGGCTAATTGTTGTATTTTTAGTAGAGTCAGGGTTTTGCCATATTGGCTAGGCTGGTCTTGAACTCCTGACCTCAAGTGATCTGCCTGCCTAGGCCTCCCAAAGTGCAGGGATTGCAGGCGTGAGCCACGGTGCCCGGCCAGTTTACTAGTGTCTTTGAAAATCAGTTGAAGGCTACAGCCCTCTCATACTTTCCTTTATTTTTATATTTTGTTCTCATAAATAGAAGTAGTGGTATCCTTTTTATATTCTATTGATCTGAGTGATTGTTTTATTCCTTGATATCTTAGTAAATTATTTATAAATGATTCTCTAGGTTAACAGTTTCAGAAAATAAGGGCACTATTTATAATTTTTATACTGCAAATGTCTTTTTGTCTTCCTTCTGATTTTTAAGGTAATGCTTACACCATTTACAACCACAACAGTAAAGCTTATGTATGTTTGAAATAATATATTAATAAAATGTTAATTTGCATTAAAAACAATTCAACAGTGAACAATTCAATTAATAGTGAACATCAATGTTCACTGTTAATAGTAATTTTCCAACAGTACCTAAAGGAAAAGAGCTGTCTCTTTGAAACTGGGATGAAGACGCGGTCAAGCTCACAGTCTCCGAGGTCCACAGCCAGCCAGCAATTGCACAGGAAATGCCACTTCCTCTTCACTGCCATGTCACAGACAATTACCTGGCTGACATACCTGTAGTAAAATGAAGATAATCACGTTAGGCAGGTGGGCTCGAACCAGTTGTTTGTAGTAAGACGTAACCTCGGACCATTAGTAAACTGTCCAAGTAAATGAACTGTTTCATTGCAAGGCAAGAACTAAAGAAAGGAAAGTTGGACATGGTGGTGCGCGCCTGTAATCCCAGCACTTTGGGAGGCTGACGCAGGCGGATTGCTTGAGCTCAGGTGTTTGAGCACAGCTTGGGTGACATGACAAAATCCCATCTTTACAAAAATATATAAAAATTAGCTGGGCGTGGTGGTGTATGCCTGTAGTCCTAAGCTACCTGGGAGGCTGTGGTGGAAGGATTGTTTGAGCCCGGGAGGTCAAGGCTGCAGTGAACTGAAATTGCACCACAGCATTGTAGCTTGGGTGACAGACTTGAGACTCTGTCTCAAAAAATAAAAACAAAGAAATGAGAGTAGATCTTTCCCTTCCCAACTTCTAAGGGAGTTCACGTACTAGACACCAGACTGCAAACCTTTCTCACGTATGAATAGCTCAGTATGTATATATACTTTTTATAACCTTTCTCTGTCCCATATGTGACAGTGGCTTGCCACCTTTTCAAATATCCCATCTGCCTCTCTTTCATCATCGGGGTATAAATGGGGTGTAGTCTTTAACGTTTACATTAATGACTTTTCGCTCTCCTTAGCCTCATCTCCACTTCACAGAGCCACAGGCCCTGAGAGTTCATCCTTTTCCCAACCACAGTGTTTTATCACTAACTTCTCCACTGCCTTCAGCTGTTTACACACTTGTCCTCTGGGGCACCTGATTGTACAACCTATTTGATTTCACCTCACAACTAGTCAGCAAACCTCCTCCTTTACTGGAATGAGGCTATTTTCCCCAAGGGTCTGTGTTTCGTGTCATGAAACCACTTAAATTTCTCTTGTCAAAATCTTAATTTTAGTTGAAAGTTATTTTCTGTGTTGGGAATATAGACTCCTTTAAACCTAAAGTAATTCTGGGGACTGTCTCACTGAAGCAGTTTATAAAACAACAGGTGACTAAGTTGCATTTGATTCAACCAGGGAGTGCATTTTATACATATAAAGCTTTCACTTAAAAGCAAAGTATGGGCCAGGGGTGCTGACTCATGCCTGTAATCCCAGCACTTTGGGAGCTGAGACGGGTGGATTGCTCGTGCTCAGGAATTTGAGACTAGCCTGGGCAATGTGGTGAAACCCCATTTCTATTTAAAAAAAACACAAAAATTAGCCAGGGATGGTGGTGCATGCCTGTGGTCCCAGCTACTCAGGAGGCTAAGGTGGGAGGATCACTTGAGCCCGGGAGACAGAGGTTGCAGTGAGCTGTGATCATGCCACTGCACTCCAGCCTGGGTGACAGAGCCAGACCCTGTCTCGGAAAATAAGAAAATAAAAGCAAGGTATAATAAAAGCAGAATAAAACAAAATAAAGAAGAAAATACTTATTTTCTGGTTGGTGAGAAACTATTCCCAGGCTTTTTGTGTGTCCAGTGTAACTTTTACTCTTATATTCTTTCAAATAGAAGAAAAAGTAGAGAATCCAAAGTGAGTGTTAGGAAAGTCTAGTTGAGGCATTCACTATGATTAGCAGAAATATTATGGAAAAAATTGTCATTTGCTACAAAAAGAAAAAAAGGACTGGCAGTCTTTTTTATGGGAGGTGATTCTTTTGCTTTTCTGTGCTTTCCAAGTTTTCTGCATTAAAGCACATACACTGTTTGCAATTAATAACATAAAAACAGGCCAGGTGCGGTGGTTCACACCTGCAATCCCAGCACTTCGGGAGGCCAAAGTAGGAGGATTGCTAGAGCCCATGAGATTGAGACTGGCCTGGGCAACACAGGGAGACCCCATCTCTATAAAAAATAAATAAATAAATAAGAAAAATTAGCCGGGTGTGGTGACGTGTACCTGAGGTCCCAGCTCCTTGGGAGGCTGAGGTGGGAGGATCATTTGAACCCAGGAGGTCAAAGCTGTGGTGAGCCATAATCATGTTACTGCACTCCGGTCTGGGCAACAGGGTAGGACCTCAAACAACAATGAATAAAACAGAAATGAAAAGAAAATCAAATGGTGACTAGAGAACGCCTTCAAAAGAGCTTTAAGGGCAGGGCGCAATGACTCACACCCGTAATCCCAACACTCTGGGAGACTGAGGTGGGTGCACTGCTTGAGGCCAGGAGTTTGAGACCAGCCTGGCCAACACAGTGAAACCCTATCTCTACTAAAAACACAAAAATTAGCTGGGTGTAGTGGCGCATGCCTGTAGTCTCAAGTACTCGGGAGTCTGAGGCACGAGAATCACTTTAACTTGGGAGGCACAGTTGCAGCGAACTGAGATTGCACCACTGCACCCCAGCCTGGGTGACAGCACCAGACTCTGTCTCAAACAAAACAACAAAAAAAGAGCCGTAATACCTGATAGGAAGCTCTGGAGGTGACACATAATCCTGAGAATTTAATTGTAACGAATACTTATTGTTACAATATTAATTATAACTTAATTTTAACAAGTATTTATCCAGTTCCTCTATAATCTTGGCACTGTTCTAGCTGCTGAGAATAGAATAAGACAGTAGTATCTTTATCCTTGAGGAGCATGAAATCACTGTGAGCTAAAAAATAATAGAATTATAATCAAAGACTACATATAGAATTAGGATTGATATAAACCAGTGGTAAAAAAATGTGAGAAAAGTAGAAAATATTACATTGATGTAAATTTCTTTGGGTGCTTCCTCTAAAAGAGTTAAATTGTAAAATTATTTTGCTATGATTATAAAATAACATCCATCATTCAATTTTTTCAAAATACCTAAAAGTACGCTGAAGAACATTTAAAAGATTTATAATCCTGCTACCTGGAGATAACTATAATAATTTATTGGCCGGGTGTGGTGGCTCACGCCTGTAATCCCAGCACTTTGGGAGGCCAAGGCAGGCAGATCACGAGGTCAGAAGATCGAGACCATCCTGGCTAACACGGTGAAACCCCGTCTCTACTAAAAATACAAAAAATTAGCTGGGCATGGTGGCGGGCACCTGTAGTCCCAGCTACTTGGGAGGCTGAGGCAGGAGAATGGCATGAACCTGGGAGGTGGAGCTTGTAGTGAGCAGAGATCGCGCCACTGCACTCCAACTTGGGCAACAGAGCAAGACTTTGTCTCAAAAAAAATTAACTTATTATATATACTCTAGACCTTTTCCTATACACATACTTTTTTTATTATTTCATTTTTTTTGAGACGGAGTCTCGCTCTGTCCCCAGGCTAGAGTGCGGTGGCGCGATCTCGGCTCACTGTAACCTTCGCCTCCTGGGTTCAAGTCATCCTCCTGCCTCAGCCTTCTGAGTACTTGAGACTACAGACATGTGCCACCACACCCAGCTAATTTTTGTATTTTTAATAGAGACGGGGTTTCACCATGTTAGCCAGGATAGTCGTGATCTCCTGACCTTGCGATCCACCTGCCTCGGCCTCCCAAAGTGCTGTGATTACCGGCATGAGCCACTGCTCCCAGCCTATTTTATTTTTTTGAGACAGAGTCTCACTCTGTTGTACACACTGGAGTGTAGTAGCATGAATGTGTCACACTGCAGCCTCTACCACCAGGCTCAATGATTGTCCCACCTCAGCCTCCCGGGTATCTCAGACTAAAGGTGTGTGCCACCATGCCTAGCTATATATATTTCTGTATTTTTTGCATAAATGGGGTTTTGCCATGTTGCCCAGGCTGGTCTTGAACTCTCGGGCTCAAGCAATCTGCCCTCCTCAGCCTCCCAAAGTGCTGGGATTGCAGGCATGTGCCACCATGACTGGCCTATGTGTATGTGTACATATAAATATATATATATAAAAAAATATATACATATATAAATTAAAAAATATATATATATATATTTTTTTGAGACCGAGTCTCACCCTGTCACCCAGGCTGGAGTGCTGGAGAGCAATGGTGTGATCTTGGCTCACTGCAACCTCTGCCTCCCGGGTTCAGGCAATTCTCATGCCTCAGCCACCCGAGTAGCTGGGATTACAGGCACGTGCCACCACACCCAGCTAATTTTTTAAATCTTTAGTAGAGATGGGGTTTCACCATGTCGGCCAGGATGGTCTTGATCTCCTAACCTTGTGATTCACCTTCCTTGGCCTCCCAAAGTGTTGGGATTACAGGCGTGAGCCACCACAACCAGTCTATTTTATATTTTTGAGACAGTATCACTCTGTTGCCCAGGCTAGAGTGCAGTGCAGTAATCGCAAATGCATCACACTGCAGCCTCCACCACTGGGCTCAATGATTGTCCCACCTCAGCCTCCCGGGTATCTCAGACTACAGGCATGTACCACCATGGACTGTTGTGGGAAGTCAGGGACCCCAAACATAGGGACTGGCTGGAGCTGAGGCAGAAGAACATAAATTGTGAAGATTTCATGGATATTTATCAGTTCCCAAAATTAATACTTCTATAATTTTTTATACCTGTCTTTACTGCAATCTCTGAACATAAATTGTGAAGATTTCATGGACATTTATCACTTCCCCAATCAATATTCTAATTTCTTATGCCTGTCTTTAATCTCTTAATCGAATCATCTTCGTAAACTGAGGATGTATGTCACACCTCAGGACCCTGTGATGATTGTGTTAACTGTAAAATTGTAAAATGTGTGTGTTTGAACAATATGAAATCAGTGCACCCTGAAAAAGAACAGAATAACAGTGATTTTCAGGGAACAAGGAAAGATAACCATAAGGCCTGACTGCCTACGGGGTTGGACAGAATATAGCCATATTTTTCTTCTTGCAGAGAGCCTATAAACGGATGTGTAAGTAGGAGAAATATCATGGAATTCTTTTACCAGCAAGGAATATTAATAATTGAGACCTTGGGGAAGGAATGCATTCCTGGGGGTAGGTCTATAGATGACTGCTCTGGTAGTGTCTTATGCAATTGAGATAAGGACTGAAATACGCCCTGCCTCCTGCAGTACCCTCAGACTTACTAGGATGGGGAAATTCCAGCCTGGTAAATTCTAGTCAGACTGGTTGTCTGCTCTCAAACTGTTTCTTGTTAAGATGTTTATCAAGACAATGCATATACAACGGGACATAGGCCCTCATCAGTAATTCTAATTTTGCCTTGCCTTGTGACCTTTATTGCCCTTTGAAGCATGTGATCTTTGTGACTTACTCCCTGTTTGTACACCCCCTCCCCTTTAAAAATCCCTAATAAAAACCTGATGGTTCTGTGGCTTGGGGTCACCATCATGGTCCCACCAATATGTGATGACACCCCCAGAGGCCCAGCTGTAAAATTTCTCTCTTTGTACTCTTTCTCTTTATTTCTCAGACTGGCCAACACTTAGGGAAAATAGAAAGAACCTACATTGAAATATTGGGGGCTGGTTCCCCCAATAATGCCTGGTGCTATATATTTACACACACATATATATACACATATATGTACACACATATACACACATATATACATATACACACATACATATACATATATACACATATGTACATATATACACATATACATATACATGTATACACACACATATACACATATATATACATATATACATATATAGACATATATACATGTATATATATGTGTATATGTGTGTGTGTGTGTATATATATTTTTTGTAGAAATGGGGTTTTGCCATGTTGCCCAGGCTGGTCTTGAACTCTTGGGCTCAAGCCATCTGCCCTCCTCAGCCTCCCAAAGCGCTGGGATTACAGGCGTGTGCCACCATGCCTGGCCCGCATACTTTTTTTTTTTTTTGAGATGGAGTCTTGTCCTGTTGCCCAAGCTGGAGTGCTGGAGTGCAATGGTGTGGTCTTGGCTCACTGCAACCTTCACCTCCTGGGTTCAAGCAATTCTTGTGCCTCAGCCACCAAGTAGCAGGGATTACAGGCATGTGACACCACGCCTGGCTAATTTTTATCTTTAGTAGAGCTGGGGTTCCACTGTGTTGGCCAGGCTAGTCTTGAACTCCTGATCTCATGATCCGCCTGCCTCCATCTCCCAAAGTGCTGGGATTATAGGCATGTGTCATCGTGCCTGGCCACTTTTTTTTTTTTAAATCAACTTTATCACATATATAATTTATACCTGATAAAATGTACCCATTTAAAATGTACAGTTCAATACATTTTTTCCCTCTTTTGCAGCTGTGACGAACTTTAACCAATTTAATACCCATAATTTGGAATTCTCATTTGGATTTGACCAAGTAAGGTAGAGTTGGTCAAATCTGACAGGACAAAGACTGGAACAAACAACAACAACAAAACCCAAAACTATGATCACCGAGTGCTCTAATGGTCAGGAGAAATTAAGACCAGCTGGTTGTTAATCTTAACTTTAGCCAAGGCAAAATCCCAATTCAGCTACGTACCTAGGGATAGGTCTCATGCTGAATACTGCTCTCTACTACCCTAGAAGCAGGAAAAAACTCAAATTCACCTTCCCTGTTAGAAGTGAGCTCAGACTCTAGAAAGGAGTTACCTGCCTTCTATCGTCATGAAGGCAGGAAAACTTGCTTTCCTTGTTGGAAGCAAGCAGAACTCCAGAAAAAGGAGTTGTACAGCAAAATAAACTTTAGATCTCGACCAAATTTTGGGCGATCAGAGATTCTCTGGAGGGGGTGCTTCCAGGCCTCAGCAAATTGTCCTATTGGTTTGAGCCATAAAGGTAGCTCGAGCTGGCACCAAGCACCGATAGATCTGTCAAAGGTTAGGGCACCTCCAACTTAGAATCCCTTCGTAGTTACCAAAATGTGAACCCTGAATATCTGAGACAGGTCCCAGTCAATCTAGAAAGTTTACTTTGCCTAGGTTAAGGATGTGTACCTGTGACAGCCTCAGGAGGTCCTGATGACACGTGCCCCTAAAATGCACAGTTCAATGCATTTTTTTTTTGAGATGGAGTCTCACTCTGTCACACAGGCTGGAGTATAGTGGCATGATCTTGACTCACTGCAACCTCTGCCTCCCGGCTTCAAGTGATTCTCCTTCATCAGCCTCCCAAGTAGCTGGGACTACAGGCACGAGCCACCACGCCCGGCTAATTTTTGTATTTTTAGTAGAGACGGGGTTTCACCATGTTGTAGCCAGGATAGTTTCGATCTCCTGACCTTGTGATCCGCCCGCCCTGGCCTCCCAAAGTGCTGGGATTACAGGCATGAGCCACCGCGCCCGGCCCGTTCAATGCATTTTGACAAATGCTTATACACCAGCACCATCAAAATGTCACCCCCAAAAGCTCCCTATCCCTCCTTCCAGTCACCTCCGGCCCCTCACTCCTGGCCCTAGGAGAACAATGATCTGCTGTCCTCCATCTTTATAGAATAGTTAGCCTTTTACGGAATTTCACATGTGTGGAATCATACGCTATATATACATACGTATTTTTTTTCTTTTGAAACAGGGTCTCCCTCTGTTGCCCAGGCTGGAGTGTAGTGGTGCGATCTTGGCTCACTGCAACCTCCACCTCTTGGGCTCAAGTCATTCTCCCGCCTCAGCCCCCCAAGTAGCTGGGAGTATAGGCATGAACCACCACTCCCAGCTAATATTTGTATTTTTTTTGTAGAGATGGAATTTCACCATGTTGCCCAGGCTGGTCTCAAACTCCTGACCTCAAGTGATCTAACTACCTTGGCCTCCCAAAGTGCTGAGATGAGAGGCGTGAGCCACGGTGTCTGGCCTATACATTCTTTGTGTACAGCTTCTTTCACTAAGCATAATTTTAAAAAATTCATCCATGTAGTTATATGTAACAATAGTTTCCTTTTCGTTGAGTAGTATTGCATTGAATGAATATACTAACATTTGTTTATTCGTTAGATAGACATTTGTGATGTCTTCAGTTTTGGGCTATTAATAAAGCTGCTATGAACATATGTGTACAGGTCTTGCAGTGGACACATGTTTTTGTTGATCCTGGGTAAATACCTATACGTGCGATTTCTGGGTCACATGGTCAGTGTATGTTTAACTTCACAAGAAACTGGCAAGCTGTTCTCTGAAGTGGCCATACCATTTTACACTCTCACTAGCGGTGTGTGAGTTTTAGTTGTTCCCCATCCTTCCCTGAACTTGGTTTTGTGAGAATTTTTTTTTTTTGGAGACAGTCTTACTCTGTTGCCAGGCTGGAGTGCGGTGGCACCATCCAGGCTCACTGCAATCTCCGCCTCCCAGGTTCAAACAATTCTCCTGCCTCAGCCTCCTGAGTAGTTGGGATTACAGGCATTTGCCACCACACCCGGCTAATTTTTGTATTTTTAGTAGAGACAGGAGTTCACCATGTCGGTCAGGCTGGTCTCGAACTCCTGACCTCAAGTGATCTGCCCGCCTCGGCCTCCCAAAGTGCTGGGATTACAGGCGTGAGCTACTGCACCCGGTCTTTTGTGAGAATTTTTAATTTAAGCCATTCTGATGGGTGGCTAGTGCTCTATCATTTTCATTTACTGATGACTAATCACGTTGAACATCTTTTCAAGTGCTTACTATACATTATTCACCTTTTTAAATAAAACGGGAAGGATGGTTTACAAGCTGATTTGTGCATACTGGAACAGAACGGAAGCAGCAAGACAGTTATTAGGCTCTACTGACCCAGTGGCTGGTACATCTAGCCTGGGGGGAAAAATGTATTTTGGTAATAAATTTAGGCAGACCACATGCTCTCTGCAGGTGGGCAACATTTAGCAACAGATTGAGTGCCTGAGCCTCAAGACTCCACTTCATTTTTCTTTTTTCCTAACTCCAAGGAACCAGTAATCTTCGTTCTTAATTAATTGCATCATCTACTTTCTGTAGCACCTCTCCTAATTCTGGGTGCTGCTGAAGGAAGATGCTGAATCATTCGAACCTAACATATGTTAGGTTCAAGGACTTTATCATCGTCTAGTTATTTCTCTAACTCCTCAGGCACATCTAATACAGTAATTCTATCCTTTCTCTTTCCTTAAGATCTTGACTTTTTTTTTTTTCCTTCCCCCCAAGACAGGGTCTTGCTGTTGCCCAGGCTGGTGTGCAGTGGTGCAGATATACTCACTGCAGCTTCAACCTCCGAGGCTCAAGTGATCCTCCTACTTCAGCCTCCTGAGTAGCTGGGATTATAGATGCACACCACCATGCCTGGCAATTTTTTTTTTTTTTTTTTGTAGAGGCAGGGTCTTCCTATGTTGCTAAGGCTGTTCTCAAACTCCTGGCCTCAAGTGATCCTCCTGCCTTGGCCTCCCAAAATATTAGGATTACAGGTGTGAGCTGCTACGCCCTGTCCTTAAGCTCTTAAGTTTGACTCCAAGTTTGACTGTCAGTAGATAGTTGTTTACTAAAGTTAGTCTTTAAGGATATTTTTTCATATTTACAAATACTTTTAATTTGTGGCACTTTCAGGCATTATTTCATTGGTGTTATTTGCTGTTCACAATCATGACATTTAATGAAAATAAAATTAGAGAAAACAAAGCATCTGTTACTCTACCATAAAAAAATATCATATTGTTAATCTCTCACACTTCTTTCCAGGGCTTATTCTTTGTAGATAGCTTTAAAACTGAAATCTAATAGTCGTTTGTTACTATTTGGGGCTCAAAGCTTTACTGTGATTTATTGTGGTGATCTTCCTTCTTCTCTCTTGGATCCACAAAGCAGCAGCAACAGCCAACAGGATATAAGTACTCACCAGGAGGGACTGATGCCAGAATTGTCATGCCAGAGCCGAAGGCTGTGCAGGTCCCCTAGAGAGGACCGAGTGGTGAGAAGGAAGACATCCAGGCCCCCTCGTTCAAAGACTGTCTTCTGGGGGTCACAGAGGTGATGGGGCTCACTCCGTCCCTCTGATCCATAGAGGGTGACGACAACCTACCATGAGACAGGGAAAGATAAAATAGAGGGAATTTTAACACAATTCTTTGGGTTTATCCCTAAGGAGAGAGATGAAGACATAGAAAACTGTATTTAGACAAAGTCTTTCGGATCTTAGACAAGCATAGAGAATTCTTCATACACACAGTATTTTTTTTTTTTTTTTTCTGACACGAAGTCTTGCTCTGTCACCCAGGCTGGAATACAGTGGCGTGATCTTGGCTCACTGCAACCTCCGCCTCCTGAGTTGAAGCAATTCTTGTGCCTCAGCCTCCTGCGTAGCTGTGATTACAGGCATGGGCCATCACGCTCAGCTAATTTCTGTATTTTTAGAGAGAAGGGGTTTCACCTTGTTGGCCAGGCTGGTCTCAAACTCCTAACCTTAGGTGACCTCCCCATCTTGGCCTCCCAAAGTGTTGGGATTACAGGTGTGAGCCCCCATGCGCGGCCCACATGTACAGTTTAGAACTAGAAAATACCAATCTCTGATCGTGTTTAAAATGCTATTGGTTGCCAGGATATCACCAGCTCAGAGTGTGTCTCATGTGGCAGAAGACGCAAAGCAAGAACAAGTGAAGAACATTTATTTCATTAACCTTAGCTGTTGTAGCAGCCCTTCTTCGATATCCGGTGTAGACCTGAATAAGGTAGTGAAATTGAGCGCTGGGGTCATTATCAGCCAGGACAGTAACCTTCACCTGCAAGAAAAGCAGAACCAAGCAACTTACTAGGCCTCCACGTAGTATAGCTCCTGCCTCCTCCAACTGAGGAGCAGGAGGATGCACTCTGGCAGGTGTGGCAGCCCTACAGAAAGCAGGGCTGAGGTGTGGGCAGCAGACACACACATGAGCAGACCTAAGCCACTCAAGTGGGGATGAGGCCTGAACCTCCAGGGCCTGTATCTCTCAAGTGAAATAGTCATAGAATCACCCAATCAGGTTTTTTTTTTTTTGAGACGGAGTCTTGCTCTGTAGCCTGGGCTGGACTGCAGTGGCCGGATCTCAGCTCACTGCAAGCTCCGCCTCCCGGGTTCACACCATTCTCCTGCCTCAGCCTCCGGAGTAGCTGGGACTACAGGCGCCCGCCACCGCGCCCGGCTAGTTTTTTGTATTTTTAGTAGAGACGGGGTTTCACCGTGTTAGCCAGAATGGTCTCGATCTCCTGACCTCGTGATCCGCCCGTCTCGGCCTCCCTAAGTGCTGGGATTACAGGCTTGAGCCACCGCGCCCGGCCCCAATCAGGTCTTAAGCCTCTAAATCCTTGCACCTCTCTCCCACTTAGGTACCACATAACAGAGAATACCCGGCTAAATTTGCATTTCAGATAAACTATGAATAATTTGGGGCATGCTTACACTAAAGATGAACTATTTATTTAAAACGCAAATTTAACTAGGTAGCCTGTATTTTTGTTTACTAACGCAGAGAACCCTACACCCAGGGCAACAAGAAATGAACACTTAACATATTCTAGAATTTCCAAGTGCAAGAAAACATAGGAAGAACACACACATGGAAAGAAGAGGCTGTCAAAAGATTTTTGTTTTAAAAAACATACCATATAAGTTTCTTGTATATAGGTACATTTTTATTTTTATTTTTTGAGATGGAGTCTTGCTATGTTGCCCAGGCTGGAGTGCAATGTTGTATTCTTGGCTCACTGCAACCTCCACCTCCCAGGTTCAAGTGATCCTCCCACCTCAGCCTCCTGAGTGGCTGGGACTACAGACATGCGCCACCATGGCCGGTTAATTTTTGGATTTTTAGTAGAGATGGGGTTTCACCATGTTGACCAGGCTGGTCTTCAACTCTTGACTTCAAGTGATATACCCACCTCGGCCTCCCAAAGTGCTGGGATTACAGGCGTGAGCCACCTCACCCAGTCAGTTACATTAAATTATAATTTGATTTATATGTAATTTTTTTTTTTTTTTTTTTTTTGAGACAGTCTCACTCTGTCAGTCAGGCTGGAGTGCAGTGGCATGATCTTGGCTCACTGCAACCTCTGTCTCCCAGGCTCAAGCGATTCTCCTGCCTCAGCCTCCCAAGTAGCTGGGATTACAGGTTCGCGCCACCACACCTGGCTAATTTTTGTATTTTTAGTAGAGATGGGGTTTCACCATGTTGGCCAGGCTGGTCTCGAACTCCTGACCTCAGGTGATCCACCTGCCTCGGCCTCTGAAAGTGCTGGGATTACAGGCGTGAGCCACTGCACCTGGCCAATTTACATATAACTTTCATATCCAATGTATAAAGTAAGATAAACTTGCATTTGACTTTAGTTAAGCTCTCTAGGTCTTTTGTTTTCCTTTTTGGAGACTGGGTCTCTGTTGCCCAGGCTGGAGTAAAGTGGCACAATAGCTCACTGCAGCCTCAACAATCCTGGGCTCAAGTGATCTTCCCACCTCAGCTACCCAAGTAGCTAGAACTACAAGCATGCACCACTATGCCTAGCTCATTTTGTTTTTAATTTTTAATAGAGACAAGGTCTTGCTATGGTGCCCAGGCTTGCCTTCAACTCCTGAGTTCAAGTGATCCTCCTAACCTGGCCTCCCAAAATGTTGGAATTACAGGCATGAGCCACTGCACCTGGCTAGTATTTTCTTTTGGCTCATTCCTGTCCTAGAAGGAGTCCCACAAGGGTCCAATCTCGGAACCAAAGGAAACAAAAATAGAGAAAAGGTTCTTAGGTCTTCAGACAGTAGACATGAAGATAAATGTAAGAAAAGTTCCACTTGAATTTCTATGCCTGCCAGTACCAGGCTTTGACAAAGGTGTGTTTTTTTCCCCCATCTTATTTAATTACTCAAGACCATCATGGCAAATCTGTTGAACTCAAAGTCTCGTTACCTTCTGCATATCTGCTTGATCCTTTTTCCAAGCCCACACAACTGTGATCACATAGAATCCTAAAAGGCCAGCCAGCAGTGACACCCCAACAGGATTGTTGGTCACGCGAAGAAACAGTTCAACCGTGTCTTCAACATTCACGGTCCTGGGCACGACAAAGAAGTCGCTGGCAAAGAAGGTCAGGTGGTTACAGAGACACTGTGTCCTCAGAATTGTGCTCTGTGGCCCAACCTGGAATTAGAATCAAGACGTTGATTCTAGTTGGACAGAGTGCTAAGGAGGGGACAGACATAAAACAAACACCAGCAATTTAGAGATGGAAAGAGGTGCCTGGATCTCTCATTCACCGCTGGTGATGACGTAAATTAGTATAACCAATATGGAAAGCAATTTAGCAACATCTAGTACAGCTGAAGAAGCACAAACTCTTTGAATCCTGCAATTCCAGTTCTGAGTGTATATATGTTCTAGGGGAACTGTGCACATGTGTATAAAGATATGCAAAAAGGAATGTTTTGTCACCCTTGATAATTATCAAAAATAGGAAACAACTTATATATGTTCAATAACAGAACATACAAATGAACGGTACATAAGTAAGCAGAGGCAAACTGATGGAATTCTATACAGCAGTTAAAAATGAATGAATTAGCCAGGCGCGGAGGCTCACATCTGTAATTCCAGCACTTTGAGAGGCTGAGGCAGGTGGATCACCTGAGGCTAGGAGTTTGAGACCAGCCTGGACAACATGGTGAAACCCCATCTCTACTAAAAATATAAAAAATTAGCCAGGCGTGGTGATGGGCACCTATAGACCCAACTACTTGGGAGGCTGAGGCAGGAGAATTGCTTGAACCCGGGAGGCAGAGGTTGCAGTGAGCCGAGGCCACACCACTGCATTCCACCCTGGGTGACAGAACAAGACTGTCTCCAAAACAAATAAATAAAATTTAAAAAAAAGGATGAATTAGAGGTAGATGTATCAACATGGATAAATGCTGAGTGAATAAAACAAGAGATATGTACAGTATAATGCCACTTGCACAAAGCCTAAGAAGCATGCAAAACACTTATTTATCTATTCATTGTCAGTTTCCCTCTCTAGAATGTCAGTTCATGAGGATATTGTCTTGTTCATTGTTGTATCTCTAGTTCCTAGACTTGGGCATGGCACGTAGAAGACACTCAATAAATATTTGCTGAAAGAATGAATTCCCCCCTCAAATTCAGGCCAGTAGTTACCCTTTGGTGGAAGGGAAGGAAGGCGAGAGACTAGAGAGGGATACACAGAGGGCTTCAATTATTCCTGAGTGTTTTATTATTTAAGAAAATCTGAAGCAGAGAAAAATACTAACTTTGATAAAGCTGAATGTGCATTCAATGTTTTTTATTATTCCGTATGACTTTCCATATGTTAGAACATTTCTGCATATTTAAAAATATGTCAGTAGGTGATTACATGGAAGCTACCAATTCTGTGTTTGGTTTCGTGGATGAGAAGCCTCCAGTATTGTCATTATGACTACTTCTTTCCATGGCACAGGGTTAAGTCCTGGAGGCCCAAGCTAGTCCACCTTTGGAAGAACTCTTGTGCTGTACTTGGGGCAGGTCAATTTCTTTCATGGTGTCCAAGCACTTCAAAGAGCTTCAGGGAAGTGGGAAATATCCAATGCCTTCTGCAATCAACAGGTGTGTGCTGAGAGAGGAGAAAAGCTCTCAAGCTACTCTTCTCAAAGTATGATTTGCCTAACAAGCAGCACTGGGACAGCTGGGAGCTTGTTAGAAAGGCTTGACCAGAGCTACTGCTTCAGAATCTACATTTTAACAAGCTATTTATAGATTTGCTTGATAGCCATTGTCCAGCTATGACTGCCTGAGGCTATGAATGGTGCAGATACCTTCCTAAGAATCCTCTTTCTCTCAGGCCTGTAATTCCAGCACTCTAGGAGGCCAAGGCAGGCGGATCACCTGAGGTTGGGAGTCTGAGACCAGCCTGACTAACATGGAGAAACCCCATCTCTACTAATTGTCCCTGTTTGCAGATGACATGATTGTATATTTAGAAAACCCCATGGTCTCAGCCCAAAATCTCCTTAAGCTGATAAGCAACTTCAGCAAAGTCTCAGGATACAAAATCAATGTGCAAAAATCACAAGCATTCTTATACACCAGTAACAGACAAACAGAGAGCCAAATCATGAGTGAACTCCCATTCACAATAGTTTCAAAGACAATAAAATACCTAGGAATCCAACTTACAAGGGATGTAAAGGACCTCTTCAAGGAAAACTACAAACCACTGCTCAGTGAAATCAAAGAGGACACAAACAAATGGAAGAATATACTATGCTCATGGATAGGAAGAATCAATATTGTGAAAATGGCCATACTGCCCAAGGTAATTTATAGACTCAATGCCATCCCCATTAAGTTACCAATGACTTTCTTCACAGAACTGGAAAAAACTGCTTTAAAGTTCATATGGAACCAAAAAAGAGCCCGCATTGCCAAGACAATCCTAAGCCAAAAGAACAAAGCTGGAGGCATCATGCTACCTGACTTCAAACTATACTACAAGGCTACAGTAACAAAAACAGCATAGTACTGGTACCAAAACAGAGATATAGACCAATGGAACAGAACAGAACCCTCAGAAATAATACCACACATCTACAGCCATCTGATCTTTGACAAACCTGACAAAAACAAGAAATGGGAAAAGGATTCCCTATTTAACAAATGGTGCTGGGAAAAGTGACTAGCCATAAGTAGAAAGCTGAAACTGGATCCTTTCCTTACTCCTTATAGGAAAATTAATTCAAGATGGATTAGAGACTTAAATGTTAGACCTAAAACCATAAAAACCCTAGAAGAAAACCTAGGTAATACCATTCAGGACATAGGCACGGGCAAGGACTTCATGTCTAAAACACCAAAAGCAATGGCAACAAAAGCCAAAATTGACAAATGGGATCTAATTAAACTAAAGAGTTTCTGCACAGCAAAAGAAACTACCATCAGAGTGAACAGGCAACCTACAGAATGGGAGAAAATTTTTGCCATCTACTTATCTGACAAAGAGCTAATATCCAGAACCTACAAAGAACTCAAATTTACAAGGAAAAAACAAACAACCCCATCAAGAAGTGGGCAAAGGATATGAACAGACATTTCTCAAAAGAAGACATTTATACAGCCAACAGACACATGAAAAAATGCTCATCACTGGCCATCAGAGAAATGCAAATCAAAACCACAATGAGATACCATCTCACACCAGTTAGAATGGCAATCATTAAAAAATCAGGAAACAACAGGTGCTGGAGAGGATGTGGAGAAATAGGAACACTTTTACAATGTTGGTGGGACTGTAAACTAGTTCAACCATTGTGGAAAACAGTGTGGCGATTCCTCAAAGATCTAGAACTAGAAATACCATGTGACCCAGCTATCCCATTACTGGGTATATACCCAAAGGATTATAAATCATGCTGCTATAAAGACACATGCACATGTATGTTTATTGCAGCACTATTCACAATAGCAAAGACTTGGAATCAACCCAAATGTCCATCAGTGACAGACTGGATTAAGAAAATGTGGCACATATACACCATGGAATACTACGCAGCCATAAAAAAGGATGAGTTCCTGTCTTTTGTAGGGACATGGATGCAGCTGGAAACCATCATTCTCAGCAAACTATCACAAGAACAGAAAACCAAACACTGCATGTTCTCACTCATAGGTGGGAACTGAACAATGAGATCACTTGGACACAGGAAGGGGAACATCATACACCGGGGCCTATTGTGGGGAGGGGGGAGTGGGGAGGGATAGCATTAGGAGATATAACTAATGTAAATGACGAGTTAATGGGTGCAGCACACCAACATGGCACAAGTATACATATGTAACAAACCTGCACGTTGTGCACATGTACCCTAGGACTTAAAGTATAATTAAAAAAATACAATAATTAGCTGGGCATGGTGGTGCATGCCTGTAATCCCAGCTACTGGGGAGGCTGAGGCAGGAGAATTGCTTGAGCCCAGCGGGGTGGATGTTGTGGTGAGCCAAGATTGTGCCATCGCACTCCAGCCTGGGCAACAAGAGCTAAACTCCATCTAAAAATAATAATAATCATCATCATCATCCCCTTTCTGGCCTCCCAAAGTGCAGGTGGGAGGATTGCTTGAGCCCAGAAGTTCAAGAACAGCATGGGCAACATGGCAAGACCCTGTCTGTCCAAAAATCTAAAACATTAGCCAGGCGTAGTGGCAAATGCCTGTGGTCCCCACTACTTGAGGGGCTGAGGCAGGAGGATCTTTTGACCCCAGGAGGTTGAGGCTGCAGTAAGCCGTGATCACGTCACTGCACTCCAGCCTGAGGGACAGAATGAGATCCCATCTCAAAAAAAAAAAAAAAACAACCAATTCTCTTTCCTTCTCTTCCCAGTCTAGATGGTACTTTCTCAGCTCTTTCTAGAACAACTTCATGATCTGAAAGACCTTATACCACATTCTTTTAGCAACCGAGCCAGGACTTTCATCAGGCAGGATCTCACAGAATCATGAGTGTACAAACGTAATAGTGCTGGTTTAAAGCAGCTGGACACCAGGAACAAGGTGATCATTACAAAAATGACAACCTGTCCTCACCAGGCCTAGAATGTACAAGAATCTGAGAACGTATTTCTTGAGCTACGAAGGTTCTCTTTTGTTTAGCAAGAGGTTTCATTTTACCCATCCACAACATATTTAATACTTACAGAATTTTATGGCTTCCACATGTTTTATTTTATCCAAAATTGTCAGATCCACCCTGGACTGTGTTTGAGAAAGAAATTACAAAGATAAAGCACAAAGCTGCTCCTGCTTGGAAGAGCCACACTCACCCTGCCCACTGCACATAACCCTCCTCCTCCTTTGGCCAAGGCAGAGTTATTTGAAACCTCCTATTTTTCTTTCTGGGCTGCCCCAAATGAGATGCATTGGGTTTAACAGCGGCGACGGCAGGAGAGAGACCCAAGAAGCGGCTCAGTTTCTTACTTGGCATCCATTGCTGCTCCATGTCTGGTTGTGGCTCTCCCAGTAGTAACACTGAGTGACGGCGGTGATGACCGAGACCAAGCTGGGCGTCTGCTGAGCACCCTTCTGGCTCTCACTCAGCACAGCTCTTATACAGTAGGTGCCAATCCCGTACTGTAGATGCTCAGGAGTCAGCACCCACGTGTACTCCTCATCTTAGAACAAAGAAGAGTGCTTACTTGTATATCAAACAGAACAAAACCACCATTAGAACCTCTCTTCTAAAGCATCTATTAATATTTTGCAAATGAGATCATGATAAACCTAGAGTCACAAATGATTGGAAAGAAAATGACCAGTGATACAATCCCGGGCTCTGGATTACTGCCATTCCAGGAAAGAACTATTTTCTTTTGGCTGGGTGTGGTGGCTCATGCCTATAATCCCAGCACTTTGGGAAGCCAAGGCAGGCAGATCACTTGAGGTCAGAAGTTCGAGACCAGCCTGGTGAACGTGGTGAAACCCCATCTCTACTAAAAATACAAAAATTGGTGTGGTGTGGTGATGTGAGCCTGTAATCCCAGCTATTCAGGAGGCTGAGGCAGGAAAATTGCTTGAACCTGGGAGGTGGGAGTTGCAGTGAGCTGAAATCACAGCACTATACTCTAGCCTGGACAACAGAGTGAGACTTTGTCTCAAAAAAAAGAATTATATTATTTTGGCATATGAACATTTAGGCCTAATGACTTAGAATACATTATGAGGTTTAGAAAAATGAAATGATCACACACCTAAGTTAGCAGATAGAAGACTAAGGTAACGAATGAAACCCCACGGTGAAGCAAAGATAGGAACAGGGTGGCTTCAGGAACAAAGCCCAGGACTGCACGCCAGGGACCTGAGGTCGGGCCTGGCTCTGTCACAAGCTGGCTGGTAGGGCTAAGGCGAGTCACCCAGTCTCTCTGGGCCTCAAGCTTTCTCATCTTTCAAACAGTCCTGTCTGTCAAACAAAGGCTCTCGAAGGTTCCTTCCAGCTCTCAATGACATCATTGCCAAGATCAGCAAGAGAAACTGAGTGCATGGCCAGGCACAGTGGCTCATGCCTATAATCCAAGCACTTTGGGAGGTTAAGGCAGGAGGATTATTTGAGCCCAGGAGTTCGAGACCTAGCTTGACCAACAAGGCAAAACCCTGTCTCTACCAAAAATACAAAAAATTAGCCAGGCATGGTGGTGCACGTGCCTGCAGTCCCAGCTGCTTGGGAGGCTGAGGGATGGGAATCACTTGAACCCAGGAGGCGGAGGCTGCAGTGAGCCGGCAATGCGCCACTGCACTCCAGCCCGGGCGACGGAGTGAGACTCTGTCTCAAAACAAACAAAAACAAAACTGAGTACCCCTCTGGAATTGGGAAAGGGCCCGTTGGTAATTCACGCAAACTCTGTAGTGGGCAGCCCGGTAGTGAGCATGGCTGCCTCAGGGACTTTGCCTAAAAGCAAGAACTTAAAAGTGATTGTTCCTGCGTGAGCAGGCCCCATGCGAGAGCCAGAGAAAGTTCTCTCAATATGGAAGGTGGTCATGACGGGAGACTGTCGCATGCTTTCTCCATTCAGACTTTTCTCAACGTAAAAACAAATACAGAAGTGTAGCTCTTAAGACTTTTCGGTAAAATGTTTAAAGTCGATACCCACAGAACATGTTTTTGATCCAGTGTATCTGGGCACTATTTCTATCTATCGGGAATTTTTAGTTTTTAGAGACAGTGCCTTGCTCTGTCACCCAGGCTGGAGTGCAGTCGTATTGTCAAAACTCACTGCAGGTTTCAATTCCTTGGCTCAAGCGATCCTCTTGCCTCAACCTCCCAAGTAGCTAGGACTACAGATGCACGCCACCATTGCCCGGCTAAATTTTTTTTTTTTTTTTGATAGAGACAGAGTCTCGCTATGTTGCCCAGGCTGGTCTCAAACTCCTGGGCTTAAGAGATCCTCCTGCCGTGGCCTCTCAAAGTGGTGGCATTACAGGGGTGAGCCACTACACCAGGCTAGACATTTTTAACTTTAATGTTATGTCTCATAAATTCTTAACTTTTCTAAACTACAATACAGTCATTCTGGTCTTATACAAAGACTTATAGAGATATCATCAGGACTATCTTCCTCAAATCTTAGATTAGAAATAAAGTTGAAATACATACAACATATTTCATATATAGTCATCTGTAATATATAAATGTGAAGTACATGTAACCCATGGTGCTGTGAACACTACTTCTGCTGTGGGTCTCAATATTTTATTATGAAAATCTTCAACAATACAGAGAGAATTTTACAGGGAATAACCATATAACCATTAACTAGATTCTACAATTAATGCTACTAAATCTGCTTCTTCACGTACATATCCTTATCCATCCCCTAATCAATCTTTTTAAAAATGCATTTCATTGTCACATGTGTCTATACATGTGGCAAAACCACACAGAACGCAATACACACACATACAGAAATGTGTCTGTAAACCTGGTGAAATCGGAATAAAATCAGTGATTGTATTAATGTTATTTTCTGGTTGTGATATACTACAGTTATGCAAGATGCTGCCATTCAGAGAAACTGGATGAGAGGTATACAAGCTGTCTCTGTTCTTTTTTTTTTCTTTTTTTTGAGGCAGAGTCTCTGTCACCCAAACTGGAGTGCAGTGGCACAATCTCAGCTCACTGCAACCTCCGCCTCCCGGGTTCAAGCGATTCTTGTGCCTCAGCCTCCCGAGTAGCTGGGATTACAGGTGCCCACCACCATGACCAGCTAATTTTTGTATTTTTAGTAGAGATGAGGTTTTACCATGTTGGTCAGCCTAGTCTCAAACTCCTGACCTCAGGTGATCCACCCACCTCAGCCTCCCAAAGTGCTAGGATTATAGTGTGATTACAGGCAGGAGTCACTGAGTGCCCAGGCTGTCTCTCTATTTTTTAGAGACCAAGTCTTGCTCTGCAGCCCAGGCTGGAGTGCAATGGTGTGATCTCTGCTCACTGCAACCTCCACCTCTCAGGTTTAAGCAACTCTGCGTCTGCCTCCCAACTAGCTGGGATTAAAGGTGCCCGCGACCATACCCACCCAGCTAATTTTTTGTATTTTTAGTAGAAACAGTTTCACCATGTTGGCCAGGATGGTCTCAAACTCCTGACCTCAGGTGATCCACTCGCCTTGGCCTCCCAAACTGCTGGGATTACAGGTGTGAGCCACTGCGCTTGGCCTGTCTCTGTTATTTCTTATAACTGCATGTGAATCTACAATTATCTGAAAATAAAAATTTTTAAAAAAAAGAAAAAAATGTGGCCAGGTACAGTAACTCATGCCTGTAATCCCAGCACATTGGGAGGCTGAGACAAAGAATATTTGAGGCCAGGAGTTCAAGACCAGCCTGGGCAATATGGCAAGACCCTTTCTCTACAAATTTTTTTTTTTTTTTTTTTTTGAGACAGAGTCTCGCTCTTTCACCCAGGCTGGAGCACAGTGGCGCGATCTCAGCTCACTGCAAGCTACGCCTCCCGGGTTCATGCCATTCTCCTGCCTCAGCCTCCCAAGTAGCTAGGACTACAGGCGCCTGCCACCATGCCTGGCTAATTTTTTTTGCATTTTTAGTAAAGACAGGATTTCACCGTGTTAGCCAGGATAGGAGGGTCTTGATCTCCTGACCTCGTGATCTAACTGCCTCAGTCTCCCAAAGTGCTGGGATTACAGGCGTGAGCCACTGCGCCCAGCCTACAAAATTAAAAGAAAAAAGTTAGCCAGACGTGGTGGTGTGCACTTGTAGTCCCAGCTACTCAAGAGGCTAAGGCAGGAGGATCCCTCGAGCTTGACATTTTGAGGCTGCAGTGAACCATGATGGTGCCACTGCACTCCATCCTAGGCAAAACAAAATCAAAGCAAGTTTCTGACAGCTGATTGGGTTTTACCTTTTTGCCACACCTTATCCTTCGGAAGGGTGATGTTTAGGTGGAAGTGAGTGCAGTTAGGCTGATACTGGAACCCCAGGTACAGCGTCATTAAAAGGGGACTGTCAGGATCTATGCTCACTATCAGGGATTTCTCCAAGGAGGTGACGTTCACTGTGATTGTAAGCTGATCTGTGCTCATGTTGAAGCTGGTGGGATGGGTTTCCATGCTAACGTTTCTCCAGAGCATGATCTAGAATAAGAGACAGTTAATCATTATAATGGTCCATCCACTGATGCCTTTCAAAATACTTTATATTGATAAGGTAAGGAAACTTCCTAGGTCTTCCTCCTTTTTTCTGAGATGGGGTCTTGCTATGTTGGCCAGGTTGGTCTTGAACTCCTGGTCTCAAGCAATCTTCCGCTTCAGTCTCCCAAAATGCTAGGATTATAGACATGAGCCACTGTGCCCAGCCAGGTCTTCTTCATTGGATATTAGTAGCTAATACTGCTGGGGTTAAGGGTAAGTACATAGTCCAAGACCTAAAACACTTATTCTTATTATTTTTGAGACTAAGTCTTACTCTGTCACCCCGGCTGGAGTGCAGTGGCACAATCTCAGCTCACTGCAAACTTCACCTCCTGGATTCAAGCTATTATGCCTCAGGCTCCAGAGTAGCTGGGATAACCGCCGCCCACCACCATACTGGGTTAATTTTTGTATTTTTAGTAGAGATGGGGTTTCATCATGTTGACCAGGCTGGTCTCAAACTCCTTACCTCAAGTGATCTGCCTGCCTCCCAAAGTGCTGGGATTACAGGCATAAGTCAATGCACTCAGCCCTCTAAAACACTTTTTCTAAGGGTAAGGTGTACCTCTTTGTAAAAGTTCCTAATATGTTAATAACAAAACAATGGCACAGTCATCGGTCTAACATGATTCCCTTTAAGTTGTTGCATCCTTCGATCCTGTTCCAGAATATCCCATTCTCTTCTATTTTATTCCCTAAGAATCAGTTCCTACCTCAATGTCCTCCACTAAATCATGGACTTGGAGCAATTTGCGATTAGCGCTTAGTAACACACTTCCAATGCTTCCAACAACGTTTCTGTGGTCCAAATCCTTGAAGGGATTGAAAGCTAGTCCTGTTACCTAGAGACAAGGAAAAGTCCAGTTTTATCCATTGCTGAAATATTTTTAAATGACTCCAATAGAAAGATATATCATATATATATGTATATACATGTGTGTGTGCATACACACACACACACATATATATATATTTTTTTTGAGAAACTCATGCTCTGTCAACCAGGTTGGAGTGCAATGGCGTGACCTTAGCTCACTGTAACCTCCACCTCCCAGGTTCAAGCAATTCTCCTGCCTCAGCCTTCCAAGTAGCTGGGATTACAGGTGCATACCACCATGCCTGGCTAATTTTTGTATTTTTAGAAGAGACAGGGTTTCGCTATGTTGGCCAGGCTGGCCTCGAACTCCTGACCTCAGGTGATCCACCCGCGTTGGCCTCCCAAAGTGTTGAGATTACAGGCTTGAGCCACCATGCCCAGCTGGATATCATATATTAAAGTAAACATTGGGATGTGCCCCCTACTAATACCACAAATGAAATAACATTCCCCATTATAGCCTCTATGAGCAATAGTAAATTAAAGATGAATTATACTTGGGACCCTCAGAATTATTTTTAATCTTTATATCTAGAGGATTCTATTTTACTAGGAAGTAACTATTCTGCTCTTCAGGATAAGGCAACAATGCTACTTTTATTTGTCAGGTAACTGCTGAAAGAAATACAATATACTGATATGACTGGGTTGGTATACTGAGTCAACAATTATTTCAATAGTCCCAGCTTTTTGTAAATAGTGCAGAGGCCAGGCATGGTGGCTCACACCTGTAATCCCAGCACTATGGGAGGCTTAGGCAGGCGAATCACCTGAGGTCCATAGTTCGAGATCAGTCTGGCCAACGTGGCGAAACCCCATCTCTATACAAAAATTAGCCAGGCGTGGTGGCGGGCGCCTGTAATCCCAGCTACTTGGGAGGCTGAGGGAGGGGAATTGCTTGAACCCAGGAGGTAGAGGTTACAGTGAGCTGAGATCACGCTACTGCACTCCAGCCTGGGTGACAGATTGAGACTCCATCTCGAAAACAACAACAACACAGCAACGACAACAAAAAAAACAAACTACAGAGTTGAGATTAATCCAAATCACGGAACAGAAATTTAGTTAAATCCAGAAATCTGCTTAATGCTCCCAGCTTCTACAGTGGATCACTTTTAAGAGGCCTCTATCCCTGCCAGTGTAAAATAAAAACGAATGCCACATCAACTCTCTCATCTGATCTGGTCTGTTCAGCTTACATTTCATGGTACATTACTTTCACCCAAATGCCTCCATGGCCATCAGATCCCACTTTCATTCTGACCACGATCAATTTCACACTCACTTGGACATTAACTCCTGGGTGTTGATTCAAGAGCTCCTTCAAAGCCAAAGCCGACGGAAAGCCCAGTCTCACAGGGGCTGGGTGACCCAGAGTGTAAGAGCTCAGTGGTAAGGTGGATGTGTTTTGTCTAATGAGAAAAGTTAAAATGGAAGTCAATTTTTGTATGTCCTCTGAAAGTGAAAAACACAGTGAAACTTTCCCTGTTCCTGCCTCTCATTAACCTGCTCAGCAGCAGAGTAGCAACAGAGGAGGTCAAAGTCACTGAAGACTCGGGGGACTGGTCCTGCTCCAGAAATGCTTCCCCGATATTCCCAAGCTCCGCCAAGGACATTTCCAGGATGTCTTCTACCTGCATGGAGAGGAAGACAGCGTGTGACCTGTAAAACCTCAGTGTCTTATGTTAGTAAACTGTTTTGGAGAAGATTGGAAAGGGAATTTTCAGTGACGTAATGAAGGGTGGTATTCCTTAGAGAGGGCCTTGGACTCTCACAGAAACTACTTGCAACCTGGCTAAAGACTTACTGTCCTTTGAACCAGACTAAGAGGGCCTGCCAAGGAAATATGCCTTTGCCCCATCATATAATTGCTCCAGACCTGCTCATGCTAGAGTTTTTAAATGACAGCTTTATTGAGATAACTTTCACACATACACTTCATCCACTCAGAGTATGTAATTTAATGTTTTTTAGTATATTCACAGGGTTGTGCAACCATCGCCACAATCTAATTTTAGGATTCATCCTCCCTAAAACAAATACTCCTGACCTCAGGTGATCCACCTCCCTGGTGGCCGGGTGTGGGGGCTCACACCTGTAATCCCAGCACTTTGGGAGGCTGAGGCAGGTGGATCATTTGAGGTCAAAAGTTTGAGACCTACCTGGCCGACATTGTGAAACCTTGTCTCTAGTAGAAGTACAAAAAATTAGACATGCGTGGTGGCGTGCGCCTGTAGTCTCAGCTACTCGCGAGGCTGAGGTGGGAGAATAGCTTGAACCTGGGAGGCAGAGGTTGCAGTGAGCCCAGATCACGCCACAGCACTCCAGCCTGGGCAAGAGTGAGACTCTGTCTCAAAATAAAATAAACCTGATACCCACTAGCAATCACTCTCCATTTCCCTATCCCTTGTCCCTCTAGCTCTAGGCAACCACGAGTCTACTTTCTGTGTCTATAGACTTACCTCTTTGGGACATTTCATATAAATGAATCACAACATACAGTCTTTTGTGACAGCTTCTTTCACCTGGCATAATGTTTTCAAAGCTCATGTGGGATCATGTACCAGGACTTCATCCCTTTCTGTTGCTGAATAATATTCCATTGTATGAACAGCCCAGATTCTACTTAGCCATCTGTCAGACCGTAGATGTGTGGGTTATCTCCACTTTTTGGCTATTTAGCTACTAAACCATGCTGCTACAAACATGAGCGTACGAGTTTTTGTATGGACATATGTTTTCAACTCTCTTGGGTAGACGCTAGGAGTAGAATTGCTAGGTCACATGGTAATTCTATTTTTTACATTTTAAGCAACTGCCAAATTGATTTCCAAAGTGGCTGCATCATTTTACAATTGAACAATGAATAGGGTTGCAAGTTCTCTGCATCCTTGCCAATACTTGTTATTTTCTGTCTTTTTGGCTGTGAAGCGGTATCTCATTTTGGTTTTGACTTGCATTTCCCTAATGACCAATGAAGTTGAGCATCTTTTCATGTGAATAGCAAACATAACCTATGAGTATTTGCCTTATGCCAACACTTTCCTAAATTCCTTTTTTTTTTTTTTTTTTTTTGATGGAGTCTCACTCTGTTGCCAGGCTGGAGTGCAGCAGCACGATTTCGGTTCACTGCAAGCTCTGCCTCCCGGGTTCAAGTGATTCTCCTGCCTCAGCCTCCTGAATAGCTGGGATTACAGGCACGTGCCACCACGCCTGGCTATGTTTTGTATTTTTAGTAGAGATGCAGTTTCGCCATGTTGGCCAGGCTGGTCTTGAACTCCTGACCTTAGGTGATCTGCCTGCCTTGGCCTCCCAAAGTGTTGGGATTACAGGCATTAGCCACCGGGTTCAGCCCCTAAGTCCTTTTCACTTGATTACAGCACTAGGGAGTATTGGCTCACTGGTAGGTGGGGAGGGAGACCCCAGAGAACGCTTGGCAGAGTGGTTTTTCTGCAGCACATACTTCAGCAAGATTCTCTTTAAAGGTCTGGGGAGAGGCTGTGATACCTGGACCCGTCAAGATTAAAATGCTTCTAAGCAGATCTGGCCACCTGCAGATCTGGCACCTACCTGCTCAGTATCACGCTTGGATTCCAGCCAACTTCCTTCTCCAGCTTTGGTGACATCGTTGAAGGAATGAAAGGGGCAGACAGTTGCAGGAACTTTGAAGTCCAGACCGCTGTTGTTCAGAAATGGGATCCTGAGTAACTCCTCACTCAGGTAAATAAGGGAATTGATGAGATTAACCTGGGAGTATTAGAAAGCAAACATGCATCCTTGAATTATGATTTTTTCTTTTTTCTTTTTATTTTTGAAGACCGAGTTTCACTCCTGTTGCCCAGGCTAGAATGCAATCGGCTCACAGCAACCTCCGCCTCCCGGGTTCAAGCAATTCTTCTGCCTCAGCCTCCTGAGCAGCTGGGACTACAGGCATGAGCCACCATGCCTGGCTAATTTTGTATTTTTAGCAGAGACAGGGTTTCTCCATGTTGGTCAAGCTGGTCTCTCGAACTCCCGACCTCAGGTGATCTTCCCATCTTGGCCTCCCAAAGTGCTGGGATTACAGGTGTGGGCCACCATGCTCAGCCTATGATTGCTTTTTAAAATGGTAAGAGATGCGGTCTTGCTCTGTTGTCCAGGCTGGAGTGCAGTGGTACAATCATGGCTCACTGCAGCCTTGAACTCCTGGGCTCAAGCAATCTTCCTTCCTCAGCCTCCCCAGTAGCTAGGACAGAGGTGTGCACCACGACGCCTAATTTTTAAAATTGTTTTGTAGAGGAGGGGGCTCACTATGTTGCTCAGTCTGGTCTCAAACACCTGGCCCCAAGAGACCCTCCTGTCTTAGCCTCCCAACGTATTTGGATTACAGGCATGAGCCACACACCTAGCACATGATTGCTTAAAATTTGCATACTTCTTATTAGCAGCTTAATATTCTTTATACATTTCAAATGCATTTTATTAAAAAAGTTACAATTTGACGGGGAAGAATATATTATTTCATATAACCTATAAGGGAGGATTCATATTTCATGTTATTTTGACGAACTGATAATTCTTTTTGAGTGGTAAGTAGACCAAATATCCAATTAACACCACCAGACTAAAAAAAGGAATGAAGAAAAGACCAATGCTGAGTTTTTTGTCTTTTTAACTTGAGACAGAGTGTGGCTCTGTCACCCAGGCTGGAGTGCAGTGGTAGAGTCTTGGCTCGCTGCAATCTCCACCTTCTGGGCTCAAACCATCCTCCCATCTCACCTCTCAAGTAGCTGCAACTACAGGCGTGCACCACCACACCCGGTTAAGTTTTGTATTTTTAGTAGAGACGGGGTTTCACCATGTTGCCCAGGCTGGTTTTGAACTCTTGGGCTCAAGCTATCCGCCTGCTTCAGCCTCCCAAGGTGCTGGGATTACAGGCAGGAGCCACCATGTCCCACTGAATGCCCAGACTTGTAACAAATACATCAGCAAGGCAGTAAGCTGATTAATGAACAAACGAACATACAGTATATCTAACAATGTCACTACTGATCAATTTAATTCATAACTTTCCAGATTTAAAGGTACAAATATGCTTGCTAAAATTTAAATATAGTCTTTATAATGCTGAGCTTGGCATAAGGCACAATCTCCAGATTCTCTTTTTCTTTTCTTTTCTTTTTCTGGAGACACAGTCTCTCAGTCATCCAGGCTGGAGCACAGTGGCATGATCTTGGCTCACTGCCTCTGTCTCCTGGGTCCAAGCGATTATTGTGCCTCAGCCTCCCAAGTAGCTGAGATTACAGGCGCCCACCACCAACCCCAGCTAATTTTTGTTTTTTTCAGTAGAGACAGGTTTTGCCATGTTGCCCAGGCAGGTTTCGAACTCCTGGCCTCATGTGATCCATCCGCCTCGACCTTCCACAGTGTTGGGATTACAGGTGTGAGCCACCGCACCCAGCCTCAGATTCTTTTTCTGTTTTCCATGTTTCCCTCTCTCCTACCTTCTTCCCTCCCAGTCACCCTCCGCTTACCTGAGCTGGCTTAAAAAATCTTGGGGTTAAGGCTGTCAGTTTCTGGAGGAACTCACAAGCTTCCTGTAGTTTGTTATGAGCTTGCAAACCATGAACTGCTCTGCTGAAGTTTCCTGCTATCTCATCTATGACCTATCGGGAACAAAGAAGTTGTCAAAATTACTTCTACAAGATTACTGTAGTAGTCGGGGAGATTGTTTTAATCAAAGTTGACCTTGGATAACATTATAAACTATGAATCACAACTCTCTGAAACAGTGATTACTTTCAGAAGCTTTTCTGTGAGTGGACAGAATTTATTTCTACTTCCATACGATCGAGAAAATGAATAACGAGGTTAGACAATGATTGCTCCAAGGGCAAATGAGTCTGGAAATAAGATTTATAGCAGTAACTTTAAGTCTTAAGGCCATGAGCAAAGATGAGGGAAACTTGGAAATCAAAAAGCCAAAACCAAACTTTTCTATTCAGAAGTATGTTTTCCTGTCAGGTTTCCCTCTGTGCGTGTTTACCTCCATTCAAATGTTCATATTTAAGGCTGGGTGTGGTGGCTTATGCCTGTAATCCCTGCACTTTGGGAGGCCAAGGCAGGCAGATCATTTGAGGTCAGGAGTTCAAGAGCAGCCCGGCCTACATAGCAAAACCCTGTCTCTACTAAAAATACAAAAATTAACCAGGCATGGTGATAGACGCCTGTAGTCCCAGCTACTCAGGAGGCGGAGGCAGGAGAATCTCTTGAACCCGGGAGGTGGAGGTTGCAGTGAGCCGAGCGCCACTGCACTCCAGCCTGGGCAACAGAGCGGGAATCTGTCTCAAAAAACAAACAAGAGTTCATATTCAAGAGGTAATGACTTGAAATGACTCATAACAGGAGGTGGGAAGCAGAAAACCTCCCTCTCCCAAGAAACAAACTGAGCAAGTGGCCGCGGTCCCAATGCTTAAGCGGCCACTGCACTTGTCCTTGAAGTCCAATCCTCAGGCGATCACCGTTAATGCCAACTCCGTGGGCCATTTCTGGAGACCAGCTCACTCTCAGCCTAATTCAATCACATATTCAAGAAATCTTGATTAAATGCTGAACATTGCTAAATTCTCTTAATATTTCTAATAATTTATTATAGATTCTTTTGGATATTCTATACTTCAGGATTTCTATTTAAGGAAAAAAAAAAAACAAAACTCTTTGCTTAAACTCCTGTAGGTCAGTTTCTCCCCCCAGTAGAACACCAAATTTCCATTGCCATTGCAGGCAGATCCAGAGTGAACAGGATTATGTTTCAGCAGGGAAATGTTCAACTGCATATAAACAGGGCTCGCTTGAATTTAGGGGAAAAAAAGCGTGGGGGAAGCAGAATTATTTTCTTCAGTCAATACTGTCAAAGAGGCTTTGCCTTTTTTTGGGTGAGTTTTGCTTTGTTGCTCAGCCTACAGTACAGTGGCACAATCACAGTTCACTGCAATCTGGACGTCCCAGGCTCAAGCGACCCTCCCACCTCAGCCCCCCAAGTAGCTGGGACTACAGGTACACACCACCACACCTGGCTAATTTTTTTGAATTTTAATAGAGACAAGGTCTCATAACGCTGCCTAAGCTGGTCTCAAACCCCTGGGCTTATGTGATCCTCCACCTCGGCCTCCCAAAGTGCTGGGATTACAGGCGTGAGTCACTGTGCCCAGCTAATTTTTTTGAACTTTAGTAGAGACAAGGTCTCACTATGTTACCCAGGCTGGTCTCCAACTCCTGGGCTCAAGTGATCCTCTCACCTTGACCTCCCAAATACTGGGATTATAGGCGTGACTCACTCAGTCTGGCTGCCTTGTTGTCTATATTTTTGGGAGGAAGGAAACAAGGCAAAAAGAGAGAACAATGAGTAGAAGGAATTGTCTAGAAGTTTGCTGCTGCTGAAAAAGCAGGGTAGGTGAACAAAACCTCTTCCCCATCTGAAGCATTAAATATAAGAGCATTAAATAGCATCATTAGGGAAATGCTGGGCTGTGTATGTGCCGTCAAATTGGCCATTTCCACGGACTTGTTTAGTTTTTCTTTGGATTGGCATCTATGCTGATCTGTCAGACATTCTTAGGTGCAGTTCTACAGGGAGGCAAATGGTAAACCAAGAACTTTTTTGGGGTCCCAAAGCTACCTAGTTGTCACTTGAATTTCCCACGTTTACCTGACCAGATGCATTCTGCAATGACACTTGCAGATGAGAGGTGACGGTATTCAGATGAGCTGCTTTCTTTGGGCTTGAAGTTGTTTCTGCCAGAGATTGCCTAGCACGTGTGACAGACACAGGCGTGGTGAGCTGTGTTATCACAGGGAGAGGCTGGCTGCTGGCTTCAGATGTGGCTGTTATCTGTGATGTGGTATTTTGTAGTACTGAAGGAAACGGGCTGATGGGATGACACAGAGTCTTGGACTAAAAGATAAAAATAAAGGAAAAGGCTGAATCTGATTTTACCATTTAATAATTAAGGCAGCATTTCCCCAAATGCTCTGAAACTCTGTCCTATGAGATACTAATAAGCATTTCTGTTCAAAAATTCTGTGCTCAGAATTTTGAAATTTTGAGAAAGCTGCATATTACTTAAGATTCATGATTTATGTTAGAGTATTTATTGTCAATCATTCAACAACTGTTACACATCTACAAGCGGCTGAGGATGTTCTGGAGAACTGAATATGGCAATGAGCAAAAGGAACCAAGTTCCTGCCCTTGTTGAGCCTGTGTTAGTGGTGGAGACAGAAAGAGAAATTATGTCATGTATTAAATACGTGCTCTGAAGAAGAAAATAAGGCTAAGCAGAGAGAAAGTGGATATCATGGAGGGTGTTCAGTGGTAAGGAGAGGATTTCTTGAGACTGGGTGTCACTCTGTTTTCTGGGCTGGAGTGCACTGGCACAATCATGGCTCCCTGCAGCCTTGACTTCCTGGATTCAAGTGATCCTCCTGCCTCAGCCTCCCAAGTAGCTGGGACTACTGGCACACACCACCATGCCTGGCTACCTTTTTTTGAGATGGAGTCTCACTCTGTTCCCCAGGCTGGAGGGCAGTGGCGCCATCTCGGCTCACTGCAGCCTCCTCCCGCTGGTTCAAGCAATTCTCCTGGCTCAGCCTCCTAAGTGACTGGGACTACAGGAACACACCACCACACCTGGATAATATTTGTATTTTTAGTAGAGACAGGGTTTCACCACGTTGCCCAGGCTGGTCTCAAACTCCTGACCTTAAATGATCCACCGCCTCAGCCTCCCAAAGTGCTGTGATTACAGGCGTGAGTCACTGCGCCCGGCCTTTTTTTCACTTTTTTATAGACAGGATTTCACTATGTTGCCCAGGCTGGCCTCGAACTCCTAGCTTAAATGATCCACCCGCCTCGGCCTCCCAAAGTGCTGGGATTACAGACATGAGCCACCGTGCCTGGTGCAGATGTTATTTTTAATGAGGCAGGAAGACAAAGGGCTTTGCAGAACAGCGGCATGATTTCACTTCTGTTTTAATGGATCCTTCTGTGTCTTAAATGATCAACCATTCTGTTGAGAAGGGTCAGAAAAAGGGGCAAGAGTAGAAGCTGATCAGTAGGAGCCAAATGTAAACGTTCATTTTTTCTTTTCTTTTTTTTTTTTTTTTTTTTGAGATAGTGTCTTCTTCTGTCACCCAGGCTGGAGTTCAGTGGTGTGATCTTGACTCACCGCAACCTCCACCTACCAGGTTCAAGCAATTCTTCTGCCTCAGCCTCCCGAGTAACTGAGATTATGGGCGCCCACTATCACACCCTGCTAATTTTCATATTTTTAGTAGAGACGGGGTTTCACCCTGTTGGCCTGGCTGGCCTCGAAATCCTGGCCTCAAGTGGTCTACCCACCTTGGCCTCTCAAAGTGCGAGGACTACAGGCAAAAGCCACTGCAACCAGCCGGCAAATGTGAAAGTTCAGATGGGAGATGGTGACTTGGACCGTGTGGTGATCGTGGTGACAACGGTGAGAAGGGGTTAGATTTGGGACCTGTTAAAGACTGCAAAGTCCTCTAGTCAAAAGCCTGTGTTTTCTTCTCTTCTGGTAACATATTATAGGGGTGGAACACTCCACCTCCATTCTCTTAGGGCTCCAGCTGGGCCTGAGAATTTAACTGACATAAGATAAACAGGAGAAAAGCACACACATTCATTGAGTCCGAGTTTTACGTGGCACAAGATTCCTCATAAGAAAATGAAGACCTGAAGCAGCAGTTAGAGTCCGTCTCTCCTGTGCTGAATTGGACAAAGAGTAGTTAGTTGTGAAGAAGCAGAATCATGTGGGGAGGCTTAAAAGGTAATGTTATCTTAACAAGGTTTGTGCAGATTTCTCCGGGTCTTGACTGCTGCTCCTGGAGGATAAGAATATTGCATATTCTACATGGGAATTTTATCTCCTGTTTTTAAGAAACAGTACCAAGGTCAGAGTGCTGTTTTTGCACCTGCTGTTTTTCAAATGCCTTTAACTGAAATCATCAATATACCAGAGTGGCATATTTTTAACCCTTTCAATTTCAAGGGCTAGTGGTTGTTGCTCTGCAGAACACAGCTTGGGGAATACTGATGTGAGGGATTTTTTTTACTTCATCCCGATTGTTTTTTTTTTTTTTTATTGAGACGGAGTCTCACTCTGTCACCCAACCTGGAGTACAATGGCATAATCTTGGCCCACTGCAAACTCCACCTCCCAGGTTCAAGTGATTCTCCTGCCTCGGCCTCCTGAGTAGCTGGGATAACAGGCATGCATCACCATGTCTGGCTAATTTTTGTATTTTTAGTAGAGATGAGGGTGGAGGCTGGAGTTCAGTGGTGTGATCTTGGCTCACCGCAACCTCCACCTACCAGGTTCAAGCAATTCTTCTGCCTCAGCCTCCCGAGTAACTGAGATTATGGGCGCCCACTATCACACCCTGCTAATTTTCATATTTTTAGTAGACACGGGGTTTCACCATGCTGGCCAGGCTGGTCTCGAACTCCCGACCTCAGGTGATCTGCCTGCGTCGGCCTTCCAAAGTGCTGGGATTATGGGCATGAGCCACCATGCCTAGCCCCTGTTTTTTTATACCGTTAGAAACACTTATTTTTGCAGTAAGCATTGAGTCAAACAAATGCATATCTGTGTTTAGGCATCAACTGAAGGGTTTCTACATAGGACACAAGGGCAAGAATGCTGAGAGATTTCTTGAAGGTGAAACTTTACAGATTGTATGGACAGTTTCTACCTTTATTTTCCTTTCCCTTTCTGTTTGATGTTTACATTTTATTGCATTGTAGTTTTGTAAGATGCCACAAGTCCTTTTTGGAACGAAGCAGGGAATAAACACCCAACCAACAAATACATGATAATTACATCAGCATGACAGCCAGAAAGATAGGCTTTAGAAATTCCTATAACAAGTTTGGAGATGGTGGCTCGCACTTGTAATCCCAACACTTCGGGAGGCTGAGGCAGGTGGATTGCTTGAGGTCAGGATTTTGAGACCAGCCTGGCCAACACAGCAAAACCCCGTCTCTACTAAAAGTGCAAAAATTAGCCGGGTGTGGTGGCACAGGCCTGTAATCCCAACTACTTGGGAGGCTGAGGCAGGAAAATTACTTGAACCTGGGAGGTAGAGGTTGCAGTGAGCCAAGATCACACCACTGCACTCCAGCCTGGGTGACAGAGTGAGACCCTGTCTCAAAAAAAATAAGAAAAATAAAAAATAAAAATAAATCCTTGAAGCACCTATTAAACCCAATTTTTTTCCTGCACGTAAGTACTTTATTTTCCTTATTAGAAAACTATATTCAGAACACTCTAGAAGATCGAGCTCTGACCAGATCTACCAGGTATGACAAAGAGATCAACATTTCACAGTGTATGTTGTCAGGGGAAGTACTTACGAGATGAGCAGGAAGAGGATGGTGACATGTGGTTGAAAGAGGACCAGGCCCTATAGAAAAAAGAAAGCAGACTAAGTTCAAGTAAAAGCCTAAGACAGAAATATTTGTTTTACTTGAGGACTTCTTATTCATGGCTAAAAAATAATGCAAATTGTTTTACATAGGAAACCAAGGCCGGGCATGGTGACTCATGTCTGTAATCCCAGCACTTTGGGAGGATGAGGCAGGCAGATCTCTTGAGGTCAGAAGCTTGAGATCAGCCTGGCCAATGTGGTATAACCTCGTCTCTACTAAAAACATAATAATTAGCTGGTGTGGTGGCAGGTGCATATAATCCCAGCTACTCGGGAGGCTGAGGCAGGAGAATTGTTTGAACCTGGGAGGCAGAGGTTGCAGTGAGCCGAGATCGTGCCACCGCACTCTAGCCTGGGCGACAGAGCTAGATTCCACACCACCCCTGCCCCCCCCCCAAAAAAAATAAAGATAAGGAAGGAAAGACGAAAGGGAACCTAAGATGATCACTCAAGAACCTGGGAATGGAATCCAGAGGACTCCAAGAAAAGCAGAGCCCTGAAAATTATCAACAGCAAAATCCAGAAAAAAAGTTCAGAAAGCTGTAAATAGGTCCTTAATAGGAACGAAACAGGTTATTTCCCCAAATAAAAGGTCTCACATATTTATTATTGCATCAGCTTACGAGTGAAGAGCATAGAAACAAAGAGAAAAACCATTTTCCCAATAAAACATGCCTGAAAATGTGGTGACATATTCAGCTTGAAACGGGGAGATGACAGTGATGGATACAGAGATGACCTTGACTGATACAGCATAAGCACATGTGCCATCTTAACTGCAATTCCTTCCAGACCCAGCATGCCTCTTCTCCAGTGTCTCCTCCTGGAGTTGTACCTGATTTTATCAGTTGTATGTGATTTTATCATCCACTGGGGGAATCAGATGATTTTGCTTTTATTTCTTGGCCAGGAATCACTTGATTCTGAAAGTCTTGTGAGTAGACATGGCAAGAAACCGAGTCAACCACAGACACCATGATGATGGAGAAAGGTAGAGGGAACCAAACAAAATCGTAAGGATAAACTATTTGAAGCTAACATGCGCCAGAATGAGGTACATTAAAAGAAAAATAAACGGTATCAAAGGATTTCAAGATGACAAAAAAAAAAAATACTGCAGAAAAATTAAAATCCACCTGGGAGGGAATACTGAGCAGATGTGGAAAAATTAGTCCCTGATAAAGAAGATAAATGTAAGGTGCCCTCCTCTAACAACAGAAAGGGTGATCAACATGAAACCATTCTTTTCATTTAAAGAGAGTACAGGAAAGATACAGAGGATAGGAAGTAGCAATACGGCACATAGATACCTGATATTTCTTAAGGACAGAACCAGAACAAATGAAATAGAAGTGATACATATGTAGGATATTCTTGATTCAAGAAAGATATGTATATGTAGCATCATGTTCTAGGCACAATGAGTGAAAAGTAACCTAGATACACACTAAGAAAATTTTTGAATTACAAAAAACTTTTACAATCTGATAGAGACTTAAAAAGGCTGCCTGGAATGCGGGGACTTGATTATGGCTCTAACAGCCTCTAACTCTGGGTTTAAACTATCCTCCTGCCTCAGCCTCCTGAGTAGCTGAGACTACAGGCATGCACCAGCAAACCTGCCTAAGTTTTTTAAATTTTTATTTATAAAAGTTTTTGTAGAGAGAGACCCAGTATGTTGCCCAGGTTGGACTCGAACTCCTGGCCTCAAGCAGTCCTTCCAACTCAGCCTCCCAAAGTGCTGGGATTACAGGTGTGAGCCAACGTCTGCTGAGGGGAGATCCAGCCCGCAAATTTTATAAAGGGTTCTACATACATAAATATTAGGCATATTGCTTGTTAGGTAAATTGCCCCACAATAAGGCAGTCTACATTTTTCCCAATGAGGAGATTTTAAAAAGCATTTCTGGGGCAAGCTTGACAATATAAACTTAAAGGATGTAGGTGAAATAGTCAAATGTCTATTTAATTCAGTAATTTAGTTTTACTATGACATTTAAGCCACATGTTATGTAAAGTAATATTGGAAGCATTGCTCTCACGAAACTCACATTTCATGACACAGTTTAAATACTTCAAATGTGTCTTTAACATCATTGCATTAATTATCATCAGAACAACTTTTGGATTTAACAGTTTTCCAAAATACGTCTTTACTTCCACCTAATGCTATCACTAAATATTTTCCTACAACTCACAAGTCCCCTTTTACAAAGGATTGAGCAAAGTTGAATTTTACATTTGTTCTTCAAATATATATTCATGTCTCTAAATAAAACTTTCTAAATTGCTAAGTGATATTTAAAAGGGTGTGTTGACCAGGACGTCTAACACTTGCACTGTGAGGTCATACCCCGAGGAATGATCACGAGATCCACTTTAAATTGATCTGTTTTACTTCTTTCTTTCCAGTGATCTCTATAACCAGCCATCCACTGACATTGATTGCTATCATTTCAGGCTAATGCATCCTTCCCAAATAGTACTTGGTTTTCAAAATTAAATAAACAAGTGTTAACACCATAATTTGAAAGACTTTGCAAGAACTTTAAGACGACTTTCTCTTTGTTGATGAAAATTGTTGTGGGAATAAAACCTTGTCTTTTATTTGGGAATATATGAAAAGAAGATGGCCAAGGGCGTATCAAGAAAACACACATATAAAATGAAGGCAAAGATTGCCATAATAAGATCAGACAGAATAGAATGCAACGAATATTGGGCACGTGCTATAATACATTTCAGCATTAATTCAATCTCGTGCATTCCTTTAGCAGAAACTGATTCTATGGATTTTTAAGGTTACTAGAGGAGGAATACATTACCTGGGGGCATTTTGTCTCTTGCTATTGCAACTCCTCTTTTTATCTTCTCGGTTCTCTGGCACAAACGAGAATTATTTTCATTTCTTTCATAATGGGCATCTCTGTCCAAAACGCCATCTATTTGGAAGCCAATACACAATTTATAGGTGATAGTTATGGCTACAAGTCTATAAAACCATCATTACACGCACTTATGTGATAATTAGGAAAACACAAATTGAAAATTCCTATCGAGGTTTTAAGGACACTACGAATTCTGCAGTAGCCCTTTTGCTGTGGAGGCTGCTTACATCACATTATGGTGTCCCACATTTCAAATTAAGTCCACTAGTTGGGTCAACACTGAGAAGTTCATTAACCCATTTATGCCTAGTGTTCCATTGTTGGAACACTAAGCTTGTGGAGCTATTTACATCCTACTGCTTAAGGTCATCGCCAGGGTCTGATTTTTCACCAAAAAAGTTTGCAACCTCCAGCATAAATGGAAAATTCCATACTAAGCGTAATATTCTCCTTTGTGTTCTTTAACTCTCATTGGCAGAGATAAAAGAGTTCAGAAGGTGGGTGATAACATTCTTTTTTTGAGATAGAGTTTTTGCTCCGTTGCCCAGGCTGGAGTGCAATGGCGCGATCTTGGCTCACTGCAATCTCCACCTCCCGGGTTCAAGTGATTCTCCTGCCTCAGCCTCCCAAGTAGCTGGGATTACAAGCACATGCCACCACGTCTGGCTAATTTTTGTATTTTTAGTAGAAACGAGGTTTCACCATGTTGGCCAGGCTGGTCTTGAACTCCTGACCTCAGGTAATCTGCCCACCTTGACCTCCCAAAGTGCTGGGATTACAGGCGTAAGCCACCACGCCCGGCTGGCAATAACATTCTTGAACATGCCTCCTTTCATACATGAGCGAGAGTTTCTCACACACGCTGTTGGACACGGCTAGAGAAAATCATATAACCACGATGACTATGGCTTTGCTTAAATTCACGATCATGAAGCTCGGGCGGCCTGCCTTCACACTGCCTGGCAACCATACTGTTTCCACTCTCCCAGGTGACTCCCACTTCCCTCTTTCTACTCAACCTCCAACACCTGGGAGCCTCCCTCAGTCTCATTCTCAGGTCAGGTGATAACCTTGCTTTCTAACTCAAGGAGAATATCAGAGCAATTTAGAGTCCTTCCATGACTCTGACCATCAAATCTAGCTCCTACCAGCACCTGTACCTGTAGAGCGCCAATGCCTTCTCTCATGCTGCTACAAATCTTCCTACTCCTACCCAAAGTGAATCCCTCCAGTTGTTCGGTAGCTCAGATTAAGTACATCATTCACTGCATGCTATTTTTTCTGTCTTAAAAAAAAACCCAACAACTTATATTGGCCTTATGAACTATTGCCCCAGCTGTTTCCTGCTCTTGAGCAAAATTACCTTAAAAACTGTCCAAACTTGTTAGCTCCAATTCTTCTCCTCTCCTCTCTTTCCCTACTTTTAGGGATTGCTTTTTAAAATGTTGACAGGCCAGGCGCGGTGGCTCACGCCTGTAATCCCAGCACTTTGGGAGGCCTAGGAGAGTGTATCACCTGAGGTCATGAGTTCTAGACCAGCCTGGCCAGGATGGTGAAACCCCCCTCCGTCTCTACTAAAAATACAAAAATTAGCCAGGTGCCTGTAACCCCAGCTACTTGGGAGGCTGAGGCAGGAGAATCACTTGAACCCGGGAGGTGGAGGTTGCAGTGAGCCAAGATTGCGGCGTTGTACTCCAGCCTGGGCAACAAGAGCGAAACTCCATCTCAAAAAAAAAAAAAAAAAAAAAAAAAAAAAAAAAAAGGTTGACGTAAATTGTTTTATAATTGCTTTAGACTGTTTTGTGCTGCTATAACAGAATATCACAAACAGGGTAATTTATCAAGAACAGAAATCTAAATCTCACAGTTCTGCATGCTGGACGTCCAAGATGAAGGCACCAGCACTCGGAGTTGGATGACGGCTGCATCCGCATAACATGGGAGGGCAAGAAAAGCCCTCCTTCTGCCAGCTCCTTTTATAAGGACACCTAATCCCATTCACGAGGGAGGAACCCTGTAGGCCAACCCACCTCTTAAAGCCCCACCTCTTAATGCAATCACATTGGCAACACCTGTTTTGGAAGGGGCACATTCAAACCATAGCAATAATTATGGAAAACACTGAAAGAGTTCCAATGCCAAACTATAAAACCAGGTACATTTCGAAAGGTCTCATTTCCATCTTCATCCTTTCTGCCCTGTTTTCTCTCTCTCCCATAGGTAACCATTTCCATTAGTTTTTGTTTCTCCTTCTGTTATATTTATATGTACGTGTATGTATATAGGCAAATATATATGTTCTGTACCTTTATTATCCACTAAAAAAATCCATCATAGAGATAACCCCACTGCAGTATATGGAGATCGTTGTTATTTGCTTTTTACAACCAGTTCCTTCTTGATGGGCATGTGGATTATTCCTACTTTTTTGCTATCACAGAGAGCTACAATGAACAGCCTTATGCGTGCATCTTTTTGTACTTTTGCTGGTTTGCCTTTGGGATAGTTTCCTAGCAGTGGACGCTGGTTCAAGGGTAGATGTATATGTAATTTTGCTAGATATTGCTGAGTTCTCCTTTATTTATAAACACATAGAGCTATCTTACTGCATTCTCACTAGCAGTTTCTGAGAGTACCTATTTTCTTAAGGCCTTGACAACAGAATATGTTGTTAAGTTTGTGGATTTATGCCAATCTGATAGATGGGAAAGGGTATTTCAGTTTGTTTTTAATTTGCGTTACTCTATTTTTTTTTTTCAAGAATACTGTGTAAGTGATATGTATACTTACATCAGGGCATTTTTCTTTTTTAAAAAAATGTAACTTATTATTTTGAGATAATTGTATATTCACATGCAGATGTAAGAGAAAATGCAGAGAGATGCCTGTATCCAGTTTCCAAGGGTAACATCTTGCAAGGGTAACAACAGGATATGGACACAGATACAGTCATGTCAAAATTTTTTTTTAGTTGCTATAAGAATCCCTCACATTGACCCCCACCTTTTTTTTTTTTTTTTTTTGAGACAAGAGTCTCACTCTGTCACCAGGCTGGAGTGCAGTGCAGTGGTGCAATCTTGGCTCAGTGCAACCTCTGACTCCCGGGTTCAAGCCATTCTCCTGCCTCAGCCTCCTGAGTACCTGGGACTACAGGTGCATGCCACCACGCCTGGCTAATTTTTGTATTTTTAGTAGAGACTGGGGTTTCACTATGGTGGCCAGGATGGTCTCGATTTCTTGACCTCGTGATCCACCCGCCTTGGCGTCCCAAAGTGCTGGGATTACAGGCGTGAATCACTGTGCCTGGCCCACATTGCCCTTTTATAGCCATGCCTACTTCCTTCCTGCCCCCATGCCCTTCTTAGACCCCGACAACCACTAATCTGTTCTCCATTTCTATCATGTTATCATTTCAAGAATGCTCAATAAATGGCACCATAGAGTACATAACATTTTGAGATTGGCTTTGTTCACTTGGCATAATTCTCTGGAGATTGCTATGTGTATTAATAGTTTGTTTCTTTTTATTACTGAATTGGACTCCATGGAATCCAATTCAACAATCAGAGGGATTCACTTTGGGTAGGAGTACGAAGGTTTGTAGCAGCATGAGAGAAGGCATTATCTTGCTACAGGAACAGGTGCTGGTAGGTGGCTAGATTCAGCAGTCCGAGCCTTGGACGGACTCCAAATTGCTTTGATTTTTCTCCTTGAGTTAGAAAGCAAGGTTATCACCTGACCTGAGAATGAGACTGAGGGAGGCTCCCAGGTGTTGGAGGCTGAGTCGAGAGAGGGAAATGGGACAGAGTCACCAGGGAGAGTGGAAACAGTGTGACTGCCATGGCTGGACCATTCACCTATTGACAGACATCTGAATTGTTTCCAGTTTTGCTCTATTATGAGTAAAGCTGCTATAAGCATCTATATACATATTTTTATGTGAGCACAGGTTTTCTCTTTCTGTGATAAATGCCCAGCAACTGCTTGGTTGTATGGTTGTTTTTTATTTTTTTTATTTTTATTTTTTTAAGAAATCACCAAGGCCGGGCACAGTGGCTTATTCCTGTAATCGTAGCACTTTGAGAGGCCGAGGTGGGAGGATTGCTTGAGTCCAGGAGTTCGAGACAAGCCTGGGCAACATAACAAGACCCCATCTCCATATAAAAAAATAAATAAATAGGCTGGGCGCGGTGGCTCACACCTGTAATCCCAGCACTTTGGGAGGCTGAGGCAGGTGAATCACCTGAGGTTGGGAGTTAGAGACCAGTCTGACTAACATGAGAAACCCCCATCTCTACTAAAAATACAAAATTAACCAGGCATGATGGCACATGCCTGTAATCCCAGCTACTTGGGAGGTTGAGGCAGGAGAATTGCTTGAACCCGGGAGGCGGAGGTTTCGGTGAGCCAAGATCACGCCATTGCACTCCAGCCTGGGCGACAAGAGCAAAACTCCATGTTGGAAAAAATAAATAAATACAACAACTACACACACAAAAACGCATACATACACACATAGCTTAATCCTGATCTACTTCTGCAGAAGCGAACCTCAGATAACAGTCCTGTCACCCTTCGCCTTCTCATCTTCCTCTGCCATATTCTTTTCTCCTCCTTCTCTTTCCCATCCTTCCCTCGGAATCCCAAATGCTGATTGAATTATGAGTGTGCATGTGGAAAATGGTGTCGCCAATACAATTTCTTCCACACTCTGCCCAAGTCAAAACACGAGGAGAACATCAAGGCGCAACTCTTTCAACTCCCGTGGGGATGGATAAGGGAGTCACTCCAGATGAGTTTCTCATGCTAATCAGTATCATGAAAATCAATAGCTCTGTATCATCCCATGGTCTACCACTCACAGATTATTTAACTAATACTCTCACATGCACTCCTTATTTAGAATCAGTTTTTAAAATGTGGGTCTTTGGCAGCACGTAACTTTATCACTTACCAGTCTGGCAAATGAAATAGTGTCTCAGGAAGCAATTGTCCTCTTTGGATAAGATCCGACTGAGGTTTCTGGACAGGTAGGTGCAGCTGGGGGGCTTTGGGGCTCCGGGGGCTGCAACATCTGCTGAGGGGAGATCAGACCCAGGTGAGCCTCATACTCGAAAGCCAGGCTTTTAGATTTATTTCTTATTATTGTTTTCAAGACAGAGTCTCACTTTCTCGCCCAGGCTGGAGTGCAGTGGTGCCATCACCGCTCACTGCAACCTCCACCTCCCAGGTTCCAGTAATTCTCCTGCCTCAGCCTCCCAAGTAGCTGGGATTACAGGCACCTGCTACCACACCTGGCTAATTTTTGTATTTTTAGTAGAGAGGGGGTTTCACCGTGTTGGCCAGGCTGGTCTCGAACTCTTGACCTCAGGTGATCCATCCACCTCCGCCTTCCAAAGTGCTCAGGTTACAGGTGTGAGCCACTGCACCCGCCCCGCCAGGCATTTTTAAAAAGTAAATATGAAAGCCAAATTTGGCTGGCTTCCAATAGATAAAAATGTAGAATTTCCTCCCATAGATTATAGTTTATTTTTTTGTATGTGTTCCTTACCACAAGGCTTAGTATTACTTTACCTACACATTAATGAGGATGATGAGAATGATATAATAATGGCTTGGATTTGTCTCTAAAACTTCAAGATTATGGTGCATAGCTTTGAAAACACTGTAAGAAATACAATAGGTAGATAATCTTCCTCTTAGTTTTGTGTTAGAAAACTTAAAGATCAGAACAATGAAGAGATGTTTATTAGGAAAAAAATGACCACCAAAGGTTTCTGTCTTTCGAACCTAGCACAATTTTTTTTTTTGAGACAGAATCTTGCTCTGTCGCCCAGGCTGGAGTGCAGTGGCGCGATCTCGGCTCACTGCAAGCTCCACCTCCTGGGTTTACGCTATTCTCCTGCCTCAGCCTCCCGAGTAGCTGGGACTACAGGCGCCCGCCACCTCGCCCGGCTAATTTTTTGTATTTTTAGTAGAGACGGGGTTTCACCGTGGTCTCGATTTCCTGACCTTGTGATCTGCTTGCCTCGGCCTCCCAAAGTGCTGGGATTACAGGCGTGAGCCACCGTGCCAGGCAAACCTAGCTCAATTCTTTTAGTGAAAGGTTAGGTAAGTTAACTTTAGATGGGTTCTAGGAAAAATTGCATCACTTTTGCGACACGGACAAATCAAAGGCTGTAGCACAAAATGGAAATAATTTCAGAGGAAAGATGGTAATGAAGTAAAGTGATTGGTTTTTCTGTGTACAAAAGCAGAAAGATTAAGATTTTCTTTTTTTTTTTTTTTCTGTCCCAGAATAAAATATAACAAAGTTTCCTTCATAAACACCAAACCCTAGAGTCTTACCTGGGTAGTTTTCATCTTGATGCTTTCTCAGTGGCATTACATTTTGCCCAATCCACCACTTCTTTCCTTCTTCCAGAAAGTCCTGGATGAGATCTTGAACTTCCTGGTTCCAAATATGAGCTAGGAATCCTCTCTGCCCATGACAGTAATGCTCTGCTTCCTCAAAGCTGCAGTGAAATCTGTTAAACTGGTAACAATTATTTTGCCCATGTGGCCCTGGGCTGTTTAGTTCACTTCCTAGAATGATACTTGTTCTGATGTATAACCAAAGCCAGCTTCCTCCTTTGAAGAACATGTTCTCTGAATTGTAGCAAGAAAAAGTGTGGGGGTTTAGCAGCTGCCTGATCCTTTAAATATACATATTGACGGGCTTGTATTATTAGTGTTCTTCTTTTATGAGTTGGGAACAATTTACCAAGGATACAAAAGGTTTTGTTTTGAGGACCCAGGTGCAGTTCCTACAAGCTGAAAACAAATAGCAGAGATCAATAAAGCAATGGCCCTTTGTGTCTGGGGCCCCACCATCTGTGTCTACCTACCAAATATGACTTTAGCAAGTAGAGATAGATGATAAAGCTGAGTCTAAGCTGCACTGGGTAGAGGATGATGAATATCTAACATCTAAGTTAGTGTGGCTAAAAATTAGTAAGTGTAGCTTTTTTTTTTTTTCTGAGACAGGGTCTCATTCTGTTGCCCAGGCTGGAGTGCAGTGGCATGATCTCAGCTCACTGCAGCCTCGACCTCCCAGGCTCAAGTGATCAATCCTCCCACCTCAGCCTCTCGAGTAGCTGGGACTATAGGAGCGCACCACCACCACCACGCCCACCTCTTTTTTTTTTTTTTTTTGAGATAGTGTCTTGCTATGTTGTCCAGAGTGGTCTCGAATTGCTGGGCTCAAGACATCTGCTCGCCTTGGCCTCCCAAAGTTGGAGAATTACAGGTGTGAGCCACCACACTCAGCCATATATATATATATATTTTAAAGAAAGTCATTCTTGCAGACCCTCTAGGATTTTTTTTTTTTTCTTTGAGACAGAGTTTTGCTCTTGCTGCCCAGGCTGGAGTGCAATGGCGCCATCTCAGCTCATTGCAACCTCCGCCTCCTGGGTTCAAGCGATTCTCCTGCCTCAGCCTCCTAAGTAGCTGGAATTACAGGCATGTGCCACCACACCCGGCTAATTTTGTATTTTTAGTAGAGATGGAGTTTCACCATGTTGGTCAGACTGGTCTCAAACTCCTAACCTCAGGTGATCCACCCACCTTGGCCTCCCAGAGTGCTGGGATTACAGACGTGAGCCACTGCACCTGGCCTCATTTTTTAAAAAAGTAAATTGTATTGTGTATATTTAAGGCACACAGCATAATGTTATGGGATACATATAGATATTAAGAAAGTTACTATAGTAAAACAAACATATTCAACACCTCACATTAGTTACCCACTTTTTTTTGTTTTTTGTGGCAAGAGCAGCTAAAATCTCATCCAGCATGAATCCGGTCTACTGTATGGTTTTGTTACCTGCAGTCCTCAGGGTGCACATTACATCTCTCGACTTGTTCATCCTACATCTCTGCTACCGCCAGGACTGATTTAAATTACTGTATTCTGTCTCTTCAGTACATACAAACAGAACTAGACATAAACTCTTTTTTTTTTCTTTGATATGGGGGTCTCATTATGCCACCCCGGCTGGAGGGCAGTAGCGTGATCAGAGCTCAGTGCACACTTGAACTCCTGGACTCAAACAATCCTCTCACCTTGGCTTCTCAAACTGCAGGTGTGAGCCACCGCCCCTGGTTCATGAGCTTTATCTTAAAGCTCTTACACAGTCATAAAAACCAAACAATATTAAATGGAAGAATGAATACAAAGTAAATACAAACAAAACTGAAAACCAATGAGATCCATGTTTTGCCAAGCTCAGTAGCAGACAAACAGGGTTCTGGCCTACGACTACTCAGGTTCCTTTAAATCTGGCATGCATGCTATTTTATGATATGGGGAGGATTCAGTTCTGATAACACGTTTCTTTATTTGACTCACTAAACAAAACAAAACAAAAACAACAAAAAAACCCTTTGTTCACACAGCAGGTCATTTGGTCTCCACCTGTTGCATACCCACCCTGTGGATTACAGCTGGTTCTTTCTCGGTGCCAAAAAGTGATCATAAACTCAAGCAAATGTGGACACTGAACCACTTGGCAGGTTTCAGGGTTAAGATGGTTATCCAGATAGTGCAAATGATGCTTATGTTACTCTAAAAATCAGTACAGGAGTGGCCACCAACATTATGAAATTCTCTAAAACACAGACTGCAAGAATACATCCTGTTTAGAAAACACTGCAGTAATCAACCAAGGCCGGTGGCTCACGCCTGTAATCCCAGTGCTTTGGGAGGCTGAGGTGGGCAGATCACTTGAGGTCAGGAGCTTAAGACCAGCCTGGCCAACATGGTGAAACCCTGTCTCTACTAAAAAAACAAAATTTAGCCGGGCTTGGTGGCCCGTGCCTGTAATCCCAGCTACTCAGGAGGCTGAGGCAGTAGGATCACTTGAACCAGTTGGCGGAGGTTGAAGTGAGCTGAGATAGAGCCACCGCACTCCAGCCTGGGCGACAGAGCAACACTCTGTCTCAAAAAAAAGCCCCAAAACCAAAAAAACCAAAACACTGCAGTAATCAAATGAAAGATAAATACAGTATGATCCTCACTTTCAAAAAGTCCAATTAAGGAAGAAAAGGCACAATAATTGTAATTAATACAGACAGTGAAAAGTGCCAGCCTCGAGGGACAGCTCAGGTGCTGCCGTGAAGGTTCAGATAAGGAAGAAATTACTTCCAGCTTTTGGAATGAACACATAAAGATGGCAATATTTAGACAGATGAAATGGACATCTCGGCAGAGGAGTCGATGTGAATAAATACACAGAGGTGGGAAAGTGGAAGGTATTGATAAAGAAATACGTGTGTGTGTGTGTGTGTGTGTGTGTGTGTGTGTAGGGGGTACCTGGTGCAACAGTAGTGGGAACTGTAACCAGAAAATGGGAGTGTTTCAAATGCCAGGATAAAGGGTTTGCGGTTTATTTGGAAGTTTTCTGAGCAGAGTAGTCCACCCTTACAAGAGTGTGTGGCAATGGAATCATCTGGATGCGGGATGCTTTTGTTTTCCAAGTTCACAGAGCCTCAACTTCTAAACATCATATACGTACAAAAATAAATATACGATACAGCCACACATATGTTTCAAGCTTTTTTTCCAGATTAAAAAATGATACTTTATTATAACTTTTAAAATTGCAGAACATCAGGCTGAATATCATTAGACACATACACAAAACCACTCATTTCTTTTTTTTTTTTTTTTTTTTTCTGAGACAGAGTCTCGCTCTGTTGCCCAGGCTGGAGTGCAGTGGCCAGATCTCAGCTCACTGCAAGCTCCGCCTCTCGGGTTTACGCCATTCTCCTGCCTCAGCCTCCAGAGTAGCTGGGACTACAGGTGCCCGCCACCTCGCCCGCCTAGTTTTTTGTATTTTTTAGTAGAGACGGGGTTTCACCGTGTTAGCCAGGATGGTCTCGATCTTGTGACCTTGTGATCCGCCCGTCTCGACCTCCCAAAGTGCTGGGATTACAGGCTTGAGCCACCGCGCCCGGCCAAAACCACTCATTTCTAAAGTCATCTTCTATACCCTCTCAAAATTTGGCCAATGAATTATGCCTCAGGGAATTTTCCAGTTCAACCCCATACATAAATGGAAACACTAGCCTTTTGGTTTTGCCCACAGTTCCAAAGTGCTATTACACGTGGAGTATATGCTGCAGGAGGTCATTCTTGCTGCTGTGGGTGTGAGTAAAATGTCCATCTGTATGCCTCTGGTCCTGCAGGCTTTGTTCTCTTTCTCCTCATTTTGTCTCCTTCTACAGGGGTTGCCTTACATACTGCAATCAAAAGACATCTTCTGCTCAGAATCACAACAGATAGTGAGAGGTTCAAGTGAGAAGTAATGTTACACAGTAAGTTAGTGAATTTACAATAAGAAATTGAACTCTGGGGTTACAACTCAAATATGATTTCAAGGTAAAGAAAATAATTACTTGGCTGGCTGGTGAAATGCTTAGTTCCTTCTAAAATCATAATTGCAATATGGACTTCTGCTTCATGCTGCATCCCAAGGCACCAATCAGCTAACCTACATCTCCCAAATGATCAACAGAGCATTCCTTCCTATTTTACCCTCAGTGCTGAGAAATTACTCCTGAGCCCAGAAGTTGTTGCATAGGTGACTTGGGTGACTTGGTGCTCAGGCAACAACTGCCACAGGCCCCACCTTGATGAACACCATCGATTTATTTAAATATGATGATACTAAGATGGAGTCCCCTGCTCAGAGGAAGCAAGGACGTAAAAGCTGGGACAGGCTGCGTGCAGGGTCACTATACTAACAGACCCAGATGACACGATGGAACGTGAATACTGAAGCCAACAATCTTCTGGAAATCTCTTTTTCAAAACTCATACACCATTTTTTCTAACGGCGAAATCAGGGACAGGGAAACATTCGCATAATTACCCATCAACATGTTCTTCTTAACAGAAGTGAAGATTATTTTAAGAATATGAAAAGTGTTTCAAGACACCTGTTTTCAGGGATAGACCACAGCAACAGAAGTACTTTTCAGAGTTAGTTCGTTTTAAAGTCTAGCTCAAGAACAAGGGCAGCTGGCTTTCACAAGGTACCAAGACATGTTCTAGCCAAAACATTTTCACTTTAAGTTATATGCAGTCAAGTTCAACTATTTTATACATATCTGATCCTTTTATGTCAGCAAAAAAGGTAAAATTTTTTTAAAACTCCAAAGTCAATCATTTCTGGGTAGGATGAAAGTAGAATTTTGGTTGTATTTTATACTTCAGAACACAGATGAAACCAAAAGGTCTGCAATTGTCTCTACATTCACATCTTTCAAAGGTCCTTTTCTCCTGTTACATGAATTCATCTGAATCACTGCCATCCTGATTTGAAGACATATTTTCAACTTTCATTCGTGATGAATAGCTCCTAAGTTCATCCATTTCTCTCTTCTTCATATTTTCTTTTTCTCTCTTTTTCATTTCCTGAATTTGGGCTTCTTTCTCATTCTTCTCTTCACAATCTCTGCATTCTTTCTCTGCTGCTAGGTCTGGGAACCGCTCCACTTTGCTTTTTTCTAATCGGTTTAGGATCTCATTTACTTTCTTCTCCATTGTCACAATTTTTACATCCTTCTGCCTGTGAAATACTATCTGCCCCACATCCACGTCAGCTGTTTTCTTCAGATTAGACCACAGCATATATACCACATTAACGCTGTTTATTTTGCAGCCTTGAATGCTATTGGCCTTCACAAGTGGGCACAGTCTATCAGCACTTCCTTTGGAATGTCTTCTATATTCTCTCCCTTATGCAACCGAAGGTACATATGAGCCAAAGAGACTTTGGCCACATGAAACCAGATATATTGAGGCCAATCATGCTTGATCAGATCTTCATGATGATATATGGGTTGGTAGGAGAGAGATAGAACTCAAGGGCGAGCGCGGTGGCTCACGCCTGTAATCCCAGCACTTTGGGAGGCTGAGGCCGGTGGATCACAAGGCCAGGAGATCCAGACCATTCTGGCCAAAATGGTGAAACCCTGTCTCTATTTCAATTTATCCTTTCCCATGTAAATAGTGCAGGCAGATGAATTAACGCTGCTGCTGGTGAAGTAGAACACCATGATCCTGGTAGTGGTGCAAGGACTCCAGCACGGAGCAGCTGTGCTCAACTGCGGCGGCCGCCTGGTCCCTGGAACTCTTTTTTTTTTTTTTTTTTAATGCATTACGGAAACTTTTAAATGTGATTTTTGTACATAAGGAGTATGAGAGTAACCCTTTTACAAACGAACCTAATTTACTAGAACAAACAATGACAAAACTGAACTGATATTTGATGTGAATCCATAGGAGTTTAAGCTTCAAATCCAGCCAGAAGTTTGTTACAATCTCCGTCAGCTTTGCATCTGAGTCTTCTGAGATCTTTCCATCAGCCCTGATAGTGCCCAGCAGGGCTTAGTGCTGGCTGACAACACGAGACAAGAAAGCATTCTCAAATTTCGTAATCTTGCTGGGCTCCAGTTTATCACGATACCTCCTTTACACCCACATAGATAACAGCCACTTGTTCTTCAGTAACCATGGGAGAACACTGTCCTTGCTTCAGCAACTCAATTAGACGCACACCACGACTCAAAAGTTGAGTGGGAGCACTGAGGTCAGAACCAAACTGGGCTACTCAGGAGGCTGAGGCAGGAGAATGGCGCGAACCCCGGAGGTGGAGCTCGTAGTGAGCTGAGATTGCACCACTGCACTCCAGCCTGGGCAACAGAGCAAGACTCTGTCTTTAAAAAAAAAAAAAAAAAAAAAATCACCGCAGTAAACCACACTCCAACAGGGCTGCACACTCAGGGTCTTGATGAGAAACAGTATTAAAAAAAAACACCTCCACATCTGTTGCACCAGAATGCCAAGGTTTAACCAGGGACACTTTCTCCAGGAGGCATAACAGGCGCAGGGCCAGGGAAGGGCCTCTGACACTTTTAGGGTCTCAAGAAAATGGGGTTTTTTTGGTTGTTTTTCTTTGTTTTTGAGACAGAGTCTCGCGTTGTCGCCCAGGCTGGAGTGCAGTGGTGTGATCTCGGCTCACTGCAACCTCCACCTCCTGGGTTCAAGCGATTCTCCTGCCTCAGCCTCCCAAGTAGCTGGGATTACAGGCGCCCGCCACTACGCCCGGCTAATTTTTTGTATTTTATTTTTTTAGTGGAGACGGGGTTTTGGGTGTTGACCAGGTCTCGAACTCCTGACCTCAAGTGATCCGCCTGCCTCGTTCTCCCAAAGTGCTGGGATTACAGGCGTGAGCCACCGAGCCTCAAGAAAATGTTTTAATTTCCTTAAAAAACCTTAAGAAAAATCAACTTTTAAGTTGAAAAACTTTATATATTGACATATTCATCTTTATATCAACACAGCAGTAAAATTCATTTTTTAAAGTGATAAAAACTGTACAAATATTTCTGGTGTGAAACAGCGTTTTGATGTCTACACTAAAACAACTTCAGGAAGTGGCCCACAAAAGTCACAACGCGGCCCCGGCAGAAAGGCAGCGGTGTGTGGCACGACCTCAACACCTGTCTTCCTCACAGAGCCCCGACGCCTAGCGGACCCTCGGATTCGAGGCTGCAGTACCATGGACAAACCCCGCGCAGCAGCTTCTCTGCCAACCGCCGGCGACCAAGCGGCAGACCGTGAGCAGGGCGGGCGGAAGAGGTGTGGCTGCCGCTACTGCGCACACGCACCCAACCAGAACCTGGGGTGATGCCGGGCCTTCCCCGCTGCGCGGAGGCGACCGCTCAACCCTTCTGCCCGGCGATTGGTGGGCTGGCGGCTAAGGGGCGGAGATAGGAGGGGCCGCTGCCATCTTCTCCAATGGAACGGAGACAGGGGCGGGCTTATTGACGGAAGGAGCATGGCGTGGAGACACCTGAAAGTGAGTCCCGCGAGTGAGCAGTGTGAATCGGGAACCGGGGACCCAGGCGGGCAAGAACGGAGACTCAGGCCGGGCGAGGCATGGACCGAAGGCGGCTCCGGGGGTGTGGGCCCCCCGGGACGTGTTCGTGTTTCCGGGGAAGCCTGTAAATGCTCGCGCGTGTGCATATGCACGTGGACTCGGTCAGGCGTGAGCAGACAGCGCCTGCAGGGCTGGGTGGGTGCTGATCTGAGTGTCTGCGCCTGGGCCATGTTTTTGAGCCTGGCACAGGGGTGCTTAGTGAACACATGACCGCCTAGCGTTGTGTGCAGGATCCAATGGGGAATGAAACTAGAGTAGGACATGGTCCCAGTCCTTTTAGGTAAAGTTTTGTTAGGGCGGGGGGCTCTATGTGAAAAGTTCTTAGTTGTATCCCCGTATGTAGTAGGTGTTCAAATATTTGTTGATTGGCATGGGGTTGGGGGGGGGGGCGTGCAGTCTCCAAAGGAGGCAATGAAAACCTTGAGTCTCTTTTTATTTATTCATTTGAGACGGAGTCTCGCTCTGTCGCCCAGGCTGGGGTGCAGTGGAGCGATCTTGGCTCACTGCAAACTCCGCCTCCCGGGTTCAAGCGATTCTCCTGCCTCGGCCTGAGTAGCTGGGATTACAGGCGTGCACCACCACGCCTGGCTAATTTTGATATTTTTTGTAGAGACAGGGTTTCACCATTTTGGTCAGGCTGGTTTCGAACTCCTGACCTCGTAAGCCTCCCAAAGTGTTGGGATTACAGGCGTGAGCTACCGCGCTCGGCCTGAATCTTTTTTTAAAATAAATATATGGAGAGAGATGGGATCTCACTGTGTTGCCCAGGCTGGTCTAGAACTATTGGCCTCAAGGGATCTTCGCGCGTCAGCCTCCCAAGGTGGTGGGATTACAGGCGTGGGCTACCGCACCCAGCCAATGAATACTTGATCTACATCTCTTTAGCAGTTTGGAAGTATCTTTAAAAGCAAATCTGATCATGTTATTTCCTGGCTTAGGGAACAAAACTCACATCTTGATTTTGGCCAAACTCCTGCTCATTTCTCCTGTTTCGTCTTAAGCCTTACTTTCCCTCACTCCTCTGTTCCAAACTTTCTCCCTTTCTCATTCTCTTCTGCTACTGAGAGAGCCTTTACACGTTTTCCTCTCCCTACTGCCTTCTGATTAACTTTTTAAAAATAATTGAACCAGAACAGGTTCAAAGAGACTCCCAACAATTCGTTTATCCCTTGAGTATCAGCTTTAAGTCATTTCCTTAAGGAAGCCTTTCTTTACCTCTAAGATTAGGTTGAATACTCTCATTACCTTATACTTTTTATCCTTCATCACAGTTGCCATGACTACGTATTTGCATGATCATTGATTTCTGTCTGTCGCTTCATAAGATCACACTCTCCATGAGGGTAGGGGCAAGATCTGTTTTGCCATCTTTGCTCAATCAGTATTTGATGAATGACTAAACTAATGAATGAATAACTCAGCATCTGGCAGTGATAATTAGAGAAAAGCATCGTGAACCACTTTTGATCCAATAAGATCTGAAGCTTCTGTTTTATATTTTACACCCCCTGAAATGGAATATATGTATAATATCTTTGTATGTATACATTTTTGAGAGTCTTCACTCCATTGCACAGGTGGAGTGCAGTGGCATGATCCCAGCTTGCTGCAGCTTGGACCTCCTGGTCTCAAGGGATCTGCCCACTTCTGCCTCCCAAGTAGCTGAGACCACAGATGCACCACCATGCCTGGCTAATTTTTTATATTTTGTAGAGATGGGGTCTCACTATGTTGCCCAGGCTGGTCTCAAACTCCTGAGCTCAAGCAGTCCTCCCACTTTAGCCTCCCAAAGTGCTGGGATTACAAGCATGAGTCACCAAGTCCAGCTATGTGCAATTTTTGAAAGCCAGCATAATTAATACCCTAAGTGGAATATAAAGGAGAAAATTTAAAAGTAGTTTATATTAATAAAATTACATGTATTTCAGTATGTAAATATTGCTGACTCCCCTAGTGAGATGGTTGTGTTTAAGCCTCTACTTAGAAATGCAAGTGCACAGGTGTGTTACATTATCAAACACCCCAGCAAAGCACTGTACCATTCCCGATGAGATTTTCTGAAATGAACAATTCTTGGGAATGTTCTATGCAACACTGTATAGTTGTCCCTCCATTTACAAGATACTTGTACTGTATGTGAAAACCATGTGAAGGCTGGGCACTGTGGCTCATGCTGTAATCTCAGCACTTTGGGAGGCCAAGGCAGTACTAGTACTGCCTTGAGCCCAAGAGTTCTAGAGCAGCCTGGGCAACATAGCGAGACTCTATCTCTTCAAAAAATTGGCTGGGCTTGGTGGCATGTACCTGTGGTCCCAGTTATTTGGGGAGGCTGAGGTGGGAGGATTGCTTGAGACCAGGAAGTCAAGAAAGACAGTGTATATGGTAAAATAGAGTTTGGCTCAGATAATATGAACATAAAATTTTTTACGCACACGAATGTCAGTAGGATGTTCAAAAGTCACACAGGAAATGGGGCAGTTCATGTCAGATAGTCTCAAGCCGAGAAGGATGTCTGACTTTCCGGATTCCTGCCCACCACATCTATTAGCATTACCCTGTCACTGTAACCAGTAGCAGTGTCCACCACAATCCCCCTAGGGGACAGTATGGTCCCTCTTGAAATTTCTGGCCTGAGAGTCCCAGGAAAGCCTTTAGGACCTGAAGAGGTGTGTAGGCAGAAGTGTCAATACAGCCTCTGACTGTAGGGGCCAGTGTTAGCAGAAGGCTAAGGGCGTCTGTTTCATGTGACCTGCCGTTATGCCCTCTATGTGCCTGGGTGTGAAGGGCTTAGGGAGGGTGCTGCAGCCTGGCCTGGAGGGCCCCCCTAATAGGCTCTTCTTTTGCAGAAGCGGGCCCAGGATGCTGTGGTCATCCTGGGGGGTGGAGGACTTCTCTTCGCCTCCTACCTGATGGCCACAGGAGATGAGCGTTTCTATGCTGAACACCTGATGCCAGCTCTGCAGGGGCTGCTGGATCCGGAGTCAGCCCACAGACTGGCCGTTCGCTTCACCTCCCTGGGGCTCCTTCCACAGGCCAGATTTCAAGATTCTGACATGCTGGTAGGTGTTCCTGGATACCCTGTGCATTAAATACAAAGGTGAAGGCTGAAGTCCCTAAACTTCTCAGCTAGGACTGATCTTTTTGAACACCAGAACCTCAAGTGAGCAGTGGAGATTTGGAATTCAGTCTGAGCATTCTTTTTTTGTGTCATGTAATTAGCAATGATGATTATCTATTACATATATGGGATTGTGTTAGGCGATGTTCTTGTTTGATCCTCCCAGCTACTGCATGAGCTAGATCTGTTACCATCCCCAGCCATGGATCAGGAGACCAAGAAACAGAGTAAGGAATAACAGAAAGGAACTCCAGTCACACAGCTAGGGGGTAGCAGGACCAGGATTCAAACCCACGGAGTCTGACACTGGCTTCCTGCCCCTTGGCCGCTGTCCTGCCTTGCTGAGGTTGCAGGTAGCTCAGTCTTCCCCTCGGCTAAATGGGGAAACTGCCAGAGTCATTGAGCACCGTGCGAGACAGGAGCGTTGGGTCCCAGCCTCACTCAGCCGTATGTTCAGCACACAGGCCCTCTCCACATGCTTGAAATCTTTGGCCTAGAGTCCCAGGAAAGCCTTTAGGGCTGGAAGAGGGTGTGTAGGCAGAAGTGTAGATACAGCCTCTAACTGTAGAGGCCAGTGTCAGCAGATGGCTAAGGGCCTCTGTTTCATGCAACCTTCCGGGCTTAGTGCAGCAAACTGAATAGAAGAATCCCCATCCTCATAGAAGCTGCTTCCTCATGGAAGTCTCGGCAGTTTCCTTTTGAGAGGCTTCTTTTCAAATGGGAGGACATCGGAATGATTTGAGTGTGAAAACGCAAACAAGAAGTCCTCAGAACTCTGGGGAGGAAGGGTCACTGTTACAAATTAAAGGGGCCTTCACCGCATTTCCCCTTCCGACCTTAGACTCCTTTTCACTCTCTGATTGTATGCTGTTGAGCAGATGTGTCATTTCCCCTGACTCGCCATGCTCACACACTAACAGGCACTGTAGGCTCAGACAGAGCACTCTGTTAAACTGTCCTCAACCCAGACTGCTAGTTTGAGAGCCCTGGAGTGAATGGGAGTGAATAATGAGTGGGATGCAGAGATGAGGAGAATTTAGAAGGAAGTGTGTGCCTGAGGGCGCAGGCTATGTCTGTGTAGACACAGATGACAGAGACAGGCAAACCTGACCTCGGAGGTGTTGTCCTAAACACTGCTGCCTGTGCCCACGCTTGCAGCAGCTCATTTAGAATGTGACTCAAACTTTTTAACTTGGTAGCCAGGACTCTTGATGATTTCACAGCTTTCCTGGTTTAGCTCTCCACCCTTCACCTGTGTCAGGCATGTTAGAATCCCCCGGGGTTGCATTTGGAGTATCCAGATGCCCTGGCCTGGTGCCAGACCAGTTTCACCGCCACATCTGAGAGTGGGACCTGAAAGCTGCCAGGGGCCTCTGTGGTACAGCCGCAGCTGAGAACCGCAGTCCTGGAGGAAGGCCCCTAGTCCAGCCACACACATCTTGCCTCCCAGTCTCCTGAGGTGCTGCGAGCATTCTCACCTTCATTTGTTGTTGTTCTTTCTTGGAGCATCTCTCTTAGCCCCTGCTTCCAGGATCCCACGGTGTTCACCCTGGGAGGCCTTTGCTAGTCTCCTGAAAGGTCGCTGGAGCCCATCAGTCAGTTCTGCCCAGCTGAACACCTTCCTTCCTCGGGTTCCCTGTGGGAGGCTGGAGGTCGTGGCTGGGGCTTCTTACCAGCCTGGATGAGGAGGGACACAGCTGGAGCTGATGTTTATTAAGCTGATTAAAGGGTTTGCTGCTTACCATGCCTTGGTTTCAGGGAGGCACTATCTAGGGCCTGACACCAGCGAGCTACTCTCTCCCACCAAGGCTAGTTGATAAGAAGGTATGAACCTTAACCACAATTGGAAAAGGCAGCGCTTGTCTCCTGTTCAACCCATGGTGGAAACACCGTTTCTCCCCCCAGGCTTGCTAATAATAAAGCCCCGTGGTTTTCAAACTCTAGTAGGCGTCACAGTCCCCTGGAGAGCCAGCACTGTTAAAAATAGGTTCCCCCAGTGCTCCATTCCTCCCCCAAAGATTTTGACCTTGGGGGTGGGCCCTGGGATCTGAGGTTTCACAAGCTTCCCAGGTCATTCTGGTGTAGCCGTGCCAGGAACCATGCTTTGAGAAACACCGGGATAGCCTTGCGTGCCTCTGACTTTGTCTTCCTCTTCCCAGGAAGTGAGAGTTCTGGGCCATAAATTCCGAAATCCAGTAGGAATTGCTGCAGGATTTGACAAGCATGGGGAAGCCGTGGACGGACTTTATAAGATGGGCTTTGGTTTTGTTGAGATAGGAAGTGTGACTCCAAAACCTCAGGAAGGAAACCCCAGACCCAGAGTCTTCCGTCTCCCCGAGGACCAAGCTGTCATTAACAGGTAAGTGAGCGGCCCAGAGTTCATGGGGGATGCCCTCTTTCCAGCTGGGCTTTCAGAGATGTAAGATCTGCCTCTGTTTTTTTCTCTCATACAATGTGGATATTCTTCTGTCGTTTGGAATGTTCAGGAACCCCGTTCAGCATCTACTACGTGCCCCAGGCATCTATCTTGAAAAGCAGGCTTTGTCACGTCCATTTAACAGTTGTGTAGACGGAGGCTCGTAGAACCAAATAACTCTGCTTCGGTCACGGAGATAATAAGCAGGAGAGCTTGGGCATGGCCTGGGCTTACTGGACTTGAGAGTTTGTGCTCTGTCCATGCTGTTTCTCCAGTGCTCTTACTCCACACTGTCCAAGAGAAATGTAATGTGAGCCCATGTGTAATTTAAAGTGCTCTAGTGACCACACTAACACAGTAAACAGAATGAGTGAAATTGATACTTACTTAAAATTATAATTTAGTTATATTTAATGTGTTACAAGTATTTAAAAAAACATGTGTTTAAAACACCATAAAAAGTATTAATTCGCTGTTTTTACCTTCTTTTGCCGGTACCAAGTCTAAGAGCCAGTGTGCATTTTACTTCCAGCACCTCTCCCTTTGGACCAACCGCATTCCCAGCAGCCAGTAGCCACATGTGGCCAGCAGACGTGTATTGGCCAGCACAGCCCCAGCCTTTAGCAAACAGGAGAATGTAATATTCAACATGCACAGCTGCTCTTAGTAAGAGAAATCCTTCTAGACTGTATAAAGCCCTTCCCTTTGTCATCCCTGGGTAATTTTTACTGCAGCAAACCCAAAAGGTGAAGAAGTGCCTACTTTTTGGTAAGAGGATTTTGAAGAGCCTCCTTGGGGAGATTTTGATGGGCATCTTTGGGGTCACTGGTGGCCTCCTGAGAGATGGACCTGTAGGACATTTACTTGGCCGTGCTTCCTGCTTTCTTGTGCTTGTTTCAGGGAAAATCTGCAGCATTAGAGATCAAGTTATCGATCTTTCTGCTGCATTGCAGATGGGGATCAATATCTTCAGAATTGGCCAGGCAAAATATATTTGCTTATCATTCAGCTGCTACAGATAACTGCAGGTGCTGGGATGATGGTACTTGGTGAATCCTATAGGTGAGCAGGGGTGTGAGATCATGCTCTGAGCACTGTGTGTGTGGCCTCCTGGCTTCGTGGCATGTAGTGAGTGTGCTGTAAATACTTGCTGAATGAATGGGTGAAGTTATTAAGTCATCAAATATGTGTGCCAGTGTGTCTATTATAGATGCTTTTGGTTCTAACAAAGTGGCTTAAACAACAGGCACATTTGATACTATTTTCTTCTCATAAAAGGTGCAATGGGCAGGCCCAGGGTTGGTTGAGCACTAGGGCGGTGTTGAGACTCTGGTCCAACTTCTTTGGGCCTTTCCTTTTTGCTTGTCAGAGAGTGACCTCGGCCGCGAGTATTACGTTCTTACACGGATGCTCAAGAGCAGAAAGGAAAAAGGGCAGGGATGTTCTCAGAGGCTCCCAGTAGGCCTCACTTGTGTCTCAGTGTCTACACCTGGGCACACACTTTTGCTTCACTTGCCAGCAAGGCTGGGAAAGGAGTCATTAGCATTTTTACCCTGTATCAGGGCAGGTGGGTTTCACTGGCAAGGAGGAAGAGGAAGGGGGACTGGCCACCAAGTCAACACCCACAGTGGGGCTGGGGATACAGGGATGAGGTCCCTGCCTTTGGGGAGTGTCTAGTGACAGTGATAGAGGGATAAGAGAGGTATGAGATGTTGCTTGCCCTCAAGAAGACTGTAACCTAGTATGGGACCTTAAGCACATATGTATGTGTCTATCCCGAGCCAGGAGAAAGGTAGGTCCAAAGCTCTGTATGAGCCAGGGGGATGAGGGATGCTTTGCAGCTGGGAGCTTTGTGCAGGAGGAGAGGGAGCATTTGCTCTGAGCTAGGAAGAGAGGTGATTTTCACAGGCAGAAAGCATAGGGAGATATAGTGGCTGCAGGGGCTTCAGGAGGCTGTTTGGGAGCCCAGGCAGGTGGCAAGTGAGCGTGCAGTTCTCAGAGTGGCTGGGTAAGGAGTGGGGATCCAGCAGGTCTGGGGCAGCTGCTGCTGCATCTGGGCTGTTTCCAATGCTAGTTGGCTGAGCATTTGCAAATTTTAATCTTTCCCCTGGGTATTGGATAGTGTTCTGGCAAGTTCTCTAGGAGCCCCAGGAGTCTTCAGACCCTGGAAGTGTAAGAACTGACTGTGATTTTTTTTTCTCTTGTTTTAAAAAGTCCTAAGTGTACAGGAAGTGGCTATGGTGCCCTCTCACTCTGCGCCTCTCATCTGCTTGTGGCTCTGCAGGTATGGATTTAACAGTCACGGGCTTTCGGTGGTGGAACACAGGTTACGGGCCAGACAGCAGAAGCAGGCCAAGCTCACAGAAGGTAAAGTGAGTTGCATCAGAGGGCCTTTCTTATTTATCAGGAGGAAACGTGGGAGAAACACTGGGAACATTTCTAGTGAAATAAACATGATTGAGCAATAGCAAAAACCACTGAGGACCTCAGGGCACCTCTCCTAGAGGGATTTTCCTGGTCCCACACAGCCTCCAAGAGTTTAACTGGATTTCACAATTTAGCAAATACTCCCTTTGCCTCTGCCTCGTTATGTAACCTGTTACCGTAACTAGGGAGGCCTGAAAGCAAGTGAAGCGAAGCGGCTGGGCTGTGATCACACAGGCAGGGAGGGCGGGAGCAGGACTTGAACGTCATCTTCCTGTGGCCCACTCTGTCCTCCCTTTTTAATCGTCTATTGTGTAACTAATGTTCATTAATTACAGAAGACAGTAAATACAGAGAAGCGTAAAGAAAGAAAGTTCAAGAAACGGATACTCCTCCCTACTCAAGGATAACTAATATTAGCATTTGGGAAAATATTCTTCATGAGTTGTTTTGGAAACTGCTCATTTTTGGCTCGACACAGTTCACACCTGTAATCTCAATACTTTGGGTGCCCAAGGTGGGAGGATCGCTTGAGCTCAGGAGTTTAAGACCAGCCTGGGCAACATGGTGAGATCCTATTTCTCTAAAAAACCAAAAACAATGTGCATTTTTTTTTTTTTTTTTAAATGGAGTCTCGCTCTCTCTCCCAGGCTGGAGTGCAGTGGCGCGATCTCAGCTCACTGCAAGCTCCACTTCCCGGGTTGATGCCATTCGTCTGCCTCAGCCTCCGAAGTAGCTGGGACTATAGGCGCCCGCCACCACGCCCGGCTAATTTTTTGTATATTTAGTAGAAATGGGGTTTCACCATGTTAGCCAGGATGGTCTCGATCTCCTGACCTCGTGATCCACCCACCTCGGCCTCCCAAAGTGCTGGGATTACAGGTGTGAGCCACCATGCCCGGCCACAACATGGTTTTTGAAGGTGCCTCCGGCAATGCGGGTGTTCTCTGTGGCCTGTGCCTCACTCGCTCTCAGGAGGCACTTAGTGGTCACAGCCCTCTGTTGTCCTGACCCTGATGCCCCGGGACTGTGGATTGTGTGGGGGGGGCTGCGGCTCAGTAGTGACCACTGTCTTCTTTGGGTCCTTCTGAAACTCCTTCCAGGATGTCTTAGTCCCAGATAGTCCTGGTAGCAGGATGAAGAAACCAATGGATATGGGATTCATTTCAGGAAGTGAGGTGGAAAGGGCTGAGGCACTCAGCAGTGCCAGATTTGGGGAATAGGAAATTATCTTTTGGAAACCCCTGGCTTGGCTGGAAGCAGACCCTGCTGAACTGCAGAGCTGCCCACCTGGGGAGCTTTGGAGGTCATCACAGGACTTGCATGGTTTGTGATGCTTGCCTGCCTTCGTGCTTGCTTTTTCTTCTCGGTGTCTGCAGTGCAGTTTCCTGGCTCATGCCCTGTTCTTCCTCACCCAGCCCTCCCGCCCAGTGGCCCTCCTGGTCTGTGGAGTGAAGCAGAGCCTGTAGCAGGGCTCTGCACGGATATGTCTGCCAGCAGCTTAGAGGTTCATGGCAGCTTGTTAGCACCATGCCAAGGAACATGTGTTGACAAAAGCTTTGGTGCCCTCTGGGGACAGAGTAATCCAGCAATTTCTGTCTAACTCCCAAATCTTGTCGGTTTGGGCAGATGACTCCTAATCCATTAGCTACATGAAAGTGATATTCTCCTTCAAGCCAGTTTACTTGTGTGGAAAAGAATTCAAGCTTACAAATGATCTGGGCTTGATGGGTGCTAGACTGGGAAGCTTGGAGACCTATGATAAACCTTTTGTCTAATTGGATTCTTTGTTTTTTTGAGACAGAGTCTCTCTCTGTTGCCCAGGCAACAGTGGTGCGATCTCAGCTCACAGCAGCCTCCAACTCCTGGGTTCAAGTGATTCTCCTTTCTCAGCCTACTGAGTAGCTGAGATTATAGGTGCCCACCACCACACCTGACTAATTTTTATATTTTTAGTAGAGATAGGGTTTCACCATGTTGGCCAGGCTGGTCTTGAACTCCTGACCTCAATTGATCCGCCCGCCTCAGCCTCCCAAAGTGCTGGGATTACAGGCGTGAGCCGCTGTGCCCGGCTTCTAATGGGGTGGGTTCTGATCCCCTCCTGCAGTCCCCACCCTGGAAAGTAGCTACACTAATCTCATTTGCTAATGATGCGAGAGTGTGATTGGGTTGTGAGAAGGTGGTGAGCAGTACAATAGATGTTGTTTGATCCTCTCTGGCCTGACAACACATTTTGTGAGCTACTTGGTGTTCTAAGTCTTTCCCCAACTCTCAGATGGAAAAAACAGCCTGTGCCATTGATGTACCACTCCTCATGCAGATAAGATAGTATCTTAAGAGAAGTCAAGTAGAGACAACCCTTTTCTTTTACACATAGTGTGTTTCTGAAAATGTGTTTTTCTGGACGTCCAAAACGCAAGTCCATTGATAGTCAGTCCCATGGATTTTTAAGTAAGCTGACCTCGTTGCATACATGTAAACTGAGACCCTCTTGAGAGTAAAAAAGGGCAGGTGCTAACAATGATGCCCAGGCTAGGGGAGTAATCAGGCTGTCCGGGGAAGCACCGAAGACACAAGGTCCCCTCAGTTATTATATGAGGGAGAGTCCCTTTCCTCAGAGAACTAAAATTATAAGTTAGAAAACAATTACACCTCTACATTTTAGGCATAATTGAAAACATTTGGCCAGGCATGATGGCTCATGCCTGTAATCCTAGCACTCTGGGAGGCTAAGGCAGGTGGATCACTTGAGGTCAGGGGTTCGAGACCAGCCAGACCAGAGAAGGGGTGAAACCGCTTCTCTACTAAAAATACAAAAATTAGGCCAGGTGCGGTGGCTCACACCTGTAATCCCAGCACTTTGGGAGGCCAACGCGGGCGGATCATGGGGTCAGATGACCATCCTGGCCAACATGGTGAAACCCCATCTCTACTAAAAATACAAAAATTAGCTGGGCATGGTGGCACATGCCTGTAATCCCAGCTACTCAGGAGGCTGAGACAGCAGAATTGCTTGAATTCAGGGGGCAGAGGTTGCAGTGAGCCAAGATTGTGCCACCACATTCCAGCCTGGGCAACAGTGAGACTCCGTCTCAAAAAAAAAAAAAAAATATATATATATATATATATATATATATTTTTGAGACAGAGTCTTGCTCTGCTGCTCAGGCTGGAGTGCAGTGGTGTGATCACAGTTCACTGGAGCCTCAGTCCTACTTCAGCCTCACGAGTAAGTAGCTGGGACTACAGGTGTGCACCACCGCGCCCAGCTGAGTTTTTTAATTGTAGAGATGGGGTTTCACCATGTTGCCCAGACTGGTCTTGAATTCCTGGGCTCAAGCAATCCTCCACCCTTGGCCACCCAAAGTGCTGGGATTATAGGCATGAGCCACCTCACCTGGCCTGTTTTTCAGAATTTTATACATATTCTTTCATTTTGTTTTTTCTTCACAACTGTACATCCAGTCAACTGAGCCAAGGCCAACAAGCATCCCTTGAGGTGAGCGTTGCCGGCCTGACGTGCCTACTGAATTCTGTCTGTTCTCAGTTTTATTCAATTTATGAGGCCCATCTTTTGCCCCACAAGTATTTGCACTAATTTGTCCGTTTTCCATGAAAAATTTTTTTAAAAAAGGGCAAAATGCAGCAAAACATCCTTGTAGCTGCCCAGACTTTGCTAGACAAGGCCGGCGAGTGGTTTTGGTAGGCAGGCCCAGGCCGCAGCTGAGCACCTGTCAGCTGGTGTCGGGTCGGTCAGGTTTGGAGGGAAGACCTGCCCAACTGTCCGCGGTAGTTTGGTCAAGGACAGCCTCAGAAAGTGGCACAGGAAATGGTGTGCGGGCTGCAGGCCTGACCAGCGACATTTGCAGATGGACTGCCGCTGGGGGTCAACTTGGGGAAGAACAAGACCTCAGTGGACGCCGCGGAGGACTACGCAGAAGGGGTGCGCGTGCTGGGCCCGCTGGCCGACTACCTGGTGGTCAATGTGTCCAGCCCCAACACGGCCGGGCTGCGGAGCCTTCAGGGAAAGGCCGAGCTGCGCCGCCTGCTGACCAAGGTGGGCAACTGCACCCCTTCTCCAGGCCCCGTCCCACCAGCCTGCCCCACCCGCTCCCCTTCATTCTCCAGGGTAAAGCTTCAGCATCACCCTCAGAAGCTGTCCTTAGCACCTGGACCAGTAGGACCCCTGGCTGTGCCTTCCCAGGGTCCCCTCTGATCCCCTGTCATGACACTGATTATACGGGACAGTGACAAATTATCTGTCCCTGCTGCTGTAAACCACGAGGTCTGTAAGAGCAGAGACCGCGTCTCTCCCATTTGTCACTCTGACCCTAGCACCCAGAGCTCTGAGTGAACTGAAGGACTTCACCCAGTACTTGTGGTAATATTTCCTGGCTATCTTTTAGGAATGAAAGTCTAAAAAAGGCTGGGCATGGTGGCTCATGCCTACAATTCCAGCACTATGGGAGGCCGAGGCAGGTGGATCACTTATAGCCCAGGAGTTTGAGAGCAGCCTGGGCAAAAGAGCAAGACCCTGTCTCTACAAAAAATTTAAAAATTAAGCCAGGCACAGTGGCTCAAGCCTATAGCCCCATCTACTTGGAGGCTGAGGCAGGCAGATCACTTGCGCTCACGAGTTTGTTTGTGACCAGCCTGGGCAACTTGGCAAAACCCCATCTTACAAGAAATACAGAAATTATCTGGGCATGGCGGCGCACACCTGCAGTCCCAGGTACTCTGGAGGCTGAAGTGGAAGGACTGCCTGAGCCCAGGGAGGTGCAGGCTACAGTGAGCCATGATCATGCTACTACACTCCAGTGTGGGTGACAGAGTGCAACCTTGTCTCAAAAAAAAAAAGAAAGAAAAGTCTGAAACACCCTTAAGCTATGAGCCAATGTCCATGGGGATCCCTTGGCCTAAAAGAATGGACTCGGATCCATCTCGTTAGTGCTCCTCACGTGTCTGAGGCTGGCTTTCCTGAAAAGGAGAAATTGTTCCTGCTTTAGTCTGATTTCTTTTGTGGAAACCGACTGACCTGCAGTGTAGGTCGCAGCTGCACTGGGGGGCTGCGGTCTGCAGGGTCCCCAGCTCTGGCCGTGTGTCGCCCTAGGTGCTGCAGGAGAGGGACGGCTTGCAGGGAGTGCACAGGCCGGCAGTGCTGGTGAAGATCGCTCCTGACCTCACCGCCCAGGACAAGGAGGACATTGCCAGTGTGGTCAAAGAGGTTTGAGTCGGGGCCTGGGCCCAGGGTGTGCCTCCCATGGTCTGCAGAGGCTGTTTGGCCAGCTGGGTTAGCTCAGAATGGTGGCCTTTATGATTTCCTCTCCTTGGTATTGAAGGCTGGTTTGGTGTCTGTCATGGACTCACCCTGTGGTCAAAAGTGAATGTTGGAATCAATGCTTGAAGGAGTTTTTCTCATGCCTCCTCCTCTGTTTCCTCATCTGCATCCAGCAAGGTTAAGGCTTGAGCCTGGGTCCTTGGCCAGTCTTGACTGGCACTCAAAATTCTTTCCCTCACTCCTCTCTCTAGCCTGTCTGGACAGCGGGTCTCTGTGGCATAGGAGAGTAGTGGAAATAGCCTGAGCCTGGCCGTCATGGGTTCAAATCATGGTTCCACCACTTACTACCTGAGGGCCTCAGACAAGACACTGTAATTGGGTTGTTTTAAGGACTGGACCCCGTCCTAGGGGAATGCTGTGGGTCGTCAGTGTGTGATGGCTGCTGTTGTCACGTTATGGCTCATTCTAAAACTTGTTGAGGAAAAGATGAGTAGTAAGGTCTGGTGTAGCTCTTGCTTTGGGGGCTGTAGGTGTGGGTACCTGGCCCGGCTGCTGCCTTTGACTCCCAGAGGAGCGCCTCTGCGTCCTTCGGTGCCATGACTCATGGCTTTTTCTCCATCTCACACTGCAGTTGGGCATCGATGGGCTGATTGTTACGAACACCACCGTGAGTCGCCCTGCTGGCCTCCAGGGTGCCCTGCGCTCTGAAACAGGAGGGCTGAGTGGGAAGCCCCTCCGGGATTTATCAACTCAAACCATTCGGGAGATGTATGCACTCACCCAAGGCAAGGCTTCCGGCATCTGTGTCTTCAGATCTGCGTGTGGCTTGGGCTCCTGGGTCCTGATGGGAATCATCATTCCCTAATCTGCCTTGATTGTGGGGGACTCTGGGGCGGAAGCCATATCCTTCTTTACAGTGTCACCATGTGCTTCTCTGTAGGCCGAGTTCCCATAATTGGGGTTGGTGGCGTGAGCAGCGGGCAGGACGCGCTGGAGAAGATCCGGGCAGGGGCCTCCCTGGTGCAGCTGTACACGGCCCTCACCTTCTGGGGACCACCCGTCGTGGGCAGAGTTAAGCGGGAGCTGGAGGCCCTTCTGAAGTGAGTGAGGCTTGAAACAGAAGTTAGGCAGAGGTTAATTCAGAATCACTCAAGTCAAGGAGATACTGTTGATCTGTTTCTTACTCATTCAAAAAGGAGTTGAGGGGTACACTCTGAAAGGGGAGAGAAACTCTGGGTTACTCTTTTGATGAAGGACAAACAGTGCCAAGGAGAACTGAGGATTAACCTCCAAGGCAATAGTGTTTCTATGGCAGAGTTGTCCATTTGCTCGAGGGAGAAGAGCCTAAGGACTCGCGTCAGCATTCCCATTAATTAAACAACACTGGTTCAATGTTGGGAGCTGTCAGTACTTAAAAGCACTTTCCTTCCTGCTCTGTTCCTACCTGGGTAGAACTATCCCTGTGTCCCTGGGTGAAGAGTGTAGAGGAAACCAGATGTGCCTGGGCCGGGATGATGCATTTCTGGGTGAACATGGGCTTCCTGTAAGAGCAGGGCCTGTCCTCCACTGTTTGCTGAAATTGCTTTGTTTGCTCTTTTTCCAGAGAGCAGGGCTTTGGCAGAGTCACAGATGCCATTGGAGCAGATCATCGGAGGTGAGGACAGCGTCTGTTGGGAAGCCTGATCTGGAACCTTCCCAAGGACTCAGGCAAGCCTTTATGGCTGGATCGTGAGAGGAGGGACTCTGTCTTGAGCCATGTCCCCCAGCCGTGGCATAGCTGCACCATAAACGCCAATCAGGGGTCACCAGGATCAACCGCAGGCTTTCTTCAGTCCCTTGGTCAGACTATAAACTGTGTTTGTGATTCTTTGTGGATTCAAACCCTAGGATCCGTCAGTCTTGCAAGGACATTGAATATTAGGGGGAAAAAGTTATGGAAAAAATAAAGGCATTTAGAACCTGGGTTTCAACGCTAGCCCTTTCTGGTTTGCCACAGGCCCTGCCCAGACGCTGCAGGTCCTTCCAGGCCTCTGCTACCTGCATCTCCAGTGGGCTTCCCAGGAACTTGACTGTCTTTCATTTGATCTTTATTTTTATTTATTTAATGTTTTAAACTTTATTTTTAAAATATTTCAAACATAAGGGTGGGGTATGGTGGCTCATGCCTGTAATCCCAGCACTTTGGGAGGCCGAGGTGGGCGGATTACCTGAGGCCAGGAGTTGGAGACCAGCTAGGCCACCATGGTGAAACCCTGTTTCTACAAAAAGTACAAAAAATTAGCCAGGCATTGTGGTAGGCACTTTTAATCCCAGCTACTGGGGAGGCCAAGGCAGGAGAATCGCTTGAACCTGGGAGGCGGAGGTTGCAGTGAGCCAAGATTGCACTAGTGCACTCCAGCTTGGGTGACAGAGCGAGACTCCGTCACACACACACACACATTTTTCCCATTTCTCTCCCTCCCTCCCTCTATAACATGGATAAAATATTCACATGTATTATGTATTTATTATTGTTGAGTCATTGGTGCCTTACTCTTAAGTGTTTCAGTCTGCATCTTCTAAGCATCCTGATACTAGTTTTTTGATTATAAAATTGACCTGCATTCTTTACTAGCAATCCAAATGGTACAGCACTCTTGAAGTGTAAACATTCCTGTTCCTCCTCACTCCACTCTGCAGACATGCCTTTCTGTCTATCCTCCTGGACTTTTTCCCCTGCATAAAGATGTTCATTTTGTACATACACTCAGACATATATGTGGCTGTATTTTTTGTATACCTATATATGGATGGAATGCACACTGTTTTCTGTATAGTTACTTTACATTTTCATACAAATGACATCATCCTACAAATATGATTCTGCCGTTGACTTTCTTCACTATTCTCATGTGGGCATGGTTCATGCTGGGCCTTGGTCTTTTGAGTGGGGTCTATTTAGCCAGTCCCCTGTTGGTGATCACATCACTAACTTCCGGCATTTTCCTATCACCGTCGGTGCCTCGGTGAACATCTTGTGAAAGTGCTTGTGCCTTTGTTCCGGCGTCAGTGCAGAGCAGGGTCCAAGGAGTGTGACAGCTAGGCTGAGGGGCTGGCATGTTTCACATTCTGATAGATAGAGCCAAGTTGCTCCTATCAGGTTTTCAGGCTGCCCATTTCCCACCATGGAGACAGCAACAGAGGAGACATCCCCAGCTCCTCTGGCTTTGCCTGTTCAAAGCTACCCTGTGAGGCCTGAAGACAGCTGCCATGAAGGCAGCTCATGTCCACCAAACACTGACTGTGGGCCGGACGCTGTGCCAAGGGCTTGACGTTTCCTCTTTATAGATGAGGAAACGGGCAGAGAGGCAGCTGATTGTCCAGTCCGCCTGCGTGGAGGCTGCTCGGCTGGGCTCAAGCCTGGCGGTGTTTTCACAGAGCATGTTGTGCTGAATGGCTCTGCCATGGACCAAGCCTTGGCTGCTCTAAAAGCCGGCTCATTGCCTCATGCTTCTCTATATTCGTTCCTTACTCCAGGAAGAGCAGTGCACTGAAGGAGAAACGGGAAAGGGCAAAAGGAGCCACATGCTGGCCAGTCCACCGTGGGGTCACTTTCCTCATCAGCCTGGGCTCCCACACGCCACGTCAGGTGCCAGCGCACACACTCTGGATACCCTCCTCGTTCTCTCTGGGCTTGGATGCTCTCTGTGAGTCACCTGCCCTCCCTTCCCCACGTTACAGGCATCTACCTTGCTCTGTCCCACCTAATAGCTTTAGGACTGAACGATTCAGGAAAGGGAAGGGAAGGAGTGAAGGAGAAGGGGGAAGAGTCGGCCCTTGGAAGGTTCTCCATGGGAGACTGACTTTTTTTCTTTTTTTGAGACGGAGTCTCGCTCTGTCACCCAGGCTGGAATGCAGGGGTATGATCTCAGCTCACTGCAAACTCCGCTCCTGGGTTCAAGGGATTCTTCTGCCCCAGCCTCCAGAGTAGCTGGGACTACAGGCGTGTGCCACCATACCCTGCTAATTTTTGTATTTTTAGTAGAGATGGGGTTTCACCATATTGGCCACGCTGGTCTCGAACTCCTGACCTCTTGTTCCACCTGCCTCGGCCTCCCAAAGTGCTGGGATTACAGGCGTGAGCCACTGCGCCCAGCTTCAGAGACTGACATTCTGCCTCAGCACAGCTGGAAGAGGCTGCTTGAGCACTGGGGTAAAGAGCTGTCTTTGCATTCAGGTGCCATGTGGTGCAAGGATACCTATTTTTTTTTTTCTTTTGTTTTCTTTTTTGAGACAGAGTCTTGCTGTGTCGCCCAGGCTGGAGTGCAATGGCACAAACTTGGCTCACTGCAACATCTGTCTCCCGGGTTCACGCAATTCTCCTGCCTCAGCCTCCCAAGTAGCTGGGATTACAGGTGCCTGCTACCACACCTAGCTAATTTTTGTATTTTTTAGTAGAGTCGGGGTTTCACCATGTTGGCCAGGCCGGTCTTAAACTCTGACCTCAGGCAGTCTGCCCGCCTTGGCCTCCCAAAGAGCTGGGATTACAGGCATGAGCCACTGCACCCAGCTCAAGGATACCTATTTTTCTTAATGCTGGAAGCCACACTCAGACCCCAGAGCAGCTCTCAGTGCTGGGAGACCCGGGAGATTGATGATGCCTGCGTCTCCCTTTGGGACTGAGGATGGTAGAAGGGTGTGCAGAATTCCAAATGTTATTTACATTACTCTTGTGTTTTCTGTGGAGTGCATAATTGTCTTTGCTTGGCAATTTCATATCAGTTAAATATAAGCAGTAAGCTAATCCTATTCTGTGACTTACTCTTCTCACATGTCATCATAATGATATACTTCAATATTTAGCCCTCAGATCGGCCTTGCTCTAACAGCCCTGTTCACAGCATAAACACATCAATGTTTCCTTATGGGTAAACACAAAGGATATTTTCAGGTTTCACATCAGACAGTGCTTCAGTGCTCAGGGCTTATGTATCTTTGTGGTCTTCTGGTAGAATTTCTGTAGATTCCCAGCAGTGGTATTGCTTGGGCAAAGGTTATACACACTGAACATGTTGATAGTTATTGCCAAATTGCCATGAGAGAGGGCTGTCCAGCTTTGTCAGGGAGGGCCTCTTTCCTCTTATGTTGTTCCACATGGGAATTTCAATTTCACTGGTCTGGAACAAGCTGTTCTTCCTTCTCAACTTTTCCACTAGGAATAGCTTGCATTATGGCTCTCCCTTGGTTTAAAAAAAAAGAAAAACAGAGAGAGAAAAGAAATGGAGGGTTTAGCAAGTTACTTTGGGCTGCAGCCAGAGTGATTGCCACATGCATTTCTCTGTCTCTTTTTCTCTCCTCTTTCCTACCATAGGCTCAGCTCTGTATCAGAAAGGGCTGAGGTTCCTACGTGCACCAGCTTCCTTCAAAGGGGCAGGTACGTCAGGTCATATACACAGTATTTTGAAATAATCCATTTCCCCATTGACTTTCTGATAGGCTGCTTCTGGGTCAAGTTCTGTAGCCAATACCTTTTTTTTTGAGATGGAGTCTTGCTCTGTCGCCCAGGCTGAAGTGCAGTGGTGCGATCTCAGCTCACTACAAGCTCTGTCTCCCGGGTTCACATCATTCTCCTGCCTCAGCCTCCTGAGTAGCTGGGACTACAGACGCACACCACCACGCCTGGCTAATTTTTGTTGTATTTTTTAGTAGAGACAGGGATTCACCATGTTAGCCAGGATGGTCTCGATCTCCTGACCTCGTGATCCACCCGCCTCTGCCTCCCAAAGTGCTGGGATTACAGGCATGAGCCACTGTGCCCAGCCCAGTGATTCTCCTGCCTCAACCTCCAGGGTAGCTGGGATTACAGGTGCTCGCCACCACGCCTGGCTAATTATTGTATTTTTAGTAGAGACGGGGTTTCACCATGTTGGTCAGGCTGGTCTCAAACTCCTGACCTCAGGTGATCCACCTGCCTCGGCCTCCCAAAATGCTGGGATTACAGGCATATCTAGTAGTTTTACTTATATGTATTGAATATAATTTTAACTCTTAGTAGCCCTAATTTCTAGTGGAAAACTTAGGAAGTGATGTTGAATTATTTTATATCAGTATTTGTAGATGAAGACCATTTTGTTTCCTCAATTTTTTATTAACAGATCTAAATATATTGTTTTCTATACCATATAGATGACTTAGACATTCTATGATTACCTATTATTTAACATAGCATGATTTTAAGATTTTTAAATTAATAATTTGAAAGGATGACACAGGTACCCTTCCTAATGTTTTTTTCTGTTGTCTTGGGTCTCAAGTGCCATGTGGCACCCAAGGACAGCTATGAAGGGCAGGTCTTGTTGGGGTCCCAAATTTACATACCAGGTATAGTGCTCAGGACAGGACAGAGTCGTGAAGATAATGCCTGGAGAATCCAACCCATCCCAGCAGGCAAGGAGGCAAAGCTAGGCCAGGGAGGATGGGGCCATATTAGGCTTGGTTCTGCCTTACAGCTGGCGGTCAGGAACTGAGGACATGTCCCCAGGTCCCACCATGGCCAACCTGTCCAGACCCTAGAATCCAGATGCTCAAAACTGGAAGGAAGCTGACAGTAAGATATGTCCAAGGCTTTGGGGAGCCCAACAGCCAACTCTCATAGCTTTAGCTCACAGACAAAAGAAGCAACAGTTTTATGACCTTACAACATCTATAGGCTGGGCGCAGTGGCTCACACCTGTAATGCCAGCACTTTGGGAGGCCGGGGCAGGTGGATCACGAGGTCAGGAGATAGAGACCATCCTGGCCAACATGGTGAAACCCTCTCTCTGCTAAAAATATAGCTGTGCCTGTAGTCCCAGCTACTCGGGAGACTGAGGCAGGAAAACCGCTTGAACGAGGGAGTCGGAGGTTGCAGTGAGCTGAGATCGCACCACTGCACTCCAGTCTGGGTGACTGAGTGAGACTCCGTCTCAAAAAAACAAAAACTAAAACAAACAAAAACAAAACAGAAACAAAAACATCTACAGAAACCACCTAAACCTGTCTGACCAGTACATTCAGGCAGTAAGTCTGAGTCAAATTTAATACGGACAATTCTGAAGACGTTTAATTTTATTTTGCCAACAATTTAAACTAATTTTATTTACCAGAGATTACTAGAGTCACATGAGCTAAAAAGCATTTGAGTTAGTTTCTATTTTTCTGATAAAGTATTTTGATTTAAGCACTTACTTTTTCATTAAGCCAACTAATGAGAGCTCTTTCGTCTATTTTGGTAGTGAAATATCACATACACGTGACACATATAAACATACAAACAGAAGAAGATTTTATAGCTTTACAAGATTCTTCATTTGCCAGTTTTCAAATAGTTTTTCTCCCCTCTGCAGACAGACTATCAAGCTCTAAGCAGTTGTTAGCTAGGCAACCTGAAATTTGTACTTTCAAAGACAGGACTTTTGTGGTAAAAATTTACATTTTAAAGACACAGAACTTAGATATAAACACCATTATTTGCCAAGACAAAAAGGGGTACGTAAAAGCCCAGTCAAGACAAGCTTTCCAGGAAAAGTATCTTAAACAAATGTAAGGTTTGTTATGTAAACTTTAAGACATCTTCCTTGTTGGAAAGTTTGTAGTGGTTTAAGTGTGGGGATGCAGATGCCCTTACAAATGGAGATTTTTTATATATGTACATTTATTTTATGAAAAATTTCAAAATAGCCAGCTAAATTCCAGAAAATAGTTTGGTGACCAATCTAATTAGATTGGTCTTTTTAAATTAGGTTGTTTCTTGATGAGATGATTGAGCCCTTTAACAGGGTGAAGGCAGCCTTTTCAATGCTTGGACTTAGGAAGTCTAGTTTTACCTCAGGGCCTATCTTTTTTTTTTGAGACGGAGTCTTGCTGTGTCACCCAGGCTGGAGTGCAGTGGCGCGATCTCGGCTCACTGCAAGCTCCGCCTCCCGGGTTTACGCCATTCTCCTGCCTCAGCCTCCGAGTAGCTGGGACTACAGGCGCCCGCCACCACGCCCGGCTAGTTTTTTGTATTTTTAGTAGAGACGGGGTTTCACCATGTTAGCCAGGATGGTCTCGATCTCCTGACCTCGTGATCCACCCGCCTCGGCCTCCCAAAGTGCTGGGATTACAGGCTTGAGCCACCGCGCCCGGCCTAGGGCCTATCTTTTATAAACACTTTCGTTAGCTTGTTTTTTCTTTTGAACCAAAGGTACCTTTTCAAATAGTTCACCAAAAGCAATAACCCTTAATCAAGGTTATGACTTGGTTAGTCAAAGATGAACCAGGCATCTCCAAGAGGTGCAAAAAAGCAGTCCTCACAAGATCCAGAACGACCCCAAAGTCAGCTCAAAGATAAAAAGTCTTGTTAGCCACAAATGGAATACAATCTATTCTTCTAGCTGGCCATATTTTCTAGGATCTCAGCTTCTCAGCTGAGCACCTATGCGTAAAGGCCCAAAGGCCCCATATGCCCCATAGAAGGAAAAAGACAGGAAATCAAATCATGTTTTAGGTTACATTTTTGCCCTTTAATTTTGTCAAGAGAGTTTCCAAGGCTATTCATGACACTCCTAAGTGTCCATGGAAGGAAAAAGGATCAATAACAAATGGGTACCCACAAAGGGTCAAGAGTCAAACAATTTAAAACAAATGGGATTACTTCCCTGACTGGGAATTGAACCTGGGCTACAGCCACAAGAGCACAGAATCTCAGCCACTAGACCACAGAGTGGAGGGCTTTTTATAAATCCTACAGGGGATCAAAAGCAGGCAGTTTGAGCATAAAAATTATTTTAGCTTTATTTTAGATCATGTTTTTGCTCTTTAATTTTGTCAAGAGAATTTCTAAGGCTAGCCATGAAACTATTGTTTTTATATTTTAACTTAATCTTTTTATAAATACAAAGAAGGCATTTGTTTAGAATGAGAGATCTCTAATATATTTTTAAAATTTAGGAGGGTAATTTAAAGGATCTGTTTTCTGGCCATTGACAGTTAGAATTTTCAATGGTGTACTCATTTCAGTAATGGCACAATCCAATAGCCTCTTTATGGAAAGTCCAGAATGTAATTTTCCAGGTGTAGGGTAAAATTTTTTTTTTTTTTTTTTTAACCAGTTAAGAAACAGGTGTTTCCTGGAAAGGGTATAGAAGAGGTAATGCCAAATATCCCCCTACGCAAAAAAATTCACTCCCAGGAATAGGCTAAGTTGGCAGAAGACTCTTGTTGCCACAGATGGTCAAGGATGATGGTGTTTGTACATATGCTGCCTCCAGCTACCTACAAGTCTGTGGGGGGTTGCTAGTCACAGACCTGTCAATCTGTGACACTGGGCAGACCTCCTGGAATTGACTTCTCCAGTACTAACCAGGCAACAAGGGTTGAGATGAGAGAAGCCCCACAGCGACTTCTTTTCTTTCTTTTTCTTTTTTGAGATGGAGTCTCGCTCTGTCGCCCAGTGCAGTGGCGTGATCTCGGCTCACTGCAACCGCCACCTCCCAGGTTCCAGCGTTTCTCCTACCTCAGCCTCCCAGGTAGCTGGGACTACAGGCATGTGCCACCACACTCAGCTAATTTTTTGTACTTTTAGTAGAGACAGGGTTTCACTCTGTTGGCCAGGCTGGTCTCGAACTCCTGACCTCGTGATCTGCCTGCCTCAGCCTCCCAAAGTGCTGGGATTACAGGTGTGAGCCACTGCGCCCAGTCCCCACAGTGACTTCTTAAGACAAACTCCTCCAAGAACTTGCCATATTCAGAACAAAATGTGTGTTGAAGCCAGGCACTGCAGCTCATGCCTGTAATCCCAGCACTTTGGGAGGCCAAGGTGGGAGGACTGCTTGAGCCCAGTGAGGCAGAAGAATAGGGTCTGGAGATAGGGAACATAAGGCTGATTCACACTCACTTCCTAGAACTAAATCAAATGGAGACACTTCAGCGATGACAGGAAATACCCTCTCCATTTACATAGGGCATACACTGGGTAAATGACTTTGTAACCTTACTTCATCCTCTTCATTTACATAGGACATACACCAAGTAATCAATGGAAACCTCTAGAGGGTATTGAAACCCCAGAACATTCTGTAACGGGGCTCTTGAGCCCCTGTGCTCGGCCTGCTCCCACCCTGTGGAGTGTACTTTCATTTTCAATACATCTCTGCTTTGTTGTTTCATTCTTTCCTTGCGCTGCTTGCACATTTTGTCCAATTCTTTGTTTAAGACTCCAAGAACCTGGACACCTTCAACCGGTAACACCAGGAGTTCGGGACCAATCTGGGCAACACAGCGAGACCCTGTTGTTTTTTTTAATGTATGTACTTTCATTGGGACAGGAAAGAGACCTTGTCTCTATAAAAAATTTCAAAACTGGCCAGGTGTGGTGGCAACCACCTGTAGTCCCAGCTACTCAGAAGGCTCAGGTGAGGGGACTGCTTGAGCCCTGGAGGTTGAGGCTGCAGTAAGCCATGATTGTGCCACTGCCCTCCAGCCTGAGTGGCAGAGCAAGACCCTGCCTCCAAAAAAGTATGTTGATCGGAACCACAAACTGAGCAGTCTGCAGGGCTGGCTTGAGTAAGTGGGCTTCTAGGGGCTTAGGCTCCTGTTCTATCCCTTTGTGTTCTATCCCTGTTCTATCCATTCTTTGTGACAGAATGACACAGAAAGATGAAGACAAAGGAAAACACTATTTCAGTGAGGAAAAGGGATCAAACAATAAATATTCATACCAAAAACTACCAAAAAGCACACCAGAGTTCTACACCCCAAACTAGTCACACAAATCCTTTTCTCCCTGAATTAGTCAGTTCTCTGCTGCTAACAAAGACATACCCGAGACTGGGTAATTTATAAAGGAAAGAGATTTAAAGGACTCACAGTTTCACATGGCTGGGGAGGCCTCACAATCATGGTGGAAGATGAAGGAAGCGCAAAGGGATGTCATACATGGCGGCAGGCAAGAGAGAGCGTGTGCAGGGGAACTCCCCTTTATAAAACCATCAGATCTTGTGAAACTTACTATCAGGAGAACAGCACGGGAAAAACCTGCCTCCATGATTCAGTTACCTCCCACCGGGTCCCTCCCATGACATGTGGAGATTACTACAATTCAAGGTGAGATTTTTGTGGTGACACAGAGCCAAACCATATCACTCCCATTAATCGAGATTATGTAGAGGAGATAAACGGTTATTTTTTCCTGTCTGCTCAACTGGGTTTCACAAGAAGACAGGCTGGGAGCCTGACTGTTGAGGAATTCTTACCCTTTTGCCCATTGTCAAGCCCTGGGTTCCCTTCACTGTGGCTGCTAGAAGAGCAGAGTGGCTTTGGTGAGCCTGCCCACAGCACCAAAACTGTAGGATCCAAGGGAAAGCTTCCCCTTTGCCTTCTGAAAGTTCACTGAAAAATCACCTCACAAAAGAGTTTTAGAAATGGCATACAGTTATCCACGTGCACACAGGGGAGAACCCCAGAGTGATTACCCGCTTCCTGAGAAAGATAAAGCCTCAAGGAGAAACTCACCACTTCATCGAGGAGTGAGAATATCTAGCTGAACGGAACTCAGGACCGGAATTGTGTGGGAAGTCTGAGACTCAGGAGAAAGGCACCCAGTTGTCTTCGATCTTGGAGGAGCTGGAGGGGCTCAAAGGGCTTTTGCTGGTACCCTCAGGGTCCCTGCAATGTTCCAGGCAAACAGTGGTGGTGAGATGGGAAAAATGGAGGTGGAATGCAAGTGGGGGAGCAGGGAGATACAGGGCTCTCTGTTTTAGGGTCTGAGAGTCTTTCAAGCTTTCAGAGATGTGGTTAATTGTTCTGGTTAGTCTCCTTTAAAAATTTAGAGACTGCCAATTGCATTTAGAGCTTTCAAAAATGCTGATTAAAGGAAAGCCTCTGAGTGTTTTTGAGAAGTCCAGACTCCTCTTTGTTCTAATTGTGTGCATAGTTTAATTTAGATGCATCTCTCAGGTCGATCTTGTCTGGGGGCAAAATTTGACAATACCAATCCTTGGTAGTGATTAGTAATGTCCATGAACCAGGGGCACTGGTGGAGGACTTAGGGGTATATCAGGAAAGTGGCCCATTCCATCCAGGGGTGGGGCAGGAGGGCCCCAGGGGGTGTGCTATTGACCCCAGACTCACTGGGTGTAGGATTGAAGTATAGACATTGGAGTCAGCCTTGTAAGATATACCTCACCTCCCTGAGGCCCTGTTTTCTCAACTGTAAAAACAGTGGTTTGGCAGGTTCGATGATATGCTAACAGCAACTTTTTTGTTTTTGAGACAGAGTCTTGCTCTGTCGCCCAGGCTGGAGTGCAGTGGCCGGATCTCAGCTCACTGCAAGCTCCGCCTCCCGGGTTCACGTCATTCTCCTGCCTCAGCCTCCCGAGTAGCTGGGACTACAGGCGCCCGCCACCTCGCCCAGCTAGTTTTTTTGTATTTTTTTAGTAGAGACGGGGTTTCACCGTGTTACCCAGGATGGTCTCGATCTCCTGACCTCGTGATCCGCCTGCCTCGGCCTCCCAAAGTGCTGGGATTACAGGCTTGAGCCACCGCGCCCAGCCAACTTTTTTTTTTTTTTTTTTTGAGAAGGAGTCTCACTCTGTTTCCCAGGCTGGAGTGCAGGCAATGGTGCGATCTCAGCTCACTGCAACGTCCGCCTCCCAGGTTCCAGCGATTTTCCCGCCTCAGCCTCCAGAGTAGCTAGGATTACAGGCACTTGCTACCACATCCGGCTAATTTTTTGTATTTTTAGTAGAGACGGGGTTTCACCATCTTGGTCAGGCTGGTCTTGAACTCCTGACCTGAAGTGATCTGCCACCTCGGCCTCCCAAAGTGTTGGGATTACAGGCATGTGCCAGCGTGCCCAGCCACAACAGCAACTTCTAAAAGGATGAATATTGGCTGGGCATGGTGGCTCACACCTGTAATCCCAGCACTTTGAGGGGCTAAGGTGGGCAGATTACTTGAGGCCAGGAGTTTGAGACCAGCCTGGGCAACATGGTGAAACCCCATCTCTACTAAAAATACAAAAATTAGCCAGGTGTGGTGGTGCGTACCTACATGTAGTCCCAGCTACTCAGGAGGCTGAGGTAGGATAATCTTATGAACCTGGGAGGTGGAGGTTTCAGTGAGCCAAGATAGTGCCACTGCACTCCTGCCTGGGCAACAGAGCAAGACTCTGTCTCAAAAAAAAATAAAAAGTAAAAGGATGCAGGCTGGACACAGTGGCTCAAGCCTGTAATCCCAGCACTTTGGGAGGCCGAGACAGGAGGATTTCTTGAGCTCAGGAGTTTGAGACCAGCCTGGGCAACATGGCGAAATCCCATTTCTACAAAATATACAAAAATTAGCTGCATATGGTGGCGCGCACCTGTAATACCAGCTACTTCAGAGGCTGAGGCAGGAGAATCGCTTGAACCCAGGGGACAGAGGTTGCAGTCAGCTGAGATTAGGCCACTGCACTCCAGCCTGGGCAACAAGAGCAAGTCTCTTTCTTTAAAAAAAAAAAAAAAAAAAAAAAAGGATGCATATTATGTGCCTGTCACATTATATACTTATTAGCTGTGGGTGATCATGTAAATTTTGTGTGCCTCAGTTTCCCAATGTGTAAAATGGGAATAAGGACAGCACCGATCTCAGAGGGTTACTATGCGAATTAAATGTGAAGTGCTTACAATAGTGCTTAGCATATTCTAAATTTCTCATAAATGTTAGCTATTGTTTTTTATGTTTCTGATCACAAATAGGTCCTGAAAATAGATATTAGTATACCCATAGTTACAGAATAAACAAGTGCTTTGAGAGATTAAATAACTTCCCTAAACCATGAGGCTAGGATTCAACAGAACTGGAGCCCCCAGGGTATGAGCATCTCCTCCCGATGCAAGCTGTTGGCAGGAAGTGTAGGTGAACTTCTCCATAGGGCTGCTTGAGTGTCCTTACTACATGGCGTCCAGCTCCTCCAGAGTGAGTAATCTAAGAGGGAGCAAGGTGAAAGCTATAGTGCCTTTATGACCTAGTCTTGGAAGTCACACATCATTACTTACGCCACATTCATTCTATTCTTATTTTATTTATAGAGACAGGGTCTTGCTCTGTCACCCAGGCTGGAGTGCAATGGCATGATCACGGCTCACTGCAACTTCCCAGGCTCAAGCAGTCCTCCCACCTCAGCCTCCTGAGTAGCTGGGACTACAGGCACATGCCACTAGGGCTCACGAAGTTTTGTATTTTTTTGTAGAGACTGGGTTTCACTATATTGCCCAGGCTGGTCTCGAACTCCTGGGTTCAAGTGATCCTCCAGATTTGGCTTCCCAAAGTGCTAGGATTACAAGCATGAGCTACTGTGCCCAGCCTCATTCTACTCATTGGAATAGAGTTGCTAGTTTAAGCAAAATTAAAACAAAATTCAAAACAAAAGTTAAATTTGAATTTGAGATAAACAACGAATACACTTTTAGTATAAGTCTATCTCATGCAGTATTTGGGACATACTTATTCTAAAATTTACTTGTTGTTTATCTGAACTCAAATTTCATTGGGTATCATATATTTTCTCTGGAAACCCTGTGTTAGAAGCAAGTCATTTTGTCCAACCCACCACTCAAGGGAATGGCTTTCACTTTTGTTTTCTTTTTTTCCAAGCAAGCTGGTGAGAAAGATGTGGTGGCTTCCACTTTTGAAGGGAGGAATGTCCAATAATTTGTGGAGATATTTTTCAACCACCACAAGCAGGGTTTTGAAAAAGTTCACCTGGTTCTGGGGTCTGTGGATAATTGCATGCGAGCCTAACAGGATGAAGCAGTAGTTCAGGGACAAGCAAGGTTTTCTTCCAAATGGTCCTGCACATTTACCAGAAATCACACACATTATCTTATTGAAGCCTCAGACAGCTCTGTGGAGCAGGTGAGGGTGGCAATTACAATCCCCATTTTACAGTCCAGGAAACAGATTAAGCACCTGCCTCAAGGTGATATGGGCAGAAATGGTGGAGGGGGCAACAAATTCTCCTAATCTCAAGTCTGGCATTTGTTCTGCTCCACCCAGTCATGTCCTGACAGAGTACTGATGTCTCCACTACGTAAGATGTCTTAGATTCATTTTCTATCTTCTGTCGTGTTGTTATCTCAAATAGGTGATGGGATTTGTGGATCCTTGCAGCAGTGCTGGGTGATGACAGACTATCGGAGAAGCTGAGGCTGGAGGGCAGCTTTCTCTCCCTACATCCACAAGCTCTAAGATCCATCCTGGCTGAGACCATGGGCTTCAACCCACTCCTCAGACCCTTTGTGTTGACTGGTTCCAGAATACTGACAGGAACCTCACTCATTTTCAGCAGGAGGCCATCAGCCTCACATGAGAAAGCTGAGGAACAGTCAGCACAAATAGATAATTACCCTCCTATAATTTGTATTATAAGGAATTTTAGGCTGGGCATGGTGGCTCATGCCTGTAATCCCAGCACTTTGGGAGGCCAAGCTGGGCAGATCACTTGAGGCCAGGAGTTCTAGACCAGCCTAGGCAACATGGGGAAACCCTGTCTCTACTAAAAATACAAATATCAGCTGAGTGTGGTGGCGGGCGCCTGTAGTCCCAGCTACTCAGGAGGCTGAGGCAGGAGAATTGCTTGAACCTGTGAGGCAGAGGCTACAGTGAGCCAGGATCGCACCACTGCACTCCAGCCCGGGTGACAGAGTGAGACTCTGTCTCAAAAAAAAAAAAAAAAAAAAAAAATTTAGATATACAGGAAATCTGAAAGAAATGGGTATCCATACTCCTTCCACCTACACTCAGTAATTCTTACTATCTTTTCCCTGTTGGCTCTGCCAATCTTTTAGCCTATTTTTATTGTGTATTTTGATTCACTCCTAAGTACTTTGTAACCTGCATTATCTACGTACATGCTCCTATGTAACCATAATTCTATAATCACACATAAGAGAATTAACCATGATTTGCTAATATCATCTAACACTGAGTTCATGTTCAAATTTCTCCTGTTGTATCCAAAATATCTTCCATATCCAATCAAGGCTCATCCATATGCCTCTTCAGTTTCCTTCTTTATTTTATTTTATTTATTTATTTTATTTTATTTTTTTTTTTTGAGACGGAGTCTCGCTCTGTCACCCAAGCTGCAGTGCTGGAGTGCAGTGGTACGATCTCGGCTCACTGCAAGCTCCGCCTCCCGGGTTCACGCCATTCTCCTGCCTTAGCCTCCCAAGTAGCTGGGACTACAGGAGCCCGCCACTACGCCTGGCTAATTTTTTGTATTTTTTAGTAGAGACGGGGTTACACTGTGTTAGCCAGGATGGTCTCGATCTCCTGACCTCGTGATCCACCCGCCTCAGCCTCCCAGAGTGTTGGGATTACAGGCGTGAGCCACCACGCCCGTCCTATTTATTTTTTGTGAGAGGGAGTCTCACTCTGTTGCCCAGGCTGGAATGTATTAGCACGATCTCTGCTCACTGCAACCTCCACCTCCCAGGTTCAAGCTATTCTCCTGCCTCAGCTTCCAGAGTAGCTGGCATTACAGGGGACTGCCACCACACCCAGCTATTTTTTTTTTGTATTTGTAGTAGAGACGGGGTTTCACCATGCTGGCCAGGCTAGTCTCAAACTCCTGATCTCAGGTGACCCACCCACCTCGGCCTCTCAAAGTGCTGGGATTACAGGCGTGAGCCACCACGTCCTACTAGTTTCTTTTAATCTAGAACAGTAACCTCTCATGAGATCAGGCCACCTATTTTGTAGATGGCTGTTTTAATCTGTTCTCATGCTGCTAATAAAGACATACCTAAGACTGGGTAATTTATAAAGGAAAGAGGTTTAATTGACTCACAGTTCAGCACGGCTAGGGAGTTCTCAGGAAACTTACAATCACGGTGGAAGGGGAAGCAAACATGTTCTTCTTCACATGGTGGCAGACCGAGAAGTGCAGAGTGAAGGTCGGGGGAAAGCCCCTTGTAAAACCATCAGATCTCATGAGAAATCACTATCATGAGAACAGATGAGGGTAACTGCCCCCTGATTCAATTACCTTCCACTGGGTCCCTTCCATGACACGTGGGGATTATGGGAACTACAATTCAAGATGAGATTTGGGTGAGGACACAGCCAAACCATATCAGTGGTTCCATGTTCTGGATTCCCAGCATAAAGACATTTCCTGATTTCCAGTATAGTTGGATGTGGTCCTGTGACCAAGTGCTATTCAATGACATATATGTGAAAGTATTGTGTGAAGTTTCTGAAAAGTCTGCTGCTGCCTGGAATACCGGTATGATGGCTGGAGCTCTGGCATCCATTTTAGACCTAAGGATCAGGGTCACCCTGCAAGGATGATGGAGGCAAAAGCTGGAAAGCGCTTAATGCTGCTAGCAATACCAGCTCTGTCTGCCTACTTCCCCACCCCCTTTACTTGAGAAAACAGAACTTTGTGTATCTGTGTGTGTGTGTTTTTAATTAAAAATTAAAAAAATATTTTTTAGACAAGGTCTCACTTGCTCTGTCACCTAGGCTGGAGTACACTGGCATGATCATGGCTCATTGCAGCCTCAATCTCCTGGGCTCAAGTGATCTTCCCACCTCAGCCTCCAGAGTATCTGGGACTACAGGTGTGTGCCACCACACCTGGCTAATTTTTGTATTTTTTGTAGACATGGGGTTTCACTATGTTGCCCAGGCTGGGACCTTGTGTGCTTTAATCCCTGTTAAGTCACTTAATCAAATTAAATCCTAGCTAATAAGCCAGATTGAGGTCTACTATCATTTTATATTTGCTTGGAAGAGATGTTATGTGCTTCCTACTTGGCTAAAACATGTTTCAGGATTTCTCTTTCCTCCAGGTGCAGATCTCTGGTCCCAACACACCATAAGAACATTCTGAGAGAATAATGTTACCTACCCTCTAGTCTGGGCCACCTATGATGTTGAATGAGTCTTGGCAGCCAGGGAAAATTTCTGTAAGAACCCTGTGGTTAGAAATGTAGGAAATACAGTCACTGCGGCTTGTCACATGCAAGAGGACAGCAGGGGACAGGGGACAGTGGTGTGTGTGCAGGAACAGTGTGGGAATGATCTGGAATTTGTGAAATACCTTGGCAGCAATACAAGGATGAGGCTCCAAAGGGCAGGGCTTCAGGAGAGGAAATGGATGAACACTGCACTTCTTGCATTCATGCCAGCCACGAAGAGGTTTCCTGAGTGCTGAAAACCCCATCTGGAAAGTGTCCCCTAGGAAACAAAACGAGTTACAGTGTGTGAAGGTCACCTGGCTGCTGCACCACATGCCACCCCGTTAATCACTTGAGTTGGTGGGTACAGGAACACAGCTATGGGCAGAGGGTCAGAACACTTCCTGTCTGCCCCAGGCACGTGGAAGACATTCTCCTGAGTAGTAACCTTGGCACTGCCTTGGCTATTTGAGAAGCTGGCCAGTTATTTCAGTCACTGGGTATTTGAGAAGCTGACCAGCCTTTTGAGCTTCAACCATTCTCACAGTTGTTTAATTTGCAGTTCTTAATGGATCTAGTGACACCTTCCTACCTCAGCAGAGCAAAAAATGTGGATCCCAGGTCTAGGAACCTAAAAGAAATCACTCTGAGTTGGTTAGAATTTCACCTCTATCCAAGACCCAGAAATAATCATTTAAAAATAGAAACGCATATATACAAATATCTAAACACACATACATATGTCTGTGTGTGAATAGGGTTGGTCCACATTCATGTTCTTTCACTCCCTCATTCTTTCAGTCATTCACTGAGATGCTGAGTTTTCCAGCATCTCTCAGTCTCTCAGAAGAGACAAGCACAAACACAGCCCGCCAGCATCCAGTGGATCACACCCTACAACAAGCCCAGTGCCTCTTTAGTGGAGAGGGGATTTGCTTTGGGGTGTGGCAAGTTTATGCAAGTCCCTGATTTCTTGCACTGACTGCTCAAAAGCAGAGCTCCATTTAAATTCCATTCCTTCTGGAGAGATCTGTCCTATGACCAGGGTGGATGGTTCAACTCCTCTCTGCATCTGGCTGGCACCCAGGGCACTCTTGCCCAAATGCTTTGTCAGGTAGTTTCCTTGACCTATTTCCTAATGTGCTTTCCAGCCATGGCCCACGTGGTTTTTGTCTGCTCCAGTGCCCCCAAGGCCAACACAGGGGTCATGTTTGGAGACAGCCTCCAACTCTTTACAGCCTCAGGCTTCTCCAGACTTGGGTGCCAATGCTTTAAGGTCTTCTTTATCCTCTTTGCTGGGCATCACTGCCTCAGTCATGGCTTAAATCTGATACACAGGGTTCTTAATGGGCTTCCATAGCCACGTAGAATTGACACCCTTAGCCTGGCTAATGTGGTTAGCTAGCAAGTTTGCTATCCCTTCCAGGTAAGAAATGCCTTAACCCAGCGAAAGATCTGTCTCCAGATGACTCTTAAAAGCGACTCTAATGGTGAGCCCTTGATGCTGATTATGTGAGGGAACCTTTTTTTTTTTTTTTTTTTTTTTTTTGAGACGGAGTCTCGCTCTGTCGCCCAGGCTGGAGTGCAGTGGCTGGATCTCAGCTCACTACAAGCTCCGCCTCCCGGGTTTACGCCATTCTCCAGCCTCAGCCTCCCGAGGGAATCTTTTTTATTTTATTTTTGAGACAGGGTCTTGCTGTATTGCCCAGGCTGGAGTACAGTGGCACAGTCAGAGCTCACTGCAGCCTCTCCCAGGCTCAAGTGATCCTCCCCACTCAGTCCCCTGAGTAGCTGGAACAACAGGTGCATACCACTATGCCTGGCTAACTTCTTATTTTTTTATTTTTTATTTGTGTAGAGATGGGTCTCCCTACGTTGCCCAGGCTCACCTTGAACTCTTGGCCTCAAGCAATCCTCCAGCATGGCCTCCCAAGTGCTGGGATTATAGGTATGAGCCACTGTGTCCAGCCCATGTGAGGGAGTCTTGGAAATTCTGTGTAGTTCGTCATGTGGGAGAGGTAGCACCCCAGGGTGGTCAAGGGCTTGGCCTGGGTTTGAATCCTGCCTCCTCTCTTTACTAGCTGTGTTACCTTGAACGAGTTTCTCATCCTCTCTGTGCCCCACTTATAAAAAATGGAGTTGTTAGATAATTAAAAGACCCAGTGCTTATGGGCTATTGAAGAATTAAATGAATAAATACACAGAAAGCACACAGTACAGCGCCTGACACATAGGACCCTCCCAATGTTACCTGTTATTACTAGAAGTTGACTGGCTTTTCTCCTAAAGTACCTGCAGGGCTAGTTCTGTGGACAGCTTTTATGCTTCTAAGGGCTGGATCTTCTCCACTGCAGATAGAAGCTGACAAGACAGGCAGTACTTACTCGTGTTACAGTTTTTATTTCTGCCCCTACTCTGAACTCTTTGAAGGCAGAGGCTATGTTTATCACCCATTCGATTCAACCAACTGGACTGAGCCTCTGTTGTACGCCAGGCATTGCTGGGTATAGAGATAAAGGTGAATGAAAAAATACCAACGTGGTCCTACCTTGTTTCCCGGGTCCCATCCCACAAATGTAGTAGGTTGAAGAAATTGAGGAAGGTTGATATGAATTCTTTTGAATATAGAGCCAGTTTTTACACTCATACTAATGTCCTCATGCCTTTGACATCTGACTAGTTTCATGCTGGGAAAGGCAGCATTTCTTTGGAAGTTTTGACAGGCTGTGTGGGTTTTCCACCTTGGTTGGTTGACTTTGCTGATAGGAAGCTGGTCTGAGGATAATTGATTTAGCAGCCTGGACCTTGGAAGTTCCTCATTTACAATCTGTCAAGGTTGATCCTACTTTTAAGAAGCTTTTACAAAGTTTAAAATATCAATGTGTATGGTACGAAATATCAATATGTGTGTCTGCCAATGGCTCAGTTTTGGAGAAGAGAATTGCTGACCGTAAGGGAGTGCAACTAGGAAGCAATGCCTATGTTCCAGGCACCGCGGGACCCTGTAGCCCCTGGTCCTGGTGACTGTGAAAAAAGGGAGAAATTCTAGAAATAGGTGTAATCATGTGAATGTCTTTGTTTAATTTTCTTATCAAGATAAACTGCAATTCTGAACAACATGTGCTGTTCTGAATTCAACACTCCACTCTCCATTCTGTTTGAAGGTCATGTATACTCCTGGGAAAATCCAGGGTTCTCATTTCATGGCTACTGAGGTATTTATTCCCACACTATTTAAATCAATTAAATAAAGTATCATTTACAGTAACATAAACATCAAATGCTTAAGAATAAATCTAATGAAAGAGGTGCCAGAGGTCTGTATCAATATGAACAAGGCATTAAAATTAAAGACAGCCTAAATAAATGAAGAGACATGCTATGTGCATTACTCGAAAGACTCAACAGAGTCAAGATGTCAACTCTCCCCAAAGTGATCTGGAGATTCAATGTAATCCCAATAAAAATCCCAGCAGGACGTTTTGTGAGAATTGGAAAGCCGATTTTAAAATTTACATAAAATGGAAATGACCTAGAATAATCAAGACAAACTCTGAAAGAAAATAAAGTTGGAACACTTGTAATACCAGAGAGCAAGATTTAGTATAAAGTTCCCATTATTGGCCAGGTGTGGAGGCTCTTGCCTGTAATGCCAGCACTTTAGGAAGCTGAGGTGGGTGGATCACTTGAGCCCAAGAGTTCAAGTCCAGCCTGGGCAACATGGCAAAACTACATCTCTACAGCTACAACAACAAATTGGCTGTGCGTGGTCGCGCATCCCTGTAGTCTGTTACCCGTGAGGTTGAGGCGGGAGGACTGTTGGAGTCCAGGAGGCTGAGGCTGCAGATCGTGCCTCTGCACTCCCGCCTGGGGGACTGTGAATATCCTGTCTCAAAAGAAGGTTCCCATTTGTGAACCCCCAAAATTGGAGACAGGTCTCAGTTAATGTAGAAAGTGTATTTTGCCAAGGTTGAGGACGCACACCCAGCACAACCTCAGGAGGTCCTGCTGTGTGTCCAAGGCGGCCAGAGCACAGTTTGGTTTTATACATTTTAGGGAGACCTGAGACATCCATCAACATATGTCAGATGAACTTTGGTTCTGTCCGCAGAGGCAGGACAACCCTCAAAGCTGGAGGGGGGGCGCTACCAGGTCGTAGGTAGATAAGAGACAAATGGTTGCATTCTTTTGAGGTTCTGATGGGCCTCTCCAAAAGAGGCAAAAGGATATGCATTTATCTCAGTGAGCAGAGGGGTGGCCTTGAATAGAATGGGGGGCAGCTTTGCCCTACGCAGTTCTCTGCTTCACTTTTCCCTTTAGCTTAGTGATTCTGGAGCTTTAAGACAGTTTCCTTTAGCACATTATTATTATTATTAATTTTATTTTTTATTTTTGAGACAGAGTCTTGTTCTGTCGCCCAGGCTGGAGTGCCGTGGCACGATCTCAGCTCACTGCAACCTCTGCCTCCCGGATTCAAGCGATTCCCCTGTCTCAGCCTCCGAGTAGCCGGGACTACAGGTGCCCGCCACCACGCCCGGCTAATTTTTTATACTTCAGTACAGACGGGGTTTCACCATGTTGGCCAGAATGGTCTCAATCTCCTGACCTCGTGATACACCTGCCTCGGCCTCCCAAAGTGCTGCGATTACAGGCGTGAGCCACCGCGCCCGGCTCCCTTTCACACATTATTAAGACAGTATCACAATGGCTCCAGATTAGACACATAGACTAGTGGAAAGGAATAGAGGATTCAAGAGGAGGCTAACACATACATAATCACCTGATTTATAATAAAGATACCACTGCAATTCAGGGACAAAGGATGGTCATTTTAGCAAATAATATTGGATATAATATTATCCAATATATATAAAATATATTGGATATAATAATAATATGTCTATATGGAAAAAATGAACTTTTCTCTCATATCATATACCAACATTAATTCCAAATGGATCACAGACCTAGATCTGAAAGGCAAAACAATACACTTTTAGAAAAACATAGGAGAATATTGTCACAACCGTGTAGGCAAACAGTTCTTAATCAAAACACAGAAATCACTAACTATGAAATTTAAAAAACGGACAAATTAGGACTTATTTAAGATTAAGAACTTCTGTACTTCTGTTCATCAAAACACAAGATTAAGAGAATTAAAAGACAAACCATGGAATGGGAGAACATGTTTACAATACACTTATCCAAAAGACTAGCATTCAGAATATTTTAGAAAAAGACAACAAATCTACAAGGAGAAGACATACTGTAAAGAGGATATCTATGTGGTCCAACACAAATCTAAAACGTGCTCTACATCATTTGACATTGGGGAAATGCAAAATTAAAGCTATTATTATTATTAATTTTATTTATTTATTTATTTATTTATTTATTTATTTATTGAGATGGAGTTTTGCTGTTTCACCCAAGCTGGAGTGCAGTGGTGCGATCTCGGCTCACTGCAACCTCCACCCCCTAGGTTAAAGCGATTCTCTTGCCTTAGTCTCCTGAGTAACTGGGACTACAGCCCCATGCCACCAAACCCGGCTAATTTGTGTATGTTTAGTAGAGACGGGGTTTCGCCATGTTGACCAGGCTGGTCTTGAACTCCTGACCTCAGGTGATCCACCTGCCTTGCCCTCCCAAAGTGCCAGGATTACAGGCTGAGCCACCGCGCCCGGCCTCTATTATTATATTTTACTACACATATGCAGAATGGCAAAACTTAAAGAGTATTGGCAAGGATGCAGAGCAACTGGAACTTTGATATACTGCTGATAGGAGAGTTTATTGGAAAACTGGCAGAATCTATTAAAGCTAGACATACGCCTATCCTATGACACGACCAGGTACATATCCAAGAGAAATGAGTGCAGGTAACCATCAAACGATATATGCAAGAATGTTCACAGCAGCTTGGTTTACAATAGTCCCCAGATGGAATTAATCCATATATCCATCTACAGGAGAATGGATAAATCAATTGTGCTTTAGTCACACAATAGAACACTTCTCAGCAATAAAAAAGGAACCAGTGTGACAACATGGATGATTCTCACAGACATTATGTTGCAAAAAACAAGCCAGGAACCAAGAATGCCTACTATTTGATTCTATTTATATGAAGTTCAGGACCAGGCAAAAGTATTCCATCATGATAGATGTCAGGACAGTGGTTACTTTGGTAGGGGAAGGGTGTGGACTGAGAGGAACCCAAAGTAGTTTTCTGTGGTGCTAGAAATATTTTGTACTATACAGATTCATTGAGATGGACACTTAAGATTTGGTATTTTTAGTAAATGATGCTGGATCAACTGTACATCCATACGGAGTAAAATGAGTGTGGTCTCCCTACCTCACTTCCCTGTGTGTATGTAAGCTATTAATAACAGCAAAATTAAAGTACATGTGATACCTCCTTAAGTTAGGAGTGTAATACAGCATTTAAGAATTTTTTTTTTTTTTGAGACAGAGTCTTGCTCTGTCACCCAGACTGGAGTGCAGTGACGTGATCTTGGCTCACTGCAACCTCCGTCCCCCAGGTTCAAGCGATTCTCCTGCCTCAGCCTCCTGAGTAGCTGGGAGTACAGGTGCACACCATCACACCTGGCTAATTTTTGTATTTTTAGTAGAGATATGGTTTCACCATGTTGGTTAGACCAGTCTCAAACTCCTGACCTTGTGATCTGCCCACCTCGGCCTCCCAAAGTGCTGGGATTACAGGCGTGAGCCACTGCGCCCAGCCTAAAATGTTTTAAAGAGTTTGCTGCAACATGGAAAATGCCTACAACATTGGGTGATGTAGAAAGTAAAAAGTTTGTCATCAAAATTTCCCTTCTTGTTAAAGAATAAATCACAAGTGTTAGAAACAATAGTTTCTTTTAAAAAGTAACTTCCTTCAAGCCTCCTTGCTTTGTGCTAATAACTCTTTGTTAAGCCCTATCCTATATAGCTGTTAAATATAAGAAAGTAAATACATTCTATGTCCTTGTACTTTAACCAAGATGCTCACAGGCATGCCCCAGCTCGCAGCCTACGCCCCTTCCTTATTTGAGAATGTTATTACTTTTCTAAGTCTTTTCATAAGCAACCTTCTCTTTTCCTTTGTTCTCCTCTGCCATTACCTCTTTAGAAAAAGTTTTAAACCTTTAGCCAACCGGGTGCTGCCTAGACTATGAGGTCCAGTACCAGCCAATGGAATCAGGACACAGCAGTAGGGTTCGGATGGGTCAGATATAAATGATTTTTACCTCCTTGCCTTTGTTCCACATGCAATGGGCACCCTTTCTGCAGAAAGTAAAAATTGCCTTGCTGAGAGAATTGAATTTATGTTCAAGTCCTATTTCTTTATGGCACTGGGGAACAAGCATTTTGCATTTCTAACAGGTGAAAAGGGTAGACCAAAAAATTCTATCAAAAGAATGATCAAAATTGTGTAAAAGTATGCACAGAGAAAATGTGGAAGGAAGTAACACTAAAGTGTTAATAGTGGCTATTGGTTGTCTTGAGGTGGTGAAATTATCGGAGACTTATTTATTTATTTATTTTTTATTTTTTGGTAGCTTACAAAATTTCAAGACTTTTGTAATGGCAGAGTGAACTTTTTGTTTTTTTGACACCGGGTCTCACTGTCGCCCAGGCTAAAGTGCAGTGGCACGATCATAGCTCACTACAGCCTCAATTCCCAGGCACAAGCAATCCTCCCCACCAGCCTCCAGTCAATTCCCAGGCGCAAGCAATCCTCCCCCATCAGCCTCCAGTCAATTCCCAGGTGCAAGCAATTCTCCCACCTCAGCCTCCAGTCAATTCCCAGGCGCAAGCAATCCTCCCCCCTCAGCCTCCAGAGTAGCTGGGACTACAGGTGTGTGCCACTGTGCTTGGATAATTTTTTGTATTTTCTGTAGAGACGGAGTTTTACCATGTTGCCCATTTTATTCCATGTGGTCTCCAACTCCTAGGCTCGAGCAATCGACCTGCCTTGGCCTCCCAAAGCACTGGGATTATAGGCATGAGCCACTGTGCCTGGCTGGCAGAGTGAACTTTTAAAAATCATTTTTTCCTTCTAAAATCAAAACTCTCCCCTTCAAGCTCCTCTGTCAACTGCTGTCCTGGCCTATTAATATTTCAAGCTTTCCTGCTTTCTATTCTCCCAACAAAATACATTCCTGCTTTCCTTGATGGAGTCTTCTGACTTGCTATCTCTCATCTTGACTTGTCCAGTGAAAGAGAGAAGCCTTGGGGCTGGATTCTGTTTCTCAAGTTAATGAAAGACGCCCAGGGCAGGAAGGCTGTGTGTGAATGCTCCCCTGTTGCCTAAGACAAGGGGTCAGAGTAATAGAGTTCAGGGTACGTTCAGAGGAAGAAAGTGAATTTTCATGCACCTAGTGAGTAAACAATTGTTCTACAGCAGTGGTGAGAAATGGTTCATTTTAGACACCCTAGGAGGGCACCAGTCCGAGGAGGAAGTCTCTCCCTCCATTTCATAGGACCGGTGTTCTCCCCACTTCCCTGGGGACCCACAGAGCTGCAGAAATAGAGGCCATCTCTTCCCTCTGTGGAAAAGTAGCAGCAACTGAACAGAAAAGAAAAAAGCAGCCTGGGGCTCTGACATCTGCAAGACTCTACATAGAGGACTGTGAAAGGCTGAGGTTTGACAGTTTCTGTGGGGAGGAATGATGGACTGGATGAGCTGGGAGGGGGAGCAGGGCATAAGGATGCCATAGGACAGAAGTGTTCCAGTTTTAATGGAATCCTTTACAGTCTACAGCACAGGTTCTCTTTGGAAAACGTAGGGTGTAGCTCCCTCCTTCTGGCCATTGAAGGAAAAACTGGGTGGCAAAGCACAGGTAAAGACAAGCTGTGACAGAGGACAGCAGGAACCCAGGGACCTAGGGAGCAGAATTCTAATACTTTCACCCTAGATTCAGTCAGAGCAGCTATTTTCATCATTCCATACACCAGTTCTACTGGTTAACATTTGCTACCTAAGGAGTCTTCCCCAAGCTTTGTAGCTTAGAACAGTGGTCTTTTATTTAGCTTATGATTCTGTGGGTCAGCAATGTGGGCTTAGCTGGAGGTGGTTTTGGTCAGGACCAGTTTCAGCTGATCTTGGCAGGAGCTCACTCATGCACCTGTGGAGGGCTTCTGGAAATTTGGGGCTGGCTGGCTGTCAGGTGGGATGCCTGGGTTCTGCTCTATGGGGACATTTCATTCTCCAGCAATGGAGGAATAACTTGGGCTCATTCACAGGGCAGCTCCCAGATTCCAGGTGTTGTAAAAGCAGGCAAACCCCAATTCACAAGCACATTTCAAGACTATCCTTGTTACGTCTGCTACTATTTCAACATAGTCACAGAGCCAACCCCAGATTCCAGGGGTGAAGAAACAGGCTCCTGCTTATGACTGAAGAGCTGCAGTCTATTGCCTCGTACCTGCAAGGGTGGGAAGTTATGGACGCTTGAAATGTAGATTCTCACATCCCCATGCAGACCTACTGGATCCAATTCATGGAAAAGGGGCCTCTCACTATGTCCTTAGGATGAGTCCCTCCCTCCTTCATATTTTAAAATATTTTATTTAATACTTATAAAATATTATATGGGACATATATGTGTGGGCATATATGTGTTTTATTAAAAATAAAGCACAATAATATAATGTACGTTAATGAACCTACTACCCAGCCCAAAAGCTGGGTCATTAACAATTTATTTATATTTACCTAAGTGTCTTTCTCTTATACTTTCCTCTTACCTCCTCATGAGATGTAACATTTTATATTTTGGGTTTTCCATTCCAACAAGAAACTTAAAAACACAGTTTTGACTCTTTGATATCTACGCCTGAGCAACATAGTGCTGAGTCTTTCTTGTTTCTTTCTTTCTTTCTTTTACTCCAATAAAGATAAGTTTATTTACTTATTTATTTCTTGAGTTTTTTGTGCTAAAATATTTATAACACAAAATTTCTGATTTTTTTTTTTTTTTTTTTTTGAGATGGAGTCTTGCTCTGTCGCCCAGGCTGGAGGGCAGTGGCCAGATCTCAGCTCACCGCAAGCTCTGCCTCCCGGGTTTGCGCCATTCTCCTGTCTCAGCCTCCCGAGTAGCTGGGACTACAGGCGCCCACCACCTCGCCCCGCTAGTTTTTTGTATTTTTTTTTTTTTTTTAGTAGAGACGGGGTTTCATTGCGTTAGCCAGGATGGTCTCGATCTCCTGACCTCGTGATCCGCCCGTCTCGGCCTCCCAAAGTGCTGGGATTACAGGCTTGAGCCACCGTGCCCGGCCAAAATTTCTGATTTTAACCATTTTGAAGTGTACAATTTGGCAGTATTTATTACACTAGCAACGTTCTGCAACCATCACCACTATCAGTTTCCAAAGTTTTTTCATCACCCCAAACAGGAACTCTGTACCCATTAAGCAATCACCTCCCATTTCTTGCTTCTCCCAGTCCCCAGTAAAGTCGAATCTACTTTTGTTTCTATGCATTTGCCTATTCTAGATACTTTATTATAAGTGGAATCAAGTAATATTTGTCCCTTTGTGTCTGGCTTCTTTCTCTTAGTATGTTTTCAAGGTTTATTCATGTTGTAGCATGTATCAATTTCATTCCTTTTTATACGTGAATAATATTCCATTGTATGTATATAATACGGTTTGTTTATCCGTTTATCTGTGGATGGATGCTTGGATTGCTTCGACCTTTTGTGAAAATGCTGTTATGAACATTGGTGTACAAGTCTCTGAGTCTCTGCTTTTAATTCTTCGGGTTTATACCTTGAAGTGGAATTGCTGGGTCAGATAGCAATTCTATGCTTAGCTTTTTGAGGAACCACAAAACTGTTTTCTACAGTAGCTGCACCATTTTTCATTCTTACTAGCAAGGTAATGTACCAGGGTTCTAACTCTTCCACATCCTTGCCAACATTTCACACGCGCGCACACACACACACACACACACACACACACACAATTTGTAGCCATCCTAGTAGGTTGTGAAGTGGTGTTTCATTGTGGTTTTGATTTGCAAATTTCCGTATTGACATTTTCCAATGGTGGTGAGTGACTTTTTTTTTTTTTTTTTTTTTTGAGATGGAGTCTTGCTCTGTTGCCCAGGCTGGAGTGCAGTGGTGCAATCTCGGCTCACTGCAACCTCTGCCTCCCAGGTTCAAGCAATTCTCCTGTCTCAGCCTCCCAAGTAGTAGCCAGGACTACAGGTGGATGCCACCACTCCTGGCTAATTTTTGTATTTTTAGTAGAGATGGGGTTTCACCATATTTATATTGATCAGACTGGTCTCGAACTCCTGGTCTCAGGTGATCCACCCGCCTCGGTCTCCCAAAGTGCTGGGATTACAGGTGTGAATCACCGCCTTGAGTCTTGAGTATCTTTTTATGTGCTTTTTGGCACTTTATGTATATTTTTTGGAGAAATGTCTATTCAAATTCTTTCCCTATGCTTTAATTGTTTGTCTTTTTGTTGTTGTAGTAGGAAACACTCTGGATAATAACCCTTTATCAGATATATAATTTGAAAATATTTTCTCCCATTCTGTAGATTGTCTTCACTTTTTTTTTTTTTTTTTTTTTTTGAGACAGTCTTGCTCTGTCACCCAGGCTGGGGTGCAGTGGTGCGATCTAGGCTCACTGCAACCTCTGCCTCCTGGGTTCAAGCAATTCTCCTGCCTCAGCCTCCTGAGTAGCTGGGATTACAGGCAGGCATGCGCCACCATGCCCAGCTAATTTTTGTATTTTTAGTAGAGATGGGGTTTCATCATGTTGGTCAGACCAGTCTCAAACTCCTGACCTCGTGATCCGCCCACCTCAGCCTCCCAAAGTGCTGGGATTACAGGCGTGAGCCACTGCGCCTGACCTGTCTTCATTTTCTTAATATGTCTTTTGATGCACAAACATTCATTCCAATGAAGCCAAATTTATCTAATTTTTCTTTGATTGCTTGTGATTTTGGTGTCATATCTAAGAATCCATTGCCAAGTTTTACTTGGTTTTGATGTCTAGAAGACTGCTATCATACTGAAGGTAATCTTCTGAAACTTGCACTTTTCTTTCAAAAATTATGTTTATAAGATTATCCATGTTCTTGCAGAGTTTATTCATTTTATGCTGTATGATACTCCATTATATCCACACACAACGCAGTATTGACCCTTCCTCCTGTTGATGGGCATTTGTCTTGTTTCTAGTTACTTTGGTACTACATCAGTGTCACCATGATTATCCAAAAGTAATTCTTTTGTACGCTCTAATTTAAGAACCACTAACCCTTTTTAACGAATAAATCAACCTTTTATCGAGTTGCTACTAAATTTCAATCGACTGGTACTTGGGATACACACAGATGCAGACATTTGACTTAGACATACTGATTTTTCTCATCTGCCTATTTAGGCGAATCAACAGACTATAAAACCATAAGAACCACTGCCATTGAGTATGGTCTGTGTCGGTCTACACTATAGCTTTAACTAGTTGTGTGATTTCTTGCAAAGAACAATCAGGGAAGATACAATAAACACATTTACTGATTTCAGGCTGGAGAGCTTTTAAGCAACAGGGAGATGTCCACACACAAGGTGGAGAAAATTACTGTGAAAAGGGAATTCTTTCTTTAGAGCCCCATCTAAGCTAGGTTGCAGAAATGTCTACAATGGGTTTAAAACAACTCAAAGTGAGGGCTTCTGCAGCGTGAAAATCCTCCAAGATAAAGAGACTGATGGCTCCTGCTGCTGCCCTGTCGTGCCCAGTTGCTGATTTCGGGAAATACTTTGGCAGGTTTGTGGGTCACAGAGGTGCCAGGTTTCTTCGGGGTCTGTAATAGAACACCACAGGAAAATCAAGTGTGAAGCAAGAGCTCAGCTCTTAACAGGGGTATTGTTTGTGGTTTTGTTACTGGAAAAGGTAGTGACCTTACCAGGGCCAAAGTTATGTAGACACAGGAATTACGAAATGGAGAAGGGAGAGAGGTGAGCTGGTGGCAGCATAAAAAGACCAGCAGATGCCCCACAGCACTGCTCTTCCAGAGGCAAGACCAACCAAGATGAGGTGGGTCCACAGCTTTCCCTCCTGCCTTTCCTCTGGTCCTTTATTTCAGTCTTCTTTGCGTACATTGGTAGAGATGCAGAAATAGAACAAAGAAACAGGGCAAATGGGCTAAATTATAGTGAACTAAAGGGCTTAGTGTGTTAAATCTTCTCCTTTTCTGCATCCATAGAAGACAGTGCTGTCTTTCCCAGGAGATGAGATTTACTCTCAGCAGTGTCTTTTTCCTTGAGGTTACATTTTTGTCTTTGTAGGGGATGTCATCAGCTCCTGTGGTAGGCTTCCTGGCATTCTGAGTATATTAATTAGCAGATATTTTCCTCTTTAAAAATGTATAATAGGCCGGGTGCGGTGGCTCAAGCCTGTAATCCCAGCACTTTGGGAGGCCGAGACAGGCGGATCATGAGGTCAGGAGATGGAGACCATCTTGGCTAACACGGTGAAGCCCCGTCTCTACTAAAAAATACAAAAAACTAGCCGGGTGAGGTGGCGGGTGCCTGTAGTCCCAGCTACTCGGGAGGCTGAGGCAGGAGAATGGCATGAACCTGGGAGGCGGAGCTTGCAGTGAGCCAAGATCGCGCCACTGCACTCCAGCCTGGGCGACAAAGTGAGACTCTGTCTCAAAAAAAAAAAAAAAAAAAAAATGTATAATAAGAAAGACTAATTGTAACACATTTGAATGACACATTAATTGACTAGTACCTGGGATATACACTAGTACCTGGGATACAACTAATTAAGGCACTTAGATCTTATAAAAATAAAGACTTTTTGAAATGTTGAAATAATAAGACCAGAAATTTTTTTTTTTTTTTTTTTTTTTAGAAGGATTCTCGCTCTGTCACCAGGCTGGAGTGCAGTGGTGCGATCTCGGCTCACTGCAACCTCCACCTCCTGGGTTCAAGTGATTCTCCTGCCTCAGCCTCCCGAGTAGCTAGGACTGCAGGTGTGCGCCACTATGTCTACCTAATTTTTGTATTTTTAGTAGAGATAGGGTTTCACCATGTTGGCCAGGATGATCTCGATTTCTTGACCTCGTGTTCTGGCTGCCTTGGCCTCCCAAGGTTTTGGGATTACAGGCGTGAGCCACCACATCCGGCCTAGAAACCATTTTAATAGAAGCATTAGTGCCTGAATGGTCAGCATCTGTTAGCGAGACGGTGAACTGGCAGATGGCACCTGTGCATCAATGCCCATGGCCACAGTCCTGCTTTTGGACACCAGTTCTCTTCCGGTAACCTTCTGGCATTTTGGGGTTTGAGATACCATTTCCTAAAGATGAACTATCATAAAATACTAGAAATAACCATATGTTTAAAAGTATATATTTAAGGAGGCCGGGCACCGTGGCTCACAAGGTCAGGAGATCAGACCCTCCCGGCTAACACAGTGAAACCCCGTCTGTACTAAAATTACAAAAAATTAGCCGGGCATGGTGGCAGGTGCCTGTAGTCCCAGCTACCCAGGAGGCTGAGGCAGGAGAATGGTGTGAACTTGGGAGGCGGAGCTTGCAGTGAGACAAGATCATGCCACTGCACTCCAGTCTGGGTGACAGAGCAAGACTCCATCTCAAAAAAAAAAAAAAAAAAAATTGTGTATTTAAGGGAACTTTTATTATGGAAAATATCAAGTAGAGGAACAGCATAAAAAGTCCTAAGTTCCCATCTCTGAGTTATCTACATTTTATTACCAGTATCTTTGGTGTGCCTGAGGGACGTTTCTCTTTCCTGGAGGGCTCCTCTATTATTGCCAATGTACTTTCCTGAATGCAGCCAGAAACTGAGCGCCTACTCGCCCCACACCCACGTGCCTTCCTATCCCTCTCCGAAGCTTCTGCAGAATTCCCAGCAGGACAGAGCTTGCTGGAAGCTTGGCACGCTCAGAAGCTGCTAAAGCATGTGTCTGCGGGTGTGGGGGTAACTTCTTGGTCCTAGCACGTCCATATATCTATTTTCTTTCTGGCTGCTAAGTGGGAGGAGTGTGTGTGTAGGCATGTGTGTGTGTGGATGCATGCATGTGCTGTGAAGCAGGGAGACCAGCTTTCCACTCCTTCCTGTCTTCTCTCTGCAGTGCTCTGGGAGCTGTCGTTGCCCTCCTGCTCTGGGGACAGCTTTTTGCAGTGGACTCAGGCAACGATGTCACGGATATCGCAGGTCAGTCTTTGGTTGGGTAGGAGCGTGCATCCCGGGCGCAGCCACATCCCACTCTTACCCTCTCGGGTCTGCACTCTCTCTCTGAGAACACCCAGCTGCCCCTTCTTATCTTGACCTCTGGGCTTTCAGGACCGTGAAGAACATTGGGGTTCCTGCCAGAAATGAGGGGAGCTTGTGCTTCCGTTGGCTTCTATTCAGGGTGGAAGGAGATTGATGTGCAGAGCAGCTTCCACTCATCTGACTTTTCATGGTTCACTGGGAACAATTTCCAAATAGTAAACTCTCTGGCTTCTCTCTTTGCAGATGACGGCTGCCCAAAGCCCCCCATGATCGCAAATGGCTACGTGGAGCACTCGGTTCGCTACCAGTGTAAGAACTACTACAGGCTGCGCACAGAAGGAGATGGTAAGACCCGGACAACTGTCTCTATGCCCTATGGGCGGTGCTGGGGTGATTCGCCAGAAAGTTCATTGCTCTCCTTGGAGCCAGGAGAGTTAGATTCTAATAAGCGTTTTGTTGCCAGTAGCTGTGGCCCTTTGGGCAGACGAACTTTTGTCAGCCTCAAGTTTTCTGTTTTGTTAAGGGGAGGCCATGCCAGGCAGCCTACCTATCTCAGAGTCAGATTTCCATCTCCAGCGGGAGATGTGGGAAAAGGAGGAACACTGATGACGATAGGTCACCCCCACCTAGTGAGTCTTGCTGTCCTGGCACTGCTCTAAGTGCTTCATATTTATTTACTCACTTAGTCCTCACAGTATCCCTCTGAATAGAGGTTATTGTTCTCACTTTGCTGATAAGGAAACGGAGGCACAGACAGGTTGAATCTCTTGCCCAAATTCAGGCAGCCTGTAAGACGCAGTCAGGATTTGAACCCCGAGCCCTCCCTGTACTGCCTGGCTGTGACCGCCATGACCACAGTGGGTTCTGCTGGGCGTAACTGGAGTCCAGGCACTTGGTTTCCAGCACAGCACTCCTTCCCTCCTCCTCATATTCTCTCTCCTTTTCCCCTTCCTATTTGTCCCCTTTTCCTCTTCCTTTTAATTCTTCTCTTTAAATGCCTTCTCACTCTGCTCGGGGTTCAGACTTGACTTTGCCTTTGGCTCATTTCTTGCCTTTTGTTTCAGGAGTGTACACCTTAAACAATGAGAAGCAGTGGACAAATAAGGCTGTTGGAGATAAACTTCCTGAATGTGAAGCAGGTGGGTGCTGAGCACTTACCAGTGCAGGCGGGCTTCTGGATGGGAACGTCCTAGAGGCACAGCCTTCCAGTGCGGCTTCCTCTGAGCACACAAGAGCCAGGAGGAGGGATGTGGGAGAACCGCAGCTGGCCAGGGAGAGACTTAAGCAGTTAGGTGGTAACTTCCTAAGGGTCACTAAGGGTCTAAGGGTCTTGATCACTGGGGCCTGAAGGGCACTGGCTGAATCCATTGTCTACACTGCCCACAGATCAGGAGAGCCTGTGCATACAGAGAACCTGCTAGAGAGCCCTGGGTCTAAAGAGAAGCAAGCTCCAGGGAGAACAAGTCAAAGGATAATATAAAATCTTATTCCATGGAAGCCTAGAAGGAGGCTGGATGTGGGCTGGGACTTCTGCTTCTCATTATTAGTAGGAGCTGTTGTTCTCTCCTTTCCTTCTCGGAACCAGAGGCAAAGGCCCAGCCTCTTCGGCTCTTACTGGTGTGGAACTGCCAACCTGCCTCGTAATAACTGCACTATCTACAAAATCTGAGCTCCAGTCAATGATGCTCTAGATTCCTCTTTCTTCAGAGAGAATGAATTACTGTAGCTCCTAGCCCTTTCAATGAATTTCAGGGAATTGTGGAAATTCCTTTGTTGGGATAATTGTTTAAATATAATACAGTTCACCAGCCAGGGCTCAAAAATCTCAGTATTTCCCATTTCCTTTGTTAGAAAAGTGGGAAATTTTGTAATGCAAACAATTAAGAAAACAGAATTATTTTAAAACTGCAACTATTGGGAATGAAATGAGCAGGTGGTAAGGGCAAAGCATTTAAATCTTCCTAGTTTACGCAGCAGTGACAGCCGCCCATGCTTTTACCCCTCTTTCTCAGATGGAAAGGCTCTTGCACATTTCCACTCACGAGTGTCTTGCTCTCCTTGACAGTATGTGGGAAGCCCAAGAATCCGGCAGACGCAGTGCAGCGGATCCTGGGTGGACACCTGGATGCCAAAGGCAGCTTTCCCTGGCAGGCTAAGATGGTTTCCCGCCATAATCTCACCACAGGGGCCACACTGATCAATGAACAATGGCTGCTGACCACGGCTAAAAATCTCTTCCTGAACCATTCAGAAAATGCAACAGCAAAAGACATTGCCCCTACTTTAACACTCTATGTGGGGAAAAAGCAGCTTGTAGAGATTGAGAAGGTGGTTCTACACCCTAACTACTCCCATGTAGATATTGGGCTCATCAAACTCAAACAGAAGGTGCCTATTAATGAGAGAGTGATGCCCATCTGCCTACCTTCAAAGGATTATGCAGAAGTAGGGCGTGTGGGTTACGTGTCTGGCTGGGGGCGAAATGCCAATTTTAAATTTACTGACCATCTGAAGTATGTCATGCTGCCTGTGGCTGACCAATACAACTGCATAAAGCACTATGAAGGCAGCACAGTCCCCGAAAAGAAGACACCAAAGAGCCCTGTAGGGGTGCAGCCCATACTGAATGAACACACCTTCTGTGCCGGCATGTCTAAGTACCAGGAAGACACCTGTTATGGCGATGCGGGCAGTGCCTTTGCCGTTCATGACCTGGAGAAGAATACCTGGTACGTGGCTGGGATCCTAAGCTTTGATAAGAGCTGTGGTGTGGCTGAGTATGGTGTGTATGTGAAGGTGACTTCCATCCAGGACTGGGTTCAGAAAACCATGGCCGAGAACTAATGCAAAGCTGGCCGGAAGCCCTTGCCTGAAAGCAAGATTTCAACCTGGAAGAGTGCATAGTGGATGGGAGTGGACGGGATAAGATGTGGTTTGAAACTGATGGGTGCCAGTCCTGCGTTGCTGAGTCAATCAATAAAGAGCTTTCTTTTGACAATCTTGAGACTTTTTTATTCACTCCTTTATGGTCCAGGGTAGCCAGAAGGTATAGAGTCTACTGGGATTATGGCAGAAAACACCCCAAACCCACTGGAAATCCCAAAGGTAATACAAACTCTTCCACCTTAGGAAATCACGCTCACTGATTAAGTGCCTATTGAATGCTAGGCCCCAGAAAGGCAACTGTTGTCCTTGTTTTACAGAGAAGGAAACAGAGACTCAGAGATGGTAAGTGAGTTGCTTAAGGTTACATAGCCATGAAACAGTGAAGCAGAACTTTGAACCCAGCCCTGTTTGATACAAACTCAGAGCTCTTTTCACTGCATGCTGTTGCCTCTTCAAAGTGAATTAGGAGAAAGGACATGGGCCTGCTGAGGAAGGGGCTAGTTCAAAATGGGATGGGGAGAAAGTGTTTTGACACACACAGTACTTCAGAGTTTGGGATCTAACCTACCAGCACTCCAGAAAACAAAAGACGATGATGTAAAGGCAGGATCTCTGGACTTGCTGAGTGCAAATCACAGATTGGTGCATATATTTGCGAAGTAATTTAGGCTTCCTGGCCATCAGTTCCTGGTCTCTTCCATGAAGGACTTGAGCCAGGCAATGGCTAATGTCCCTATCAGCAGTAACCTTCCGGGACTCTGTACAGAGTGGGAGGTAGAGGCCCTGCCTCAGTAGAAGCTGCTTTTCCTACTTGGAACAAACCCCCCCTTCGCCAGGAATCAAACGCAAGCTGGCTGAGCCTCCTCTCCTGATGGCAGGTCTCGCCATCAATGGTCTCCCAGAAGAAAGGTTCTGGAGCTCTGAAAAACAGAAGCTGTTCTAATGAATTTTTTCTTGCTATCAGCCTTCACTACCACCAATCACCAATGCGCCTTCTTCTCATGCCAAAATATGGCCCCTCCTTTGCAGGGTGTAAAACGACACTGATGTCACTCTCTCTCACCAGGGGTGGCCATCTCTGTGAAACTCTCCTCACAGGCACCCTGCAGATTCATCAGTAAACTTCAACAGGTTAGTGCTAGTAGGCCAATAAGACACACACCTATATTCTAGAACCTGTGAAAGACATAATAGCCACAAACTGGAAAATAACATACCTCTTAAAAAAAAAAGCCTCTCAGAACACAGTCACTTACACCTTTTCCTCTTGTAGTTCTCTTCAGCACCAAGTTTCTTGGAAGAACAAGCTATTCCCCAGTTTTCTTAAAGAATTGTCTGATCGTATTAAGTAAGTGGCTCTGGTAAAATAATAGTAAGAGAAAAGCTGTGGCATTCTCTTGATCACTCATCTTCTCTGCCTTCCTCCCCAGCACCACCTCTTGGCCTCAGCCTGTGGGCTTCAGCAACACCAAACTCCATGTTGTTCTCTGACACATCTGGCCATCTCCAGCCCCTCGGGGCCCCTCTGCTGAAATTCCCTTCACCTTGCTGTATAAACGCCTCCTACTCTCCTTCAATATGCAGACACTGCCTCCTCTAAGGAGCCATCTGTACTTACGTAGCTGTGAGCATAGGATACGGCATACAGCAGGCACTTAATAAATACTTGTGGAATGGAAAGCAACTAAGATAGGATCAAAAATACAAATCAGGATTTGAGAGAAAGATGATCAAAAGCCCTCAGGAGGGTTCTGGGCTCGGTGTCTCACGCCTGTAATCCCAACACTTTGGTAGGCTGAGGCGGGCGGATCACTTTAGGTTGGGAATTTGAGACCAGTCAGAGCAACATGGAGAAACCTCGTCTTTACTAAAAATACAAAAAATTAGCCAGACATGGTGGCGTATGCCTGTAATCCAAGCTACTCGGGAGGCTGAGGCAGGAGAATTGCTTGAACCTCGGAGGTGGAAGTCGTGGTGAGCTGAGAGCATGCCGTTGTACTCCAGCCTGGGCAACAAGAGCGAAACTCTGTCTCAAAAAAAAAAAAAAGAAAAAGAAAAAAAGAAAAAAAGAACACCACAGGAAAATCAAGTGTGAATCAAGAGCTCAACTCTTAATAGGGGTAATGTTTGTGGTTTTGTTACTGGAAAAGATAGTGACCTTGTCAGGGCCAAAGTTATGTAGACACAGGAATTACGAAATGGAGAAGGGGGAGAGGTGAGCTGGTGGCAGCATAAAAAGACCAGCAGATGCCCCACAGCACTGCTCTTCCAGAGGCAAGACCAACCAAGATGAGGTGGGTCCACAGCGTTCTCTCCTGCAAAGCTTTCCTCTGGTTCTTTATTTCAGTCTTCTTTGCGTACATTGGTAGAGATGCAGAAATAGAACAAAGAAACAGGGCAAATGGGCTAAATTATAGTGAACTAAAGGGCTTAGTGTGTTAAATCTTCTCCTTTTCTGCATCCATAGAAGACAGTGCTGTCTTTCCCAGGAGATGAGATTTACTCTCAGCAGTGTCTTTTTCCTTGAGGTTACATTTTTGTCTTTGTAGGGGATGTCACCAGCTCCTGTGGTAGGCTTCCTGGCATTCTGAATATATTTATTAGCAGATATTTTCCTCTTCAAAAATATATAATAAGAAAGACTAGTAGCAACACATTTGAATGACACAATTAATTGACTATTATCTGGGATATACATTAGTACCTGGGATACATCTAATTAAGACACTCAGATCTTAAACAATACAAAGATTTTTTGAAATGCTGAAATAATAAGACTAGAAACTTTTTTTTTTTAAAGAAGGATTCTCGCTCTGTTACCCGGATGGAGTGCAGTGGTGCGATCTCAGCTCATTGCAACCTCCACCTCCCCGGTTCAAGCAATTCTCCTGCTTCAGCCTCCCGAGTAGCTAGGACTACAGGCATGTGCCACCATGCCCAGCTAATTTTTATTTTATTCATTTATTCATTTATTTTTTGAGACGGAGTCTCGCTCTGTCACCCAGGCTGGAGTGCAGTGGCGTGATCTCGGCTCACTGCATGCTCCGCCTCCCGGGTTTACGCCATTCTCCTGCCTCAGCCTCCCAAGTAGCTGGGACTACAGGTGCCCACCACCACTCCCAGCTAATTTTTTGTATTTTTAGTAGAGATGGGGTTTCACTGTGTTAACCAGGATGGTCTCGATCTCCTGGGCTTGTGATCTGCCCGCCTCAGCCTCCCAAAGTGCTGGGATTACAGGCGTGAGCCACCGTGCCCGGCCATGCCCAGCTAATTTTTGTATTTTTAGTAGATATGAGGTTCCACCATGTTGACCAAGATGATCTCAATCTCTTGATCTCATGATCCGCCTGTCTTGGGCTCCCAAAGTACTGTGATTACAGGCATGAACCACCGTGCCCTGCCTAGAAACTATTTTAATAGAAGCAAATAGTGCCTGAACAGTTGGCATTTGTTAGTAAGAGGTGAACTGGCAGATGGCGCCTGTGCGTCAATGCCCACAGCTACAGTTCTGCTTTCAGACACCAGTTCTCTTCCAGGTAACCTTCTGGCATTTTGGGGTTTCAGATACCATTTCCTAAAGGTGAATTATCATAAAATACTAGAAATAACCACATAAATGTTTAAAATTATTGTTAAGTACAGTAAGAAATTCTTCTTCAAAAGTTTAGCCTTCAAAAGTTAAGTTTCCTTGTCCTTTGTTCCCTGCTTTCAGGGTCAGACTTCCTTACTCTCTGTGTTCCCCCTGCCCTGGTAAACAACCTTCCTGCCAATCCTTATCTAGATAGCCCACATTCCACATCTGCTACCCACTCTGTGAATTACCCCTCTCATGGGAACGGCCTCTCCCACCAAAACTGATCTTCCTGCCTTCCCAACAGTGTAACCGCATTCCCGCACTTTTCAAGTTAGCCAGCCAGGTTCAGCTTACATTGTGCGGTACAACTCCAGTCAATGGAGGCAGGACACAGTAGCAGGGACAAGCTGCGTTAGAGATAAAGACCTCTGCTTTCTTTTGTCCGGGGTGCTCTTGTGGCAACTGGACTCATCAGGAACTCTTCTGCAAAAGTAAATTTGCCTTGCTGAGAGACCTTTTGTCCTTTGTCTCAGTGCTAGTTCTTCTTGGCAGCATCGAGCATTTGTTTCCAGCAAATTTGGTGGTCCATATGGTGAAAACATTCTCCTCTGGGAAAGGGTCTTTGATCACCTCTCGTGAGGAAACGTGTCCTGCTGCCTTGTTGCAGTGGCCTCACGAGTAAGGAATTGAGACCCACGCGGTGTGACGAATAACCCGACTCTCAACAACACGGGGAGAAAAAGGCTTGCAACACCATGGCGACCAGGTAACTCTGTGCGCAGACCAAGGTAACAAATGTCGCAGGAGTGACAAAGTACTTCCCTGGTGGTCATTACATTCTGGTGGTTGAAAGTCAGTGAATGGTAACAAGCGCTACTGCTGTGCGGAGTGAATGAATCCAATCTTCGGATCCGCGGTTGCCTCATATGGCTTAGCCGTCTCAGAAGGATCCTGACGTTGGGGTTATAGTTCTGCCAGTGCTAAGCGGGAGTTGAAATATTCCCAGGAGGAAAGCGGGCAGAGTGGATGAAGTGAAAGGAGAAGAGTGTGAAGAGCCTCCACGAGGTGAGGCTAAAAGATAGGCAAGAAATCCCTAATATGAGGGATTGAGTCACAGAAAGCTCCAGATAGAAAAAAAAAAAAATCCCTAATATGAGGGATTGAGCCACAGCAAGCCTCTAGTAGGCAAGAAATCCCTAATACGAGGGATTGAGCCTGGCTAAGACCTAATATAGGAAATACCCCAAGAAAGAGGGAGAGTAAGAAGGATAAAAATAGTAACAAGGATATACCCCCTGATAGTCCCCTAGGTTTCATGTTAAAATATTGGAAAGATAATGAGAGGACTAAGCCTAAGAAGAAGCAGCAAATGATAAAATATTGCTGCTTCATTTGGACCCAAGGTTCCATCCTCAAACCCTCAATCTTCTGGCCAACGTACGGGTCGAATGAGGATGTAATGTGTCAACTCCTAATTCAATATGTTAATGATAAAAGTCTGGTTTCTCAAGAAGAACTAGACTACGCTCATTGTTGGAGGCAGGGACCTGTCCTCCTCTTTCCCTTAAAGACAACTAGGGAGGAACCCAATACAGCATCTCAAATTGAGAAGTCAGACAAGCTAACTCCCACACCTAAAGTCAGCACATGGGATCCCTTAGACTGTCTTCCTCCACTTACTGCCCCTAATTCTAACCACCCCCACTCCTCAGGCAACTGCCACTGCCCCAGATCCCGTCCCAGATTCTTCCCCAACTCATGATGTTCCCCTGGCTTACAACCCTGACTCTCAGGGGCAGTCGTCCCAAAAGCCTGTTCACTGCCAACGTAAATATCCTTCCTTAAAAAGGCTCCAACATGAAATAAAGCAGTGTAAAAAGAACATTCAGAACTTCCCTTTTCTTTCCACACCTAAGGAGTCAGCTGTAACTTTCCTCCCTTTAAAAGGGGTACCATAAGGAGGGGAACTCACTGGTTTTGTAAATGCTCCCTTGACTAGTTCAGAAGTCTGAGGTCTGAAGAAAGAACTTAAGCCACTGCTCAATGACCCCTATGACGTGGCAGATCAAGTTGATCAATTCTTAGGACCGCAGTTAAACACCTGGGTCGAGCAAATGTCTATCCTAGGCATCCTCTTTTCAGGGGAGGAAAGAAGCATGATCTGTAGGGCTGCTATGGCAATTTGGGAATGTGAACACCCTCCCGGTCAAAACCTTCCTACTGCGGACCCAAAATTTCCTGCCCAAGACTCCTGGTGGGACAAAAACAATGCAGCCCACCGAGAAAACATGCAGGACCTAAGGAAAATAATAATAAAAGGAATCAGGGAATCCATACCCTGAACTCAAAAGCTCTCTAAAGCATTTGATATACAACGGGAGAAAGATAAGGGGCCTAAAAGATTCCTAGACAGACTAAAGGAACAAATGAAGCAATACACAGGTCTGAATTTAGAAGATCCCCTTGGGCAAAAGAGGTTAAAGATCCATTTTGTCACTAAAAGCTGGCCAGACATGTCAAAAAAGTTATAAAAATTGGAGGACTGGGAAAACCGACCTCTAAGCGAACTTCTCAGAGAAGCTCAAAAGGTGTACGTGAGGAGGGACAGGGAAAAACAAAAATAGAAGGCAAAACTGATGTTATCTACTTTCCAGCAGGTGGCTCCAAACCCATGTACTACTAAATGAGGCTTCCAGGGAGCCAGAAACTGTAAAAGGTCCCAAGCCTCTGAAACCCAGTTTAGAGAATCCAAACCTTCAGGTAGAGGACCTAAGTCTACATTTCCCAGGCCCCCTAAAGAGGACAGAAAAGCAAGACCAAAAAAATCCCAAAACCGAAAGAGAGGAAGGACAAGATAGGTGTTACAAATGTGGAAGGATGGGCCACTTCAAAAGAGAATGTCCCGAATAAGAAGAGGAGAGAGAAGTCCTTCCACTCATGACCTTTGAAGAGGAATAGGGAAGTCAGGGGCTCTATTTCATCCTGAGTCCCACCAGGAGCCCTTGATACATTTGGAGGTGGGACCTATACATGAGCTTATCACATTTTTGGTCGATTCAGGGTGGCCCATTCCTCTGTTTGTTTCCCCTCATCTAATACCGCCTGCTCTTCAGAAGAACTTACAGTCTCTGGGATAAAAGGGGAAGGATTTAAGGCAAGAATCTTAGAAAATACAGAAGTCAAGTACCAAGACTGAACAACCCAGGTTCAATTTTTGTTAATACCTGAAGCGGGAACTAGTTTGTTAGGAAGAGACTTAATGTTAAAGTTAGGCATAAGCCTACAAGTTAGCCCAAAGGGATTCCTTACCTCATTAAACTTACTCACCACTGCGGATGAGAAATACATTCATCCTGATGCCTGGTCAAGGGAAGAAAACCAACGAAAGCTTCCAATTCTCCCAATCCACATCAAGCTAAACCGCCTCCCTCCAGCTCCCAGGAAGTAGTGAGGAGGAAGCAATTCCCCATTCCCTTAGAGGGCATGCCAGGGCTAAAACCTATAATTGAAAGTCTCATTAATGATGGGCTTCTTGAACCCTGTGTGTCTCCTTATAACACCCCAATACTGCCTGTCAAGAAATCAGATGGGTCATACCGGCTGGTGCAAGATCTCAGGGCCATTAATCAAATAGTCCAGACCACTCATCCCGTTGTCCCAATCCTTACACCATTCTGAGCAAAATTCCATATAATCATCAATGGTTTACTGCAATAGATTTAAAGGATGCCTTTTGGGCATGTCCCTTGGCTGAAGATAGTCGAGACATATTTGCCTTTGAGTGGGAAAATCCCGTCAAGGCGAAAACAATGGTATCAATGGACAGTCTTGCCTCAAGGGTTCATGGATTCACCCAACCTTTTTGGTCAAATTTTAGAACAAGTGCCAGAAAAAGTTTCTGTTCCAAAAGAATTATGCCTGCTTCAATATGTCGATGATATTCTCATATCTGGTGAGGATACAGAGAAAGTAGCTGGCTTCTCTACATGTATTTTTAACCATCTGCAGTTTGAGGGGTTACGGGTCTCAAAGGGAAAGCTTCAGTATATGGAGCCTAAAGTTAAATATTTAGGCCACTTAATAAGTGCAAGCAAGTAAAGGATAGGGCCTGAACGGGTTGAAGGAATTGTGTCCTTACCCTCGCCTCAGACTAAAGAGGAACTCAGGAAATTTTTAGGGTTAGTTGGATACTGACACTTATGGATTAACTCATATGCACAAAACAGTAAACTTTTATACCAAAAACTTGCCCAGGGAAAACCTGATCATCTCCTGTGGACTTCTAAAGAGGTCAATCAGGTCAAAGAGCAAACAGAAAGGCTTATAACTACCCCTGCCCTAGCCTTACCTTCCCTAGAAAAACCATTTCACCTGTTTGTCAGTGTGAATAATGGAGTAACTTTAGGGGTGCTTACCCAAGAGCACAGAGGCTGCTGGCAGCCCGTGGCCTTCCTGTCAAAAATGTTGGACCCAGTCACCTGTGGATGGCCTCAGTGCATCAAATCTGTTGCAGCTACAGCAGTAGTAGTTGAAGAGAGTAGAAAATTAACCTTTGGGGAGAGATGAACAATAAGCACACCCCACCAAGTTAGACCTATTTTAAATAAAAAAGCAGAAAGGTGGCTAACTGACTCCAGAATCTCAAAATATGTGGCCATTCTACTAAAAAAAGATGATTTAACCTCAACTACTGATAATTCACTCAACCCAGCAGGTTTCTTGACGGAAAACCCAAACCTAAAAAGAGAACACCTATGTCTAGATTTAACTGACTACCAAACAAAAGTCAGGCCAGATCTAGGAAAGATCCCTTTCAAAACAGGATGTCACTTATTTATAGATGGTTCCTCCCAGGTGATTGAGGGAAAAAGACATAATGGGTATTCAGTAATCAATGGAGAACCTCTCTATGTATAAGAATAGTCAAGAAAATTGCCTAATAATTGGTCTGCCCAAACTTGTAAACTGTTTGCACTCAGCCAAGCCTTAAAGTACTTGCAAAACCAGGAAGGAACCATCTATACTGATTCTAAGTATGCCTTTGGAGTGGCTCATACATTTGGAAAAATTTGGACTGAATGAGGCCTCACTAATTTTAAAGGTCATGACTTTGTTCATAAGGAGTTAATCATCCAAGTACTGGATAACCTTCAGTTGCCAGAAGAAATAGCTACTGTCCATGTCCCCGGACACCAGAAAAGCCTTTCTTTTGAAAGTCGAGGAAATAACCTAACAGACCAGATAGCCAAACAAGCTGCTGTTTCCTCTGAAATGCCTATGTTTCACTTAACTCCTTGTCTTCCTTCCCCTACTGCAATCCCCATTTTCTCTTCCATTGAAAAAGAAAAATTAATAAAGATAGGAGCCGGAGAAGACCAGAAGGAAAACGGCTGTTACCAGGCCAAAAAGAAATGTTATCCAAGCTCCTTATGTGGGAGATCTAGTCTCAACTACATCTGAGGACACACTGGGGACCCCAAGTCATGTGCGATGCAGTTCTCAGGGTCTAGGGATGTATAAGAATTTACACTCTAGCCAAACAAGTTCCAGACAGTTGCTTAATACGTAAAAAGACTAATAAGCAGAGTCTAAGAAAACGACCCCTTGGAGAAAGAGATTCAGGTCTAAGAGCATTTCAAAGTGTTCAATTAATTATACTGAAATGCCCCCAGTTGGTCATTTAAAATACTTATTAGTAATAATAGACCACTTTACCCACTGGGTAAAGACTATCCCACCCTCAAGTGCAACCACCAGTAATGTAGTTAAGGCATTAATTGAAAACATTGTACCCAGATTTGGACTAATAGAAAACACTGATTCAGATAATGGAACCCATTTCACTGCACATGTCATTAAAAAGTTAGCCCAGGTACTAGACATAAAATGGAAATACCATATCCCTTGGGATCCCTCCTCCTCAGGAAGAGTGGAAAGGATGAATCAGACTCTAAAAAGTCATTTAACTAAATTAGTTCTAGACACTCAATTGCCATGGACTAAACCTCTTCCTATTGCCTCGTTAAGAATCTGAACTCCTCCTCGGAGAGATATTGGCCTTTCCCCTTATGAGAAGCTCTATGGATTGCCCTATTTATACTCCACTGCTGACATTCCTACATTCAAAATAAAAGATCAGTTCCTCAAAAATTATATACTTGGTCTATACTCTACTTTCTCTTCCCTTGAGACTAAAGGTCTCCTAGCACAGGTGCCACCCCTGGAGTTTCCAGCACATCAGCGTCAGCCTGGAGACCACATCCTCTTAAAAGGCTGGAAGGAAGGGAAACTCCAACCAGCTTGGGAAGGACCCTACGTGGTGCTCCTAAATACTAAGACTGCAGTCCGAACAGCAGAAAGAGGATGAACTCATCACACCCAAGTCAAAAAGGCACTGCCACCTCCAGAATCATAAACCGTCACTCCAGGGCTCACCCCAACCAAATTAACTCTAAAAAGGGCTTAATAATCACTTGTTTATTTTCTCTTTTCAACAGAAGGTCGTCTTGTCATCAATGTAACTTGGGCTAACCATCCTTTAACCCTTCAGTTTGACGCTTGTTCAGTCATCCCGTGTGGAGACAAGCAAGCTCAAAGGAAGCTGTCTCATGTAGATAAATACCTATGTCCATACCATAAAGAGTCAACCAAGCATAAGTAAAGAGCCTTAAAAAGTCCCTGTGGTGACTGGGCAGATGTTGTGTAAACCACTCAGTATGGAGGGTGGACAGCCAGGCCCCCTTTTTCAAATAAGTTATGGGGACTAAAACAGAAACTCCAACTAATTCATGGTCCCACCCCACCAAATTGTAAGGCACTGCAGTGTAACCCCTCATTGCTAATTATAGATAATCCCCAAACAATGGCCCAAGAACCCTTTAAATTCAAACGGTATGGATTAGGAGCAAATGTTACAAAACAAAATCCCATAAAAATCTCTAAGGTTAGCTAAACCACTGGTTAACAATAATAATAACAAAAATCCATATCCAGAGTCTGGGAAACAACTGGAATCCAACGCCCTCCCCAATGCCCAGCGTCCTTCTGCCATCTCCAAAACAACCCAACCAAAGTAACGGTTGTAAAGGTAAAAAATTTAAAGCAGACTATAGCTCTAGAGACAGGATATCAAGATGCAAATGCTTGGCGAAAATGGATTAAATATTCCATCTGCACTTTAAACAAATGCGATTGTTATGCTTGTGCGAACAGTAGACCAGAGGCCCAGATTGTCCCTTTTCCACTCAGATGGTCTTCTAACTGACCAGGCATAAGCTGTACGGTAGTTCTCTTCTAAGACCACACAACCTGGGGCGACAAATCATGTCAAGCTCTTTCTCTGCTGTTCCCTGAAGCTCAACACCCTGAGGATCAGCCCCTGAGGGCCATCAGCTTCCGTCTCCCAATGCCAACTTTACTTCTCGTCTCTCACAACAGGGAGAAAAACTGGTGTTCCTTGGAGCCTTAACGGGACGGAGTGAGCTTAAGTCCTTCCAAGAGCTTACCCATCAGTCTGCCCTTAGTCATCCTCGAGCAGTTGTATGGTGGTATTGTGGTGGACCATTATTGGACACTCTGCCGAGTAACTGGAGCAGAACTTGTGCTAATTCCATTGGCCGTCCCTTTCACCCCGGCGTTCCATCAACCAGAAAAGATAGAAACCAAACACTGTAAAATAAGAGAGGCCCCTCATAGGTCTGTTGACTCCCATATTTATAAAGATTCCACTGGAGTCCCACGAGGAGCGCCAGATGAATTTAAGACCCCAAATCAGACAACTGCAGGATTTGAATCCACGGTTTTCTGGTGGTTAACTATAAATAAAAATGTGAATTAGATAAACTACATTTATCACAACCAACGACGATTTTTTTTTTTTAGATGGAGTTTTGCTCTTGTTGCCCAGGCTGGAATGCAATGGTGTGATCTTGGCTCACCACAACTTCTGCCTCCTGGGTTCAAGCAATTCTCCTGCCTCACCCTCCCGAGTAGCTGGGATTACAAGCATGCGTCGTCACGCCTGGCTAATTTTGTATTTTTAGTAGAGACAGGGTTTCTCCATGTTGGTCAGGCTGGTCTCAAACTCCTGACCTCAGGTGATCTGCCCGCCTCGGCCTCCCGAAGTGCTGGGATTACAGGCGTGAGCCACTGCGCCTGGCCTATGATTTGTTAATTACACTAGAGATGCTCTTAAAGGGACAGCTGAACAATTAGGACCCACCAGTCAAATGGCCTGGGAAAATAAGATAGCATTAGACATGATACTAGCAAAAGAGGGTGGAGTTTGTGTCATTATCGGAACCCAATGCTATACTTTTACCCCTAATAATACTGCTCTGAGAGGGACCACAACAAAAGCACTACAAAGTCTTACTGCCTTATCAAATGAGCTAGCTAAAAATTCTGGACTAAATGACCCCTTCACAAATTTAATGGGAAATTGGTTCGGCAAATGGAAGGGATTAATGTCCTCAATCCTCATGTCTCTTGCCATCAGAATAGGGTTGCTTATTCTTGTAGGATGCTGTGTCATACCCTGTGCCTGAGGATTAATACAAAAGCTTATTGAAACAGCTTTCCCCAAAACTTCCCTCAATCATCCTCCTCCTTTTTCCAGTGAGATTTTTCTTTTAGAAGACCAAGTAGAATAAAAGAGCCAAACTATGTTAAAAGGGTTTAAAGAAAAAATACTATAAAATATTTAAAGGGGGGGATTGTTAAATACGGTAAGAAATTCTTCTTCAAAGGTTTAGCTTGCTGAAGTTTCCTTGTCCTTTGCTCCCTGCTTTCAAGGCCAGACTTCCTTACTCTCTGTGTTCCCCTGCCCTGGTAAACAACCTTCCCACCAGTCATTGTCTATAGAGCCCACATTCCACATCTGCTACCCACTCTGTGAGTTACCCCTCCCATCACAACGGCTTCTCCTGGCAAAGTTGATCTTCCCACCTTCCCACTGGTGTAGTCACATTACTGCACTTTTCAAGTTAGCCAACTGGGTTCAACTTAGGGATTGTGCAGTCCAACTCTAGCCAATGGAGTCAGGACACAGTAGCAGGGACAAGCGGCGTTAGAGATAAAAACCTCTGCTTTCCTTTGTTTGTGGTGCTCTCGTGGCGACCAAACCTATGAGGAGCAACCTTCTGCAAAATTAAATTTGCCTTGCTGAGAGACCCTTTGTCCTTTGTCTCAGTGCTAGTTCTTCTTTGCGGCACCAAGCATTTGTTTTCAACAATTATATATTTAAGGAACCCTTGATTATGGAAAATTTCAAGAAGTGGAGGGAATAGCATACTAAGCCCTGTGTTCTCATCTTTGAGTTATCTACATTTCATTACCAGTATCTTTGGGATGCCTGAGGGAGCTTTCTCTTTCCTGGAGGGCTCCCGTATTACTGCCAACGTATTTTCCTGACTGCGGCCAGAAACTGAGGTCCCTTCCTACCTATGTACCCTTCTATCCCTCTCTGAAGCTTCTGCAGAATTCCCAGCATGACAGAGCTTGCTGGAAGCATGGTATGCTCAGAAGCTGCTGCTGAAGCATGTGTGTGAGGGGGCGGGGGCAACTTCTTGGTCGTAGCACTTCCATATATCGATTTTCTTTTCTGGCTGATTAGTGGGAGGAGTGTGTGTGTATGCGTGTGTGTGTGTGTGCGCGCGCGTGTGTGTACATGCATGTGTGTGTGGATGCATGCATGTGCTGCGAAGCAGGGAGACCAGCTTTCCACTCCTTGTTTTCTCTCTGCAGTGACCTGGGAGCTGTCATTTCCCTCCTGCTCTGGGGACGACAGCTTTTTGCATTGTACTCAGGCAATGATGTCACAGATATCCCAGGTCAGTCTTTGGTTGGGTAGGAGCATGCATTCCTGGCGCTGCCGCATCCCACTCTTACCCTCTCGGGTCTGCATTCTTTCTTTGAGAGAAGAAAGTTCCCCCTTCTCATCCCGACCTCTGAGCTTTCAGAACTGCCAGGAACATTGGGGTTCCTGCCAGAAATGAGGGGAGCGTGCACTTCTGTTGGCTTCTATTTGGGGCAGAAGGAGATTGATGTGCAGAGCAGCTTCCTCTCATCTGACTTTTCATGGGTCTCTGGGAACAATTTCCAAATAGTAAACTCTCTGGCTTCTCTCTTTGCAGATGACGGCTGCCCAAAGCCCCCCATGATCGCAAATGGCTACGTGGAGCACTCGGTTCGCTACCAGTGTAAGAACTACTACAGGCTGCGCACAGAAGGAGATGGTAAGACCTGGACAACTGTCTCTATGCCCTATGGGCGGTGCTGGGGTGATTCGCCAGAAAGTTCATTGCTCTCCTTGGAGCCAGGAGAGTTAGATTCTAATAAGCGTTTTGTTGCCGGTAGCTGTGGCCCTTTGGGCAGACGAACTTTTGTCAGCCTCAAGTTTTCTGTTTTGTTAAGGGGAGGCCATGCCAGGCAGCCTACCTATCTCAGAGTCAGATTTCCATCTCCAGCGGGAGATGTGGGAAAAGGAGGAACACTGATGACGATAGGTCACCCCCACCTAGTGAGTCTTGCTGTCCTGGCACTGCTCTAAGTGCTTCATATTTATTTACTCACTTAGTCCTCACAGTATCCCTCTGAATAGAGGTTATTGTTCTCACTTTGCTGATAAGGAAACAGAGGCACAGACAGGTTGAATCTCTTGCCCAAATTCAGGCAGCCTGTAAGATGCAGTCAGGATTTGAACCCCGAGCCCTCCCTGTACTGCCTGGCTGTGACCGCCATGACCACAGTGGGTTCTGCTGGGCGTAACTGGAGTCCAGGCACTTGGTTTCCAGCACAGCACTCCTTCCCTCCTCCTCATATTCTCTCTCCTTTTCCCCTTCCTATTTGTCCCCTTTTCCTCTTCCTTTTAATTCTTCTCTTTAAATGCCTTCTCACTCTGCTCGGGGTTCAGACTTGACTTTGCCTTTGGCTCATTTCTTGCCTTTTGTTTCAGGAGTGTACACCTTAAACAATGAGAAGCAGTGGACAAATAAGGCTGTTGGAGATAAACTTCCTGAATGTGAAGCAGGTGGGTGCTGAGTACTTACCAGTGCAGGCGGGCTTCTGGGTGGGGACGTCCTAGAGGCACAGCCTTCCAGTGCGGCTTCCTCTGAGCACACAAGAGCCAGGAGGAGGGATGTGGGAGAACCGCAGCTGGCCAGGGAGAGACTTAAGCAGTTAGGTGGTAACTTCCTAAGGGTCACTAAGGGTCTAAGGGTCTTGATCACTGGGGCCTGAAGGGCACTGGCTGAATCCATTGTCTACACTGCCCACAGATCAGGAGAGCCTGTGCATACAGAGAACCTGCTAGGGAGCCCTGGGTCTAAAGAGAAGCAAGCTCCAGGGAGAACAAGTCAAGGGATTATAAAATCTTAATCCACGGAAGCCTAAAAATGGACGTGGGCTGGGACTCCCGCTTCTTGTTATTAGTAAGAGTTGTTGCTCTCTGCTTTCCCTCTAAGAACCAGAGGCAAAGGCCCAGCCTCTTCTGCTGTGAGGGGTGCGGAACTCCCAACCTGCCTCGTATTAACTGCAAATTCTACAAAATATGAGCTCCAGCCAATGTTGCTCTAGATTCCTCTTTCTTCAGAGATAATGAATTATTGTAGTTCCTAGCCCTTTCTTATTCTTTTTCTTTGTTTTTTATTTTTTGAGACAGAGTTTCGCTTTTGTCGCCCAGGCTGGAGTGCAATGGTGCTGATTCCTGATCTCAGGTGATCCAACTGCTTCGGCCTCCCAAAGTGCTGGGATTACAGGCGTCAGCCACCACGTCTGGCCCCTAGACCTTTGAATGAATTTCAGGGAATTGTGAAAATTCCTTTGTTGGGATAACCGTTTAAACATAATTCACCAGCCAGGGCTCAAAATCTCAGTATTTCTAAATTCCTTAGTTAGAAATAGAGCTTTTTGTAATGTAAACAATTTAAAAAATTATTTTAGAACTGCAACTATTGGGAATGAGATGAGCAGGTGGTAAGGGCAAAGCATTTAAATCTTCCTAGTTTACGCAGCAGTGACAGCCGCCCATGCTTTTACCCCTCTTTCTCAGATGGAAAGGCTCTTGCACATTTCCACTCACGAGTGTCTTGCTCTCTTTGACAGTATGTGGGAAGCCCAAGAATCCGGCAGATGCAGTGCAGCGGATCCTGGGTGGACACCTGGATGCCAAAGGCAGCTTTCCCTGGCAGGCTAAGATGGTTTCCCACCATAATCTCACCACGGGCCACGCTGATCAATGAACAACAGCTGCTGACCATGGCTAAAAATCTCTTCCTGGACCATTCAGAAAATGCAACAGCAAAAGACATTGCCCCTACTTCCACACTCTATGTGGGGAAAAAGCAGCTTGTAGAGATTGAGAAGGTGGTTCTACACCCTAACTACTCCCAGGTAGATATTGGGCTCATCAAACTCAAACAGAAGGTGCCTATTAATGAGAGAGTGATGCCCATCTGCCTACCTTCAAAGGATTATGCAGAAGTAGGGCGTGTGGGTTACGTGTCTGGCTGGGGGCGAAATGCCAATTTTAAATTTACTGACCATCTGAAGTATGTCATGCTGCCTGTGGCTGACCAATACGACTGCATAAAGCACTATGAAGGCAGCAAATGCCCCAAAAGGAAAGCACCGAAGAGCCCTGTAGGGGTGCAGCCCATACTGAATGAACACACCTTCTGTGCCGGCATGTCTAAGTACCAGGAAGACACCTGTTATGGCGATGCGGGCAGTGCCTTTGCCGTTCATGACCTGGAGAAGAATACCTGGTACGCGGCTGGGATCCTAAGCTTTGATAAGAGCTGTGGTGTGGCTGAGTATGGTGTGTATGTGAAGGTGACTTCCATCCAGGACTGGGTTCAGAAAACCATGGCCGAGAACTAATGCAAAGCTGGCCGGAAGCCCTTGCCTGAAAGCAAGATTCCAGCCTGGAAGAGGGCAAAGTGGACGGGAGTGGACAGGAGTGGATGGGATAAGATGTGGTTTGAAGCTGATGGGTGCCAGCCCTGGGTTGCTGAGTCAATCAATAAAGAGCTTTCTTTTGACTCATTTCTGTTTTGTGTTCAGTCTTGAGACTTTTTTATTCACTCCTTTATGGTCCAGGGTAGCCAGAAGGTATAGAGTCTACTGGGATTATGGCAGAAAACACCCCAAACCCACTGGAAATCCCAAAGGTGATACAAACTCTTCCACCTTAGGAAATCACGCTCACTGATTGAGTGCCTATTGAATGCTAGGCCCCAGAAAGGCAACTGTTGTCCTTGTTTTACCAGAGAAGGAAACAGAGACTCAGAGATGGTAAGTGAGTTGCTTAAGGTTACATAGCCATGAAACAATGAAGCAGAACTTTGAACCCAGCCCTGTTTGATACAAACTCAGAGCTCTTTTCACTGTATCCTGTTGCCTCTTCAAAGTGAATTAGGAGAAAGGACATGGGCCTGCTGAGGAAGAGGCTAGGTCAAAGTGGGATGGGGAGAAAGTGTTTTGACACACACAGTACTTCAGAGTTTGGGATCTAACCTACCAGCACTCCAGAAAACAAAAGACGATGATGTAAAGGCAGGACCTCTGAATGTGCTGGGTCCAAATCACAGCTCAGCCCAAACATTTGCTAGGTAATTTGGGCCATCAGTTCCTGGTCTCTTCCATGAAGGACTTGAGCCACAGTAATGTCCCTATCAGCAGTAACCTTCCGGGACTCTGTACAGAGTGGGAGGTAGAGTCCCTGCTTCAGTAGAAGCTGCTTTTCCTGCTTGGAACAAACCCACCCTTCGCCAGGAATCAAACGCAAGCTGGCTGAGCCTCCTCTCCTGATGGCAGGTCTCGCCATCAATGGTCTCCCAGAAGAAAGGTTCTGGAGCTCTGATAAACAGAAGTTCTTCTAACGGAACTTTCTCTTGCTATAAGCCTTCACTACCACCAATCACCAATGCGCCTTCTTATGCCAAAATACAGCCCCTCCTTTGCAGGGTGTAAAACGACACTGATGTCACTCTCTCTCACCAGGGTCTAGCCATCTCTGTGAAGCTCTCCTCACAGGCGCCCTGCAGATTCATCAACAAACTTCAACAGGTTAGCGCTAGTAGGCCAATAAGACCTGTATTCTAGAACCTGTGAGATAGTAGCCAGAAACTGGGAAACACCAAACTCTTAAAAAATGCCTCTCAGAACACAGTCACTTACACCTTTTCCTCTTGTAGTTCTCTTCAGTACCAAGTTTCTTGGAAGAAGAAGGCAGTCTCCAGTTTTCTTAAAGAATTGTCTGATTGTATTAAGTGGCTCTGGTAAAATAACAGTAAGAGAAAAGCTGTGGCATTCTCTTGATCACTCATCTTCCTGCCTTCCTCCCCAGCACCACCTCCTGGCCTCAGCCTGTGGGCTTCTGCAAAGTCACGTATCAGGACTAATTAGCTAGCATCAAATTCCTGTTAATTCCAGAAGCAGGGACAAACCTGTTCGGGAGGGACTTAATGATAAAATTAGGTATAGGTCTATATGTTAATCAAGGAAAATTCTCTACTTCCTTAAACTTACTTTAAATCCTAGAGGAGAGCCAAATCCATTCTGATGTATAGTCAGAGGAAGGAAATTGGGGGAAATTACAAGTTTCTCCAATCCATGTAAAATTAAGAAATCCTGGGGAAGTTGTAAAGAGAAAACAGTACCCTATTCCCTTGAAAGGCAGAATAGGTTTATAACCTATAATCGAAGGTCTCCTTCAGGAAGAACTTCTTAAACCCTGTATGTCCTCTTACAACACTCCAATACTGCCTGTAAAAAAGTCAGATGGGTCATATCGACTACTACAAGACCTTTGAGCCATTAACCAAATAGTCCAGACCACCCACCCTGTCATTCCTAACCCTTACACCATTATCAGCAAGATCCCTCATGACCGCCAGTGGTTCACAGTAATAGACCTCAAGGATGACTTCTGGGCTTGCCCCTTAGCTGAGGATAGCTGGGACATATTTGCTTTCGAATGGGAGGACCCTCACTCCAGTTGGAAGCAACAGTACCGATGGACAGTTCTAACCCAAGGGTTTACAGACTCTCCAAACCTATTCAGTCAAATTTTGGAACAAGTCCTAGAGAATTTCACTCTTTCATCATCCTTATATCTACTCCAATATGTGGACGACCTGCTCATTTCTGGAGGCACCAAAGACCAAGTAAACACAATTCTAAATTTCCTAAGGAAACAACGGTTATGGGTCCAAAAAGTAAACTCCAGCTCATAGAACCCAAGGTAAAATACACGGGACTTAACAAGCAAAGGGAAGCGGAAGATAGGGCCCGAACAAATTGAAGGGATCATATCCTTGCCATTGCCTAAGACAAAACAAAAACTTCGAAAATTCTTGGGGCTAGTTGGAAATTGTTGCCTGTGGATTGACTCTTATGCCTTAAAGACAAAGCCTCTATATCTAAAACTCACCCAAGAAGGGCCCGACCCCTTTCTTTGGACTCCACAAGAAGTCCAGCAAGTTGAGGAACTAAAACATCTACTTATAACTGCCCCTGTCTTAGCTCTGCCATCCTTAGAACAGCCATTTCACCTTTTTGCTAATATAAGCAAGGGGGCAGCTATAGGAGTACTCGCTCAAAAGCATGGGGGCCATCGCCAGCCCACAGCCTTTCTGTCAAGTATTCTTGACCTAGTAACCCATGGGTGACCTGAATGTATCTAATCTATAGCAGCAACTGCTTTATTGACAAAAGAAAGTAGAAAAATACCCTTTGGGGGAAGTCTCATTGTAAGCACACCCCATCAGGTTAAAACCATTCTTAGCCAAAAAGCAGGGAGATAGCTTACGGATTCAAGAATCCTAAAATATGAAGCTATTCTATTAGAAAAAGGTGATTTAACCCTAACCACTGACAATGAGCTCAACCCTGCCACCTTCCTTTTTTTTTTTTTTTGAGACAGAGTCTCGCTCTGTTGCCCAGGCTGGGGTGCAGTGGCCAGATCTCAGCTCACTGCAAGCTCCGCTTCCTGGGTTTACGCCCTTCTCCTGCCTCAGACTCCCAAGTAGCTGGGATTACAGGTGCCCGCCACCTCGCCCAGCTAGTTTTTTGTATTTTTTAGTAGAGACGGGGTTTCACTGGGTTAGCCAGGATGGTCTTGATCTCCTGACCTCGTGATCTGCCCATCTCGGCCTCCCAAAGTGCTGGGATTACAGGCTTGAGCCACCGCGCCCGGCCTTTTTTTTTTTTTTTGAGACGGTTTCACTCTTATTGCCCAGGCTAGAGTACAATGGCACAACTTGGCTCACCACGACCTCTGCCTCCCGGATTCAAGCAAATTCTCCTGTCTCAGCCTACCGAGTAGCTGGGATTACAGGCATGTGCCACCACACCTGGCTAATTTTTTTGTATTTTTAGTAGAGATGGGGTTTCTCCATGTTAATCAGGCTGGTCTTGAACTCCTGACCTCAGGTGATCCACCCATCTCGGCCTCCCAAAGTGCTGGGATTACAGGCATGAGCCACTGCACCTGGCCAACCCCACCAACTTCCTGACAGGAAATCCAAATGCCGGAGACCCTGAGCACAAAAGCTTAGACTTAATCAATCATCAGACTAAAGTAAGGCCTGATCTAAGTGAGACCCCTTTAAAAACAGGGCACCATTTCTCTGTAGACGGCTCCTCCTGGGTAACTGAAGAGAAAAAACATAATGGCTACTCAGTGTTAATGGAGAAACTCTCATAGAAGTTGAATCAGGGAGACTGCCCAATAACTGGTCTAACTAAACATGTGAGTTGTTCGCACTAAATCAAGCCTTAAAATATCTGCAGAATCAAGAAGGGATATTTACACCAATTCCAAATATGCTTTTGGAGTGGCCCATACCTTTGGGAAGATTTGGACTGAACGAGGTCTTATTACTAGCAAGGGCCAAAACCTTGTCCACAAAGAGTTAATCATGCAAGTATTAGAAAACCTTCAGCTACTAGAGGATACAGTCATTGTTTATGTCCCAGGACACCAAAAAGGTTCCTCTTTCGAGAGTCGCTTCCCAAGAAGCACCCGTTTTCCATTTAACCCCTTGTCTCCCTTCCCCATCCGCAACCCCCATCTTCTCCCAACCACATAAAGAAAAATTAAAGAAAATAGGGGCTAATGAAAACTCAGAAGTGAAATGGATACTGCCAGATAACAAAGAAATGTTGTCTAAGCCCCTAATGAGAGAAATCTTAGTACAACTTCACCAAGGAATTCACTGGGGTCCCCAAGCCGTGTGTGACGCAGTCCTTAGAACCTACGGGTGTATAGGGATTTATACCCTTACCAGGCAAGTCACAGACAGTTGTATGGTATGCAGAAAAACCAATAAACAAACTTTAAAAAAACCACCCTTTGGGGGAAGAAATCCTGGGCTACGGCCATTCCTAAAGTGTCCAAAGAGACTATACTGAAATGCCCCAAATAGGCTGCCTCAAATATTTGTTAGTTATAATGGACCATCTCACTCACTGGGTGGAAGCCATTCACCTGCCAAGTGCAACTGACAATAATGTAGTTAAAGTACCAATAGTGTTGTAACTGAGCGAGTTATAGAGAAACGCCACACTTTAACATGAATTCAGGAGTCCTTTATTAGCTGGTGACCAAGAGACGGCTAGTGCTCAAAATTCTCTCGGCCCTGAAAAAGGGGCTAGATTTTTTTTACACTTTGGTTTAGAAAGGGGAGCGGGAATCAAGCTGAAGCAATCTCACAGAAGTAAAACAAGCAAAAAGACAAATGGTTACAGGAAAACAAACAGTTCCAAGTGCAGGGGCTTTAAATCCATCACAAGGTGATAGGTGCGAGGGCCTTGGATGCTATCTACTGGACACAAACGCGGGGGCTATAGGTACTATCAACTGGGCAAATTCCTGGGAACTGCGGATATAGTTTGCCACAGTACCTTATCAGTTAATTGCACTCTTTGATGTGTTGGGAGTTAGCTTGCACAAGTTAAATCCTCGAGGAAGGGGGTGGGTAAGGAGCCCTTGATGTCTTGCAAATGAAGGAGCCAAACGGAGTCTGTCTGGCTTCCTCAGCTAAGGGACAGTCAATTCATATTAAAACAGGGTAAGGTATCACAAGAGAAGACATCATACCCAGATTCAGATTAATAGAGAACACTGACTCAGACAATGGAACCCATTTTACTGCACAGGTCATTAAAGGATTAACCCAGACACTAGAAAAAAAAATGGGAATATCATACTCCCTGGCACCCACCCTCATCATGAAAAGTAGAAAGAATGAAACAAACTCTAAAAAATCACCTAACTAATCTTCGAAACCCAACTGCCATGGATGAACTGCCTCCCTATCGCCGTACTAAGAATTCGTACCACTCCTTGAAAAGATATCAGCCTGTCCCCTTACGAAATGCTCTACAGATTGCCATACTTAAATTCCACCACTGACATCCCCACATTGGAAACAAAAGATCAATTTCTTAAAAACTATGTGTGTCGTCTGTCTTCCACCCTGTCTTCCCTCAGGATCCAAGGCCTCTTAGCACAAACGCCACCTCTAGAGTTTCCAGTACACCCACATCAGCCTGGGGATTATGTGCTCATCAAAAGCTGGAGAAAGAAAAACTGGAACCATCGTGGGAGGGACCCTATCTAATACTCCTAACACCTAAAACAGCAGTCCCAACAGCTGAACAGGGGTGGACTCATCACACTCGGGTAAAAAGGACCCCACCCCTTATGGAATCATGGACCACCACTCCAGGACCAACTCCCTCAAAATTAACATTCAAAAGGTCTAATTTGTCTCTTCTTCCTCCTAATTGCCCAGGGGCATTTCATTATTAATGTAACCAAATCAGCCTCCCCTCAAGCTGTTGAGTTTGATGCTTGCCTAGCCATACCTTGCGGAGACCTACCAAGTTAAAGGCAACTAGCCTCTTCGGAAAAGTATCTTTGCCTTTGGTACTCACCCCACCCTCAATCTGATCTTTGTAAGATTCCTTATAATTGGCTACCCTACCATTCCTGGTACGATATTCCCTGGACCACTCAGTCCCAAGGCTGGACTTTCCCAGCAGGCTGTACCTCCCTAAAACCTTATATCCATTTTACTAAACGAAATAACTCCTTTAACTGCCAACACCTGACATAACCCGGTGCATATTTCTATTACTACTTCAATCTCCGCTAACCCTATTCCCACCCTAAGTCGCTTTTATGGTATAGGGGCAGATGTTACTGGGAAAGACCCCATAGGGTCCTTGGAGATTGGTTTTGTCACCCCTCCAGCACCCCTTCCTTCCCCAAGATCTCCTCCAAATCAAACAACTATCTTGCCATTACCTAATGACAAAACTAAAGTGACCATAGTGGAAGTCAAAGACCTAAAACACACTCTGGTTATTGAGGCCAGATACCAAGAAACAAATGCCTGGCTGAAATTGATCAAACACTCAGTGTGCACTTTAAATAAAAGCGACTATTACACCTGTGCAACAGGCAGGCCAGAAATCCAAATAGTTCTTTTCCTGTTTGGATGGTCTAACCAACCGGGCATGGACAGTATGGTAGCTCTCTTCCAGCATCTCCCAGCCTGGGGTAGTAAGTCATGCACCACTCTCTCACCGCTTTTCCTGAAAGTCAAAGACTGCTCTGTGGGTCAGCCCCCAAGGGCCATCCAGTACCCGACCTCTCATGCCAATTTTACCTCATGTTTCTCGCAACAGGGGGAAAACTTGGCATCTTTCAGGAATCTAACAGGATGCAGTGAATCCAAGCCTTTTCGATAGCTCACCAATCAGACTGCCCTCGTCTATCCACGAGCAGATGTTCGGTGGTATTGTGGAGGACCTCTACTGGGTACGCTGCCAAATAATTGGAGTGGCACTTGTGCTCTAATCCAATTGGCCATCTCTTTCACCCTGGCATTTCATCAGTCCGGCAAAAAGTCACCCTCTTGGGAAAAAAGAGAAGCTCAAGGGTCTTTCGACCCCCATGTCTATATAGAGGCAATTGGAGTACCATGAGGAGTAGACAATGAATTTAAAGCTTGAAATCAAATAGCTGCTGGGTTTCAGTCAGTCTTACTTTGGTGGTCTACTATAAACACAAATGTAGATTGGATAAATTATACATATGACAATCAACAAGGATTTGTTATTTATACCACAGATGCCATTAACGGGATAGCGGAGCAATTTGGTCCCACCAGCCAGATGGCCTGGGAAAACAGGATAGCTCTTGACATGATATTAGCAGAAAAAGGCAGAGTTTGTGTCATCATCAGACCCTAATGTTGTACTTTGATCCCAAATAACACAGTTCCCGATGGAACCATTACCAAGGCTCTACAAGGCCTCAACACCCTGAAAATGAGCTGGCTGAAAATTCTGGAACAGATGACCCCTTCACAGGTTTACTGGAAAGATAGTTTGGTAAATGGAAAGGACTTATGGCCTCTATCCTCACTTCCCTTGCAATTGTTACAAGTGCACTCATCCTTGTAGGCTGTTGCATCACACACTGTGTTCGTGGGTTAGTTCAAAGACTCGTAGAAACAGCTCTCACTAAAACCTCCTCTGTCTCTCCCCCTCCATATTCAGATAAACTTTTACCTAGACAATCAAGAAGAGCAACAAAGTCAAATCTTACAAAAATAATTCGAAGAGGAAGAATTATAAAAAAAGGGGGAAATTGTCAGAATAAATGAAAGGTTCCTCTTCAAAGATCCAACTTTCTTGTCATAGGCTGTAAACTGCCTTGCTCCAAACCTTAACCTGTAACCTTTAACCTGTGCCTTTTGAGAAAGATTCAAGCACATAGCCAATTGGGGTCAGCCTAGACTGTGCAGTCCAACCCCAGCCAATGGGGGAAATACAAAGAGGCAGGAACTGCGTTAGGGTTAAACACCTCTGTTCTCCTTTGTTAGCTGTGCTCTTGTGACTGCTATAGGTGCAGGCAGCACCCTTCTGCAAAGTAAACTTTGCCTTGCTGAGAAACTTTTCTTCTGAGTGCTGCTCTTCCTCTGCGGCACCAAGAACTTATTTCTAACAGGAGGAAGAAGACACAAGAATTTTGCGCATGCAGGTTCTGAGTTTTGGCTGGTGGGCTGAGTGCTCACCATACCTCAAATACTGCGTGAACTGGGCTGAAGAATAGAAAACCCGACTAACAGTGACTTAGGCAAAAAGAAATTTTATTCTTTCACAGAAATCTGAGGGAGGCAGGCTGAGTTCACGCAGGAGTTCAGTAACATCAGGGATCGGACTCTTTCTGTTCTTCTTAGCATGTCGATGTTTTACCTGATGCTGGGCACCTCATGGGCCTAAGATGGCTGTTGTAGCTCCATGCATCATGATTAAACCAGAGGCAGGAAGTGTATGACGGAAGAGGACAGAGGTGACGGCCTCCTCCTCTTGTTTTGTCTTATTCCTGGAGTGACTCCCTCCTTTTATCAGCAGGAACACAAGCAGTGCCCAGCAGCCTTCCCTCTGTCCTGTATAAGCCAGAAGCAAGCCTCATGGCACCTCTCCCTGCAGAAAAGGGGTGGAATGGAACCCCTGGCAAAAGGGGATGGACTTGCAGTGACAGTGCTGCTCTGAACAGGACTGGGCTTCTGCTGGCGAGGAGGTCAGCTGCTGCTAGGCAGATCACAAGCTGCCTCGACCATGGTTCTCCAGCTCTGCGCCTACCCTCTCCTTCTAATAAATGTTTCAGTAACCATCATGAGGTTTAAAGAGGGACAGTAACTTGCCCACGGTTGCACCAGGTGCCCCGGAAGAGTAAGAATTCCTCACAAAGTTATTAAAACAGGCAAATCCCATAAGGGTGACATTTCTTTCTAACAATGCTAACATCTCTTAGTTTTGAGCTTTAGTAATACAATTTTCTGCCTCAGGAAGAGGCAGCAGCTTCTGGGAAAAACCTGCTCTTGCTAAGGGTGGCTCATGCATTGTTTTACCTGAATAGAGTGGTGGAGAGTGAAGGTTCAAATTCTCACTTTTCATATTCAATTTTATAATATAAAAAATAATTAAATGGGTCAGGCGCGGTGGCTCACGCCTGTAATCCCAGCACTTGGGAGGCTAAGGTGGGCAGATCACGAGGTCAGGAGATCATGACCATCCTGGCTAACACAGTGAAACCCCATCTCTATTAAAAATACAAAAAATTAGTCAAGCGTGGTGGCAGGCGCCTGTATTCCCAGCTACTCGGGAGGCTGAGGCAGGAGAATGGTGTGAACCCAGGAGGCAGAGCTTGCAGTGAGCCAAGATCGTGCCACTGCACTCCAGCCTGGGCAACTCCATCTCAAAAAAAAAAAAAAAAAAAAAGCCAACCAGGACAATGTTTAAAAGTCAGACCCAAAAGGCTTCAAAATAAAACAAACCTGTCTGCTCAATTATTTATTTGAAGAGAAACTACAGTAATACAGACTGGAGATGGGAAAGCATGAGGGATGTATGAGTGGAGGAATGGGCAAAGGGGTGTGTGTGTGTGTGTGTGTGTGTGAGTGTGAGAGTGTGTGCATGTGTGTGTGCAGGCATGCAGCCAGCTAGGGTAGAAAATAAGTACTTTTGCTTCTATAGGAAGTGACTTTCCAGTTCACTTGTGTACCAAATGAACATGATTAAATCAAATTGTACTAGCCAATGTTTTGGAGGACTCTGTATTAAAGAAATAAAGACAAACATTAGAAAGAGGAGTTACAACAATCACCGTGGGGAAAATGAACACCAATGACTTGGCTGCTCTGAGGCTTGCAGGGAGTAGACAGGCATCCCAGGTCATCAGAGAACTAGCGGGGTCTTCTCCTCAGGGGCCAGGTTTTCTACATGCAAGTATAACCTCTTCTCGTCTGGGACACACATTTCCAAAGGACTTCAGAAACAGCACAGCTGGATTCAGGTACTGTGTCAAGATGTGCCTTTTTCTTCATCTTTGACAGCAGTTAATGTACTAAATGTCTTGATAGAGAAGGTCATATTTGGGAATATTCTTGGGATCAATAGGACTTTGGACAATAAGCTTCCCCCTCATTGCTCCTCGATAGATTACTTCAATCAAATCTATGAAGTCTTGTTTGGTTTTGAAGCTTCCCACAAACTTAGTGTGATCTGGAGATCTAGACACCATAGAAGAGAAACAACTGCTCTAAGAACTTTGAATAATCACCTTGTGGAAGACTTTCAGGATAAACAAAATGAACAACAGCTTTGTTATTTTCTTCTTGTCAATGAGACTTCAGACATAAAGTCCAACATTTTTTTCCATTTAGTAAATGACTAAACCCAGTGCTGTGGGCCACTAGCATGAAAGCTCTATCACGTGAAAAGCTTCAGCTTCAAATCTATCGTAATCACAAAATCTATTTTTATCACCAAGTGTTGGAATGTACACTGTTTCTGTGTTTGCTATTGTTTTTGCCTGGGCAACGTGCAAAGCCCATTCAATACTCACAGCCTTTAAGTTCTAGTCGCTTATACTTTTGAGTGGTAGGTATTAAAAAACTATTTTTTTTAGAAAAGTATCTCAAACATCAGGTATGTTACTATAAAAATTTTAAAGAAAGAAACAAAATCACCAATGAGGCCAGAGGTCACTTTTCAGTGTATATCCTTCCAATTGTGTGTGTGTGTGTGTGTGTGTATGTGCAGATACACACTTCTTTTTTCCCAACACTGGAAATTATGTCATACAAATTATTCAGTAATATGCTTTTTTCTAGCCAACATGTATTTCTTTCAGTTGTTAAATCTGCATCTACAACATCATATTAAAGTCCTGAAAGTGTAATTACTGGGTTAAAAAGTTTAAACACTTTAAAGTATTTGATACACAATGTTGAACTGGCCCCCTTAAAAGGCTGTCCCAAATTAATACTTACATCAACTGTGTTCCAGTAGAATAAACAGCTTTAAAATATTTTGTGTTTTTTGTTGTTGTTATTGTTGTTGTTTTGAGATGGAGTCTTGCTGTCACCAGGCTGGAGTGTAGTGGTGCGATCTCTGCTCACTGCAATTTCCACCTCCCAGGCTCAAGTGAATCTCCTGCCTCAGCCTCCTGAGTAGGTGGGATTACAGGCGCCCAGCATCATGCCCGGCTCATTTTTTTTCTTCTTTTGAGACGAAGTCTCACTCTGTTGCCCAGGTTGCAGTGCAGTGGCACGATCTCGGCTCACTGCAAGCTCCACCTCCTGGGTTCACACCATTCTCCTGCCTCAACCTCCAGAGTAGCTGGAACTACAGGCACCTGCCACCATGCCCAGCTAATTTTTTGTATATTTAGTAGAGACGGGGTTTCACTGTCTTAGCCAGGATGGTCTCGATCTCCTGACCTCGTGATCCGCCTGCCTCGGCCTCCCAAAGTACTGGGATTACACGTGTAAGCCACCGCGCCCAGCCACGCTTGGCCACACCCGGCTAATTTTTGTATTTTTAGTAGAGATGGGGTTTCACCATGTTGGCCAGGTTGGTTTTGAACTCCTGACCTCAAATGATCCGCCTGCCTCAGCCTCCCAAAGTGCAGGGATTACAGGCGTGAGCCGCTGTGCCCAGCCTAAGGCACTTTAAAAAGATAATATTTCACACATTTTCAAATAAAGACAAAAAGGGTACACAGATCTAGATAAGTGGACACCTCAACCACAGTAGAAATGGTCAGAATCATGGATGCATCCAATCATCAATATTAAGTATTGAGATGGTAACTGGATGGAGTGGAAGGCATTAAATAAGACTTCATGTTACTTATTCTTGACAGGCTTTGCTGAAGAATGACTTAAAATTCTCTGAATGGCGAAAAGCAGGAAACTTTGCAAGAGAGAAGCACATCTTAGTTTGCTGGAAGGAATGTTTCTTTTATAAATGCCACTCACCAGTCCAAAGGTTTAAGAACAACTACGTATTTTCTTTCAAATGAAATTTCTGGGAAAATTTTAAAAGTTCTTTATTTAGTTAACATAGCTATTTTATATTTTATAGACTTACGGATGGTAGTGCTTCGCAAACTGTACTATTTCTTTATACTTAAGTTGGAAATTAAAATTTGATAAACCATGTGTATGCACCATATTTTTAATTAAAAAAATAAATAAAATTAGACAATCATACCTGAAACACTGTCATTTTGTAGCAAGGCTTTGCATAAAAAATTAGAGAGTGCATCAGTTGAGGAAACAGTACTGATATAAGACTCACAGAGTCAACATCACATGCAAATAGGCAAGCCACTGAAACTGCTTACCAAAGGAAACTTACAAGGTTGCAATAACTTCAGATCAACTGCACTTACCCATAATCCACTTTCATATGCTGCCCATTGAAGAAAAAGACAGTAGACGGAATATAACTGATGTCAAAATACTGTGTATAAACTGGAGTTTGGTCTACATCTACCAGATATATAGCAGCCATTTTACTTAAGTCAGAAGAGGTCTTAGAAAGCTGCAAATGAGAGAGACGAAGGTTACAATATGAGAGGCAGCTAATGTTTCTTCTGTGAAACTTGTCACTACAACAGAGTATTTCGTTTGAAAAAAACTCCTGGGCCAACAATGCAGCCCCTGTGGCTCCCACATTAGACACAAGGTAACCCCATCCTCCAGAATCTCATTCCCTGCAGATGGGGTTAGGAAGGAACCTTGGGAAACTGAGGTTAGGAGGGTGACAGCATGGGAGTATTCTTGTTTATTCATTACAGAAAGAGACCTAACCCAGAACTAAGACGTCTTCTGGCTATTTCTACTGCTGCCATCCTGTGTAAGAGCTAAGCGTAGAAATCCTTGGGGAAAACTGTGAATCTATTTCTTCCTTTAATTTCCTTCTTTGAATGTTTTTATAAAAGTAACCCATGCTCATTTAAAACAACACAACTTAGAAATATGTAATATGGATACTGAAATTCCCTAATGTCTCCTTCCTCCCAATCCTCCCAGAAATGAAAATCACAATAATTAGTAACAGACACTTATATGACATTACTATGTGGTAACTGTCCTAAGTGCTTAACATTTGTTAACCCATTTAATCCTTACAACATTCTTAAAAGGTATATGCTACTAGAGTCCTCATTTTATAGATAGGGAAACTGAGGCACAGGGAGGTAAAGTAATTTGCCTAGGTCACACAGCTCCTAAGCAGTAGGGCAGGGATTTGAACTTTGGCAGCGTGGCTTCAGTGTCTACATTACTGACTTATGTGGTATTTCCTCCTCCCTACGGCTGAGGGTAGAATCCTCTGGTCCTTTTTTCCCCATGGCTAACACATCACACCCTCATTGCAACCACGGAAATGTGGATTTGTACGCTCAGCTCTTACACGGGATGGCAGCAGTAGAAATGGTGCTAAGAGGTCTTAGTTTTGGGTTAGGTCTCTCTGCATCAGGCGCATACTGGAGGCAGCACACAAGAAAAGATGATTCGCAGCTACAGAAAACTGAGTTCAAATCTTAGCTCTGCAATATAGTGGATCTGTGCTTGTGGGAAGTTACTTGACCTCTCTGGCATTTTTTCTCCCACTGGCAAATGGGGCTACTATTATCTTACTATTGTAAGCACTGAAAAGATAGTGTTAACAGATGCTTGTTAATAGTTTTTTGCTCTTCCATTGCCTTGTTGGTGAAACAGCATTGACAGCTTCTAGCGGGTAAGGACATCCAAGACAGATTCAGCACACACAGATTTGGGGGTTTGGCTCAGGCCAGGCACACAATCAGCTCTTAGTGAACTAACAAATGAGTAGCCATATACCCAGCCCTGACTACTCCCTCTCATGTACTATTCAGATGCTGAAGTAAGAATACAGATTATTAATAAAAACCACTTAGACAGTCACTTACAATATCATCTAGCTGCAGACAGACAGGATCTTCATCTCTTCCAAACCTGAGAACCAACACCTTCTCAGCAGTACTTTTTATCGCCTGGTCTACTTCCTTTTTGCTAGTCAGCTTGGGCAGTAGGAAGCTCATCCTGAGATAACCCAAATGTGAATCCTGTCACTCCTGAAACAAAGGTGCAATGTTTAAAGATAGTTTAGATTAAGTGTGTGAGCCCTCATTAAAAAAATATTAATTCACAGAGTAGCTAATGCATTCACATGGTATAAAAGAAACATCATAGAAAGGTAATATCGTGGAGTTTCCCTCTCCTTGTCCCTGCTCCTTGTGCCCTGTTTTCATTGCTCCCTCACCCGGCCCGATAACTGCTTTCATTAGTTTCTCATGTATCTTTCAGAGTTTTGTTACGCATTCACAAAAAAATACAAATATGTGTTCCTATATTTTTTCTCTCCCTCTCTCTCCCCTCAAAAGATAGCCTATTGTATCAGTGTTTCAGCAAGAAAGCCATGACACTCTCAACTTTGGTAATTTGAAAGCAGTTTAATTAAGGCAGTTGTAGAAAAACAACAGGGTGAAGTGTACTACTTTGGGGCTAGTAACAGCAGGATGCTATATCCATCCCTAGGCCACGGGAGGAAGCAGTTATAAGAATTGTGTGGCAAAAAGAGGTGAGTGGAGAGGACAGTGTATAGGAGGGCGGCCTGCTGTTAAGTGTTGTGGCCACTCTCCTCCCTCCCTCCGACCTTTGCTTGGGAAACCACTGGCTGACTCCAACTGGAACCAGAGGGCAGGGGCCTGTTGAGGCAGGCAAACCTCCCCATCCCAGAGCAGTCTAGAGGAGGATGAAGAATGGCTGTGGAGGGACCAAAGGCAGATGTTCAGCACGCACACTTTATCTACTCTTCTGCACTTTTCATTATTTCAAACCTAACCTATGAAGATTGCCCCATATCTCTATATAGAAAACATCCATATTCTTTGTCATGGCAGCATATTATTTCTTGCATGTGTTGTTACACATTTTAAACAGTCGTTTATTGTGTACATTATATTATTACAAAACCTGGCTTAAAGATTCTAGGTGCACCTCATTACATGGCAAACAGATCAGTTAAGAGTGTGTGTGAAAACTACAATTCCATAAACAAATCATAAAATGCTGAGGTACAAGGGGCCTAATTCAACCCCGTCATTTTACAAACTAGCTTGCTTACAGTTGCACTTCCTGTTACAACGACAAGGACTAGAATACAGGCCACCAACTTTCTAGTCCAAAAGAAGAGGTACAAATGGACACTAAATATATTTGAAAAGTTAAGCTTTACTAGTAAATTAAAAGATATGTTTACAAAGTCACTGAATTGGCGAAAATCAAACAAGACACTGGGACACAATAATGGCAAGAGTATGAATGTAGGGGCAGACACAGGGAGTCCCTGCAGGAATGCAGGCACAAAATCTTTCTGGAAAGAAAGGGTACATACTCTTTGACCAATAACTCCACTGCTTTCCTCTCTCCCTCTCTTTTCCTGAGACGGCGTCTCGCTATGTTGCCCAGGTTGGTCTCAACTTCCCAGGCTCAAGCAATCCTCCCGCCTCAGCCTCCCTAGTAGCTGGAACCTCAGGCGCGCGCCACAACTGCAGAAACACCAAAAAAAAGAAAAAAACTTTGAACTCACTTTTGTACAAAACCTTACTACAATGTATTCCACAAAAACAACTGGAAATAAATATCCCCAAACACCATCAGTGGTCACCTCTGCGTATGAAGGCACGGGTGATTTTTATTTACAGCGGGGCGCGCATCTCTATTTTCCAAAATATCCGATATATGTATTTAAAGTCACCTGTGTTACGCTGCTCCTGGCCCACACGCGCTAGGGACCGTAGCACTTACCTTACTCGTCTACGCCGCCTCCCTCCCTTCCACTTTGTGACTGTCGGCAACCCCTTCTCGGAAGAGCCCGGGCGTGGACGGCTCCTTTCATCAGCCCCAAGCCGGGCAGAACCCTAAGGCCAAGTCACCCAGGACCTGTTGCCTAGCAACCCTTGTGGCCCCGCTAGCCGGAAGGAAACCGAATAGAAAACGCACAAGCACAGAAAAGAAACTCCCGGTCGTCGGTCGGCCCCCGCTCAACAGCCCAATAAACAGAAGAGCTTCTAGTCACCGCCCACCTTGCGCAGCTCTGACCGGAAGCTAGGCGTCGCCTCCGCCAGTGTTAAAGATGGTCGACCTTTTTCCCCTCCTTTTCCTGCCCCCAGACTAGAGGCGGGATGTCGTCTTTTAGACTGAGAGTGATTGGTCACAAGGAGACTCGGAAGTGTCTCTGATCAGAGCCCCAGAGGCGGCCTTGAGAGCCTGTTCGCGTTCCGTTCCACACTTGGATCCAGGAATCGGCGTGTTCCAGACTGCTCTCTATGGTAGCTTTGGGCGGATAGAGGGGGCCGCGCAAGGTATTAAGGGACAATAATGGCCGCTTTCAAGGTGTGGATTTTGGCTCCTTGAGCCTGTCTAAGCGAGGGGTGGCAGCGCCGGCGCCCCAGAATCCGGGACAGAAGGGTCCCAAGAGTCGCGCTTGGTGAGGTGAGAGTCCTTTCTTCCTTCCTGGCCTGCCCTTCTATAATCATGGCGGCTCCAGGCGGCGGATATTGGTTCCCTGCTTAGGTCCGGGCCCCAGTTTGGGGAGTTCCTCTGTCGTCCCTGTCACCCACCTTGCCTTACTCACCTCAGGGATGCTGCACCCGTCCTGCCAGCCTTGGCCTTCCTCCTTGCTCTGGTCAAATCCTGCTGCCTGGAGCGGCCTCGCTGAGATCCAGGAGTGCTGCCTGGAGTGGCCTTGCTCCCTCTCCCAGGCCTCCGCTGTAACCCACCCCAGACTGTGTCCGAGCCCGAGTAGGACTCCTTGTGTCTTCCTCTGCTCTCTCACAGTGTTATTTATACCAGGCAATCTGGTGGGCGATCTCTTCTACTAGAATGTCAGCTTCAGGTGGGCGGGGATTTTTGTCTTGTTCTCTTCTCTGTTGCTGTCGCCGAGAACAGCAATTGGCTCAGCGACGCCCTCAGTGAATAATTGTTGAATGCGTGAATCTAGGTTCTTTCTTCCCTGGCTTTCTCGTACCCCTTGTAGTTTCTTTGCCATTAATTCTTCTCAAGAATCTTGCTCTTTAGCTCTTATTTGTTCTTCTCAGCAGCTAGTTAAGTCCTGTCTGGCTGCCTCCTTGTCCTGTGTTGCTGGAATCTTCCTTTGCTGTCTCCAGAAATGTTTGGGTTTCTGTTTTCCTTTAATAAGTTTAAATTAATTCATTTTTAAGTTTATCAAACGCTTATTTTGCTAGACATTGAGCTACAGCAGTCAACGACACATCCAGTGTTCTCTCACCTGTGTAGAATGGCAGTCCAGGGTACATTTCCTAGTTTAGACAACTATTGAGTAGAGCCTGTATATCTTTATTTTCTTGTGTGGATTTCCTCGCATACGTACAGATGTCACCAATATGCAGCTTTCTTTTTTCTGTTCTGCCTGATGGCATTTTCAAAATGTAACTCTTGTTTCTGCATTAATATTATGTGTCCAGTCTGTTTGGCAGTACTCTATAGAGCTGTGCATTTAATTAGAGTTTGGTAAAAAATTCTGGATTCTGCTGGCACCTCCTTTGCTTTGCTAACTTGTTGGAATGAGAGGAATTATCCAAGCACCCAGAAATGGTATATGTTCATGAGTGGCAGATGTGTAGTGAGAGGTAAAGAGAAGCTTGTTCCAACTTGAGTGCCAGAAGTCTTGTAGCCACTTAAATACTTCTCAGTAACACCTTTTCCTAACCTAGTATTTCTCATAAATATTTTTGGTAAAAATGGATTGTTATTAAACTGATTTTGGCTGCTGTGAGTAAATTGTTTTCTGTAAAACGCAGCTAGGCTAAGAAAAGCCACTAAAGTATGGAGAACATGGATGGTAGCCTTCTGCCCCATCTCCGTGCTGCTGTACCTGTTGTTTAAAGAGAGGAGGAGGTGGAACTCATGTAAAGAATGGGTGAGGGACCAACAGTATATAGAAGGATAGCAAATAATATAATGTAGCAGTTACATTTATGTTAACTCTTATGGTTACATAAAGAGCTACTCTTTATGGTTTCACATACACTTTTTGTTTGATTCTCACAATAGCTTCATGGATTAGATAAAGTAAAAATTATTTCCATTTAATAAATATGAAATTATGGTTAAACAAAGATTAAGTTATTTACTTACCATCATACAGGTAGAAAGTATCAAGAGCCTGGTTTCTAATTGAGGTTTCTGACTCAAATTTAGTGGTGTTTTCCCTATACCCCTGTTACAGATGACATCAGGCTCTAGAAAGTATCCCTTAGTGAGGCCTTTTATTGCCTCTTGGATCCTTGTGGGGGGTGGGGAGGAATATATGGGGTGTGTGTGTGTGCACCTATTTTGGTGTTTGTTGGGGGTTAGAATAGGAGGATCTTTGGAGATTGTCAGTGACTTGATGGAAAGGTCTTGGAGAGAGGCAGCAAAAGTAGTCCTGGTCTTAGGGGGAGATAGGAAAGGTTAATCACCTAAATATAACCATAACTGCATTTATTCTGGGATATGGTACAGCTGAGCCTTTTCCAGTACCAAATGGTTTGCCTTCCTTCCAGAGAAATCCCAGATCCTGTGATGGGGGACACCAGTGAGGATGCCTCCATCCATCGATTGGAAGGCACTGATCTGGACTCTCAGGTTGGCGGTCTTATTTGCAAGACCAAAAGTGCAGCCAGCGAGCAGCATGTCTTCAAGGCCCCTGCTCCCCGCCCTTCATTACTGGGACTGGACTTGCTGGCTTCCCTGAAACGGAGGGAGCGAGAGGAGAAGGACGATGGGGAGGACAAGAAGAAGTCCAAAATCTCTTCCTACAAGGACTGGGAAGAGAGCAAGGATGACCAGAAGGATGCCGAGGAAGAGGGCAGTGACCAGGCTGGCCGAAATATCCGGAAAGACAGGTAAAGGCCTTAGGAGGGGTTAGCCCATAGGGAAGCAAATGGAGGCTGGAAAATAACATCTCATGTTTATCTCTCAGTTTTCCTGTTGGAGATTTAGAGCTTTATGATTTTATTTTGATTCTGTAATATTGAAGGTAGGTCGGAGTTTTTGGGGAAAAACAAAGGTGACTAAAGACTAGATGGTAGAGGTTAGAAATGCCTTGGGTTGTTGCCATATGTGAGCCTGCTGTCCCAGGGAGAGAAAGTGGAAAAGGGGAGATCACTTGTTTGGACAGCCAAAGGTTTTAGGGCAGAGTTTTTCTCCTATAGAGGGGCCCTTACCAGTTGCTCTCCCTGTTTCAGACATTATCGATCTGCCCGGGTAGAAACTCCATCCCATCCAGGTGGTGTGAGTGAAGAGTTTTGGGAGCGCAGTCGGCAGAGAGAGCGGGAGCGGCGCGAACATGGTGTCTATGCCTCATCCAAAGAAGAAAAGGATTGGAAGAAGGAGAAATCGCGGGATCGAGACTATGACCGCAAGAGGGACAGAGGTAAACTGTCCAGCACATTTCCTGTTGTCCATTAGCATTTGAATAAATGTGTCAGCCTTTTTCTTGTTGCAGGAGTCTTTGCAACACCCATTAGTTAGGGAGTCCTGTTTGCATGATGTCCGCCTGAGTGGTTTTGACCTTGTTGGGATTGGGAACAGTAGTTTAAGAAAAGAGCTGTTGCCTGTAACATAGGTACTCTCCTTGAGTGTGTGGTCTTTGTTTTATTATGATAAAGGAGATAATGGGTAAATATGTACAAGAGACCAGCGTTTCTAATAGTATTGGTGATAGAGAAAGGACAGTGCTATGGAACAAAGCTAGACAAAAAAAATCCAATGCTGTCTTTGCTCAGTATTAAGTTTTATAGCTGATAGAATTATAACTATTAAAAAAAAAGATTTACTGTAAACTTGTACTATTATTTTTTGAATTTTTGCTGGAAAATAACTGTTACTGTGGGTTTGAAACTTTCTAGGCAGTAACTATTTTTCCCCCTTGGGAGAATGGGCATAGGTGAGTTTCAGGAGTCTACGGATCACATTCGAGCAGTGCAGGTTGCACCTGTGAGTGAGTGGGCAGCCTATGTCCTTTCTCTAGGGTGAAGATGAGTGTACCTTAGGATGGGGTGCATGTTTTTAAGCTTTGTGTGACTCTTCATAGATGACCGGGATAGAAGTAGGCACAGCAGCAGATCGGAGCGAGATGGAGGGTCAGAGCGTAGCAGCAGAAGAAATGAGCCTGAGAGCCCACGACATCGACCTAAAGGTAGACTCACTGTTTTGGCAGCTTGTGAGGATTCCAGTGTATAAAAGGTAGAGTGAGTGACTCTTGTCTTCAGTGAGATTGCTGAGGCATTGAGTCAGAATTCCCGATTCCACCATGAACATCTTGGGATAGTTGGTTCTGAGTCAGGTGGGCACGGCTCTGCACTTGGGGTGGATATGGTTCCTGTAAGGTGAGAGGCTGGTTTGCTGAATGGCCAGTTTTCCAAATGGCAGGAAAGAATAGGGAGTTGGAGGTAGAAGGGTTTATTAAAAAGAACTATTTATATCCCAGAAGGGTGTGTTTGTAGAGATAAAGTAAATATCCCTTAAAATGTTGTCATAAACACAGAATGAAAACTGGACCATTGGCCAGGTGCAGTGGCTCATAGCTGTAATCCCAGCACTTTGGGAGGCTGAGGCAGGCAGATCAAATGAGGTCAGGAGTTCGAGACCAGCCTGGCCAACATGGTGAAACCCCGTTCCTAGTAAAAGTACAAAAATTAGCCTAGGGTGGTGGCGGGCACCTATAATCCCAGCTATTTGGGAGGCTCAGGCAGGAGAATCACTTGAACCGGGAGGCTGATGTTGCAGTGAACCAAGATCACACCACTGTACTCCAGCGTGGGTGACAGAGCGAGACTTCCTCTCAAAAAAAAAAAAAAAAAACAAAAAAAAGAAAAATATATCCTGGACCACTAAAAATTGAGATATCTTAAAAAACTGTCAAAACTGATCTTACCCATTATAGATACATGCAAGGTTTAGAAATAGTAAAAGAAGTAAATTTGGGGAATTTACTTTTGGCAACTGGTTTTAGAGCCATGTCGTGGTTAAGTGAGATGTTTCCTGTGGATGTGTCTTCTGTGGCCCCAGATGCAGCCACCCCTTCAAGGTCTACCTGGGAGGAAGAGGACAGTGGCTATGGCTCCTCAAGGCGCTCCCAGTGGGAATCGCCCTCCCCGACGCCTTCCTATCGGGATTCTGAGCGGAGCCATCGGCTGTCCACTCGAGATCGAGACAGGTGATGTTCCGGGCAGAGCAGCCCAGTTTCACTGGGTGGCGGTAAGGAACCTCGGCAGGGAGAGCAGATGGCGGCCAGTAGGACGTGGCTTAGCTCAGTGACAGTTTTGTGATGCTGGTGCTGCTGTTCCCAGGTCTGTGAGGGGCAAGTACTCGGATGACACGCCTCTGCCAACCCCCTCCTACAAATACAATGAGTGGGCCGATGACAGAAGACACTTGGGGTCTACTCCACGTCTGTCCAGGGGTCGAGGTGAGGCCTGGGGGACAGGAGGCAGAAGAGCAGGCTTGCTCGCCCTAGCGAGGATGAGCAGGGGCTGCCCTTCTGGAGCTGCGTGGCCCTGCAGATCTGTCCGGGGCCTCTGGGGATAGTCCAGGGCGTGGACTGACCTGCTCCCTGTGCTCCTCCAGGAAGACGCGAGGAAGGTGAAGAAGGAATTTCATTTGACACGGAGGAGGAGCGGCAGCAGTGGGAGGATGACCAGAGGGTAAAACTTTATACCTCTGAGGGGCTTATCAAAGCTGGTGGCCGTCTGTAAATGGGTGACCCTCTAGCAGGACTGGGCTTTGATGGGGGTGCACCTGAGCCCTGTTCAGCCCCGATGCCCTGGAGTCTCTTTGCAGAGGCGTAGGCAGCAGGGGGAACCCTGTCACTCACTGCAGTAGGCTGACCTAACTTTTCTGTTATGTGTTGGTGCCACCATGTGGTAACTCTAAGAAGTGCTGTTGTGATGGGCTGCCCTCCAGTCCTGTGTAGTCAGTCTCCCACTGTGGTTCTCCTCCAGACAGCACGTGGCTGCAGGGTGGCCTCTCCAGCACCCCTCACAAGGGTAGCTCCACTGCAGTAGTGACTTCCTACCACACGTCCCCTCCTCTGTTGGCCATGTCTTGTGCATAAACTTGATCTGTCCCTCACTCCCTTGCTTCACCTCCTGCCCTGCAGCAAGCCGATCGGGATTGGTATATGATGGACGAGGGCTATGATGAGTTCCACAACCCACTGGCCTACTCCTCTGAGGACTATGTGAGGAGGCGGGAGCAGCACCTGCATAAACAGAAGCAGAAGCGCATTTCAGCTCAGCGGAGACAGATCAATGAGGTGAGGCAGCCTGCAGAAGTTGGAGCAGATTCAGAGCTGGTGGTAGAGCACGTGGGGAAGCAGCAGGTTATGCCCAAGTGAGGGCAGCACAGCTTGTGCCCTGATTGCCGAGAGGACCAGAGGTGGAAGAGGAGTGGGTGATGAGCCTTTTAGTAGCTTAAGGGAAGCCCTGGCTCATACTTCTCTCTTTTGCAGTACTTCCTTGAGGGGAGGTACTGTTGATGGGAACAGGTGCATTGGGACCTGCCTCTGTGGTCTGTGTTCTTTGTGTCTCTGATGTGGGCTAGGGGTGCTTACCATTCATGTGTCCATCTAGAGGTTCTGATTTACATGAAAGGTGCTGCTTCTTAGAACAGAGTCCTGCAGGTGATTTGGGATCAGTTCCTCTTCTGTCTTTGGAGCTGTGGGTAGAGGCCTGTGACATCTTTGCAGCCACCAGTGGCTTTCTGTCAGGACTTGATGTGTGGACACCTCGTAACCTTTCAGGACGACCTTTGGGGTGGAAATTTGAGTATGGCTCCCATTGTGTCCTCACAGGATAACGAGCGTTGGGAGACAAACCGCATGCTCACCAGTGGGGTGGTCCATCGGCTGGAGGTGGACGAGGATTTTGAAGAGGACAACGCAGCCAAGGTGCATCTGATGGTGCACAATCTGGTGCCTCCCTTTCTGGATGGGCGCATTGTCTTCACCAAGCAGGTGAGGCTCCTCTGTGGCCAGGGACAAGACAGCTCAGAGAGACCTGATGTGGGCCAGGTGCAGTGACTCATGCCTGTCATCCCTGCACTTTGGGAGGCTGAGGTGGGTGGATCATTGGTGACCAGGAGTTCAAGACCAGCCTGGGCAATATAGTGAAACCCGTCTCAAAAGTACAAAAATTAGCAGGGCGTGGTGGCAGGCACCTGTAGTTTTAGCTACTTGGGAGGCTGAGGCCGGAGAATTGCTTGAACCTGGGAGGCAGAAGCTGCAGTGAGCAGAGATCACACCACTGCACTCCAGCCTGGGTGACAGCGAGACTCTGTCTCAAAATAAAAAAAAAAAAAGGCCTGATGTGGAGACAGGAAAAAGAGAAGGGGAAAAACAGTCCTGTACCATGAGAGTATGGTAGTCCCTTTCACAGGTGGGACTCTTGCTGATTTTAATGGGCATTGCTCTTTCTACCCACCGCTGCAGCCGGAGCCGGTGATTCCGGTGAAGGACGCCACTTCTGACCTGGCCATCATTGCTCGGAAAGGCAGCCAAACAGTGCGGAAGCACAGGGAGCAGAAGGAGCGCAAGAAGGTTGGTTTCTTGTCACTGGGGCTGGGAAGTCTATGCGTATTTTTTTCTTTTTTCTTCTTTTCAAAAGTCTTATTAGGCCCACAGATAGAAGGTACGAGTCCCCTCTATCAAGTCCTTAGTCATGACAGCTGTGGGGCCTGGTGTTGGGAGAGCTGGAGGCCTGAGGCTCGGAATGTGTGGTTAGTGCCACCAGCGCCCTGGAGGAGTTTACCACCTGCAGGGTGAAGCCTGCTGCCCCCTGGGATTGATTTTCCATTGCCCACAGTCATGTGGCAGGATGGAACAGACTGACCTTTTTCCTTTTCAGGCTCAGCACAAACACTGGGAACTGGCTGGGACCAAACTGGGAGATATAATGGGCGTCAAGAAGGAGGAAGAACCAGATAAAGCTGTGACGGAGGACGGGAAGGTGGACTACAGGTGGGCAGCCTGTGCCAGCAGCGGAGCAGCCTTGTTCCACAGATGGGCGTCCTGTGCAAGCAGTCGCGGCAGAACTCATTGACTTTGTGGCTCCCGAGTGGGAGACTCTTAGGATGCCTGTCTGCATCTTCCACTCTCTCCGGTCCCTCCATCCTGGTCTCTTCACTGTCTTCTACTTTTCCTAGATGTGATTCCTGCTGCCCCACTGCTTCCTCTGGTACTGGTGTTGTGAGAGAAAGGAGGCCCAGGGAAGTTAAGTAATTTGTCTGAGGTCGCCCAGCTCATCAGTGAGGGAGTCAGGATCAGACCCAGGCCGTCCCACATCAGAGCCACTCTGCTGAAGTGCCTCCCAGGAGTTCAGCGTGGGCCGCTGGGTTTTAGTCCCTTAGACTTCAGTTCACTATAAGAACTGCTTTTAAAAGAGGTTCCAAAATAGAAAGGGTTATCTTATTGGCCAGTGACTTCTCTGTTCATAGAGGCATCTAAGCAGATACTGAGTTGGGATTCCTGCGATGGGCAGGTAGGTGGCTGGACTCATCTGCCCCTCAAGATCCTCATCCTTCAAATGCCGTCATGTTCTACTGAGCAGTTATCTGAGTTAATAATTCTCTCTACTCCTGTGTGAAATATCCAGATGAGAAGTTGATACTATTGATCAGCTCTTATTCATCTCTAGTTAACTTAATTCCTTAGGTATTAGTTATTGGGTGACCAGGAGGGACTGGGTGAAATTAGAAATAGGAAGCTCAACAGAGCATGGGGCGGCAGATCAGACAGGAAGTCTCTGGGGAAGGGGTTGGGGAGGAGTCTGTGGACAGTTTGGAGCACCGAACTGGTGTCTTTTTGCCAGGCAGCTTTGAGAAAGTGACAGTGCTCTGTGTCTCGGGTGTGTTCACATATCAGACATTGAGAGCTTTCGGTAGAGGTTGCGGGTTACTGTTGAGTGGGGCTGTTTTCACAATTGTTTGAAAACAAAGCCATTACAGACTATGCTTTCCTGCTGTCCTGCCAAGAGGAGGGAGGAAGTTTGACCCATGTCGTGTGCTCTGCACCCTTACCTCCTCCCAAGGCCTGTGTGGCTATTTTAGCCCTTTAGGTGCTGTGCTGAAATTGCCTGAGGGTATTTTCTAAAAGTTTGTGACCTGGGGATTGATTTCCACTCCTCTTCTGCTCACTCTGTTTTGGTTAGAGGGTTTGCTAGCGTGGTAATCTGTAACTCCTCCGATCCGTGTTCAGCTCTGTTGGACCCTGTGGTGTTGAGTGTGTTGTGGATGATGGATTCTCACATAGCAGTTTCAGTCCTGAGGCCGATGAGAACCGTCTCAGATTCCCTGGCTGCTTTGGTGTCTCAGACTCTTGCCGAAGTCCTCATTCCTGAGCGTAGGAAGAAGGGCAGTAACCCAATCAGGAAGGACAGCATGGGGCACCATACAGGGTCTTTAGGCTGCTGTGTGTTCCTAGGACAGAGCAGAAGTTTGCAGATCACATGAAGAAAAAGAGCGAAGCCAGCAGTGAATTTGCAAAGAAGAAGTCCATCCTGGAGCAGAGGCAGTACCTGCCCATCTTTGCAGTGCAGCAGGAGCTGCTCACTATTATCAGGTAACTTCACCCGGGGCCCAAGAATCTAGTGTCAAATCAGGGGTGCCCTTGGTCTCCCATGTTTACCCAGGAGCTCTTTTTCTTTTGTGCATTGCACCCAATGGAGAAGGGAAATAATTTTTTCCTCTGACCTCATGCCTGGGGTACACTGCACAAAATAATGGGATGGCACCATTTTGTTTTAGCTCACCTGTTTAAACCTCACTATATTCCAGATGTTTCCGGTGGTATCCCAGTAAGAGGCTGTTTTCCCAGTGAAATTCTCCCTTCTAAACTGGCATGCTCCCTGGATAGCTAGTCACGGGGATAGGAGGTAGCGGAGTCTTCTCGAAGGCTGGGCGTTGGCCTTCCACTTTGGCTGATAAGTCCTTTGCCTGCTTGTCCTTGTAGAGACAACAGCATCGTGATCGTGGTTGGGGAGACAGGGAGTGGTAAGACCACTCAGCTGACACAGTACCTGCATGAAGATGGTTACACGGACTACGGGATGATTGGGTGTACCCAGCCCCGGCGTGTAGCTGCCATGTCAGTGGCCAAGAGAGTCAGTGAAGAGATGGGGGGAAACCTTGGTGAGGAGGTGAGTGGGCATAGGGGCTGAGTCATGTTGTTATTCCCTGGTAGCTTCCACCCATTTGTGCCAAAGGGTGTGATCTGCTAAGACCCGGACCCCAGTACGGGGTGTGCTGGTGGTGAGCCACTGGCCAGGGCGTCTGAGCCATCTCTCTGACTGCCAGGTGGGCTATGCCATCCGCTTTGAAGACTGCACTTCAGAGAACACCTTGATCAAATACATGACTGACGGGATCCTGCTCCGAGAGTCCCTCCGGGAAGCCGACCTGGATCACTACAGCGCCATCATCATGGACGAGGCCCACGAGCGCTCCCTCAACACTGATGTGCTCTTCGGGCTGCTCCGGGAGGTGAGGGCTGTGTGGTTTGGTCTCTCTGCGCATGGGGTGTTGACCAGTGCACCACCAGTAGCTAGTGGGGTGCTCCAGGTGGGCTGAGGGGTTCTCCGGCAGGCCAGAGTTTCCTGAGGCCTCTGGTTGCAGAGTTCATATTCGGGTTGTAGTTTATGCTGTTCTTGCCCTGCTGAGGGTGACTCGGGGTTTTCTGGGCAGTGGCTCCATTGCTTCAGTCGTCAGGATTGGTAAGAATCGAATAGGCCTGTTCGTCAGCTTTGGCTTCTGTTTCCTCGGGGGTGGTGCTGATGGGACTGGGGGCAGGAGCCAAGGGTCCCCACCATGGAGGCCTCTGAGCCGCCTCTTCTCTCAGGTGGTGGCTCGGCGATCAGACCTGAAGCTCATCGTCACATCAGCCACGATGGATGCAGAGAAGTTTGCTGCCTTTTTTGGGAATGTCCCCATCTTCCACATCCCTGGCCGTACCTTCCCTGTTGACATTCTCTTCAGCAAGGTATTGAGGCCACCATGTTACGAACTGACCCTTCCATGCCATGCACTTCTCTGATGAGAAGCCGGCTGGAAGGTGGGTAGGGGACTGGGTTGGAGAAGATTTCTTGGGGACCATGGGGCAAATGGGGCAGCCTGCAGCTCTGGGGCTCAGGGGGACCAAGCACTCTGCTCTGGGTGAGGTTTCGTTTCATTGTTTCTTTGGGGCTGAAGTACAGGGCCCAGGGAGGCACTGTGCCTTCTTGTGGAGGCCTCGCAGTCAGGCCCATCTGGAGGTGACCCTTAAAGTCCATGGCTGCAGCCCAGAGCAGTGCCTGGACCACAGGGCTCCCAAGGGATGCCTGGCCTGCGCTTCTAGTACCTCCCTCTGACTGTGTCCCCACTGCTGTTGCAGACCCCACAGGAGGATTATGTGGAGGCTGCAGTGAAGCAGTCCTTGCAGGTACACCTGTCAGGGGCCCCTGGGGACATCCTTATCTTCATGCCTGGCCAGGAGGACATTGAGGTGCGTGCCTTGGTCACGACTGTGATGAGTGGGTATGTCCTGCATATGAAAGGTTAGGGTTCCAGTGTCTCACAGCTTCTCCCTGGGCTCTCAGGTGACCTCAGACCAAATTGTGGAGCATCTGGAGGAACTGGAGAATGCACCTGCCCTGGCCGTGCTGCCCATCTACTCTCAGCTGCCTTCTGACCTCCAGGCCAAAATCTTCCAGAAGGTGTGACAGCAGGAATGTCCAGGAATGGCTCCTGGAGTTCTCTAAAGGAAGCGAGAGGGGATGTGACTGTCCTGGCAAGGGGTGGGCTACGAGGTGGGCTTTTCCCCCTCGTGGAGCCTTTCCTGTCTCGAGGGACTCATTTTTCCCTCCCTGTACGTCCTGCTCTAGGCTCCAGATGGCGTTCGGAAGTGCATTGTTGCCACCAACATTGCCGAGACGTCTCTGACTGTTGATGGCATCATGTTTGTTATCGATTCTGGTTATTGCAAATTAAAGGTAAGAGAAGACATGGGAGGCAGGGCCTGGGTCTTCACCGGAAGCTCACTGAGCTGCGGGATGGGAAGCCAGGGCCTCGCTCGCCCTGGGATGCGGGGAGCGCGTGGAAGTGGTGGTGGTGGTAGGAGGCTCACATTGACTCACTGTGCTTGGTCCGTTTAACTCATCTACCTCGATGAGGTAGATAATTTAACAGTAGAGCTCACAGAGCTGGTGTTTGTGGGGAAGACTTCTTCAGGTGTTCATGAGAACATTTTTAGAGGCTCCTAGCTCTTCCTCTGCCATGTGTAGCAACCAGGGCTTGCCTTTGTCTCAGGCCTACCTCCACTTTCCCTTCACTCTGTCCTTTGTCAGCTCTTTGCCATCCCCTCCTAGGTCTTCAACCCCAGGATTGGCATGGATGCTCTGCAGATCTATCCCATTAGCCAGGCCAATGCCAACCAGCGGTCAGGGCGAGCCGGCAGGACGGGCCCAGGTCAGTGTTTCAGGTAGGAGCCCTGTGCTAGCCTGCTTTCCGGGGCAGCGCCGGGGTTGCTGAGCATGGAACCTGGGTGGGGGCGGGCAGGATGCTGGCCCTAGAGTTGGTCCCCAAGGCTGGAAGCTGCTGGCAGGGCTGCCGCTTGTTAGTCCTTTCATCTTATGCTACTGAGGAAGGAAGGAGTGGCTTTCCAGGGAGCTCTGAGGTCTGAGGCCAATTTACATGGATGTAGGTAGACTTGCAGGTAATTACAGCCTGCCTCCCTTCAGAGGGTAGGTCTGGACAAATGATGCCGTTGGTTCTTTATTTCTATTGTTTTCTTTCCCCATTTTCTTTTCTTTCTTTTTTTTTTTTTTTTTTCCCAATTAGAGACAGATTCTTGCTCTGTCACCCAGGCTGAAGTGTGGTGGTACAATCACGGCTCACTGCAGCTTTGATCTCTTGCACTCAAGTGAGCCTCCCACCTCAGCCTCCCAAGTGGCTGAGATTGCAGGCAGGCACCACCACACCTGGCTAATTTTTTTCATACTTTGTAGAGATGGGGTCTTGCTATATTGCCCAGGCTGGTAGTGTGAACTTCTGGCTTAAAGCAATTCTCCTGTCTTGGCCTCCCAAAGTGTTGGCATTAGAAGCGTGAACCACTGTGCTGGCTCTCTGCCCCTTTTTTGTTCCAATTAAAAAAAAAATGTATTCACTATAGAGCATTAGTGACTATAGAAAAATATAAACAAAATAAAATCCAGCCATGATTCTAGTCCCAGGCCCATTGGTTCCAGAAATGAAACAGATGGCTGGGCGCGGTGGCTCATGCCTGTAATCCCAGCACTTTGGGAGGCCGAGGTGGGCAGATCACAAGGTCAGGAGTTCAAGACCAGCTTGGCCAATATGGTGAAACCCCATCTCTACTAAAAATACAAAAATCAACTGGGCGTGGTGGTGGGTGCCTGTAGTCCCAGCTACTCGGGAGGCAGAGGCAGGAGAATCGCCTGAACCTGGGAGGCAGAGGTTGGGTGATAGAGCCAGACTTCGTCTAAAAAAAAAGGAGAAATGAAACAGGTAAGAGGCCCCAGAAGGGCTGAATTGGCAGGCTGGAGTTTTGAATAGGTGGAAGTCAGTGATTCACTGAAGTAGGGGGTGGGGAGAAGAAATGAGAATGTCCTCCCTCCCTGTGGGATTCCATCTGTACTGGCTTGCCGTGGGGTTTCCTTGTGGTGAGAAGATGGGGTCTTCTTCCTGGCAGGCTCTACACCCAGAGCGCCTACAAGAATGAGCTCCTGACCACCACAGTGCCCGAGATCCAGAGGACCAACCTGGCCAACGTGGTGCTGCTGCTCAAGTCCCTTGGGGTGCAGGACCTGCTGCAGTTCCACTTCATGGACCCGCCCCCGGAGGACAACATGCTCAACTCCATGTATCAGCTCTGGATCCTCGGGGCCCTGGACAACACAGGTGAAGTGGCCCCGGGAGCCTCATGGGTGCTGGCGCTTGACTTCCCTCTTCTCTCTACTGTCCCATCAAATATCTGGGTTTGCTCATCTCTCCTAGGTGGTCTGACCTCTACCGGGCGGCTGATGGTGGAGTTCCCGCTGGACCCTGCCCTGTCCAAGATGCTTATCGTGTCCTGTGACATGGGCTGCAGTTCCGAGATCTTGCTCATCGTCTCCATGCTCTCCGTCCCGGCCATCTTCTACAGGCCCAAGGTGGGGCAGCGGCTGGCTCTCCTCTCTCCCCAGAGGGCTCGAGCAAGCGTCGGAAAGGGGAATGGCTTCTCTCTGTATAACTGAAATGGAACAGAGGGCGGAATCAAAGTTTCTGAAGAATGATTTTGCTGTTCTCGGTTAAGCAGGTTGGGGATAGGGGAAAGGAAGGGCTGGGCCAGTGGTTCTCAGGGAATGCTTTGGAAATTTGCAGGAGCATTTTTTATCTTCTACTATGGTTGCTCTTGAGCCCTCATGTTTTAGAATAGACCTTTTTAAAAATTATTTTTGTTTTTCTCAAATTGTCAGGGCAACCTATTGACATGTTTGAAGTTCTGTGTGTGGGTAGGTGGTAGTGTTAGAACCTGGGGTGTGCTCAGTGGGCCTGGACCCCCCTGTACTTAGAGTGAAGGTTCTTTTTCCCTTCCTAGGGTCGAGAGGAGGAGAGCGATCAAATCCGGGAGAAGTTTGCTGTCCCTGAGAGCGATCATTTGACCTACCTGAATGTCTACCTGCAGTGGAAGAACAATAATTACTCCACCATCTGGTGTAACGATCATTTCATCCATGCTAAGGCCATGCGGAAGGTAGGGGTGGTGGATGAGCAGGATATTGGGATGAGGGGAGGGTCGGGAGGGAAGGAGGTCGCTCCTGGCATCTCGGTGTCCTGCCCTAGGTCCGGGAGGTGCGAGCTCAACTCAAGGACATCATGGTGCAGCAGCGGATGAGCCTGGCCTCATGTGGCACTGACTGGGACATCGTCAGGAAGTGCATCTGTGCTGCCTATTTCCACCAAGCAGCCAAGCTCAAGGTGAGCCCAGGAGCCCAGTGGGCCCCTCCCGGCCTGATACCTGTATGAGGGCAAAGTCATCCTTTCTCCTGGTGCGGTTCTGCAGAGCTGGGCTTCCCCCAAAGGCTGTGTCAAGACAGTGTTAAGGGATGGGGTAGCTGCCCAAATGGGTGGTGTTTTCCTGACATGGCTGCCTGTTGTGTCTCCTCCCTAGGGAATTGGGGAGTACGTGAACATCCGCACAGGGATGCCCTGCCACTTGCACCCCACCAGCTCCCTTTTTGGAATGGGCTACACCCCAGATTACATAGTGTATCACGAGTTGGTCATGACCACCAAGGTGAGTCTTTACCGAGGCACTTGCATAACGCAGGCCCCCTGTCTGGCCAGGCTTTGAAACCCTTCACTGCCTTCTGGCATGAGCTTTTAGCCTGGGAGCCTTAAGGCCACATGCATTTCTTTGCGGGGTGTGTGAGGTTAGTTTTCATTTGGGGACTTGGGGAGGCGCTGCACAGGGTTGACCTCTAGACTGCAGTGACCTCAGCTGTGCGGGCAGGATCGTTCCCCACTTGCTGCTTGGGGTGAGCAACCCCTCTTGGTGTCATCAGTAGGATTTTCGGAGGGGTTGGGCCTTTTCTCTTAGATACTAGGGGGCATTTTCTCAGGTGTGGAGGAGTTTGGATGGGAGTATCTGGGGTTTTTCCCTTCCTTGTTTCAGCCTTGCAGGGTCAGGGATTGGCCCCTTCCCATGTGGCTCCTAATTCTGGAACCACTCTGGGAGGGACATTGGCCCTCCTGTGACCCTCGCCTCCCTGCCCTTCTGCCCACAGGAGTACATGCAGTGCGTGACCGCTGTGGACGGGGAGTGGCTGGCGGAGCTGGGCCCCATGTTCTACAGCGTGAAACAGGCGGGCAAGTCACGGCAGGTGAGGGTTCTGTGCTCCGCGGGGCTGCTGTTTGCTTGTGGGGTCAATGTTCCTTCCACTGGGTATTGAAGACTTGTGATCATCCAACCCACTTACTTCTCTCTGCAGACATAAAGGCTGCGATCTAGCAGGCTGGTCTGTGATTCCCCACCACCCACTCCAAAAACCAAAAAACTCATTATTGAAAAGTCCAAATATTCATAAAAGTGGGAAAAACAGTACAACAGGCCACCATGAATTCAATGCCGCGCCTCTATAATTGTCAACATTTGTTCAGTTTCACTATTCCTACCCCCATCCACACACACCCATTATTTTTCTGGAATATTTTAAAGCTCATCTCATATGTCATATTATTCATCCATAAATACTTGAGTATGTGTCTCTGACTAAAAGGACTTAAAATTTTAAATATAACATCTGTGCCATTATCACTCATAAAGAAATGAATACTGAATGTCACCTAAGTCTCCAGTCCGCATTCGGATTTCTCCATTTGTCTCAAAGATAACTTCTTATGATCGATGTGCTTGAATTAGGATCCAGACATTGCAACTGCTTATGTGTGTTAACTGTTTCATTCTAGAACAGGCTCCACCCCACGCTTTTTCCATGACATTGATGTTTTGGAGCCGCCAGGTCGTTTGTCCTGTCAGATAGTCCGTATGATGTATTTGCCTCATCGCTTGCTCACAGTGGTGTCAGCCTGTGCCTGTGTTTTGTGCACTTGCTGTAAGCTGGTGATGAGTCCAGTCGCTCGATTAGATCCTGGCTCAGCTGTGTGTGGCAAGGATGCCTGCCTGTGGCGCTCTGAACCTCCTCTTAGATGCCTTCAGGAGGTGTGTGAGGTCTGGTGGCCCCACCTTTGCTGTTGGGAGGATGGATGAGGGGCCACAGTAGTGGCAGCCTGCCCCTTCCCTGATAGGTTTCCACTGCTCCTCCATCTCCTTGAGGTTTTAGTGTCTGTCGATAGCCGTCACCTAGATCCATATTTAGGGTTGCAAAATGGTGCTGGGCTTTGGCTTACCCCTTTCGTAGCATCATTCCCCTGACACCAGGCTCCCCTGCATCTTATGCCTGTCCGTTCCAGCCAGCAGGTAACATCTTCCCTGTTTTTCTGTACTTCCTGGCATAGTTGTGAACTTGATTTTTCAAAAAAGAAGGAAATGTAAGTACTTCCTGGACTGACGGATGACTGAGTTAGGACTGATTGTCCCGTGTTTTGAGTCAATCTTGAGTCAATGAAAAAAGCAGGCCTCAGATGTAGAAGAGCAGGCGGCTTTGGTACTGGGGCAGGCAGCCATGTGGAGCACTGGCCTGGTGGATGCAGGTGGAAGCCTCCTTCCTTAGTGGTCCCCAGTAGGCTCAGCCAGGTCTGTCCCTCTTCAATAGGAGAACCGTCGTCGGGCCAAAGAGGAAGCCTCTGCCATGGAGGAGGAGATGGCGCTGGCCGAGGAACAGCTGCGAGCACGGCGGCAGGAGCAGGAGAAGCGCAGCCCCCTGGGCAGTGTCAGGTGAGCTCCAGCCTTGGGACTCTGGCCGGGGTGGCACCCATCCCAGGAGGCTGCCAGAGACCAGGCCCTGATGCAGGGTCAGGATTTATGGGAAGGTACATGTGTGAAGGCGAACTGGTGACAGAAGTTGCTTGTGCATTGGGTGGTCACATGGACATGTGGGAGGAGTTCCCCACAGTTTTAAAGGGGCGACTGTACGCCTGCAACTCCCAGTCATCGGCAGGGATTCAGGGCCTGAGGTGGGCTGGAGTAGCAGGGTGAGTCTCACAGCTTTACTCACAAGCAAGAGGGTTGGAAACCACAGTGCAGTGGGGAGAAGTGCGCCTTACTTCTGTGTCTGTGCTGGTCCCTGGAGTTAGGCCAAACTTGACAGGTCGCAGGCACAGTCCTCCGTGAGACCACTCACTTCAGATACCAGCTGCAGGTGTGGACACCATCCTCACTTCCAGCCAACCCTCGACAAATCTGGGGAATCCTGTGGACCCCTGCAGGTTCAGTATTTGCTAGAATGACTTCCAGAACTCCGGAGAGTGCTGTACTTACCATTGTAGATTTATTATACCAAAAAGGTACAAATTAGAAGCAGCCAAAGGGAGAGATGCATAGAGCAAGGTCTGGGAGGGTCTCAAATGTGAAGCCTCATTTGTCCTCAGGAACACGTCCCCACATGGCACACTGATGCCTGACAGTATGACAGGTTATCGCCAGCCAGGAAGCTCACCTGAACTTCAGTGTCCGGAGTTCTGATCATCGGGGTTCGGTTCCTGTCACGTGGTAGCGCTCAGCCTCGAGTCCCCTCTCCTCTCCAGAGGTGAGGCTGATAGCACGTGGCTCAGAGCACCAGTGCTAACCCCATGCCGAGAGGCCAGCCCGCCTTGAGTCATCTTGTTGGATAAACTCAAGGGGCTCACCAAGAGTGACCTCATTAGCATAATCTCTCAGAAGAGGGCTGAGGGGCCCCCATGAATAGCAGACACTCCAGTCACTTGGGAAATTCCAAGGGTTTAGAGTTGCCTCCCAGGCACTGGGGACAAAGGCAGGCTGCTACGCAGTTGGAGTGGCGGCAGTGAGGTGGAGGGAAGCTGCTTTTGTAGCTCCCCTAGGGGCTGTGGAGGAGTTGTTAAAATCTGATCTACAGCATTTCGGAATGAGTGAGCTTCCTTGATTACATCTCCAGTCGAACATGGGGGCGGCAGGGGAGTGGGAATGTGCTGGGCAGGAGATCCCTCGGCCCCAGAGCTCCCCACCACGGGTTAGGAACAGTAAGTCCTGGGGCTCTGCATCCTCCTGCCCTCCCTGCTGGGGGTGAGGGCACGGTGTTTCCTGATCCCTCCTGCTGTGTCTCCAGGTCTACGAAGATCTACACTCCAGGCCGGAAAGAGCAAGGGGAGCCTATGACCCCTCGCCGCACGCCAGCCCGCTTTGGTCTGTGAGCTGAGGCTGTCCCCAGAGAGGATGGCAGCAGGTATTGGGTCCTGAGCCCTCTGGCGGGAGCCCTGAGGCTGTGGACAAAGCCCTTTCATCTGAGGACTTTCATCTGTGCACATCACGGCCCCCTAGGGCAGTTCCTGCTGGACTAGACTCTGGCAGAGGAGGTGGAGTTCTTCCATGCAGGAGTGCGGTATGGCAGGAGCCGGGCTGCAGAGCATCTGAGATGCTGCCGGGAGGTGGCTGGACCCATTGCATCCAAATAAACTGACCCAGGACACTTGGCGTATGTGTGACTTGGTTGTGGCTGTGTCTTTTTTAATCCTTGTGTAAAGCAGCAAAAAAGACCTAAAGGGAATTGTAATTTGGTTATAATTCAGGATTTGGAAATAAATTTATTATTTGTAAAACATGACTGCATGTCTGACTTTTTCCTTCACCCCCTTAAATCATGTAGTAAAGGTGGGGGAGGGGGGCAAAAGCCTGCCCTGACTTCCCTTGCATGGGTCGTCCTGGATCCACCCTTATTAATGCACAAGGCAGGCCGAGCTCTGAGGGTGCCCAGCTGCTCCTGAGACAGGGGGGGCAATGGCAGTGCGCCTTGATGGCCAGGTCGTGGGAGGGAGATGCGCAGGAGTCCGCCCCAGCCTTCCCTGGCGTGGTTTGGCTGCCTGAAAGAGGTCCATGTGATTGCTCTGGATGGCAGAGGGTAAGGGTTGTCCATTGACTGAAAAACAGTGCAAAATGTAGCTTATTCATTTTCATGTAAAAGGTGACCCTTACACCAGAATCACTAGTCTTTTCTCTTTTTAAGCAGTCTCTTAAGTCTGCTGAGGTGGCTTTTGGGGGGTTTGGCCCTTTGCACTAACCATGGTCTGTATGCTGTGATTCCTCCGGGCCGGGCTTCTGCCAGGTGTGCTGGTTGGCAGGTTCTGTGTTGGGGTTGAGTCACAGACAGGATTGGGGCTCAGAAGCACCTTGATACCAGGCCAGTGCTGGCGTGAGCCCTGTGGTGCGTGGCCTGCCGTGCTGTTCTGACCCCTTTCTCCCTCTGTTCCTGGGATTTGCATTTCCATGTTATAACTCAATAAATGTTAAAATGTAAGTCAATTTTGTGGGTGAGCTCAGAGGCCTAGCTTTGCCAGCCAGCACCAGCTACCACTTCTGCCTCCATTCTCCTTACCTCTAGCCCCCTTGGGGAATGCAGGTGGAAATGGGCTTTTCAGGGCTCCATAGTGAAGAGAGGGCTGCCAGCACTTTGCCTAGGAAGCCTTCTAATCTCGGCCCTTGGTTGGAGGACTAGGAGAAGTTGGCTGATGTGTGACCTATTTACAGACTCAGGCAATGGAGTAGGAAAAACATTGACGTTCCAGTTAACAGTTATTAATAAGCTGTGACCCTGATCACAAACTCACTAAGTCCCTTAGATAAAAAGGTCAGAGAGGCTATTAAAACATTGGGTCCAACTCAACCTTCTTATTTAAAAGCAAGGAACACCTGGTGAAGGATACTTGGTACATGTGGGTGCTACAAGAGGAATGGAGGGGTCCCCTGCCCGCAGCAGCTCCCCTTGAATCTGCCGCGGTACTGGAGCTTCTGCTCGAGGCTCTGTCTCTTCTTGTGTTTCCAGTAGTTTTTTAAATTACTGACCCTTTCCATTCAGATCTTCCTTAAAGTTCCTTCCAGCTTTAATATTCTGATTCTGTCTTTTCTTCAGATGGCAACTGATTGTTTTTTTAGAGGTACAAAAGCATACCTGTGACAACAGCATGGTCTCTAATTAGCACCACGGCCCCGTAGTGGACTCCTGAGTCTGGCCGACACTTGTTATTTTCTGTACTTTTTTAGTAGCCATCCTAATGGCTGCTATCTCACTGCAGTTTTGATTTGCATTTCCCTAATAATTAGTGGTACTGAGCATCTTTTCATGTGCTTATTATTGGCCATTTGTTTATCTTCTTTGGAGAAATGTCTCAAGTCCTCTTCCCATTTTTTTTTTTTTTTTTTTTTGCATTGGTAACTTTTTTTTTAATTTTAAATTTCAACTTTTATTCTAGATACAGAGGGTACATGTGCAGGTTCGTTATATGGGTATACTGTGTGATGTGGACGTTTGGGGTATGGATCCCATCACCCAGGTAGTGAGCATAGTTCCCAACAGGTATTTTTTCAACCCATTTCCCTCTCTCTACTCCCCCAAACCAAGTAGTCCACAGTGTTTATTGTTTCTATATTTATGTCCCTGTGTGCTCAATGTTTAGCTCCCACTTATAAGTGAGAAGAGGTGGTACTTGATTTTCTGTTCCTGCATGAATTAGCTTAGGATTATGGCCTCCAGCTGCATCCATGTTGTTGCAAGGGACATGATTTCATTCTTTTCCATGGCTGCGTAGTACCCCATGGTGTGTATGTACCACATTTCCTTTATCCAGTCCACCACTGCTGGGCACCTAGGTTGATTCCATGTCTTTGCTATTGTGAATAGTGCAGCAATGAACATGTGAGTGCATGTGTCTTTTTGGTAGAATGATTTATTTTCCTTTGGGTATACACCTACTCATGGGATTGCTGGGTCAAATGGTAGGTCGGTTTTAAGTTATTTGAGAAACCTTCAAACCTTTTTTCACAGTGGCTGAACTAATTTACATTCTCACCAGCATTATATAAGCATTGCCTTTTCTCACCAGCCTTGCCAGCATCTGTTATTTTTTTGACATTTTAGTAATAGCCATTCTGACTGGTGTGAAATAGTATTTCATTGTGGTTTTGATTTGCATTTCTCTGATGATTAGTGATGATGAGCATTTTTTCATATTTTCGTTGGCTGCTTGTATGTCTTCTTTTGAGAAGTGTCTGTTCATGTCCTTTGCCCATTTTTAATGGGGTTATTTGTTTTTTGCTTGATTTGTTTAAGTTCCTTATAGATTCTAGATATTAGGCCTTTGTCAGCTGTGTAGTTTGTGACTATTTTCTTCCACTCTGTAGGTTGTTTATTCTGCTGATAGTTTCTTTTGCTGTGTAGAAGCTCTTTAGTTTATTACGTCCCTCCTACCAATTTTTGTTTTTGTTGCAATTGTTTTTGCTGACTTAGCCAAAAATTCTTGGCCAAGGCGGATGTCGAGAACGATTTCTTTTTTTTTTTGAGATGGAGTCTTGGTCTGTTGCCAGGCTGGAGTGCAGTGGCTTGATCTCGGCTCGCTGCAACCTCCGCCTCCTGGGTTTAAGCGATTCTCCTGCCTCAGCCTCCCAAGTAGCTGGGACTACAGATGAGCGCCACCATGCCCAGCTAACTTTTGTATTTTTAGTAGAGACAGGGTTTCACTATGTTGGCCAGGATGGTCTCGATCTGTTGACCTCGTGATCCGCCTGCCTTGGCCTCCCAAAGTGCTGGGATTACAGGTGTGAGCCACCACACCTGACCTGATAACGATTTCTTTTTCTTTTTTTTTTTTTGAGTAGGAGTCTTGCTCTGTCACCAGGCTGGAGTGCAGTGGCGCCATCTCGGCTCAATGAAAGCTCCGCCTCCCAGGTTCACGCCATTCTCCTGCCTCAGCCTCCCTAGTAGCTGGGACTACAGGCACCCACCACCATGCCCGGCTAATTTTTTTTCATTTTTTTAGTAGAGACGGGGTTTCACCATGTTAGCCAGGATGGTCTTGATCTCCTGACCTCGTGATCCGCCCGCCTCGGCCTCCCAAAGTGCTGGGATTACAGGCAGTAACGATTTCTATAGTTTGAGGTCTTGCATTTAAATCTTTAATCCATCTGGAGTTGATTTTTGTATATGGTGAAAGATAGGGGTCCAATTTCATTCTTTGGCATATGCTCCACCCATTTTCAAACTGGGTCGTTTGTTTTCTTGAGTTTTAGGAGTTCTCTATATATTCTGGATATTAGCATCAGAGATATGATTTGGAAATATTTTCTCCTATTCTGTGGGTTGCCTTTTTACTCTGTTGGTATTGCTTTTGATGCACAAAATTTTTAAAGTTTCATGATGTCTAATTTGTCTATTATTTCTTTTGGTGCCTGTGCCTTTGGTGTTATACCCAGGAAATCACTGCCAAATCCAATGTCATGAAGGCTTTGTTCTATATTTTCTTCTACGAGTTTTATAGTTTTAGTGGCTACATTTAGGTCTGTGATTCATTTTGAGTTAATTTTTGTATATGGTATTAGGTAAGGGCACAGCCTTATTCTTTTGCATGCAAATATTCTGTTTCCCCAGCACCATTTGTTGGAAAACAAAATAAAAAACTATCCTTTCCCCATTTCATAGTCTCAGCATCCTTGTCAAAATTATTTGACCATATATGTGAGGGTTTCTTTCTGGGATTCTTCCTAGCCTATTCCACTGGTTTGTATGTCTGTCTTTTGATTTATGTGGCAGTACCACACTATTTTGATTACTGCAGGTTTGTAGTAAGTTTTGAAATCAGTAAGTTCTTCAGCTTTGTTCTTCTTTTTTTTTTTTTTTTTTTTTTTGAGACGGAGTCTTGCTCTGTGCCCCAGGCTGGAGTGCAGTGGCGCGATCTCGGCTCACTGCAAGCTCCGCCTCCCGGGTTTACGCCATTCTCCTGCCTCAGCCTCCTGGGTAGCTGGGACTACAGACGCCTGCCACCACGCCCGGCTAATTTTCTTGTATTTTGAGTAGAGACGGGGTTTCACTGTGTTAGCCAGGATGGTCTCGATCTCCTGACCTCGTGATCCGCCCGCCTCGGCCTCCCAAAGTGCTGGGATTACAGGCTTGAGCCACCGCGCCCGGCCTGTTCTTCTTTTTTGAGACTGTTTTGGCTATTGGGATCCCTTAAGATTCCATGTGAGTTTTAGGTTGAGTTTTCCTATTTCTGCAAAAAAAAAAAAAAAAAAAAAAAAAATAATAATAATAATAATTGGGATTTTGACAGAGATTACATTGAAACTGTAGATCACCTTATGTATACTGACATCTTAAGTCTTTCAATCCATGAACATGGGATATGTTTCTGTTTATGTCTTCTTTAATTTCTCTCAGTAATGTTTTACACTTTTCATTGTACAAGTCTTTTACTGCCTTGGTTAATTCCCAAGTATTTGTTTATTTTTGATGCTATTATAAATGAAGTGAAATTATTTTTGTAATTTCCTTTTCAGATTATTAATTGTTGTTATATAAACCTGCAGTTCATTTTTGTGTGTTGACTTTGTATCCTGTTACTTTGCTGAATTCATTATTAGTTCTACCAGGCTTTTTTTGGGAGGGGAGGTGGTCTGTAGAGTCTTTACGGTTTTTTACATATAAGATCTGTGAACAGAGATAATTTTACTTCTTCCTTTCCAATTTGAATCCCTTTTATTTCTTTTTCTTGCCTAATTGCTCTGGCTAGAACTGCCAGTACAATGCTGAACAGAAGTGGCAAAGTAGGTGTTCTTGCCTTAGTCCTGATCTTACAGGAAAAGCTTTTAGTCTTTCACCATTGAGTATGATGTTTGTTCTGGGTTTTTCATATGTGATTTTATTATGCTGAGGTAGTTTCTTTCTAATCCTCATTTGTTGAGTGCTTTCTAAAAAAAATTCATAAAAGAGTGTTGTTGTAACCATTTCTTTTTATTATCAGCTGTTCGAACTACTTTTTTAGGAACTCAATTCCTTGGTTATTTCTTAACAAATTATAGGCAGGCAACACTCAGTTTCCCTGCCCTTCCTCCTGTCTTTAGAGAAACTGCACTTCTCTAAGTCCATCCCCTGTACTCAGCCAGGTCTTCCGCCTGGCTGGGCTGTCAAAGTCAGATGGCTGGGTAATATGTTGATGTTTTTCTGGCTCTGCCAACAATTAGCTCTCCATAACTGACTACTTGCTTTGCTCTGGTGTAATCACTCCACAGGAAGTGAAAGATAACTTGGGAAAGATGTACAACATTAAAAGAAACCAGAGATTGTCATTTTGGCCAAAATATATGAAATATTTTGGTAAATTATAGAGATAAAATCCCTTTTTAGTAGATGAGGCTGGGGATTTTAATGGCATTGAACTTTTGTTTGAATAAAGTAAGCCACAGGCTAGATTAGTACTAGATTTTTCAATCTTTGTTTTCTCTAGAAAATAAACCCATATTCTAAACCACATGAGGGAACATAGTTCAAAGAGCTTAAACAGACAACAACTATGGTAACAGAAACTACCAGAGATGCCTGTCACTCCTAGCTCACACTGCATTTCTGGAACTGCCCTTCCCAAGTTCTAACAGGGGCATCCTATATAACTTGTTAGTGTTCCTATTAGCAGTGAATTTTCTTGGCCTTTATTAGGCCCAGGAAGAATATTGAAGAACGATTGCTAACCAGTGGGTTTCTTCCTTCACTTTTACTGCCCCCCTCAGAAGTGTAAGATCTTTCATTTCTTATATTAATATTACACTAGTAATGAGTTGTCTCCACTTCCTATAGACTAGAAATATAAATTCTAGACATGTACTCAGTTTAACAAAATCCTACCAGAATAAAATTTTAGCTGTCCTTGGAGTTTGTCATAATGGAATTTCACTTGTATTGAGGTGGCTGGGGAGGAAAATACAATTGTTAGAAGAAGGAATGGAATGTGGAGCCCAAGGGCGGGAGGCAGGTGGTGTGCTCTTGCTCCCCCATTTGAAAAATACAGCCCTTATTGCTCTTCCTTTCTTTGGGGTCTCAGGATTACTTCCTTTTTAGAGTTCTTAGACTTTTTCTTTTTAAGTTTCAGATAGTAATGGAAAGAAAATAAAAAAGGTGCTACTTATGACTTTTGTTCGTTTAAAAACGAATCCAGAAGCTTGCATTGGGGATAATGGCTTCCCCGTATATGGAAGAGACCAGTATCTGTTAAAATCCAGAGAAAACAGGATGAACATGTTGCTGGGGGATTGCAGGGCAGAAATGTCTGCAAGACACCAAGAGCTCACCACAACCGCTGTGCTCATGCTCATGTCTTTATTTCATATTTGGGCCTGGAGATGGATGTATGCTTCTAAAGCTCACTCCATGGCAGGAAGTGGGCAAAACTCAACGAACGTTAGTGTCTTGCAAAATAGGCTGGGACCGTGATATATTCCCGTAAGAGCTGATCCAGGTCAAGAGAGAGGGAGGGCTGGGAACTCACTGTCCTCGGAAGAAACACGCGTGGAAATGCTGCTCATGGCTAGATGTGGATTCTAGCAATACGAGGAACCTGAGGGAACAGGGAGGAAATGAGAGTTTTGATTTGAGGAGATTCCTTGAGGAATCACCTCGTTAACTGTGATGGAGGTGACTCCTCAAGGACTGGCCGCGTGGCCAGGCAGCTCTGCCTGGTGACTGCCGCAGGTGACCTCTTGCCTCTGGGGTAACATGGAGTTTCCAGGTGGCAGGAAAGGTGGCTGTGGACCCAGGCTAGGTAGGTGGCTGGGGTGCTCTTACGGGGTCTCCAGATGTAGAAGGAAGATGCCTCTACTTCCTGTTCCCTAAAATGGGTCTGGGACAGGGGAAGGGACAGGTCTGAGATGTGAGGCACTTGGGTATGCTTCAGATGTTCTTAGATCAGAAGGGGTCTTAATTTGCCTCCTCCCTTTACAGATGTGAAAACAACAATCTTTGGTCCCAAGTAGCTAAGAAATGACTTGAGGTCACAAAAGGCCTATTTTCTTCTTCCTACTTGAACTCTCAATCCAGTGATTTAAAGAAAAAAACACACTTATTTTATTGACAAATGGCAGACGTACCCGGGCAATGGGGCATCCCGATGTACTTGGTGAGGTCCATTCTTTGACCCCCGTCCTGGGGCAACCCCTTCCAGCCCAAGGCGCCGCACACTTTCCCTCTCTGTGTGGACTCTGTTTTGCTCGGGCCTAGGGCTTTGGTGCATAGCCTTGTGTTCTCAGCTTTCGTCTTCTTATCTTCTATTTCCTTCTTCAGCTTCTTGTTTTCCTGCTGCAGGTGGACCATTACATTGTGGAGGTGGCTGTAGGAAGGAGAGGAAGGACGGGTTGTGTTGGGGCTGCTGGCTCTGCTTGGTTCCCTGCTAGAAAGGACAGATAAAGGTGTCACAGGGAAGACAGCACAGATGCCCACGTGGGTCTGTTCAGAGCTGGGCTGTTACACGTGCTCTGTAGAAATGGAGGCCTACATGTGTACTGTGGAAGAAGCCCAGGCCTGGGGTCCGAGTACACCAGGAGCTGGTACTCCTGCCCAACTCTGCCAGTTCTGGGCCTGTTTTCTTATCTGTCAGACAGGGACAGTCAGGCCTGGCCTGACTGCTGGGGTTCATATGAGGATCTGGTTTGATAAATGATAGAAATTTGACTTGAAGAACCAGAAGGCTGTTAGGGACAACTGTGATCATGTGTCCTCGGGTTCTCATGGCCATGCCTTGGAAACATTCTCACCCAGCACCAATGCCAAAGCTCGCATTCTCTCTGCTTCCCTTTGCTGAAGAGTCGGGAGCACAGGAGATCCCAGCTCTGTCAAGAACTTGGGCAAGTTACTTATCCCCATTTTACAGATGAGGAAATGGAGGCTGCCATGCAGAGGAGGGGAAAGATAATTTAGCACATTCCCCATGCCTCAATAAACGGCAACTTTTATTATCACTGTTGTGTGTCTCCAAATCAATGTTGAGGGCAGTGGGTGAAAGTGGGCTCTGAAACCAGACTTCCCACATTGGAATTGTGACTCTGCCACTTACTAGTTTTGAGACCAGGGGCAAGTTACTTAGTTTCCCAGGTCCTCTCTTTCCTCATCCATAAATGGGGATCATGACTATACTGAACGCAGGAGGTCTTATGAAGATGAAATGAGCTCATACGTGTTAACACTTAGACAGTACCTCACACACAGCAAAAATATGTATTAGTTGAGCTACTATTATCATTAAAAGATGCTTTTCTTTCAAATAAGAACAGGAAAACTCAAGAGTGAGTTCTTTGTAAAAGAGAACTTCCTGGACTTGGCACAACAGAAGAAAAAGACTGAAGTTATCTGTTACCTTCAGAGTCTGACAACTTTTCTTTTAGTTACACCCCAGTAAAAAGTTTCATGGTCTTTTCTAGAGGAAATCAAGTAGAGAATTCATCCTCAACCTCTTCTCTGGGCATATGCTCTACCCTTTTCCTCTCTACAAAGCTGGCCAACCTTGAGGACGCCTCTTCCCCTGCCCAGTAGCCCCTCACTCCCAGTGCCCCTGGGTCTGGAGAGGGGGTCTCAGCAGTGCCCTCCTTCCCTGGCTCTCTGGCCCCCTCCTGTCAGCATCTCGAAAGCCTTCAATATCCCATACAGTTCATCCACGTCCTGGTTTCTCAATTCCTTGGCCTCCTTATTCCAAAGGTCTCAGCCTTCTCTTCAACTCTGCCATGTACCCAAGGCCAAAGCCTAGAATAGGGCTTTCCACCTGGGGTGCCACGAATGGATTCCAGGTGTTTGGAGATGCCCACAGCCCTAGGGGCAAGGCTCTGGGGCAGCCACTGCTTGGTCAGCTTTGTCACAAGTATGCCAAACAAATGTGGTTATTTTTATCCTTCTTTTTTAGAGATGGGGTCTCATTTTGTCACCCATGCCAGAGTGCAGTGGTGTGAACATAGGTCACTGCAGCCTCAATCTCTTGGGCTCAAGTAATCCTCCCGCCCCAGCCTCCCAATTAGCTGGGACTGTAGGTGTGCACCACCATGCCTGGCTAGGCTAATTCTTAATTTGTTTTTGTAGAGGCGGGGCCTTGCTGTCACCCAGGATGGTCTCAAACTCCTGGCCTCAAGTGATCCTAAACTGTGGTCATTTTCTTTTTCACTTTTATTTTATTTTCACTTTTATTAGGTTCAGGGTACATGTTACATCAGCAAGCTCATGTCACAGGAGTTTGTTGTACAGATTATTTCCTCACCCAGGAATTAAGCCCAGTACCCAATAGCTATCTTTTCTGCTCCTCTCCCTCCTCCTACCCTCCCCCGTCAGATAGACCCCAGTGTCTGTTGTTTCCTTCTTTTTGTTCATAAATTCTCATCATTTAGCTCTCACTTACAAGTGAGAACATGTGGTATTTGGTTTTCTATTCCTGTGTCAGTTTGTTAAGGATAATAGCCTCTAGCTCCATCCATGTTTCTACAAAGACACGATCTCATTCTTTTTGATAGCTGCACAGTATCCATGGTGTTATGTAAGGTATTGTCGTTTTCTAAGTGTTCCCTGAGAAAAGGATGGGAAGCGCTGTCCTAAGGCTTGTTGTTAGTTGTTACTTTGCCACCTCCAAAATCTCGGTTTTAGATCTTCATACCTTCACCTCCATTCTCAAACTGGTAACACTCCTCGCATACCTCCCTCTTAATGGACCCAGCTTTGACCATGAGGGGAAGCAAGACCAGAGGCCCCCAGATGAACAGGTGGAACAGAAGGGCTCCTCCAACCTGGCCTGCTCACCTGATGATTTCACGAAGAGATGTTCCTTGTTTGTTCCTTCACTTGGGATCTGTTAGAGCAGCTCAGCTCCTGCCCTAACTAATCCAGTCTGCCTTTCACTGCCTGTTCCCTGCTTAGCATCCTTGACCTCTGAGAACCATGAGAGCAGGAAGGAACAAAAAGACTACTAAACTCCCTTTGGATTTTTGGTGAGAGAACTAAGGCTCTGAGAGGTCAAGTGATATGCCCAAGGTGACACAGATGCAGATTCGGGACCTGGAGGTCTTTCCGAAGCACTTTCCTGGGCTGATCCCCCTATCAAGGGCTAAAGCCAGCCCTGGCTCCCTACTGACCCTTCCAGTCAGCTCCCAGGAAGCAGCCGGGGTAGTGTAAGATGACTTACTCCTTTTCACCACTCAGCTTGGCGATGTATTTCACCTGCTCTCGGAGCTTGTTTCCCAGTTTCTCATTGGCGACCCTGTAATAAAATCACAGGAGAAAAGAGTGGCCAGTTGCCAGCCTCCTGTGAGCAAGGGTGCAGCGGGCTGAATGGGACGCTGGATTCTCAGTAAGATGGCAGCTGCATCCCAGGCCCCCCATGCATCACCCTGTCCCCAGAGTTGGGGCCTTCCTAGCACCTGGGCATTCAGTGGACTCTCTGAACTCAACTCCTATGCAAAATGCCTGTCAGCCCAGGTGAGTTCAAGGGAATGAGTTCAAGAGGGCCAGGCAGTGAAGCTGGATCCCGGGACAGGAGGACATCAGAGCCACAGCAAAGCACTCCTTCCTCCTTGCCGCTGCTGTTTCCAGGTCAGCAGGGCTTTCCAGACCTGCCTGAAGGGTTGAGCCCTCCTCTCCATCTTATTCCCGTCCCGTGGGTGTGGGCTGAGACTGGATCTGTTTTCCAGGAGTGCAGGTGTGTGTGTGACTCATCTTTAGCACCCGTGTGGCTCCTCGGCTCAGTCCAGGCCTTGGACCCTGCCTTCCTTTTTCCTCCCATACTCACTTCTGCTGTTTCGCCCATTGCTCCAAGCTAGTCATAATCTGATCGTTCTCTCGGTAGAGGCTACAGGTATCTTTGGGTACAGACCGCTGGGGCAGGCAGCAGGGCTTGGGTAGAAGAAAACGAGACAGTCAGAGGTGGGAGCACAGGCCTGTCATCCCTCCTTCCGAGTCAGGCCTCTTCTGTCTTCCTGGGAAAAGAAAACTCGACTCTGCTGTCCAACCCGAGGCCACAGTTGTGGAGTTGCCACCAGGCCTCCCCCTCTGGCTGTGTGGGTAGCATCTCACACAAAGGTGACATTTCTGAGAAGGCACCATTTATAGCAGAGACACAGTAGATTCGTACATTTATAATCCTGGTTTCCAGTGTGAAGGCATTAAAGTGACTCCTAAAAAAGAAGTATGCTAAGCCAATTTTCTAACCGATGGAAGAAAAACATCTGGAGGAAGAGGAAGAGATGCCTTCTTTCTCTCTCTTTTTTTTTTTTTTTTTTTTTTGACAGTCTTGCCCTGTCATTCAGGCTGGAGTGCAGTGGTGTAATCACAGCTCATGGCAGCTTAACTTCCCCCCGGCTCAAGCTATCCTCCCACTCAGCCTGCCGAGTAGCTGGGACCACAGGCATAGGCTACCATGCCCAGCTAACATTTAAACTTATTGTAGAGATGAGGTCTTGCTATGTTGCCCAGGCTGGGCTCAAACTCCTGGACTCAAGCAATCCTCCTGCCTTGGCCTCCCAAAACGTAGGGATTGCAGGTGTGAACCACTGTGCCTGGCCTAAGATGCCTTCTTTGTAATTCGAGCAAAGGCCCAGTGACCACCTGAGCTGTCCTGTGGCCTCCTGCCATGAACTTCACTGCTCAGGGAGGTGGGCCTGGGACAAGCCCAGAAGGTCACTTAGCCCATTCTACTGTAGGGTCCAGGGCTGCCAAAAGTGTCAGGATGTACGCAGTGGACTAGGTCAGGGGTAGCTGGTGTACCCAACAGTCTCTTCTCTAGAATGGGGCCTTCATTCTGCTCAGTATCTATCAACAAAGTCACAAGAACACGGGTGGGTTGAACCAGCAGCTGTGGCCCTTGCTTTGTGCTAAATGGAGGGGGTGACCTTTCCTTTGCCCCCAGGCTCCCCCACCCCCACCAAGGGCTGTCTGGCATTTGGGTGGCCGCAGGATGTGCCTGAAGGCGTGGAGAGGAGGCACGCAGAAGCTGAGGCATGCCCACCTCCTTATCGTCCTCAAGGAGGTTCTCTTTCAGGGCGGCCATCTCCTCCTGGAACTCCCTGAGCTGCTCCTCTTTGGCTGCCAGCATCTTGAGGTCATTCTGGTGTTGCTTCTGCCACTGCAGCACCTGACAGCTCATCTCCTCTAGCTTCTTGTCGAAGGCGTGCACCTACTCAGGAGAGCAAAGTGAGGAGGGGGACTCCAGCTGGCCTCCCTGACCCCAGGACCCACAACAAGGCCGGAGGGTGCTTCCTGGGCCTTGGGAGATGTGTTGGGGGTATTTTCTTCCCAGCAGCCAGCAGAGGGCACCCCTGCTCCGATCTTTGCCGCCTCTGCCTGAAGTTCAGGGAGCCAAGAAAGTGGAAGGAACCTATCAGCCCAAGGGAATGGCTTCGTGCTAAATAATTCTGGATGCAAGAGGTGACCTTGTGGACCCCTACGAGGAAGGCAGCCCAAGCCCCGGGCAGCTCGTCACCTCCAGCTCACTCTCCTGGTGGAAGCCCCGCAGTTTTTTTAATTCCATATTGAGCTTTTTCATCCTTTCCTCATAAGCAATGATTTCCTCTTCCAGCTGAGCTTTCTTCTCTTGGGTCTGTGTCAAGCTTCGCTGCAGGCTCTTTGTCTCCGAGGTCACATGATTGAGCTTCCGGAAAAGACAAAGAGGACGAATGGCTATCAGAGCCTTTGGCCCTCTCTGCTGAGTCCTGAACGGAGGAGGGTTCCAGTCCCTTCCTGTCCTCTGCCCAGGGTGAAACAGATGGTCACATTGCTTAGTCTCCCAGAGCGGGGTGGGAAATGACAGTGGTTGGTTTTCTGTACCCTGCTTTCTCCTCCCTACTCACTCCCTCCATTTCTACCCTTTCCAATCCCATGAATTGATGGGCCGGCCATGATCAGCACAGGATGGGGCGTGAATTTCCCTGACAATCCAGACTTTGGGAAAACCTTGCCCCCGTGTCACCCATGGGCAGAAAGGCTTGCCAGATTTGGCCTTGATCTTTGGCCTCTTCCTCCGCCCTCCACCGAGCTCCAAGCCTCACAAAGAGGAAGCAGGCCTTCTCTGCACAGACATCCCAGCCCACACAAGGGTTTGAGATGGCCCCAGTGACAGTCAATAGGCAGGAAATTGGCTCCTGTGCCTCTCCCGCTACCTTGACATTTCCTTGCCTGAAAACAGCCCTGGAGACTAGAGGGTGTGGCCTCACCTTCTCGAGGGCTTGGGTCAGGTCGTCCTGGCAGGCGGCTGACTTCCGGGATAATGCATCATAGGCTTCTTTGGTGATGGTGGTCTGCAGATAGTGCTTCTCCTTCTGCAGAGCTTTGTCCAGCTGGGCCTGCAGGCTCATTAAGGACTCCTTCTGAAGGGCTATCTTTAGGGAGGGAGAGCAGAACTGTCAAGGTGCCAGCTCAGGGTCATAGAGGCATTCTCTGTGCCTATAGGAAATGAACAAGAGCTAGGCTCTCTCCTGTCTGCAACAACCTGCAGAGTCCGTGTTAACACTCACATCTTCACTTCACCGTTGTAAAAGGTAGAGCTGTCTTTCCAGGCTCTTTTGCAACCCCCGGCCACATTTCCCTTTCTAGTTAGCATTTCCCTCAAACACCAGGAGTACCAGCTGTGCTGGGGCATGATATACCAAGTACACAAAAAAGTCTGTGTCACATACTCTGCAGTCTTTGATAACGACCTGGAATCCGATTTGAGGTTAGTGAACATGATAACAACGTTTCCTTTGTGTTTTATGACTCACTTAGTTCCTGATGTAATTCACTAGACTTGATGTACCATGAAAGCAGGACTGTGCCTGTGTTTTGTTTCCTGCTGTTTCCCCATTGCTGTAACTCAGGGCATGGCACATGACAGAGGTTCAGGAAATGCTCAGAAATGGTCATTGTTCTGTCACGTGAAATATTGCATTTTTGGAGTTAGGGATCAATTGATCAACATGTTAGGGAACATGTAGTTCGGGTAGAAGTGTGTTTAAAAACTGAAGTCTGTTTTCAACTTCGTAATGAGTATTCATGGTATAGTTAAAAGGAAGTTGAAGTCTGGAGTCAGAAAAATCTGGGTTGAGGTCCAGGTTCTATCATTTACTTATTTCTCCAGCATCAGTTTCTGCTTCCACAAAGTGAAATCATTTTGTTTCATGGAGTTTTTATGATGATCAAATGAGGTGATACATGTACGAAGGGCTTTCTTTTACTATACGACTATGAGTTATTGTCATAGACACACAGAGAAACTAGCCACCTTATATACTTTACGTACAGGACAGATACCTGCTTCTGAGTCTGGAAGCTGGAGGGAGACCACAGAAATTCATATGCCTGACTTGTATTCTTTGGTATTCTAGCACACCTGCATCTGAAAGTGGCCATGCACACAGAAACACATTCTTTCGGGTTTTCTTGTTTTATCTCCAGTAACTGTTCACTGCTTCAAGTTTATTACTTTTTCAGATAGAATTTTGAGTACCTTTGGCCCTGGGAATTAGTGAGATGAAAAGTGGTAGATTGGACTTCTGACACTATATTTTACATGCCCTGGTGGTGAAACTATTCCTAAAGATGAAATAATTTGGTCTTCTGAAAACAGAAGTGCATCTTTTCTGGGGACTTCTGAAAAACATGGAGTCAGCAGGGTCTGCCCAGTAAACCAGAGGAATCACTGGAGAAACTATAATTCACTGTCAGTGCTTGATAAGTGATGGCTGAATGAGAAATGTCAGTATAGAGGTAAGACACTAAAACTGAGGATGGTGAAAAAAAATGACAGTGAAGCTAGAAGCTAAAATGGAAGCTTTAAAAAATTTTGCTAACATGAGTGGTTTAGCTTGGAGAAAGATTCTAAAAATCTACATATAGAAATATGTGAATTATAGAATCAAGAAGTTCTAGTAAAAGTTCTAATAAAAGACCTACTCTCTCTGCTGTCAATGGTATTAGGTCTAGATGGTTTTATAGGTGAATTTCATGAAGTCATCACTGATTCCTCACTTTCTCTCATATCCATTCCATCAGCTAGACTGGTGAATTCTAGCTAGACCTCCAAAACACATCCTGAATTTGCTCCCTTCCTTCTTCACTGATACCATTCTAGCCTGGACAGAAATAGCTTCCCAAATGGTCTCTTCACTTCCATACCTACCACTCCCTCCAATCCATTTCCACACAGTAGTCAAAGTTATATTTTGCAAACTTAGATCAAATCACCTCCCCTGTCCCTTTGAGGAAATTCATCAATGGCTTTCTGTTGCTTTTAGAATAAAACCCCAAATTTCTTAACAGAGGCCATAATGTCTGTCCCTGCTTCCTTTCTAATCTCATTCTATATCAACATCTCCCTTGATCAATGCATTCCAATCATACTGATCTTATTTCACTTCTTAGAATGTGCCAAATGTTATATTAAAAGAATGAGACATGATGCACAATCAGGACTCATACTAGGAATGCAAGGGTAGGCCAAAATTGGGATCAATTACTTAATTTTATTCACCACATTATTTATTTAACTCATTTCCCATTTGCCCCAAGAATACTGCACTAGCAGTGAGCTGCAATTTTTTTCTTTCTAAATGGGAAGTGGGTTAAGAAGGTTGATATAATCATCTCAATAATTTTTTTTAAAAAGCATTTGATAAAATTCAGCATCCATATTAATAAAACTCTTAGTAATGTGAAACTGAAAAAAAACTGCTAAAGGCAGCAACAAGAAGGCTACAGGGAACATCATACTAAAACAGAGGCATTCCTTTAAGATCCAGAAACAAATGTCTGCCAACACTGCTGCTGTTGAACATTAAACTGTAGGTACTGTCCAATGCAATAAGGCAAGAAAAATTAAGTAAATATAAATATTGCAAAGAGATATTAGAAAACTGTTGTTGCTTGCAAATAATATAATCATCTACTTAAATCCATGAGAAGTAACTAAAAACAATTACAACTTATAAGTGAGTTCAATAAAATGTCCAAATACAGACTGAATATGTAAAAAATAAATGAGCTTTCCTATTATTGACAGTAATTAATTTATAAAATACTGTAGACATATTCTAGAATCAAAGAGACGAAACAGATATCAAGGTATATTGCCTTGGCTTCAAATGGAAAATTTTCAAATTAAAATATGGAATATTAATGAAAGGAAATGCATTCTAGAAAAATAATCAAAGCTTCTTTCTAATGGCCATTTCAATTAATTAAGTTTTCCTATGTGAGGTATGTTTTTAAAAGTTGAAGATGCTTACACACACACACACACACACACACACACATCCCTTAACTTCCTGATTCTTATTAAAGGTAATCTGAAATTATTGTTTTTACTTTCACATTTATTTGGTTATCTTTCTTTTGGCAAATATGACACTAGGTTCATACTAAACACGTAGGAATCTGAGTATCCCATATATTCATGGAGGTTCCTTAGGGATCTCAGTGACTCAGACTTCAACTCTAGATCACACTCAAGGAGAGATTATTATCTCTGGAGGACAACTCTGAGAATAGTCAGTGCCTTAGGCCTGTGCTGTATAATATAGTAGCCACTAGCCACATGAGGCTATTTACATTAAAAAAAGCTTAACATTAATTACAATTACAAATTCAGTTCCTCAGTTATACTGGGGTTCTTTGATTCTAGAATATTTCCATAGTATTTTATAAATTAATTACTGTCAATAATAGGAAAGGGCTGCTTGGCCTTTCATTTGTAGCCCAAGAGACCATCTACCAAGGTGTTATATTTTTCTCTTGCCCAGAAAGGTGGAAAGGATTTAGCTGGAGAAAGGATGGCTGCTTATCATGAGGGAGAAAGGGAAGAGGTGTTAGAACTGGATAATTCAGGTTCAAATAGTGGTTCATCCCATCACTTGCTGGTCAGTGACTTTGGCCCTCCATCTTTCTTTCCTCTATCATGTCTCTCTTGTTGGCAGTAAAGCAGATGGAAGCCATGTAAAGAGCTTAAGTGGATGATAAATAAATCATGACTGAATTCAAGCACAGTGCTTAGCATATGTCAGATGCTATTTACTCCTTTCTGTCATTTTTACTTGTGTAATGAAAAATAACTGTCCCCCCTTTCATCTCCTTTTTGTGCTTCGTGACAAGTTTTGGAAGTGTTCCCTAGCAAATTGCCCCCCAAAATGGATTCATTCAACTTTGGTCTAAAACAGAACATTGGAAGACTTGATGCCAAAGCCCAGATAGCTTGGGGGCTCCACCAGATATGAGATGAGATCTTCCACATATGGAAGAAACATTTCTCTGGCTCAGCAACCAGGTGCCAACCGGGAGGGAAGTGGAGCTGCAGGTGGCCCGGGATCCACAGTTGGCTGAGCAGTTAGCTGCATTTCTGTGTGGAGGAGAGGTGGGTACAGATTTCAGGTCAAGGGTCACAGGGTTCAAGTTCCTCACTCCCTTGGGGTTCCTGTCTACTCACCTCTTTATTCAAGTCTTGGATGACTTGTTGGCTGGTGTTGTATTTGTTGACAGAGGATTCCAGTTGTGTAGAACAACACTGTAACTCTGCTCGGAGATTCTCATTTTCTTCCTCCAACTTTCTGGAATTCTCTTTCAACTGTTCGCTCATTAAAGAATAAAGCACAGCAAAGAGGTATTAATCTCAGATAACTATAAAAGCCCCACTCCATCCTCCCTCTCCCCCAGCTCTATCTCCACCCTGAGGGAGCTCAGGCCTTCTCACTCCCCTCCTTGCTGGCCTTTCCCACTGTCCTTCCTGTCTTTCCTAAGGTCTGAGCATCCATTGCCTCTGCATCCCCCAAAGTCCGGCTGGGGTCATGTCCCACTCTGGATTCCTGACCCAGCTCTCCTGGGGTTCTCCCACTCACCGTCTTGTCTTTCTTTTTAAATTCCTGCCGCAGAGCTTCAAGTTCTTCCTCCATCAGCTTCTCACGGTCTTTGCTCTTCTTCAGCTGCTCCCGTTTGTCCTCCAGTAGCTTTGTGGCCTCCTGAAGATCATCTTCTAACTTGCATTTGGTGGATTCTTGCTCCCTGTGCTGAAAAAATAAAGACTGAGCTGAAAGACTGTCTTAGACTATATTATATTTGGGGGAAAAACACAGACAATTGCACACAGGGCATGGCTGGAATGAATAAGAAGACAATTCCTTAGTTATATAGCATACGTAAAATAAAAGGTTTCCTCTAATGTCTGTAACATTTTTTCTTTGTTCAGTCAGATATAGCAATTTATTTTATTTATTGATCCAATTCCTAAGCATCGGCTTTCTCTCCTACTTTCTCATCAATTCTTCCCAAAGATTTGGAAGATTCCAAATCTTTATCAAAAACCTTTTTGAATGAAGTTTAAAAAATCTTAGAAGAGTGTAAAAAGAGTAATTCAGAGATTAAAGACTTTAAATTGACTGACAATTATCTCCTGCTGCTGGGCACTATTTAAAAAAATAAATAAATTGACTGATAAGGATAGCTTTTGAATCCTAGAAAAAACAACATTGTTGTTTGATTAATTTTAAGGTTAACCATTGAAAATGATTCTCACTGGTAATGGGAGCTGGTGCTGAGTGGCTGGCTTAGCATACTACCACAATTCTGGTCAATTAATTTGCATGGATTGGTAGTGACATCTTCCCAAATAATGACTGATATATTTAATCTTTTTCCTTTTTTTTGAGACAGGGTCTCACTCTGTCACCTAGGCTGTAGTGCAGTGGTGAGATCATAGCTCATTGAAGCCTCAATCTACCAGGCTTAAGGGATCCTCTCACCTTATTCTCCCAAGTAGCTGGGACTACAGGCACGTGCCATTATGCCCTGATAATGTTTGTATTTTTTTTTTTTTGTAAGGTGGGGTCTTGCTATGTTGCCCAGGCTGGTCTGGAACACCTGGGCTCAAGTGATCTGCCTGCCTTGGCCTCCCAAAGAGCTGGGATTACAGGTGTGAGCCACTGCTCCTGGCCTGTGTTTTATCTTAAGCAGAGCAAGCACTTGAATGGGCTGTCTGCCTGCCCGTCACACCTGGTGCTGAATGAGCTTGATACGATCGAGCATGTCATTCATTTTCATATCCTGCTCAGCCACTGTCTTCTGAAGCTGCCGCTTTTCCTTGTCTGAATTTTCAAGCTTCCTCAGGGCTTCAGAGAGTTCTGATGACAGCTCCTCCACCCGTTTTCTAAAGCAAAATAACAGCCACAGGACAGACTTCAGTGCCCATGTGGGCAGATTGCAGAGCTGACCCCATGGGAAGTCCTTGCTTTCCCATGCCTGGGCAGCTGCCCACAGAGGGCCCGGCTGGCTCAAGAGGGACAGAACCTCTCTCTGGAGGTGAGCCTGGGCACCTGTTGCAGGTTTGTTCCTTCTCAGCCATCGAAGACTCCTTCTGCAGCTTCTGAAGTTCTCGCTGTAGTTCCTGGATGGTGTCTGCCTTCTGCTTGTCCAGGAGGAGGCCGTTCTGCAGTTTCCTCTGGGTGTCCTCCAGGTGACAGCCTGCCAGCACAGCCTCTTCTTTGCTCTGGGCTGCTTGCTGAGCTGCGGAAGTGGGAAGATGGCCATGTGAGAAGGGAGGGTGTATGAAGATCACACTCTTTTCAGCCTGGCTGAAGAGTTTCTCCTTTCATTTCGTGCTCTACTTCAATTCCCAGTCTGTCCTCATTTCTCTCCATTTCACGATCAGTCCTAAAGAGCCCTATTAAATTATCTGTCTTTGTCTACCCCTCAGCTGTGGACACCTTCTGGACTAAAATTAAACACATTGGTAGAAATTTCTCAGTAACTCATGTGCAACTCATTCTGTCACTGGGGACAAATCCTGACCCTCCTGGAGTTTAGAGGCTCCTGAGGGAGGGTTACCGGCCCACCGTCCTGGAGAACATTGTCATGTTAAACTCACACTGACTGGGTTCAGGAAGAGATCCACATGGGCCAGAGCGCTTGGAGATGGATGAGTGGAGAAACAGAAGCTGAGATGTAGAAAAAGAAGTGGGAGGAAGGGAATTCCAGGGGCGGGGATTGTTAGAGCAGATGCCTGGTGAGGAGAATGGGGAAGGTGTGTGGGAGGAGGGTAGAAGACATCAGTTTGACTGGAAAGGGAAGTGGGGAGGAATGGTGGGTGATAGAGTTGAATAAGTGGATGGATGAGCGGGGGCTTTGGAGGACTTTGGAAGCCTAAGAGAAATGCTTAGATGTGATTTAGCGGGTTCTTGAGCAGGAATCTGACATAAAAGAAAAACTGCTTCAGGAAAATTGGAACACATTAGAATAGAGAAAAACTTTCAGCAATATTCTTCTAGCCCATGCCATTGCTTCCACCGGGTATGAGGGGAAGGCAGTTACAAAGTTAGAGCTGGGGCTTGAAGTTTTGGAGTTACCTGTAGGGAAAGGGAGCTACACAGAGGAGGGAGCTCACTGAAGAATGAGTAAGAAGGGGAGAGTCTCTAGATGACTACAGTCAAAGCAGGAGGGAAAAGAGAACGATGGGGAGGTTTGTAGGAGAAGGATGGACCTGTGATATCTCCAAAGCTGAGAAACAAGATTTGAGGCATAAGTAGCCAATAGCATCAAGGAACACAGCATTAAAGGAGGGTAAAGAAGGAAGCTAAGCTTGGATCTTATCTTATAAATTGGTAAGTAATTCATGTAATATAAACTTAGCACCCCCCCTCCACTTTTTATGAGACAGAGTCTCACTCTATTGCCCAGTCTGGAGTGCACTGGCATAATCTCAGCTCACTGCAACCTTGACCTCTCAGGCTCAAGTGATCCTCCCACCTCAGCCTCCCAAGTAGCTGGAACTACAGGTGCCCACCACCATGCCTGGCTAATTTCTGTGTTTTGTAGAGACAAAGTTTTGCCACATTGCCCAGACTGATCTTGAACTCCTGGGCTCAAGTGATCTGCACACTTAGGCCTCCAAAAGTGCTGGGATTCTAGGCATGAGCCACCGTGCCTGGCAAATTTACCCTTTAAAAGTATACAATTCAGTGGTTTTTTTGGATACTCACAAAGTCATGCAACCATCATCAATATCTAATTCCAGAACATTTTCATCATCCCCAGAGAAACCCTGTACCTAAGGCAAGAAGTTATTGGTGACCTCTGAGAAAGCAGGCTCTGTGGAGGGACAAGGACATCATCCACAGTACAAGCTGCACAGAACAGAATGTATTTGGGGGCAAAAAGGAGAAAGGGAATAAAAAGCCAGGGAAGGGAGAAGCAAATTGTGTGATGAGGGCCTAGAGAAGATGGAGAGGAATGTGGTGCAAAGGACAGAGCCCTGCCTCCCTGTGGCCAGGAAGGCCCAGGGTCTTCAGGCAAGACTGCTGGGAGAATGGTGGGTGGGTGACTCCAGAGGGCAGGTGAGCTTGGGAGCGGGTGAAGGAATACAAGAGGGTGGTGGCCACTGCTGTGAGGTGTAGGATGAGGCCCTGAGAAGGTCTGCAGTGAGACACTGGAGGGGGCGAGGGAAGTGGCCTCTGGGAGAGAGAAGGTGGCTGCTCTAGGGCTGCTCTAGCCCCACAGAAAAGTGTGGTGGGGACAGCACCTGCGGGGGCCTCACCAGCCAGCCTCTGCTGCTGCTTGGCTTCTTCGAGACTGTTCTTCAGCTTCTGGACCTCAGCCTGTAGGGCCTCGCACTCCACCTCCTTGGACTTGTCCTGCTTAGCCTCCTTGACCGTCATTTCGAGTTCTGTGGCCATGCACTGCTGCTTCTCCAGCTCCTTCTCCTTTTCCAGGAAGCTGTTCTGAACCTGTGTCAGTTTCTTCTGCAGCTCATGCAGCATCTCATCTTTCTCTTGGAGGAACTGAAGAAAGCAAAATGCAAATGCTGGGAAAGCTCTGAGCGGCGGTGGATGAAGGCAATGAGAGGTTGTCTCAAGCCCTCATCCAAGCCACTGGCATCCCCTGTCTGGACAATGGGCGAACCTCCCTGCCTCCACTCCTGTTCCCCTCAGGCTATTCTCCACACCGTCGAGAGAGGGAGTCTTTATTCTTATTCTTATTGTTTTTGAGACATAGTCTCTCTCTGTCACCCAGGCTGGAGTGCAATGGCATGATCTTGGCTCACTGCAGCCTCCCGTGTTCAAGCCATTTTTCTGCCTCAGCGTCCCAAGTAGTTGGGATTAGAGGCATGCGCCACCACGCCTGGCTAATATTTGTGTTTTTAGTAGAGATGGGGTTTCACCATGTTGGCTAGGCTGGTCTCAAACTCCTGACCTCAAGTGATCCACCTGCCTCAGCCTCCCGAAGTGTTGGGATTACAGGTCTGAGCCACCATGCCTGGCCTCCCAAAGTTCTGAGATCAAGGCATGAGCCACTGCGCCCAGCTAGAGGCGGGGATCTTAAAAGTGCAAGTCAGATCTTTTGCCTCAGCTCAAAACCCTCCACCAGCTTCCATCTCTTAGAAAAAGGAGGGAGTCCTTACAATCACCCTATGGTCTGGTCCGAGGCTAACCTGTCTGACCTCACCCCTTGCCACCCCCACCCCTCTCTGCTTCTGCTGAGCTCCTGGAACACTCCAAGCAGACCCCACCTCAGGGCCTTTGCACTTGCTATTCCCTCTGCCTGGAATATTCTTCCGCCAGACCTCTGCCTGGGTGGCTCCCTTACTTCGTTCAAATCTCTGCCCCAATGTCACCTTATCAGAGAGGACTTCCCTGATCACTCTGTGTAAAACCGCCACCAAGCTGTCGGAGGGATTTATCAGTGTCTGACGTGGGTATACCAGTATTATATAGTAATTTTGTTTACTGGCTGTCTCCCCACACAGGAGTGCAAGCTCCATGAGAGGCGGCATGTTGCAGGTTTTATTATATTCTTAGTGTCTAGGACAGTGCTTGGCATATCTCAGGGCTCAAAAATATTTGTGGAGTGAATATACAAATGACTCAAAGCTGTTTACCCAGACTCTGTGCCTTGTCATCATCTCTCCAAATGCCTCTGTTTTGATGGGCATATCTCCTCTGTGCCTTGAAACAGGAGGTTTTCCTGACCAGCCAGTCTATCAAATGGATGATGATGATGGTGATTATTATTATCTGAGACAGAGTTCACTCTTGTTGCCCAGGCTGGAGTGCAGTGGTGCAATCTTGGCTCACTGTAGCCTCCCCTCCTGGCTTCACGTCATTCTCCTGCCTCAGCCTCCCAAGTAACTGGGATTACAGCTGTGCACCACCATGTCCAGCTAATTTTGTGGTTTTTTTGTTTGTTTGTTTGTTTGTTTTAGTAGAGACGGGCTGTTGGTCAGGCTGGTCTTGAACTCCTGACCTCAAGTGATCCACCCGCCTCGGCCTCCCAAAGTTCTGGGATTCCAAGTGTGGGTCACTGCACCTAGCCCTCAGCTGGATTATTTTTAATAGCTCTGACGGAAGTTCAGAGTCGGAATAGTACTGATTACAAAAGCTTGCATTGGTTTCACAACCTTTCTGTTCTTGGTTCCATTTCTAGGTTTTTCTAAGAACTTGATTTATGTTGGCAGTAACAGTTCTTTTAGGGCACAGCTCCATTAATATTTTCAAACTGCCTATTTACATATTCATAAACTATTTGTAATTTGTTTGTTTGTTTTGAGATAGGGTCTCATTCTAGGTCCAGGCTGGAGTGCATGGCATGATCACGACTCACTGCAGCCTCCACCTCCTGGGCTCAAGGGGCTCACATGATCCTGTGACTTGAGCCTCCCAAGTAACTGGGACTACAGGTGCACACCACCATGCCCAGATAATTTTTGTATTTTTTTGTAGAGACAGGGTTTCATCATGTTACTCAGGCTGGTCTCAAACTGGGCTCAAGGGATCTCCCCACCTCGGCCTCTTAAAGTGCTGGGATTACAGGCATGAGCTACCATGCCCAGCCAGATATTTGTAATTTTAAAAGTGAAATTCACTTGAAATTCTTAGTAAGGCTACCTATTATTTTATATCATTTCCTTCCACTATCAAGCATAAAAAGAGTATAAGGGAATGATGCAAGTAAGTGTGTCCCAAATGCTCTTGCTACCTTGCGGGGCTTGGGAAAAGTCAGTGCCTCTGTTTTGGTCCCTGCATGATCAGATTCATTTATTATGTATGATGAGAAATACCAAAGAAGTACTTAGAATTGCACCTGGGCCTGAAGAGCCACCATCTCATTGTGCTTATGTTGAGGCTCCCAAAGCAATCACGGTGGGTGAAGGCAGAACCGGTTCCTGCCAGGGCATGGCCTCACACCTGCCCCATTGGGAATCCAACCAGTGTTCCTCATTTTACCTTGTCTTTCTTCAAAGCAAGCTTTTGGGTCTCGGTGAACTCTAGCTGCAGCTCCTGCAACCGGCACTGCAGGATGGCGATGTCCTTATCCTTCCTCTCAATGTGGGCAGATGTCTCCTCCCGCAGTCGGTGCAGGTCCAGCTCCAGCTTCATCATGTCTACCATGGGGCGGGACAGAGTCTATGCTCAGGGGAGAGCTAGGCTTCCATCTGGCTCCCCTGCCATAGCCTGCCGCCCTGTTTACCCTTCATGATGTTTTTCTTCTGTTCCGACACGACCTCTAGTTCCATGCGCAGATCCTTCACCAGGTTCTGGTACTCCTCCACATGCAGGCACTGGCTGTCTTTCTGCTCCTGCAAGTGCTTCAGTATCTGGCAGACGGAAGAATAGGGCAGGATGAGGAGATGAGAGAGAATGGAGAATGCTTTCTAAAATGCCCAGCGGCCACACACAACAGTCGGTAGGGACAGAGTAGTAGAGTAACGGTTGCTGGGGGCCAGGGGATGGGTACGTGGAGTGACTGCTGGTACAGGGTTTCTTCTGGGGTGACACAAATGTTCTGGAATTAGGTAGTGGTGATGATTGCCCAATGTTGTGAATATACTAAAAACCAACGGTGAATTTGTCCACTGTATCTCAACTACTGTATCTCAATTACATTTTTTTTTTTTTTAAACAGAATAAAACAAAAGGATACTGCAGACTTCTCAGGCTCACACGGAATACACATAAAAGCAGCCATCCCTGTATTCCTTCCTCCCTGAGACAGACAGTTGTTTATGGAGAATCTACTGTGTGCCCGGCACTGTCCTGGGTGCTGGGCATGACTCTGTTAATGTTTTCAAAGCAAATAATGTGGAGCAAAAGACACAGACAAATCCTTGTCCCCGCAGAGCTGCCCTAGTGGGTGAGATGAAGAGCATAATAAGTAGTGACTTATAGAAAATGCTAACAGTTGATAAGTGCTATGGGGGAAACCGAAGAGTGAAGGGGAATGGAGGGGCATGGGTGGGCAAGGTGCATGTTGTAATTTTAAGTAGGACAATAGGCTGGCCTCCCTGCAAAGATGGCCTCTCAGCTGAGACTTGCTGGAGGTGAGCTTTCAGGCGGGGAGACTAGCCAGAGACAAGGCCTGTGGAGGGAACATGTAGGAGGCAAGCGCGCCTGGCACGGAGCAGGCGATGGGGAGAGCTGGAGGAGGGGTGAGGAGCTGGTGGTCACATCACGTGGGGCTTGGGGCCCTTCTGAAAGGCCTTTGGCTTCTACCCTGAAGGAGAGGGGATTGTCTTCCTCACCAAAAGAAGGCAGGAGCATGTGGCTGGGGAGGAGCAATTCGTTGCCTAGGCATCAGGGATATTGGGGAGAGGACCCAGGAGTGGGCACTGCAGGGACTCAAAGCCCCACACTGTGCCACACTGGCGGATGGGAGGATCCTGAGGCCTGCTGGAAAAAGCTGGCGTGGGTCTCTCGTTGCTAAGCATGAAGGCTTTGGAAAGGAAACACAGCACAATGGGGGAAGGTGTACTCTGCTTCTTGGGGAAGTTTGTATCATTAAAAAAATGGAGTCTTATGAGATTTTTGCTCTAGGTCAGGATGTGAATAACATGTAACTGATCTTTAAAATAAATATTGACAGATGTCCAAGGAAAAATTACAAAGTTCAATATTGATCCCTTGTTCAACCAACTTTCTGGGATTGGAAAGTCCTGGAAAGAGGAGAGTCTCCTCCTCCCCCACTAGAGAACCCCTTGGGGAGCTGACGTGTTGTTTATTCCCTCTGCCACCCCACTTCACCCCTATTTCGGCATCAGTCTTGGGGCATGCAGGCATGCCAGCACCTGCCCAGCGTGGCCTCCTGTGGCTGGCTTTGCCAGGTACCAAGTTCAGTCACAGTTGACTTAACAGGACCTGACCTAAGAGGACACCTGGCCATGTTTTAACTCCTGGTTCATCTTTTTTTTTTTTTGAGATGGAGTCTCATTCTGTGGCCCAGACTGGAGTGCAGTGGTGTGATCTCAGATCACTGCAACATTGACCTCCTGGGTTCAAGTGATTCTCCTGCCTTAGCCTCCCTAGTAGCTGGGACTACAGGCATGTGCCACCACACCTGGCTAATTTTTGTATTTTTAGTAGAGATGGGGTTTCACGAAGTTGGACAGGTGGGTCTCAAACTCCTGACCTCAAGTGATCTGCTCACCTTGGCGTCCCAAAGTTCTGGGGTTACTGGCATGAGCCACCACACCTGGCCAATCAATTCTTGCTATTTGTTTACATGGTTTAACTGCTTATTTATTATTAGAATCAACTTTCGATACTGCTTTGAATTTTGCAAACACAGAGTTCTCAAAGGGGGAATAAATTTGGATTAATAATCTTTCCTAAATTAGCTACTTTTCAACTCCAGCCAGACACTAGGAGGCTGGATGGTCCTTTTGAATCTAGCAAGGCAACAGAAGTATTCTCTTGTTTAGGTGTACTGTTAGAAGTGGGTTAAGAGACAGGTGCAATTCCAAAATTGAATGCAGCCTGTCTTTGGAGTTTGGCATACATTATACACAGTATCCTTGTGGCAGGGCCAACCAAGGTCACACAGATATAAAATAAAATATAAACTGTCATATAAAAATAAAAAATAAGTAGGAAAGCCCAGAATCAAACCCAGCTCAGCCCGATCCCGGTAGGCACAGATCAGCAAATTTCTCCCACCTTTTTGATGTCTTCACACTCTTCTGAGGAGCTAGGAGGGTATCTGTGGGTAGCTGTATAGGAAGCAAAGTCGGCTTGTAGTTTTATCAAAGCCTCTTCACGCTCCAGAACCTGCAAATAAGCTTAGATTTGTTATGCCGGATGATCAATGAAACATGCTTGTTACCATGATTATTATTTCAGAGTGTTCCTTTCTGTGGCATAAGTTTGTTGCAGAATTATACAATTCATCAGGCATTCCCTGTGGGGTAGGTAGGGAGAAGGAGTTAAGCTCCCCATCTAACATCAAGGTTTTCTAAGGCATATGTGATCTGTCTCAAATTCATCAATGCCCACACTTGCACTCTCTCCTAAACCTCTGTTTGGTCCATTTGATGAGGCAGAAGAAGGTTCTTCAGGGGCTGTGATGGAGAGATGTACCTAATCTATCGGAGGACAGGATACAAAGTTTGAGAATTAAAGAAGGAAGTTCCTTATGGAGTGGGTGACTGTGTGTGTAATTTCTTTTTTCAAAAATTAAAAAAACACGAAATTTTGGTTTTAATTTTATGCTTTTTTGATTTTGTTGAAAATAATTCAAATAAAACCCAAGCATGGAAAAGTGAAACCCCCTCTTCACTTATTCCCCCCTCTCTCACTTCCACTAAGGGAGAGGACAGTATTGAAAATTCTGTTTGTACTTACATATTAGTATTATCATTAGAGGTAAAACAAAAGTAGGACTGAACTATACATGGAATTCTGCAACTTATTCTTGGCAATAAGTCACAAAGCTCCTTCCGTGCAGCTCTTACAGATGTGCTTAGTTGTTTTTACTGGCTGCATATTATTCCACAATAGGGATATCTCTTTAATTATTTCTCTTAATCTCTTTAACCATTTCCCGACTGATGGGCATTTAGGTTGTTGTGTGAGAGATTTTAAGATTCTTTAGAATTTCAAACTACGTGGATGGGGAGAGGCATTACCATGAAGAATATGAACAAAGTGGGAAGGCAAGTATATATCAGACATTCGAGGATTCTTGGTGAAAAAGATTCATTTAGGTGACTCTTTTTCCCTCCTTTCTCTCCCCATGTCTTGATTGAGGGTCTCCCAGAGACATTTCTAGAAGAAGGCACTTACCAAAGTGTTACTGCAGGCCAGCTTATTTCGAAGTTCTTGAATGAGATCATCCTGTTCAGAGACCTTTTGCCAGACCTCAGACAGTCGTTTCAGGGTCTCCTGATGCTCCTGAATCATGCAAGGAGCAGTGTATATTCGTACCTTTGAATGATCACCCTTGTTCTCAGGCTCCTGAGAGATTTAAAAATAATGGGTTGGTTTTGTTTATAGTTTGTGAGTTACTTCAGAATTCCACGAGCACGGAAAATCTCTCGACCTATATTCTAAAGGTGTATGTTCATATATGGAAATCATGGTTTCTTTAACAAAAGAAAAAATATTAACTAGGGCATATACATGGTAAAAAGCCCAAATGGTTCACAAAAGAAGACGCTGAAAGATAAGTCTTCCTCCATCCTAACTATGACTCAGGTCCCCTTCTTGATGACAATCCATGTTACCAGCTTTTTGGATATCATTCAGGAATATTTTATGCATATTTGTATATGCATATACGTATACACATATAACTCTCACTTTTTTTCTTACACAAATGAGTCTTTCTTCTTTTTTTTTTTTGAGATGGAGTCTCACTTGTCACCCAGGCTGGAGCTCAGTGGCACTATCCTGGCTCACTGCAACCTCAGCCTTCCGGGTTCAAGCGATTCTCCTGCCTCAGCCTCCCAAGTAGTGGGAATTACAGGGATGCGCCACGACGCCAGGTTAATTTTTTTTGTATTTTTTAGTAGAGACGGGGTTTCGCCATGTTGGCCAGGCAGGTCTCAAACTGCTAACCTCAGGTGATTCACCCGCCTCAGTCTCCCAAAGTGCTGGGATTACAGGCCTGAGCTACCACACCCGGCCGACAAATGAGTCTTCTATACAGTATTTAAACATTGTGTTTTCACTTCACAATTAATTTAAGATAGTTTTCATATTGTTACTTATTGATCTACCTTACTCCTCCTTTAAAATTAATTTCAAATTACACAGGTAATTATATTTATATTGTCTCTCTAAAACATTGTAACACTACAGGCAGATCTGAATTTTTCTTCGACCATCACTTCTAATTTCATTATCTCTTTACTTTCCAGAGGTGACAGTCTGTGCATATTCTAGAACTTTACACTATATTTACATAATATAAATGAATCTCTACAATATAAGTTATGTTGGCTTTTAAAACATAAAAAATATGTTTTTTTACTCAGCAAGATGTGTTAGAGATTTATCAATGCTAGTACATGTGCTTCTATCTTGTTCTTTTAAATTGCTTTTAAATGTGTGAATCTGGTTTCCTACTGATGAGAAGATAGGTTGTTTCCACATTGTTTTTTCTGAAACAAAGCTGAAATGAATACTTTTGCACATAAATCTTTGAGTATTTATTCTGGTAATTGTGTACATTAAATTCATAGAAGTAGGACTCCCAGATCATGTTTAAAATTGGATCTTGTACTATTGTGCTTCAAAGAAATTAACACTTAACACTGTCATCAACATGAGTATGGCTATTTTCCTTGAACCACGTTTGTTTGTTTTTTTTAAAATGTCTTTCCCTAGATCGTTTGAAATCATGCATGAAGGTTACTGCCCTCTTATTGGTTCGCATTTATAAGGGGGTAAATTGATATACATGGTGAAAAAAAAAAAATTCTAGTTTGGATGGTAGATCCTTTCCCCATTAAACTTGTCTCCCTAACCGGGGTTTTTCAGGCAAAGTTAGGAATACTTCTTGTTCACTGAGCATGAAAGCCCCCCGTGAGCAAGCTGCAGAAAGGCCAGGCAGAAATCTAAAACTGACTGTAAATAATGTTCATATAGGTAATACAGAGTCTATAAGGGCAAATGACTGGAAAACATAACAGAAAAGCTAATAAGGAATAAGATATCTACAGCTCCCAATATCTTCTTAATACTATGAGATGAAAAATGGAAATTAATTTAGAAGGAATAGGAGAAATATTCTCTGATGTGAAGAAAAATGTAGATCTTCAGACTAAAAGGGTTAGTGAAGTGTTGAGTGGCTTAACCCCCTGAGCCTAAAAACCTCCAGTGTTCAAAGAGATAAGACAGGTAATCTACGAAAAATGAGAAACACATTGACATCTAACAATGCATCTCTAATACTGGGTGGTACAAGGAAATGCAGCAGTATCTTCGAAGACTTAAGGGAAGATGCTTTTGAAAGTTTGTATATACAGCCAAACTAGCATTCAAGGATGATGACAAAATAAACCTTGCTCAGACATGGAAATATTGAGAAATTGTGCCACCCACAATTGTTTCTGAAAGAATTAAGAAGGAATTATTTACAGCACAAGGAAAACTGCAAGAATGTAGAAGAGGTGAAGGGACTGCTGAGCACAGTAATGAGAAACAGTTGGGTTTATTTCTAATACTAAAGAAATAGATATTTCCTATGTTATATAAACAGTTCCAGAGATTTAAAAGGAGGTAAAAAGCTTTCCAGCTCATTATATTAGGATGGCATAATCCAGACACCAATATGTGAGGAAAGCACAAACATTTAAGCCATCAAACTAATCTCATTTCTGAAAATGGATGAAAAAAAAACTTTTAATAAATTTAGTAAAGTTCATTAAAATTAATAAATATGTTATGATAAAGTAGAGTTTATTCCAGGAACATAAAGATTGTTACTATATATAATAATCTATTCATGTAATCTGCTTCCTTGAAGGATAGATGCTAATAAAAATATCTGATAAAATTCATCCTTTATTCCTCATAACAATTCTTGATAAGCTAAATATAGAGAGTCATATTTGCAATTTGAGAAAGGAGATTGAAAAGAAGCCAAAAACAGGCATTATACTTAATAGTGAAATACAAGAATTACTTCCTTTAAATTGAGGAGCAAGGCAAAGAGGCTACACAATTCCACATTGCTCTAGAGGTGCTGGTCAATATGATAAGGTGGAAAACAAGTTGTGTAAATTTTGAAAAGGAAAGCAATTTAGGAAAATCCAAGACAGTCAAGTGAAAATCTGGTAAGAGAGCTCAGTAAGGTAGCAGGATAAGAGAGAAGTTTTCCTATATATCAGTAATAATACAATTAGGCCAGGCATGGTGGCTCACACCTGTAATCCCAGTACCTTGGGAGGCTGAGGTGGGCAGATCACTTGAGGTCAGGAGTTCAAGACCCGCCTGGCCAACACGGTGAAACTCTGTCTCTGCAAAAATAACAAAAATTACCTGTCCATGGTGGCATGTACCTGTAGTCCCAGCTAGTCAGAAGGCTGAGGCAGAAGAATTGCTTGAACTCAGGAGGCGGAGGTTGCAGTGAGCAGAGACTGCCTCACTGCACTCAAGACTGGGTGACAGAGTGAGACTCCATCTCAGAAACAAAAAAAATTGGCTGGGCCTGGTGGCTTATGCCTGTAATCCCAGCACTTTGGGAGGCCAAGGTAGGCGGATCACCTGAGGTCAGGAGTTCGAGGCCAGCCTGACCAACATGGAGAAACACCCGTCTCTACTAAAAACACAAAATTAGCTGGGCCTGGTGGCACATGCGTGTAATCCCAGCTACTTGGGAGTCTGAGGCAGGAGAATTGCTTGAACGTGGGAGGCAGAGGTTGCAGTGAGCTGAGATTGTCCCATTGGACTCCAGCCTGGGCAACGAGTGAAACTCCATCTCAAAAAAAAAAAAAAAAAAAAAAAAAAAATTAATAAAATTAAATGTATAAAAGATCCCATTTATAAAACCAATAACAACTGAAATATGTCTAGGAATAAACATAGCAAGAAATATGTGAGATCTACAGAGAAAAGTACAAAATCTTACTGAAGCATACACAAGAAAACTTGCATAAAAGTAGAAATATGTTATATTCCATAGGGCATGCTAATTTCCCCCAAATTCATACATAATTTGAAAGTCAGTCAACATGAATCTAAATTTCATTAAGAGAAGAAATAAACAAATGGCCAAGAAAAAATGAAAAGTGTAGAAAAGTGAAGGGGGATCTATTAAAACAAGCTACCAGTTAAAGTCACTAAAAAACTCTGACACTGGCACAGGAACTGGCAGAAAGATGAAAAGAATATATAATCCAGAGAAGGTCCTGTGTACAGAAGAATCGGTTTGTGAGCTGGTACCTGAACCAGTGTGGAAGGCCTGGGATGTTCAATAAATGGTTTTGGGACCACTGGATATCCATTTAAACAATAAAATTAGAGCCTTATGTCATTATACATATAAAATACATATTCCAGATGGACTAAAGATAAAAACATAAAAACGCAAAATTATAAAAGTGCTAAAGAAAATACACAATAAACTTTTATAATCCTGAAGGCAGTGAAGGCCTTTCTAAGCAAGACATAAAACCTAGAATTTATAAAGGACTGACAGATTCAACTCCATAAAAATTAAAATATTCTGATTACATAAAGGTAAAGGGATCGATGCAACAAGAAGAGCTAACTATCCTAAATATATATGCACCCAAGAGAGAAGCACCCAGATTCATAAAGCAAGTTCTTAGAGACCTACAAAGAGAGACTTAGACTCCCATACAATAATACTGGGAGACTTTAATACCCCCACTGTCAATATCAGACAGATCAATGAGACAGAAAATTAACAAGGATACCCAGGACTTGAACTCAACTCTGCACCAAGTGGACCTAATAGACATCTACAGAACTCTCCACCCCAAATCAAATCTTCTCAGCACCACATCGCACTTATTCTAAAATTGACCACATAATTGGAAGTAAAACACTCCTCAGCAAATGTAAAAGAACAGAAATCACAAGAAACTGTCTCTTAGACCACAGTGCAATCAAATTAGAACTCAGGATTAAGAAACTCACTCAAAACCGCACAACTACATGGAAACTGAACAACTTGCTCCTGTATGACTACTGGGTAAGTAACGAAATGAAGGCAGAAATAAAGATGTTCTTTAAAACCAATGAGAACAAAAACACAACATACCAGAATCTCTGGGACACATTTAAAGCAGTGTGTAGAGGGAAATTTATAGCACTAAATCCCACAAGAGAAAGCAAGAAAGATCTAAAATCGACGCCCTAACATCACAATTAAAAGAACTAAAGAAGTAAGAGCAAACAAATTCAAAAGTTAGCAGAAGACAAGAAATAACTAAGATCAGAGCAGAACCGAAGGAGGTAAGAGACACAAAAAAACCCTTCAAAAAAATCAGTGAATCCAGGAGCTGGATTTTTGAAAAGATCAACAAAATACATAGACCGCTAGCCAGACTAATAAAGAAGAAAAGAGAGAAGAATTAAATAGATGCAATAAAAAATGATAAAGGGGATATCACCACCAATCCCACAGAAATATAAACTACCATCAGAGAATACTATAAACACCTCTATACAAATAAACTAGAAAATCTAGAAGAAATGGATAAATTCCTGGACGCATACACCCTCCCAAGACTAAATCAGGAAGAAGTTGAATCTCTGAATAGACCAATAACAGGTTCTAAAATTGAGGCAATAATTAATAGCCTGCCAACAAAAATAAGTTCAGGACCAGATGGATTCACAGCTGAATTCTACCAGAGGTACAAAGAGGAGCTGGTACCATTCCTTCTGAAACTATTCTATCAATAATAAATGAGGGAATCCTCCCTAACTCATTTTATGAGGCCAGCATCATCCTCATACCAAAACCTGGCAGAGACAACAAAAAAACAGAATTTTAGACCAATATCCCAGATGAACATCGATGAGAAAATCCTCAATGAAATACTGGCAAACCGAATCCAGTAGCACATCAAAAAGCTTATCCACCATGATCAAGTCAGCTTCATCCCTGGGATGCAACGGTGGTTCAACACACGCAAATCAATAAATGTAATCCATCACATAAACAGAACCAACAACAAAAACCACATGATTACCTCAATAGATGCAGAAAAGGCCTTCGACAAAATTTAACAGCCCTTCAAGCTAAACACTCTCAATAAACTAGGTATTGATGGAACATATCTCAAAATAATAAGAGCTATTTATGACAAACCCACAGCCAATATCATACTGAATGGGCAAAAACTGGAAGCATTCCCTTTGAAATTCGGCACAAGACAAGGATGCCCTCTCTCACCACTCTTATTCAATATAGTATTGGAAGTTCTGGCCAGGGCAATCAGGCAAGAGAAAGAAATAAAGGATATTCAATTAGGAAAAGAGGAAGTCAAATTGTCTCTGTTTGCAGATGACATGGTGGTATATTTAGAAAACCTCAATGTCTTAGCCCAAAATCTCCTTAAGCTGATAAGCAACTTCAGCAAAATCTCAGGATACAAAATCAATGTGCAAAAATCACAAGCATTCCTATACACCAATAACAGACAAACAGAGAGTCAAATAATGAGTGAACTCCCACTCACAATTGCTACAAAGAGAATAAAATACCTAGGAATCCAACTTACAAGGAATGTGAAGGACCTCTTCAAGGAGAACTACAAACCACTGTTAAGGAAATAAAAGAGGACACAAACAAATGGAAGAACATTCCATGCTCATGGATAGGAAGAATCAATATCGTGAAAATGGCCATACTGCCCAAAGAAATTTATAGATTCAATGCTATCCCCATCAAGCTACCACTGAGTTTATTCACAGAATTGGAAAAAACTACTTTAAATTTTATATGGAACCAAAAAAGAGCCTGCATACCAAAGACAATCCTAAGCAAAAAGAACAAAGCTGGAGGCATCATGGTACCAGACTTCAAACTATACTACAAAGCTACAGCAACCAAAACAGCATGGTACTGGTACCAAAATAGATATATAGACCAATGGAACAGAACAGAGGCCTCAGAAATAACACCACACATATACAATCCTCTAATCTTTGACAAACCTGACAAAAACAAGCAATGGGGAAAGGATTCCCTATTTAATAAAGGATACTGGGAAAACTGGCTAGCCATACGCAGAGAGCTGAAACTGGATCCCTTCCTTACACCTTATACAAAAATTAACTCTCTCAGGAAGAATTAAAGACTTAAATGTAAGACCTAAAACCATATAAACCCTAGAAGAAATCCTAGGCAATACCATTCAGGACGTAGGCATGGGTAAAGACTTCATGACCAAAACACCAAAAGCAATGGCAAGTAAAGCCAAAATAGACAAATGGGATCTAATTAAACTAAAGTGCTTCTGCACAGCAAAAGAAACTATCAGCGGAGTGTACAGGCAACCTACAGATTGGGAGAAAATGTTTGCAAGCTATCCATCTGACAAAGGGCTAATATCCAGAATCTACAAAGAACTTAAGCAGATTTACAAGAAAAAAACAACCCCATCAAAAAATGGGCAAAGGATATGAACAGAGACTTCTCAAAAGAAGACATTTATACAGCCAACAAACTTAGGAAAAAGAGCTCATTATCACCGGTCATTAGAGAAATGCAAATCAAAACCACCATGAGATACCATCTCATGCCAGTTAGAATGGTGATCATTAAAAAGTCAGGAAACAACAGATGCTGGAGAGGATGTGGAGAAATAGGAATGCTTTTACACTGTTGGTGGGAGTGTAAATTAGTTCAACCATTGTGGAAGACAGTGTGGTGATTCCTCAAGGAACTAGAACTAGAAATACCATTTGACCCAGCAATCCCATTACTGGGTATATATCCAAAGGATTATAAATAATTCTACTATAAAGACACATGCACACATATGTTTATTGCCACACTGTTCACAATAGCAAAGTCTTGGAACCAACTCAAATGCCCATCAATGTAGACTGGATAAAGAAAATGTGGCTCATATACACCATGGAATACTATGCAGCCATAAAAAAGGATGAGTTCATGTCCTTTGCAGGGACACGGATGAAACTGGAAACCATCATTCTCAGCAAAGTATCACAAGAGGAGAAAACCAAACACTGCATGTTCTCACTCATAAGTGGGAGTTGAACAATGAGAACACATGGATACAGGGCGGGGAACATCACACACCAGGGCCTGTCGGTGGGTGGGGGGCTGGAGGAGGGATAGCATTAGGAGAAATACCTAATGTAAACGACAAGTTGATGGTGCAGCAAGCCAGCCTGGCACATGTTTACCTGTGTAACAAACCTGCACGTTGTACACATGTACCCCAGAACTTAAATTATAATAATAATAAAAATTAAAATCTTCTGTATGGTGAAAAATACCACTAATAAAGTAAAATGAAAAGTTACAGACTGGGAGAAAGTATTTGCCACATATGTAATGAAGCATTATTACCTGTAATATATTAAGAAGTTCCTACAAACCAATGCAAAAAAAGACTAACAACCCAGTAAAAAATGAGTTAACAAGTAATTCATGAAACAGAAATCCATATGACCAATACGCTTATGAATAGTGCTCAATACTTCGTAAGTGCGGTGGAGACTGTGATGGGCTTTCCAGATCCCCTTTGGCAATGAAGGACTTATTGCCCTTTATGGGGATTGTGTAGGCTGAAGAAAACTGCTTTGCCCAAGGCCACGCATCTCTCCCTGGGGGGCCCACATCCCATAACTGTTGATGACATGGAGGCTTAAAGGCCAGCTCCCTTCCCTTCAATTTAGCAAGGCTCTGAGGTTCATCTAGCTCTGTGGGGTTGGCTGAGGCCTTTGTTGAGACTGCATCACAGCTCAACTTCTTTCTTTGCCCAACCTTGCTTTCCTCTCCTTCCTTTCACTGGTGTTAATACCAAGAGCTCTCCCTAAAAATGTCCTGCACACTACTCTGTCTTCGAGTTGGCTTCCTGGGTAACCCAAACTGCAACTATTAGAACTAAGGAAATGAAAATTGTAACCAGTTAGTGTTTTCCCCATACCCATCAGCGTTTAGCACAACTTTAAAAGAATGAAAACACACAGTGTGGATGGGAGTGGGGAAATACACTCTCTTAATTATTGTTGGTAAAAGTGTAAACTGGTAGAACCTTTTTGGTATACAATTTAGAAGTATCTTTAAACAATAAAACTAAGCATATCCTTTGACCCAGCAATCACACTTCAAGAATTATCCAAAAGAAATAAGGAAGTTAATTACAGCCTGTTTGTAAAGAGAGGAAAAAACAAGTCAATAAGTAGTACATCCCTACTACAGAATACAAGGTAGTAAGTAAAATAAATTGTTAAGATGTGCATTTTAGGCTGGGTGCAGTGGCTCATGCCTGTAATCCTAGCACTTTGGCAGGCTGAGGCGGGTGGATCACATGAGGTCAGGAGTTTGAGACCAGCCTGGCTAACATGGCAAAACCCTGTCTCTACTAAAAATACAAAAATTAGCTGTGCATGGTGGCATGTGACTGTAGTCCCAGATACTCTGGAGGCTGAGTCAGGAGAATCACTTGAACCTGGGAGATGGAGGCCTCAGTGAGCCGAGACTGCACCACTGTCTTAAAAAAAAAAAAAAAATGCATTTTGAAAGTAAGTTTTAAAACCACTTTGATAACCACTTAGGTAAAAATAACCTCCCGCCCATTTATATATGTAACTGTATATAGCACAAGCCCCAAGAGGATTCTCAACATATGATTCAAGTAATTACCTAAGAAGAGGAGGAGAATGATGGGGAAGAGGTTGAAGGCAGACTTTCATATCTAATCTCTGTACTTCTGTCTAGAAAGCCTATAATAATTGTATTACTTGTGTAATTAAAAACAGCAGTTAAAAGAAAAAAGAAACAAACCAGGTGTTTTGACTCTTCTTTCCCATGTTTCATAGCTTTTTCCTCCTATTTGATCCTGAAGTTGTGGTTTGCATGAGTCCTGTGGCCTAGCAGAGCCCCCTGCTGGACCCCCATGAGAACTAACAAAAGATTGGACATTGCTAGGGAGAGCTGTTGGTATTAACACCTGTGAAAGAAAGAGGAAGGAAGCAGGGTTGGGCAGAGGGTGATGAGCTGTGATGCAATCTCAACAAAGGCTCAGCCAACCCCACAGGAACATCGGGGCTGGAGCTTATTTGGTAATTCTCTTTTGGCGTTATTTGAAGTGGTGGCTCTTTATATTAATTAAAGAGCCTCAAAATTGTGAAGAAGTGATCTTATAGCATATGTGAAAGCTGGAGGTTCAAAACCTGAGGGCTACAAAATCAAGGGCAGGAAATGACATTTGGGTTAAGGTTTGGGTTTCCAGTGGAGGAGGCTGGGACTGTCTGAGGGGACCACCTGGGAGCACGTCCACTTGCCTGGATTGAATGGCCTGGCTTAAGTCCTACCTGACCCATGATCCCGCCGAGCTCCCCCTGCAACATCTTCACTTGGTATTCTAGTAACTCGATGTTGCTCAGGGAAGACTGGTATTTATCCCTGTAGAGGCTTAAGCTCCTCTCTAGGGAGGCGATCTTGTCCCCGGCCAAGGCGAGTTGCTCCTGTGCCAAATGGAGCTTCTCCCCTGTGTTCTCGTTGTGATTTCCCATTTCCTCCTCATAGAGAATCACCTGTAGGTGTAGGAATAAATCCACATTGAGCCCATGGAAGCATGTAATGAGGAAAGGATGCAGTTGTAAGACTCCCTGCAGAGAAGTCTTGTATCTAAACCAGAAGACCAGATGAACAGAAGAGAGGCTGCACAGATCTAAAAGCTACAGTATGTAATGTCAAGATATTAATGATTGGAAATAAAAAAAGATGGCCTAGTTAGAGGTAAGCTCCTTCAAGGCAGGGACCATATCCATTTCCTATTCTGCCCAGCATGTGGTAGGAACTCAGTAAATACTTGCTAGTTGACTAAGAGGAAATAATTTTTATAGCTCTGTTTTTTTAAGGGCTTGAAATGCTGGTAGTTTTTCCTTTCCAGGCATTCTCTAGAAGTTGAACTTAGAAAATGTAGACTTTCTCCCGCACACAGGGCGATGTCCACAAAGTTCCCAAGAGATAGGTGGGGAATGTGACCCAAAGTTCCTCTGGGATTTGCACAATCCTTATTTAGATTTATTTTCTTCCTTATCAAGTAATTAGTCAACCAACAGACAGATATTTATTGAAAGCTCATGAGCATTGTGTTAAGGGCAGAAGGGATATATACATATTAGACATATGCTCACCCCTCAAAGAGTTTAAAACTTTCACAATCTTGGGGAGATAAGAGTTAAAATGAATAAACAGCTGTAGGTAGTTGAGTGTGCTAAATCATATGACTTGAATCTGATGTGTTGAAGGAGTTAACAGCAGAAGAGTCATCAAGGATGACTTTATATTAGTTTAAATAATCCAATGCAGAATGCTGATAGAACATGTTCCATTAGTTGAAGCTCATTATACTTGCTGCCTGTCATTTGAGATTCTTCTCAGGAAAGGATAACTTTGTGTGAGGTATCTACTATGTAAGGAGAAGAAGAGAGGAATATTTTATATCCAAATATTCGTAACCGAAGCTATCAGTGGCCAGCCCATATCCCCTGGGCACTTGCTATTTCTTTGCAAGCTAACCCCATTCCCACTGCAAGCATATTCAACTCTGCCTGAGGGCTTCTCTGATACCGGGAGCCCATTCAACCAGAGAGGGAAGACAGGGTAGGTCAGAAGCGCTGGGGAGTTAACACCCTCAGGAGCAGCCCTCAACCAGTGACTGGGGTGTGTTGGTGGGTTCACTCTGAGGCATGTCCTACACTATCTGCCAGAGTTCCCCAGAGGGACCAAGCAAGCAGTCTGTTCAATACCAATGTTCTTTATGGGCTTCCGGTCCTTCTTTGACTCACTTGCTCGTGTGCTTGCAGGAATCACCTCCGAAATTAGTTACTTGTGTTTATAGCCTTGTTTTAGGGTCTGCTGTTGAGTGAACCCAACCTTAGACAGAAGTTTGATGAGGCTGTGCAACAAGACATTGGGGGAACTTGGCAGAATGTCTAAAATCATTTTCTCAGTGCTTTCTCGGTTTGGGATCTTTGACAGTGACTGTTGTTTGCTGAGTCCCATATCTGTTCTCCCGCTCTTCCTTAGTAATTGAGCCTTGACTCTACTGGGGGCAGCAACGCACCTCCTAAAACACCACATTTCCTAGGCTTCCTAGAAAGTAGCTGTTGCCATGTGACTAATTCTGGCCAGTGATATTTAAGTGAAGGTGTTGTGGCTTCCGGAAAGTGTCCTTAAAAGGAGGGGAGTGTGCCTTTCCTTTCCACCTTTGTCACCTGGTCCCCTGCCCATTTATCTGGATTATTTGGAACAAGGATGTGGCCGAGTATGGTGGCTCACGCCTGTAATCCCAGCACTTTGGGAGACCAAGATGGGTGGATCACCCGAGGTCAAGAGTTCAAGACCAGCCTGGCCAACATGGTGAAACCCCATCTTTACTGAAAATACAAAAATTAGCCCAGCGTGGTGGCACATGCCTGTAATCCCAGCTACTCAGGAGGCTGAGGCAGGAGAGTCACTTGAACTCGGGAGGCAGAGGTTGCAGTGAGCCGAGATTGGGCCAATGCACCTCAGCCTGGGCGACAGAGTGAGACTTCGTCTCAAAAAAAAAAAAAAAAAAGGATGTGACAGTTGGAGCTCCATGAGGCACCTCAGGTGACTTAGAGAATGGAAGCCCTGAGCTGATGATGGTGGAACCCAAGGATAGACCCTTAGACCTGATGACACATACAGCTGCCATAACAGCAACAGACCACCTGTCTCTGACCTTTTTAAATATGACACAGAAGTAAACTAGCTTATTCATTTTCTGTTATATGCTGCTAAATAGAATCCTAACTCATTCAGGGTCGCTTGATCCAGGCTGAACCCTTTTGTTTAAGTTGTACTGAACCAGTAAGTTTTGACACAGCCTTGCACTGTCTTTTTAAAACTACGTGTGTGTGCACAGGCTTAGTCACAGATTATATTTGTAGGGTTAGAATAACCTTTCTCTGTTCCTCCCACTCTCAATTCTTTTCAGTAAAATTTCACTAGGTGACAATATTCCCTTTTAAAAAAGTTTATGGTCTTTAAGGTTGCTCCTAAAGTCTTTAAAGTTAGTCCTTAAGCAAGAGCACCATCCAAAACACTCTTTGAAATTTTTTTTCTTCTCTGTCCTTCAAATAGAACCTAACTCCTTGAAATTTTATCTTTAAATCTAAAGAAAGAAAATGCCAGGGGAAACCCCAGGATGGAAGAGTATGTCTGTCTCATCACTTAGAACCCATGGTTTACTGCAGCTAGTGCTATCACTGCTCAAGTGGTTTTAGTGCTGCAGCTTTGGGTCCTTGGAATTTACCTGGGATTCTGCAGGGATGCTACTCTTTGGCTTAGAAAATACCACCCTGGACCATGAATGGGAATTAATGCCCTGAATATACTTAAGTGAAGTCTATATGATCTAAAACTCCAGTCTGAAAAAATTATCTGGTACTCTCAATGATTGACTCCCAGTCAACGCCAACGTCTGGTTATCTTATCTAGTGTGCAGGTGCCAGGAATTTATATATTATCAAGACCTTATTTTTCTAAAAATAGTGGATTTAATGGACCTTATACCTCTTTTATAACCCTCAGAGGCCTACAGTCTTTTGCATTTAAATTGCAATGGTAATAGAATGGAGAAGATGAGCTTACACACACACACACACACACACACACACGCCTGCACACACATTCCACATATTCCACATGCATGAATACTGGAGATCTCACCCAGTTACACCATTCAGTTTAGTTTCCTTCTGCTCAGCTTCAAAAAGATCAAGAATTAAAGGGGAAAGTTTATAAAACCTGCTTGAGATGTTGCAAAGCTCTCCTAAGTCCAACATCTGCTTTCTAGTGGGCTTAGTCTGATTTCTGCAGGTAGCTAAGAATGTGGGGGTATTTCCATGGTTAATCTTTCTATACCTCATCTTCTTTCAGTTTGCAGTGATGGTGCAGAAGAACCAGGTCAGAAGTCTGCTTTTCTAGGATGGACTGATACTGGCGGAGAGAACAGTAAGAAGTCTGCAACTCCTCTGTGCGAAACTCCAGTTCTTGTTGAAGGGCCAGCAATTTTTTCTTCAGTTGCTGGAGTTGCCTCAGATGACACTGTTTACTGGACCCAAATTCCATCTGTGACTCCTCGAATGCTAATGCCTGTGCTTGCTTCTTGTTCTACAATAGAGACAGGATATACAGAAAAGGCTTTAGGTCATCACTCAGGATGTATATTCATTCCAGGATTGTTTTCATTTGTTCAGTCATTCACATCCATCTATTCATCTTTTTATCTCTTCATCTACAGATAACTTATTAAACATTTCACTCTATTCACAAGGAAATGTATCACTTAGTATTCCCACTCAGTAAGATGAATTCAATAGAAGAAAAAAAAATGGTTCTTATCCACCAAAATCTTATTATTTAGGTCAGAAGAAAAAAAATATACACATAAAGGACCTAGAGAGATATGTGTAATAATATGCTCAGGTGTTGCCTTCCCATATAAAGATAACACTAGTGACTTGGAAGGAAATGGATTTCTGGCCATGGTTCTTGGACTAAACTTGGTATTAAAAACACCTGGGTAAAGGAGCATTGCAAAGAGTCAATGGTGAGTTCTTGGGGATTTTGAAATGCTGAAAAATGAGAGCCAGAGATATTGTTCAGGTACATCTGGGCACTGACTCTGTCTCCTTCTCCTGAAGGAAGATGTGACCTTGTAGATGCTGACTCTGTGTGTCTGTGTGTGTGTGTGATCTCTTCTTGCTAATCCACAATCTACCTGAAATGCTGCTAGTCTTATCCTACATTTTCATTCATTCATTCTTCATTCATTCATTCACTCAACAGACACAGGCTAAGCACCTAGGTTGTACCAGGTATTCTGCTGGTAGGACACATCCCTGTGTTGCTGATGCTTCTATATTTCCTATACTTTCCAGCATCCCTTATGACAATGATATGTGAGGAAAAGGTGGATAAAGAGGGTAGCCTGTGGGCAGTCCTTAGCATCTAACCCTGCTTATTCTCCTCCTACTCATTCTTTAAGATCCTGTTTAAATCCTGCTCTCCTTCCTGTTTTTTCCCTGCAAAGTTGTCTTTGCACCAGTACCACAGACTTTGCTGGCATGTCCTTAATGTGGTATTCTGTATTCTGTCTGTAATTATTTCTGTGCATTTTAACTTCTAATTAGGTTATAAACTCCTGGAGGGCAGGGCCATGTCTGCTCTTATAGGGCCTAGATTATAGATTCATACATACCTATGTATTGAACGAAAGAAATGAAAATAGAGTCCAAGCAATCTCATTGGCTTCCAAGGGTTTGAGCCTGTGGCGTTGGCCTCATTAACAGAGTACTTCTAATACAGTGGCTTTCCAATTTTTAAACTAACTTTTTGAAAACAGATTTATTGAGGTATACTTTGCATATCATGAAATGCAACCATTGTTAAGTGTGCAATTCAATGACTTGTAATAAACTTTAGAATTGTGTGACCATCATTACAATCCAGTTTTAGAACATTTCTATCAACCCCCCAAATTTCCTCATGCCCATTTTCAGTCACTCCTGCTCCTTCCTCCAGCTCCAGGCAACCACAAATCTGCTTTCTGCCTCTATGGATTTTCTGCCTTTTCTAGATGTTTCACACATGGAATTGTATAATATGTCATTTTTTGGCTTCTTTAATTTAGCATATATATATATTTTTTATTTTTTATTTTGAGACAGAGTCTCTGTCACCTGGGCTGGAGTGTAGTGGTGTGATCTTGGCTCGCTGCAACCTCCACCTCCCTGGTTCAAGCGATTCTCATGCCTCAGTCTCCCGAGTAGCTGGAATTACAGGCATGCACCACCACACCCAGCTAATTTTTGTATTTTTAGTAGAGATGGGGTTTTGCCACGCTGGTCAGGATGGTCTCAAACTCCTAAGCTCATGTGATCTGCCCGCCTTGACCTCCCAAAGTGCTGGGATTACAGGTGTGAGTCACTGTGCCTGGCTGCGTAATATTTTTGAGGTTTGTCCAGGTTGCAGCAAGAATCAGTATTTGAGGCTGGGTGCGGTGGCTCATGCCTGTAATCCGAGCACTTTGGGAGGCCGAGGCAGGTGGATCACGAGGTCAGGAGATTGAGAACATCCTGGCTAACACAGTGAAACCCCGTCCCTGCTAAAAATACAAAAAAATTTAGCTGGGCGTGGTGGTGGGCACCTGTAGTTCCAGCTACTCAGGAGGCTGAGGCAGGAGAATAGCGTGAACCTGGGAGGCGGAGCTTGCAGTGAGCTGAGATCACGCCACTGCACTCCAGCCTGGGTGACAGAGTGAGACTCTGTCTCATTTGGTTTATCTGTTCACCAGTTGATGGATATTTGGGTTATTTAAGTTTTTGGCAATTATGAATACTGCTGCTATGAACATTAACCATACTAGCCTTTGTGTGGGTATGATATTTTCATTTAATTAATGTGCTCAGCAAATAATGTGGTACACCTACTATATCAAGAACTACACTAGGTAATGGGGATATAGCATTATATAAAACAGACAAATCCCAACTTTGTGGAGTTTGCATCTAAAATGGGGAGAGAGAAAACTAAGCAAGTATATATGTAGTGTATTAGAAGGACAAAATGCAATAGGGAAGAGTGAAATGGGAGGAAGATGAGGAAAGCCAGGATGGAGGAGGTTATATTTTTGAATTAAATGTTTGCATGGAGGACCAAATTGAGAAGCTACATTTAACCCAAAACTTGAAGGAGGCAAAAGAAGGCATCTGGAATGCTCTAGGGAGAGATGGCCCTGGAAGTGGAGGCATGCCTGGTGATATTTGAGGAGCCCCAGGGGTTGCAGCCACTTTTTTTTCTGGCTGGAGCAGAGACAGTAAGGGGGAAAGCTGTACCTGATGGAATGAGATAGGAAAAGAAGGTGAGGTCTTTAGGACTGTATAGCCATTCTCGAGACTTTACCTTCTTTCAGGGAGATGAAAGACCTTTGGAGGGTACTGAGCAGAGGAGCAGCATGATCTCCCTGAGCTTTTATGAAGGACACAATGGCTGTTTATCGGTAATCAACTCTAGGCAGGCAAAGACAGAAGCAGAAAGACCAGGTACGAGGCTACTGCAATAATCCAGACAAAGGATGATGGCAATGGAGGGTGGGAGAAGTGGTTGGGTTCTAGATGTATCTTGAAATGACAGGACACAGGATTTGCTGCTGGGTTACAGGTTGGATGATGGGACATGATGGTCATCCATAACAGATGATGCCAGGGTTTTGGTCTGAGTAACTGGGGAGATGGAATTTTAATGAGATTAATTCAGTAAGAGCTGGAACCTGAAAGACAAAAAACCTCTACTGAGAGTGGTGGCGGCAGCACAGAGAAGGTAAAGGAGGCTCAACCCAGTCCAGAACCAGAAAGATGATAGCTGATTGTGTCAGTACAATCTGAATGATGCTTTCCAAGCTCTAGTGGAAGTGTCTCATCCTAAGTGCCTCAGAATTAAGAAGACAGACAGAGAAAATGGACCCACTATGGTCACTAGGCAAAAGAAATCCTAGGCAGAGACACACTGAATGCTTGGCCTGAATCCAGTATATGTGACTAGGGGAAAGTTGATGAGACCTCTTTTCTAAGCTGAACAAAGCTAAATTTTGTATTTACTTTGTGTAGCTATAATTGCCAGCATTTATATTAAATGTTGTTGTTTAGGGCTTTCATTCTTTTCAAGATAAGAACAGTGCTAGTCTCACAACTCATCTGTGAATGAGGTGTGGAGAGAACAGAGTCGGGAGTAGCGTGTGTGGTGTGCTCATGTCTGTGTGTACGTGCACATGCATGGATACAGGGGCTTCTGAAGAGCCTGAGTCCTCCTGCTTATATAGTAAGTTAACAGGGTGGGGAGCTACCTGGAAAAAACATGATCACAAATAAGTACTTAACATGGACAGAATTAATGCGAAGGAGTGAACATCTGGGGTAAGGTTAATTCAGAAGGGCTTATTTTAGTATATATCCAATAAAATTCTTATCAGGCCAGGCATGGTGGCTCACCCCTATAATCCCAGCACTTTGGGAGGCCAAAGTGGGTGGATGGCTTGAGATGAGGAGTTCAAGACCAGCCTGAGCAACATAGCGAGACCCCCATTACTACAAAAAATAAAAATAAAAAAATTAGCCAGGCATGTTGGCACGTGCCTGTAGTCCCAGCTACTTGAGAGGCTGAGGCGAAAGAATCACTTGAGCTCTGGAGTTCGAGGCTTCAGTGAGCTACGATCACACCACTGCACTCCAGCCTGGGCAACAGAGCAAGATACTGTCTCCAAAAAAACCTTTGTCAGATTTTACCAAAATCCTTTTTATTTTGCTTTTTATTAAGCATCTGTCCACTGCTGAGTGTGTATAACCCTGCTGAAAACTAACCGTGGTCTCCTGTTGTATATTCATTCTTTGCTTCTCTTTCCTTCCACATCCCTATTTTTTCTTCACTGCCCAGAAGAATGAGAGAAATGCTCTTCTTTTAAAAGAAGTCAAACTCTCTCTCTCTTTAGGGCTTCCCCTCTGGTACCTGGTACACCCATCTATACCTAGGTGTGTTTAGAATTGCTCTCTGGCCTTAAAGCTTCCTGTGGGAAATAAACATCTTTCCTAAATGTTGTGTATAAAGCTTAGCAGTCTGGCATGGATACTGGTGAGATGTCAATGCTTTATTTTCCCCAGAGGTCATCTTGAATCTTCTGGGTTTAATTTTGGTCTGAGGAAACATGATGGGCTAGCCAGATGATGAAAGTTCATGCAACTCTTCCAGTACAGGACAAATATAGCACCCAACCTAATTTGCCTGGTTATAAAGATCCAAGGACTGCTTCTATCTGCAGAGAAACTAGAGTTCTTTGGATAGGAATTTTAAACATTTGCACACTATAGATATCAATGGGTTTAGAGGAATCAAATTTCAAAGACTTGGAGAAATGCCTAGACTTACTTGAGACCTATTAAATTTCTACTTATTTATCCTTATGCATTCAAAAGTTTATTTTTCTAAATTCTAAAGGAATAGAAAATGACACACTATGGATTAAGCCTACACTTCACTTACAAATGTGCTGAAGAGCAGTATCACAAAGACACCAACTTATTTCCTATTGCTTCTTTGTCTTTTTTTCTTTAAACATTCTTTCTAATGAAGATGCAGATATTTTAATAGAGTCTTCTTTGACTTTTAAACTGAGATCTGAAGAAAATAAGCATGTTGAAAGACTAGTTCTTACAGAGGTGAGACTAGTTCTTAAAATGACCATCTGGAATGAGATGTGATTCTGGAGGCCATCTGGTCTACCAGGTTTCTCAGCTGGATTTCTATCCAGGTCTCAGCTGCTTGAAAAGATGGGGACTGCTGGCTGTCCATAGGAACCTGTTCCCGTATTTAGTCAACCTTTCAGCCCTACTTGTGGTCAAAGAGATTATAGCTATTACTCCTTCCTTGCCTATGTGGCCACTTGATCACAGAAGGAAATTAATTGGCCTGGCATGATTTGCCTTTTGAAAAGTCACGTTGGTTTCCACCCAATACTTTGTGCTTTTCAAGTTGATGCTAATTGATTGATGTTAAGTTCTGTATTTTCCTTGTACTGAAGTTAAGCTGACAGGTCTATAATTACCAGGATTGTCCTTTTTCCCTTTTTAAAAAGATGAGCACTTCATTTACCCTTTTTCAGTCTACAGGGACTTTCTTTATCCTTTTGAGTTCTCAAAAATAATCACTAGCAGCTATGTAATAACACCTGCCAATTCCTTAAGTACTCTTCGAAGTATGTCATCAGGCCCTGCTGATTTGCCTAAAGCTGGCTTTTCAAAATACTTTTTAACCATTTGTTCCCTGTTCTAGTTTGCGCTGACTAGGTTGGCATTGTTCTGATAACTGAATCCCTAATGATTTTTTTTTTTTTCATTTAAGAACCAAAAAGTCTCACTATCTTTTTTTAATGGAGATTTTTTTCTTTATTGAGAAACTTAAGACTTGCACATCAAACTGAATTAATTTCCTGGGGAGGGGACTAAAATCCACAATAGAAAAAAGAAGTTAACACTGTCTGGGCCACAGCAGAACCAGAGAATACATTTGTATAGCTGAAAAATTCTAAGTGCTTCATATTTGACCTTTTGATACAGCATGATCTATTAAATTTGTGATAGGTATTCTTGGTGTTGAGGCCCATAGAACAATATAGGAAGTCTGCAAACTTTCAGCTGAATTGCATGAGGGATTATTTGGCTTTTGAATCAGTTTCTCCTTGTTCACGAGGTAGCAGCAGCAACCATTAGCACAGATGAGGACTAACTTACTTTTCAGTCATTGCCATGAACTTCTTTTCCTAACTTTGAGGTAAGTGGGATATTTCCTTTGAACTCTAGTTTAGCCTTATATCACTGGATAGGTTTATCTGCTTTTTTTTTTTTTTTTTTTTTTCTTTTTTTTTTTTTGTGAGATGGAGTCTCACTCTGTTGCTGAGGCTGGAGTGAAGTGGCATGCTCTCGGCTCACTGCAACCTCTGTGCCCTGGATTCAAGCGATTCTCCTGCCTCAGCCTCCCGAGTGGCTGGGACTATAGGCGCCTGCTACCACTCCTGGCTAAGTTTTGCATTTTTAGTAGAGATGGGGTTTCGCCATGTTGGCCAGCCTGGTCTCGAACTCCTGACCTCAGGTGATCCACCCGCCTCAGCCTCCCAAAGTGCCGGGATTACAGGCGTGAGCCACCGCACCCGGACTTATCTGTTACTTTTTACGTCTTCTACAAATTACATTTCTTGTACTTCCTTGTACTAGTAGAGCAGAGAACTGTATGTTTAAGTGACATGAATTTTAGACGCATCTTTCTGATGTAGACATTCTTCTCACTAGTGACTTCTGCTTGCCTGAGATTCACTTAAAAAAAAAGTATTTTAGAATAATTTTTGATTTACAGAAAAATTGCAAAAGTAGCCCAGAGAGTTCCCATGTGTTCTTCATACAGCTTTCCCTAAGGCAAACTTCGTAAATAACTGGGTACATTTGTCTAAACTAAGAAATTAATGTTGGAAGATTACTATGAACTATACTTTATTGGATTTCACCAGTTTTTCCACTAATGTGTTTTCTCTGTTCCAATATCCAATCCAGGATTTCACATTGCATTTAGAAGATTCAGTGAAATATTTTTTTTCCATTCCCAATGATTCAAAATGATACTGTGTAATAATGCCCATCAAGATTCTACTAACTTTACATCTTCAACAAATTACTTTTATCCGCAGGAATCAAACTCGCCTTATATAGTTTTATGCTAAAAATAGTGTCCTCTGTACACTTCAAAGATGAGTTTGGCAATCTGAGCTCTACTGAATATCAGGGCATGCACCCTATGCCACCATCAGAGAATGGAGCCTGGGAAAATTGCTCAAAAGGTCCTTTCCTTTCTGGTTTGATCATTTTAATATGATATCTCTGTTGTTCTTTTCTCCTTTCACTTTAATTGAGATTCTCTTTTGATTCCTGGGCAGGCCCAGGACTACGGTGAGGCAAGTGAGATGCAAATTTTAAGGAGGCACTCAGTCTCAGGGTGGAGCACATGCAGGTTGGCATCTGAAGAACTTGTGCCCATGAATTTTGCACCTTAGCCACCCCATTTGCTTTGCCCTATTTCCTGCTCTGTTCCTGGGATTGGGAGCATAACGTAGTTTTGATTTGCAAGGTCATATCACTCACCCCTTCCCTGCCACTCCTTTTGTTATACATAACATCTAATGTAATATTTTAATCTTTTTGCATAATTGTGGTCGTAAACTCTGACCTCCTGCTTGTTTCCCTAGCTCCTTGTTAGAGGGTAGTCAGAATTTCAGAAAGTCCTGGTTTCCCTTTTGTTCCCATATTACATTTCCATGTGGAAGGCAGATCTTAAAGGGATTTTCTGGGCAGATGAGTGTAAGTCTACATCTAATTGTGTATTTGTATGCGTAGTCTGCTATTTAAATTCTGCACTAAGTGCTAGGGGAAAAAAGAGCCCGCTTTAAAGCTTGTTTCAAGCTGTTAGACCTTCTTCTGGGCAATTAGAATAATAAAATGCAATTTAATACCTTTCTCCTTCCAAGTTGCCAGGTACGTTTATAAGCCACATGGCTTTTCCTGACTGGGGGAATAAGTAAACTCATGACAGCAATGGTGAAAATATCCTAAAATGTTAATATTTAGAAAGAAGTAAATTATGATAATCTTCTTCCTGAGATCCATTTAGGAAACCAGTGGATTTTTCTCTATTTGTGACTTCCTGAGAAAAGCAATGCTTAGAAGATGAAGTAGAAATGCTTTGTTGGTAGTATTTCTAGGGCATTGCAGAGGAACAGTTTGTGGTTTCAATAGTGAGGCGGTAAGTCCTGGGAGAACTCTTACAGACGCAATGAAAAGAGGCCAGATCCTTGACCACCAACAGTGAAGAACACGGTGGCGGCTTCACAGCCTCCCAGAGGCTAACTTTGGGTGTCCAGCAACAGGTCTGTGCAGCCAGGACCTGCTTTCTGTTTACCAAGAACTCAAGTCACTAAATGGAAATGAAGACCACAAGTAAAGAATTCTTGGAAACCCAGTGTTTAGAGAGCTGTGGGAAAATATCTCCCAGCTGGCTCCCCAGCTTGTGTGGATAAATTTAGAGACTGACTTAAAGACCTTAGATTTAGAGCTTCCAAAGAAAGCAGACCTCAGGCTGAAATGAAATTACCTCAGCTGATGAATAGCCTAGACTCTAGATAAGTATTAGTCCAAAATCACAGTCTCAAGAAAGATGCTCATGCCCGGGGGTCTGCATGTTCACACATGCGGAGGATCAGCACTACTGAGTGTCTTGGCTTGGGCACCCCTGAAAGCAGGCTCTGTGACAAGGAACTGAGGGTCAAGTAGTAGTTGATGTGGGAGGTGGTCTTAGTAAACTCTGGCTGGGGAGTGGGAGACTGAAGGAAGGGAAGGAAGCAGATAAAAGGTGTGTCCACTCATTGATTGATGGGCATTTGGCTGGTTCCATATTTTTGCATGTGGTGTATATATACAATGGAATACGACTCAGCCATAAAAAGGAATGAATTAATGGCATTTGCAGCGACCTGGATGGAATTGGAGACTATTATTCTAAGTGAAGTAACTCAGGAATGGGAAACCAAACATCATATGTTTTCACTTATAAGTGGGAGCTAAGCTATGAGGACGCAAAAGCATAAGAGTGAAACAATGAACTTTGGGGACTCTGGGGAAAGGCTGGGGGTGGTGAGGGATAAAAGACTACAAATTGGATTCAGTGTATACTGCTTGGGTGATGGGTGCACCAAAATCTCACAAATCACCGCTAAAGAACTTACTCATGTAACAACAACAACAACAACAACAACACTGGGTTAAAAAAAAAGGTGTGTCATCAAGTCAGGTACCACTGTGAGCAACTGGGCTCAGGTGCATTGAGGAAGTCTGTGAGACAGCATGCTTTGGGTTACCCCTGACGAGGGAGAAAGGAAGGTGGGAGATGGAATCTACTACCTCCTCATCTGACATTGCTTGAAGGTTGCTTCTAGAGGCATTAACTCTTGAGAAACTGAGCTTGTCCTATTACCAGGTTCCTGCATCCAGAAGAAAAGCTTACAGGCAGTAAGACACAGGTGCAGCAACAAAGATCCTCTGCTACCCTGATGCCACTGATACCTTGGAGCAGGTGCGATGGTTTTTATTTTCATGGTTGACTTAGAAGTTTGTCCGAGATCCATAGCAGATGCTGCTCCCCTTGTATCACTATGATCTGATATTTTCAGGGCAACGGGTTGTAAATACAGGTGTGAAAGGCCCGATAAGGAAAACATTGTGCCTAGGATGTACATGACCTTGGAGATAGATGGAAAAATCCTGAAGGCAGGAATGGCATTTTCCGTGTGTATGTGTGTTGGGGTGTGCGTGTTTAATTCTCTTAATTCTCTCTCATTGCTTGCTCAATAAGTACTCTTGAATGAACAGTGGAAGAACTTTCTATTATCCCCGCCCAAGGGAAGAGAGGCAGAAGTTGAGGGAGCAGGGGTGAGCGGCCGCTGCCAAGTCCCTTACGTGGTTGCTGTTCATTGCCTCCTCCATGCAGAGCTGATTGTCCTGCAAGGTCTTCCTCTGTCTCTTGCAGACATCGTGCAGATTCTTGATGTCAACTTGCAGGCTTAACAGCTTGCTGTTCAGGCTGCTCACTTCTCTGTCTCTCTCCCCCACCTAGGCAGCCAGAAAAACAAAAGCATCAATTATAAGCTATCAAGAAAGTGCTTGCTTTCGTTCACTTAACAGGTTGACAGAGACTTGAAATTTGCTGGAAATTTGTCCATCAACCGTTAGCTGTTATTACTCATCGTGTGTAACGTTTACACAGTTTCCAATTGCCAGGTGTCTGAGTGCTCTGCATTATTCAGACAATTACTGATTTATATTAATTAATCTTCACCACACTGCTGAGGGTGCACCACAGACAATTCCCCTGTTTTTCAAGAGGAAGTCAGTGCCTAGAATAATTCTAGGCACCTAGTGGACTGTCTATAAATATTAATGGCTCTGCCACTGATGAACATATTGAGATGTCAAATGAACTTGTCAAGACAAGTACAGTGAATCCATGATGGGCTTGATACGGGATTCTGAAGTCTCTTACCTTTCTCTTCTACCCACTAGACTACCAAAAGATCTCCTTCACCTATAAACCCAGTGCTTTTCTTTTTTTTTTGAGACGGAGTCTCGCTTTGTCACCCAGGCTGGAGTGCAGTGGCACAATCTTTGCTCACTGCAAGCTCTGCCTCCCGGGTTCACGCCATTCTCCTGCCTCAGCCTCCCAAGTATCTGGGACTACAGGCACCCGCCACCACTCCCGGCTAATTTTTTTATATTTTCAGTAGAGACGGGGTTTCACCGTGTTAGCCAGGATGGTCACGATCTCCTGACCTCGTGATCTGCCCACCTAGGCCTCCCAAAAGTGCTTTTCTTTAGAGGCATTCACAATGGGAACAAAGTGAGATCCCTGGGCTGGTGGTGTAAGTTCTGTCTTTGATTATGAGTGAAAAGAATTAGCTAATTGTTGCTAGATGGGGATGGAAAGTAGTGATTGAGATATAAATAGAGTGTGTGGGGCATAGTAACTTGGGTGGGGGTGCGGGTGCAGAGCTGTTGTAGGAGGGTGGGGCTTTCTCATACCAGGATGCCACCTCCACTCCCAGAGTTGTGGGTGGTAATGGTGTGAAAAGGAATGAGGAAGAAGTCCTGTGTGAACCTGTGTAGTGCTTCAGTTCTGTCACGGTGCTGGTTTTCTACAATGCTCATGAGCACAGGTGTTACTGCTGCTGAGTTTTAAATCTAGGAACTGAGGCTGGTTCCTTCACGGTAAGTACATGGTTTGGCTCTGTGTCCCCACCCACATCTCATCTCAAATTGTAATCCTCACGTGTTGAGGGAGGGACCTGGTGGGAGGTGATTGGGTCATGGGGGTGGTTTCTCCCATGCTGTTCTTATAATAGTGAGTGAGTTCTTACAAGATCTGATAGTTTAAAAGCGTGGCGCTTCCCCTCACTGTCTCTCTCCTGCTGCCATGTAAGATGTGCCTTGCTTCCCTTTTGCCTTCCGCTATGACTGTAAGTTTCCTGAGGCCTCCCCAGCTATGTGGAACTGTGAATCAGTTAAACCTCTTTTCCTGATAAATTACTCAGCCTCCAGTAGTTCTTTATAGCAGTGTGCAAATGGACTAATACAGTACCTATCTCTTAGGTTAGATTACCGAGAGGGTTCTTAAGTGAGGATTCATGGCATCTATTAAAGAAACACTCCCAAGAAAAACCAGCATGGAAGAAGGGGAAGCAGGATAGGGAAGGGGTAAAAACCAAGTACAGGTACATTTTCAGAGAATCCTGTGGGCAGTAATTTCAGCCTGCTCATACAGGAAACTCTGGAATATGAGCTACACCTTAGAGTCTGTCCCGATTGGTGTCAGTGAAAGCTGGGCTGTCAAACTCAGCATCAGTCAGTCAATGGCCAATGGCCATCCCATGGGTTACAAGCAACTAAGAACTTCCAGCTCTCTGCCCCTGTAGGCAGTGACTTCAGTAGTCTAAAGACAATTCTTCTAAGAGAGTTACAGCTGCAAAAGTGCACAGTAAGCAGGGGATAGGTGCATGGAAATAGTGAAGGGAACTAAGCCACAGTGCCCAAGGTCTCACATCTGGTTAGCAGTAGGGCCAGGACAGCACGTTCTTCCTGACCCTGTAGCTGGTGCTCTGCCATCATATCCGACTGACTGGTTTGTCTTTTGAAATATATGAGCTGCATAACACACATTCCCAGAGGAACTGGAGACCTGATATGGGCATCGTAAATCAAGCCTTACTGGACAGGTCAGTTTAAAGGACTCCTACACAAAGCCGAGGGGGGCCGGAGGACAACGGCGAGAATCGGACATTGCAATGTCAGAGTATTCGGAATTCAGAAGGTTTCCCAGAACTGCTGCTGTCTCCGCTGATTTATTTCTTCATTTCCATTTAGTACCTGGATTTTTTTTTAACCACTTTACAGTTTAATTAGGTTAACGGCATGGCTCTGTCATTAAAAGGATTTCATTATCTCAAAACTCTCCCTCCTCCTCTCTTGCTCCCATCCTTCGTTCCTCACTTCCAGAAAAATAACAGTGGATGTCAACTGCCCCAAGCATGTAATTACCATTAAGACAATTACCAGGGACTCTCTTAAGAGAATATGTGTAGAGTGGCCTTAAAAAATGGTGTACAGACACTGTTTTCTAACTTGGAAACAAAATGCTTAACTCGATAAAGAGTGGTAGTTTGATTCTGGTGCTTTGGATCCCTTTCCTGTGGTTACCACACTGGGAATAGGGTATGGAGCCTCTCCAGGAAGTGGGACCCTAAGGAACCTCTTCACTCTGGTCACAGGACTGTCTTTCTTTGGCATCTACGAGCAGTTTAGGTGACAACAAGATGCCTGTTCCACAGGAGAGCCAAATACCCTATATTCTTGCCTTGGTGTTGAATATTTGTGTCTTAAGGCAGGAACCCTGACAGCATACTGTTCCCCATGGAGACTAGTACACTGAAGGCTCACTAACAAAATACCAATGATACACACTTGAGTTTCTCTAAATTAAAAGTTAAGTGCTCTCTCTCAGGCCAATAAAAATATCCTTTCTCCCTCCAGTTTTGGATGTCCTCTGAGTAGAAGGCCTGATAGCCCAATTCTTTTGCACCACCAGAAGTTCAGAATTGGATCTTCAATGTAGATGATCTCATCTAATTTGTACATTTAGCATTGGCTCAGAGTCTCTGAGAAAATGTCTTCATTCATGAAACAAGGTTTGGAATAAATCATCTTTCTTTGAACATTCCTTAAACCAGTTGAATAACAAATATGTTTTGATGGATGTCAAGTGAAATTTACTTTTAAAAACAAAACTTAACCATTCACTCCTGGAAACCAAATTATAAAGAGGTTTTGATGCATCAGAAAAGGAGTAAAAATGCTGGGAGAATGATCAGGTGATTTCCAGAACCATGTTCAATTTTTAATTATAGGGAGCTATTAGAAAAGGCTGTGCTCACCTCAGAACCCCAGAAAAGCCAATGTTTCTGGGGTCTCAGTGAACCTAATTTCTTGCTAGTATCTCACACAGATATTAGCTGTAAACTATTTATAATCCTATCTACTTTATGAAGGCTAAATCCCAGGCAGATGCCTTTTGAGTATCAACATGCAATAGGGATAGATTTAATCTGACATTTCATCAATCATAGCTCTGTAACCATTACTGGGGCATGAGATGAACCGAGAGTCATAATGTTGACCCTCAGGCACCATCTGATCCTGTCCTGGACCTGAAGTCATTAACAATGGCTGAAATCACAAGTCTCCACTGCCCGTCTCCGCTGCCAGGTGAGTTTTCATTTACGTAAGTCATGTACTTAGTTACCTGGTTTCTCTTATATAAGGTTGGAACCTGGTCACTCTGCTTTGAAACATATGACAGCAGCAGCAGCTATCAACCCACAGGCAAAATGATGAGTGCTGATACTGCAGTGGCTACCATATTCATGATAACTATTGGAAAACAGGTTATTTACTGAAGTAAATTTTCTGTATTGATTAAATAGGTCTTTTGTCAAAAAGCATGGTATCTCAAACACATACTTCAAAACAGGTGAAGACATTTTGCTCTAGGTTTCCAAGTATTGACAGTCTCAAGCTTTTTCTTGGGTGAAGCTAATGTTAAACTGAAGCTCGTGATTCAGTAGCATTTTCAGAGGCCAAGAGCATTGCAAAGATTCAAAATGGCAGCATTCCCAGGGATTTGGCATTTCAACATGAAAATCCAGAGTAATTTAGGATTCAACCAATAACACGATAAAGGTCGTCATCTTTGGGATATTATCTTATTTGTCTGAGGATAAGGACAAATCTTCAATAATCAATGGGAAACCACTTTTAACCACTACTAATATCACAACCATTCAATTTATGGTGAGAATCATGCCTTAAGAATCACGAAACCTTAAAAACTAACATTGATTCAGGAATTTTTACATTTTACTTGTATAATAGTAGAGTTTACAGTTATCTGCAGTAATTTTAAACACTATTACTGATATTACTGACTTGATTACCAGTTGACTTTTCCATTTATAGAAATATTACAGTTTTTGCATTACTTATGATGGAAATGAATGGGTACTTATACAAGGTTTTGCCTGTGAACAAACATTTAGAACCAATTATGTTCATATACTGAAGAGTGACTGTATTTTATGGTGTTCTAAATTCTTTAAAAATTGGTGTATACCTATGTAACAAATCTGCACATTCTGCACGTGTATCCCAGAACTTAAAGTATAATAAAAAAGATTAAAAAAAGAAAACATTATGAAATGTAAGAAGGCTAAACACATACACACACACACACACTTAGATTAACAAATTAAAAAAGATATCTGAGAGATTCCCTTATCAGCTGTGTATTCATTAACAAGTTATCTAACTTCTGTGGCTACATTTCCCTATGTATAAAATAGAGATAATTATAGTTTCCTTAAGGTTGTTGTGATGATTAAATGCATTGGTAAATACAATGTACTTAGAACACTGTCTGACACATATCATGGAAGGCTAGATTAGTGTTTGCCATAAAAACAAAATTGGCACACCCCATACAGTGTAAGATACACATGACATATGGTGGAGATCAGCCACCTATGGAACGTGGGCTGATTTTTATTGGCACCCGGGCAATTTTCACAGACTTTTCACTATCATATCATTTGAGAAATTATTCTACCAAGAAGGTAAGCTCCATGAGAGTAGGGATCTTTGTCTATTTTGTTGACTGCTTTATTCCCAGCTCCTAGAACAATGAATGCCTGGCACATTGAAGGAGATCCAAAGATATAAGTTAAATGAAGAAACAGCCTTCTAGAAAATCCATACCAGATCCTTGTTCCCCACAGAACTGGTATCAAGTTCTGTATGGCTCCAGTAATGCAGCAGGAAAGGAGTGGACTGCCTGTTTCAGAATCTGCTCACCTCTTGGTAGGAGGTCTGTTAAAAAGCATATAGTACGTGGGATAATCCTTTACTCATCAAAACAGTCCCCTTAAGTCCTTTCTGAAACAAGGTAGGCCATACATAAACATAGTTTGTTGCTGTTGTTGTTGTTTTTGAGACAGGGTCTTTGTCGCCCCAGCTGGAATGCACTGGTGTGATCACGGCTCACTGCAGCTTCAACCTCCCAGGCTCAAGTGATCCACTTGCCTCAGCCTCCTGAGTGGCTGGGACCAAAAGGGCATGCCACCACACCGGGCTAATCTTTTTTTTTGTAGAGACAGGGGTCTTACCGTGTTGCCCAGGCTGGTCTTAAACTCTGGGGCTCAAGCGATCCTCCTGCTTTGGCTTCCCAAAGTGCTGGGATTACAGGTTTGAGTCACTGCGCCTGACCCCATAAACACAGTTTGACCAAAAGATTAAACTAATCAGACACTCTATTTTCATATCATTCCAGATAAAGACAGAATGTTAGCAACAATAGTTAATATCAATTAAGTGCTTTCTACATGCACTAACGTTGCTAATCCTCATACCAAGTCTTTGGAATAGGTGATCATCATTCATATTTTCTAGATAAAGCAAAGGAAACTTAAAGTAGGCAAAAAACTCAGTATCATACTGCTGATAGATATGGACCCAGACCCACCCAGCTCGAGTCTGGGCTCTTAAACACGATGCTCTGCTGCCCACCTCTGTCCATGATATTTTGTGATGCTTATTACTGGAATTTTGAATAATAAAACATGAAAAAAAGTCCCTTGTAATGAATATTCAACTCCACGTATGAAGAGGAGTTAGGAGCCTTACCTCATCTTTCATTTCCTTGGCAGCTCTCAGTTTTCCTTTAACCTTTAGTATTTTCTGAGCTTTGTTATAAACCTGAAAAAGTCCAAGTATTTAAGATGGAAAAAGTATAAATGAGCCTGCCCTTTAAAGATTTTCCCAGCTGGATCTAGGCCCTCAGCAAGAGGTTTGGAAAATTTTTCCGAACTGTTAGCAATACCCACTTGCCTACCCATCTGTTTGTGTTTTCAAAAGTGTGTTAAAACCTCCAGATGGTAAGACCATGGTTTTACATCTTTTCCAGAAAACTACTACTTGGTGAACCAAACAGTTTCTGAATTCACCCTTCTTGGAAAGCAAAAAGTCTGAATCGAGTTTACTTTTTGGATTTCTATGTACTCTATGGCTCAGATATAGTTAACATTATATACTTACTATGAACCAGACATGATGTGCATGACCCAACTTCATTCTCACATGAACCCTGGGAGGCAGGGACTACTACTATCCTCATTTATAGACAAGGAAACTGAGGCCCAGAGAGGCTAAGTGACTTACCCAAGGTCACAGAGGCTCTCTTACTACTCTATGAGGAGCTTCCATTAATTTTGTAACTATTCATATGAAATATCTGATGATGTGATTTTTTTTTAAGCATCAGCTTGTTATAATGTTGATGCTCATAAAGTTAGGAAACGTGTGAAGTGCTGAGACTTATCTAGCTAGAAAGCCTCCAAGGAAACCAAAGGTCTTTGCACATGTGTGTGTGTAAGTACAGGATGATGCATTTGAGGTCATAATGCACTGAGCTTATTAAAATTATCTCATTCATTCTGTTTTTAACCCTAAGAATAGAGGAATTTCCACCAGGAACTTACCTGCAGAATAGCTCAAGGAATAAGAAGCTATTAAAATACTCATCTTTTGTAATAAACCACATCCCCTATCCCTAATATAAACCAAGAGGAAGAAAGAATGTTGGTGATATGTGGAATCTGGAATGTTTTATGGAGCTGAATTCTGATTTCCTGCATTGTGTACCCTCTGAAATCTTCATGCACAGAGGTGTGTCGTGGGAATGGAGGTGTGGCTCAGGCTCACCTGGTGGGGACAGGCTAGGTGATGGTGTAGCAACAAACAACCCCCAAGTCTCAGTGGCTTACAACCGTGAAGGTTTATTTTTTACTCTTGCTACATGTCCTTTATGAGTCAGCTGGGGCTCTGCTCCACATCGTCCTCAGTCTCCTCTCCTCGTAGTCCTCAGCTGGTGGAACTTCTATTATCTAGTATGTTGCCTGTTGCCATGGTAGCAGAAAGGGAACTTGGTGAATCACCTACTGGTTCTTAAAGTGGAAGTGAAACACTTTGCTTCTGCTCACACTTCATTAGCCAAAACAAGTCACATGGCCATGCCTAACTTCTTCCTTTATCTCCCCAAAGAAATATAGGCGTATGTCAGAGAGATTGTGGGTTCGGTTTCTGACCACCAAAACGAAGCAAATATCACAATGAGGCAAGACACACAAATGTCTTGGTTTCTCGGCGCATAGAAAACTTATGTTTACACTATATTGTGGTCTACTAAGTGTGCAATAGTATTATGTCTAAGAAAACAAGGTGCATAACTTAATTAAAAATACTTCATTGCTAAAAAATGCTGATGTGGACACAAGGGAGCACATGCTGTTGGAAAAATGGCGCCAATAGACTTGCTTGATGCAGGATTGCTACAAACTTTCTATTTGTTAAAAATGCAATATTTGTGAAGCACGGTGAAGTGAAGAGCAATAACACGAGGCATGCCTGTATTGGTGAACATCACAAATGACTTCCACACTAGTAAAGCAAGAAGATTAAAAATAGCGTGGCATAAAAGAACACTAAACATGGTTCTAGGCCACCAAGCTTCTAAACCTGGTTCAGCAGCTCACTGGAGGAGTGGCCTTTGGAAAGGTCTTCATATCTCTGCACCTTCATTTCTGCTTCTGTAAACTAGGAAGCTGTAATAAATGGCCTTTAGAAGTCTTTCCTAGCTTTCAAGTTCACTGATTCAGTGCTCTACCATGATGGACATCTTTCTGTAGGAGGAACTATGAACTCAGCCCAAGTATCATACAAAAAGTTGTAATGGAACAAATGTATCCTTGAGAATCATACTTCTTTGCAGGCAAGCCCACTGGATAGTCAGGAGATGATTCTGAAACCAAATGAAATCTTGTCCAAAAGACAGAAAACTTATTTTCTAGATTGTGATGGTTTCATCCATTATGGAGTTACACAGCTGTAGTTGCAAGAGCCAAGAGCATTCCGAAGAAAAAGTAGAAGGCATAGGTTCTAATATTTGCATGAAAATATACTGAATTTTGCCGGGCGCGGTGGCTCAAGCCTGTAATCCCAGCACTTTGGGAGGCTGAGACGGGCGGATCACGAGGTCAGGAGATCGAGACCATCCTGGCTAACACGGTGAAACCCCGTCTCTACTAAAAATACAAAAAACTAGCCGGGCGAGGAGGCGGGCGCCTGTAGTCCCAGCTACTCGGGAGGCTGAGGCAGGAGAATGGCGTAAACCCGGGAGGCGGAGCTTGCAGTGAGCTGAGATCCGGCCACTGCAGTCCAGCCCGGGCTACAGAGCAAGACTCCGTCTCAAAAAAAAAAAAAAAAAAAGAAAAAAGAAAATATACTGAATTTGCTAAGTAAGGTAAGAAGAAAAAAGAGAGCTGGAGTTTGTTGCATGACGGAGACGTCAGAATCTTGAGTCATTAACAACAGCAGCGGGCAGTTTGGAAGGGCTTATGATGAAAAAACTGGAAGTGTTATATGATAAGTTTTTGATGCATCTGACAGTAATGTTTGCCAGATGGATAGAGAAGAGTGCTTTGGGGGAGCCCCACAGGCTTTACGAAATGCTCATGGGAACCTTCACAGTACTGTCTGACTGAGGAGTGTGGCTGGACAGATACTTTGTGGAGGAAGGGCTCATCCCAGAAGGAGGGACTCTCTACCAGATCCCCAGCTACCGACTCTCTGAAGCCAGGACTTTGCTCATGTCTCTCTCCTCTCAAACCTTTGTTCTTACAAAGACGCCTCTTGCCTCTCTGTTGAGACCTTCATTTCTTCATGCCTTGTCTGCTGCCATCTGCCCCGGGAACTCCTTTCTTGTATTCAAAACTCCTGCCATCTGCTTTCCAAAGTAGGCCTTCTCTTGGTGACAGCTGTGCCTAAAAAAAGTGATTGTAGTGAAAACAAAGACTTGGTCAGAGCTTCTAGTGATGTTTTGTGCCTCCCCTCAGTCCACTCTCAGAGCACCTTGCAGATTCCAAAGAAACACCTAACACCACACCTCAAATGGGTGACTAAGGCAGCAAGTATCAAGTTAGGTGTGCAAAAAGAGAAAATACATATTTCTATTACTCAGTGTTTTTGTTAAGCCCCATTTTCACCAAATGGCAGAAAACTTAATCTTAGTTATTTCTGAGAAAGCACCATGACTTTCAGGTTAAAAATGAATCAGTTCATGATTCCCTCACAGTTCATGATTCCCTCAACCTCTTTAAGGCCTCTCCAGAGTCCGCCTAAGATTTTGAGGTCCCAGTTTGGATCCTGGCACCAGGGGAAGCTTCTGGTCCATGGTCATGGGCATCTCTCCCAGGTAGAGTATGCTGAGGTGTCACTGTCCTGGTCAGTAGGCCACATGTATTAATATTAGTCTGTTCTCACATTGCTATATGGAAATACCCGAAACTGGAAAGAAGTTTAATTGACTCACAGTTCTGCATGGCTGGGGAGGCCTCAGGAAACTTACAATCATGGCAGACAGCACTTCTTCACAAGGCGGCAGGAGAGAGAATGAGTGCCAGCAGAGGAAATGCCAGACGCTTATAAAACCATCAGATCTCATGAGAACTCATTCACTATCACAAGAACAGCATGGGGGAAAACACCCCATGATTCAGTCACCTCCCACCAGCTCCCTGTCACAACACAAGGGGATTGTGGGATTATAATTCAAGATGACAAAGCCAAACCATATCACCTTATATCCTGTGTCTTCCTCATCCTAAGGGCTTTTGGGTCGCCTGGCCCTTCCTCATCCTTCAAAGATGTTCCTCCCTGTTCCCCATGAAGACACAAACACATGCACACACACACCACACATACAGACACACACACACCACATGTGAGTGGTTTCAGACTGTCTTTTAGATCTGTCCTATCAGCATTCTATATTATACCTTGAAAGGTATTGAGAGAAAGGGGACATGATATTCACTTTCCTGGTTTTGATCAAAAGTCCCTCTGCCCTTGAATTGCTAAACCTATCTGGGAATCTATTGTTTTCCCTCCCTTCTGCCCCATTTCATAGATCTCACCAGGGTCTAATTCTCCTGCTTACATTCTAATAATCCTATTCCTCCTCTTTCCTAACTCAGAGGGTGTTTGTTTAGTTTTGGGGAGAGGATCGAAAAGGGGTACAAGTGAACAAGTTCTTTGAAGTGCAGTCTGAGCAGGCCAGGATGTGAAACACATCAGTTAGTACTTCACATGCCACCTGTCCACATTAGGTTACACAAATGACATAATCACAGATTGCTAATTTTGACTCCCTCCCCAAGGAACTGGTAATTGCCTGGGTATATGGTTGACTCCTGGCCTTACGGCAACATTGTTGCTCTAAGGAACACCGACTATTCCTTTTCCCTCATGGCCGGGATGGAAGAATATCAAGGATCTGTTTTTCCTAATCTAAAACATGTTTCTGAGTTTTCAAGGAAAGATGCTTTTTTGGTTTAAAATTAAAACTATCTTTGTGGGATAATACAAACTAACTTAGGCTTACCTATACTAAGCCATAAGTCTTTCCTTTACTTATGTTGGGCTTTAGATTTTTCTCCCATGTTCTACCTCTTACCAATGAAAAAAGTGTGATGAATCTTAGAGCTCTTCATTATTGAAATGATGAGAGGGTGCTCAACATTTTCTGTATTTTTAAAAATAAGTGAGCCCCATGAACAGACAGGGATGCTTATTCGATACTAAATTATTTCTATCCAGAATGTATGACTGGAGCCAATGTGCAGAGGCTTTTTGGCATGAAGAGAGTTTGCCTTTTGAATCCAAACCCAGTTCTAAAGGAGAAAATCCCTGGTAGTGTAGGGCATAACCGGTAGGGGGAGAAGGTATGAGGAGATGATGTTGGAGATGGTTTTGCCAGGGTTTGGGGTTCTGCAGAGTAACAGTGAATAGGAACCTGACACCAATGTCACTGACTGAGCCATAGTCCAGTTCCAGGACTGAGGTTCTTCTGGAGAGAAAGTAGGGCTAATTGGGTCCCCCCAGAAAGAGGCTTTTGGATGACAGAAGAAATGAGGGCCAAGAGGAGCAGGAGAAGGAATCCAGGATTTATGAGACTCACTGTCCTAGATGAAAACTTCTCCCCCTGGCTCTCTCCTTTACTACCTTTCACAGAGGCTGTTTGTTGTCTGTCCCAACATCCATATTCATCCATACTCTTTATTTTCCTTAGTAACAGATGCTCATTTTATTGGGATGCACAGGCACTCATCTAAAAGACTCTATCTCCTAGCCTCTCTTGCAGCTAGGTATGATTATGTGTCTAAGTTTTGGTCAACGAGACATACAAGGAAGTATTGTGGGGACGTCCATGAAATCTTCTTAAAGAGAAGTAGTGCACAGCTCTTTGTTCTTCCCACCTTTTTAATGGCTTGCAATGCAGATTTAGTGCCTGGTGTTCCAGAAGCCATCTGGAACATGATGCCCTAATGCTATGAAACCACCATTGTCAGCCCTGGATAGAAAGAGCAATATCTATCTTGCTTAAGTCATGATTTTGTTTTTAATTTTTCTGTTTCATACACCTGAATCTAATGCAAGCTGACACTGACAAAACACCCTTATTGAAGTTACTCTCAGAGATGTCTCTCTACAACTCACTCACCATTTCTAGCACCTCCACTAGTTGCTTTTACTCTACATTTTGGAACCCCTTTTTCGTCGTGGACCAGCTCTTCGGTGATTCCACAGATAGGTTTCTCAAATGCCCCTTCCCTTCCTCGACTTGCCTTGGTTTTCTCTCCAGACATCAGTTCTTTGTTTTCACTTTCTCCTTTTCCACTTGCTGTATGGAGTAGAAAGAGCCAGGGTCAGGGAGAGAGGAACATCTCAGCCCTCCCACTGCCACCACCATTACTCCCATGCCATTTTGGAAAATTTCCCATTTTGAAGTACACAGTCACGTAATCTTTGTTGCCATTATCATTGACTGACATGGAGCAAATTCTGTCATTTGGTCGCTCTTTCTTTCTTTATGAGATATATTCTTTCTGCCTGTCAAAAGTCACACATCTTCAAGACCCAACCCAATTGCCATTTCTTTCACCTTCCCTAAACTACATGTCCTATTAACTCTTGTATGGCAGCTACTATATGCCAGGCAGTGTTCTGAACATAAAATAACAGAGCTAATTCTCACAGCAGCCTTGCCAGGTGTGTACTCTTTCCCTCTTACAGCCCTTTTGCTATACCTCTTTTAACACAATGATCTGCCTTTATTATGGTTGTTTGTGATTTGCCTTGTCTCTCCCCAAAGGTAGCAGTGATGTATTCTGGTGAAAGAACAGGAACACACAGACCTTTTTGAAATAATTTTAGATTTCCAGAAAAGTTGCAAAAATAGTACAGAGAGTTCCTGTATACCGTTTCCCTAGTTTCCCTAGTATTAACATCTTACATGATGATACAATGATCAAAACTAAGAAATTAACATGGGTCCAAAACGACGAACAAAACTATGTACTTTGTTAGTATGTCACCAGTTTTTTCACTAATGTCCTTTTTCTGTTCTAGGATCTGATCCAGTATTCCATATTGCATTTAGTTGCCTTAGGTCTTTAGACTCCACTAATCTATGATATTTCCTCAGTCTTTCCTGTCTTCCATGACTTGGACACTTTTAAACAGTACTGGAAAGTTATTTCATAGAATGCCCCTTAATTTGAATTTGCCTGATTTTTTTTTTCTTTTTCTTTTTGAGATAGGGTCTTACTTTGTTGCCCAGGCTGGAGTGCAGTGGTGTAATCACAGCTCACCACAACCTGGACTTCCCAGGCTCAAGCAATACTCCCACTTCAGCCTCCTAAGTAGCTGGGGCTACAGGCACTCACCACCATGCCTGGCTAATATTTGTATTTTTTTGTAGAGACAGGGTTTTGCCAAGGCTGGTCTCAAACTCCTGAGCTCAAGTGATCTGGCTGCTTCGGCTTCCCAAAGTGCTCGATGTTTCTCTGTGCTGAGATTGAGGCTATGCATTTTGGGCAAGTGTATCATACACCTTCTTAGTGTATCATGTCGGGGGATACATGATATCCATCTTATCCCTGATGACGTTGGCCTTGGTCACTTGGTTATGCTGGTGTCTACTGGGTTTATCTACTATAAAGTTACTATTTTTCCCCATTATAATTAATAAATATCTTGAGGGAGATACTTTGAGAGTATACAAATATCCTGTTGTTCTTTAAACTGTCTCCTGCTATCTTTAGTAAGGTGGATCTCACTTGCAATAATTATTACAGTAGTATTTTAATGGGGGTCTTCTTTTTCCTTTATTTCTTTTACATTTATTTACTGGAATTATTCTGTAAGAAAGAGCTGCTCTTTTTCACCCATTTAAATAATGTTTTGTTCACATCACTATGAACTCATGGATATCTATTATATGGGCTATAATCTAATACTGTTATTTATTTTGTTGCTCAAACATTCCAGCTTTGGCCAATGGGAGCTCTTTCAGGTTGGTTCCTGGGCCCTTTCAAAAATACCCATTCTTAAGCGCATCCTTCCTTTTGGGTACAATATGCTCCAGGTTCATCTTATACTTTCCCTGCCTCAGCCACTTCGTCATGGAGTCAGGGCTCACATTTTGACTCAAGTTAACTTCTCTGAGTCTCAGTTTCCTCATTCGGAAACAACTGGAACAATAATACCTACCTTACAGGGTTGATATGGGGATTAAATAAATAATGTAATGGGGTAATATTTAGATATTTTTAATGGGCATTTTTTCTTTGCCCTCTCCAACATAAACTCCAACATAGACTCTGCTTCTCGAGTTACTCTGGGCTGGTACTATGAAACAAGACGCTTAAGAAAAGATTTTCCAAATTCCTTTATCTGCTCTCACCAACCCAGCCCTCCTCCATCTTCTCCCAGGTTTCAAAGGGCTCAACAAAAAAGTCAAGGCCTTTTGGGGGTGATATTATCAACTGGCATTCTCAGAGGTGCCTGCTCTCCAGCAGGAGAAGGGTTAAATGCTTGGTGATAACTTCAGCTCTGAACTGCCAAGTCTCTTAGGTTCAGCTCAGCAATCAAACTGCATAACCTAATAGAGCCCCTGGTGCTATGGGAAACACAAGACACTGATTTATATTTTAATATCAGTAATTTCCACAAGAGCAACATTTCTGAGTGTCATTTTACAATTTCTGTCAAACGCCAGCTCGGTTTTTCTTAATTCTGTTTATTGTGTCTGAATTTGCAACCTCATCCGCAATGCAGATTCTTGACTCCCAAGAGAGAAGAACATTTCCATCTTTCTCTAGAGTGGGAGGGATGAGGATGAGGGGCAGAAATGGGCTTATAAGACAATTGAAAATGTAAATGAAGTACTGTTTATTAAGAAATGATTGTGAAGTATTTTTGTTAAAAAAAAAAAAAAAAGACAGTCCTGAACAAACTTAGCAAAAAATGACAAACAAAAGAGATGTTTCAGATCCAAATTGGAATCTTTCCTTCCAGAAGGAAAAACTGTGTGTACACTGCGGAATCGAGAGAAGGGAACCAGTACGGGGAATATCTGGCCATGTTTACTGTACTATCGTTGCTATGGCCATTAGCACTACCGCAGTTTGTAAAGTGCTTTGGGATCCTTAAGGATCAAAGGTGCCTGGCTACATAAATGCCAGATGTTGCCATTAGGAAGAAGGAGCCTGCTTCTCTCCTGTATTCTTTGAACATCTAATAAAAGAACAAAGCTGGTGTTGCTGGCACCAAACCACATCTCCTACTTGGTGTGTTCAAGGGGTGAGGGAGCTTCCCAAAGCCATCGGCTGCAGATACCTACCCTTGCATGCCCAGTCTGTCCACTAGTTCCCCGCAGGCCTGCAGCTCCAGTTTCTACATGGGTCCTTTCCCGCACAGTACATAAGCAACCTCCTGTAAGGGCTCAATATCATGGTCTTCTTTGAGGGCTGAAATGTAGCTTTGCTAGAGGGTACCTCTCCCATGGTTGCTGCAGAAAGCCAGCTAAGAAGCAAGGCACTTAGAGGCCAGGGAAGCTTCTGGTGCATACTCTGGGCCCTTCCTACATGGGACTGGTGTTAGTCTCCACAATCCTGCTTTTCTGCAAAGCCACAGCCCTTGTAGATTGTAGTGAGCCCAGAGCTACTTGTTCTGCCTCCACTGGTGTTAAGACCTCATACTTTTCACAAGCATCCTTCAGTTTCATATGCTCTAAATCCAACATCATGTCTCATTGCCAAACCTCTGGCAGGAGCCGTGTTGAGTTTCTCAGTGGAGCTATCGACCACATTGACTGAAGCCGCAGCAACGTGTTTCTCCCCGTCCAAAAGGGTAAAAATAACAGGAACAAGTTGTCGGAAATGAAATTTCAATTCATCCACGCCCTTTCTACACTTCTGCTGCGACTCCCAAGCAGGGATCGATAGTGTTTAGACAGCCAAGGAGATTTTTTCCCCTCTTAAAGCACCAGATCAATAGTAAAAAAAAAAAAAAAAAAAAAAATCTCTAGCCCTCTGTATGTGTTGTAGTAAATGTGAACAAATCAGAGGCCTTTGGCTAAACAGATTGACTGAGGCAGCAGCAGTCTGGTGCTTTGTAACTAAGAGCACATCAACTGCACAAGTGGCAATGAGGGAGGAAACTCCAGTGCTCCCATGGTCCTTGTAACCAGGAGCCTTCAAAGGGAATGTCCGTCCCCAAAGTGAGTGGAAGAAATGAAAAGATTCCTGTGCACTGCAGCATTTGGGCGTAACTTTTTTAAAAAAAATTAAATACTCGCCGGGTGAGGTGACTCACACCTGCAATCCCAGCACTTCAGGAGGCTGAGGCGGGCGGATCACGAGGTCAAGAGATCGAGACCATCCTGGCCAACACGGTGAAACTCTGTCTCTACTAAAAATACAAAAATTAGCTGGGCGTGGTGGTGTGTGCCTGTAATCCCAACTACTCGGGAGGCTGAGGCAGGAGAATCACTTAAACTCAGGAGGTGGAGGTTGCGGTGAGCCGAGATCGAGCCACTGCCCTCAAGCCTGGCAACAGAGTGAGACTTCATTAAAAAAAAAAAAAAAATTAAATTAAATTAAATCAAACACTCAATAAGGATTATGGGTCATCACAGAAGTGCATTTTATTGGAAGACAGCTTGGGTACTGCACACTTCCTTTCCATTTTGTCTCTTGCCTCTTTTATTTTTACTTTTAAAAAAGTTCTTAGCTATCTATGGCTTTTTCTCATTGCTTCATAAGTTTTCTCCCTATATTGCTATCCACTTCTCAAACATCTGAGAGTCAACTCAAACACTGAGTCCCGATCCAGGGACTCAAAAGACTATCATGAAGCTAGCCCTTCCTTGTGGGATTAAAAAATTATTCAGGTTGCAAAACTCAAAGGTGAACTGCTATGAATATGTGAACACTGTCCTTCATTATAAAAGGCTTGTTATTCTTATTAATGATTATAGTGCTGACTTCTTTAATGAATTGATTATATTCATTATAAAACAAAGCATTGGCTGAATCTAGCATAGAAGCATATAAGAAGATAGCATGCCAACACGTATTAGTTTAGATAACATAGTCTTTTGTAGTAGGTTTAGTTAAATAAATGTTTATAATCACAGATAAAAGAAATGATTCTTACCGATTGTGCTGTGTTCACACTTCTGTTTACAGGGGTGTCCAATCTTTCGACTTCCCTGGGCCACATTGGAAGAAGAAGAATTGTCTTGGGCCACACATAAAATACACTAACGAGAGCTGATGAGCTAAAAAAAGAATAAAAAATTGCAAGAAAAATCACATAATGTTTTAAGAAAGTTTATGAATTTGTGTTGGGCCACATTCCAAGCTGTCTTGGGCCGTATGTGGCCCATGGGCCGCGGATTAGACAAGCTTGGTTTAGAAGCTTCTCACGGAGTCACTTTGCTTCGTATAAGCCCATAGTTTAGACCAGACCTATTCTCCTGGTCACTGGCATATCTCACAGGTATTCTAGAAGGGAGGTGCACCTCAGTCACTTCAAAAGTCAAGAGGTGGCTGATACCTGTAATCCCAGCACTTCGGGAGGCCAAGGTGGGCGAATGGCTTTGAGCTCACGAGTTCAAGTCCAGCCTGGACATGGCGAAACCCCATGTCTACTAAAAATACAAAAAATGAGCCAGGCATGGTGGTGCACACCTGTAATCCCAGCTACTTGAGAGGCTGAGGCACGAGAATCACTTGAGCCCGGGAGGCAGAGGTTACAGTGAGCTGAGATCACGCCAGTGCTCTCCAGCCTGAGCAACAGAGTGAAACTCCTTCTCGGGGAAAAAAAGAAAAAAAAAAAAAGGCCAAGAGGTTAGGGGATAGCAGGAAATGTCTCTCTCGATGATTATTTCCAAAGATGAAAGGATAAACAGAGACTATAAATATGAGCTTGCTTATTAATTCAAAAGTGCTGAGAACCCAGTATGCATCAGGTGAAGCAGAAATGTACGATGAGAAGTGTAACTCCAAAAATACCGGTGCCCTATAATGAGCTACCTTGTGCTGTAGCCTCTCCCTCTCCAGTGGTTCTTCTTATTAGCACGTTCACATTTCAACATTTGAATATGTAACAGTCCTGTTGGTTTCAAAATGTGATAAGGAGTTGGGCTGGGTTTTCCTTTGCCCCTCACATACTCTCTGCCTCTCTCCCCTCCACTCTGTACTCCATGAGCTGCATCAACCAGCTCTCTTGCCCTCTGCTCTCTGGCCCCTGCTTGGTTGACCAGTGCAGAACATCAGTAGGAAGGTCAGTGGGAGAGGGGACTGGGTCATCAGCTTCTGCCCTGCCAGGTCCCCAGAGGGTCTTGGGGCCTTCTCCACTCCCCATTTCAGGTCTGCTCCCTCCCCTGGCCCCTGAGGCTTGGAGGTGGTCAAGGCCTACCCTTACTACACCTGGGCACTGCATGCCACCTTGTAGCGTCCTTATACCATGGCCACATCTTTATGCCTAGTTCCTCTATGAAGTAGTCCACAAATTACTCAGCTTGAGCATGCCATCTGCTTCCTGGTGGGATCTTAGTTTATAAGGTAAATAACGGGAAGTTTCATTTGCAGGCATGTTAGTTGCCTAGAGCTACTGTAACAAAATACCACACTCTAGGTGGCTCCGGAGGCTGGGAGTCCACGATGAAGGTGTTGGTGGGCTGGCTCCTTCTAAGGGCTGTGATGGAGAATCGGTTCCAGGTCTCTCTGCTAGCTTCTGGCAGTTTGCTGGCCATCTTTGGTGCTCCTTGGCTTGTAGACTCATCATCCCCATCTCTGCCTTCATCTAGACACAGTGTTCTCCCTATGTGCATGTCTGCCTCCAAATTTCCCTTTTATAAGGACACCAGTCATGTTGGTGTTACCCTATTCCAGGTTGCCCACATCTTAACTAATTACATCTGCAATGATGCTATTTCCAAATAAGGTCACATTCTCAGGTTCTGGGGGGTCAGAACTTTAACGTATGAATTGGGGTGGGGGGCTACACAACTAAACCCATAACAGCAGTTACCTATGAGTAAGAATCTTCTATTATACTGGGGGAAAAAATCCTCTCCTGCCCTCCTCCAGCCACTGTCTTCTCTCTCCTCTCTGTCCCTCACTTCTCATCTTCATGGATGAATTGTTAGCATTTGCTGCCTCTTGATATTTCCTCTATCCCTCTTTCCCCACACTCACCTTGTCACCCCTACCCTGGTGGCAGCAACTCTGAATGGTCAAGGTCAAAGTTTTGGTTGTCAACTCCAGGGGGTCTTTTTTGGTCCTTATTGTGTCTGACAAACTTGACATCAGTGGCAACCTCTAGAAACATTTTCTACAAGCACTTTCTCCTTCTAGAAACGCTTTCTGTCCTTCGTTTCTGAGACTCTCTCCCAGATTTCCTCCTGCTTGTCTGACAGCTCCTTCATTTCCTTGGCAAGTTCTCTCCTTCTGGCCATTCCTGAAATGGTCCCAGGTTCTTCCTGGTCTTGTCCTTCCCATTCTCACTTACATCCTCCCTGGTCTTGTTCTCTCTTGTCAGATTTCAGTTATCATCCATAGCAGATTGTTCCTACAATAACATCTCCAACACAGCTCTCCATCTGGAGCTCCAGATCTAGATAACAACTGCTTTCTACACAGGTGTGCTCCACGGATCCACAGGCTTCTGCAATTCAATCTCTCCAACACTAAATCCATAAGCCTCTACTTCAAACCTGCTTCTCCTCTGATATCACCTTTTTAATGTATTTAACAAACTTGCATAACGTTTATTGTGTGAGAAGGAGAGGCACAATTCCGAGCACTTCACTATTAACTTACGTAATCTGCGTAACAGCCCTATGATATAGGTACCGTGGTTATTTTTATTGTAAATGAGAAACCAAGGCACAGAGAAGTGAATAAACTTGCCCAAGATCACAGAGTAGTATGTGGTAAAGCAGGAATTCAAACCCAAGTAGCCCAACTCTGGAATTTGTTCTTTTTTTTTTTTTTTTTTTTTTTGAGACAGAGTCTCACTCTGTCACCCAGCCTGGAGTGCAGTGGCCGGATCTCAGCTCACTGCAAGCTCCGCCTCCCGGGTTCACGCCATTCTCCTGCCTCAGCCTCCCGAGTAGCTGGGACTACAGGCGCCCGCCACCTCGCCTGGCTAGTTTTTTGTATTTTTTAGTAGAGATGGGGTTTCACCGTGTTAGCCAGGATGGTCTCGATCTCCTGACCTCGTGATCCACCCGTCTCAGCCTCCCAAAGTGCTGGGATTACAGGCTTGAGCCACCGCGCCCAGCCTGGAATTTGTTCTTAACCACTAAATAGTGCATCAATGAAAGGAACTGCCATCTACTTCGTTTGTTCCAGCACAGAAATCTAAGCACCATCTTGATTCTTCTTTGTCTTTCTCTCTCTCTCACTCACTTCAACTCCCAGGCTCTTCATCCCATCACTTACCATGTCCTGCCTATTGGACTTTCCCAATTAATCTTCTACTGGACCTCTTCTCCTCAACTCCAATACTACTGCCCACTCCTCCAACAACTAGAGATACGATCATGTCATTTGCTTGCCTAAAGCCTTTTAATAATTATCCATTGCTCTCAAGGTAAAGTACAGACTCTTAAATGGTTAAGACGCCTTTCTTGATCTGCATCCTGCTTTCTTTTTCTTTTTTTTTGAGACAGAGTCTCACTCTGTCACCCAGGCTGGTGCAGTGGTGCAATCTCGGCTCACTGCAACCTCTGCCTCCCAGGTTTAAGTGATTCTCCTGCCTCAGCTTCCCGAGTAGCTGGGACTACGGCCGTGTGCCATAACACTTGGCTAATTTTTGTATTTTTAGTAGAGAAGGGGTTTCACCATGTTGCCTAGGCTGGTTTTGAACTCCTGACCTCAAGTGATCCACCTGGCTTGGCCTCCCAAAGTGCTGGGATTACAGGCATGAGCCACCATGCCCAGCCTTGTGTCCTATTTTCTGACCCTCCTCCCTGCCTTTCTTTACATTTCCCACCAGAGCTCTACTGAACTATGTTCAGTTTCTTGGACACACACCCAGTCCTTGGCCCATTCTGCTTGTGCTACGGCTATGTGCATCGCTCCATTTCTCTCCTCCCATCATCTTTGGGTTACCTCCAGCTGATTCTTCAGAACTCAGGGAAACATCATTTCCTCTACTAAGCCTTCTCTGAATCCCCAAGCCTGGGTTCTTCCTCCAAGCATGTGCTCCCTTCCCGATATGAATGTCCCCACTGGGGCAGTCCTCACACTATACAAGAATTGTGGGCATACTTGTGTGTATCTTCCTCTAGACTGCAAAGTCCGTAGATCAAGGGATTGTATTTTTTTTTGTTCACTGTCTTATCTGAAGTGAGTAGAGAAATAACTGGCACATAGTAGATGATCAGTAATATTTATTGAAAGAATGAAGAGCCAAATTAACTAATTTACAGTAAGAGATCACTGTCATGGGAACTGGAATACTTTTAGTCCACATGACCAGCACACATTCTTTCTAGAGGCAGACCAACATGAGAAGCCAAAGAGGGTTTTGGGTGACAGAATCAGAAGTAAGGGATACTGAAATAATCTGATATTGAATTGTAACTGACTAGGAGAGCATCTTGTAACTATCTTAGAGAGCAAAGATCTTGGGGCTGATAAAATCAGTCTGTTGGCTGAAGCTCCCTCTCTCCTGGACAGAGCGAGGAGGGGTCCACCCATCATTCCCTCTGGGACTATATGTTCCCCCCTTGTCTGCATCATGAGACTGATAAGCTCTTTCATACATACACTACTCTGGTCCAGTCAAATTTTGCAGATCTGAGATTCATCCTGTCTCTCTAAGGTGACGCTGGGTATGGTTCAGCTCTCCCAGAATAACCTTTCTTTCATTTTCAAGTTCTGGAAGAAGCCCCCCTGTAATCTACTTTGAAGTTGCAGAATGTTCCAAATGTCTTCTGCTATTCAGAGGTGCCGTGGATCATTTTCTATTCAAATAGTCAAGAAATATTTTATGGAGACAGTTGCATTTGATCTTACTTTTGATTCTGACAGATGAAGAGGGGCTATATTCTAAGTTGAGGAGAAATGAAATTTTCAAGCTGAAGCTGGAAGAGAAGGAGAGGCTGGGATGTGAAGAGCTGTAGATGCTAGAATTCAGAGTCTGAAATTTATCTAGAGGCAACAGGGAGCCCTGAAGATTTTCAAGCTGGGGAGCGACACATCAACAATTACTTCATGTACATTAGCCTGACCTCTGTGTGTAGGAGACCGAATAGATAGAGATAGGAAGCACCGCAGAAGGCCTAGAAAGCTAGACAGGAGTTAGCAGATGACTCTTCTCAAATAAAAATAGGCAGTTGAGCAGAGTGATAGGTGTGAAATCTATTTCTTTAATTTGTCACTGTAATAGTATATTATATCCAAATATATAAACACATCTATAGAAGTTTATTAAGCAGCAATTAAAAGCAAGCAAACAGGCTGGACGCAGTGGCTCACATCTGTAATCCCAGCACTTTGGGAGGCCTCAGTGGGCAGATCACCTGAGGTCAGGAGTTCGAGACAAGCCTGGCCAACATGGCAAAACCCCATCTCTACTAAAAATACAAAAGTTAGCTGGGCGTGGTGGCGTGCGCCTGTAATCCCAGCTACTGGGGAGGCTGAGGCAGAAGAATTGCTTGAACCTGGGAGGTGGAGGTTGCAATGAGCCAAGATCATGCCACTGTACTCCAGGTTGGGCGACAGAGTAAGACTCCGTCTCAAAATAAATAAATTAATAAATAAAAACAAACAAAGAAACTTAACTTCTTAAGAAACATTTACTAAATAAAGATTGATAGTGGATGAGATTTAAAATAATCATTAGGACAATACTACAATTTTGAATGGTCCAGTATCTTCCATCCTTAGATGAGTCTGCAGATTAAGGATTTGGTTACAGTGGGCTCCAAGAACTGTCCACATTCAAATCATTGGGTTAAAGCAGTCTGGGGTACTGGTCAAGTCAGAGGGATGGGGAATTTTTTGGTCTAGACAATGTCTACATGATATTATCTAATATTATATTGGAATCCACCCCGTACCCTGTAGGGTGATTTGCCAAACATTTCACTTGTAACCCTAAAGAGTAAAGGTGAGATGATAGTAGGGCTGATTTTGGAGGAAGAGTGGTGAGACTTCTTATATCGAACCTGTTTATGTTGCAAGGTCCTTTTCCTGTAGTGGTTCTTCAGTGATCAAGTCGTGGAAGGGAAGGGAGAGTGAGGTGGTTACATATGGACACTGCTATTGTTATGTTGGAAAATACTTTTTGATGAACAGTCATTTCCTCCCACTGCCGGAGGGTGTTGATAATGAGCAAATTACCTTTTACTCCCTCTGGTGTGGATGTGAAATTGGCTGTTAATAGAGTTGCTAATGCTACCGGGTTAGCATGTGATTGTTCTATTTTAAGCCAATTTAAGTTATATTTGGGGAGTAGCCAATCAGACACCTTGCTAAGAATATGGGCCCAACTGCAGCATTTAATATTGGGAAACCTGCCTCACCCACAGATGTGGCTGTGAGCAGAAAGTGCTGAACATGCTGTCGTTAACACGAAATGTTTTAATACAGTGTCTCTTTTCCTTTGTAGGTACAAGAATGGTCTCATTAGGCAAATACCAATGTTTTCATCATAGGATAGAACCCATTTCAAACCCCGAGACTATAGAATGCGAACAGCCAATGACGTATTTCGTTTAATATAACAATGGGTTAATATTGGTCATTTCATTACTGCTTGTTATGCAGTGAAAGCTTACTAGAAAATGAAGTGTTCAGAAATTAGTTGAAAGGAGCAAAAGAGGTTATTTTTCCGAGTTATATGCTCGATTGGGCTAATTAAAGGTACAGATGCATTAGTGGGTTATGAACACCTTTGATTTCTAAAGATGCTTTCCTAGGAGGGGGATGGTGTATTCTAATCAGAGATGGCACTCAGAGCTTCCCAAGGCCAGGGGCACAGTTATTCTCTCTTACATGCTCCCTAACCCTCTCCCTAAGCACCTATTGCCCCCTGGCACCTGGTGGGTGGATTGAGCGCATTACTTGGGAAAGTTTCTTGTTTAATAGGAATATTCTTGAACAAAGCACCGTTGAATTGTGGTTTTCCTGTTTTACTGGATTTTTCATGCTTTAAATATAAAGCTCATAAAGTACACACAGAGAAGGAAACAGGTATGAAGGATGGAAAATAAAACTCAACTGATGGGGTACAGAAAGGTACCGTGTGTGCCATTCTGGTGTGGATTAATTGGGCTTGGCACGATTATGGCTCTTGTCAGCTGATCAGTTTACTGGACTGAAGAAGTTGTGGGAATGGAAAGCGCTGGTGCCTAATATTACCCCAACCCCACCCCACCAAAATACTTCCCAAGGAAATTCTACGCCCATACTCCCTAATTTGCTATTAAGTTCAGCGGCCATGGAAAACCCATCTGTTATGACCTCCTGCTTATTTAGCAGACATTTGCGGAGACCTGCCTTGTGCCAGGCTAGGATTTAAAGACGACTAGGATGGGGTCCCTGACCAAGGGAGCGGGGAGTGCACTGGGGAGGCACTTATCTAAAAAGTATAACACATGTTGACAAACGGGCATTAGGAGATGATTAAAAGCTTGGGCATTTGGAAAATACTTTCAGTGTTGACTTTTTTTTTTTTTTTTAACAAATACACAGATAGTACTTACGATGTGCCAAGCACCATTCTATGGACTTTACAAATATTAGCTTATTAATTCTCTCAATAACCTCCAGAGGCTGACACTATTATTTTCATTCTATAGTTGAGGAAACTAAGGTACAGAGAGGTTAAGTAATGTTCCCAAGGCTACACAGCTCATCAATGCAGAACCAGGATTTGAACTCACACCATCTTGCTCCAGAGTCCATGCCCTCAGCCACCACATGCTGCCGTCCCTTTAAGCCAGTCCCTGGAAGATGAATGGGATTTGGACAGATAGAGAAAAGGGGAATAGGTGAGAGGAGGACATCAAGGACAGCATTCCCGGTAAAGGGACAAGCTTGTTCAAGGGCACTGATGTGTGACCACGTGTGGCCCACAAGGAGAAATCCAGTGGCCAGAGCAGTGGGATAAGAAGGGATGCTGGCTTGGGTGTGAGTGCCAATCTTGGAGGAATGGGCAGAGAAAAAGAACTGGCAAAGAGGGCTGAGAAGGAGCCCACAGAAGGAAAACCAGAGGAGGGGCCTCTCCAAAGGGGAGAAGGAAGATAAATTATGGCAGAGACCACAGTGTCAGCTGCTACAGAAGTTCGAGTAAGATGAGGAAAACCAAGCCATTCTTTTGGAGATTAGGAGCCTCTGCTGTAATAGACCAAAGGGTTCTTCCTACCTGCTGCAAAGATAAGACCAATTCACTGAGACCATGGTATTGCAGTAAAGAAAGAGTTTAATTAATGCTAGGCTCGTCACATGGAAAACAGTTATTACTTAAATCAGTCTCCATATAACTCAGAGGGTAGGGTTTTTAATGGATAATTTGGTGGGTAGGAGGCTAGGGAATGGATGCTGCTGATTAGTTGAGGATAAAATCATAGGGGTGTAGAAAATGGTCCTTGTGCGCGGAGTCTGCCTCTGGGTGAGGGCCATGGGACTGATTGAGTCATGAGTCACGGGTCTTGGCAGGCAGGCAGTCAGTTGCTAGACTGAAAAAGTCTGAAAAACATCTCAAAAAACCAATCTTAGGTTCTACGCTAGCAATGTTATCTATATGAGCAATCGGGGAAGTCACAAATCTTGTGACCTCTTGCTACATGACTCCTAAGCAGTAAGGGATTATAGAAACTATGCCTACATTTTAAGTAGAATTCAGGCTCCTCCCACAATCCTAATCTCCTGGGTTTTCGTTAGTTTTATTCAGTCCCTGAGCAAGGAGACTATTATCATCCTTGCTTCAAAGTTAAACCATAAACAAAATTCCTCCCTGGTTAGTTTGGTCTATATCCAGGAATGCGTGTGGACAGCCAGCCCATGAAGCTAGAGGCAAGATGGATTCAGCCATGCTTGATTTCTCTCACTGTCATAATCTTTGCAAAGGCGATTTTGCTGCTGACCTTAGTGAACACAGGGTGGGTAGAACAGAGGACTGCAGTTACACTTACTGATGAAGAACTGATGGGAGGAGAGAGTGGTGTGAAAGTCTTTCTACAAGACATAATATAGATATAATAAAGGAAAGAGGGGAGAGAGAGAAAAGAAAGGGAAAGGGAGAGATAGAGAGGGAGTGAAATGGGATGGAAGGGAAGAGAGTGAGCCTAGCTTAGGGTCAGAGGCAGGCGGGAGAGCAGAGAGTTGAGGGGGTGAGAGAGAGGTGGGGTTGGGGATGAAAAAGATTGAGATCAGAACTTCTCTCTGGCACACCTCAATCTGAGCACATACTCTTTGAGGCACAATGTAATTATTATCTCTTTCAGGCAGTGAAGCATAACATTAAAGGTGCAGTTGCAGGTTTAACACAGGAAGCTTTACGGGAGACCTTAGATCGTGAGGACTTTGAGGGGAAGACCTACGCTTCCTTAACGGAGTACCAGGCAAAGAGAAGGTTCTCAGTGTGTTTGTTGAATGAATAAATGGGTCTTATTTACATTTTTTATTGTGAATATTATGAAAAAAGAACATCACACTGATTTTAAAACACTTGGAAATACAGTCATAAAAAATGAAAATTTTATGGCCTGCAAGTCATTTCAGGAAATGTTGCAAATACATGCATCCATCCTGCCTGAGGCCTTGAGGTAATAGGGCCATTATAGGATTTCTCACTGGGTCATCAAAAAACTTTCTGCTCCTATATTCCCGCTACTTTACAGACAGATTCTGTATTTTATTAAAGGTGGGAAAAAAAAATTGTTTCTGAAGCATAGGGTATAGTTAAAGGTGTTAAAAAAATGTAGAACAATTTTACTAGTGTCTTGCCTACTAATTTGGATAAATGTTTATTCTCAAAATGTTCTAGCATTATCTTTCTTCTTCCAGAAAGGTCAGGCACATGTCACTAAAAATACATTTAGTACATTCGAGAATATTTTTCAAGTGATTTATTGGAGCAATGTATGGACTATTTATTTAAATATATATCTTATTTCCAGTAATGCTACAACCTCATCAGAAGCGACTTGGCTCATTGCTTAAGCAAAATGATTTAGCTATTTAGGAGCTCTCCTTCAAAAATAGGCTATTTTCCTTCAACAGTTTACCAGAATTGGGGATCTATTTTTAGAAAAGTACATGAGAATGGGTAAGGTCATAGCCCTGAGCCTGAGGTAATTCCCAGAGAAGTTGTATCTATTGTATGTTCTGGTTTATTTTTCTCCATTCCTGGTTATCCAGTAGGGAGGAATTCTCCACTTGAGGTATGAGGGCATGGCCACCTCTCTGGGGAATTCTGGAATCCTCTGGAGAGGCTCTGTCCTGGCAGGCACCCAGCTAGTAAGGTATTGGGCCTGGTTTTAGCACTGAAAAACTGCTTCCACTCTTTGGGGACGTGAGAACACGATTTTACATATTGGAAAATGAAATTTGCTAACTACTGAGTGTGCAATGCATAATCCCCACTCTGTAGCTAATACATTCAGATGCTTACAGCATATACATAAGTTATGAAGCAGAATGATCAAATGTATGTGTGTGATCCCCTGTGAGCTGAAACATTACCAATATGTGGCTTCTGAGAATTTCTCCTTGTGGCATTCCTCTGACCCCTGCCCCTCCCCTGAATTTTGTGTTTATTATTTATCTGTGATTAAAAAATATTTATATCACATATGTATCCTCCTAAGAGGAGGGAGGGAAGGAGAGAGAAAGAGAGAGACGGACGGAGGGAGTGAGGGAAGAAGAGACAGGGAAGAAGAGACACACACGTCTGAGAGGAGAGAGAGACAGAATTCCCTCAAATAGTTTCATGTTACTTTAGAAAATACACACATTTTCAGCTGTTTTGTTTCACCTAATGGTCTCAATTCAACAGTTAGAAGATGCTAAATATGTTATTGTACTGAGAAATTTAAAATTTTATTACATGTATTAAATTTTATTAAAATTTTAAAATTTATTAAATCTAGTTGGTGCACATAGAAGGGAACCGGCAGCTTCATGTACTGTTTGTAGAGTGTGAATTGCCTTTTTTTCTTGAAAGTAATTTAGCAATATGGATGGAACAAAAGTCCTTAAAAAAATGGGGATACAATTGGCTAAGCAATACCCCTTACAGGATTTTATTCTAAGGGAAGAAGAAAATAAGTATACAAAGATGTTTGTTTAAGGATGTTAACTGCAGGGCCAGGTGTGGTGACTTGCGCCTGTAATCCCAGAACTTTGGGAGGCCGAGGCAGGCAGATCAGGAGATCGAGACCATCCTGGCCAACATGGTGAAACTCCGTCTCTACTAAAATACAAAAAATTAGCCAGGTGTGGTGGTGCATGCCTATAGTCCCAGCTACTCGGGAGGCTGAGGCAGGGGAATCACTTGAACCCAGGAGGCGGAAGTTGCAGTGAGCAGAGATCATGCCACTGTACTCCAGCCTGGGTGACAGAGGGAGACTCCGTCTGAAAAAACAAACAAACAAACAAAAGAAACAAAAAAGAAAAAGAAAAAGAAGACATAATCTAAATGTCCAAAAGTTATTGGTTAAATAACTATGCAGTGATTTAAAATGATGAAAGAATGTGCATGATATAGTGAGTGGGAAAAAGCAGCTATATAATACATAACAATTATATAACAACAACATCCTATATGGAGGACCATTCTAATTTTTATAAAAATAACTTCTGGCCAGGCATGGTAGGTCGCACCTGTAATCCCAGCACTATGGGAGGTTGCGGCGAGAAGATCACTTGAGGCCAGGAGTTCGAGACCAGCCTGGGCAACAGACTGAGACTGTCTGTACAATAAAATAAAAAAAATTACCCGGTAGAATGATGCATGCCTGTAGTCCTACCTGCTCAAGAGGCTGAGGTGGGAGGATTGCTTGAGCCCATGAGTTTGAGGCTGCATTGAGCCATGATGGTGCCACTGCATTCCAGCCTGAGTGACACAGTGAGATTCTATCTCTATAAATAAATAAACAAATAAATAAATTTATATGTATGAAAAAAATTGTGAATGCAAAAACACCAAATCGTATAAACAGGGACAATATTTTAGGTGATTATCATTATTGCTTATCTGTATTTTTTGTCTTTCTAGAAGAGTAATGCATTATTTTATGAAAATGAAAAATAGCTTGAACTAGTCTATTAAAGAGAAAGCTTGGAGATTTTTTATGTGAGCTATACTCCATTATGCATCTGTGGATGGAAAATTTAAAATCATAGATTGATACCTACTATGAAGACCTTTTCTCCCTTGCTGTGCTCTCTGGGGATGCAAACTGACTTTCTATCAGTGTGGAAAAAAAAAAAAAGAAATACAATTATACAACCCCCAAATGCATTCTATTGAACAAAAATTCAAACATCTGTATTACCCCAATCATATGTGCCCGGCTCCAGTCTATCAGTATGGCCCATACATACCACTGCTAGCTAAGCACACCTCCCAGTGTTTTCCACAGGGTGGGTTAATATTTCTAGTTCCATTTGTCATTACAACCTCCCCATGAGGTGGGAAGAGTCTATAGTGGTAGGTATGGTAATTATCAAGCCTGCTTTTTTTTTTTTTTAAATTTGGTAAAAGACTGGTCAAATATTCTCATTTTATAGTCCTCTGGTCTCTTGAAGCCTTTGAAAATAATGGTCAGTAGTTCAGCAAGTTCATTATCTAATTCTCTTAAGGTTGGGGAATGTGCATTCTCTGGACCTGCTGATTTACACATTGTACCATGTTTTCAAGTATTCCCTTACCTGGTTTATTTCAACATCTATATTTAAAAGTCTTAATTAGTTCCTAATTATCTATGCTCCCTTTCTTTATTTTTCTTGTTAAAGTCTAGTTTAAAAGAGCAGCTTGGTATCTCTGCCACTCAGAAGCATTGTGAATTTCACTCCCCTTCTCATTTATTAGTTCAGCCACTTCATTGCCAGGCTTCCTCCTCCCCAGCCCGGGTTTTTCTTGCCCTGAACCCTTTGGCGGTGTTAACTCATTCTGCTTTCTCTGCAGCTGCTCTTATCTTTCTTTCCTCCATGAGCCTTAGAAAGAGTTGCACATTTTATATATATATATATATATATATATATATATATATATATATTTTTTTTTTTTTTTCTTTCCTTTTTTTGGCTCTTCCTCATCCTTTTTCTATTTCCGCAGTGGGCTTTCTTCCACCCTTAGATCTTTTCAAGATTCTTTGTTAAGCAGTTCATTGCATTTTTTATTCAAGGCATCCTAGGCCTTTGTGGCTTAACTGTTATTTGAAAACTTTGTGCCCTTGCCTGTAGTGCTATCTGCATTTCTTAATTCACCCAAATTGGATTTCTGAAAATCTCTGAGCTTGAGCAAGTTCCTTAATGTTTTTAAATGCATAGATCAGGTCATATCATCTGGGCAGTGGTATCTTGTGGTCAGTAGTATCAAAGACCATTCATGGGAGGGAGAGAATTGGTAGAGATGTGAGGTCACTGTTCATGCTTTGGGCAGGATATAGACATTTTCAGACCCAAATCCATCCTCGACAGAGAAGCTAAGGCGCTGTTGGTGTTCCAGGTTGTTGACATTAAACTTGGTTTCCTCGGCAGAGAACACACCTCAGAAGGAAGGCCACTTGCTGTTTAAAAATCCATACTTGGCTTGGCGTGGTGGCTCACGCCTGTAATCCCAGCACTTTGGGAGGCTGAGGCGGGTGGATCACGAGGTTAGGAGACTGAGACCATCCTGGCTAACATGGTGAAACCACGTCTCTACTAACAATACAAAAAATTAGCCGGGCATGGTGGCGGGTACCTGTAGTCCCAGCTACGCAGGAGGCTGAGGCAGGAGAATGGCATGAACCCGGGAGGCGGAGGTTGCAGTGAGCTGAGATTGTGCCACTGCACTCCAGCCTGGGTGACAGAGCAAGACTCCATCTCAAAAAAATAAAATAAAATAAAAAATAAAAATTAAAAAATAAAAATAAAAAATAAAAATCCATGCTTAATAAAGGCTGCTCAGGAGTTCCTCTTTCTGGCTTACATTAGTTAATGGTATGAGAACAAGTGCTAGTTTTTTTTTTTTTTTTTTTGAGACGGAGTCTCGCTCTGTCGCCCAGGCTGGAGTGCAGTGGCCGGATCTCAGCTCGCTGCAAGCTCCGCCTCCCAGGTTCACGCCATTCTCCTGCCTCAGCCTCCCGAGTAACTGGGACTACAGGCGCCCGCCACCTCGCCCGGCTAGTTTTTCTTATTTTTCAGTAGAGACGGGGTTTCACCGTGTTAGCCAGGATGGTCTCGATCTCCTGACCTCGCGATCCGCCCGTCTCGGCCTCCCAAAGTGCTGGGATTACAGGCTTGAGCCACCGCGCCCGGCCACAAGTGCTAGATTTTACACTCATCAGTTTAGATGCATCAATCCACAGTGTTCCTTCATGCTGTTTTTGTCAGTTCGTGGATGTGGGGATCTGCAGGTAAATATGTGATTTGAGACAGCTTCCCTTCAATCCGCAGCAGCCGTGGAGGCTTGCTGTTCAGGTGTCCCTTGACAAAGAACTTGCACCAGGGAGTGCACTTAGTGGACAGCCTCCAGTTGTCAATGTCTCCAGGGCAGCTTCCAGTCAATGACTGGGTGCAGCGATGACACCAGGGCCCACGTTTTCTAGCCAGTGCAGGACTCCTCAATAGGTGATCTTTGCACCAGATTGTCCTGTTGGGCTGGTCAAGCTGTTCTCCGAGCCACACTGCAGTCTGAGTCTCCTCCTACCTCATCTTCCTTCCTTCCCCCTCTCCTTTTCACAGATGTCAGACCTGCACTGAAGTCTGATGGCTTTCCCTGCCTGCTTCTGCTCCCTCTCCCCTTTATCTTTCACTAAATCTCTTGCACTTCTAATGCCATCTCAGCATCTGCTTCTTGAAGGACCTGAACTGACACAAGAACCCAGCCCCCCTTTAACCTTGCTAACCCCTCCTGCCTCCCCCATCCATCCTGCCTGCATGAGCCCAGCTATACACTCTTTTATGTTACTTTATGGAAAACTCAAATGCTATATAGTCACTGAATACATTCCAAGCTAAGTAAAAAACGGACCTGGATGTTGTCTCCAGTATGGGATTGCTGTATGTACTACTACTCTCATTCATTAAAGTGGATCATTGATCTTGTTACAGTTTGATCACATTGGAGCCCTCTCTGGGAAAAGCTTGTACTTAAACCTCAGCAGCACTAGGTGATGCTGCTGTCCCACACAAAGGCTGCAGCCTGAGCTAGGCTTGGCCAGGGCCGTCCTGGGCTGGGGGTCCTGCCTTTCCTTGGCTGAGTAGGGCCCGCAGGTCTGCAATCCACTCCAGAAACTGAAAAAGTCATTTCTGTATCCATGAGTCTGGACTCTAGAAAAGTATGTGTGTTAAATCTCTCTCTCTCTCTCTCTCTCTCTGAGCTTACAGAATGTGTGTGTGTATGTTGTGTATGTGTGTGTGTGAGAGACACACATAGACAGAGAGAGAGAGACGGACAGAGAGAGACAGACAGAGAGAGAGAGAGAGAGAGAGAGAGAAGGAGTTTTCAAAAACTCTTGAACTGATTCAGAAACTAACTCTGGTTGCTCTAATTTCTCCAGGTGCCCCTGAGTCCACCTTACATGAATGCTCACACTTTTGGATCCACAGAACAACTGAAAGTTCCGCAACCCCACCTCCTGCTCCCAGATACGGGAGAAAGATCAATACGAATGGTATTGACACCAGAGTCTTTATCTAGAATTCTTCCAAAGAGTTGTGTGTCTGGGCAACACTCATTTGTGTTAGACAAATAGAGTACAGGGTACGGGGGCTTCTTCTGTGCTTGATGTCTTTTCTGTAGTACAGAACAGGCACTTCCCTGGCCAGGTTTCTTTCTTTAACACTGCCATCTTTGATGCTGCCTCCCCCAACCTCTGATGTGTGCAGTTAGCAATCGGTAAACATAAGACCTGTCTTGTAAATCCTCATATGTGAAGCTGCTGAGTGGGACTAAAAATCTAACCCTGCATTTCATTCCCACCCCAGAGAGTGGTATCTGTTCTACATGCACAGCACTCCTGTCGTGCAGCAGCTGGGTAGGCACATTGGTTAATCTGAGTTGAAGAAGTTATTTTCTTACATATGGGATGACTATTTGGTTGCATAGAGAATACATTCATATTAACGAGACTGAATTCATCCGTGCCTCCACTGGGGAATCTCCAGGACCACAACCATCAATCCACTCTAATATTGCCCAATCTCTTGGCCCATTCTGCACCTATAATGGTTAGGAATTTCCCAGAAGACTCCTGGCCCAATGCCTTATAGAGAGACATTAGGAGTATGTCAGCAAGATAATTTTTGAAAGATAACCCTAATATTGCTGATAGGCTCCACAATCCAAGTGCAGTGTGACTTACATTTGCTTGATTATAAGAATACAGATTCCCAGGTCTCTGCCCTGGAGACTCTGACTCAGTTGGTCTGAGGTCCCCTTGGGAATACACATTTTAAACAAGCAGCCCAATGACTCTTATGATCAAGCAAGTCAGGAAACAATGACCCTCTGTACAAAGTGGGTTCCAGCTACAAACCAGTGTGTGAGTCCTATCAGACTCAACAGAAGCCACAATGCAAAAAAAGATCACGGAGATTTTAATAGCCAGAGAAGGAACCATCTGTGTGTCATGGGATGCCCTCACCAGGTAATTGGGCACCTATGGCCATTGCAGCCACCTGGAAGCTTCTGACAGAGAAAGCATTGGGGAATCTTTTATTAACATATTTAATGTGCTTGACTAAGGGAAAAAGAGTATGAGAAGCCAGGAGGCCTTGTTAGCCACTCTGCATCATGCATGGCGAAGAAATAATGCTTTCTTTCTCAGGAGAGGTTTAGTTTAACCCTTGGCTGTCTTTCTCCAGGGAGAAGCCAGCGGGCATAGACACACTTAAATAGTAGTCTTCCTAAAAGGGCTGGGCGTCCCTGGGGCTCCATGGGCAGTGTCTGGGAGGAGTACAGAGAAAGCCACATGGAACTCTGTCATGGACAAGGTTACGGCTTCCTCGAGAGAGCAGTCTGCCACGTTATGTCCCCGACTGCCCTCCTCCTCCACTGGGGTCAGCCTTGGAATCCCCAGGGACCCCAGAATATTGACCCACCCAGTGAGAGCTCCCTCCACCCCTTCTTTGTGGCTGAGGGGAGAGTGCAGCTCTCTCCCAGCTGAGGATTGACTAAGATGAAGTGCAGAACCTCAGCGAGAAGCTGAAATTGGAGCCATGTGTCTCAGAGGGTCAAATGGAGATTCTGCTCTGCAGGTTTTTAGCGCCACTTCTGTCACTCTGCATCCAGTGCGACATCACATCTGCACACCGAACCACAGCAGCTGAGATTCCAACTTGTCCCCTCCCTGACAAAGTTGGCCACCCCATGGCACATGTTTTGTTTGGCGGCAACAGCTGAGTGAAAACGCAGCATTCCCTTCTTGTCGGCAGATAAATCATTCTTCGTTGGGGGCACCTTTTTGTTTTCTATCCCTGAAAGAGTCTGGGGGTGGCTTTTCTTTTCTTTTCGCCTTTTTCATAAATAAATATTTTAACTGGAAATTTCCAAGTGTATGACAGGCCTAGAATGTGAACTTGAATGTACTGTAATAGAAATCATCAGTTGCCATGGCGACGTGTTCCAAGAGCAGCTCACACCGAGTCACGTGAGCGGAGAGTGCTCAGTAATACTAACACATCAGAGAGCGTGGCCACTTAACCTCAATCGCTTCCAGCTATTGTGCAGAATGCAATTGAATTTATTCCTAATTTCTGCCAGTGCTAAGGAACAAAATTTCCCTGCAGATTTTAATCTTACTCAGGCAGCCCCAGCCAGTGCTCTCAGACACTGTTCAGCACCAATATTCAGCAGGGCTACTCACCCACTTTACAGCTCTATTTTCTTATTCTTATTTTAAATAATAGCTTCCTTCTCCCTGCTGGATGCCGCACATCTCCCTGCCCTGGGGAGAGTTGCCCTCCTCCTTTCCGAATGGCTGCACGGTTTCTCTGACTCCTTCTGCTAATGCAAGCAACATAGCTTTCATAATAATACCAATTAAAAAATGACAGGTCTCCACTTTTAGCAGTAGTTTTTTCTCCCCCCACCCCAAACCTGTGCTGAAATATAATTCCTACCAGCTTTGGGCTATACCTGGGGATGACACAATTAACAGCCCCATCATAATAAGGCAAGCCTGTGGATCAGTGAATGATGGAATCATAGTGTGTATTTTCAGTCCCTGTCACAGTCACATTCCCCCCACCCCCACCTACCCCAACCAGGAGAGCAACACAGACTACCAGCAGGTACGGCCGCCGATCACAGAACACTCATTTCAAGAGCTTATCAGCTCCTATGAAGGCTGATAAATCAGAACCTCTCATATGGACAGTCTCAAGTTAGCAGCGTCATCGATCTCCCCTGCACCTTTTAAGTTATTTGTCTTATTCACTTCCAAAGATGATATCAGAGATGCCAAATGAGGCTTTGTTTTCTGTGCTCTTGCGCTGCCTAGGGTGAGTGGCTATGTTGTTGCAGGGAACTAGGAAGCATGCTTCCAGGGCTTAGCCCTTTGTTTCCAACCCAAGGTCACCTCTCCCCTGCCGGTTCAGGTGTTGTCAGCAGTCCGCCTGTGTTCTGAGGCAGGGGGCAGCATCTTCTGTGGCTGACAGCCTTTGTATGGCCCTAGCCTTCCATTGACCTCCCTGCTTTATGAATGTCACTTTTAAGAAGACAAAGACCTGCTTGAAGAGCTAAATGAAGACAATGCAGAGCCCAGTTCTCAGAAAGTCCATGTTGAAGGTCATGCAAAAGGAACATTAAAAATGTGGCCGGGCGCAGTGGCTCACGCCTGTAATCCCAGCATTTTGGGAGGCTGAGGCAGGTGGATCGCCTGAGGTCAGTAGATCAAGACCAGCCTGGCTAACATGGTGAAACCCTGTCTCTACTAAAAAGACAAAAATTAGCTTGGCATGGTGGTGCACGCCTGTAGTCCCAGCTACTTGGGAGGCTGAGGCAGGAGAATCGCTTGAACCCAGGAGGTGGAGGTTGCAGCGAGCCAAGATCATGCCACTGTACTCCAGCCTGGGAGACAGAGCAAGACTCCGTCTCAAAAAAAAAAAAAAAAAAAAAAAAAAAAAAAAAAAAAAAAGGTAGGGAGATTATTGGAAAGGTCTTTTCAGAAAAAAAAAGCGGGGGCGGGGGGTAGTTTCTGCAGTGACTTCCTTTAGCAGGTTGGTTCCTCTAGTGGGAGGGGAAAACGTAGTTGCAAATCACTTACTCAGCTAGTACCAAGCCATTATTCTAATGCTGCACTGGAATAGGAAATGTGGAGAGAAGTCAAGAAGAGAGGGAATGGCAGCGTGGAATTAGGATGGGGTTGCTGGTGGTCAGAGCTGACTCTACATAGAGAGCTTGGTAACTATGGAAATCTTCATGGAGCCTGTCAGTGAAAAGCAGCCTGAGAGGAAATGAAGGGAAGCGTTGTGGTGAATTTTATGTCAGCAGTTTGAGTGTGACATTGGGATCTGGAGGGAGAAAACTACACAGCAAGCTGTGGGTAGCACACAAGGCTCTGTGCCCGCCCTGCTGGGATGGAGCCTCTGAGCAGCCTTTGCCAAACAGGCTCAATCTATCGTCACCTATCCACAGAGCAGGGGAGCAGGGTGACTTCAGGTAGAAGCAGCCCTCTGACTCCTATCAGGGACTTCAACCCAGCGCAAGCTCCCTCTGGCTAGGATGGGCGAAGCACTGTCCTTTAACTGGCAGAGTAAACTGTCCAGCTGTTCAGGAAACAGAGTATATTTTCTAATCGAAATTGGTTTGATTTATACTGGAGCAGAATTTCCACATTTACTAGTCTAAAATACTTGCTGATCCTCTTACCAGAGCTGTTTAGGCCATTAGTGCCCTGGAAGGTTCTGGGAGGACATCTAATCTGCAGTGAAGCAACGGCCCTGTAGACAGAGTGACCTTCTGGAACATTTCCACACACAGAGGTACATTTCTGGAGACCACTGAACCTCATGGACTCCTACAGAGGAAAGACAGTGAGAGAATGTCAGGAAAAAGCAGGAGCATTTTATTCCTGATGAATTTCATTAAAGGGAAGGACAATCTGTGCTATTATGCTAATATCTGCGATAGCAATTTTATTATGTTCGTTAATCTACAGTCAAGGAATAACATTATTACAATTCTTACAGCTTTTCAAAGTACTTTCATAACTATTACCTTATTTCAACTGCATGGCAACCCTGTGATGTAGGTAGGTGCATTTTAAAGATGAGAAAATTTGGATCTAGAAAGGTCGGGGCTAGAACAGAATCACACAGAGTAAGGACAAGATCTAGATCTTAGGACCCCTGGTCCAGTGCTGCCAGGGGAGAAAGGGAGTTGCCTGCTATGTATGCTGCTGGTGACATCCACAGAGACTGGCCGTGGGGGGTCCCTGAGTGCTTTAGCCTGGTTATGGCTCTTTGCCTGGACAATTGTCCACTCAGTGTTTCCCCATTTACTGTTTCACAGACTGATTAATTCCTCGTCCCCACCCCACCTATGGGACAGATTTGCAGAGCTCTCAAGACTGGTGCGGATGCATAATGTGTGACCACACCATTGCTTTCCCAGTTCTTCCCCCCTCCCCCAACAATGCTTTAACACTGACCTGGAGGGGTCCGATGGGAAAGCTAAAATTTGGTTCTACGTCCTTGGTTCTCAGGCTTTCCTTTGAGAGGGTGATGAGACACTAATTTGAGTTCATAATTTTATGCTGAACAATTATCCTCAGAATAATGCATTTTTGATTTAAATTTCAATTGGAGTTTGAAAGGTGCAAAAATTACAGGAACTATGTCTACATTTTCATTATACATTCTCCTCATTCCCAACAGTTATTATATCTCCAATACTTCCCACGTTACATCTTGTTTTCAATTCAGTTAAAATCCTGTATGCCTCTTCTGAATATCATAGTTAGAAACAAACAGAGATGCTCAGAGTAATTGTCTAGAATACGATGGGGAACACTTTCCCAGGTTACAGAAGGGCCTGGCTCCAAAACAAATAACACAGAACTCCAGCAAAGCTGCCAATCCCAATCCTTTAACACTGAAGTAGCTCAAGGCACTGCAGTGCATTTCCCGCTTATATTCAACCACAACATTTACCTTTCCCTCTGTGCCCATTTCCATCCCAGAAAAGGGCTAATATTGATTAATTACCCACTATATGGTTAAACACCTTTCTTTATATACATTATCTTGATTCATTAAAAAATACTTTCAAAGCCCATTATTTAAGTCAGATATAAATGAAAAGATCAGATATATTGAAAGCAACAAATTCCACGAGGCATTCACCAAGACCACTTCCTCCTCCAGGAAGGCCTCCCAGATCCTTCTCATTTTCCTCCACCAAACTGAAGTAACTGTCCTATCCTGGAATTTTCACATTACTTTATTTCACTTGCTACTTTGTACTAGAGTTATTTATTCATATTGTCCTACCATATTAGAGAGAAATTACTTTCATTCATCTCCCTGTGGACACCATGACTAGCACAGTTCATTGTATATCTTGTACACAAAAGGTGCTGAGTAGAGACCCTTGAATGAATGAATCAGTGAGTGAATTACTCGACTTGGGACTGGAGCTGGATCTTAAAGGGCAGTTCGGTTTAGACACTCCTCAGTGTCCAAAGAACTGCGAGAATCAGCAGGGTTGATTCACTTCTCAGTCACAATAGACTATAGATTAGTCACTATGACCTATAAATCATTCTGGCTGGCATCCTTCGTGGACTCCTCACTGATGTATTTCTTTTTTAAATTTTATTTTATTTTTAGAGATGGGGTCTTGCTATGTTGCCCAGGCTGGTCTTGAACTCCTGGGCTCAAGCCATGCTTCCTCCTTGGCCTCCCAAAGTGCTGGGATTACAGGCATGAACCGCTGTGCCTGGCCCTGACGTTTTTCTCTAACCATACTAAGAATTGAACAATTTTCCTCCCTAGGTCCCACCCCGACACTGGTTAGACTCGTTCGCATGTAGTGTGGTCTCTGCTGACATCAACACTTTATTGGGATAGGAAGTTGGCACTTTATTGCAGAGATCCCATTATTGCCCCGTAGGAGGCTGTCACTTCCCCAAACTGCACTAGCTCTGGTGCCAATCTCTCGCTCACGCATCCTCCTCCTGACTGCTGGGAGCACATAGGCATGCTGCATGTCACCTGCTCCTCGGGCTTTTGACAATCTCCTTCCTTTGTTTCCAAATCCTAAGCAAATTGCTCGGTTGACAATCAAAGCCTACTAACATCAAACAGCTGCTATAGACAGGTGTGTTCTACAGTTACCTGCTGTTTGCTTTCCTCAGCAGGGACTGGTATGACAAACAAAACCAAGAGCTGGGTGCCGACGTTCAGAGTCACTCCTGAAAGCTCAAGCTAGTGTCTGTTTCTTTGGCTTCCCTGGTATTTTTCAGACTTGGAAATTCACCCCACCCATGGCCTCCCTCAGTCCTTACAGTGTGTGGCTGTCTAGGATGTTGTAAAACCTGCTGATTCTTGCAGTTCTTTGCGAAAAGCTAGGAAGCACAGCAGCTGCATTGAAACAAAGAGGTTGCCCAGTTCTGGAACCTTGGGTTTCTAAATGGCACCCAGTCTCCTTCAAATATTTTCCACACTTTTCTTTCTTGTTAATGCATTTATATGAGTGTTGTCTCCTGATTTTTGCTTTTAGCAGAAAACATTTCAGGTTCTCACCTTTGAAAGTTGCTCTAATCACCCTGGAGTATGACCGGTCACTTAATCCCCCATCACTGGTACGTAGGAGGGTGTGACAGGTTGGAGGTGAAATGGATTTCCACTTTTCCAATGTTCCTTCCTATACTTTGGAGTCTGGAAAACTAGCAACCATTGTTTTCCACATTCTTTTCTATTTTTCAGATGTGTTTCTCCCTGGGGCTCTGGATGTGATTTAAGTTCTGCCAGTCAGGTGTGCCCGGATGAAATGTGGAAGGGGAAGTGAGTCAGAGCTCGTGTTTTTGGGGCTGCTGCTTCTCTGGCCGCACCATCACAATTGTGTTAGGGTTTTCTGTGGCAAGTACGGATGGTGGCCACTTTCTAATTATACCACTTCCTGATCTTGGTGGCTTCCTGATCACCACCGAGGCAGCAGTTTCCTCGGTGCCCTGGTGTTCCAAGACACTCCCGAAAGCTCAATCTAGCGTCTATTTCTTCAGCTCTCCTGGTAATTTTGTAAGTCATTTAATACCCCTCTTTCACTTGCTAAAGTGAATTCCCTACGACTTCCTTATGACTGACCCTTAATCAAAACAGAGGGCAATTGGGCTAGGACATTAATCCCCCACTGCTGAGCAAGGTGCACTGAGGTAATCAGTCAGTCAGCAGGGGTCCTTCCTCAGCCTCAGGCTGGATGTTCCCGGGAGGAGGGCCACCATTCTGCCAGGGAGGACCCTGTCTGCCTCTGTGCCATGCTCATGTCCTTCCCGCTGCTTGGGATAGTTTTTCTTCCACTTCCATGTTTCTCCTTTGAGAGCTACTCCTTTTCCTGAGCTGGAAGCAGATTTTTCTTGTCTGAACTCTGAGAGCACTCACCATACTTCTCTTATGATGAAATGATCACTTTCTTCTTGTGTTATTGTTACTTGTGCACATTTTTTTTTTTTTTTTTTGAGACAGGGTCTTGCTCTGTTGCCCAGGCCGGAGTGCAGTGGCAGGATCTTGGCTCACTGCAGCCTCAACATCCTGGGCTCAAGTGATTGTCTTGCCTCAGCCTTTTGAGTTGTGGGGAATACTTTTATTTTATTTTTAGAGATGGGGCATGCACCAATACACCTTGCTAGATTTTTTTGGTGAAGATAGGGTTTTACTATGTTGCCCAGGCTGGTCTGAAACTCCTGGGCTCAAGCAATCTGCCTGCTTTGGCCTCCCAAAGTGCTGGGATTACAGGCCTGAGCCACCACACCTGGCCATTGTGCATATTTCTTATCTCCTGAACCAAATGGTTAGTCCTTTAAGAGCAGGAGCACAGTCTGGATCATTTTGGCAGGTCCTGAGTATGTCAACACTGGTGTGCCTTATGTATACAGGTACATGATGACATTCCTGACACAAATGAATGAGTGGAGGAAAGCATGTACAGGTAGCTGTGCTCCCCACCTAGGACTTGATATATTATTTTTCATTTTCCTCCACGTGGATTTTGGCCTTTCAGAGACCTCATGCCAGTTTAAATGATGGCACTGGTGCCAATGATGGTGCTGCTACCACCCAACAAAACTTTCTGTGATGATGGAGATGTTCTATCTGTCCGGTGAGGTAGCCCCTAACCACCGGTGATTACTGAGCATTTGAAACGCGGCCAGTATGGCTGAGGAATGGAATTTTAACTTTTATTTATTTTTAATTAATTTAAATCCAAGCAGCCACTGAGGTTACTGGCTGCCATACTGGAGAGTGCGCCATCAAATCACATCCTAGCCTGGCGGGCACACAGTCCCTATGTACTAACTACTCATTCTGCCATGGACAGGATGACAGGCCAGGACACTCTGGATGCCATCCTCAGTGTGTCTAGGCTGTGACTCTGACTTTCTGGCCCAGGATCAGGGCCTTACAGTGCAGGAGAAAGACAGAGATGTGGAAGCTTCATGGGGAGGCTTTAAAAATGGATGAGCAGCTCTTAAATACTCTTTTCCCTAATTTCTAAAAGCGATCTGCCTGCTGCTTGCACTCCGAAGTGCTGATGTATTGGTGTGGTGCTGTGGCAGCATGAGGCAGCACATTGCTAGAAGGGTGGTTGGCCTTGTGTCGAGCAGCCTCCTGCTACCCATTGGCCCTGAATGGATAGCTCCTTTTGGAGAGCATAATGAGTTTCTCATGAGGACATTTGTCCTGCTCTGTGGCATCTCCTACAGCCACCACATGTGTGTGTCCAATTGCAGCTGGACAGCAAGAGTGCAAACAGCCCCTGTGAGCACCCTGGATTGCTGTGGGTAGGGTGACTTCAACACACCCCAGGCCTGGCCACTTTGCTAGCTCTCCATACACATACAAAAGGGTATGATGCCAGGACAGAACTAGGATAATGATGCCAAGACGGAACATGGCACACACTCTTAGTGCACATATATGGTCACCTGGCTGCAGAGTGGCCTCCTTTCATGAGGTTCCTAGAGCACACATGCAGGGCCCTTTTGTTTATAGTCATCTCTTTCATAGAGTTCTTGGAGATCATCAGCTACGCTTTGATCCACTCTGCTGCGCACCCATATTCTTATCCACAGAATTCAGCACAACCCATCACCCTTGATGCCCTTGGCATAATGTAAGCAGGTACGTTCTAGAAGCATCAAGTGCTCTGAGGGCCTCTGTCTCTTCCTGTTCTACTGCTCTAGGGTCACTGTCTACGAAAGTAGAAGCTCCAAATACAACAAACACACACACAGAGCCAGAGAGAAACCTCACCACTTTGTTTTGCTTCACTTAGGGCCCACTGAAAATGAATGAATGTCCTGACTAGATAATTGCTTGCTATTGGGAAATGGGCTGGGGGTTTGGGAAAGTGAGCGAGAGTGACTTGGGAAGGTCTGGCAGAGACAGGACAGAGGCAGAGGCATGAGTTAAATGTACAGTTAGATCTGGGCTCACATTCTGGCTGTGAGACTTGGGCAAGGTCTCTCTGAGTCTCTGTTTCATTTTATGGGTTGGTGAGAAGTTGAAATGAGATAGTGTATGTGACAGTCCTCATAGGATGTTTGACAAATAGAACCAAAGGCACATTGTGGTCGGGAGCCTCTGTGACCTGCACCTCTTGACAGCTTTTGTAGCTGAGCCAAGATTTGGAGGAACACTGGGATGCTCACTCATGGCCATGACATCAGCATTCCAGGAAGGCAGCTCCACAGGTGAGTCAATTCTGATACTGCTGGTAGCTCACCATCAGGAGCAATGCGATAATAGCTGAAATGCATACGGCCTTTGTAATGTTCATTTACATTGATCTAACCACTTTCTGGGAAACTCACAACAGTCCATGGGTGTGATTATTGTTATTTCTATATTGCAGATGATGAAGCTAAGGCCCCAGGAGGTTAACTAACTTGCCCAAGGCCATATTGCTTGTATGTGGTATAGCTGGGGTTCAAATCCAGGTAGTTTGGTTTGAGAGTCCACACTGTTAATCATCGCTTCCCATCACACTGCTTTTAGCTGAACTCAACATGGCAATGATGACAGTAGTTAAAAGTAACAATAGCAAAGGAGGCTAGGAAATGCTTACCTTCCTAAAAGCTTTATAGTGAACTTCATGTGAATCGTGTTTTCACCCAGACTGCATGTGATCTCAAAATTTTAAAAATATGCCTGTAGAAAGGGGATTTTAAATTGGAAAAGATGAGTCCTTCCCATACTATATGTTTTACAGTTGGAAGGAATACAAGCTTTCTGAGGAAGGCAGCCCTGTGGCTCCAATGGCCTGGAGCTCCATTTTGTCTCGGTAGCTACCCTGGAATGGCGGGTCAGATGGTGGAGAGGCTTAGAGACTCAGTAAAGAAGTCTGGGCTTGGCCCTGAGTCACTGGAGATTTTCAAGTGGAGACAGATGGGATGAATGACTGTTCTGCTGCAATCAGGCTGACAGTGCAGAGTGCAGGTTGAAGGGAGATGGAAGACGGAGAGGCCAATGAGAAGGCTGCTGCACGTGAGGAGGAGGCTGGGCTAGGGTTGAAGAAGAGGGAATGAAAAGATGGGGATGCCCTCAGAAATAAAAGGAAAAGCCACAGGGCTTGTGATTAATTGGATCCTGGGGTGGGAGAAGCAGACATGGAGGTTTTCAGCCAGAAGCAAGAGACTTAAGAAGAAAAAGGAATGGTTTTGAGAGAAACAAGATTCAGACCCAGTGAATTTTAGGAGAGACAGGGGAACTAAGTTGCAAGGCTAATAGGTAGTAGGAGATCTTGTGCTGGGACACAGAATAACTCAAGCTTGAGGTTTAGTAGAGAAATGGGAATTACGGCATTGAGAATTAGAGGAGGTTGTGAGAGGAGAGCTGAGAACTAAGAGGTAACTCCAGCATCAACAAGGTGAATGTGGAGAGCCTCTCATAGAGCCTGGAAGGAAGACCACTGGTGACATTTGAGAGTACAGTCCAGGTTCTCCAGAGAAAAAGAACCAATAGGGCGTGAGAGTGTGTGTGTGTGCGTGCGTGCGTGCGCGCATGTGTGTGTGCATATTGATATATACACACACATATACATATATAAAGAAATTTATCATAAGAAATTGGATCACATGAATATGAAGGCTAAGTCCCAAGATCTACAGTCAGCAAGAAGGAGACCCAGGAGAGCCAATGTGTAGTTCCAGTGAGAGTCCAAATGCCTGAGCATAGCACAAATTTCAGTCCAAAAGCTAGCGGAATTAAGACCCAAGAAGAGCCAATGTTTCAGTTCACATTCAAAGGTCAGAAAGAGGCAATGTCCCAGTTCAGACAGCCAGGCAGGAAAAGCTCCCTCTTGGCCTTTTTGGTCTGAATTTTTGGACTTCAACTGATAGGGTGAGGCCCACTCACATTAGGGAGGACAATCTGCTTTCCTCAGTCCACCAATTCAAATGGTAAACTCATCCACAAACACCCTCATACACACATCCAAGATAATGTGTGGCCAAATGTCTGGGCACCCTGTAGCCCAATCAAGCTGACACATAAAATTCACCACCACAGTGCCATGAAGTTAGCTGTTGAAGGCTAATGAAGAAATGTGTGGTAGGGAAAAGGATGCAGGAAGACACAGACCATACAATTGAGAATGTTGTCAGCCAAAAGAAGCAGAAAAGTCACAGACTAATCTGAATGGGCAGCAGGGTTACTCAACATTTCTTTACATGGTAAAAGAGACCTTCTGACTTGATGCTTTTATGCTAATCCATGTGGACATTTGTTCTGTCATTCCTCTTCCCCCAGGTTATTAAATTGAATATATAATTTTCCATTCTAATGATATTTTCCCAAAGGTAACTTTAAAGTAGTTTGCATTTTTGGCAGGCATGCCAACTGTTGGCAGAAGCAGGTGGCTCAGAAGGGCTCTGGGGCAAAGGAATAATCCAGTTCATAATCTAAAGTGTGCTGCGGATAAAGATGCATGCCTCTTAGAAAGATATCATCAAAGTTAATTTTTCTGTGTGATTCGTGGCTTTTCAACATTGGTGCAGAACAAGGGATGTTTCAGTGTGTTGACCACCTTAGTGTTTACTTAAAAGAAATACATGGAAATACACCTTTCAGGCATTGGTGCGAGATGGGTCAGAAAGAAGCCAGAGAACCTGCAGTTGTGTCAGCTGGAGCAGGTGGTGAGTTGGCTGAGGCACAGTAACATGTCCTTGCATTGGTCCCATCTGATCTGATCAGTGCAATGATCACAATGGAGGGCTTGAGACTCTGCAGAATGTTAAGTGTAAAGAGTGATGAAATCCTTTCTGAGCTTGCAAACTGTTTTCTATAATCCTAGTTTCATGTTTCACCAGTGTGGCTCCCTTTCCTCCACACAACTCTGCTCTTAGACAGATCCCACATGGCCAGTGGGCTGGGCACTCAGCCCTGGTGAGCCCTCTTCCTGGAAACCCCATATCTTCCATCACTTAAATCTCTTAAAGAAGAGCATACAAATAGCCCTCAAATAGCACTTGTGTCCAGAAAGTCACATGCATAGCATGCCTGTATCTCTACTCCAAGCATGCCAGGTAGGTTGGCTTTGCATGATATGTAAGCTGCTGCCAAACATGCCCATTAGCTGTCATTTGTCACTGACTTCACTGTTTTCTTACTTTTATTTTAAAGAAGGTCATCTCTATATTTTCAGTTGAGACCCACTTATTAATTTACAAGGATACTGCACACATATTTTCAGTTATTATATATTATTATCATAAATAGTTATCTATATATCATTTCGTATACAGATATCTGTATATATGATATTATCTATATATAATCCATGTATGTATTATCTGTACATAATATATCTGTATATCATATTCTTAAATATACATTGTCATCATAATATATGTAAAATACAATATATGGAGACATCTTCTCAATTTTTTATAAAATATAACAACAAATTATACTCAAATAATCTAACCAGAGCATTTGTTAAGCACCATGTGCTCAGTATTAGTTTAAGCCACATGGGATACAGAACAACTATAAGACATAATATTGACTCTCAGGTTGACCACACACAAGCTAGGAAACAAGACCCATACACGGGAAGTGACAATGAACTCTCCTGGCTAGTTGGCCATGGGGGGCACATGCAGAAGATGGAAAGGCAGCAGGGTGTGTCTTCCCTGTTCTTACCCTGCTTCAGCCTCTCTGGGAAGGTCACATCCTTCTATGACTGCAGCTGCTGCTGGGCCATTCCCCCGGCTCTCACTGGCTCTGGTCCTTCCATTGTTCCTTTCACCCTGTGGGTAGTAACAGCTTCCTGGTGTTGCTAGTCTCTGGGCAGCTTTCCTTGCTTGTTCTCACACCCCTGTCCATTCCTCTGTCAGTAGCACCTTCCTTAAATTCCATCCATCTGTACCATTAGAAGTGAATTCTGTTTCCTCCTGGGACTATGATGGATGCAGTGAAACTTATGAAGTTGCAGGTAGGGGGTTGCTTCACTTGTTGGTAAAGATTCAAATGTGTCAACCAGAACAAATACTTGTTTGATAAAGGAGAAAGGAGTTAGCCTTCCCCAGCAGGAGAGGAGGAGGAACTTTGAAAGCAGACAGATGACTTGTAGAGAGCAAAAGCAAGGGCTTGAAGTGAACAAGTTGGTGTTTTGGTGTAGACAAGTCTGATCTGTACAGCTAATTTTTAGACTTTAAAAAGTTAAATGAATCCTTCCTGGAGGCTTGTGCTTCCTGTCCTGTCACTTGTTTGAAGAGAGAGCTACATCAAAGCCCCAGGCACCAGAATTCCCGAGAACCCAAACTTCACAGCCCTGCTGGGGGACACCTCAGATCCTCAATTAGGAGGATGAGTGCAGGTGAGCAAGGAACCCCCTCCTGCTTTAATTACTCCTGGCATAATATTCTTTTTCAAGCTTTGCTAATTGAAATTAAACAGCTGCCACATTTGGACAGGGACAAAAAAGAATCAATTTTTCAGCTTTCTCTGATTTAATAGAGACTGACAGGCTGTGAGGAAACCAGGGGCGATTTCACTCCCTTAGCTACTGGGTCACCAGTGGTTGACTCAAAGCAAAATAGAGTGTTGAGGAGGTGAAGTCTTCCCTAGTACAGTAAGAGTGACGCTTGCCAGGGGTTTGTTCTCGGGGCAAATGACACGTTAAGTTAGTCTCATGGCCACCTTTACTAAAATGATCCAGTAGCCGACTCTTCTGTAGCCCAAGATTACCAAGATCTACCATATGCCAGAAGGGGCTAGAAATAGTCCCCTGTCAAGCGAATTCTTTCCTAGGTAAGTTCTTAACAGTTGGTGAAGGGTGGTAAGGGATGGTTTTATCACCTTAGAGGACAGATTAGTAAAGGGAAGCTGAAGGAAAAGAGATTCTTTTGCACTTAAGGGTGTGCTAGGTGCTTTCAGAGAAGTTGTCTTCTTCAAGCCCTATAGCAACATAGGGACTTAGGTCTTATGAAACAAACTAGACTTGGAGCTTGGGGCTTAAGTCTGTGTGTGGTGAGTGTGATATGCTTGAAGGGCTTGGATAAAAATCAGTGACCAGAACAGTTGGCCTTCCTCCCACCTCCCAGTCTCAATGCACGGAACACCAGAGGCAAGGCATCTGTCCTCAGGCAGAAAACCAGAAGTTTCTTCTCTGAATAAACTAGATGGCCCTAGGGACTAAACTTTCCCATACAAACATTCTCTACTTCATAACCTTAAAGCGAAGCCTGTTAGTTGGCAAGCCCTGCTCCCACTCCCAAAGAAAATGCCCCCTGTTTAGAATGTCATATTTAAATACAGTGACAGGCAAGGATTTTTGAGGGAAGCTTCTGAATGAAAGGAAACAAAAATAGACAAACAGAAAGAGAAATAATGTAGGAAAAAGAAAATAAACTTAAAAAAGAAAAAAAACCCTTCTAATTCAAATCTTTAGAGAGATTTGAGAAGATGTTATGCAAAGGGAACAATTGTAGAATAAGAAAGAATTCTTAGAATTTAAAAACAGAATTTCTAGGGCCCGGCGTAGTGGCTCATGCCTGTAATCCCAGCAATTTGGGAGGCTGAGGTGGTTAGATTGCTTGAGCTCAGGAGTTCAAGAACAGTGTAGGCAATGTGGTGGAATCCTGTTTCTACAAAGAATACAAAAAACTTAGCTGGGCATGGTGGTGTGCACCTGTAGTCCCAACTACTAGAGAGGCTGAAGTGGGAGGATTGCTTGAGCCTGGGAGGTGGAGGTTACAGTGAGCTGAGATCCTGCCACTGCACTTCAGTCTGGGCAAGATAGTGAGACCTTGTATCCAAAAAAAATTTTCTAAAATAAAAAACAGTGGTAAAATAGTAGGAAGGTAACATCAAGAAAATCTCCCAGAAATTACAGCAAGATGTAATAGAAAACAGGAAGCAAGTGAGAGAGCAGGATGGAAGCCAGAGCCTTTTTAAACCCCTCATACTGGAAGGAACACCCCATCACTTTTATCATATTTTATTTATTAGAAGCAAGTCATTAGGTCCAGCTCAAGAGGGGATTACTGAAGAAAGGACTACAGGGAGCCTGAGAACACTAGGAGTCTCTTTAGAAGATACCTACCACACCCTCAAGAAAATCTCCCAGAAATTATAGCAAGACGTAATAGAAAATAGGAGAGAACAGATAAGATATATAGAAGATAAACCTATCTAGAAGAGGTTGGCAATGAATGGTCCATGTGCCAAGTCCAGCCTGTGGCCTGTTTTTATATGTTCTTTAAGCTGTGAGTGCTTTTAAAATTTGTAATGGGTTGTATTAAAAAAAAGAAAGACGATGTGATAGACCACATGTGACTCACCAAACCTAAAACGTTTACCGTCCGGCCCGTTACCAAAAAACTTGCTTACTCCTGTTCTAACAGGTCCGACATCCAACTCATAGGAATTCTATAAAAAGAGAAGAGATAAAGTGAACACAGGAAATTATCAAAGAAAATATACAAGAACAATTCCCAAAATGTAAGGACATGAATCTCAGGCTGAAAAGGTGAACGGGGTATCCAGCGCAATAAATGAAGACTGAGCCTTAAACCGATAATATCACCGTAAAATTTCAGAATATCGGGGTTAAAAAAAAGATCCTGAAAGTTTCCAGGGGAGATAAAAACTGGTCACTTACAGAGGAATGAAAAATCAGACATCTTAATAGTTGCATTTGATGCTAGAAGAAAATGGAGCAACACCTTACAAATTCTGATGGAAAGTAATCTTTGGCCTCGAATTTTATATCTATCCAAATGTTAGGGAATATAAATACAAAGGCATTTCAGACACAAAAAGACTTAGAACACTTATCTTCACAGTATCTTTAATTGACAGCACTTGCTACAGATGTGCTCTCCTAAAATGAGAGAGAGTAAACCACGAAAGGAGACCATGGGTTCCAAGAAACAGACATCAACTTAAGGAAGTGGTGAAGGAACTCTCACTGGAGATTAACTGGTCCAGATTAGAGCAAGAGCCCCGGGGGTTGGGGAAAAGCTGTAGTAGGCATCTTCTAAAGAGACTTCTAGTCATCTCAGACTCCCTGCAGTCCTTTCTTCTATAATCCCCTCCTCTTGAGCTGGACCTAGTGACTTGCTTCTAATTCATAGAATATGATAAAAGTGATGGGGTGTTCCTTCCAATATAAGGGTTTAAAAAGACTCTGGCTTCCATCTTGCTCTCTCACTTGCTTGCTCTGATGAAGCCAGCAGCCAGGTTGTGAGCTGCCCTGTGGAGAGGCCCATGTGACAAGAAACCAAGGGAGGGCCCTGGCCAAAGCCTGTGAGGAACTAATCCTGCCAACAATCACTGGAGTGGGCTTGGCAGTAGATCTTCTCCTGGTTGAACCTTGAGAGGACTACAGTCCTGGCTGACACCTTAATCGCATCCTTGTGAGACATCCTGAATTAGAGGACCCCGCTAATCCAAGTCTGATTCTTTTCCCACAGAAATTGTGAGATAATAAATGCTCATTGTTTTAAGTTGCAAAGTTTTGAGGACAATTTGCCATACAGTGAAAGATAACTAATACAAAAAAGCTGAGCGAAAACTGATATGATGGAATATTTTGGGGAAGAGATCAAGGATTAGTAGGTAGCAAATTTTACCCATAAACAGCAAATAGAAACTTACAGAAAATTCCAAAGTTGCACTGGAAAGAAAATGCAATCATAGTTCACTGTTTGGCTCCATAGTGAACAGTATTAACATAATCATTCTGTTATAAATATTGAGTATATAACCAAAACAAGGAGTGATAAGTGGAATAAGATAACTATGTTCTCATTTATCATAATACGCAGTCACTGAATAATTTCTAACATTGAAAAAAAATGACCAGTTTAAATACACTGTGTTAAGTGTGGAGGTAACTATCAGAAGAAACAGCTAAAAGAGTTGAAAGTGGTTGTCCTCGTGGAGCAGAACTAGGACAGTACATGGGGGACAGGTAGAAAGGAGTCTCTTGTTTTTCATTATAATTTTTTTTTTTTTTTTTTTTGAGATGGAGTCTCACTTTGTCTCCTAGGCTGGAGTGCAGTGATGCAATCTCGGTTCACTGCAAGCTCTGCCTCCTGGGTTCATGCCATTCTCCTGCCTCAGCCTCCAGAGTAGCTGGGACCACAGGCGCCCGCCACCACGCCTGGCTAATTTTTGGTATTTTTAGTAGAGACAGGGTTTCACTGTGTTAGCGAGGATGGTCTCGATCCCCTGACCTTGTGATCCGCCCGCCTCAGCCTCCCAAAGTGCTGGGATTACAGGCATGAGCCACCACGCCCGGCCCATTATAAGTTTTTGATACTATTTGAATACCTAATTTTGCATATATTACTTTGATGTCAACTTGACCATCTAGACTGATATGCAAACACAAAGAAATGCAAAAATAAATATAAATTTAAATATTACATAGGCAAAATTTAAATCAAGAAAATTAACATTCTAGGAGTCAGAAATAAAGATAGTTCATAGCACATGATGTCATATGGCTCACGGAAGTAACCAGAAACCATATGTGCCTTAAGGCCCGGGATTTGATCCATCTGGGGATAGGTGCTGAGAGGAACCTAGAAGGAGTCTCTCTGCAAACAGTGAAAAGATGGTGCAGTCAGAAGAACTCTGTCAGCTTCAGGATGCAGCACTGATGGGCTGCCTGTTCCAGGCACAGGTTAGAAGGAATGATGAGAAATCAGTATTCCTAATTTATGTGGTGCCAAATTCTATTACTAATCATGCTCTATGGAAATTCAGAGTCTAGAAACTGTCATAAAAATTGATCTGGAATGTTTGAATCCTGTAGAGTTCCCAGTGTAATGATGGAAATGCATAATAAAGACACATTCACAATACAGAGCATGTGTAGGACCCCACAAAAGATAACTACCAGCAAAACAGGCTAATTGACAATGTGACAAAACACAGGAATAAATCCAACATTATAAGAGATGTCAGCAGGTACATCAAAAGGGAGAAATCATATCAAAGACCTCATGGAAATTAGAGGAATATAAAAGGGACTTTAGCAATGTATCTAAAAGGTTCAAAAACATAATGAAAGGAATGAAAAACTTAAGGTAAGATTAGGGCACCATAAAAAAGAAAGTCCCAATATACATTGAAAAAAATATATAAATTCCAGAAATAAAAATCAGTCTTGAGATATACCTTCAGTGGTGGGTGAAAGAGATTAGACATGGCTGAAGTGAGAATGAGCAAGCTGGAAGAGAGACCAAAGGAAATAATAAAAAATACTATACAATGAGGTAAATGTACAATGTGAAAGAGAAGTAATGAGAAATCCCAGAATGTAACCTGCCAATACATGTCTAATAGAAATTCCAGAGAAAGAAAAACAAGATTGGAGAAGAACCAATATTTGAGAAAACAGAAGTTCCAAAATTGAAGGAGGACATGAGCCCTTAAATTTAAGAAGCATACAGAGTCCCAAACATGACAAAATAAAGAGAAATAAATCCAGACCTAGACACAGTGTAGTGAAGCAGAGAAATGTAAGGTAATAAATGCTTCCAGAGAGAGACAGAGAGAGAGAGAGAGAGAGAGAGAGAGAGAGAGAGAGAGAGAGAGGAACAAGATTGTCTACAAAAGAAAAGTCATTAGCCTGACAGCTAACTTTTGTCAGGATAATCGTATCAGAAGATAACAGAACAACCTTCAAAATTCTTAGGGAAAATAATTGACAACCTTGAATTTTATACCCAACTAAATTATAATTCAAAAGTGAGGTTGTATAAGACATTTCCAGACATATAAAGATGAAGAGTTTACTTGTCTTAGATCCTTGCAGAAAGAATGAATAGACGAAATAGTTTCAAGAAGGCAAATTATACCAGAAGAGAAGAGGACACAGGAAGCAACAGTGAACAAAGCAGGTGAAATGTGTTGATTAAATAAGTAAGTACTCACTGTAAAAACACACAAAAACTAACCACTCGCCCATTCAACAACAACAAAAAACCCTCATTTGGCTCATACAAAAGGTTGGTGAAACTACAATACTAGAAAATCCTAACAGGGAAGATGGGTGGAAGAAGTCATGAGGGAAGTTCAGGCATTTTAAGATCTTTTTGTCAGGAAGAGGATAAATATACTAAATACCTTTACCCTCTTTGGCTGTATGTAGATGCTACTGTTCACCAATCTCTCTCTCCTTTCTCTTCTTCTTCCTTTCTCTTCTTTCTACACTACCAAAGCACATATGCTACCTTGCGTGTAAGTGGGAACATGTGACTGAGTCCGGGCCAATGGCCCATGGGGTGGAAGAGGGATATACCCCTGCCAGGCCCGGCCCCTAAAGTACACCTGGGCCTCCTTGCTCTTTTTTTGCTTGATGGTCAGTTGAGTGTTGAGGGCTCTGAGGAAACCCCAGGGGACATGGAACTACTGGGTGGAAGAATCCTCCATCCCAGAATCATTACTTAGAGGAGAGTTGCCCTATGACAAGAATCTGGATGAACTTTCCATTATGTAGAAATGATTTTCTTGTGTTAAGCTGCTAGAATTTCTTTGTTATCACAGCTTAGCCTATCCTATTTGATTAATACAGAAATGGAAGTGAAACAATGCCCTAATAAAAACCAAATATATGTGGCATTGGTTTAATGGTCAGGCAGTAAGTGACAAGGACACCATCAGCAGCAGCTGGAAAGAAAAGGCCCAGAGTATGCAGTGGTAAAACTGTCACCTGTGGTAATGCACTAGATATAAGGTCTCCTCTCTAGCTGGCAGCTCTAGAGGAGGAGTCTAGAAAGCAGACTATTAGTAATGTGTGTTGGTTTTTATTGGCAGCGTTTGCTACGCTATTAAGGAGATAAACTCAGGAGAGAATTAGCAGGTTTGTAAACAGAAATAAATGGGAATACAAAGAGTCCAGACATTTGCTGAGTCAAAGGGTTGAAAAAACTTACTGCTTCCAGTAGAGCATAAATGACAAAGGCCCAGAGAAACAAGCAGAGATCTGCCCCATAGGATTCCAGCATTTGTTAAGAGTGAGTGGCTTCAGTGTACCCCCTTTTCATTCCTTTTCTGAGCAGGAATTTGTAATTGCAATTATTGCAGGCAGCTTGCTTCACTACAGTATAAGTAGTAGTGAAGCGAGAAAGGGAGGAAATATAACTTCGTTTAGTTCATTGGGTGCCATGCCAAGAAGAGTCACATGATAGATCTTTGCATCATCCAGAGATCTCGGACTTTTAGCTGGAATGAAGTGACTGGATAGGACTCTGAGTTGTCTTGCCTGGGGAGAGATGAGTGTGTCCTATAGATGGTTCTCTTCTTCTTGGACACACAGCTAATCTAGTTGCTCTCCAGTCCTTGCATCTAGGTGAAACCACATGATTGAGTTCTGGCCAATGAAGCATAAGAAAAGGGAAGGGTATGCTGGTAAAAGTTTAACAATTGGCCCTCCAGAAAAAACATATGCATATGTATTGAATTTATGATAAATTTGCTAATATAAGGGTTGCATAGCAAGTTTTTATAGTTAATATTATAATTACATTTTAAAATACACAATACTCTGTTGTCATTTCCATACAGCAGATTGATTCTCTCAGAATGCTTTTGTTGATTTTTATGTATGTCAGAATTTACTTCTTCATCGGTAACGTGGGCAACTTCTTTGCTGAATCAGTTAACAGTTTTCAAATACTGTAAGGATATTCTCTCAATATTTTGTGCTATTCGGAATGTAATGGCTACAGACACAACATGCTTTTAGTTAATCTGAATTAATAACACTTCATAACTTTTAAAAGTCTCTAGGCCAGCCAGGTACGGTGGCTCACGCCTGTAATCCCAACACTTTGGGAAACCAAGGCGGGTGGATCACCTGATGTCAAGAGTTCGAGACCAGCCTGACCAACACAGTGAAATCCCGCGTCTACTAAAAATACAAAAAATTAGCTGGGTGTGCTGGTAGGCGCCTGTAACCCCAGCTACTCGGGAGGCTGAGGCAGAATTGCTTGAACCCGGGAGGTGGAGGTTGCAGTGAGCCAAGATCAGCCTGGGCAACAAGAGTGAAAGTTTGTCTCAAAAACAAAACAAAACAAAACAAAACAAAAGTCTCTAGAAAATCAACAGAACAATAAGTCAAGCTCTGATTTATAGTGTTTGCCTGTTTCCATGGTATAAATATCCCCACCATGGTCAATTTCAAACTATCAACATGATGCCTCCAAACATGGGGTCAGGAAGAAATGCACAGTAGCTATTGCTATATAGTATTTCCTGCTTATCCATACAAGTTGCCTAAATAATCTCAAGTGTAGATAATAGCCGAATGTAGTAAAATAGGAAATGATGACGCTTGAATAGTCACAAGTTGAGCATCCCTAATTTGAAAATCTGAAATCCAAAATGCTCCACAGTCTGAAACTTTTTGAGCACAGACATGATGCCATGAGTAGAAAATTCCACACCTGACCTCATTTGATGGGTTGCAGTTAAAACACAGGTGCACAATGTTGAAGATGATATTGTTGTGGGTTTCTTTTTTTTTTTTTTTTTTTTTGAGATGGAGTCTCACTCTGTCACCAAAGCTAGAATTCAGTGGTGCAATTTGAGCTGCAACCTCCGCTTCCTGGGTTCAAACAGTTCTCCAGCCTCAGCCTCCTCAGTAGCTGGGACTACAGGTGCACACCCCCACACTTGGCTGATTTTTGTATGTTTAGTAGAGGTGGAGTTTCACCATGTTGGCCAGGCTGGTCTCGAACTCCTAACCTCAGGTGATCCACCTGCCTTGGCCTCCCAAAGCGCTGGGATTACAGGCTTCAGCCACTGTGCCCAGCCAACATGATATTGTTAACACTGTAGAAAAAGTGCTTAGAGACAACATGGTGAAAATGTGCGATGGGCTTCCTGAAGCATTTAAAGCAGCACACGTTCATAACAGAACAAGAAATCATGTCAGTTTATAAACTCAAAGAGCAACTTCTAAGACAAAAACCCTTGTTAATGAGGCAGATGATTCTGGAGGAAACATTTCAAAAAGCCAGCAGAATGCCTCCTCGTCCCTATAGGAAACATTTCCTGATTCCTTAACTACTTCTGATGTTTCTTCTCACCTAAAAAAAAAATACGCTGCATGGTAACCTTGTAATCAAAACACAGCATCACAGGTGGAGGCAGAAAGCCTGCCATTGTTGGTTGCTGCTGTTGTTTCAGAGCTGATGCGGGTATTCTGGGGATGCTACTAAGCTGCTTAGTTACTCTGAACACATTATTTTTTTACAGAATTAATGGTACATCCTATTTTTTACTGTCAAGTACTTGTGTGTGCATGAATGTAAGACAACAATTATTTATCAGTAGTATACGAAGTCAGAGTCAGGAATGATGATGATGCCAAACAACTGCACACTGTCCACACGGGTGGCTGAGACAGTGACACCTTTGCTTTCTGATAGTTCAACGTACATGAGCTTTGTTTCATGCACAAAATTACTAAAAATATTATATAAAATTATGTCCAGGCTATGTGTATATGGTATACCTGAAACATAAAGGAATAAATTCATGTTTAGACTTGGGTCCACTCCTCAAGATATTTCCTGATGCATATGCAAAAATTCCAAAATCTGAAAAAAATCTGAAATCTGAAACACTTCTGGTCCCAATCATTTCAGATAAGGGATACTCAACCTCTATTACCTTATTTATTTATTTATTTATTTATTTATTTATTTTTACGTAATGGTATACTTATATAATTTAATTTGTAATAATGCCTGTGTTTCAAAATTAGCTTGCAAAATTTAACAAGGGACTCTTGAGAGTTATAATGAGTCAGCTCTGGCATACCACTAAGATGAAGTATGCCACTTCCACAGCTGGCCCCTGAGGTCTGCAGGATAGCCCTTCATAAACTCGCCTCCACTCGCTGGCTAGCCTACCACAGAGGATCCAGCAGAAGACACCAAGATTGCCATAAGAGAAAGCAGAGCCTGCATCCCTGGGTCACCAGGGAGAGGCCTGGAAGTGCCATCCTACTAAAATTGTCTACCTTAAACTTGGTGTGAACAAGAAATAAACTTTTGTCATGTTAAGTCTCTGAAATTTGAGGTTATTTGTTATAGCAAAACCTATTAGGACTTTAATAGGTTATTTGTCACAGCAAAATCTATTATGACAATATACTTTGCTAGAAAATTTTAAAAATTAAAAATAAAACAAGAAATTTAATGACACTATTTTAAAAACTCTAAAATACAATGGTCAATATTAGAAATAATAGTAATGTTATGTATCAGATCCAAAGTCAGTTATTTTCAACCTCATATCTAAAACCATTGATATTATCCTTGCCTTCCCATCTTGCTTTCTTCCATTGATGATCTCTGTGTAAATCCATGGCTTAAAAATACCTCCAAAACAATGCCTCTGATGTTAGAGTTTCACTCGTAGTGTATTAATTTATTTGACAAATGTTTGGGCCAAAGGCTAGAATCACACAGTTGTACAGGAATTGTTGCTACTGGTCAGAAGGCTTAAAAAAAATCCTTTAGCTTTAAGATAATGCTTGAAAGATCCTGTTTGAACTCTAAGACTACTAGATATTTAGGTCTGCATCTGGATACAAAATCTTATTTGAACCAATTAGCACCTAAAGCTAAAATCTGTGCTCTTTTCTCAGGGAACCTTCTGATAATACCTACACTAAGCACAAGGAATTAGTGGGAGACACTCAATAGATCCTTTAATGGAAATTAATGAATGTCCAGCAAAAAAATCAATGGAATCTACCAGAAAACAGAAATGCCTTGAAAAACTATTTTTCCCAGATTGAAGGATTCTTAATACTTAAATTTTTTTTTTCTTTTTAAGACCGAGTCTCACTCTGTCGTCCAGGTTGGAGTGCAGTGACGCTGTTTTGGCTCACTGCAACTTCTACCTCCTGGGTTCAAGCAAGTCTCCTACCTCAGCCTCCTGAGTAGCTGGGATTACAGCCGCCACGCCAGCTAATTTTTGTATTTTTAGTAGAGACAGGGGTCTTCCCATGTTGGCCAAGCTGGTCTCAAACTCCTGACCTCAAATGATCCACCTGCCTCAGCCTCCCAAAGTGCTGGGATTACAAGCGTGAGCCACCGCACCCAGTCTAATACTTAAACATTTTAAATATAAATGTCTAATCCTCAAGTTGAAAGGCTCTTTAAAATTTCAAATATCAGCTTCTAACCTCATGTGCAAAACATTCCAGAAAGTACAGTGGGTAACAGCTTTAAAGGACACACATTTCTACACATGCCTTATCCCTATGCTCACTCGCTAAAGTTCACTAGGCATCTACCATGTGCAAAATATATTCCAGATGTGTTGAAACCACAGTGGTAAATAAATCTTCAGGGAAAAGGTTGCACGCAACTGTTCTATGGGGTATGGGTAAAAGGGCATCACAGGCTTAGGAAGTAACCCCAATAAAGGGCATGGAATGTTTGAAAAATGTGTAAAACACTAGGGGACAAATGGTATGAAAGCCCCTCATCACATACTGTGGATTTTTAAAAAATTAATTAAGTAATTAAGTATTTTAAATTAAGTAAAAACTATCAATTTATGGTATATAGCATGATGTTTTGAGACATGTATACATTGAGGGGTGGCTAAATCAAGTTATTTAACATATACATTACCTCACATACCTATGTTTTGTGGTGAGAACACTTAAAATTGACTCTCTCAGCAATTTTCAAATATACAATATATTGTTATGAACTGTAGTCACCATGATGTATTATTGAGGTTTGTGAACTGTATTCTTTGTTCAAGGAGGAGAGAATCGATGTAGGGCTTTTTACTTGTGTTAGAAAGTGCCCGGGCACTGTGAAGGGCTACGGCGCATAGGGAAAGACTGCAGGCAGAAGAGAGCTGGGAGACGACTTCTGCACTAGTGTAGGGCGAAAGATGGGTCTGAAGCAGGGCTGCAGGGATGGGAGGGAAGAGGCACCCAGGAGGGCGTGGACAGGTATATCCACAGGACTTGCTCACTGACTGAATGTGCATGTGTTGGGGGCCTGTGAGGACGGGGCCCGGCAGAAGATTGATGTCTGGTGCCGATGGGAGCTGCTTGATGTCGGGGGGACCTGCTTGCTCCAGATAGAAAACATGAGTGAAGAGATGTGTACTCAGTTTTGGAAATGCTGAGCCGGACAGGTCATTGGCAGATCCAGGTGGAGGTGGGACACCCAGATGGTATGAAATTTGAGGCTGGCATTCCAGAAAAAGAAGAAGGATGAGATACAGGTTTGGAATTATCAGCAGAAAGGCAGTGAAGGCAGAGAGCCTTCACAGAGGAAAGCAGGGAAGTCAAAGGAGAGATACGTCCTCAATTTTCTGTTTTGTGGATAAGTCAATATAACACACATTTGCTTAGACTCTGCTATGCGCCAGAAGAATCCAGGTCTTGGCCATGTTAGGGTTTATGGCCTAGAAAGTTCTTTAGAAAAAGTAGCCTTCAGTTTAACTGAAACATTACCCAAAGAGGGGACTTGTGGAGAAATTAAACAAATACATTTAAAATGCCAGCTTAGCAAATATTTTTTACACTTGTATAATTCTCCATACTATCACAAGATTGAAGAAACAGATACACTCATGTATGGCAGTTGGAAATGAACTGGCATAACTCTTTGAAAAGTAACTTGGAAATATATATTAAGAGTCTTGAAAAGAATTAAACTCTTTAAATTGATAATTCCTCAGGTTATTCCAAAGAAACTAATTTCTAATTTTTTAAAAAAAGACTTCGGTACAAAGATGTTCATCCCAAAGTATTTGCAATAACAGTTTGAGAATTAGCTTAGATGCCCAACTACAGTGGAGTGGTTTAGTAAATTATGACAAATCTGTTAGATGGAATATTAAACAGCCATTAAAAGTGATGTTTGAAGGAAGTATGTTATCTAATGTTATAATGTTAAATGGAAAAAAGGATATTTGGTATCATCACAAATGCATAAAATAAAAACCAAAAGCCCATGAACAGGAAAAAAATATCTAGAAGGAAACATACCATAATTTGAATAGAGGTTGTCTTTAAGCATTAGAGCTTGGTTTTCCCTTAATTCATAAATTCTTTTGCATTTCCTTGATTTTCTATATAAACATTTAACGACTATTTAATCAGAAAAATGAGCTCCAACTAGCAAATGCAGAGCGAAGAATGATGAAGACTTAGTGGAGACAGGAGGTATGAGACAGGGCTCAGAGACAGTACTCTGGCATTTTTTTCCAGGCCTTGCAGGATGCAAGGTGGACAGTGCTGCAGTCCTGTGGATCTGGTGCCCCAGGCTCTGCAGACACATTGAGGGGATCCAGGGCTCTAAACAAATGGCCAGATGGTAAGAACACATCCCTCGAGTTGTTTCTTCCAGTTGCATTTTTCCCTAATCACAGTCTGCTTTGGGAAAGGTCAATCAACCTAGCAAAAGTACCGCCTGGACATCCTCACTAGGGCCACTGACTGCTCCCCAGAACTCTCAGTTTCCTAAGGATTGTGCCCTTTCCCTCCCTTTCCTGCTGCAGCTTCTCAGCCTAAGTGAGCCTAGAGAGAGCAAGGGTGGGGAAGGAGAGCAGGGGGCATGGGATTGTGCTGAGAACACCAAAAGCCCATAAAGTCTGAAAGGTTAAGCAAAGACTGAGGCATGAAGAGTGAAAATTCTCCATTCAACAATAATCCTCGCCCCCCGCCACCCCCGACACCTCTTCTTAAAATGGAAAGAAAGGGTGCATGATGACATTAGGCACTTTAAAATATGCAAAATTAGGAGCTGGTGCAGACCTCATTAACACCCGCCTCCAACATCATTAAGATGTTTCCAAGAAAATTAATTGAGAGACTCATTAAAAATAAATTAAGAAAAATGTGTTGCAGAGCGCCTGCACTCAGCTCATAAATCACAGCTCAGCGCTCCGGCCCGCTGCTCCGGCAATTAACTCCAACCTATTTGTTTTATCCTGACTGTGAAAATTAGAAAGCAGACGTGGAGATTAGATTAGGGACGTCTGTCAGGCGGAACTTGGAGTGAATATTTTAGGATACAAAATGGAAACCAGGAAAACAAAGACAGCAGAGATTTCATTCTGAGGAGCTTGTCTTTGAAAAGTGACAGGCAGATGAAGGGTGCTGGAGGGACAGTGTGGGGAAGGAGTACATACTCTCGGGAGGGAGGAAGGAGGAGAGAAAAGAACAGACGTTTAAACTCTTCTGACCAGGAATCGTGCAATACATTTACATTATAAATATAAACAGTTACGCATCTCAGTAAAGCTGGCATTGAGACATAAAATTGATGTTCCTGATGATACTTCATATGTCACACTTTAATGTTTAGACATATATAGTCATTTGGTGGAATCACTTGAAACAGTTACTGGTCTCTTGCAATATTTTATGTATCAGTGATGACTACATGTTCCTCTATATGAGGTGAAATATGCCAACATTTTCCCTGTTATCTCTCACTTAACAACAGTTATTGAGTAGCAGGCACTTTGCTGGGCTCAGGTACATATGTCATCTCATTTGATTTTCATAACTCCAAAAAAGAAAACCATTTTACAAGATGTGGAAACTGAGGCTCAAAGTAAAGCAATACGCGTAGGAGTCGTGCGGCCAGTAAGTGGCAGAGTTGGGGCTGCAATCCTGGTGGAGTTTTTTGGTTTGGTTGGTTGGGTTTTTTTGAGTCTGGATCTTGCTATGTTGCCCAGACTGGTCTCGAATTCCTGGTCTCAAGGGACCTTCCCTCCTCAGCTTCTCAAGTAGCTAGGTTAAAGGCACTCACCTGGCATATCCCTGGCATGTTAAACCTAAGACCAGTGCAACCCTCAGCTTCTTTTCATTCCAAAGTTCATTTCGAGTCACTGTATTTTCCAAGCCTCAAACTAGAAAGGCTTTTTGTTCTTCCCTCCTTCCTCCTTCTATCTCTTATTTCCACAAATATTTTATTGCATGCTTGCAATACACCAAGCATGGTATCAGGTCTGGGGGAATAGAGCAGTGGCCTTGTTGGGTTTCAGAAGATGGGTGCTGGTTAAGTCACTGCAAATGTGAGGGCCACTGTAGAGAACACAGCACAAAGGGAAACAAAGACTGTGCCCATCCCTCAGGTCATTTACTAAATACCTGCTATGTAACGGTGCTGAGGACCCAGATGTCAGACTGCTGACTCTCCCACTTACCAGGTATGAGACGTTGGGTAAGTTATTTAACCTCTCAGTTTCCACATCTGTAAAATGGGGAGAGTACTAGTACTTACCTTGGAGGGATTTTTTTTTTTTCTTTTTTGAGGATGAAATGAGAAATCCATGAGAAGTCCTTAGCAAAGTGCCTTGCTCAGAGTAAGCTCTGGGTAAATGTCAGCAGTTATTATTTAAAGGTGACATTTAAGTTGACTCTTAAAGGAGCAGTAGGAATTCAATCAGAATTCCATTTCTGGGGACAGCTGCAGTCTTATGGGTGGTATTTAAAATTATTTGGCTTTTTCAAATAAAAAGGGGAGTGAATAATCTTGGGTATTAATAAAAGACTAGCCAGCTTGTCATGACACACAGCCTCACTGGGTCATGAATATGCTGCCCCGGGTTGTGCATGGGAGTGGGATACAGCAGGGCAAGAACTGGGGGGAAGTTTTGCTTCCTGTTCTCCAGGACATCTCAAAGGCACTGGGGAAAAAAAATCCCACCCTGCACAAGGAAGAAAGGTTAAAGCTGAGGGAGTGTGTCACAACACCGAATTTCCATGGCTCTTTCCTGCCTTGCCTAAGAGACAGTTGTGGATCAGTATTAGCGGACTGGCATTACTAATCTTTGGAAATTCAGTGACAGTGCAGTGGATTGCATTTTATTTTTTCATTTTGTTTTAATCTAGTTTTTAAAAGACTGGGTGTAGTTCCCGATTACAGGTCTGTTGGCTCATCCTTAATTGCAAGGCTGTCGTAACCCAGAAGATGCCAATATCCAAGTGGATACTCAGCTGGCTGTTCTGATAGGGCCCTAACAGTTGTTTACAGTCAGTGCTCTCAGTATTCCTTATGACAAGTCAGTGGCTGGGCTGTAAAATTATTCAGTGTTTTGAATACTATGCTGGACCAAGGCAAAGTTTGAAATATATGGAGCATGAGAATAAAAGACTTCCTAGGTAGCAGGTCACCTGCCCAAATCATAAGTAAGGACCAACAAGCTAGAGCTGCTGAGTAGAGTACCATGAATAGGAAAAGGACAAAAACTAGTAGACATGACAAAGGAGGGCTGCTGCGTGGTCACAGGCACCAGGAACCTATCAGAGGATGGGGCTACAGGACTTGCCTTCTGAAACTTCAAGCTTATACCGAAAGGAATCGAATACATGAAGAGAAACACATTGGAAAATGACTAGCTAAGAATAGAAATTTCCTTCTTAAAGGTTCCTGTCTATACCTTAAAGGCCAGATATCTATTGAAGGGCAAATACCTGGAAGGATAGCATTGTAAATTCTTACCTTCAGGATGAATTTCACACTCTTTCCAGATGACAGGTTTGACAGTAGAAAGGAAGTAAACAGACACGACCCTGGTCTGCAGAAGGGAGGTACTGCACTGAGCTCTCCGAAGCGACAAAAAATAAAGCCAACCTATTTCAAAAACTTGTCCAGGGCTGGGCTGCTGATGGCCACACTTGAGAAGTTTCATCAGCAACTCTGTCCTCTTCTTGGCCTCATGTCCAAATTGGTGTCATGTTCTGTGGATTCTTTATCCTCCATGTCTTCTATACCCATCTCTCTTTTCCATCCCACTCCACTCTAGTTTGGCTCTTTCTTGTCTGAGCTCTTGTGAAAGCCTCTTCCTGAGTTTCCCTCCTCCAGTCTCTCCTCCTTTACTCCGTTGACTGCCAGATTGTCTTACAGCATAGACAAACCCACGTGACTTCTGTGCCCCAAGACTTTGATGTCTACGGAATAAATTTCAAGCTTCTCAACATTACCACCTGGAATCTGGCCACAATTGATCTTTTCAAGCATATCTCTCTCTATCTCCTCCTTTTCTAATTACACATTTTTGATTCTTGCCCAACCCAACTACTCACTATTTCCCAAGCACACCCTATACTTTCGCACGCCTTTGACTCCCACACGACCTTTGTCATACCTGCCTCCCTTCTGCTCTGCCTGACAAATTTTAACCTCCTCTTCAAAGACCAGCCCAAATGCTCAGTTCCATAAAGCTTCTGTGACCTTGCCTTGCCTGCCTCAGAGAGAAGTAATTTGCTTTTAGAGTTCACACAGTGCCTGCGAATACTTGTTGAGTGAATGAACTTGCTCATAGCAATTATCATATTGTCTCTTACACCTCAACTGGTTGCAATACATGCACTGGTCTATCACCTTCCGAGATTCCAGGATCCCTAAAGATATGAAACAGGCCTTGTTTGTATCCCACACAGAATCTGTACTTTGCACATGGTAAGGGCTTCTTAAATTTAGTCATACTCTACTAACAATAGAATTTATGTGTTTTGACATATTTTTTGTTCTGAGTTACTTAAATAAACAAGCATGTAGTTCTGTCTTTAATAATGAAGAATTAATGGTACCTGTAGATGAATTTACTGGTGTATTAAAACAGCGCTTTATTCCCACTGAATATGGTCAACCCCAGCTGAAGACTACACCCTATGCTACGGAATCCATCCTCTCTGTCAGTGGTGGAGCTGAGGCCACCTCCCCAACTTCTGGTCCAGTGTTACATCATACTTTATCCATACATCAGCATTCCTCAAAGAACTAGAACACTTCAGAATAGTTACTTCTTTAACCACCTGAAAAAAGAGCCTATCAGAGAAGCAATGTCTGAGTAGGAGAAACCATGTGCTCTCCCCACACCCCAGATGATGCACAGAAAGCACATTCTGCTGGTCATGCACAAGATGCCTGTTTCACCTAGTCTCTGAGGTCAAGCTTATACCTTAGGTCACTCTTTTATCTCAGGACAGCAGGGAAATTAAGAAGTCAATAGACCCCCCACCTGCCTGGCACAGTGGCTTATGCCTATAATCCCAGCACTTAGGGAGGCCAAGGTGAGAGGATCACTTGAGCCCAGAAATTGAAGACCAGCCTGGGTAACATAGTGAGACCCCATGTCTTTATACGGGGTCTCTACAAAAAGAAAACAAAACAAAAAACTAGCCAAGTGTGGTGGTGCATGCCTATAGTCTCAGCTACTCAGGAGGCTGAGGTGGGAGGATCACTTGAACCTGGGAGTTCAAGGTTACAGTAAGCTATGATCATGCCACTCCACTCCAGCTGGGGTGACAGAGTGAGACTGTCTCTAATAATAATAATAATAATAATAATAATAATAATAAAAAGCCTCACAAAATCCTAGAAGCTCTTATTTAGACATAATCCTTTTCACATAGCCCATAGATGCTAGGTGTGTAGTCACATTTGAAGAAATCAATCTAGGTCGCAGATGAAAAATTGGTTAGTTCTTATTCCTGTTATTCCTGACATCACATGTGCATGTACATGCACACACACATGCATGCGCACGTGCACACACACACACACACACACAGCAACAGTCTTTAGAAGCCAAAGCATCTCTAAGCTACCAAACACTGCTTTCTGAGATTCCCTACCCAATTCTTCCTAACAGCGCTTTATTCCCACTGAATATGGTCAACCCCAGCTGAAGACTACACCCTATGCTATGGAATCCATCCTCTCTGTCAAGCTACATATTTGTATGCTTTATTATCCAATCTGACTGGCCCAGGCTTTGTGAGCAGTGTCTGAGTATTCCTCTGGGAATTCTTGGGTTACTAGATTATTCTGGGCTGTGGTTATCTTTCAATACCTCCTAGGTATTATCTAGCCTTTCCAGTGATAATAATTAGAGCAATTAGCATGGCCAGTAGCTTTGGACTGATTTATTCTCTTAAGCTCATGTGCAGGTAGGAAAGATTTAACTGCCCTGGTTCTGTCAAGGTCCAAGTGGTGTGTAGGCTTCCACTGCTTAGTCAAGCATTTCTGGGGTTAATTTTCATTAAAATGACCCTGACACTAATGACAAGTGACTGTTTCTGCCCCCATTTGCAGTTTTATAATAATGTCCTTTTATTTGCTTCTCACTAAAGGATACAGACACATTGCCAAGAGCTTCCATTTGTCCCCATTATAGATCATTTTTAAGTTTAATTTCAGAATTGTTTCTTTGTAAGAATTTTGTCTCTGTCTTAGAACAAAAAATATTTGAGGGCAGAAACAGTATTTTATTTGGTAACCGGTACATAAAGTGGTTGAAATGATAAACAAACAACAATTCCACATCTGAACTAACAATATTCTAGAGATTCACAAAGAAGCGTTTGGATTTCAATCTCACCACAACATGTTATGAAAGATCTTTTGTAAGTTTCTTAACCCCTTGATCTCCATCAGCAAAAATGAGGATAATAATGCTCACCTAAAAAGGTTTTAGCGAAGATGAGATGAGAAAAAATTTTATGAAAGTACCTGGCATGGCTTGGATGTCAAATGCATCTGAGCATACTACCATATTACCAAATAGCTGAGACCTAATAAAAACCCATCCTCCCTAAATGCTCATGAAAATTTAACTAAACCAAGAAGAATTTAATATATTTCTTTTATGCCCCCTGCTTGATTTCATTTGTAGTAAAAAAAAAAAAAAACCTATAAAATTTAGTGTTTTTAGGAATTGTAAAGACTACTTAGCTTAATGTCCTCATTTAATAGGAAAAGAAACTGAGATTCAGAGACATTAACTTCAAGGTTATATGGCTAATAATTAGCATGCTGATTTCCCTTACATTTTGCATACAGGATAGTCTGCACTGTTATTCTGAAAGATGTGTTAAAGAACTGATCCTTCCTCTTGAGTCTAGGGTGAGAATGACTGATGACAGCAATTCACCTTGAATCCTTTTTATAACTTTTTGTTATGGTTCCAATGATTAAAGGGACACATGCTTATTCTAGAACATTTGGAAGAAAAGTGCAAGAAAGAAAATTAACACTACCTACAGTTCATCACCTTGTGATACATATTTTTAACATTTTGGCATGATTAATAAAATTGGGAGATTCCATATATTTTTTTGTACTTGAGTTAAAAAAATTGACATTATTCTATTGAAATTTCCCCATATTATTAAACAGTCTTTGAAAATGTGATTTCAAAGGGCCATATAACATTATTCCATGTGGATTTATCATTGCTCAGGAGGCAGAATAGTATGCCCTTAAGAGTCAGAGAGACGAGGGATAGAATTCCAGCCCCACCCCTCTAACAGCTAGGTGACGCAAAACCAGCTACTTATTCTCATTAAGCCTCAGTCCTCACATATGCAAAATATTGATAATATTCACCACATGTGGTTCCTATCAAGGTTAAATGATGTGTCTTATATATGTACTTAGCATTGTGCCCCCACACAATGAGCGCTTGATAAATGGTAGCTATTTATTGTTATTATTTTATCACATTCTTATTATTGGACATTTAGGTTGTTTCCAGTTATAAGTAAACACCTAAACACCAGGTGAAATATCTTCCCTGTAGCCACCACGGTAACCTACCTGAAATGTGTATCTGTTATGCTTATTCTTATCTGTAGCTCCCCATCGAAGGTTTTCAAACTTTCTTTTCAGAAGTGGAAGGCTTTTGTTAAACATCTTAAGGAAAACTTCCCAGGCAACTTGGGTTGTGGCAGGGGTGGGGTTCAGAGCCTGGACCAATTCCCAGCCCTTCTTCCACCGTCGTTGACATAGGCCCCTAAAGCATTTCTGAGGAATGCTAAGGCTACTCTGAACACACTGGGAGGAACTTTGGCCTACCGGGTAAAAGGAAGGCTCTGAGTATGGCGTATGATACATCCAAACTGCTTGTTCCTGAAAGACCCCGATGCAGTTTATTTTTATGATTTTGTTATGTTGTTGCTTTTGCCTGGGATGTCCTTAACTCCCATCTTCCCAAGGCTAACACCTACAACGGACTCCATCTGCACATCACTTCACCCAGGAAGCCATCCCTGCTCCAGGCTGCTGAGACACTCTTCTCCCCTGTTTCCAGGATACCTGGTCAAGTTCTCCATCACTGTGGGGAACACAGAGCTGAACTGTGAGCTCTTATAGGACAGAGACTGTATCTCTTTGACAGCTGTATTCCCAGTCCCCAGCATAACGTCTGGTACTGCTAAATGCTCACCAAAACTATTTGTTAAATCTACAAACTTATGAATAAATTTGGGGTACCTCTCTGATTTTTTTTTTAGGATAGTTTTGCAGAAGCAGATTACTGGGTCAAAAGGATGACCATTTTTAGGCTTCTTTTTTTATCTTGTATTTTTTTTACCTTACTTCTCTACAGATGAGCACAATATTTTTCGTGTATATTTTATATATATAAATATATATATACTTTTTTTTTTTAACTTTCCAACTTTATTTTAGGTTCAGGGGTACATGTGCAGGATTGTTGTATGAGTAGAGTGGGTGGCATGGGGGTTTGGTGTGGAGATTATTTCATCACCCGTAATAAGCACAATACCCCATAGGTAGTTTCTGATCCTCATTCTCTTCCCACCCTTTAGCCTCAAGTAAGCCCAGTGTCTGTTGTTCCCTTCTTTATGTCCATGTGTTTTCAGTATTTAGCTCTTACTTATAAGTGAGAACGTGCAGTATTTGGTTTTCTGTTCCTGTGTTAGTTTGCTTAGGATAATGGCCTCTAGCTCCATCCATGTTGCTGTAAAGTATATGATCTCATTCTTATTTATGGCTGCATAGTATTCCATGGTATATATGTACCACACTTTTAAAAATCCAGTCCATTGTAGATGGGTATTTAGGTTGATTGCATATCTTTGCTATTGTGAATAGTGCTGTGATGAACATATGTGTGCATGTGTCTTTATGGTAGAACAATTTATATTCCTTTGGGTATGTAACCAGTAATGAGACTGCTGGGTTGAACGGTAGTTCTGTTTTAAGTTCTTTGAGAAATTGCCAAACTGCTTTCCACAAGGGCTGAACTAATTTACATTCCCACAGCAGTGCTTAAGCATTCCTTTTTCTCCACAAACTCGCCAACATCTGTTTGTTTGTTTTGTTTTGTTTTTTACTTTTTAATAATAGGCATTCTGACTGGTGTGAGATGGTATCTCACTGTGGTTTTGATGTGCCTTTTTCTAATGATTAGTTACATTGAGTATTTTTTCATATGCTTGTGGCCCATGCCTTCTTTTGAGAAGTGTCTGTTCATGTCCTTTGCCTAGGCTTCTTGATGCACTCTTGGTAAGATTTATGGCAAAAAATTATAAGACATTCATTCGAAAGACAATTGTCTCTCCTGTGTCCATTAGTGTTTGCTATTTGTGTTTGGGAATGCAGCTAAAGAAGCCAATTTTTGAACCATAAAAATTGGCTATTTTTTTGTGGCACCTGATTTGGTTGAGGTAAACAGAGGTACCAGTGCTTGGGGTGACTAGTACAAACTAGGGCCCTAGAAAATGTTGCTGTCCAGCAGCACATACTACCAGAGGGCTGGAGGTACACACTGCTGAAGGTTGGTGACTTTAGTCACTTTCCATCCATGTAATTTCTATGAACCTATTTTCTCATCTGTAAATGGGTTTAACAATACCTCTTAGGGGATCATGTGATGATTGAGTTGAATCAAATGGGTGAACACACGTAGAATCCTAACACATTCATTTGTGTGTTTTTACTAACTGGTAATGAGGAGAGCTAGGCACTAGGAGAACAGAGGTCCAAGTTTAGGAAATATTTAAACTGACCTCTCTGATTGGCTTCCCTTTTCATAAGATCCCACAGTTTTCATACACAAACCATTAGGATATAACCAGGTTATCCCATTTTGTCACATGGAAGGTAGAGAAACCACAACTATAAAAATCTTACATTTAAAGGGAAACTGAATAGGTTGAGATGACTCTAAGACACTTTAAAATATTACATTCAATCCTATGGTTTTAATTACTCATATGTCCATGACTTCAAAAATCCAAATCTCTAGTCTAGAACTTTCTCCTGAGTTGACTCATCTATCCAACTGCCTAGATGGTCCAGGTATGGCAACATCAGCATGCTCAAAGCTCGATCCATCCCCACTCCCAACTATTTCTGTCCAAATTTGCTCTTCCTGTGTAACTTCCCATATCATCATCATTTGGCTTGTGTTACCCCAAGCCAAAAACTTTGGAGTCACGATCAACACTTCCCTCTTCTCACCCCTACATCTAATTAGTCACAAAATCCTGATGTTCCAACACCTAGACATCATTCACACCCATCCCTTCTCCTCCTCAACTGTTGCTACCCTGAATCAGCTCCTCATTATTTCTTGCCTGGATTACTGCAGTGACCTCCCAACTGGTCTCCCTGATTCTGGTCTTGCTCCTTCCATTCCATCACTCATATTCCTGTCATAAGCATATAATCAATCTGGATGAAAAAGAGCCGTAAACGGCAATAGATATCAATGTCTTCAAATCGTGTTCTTTAAAAAATATGATGTCATAGGTTAAGACATAATCAGTTAAACATAGTTCTCCTGGAGACAGGTTGACTGCTTGGCTTGAGAATCAAATGAAATATAACAATGAATGATATATCAGTTCACTTTAAATAACACTCAGGGAGAACTGACATTGATTGGATTGTGCAGAGATGATGTGGGGGTAGTGCTGGAAGGGCACAGAGGATTAAAGGGAACTTCTCCAGTGTTTTGAGGGCCACGTGGTCTTTGTGAACATGGCAGGTGGAGGATCATTTACGAAAGCCTATTATAGCTTGATAATTCCAGGAGCCAAAGTCACAACCAACAGGAACAAACTTTTCTCCCCTCAAAATGACAAATACATTACTACAGTCTCTAAAAGGAGGCTCTTTCAGTTTCATGACCACAATGAACCCCCAAATATGAGAGGCTTTAGAGGAGGCTACCAGTGCCTCAAACCTTTGACACATCCACTGCCTGAAGGTTAGAGATGGGAAAACAGCCTTAGTTTTACATGTTTAGAGAAAATAGCAGTGAGTATAAAATGGGATGAAGCCTGAACATTGGAATAAGGCAAATAAGACTAGCAAACAAGTAGAGACAAGACATGGTGCTTTAGAAACAAGTAGAGACTAGACATGGTGTTTAGATTAGTGTTTCTCCAACTGTGTGTGCTAAAGACCAGTTTTTAAAACATATCCAAACATTATGGACTAATATTTTTGTAAAATACAATACAGTTAATATTAAAATATAAAATATCAAAGAAATATAAAATACAAGGCCTGTATTTAATGATGAGGATTGCACAGATATATAATTACTCTGTCATGCTGCTGCAACATTTTCTAAGTGTTCATTCTTAATTTTTATATTTATTTTATTACAAACCAGTAACAAACTGGTCCATGGACCTCACTTTGAATAGCACTGTGTTAAAGCATTTATTAAAGATAGATGGGAAAAATTTTCCTCACAAAGATATACTTTTGGGAAGACACCAATTTGTCATCTGATATTCTTGGATTTTTTCCTTCAAAGATGGAAACATTTTGGCTATTTGGGTCTTGGAGAACTTCAATCTCTGGTCAGGTCAAGTTGACATGATTTCATGAGAAAATACCTATCAAACTAGTGAGCTCGAAGTCAATCTCTAGAAAAACAATGGTTGTGTGGATTAAAAGCCCTCATCAGAGAATATATAGGCTGTGACTATAATGTTCACTGTACTGTTTAGTGACGGATTTTTCAATCAATTATAAAGAATGTCCCTCCATGCCTTTCAGATCTCAATCAATTATCATGATGTCTGATTTGAGAGGCTGATAGCCATAGTGATAGAAACTCTAGTGATAGGGCAGGTTTTGCTGAACAATAAATATCTGTCAAGCACAAGCTATATGCAGGCTTCTTGCTGTCCTTATTCTAAACACAAGGGCAGCTGTCTCTCTCTGGAAAAGACAAGCATAGTCTTGTGCTTAAATATCAGAAAGAAGATCTCAGCTTCTCAGACCCACTATTGCTTTAGGTTAAAAAGGCTAAGAAAGGTTGGTAAAGCAGGGATAGTCAAAAGAAAGAATGAACAGAGAAATTTATTTCTTACCACTTAAAATCTTGTTTGCAGATAAGCTATCCTTATACTGTGGCTTGAAATCCCATTAGAAGACACATTTAACATGACTGTCATGGACTGTTTCTCATTATAGCCAATGGTGAAATAATGGTTAGTAGTAACTTTAGAAATAAGAAAATGGATATAGAGCATGAAGAGGATAAGTATTAATTTATAGATCAAACTTTAATTTGAGAGAACTGACATGAAGAGGTTGGAGGAGTGAAGACTTCAGGGAGATAGCCTTCAAGCAATGAAAAACAAATCCTATGGAAGTGGGAGTTCCAGTCAGCAAACATGCATTGAATATGTTCTAAGTGTTGGGGATGCAAAGTTAATAAAACACTATCTCTATTTTTATAGTCTGGTGTCAGAGGCAGATACGTATATAAATGATTGCAAAATGGTAGGAGATATGCAGAAATAGGAATTTATACAAGATATTGATATACAGATGAGACAGTAATTAACTGTCAGAATTGTCAGCAAACAAGAACTTACAAAGCCATTTATATTGGTAAAGTGACTCTCAAAATGTTAAGGTAAATCATTTCTATAAGTTGCTAAAGGGAAACCTAAGGTTTAATTTACCTGTAGTCCAGTATGTACTTGAACCCCCCAGTAATAAGGGATTAGGTTAAAAACTCTTCATTAGGACAATTACCTTCCACCAAAAATTATACGTACACATACCAACACCCCTAGCCCTAACCCAAAACCATCTAGTAAAGCTCTTATTCAAGCAGGATCAAGTCTTTAAGAAATAACCGTTCTGAGTGAGTACTGAGGGATCCACAAAAAGGCAAATAATACTTGATGAAAAGAATGAACTCTACTTGGCTTAAATCTTCAGAAGAGATGGTCATCCTACATCTTTGTTGGGCTTGGACACATTTAGATCCTCTGAACAAATATGCAACAGATAAATGCTTTGAAAGATTGAATGGAATACAGCATCTTTGTGATAGGATGGTAACTAATAAGAATAATTACCAATACTATTGTCCTTCACTATTTCTGTTTTTATAACAACTTTATTGAGATATAATTCACATGCCACAGAATTCAACTCTTTAAAGTATACAATTCAATGATTTGTAGTACATGTACACAACATGTACAGAGCTGTGTAGCTATCACCACTATCTGACTTTAGAATATTTTTATCACCCCTAAAGAAATATACCAATATACCTATTGGCAGTCATTCCTCATTCCCTCCTTCCCTCAGACCCTGGCAAGCCTATGCTAAACATTTCATATAATGCAAATCATACAATATGTGGCTTTTGTGTCTGGCTTCTTTCACTTAGCATGATGTTTTCAAGGCTTATCCATGTTGTTAATAGGTATCAGTATTTCATTCTTTTTGATGGTCAAATAGTATTCCATTGTAAGGACATACCATATTTTGTTCATTCATTAGTTGATTGACATTTGGGCTTTTTCCACTTTGGACTACTATAAATAATTTTGCTATGAGGTTTCCTGTACAAGTTCTTGTGTGGACATATGTTTTCAATTTTCCTGGTTTTAAACCTAGGAGTGGAATTATCGGTCATTTGGTAATTATATATTTAACATGTTGAGAAGGTGCTACACTGTTTTCCAAAGTGACTGCACCATTTTAGAATCCCACCAGCAATGTATGAAGGTTCCAGTCTCTACATGTTAACCAGCATTTGTTGTCATAGCTTCCCTTAAAGGGGAACAAACTTGCCAAATAGATAGAGAGAACAAATGATCCGACAGTGCACAAACTATCTGGGACTTGTGATTAAAACAGCCTACAGCAAGGAGGACAACGAGCAGAAGGGACAATCCCCAAATTCATGCAAACACATAAACTCATGATTAGTGTCCCTGAGTTGACCTATGCTCATTATAATAGTAAAAAAACACACCCTTGGGTGGAGAATTAAGATGCTAATGAGACATGTGATGTATCTAGCATGTACAGCAATTGGCATATGCACCCAGAAGACTACCTACAACATGCTTAACAGCAATGCCCAACCCCACCCTCTTACGAATTATATAAGCTTCCCATAAAGGGAATTTCCCCAGTGTCACATGGGACTGTCTTATTCTTGAGCAGTCTGCTATAAGAGTATACTTTTGCTTTGCAATAAACTTCTTTGCCTATTTTACTTGGAACTCGCGCTCAAATTCTTTTGTGTCACAAAGTCAAGAACCTGAACTGACCCACTGACAACTTTGTTGTTTTGATTTTTATTTCTCTAATGACTAATGATACTGAGCATGTTTGTTTGTTTTTTTTTTTCTTTTTTTTTTTGAGACGGAGTCTCGCTCTGTCGCCCGGGCTGGAGTGCGGTAGCTGGATCTCAGCTCACTGCAAGCTCAGCCTCCTGGGTTTATGCCATTCTTCTGCCTCAGTCTCCCGAGTAGCTGGGACTATAGGCGCCCGCCACCATGCCTGGCTAATTTTTTTGTATTTTTAGTAGAGACGGGGCTTCACAGTGTTAGCCAGGATGGTCTCGATCTCCTGACCTCGTGATCCGCCCGTCTCGGCCTCCCAAAGTGCTGGGATTATAGGCTTGAGTCACTGCGCCCGGCCCTGAGCATGTTTTTATGTGCTTATTGACCACTTGGATATCTTGGACTGGGTAAATTTTTATTCAAATCCTTTGCCCATTAAAAAATTGAATTGTCTTTTTATTGTTGAGTTGTAATACTTCTTCATATACTCCAGGTACAAGTTATTTATCAGATAGATTATTTGCAAATATTTTATCCCATTCTGTGGGTTGTACTTTCACCTTCTTGATGGTGTACTTTGAAGCACAAAAGTTTTTAATTTTGATGTCCAATTTGTCTATTTTTCTTTTGTTGCTCATGCTTTTGGTGTCACAACTAAGAAACCAAATCCAGGGTCAGGATTTGCTCCTATGTTTTCTTCTGGGATTTTTGTAGTTTTAGTTTTTACATTTATGTCTATGATTGATTTTGAGTTAATTTTTGTGTATGGTGTACCTTTTGCATGTGAATATCCACTTTTTCCAGACCCATTTGTTTATTAGACAATTCTTTCCTCATCGAATTGTCATACCACAACTTTTGAAAATCAGTTGACTATAATAACGTAAGGGGAAACTTCCGGATTCTCAATTCTATTTCAGTTATCTACTATTTTCTATCTTTATGCTGTTACCACACTGTCTTAATTACTATAGATTTGTAGTAGTTTGGAAATAAGAAAGTGTGAGTTCTCTAACAATCCTATTTTTCATCATTGTTTTGGCATTCTTTTTTTTTTTTCATTTCTGTATGCATATTAGTATTGGCTTAGTATTAGTATCGATTTCTGAAACCAAGCATCTGGGATTTTGATAGGGATTGTGTTGAATCTATAGATCATTTTGGGAAATACTGCCATCTTGACAGCTGTCTTCCCCATGACCATTTATTTAGGTCTTTAATTTCTTTCAAAATGATTTGCAGTTTTCAGTTACAAGTCTTGAACTTCTTTTATTAAATTTATTCCCAAGTTTTAAAAAATACTATTATAAATGGAATTGTTTTCTTAATTTCATTTTTGGATTGTTTATTGCTACCGTATAGAAACACAATTGATTTTTTGCCTATTATCTTGTATCCTGCAACATTGCTGAACTTGTTCACTAGTTGTAAGAGTTGCTTTTAGATTGCTTAAGATTTTCTACATACGAGATCATGCCATCTAAAAATAAGTGAGTATCCCTTCTTCCTTTCCAATCTAGAAGCTTTCAGTTGGTTTTCTTGCCTCACTATCATCACTAAATCTCTAATACAAAGTTGAATAGAAATGATGAGAGTAGATGTTTTCTCTTGTTCCTTATCTTAGGGGGAATGCATTTAGTCTTTCACTACTAAATATGATATTAATTTTGGGGTTTTTGTAAATGCTGTTTTTTTGGTTTGAGGAATTTTTCTACTATTCCTAGTTCGTTGACTGTTTTTATCACGAATGGGTATTAGATTTTGTCAAATGCTTATTCTGCTATTTCTCTGTTTTTTGAATTCAAAAGTTGCATTGTTTAAGTCTAGTTTTTCCAGAAAGGCAGATCACGTACTTAATGAACTTGTAAACTTAAGTGAAGAGGACCGGAAACAAAATGTTACTAGTTTGTCTTAGTTTCTGTTAGCTACATTTACAAAGGTACTACAAGAAAGAGAGTCCTCAAAGGAACTTAAGAGAGATTGCAAAATGTAACTATTTTTAATTTCCAACCAGCAAAAGATAAAATTGAGAAATGTCTTTAGTAATAAGGCTGATTTTTTAAAAGCCCCACATCCAAGACGTGATCAAGATTAAGGCCATCTGGGCGGATCACGAGGTCAGGAGATCGAGATCATCCTGGTTAACGTGGTGAAACCCCGTCTTTACTAAAAAAATACAAAAAATTAGCTGGGCATGATGGCGGGCACCTGTAGTCCCAGCTACTCAGGAGGCTGAGGCAGGAGAATGGCGTGAACCCTGGAGGGAGAGCTTACAGTCAGGCAAGATTGCGCCACTGCACTCCAGCCTGGGCAACAGGGTAAGACTCTGTCTCAAAAAAAAAAAAAAAAAAAAAATTAAGGCCATCATTCCTTCTGTGTAATCTCTGAATTGATTTGGCAGTACCCACTAAACGTTTTCAGTTGGACAAAGTGACTGAAACCCCCACTTTGGGGAAAACAAAAAACAGAAATCAATGATCAAACCAGCCGTGTAAGCTTCTGCTGGCAAGTTGTACACCTCGCTTACACCCACATTTCATTGGCAAAAGAAAGTCTTACCAAGCTTGATGTCAAAGAGACAGTCATCCCATATGGATAGGTGCTGAAAATAAAATGAAAATGAGTGATATGTATAGTACTTTCACGGGAAAGGGCAACAAATAATTGAGAAGAGTAATAAAATCTACCACACTTGGCTCTTTTAGTGATAAATATTTGTTTCCCCCTTTTATAAGCAAAATACTTTCACCTCTTCTCTGAAGAAGTCCCAAAGTCTTATTCAATCACATTTCAAACTCAAAACACCGGATCTCACGTGACTCCTCTTGCTCCAGAGACTTGTGAACTAAAAGTCAAGTTACCTGTTCCCACATGCCCAACATGTGGTGGCAGAGGGACAGAGTAACTACCATAAACACTCCCGTTTAGAAAGAGAAAGAAGGAAAATCATTGAGCAGTCACTGATTCACAGCCAACTCTAAATTCTTTGTGGGATGACATGGTAAGAGACCCCTAGAGGTAGGAGGAGCTGTTATTTGGTTAGGTTCTGGTTGCTCCCTGGGGGAAGCTTCCTATATTGTTGTTGTCCATAGCTCAGGGAGGTAATTTTTTCTCATTTCCCTCCTTGGCCACATCAGAGAAAGGCACTGAAAAAAATGCTTTCCACTGTGGCTTGGCCTGCATTCCATAGAAGACTCGGGATTCCAGGCCATCTTTCTTTCAAATAGTCACATTAAAAAAAATTCTAGGTGGTGGCTCTTTGGAGGACGGTTGAAATCTTAACAAGATGAAGTCTTCCAATCCATGACCATGGGATGTCTTTCCATTTATTTAGGTCTTCAATGTCTTTCAAAAAAAATTTTTTTTGGCATCAAATCTCTCAAAAAATGTCATTGGTTTTGTATCTACTTGATCCTGGCCAACTCTATGTGTCTTTTTTTAAAAAAAATCATTTTAAATTTAGAGGTACATGTGTAGGTTTGTTGTATAGGTAAACTTGTGTTATGGGGGCTTGTTTTACAGATTATTTTGTCACCCAGGTATTAAGCCTAGTACTCATTAGTTGTTTTTCCTGATCCTCTCCCTCCTCCCGCCCTCCGTCCTCTATAGGCCCCAGTGTTCACTGTTCCCCTCTGTGTGTCCATGTGTTCTCATCATTTAGATCCCACTTATAAGTGAAAATATGTGGCATTTGGTTTTCTGTTCCTGCATTAGTTTGCTGAAGATAATGGCCTCTAGCTCTATCCATGTTCCTGCAAAGGACACAATCTCGTTCTTTTTTATGGCTGCGTAGTATTCTATGGTGCATATGTATCACATTTTCTTTATCCAGTCTACCATTGATGGGCATTTAGGTTGATTCCATGTCTTTGCTATTGTGGATAGTGCTGCAATGAACGTATGTGTGCATGTGTCTTTGTGACAGAATGATTTATATTCCTTTGGGTATATACCTAGTAGTAATGGGACTGCAAAGTTGAATGGTGGTTCTGTTTTTAGTTCTTTGAGGAGTTGCCATACTGCTTTTCACAATGGTTGAACTAATTTACACTTCCACCAGCAGGGTATAGTGTTCCTTTTTCTCCATAACCTTGCCAGCATCTGTTATTTTTTGACTTTTTAATAACAGGCATTCTCACTAGTGTGAGACGGCATCTCATTGTAGTTTTGATTTGCATTTCTCTAATGATCAGCAATGCTGACTTTTTTCATGTAATTGTTGGCTGCATGTATGTCTTCTTTTGAAAAGTGTCTGTTCACGTCCTTTGCCCACTTTTTAATGGGAATTTTTCTTGTAAATTTGTATAAGCTCCTTATAGTCTATAGTCTGTACTCAGTAATCAATTGCTCCACTCTTTTTGAAACATGCTTCCCTTTAGACTTAATTATATATCTTGAGCTTTCAGAGTTCTGTGGAAGGGCCTATTCACAAGCAACATCAGGAACCATAAAGTACCTGCTATGTTTTGAGCATATTTTCAGAAACAGAGACTTTATTGCATAGATAATGTCTCCAAAACATGAGACAACCAAGCCTGTTTTCTAAAATAACGATCATTCACTCTAGTCTAGTGGTTTTCAACCAGAGGTGCTCTTGCTCCCCATGGAGCAATGTCTAGAGACATTTTAATTGTCACAACTTGGTGGGGTGGGTGTTACTGACATGTCGTGGGTAGAGGCCAGGGATGGTGCTAAACATTCTAAAATGCATAGGACAGCCCCTCCTCTGCCTCCCCTCAGCAAATAATTATCCTGCCAATTCTATGAAGAGGGTGTTGCATAATAAAATTAAAAAACAAACAAACAAACAAAAACCAGAAAAAGATATTTTTCAAAAAGTAAGGAAACAAAACAAAACAAAACAAAACAAGAATTGTCTAGTCCCAAATGTTATTAGTGCTGAGATTGAGAAACTTTTTTCCTCATAGTACCATTGAACCTGAAATCCCATTAAGATTCCCGATGGCTCTCTAAGCAAAAACAAAGATAACATGTTTCCATGTTTACCCCACCAGCCACACATATATTCTTCAATTTTTTTCTTCCTCAGAAGCAAAAAGTAGGATCAGGAAGACTATGAAAGGCCATTTGTTTTGAGACTTGAAGGAATCACAGTTTGTTCTTTTGTAACCCTTTCATTGTCTGTTGACCACCACATCTCCATCTTTTATTTTGTTAAGGCTTTTTACATGATACATAATCTTTTGATCCATTCCTTTATCTACCCCAAAATTCTCCGTGATGCTAAATAAAACACATTCTCAATTTATATGCATTTTTTTTTTTTACTGTTTAATTCTTAGTGTGGGCCTTTCTTTAAAACTTTTTAGAAGGAAAAGTAGAGCTACTGAGAAGTCCTATTTGGTTTACAATAATGTCAGGTATATCATTACTATCATCTTGTGTCTCCAAGAATGTTCCTGTTGACTGGGCGCGGTGGCTCACGCCTGTAATCCCAGCACTTTGGGAGGCCAAGGTGGGTGGGTCACAAGGTCAGGAGATTGAGACCATCCTGGCCAACATGGTGAAACTCTGTGTCTAGTAAAAATATAAAAATTAGCTGGGTGTGGTGGCACGTGTCTGTAATCCCAGCTACTCGGAAGGCACAAGAATCACTTGAACCCAGGAGGTGGAGCTTGCTGTGAGCCAAGATTGCAACTGTACTACAGCCTGGTGACAGAGCGAGTCTCCGTCTCAAAAAAAAAAAAAAGAATGTTCCTGTTGTCATTAGGTATTTGTGAAGAAAATCCATAAGGTTTAATATTAAAATAGGAGATACACTCGAGGGTTTAGGGGTTTCTTACCCAGAACCTCAGGTTCCTTAAGCACCAGGGAAGTATTTTAATAAAAATGCACAGAACATTTCAGCTAGAGATTAGTCCAACAGGAGGAAGGACATATCAGGAGGTAAATACAAGTTATAGAGGCAAAAATACCTAACAGGTCATATCAGGTAGACTTTGGCGCAGAGAGCAAGGAGGCTGTACCTGCTAAAGACCTAGATTCTGGAAGAATAAAAAGAAATGCTGGTTTCTTTCTAGTTTCAGTTGTTTCACTAGTTTACAGAGCCTAGGCAGGATCTCAATGACTACATACTTGAATATGACTGAATTATTCTAATATTGCAGATGAAAATATATACAGAGAAATAAAGCATTGTGATTTTTGCAAGCAGCACTTGCTTTCTTAGCTAATTCCAAATGTCTCTACTAAAAGTAGGACAATTCTGCCTTCTAATAGAATTCCTGACTAGACAGATCATTTTGTTAGATAGATGTTCGTTAGCATTTTGGTTTCCTTAATTTCATACCATATTCTATTTTATTCCTTTGTATCATGGTTGAAAGTGCATACGATTCTTATCTCTTCCTTAGGTTTTTATTTTTTCATTGTGACATCTGTGCTTCAATCATGGTGTAGCCAAGCTGTAGAGGCTTAATTCTTTTAATAGGAAGATAGCATGCTGTGGCAGAAAGCATGCCAGCCTGGCATCTGCTGTTCTCCGGCTGAGTGTCCTAGGACAAGTCACTTCTCTGTTATCTCAGTACAATTAGGGCTGTGCCGAAAGATCTCTAAAGGGTCCCTTCCATCTTAAATATTCTTTATATTTTGAATTTTTTAATATGTAAATATGACAGTAGTAACACAGTAACTCTATGTTATCTTTGCTTATTTTGCAATTGTGTGTTAGGTAGTGTGTGTGTGTATGAGAGAGAGAGAGAGAGCGTGCGAGAGAGAGCGAGAGAGAGACAGCGTGCAAGAGAGAGACAGAGAGAGTGGGAGAGCGTGCAAGAGAGAGAGAGATAGTGGCAAAGGTGAAGGTGGAGGGGGTTAAGGACAGGAGGGACTACTTAACCTTGGTAGACAATATGAAAGTGTAATAATCTGTAAACATAACTTGTGTTGAAGAAGATATGTAGGTATTTAAATACCTCTGTTGGAGGAAATATGTAAGTACTCATCATGGTTATAAAATAGCACTCTCAGAAATGTCTCTCCTCTCTCCTCCAGGACAGATAAAGCACCTGCAGGCTCTGACCAACCACGGAAACAGCCATGAAAACCTTCATGCTTTTATAAAGCAGGACAAAGCTTTGAAGCTTTGGCTTTAAATTGCTCCAGCATCTCTCAGCTGTAATGAGGACAGCATTTCCCTAGTCAAAACATCCTGGTTCTATTTATAGGTATTCACTTCTCTGAATAATAAACAAAAGTAGCAAGTTATTATCATATTTTATCATTTTCCTTCAGCTATCCTACTATTTAATACAATGCCAATAATTTAAAAAATTTCAAAGCCATCATACCTAACAGTGGGTTCAGTTAATTACCTTAGAGAAGACACTGACTGCCATATATTTGAACAGCCGAAGCCTTGCAAGAATATTTGATTGGCCTTTGTTTACCCAGGGTTTCCAGTATCTCCCTCTCTACTTCACGGGGGTGGGGGTTCAGTTCTTTAAATGATTCCAGAAATAACCAGTCTCCCTAGTTGAAGGAAGGCTGTATACATCTACTAAGTAACATCCCTTCGCTGACGTTGCTTTAAATAAGGATGGCAGACAATACAGCATCCGTGGAGACAGCCACAGTTCACTTCTATTCTTTTTCAAATGTAAGTTTGTATTAGGTTATTTAACGGATCACAATATATTCAGTAGGTACAGAATTCATACCCCCAAATGGCTGGTGTTTAATTCCATCCCTCCAGTCTGTTTTAACTAAGACATTTCCTCCTGTGCATATAATCTTCATTATCGTAGAAGTTATTTTTAATTTATAATTAACATAGTCTCCTTCTCATTATGTACGCCTTGATCGACTTGGACCCTCCGGACACATCTTGTCTGGCACAGTGCTGGTCGGGTCCTGCAGTTCTCCCAATGAGCAGTAGGTGTCTATCTTAGCCTTCCCTTCATCCTTCTTTCTCTTCTCCTCCCTGACACCGTGATATAGTGCATAATTCCAAAATGGCAGCTTTTTGAAAATTCACCTTGATTATCAGACATTAAAAGTGACTCATCCTGCAGTGACTGTCTGGCAGAAGGGATGGGATCAGACAGCAAGACAATGAGGGGACTGGGCGCATTAGCGCACTAGATTACAGAGCCCATCAAAAATACCTTTGTTCTGTCAAAGATCCAATCATTTACTAGTTGTGTTCTGCAGAGAAGAAAGAATGAGAGGGAAAAATCCACCAAACAAATAAACAAAAAAATACATTTATGAATTTAAAACCTCGTTAGTTCTCTGTATTCTAAGAGGAAAAGAAAGTATGTAATCAACCTTCTCAGGAGAAGAAAAGATGGGGATTGTGCTTCTGAGACAAAAATCTGTAGAACCTTTTCTTTTTCACTGGCTATCAAAATTTCTACACTAGTGTCTGTTCTTTGGGTCTTGGTAAGAGGGAAACTGTCAAATTTTCAGGGTTTGGTCTTGACTACACTGCATTCAGCCTGATTTATGGCAGAATATTTAGAAGACAAACTTTCACAATTAGAACGTTCATTTTCATTAAAAGCAAGGCTTTTGATTTCTGTCTTGTCACAATATAATGGTAACCAAGAAATGTGCAATGGATGAGAGGGGAAAAATATGCGTAAGGGCTATTACTGAGAAATACTTTATAAGTATCTAAACTGGCCCATATAAAAAGGCAGTAATAATCTTTGAAAAGAGAGAGCACATGAATTCTTGCATCAAGCATATGTGTGTTTGTGCGCAAAGGGGAGGAGGGAACTGGAAAAGGAGGGAGGAGAGAGATGAGGGCATTCATATTGAGGCCTGCGTAGGTATAACAGGGTGAGATGTGTTGTATCATCAGCATGACTGCAAGCCTGGTGAGCTTGTGATTCTCCAAGGAGACAAAATATCCAAATGGGAGGTTGGTGCCTGACTTTTTTCTTTTTATCATTTTCATCATTTGCCTATGAACTCAGAGGAGCATTTTATCAGTCATGGAAAATGCCCCCAAGGGGCCCAGATCAAAGGCAGGCTTTGAATTGTGTACTTAGGTGGATCTCCCTGCCAAAGACATTAATGCGATTAAAACACAAATTCCATAAACAATTATTTTCCATCTGTTTAGCAATAATAATAGTGATGCTATGTGCTGTCAATGGTGTCCTTCCTTACAATGAGGCACCGAGTGAATGCAAATACCCTTCTGCACGTGGATGCTGCAGCACTTTGGGAGGGTTTGGGAGGTTTCATCTGCCAGCAGGACAGGAGAGTGGCCACTGTCACCATGCAGGGATCTCTGGAAAAGAATGGCTGTACTTTAACTGTCATTTGCAAATAGATTCATTAAAACAACTCATTGCATTCCATCAATTGTGCAGTGTACTTGTATACCGGTGTAAACTGGAGATTTGTCATTTACTGCCCCTGCCTCCATGTTTATTTCTACTGTCAGGTACAGAAAATGTACCCCTCTTTTTGCCCCTCTTAATTATCCCTAGTATCAATAACTCTGTTCCTTATTGATGGAGGAAGGGAGATTCAGCAGGACTGCCAGTCCACATGGTTCACTCACAGTTACACATTCAGAGACCTACTCATGTTTGTTTGGATTCACAACACATACTCTGAGTAGGGAGAAAGAGAAATCTATAAGCTTTAAAAATCTCTGCCTAAACCAGACCAAGAGATTAAAGGGGGAGGGCAAAGGGGAGGGCCCAGACCAATTTCCGCACACCAGCACTCGTAACATGGGGATAGATTCCTGAAAGAGAGACCGACCGGCACAAGAGTTTTCATCAGTGGAATTTTAATGAGCCCTAAAGGTTAGCCTTCGACTTCGTTAACAAACAGCTCTAGAGATAATTTCCAATTTTCAGTGTTTATAGAATAGTGGTTCCTTGGTCATAATGAAATTCTGAGACTGTCTAGAGCCTATTCTGCATGTCCAGCTGAGGCTGAAACACAAACCGTCAAAAACAATTAAACGTGTGCTCAAAATCAAATGTAGAAGAAATAAAAAGAGGAAGACATTTTGCAAATTAAAGTGATCACATTAACCTCCTTTGATGAAATTGGTTCAGTCAAATGAAAAATACTTATTAAAAAAATAAACCCTGCACAGATATTTTAGCTTTTAAGGGGGTAATGATTATTCTAATATTGAAATGGACACAGATGAGAAAAAAGAGAGATAATAAACAAAAGAGGAAAGCTTCATTTCCAGTAGCTAGAGACCAGAGTCTCTATTATGTGTAAGTGGGTTGTAAATGTGTAGAAAAGAATATAGATGCAAAGATTGCCAAAATTGACACTAAAGGATAAAGGATAGGTCAGTTTTTTAAGGAAATACATCCCCTCTCCTTCTCCCCTCTCCCCGCTTCTTCAGGTTTTACTGGGCCCTTGAAGAACTGCCATAATTGCACCAGAAAGGAAACAAGTATGAATGAGATTCCAGCCACATAAAACAAGAGCAATGGGTGATTAAGACAAAGGGCCACATCTAAAGATTTCTTTTTCCCCCAAATTGGGTGGAAAATCCCTTCACTTTCTCCAAAAGGATGATCAAATCTCCTACTGGTATGGGGACCAACAGAAGATGTTTGAGCTGTAAATGTTGGGAGAAATATTCTTTAGTTTATTTAAAGTTAGGCTAAATTTTATTTCTTCCTGTGCAACAAATCCCTTTCACTCCCCAGGCTTGCCACTTCCCTTGCCTCAAGTTGACAAGTGGTGGTAGGTGGCAAAACCCTACTACAGCCTAGGTCCTCTATTTGTGAGGACACTGGTTTGCTGTTGGATAACATCAGACTCCTCAGGTTACTGTGAGGAACAGCTGAAATGAAAGCACCATATGACAAATTCCAGACACCTATACAAGGCACATAGGTCCTTTGTTATCTGGCCTCACCTGCCATTTCAGTAATGTTTTTCATGCCTTAATGTCCTCACGCCTGCTGTCCCTTCTGCTTGAGGTGACCACTTCCCCAGTCCCCTCTCATTACTCCTCTTTCTCCAGCTGTAAACACCTGTTCACCTTTCAAAATCTGGCCACAAGGTTACTTTCTCTGTGAGGCTTCCTGTCTTCTCAGCATTTTCCGTAGTACGCATGGTTAGAATGCTCACTGTATAGGATAATGATTGGTTGGTTATTCTTCTCTCTCCCCTTCTTAACCAGGGAGCTTATTGAGGGCAGAGACTATATTTATTTCTCTTTGTATCTTCAGTGCCTAGCAAAGGGCATGGACCATCTTATTTACTCTGAATAAACAAGGAAGGAAGAAAGAGAGGGAGAGAGGGAAGGAGAATATCCTTCTGAAACTATAAAGCACTATATACTATAAATACAAAGTATTACTAACAAGAGAAAGATGCCCACTGTTTGATGCCCTCCTACTGTTCAGGAATGAGCTTACTGTTTTCACAGGCAAATGCTCCAACACAAAATGGGGCAGGCAACCATGAGAGCAGGAAGCTGACTTCTCACTCCCCATTTACCTGCCCGATGAAGAGGTACACGATTTCCCCAGGATACAAGGAATGCCCTTCATTAATGCCATTTGCTAGCAGTAATTTAGTTAACTGAATAATCACACAAAGTAAAGAACACAGAGACTTAAGGATCTCTGTCTAATGCATGATACTAAGATATTTTATAAGGAGGCAAGTAGTTAAGTGTGCTTAAATGCAATCACAGAGCATTTTGTTTGGTCATTTTCATCTGGAGGTTTTAGAAAAGCCAGGAGAGAAAAGCAGCCTCCTCAGGGATTTTTCCTTAGAGTACAGTTTTTACAAAAAGCTGAGTGTACAACTTGCAAAATAATAAGCTTCAGTGATAACACAAGCTTCAGCTACAATTATCACAAAGAGCAAGTCTGCTGCCCAAGCTTCTAACCTATCCTTGTGACTACAGAACAGCCCAAAATGTCACATTCAAGTTGAAGTGACTGCAGCCAATTAGGTAATTTCCACAAAATTGGGTCCATTAATACTTGGACATTATCTTGAGGGTGAAATAGGATTCAGTGACAAGGTGCAATGTGGCTTGTGAAATATTAGTTTTGGACAATCACAAATCAGGATCCAAGGGTATGTTAAATTATTCAGCATTCCTGACCTCATTATTAAGTGACTTCATATGGGTTTTTGCTCATATTCATATAATCTTAGGATAGAAAGAGCTTGATTTTTGTTTCCTTTCCCTAGCCATTTCCCTTTTTATGTATCAGAGATTTTATGTATATCTCTTTATTTTTATCCTGTTTAATTTTAGAATTTAAAGGGCAATGGCTATGGTTTTGTTTGGGGAACACACAATGAGGACACTTGCTCATATGATGACACACATCAGAATTATGAATATTAGTTAGAAATTTGGTTCGCATACTTTTCTTTGCTAACACACAACTTCAGGTAACAGCAATTTTTCCAGCCAAACATCTGCCTTGGTCTGCCAAGTATCGAACCGAAAGCTGTGATTTGTAACACATGGTTTTATAAATGAGTCAGAACTTCAAGGCCAAGTCGGCTTCTGGAAGTGTTCTAAAATGATAGCAACAATATTATTTTCCAAAATAATGGGAGAAAGCCATAAAAACACTCCAGGAAGATCATGTACCAAAGATGTTGGTTGATTTTGTTTTGTTCCAAAGATGTTTGGAACAATGATTAGTTGGTGCTGACAGGATTTCTACAACTAGGAAATGTGTTGGACATTTAAAACTTTAAATCAGTGTTCCAGTAAATTCTAAAGAACTTCAACCAATTGCACAATTATCCTAAGAATATGACTACCAGATATTGCTTAAACATACAAGTTAAAACACTTTATATCATTGGGTCAAAGCAATGATATGGACCTGGAATAGGAAAATTACCAGATAATGTGACTGAATCAGTGAGTATCTGCCAAAAGAAAAAAATCTCTTTGAGATGAACAAAAGAAATGAGGTAGCATTAGGCTACTCATAGGACAACTGGCTAGAGCACAGTTTCTTCTTTGAGATGTATTTTGTAATTCTGTTAATGACTCAGACCAAAACAAATACTTTGAAAGCAGAAACACAGAATTCCATTTCAGCATATCCCAACCAGATGGGATCAGAACAGGTGTGATCATTTTAGAGTGTTCTTCTCTATAAATCAACTTCTGGTTTGTTCCAGAGTGGGGCTGTCAGCTTTTAGGCACCCAATGAAGTTGAGAATTTTTAGCAAACTAAACACAGCCATTAAAATAATGTTTGAGTTAGTTTTAATCACAGTGACCTAGATTCTCATGCTCCCCAGGACCTCACTGTATCTCTTCCATGTGTGATATCCATGGGAGGGCTGCACATGGGGAAGACTCACTGAGTGCAGAGCAGGAAGAAGAATTTAGGTCAATTACCTTTTGAAGTCTGATTCCTTTAAACAGCTACTCAAGGTAGTATCTTGCTAACAGAGCTGTATATAATAAAAGTGGCCTGTGCTGTTTCTTTAAATACTGCTTTTTGGTTGTAAGCGATCAAAGTATTAAATTTGTGTAAGAAAAAAAAAAAAAGATCAAGAGAAGTTTCATCGATGTTCTTTCTGGAATCTATTAGGAAGGAGTAGGTATGTGGTTTACCTCTCTTAAAGTCTGGGCTTGAAAGTAGGTGCCTCCATTTCAGTCTCTTCCAGCTGAGCTTTTGTTTTCTCTGTCTGTAAGTTGAGGAGAGAAGAAGTTTAGATGTCACCTCAGGACTTTTGATAATATATTAGAAAATTAAAAAAACGTGAAGCAGGCGAATGTATGGGGAGGAGTATTTACTATGGATCCATTCCCCAAAGTTTGAAAAAAAAAAAAGTATTGTATATGTGAATGTGTGTTTCCTTTCATTAGCTCTTCGGGAAACAAGATTTTTTTCTCAAACTATGAAGAAAAATTTGTTAAGGTTTTTTTTTTAACCTTTAGAAAGTAGATACCATTTTGATATGTGTATTCTTTCATTCAATAATTATTTACTGGCACCTACTCTATGTCAGGCACTTTGCACGTTCTTGGGAAGATAACAGTGACCTTGATCTGATATCTGAGTTTGGGGGAAAGAAATCATGTATCAGGCCGAGCGCAGTGTCTCACACCTGTAATACCAACACTTTGAGAGGCTGAGGCAGGTGAACAACGAGGTCAGGAGACTGAGACCATCCTGGCTAACATGGTGAAACCCCATCTCTACTAAACAAAACAAAACAAAACAAAAAAAATAGCCAGGCATGGTGGCGGGTGCCTGGAGTCCCAGCTACTCAGGAGGCTCAGGCAGGAGAATCGCTTGAACCTAGGAGGTGGAGGTTGCACTGAGCCAAGATCACACCACTCCACTCCAGCCTTGGGTGACACAGCGAGACTCCATCTCAAAAAAAAAAAAAAAAAAAAAAGAAATCATGCACCAATCAATAGTTGTTGGAATCTTAGAAAGGAATGCTTAGAAAAATGGAGTAAATGAACATATTTAAAATATGAACATCATTTTATTTTATTTTTAACATTTCAAAAACACAGATTAATTTAAACACCAACATCTTTACCAACTCTACTTCTAAGTAATAATCACTATGAGTAATTTGCTATATGTCCTTTTGGATTTCTGTTTGTTTACAAATACATATACAAAACAATTTCTTAAGAACATATGAGCAGACTTAATCCTGATTTGAACTTTTTCTTCTATTTAAGGGTGTTTCATGAGCATCTTTTCCAGCCACTAAGTGTGCTGATTTACCCCATTCTTCCCAATGACTATGCAGTATTCCATCTTATGGCTCCCCACTATTATCATGGATGGCAATATGGAATGGCAGGACAGTATTAACCAAAGGCAGAAGATAATTCTGCATTTAAGTTGTTGGTTTATAAATATTGTCCTATCCTGTCATAGAGAAGACTACCAATCTTTCCTGACAAATCATTGAACAAATAGTTTCATGATTTTTTTAAATGTATTTTTTTAGCATGAAAAATCAAAAAGTGTTTTTTAATTTTAATTAGTAAAACACTTTCATTGCTTTTAGTTTTATGGCAGGGATTCAGAAAAAGCAAATAGACTCAAAGCAACATAATGAATATAGGGGAAATTTTCTGTAGATCTTCAAAGAAAATGATATAAACATTATAAACATTACTGAGAAAATTAATTGCATGGTTACAAAGTAATACACATTTACTGCAAAAAGTGTGAAAAATATGCAGACATGTAAAGAAAGTATCACTGTGCAGATGGGAGGGTGGATTTTGGAAACATTTTTGAAAAAGAAAATAAAAATACCCTGAATCCTATGATTCAGAAATAACTTCCTCAACAACTTTTCTTGTTAGTATATATGCACACACACGTACACATTGAAAAAGCCTGAAAGGAGATAGATAGTTTGCACATTTATGTATGTTTGTATTGAACACTTTATTGGGTTTCCTTTATTATACAGTTTTCCTTTATTATACAGTGAGTCAACCAAAAATACAAATTTTTTAATAAAGTAAAAAAAAAGTGGGTTCATTTCAGGCCTACGAAGAATGACACCAACGAAATGATAAGAACGTTTTTTCTTTTTCTTTTTTTGAGACGGATTCTCACTCCATCACCCAGGATGGAGTGTAGTGGCGCCATCTCGGCTCACTGCAACCTCTGCTTCCCGGGTTCAAGTGATTCTCCTGTCTCAGCCTCCCGAGTAGCTGGGATTACAGGCGTCCACCACCACGCCCAGATAATTTTTTGTATTTTCAGTAGAGACGGGGTTTCACCATGTTGGCTAGGCTGGTCTCAAACTCCTGACCTCGTGATTCGCCCACCTTGGCCTCCCAAAGTGCTGGGATTATAGGCGTGAGCCACCACCCCTGGCCAAGAGCCTCTTTTCTATCATTGCCTTTCTTCCAACAGGCTTATGGGTTATTAGAAAGTTTAAGATGGCTTTCAAAGATGAATTAGTTCCACACCGAATTTCAACAAATATCCAACAGTGAAAGCAAAGCACAAAATCCAGTAAGCCTGATGACGGTTATGAAATTTTGAATTGTAACCATCTAGAAACATAATCCAAGCTCAGGGTTATTTTGCATCCTCCAAGACTGCCAATGCCAAGTACAGCATGGACCTTGTCTTCAGGCCTAGGAAGCTTTAAGAAGACAGGGGAGGAATGAGCTCCTTGCCTTCCCCTGCAGCTCCAGTGTCCATGCTGGCCAGCACCAGAGCTTCACTCACCCTGCTTGTGGGATGGCTAGCAGAGCTGACAATCCCCTTGCTAGGTAACTAGAAGCATGTCACATCTAGCTTTTGTATACACAGAACCCCTGATCATCTTCTCACAGCTCTACACATAACAGAGACCCTCATGGATATGAGACAAATAATATCCTGCATAGTCTGATCCTTAACCATGACCCTCAATCACATAAACACCAGCCAGGTAGTTGAGGGAAGGGTTTCTTCCCACTATTTGGTGAAAGGGGAAAGTCAGAGAGCAGAAGGAGAGATTCAGATTAATAATGTTTAAAATGAAAATCTCTAGAAGCTCATTACTGGGGCCATTGAGTAAAGAGCACAGCTTTGGAGTCAACTGAGTCTTTCATTTATTCAGTCAACACTTAATGGCCCCATACTATGTGCTAGGCACAGTTCTAGTAGCTGAGAAATATCAAGAACCAAACAGACAAAAATTGATGTCTTAGTGGAGCATACATTCTAGCAAGAGGAGCGGATAATAAAAATAGCATTAGAGGGTGATAAATGCTACAGGAAAAGAAAACAGATTGGGGTAAGAATGATTGGGAGTGGGGAGTGGGTTGTAGGTTGTGGTTTTAAATAGGATGATCAGAAGTCTCACTAAGAAGGTGACATTGGAGCAAAGACTCGAGAAGGTGAGGGAATAAGTCATTTAGACATGGGGGGTAGAGGTTTCAGGCTGAAGGAACAGCCAGTGCAAAGGCCCTGAGGTGGGAGTAGGCTTGCAGGGTTGGAGGAGAGTGAAGGAGAGGAGATAATAGGAATTGAGATCTGAGACATAAGGTGTAGGGAGTGGGTGTGCATGCAAGACCTTAAAAATTACAAGGACCTTAAACATTATATGGACCTTCCACTTAGGTTTGAATCCTTGTACCATTATTTGCCAAAGGTCACATGTTGAGTGACTTTCTGAATTCCTATTTTGTTGTCTGTAATATGGGAATCTCATTAACTGGGCACAATTATTTTGAGGATTCAAATGGAATCATGCCTGTAAAATAACAAGTACAATGTCTGAAATGTGGTATGTTTGCAACAGATGTTGGTTCCCATATTCCTCCAGGTATAGTTGTGCACATTTTATACCTATTTTATAAATGTACACATAAACATAGAAGGGCAATGTGACTGACCAGTAGTTACCCAGAGGTAGGAATCCAAGTAGTTTTTAACTCTGTAAATAAATAACTATTTTTTTCCCAAAACAATAAATGCTGAACTATCATCAATAAAACTAATAGTCGTGGAAGGTGGTTTGTTAGGGATTCAAGTTGACTAAGGAATGAAATCTTGGATACATCAACCATTAGTGAGGACTGATATATTAGTAGAAATGTACAGGCAAATCTCATTATTTCCCATTTCCATTGAGTGTCTATTTCAAGGTTAGAAAAAAAATGTTATCTATCCTTCTGGGGCACATCTGAACATTCAAACAATACCAGATAGAATGGTCAGCTTGCAAACTTTTGAAAACACCATTGCCTGCAGGGTAGAAAAGGCCTCTGTTAGATATCAGTCTGCTCTGCGATAACTTTTTTTATATGATGGCAGCAGTTTTTCTCTTATGTGGTGGTATCATTAGAGTTTCACTTAAGTTCACAAAAATCATTTTCTGGCTAAGTTTCCACTCAAACCCAGCTGCTACAGAAGTTGGACATCAGTGGGGGAGGCAATTAGTTAGCTAGTTATTATGACTTTACTTACTTAGTACATTTTTAGCAGAAGGAAAAATGACAAAAACCTAAAATAATTCTATAGAAATACACGAGTGACTCTTTTTACCCATAGCTCATTAGTACAGTGGATAGTATTTCAAAGAAGCCAATACCTATAACACCCTCTCTTGCTGTATGATTATGTAGTTGTCATCAGCTGAGAGGGCCAACAGGAACCATTTTAATAAAAATTATTGGGTACTTACTGTTGGAGGGCTTGAAACTATGGGAAGAACTGAAGATGGATTCCTCTCTGTAGGTAAATAACAACTGTATATAAGTTCTTGCCAAGACAATTAGTTATACTACCTTTGGATATTCTGCTGGTCAAATGCCCTTTTAGAAGCTTTAAAAAATATTTGCCAGGGAATTTCTTCAGGGGAACACATGCCTCGACTATTGTACAAAGTTTTCTCTGCTCTTAAGCACTAATGAATTATTTGGCCCCTAACTCTAGTCTGGAGTTTACCAAAAATCTGCACTACGTCTGTTTAATTGGATGAGGGGTTTTCCTGACAAATGTGTCTTATGATTTTTATACCCTTTATTAAATGCCCAATAAACATTCATTGAAAGCGTAGAAAAAAAATCTCACTTCCATTTCTTTCTACTTGCTCTATTACAAATCAAAGACTGACCACATACACACGGAGATTTACCTATTATATGTGTATACTAAATTATATGTGTAAATGTAGATGTATATACCACTTATATGTGTACACCAGAGTATACATAGATATATGATGAGGTGTGACTTTTTTTTTTTTTTTAACACACCAGAACATTTAGCTCCAAATGAGAGTTGCCCTTTCTGAAGTCATGAGATGACCAATTTATTTCACAGATACAAGTAAACATTTTGGGAACTCTTCTCTGGGCAGTTCTCTCATCACCTCTTGCCTTTATTGTGAATATCATCATTGGTGGCAAATATTTACCACTTCAAAGTAGATTTCTAAAAATAGCTAAAGGTCATTTGGGATCAAACTTCTAAAATAAGTAAGTCAACAAGCGGATAATATTATTTGTTACTTAAAAATATTGGGTAGGACCATAAACCAATGAGTTAATACTTTTTATAAGTACAGTTTACAACCTGCTTTAAAAAATAAAACAGCTTTATTGAAAATTAATTCACATGCCATATAATCCACCCATTTAAAGTGTACAATTCAATGATTTTTAGTATAGGCACAGATATGTGTAACCATTACTACAGGCAATTTAAAAATATTTTCATCACCACAGAAAGAAACCCTACATCCTTTAGCCATTATGTCCCTACTTTTCACAAACCCCTCTTTCCCCAACCCAGCCCTAAGCAACCACTAATCTACTTTCTATAGATTTGCCTATTCTAGATATTTCATATAAACAGAACTATATAATAGGTGGTACTTTGTGACTAACTTCTTAGCAGAATGGTTTCAAGGTACATTAATTTTGTAGCATGTAGCAATCCTTTTAAAATCAACATTTCATTGTATGTATGTACCACATTTTGTTCATCCATTCATCTGTTGAAGGGCATATAGGTTGCTCCAAATGTCTTTTGGTTATTGTGAATAGTTCTGATATGAACATTCAGTTACAAGTCCTTGTCGGAGCACCTGTTTTCAATACTTTTGTGCATATACCTAAGAGTGGAATTGCTGGGGCATATGGTGATTCTATGTTTACCTTTTTAAAGAACCACCAAATTGTTTTTCACAGTAGCTATACCATTTTACATTACACCAGCAATGTATGAGGGTTCTGATTTCTCCATATCTTCACAAACACCTATTGTTTTTCGTTTAAAAAATGTGGCCATCCTACTGGATGTGAAGTGGTGTTGCATGGTTTTGACTTGCATTTCCCTAATGATTAATGATGTTAAGCTTGTTTTCATGTGCTTGTTAGCCATTTGTATATCTTTTTTGTTATTAAAAGATTTTTATAAAATTTTAATTGAGATGGAGTTTTGCCATGTTGCCCAGGCTGGTCTCAAACTCCTAGGCTCAAGTAATCCACCCACCTTGGCCTCCCAAAGTGCTGGGATTACAGGCATGAGCCACTGTGCCCAGGCCCCATTTGTAGATCATCTTTGGAAAAAATGTCTATTGAAGTCCTTTACTTTAAAATTTTTAATGGGCACTTCCAGAAGAGGAGACTCAAATGTTTTCAGCAGTAGCAGCCATATTGGAACAAATGCCTGGCCTCCTGGCATCACTAGGGATTAAGTGTAATACTTCTTTGACTGTAAGAGTAAAGAACAAGCAATCACATTAGCTTAAGGTGATTATTTGTCCTGCACTAAGTAATACCACATCCATGGGTTTTTACAACAAATATCTACTCGTTTATTGCAAACTCATAGGCCATATGTGTTTTGCATACCATAAGACTTACTAAATAACTTTAGTGGATACCGAATTTCCTTGAAGAAGGGACTTAGAGGCAGTGATCCAGTTGGCAGGAGGAATGCCCTGAAGCTGTGCTTGCATAGCACTTATGTATGACTGAGAACACATGATTCATGTACAACAAAGAACAGCAGAAAGTTGATGGAGGTCATGAGGACCTAAAGCCTCCCCTTTTCCCAGCTCCTGGTTTGACACTTCCGCTGCATCCATAATCCACTGAGAATCTGAGAAGATATAATCAGAGAAGGAAAAGTGCATTCTCAGATCTGCCAATGCCTAGTCACAAAAATATAGATTTTTGACTCCTGCCTGCCTCTGCTCCAAGCTTGGATATGTACAAGCAAGTTGATATATAGATATGTGAAAAGATGCGTGGATTAGTGGTAGGACAGGGCAACAGGCAGGGAGGTGGATGGGCGACAGCGGCATCAGGTGGACATCTTGATGGGAGGAAATGGACTGATGATGGGTAAAAGTATGGATGGGTAGCAGACAGGGCTTCTGCTTAGCGCAGCAACCCAGGCTGCTAGCAAATAGTAATCCAATATAAATCTTAATAGTCAGGGAGATTAGTCAGCTGAGTCCAAAACTAGATTCTGGTCAAGTCCTTTTAAAGCATTCTATTTCATCTACTCTGGCACCTCTAAAAGTTAAGAATTGCCTCACTGGGTCCAAGTGGCTCTGACTAATTTTTCCCATCTAGCTCTCTCTGAATCCTTGGTGTGGATCAACAGCTCATGAGAAAAAAAATGAGCAAGGGGATTGCATGCCTTACTGGTAATCAATTATCCGAAGGCTTTAAACTGGAGATACAAAATGGTGGCAGCTTTTCCCAGGGCTACCCAATGAAGCAATGACAATCTATGAGAACAGAATGAAAACACAAACTGAAAGAAGGAGTTTGTGAACAGGCTTAGGGATTTTCCCACCGCTCTCTAGGGTCTGCTGTTAGAAAACAAAATCGAAATTATGCAATACAATTCCTTCCACGTCTTTCTCTTGCTCAGAATTAAAAACCGTCTACTGAAGACTTTCTTACTTCAAAACCCAGTCAGGTGCTTTCTACTATCAAGAAAGGTGCCTGAAGAATAAATTGCTCCTATCAGAAAGAAAGCATTTTAGTTCTGCCACAAGCAGTGAGATCTGTGTTTGTAAGTCTCTCCAAAGGCAACTCCATTTTTGCTGCTCTCCTCTCATTTTCTTTTGATGCATAAAACCTGTAGACTGGAGCGCTGTGATTGCATTCTGCTACGGAACAGTGTAATTGTAAATATTCATTGGAATTCAAGCTAGCTTTCCCAGGTCTCTCCTAGGGCTGTACAGCTATGCAAACAGCAGCAGTGCCGCATTAGCTCACAGCCCGCAGGCCACCTATTTCCCCACAGCCCCTAGGACCCTTTCTGTAGAGCGAGCACATGCAGTGAAACTAGCCCTTAAACACCATTTCAATCTACCATTTCACTTGTTTTTCCTTTTCTCCCCATGACTGCTGATCCTCAGTAATTCTGTCTGTCAGTCCCAAATATGCATTAGAAAGAGAATCATGTCCTTGACTAAAAGCCCAAATTCTGAATGCTCTTGCTGTGTATGTGCTCAATCTATTTAGGAGATTAAACAGATTCCAGCCATTCCATGAACACACACACACACAGACACACACAAACACACACACACATACACACACAGAGGAATATACATATGCAGCAACTCTAGATGAAAAACTAGGATAGTTACCTACTCTAAAGTACAAGAGCATTATTTCTCTTGAGCAATAATGCTGTGAGCTATCAAAGCATTTAGTTATTCTATCTTTTTTCAAACTTGAAACCTGCAGGAATAAAAAATTAATTAATATAGGATTGGGGATACCATATTAATTATGATCATCCTACAATAAAGAGTTACTTACATATTTAAAACATAAAAATTAGGCCTGAAGGAACCTGTGTTTGACTATGCTTATTTAACCTCAGCATACTACCTGCAAGGCTGAAGTTGAAGGTCCAAGCCAGGCTCCCCGGACCGCTCTTTGATATATCTTCTGAATGCTAGATGATTAGATTCCAACAGAATTCAGGGCACCTGCAATATTAACTTCAAAATAATCCAAGGAAGAATCGATGCATAGAAAAATGACCTATAGAAACCAATTTATAGAGTTTCAAAAAAAGGGGAAAGAGATATGTTATTAATGTTGAAACATTTCAATGAAAAGTAAATCCAGATTGAAATTATTTGGGTCTGGCCAACATTTAGATTTAATGATGGAAGTGAAAAATTACTTTAAGTGACAAAAATATAGGAATGGTCAAAATTTCCTATCTAAAAGGAAATTTATTTTAATTTGATTTAACCAGGTAAGTTCATGAGTAAAAGGTACTCTGCTAGGCATGGGGTGAGGGAGGGAATACAAAGATGAGTGATATATGTGTCCTATGTCTGGAAGGGTTTAGAATTTAGCAGCACAAAGAAGATATATAGAAATAGCTACACTATAAAAAGGGGCAAAATACTGTGTTATCTCAGGGGATTATAAGCAACTTCTTGGGAGAGGTCAAAATCAACCAAACTCTGGAGCAGTGGAAGGATTTTGACTTATGGAACTGGGTAGAGGGACAGGTCTCTGCAGAGAAGTGTTAGGGGTTGAACTGTGTCCCCCAGAAAGATATGCTGAAGTTCTAACCACCAGAATCTGTGAGTGTGTCTTAGCCACACTCTGTAAGTGCACTTATAAGACAATACCATGGCCAGAGTGGCTTATAAACATTAGAAATTTATTTCTCACAATTCTAGAGGCTGGAAGTCCAAGATCAGGATACCAGCATGATCAAGTTCTGGTGAGAGCATTCTTCTGATTTGCAGACTACCATCTTCTCGTATCCTCACAAGTGGAAAGAGGTCAAGGAGCTCTCTAGGGTGTCTTTGATGAGGACACTAATTCCATCATGAGGGTTCTACTCTCATGATCTAATTACCTCCCCAAACCTCCACTTCCTAATACCATTGCACTGGGGGTTAGAATTTCAACCTAAAATTTTTGATGGGGACACAAACATTCAGTGCATACAGAGTGTGATCCCCTTTGGGAACTGAGTCTGCAGATGTATGTAATCAAGTTAAGATGAAGTCATACTGGATTAGAGCTGGTGTCCTTATTTAAAAAAGGGAAATTTGGACATAGATATCCAGGAGAGAAGGCCATGACAAGATGGAGGCAGAGACTGGAGTGATGTATCCACAAGCCAAGGAGCACCTAGGGCTGCAGCAACACCAGAAGTTAGAAGAGCGAAGGAAGGGTTCTTCCCCTAGGGCCTTCAAAGAGAAGATGGCCCTGCTGACACCTTGATTTTGGACTTCTAGCCTCCAGAACTGGGCAAGGCTACCTTTCTGTTGCTTTAAACCACCCAATTTGTGGTGCTTTGTTATGGCAGCCTTAGGAAGCTAATGCAAGAGGGAAAAAGATGAGGCCCAAAGGTAGGAAGTGTGGGACTTATTCTGAAAGGTGAAGTTTGGATTGGCTGGAGAGCAGTATGTGTAAAGACCAATTAGAGAGATTATGTCTGAGAAAAAAAAGGGTCCAGATGGTGGCATTTGGGGCTTTCATCTGTAGCATATAAAGCACTATTAGGAGAGAGAATAATGGAAGATTCAGGACGTGCTGGAAGAATAGACTGGAAGAAGTGGGAGCAGGTGGCAGGTTGCTGTGAAATCTGAGACAAGAGGTGACATGCTGGACAGTGGCAGTGCTCACAGAAAGAAAGTGATAGATTTGACAGGGGTGGAGGTAGAGTTGATAGAACCTGGACACTAATTAGGTAAAGAAGGCACAAAAATAATTTTTACTTTTGAGTCTGGAGATGGGAAACAGGAAACCCAGGGGGTAGAGTTGGTTTGGGAGAATATGTTGAGGAGAAAAGTCTAGTTTTTAGTAAATGTTTATGTCCAGCAGAATACTGGAAATGTGGACCTGCAGTATGTGTTGGGTTAGAAATATAGATCTGGGAGCCAGCTGCACTGAGGAGATAGTCAAGGGCCTGGAAATGGTTGCAGTCACCACAAGAGTTGACTGATCATCAATGGAAGAGTTGAACACTGGGGGAGCACCTCTGTGTGACAGAAGGATGAGGCAAATGTAAATTAGAGTTCCAAGAGTGTAGCCAAGATCAATCCAAGTCAAGGCAGCCAAGGATGTGTTTTATGAAGGAGACGGTGATCAATGACATAAAATGCTGCAGAGAGATTGAGGAGGACAAGGACTCAGGAGAAGTCATCAGATATAGGGATTAGAATGTCAATAGCAATTTAGGAGAGGACAATTTCAAATTAATGGTATAAGAGGTCACTTTAAAAGGGTTTAGAAATGATTAAGAGTAAGAGAGGCTAATATTCATGGATTATTCTTTTGGCAGGTTTGGTAATGAAAAGAAGGAGAAAGATGAACTTTTTGTTGTTCTTGTCATTTTATGATAGGAAAATATTTAAGTATATTAATATGTAAAAGAGAAGAAACTAGAAATTTGGAAGTCTTGTAAAAAACAAAACAGAATGGGATAACTGATGGAACAGGGCTCTGGAAGGAAGAAGGATGGATTTCGATTAAGGAGCAAATTTTGTAAAGCAGATGGGGCAGTTTCCTTTCTGGCACGGGCAAGGAAATAATAGGATGGGTTGTAAATCACTTGGATGTGGAAGGAGGAAGTTGAAGTTCATGCTAGAAAGTCTCATCTCAGTAAAGTAGAAAGCAGGTCAACTTGGGAGAGAGATGTGTGGGTGAGTGGGCTGCAAGCTTGAGGGATGGGAAAGATGGTATCTTTGGGGAATATGATTGAGAGAAAATAAAATAATTGCTAACAGACCTAATTGAGGTGGTAGCAATAGTGCTAACTGACATATTTAATTTTAATTGACAAGACATAACTTTCTACAACAAGGTCTACCAGCTTGGGAGAGGCGTGCAGGTGGAAAAGCAGATGATGAAGAGAGGCCAGTGTGGGTTATAGGCCTAATTTTCTCTTTAATTCAAATCCATCTCTCTTCCTTCCAGAGGAAGCTCAAAATACAAGGGATCCCAGGTCACAGTAAAGGCTAGATTAGAACAGGCATTTGAAAGGCTTCTTGCATGAATGTCTATTCCTTGTCCTTCAAAGTAGCCTAAAAGTAGTGAAAGAATATATAATAAAGAAAAAATGTAGGTAAAGGATAAAAATCATGTTCTTTTCTTCCTTCTTTCTTTTAATTTATTCATTCAGCATATAAATAATTTGCTGAATGCCCCTCCATGCCATGGCATGGGAAAAGAAGGCTGGGCATCAGGTTTGTAAGATTAGGTTACTTACTCTTCAGTGTGTGAAATAACAAGAACAGTACACACTCAGCTTGCACTATCTTCCAGGAACTGCTATAAGTGCCTGTCCACATATTAACCATATTAACTTAGTACCATAACCTTCAAATGTAGGAACAATTATTTTGCCAATGACGGTACTGAATTTCAGGGGAGTTAAGCGACTTGTCAAGGTCAATAGCTTGTCAATAGCTAGTTGCCAGCATAGCCAAGGTTTTAGTGAGTCTGGTTCCAAGGTCTGTTGTCTTAATCACTATACTATATGAACTAAAAAGTTTTGAAATGGGTTATAAGTAGGATGATTACTTTTTTAAATTTTTTTATTTTTATTTTTGAGATGGAGTCTTGCTCTGTCACCCAGGCCAGAGTGCAATGGCATGATCTGGGCTCACTGCAACCTCTGTCTCCTGGGTTCAAGCCATTCTTCTGCCTCAGCCTTCTGAGTAGCTGTGATTACAGGTGTGTGCCACCATACCTGGCTAATTTTCTGTATTTTTAGTAGAGACGTGATTTTGCAATGTTGGCCAGGCTGGTCTCGAACTCCTGACCTCAGGTGATCCACCCACCTTGGCCTCCCAAAGTGCTGGGGTTACAGGCATGAACCACCACACCCAGCCAATGATTACATATTCTAATCATTCTGGGATGGTCCAGTTTATGCCTGTTGTCCCAGCAAAACTATTCATTGTATGCTCTTTCAATAAAAATCCTGGAGGACAAATTATATGGTTACTTTAGTTATAAGAGAAACTGATCAACCACGGGGCTTTTCTTCAAACTCTTCAGTGTTGGCTCATGTGATGTATAGAGACTAAGAACTGTAAGGCACTTAAGAAAAATAAATGAAATGGCTCTGCCTTTCTAGGACACACTACAAGACCCACAAGAGCCAGCTTCTTTGATTCCCTTGGTAAGATCACAGCCCCTTCCACAACCCTAGTGGCCTCCATACTACTAAGCACTTCAACCCTACTGGTTTTAATTAAAGGAGAAACACAGAAAGGCACATTCTCTAAGCTGCCACCAAATGAAGTTCTGCACACCTATTCTTTAAGCAGTGGTGGAAATTGAACATACAAAACCCTACAGCAAATCTGTCCACCCATCTCTCTCTTCCTCATCTCCTTTCCTTATCTCTGCTCTCAGGCCAGCACTTCACTGTTCATTCCAAACGTCAGGCACAATAACGACATGTCATATAGATGTACAGGCTCAGCCAAAGTTGGTATTGGGCTAACGCGAGACCGTTTGCAGCAATTCTGGGTGCTTTGTGGCTGTTGGTAATGTCTTCATTTCCTAAACTCCTTCTCCATATTGTTTTTAGGCTCCAGTGACAAGCAGGGAAACTGGTACTAGCGACGTGGCTCTGGCACCCTGCAAGAAAGTCTTGTGTTCTTGTTGTTGCCAAATCAGCTTCCTTGGAAGATTTAAAGATGTACACTCAACTCCCTATGGATGATTTAAAAAGTATCACTTATGGTCACTGATGACAGGCACTTACACAACATTGGGATTTGTATTATACAACATTGGGATATTTTAAATGCTGCAACGTGCAAAAATGATGGTAATGCCTAGGTCAGAGTAAGCAGAAAACCAACTCAGCAAACTGAACAGAAGACATTCATCCAGGGCTTCAATATCCTGTCAAGTGACCACTGTTTTGCATGACTTTATTATTCTCTGAGGTTTTAATATGCTGGTCCACAGAATTCCCTTATTATTTCCTTGACTGCTTTTCTATTGTCTCCTGTCTGTCCTGGATCCTCTGTTTTTCCTTCCTCTGAATTCAGTCTTGCAGTGAGTTTATGCATTCATAGTGATTTCAACTACAATTTATATTACGAACAGTTCCAAATATACATCTGAGCTGCCTGAAGGGCGTTTTACTCTTTCTCTTTTCCTTCCTTGGTAAGCTCGTCCTCTAATATGATTTCAATAATGGCTAACATTTATCATGTCTCAGGCATGGAGTTAATGCTTGGAACCCTACAAGCAGGGGTGCTTACTATTATCATCTTTGTCCTCCAGAGAAGGATCTAGTAAGTGGTAGAACTGAGATTTGACCCCAGACAGATTTGCTTCAGAATCTGTGTTCTTAACCACCACATTATGATGCCTCCTTACATTCAGACACTTGCTCTCTACCTCCTGACTAGACTATCCCAATAGCTCCTTAGTGCTCTATCTGGCACCAAGCAGAGCTCAATATCATTTTTCACACGGAAGGTTTACCGTGTTTCCTGGTGATCACATTTAAAGTACTCTGTTGGACCTCCAAAGTTTTCCACTGACTTCTCTGTCACCCAAGCCCATCTAGACTGTGTATTCCTGTTAAGGATATTTGTGTGCCATGCAAAATGTGTTTCACACTTCCTTAGGGTACTTCCTCTACCTAAAACACTCTTCTTATCTACTCTATAGGAAACCTTTTACCTCTTGTTTTAGGATTTACCTGTTTTAGAAAACCTCCAACTAACTATAAGTGTAAGGGTAAATGACATATAGTCAGTGATGTTGTCTCCGATTTCTTTCTATTTCCTACAGAGTCTAGTAATATTTAATATGCAATAAAGATTGCTAATGTGCTGACATAACCATCGTAACCCAAACTAGAAAGAAACCCACACATGGCTGAGAGGCACAGCTTAATAATTACTAGAGGCCAAAGTGTATGTTTTCACCTACAGTGGGGTAAGAGGAGGAATAGAGCTTCTGTATTGTTTCTAAGCCTGCTTGCTTTCAACTCCATTCCCCACTTTCCCGTTATGCTCTGTGTGGCTGGGATCTGATCCCCCAAAACCTGCATTTCTAGGCTCACCAGTCAGTTAGCTTCCAGATAGGTTCAGGCAGTGGAAGGAGCTGAAGGGAGAATGGAGTTTGGGAGGGAGAAATTAGGCACATCTCTGCCTCCCACTCTGTTTTGGGATAGGGCTCCATCCCCAGCTGTGTCTCCTCCGTAGCTCTAGCTCTCCCACACAGGCCTTCTTCCATGATTCCAGTTTCTATGAGATAACCCTGGCCTCTGGGTTCTGGTAATGCCACTTCCTCGCTTTGTCTCTTCAGCCTAGTGAGGGTAGTGGCTTCCTGCTGTTGTTAACCTCACCATTCCCATTGGCTTCTCAGTGTCTCCCTGTAATTCCCTGCATTAAATTCCCTCAGTTGTAAATTTGTGAATTGCTCTGTTTTCCTGTGAAACCCTGAAAGAACAAGCAACCTTTTACTATTATTATTACTATTTTATTATTATTATCCCAATAGAATCATAGACAAACTTCCGCTAAAACAAAATCCCTGTCAAGCTATGATTACTTTCTGTCCTCCACCTGTCTGACTAGGAGGTGAGATCCAGCCACAAGCAGAAAGTTTACAGACAAAGAGACGAAGTTGACATGGCTATAACAATGGCATTAACCCTCTAAGAGGACTGACATAACGTTTCAAACTTATAAATCTTCAACTCTTGAGGTTCTCCATTATAAAGACGAATTGAATAATAACATAAATACAATAGCTTTGTGAGTAGTAAGACTAAGAAAAATAAAAAGGAGAAATTATTTTGTAATTTCACAGGTAGATGAGACTAAGTCAACTTACAGATTCTGACCTTATCTTACGATTTTATTGGTTTATTTAAGGAGACTAGTTTAATATTTAACGTCAAGTGAGTAGGTTCACATTACTAAAGGAAATGGTGTGGACACTTTTAGCTTCAACATAAATTCCAAGATAAAATCCGTCCCTAAAATGAGCCATAAATCCACGCTGTGCCAATCCAATTAGAACCATCTGGTGAGCAAACAGATAGGCACCATCTGTGTTTGAGAGCATCTTAGCTCTGCCATTCACCCAGAGCATCCACCTGCCTGGTCCCCAACTCTTTGTTTTATTTTTTATTTTTTTGGCTTCAACAAGAGAGATTTATTTCTTACAGTCTGGAGGCTGGGAAATCCAAGATCAAGGTGCCAGCAAGGTAGGTTTTATTCTGAGGCCGTTTTTTTTTTTTACATTTTAAAAATTATCTTTAAGTTCTAGGGTAGATGTGCACAACGTGCAGGTTTGTTACATATGTATACATATGCCATGTTGGTGTGCTGCACCCATTAACTCATCATTTACGTTAGGTATATCTCCTAATGCTATCCCTCTCCCATCCCCACACCCGACGACAGGCCCCAGTATGTGATGTTCCCCACCCTGTGTCCAAGTGTTCTCATTGTTCAATTCCCACCTATGAGTGAGAACATGCGGTGTTTGGTTTTCTGTTCTTGTGATAGTTTGCTGAGAATGATGGTTTCCAGCTTCATCCATGTCCCTACAAAGGACATGAACTCATCCTTTTTTATGGCTACATAGTATTCCATGGTGTATATGTGCCACATTTTCTTAATCCAGTCTGTCACTGATGGACATTTGGGTGGGTTCCAAGTCTTTGCTATTGTGAATAGTGCCACAATAAACATACATGTGCATGTCTTTATAGCAGCATGATTTATAATCCCTTGGGTATATACCCAGTAATGGGATGGCTGGGTCAAATGGTATTTCTAGTTCTAGATCCTTGAGGAATCGCCACACTGTCTTCCACGATGGTTGAACTAGTTTACAGTCCCACCAACAGTGTAAAAGTGTTCCTATTTCTCCACATCCTTTCCAGCACCTGTTGTTTCCTGACTTTTTAGTGATCACCATTCTAACTGGTGTGAGATGGTATCTCATTGTGGTTTTGATTTGCATTTCTCTGATGGCGAGTCATGATGAGCGTTTTTTCATGTGTCTGTTGGCTGCATAAATGTCTTCTTTTGAGAAATGTCTGTTCATATCCTTTGCCCACTTTTTGATTGGGTTGTTTTTTTCTTGTAAATTTGTTTGAGTTCTTTGTAAGTTCTGGATGTTAGCCCTTTGTCAGATGAGTAGATTGCAAAAAATTTTCTCCCATTCTGTAGGTTGCCTGTTCACTCTGATGGTAGTTTCTTTTGCTGTGCAGAAGCTCTTTAGTTTAATTAGATCCCATTTGTCAATTTTGGCTTTTGTTGCCATTGCTTTTGGTGTTTTAGACATGAAGTCCTTGCCCATGCCTATGTCCTGAATGGTATTGCCTAGGTTTTCTTCTAGGGTTTTTATGGTTTTAGGTCTAACATTTAAGTCTCTAATCCATCTTGAATTAATTTTCGTATAAGGTGTAAGGAAGGGATCCAGTTTCAGCTTTCTACATATGGCTAGCCAGTTTTCAGAGTACCATTTATTAAATAGGGAATCCTTTTCCCATTTCTTGTTTTTGTCAGGTTTGTCAAAGATCAGATGGTTGTAGACGTGTGGTATTATTTCTGAGGGCTCTGTTCTGTTCCATTGGTCTATATCTCTGTTTTGGTACCAGTACCATGCTGTTTTGGTTACTGTAGCCTTGTAGTAAGTATAGTTTGAAGTCAGGTAGCGTGATGCCTCCAGCTTTGTTCTTTTGGCTCAGGATTGTCTTGGCAATGCGGGCTCTTTTTTGGTTCCATATGAACTTTAAAGTAGTTTTTTCCAATTCTGTGAAGAAAGTCATTGGTAGCTTAAAGGGGATGGCATTGAATCTATAAATTACCTTGGGCAGTATGGCCATTTTCATGATATTGCTTCTTCCTATCCATGAGCATGGAATGTTCTTCCATTTGTTTGTGTCCTCTTCTATTTTGTTGAGCAGTAGTTTATAGTTCTTCTTGAAGAGGTCCTTCACATCCCTCGTAATTGGATTCCTAGGTATTTTATTCTATTTGAAGCAATTGTGAATGGGAGTTCACTCATGATTTGGCTCTCTGTTTGTCTGTTATTGGTGTATAAGAATGCTTGTGATTTTTGCACATTGATTTTGTATCCTGAGACTTTGCTGAAGTTGCTTATCAGCTTAAGGAGATTTTGGGCTGAGATGATGGGGTTTTCTAAATATACAGTCACGTCATCTGCAAACAGGGACAATTTGACTTCCTCTTTTCCTAACTGAATACCTTTATTTCTTTCTCCCACCTGATTGCCCTGTTTCAATAGCGTTCTCTTGAGAGATCTTTGGAAGTATTTGTAGAAAAGGTTTTGCAGTTCCTGTCCGGACATAACTGCTTTGATATGGAATAAAATAAATAATCAACTGAACCACCTGTACATTTGGCCACCTAATAAATATTCATAGATACTACCCTCTGTGCCTACATACCTAAAATGAGAAAAACTATCTACGGAAGACACTACTGATTGGCTAGCCCAAAGCCATTCCTAACCCCTTGTCTTTTGCAGCCTTCCCACATAGAGACTGGGGTGGTAAATTCTTGCTTTCCCAGCAGCATGGGCAGTGAGGGTGGCTTTGGGACCCATCTGGCTGTGAGGTGTAAGCAGATGTCTGCCAGTGCAGTGGGATGGGACTTCTGGGGAAGCTGCTCATTTCTAGGTAGAAAGATACAGGCACAGAGGGCATGATTTTTCTCCCTTCTTCACCTTTTTACCTTCTTTGGGCACACACATCATGGTTGATGCCATAGCACTCATCGTGTAACCAATATGAAGGAAAAGTCAAGAATCTCAGCATCTTTGGCTCTGACATCATAGATAGAAAAGGCTTGGTTCTTTGATGACATTTTTGAGTATTGAATCAATGCCACCTAGACTTATTGGAGGTAAATAAAGCCTATTTGTTTAGCTCACTTATTTTTTTTTTTTTTTTTTTTTTTTTGAGAGAGTGGGTCTCACTCTGTCACCCAGGCTAGAGTGCGGTGGCACAATCATAGCTCATTGTAACCTTGACCTCCTAGTGATCCTCCCACCTCACTAGGCTATAGCTGGGTGTAGTGGTGTGTACCTGGAGTCCTAGCTACTCAGGAGGCTGAGGAGGGAGGATCACTAGGAGATCAAGTGCTCATTTCTAGGTAGAAAGATATAGACAGTATATCACTGATTCAGCTCATTAGCACTTGACCTTCTGGTGATCCTCCCACCTCAGCCTCCCGTGTAGATAGGACTACAGGTACACACCACCACCCTCCAGCTATAGCCTGCTATTGTTGTTTCTATTCCTTGCAGCCGAATGGAGTCCCACCTGGTTGAAAAGACAAATTTATACTTATTACAAATGTGTCACATTCTATTATAATTGTTGGCTCTAGATGTAGTTTATAACAAACTCTTGATTGTGGTCTATGCTTTTATACAGATTTTTCATTTCTTATCTTTGCTCAGGGTTGATGATTTTTTTTTTTTTTTTTTTTTGAGACAGAGTCTTGCTCTGTCACCGAGGCTGGAGTGCAGCGGCATAGTCTTGGCTCACTGCAACCTCCACCTCCTGGGTTCAAGCAGTTCTCCTGCCTCAGCCTCCCAAGTAGCTGGGACTACAGGCATGCGCCACCACACCCGGATAATTCTTTATATTTTTAGTAGAGACAGGGTTTCACCATGTTAGCCAGGATGGTCTCAATCTCCTGACCTCGTGATCCGCCCACCTTGGCCTCGCAAAGTGCTAGGATTACAGGCATGAACCACCTCACTCGGCCAGTTGATAATCTTAATAGAGGTGAGCAGACTTTTTCTATAAAGGGTCATATAGTAAATATTTTAGATTTCATGAGCCAAATCTCTGTCACAATTACTCAGCTCTGCTATTGTAGTGTGGAAGCAGCCATAGATAATATGTAAATGGTGAGTGTGGATGGGTTCCAGGAAAACTTTATGTACAAAGAAAGGCAGTTGGTCTACGTGCCGTAGTTCGTCAACACCTGATCTTAGTCAAGCCCACCTGAGAAAGTGAAAATAGCTCCAAATTTCTACAGGTCCAGGGTTTCTACCTAGATCTGACAGTGTCAGTCCGTTTTCTTTTCCTTCTTGCCCCCTTCACCTGAGGGATCCTTAGGGAACACTGATTGCAACCCCTCAGCTAAAACCAAATCAGAAGGAATTTAGAGTTCCCCTGGGAGAAGTATTTCCCCAGCATATACTGTTTGGAGAGTGGAGAGAATAATACGAGATTTCCCTCTCAACATAGATCTTCTTATAAAGGAATCAGTGAAGGAGAACTTCCACTTTCCTCTCCCATTGGTGAATGTGAGAGACCTGTGATGGTTATTAGTCTTGTGAATATAATCAAATCTCAGTGATTCTGGTTCTATATGAATTGTGGATTTTCTCTTATTTTCCTTCCTACCTTTCCTTCCTTTCTTTCGGCCCTTGCATGTTCAAGTGATGCCAAGGAAATCCGAGGAGATGCAGCTCAATCTGTCACCTCTTCTCTCTTCGTTAAGGCAGCTCTGATACAAGGAAGGGTGAGTAGGGGTTGGAATTATTAGCTAACATTGGATTGGGAGTTATTTGTGGATTGAAGTTATTATGTTATCCCTGTTTCCTATTTCCATGGAATACTTTGTAAGTTCCCTGTCAGTGGTGGAAATGTGAATGAATTGCAGTTTCTTTTTCTGTTATGGAACAGAGAAAGACCAAGCCAGTTTCCAAAATCTTAATGTATTGTGAATGCATTAAAAACATTTTTTTAAGTTGTGGGTACATAGTATGCGTATATACTCATGGAGTACATGAGATATTTTGATACAGACATGCTATGTGTAATAATCACATCAGGGTAAATGGGGTATCTGTCACCTCAAGCATTCATCATTTGTGTTGCAAACAACCCAATTATATTCTTTAAGGTATTTTTAAATGTGCAATTATTTTTTACTATAGTCACCCTGTTGTGCTAGCAAATACTAGGTCTTATTCATTCTTTCTAAGTATTTTGTTCGTACCCATTAGCTATCCCCACTTCTCTCCCACCCTCCCCACTACCCTTCATAGCCTCTGGTAATCATCCTTTTAGTCTGTATCTCCATGAATTCAGTTGTTCAATTTTTAGCTCTCACAAACAAGTGAGAACATGCAAAGTTTGTCTTTTTGTGCATGGTTTATTTTACTTAATGTAATGACCTTCAGTTCCATCCATGTTTCAAATGACTGGATCTCGTTCTTTTTTATGGCTGATTAGTACTCCATTGTGTATATGTATCACATTTTCTTTCCATTTGTCTGTTGATGGACACTCAGGTTGCTTCCAAATCTGGCTATTGTGAATAGTACTGCCATAAACATGGGTGTACAGATATCTTTGATACACCGATTTCCTTTCTTTTGAATATATACCTAGGAGTGGGATTGCTGGGTTGTATGGTAGTTCTGTTTTTAGCTTTTTGAGGAAACTTCAAACTGTTTTCCATAGTGGTTGTACTAATTTACATTCCCACTAACAGTGTATGAGGGTTCTCTTTCCTCCATATTCTTGCCAGCATGTGTTATTGCCTGTCTTTTGGATATAAGCCATTTTAACTGGGGTGAGATGATATCTCATTGTAGTTTTGATTTGTGTGAATACATTTTTAAAATGTTTAATTGGGAACCTCTTCTGATTTGATCCCACTGACATGCTGAGGAACCAATGAATATTTGGGCATGCAAAACATTAAATTCCCCTGCATTTAATTTTGATGTTCAAGTTGGAAAACCCAGAAATTTCCTTTAGGTGGATTCAGAATTTTCCTTTGGGGGGTTCACAAGAAAACCATCTTCCACAATCAGTGTAACTCCTTTAAAGGTGAAGTCATATAGCTGTACTTCCTTATATCTCTCTGCTGTTTGAGGAGTGATTTCTGGCTCTGTCTACATATCTGCTTCTGGAAATATAAAAAGAGTGCAAAGTTGCCACGAAGTTTTGATTTACTGTCATTAAAGAATAAGAAGTAAAACTAATGTAATGCCATTTCAGTGGATTCACAAGGAGAAAGTATATTTTGAGGGTCTCCAGATCACTGCAAATTTTATTCGCACAAGTACAGTTAGTCACAAGTACAAGAAAACACTTATAAATTTCTTTCTATTCTGATCAGTGTTTTTTTTTGTTTTTTCCAGACAAGGTCTTGTTTTGTCGCCCAGGCTAAAGTGCATGGTGCAATCATAGCTCACTGCAGACTCAAACTCCTGGGCTCGAATTATCTTCCCACTTCACTTCCCCAAAGTGCTGGAATTACAGGTGTGAGCCACTGTGCCTGGCCCTGATCAGCCCTTAAACAGGCTAAGGGGATGAGAAGAAGCTATAATGAACCTTCAAACTTCAACATGAAGCCCAAGACAATAGATCTTTGTCATTGCCAGATTATATGAAACTCAGATAGAATTGCCTGACCACTTCAGTTTGCTGGAGAGCAGATGGTATTCAATTCAACTAACTTTTACGGGGTTCCTGCCATTTTCCAATTACAATGCTAGATATGGGGAAGCGCTAAGGTGAATGGGTTCTCATGAAAATCACAATCTATAGGAACACAATATATAGAATCTTAAGAGACCCGTGAACAAATAAATTACAACATGAGGGATAAATGAAGTACAGAGGTATGTTCAAAGTTATAGATGTAGTGTGAATGAAGACATGGTTAAATTTTTCCGGGGAGGTAACAGAAGGCTAGTGGAGGATGTGATTTTGTGGGAGTAGGTGGGCGGGACCTGGGTGTGGGTAAACAAAAGTGAAAAACAGGCCTGGAAATAAAGGTTGCATTCTTTCAAAACTGAGTAGCACTGGATGGTCAATTTATGTTCTTTCCTTTGGAATTGCCACTTGGGACTTTCAACAAAGGAAGGAAACTCAATTAGACCACCTCAGATGTCATACAGAACACTGACTTGGCACCGGAAGATCTGTAGTTATGTCCTAATTCTTCAATTTAGCAAGCTTTGTGGCCTTGGACAAATTGGCCGACATTTTTGAGCTTCAGTTTTCACCTCCATAAAATCATGCAGTTGGACCCTCCTGCTGGTCCTCAAACCTTTGTGTCTTGCATTCTATCAATGTTTGAACTCTGTCCTTACAAGCCAGTTTCATCCCCACTCTGATCGCTCCTCCCTCCAACCAAAGAATAAAAGGAGCAAGCAAGAAAGCTCCTTTTCCAAGCATGACACTTACATGCTTACGGGCCATCTATGGCCTTTTCATAATTTGTGCTTTTCAATTTTTTTTCTGGGATTTAAGTTTTAGAGAATAAATTTTATCATGAATCTGCAATTGTTCTAAAAACCTTGCAGCTTACTTAACCTAGTTTGTTTTCCTGCTGATTGAGAATCCTTCTAGCATCTTGCCCTGTGTTCCTCTTGAACACTCAAAATCATGGGCCCTAACTTCATTCATCTACTCCTTTTCCAGTTCAGAAAGCTCAGGCAGGCAAAGTGAAAAAGGGAATAACATGCACATTGGAGCTATAAATAGCAATTGTACAACTGATTGTAAATACCAAAGGCTAAAGACATAAGTAGTAATCAAATAGCCTTCCCTTTGGGACAGCTGCAGGAAGAAGTAGTCCACAGCCTTCAAGGCAAAAAACAGCCTGCAAGCCCAGGTCATAAACCTTCTGTTTGCACTGGATTGTTAGGGGAAAGATTTCTGGTGCCTGGCATTGCATCTGGCCACAATGGTTGCACAGCAGCTACCGACTGAGGAACAGACAACTGAAGCAGAAGCTCTGGGTTTGACCCTGAGCTTGGCCACTCCCGAAACTTCTCTGCACCCCAGTGTTTTCAGATGGAAGATCAGAAATAATGACTCCTGCTTCACAAGGTTGACGCGAAGATTTCATGTAGATGTTTTTTGAAACCGAGTTTTGGAAAAATATTCAAGAAGTGGTGGAGGCCGGGCACAGTGGCTCACACCTGTAATCCCAGCACTTTGGGAGGTTGAGGTGGGCAGATCACTTGAGGTCAGGAGTTCAAGACTGGCCTGGCTAACATGGTGAAACCCCATCTTTACTAAAAATACAAAAATTAGCCAGGCATGGTGGGACATGCCTGTAATCTCAGCTACTGGGGAGGCTGAGGCAGAAGAATCTCTTGAACCTAGGGGGTAGAGGTTGCAGTGAGCTGAGATTGCATCACTGCACTCCAGGCTGTGTGACAGAGAGAGACTCCGTCTCAACAAAACAAAACAAAACAAAAAACAAATGGTGGAGAATTTCTAGTTGGCTGACCATAGCTACTCAGGCAGTTAAGACCAGGTTTTCAGTTGTGAGACATCCCAGGAATTTATGTATTTATGTATATGAACATATACACACATATGCATATATATATATGATCAAAGGGCTTGGAAAAAAGGATAAATAAGGATATGCTATCTAATGGAATAAAATTCTCCAAAATTCTTTTAGATCTGCTAAATCACGAGGCAAGGAGAAGTAATATTTATTTCGCCTTTTAAGGAAGATAAAAATCCTGATTTAGTTTTCTGAGATTTGGAGTCTCCTTCCGTCAGCTTCCCCACAGCCCCGGCTCTCATTCCCCAAAGCAGTAAGAACAGAGTTCTCAGCCTCTACATTGATGATTTATCCCGGTCACAGAGGGGACACCCAGCTAACTGAGGTTAACAGCTTTCTCGGTTTCATTTCAAAAAGACATTAGCATGGAGGCTCAATGAAATGCTGATATGCCAAATACTGATTCATTCACCTGCAGAGTTCACTTTAAGGCAGGGACCTATTTGACAGGCAGGGCTGAGCTCCTAGCCTTTTCCTAAAGGGCAATCCCATAATTCATCTCCCAGTGCTAAATTACACCTGACACTTCACTGAAGACGTCAGGTGCACTCACCCAACTGCAATAAGCCTGATGCAGAAGAGGTTTGGAAATGATAAAAGTATTTTTTGAAAATAACAAGACTAATTCAATTGTGGGTGGAACTATCTGTGGTGTAAAATATTCCCAGGCAGAATGCACACATTTGTTTTTGTGTTACGGGCAGGTCTTTTCTCTGGCAATGGGGAATCTCTATGTTGTGCATCACTACCTGAGCTACATGCCCTGTGACTGTCTTTAGATTTGGCCTAGTCACCAAGGAAGCTCCAAGCTTTTCCATCATCTGGGCCTTCCCTACTCTAGTCTCCTTCCAAATTTGCAGGAAAGATGGTTCAAAAGCTACAAAGTCATGCGCTCTTACTGCTCCTCTACAGAATTTTCTGCGGAGAGGTTCAAGAATAGGCACAGGGGAAGCAGAAGACCCGTCCCCTACATTAGCAAAGCCGTCAAGTGCTTTAGCATGGCCCTTAACTTGTTATCAGGCCCCAGGGATGCTTTGGTGAAAGGAAAGAAAGAAAAAAACAAGACAAAACAAAACAAACCCAAAACCTTGACAAGTGAAGCCAAGTAGCTTCCTAATGGTCCCAACCAGGAATTTAGTGGGTGCAGGGAGTTGCTGGTCATTTATCTGATGCTGTATGAAGAGAGCACATGAAGCTTTAGCCTGGCCAGAGCTCACGAGAACTTTGGAGGGATGAGGTGAAATGTTTTCTCTGTAACTCAGAAAGTCTTCACTGAGTATGTGCTAGGTGTTGAGGACACTGCAGTGAACAGGCAGACACAGGGGTCTTCTCTCATGGGGCCTCAGGTCTCACTTAGGACACCTGAGCTTAAAAAGAGCTAAGATGATTGACCTGCTGGGCAGTGCCCAGCACCTCTTAGGTGCTTAATAACTGTTGAATGAAGACATTGTAAATAGGGTAAAAGCAAATGAGCTGAACATTATTAAGCGCCTCTCTGTCCCAGATTCTATGCTAGGCCCTTTCCATTACATTATCTAATTCAGCACAAAATGAACAGTTAAAGTCAAGGTCAGACTCTGGCACATGGCTTCTGAGACAGTCTCTTTCATGGCATACACATGAGAAACATTTCTGTTTAGTGGAAAGACTCCAAGACTAGGTGTCTGTAAAATTTGGGTTTAGTAACTCTGACATTACTAAAGGTATAGTCTTGGGTAAAGATTTGTCCCCTCTGAGCCTCAGTTTCCACATCTATAATTCAGGGATGATGATACCTCCCTCACGAGGTGGTCATGAGGAATGGATGAGATGAATATGAAATGGCTTTGATTATAAATAAGATCTTGCTCTCTGTAAAAGGAAAATCATATTTTACCCATCCACTTTTTAAGAGCTCATGTTGCTTCTAAACAATTAAATTTTACATAATTTCAATAATTCTAACAAAAAAAATGCGAAACAATATTAAGTTTGACCTGGCAGTTATCGAAATGGTATTTGGAGACTTTTCATCAGAAAGATTCCTACAATAAGCCAAGATTCACTTAAGATGATTATTTGTCCTGTTTTCGTCACATATTTGGGGAAATTACTGATACCTAAATAGTTACTCACTTAAGTAGACATTAAATTCTTTCTTTATAAAGAAGGAATTCTTTATTTATAAATAAATTCTTCTTTATAAATTTATTTAATTTTTATTTATAAAAGAATTCTTTATCAATTATCTTTGCTCCTTCAGCATTTCTATGAGTTTCTTTGGATGAATTAAAATTTTGGAGCAACACAGGAGCACAGCATTTCAATGTTTTTTTTTTTTTGAGACGGAATCTTACTCTGTTGCCCAGGCTGGAGTGCAGTGGCAAGTTCTTGGTTCACTGCAACCTCAGCCTCCCAGGTTCAAGCAATTCTCCTGCCTCAGCCTCCCGAGTAGCTGGGATTACAGGCGCCCGCCACCACATCTGGCTTTTTTTGTATTTCTAGTAGAGACAGGGTGTCACCATGTTGGTCAGGCTGGTCTCAAACTCCTAACCTCAGGTAATCCACTTACCTCGGCCTGCCAAAGTGCTGGGATTACAGGCGTGAGCCACTGTGCCCAGCTGACAGCATGACTTTAAGAGCACTTTCCCCAATCAGTGTTTTAACAATTAAAATGAAAATTGTGTATAACAATTTTTCTAGTAATTCTTTGTTCTTCTTTTAGTCATTAAAAGAGGTTAAGCGTTGCTTATATTTAATTTTATTTTCTATTTTTATTAACTCTTTTTGTGCTCTAACTGCCTTGGTTTGTGATACTTCCCATGTCAAGATTTGTGAATTCTGTACTTTCATTTTCCTTCCCCCAGATCATCAGTGAAGTGGTTGTGTGATGCCAAAGTGGGCATGGGTCCTCACGAATGCAGTGGACACTGTCTCCCACCTAAATATAAGGGACCAATGTTTGTCACTGCTCTTTGTTTATGGTCCTTGAGCCAATTTTCAATCTATGTGACCATGCACATATTCTACCCAATTTGAATTAATTTTGCAAGTGGAAATTCATGGAGTAGTGTATCAAATGCTTTAGTAAAATCCATACATATTACCTCTAGTGCATTCCCTTCATCCATTAATCTTGTAATGCGATTTAAAAGAGTGATCACATTTGTCTGGAATGATTTGTCCTTTATCCATCCCCAAAGCTGCCTCCTGCTCTTGGCTCTATTATCCTCTCCATCCTTTCAGTTTTTCCCTCTTCACATCTGATTCATTATACTGTTAGACACAGGATTTATATTTTAACAGATGATAATTACTGGTAACACCTTTCTTTCTGTTTAGAAAATATTTAAGGTTTTCAAGTAATCTTTAAAATGTGGATTATTGAAAATGTCTACTGACTGTTAAATTTGCAAGCAAATTGCTTTAATACAATCTCTTTACTTCAAGCGATGATTCTGAAAACATTTTCCCAGGCCTTATTTTCTTTTAAAATAAGTTTTGTTATGAACCATAAAACAGTATTTAAGCTGTCTTTCCTGTTCTGCTTGTTTGAATTATTTTTTCCAGCCTCCTATTTCCCCTTCTGCCTGGGAAAGATGTGTACAGTATTATGTAAATTAAGGGTGGTAATCAGTATAAAATTATTGCTATAATACTAATATATCCACTATGAATGACTACATTTAATTGCAAAAAAATCTTAGCAAATGTTTCTCTATATGTATTAGATCAATTTGCCTGTCTTCTAAACATACTTCTAAACTTTTAGTTTGGGGTAGATTCTTTTTCTGAAGAGCTCAAATGTTATATACCAAATCAGTAAATTTAGGGTAATAGCTAATTCAAAATATAAGATGTTTTCAAAAGAGGAGAGAGAGCAGGAATGAAAGGAACAATATAACATAAGAAAAGAATGATAAAATCAGAGAAGCAGGTATGTAACAGGTAAAAGAGCACTCAATAAGTTGTGGAACTTTAGAATCCTAAGTACAGTTAAGGTGCTGTGGGGCTTCCTTTCAAAAGATGTAGAGGCTCAAATACAGACTAATTCTTTGAGATCAGTTCCTTGACCCACAGTTCCAATGCAAGTGACTTCTCATCTGTCATCATAATCATTGTCCAGCTTTTCTTCTGTGTACAACCAACACTCCATTTAGGAAAGTTAGTGGGAAGGAGGACACAGAATACTGCTTTTCAACTTGCTGCTCGGTAGGTAAAGGGTGGCGAATGCTGAACCAAGGCCCACAAGGATATTTTAGCATCTGCTCCTTGGTTACCTACCAAAGACCCTGATAAGATACCGCTTACAGAATACATGCAGTGAGAACGGGTCAGTGCCTTATAAAATGATGAGGTGAAATAAACTTCATTCAAGTCAAGATCTTAGAACTTTATATTAAATCAGATTCAATTTAGTAACTTAAATTTGTGAGGGTGACTAGTATATTTCAATAGGATAGTCTGTAGGGGTTTATTGAATACCATTGAAATGCTAATTAAAGACTTGGTTGAACCTGTACTCATACATTAGAACACTGAATAGAAGACCGCTATTAGACAATAAAAATGGTTATAAATTTTTTCCAATTTTATCTCCATGTGGATCTCTACCTTCTTCCTCCTATAATAAACACGTTCATTGTAGAGCAAAAATCAACTTGTACCCAAGAAATATGCAGCCTCACATTGATATGTGATGTCCATTCATTTGGGTAGGAATGGCAAGTATTTATTACTGGGAAAGAAGAGACGCATACAAAATTAAGTGAATATGCATGAATAAGTCCCAATGCTTATACGACATTAATAGGAAGAAGTTATGTCTGAAAATGTATCTTGCTGTGTACAAGCATCTATGTTTATTCTACATAAAGCATCTGTGCTGAGGACTTAGGAGGGTTTTATTACTAGTGTTCTATTTTTTAAGGAAATATTAATAATCATTTTCAAATACATAGAGTTCTAGGGAGAATATATACATTATGTATGTGCCTTAAAATTAAATCATGTTTCCTGGCTTTTAATATTTGAATGATAACCTAGATGACAGGTTGATAGGTGCAGCAAACCACCATGGTACATGTATACCTATGTAACAAATCTGCATGTTCTGCACATGTATCCCAGAACTTAAAGTATAAAGAAAATTTGAATGATAAAGCCCTAAATAGCTTAGGGTGTGAAGAAAGCCTTTTATCTTCATGTCTCTGCTGCCCCTTTTCCTCATCTGTACTAATGAGAACCTAAAAGAAACAGGTCTGAAATTGGGATATTATTATTATTAGATCAGTAGTACGGGATTGTGATTCCTTAGGAGGCTGAAAATTGAGAGCTGCGCTGAAAGGGAAGTAGAAGAGGTACACATAGTCATCTCTACTCCCTGAAATATGAAGATCCCATTGATAGGAAATTTGACTCAAGGAAACATTCAAGCTACTAACTTGAATTTTCTATTTTAAAGATCATAGTTTATGATCTATGGCTACCTTATCTTTGAATTTTCCTTCCTCCTCCCTTTTAATGTCTAGTGAGCCCCTGCTATATGCCAGATATTGGGCTACATGGTGGTAATATAAAGCCTCACAAGCCACGGTCCATGCCTCAGGAATGTGTGCTCCTGTAGGAGGGACAAACAAGCACATTGAAGCAGAGCCAGTGGTGTACTAAGTGGTAGGCTGGAGAGGTTGTGGAGTGCTCTTGGGACACAGAAGAGTGGCAGCTAACTCTGTCTAGGTGCAGGTTGGTGAAGTTCTTTAGAAGAAATGATATAGTTTTGAAAATAAGTAGGAACTAGCTAGAGTAGGGGTTCTTAACCTGTCATCCACTGATAGCCAAGGATAGGGTTCAATGTGTTTATGAATGTTAGATGGGAAAAAAATCCACCTTTATTTTCATTAATATTGAACTACAGTTTACCATTTCCTTCTATTACAAATGTAGAAAACTGGCCAGCTATGCTGCTGCTGCTGTCACTATGGCCCATTACAAATCTGCCAACTCGAAGTGTGAGCCGTTCCGGAGGTACTTGGAGAAGTCAGGTGTGCTGGACACGCTGACCAAGGTGTTGGTATGAAGAACCAGAGAAACCTAACAGTGCTTTGGATTTCTTAAAGCATCACTTAGCAGCTGCTACTCCAGAAAATCCAGAAATAGAGCTGCTTCACCTAGAACTGGTCAAAATGAAAGAGAAATATAAAGCTACTGTAGAAAAAAATAAAAAAACTGAAAGCACAGCTTGCTCAGTACGAACCACCTCAGGAGGAGAAGTGTGCTGAATAGGATTTTTCCCAGTTGAAAAGACATGGAAAAACGGTTTTGTATGACTTGAATACTTTGTATAGTGTGTAATCTTTTCTGAATGGATGCTACAGAACTCTTTTAATATGTTTAATTCACCTATCACACTCTGTTATAAACACACAGAATCATCAATAAAAACTCAATATAACTTTCTTTGGGTCTTAAAGCAGGAGAATCCAAAGTAAATCCCGAAAAAAAACTAAACACAGCCATCTAACTCCATACCTTAAAAGCCATTCTGTTCATTAGTCTGATTAGGAATGACGGCACTGGTTGTATTTTAGCCAAGGCAGCTCAGCATGGAGCTATTCCTCGGTGTAGTTCAGGACATGAACATAGGTACAGTCATTCTTCGAAGGTGACGCAGTTGTGTACATTCCCTATAGGCAGTTGGAGAGATCCGTGTGGCATAAGATGCTTTTGTACGGGTTCCATGAATCTTCTGCTCTTGTTTGTGTAACATGGAACAAATAACTCTTCTTTGCCACCACTTTGCCTTAGATAATTGTGTGTGTGTGCCAGTTTGAACTCTGATATCACATTTTCCTTCTATGCAATCATGCCTTGTTTGATAATCTTGCATTGCTTTGCTCTGAGCTTTAGTGGGTCCTAGCTGCACACTGACCTTTCTGTGCTGTTTTTCAATTTGCCTAATAACAGCAGTTACCCTGATTGTAATTTATGTAACTTTAAACAGGATCACACTGTACCCCCTGCCTGCCTTATTTGCTTATTGAGCATAGAACAGAGGCAATATACAACTCTGGGTTCACACACAAGCTGGGATGAGAAGAGGAATGAGCCATATATTGTGGAAAATCATAGTTTGTAGGTATAATTATATAGCGCTTGTTTCCCTCAAAGTATTTTTCTAGGCCTGAATTCATTTTATCTTCATTATCCCTGTGAAGTAGGTGGGGACAAGTATGAGGGGAAGTTGGGTGCTGAATTTTTAGGCCAAAGACTGATGTTAATACAAATCACTCACTAACTGTAGAGCCTTGGGCATATCAGTGAACTGCTCTGAGATTTACTGTCTCCATCTGTTTAATGAAAAGAATATCCGTGATGCTTACCTCACAGGGCTGTTGTGAGGGTCAAATGAGAATGTATGTGAAAGATACATAAATGGTAAAGCACTATATTCTTGTTTGTTAGTCTTTTTTCCTTTCTTTGGGTAGGCCTACAGTCGGATGTTTTATTTTATTAATCACTTATTTTCCTTATTGATAGACCATCATTTTATAGACGTATTCCTATTTCATGTATTCTCTCCCTGTTGTTAGAGAACCTATCTTTGTTTTTGGTCAAAACACACATAGAAAACAAAATGATCCAATGAAAACTGGTTTAACTAGCAAAAGCCTTTGCACCTGTTGGAAACTATGACCAAGCCAATTATAACGGCATTTAAATCAGTCATGTTAGTAGGAATGTGGCAAAGACTGGTACCTCTTCTAGTCACAAGTTCGCTCTTGGAGGGGGGCCAGATACTATTGGAAGAACATTCGCTTGAATAGATTTCTCTTTTACCAATTTGAGTGCCTCCTACATGGGCAGCAGTAGACTAAGTGCCGGGTGTGATAAAGAGGAATGACTTAATTATGAGACATGTATATAATCAAATACAGTGTGGGTTAGGACCTGTGACAAACCGTTATAATAAAACATGACCCCATGAGGGTTTTGGAAGAGAGAGAGACTTGGCTTCTTTAGTTGGTATGACAGTTTCTTGGTAGATACAGGTCGAAATTTTTTTTTTGTGGCATCCAATCCTCATGTGCCTTTTACTCATTGGATTAATATTAATATTTCTGTCAGTAAGCCAGGTGACTGTGACTCTCTTTTGTGCCATCCTTTTTGAACAGAATGGCAACATGTGGGTTGGATAATCACACTTCTAGGTGAAACTGACTTGCTTAAACTGCTGTACCAGTTAGTTTAATCTATTTAAACTATTTAAGAATTCAGGATCAGTGTAGCCTACAGAGGTCCTCTTCAGCATTTCTGTCAAGGATTTGGATGAAGACAATATACAAGAAGATGCTTGATGGAAGAGAAAATGGATTCCATCAGTTAAGCTCCTGCTATGCTTCAGCTGCTTTGTCTATAAAATATTGACTTCACATCTTGCCTACCTCACAAGGTTGTTGTAAGAATCAAATTAAATATAATGGATGTAAAAGTGAAAAAAATAAATGTAGAAAACAAACTACAGTAATATTAACATACTGGTGACAACATCACCAATAGAAACCATAGCTATTTTCATATCTCATTCATATCAGATATTGTAGATATTTCAAAATATCCCTTACACTCATCACTGCTTTAAAATTATAGTAGTAGAACCACCACTGAACTTTATTAATGTATTAACAGAGACTATACATATTATCATACAAAATATTGGTGTTTATATTTGGTTTTAATATTTTGATAGCAGAATTTCAATATAAATTGATTTTCTTTGTAATTCTACATGCTTTATTCTTTATTTTATGTAGTTAAAAGCATTATACTAAGAAAGGTACATAGGCTTTAGGTATATAGCAGATTGGCAGTGGGGTCCATAACACAGTGAGGGTCAAGAACCCCTGAATGGGGAAGAGGTTGAGGAAGGGGTGCTAGTTATTCCAGGAAGAGGAAAAGCTTCATGGATGTTTCAAATTATACATAATGTGTCTTTAAGGCAAATGTTGATCGGCATGAAGACAAAATATGTACCTAACTGTTTTGTGAAACATAGTGAGGCATATATACTTCCCATGTTTTCACAGGAACATGTTGCCGGGGAGCAAAATCATTAAGCATATTAATAGCTCACCTAGAATTTCTGAAGCTGACAATAAAGGTCTATCATGACATCAGACTCTGCAGCAGGTTGTGCTGTGATAAAAGCCCAAGAAAAATGCCTGAAATACTTATTTGCTACCTTTTCTTGTGTGGTTAGAATGCTAAGGATCATCTAAGAGCAACCAACATTTGCCTTACATGCATTGTAATGGTTATAATAGGTGCTGGAAATACAGAGTATGCCAAAAAGTTATCAAACATTAACAGAAGCAGCAGTAGCTGTGGAAAGAGTACTTGACCAGGAGTCCTTAGCTTCAGGCCACAGCTTCAAGTCTGACACTAATATCTGTGTCACCTTGTGCATGTTTTATTATTGGTAAAATGAAGATAATGACTTCTGCTCTAACTTATCTTGTAAATTTGCTCTAAAGATCAAATGAGTATGTCAAGATGCTTAGAAAGGTTTGAAACATAATACATATGTTATTAATATGGAAATAAAGGTGAAATATCAATATTATAACATTTTATGTTTTGAATATAGAAATAAAGTGAAATTTTGTATCCTTGTATTATAAAATATATTGAAGAGGAAACCTTTTAGACATAGTATTTTAAAGACCTCTATATGTACAAAATATAAAATGTAAATGTAGCATATGAAATATCTATAACATAAGAGTTAAATTCTTATAAGACTGTAGACAATGCAACGTGTTATCTTAAGTCTTAGATAACTCCATAATAAAATCACTTTCTTATGGCTGGCAACAAGCTTTCAAATATGACCTGTAGCATAAGACAGCAGTGAATTTATGTATGTGCTATTTAGATTTAGTGGCACTAAGATCACAAGGACATACACATTTAATTAGTGGAGTACACTCAATTCTAAAATTTAAATCACTTTCTCCAAATAAGCTGGTTCTTCACAGGAATCATGCAAGCAAATGTTGACAAATATTGCAAATAATGGGAGAAAGACACAAATCTTAGGATTTTTCTTCCTAAAAATATCTGTTCTTATTAAGATGCTTTTCATTATAACTTGGCAGAGCAGGATTTAAGTATCAATCTGAGTCTTCCATTCTCTAGGTCAATGTTGAAAGTTTATTTCTACAGTAAAACACATGTTTCACATTCTTGGTGTTGCCATATAAATCAAACAAAGAGAACTGCATTCCAATTCTCTCCATTATTACAGAAGCATACAACTTACTAACCAGAACATTCTTCCATTTTTAGTTTGAAGTGTTTTTCAACTTCAAGTATGCTTGGAAAATTATTAAGCCAAGGCTATTGTGATTATATCTGTTAGACTTTTATTCTATATAAATTATCTAAGCCAAATGGAGTCCAAAATACTGACCCTTGAGTGCCAGTTAGAATAGTCCCTAATCCTCGATCACGTGCTAAAAGAGACAAATGAGCTAGATTTGAGTTTGAAAACTACCACCTCTGAATAAAAAGAAAAACAATGAAGCTGGATATGCATTTGGGAAAGACACAGTTAACGCAAATGGTAGAGAAATGTGGAACACTATTCTAAACTGCTCGTGTTCACTGCTTCCCGAGTACAGACACTTGCACCAAGATACAGAGACACACACTTATAAACTCACACATATGGATCAGAATGACTAAGCATTTTTAAATGAGGAGAAGCAAAACCCAGTAGATTCTCCCCGACAATCTGTAGAGTGCACACACACCCACTACCACACACCCTTGACCAGTGTAAGATCCAGAAGTGCTTAAACAATTTTGTAGGCATAAATGACAAATTAATGAAACCTGCCGAAGACAGACACATGAAGACACGCTGTTCAAGATATAAGCATTGAAGCAAGGCAGACACCTGAGAAAAACAGTCAGAAGTTCCCAAACTGAAAATATTGTATCCTGGACATTCAAGTAGATGAATGATTCAGGGTGAACAGATTTGTATCGTGGGGCCAGGGCAGATGATGGGTTTAGGCATCACAGTGGTCCCTAAAGATCATTCCCCCTAGCGTCCAAATTTCTAAAAATTAAAGCTTAATGGTTCCAATTCTTTATAAGATTGTCCTTTCAGGGGGGAAACATTGATCAGTGGTCTCAGTCTTGCTAGCTGGCTTCAAGGACTCTGCCCCCACCAGTTCCTCAGCATCCTTTCTTTTTCCATTCTCTTGAAGAAGGGATGCTCTGTTCATTTCACGTGAGCTTAGATTTATGAGGTGCTGAGAAACAAGAGTATGGGGCCCTTCAAGTTGTACTCCCAGATGTAATACTACAAGTGAGTCAACACAGGATCTTAGCATTGGCTAACATGTTTGTGCTACAAAGCTTGTTTGTTACTGGATCCAAATGGATGCCCCAGTCAAAGCAAAAACAAAGCAACAACTCAAAAAAGTCTTCCCTCATTGCCCCCAAAATAGCCCATTCCTTTCTGAGTCCAGGCTCCTGAATGCATATGAAACTGTGTAGCCTTGACTGGGGGGATCGGCACTCCCTCCTCAGCTGGAGGCTGCATTCAGAAAGAATGGATTTTTTCCAGCTCTGATAGTCTGAGATATTGTGCCTGTCACTCAGAGGCTGAGCAAAATAGGGTTCAAAACAGAGAACAGAGATGTATAAACAGATGCAAGACAGTGAGAAGAGTGTACTGAGTAGGGAGACGAAAGAGATCGGTATCAAGCCTTATCCTGGGATGGGCCACTCTCTCTGTTCCTGTAAAAAGCTCCTAGGCTATTTTAATGATAAATATTTATATCTATGGAAGCAAATTCAGAAGGATTTATATCCCAGGGGAATGCAGATCAATAGATCTAAGCAAACCTCATCTCCAGGCTGACCACTTAACACTGTTATCACCAATTAGGGCTGCTTGGCCCTCTGGGAGGGTGTCAGTTCCCCTCTTCTCCTGCATGGGTCCACCCCATTCTTGGCCCCAAGAGGAAATCAATAACAGGATGCAGGGATCGATACACAGGACATCTGCTTGGCTGCAGTGGCTCACCTTAGGATCGGAGTTTGGTTAGCCCTTGTCTATCCCGCAAGCCCCTATTCCTTCCCCTAACCCCTCCATCCTTCCAGATCTGCTGGAGCATTCCAATTTTGATCTTTAGCTCACTCACTGAAATCGGCCCAGATGCTGCTGACTCTCTTGAGCAAGACATAAAGACTTGGTTAACATTTGCCTTACTTTCCAAAAGTAAAGAAACTTACCTGACCTCAAGGATTGAGTCAGAGTTGATTTCCCGCTTCATGGCCCGGGGCATGCTTTCTGCTGCTGACTGTCTGGCCACCAAGTACTGTGGGAGCAATTGGAGCTGGCTGGGTTACTGTTCCAGGTTTGCCTGCGTCTCCCTATGCTTGGTTTGCAGTTGATAGATCCTCTGCTCCTGAAGCATCCAGCTATTGACCCGCCCAGGGAAAGAAAGAAAAAAATGGAAAAAAAAATCAATTAATACTAACCGGCTTAACAAAACCCTGCATAGCACAGGCCTGGAGCATACAGGGTAGGAGTTGGGATGGTCTCAGTGGCAACAATGAGTGTAGGGACAGGCTCAGCCAGCTAGAAAACCTGATGTTCCAGGGACAGGAAGCCAATATGGTAGGCGTGATCACACACGCACACATATTCTCTCTCTCTCTCTCTCTCTCTCTCTCAGCAGCTTGGTCTGACATGCCCTAGTCTGAGAGCAAAGAGGACAGTGCAGGTACGTGTTCATTGTGAACTGGTGGAGGGCGACACATTCACCAAAACAGAAGAGGGGCTGCAACCAAACTTATAGAGCCAGTGGATATTTTTGTTTTCTGGGGTTTTTTTTGGGGGGGGGCAGGGGTGGAAGAGGAGGAGACATTGTTTTGTTCTGAAAAGATAATACCATTTACGTGTCGCAGGAGAGTTCCTGAGGCATTTCTTCGTGCATCTCCCTATCCCACCACCATATACAGACACACATGAAGCTCTTTTAAGGGGAGCAAGAAAATTGGGGAGCACCATACCTCAGCTGCTAGGCCCTCTCTCTTCTGCAGGAGCTGGCTTTGAAGGCTCGGGATTTTTGCATCTCCCTGTTCCAGCTGTAAAGAGTTTACATAGGGAGGGAGCAAGGAAGGATCATGAATGTCAACCAATGAGCAATTAGCATGACAAGACTAAAGTATTGATCCACTAAAGCTCCCTGCACTGCTGTAGCCCCAGAGGTAGAGCGGCTCTCCTGTCACTAACTCTGATGGTGCATTTCAGAAGCCTGTATTGTAGGACTGGCTACTTTTTGTATCCCCAATCCCCTTCTCAGGGCAGGGGAGGATGGCACCTTCAGGCTGCCCATCTGCAGCTATCATAGTAGTCTCCATCCCTGGGCAGAAAGCTGCAGAGAAGAGCATAAAGAATGTAAAGATTTTGGCTGTCCTACTTTATTCATTTTTTTAAAATGCAGCTCCCTCCCGATGGCACCAGGCATTTCTATGTATTGATTGGAAAAGGGCTAGGGCGAAATCCTGGCCTGACAGCTGGGGCTGGAACTAGTGTGGTTTTCCATTCTGCATGGTCAGGGGCAAAGTGACTTTCACAGTACCAACTTCTGGCCAATCCAAATACACACTTACTGTGCACATAGTACTCATTTTAGTCAGTAAGGGTCAAGAAGGGAGAGGGAAAGATGTTATTTCACCGACAACTTTATTCCTAGGTGTAAGGCTATCATACATCGAAAGAGAAAATGAAGGAATTTTCAACTTAGCAGACATGGTGTTCAAATGACACTAGCTAGGTGAAATATTACCTCTCTAAGGTTCTTCATTCTCGTCATTGATTCCCTCCTTTGTTACTCTCAGCTATAGGCACACTAACCTTTCATCATGTTTTCTACTTTTTCCCCATCCATCCCATGCCTTCACACATTTATTTCTTAAGTTGCTTTCCTAATTTCTTTTCATACACTTCTTTAAAGACCCCCTAGCATTCCATCTCCTTCCTGAAATCTCCCAAGCAGTGGTAATTATGCATTCCTGTGTGAGCTTCTACCTGTGCCAAAAACTTCTCTAGCAGTGGGATATCATAATGAACAATATGTTATGGTCAATACACTTAAAGATATGGTCATTATACTTAAAGATATGGTTATTATGGTCATTATATTTAAAGAGCTTACAGACTAAATGAATCATGAGCCATTCACTGACAGCAAAACCATCCATCCACCCAACTACCCAACCAACCAGCCAGCCACCTATTCATTGATACATTCAATTTGTGCTTATCAAGAACTTCCTATTACCAGGAACTACTCTTTGCTAAAAATAGGATGGTGTGGCAGAGACTTGAGTACCTGCCGATAACCATTTTCTCCTCTTCTTCCCAGGCTCACAGATAATCTGTATTTCCCAGCTCTTTTACAATGGGGCCTTATGACTGAGCTCTGGCCAATGGAATGTAGGTGAGACAGAGGCATGCCTGGGCTGGCTTATAAAAACCTTCCTCATGGCCCTTCCTTCTCCTCCCTTCCAATATGACCCTTGATGGTGACACACCTGGGTCTTTGGGGATCCAGTTGGAGAAGACTGCCCTGACCCACTTTGGACTATGGGGAAAGGAATCCAATTTTAATGTTGTTAAACAGCTGAGATTTTAGGATTGTTTATGTTAGTGTGAATATAGAAGCTAACATTATTTTTACTGACTAACAAAAATACAAAGCAAAAACAGATATGGCCCCTGCCTTCACAGAGCCTGAAGCCCAGTGGGTGAAAGAGATATTAATAAAATAACTACAAATAAAAGTAAAAACACAACTGTGATAAGTATAATAAAGGATAGGTATCTGAGGCAACAAACATGAGCCAGAGGAAACTCAACCTAGACAACCGCCACGATGCAATGATGTTGAGATATGAAGGGTGAATACTGAGAGAACACAGGGGTGTTCCACTAAGAAGGAACAGAACGTGGGAAGTTGATATGGTAAGGAGGAGTAAGGTATAGTCCAGAAACCAAAAAACCCCAGTATGAGTAGAACACAGAGAATGAGAAGGATATGATGCAATATGAGACTAGAGAAAGAGGTATGGACCCATCCATTCAAGGCCTTATAGATTATAGATTTCAGTGTCTGTCCTAAGATCACTGGGGAGCCATTCAAGAGTTTTATGCACGGTTGGTAACAAAATCTTGTATTGTAGAAAGGTCTCTTTGGCTGCAAGCATGAAGAATGAATTGGTAGCTCCATTTCCAGCCATATGGTGGGTAGGCCGGATAACTCAAAAACCCTTCCACCAGAAAGTTATTTTGAATAAAATAGAACACACATTCTTTTAAGTATAGGGCTAAGCTTGCAAGTAGAAAATTCCCCAAATGCCAGGTACAAAGAGGGAACTGAAACAAAATCAGTAAGCTGTGGGACGTGTATCTGCCTTGAGGAGAACTGCCCAGACTCAGTGACTACAGGGATTAGGTTTTAGTATTCACATAGGGACAAGGGTCCATGAAAACTAGCAAGGGGAAACTGAATCCTCACATAAAACTAGACCCTTAAAAAGATGGCCTAAGAGGAAAAAAATCCATCTATTATCACAATAGTGCTTGTCTTTTCATGGTGCATAGGAAGGAAACAAATGTCCTTTGAGAATCTATGACTATGCTTTACAAGGTAAGGGGATTTACAGTTACTATCTACCAAGTTGAGAAACCTCTAAGCTGAAAAATTAAAATCAAACTTAGTCTCAGGCCAGGAATATCCCTGTGGCATTTGGCAGGAGCAAACCCAAAATGCTCTGGAGAGCCACACTTTCACAAAGGGCACCTAGAATTCCTGTAAATAAAGCCCTGGTGAGGATGTACCCACACATTACAAAACTAAAGACCAAGAGTGAATGTAGATAAAGTAAATAGCAGATTTATACCTTTGAGAACTTCAGGTGATAGAACAATCTGGTAGAGACTGCAAATAAGTATGCTTAAAATGATTAAAGACATAAAGGAAAGTGTCATGCAAAAATAGCAAAGCATTTTGAAGGAAAAAAAGAGAATAAACTAGAGGAGGATAAAAGTCATGCATTCAGATCAAGAATGCAACTTTAGACCGGGCATGGTGGCTCACACCTGTAACTCCAGCACTTTGGGAGGCCAAGGTGGGAGGATCACCTGAGACTAGGAATTTGAGACCAGCCTAGGCAACATAGTGAGACCCTATCTCTAAAAAAAAAAAAAAAAACAAAAATTAGCTGGGTTTGGTGGTGTACCTCTGTAGTCCTGGCTACTCAGGAGGCTGAGAGGGGAGGAGTGCTTGAGCCTAAGAGGTGGCAATTGCTGTGGGCTATGATCATGCCACTGCACTCCAGCCTGGGTGACAGAGTGAGACCCCCATCTCAAAAAGAATGTAACTTCTTCCCAAATGTGCGGGACTCTTGGTATGATATCAGGATTTAGGAAGCAATCATACTTTTTTCTTTTCTCTCTTTCTGTTAAATATGTTATTGATATGGGACAAATCTCTCGCTTGCTCTGTCAGTGACATCAAATATATAAGGGCATAATGATGGCTCCAAAGCAAGAAACATTTTCCATATTTAAAACTGATGATCAGCTCATAAGATATTCTCTCTGTTGTGGTTGTTGAAATGTCTCATAAAGGAAAATATCATCTCAGTGTGATTTATTTGCTTCTTTGCACTGTTCAGCTCAATGTTCTCTCTCCAGCTGGGCACAAATTGAGGACACTGGCCTTTTCAACAGTGGACAAAAAGCCATAATGGGAGGGAGGTGGCAAGCATCAAAGGAAAGCTCAAAATAAGGAAGTCTCGTTATTTTACCAGAAACTACTTTTTCTTGTTACTGTTTCAAAAATTATTCCCATGTCTCACAAAATAACTGAGAATAAGTAATGTACTAACCTCAAGAGGTTACCCAGTCAGCCTGAGCTGGTGCTCTGGATGAACCAAATCCTAGCATATTTCTTTATAGACCCAGGCTAAAGTTGTAGTGAGGGTTTTCGGTAGTGGAGAGACTTAGATGGAACTAGATGATTCCAAGCTCAGCTGGAATCAGGTCAATTTCACTCACTTCTGTCTTGTGAGACATTTATCACCATCACCATCATCATTATCTTTTATTGAAGTTCAACTATCTGCCTGACCACATGTTATTTCATCTTATTGTCAGAAAACCTCTGCAGAGTGGGCACTAATATTCCCACTTCTTGGATGAAAGATACAGAAAAATGAAATGACCCGAATATTCTCATCTTATGTTAGAACCAGGGATAGGATAAATGCCCTTAGCCCTCCTTAGTAGGTTTAAATAGAGACAAAGTCATTCAGAGCCCTAAGAAGAGCAGGGGCTAATAGAGAACTTCTTTCTTTGCATGGTTTCAAAGCAAGTTGTTCTAAGCAGCCAAAATTAGGCAACTGAGTTCAACCACATTCATCTGTCTTCTAGCAGTGAATGCAGATTTACCAGGTAGGAAGAGAGATAATTCAGACAACAACGATTTGCAAAACTTGGTGTATCCAGTAGGGCTGCTTTCAATCAGGGCTGCTGATGAAAAGGTCAGGTTATCTGAGCCCCACTTATTTCTTCCCCACCCTAACATCCCACCTATCTACAGGATCTGCTTGTTGTTCCTTCAGATGTGTCCTGGGCTATTCACACCCCACCACCCCAAGATCATCCTGTTCCAAGCCACCACCAATCATAGCATGCCCCAGAAGCCTGTTAAAGGGCATTCCTGCCTCCACTTTGCAACTTACAATCAGTCCTCCCCACAGCAGCCAGCTCCATCTTTTACCATTGAAATCAGATAATGCCACTCCCTCACTCAAAACCCTCCAAGGGCTTCCCATTGCACTTTGACTAAAATCCCACCTCTTTGTCAAGGTCTACTCAACAAGGTCTGCCCCACCTCTTGTCCTTTAGGTGTTTGCTCAAATACCATCTTCTCAGAGACTACGCACCTCAGAGGCAGATCCCATCCCCTTACCCTGTATGTGATCTTGCTTTTGAACAGTAGATCGCAGTAACCAAGCACAGTGCCAGGCACAAGGAAACTAAGCAATATTTATAAGAATGAAGAAGTGAATTCCGTATCTTCATTGACATCCATGACTTCTAAGACAGAGGAAATGAGACACCTGAGGACTAAGAAAACTTACTATTAATTGGTCTGCCCTGGAAAGAAAGTATTTGGCCTGTTGTCTCAAGATAGACCATTTATGTAAGGAAATCAGAATAAATATTATTTTTTATGTGTAACTATGGGTGAAATCCGACTGATAAAAATAAAAATCTGGACTAGTAACTATTTGAGCTTACTATTTACGAAGTTGCAGTATTTATAATTACGTTGACATCAATATAGTATTTTCTACTTTCAAAAGCACTTTACTATATATTAACTCATCTTTTTTCAAAATAACTTTATGAAAGAGACAAGTATTATTCTCTGCATTTTACAGATTTAAAAAAGTGCTAATGGCACTATAGCCAGTGAGTATCAGGTCACAATATGGCCTGGCAAACCTGAAGGCCCAAAGACTAACCTTACGAGGATATTTTCATTTATGTCACACTGGGAAAAGGACAGATAGGATACACAGAGGAAAGGCTTTTGTTTAGGGTGGTATATGATGTTTCTGTAGGGTGGTGTACTTGTTTCCTAGGGTTGTCATAACAAATTACCACAAACTGGATGGCTTAAAACAACAGAAATGTGTTTTCTTACAGTTTAGGAGGCTAGATGTTCAAAATCAAGGTGTTGGCAGAGCTATGCTCTCTCTGAAGTCTTTAGGGGAGGATTTTTCCCTGCCTCTTCCATCTTCTGGTGGCTCCCGAAATTCTTGGCATTGCTTGACCTGTGGCAACATCACTATAGTCTCTGTGTGTCCTTTCTTCTTCTTATAAGGATACCAGTAATCAGATCTAGGACCCATCCACATCCAGTATGACCTCATCTTAACTAATTACATCTGCAAGGAGCAAATAAGATCACATTCTGAGATTCTGGGTGGACAAGAATTCTGGGGGGACATTATTCAACCCACTACAGACGGGCAGTATGAAACTGTAAACATCACCTTCCTGTGCATCCTCAGTTTCTGTATGTTCTTTAAAAGAACAGGGATCCTATATATTTTCTCCTTGCATTTTGTTCTCTCCCCTGCCTCTGACTCATACCACCACTGGCTCTTATCCCTGTCTCTTCCCCTTCCAGTAATATTTCTGTAACATTCTGTATGGATGAATCACACAAACATGCACATTATGAATCCATGCAATGGTACAACTTGGTTTTCTTTAGAAACTTTTCTAGGATATAGATTCCAATGATGTTCCAAAAATCAGATAAATTCTAGCTAGAAGCATAATAGCTCTTAGGCAGAAGAGCAGCCAGTGGTTCCAGGCCATGGTAAAGGAAGGCTGGAGGAACAACAGTTCATCAATAGCTGAGTCATAGGGTTCTTATTAATAGTCATATAACTAGGATTGTTTCAATATAGCATTTAAGGTTTATAGTCTTTATGATGGTCTTTCTCATGCCAAAGGAAAGAATACTTAAAAGATAATGACTTATTTTAGAATCTCTTAGTACTAATCCGTTTTGAGCTCCATTTCACAAGCTCTATTTCAAGTGAATATTTACATAGTGTTCATAGCTATGATCTTCATATTGTAGCATCATATGTTCACAGATATTGTGGTCTTTGACAATCTCTCCTGTTATCTATTTCATTTTCCTTCCCTGGTTACAGAGGAAAACTCATACCTATAAATAATTACTTATGTTTTCTTTTCTCTGCTTGCAGTTTTGACTAGCTTATTTTCTCACTGAATATGGCTGTATTCAGTTCCTACCAATACGAAGAGACTATGGCTAAATATTTTTTTTTAACCTATCAGAGGAAGTTTCTGGCTCTCTGGCCTTAAAATCCTGTCTCCATTTATTCTTGAATAAAAAAATTAGAAAGAAAACATGATATTATGCCTTACACATAGTAGGAATTCAATCAACATTTATTTCATTTGGAAATTGACAGCAATATTTTGATTTAAATTGTACTAGATGAATAAATACAAATGGCATTCACTTGATGATGGCAAAATGGTGCTAGGACAACATCCAACAATGTGCCAAATGTTCCAAAATAAATTCAGATAAATAAAAATATTACAAATAGGCCCGTAAAATTACTAGAAGAAATCATGAGAGAATTTTTAAAAATAATGTTGGAGAGAAGTCTTTTCTAAATATAACACACAACCCAGAAGTCAAAACATAAGGATTTATAAATTCATCATCATAAAAGTAAAACAAATTTCTATATGAAAAAAATCATCATAAGTAAACAGAAAAATGACAAGCTGGGAAGAATTTATAATTCATATAACAAACAAAGGGTTAATTTCTACAACAAATGGATAAGAAGCTCCTATAAATCAATATATAAAAGTCTAATAACCTAACAGAAAACAGGGAAATAGTTCATAGGAAAAGAAATAAAATTACTTTTAATCATATTAAGTAAAAAGCTCACTCACAGTAAGAGAAACACAAATTAACTCCACACTGAGATACTATTTGCAAAACCCCCAATCTACTGATAATACAATGAACTTGTGAAGGTGTGGTAAAATAGGTTTGTTTCATACATTGATGGTAGAAGTGGAAAGTGGCACAAACTCTGTGGAATGAAATTTTCCAAGACCCACTAAAATTACATGCAGCTACCCTTTTATCTAGCAAGTCCAGTTCTATGAATTTATCCTACAGATATGCCTGCACACATGTGAAATGGCACATGTAGAAGGCTATTCATTGCAGTTTTGTAATCGTAAAAGATTAGAAACTACCTAAATGGCCAACAGTAGGATGCTGGTTACATAAACAATGGTGTGTCCACACAATGAGATATCATGAAGCTATGAAAACATTGAGTACTCTCCTAAACAGAAATTCTTTCTTTGTAACCATTGCAGGAAAATAAAATAATGACAGGAGGGGTCAAGAAAGGTCTTAATATCTATGAACATAATACATTGTAAATGAAAACCAAAAGGTGTAGAACAGGTTGTATAGTGTGCTGTTTGTGTAAAATTGGACAGAGGAGCATACACATGTATTAATGTTTGCTCATATATGTATGGAATATCTAAAAGGGTACGCAAAAACTTATAACATGCTTTGCCTGTGGGAAAAGGAACAAGGTGGATAGAAACAGGATTTTCACTGTGATCCTTTCGTATTTTGTTTTTTGAACTCGAAGGATATATTCTCTATTTAATAAATAACTATATTATAAAAATAGCTCTTACACATAGACATACCCATAACCACATGTATACCCAGATCAAACTTCATTTGCTAATCAGACCTCAGACCCAGAAAGATGAATAAATCCTTGGCAAGTGAAGTTCTCGGCAACATTACCAGGCTACTGGGCTTTGGGAGTTACTGACATATTGACACCTGTGCTATAATTAGGGTAAGTGGAACTCACCAGTCAAACATACTCATCTTCTGAATTCCTAGCACACACTAGGCACATTTGTTGAATTTAGAAACAAACAAACAAACAAAAAAATGAAGGATAAAATACAGGTTTAACAGCAAATGGCCTTTGTGGATAATCCCAAACTATTAGTAAAGTAAAAATCATCACAGTTGCTGTGCCCAGTAAGTCTGGAGACCTGACTTCCAACACAGGGTTGTCAGTTCACTGCATCACTAGTGAGTAGGGAGCCTGGACTAGATCACTTCTAATGCTCCCCCCAACTACATTTCTCCTGGAAGTATCCTAATTGCAGCATTCTTTACCTGAGTGAATGACCGATCTCTTCATATAGGGTTATGCTGAAGTCTTCAGCTTCTCAGACCTGGAAAGACCTCAGTGTGTTCCCTAGGATCTCAGTCTGACACCTTTCCCTTTTGCCTTCAAATACACACAAGTCTTCCTGTTACCCCAAAAAACCTTCTCTTGAGCCAATGGTCCATTTTGCTATCCTTCTATATTACTCTTCTTTTTCTCTGTCAAATTTCTCCAGTATGGGAATTACACTTCTCCCGTGATTTAAATTGACTGATACTTCTATCTGTCTCTTTCCCTTATTGAGGTAAAATTCTCATAAGATACAATTAACTATTTTAATGTACAATTTAGGGGCATTAGTACATTCACAATGTTGTCCACTTATTACCTCTATCTAGTTCCAAAACATTTCATCATCCTTCAAAGGAGACCTTGCACCTATTAAGCAGTCATTCTCTGTTCCCTCCTCCCCCTAGACACTGGCAACCACTAATCTACTTTCTGTCTTTATGGATTTGCCTATTCTGTATATTTCATATAAATGGAATCATACATATGCAACCCTTGGGTCTGGATTCTTTTGAGGTTCATCCATATAATAACAGGGGTGTCCAATATTTTGGTTTCCCTGGGCCACAATGGAAGAAGAATTGTCTTGGCCCACACACAAAATACACTAACCCTAATGATAGCTGATGAACTAAACAAAATTGCAAAAGAACTCATAATGTTTTAAGTTCACACATTTGTGCTGGACCACATTCAAAGCCATCCTGGGCCGCATGTGGTCTGCAGGCTGCATATTGGACAAGCTTGTGGGGACTTCTTTCTTTCTCATGGCTGAACAGTTCATTGAACAGATGTACTACATTTTGTTTACCCATTCATTCCACTGATGGGCATCTGGGCTGCTTCCACCTTTTGGCCATTGCAAATAGTGCTGCTATGAACATTAGTGTACACATATTTGGTCAACCTGTTTTCAATTATTTGGGGTATATACCTAAGGAAGGCGATTTCTGGGTCACATGGTAATCCTATGTTTAACTTTTTGAAAACTTTTTGTGTCTCTTTTTGAAGCACTTTTCTCAGGCTCAGGGTGCAGACATTCATGACAGGCTCTTTCAATCAACAAATATTTATTAAGTATCTACCAAGGGACAGGCCCTTTGCTCAGACGTTGGGGGATTCAAAGGTGAGCAAGACAGTCTCTTCATTGAAGGGCCTCAGGGTGTGGCAAAAAGTAGATTGGGAAAAAATAAAACACAAACTGGGTCATGTGTTTCCAACAATAAAAACCCTCCAGAGACTTACCATGGCAACCATAAGAAAATCTAAATTCCTTACTAGAGCCTTCAAGGCTCTGTCTATGCAGCTGACCTTACGCAGTCTTCATGTGGGAAAAACTCTGCTTGCTCACTGCTGTACCTTAGAACCTAGAAGAGTCGTCTCTTCATGAATATTTGTAAAACATAAATCAATACAGAAATGGGTGAATGCCCTTCTGTTCTCCCCCTTGGGCTCTATGCTCTAGCCTTTGTTCTGTGCCTTGAATGTGCCAACTCATTCCTTTCTCAGGGCCTTTGCACATGTTGGTCCTTCTATTTGGAATGCTGGTTCCCAGATCTTCACATGGCTGTTTCCTTCTCATTATTCAGGACCCCTGACCACCCTAGCTCAGAGACACATCCAACTCCATGCACTTAAACATTATCTCCTCTTATTTTTTTCATTGAACTTATCCATTCCTGAACATGCTTATTTCTTACTCTCCCTCCAAATTTAGGTCCTGTTTATATCATTTGCTGCTACATCACCTATACCTGGCACACATTAGGTGATTAATAAATATTTGTTGACTGATGAATAATTGCACTACAGTGGTGTCAAATGCTTACATTATGGTATATACAAAGCCCAGTGTTGGCTCCAAGGAGGGGGTGAGCTAGGAGGAGTCCTGAGCACTGAGCTTCCAGTTTTCTGCCTCTGTGTCCACCTGCAAAGCTTCTACAATTATCTCTATGCCCCAAACACACCTCTGTCCCATGCATACTCCTATATTTCTGACTACTTACTGGACATTTCCAAATTATCATTCCCTAGCCCCAACAAACTGAATTTTTTCCTGCAAACTTAGGATCTAATGGCCTGCTTTGATATTTTCTTCAGCTGTGACATCAAACATCAAAACACCAGTTCCAAAATAACTTAAAGAGTATGACTGGATTGTTTGTAACACAAAGGATAAATCCTCAGGGGATGGATACCCCATTCCCCATGACATGTTTATTTTATATTTCATGCCTGTATCAAAACAGCCCAGATATCCCATAAATATATACATCTACTATGTACCCACACAAATTAAAAATTAGAAAGTCAACAAAACCCCAAAACCATCAGTTCCTTCAATACTTCTAGTCTTGTCTTCCATTCCCCAAGAGAATCAATAGAGTTAGCCAGATCCCAAACACACTAGAAATAGCATGTTGTGATTTCCAAGTATGGCCTTTCCTTTGTCATTGCCTATCCAAAGTTTTCTAACACGGATATGAGGCCTTAACTAACTGTTTCAGTCCACATTTATTTGGCCTTCATGGGACCTCCTAAAGCCTGTAATATCTTTCATTTTGGTATTTAATAAACATGACCTTGTTTAAATAGAAATATTTCACTCATTTACTCCAAAGAACAGAAAATTCTTGAAATATAGGCTGTTTAAAATCTCCTTAATATCCATAGCCTCTCACACAGAGCTATATGCACACAGTACACACATAGGCAGTATCTTAACGAATAAACAAATATGAATACTGAGAAATAATGACAAAATTTATCACGGGCCAGGAAAAGATTTCCAGAGAGGCTAAAAGTAGAGATGACTTGTATCTTTGCTTTCTATAAATCCTTCTCGCAGTAGTTCTCAATCCTGGCTCCTGTTAGAATCACGAGGCAATCTTTACTAATGGTAGGGCCCCATTCCTAGAGATTCTGATTTAGCTGGTCTTGTTTGGAGCTCTGGAGTCTTTTTCCAGAATCCATCATGATTTATAAAATGGTACTTATATATTTCCATGGATGCTTTCTTTTTTCCTTGAGTTTGTGGGTTTTATGTATGACAAACTATATGTCTGTCACGGTAAAGCAGGGGTTCTACTGAAATGTGAACTTTTAATTTAGAATAATCTCAAGATGAAGAGTTTGCGGAAAACAGTGCTATGGTCTGAATATTTGTGTCACTCTAAAACTCATGCTGCCTGGGCGGAGCAAGATGGCCGAATAGGAACAGCTCCAGTCTCCAACTCCCAGCGCGAGCGACACAGAAGACCAGCGATTTCTGCATTTTCAACTGAGGTACTGGGTTCATCTCACTGGGGAGTGCCAGACGATCGGTGCTGGTCAGCTGCTGCAGCCCGACCAGCGAGAGCTGAAGCAGGGCGAGGCATTGCCTCACCTGGAAAGCGCAAGGGGGAAGGGAATCCCTTTTCCTAGCCAGGGGAACTGAGACACACAACACCTGGAAAATCGGGTAACTCCCACCCCAATACTGCGCTTTAAGCAGACAGGCACACCAGGAGATCATATCCCACACCTGGCCGGGAGTGTCCCACACCCACGGAGCCTCCCTCATTGCTAGCACAGCAGTCTGTGATCTACCGGCAAGGCAGCAGCGAGGCTGGGGGAGGGGCGCCCGCCATTGCTGAGGCTTAAGTAGGTAAACAAAGCTGCTGGGAAGCTCCAACTGGGTGGAGCTCACAGCAGCTCAAGGAAACCTGCCTGTCTCTGTAGACTCCACCTCTGGGGACAGGGCACAGATAAATAAAAGCAGCAGAAACCTCTGCAGAGGCAAACGACTCTGACAGCTTTGAAGAGAGCAGTGGATCTCCCAACACGGAGGTTGAGATCTGAGAAGGGACAGACTCCCTGCTCAAGTGGGTCCCTGACCCCTGAGTAGCCTAACTGGGAGACATCCCCCACTAGGGGCAGTCTGACACACCACACCTCACAGGGTGGAGTACACCCCTGAGAGGAAGATTCCAAAGCAAGAATCAGACAGGTACACTCGCTGTTCAGAAATATTCTATCTTCTGCAGCCTCTGCTGCTGATACCCAGGCAAACAGGGTCTGGAGTGTACCTCAAGCCATCTCCTACAGCTACAACCTACAGCTGAGGATCCTGACTGTTAGAAGGAAAGCTATCAAACAGGAAGGACACCTACACCAAAACCCCATCAGTACATCACCATCATCAAAGACCAGAGGCAGATAAAACCACAAAGATGGGGAAAAAGCAGGGCAGAAAAGCTGGAAATTCAAAAAATAAGAGCGCATCTCCCCCGGCAAAGGAGCGCAGCTCATCGCCAGCAACGGATCAAAGCTGGACGGAGAATGACTTCGACGAGATGAGAGAAGAAGGCTTCAGTCCATCAAATTTCTCAGAGCTAAAGGAGGAATTACGTACCCAGCGCAAAGAAACTAAAAATCTTGAAAAAAAAGTGGAAGAATTGATGGCTAGAGTAATTAATGCAGAGAAGCTCACAAACGAAATGAAAGAGACGAAAACCATGGCACGAGAAATACGTGACAAATGCACAAGCTTCAGTAACCGTCTCGATCAACTGGAAGAAAGAATGTCAGCGATGGAGGATCAAATGAATGAAATGAAGCGAGAAGAGAAACCAAAAGAAAAAAGAAGAAAAAGAAATGAACAAAGCCTGCAAGAAGTATGGGATTATGTAAAAAGACCAAATCTACGTCTGATTGGGGTGCCTGAAAGTGAGGGGGAAAATGGAACCAAGTTGGAAAACACTCTTCAGGATATCATCCAGGAGAACTTCCCCAACCTAGTAGGGCAGGCCAACATTCAAATCCAGGAAATACAGAGAACGCCACAAAGATATTCCTCGAGAAGAGCAACTCCAAGACACATAATTGCCAGATTCACCAAAGTTGAAATGAAGGAAAAAATCTTAAGGGCAGCCAGAGAGAAAGGTCGGGTTACCCACAAAGGGAAGCCCATCAGACTAACAGCAGATCTCTCGGCAGAAACTCTTCAAGCCAGAAGAGAGTGGGGGCCAATATTCAACATTCTTAAAGAAAAGAATTTTAAACCCAGAATTTTATATCCAGCCAAACTAAGTTTCATAAGTGAAGGAGAAATAAAATCCTTTACAGATAAGCAAATGCTTAGAGATTTTGTCACCACTAGGCCTGCCTTACAAGAGACCCTGAAGGAAGCACTAAACATGGAAAGGAACAACCGGTACCAGCCATTGCAAAAACATGCCAAAATGTAAAGACCATCAAGGCTAGGAAGAAACTGCATCAACTAACAAGCAAAATAACCAGTTAATATCATAATGGCAGGATCAAGTTCACACATAACAATCTTAACCTTAAATGTAAATGGACTAAATGCTCCAATTAAAAGACACAGACTGGCAAACTGGATAAAGAGTCAAGATCCATCAGTCTGCTGTATTCAGGAGACCCATCTCACACGCAGAGACATACATAGGCTCAAAATAAAGGGATGGAGGAAGATTTACCAAGCAAATGGAGAACAAAAAAAAGCGGGGGTTGCAATACTAGTCTCTGATAAAACAGACTTTAAACCATCAAAGATCAAAAGAGACAAAGAAGGCCATTACATAATGGTAAAGGGATCAATTCAACAGGAAGAGCTAACTATCCTAAATATATATGCACCCAATACAGGAGCACCCAGATTCATAAAGCAAGTCCTTAGAGACTTACAAAGAGACTTAGACTCCCATACAATAATAATGGGAGACTTCAACACTCCACTGTCAACATTAGACAGATCAACGAGACAGAAAGTAAACAAGGATATCCAGGAATTGAACTCATCTCTGCAGCAAGCAGACCTAATAGACATCTATAGAACTCTCCACCCCAAATCAACAGAATATACATTCTTCTCAGCACCACATCGTACTTACTCCAAAATTGACCACGTAATTGGAAGTAAAGCACTCCTCAGCAAATGTACAAGAACAGAAATTATAACAAACTGTCTCTCAGACCACAGTGCAATCAAATTAGAACTCAGGACTAAGAAACCCAATCAAAACCGCTCAACTACATGGAAACTGAACAACCTGCTCCTGAATGACTACTGGGTACATAACGAAATGAAGGCAGAAATAAAGATGTTCTTTGAAACCAATGAGAACAAAGATACAACATACCAGAATCTCTGGGACACATTTAAAGCAGTGTGTAGAGGGAAATTTATAGCACTAAATGCCCACAAGAGAAAGCAGGAAAGATCTAAAATTGACACTCTAACATCGCAATTAAAAGAACTAGAGAAGCAAGAGCAAACACATTCGAAAGCTAGCAGAAGGCAAGAAATAACTAAGATCAGAGCAGAACTGAAGGAGATAGAGACACAAAAAACCCTCCAAAAAATCAATGAATCCAGGAGTTGGTTTTTTGAAAAGATCAACAAAATTGACAGACCACTAGCAAGACTAATAAAGAAGAAAAGAGAGAAGAATCAAATCGACGCAATTAAAAATGATAAAGGGGATATCACCACCGACCCCACAGAAATACAAACTACCATCAGAGAATACTATAAACACCTCTACGCAAATAAACTGGAAAATCTAGAAGAAATGGATAATTTCCTGGACACTTACACTCTTCCAAGACTAAACCAGGAAGAAGTTGAATCCCTGAATAGACCAATAGTAGGCTCTGAAATTGAGGCAATAATTAATAGCCTACCAACCAAAAAAAGTCCAGGACCAGATGGATTCACAGCTGAATTCTACCAGAGGTACAAGGAGGAGCTGGTACCATTCCTTCTGAAACTATTCCAATCAATAGAAAAAGAGGGAATCCTCCCTAACTCATTTTATGAGGCCAACATCATCCTGATACCAAAGCCTGGCAGAGACACAACAAAAAAAGAGAATTTTAGACCAATATCCCTGATGAACATCGATGCAAAAATCCTCAATAAAATACTGGCAAACCGGATTCAGCAGCACATCAAAAAGATTATCCACCATGATCAAGTGGGCTTCATCCCTGGGATGCAAGGCTGGTTCAACATTCGCAAATCAATAAACATAATCCAGCATATAAACAGAACCAAAGACAAGAACCACATCATTATCTCAATAGATGCAGAAAAGGCTTTTGACAAAATTCAACAGCCCTTCATGCTAAAAACGCTCAATAAATTCGGTATTGATGGAACGTACCTCAAAATAATAAGAGCTATTTATGACAAACCCACAGCCAATATCATACTGAATGGGCAAAAACTGGAAAAATTCCCTTTGAAAACTGGCACAAGACAGGGATGCCCTCTCTCACCACTCCTATTCAACATAGTGTTGGAAGTTCTGGCTAGGGCAATCAGGCAAGAGAAAGAAATCAAGGGGATTCAGTTAGGAAAAGAAGAAGTCAAATTGTCCCTGTTTGCAGACGACATGATTTTATATTTAGAAAACCCCATTGTCTCAGCCCAAAATCTCCTTAAGCTGATCAGCAACTTCAGCAAAGTCTCAGGATACAAAATTAATGTGCAAAAATCACAAGCATTCTTATACACCAGTGACAGTCAACAGAGAGCCAAATCAGGAATGAACTTCCATTCACAATTGCTTCAAAGAGAATAAAATACCTAGGAATCCAACTTACAAGGGATGTAAAGGACCTCTTCAAGGAGAACTACAAACCACTGCTCAGTGAAATCAAAGAGGACACAAACAAATGGAAGAACATACCATGCTCATGGATAGGAAGAATCAATATCGTGAAAATGGCCATACTGCCCAAGGTAATTTATAGATTCAATGCCATCCCCATCAAGCTACCAATGAGCTTCTTCACAGAATTGGAAAAAACTGCTTTAAAGTTCATATGGAACCAAAAAAGAGCCCGCATCTCCAAGACAATCCTAAGTCAAAAGAACAAAGCTGGAGGCATCACGCTACCTGACTTCAAACTATACTACAAGGCTACAGTAACCAAAACAGCATGGTACTGGTACCAAAACAGAGATATAGACCAATGGAACAGAACAGAGTCCTCAGAAATAATACCACACATCTACAGCCATCTGATCTTTGACAAACCTGAGAGAAACAAGAAATGGGGAAAGGATTCCCTATTTAATAAATGGTGCTGGGAAAACTGGCTAGCCATAAGTAGAAAGCTGAAACTGGATCCTTTCCTTACTCCTTATACGAAAATTAATTCAAGATGGATTAGAGACTTAAATGTTAGACCTAATACCATAAAAATCCTAGAGGAAAACCTAGGTAGTACCATTCAGGACATAGGCATGGGCAAAGACTTCATGTCTAAAACACCAAAAGCAACGGCAACAAAAGCCAAAATTGACAAATGGGATCTCATCAAACTAAAGAGCTTCTGCACAGCAAAAGAAACTACCATCAGAGTGAGCAGGCAACCTACAGAATGGGAGAAAATTTTTGCAATCTACTCATCTGACAAAGGGCTAATATCCAGAACCTACAAAGAACTCAAACAAATTTACAAGAAAAAAACAAACAACCCCATCCAAAAGTGGGCAAAGGATATGAACAGACATTTCTCAAAAGAAGACATTCATACAGCCAACAGACACATGAAAAAATGCTCATCATCACTGGCCATCAGAGAAATGCAAATCAAAACCACAATGAGATACCATCTCACACCAGTTAGAATGGCGATCATTCAAAAGTCAGGAAACAACAGGTGCTGGAGAGGATGTGGAGAAATAGGAACACTTTTACACTGTTGGTGGGAGTGTAAACTAGTTCAACCATTATGGAAAACAGTATGGCGATTCCTCAAGGATCTAGAACTAGATGTACCATATGACCCAGCCATCCCATTACTGGGTATATACCCAAAGGATTATAAATTATGCTGCTATAAGGACACATGCACACGTATGTTTATTGCAGCACTATTCACAATAGCAAAGACTTGGAATCAACCCAAATGTCCATCAGTGACAGATTGGATTAAGAAAATGTGGCACATATACTCCATGGAATACTATGCAGCCATAAAAAAGGATGAGTTTGTGTCCTTTGTAGGGACATGGATGCAGCTGGAAACCATCATTCTTAGCAAACTATCACAAGAACAGAAAACCAAACACCGCATGTTCTCACTCGTAGGTGGGAACTGAACAATAAGATCACTTGGACTCGGGAAGGGGAACATCACACACCGGGGCCTATCATGGGGAGGGGGGAGGGGGGAGGGGGGAGGGATTGCTTTGGGAGTTATACCTGATGTAAATGACGAGTTGATGGGTGCAGCACACCAACATGGCACAAGTATACATATGTAGCAAACCTGCACATTGTGCACATGTACCCTACAACTTGAAGTTTAATAATAATAAATAAATTTAAAAGAAAAAATAAAAAAAAAAAAAAAAAATAAAAAAATAAAAAAAAAAAAAAAAAAAAAAAAAAAAAAAAAATAAAACTCATGCTAAAACTTAGCAGCGTTATGGTGTGGGGAGCTGGGGCCTTTGAGAGGTGATTAGGTCATGAGGGAGGAACGCTCACAAATGGGATTAGTGACCTAATAAAAGAGGCCCCAGAGAGCTGCCTTGCCCTTCCACTATGTGAAGACACAGTGAGAAGGCACAACCTACGAACCAGGAAACGTGCCTTCACCAGATACTGAATCTGCTGACATTTTGATCTTGGACTTCCCAGCCTCCAGAAATTTGAGAAATAAATTTCTGTTGTTTATAAGCTACTCTGTTTATGGTATCTCACTATAACAGCCCAAATAGCCTAAGACAGAGAGTAAAATATCCACTGATAATATTAAAACTAAACATACAGAAGAGGTGGCAGACACTATTTGTTTGTCATTCAACAACCATTACAGCTCTTCTTCTTTGCTAACAAAACTCTGATTTTGTTCAAACGGTAATGTGTCCAGCCTCAGGGGATGGATCACAATTGGCCTGGGACCATTTGGCAATCTATGCCTCTTTGTTTGATACTTACCTTTCTAGCTCCTTGAAGCTAAGGTGACCATGTGACAGAGTACCTGCCAATGATATTTATGGGTAAGTTTATTGACTTACTGGGAAATAGTTTGCTTTCTAAAAACGAGGCGGGCCTTGTGTATGTCTTGTTTCCCTTCCTGATTAGATGCTTCATCAGCGTTACCAAAAGTAAAAGCACAGGGACAAAAAGCCAATATACTGAAGATGACAGGATAGAAGGAGGAAAAGGTTTTGAGTTTCTGATAACAATATTGAGTCTCTGGAACTACCAACCTTCTAACATCTTACTGTCTGAAATTAAATGTCTTTATTACATACTCAACTAATAGATGTCAAGTTTTCTGTTTTTTCTGCTAAAAGCATTCTCAACTGTCTTAGTCTGCTCGTGCTGCTATAAGCAAAATACCATAAACCGGGTGGCTTAAACAACAGAGATTTTCTCACATTTCTGGGGGCTAGAAGTCCAAGATCAAAGTTCAGTAAGGTTGGTTCCCAGTGAGGGCATCCTGGTTTGCAGACAGCCGCCTTCTCCACCGAGTCCTCACGTGGTCTTTCCTCAGTACATGCCTGTGCCTCAGGAGACAGCAAGCTCTCTGAGATCTTTTTTTATAAGGACATGAATCCTATAATGAGGGTCCCACCCAAATGACTTCATCTACTCCTGATTACTTCCTAAATGCCCTATTTTCAAGTACCATGAAATTGGGGCTTAGGGCTTCAACATATGAGTTTTGTAGGGGACATAATCAGTCTCTACACCAACTAATACAAAATTGCTCTGTTCACATATACGAATATCTTTAGCCGATGGCTATTCCCAAAGCTAAAAGAAAAGCCTTGTCTATGCTTTTAATGGCATTCTTCAGGGGTTGGTAAAAAATCATGGATGTACCATGAAGAATACTGCAGAACATATAAAAATGTGGCAAAAAACAAAAAAAAGTACAAAAAATAATGACAAAAGTAGAAATCCTCAGTCTATTCATTCATTAAATATTCATTGAATGCCTGTTATATGCACTTCACCCTGTGGGGATTCAAAAGTGAAAGTTGTAGGGTCCCAGACCTCTACAGTCTATTAGGAAAGATAAGAGATAGAGAAATGACTGTTGAACAAAGACCACAATTTTCACCCTATGGAGATACAAAGTGGTATGAAAGTTCAGTATTAGGAGAGAGAACTTCATCGAAGAGGTGAGAGTTGGCATGTCCCTTAGGTTAGCATGAGCATCTCTGTAGAAGCCAGATGTAAACTGCTGCAAGGAGCCATATACATAGCATTGTCCCATCTGCTTTGGGCTGCCTTCTCTCAGAATGGATTCTCCTGCTGAAAATGGACAGCTAATCAACTTAGTCATGAATCTGCAGCAGAGTTTTAAGCCTGATCTTGCTGATGAAGATGAATTCATATATGCCTGGAAGAAATGTTTCACTTTAATCCAGGGTACTAACTTTTTTGGGCCACTTTAATATTATTTAGGAACATGGCAAGGTAATTAACCAGCAGCTTGTGCTAATACACTTAGAAAACATAAAATCGTTATTACTTTCTCATCAGATTCATCATTAATACCTTTAACTATCAGGAATATTGGTTCTTAGCCTTCAATGACTTATTGGGGAAACTGCTATATTATAAAAGCCAATAAATTGTTTGGCCCCTTAAGGAGAGCTAAAGAAAATTTATGTCAGTGTAGGTTATGTAATTTCTTCCAAATTTTCACTTGTCTCTACCATGTACCCCAGCGCCACTTCAACCAGCTTGCTGTTAACATTCACAGAACCTGAGGTGGGAGCTCAAATGGAGGTCTGTATTCCATATATCTAAATATTTAAAAGTTACAAATCAAATAGTTACATAAAAACATATAACATGTTGTATCTTCTTACTCTGACAAATACATACCTTCATTACACCCTGATAAACCACATATTCTAGTTAGGAACCCTTGGACTTTAGACCATGACAGTGTGGGTATTTAGTTCACAGGTCCCAGACTTCAACCCATCCCCCTTCTCTTTCTACCTCTGGCTTTGTCTCTCACTATGAATTATTTCATGTAGATCTGTGTGGGCACTCTGCCTACACATCCAAAATTCATTCATTCCCCAGTCCTGCAAACAGACACCCCTTGGATATCCCTCAGGCCTAGTGTTGTAGACCAAAAGGATGGACCCAGGGAAGAGTCCTGTACAGGTCTTGCAGGCATGCTTGAATTTCTAGAGTCCTGAGGAGTGGAATGTGGTCTAGAGGAAGGGAGGCTGGCAAGAGATGAGTGGGCACCCTGCTCCCTGTCCCCCTGATCCCATGGAATCCCCACACAATGGGAAGGGATGAGATGGAGTCTGAGTGGGGCCAGAGTAGAGCCCTCTAATATGAGGCACAGAACTGGGGCCCATCTTGCTGTACGTTAGACTCTCTGCTCTGCTGCTTGTCAGCAGTGGGGACTTATGCCAGTATTTGCCTATATGAGCCTCAGTTTCCTGATCTGTATGTGGGGTCTTAAATTGGCTGCTTCTGCTACTACACGTGGTTGTTGAGAGATCCATGTAAATTTAACAGTGTATGTGGGTACTTTGTAAAGATTCTATATACTAGTAATGTATTGTTAATATGCCATTTTTTTTTTTGTTTGCCATTTTACCATGCACTAATGGAAGGGTAAAGCACCTGTCTGCTGTGCACCTGCTCTAGTGTCCTCATTAACATATAACCAAAAATCACGAATGAAGAGCTGATGACAAGGAGGCAAAGATTACCAAATGAACATCCTTTAGGTTTTATTTTTCCTAAACTTACTGATTCCTCCAGGTCCAGAAGGAGTACTTTAAGACCCTCAGTTTGTGGACATGCGCTAATTTGCATGGGTGATTTGGCCCCCAGATTGATGCTGTGTGAGGGACATTACTCTCCAGCTATAAGGCAGGGTAACTCCTGCATTAAGCAGGAAGCTGACTGATATCTCATCCTTTCAGCTGGCAGAGAATATGCAGTGTAGCTTTGTGGCAAAGGCAGGAGATTGAACGACTGGGGTGTGCCGGGGAATGAATTACACCGTGAGCTTCTGCATCCATAAAAATGAGGCCACTCTTGGGTCAGGCGGGTGGGTGATGTGTCACACAGGCAGGTTAAACTGATTCGACCCTCTGGCTCACTGATTTGAAGCTGACAAAAGGGGCTGTGCTGTGGCTCTGGGCTCAGAATTATCTTACTATTGTCTCTGGCCATTTGGAACCACGAAAGCCTCTGGATTTTTATTTTTTTTAGGATTGTATTTTCTTTCTTCTTCTTTTAAAAAATCTATTTCATTCCTATTTGCACAGAAATCCAAATCAATTTCATTCTCAGGGTAGGGATTTTGCTACATTTGGGGCAAAATCCCCATATCTTTATCCTGTTTTAGCATCTTGCTAAATAGAACAAATTGTGCTATTTCTGGTTTTTTGCTTTTCAAAAGCAATTACTTCCCTGTCATTTCTAGACATTCAGGCAGAAGAGTCTGCCTTGATTACCCATCCTTCCTCTTCCCTCCCCCTTTCAAGTCTCTGGCTTCTGCACTGCTAGGGAAGGATTCAATTAAATGAGGTGTCAATGGAGCTACAATGGTTTCAGGTCAGAGACGTCAGTAAAAAGCTCCAGAGTTGTGCTGCCCCTGTGTATGTAAATGTATATATTTATACCGGGGATGTCAACTTGCAGGACTCTCCTCCTCTTCTCTTCCCGATCAAAGATGAATGCTGAGGCAATTACTGCAAAGGAAAAGAAAATCAGGGTCCCCTCTTCATCCCTGTGCTGTTGGAGTTTAATTGCTTGGAATAATGGAGCAGGAGTCCCTTTCCTTTGCACACAGCCACATTCACACACACAAACTTTCACAAATGGTGGTGCTAAGGCATAAACACACATGATGGAGTGTGCAGGAAAATATTCACATACCCCTAAGTCCTATGCATGTACATATTCACGTACATATTCATGTACCCCTAGGTCCTATGCATATACATTTTCCTGCATGATACAAGGAAAAAATACTGTGATCTCTGACTAATTTAATAAAAGCAATGCATAGTATCTGGCCCATATTAAAACCTATATTTTTTCTTCCTTTATAAAAGACTGAAAATTTTTATTCTTATACTAAAAGAGATAAAGTCAAAAAAGGAAGAAAATATAGGGAGAAGTCATAGCAACAAAATATATAAATTCTTTAAATTGCTTTTGTTGTTTAATTCTTCTGTACAAATCACAGAAGTCCTAGGTCTCTGCACAAACACTTCACATGTTAAAACCCCTCTCAGACCATTTTTGCTTTGTGTACGCAGTTACAGGGGAAAGCTGAGTATTCCACACTATTCACTGTGTTCTAGGCTATTCTGTTTTTGTTCTCATATGGCATGGGTCAGGAAGAGGGATTCTAAGTTGCATCAACAAATACAAGGAGTGACATTCAGACACAGAAAATGTGAGCTCTGTCTATAATTAGTTCTGCTGTGTCCAGGGACCGGTAATGCACATGGCATCAAGCTGGGGTGTATCTATGGTCACACAAAGAACATGGGCTCTAAAGCATCCACATGGCAAATATAGGTTTTCATTTCAGCTTCCCGAGGGCTGTCAGGTTTTAAATATTATTATTTGGCTTAATTGGTTCCTCCTTTGATGGCAAGCGAGTAAAGATGGGGGAAAAAAACCCTCACAAATCCTGTGATCAACACAAAGACACACCACAGACACTTGGCTTTGTGTTAGGACCACTGAAAGTTTTTCTTTTTGTGGATTGAATAGTTAAGGTTGTGGGAGTGAAGTATGTGCCCATACGTCCTAGGAAAGTTAAGAATAAACACAGATTCTTAGAAAGGAATTCAGACATGTTTTTTTCCACTGTTGTGATTTTTGAAATTTTTTCTAAAAATTTCAGAAAATGGAACCAAGTATAAATAACAACAACAAAATCCCAAATTACCTTATTTTAGGGGTTTGGAGATAAATGTGGTTATGTGGAAGAGCCCCACAAATATTTCAAAGTGTTGCCTTGAAACCTTTAATGTCTGTAATGTTTTTGTTTGTTTTGTTCTAAGGCTATTCTTGGCCTTGAGGATGTTCTCTCTTTAGGGTCCCCAGTGCTTTAGAAGGCAGTGAGCAAGAGAGATCAAGTCCTTGCCTTCCAGAGTTTATATTCCAGTAGAAGAGAAAGACTTGAGCAAATAAATAAATTGACATACATTATAACGTCAAGTAACAATTGAGTGCTATGAAGAAAAATAAAACAAGATCAGAAGAGAGAGACTGATGGAGTTTTTTTTTTTTTTTTTTTTTTTAAGACAGGGCAATCAAAGAAGGCTTCACTGAGGAAGTGACATTTGAGCACAGACCTGTTTGAAGTGGAGTGAGCCATGGGAACATCTGTGGGGCAGGGGGAATATACTTGGCTGAAAAAAAAACACAAGTCCTAAATTGAAAGATGGGAATGTGCTTGGTATATTTAAGGATCAGCAAGGAGGCTGGCATGGCTGAAGGGCAGTAAGAAGAGTAGCAGAAAATGAATCAGAGAGGTAGCCAGGGGGTATATTGTATTGGGCCATGCAGGCCAAGTAAGACCTTATATTTTATTCTAATAGTGATGAGGAATCATCGGAAGATATTGAGGAGAGAATGATATTCTCTGGTCGACATTGCAAAGGCCACTATGTGGGGGAAAAGCACAGGGAGGCAAAACTGGAAACAGACATCAGTTAGGAGAGTATTACAGCACCAAAAGAGAAATAATGGTGGCTTGAATTAGGGTAGTAACAGTGGAGGTGATGGGAAGAGAAATTGTACTCATGAGCTCTTCCTAAGGATTCTACTAGAGGACAAACTTTAGACTAAAATTACGAGAGAGGCATTAAACATTAAATAGTTACTTGTAGAACTAAGTGGGGATTAAAAAAAGAGTTCATAGTATATAATACCTATGTGATCTGAAAATCTAAAGATGGTATAACCATTAAAAATAGTAGAGGGGCAGAGAGAAATAAGGATAACGTATGCCAAAAGTATTTAACTGTTTTTAGTAATCAAAAATGGTTGTTGATGGTAGAATTAGGATAATTTCAAACTCATATATGTAATATGGTATAAAGTAAATGAGTAATTATGGGATATTCTAATTATGGGATATTCTATGGGTTCCTTGAGAACCAGAACTCTTGGTGTGGAAGAAAAAAGATGTAGGTGCAACACAGAACATTTAAATTAATCCCATAGTCCTGAATTTGAATTGGAGATATCAATATGAACTTATGATACTTATGATGTATTTATCTCACTACATGGGAAATATAGGCTACATACATATAATAAATATAATAACATAAGTATATATAATTATTTATAAACATAAATATACGAAATAAATGCTATATTTAAAAATATCCATACATATATACAAAATTTCATAGTTCAATCCATTTAAAACGCCTGGAAATAATGACCAATCCATTAGCATTAAGAATCTTTAGTGCCCAGATTGTGGTCTTGAAATACTATTTTCTATTAACAGAAATCGAAGCTTCTTAGAGAAATGGTTGATTCCAGGTCTATTGCAGGAAACATACACGATAAGTTGGAATATTGTACTAGTCTGTTTTCATGCTGCTGATAAAGACATATCTGAGACTGGGCAATTTATAAAAGAAAGAGGTTTAATGGACTTAAAGTTCTGCGTGACTGGGGAGGCCTTACAATCATGGTGGAAGGCAAGGAGGAGCAAGTCACATCTTACATGTGTGGCAGCAGGCAAAGAGAGAGCTCGTGCTGGGAAACTCCCCTTTTTAAAACTATCAGATCTTGTAAGACTCATTCACTATCATGAGAACAACACAAGAAAGACCTGCCCCCATGATTCAATTACTTCCCACAGGGTCCCTCCCACAATACGTGGGAATTCAAGATGAGATTTGAGTGGGGACACAGCCAAACTGTATCAAATATCCTTTTTTTTTTTTCTTTTCATTCTTTTTCCCATTTAAAAAGTTATTTTTAATTTCACATATGCATGGGGTACATAGTAATGTTTTGATGTATATAATGTATAGTGATCAGATCAGGGTAATTCGTGTATCTATTGCTTCAAATATTTATCATTTCTTTGTGCTGGGAATGTTCAATATCTTTCTTCTAGCTATCTAAATAACATACTATTGTTAACTATAGTCATCCTACAGTGGTATAGAACATTAGAACTTATTCCTTTTATTTAGTTGTAATTTTGTATCTTTTAATAAATCTCTCCCTATCTCTCCATTCTTCCTATACTTTCTAGCCTCTAGTATCATCTGTTCTACCTTTCACTTTTTTATAAGAGCAAGTTTTTTTAGCTTCAACATATGAGTGAGAACATGTGGTGTTTAACTTTCTGTTCCTGGCTTATTTCACTTAACATAATATCCTTCAGTTCCATCTATGTTGCTGCAAATGATGAGATTTCAATTTTTTTATGGCAAAATAGTATATATATATAATAGCATATATACTACATTTTCTTTATCCATTTATTTCTTGTTGGATACCTAGGTTGACTCCACATCTTGGCTATTGTGAATAATGCTGCAATAAACATGGGGGACAAATATATCTTCAGAATAATGACTTCCTTTCCTCTAAATAAATGCGCAATAGTGGGATTCCATGAGATCACATGGTAGTTCTATTTGTAGTTTCTTAAGGAACTTTTATATTGTTCTCCAGAGTGGCTGTACTAGTTTACATTCCCACCAACAGTGTGTAAGAGCTCCCTTTTCTCTGCATCCGTGACAGCATTTGTTATTTTTTGAATTTTTGATAATAACAATCCTAATGGGTGAGATGATACCTCACTGTAGTTTTGATTTGCAATTCTCTGATGATTAGTGATGTTAAGCATTTTTTCATATATTTTTGGCTATTTATATGTCTCTTGAGAAATGTCTGTTTAGATCATTTGGCCTTTTTTTTTTTTTTTTTTTTTTTGGCTGTTGAGATGTTTAGGTTTCTTATGTATTCTGGATATTAATCTCCTGTCAGATGAGTAGTTTGCAAATATTTCCTCCTAGTCTGTAGTTGTCTTTTCACTCTGTTAATTGTTTCCTTTGCTATGCAGAAGGTTTTTAATTTGACATAATTCCATTTACTTGTTTTTGCTTTTGATACCTGTGCTTTTGAAATATTATTCATAAAATATTTTCCCAGACCAGTGTCCTTAAGCACTTTTCCTATTTTTTTTCCTAATAGTTTATTTTTTAGGGTCTTACATATAGGTCTTTTTTCTATTTTGAGTTGGCTTTTGTATAGTGTGAGAGGTGGGGTTCTAGTTTCATTCTTCTGCAGCTGATTCTAGGTTTGAGGCACGAAACACACAAGGTAAGTCTGCATTTCTTAACATACAAGATAGCATGGAAGCTTATCAGAGACTACTGGGGTCATTTCAAAACACTAAGGAACAAACACGAAGAGATTTCGTCTCACAGGCAAAGATGAGATATTTTGAGCTTCAAGAATTGCAATGATTTGAAATCTATCAACTGTTTAAATCCATTAATTAATAATTACATATATGTTAAAAACAACAAACCGGTCACTTTATGAGGACAACAGGGAACTAATTAACTATCTTGACAACAGAGTAAAAATACAGACAGTATCAAGCATTTATTTTGCTCTTTTTATATAAATTGTCCTCCTAGGTAGCCAAATAATAGACAAGGAGAAGCACCTCTTTATAAAATTTTTCAGTTAAAATATGAACTGAAATAGATTGATAATATCACCATTTTGTGATACCAACTGAATTAACAGATCTAGGGATTGAGCATTAATAATTGTTACAACATTTAAAAAGAAAAAAAAAACAGTTATTATATGCCTACTGATGAAAGAACACAATTCACCTATGGTCTTGCCAAACGGTTTGAACCTTCAGAGGTCAAGTCTCTGGATTTAGCTGCCAAATTGCAGAAATACAGAGGACAGAGGAACATGTTGAACTTCATCATGAGTCTGCAACTGTCAATACTTAAACTATGAGAATCCTACAAGTCAGGCAGCCTGGGTTCTTTAACAGATAAATTATAAGAAAAGAAAAGGAATGGAGAGGAAAACTGTAGAGACTTCAATGACATATCAAGTTTAAAAAGTGGAGAAGACTAAACTGTAGAAGCTAAAGATGTAGTTGGGTGACAAAACATAAAGAAATATAAATGTCTACTACAAAAGTCATGAGGGAGGAAGGGGGCTATAATTGTGGTGGGAAACATGGAGGGACATCTAGGTGGCTAGTAGAGTACTACCTCTTGATCAAGGTGGTGATTTTAAGGTTGTTTGCCTTAAAATAATTCACTAAGCTATACATTTGTGCCATGTAGTTTTCTGTGTGTTTTATTAATATTTTATAATAAAAAGGTACACAAAGCTAATAGCTATAGTATATACATATACATGCACATATATAGAGTTAGATAGATAAAAGATAGCTAGGTAAGTAGGTAAAATAGATAGATAGATAGACAGACAGAAAGACAGACAGGCACGCAGTGGATAGGCTCACATTGGCAAACAAACGTGTAAACAATAGCTCCATGGCCTCAGAGATAAGTGGGGAATCTTTTGAACAATTACAAATAGCAGGAGTTGAATGACTTATGAAAAAATAGCATCTGAGCTTGGGGGGATTTTTTTCTTTTCCCTAAGTAAACCAAGCATTTGTTAGTAGGCTCTTTTGCTTTCTGGTCAAAGCCTGAGATCTACTCTCTGAAGAAAGTGGTTGGTCTGCTTAGGGATGGCTTCTTGGAAGCTGCTGGGGTCTAAAAGAGAAGAAGAGCAAGACTGACCTTCCTCCATGGAAGACCTTGAGGGAGGAAAGAAAAAGAAAGGACAATCCTACCCAAGAATGGTAGATGCAAAAGTGTTTTACCTTCAGAAAGTCTCTTTAACTTTTATAATCACTGAAGTTCACAGCCAGCCTTCCTGCTCCACGCCTGTCTGTCAAAATCTACTCAGTCACTTGCCTGGAACTGGAAGTCAGTCCTTCTTTTCACTGATAAGGCCTACCAGGGAAATGAATATATTAATCACAGAGGAAACCATGATCCTGATTCATACGATGCATAGACATTAAACGAACATTAGCTATTTGAAGTTAATCAACAAAGTGACAGAGAAATCCCTAAATTTATAAACAGAACACCTTACCATGGGAGAAACAGAGCTATTTGAGAAAACAGGAATGAAATTTATATAAATTCTAAATCATACCTTCATATGAATCTGAAAAGCTACTGTACTTATTAAATAAGACAAGAAACTATAAGAACAGAACAGTAAAAGAACAAAAAGGAATTCCAGAAAACTAAAAACACAATTTCAAAAATAAAGAACTCAGTGGTTGAGTTGACTAATGAAATAGACATAGGTGAATACTGCATTGGTGAACTGGAAGACAAAGTCAAGGAAATCTCCCAGAATGTAGAACAAAAAGACAAAAAGAAAGAAAATTTAAAACAAAAGTCAAAATACATGGAGGATAGAATCAGGAAATCTATCATATGTTTAACAGAAGTCTCAAAAGGAAAAAATAAATATAATGGAGAAGAGCAGACAATCAGAAATATAATGGGCTATAATAAAACACTTTCCCTGAGTGATTAAAAAGACATGTACCTTTGGATTGGAAGGGACTACTGAATACCAAAGAGAACAAGTGAAAAATGGCTCACACCTAGACATATCCTTATGAAATTTCAGAACTTCCAGAGTTAACAGAAAATCCTAACGGCTTTCATTGAAGTAGGAAAGGTTATTTATAATAGAGAAGAAAGCAAACTGATGCCAAATTTTTCATTGGCAATACTGGATGTTAGTAGACCTTGAAGCAATACCTTCAAAGCTCTTAGGAAGAAAAGAAAAATCTGTACAATATTTGAAACCAAGGGGTGAATTTGAATAGGTCTGTCTACCCTGCTTGCTTTTGGTTGTTTGCTTTTTGTTATCCTTTTTTCATTTCCATGAACCTGAGTGTGGTAGTGGCTGAAGATCTCACTGCTGAATCCCGAAACTTAGCCTTCACTGGCTACTTTATAGATAACATTCACAGGTCACCATGGTAATGGTTACTTCAGTTGTTTTTAAGGAATTTGGCCCAGCTCCTGTCTAGTTCAAACCAGTTGAGACCATGAACTCTTCCACTGGGCCTGTGCAAGTGCCTGAGAAGTGGCCTTCTGACATCAGATATTTCACCCTCAGATCATGCTAATGCTGCCATTTTCTGTATATATGCCCTATAAAATGCTATGAACCCAGTTGTACTTGCATATAATGAACCTGTGACTTCATTTTCCCCATCACCAATCACCTTTACCCATGCCTTACACCACCTCACCTCCCTAACCCATAAATATCTCTAAGCCTTATCTCCAGAGAGGCAGATTTGAGAGATGTTCTCCTGCCTCCTCACTTGGTGGCCTTATGAATAAATCTCTTCTCTTTTGCAAAACCCATGTCACATTGATTGATTTACTGCACTTGGGCAAAATGGACCTGGACCTAGACCTGGACCTGGACCTAGTAACATAACATTAAACTATCAATTAAATATGAGTGAAGAATTAACACAATTTTGGATGTATAAGTGCTCAGAAAGTTTATCATCCACTTATTTACATAAAAAATTACTTAAGTAGATTATTTTGAATAAATGACAAATAACCCAAAGAAGATTATATAGAATATAAAAACAGTGGTGGCCAAGTGAAAGAAGTAAAGGAAGCTAGAACGATATTTAAGGAGAACTGAATAGAGATCTTGGGGCTTAGGGGCACTTTCCTTCAAATGGCAACCTTTTAATGATCTAGGATTACATTTGTTTCTCTATGGGTTCAATCATTCTGATATGGTTCTATTGTTACTGCACAATCATAATGTAAAAGTTGCATTTTAAGAATATCGAAACTGGACTCCTTCCTTACACCATATACAAAAAAACTCAAGACGGATTAAAGACGTGAATGTAAAACCCAAAATGATAAAAACCCTGGAAGACAACCGAGGCAATATCTTTCAGGACATTGGCATGGGCAAAGATTTCATGACGAAGATGCCAAAAGCAATTGCCACAAAAGCAAAAATTGACAAATGGAATATGATTAAACTAAAGAGCCTCTGCAATGCAAAGGAAACTACCAACAGAGTAAACAGCCTACAGAATGGGAGAAAACTTTTGTAAACTATGTGTCTGAAAAGGTTTAATATCCAGTGTCTATAAGGAACTGAAACAAATTTACAAGAAAAACAACAAACAACCCCATTAAAAAGTGGGCAAAGGACATGAACAGACACTTTTCAAAAGATGACATACATGCGGCCAACAATCAGATGAAAAAAAAGCTCAGCATCACTGATCATTAGAGAAATGCAAACCAAAACCACAATGAGATACCATTTCACACCACTCAGAATGCCTATTATTAAAAAGTCAAAAAATAACAGATACTGACAAGATTGTGGAGAAAAAGGAATGCTTTTTACACTGTTGGTGGGAGTGTAAATTAGTTCAGCCATTGTGGAAGACAGTGTGGCAAATCCTCAAAGACCTAAAGACAGAAATACCATTTGCTCCAGCAATTCCATTACTGGTATATACCCAAAGGGTTACAAATCATTCTATTATAAAGACACATGCATGAGTATGTTCATTGTAGCATTGTTCACAATAGCAAAGACTTGGAACCAACCTAAATGCCCATCAGTAACAGACTGGATAAAGAAAATGTAGTACATATACACCATGGAATACTATGCAGCCACAAAAAAGAATGAGATCATGTCCTTTGCAGGGACATGGATGAAGCTGGAGGCCATTATCCTTAGCAAACTAATGTAGGAACAGAAAATCAAATACCAAAGTCTGCACATGTACCCCTCAACTTAAAAGTTTTTTAAAAGCTGCATTTTATCTTGAGTCTTTAGAATCACCCTATGGACAATGCATGTACGATTTATATAGAAAATATTATAAATGTTATAAATACTGAAAAAAATAAAAATAATGTAACTACCAAAAATTTGGTGGCAGATGCAGAGAAGTGAAAGGTGGAGCACTATTTCTATAATATTTTAAAAAGGTTTTCAAAGGATAAGAAATCAAGGAAGGGGTTTTAAAAAAATATGTCATTTAAAATCATGAAGGCAACCACTAGACGAATTTGAAATATATAGCTAACGAATATTGGGGGTAGGGAAGGAGATGTGCATAAGAAGACAGAAAGTAATGTTAAATGTACAAAGAACCTCAGCCTTTATTATTATGGGATCTATTTGGTACCAGCCAGAGTTGAAACATCAAGACAGAAGTATAAAAATATTGCTGATAGTTACAAGGGCTGATTGGTCATGTCGAGCTGGAAACAGACTTGGAAATTGAGTGGTGTTTCCTACACGACTTATGAGGAAAGGAATTTCCCAGTTATCAGAAAGGATTAGGGTTGGGCATGGTGGCTCATACCTGTAATCCCAGCACTTTGGGAGGCCAAGGAAGGAGGCTCTCTTGAGCCCAGTAATTCGAGACCAGCCTGGGCAATGTGGTGAGACCTTATCTCTACTAAAGAGAGAGAGAGAGAGAGACAGTGCTTAGGTGCTGATTAAAAAACAAAAATACAAACTAAAAGAAGCATAGAGCAATTCTTTTTACCTCTCATGTCAGCTATTTAATATTAGTTTATTTAATCTTCACAATAATTTCATAAGGTAGATATTGCTATCCTCATTTCACAGGTAAGAAAACCAAAGCTCCAAGAAATTAAGAAATCTATTCATGGTTATTTAGCAAGTTAGGCAGTGGAGTCTATACTAAAAACAAAGGCTGTATGACTTCGAGGTCATGCTTCTCCCAATTACCCACGTTACGTCTCTATGTTAGTCTATATTTCTGTACATGGTATTGATTATATACACTTTCGTACCATGTATATTTTATCTCCACAACTAAACTGTCAGCATCTTGAGGAAGGGTTTCTTGTCTTTAACAGTTCTTGTATCTCTCTTATAGCACATAATGCAGTGCCTTTTGTGTAGAAGGAGCTTAGTCAATATCTATTATATAACTCTGAAATCTACACCAATGAAAAAGAAAGTCTTGTTTTTTTAGGTAAATTTAGGTACAATAAAGGATCAGTATTACAAACTTCTACAACCCTTGAAACACATCAAAATGTCCTTTATACATTTACATCTTTGTCTTTTTCTTCATTTTCCTAATTAAACCATTAATTTTCTCAGTATTGCAAGCAAACAGGATAAATAAATCAGTATCCAATTTTTTTCCCTAAATTTCTAGTTTTCCTTTAGCATTATTTTCTATTCATTTTCCCTGTATTTGTCTTATCCTTTAGGAATATTACTTGTTAAAAAGAACATTGAGGGCTAGTTTATGATGCTTACCATAATGTGTAACAATATTTCTAAGGAAAACTGGCTTAAAATGGCTAAACAGGAAATTTGGGATATCATGTCTTTGTAAACAACAAGCTTCCTGTACACAATCTGTATTTTGTAGTGCTTAGCTCAATGCAAATGTGAATGCTGGTTAAATCAAACGTAATGTATGGAGTAAATCTTTGTGGACACATTGATCCTTAGTAAAGGTGCACGTGAAACATGTCTATTATAAAATCATTCACGTTAGGCAGGATGCAAATGCTCTATTCCTCTCATTCACACGGTCGTCTACACAGCCCACCCTGGTCGTTGGAGCACACACAAGTTATCACACTATTCTGCTCGTGTAGATGGATTTCAGTCTGTATTTTGTTTCACTATGGCAGCATCTTGTTTCAATAAAGGCTGGCTCTCAGGCTTTTTGCGGTTTTTATTCCAAGCTGAGGATACACGCTTACAAGCTGCCTGTCTCTTTGCATTTAGCTGGAAGTGTTCACAGCCCCTCCCCCAACCACCCTTTTCACTGTTTCTGCTACTACTTTTATTCAATTCAACACTTGAGGGAACTGCAGATGAAATGCCTCTGAATCTAAATTGCCAGCAATGGAAATAACAACCTATTTTCTGACCTCCCTTTCCTCCACCCACACTTTTCGAATCCGAGTCTAGGAGCACAAAGCTGCTCTATCTCTGTCTCTTGGGTTTAGTAGTATAGTGGCTTTTCTGGGCTGGGGGAAAAAAGTACAACCTCAAACAGAAATCCACTAGGAAAAATATTTGGCAAGAGAAAGAAAGAAGTGGGATGCTTATAAGATATATATAAATATGCTTATGTGCTTATAAGGTGTATACAAATAGTGGGAAAGATACAATGTAGAATAAGAAATCAGAATTTATGGCTAGGCGCGGTGCTCACGCCTGCAATCCCAGCACTTTGAGAGGCTGAGGCGGGCGGATCACAAGGTCAGGAGATCGAGACCATCCCGGCTAACATGGTGAAACCCTGTCTCTACTAAAAATACAAAAAATTAGCTGGGCGAGGTGGCGGGCGTCTGTAGTCCCAGCTACTCGGAGAGGGTGAGGCAGGAAAATGGTGTAAACCGGGGAGGCGGAGCTTGCAGTGAGCTGAGATGGCGCCACTGCACTCCAGCCTGGGCGACAGAGCGAGACTCCGTCTCAAAACAAAACAAACAAAAAAAGAAATCAGAATTCACACACCACATGGTGAAGTCACCTCAGGATATTATACAATAACACCACAAGCACTAATCGCTGCTAAAGCATTTTTCAAATTTCTCTTACGAAATTGCTCTCAGCATCAGTACACAAGATACATGAGAAAACAAGCCTCTTAACACCTCATTTTAAAAAATCCTAGACAGTATTACTCAGTTTAATCACTCACCATGTTACAAGACTTCTCCATGAATTGATTATATCAATTTAAAAAGTATCAAATCTTTCCTCAAAGAAAAAAAAAATCAATGAGATATTAAAATGAGATGCAGGCTAATGAGATTTTAAAATGTGATGCAGGCTCTAATGAAAAACCTTCTATGTGCCAGTGGGCAAAAGCCTTGTTAAGTAGTACTATTCCCATTGTAGAGTGAAGAAAACTATCTCATGAGAAAGATTAAGTAACTTGTCCAACGCCACACAGTCAATAAAAGGATGAGGAGATTTGAACCTAGGACTGACTTTACTTTACAGCCTACACCCTGCTTCTAAGGAATGATTTGTGACAATCTAGCATGGTGAACCCAAAGAGACAGCATGGAGCACAAGAAACATGCTGGGCACAGGAATGGATAACATGTAAATATAATTAACCCTTGGCCATTTAGTGCTCTTCTCTATGTTTTAAAAGTAAAATGAAACAAGCTGTAGAAGAGGGACATCTACTGATATTCCCCCATTACCCTTAACTATCTGTTGAATATACTTTTTGGATATACACAGGAAATTACGTTATCATGCTTAATAGTTGTAGTGTTGTGTTTGAGGTAAGATGGAAATACTAAAAAAACTTTAGATTTTGTAAGAAAATTCTGTAGACTTTTGTCATTACTATGATCTCACATTCTTGTTTTGAGAGTCCATAAAAGCCATTCTTTTTCTGAAATGGGCTTTTTTGGCAGGTCATCAGTGGAAAATGAGATGTTACAATATTGCCTTATCATATGTCTCTCATACAGCTCATGGTTATTTATACATCATTTACTATATTGCACGGGGTTCTCTGTAAGAAAATTTGGAACAGAAAACTATCTTGAATTAGCAAGAACAATTATATTTCTTCTGGAAAATTTGCTCTCTGCTGCCCCTGCCCTTATCTTTTGGAGATTGTAACTCATGTAATAATGTTTTTCTTTTCATGTTGACTCCAATTATGTGTCTTTTACTCAATATTATGCTTGTGAGATTTATTCATGTTGTTGCATATAGTTGTAGTTCATTTTTTCTCATTACTGTGCAATATTCCATTTTGTACAGTACATATATCACATTTTAAAAATCATTCTACAGTTGTTGCACATTTGTACTGCTTCCAGTTTTCAACTCTTATGAAGAGTGATGCTATGATCATTCTTGTAAATGCCGTTCGTGTGTGTGTGTGTGTGTATATATATATACACACACACACACACACATACACAGTACTTCATTTCTGGTAGGTATATGAGTGAAATTACTAGGCTATAGGGTATGCATATATTCAGCATTTGTATATATTTCCAAAAAGTTTTCCAAAGTGGTCAACTAGTTTACACCCTTTCAGCAGTTGCTTGACCTTTGTCAATTCTTAGTGTTGTCTTTGTCATTTTAGTGGGCATGTGGTGGTATTTCAAAGTCTTTACCAATCCAGATTATTAAATCAGTAGCATTTAGAATCAATTCATGTTCTGATTCTATTTTTATGTCTGTTTTTCTTAGCATAGATGTGTTTCAGAATTTGTGTTTTCAGGGTCTTTTGAGAAGACCTTCCTGATGGTTTGTAGTTGACTTCAGGCAACCCGTCAGGGATCCAAATCCAAAACTACCTACATTGGGGACATCCCCATATTAATCACTGAGTCAGTGGAAAATTTAGTTTATTTTCTGGTACTGAGACTGTCTGCTCTCTCCTCAAGCCCCAGACAAGAATTAGCAGCAGATCTTTGTACAGCCACCTTTTGGGCTGTGAGGAGTCCCCATCTTGCTCCCTGGTTTCAGAAATAGAGTTTGGCTCTTATTTCCCATTCCCATCCTCACAAGGAACAACAATTTTAGTCCCCAGTCCCCATCATCCTTACGGGCTGGCCTCCCAGTCATCACTCTTTCCATATCTACAACTCTCCAGATCTGTGGATCCAATCCCTCTCAGCACTCACTGATTTGAGTTTTTGTTTCATTTTTTTGGCTTCTTGGGTATTTATGTCGTTTAAAAACAAAAATGTAGCACTACATTTTATATCTAATTGTTGCTTTTTTAATGTTTGTGTGTGTATGGGAGGGGCTACTCAAAAGATGAACCTCATAGAGAGTTCATCTTGACCAGAATTCTCCCCATTGAACTAACCTCCAGAGATTTCCTTCAGGCATCTCAAATTGAACATTTCCATGACTAAATTCAATATCTTCTCTCACCAGAAGCAGCTCCTCTGTATTTACTTTATCTTGATGAATGGCACAAGGGATCTGGCTTCCAAAATTAGAAGCATCCACTTCATTCTCGATTCTTTGCTTTCCCTGTCTCATCATCTTAAATATGTCACCAAAGATAGAGTCTACAGGACTCTATCCCAGCAGCAACTCTTGAATCTGGAGCCCTGCTCTCTCCTCTCTGATCCCATTTTTGTCCAAACATTCATCATCTCTCCAGGATGAGTGCCAGCAACACTCTCCCTGCCACCAGTGTCTTCCCACTTGACCTCATCTTTCAGATTTATTTTCCTAACCAAACAAGCAACAATGCAACCCTAAATCTCTTTAAAGACTTCTACTGTCTATTACCTAGAGAATAAAGTTCAAAATTGTTAGTAGGAGTGATGTGGGAAGAGTAGGTTGAGGCCAGAATGTATGATGATGGGATGTACTGTGTAGCTGAAATGCAATGTTTAGAATGAATGAGAAATGGGATTTATGTTTATTATATTCTTACATAATATTAGCAATGATCTCTGTTATGAACTGAAATGTGAATGGGTGGGTGGATGGATGTAACGATCTAAGGATGGTGTGCTCGTTATTCTGTATATTCCCAGACCACTTTTTGCTCTTCTGTAGCTCCATGTCTGGGAGGCTGACCTCTACTAACTGCATCATCTGGACTTCCTTATGCACTGGAGGCACCAGCAAGAGATGGGAGGGTAGGAGGAAATGTGGGTGTTTATTCTTCCTACTTCATCCATGTTTTGCCCTTGTTCTGCTGCTGTGACAGGGGCCAAGTTGTCCATGGCTGAAGCTCTCATCTAACAGCCTTTCTTCTATGGCTCAGCTTTCAAGGGGCTGTGGTAAACACCATTTCACCCTTTGTCCCTTCAGGCTTAGGCATGGGTGGTGATGGCTTTCACTGTAGCTAGTTTCTGGGTACCTCACTATTTCTTCTTGCTTACTTTAACCCTGCCCACACATCTATATCTAGTCCATTTACTACGTTATTTTTAGATAAATCCCTGTTTCCTGCTGTACTCTGATAAAGGTGATAAGTGTAAAATACATTTAAATGAGAAATGAGCAAATGTGAGTTTAAGTTCATTTAAGCAAAAACAAAACAAAAAACAAAACAAAACGCTTAAAACCACAAAATCCTATCTTTTCAGGAGTAAAGATTACTATCTATTTTAATGAATTATAGTCTAAGAGGAAGGATATTAATGTATTCTTTTAAATTCAGCCCTGTAAAAAGAATTTGTGGACTTATTATTGAAATAATCTGACATTTTGTATATTCTTAATGCATTTCCAATTAGTGGCTATAAAATTTGGGTAGTTATTTGAAAATAGTCAATTGTAGAAGCAATATAATTGGATGAGCTTAACCAATCACATTTCAGCATTTTTAATTGACAAATGCTTATCCATGAGTCATAATTAATAAAGCTACAGTGCTGAGAATATAACATAACATGCCAGCCTGCTGGGAAAGAAACCAGTTTATGTTTATTTTTTCATCTAGACGTAGAATCCTTCTCACACATGCTCTTTCTTCTCTGACCTCCTTTCCAAAGTCAGAAGCACATTTTGTTTCTCCCATAGTGGTTAAAAATGACACACTGGGATGTGTCTACAGGCTGAAGTATGAGCCAATTTCTAAGAACTGAAAACCAGTGCCAAAAAAAAAAAAAAAAAAAAAAAAGACTCAGAGAGCAGAACCTCTACAAATTCAAATAGTCTCTGGGTACTGTCACTGAAAAATAATGACTTGCATTCTGTGCAGCAACCAGGAAGCAATGTTGTGTGACTCTTCCCTACTCAGCCTCCATCCCTCACAACCTCCCTTCTGCCAGCAACCCAAATTTCCCTCACATTCAATGCTGGAAAATGTATGTGGTCAAGAAACAAAGGGCAGTAAGTTTTGGAATCATGTTCTTTGTTGGGGAAAACTGCAAGCTCTGGCTGTTTCCATTTAAATGGCATTTCATTTTGTCCAATTCAATGTTTGCTGATTGTTCATGCTGTCTAGAAAAGCTTTGATTAAACCTTCTAATTTCACCTCAGCTTTTTCTTTTCTTCAGGGCAAGCCCTGGTCCTGAAAGTATAGAAATGTGTTCAAAAGGAAAAGAACAAAGTATAAGAATTGAAGGGAAGAAGTTAGAAAACTTGAAGGAATTACAAGTTCAGTGGATTTAACCAGGATAGTGTTATTTTAACCAAGCATCTCTTCTCATACCTGTTTTACTAACTTTTATGCTTCATGATTCTGATATATATTAAAAAACTAAAATCTTTACCTATAAAACTCATTTTCTATTTTATTTGTATTTTCCAATGGAGATGATACAAAGTTATTCCTTGTTGGCACAACACATGGGTATTTTGCTTCCAGAGTGCTTTTTTTTATTTTATTGATGTGAGTAGAAAAAACAAAGTTGCTTATTTCCTCATCATGGAATTTCTGACTTTGCTTTAAAAGTGGCACTTGTTCAGCCAGGTCCTTCTACCCCAGTAACTATTACTACTTGATTTTTAAGTAATTGTGAGAAACTATTCTCACAAAAAGTCAACTATTTAGAGGTGTGTATATGCATACACACAAACACATATATCCATAGCATATGTATAAAGATCTACACATAATAGTATACATGTATATAATATGTATATATACATAAATATATATATTTTACATATATGACATGCACATACACATACATATATGTATTCATAATTATTTATAATCTTTATATATATGTTTTAAAACATATTTTTCATTACAAAAAATATATAGAGGATAACATAACAAACATCTTTGTATTTACTGTTGAAGTTTGAGCAGGCCAATAAATCTTCCTAAGCCAAGTTCTGATTCAATTGAGAAAGACAAAGAAGTCAGGAAGATGGAAATAAAATCTACTATAGAACCAATGTATTAGTCTGTTCTCATGCTGCTAATAAAGGCATACTCAAGACTGAGTAATTTATAAGGGAAAGAGTTTTAATTGACTTACAGTTCAGCATGGCTGGGGTGGCCTCAGGAAATAATTTGCAATCATGGAGGAAGGTAAAGGGGAAGAGAGACACCTTCACAAGGTGGCAAGAAGAAGTGCAAGCAGGAGAAATGCCAGACACTTATAAAACCATCAGATCTCGTGAGAACTCATACATTATCACGAGAACAGCATGGGGGAAACCACCCCCATGATTCAATTACCTCCACCTGGTCCCACCCTTTGACATGTGGGGATTATGGGGATTACAATTCAAGGTGAGATTTAGGTGGGGACACAGAGCCAAACCACATCATTCTGCCCTTGGCCCCTCCCAAATCTCATATTCTCACATTCAAAAACACAACCATGCCTTTCCAAAAGTACCCCCAAATCTTAACTCATTTCAGCATTAACCCAAAAGTCCAAGTCCAAAGTCTCAGCTGAGACAAGGCAAGTCCCTTCCGCCTATGAGTCTGTAAAATCAAAAGCAAGTTAGTTACTTTCCAGATACAATCAGAGTACAGGCAAGGGGTATATATACCCATTCCAAGTAGGATAAATTAGCCAAAACAAAGGGGCTACAGGCCCCATGCAAGTCCAAAATCAAATAGGGCAGTCATTAAACCTTAAAGTTCCAAAATGATCTCTTTTGACTCCATGTCTCACATCCAGGTCCCATTGATGCAAGAGGTGGGCTTCCATGGCCTTGGGCAACTCCATCCCTGTGGCTTTGCAGGGTACAGTCCACCTCATGGCTGCTTTCACACGCTGCTGTTGAGTGTCTGTGGCTTCTCCAGGTGCATGGTGCAAGCTGTTGGTGGATCTACCATTCTGGGGTCTGGAGGATGGTGGCCATTTTCTCACAGCTCCACTAGGCAGTGGCCCAGTGGGGACTCTGTCGGGGGGTGGCTCTGACCCACATTTCCATTCCACACTGCCCTAGCAGAAGTTCTCTATGAGGGCTCCACTCCTGCAGCAAACTTCTGTCTGGACATCCAGGCATTCCCATACATCCTCTGAAATCTAGGCAGAGGTTCCCAAACCTCCATTCTTGACTTTTTTGCATCTGCAGGCTCAACACCACATGGAAGCTTGGGGCCTGCACCCTCTGAAGCAAAGGCCGAGCTATACCTTGGCCCCTTTCAGCCACAGCCTGGGGCAGAAGCAGATGAGATGCAGGATACCATGTCCTGAGGCTGCACAGAGCAGGGAGGCTGTGGGCCCAGCCCATGGAAACATTTTTCCCTCTTAGATCTCAGGCCTGTGATGGGAGAGACTGCCATGAAGGTCTCTGACATGCCCTGGAGACATTTTCCCCATTGTCTTGGTGATTAACATTCAGCTCCTCGTTACTTATGCAAATTTCTGCAGGGGTAGTCAGCTTGAATTTATCCTCAGAAAATGGGTTTTTATTTTCTATCACATTGCCAGGCCACAAATTTTCCAAACTTTTATGCTCTGCTTCATCTTGAATGCCTTGCCTCTTAGAAATTTTTTCTGCCAGGTACCCTAAATCATCTCTCTCAAGTTCCAAGTTCCATGGATCTCTAGGGAAGGGGCAACATGCCGCCAGTCTCTTTGTTAAAGCATAGAAAGAATGACCTTTACTCCAGGTCCCAATAAGTTCCTCATCTCCATCTGAGACCACCTCAGCTTGGACTTCATTGTCCATATCACTATCAGCATTTTGGTCAAAGCCATTCAACAAGTCTCAGAGTTCCAAACTTTCCCAAATCTTTCTGTTTTCTGAGCCCTCCAAGTCTCTAGAAAGCTCCAAAGCTCCAAACTTTCCTACATTTTCCTGTCTTCTTCTGAGCCCTCCAAACTGTTCCAACCTCTGCCTATCACTCAGTTCCAAGGTCGCTTCCACATTTTCAGGTATCTTTACAGCAGTGTCTCACTACCTTGGTACCAATTCACTGTATTAGTCCATTCTCATGTTTCTAATAAAGACATACCTGAGACTGGATAATTCATTTTTTTTGTAAAAAAAGCAGTTTAATTGACTTACAGTTCAGCATGGCAGGGTAGGCCTCAGGAAATTTACAGTCATGGCAGAAGGTGAAGGGGAAGCGAGGCACCTTCTTCACAAGGCAGGAGGAAGGAGAATTGCAAGCAGAGGAAATGCTAGACACTTATAAAACCATCAAATCTTATGAGACTCAGTAATTATCATGAGAACAGCATAGGTTAACCACCTCCATGATTCAATTAACTCCACCTGGTTCCACTCTTGTTATGTGGGAATTATGGGGATTATAATTCAACAGAAGATTTGGGTGGGAACACAGAGTAAAATTGCATCAACCAATAAAGTCTGTATTGGAGGATATGGCTTAAATATGCATAGCAACACATAACACATTCTCCTTTCCAAGTTCTAAAAATCAAATAAGGGAGATAAAGACAGGCAGATCTAAATAGCCACTTATTTCTGGTAAGTGTGCAAAACATGGTTTGGGTGTGGAATGACAACTGGCTTCATAACCCTTTACCCCAGAATTAAGCAACTGTATCTACCTGGACAGTTTTCCTGGGTTTCTAACACTACACTCACCTTGCAGCCAACAGCAGACCAGAGCACAAGCCATCTGCAGAAGGCAAGACATCAGAAAGGAGGAGAATGGGGCTAAGATGGGAATGCTCAGTTCCTCTCCAAATGCATTTATCAGCGTACTTTCTCCATGTCAGAGGGAGAACAAAGGAGTGTGGTGAAAAATGAGGCATGTGTATGGAAAAATACCCCTTCAAGGCAACCAGAGGAGTGGAGGGAAATTGCAGCCCACTCAGCTTTAACAAAATCTTAATGTTACGGCTTATTTCATTAATTCCTTTCTTTTACATGGATAACACATTATAGGTACTCTTGAAGCCCTCTGGTATCATTCCATGATCCTATTCATCTCTCCCTCCCTCTCCACTGGTGACCACTACTATTCAGGTTCTGTTTTTATGCTTCTACACTACATGTATCTCACACATGTGTACATATATATATATGTGTGTATATATATATAAATAATATACAGGGTTGTTATGCATTTCATAAATTTTAAATTATGGATACAATAAGTATATGATTTTGCAACTTGCTTTTTCATGCAACATGTTTTTGAGATTTATCTACACAGATACTTGTAGCAACACTTTGTTGCTGTTGTTGGATTGTTATTTTAACTTTTAGGTTCAGGGGTACATATATAGGTTTGTCATACAGGTAAACTGCATGTCACAGGGGTTTTGTGTACAGATATTTTGTCACCCAGGTAATAAGCATAGTATGTGACAGATGGTTTTTTAATCCTCATCCTCCTTCCACTCTCTACCCTCAAGTATATCCCAGTGCCTGTTGTTTCCTACTCTGTGTCCATGTGAACTCAACATTTAGCTTCCACTTATAGGTGAGAATATGCAGTATTTGGTTTTCTGTTCCTGCATTAGTTCACTTAGGATACTGGCCTCTAGCTCTATACGTGTTGTTGCAAAGACCATGATCTCATTCTATTTTATGGCTGCATAGTATTCTATGGTGTCTATGTATCACATTTTCTTTATCCATTCTATCGTTGATGGGCATCTAGCTTGATTCCATGTCTTTGCTATTGATTCCAGCAGTGTTTTGTAATTTTCATTGTAGATATCTTTTATCTCCCTGGTTAGTTGTATTGCTAGGTGTTTTATTCTTTTTGTGACTATTATGAATGGGATTGCATTCTTTGGGTTTTGGCTTTTAGCTTGGACTTTATGTATAGAAATGCTACTTATTTCTGTACCTTGATTTTGTATCCTAAAACTTTGCTGAAGTTGTTGATTATATCTAGGAGCTTTTGGGCAAAGAGTATGAGGTTTTCTAGGTATAGAATTATATTGTCTGCAAACAGAGATAGTTTGACTTCTTTTCTCCCTATTTAGATTCCTTTTTTTTCTTTCCCTTGCCTGATTTCTCTGGCTAGGACTTCTGGTACTATGTCAAATAGGAATGGTGAGAGTGGGTATCTTTGTCTTGTTCTGGTTCTCAAAGGAAATGCTTCTAGATTTTGCTCATTCAGTATAATGCTGGCTGTGAGTTTGTCATAGACGGCTCTTATTATTTTGAGGTATGTTGCTTTAATGCCTAGTTTGTTAAAGGTTTTTAAAATGAAGGGATGTTGATTTTTTTTTTTTTTTTTTTTTTTGAGATGGAGTCTCGCTCTGTTGCCCAGGCTAGAGTGCAGTGGCGTGATCTCGGCTCACTGCAAGCTCTGCCTCCCGCGTCCACGCCATTCTCCTGCCTCAGCCTCACGAGTAGGCGCCTGCCACCTCGCCCGGCTAATTTTTAGCATATTTAGTAGAGACGGGGTTTCACCATGGTAGCCAGGATGGTCTCGATCTCCTGACCTTGTGATCTGCCCGCCTCAGCCTCCCAAAGTGCTGGGATGACAGGCGTGAGCCACCGCGCCTGGCCTGAATTTTTTAAAAAGTCTGTAATGTGTCTATTGAGATGATCATGTGGTTTTTGTTTTTGGTTCTGTCTATGCAATGAATCACACTTATTGATTTGTGTATATTGAACCAACTTTGCATCCCAGGGATAATGCCTACTGGATCATGGTGGATTCGCTTTTTGATGTGCTGCTGAATTCAGTTTGCTAGTATTTTGTTTGGGATTTTTGCATCTATGTTCATCAAAGATATTGGCCTAAAGTAATCTTTTTTTGGTATCAAAATGATGATACCTCATAGAATGAGTTAGGGAGGAGTACCTCCCTAATGAGGTACCTCCCAATCAAATACCTCCTCAATTTTTTGGAATAGTTTCAGTAGAACTGGTACCAGCTTTTCTTTAAACATCTGGTAGAATTTAGCTGTTAATTAGTCTGGTCCTAGGCTTTTTCTGGTTGGTAAGATTTTTCTTACTGATTCAACTTCAGAACTCATTATTGTCCATTCAGGGATTCAATTTTTTCCTGGCTCAATCTTGGGAGGTTTTATGTTTTATAGAATTTCTTCCATAGTAGAAATGGAATTTATCAATTTCTTCCAAAGTAGAAATGGAATTTGTCAGTTTCTTCTGTGTTTTCTAGTTTGTGCACATAGAGGTGGTCATAGCACCCTCATAGTCTCTGAGGTTTCTCTGAATTTCCGTAGGGTGTTAATGTCCCCTTTGTCATTTCTGATTGTGTTTATTTGGATCTTATCCCTTTACTAGTCTAGATAGTGGTCTATCAATTATATTTGATCTTTCAAAAAACAAACTCCTGGGTTTGTTTATCTTTTCTATGGTTTTTCACATCCCAGTTTCCCTCAGTTCAGCTCTGATTTTTGTTATTTCTTGTCTTTTGTTAGCTTTAGTGTTGGTTTGCTCTTGTGTTTCTAGTTCTTCTAGACATGATGCTATGTTGTTAATTGGAGATCTTTCTAACTTTTTGATGTGGGCATTTAGTGCTATAAGAGATTCTGGCAAGATGGCCGAATAGGAACAGCTCCAGTCTGCAGTTCCCAGCGTGATCAACACAGAAGACAGGTGATTTCTGCATTTCCAACTGAGGTTCCTGGTTCATCTCACCGGTTGGACAGTGGGTGCAGCCCACAGAGGGTGAGCTGAAGCAGGGCCAGGTGTTACCTCATCTGGGAAGTGCAAGGGGTCAGGGGATTTCCCTTTCCTAGCCAAGGGAAGCCATGACAGACTACCTGGAAAATTGGGGCACTCCCACTCAAATACTGCAATTTTCCCAAGGTCTTATCAACTGACAGACAAGGTGATTCTTTCCTGTGCCTGGCTTAGTGGGTCCCACACCCATGGAGCCTTGCTCACTGCTAGTGCAGCAGTCTGAGATCGATCTGCGAGGTGGCAGCCTGGCTAAGGCAGGGGTGTCTGCCATTGCTGAGGCTTGAGTAGGTAAACAAAGAAGCCAGGAAGCTCAAACTGGGCAGAGCCCACCACAGCCCAACAAGGCCTACTGCCTCTAGACCACCTCTCTGGGCAGGGCATAGCTGAACAAAAGGCAGCAGACAACTTCTGCAGACTTAAATATCTCTATCTGAAAGCTCTGAAGAGAGCAGTGGTTCTCCAAGCATGGTGTTTGAGCTCTGAAAACGGACAGATTGCCTTCTCAAGTGGGAGACACCTCCCAGTAGGGGCCAACAGACACCTCATATAGGCGGCTGCCCCTCTGGGATAAAGCTTCCAGAGGAAGGATCAGGCAGAAATATTTGCTGTTCTGTGATATTTGTTGTTCTACAGCCTCTGCTGGTGATACCCAGTGAAACAGGGTCTGGAGTGGAACTCCAGCAAACTCCAACAGACCTGCAGCTGAGGGACCTGACTGTTAGAATGAAAACTAACAAACAGAAAGGAATAGCAACATCGACAAAAAGATCATCTACACCAAAACCCCATCTGTAGGTCACCAACATGAAAGACCAAAGGTAGATAAAACCACAAAGATGGGTAGAAACCAGAGCAGAAAAGCTGAAAATTTGAAAAATCAGAGCACCTCTTCTCTGAAGGATCACAGCTCCTCGCCAGAAACGGAACAAAGCTGGACGGAGAATGACTTTGACGAGTTGACAGAAGTAGGCTTCAGAAGGTTGGTAATAACAAACTTCTCACAGTTAAAGGAGGATGTTCGAACCCATTGCAAGGAAGCTAAAAACCTTGAAAAAAGATTAGATGAATGACTAACTGAATAAACAGTGTAGAGAAGATCTTAAATGACCTGATGGAGCTGAAAACCATGGCATGAAAACTTTGTGATGCATGCATAAACTTCATTAGCAGATTCAATCACGTGGAAGAAAAGGTATCAGTAATTGAAGATCAAATAAATGAAATAAAGCCAGAAGACAAGGTTACAGAAAAAAGAATAAAAAGAAAAGAACGAAGCCTCCAATAAATATGGGACTATGTGAAAAGACCAAATCTACGTTTGATTGGTGTACCTGAAAGTGATGAGGAGAATGGAACCAAGTTGGAAAACACTCTTCAGGATATTATCCAGGAGAACTTTCCCAACCTAGCAAGGCAGGCCAACATTCAAATTCAGGAAATACAGAGAACACCAAAAAAATACTCCTTAAGAACAGCAAGCCCAAGACACATAATTGTCAGATTCACCAAGGTTGAAATGAAGGAAAAAGTGTTGAGGGCAGCCAGAGAGAAAGGTCAAGTTACCCACAAAGGGCAGCCCATCAGACTAACAGCAGATCTCTCGACAGAAACCCTACAAGCTAGAAGAGAGTGGGGGCCAATACTAAACATTCTTAAAGAAAAGAATTTTCAGCCCAGAATTTCATATGCAGCCAAACTAAGCTTCATAAGTGAAGGAGAAATAAAATCCTTTAGAGACAAGCAAATGCTGAGAGATTTTGTCACCACCAGGCCTACCTTACAAGAGCTCCTAAAGGAAGCAATAACATGGAAAGAAACAACCAGTATCAGCCACTGCAAAAACATGCCAAACTGTAAAGACTATCGATGCTAGGAAGAAACTGCATCATTTAACGGGCAAAATAACCAGCTAACATCATAATGACAGGATCAAATTCACACATCACAATATGAACCTTAAATGTAAATGGGTGAAATACCCCAATTAAAACACACAGACTGGCAAATTGGATAGAGTCAAGACTCATCAGTGTGCTGTATTCAGGAGATCCATCTCACATGCAGAGACACACATAGGTTCAAAATAAAGGGATGGAGAAAGATCTACTAATCAAATGGAAAGCAAAAAAATGCAGGGGTTTCAATCCTAGTCTCTGATAAAAAAGACTTTAAACCAACAAAGATCAAAAGAGACAAAGAAGGCCATTACATAATGGTAAAGGGATCAATTCAACAGGAAGAGCTAACTATCCTAAATATATATGCACCCAATACAGGAGCACCCAGATTCATAAAGCAAGTCCTTAGAGACCTACAAAGAGACTCAAGACTCCCACACAATAATAATGGAAGACTTTAACACCCCACTTTCAATATCAGACAGATCAATGAGACAGAAATTTAACAAGGATACCCAGGAACTGAACTCAGCTCTGCAACAAGCAGATCTAATAGACATCTACAGAACTCTCCATCCCAAATCAACAGAATATACATTCTTCTCAGCACCACATTGCACTTATTCCAAAATTGACCACATAGTTGGAAGTAAAGCACTCCTCAGCAAATGTAAAAGAATACAAATTATAACAATCTGTCTCTCAGACCACAGTGCAATCAAATTAGAACTCAGGATTAAGAAAATCACTCAAAACAACACAACTACATGGAAGCTGAGATACTTGCTCCTGAATGACTACTGGGTAAATAATGAAATTAAGGCAAAAATAAAGATGTTCTTTGAAACCAACAAGAACAAAGACACAACATACCAGAATCCCTGGGACACATTTAAAACAGTGTGTAGAGGGAAATTTATAGCACTAAATGCCCACAAGAGAAAACAGGAAAGATCTAAAATAGACACCCTAACATCACAATTAAAACAACTAGAGAAGCAAGGGCAAACAAATTCAAAAGCTAGCAGAAGGCAAGAAATAACTAAGATCAGAGCAGAACTGAAGGAGATAGAGACACAAAAAACCCTTAAAAAAATCAATGAATCCAGGAGCTGGTTTTTTGAAAAGATCAACAAAATTGGCAGACCACTAGCAAGACTAATAAAGAAGAAAAGAAAGAAGAATCAAATAGATGCAATAAAAGATGATAAACGTGATATCACCACCAATCCCACAGAAATACAAACTACCATCACAGAATACCATAAACACCTCTATGCAAATAAACTAGAAAATCTAGAAGAAATGGATAAATTCCTGGACACATATGCCCTCCCAAGACTAAACCAGGAAGAAGTCAAATCTCTCAGTAGACCTATAACAGGCTCTGAAATTGAGGCAATAATTAATAGCCTACCAACCAAAAAAAGCCCAGGACCAGATGGATTCACAGCCAAATTCTACGAGAGTTAGAAAGAGGAGCTAGTACCAGTCCTTCTGAAACTATTCCAATCAATAGAAAAAGAGGGAATCATCCCTAACTCATTTTATGAGGCCAACATCATCCTGATACCAAAGCCTGGCAGAGACACAACAAAAAAGAGCCTTTTAGACCAATATCTCTGATAAACATCGATGCAAAAATCCTCAATAAAATGCTGGCAAACCGAATCCAGCAGCACATCAAAAACTTATCCACCACAATCAAGTCGGCATTATCCCTGGGATGCAAGGGTGGTTCAACATACGCAAATCAATAAACATAATCCATTACATAAACAGAACCAACAACAAAAACCATATGATTATCTCAATAGATGCAGAAAACGCCTTTGACAGAATTCAACAGTTGTAGCCTTTCATGCTAAAAACTTTCAATAAACTAGGTATTGACGGACCATATCTCAAAATAGTAAGAGCTATTTATGACAAACCCACAGCCAATATCATACTGAATGGGCAAAAACTGGAAGTATTCCCTTTGAAAACTAGCACAAGACAAGGATGCCCTCTCTCCCCACTCCTATTCAACATAGTGTTGGAAGTTCTGTCCAGGGCAATCAGGCAAGAGAAAGAAATAAAGGGTATTCAATTAGGAAAAGAGGAAGTCAAATCTTCTCTGTTGCAGATGACATGATTGTATATTTAGAAAACCCCATCGTCTCAGCCCAAAAGCTCCTTACGCTGATAAACAACTTCAGCAGTCTCAGGATACAAAGTCTATGTGCAAAAATCACAAGCATTCCTATACATCAATAAGAGACAAACAGAGAGCCAAATCATGAGTGAACTCCCATTCACGATTGCTTCAAAGAGAATAAAATACCTAGGAATCCAACTTACAAGGATGTGAAGGACCTCTTCAGGGAGAACTACAAACTACTGCTCAATGAAATAAAAGAGGACACAGACAAATGGAAGAATATTCCATGCTCATGGATAGGAAGAATCAATATCATGAAAATGGCCATACTGCCTAAAGTAATTTATAGATTCAATGCCATACCCATCAAGCTATCAATGACTTTCTTCACAGAATTGGAAAAAAAACTACTTTAAAGTTCATATGGAACCAAAAAAAGAGGCTGCATTGCCAAAACAATCCCAAGCAAAAAGAACAAAGCTGGAGGCATCACACTACCTGATTTCAAACTATACCACAAGGCTACGGTAACCAAAACAGCATGGTACTAGTACCAAAACAGATATATGGACCAATGGAACAGAACAAAGGCCTCAGAAATAACACCATACATCTACAACCCTCTGATCTTTGACAAACCTGACAAAAACAAGCAATGCAAGCAATGGGGAAAGGACTCCCTATGTAATAACTGGTGCTGGGAAAACTGGCTAGCCATATGTAGAAAGCTGAAACTGGATCCCTTCCTTATACTTTATACAAAAATTAATTCAAGATGGATTAAAGACTTAAATGTCAGACCTAAAACCATAAAAACCCTAGAAGAAAACGTAGGCAATATCATTCAGGACATAGGCATGGGCAAGGACTTCATGACTAAAACACCAAAAGCAATGGCAACTAAAGCCAAAATTAACAAATGCAATCTAATTAAAGAGCTTCTGCATGGCAAAAGAAACTACCATCAGAGTGAAAAGGCAACCTACAGAATGGGAGAAAATTTTTGCAATCTACCCATCTGACAAAAGGCTAATATCCTGAAGGAACTCAAACAAATTTATAAGAACTCAAACAAATTTACAAGAACTCAAGGAACTCAAACAAATTTACAAGAAAAAACAACCCCATCAAAAAGTGGGCAAAGGATATGAACAGACACTTCTCAAAAGAAGACATCTCTGTAGTCAACAGATGCATGAAAAAATGCTCATCATCACTGGTCATTAGAGAAATACAAATCAAAACCACAATGAGATACCATCTCATGCCAATTAGAATAGTAATCATTAAAAAGTCAGGAAACAACAGATGCTGGAGAGGATGTGGAGAAATAGGAACGCTTTTACACTGTTGGTGGGAGTGTAAATTAGTTCAACCATTGTGGAAGACAGTGTGGCGATTCCTCAAGGATCTAGAACTAGAATTACCATTTTATCCAGCAATTCCATTACTGGGTATATACCCAAAGGATTATAAATCATGCTACTATAAAGACACGTGCATATGTATGTTTATTGAAGCACTATTCACAGTAGCAAAGACTTGGAACTAACCCAAATGTCCATCAATGATAGACTGGATTAAGAAAATGTGGCACATATACACCATGGAATATAGAGAGCCATAAAAAAGGATGAGTTCATGTCCTTTGCAGGGACATGAATGAAGCTGGAAACTATCATTCCGAGCAAACTATCACAAGGACAGAAAACCAAACACTGCATGTTCTCACTCATAAGTGGGAACTGAACAATGAGATCACTTGGACATAGGGTGGGGAACATCACACACTGGGGCTTGTTGGGTGGTGGTGGGCTGGGGGAGGGGTAGCATTAGAAGAAATACCTAATGTAAATGATGAGCTGATGGGTGCAGCAAACCAACATGGCACATGTATACCAGTGTATCAAGCCTGCACGTTGCTTACAGTATAATTAAAAAAAGAGAGAGAGATTCTGTCATGTTGTATCTTTGTTCTCATTAGTTTCAAAGAATTTCTTGAATTGTGCCTTAATTTTATTGTTTACTCACAAGTCATTCACGAGCTGTTTATTTAATTTCCATGTAATTGTATGGTTTTGAGTGATTTTTAAATATTGATCTCTATTTTTATTGTGCTGTGGTCTGAGAGTGTGGTTGGTATGATTTTTTTTTTTTTTTTTTTTTTTTAGTTTGCCAAGAATGATTGTGTGGTCAATTTTAGAGTATGTGCCATGTAAAGATGAGAAGAATATATACTCTGTTGTTTTGGGGTAGAGAATTCTGTAGATGTCTTTTAGGTCTATTTGGTTAAGTGTCAAGATCAGGTCCCAAAAATCTTTGATAGTTTTCTACCTCAATAATCTGTCTGTGAGGTGGGTGTTAAAATCACCCACTAATATTGTATGGTTATTTAAGTCTCTTCATAGGTCTCTAAGAACTTGATTAAGAATCTGGGTACTCCTTTGTTGAGTGCATGTAGTTAGGATAGTTACTTCTTTGTGTTGAACTCTTTACTGTTATGTAATTTCCTTCTTTGTCTTTTCTGATCATTGTTTTCTTAAGGTATGTTTTATCTAAAATTAGGATAGCAGCCCTTGCTTTTTTCCTGTTTTTTAGCTAGATTTTTCTCCATCCCTTTATTTTGAGCCTATGGATGATGGATGTCATTGTATGTTAGATGGGTCTCTTGAAGACAGCATACAGTTGGGTCTTGTTTCTTTATCCAATTTGCCCTTCTGTGCCTTTTAATTGGGGCTTTTAGCCTGTTTACATTCAAGGTTAATATTGATATGTGCTGATTTAATGCTGTCATCATGGTGTTAGCTGGTTATTATGCAGATATGATTGAGTGGTCACATTATAGTGTCAATGATCTATGTACTTAGTGTGTTTTTGTGATGACTGGTAATGGTCGTTCCTCTCCCTATTTAGCAATCCCTTAAGTGCCCCTCGTAAGACAGATCTGGTGGCAACAAATTTCTTTAGCATTTGCTTGTCTGAAAAGGATCTTATTTCTCCTTTGCTTATGAAGCTTTATTTGGCTAGATATAAAATTCGTGGTTGGAATTTCTTTAAGAACACTGAATACAGGCCCCAATCTCTTCTGGCTCATAAGGTTTCTGCTGAAAGATCTGCTGTTAGCCTGATGGGGTTCCCTTTGTAGGTGATCTGCCCTTTCTCTCAAGCTGCCTTTCACATTTTTTCTTTCACTTTGACCTTGGAGAATCTGATGACTATGTGTCTTGGGGATGGCTGTCTTGTATAGTATGCAGGGGTTCTCTGCATTTCCTGAATTTGAATGTTGGCCTCTCCAGTGAAGCTGGGGAAACTTTCATGGATGGTATCCTCAAATATGTTTTCCAAGTTGCTTGCTTTCTCTCCCTCTCTTTCAGGAAAACCAGTGAGTCACAGATTATGTCTCTTTAGAGAATCCCATATTTCTCAGAGGTTTTGTTTATTCTTCTTTATTCTTTATTTTTGTCTAAGTTATTTCAGAGAACTGGTCTTCAAGCTCTGAGATTCTTTCCTCAGGTTTGTTGATCTGCTGTTAACACTTGTGATTGTTTTATGAAATTCTTGAAGTGAGTTTTTCAGTTGTATCAGATCAGTTTTGTTCTTTCCTAAAATAGCCATTTTGTCTTTCATCTCCTGTACTGTTTTATTGTATTCCTTAGATTTCTTGGATTGGGTTTCAACTTTCTCCTGAATCTTGATGCTCTTTGTTCCTATCCATATTCTGAATTCTGTTTCTGTCACTTCAATCATTTTATCCTGGTTAAGAACCATTACTGGGGAACTAGTATGGTAATTTGGATGTAAGAAGATACTCTGGCTTTTTGAATTACCAGAGTTCTTGCACTGGTTCACTTATTCTTTGTGGGCTGATATTCCTTCAATCTTTGAAGTTACTGTATTTGGATTTTTTTTTTCTCTTATCCTCTTTGATGTCTTTGGGGGTTTACTTGTAGTATGGGGGGGGGTTGAGTCAACTGGTTTCATTTGTGGAAGATTTCAGGGGACCAAGGCTCAGCTCACTACTCATGGACTGTGTGCTGTAACTCTTGGGGGGCTGGTACCAGGCCCCTGGCTTTGTTCTCCGGCCCCTTGAGATTAGGAACCTGCTGTGCTGGAGGGGCTGAGGTGTTCCCAATCTGCTGGTCACTACACTTTAATGGGTGGTGCTGGCCAAAGCACTTTGTCAAGATGGTGGCAGCAGGATCCATGGTCGCTTGGATGCTAGCAGCCATGGCAACACAGTGGGGTGTTTGTGCATCAGCTGGGATGGGGCACTGGTGGGAGTAGGGATGCAGCACTCCTGCACACACTTGTGCCAGTGGTGGTGGCAGAAGGCAGGAGCAGGGCACTGGCAGGGGTGGGGCTGCTGGTGTCCATGCTTGCATTCACAGTGGTACTGGCAGCAGGGGGCAGGACACTGGTGGGCACAGGATGTTGGTGGATGTGGGATGCTGGCAGGCACAGGCATGCTGGTGTCTGTGTGCGTGTTCACCTGAGGAGTGGTGTCAGGTGGAGGACGAAGCTGCTGGTGTCCATGAGCATATTCACATTGGTGGTGGTGGCGGTGCAGGGGTGGTGGTATTGCTAGCACCTGTGAACATTTTTGTGTTGATGACGGCAGCTAAAGTTTTTAAGTACATGAATAAATCATGCTTTTTATCCATTCTTCTACTGCCATTTAGTTGTTGTTTTTTTCCCCAGGTTTTACCATTATAAGCAATGTTGATACAAACAGTCTTGTAAACATTCCCTTTTGTATATGAACAAGGTATTATAGAGTAGTGATTGTCAAGTAAGGTGGGGTATTGGATCCCTCCCAAACTTGGAAGTGCTTGGAAATGTATAAAAACAGTCTGGGTTATCAAATTACTGGCAGTAGTACTACCAGCTTTAATACTGGGAACCAGAGATGCTCAATGTTCTTCAATGCGTTGGGTGGTAACACATAAAGAACTATCCCACTCTGAATGCAAATAAGTCCACCAATGCAAATAAGAACACTATTCTAAATATATCTCTGTATGTGACAAAACTGTATCAGAGTATGTAAATCCTCAACTTTTTTTGATATTGAAAGATGGCTTTTCCATCTAGTTTTACCAATTTATAACCCCACCAGTTCTTATTAATGCCACAACCTTGTCAACACTTGTGACTATCAAAATTTATAATTTTTTGCACATTTAATAAAAATTAAATTGTGTTTCATTATTTTCTTAATTTGCATTTCTAGGGATACTAGTTGAAGTGAAACATATTTTCATGCAGCCATTGTAGTCTAGTCTTCTGTTCAGTCTAGTCTGTGAAATGTCTATTCTTATCCTTTGTTTACTTTTTTATTGCATATTTATCTTTCCCTTATTTGTTTATAAGAGTTGACTGCATCTTGGATACATTGTGGCTACAAATTCTTTGTGTATATTGTAACTATACATCAACAGTATATATTATAGATATCTTGCCTCACCTATCTCTTACCTTTGAATTTTGTTTGTGGTGTCTTTTGTAGAATAGGAAATTTTAAAAGTTTTAATGTAGACCAGTTTATTAATATTTTCTTTTCTGGTTTGTGCTTTTGGCATTTTGGTCAATATGTTCCTTCTTACCACACTCTCCTATATTTTCTTTGTGAAGCTTAATGCTTTTGCTTACTCCATCCCTCATATCTGGGTGTTTAATCTTTTTTTTTTTTTTTTGGTTATATGAGTTAGAAAACTAATTTTCTTTTCATATGGATTACCAATTGGTACATTAAATTAATTTAACTGTCTGTCATTCTCCCACTGATTTCTAATATCCCTTCTTTGAGTTTCAGTTGTTCTGTATTCTTGCCAACACTTGTTACGATCAATATTTTTAATTTTAGATATTTTAATAGGCATATAGTGGTATTTCATTGTGGTTTTAACTTACACCTCTCTAATAACTGATGCTGCTGAGCATATTTTCATGTACTTACTTGCCAACTATATCTTTTTTGGTAGTGTCTTTCCAATTCTTGCCCATTTTAAGTTTTTCTTTAATTGTTGATTTTTGAACATTTTAAAATATAGTCTGGATATAAGTCCTTTATCAGAAATACATTTTGCAAATATTTTCCATTCTGTGTCATATCATTTCATTTTTCTACAATGTCTTTTAAAAAGCAACATTTCAAGGTTTTTTATAAAAGTCAATGTATCAATTTCTTCTTTTATGGTTTGTGCTGTGTTCTACCTAAAAATCTTTTTCTAATCCAAGAAATTTTATATACAAATGCACTAAGGGCTGAGATTATTTTTCTTTGCAGACGTATGTATAATCATTCCAGCTCCATTTGTTGCAAAACTATCCTTTCTCCATTGAATGGCCTTGGCACCTTTGTCAAAAGTCAAATTGGCCATATGTGTGGATCGATTTTTGGACTCTCTATCCTGTTCCATTGATCTACAGATCTTTTCTTATAACAGTTTGAATGTCTTGACTACTGTAGCTTTCTATTAAGTCTAGAAGTTAGATGGTATGAGTTCTCTAATTGTGTTCTGTTTCTCAAAAGTATTTCCCCTTTGGTCCTTTGCTTTTCTAAAGAAATTTTAGAAACAACCTATCAATTCATAGTGGGGAAAAAAGCTACTGAGATTTGGAAGATCAGAGTTGCATTGAGTCTCTAGACCAATTAGAACACTGATATATTTTTTCCACATTGAGTCTTCCTGTCCATAAATATGGTATTATTTTTCAATTTATCTGTATATATTTAAATTTTTCTTAGCAATGTTTTACATTTTCAGGCTACACATCTTGCACATATTTTGTTAGAACTGCCTCTGAGTATTTCAGGATTTCTGATGCTATTGTTTTTAAATTTCATTTTCTACTTGTTTACTGCTGCTATATAGAAGTGCAATTGATTTTTATAACATTGGCCTGGTAACATAAGACTTGCTAAACTCACATATTAGTTCTAGGAGCCTTTTTTGTAGATTATTTGGAATTTCCAATAAACATTATTATGCCATCTGTGAATAAAGACAAATTTTACTTCATTCTTTCCATTCTGCATGCCTGTTATTTCCTATTTGTGCCTTACTGCACTGGTTAGTGCCTTCAGTATAATGTTTTTTTTGTTTGTTTTGTTTTGTTTTTTCAGATGGAGTTTTGCTCCTGTTGCCCAGGCTGGAGTGCAATGGTCAATTGCAGCTCACTGCAACCTCCGCCTCCCAGGTTCAAGCGATTCTCCTGCCTCAGCCTACCTAGTAGCTGGGATTACAGGCATGTGCCATCACGCCCAGCTAATTTTGTATTTTTAGTAAAGATGGGGTTTCTCCATGTTGGTCAGGCTGGTCTCAAACTCCCGACCCCAGGTGATCTGCCTGCCTGGGCTTCCCGAAGTGCCAGGATTACAGGCGGGAGACAACACGCCCAGCACTCAGTACAATGTTAAAGGGTTGCTTTGTTAGTGATCTTAAGAGGAAAACCTTCAATTTCTCACTATTAAGTATGATGTTAGCTGTAGGTTTTCGTTGATATCCTTTATTAATAACAGGACATTCCCTCCTATTCCTAACTTGCTGAGCATGCCTTTTTAAAAAAATCATGAGCAAATGTTGGGTTTTGTTAAACACTTTTTCTGCACGTACTGAGATGAATATTTTTGAAGGGAAGGAGACTGCTTTATTTGGTGATTGTTGCCATTTTTGACAGATACTGTTTGTCAGGTTAATGACATTTTCTTCAATTCCTAGTTTCTAAATTAAATTTTTTTTGTATGGGTTTTATTTTTATTTAATGCTTTGCATCATTTTGATGCTTGTATTGAAAGGAATGAGGCACATCCCCCATATATCTCCCAACTTCCTGAGCCCAGCACAAACACATTCCTCCATATTTCTTTCAAACTTCAGAAAAACATCACCTGGGAGATCTCCGATAAGGAATGCTAAATGTATAATGTTAACCAATTGTAATGCTGTAACCGAGAGAATTACCTTGTTCCCTGTAACTTTACATATCCTGTTTACATCGGGCTATAAAAAGCAAGCACTCGCATTGTTCGAGGCCCTCTTGTATGCTGTGGAATGGAGGGACCAAGTTCGAACTTGTAGTAAAGATCCTTGCCGCTTGGCATTGACTCTGGACTCTGGTGGTCTTCTTTGGGGAACAAACGGTCTGGGTATAACAGTATAACTTTTATTGTTTATTCTGTTTATAGAATAAATAATACTAACATATTAAACAATGCTTGCATTCCTAATATAAACCTTACTTTGCCTATCTGAATCTGATCTGTGTTTTACTTGGGATTTGAATCTATATATCAAAATGCAATTGGTCTAACAGTTTCCTTCCTTCCACAGTTCTTTCCATCAGTACCAAAATTATTCTTGCTTCATAAGAAAAATTTGGTATATCTTGCTTTTTCTTTTTACTATTTTCTAATCAAGTTTATATAAAATAGTAATTAATTTTCCTTAAATATGTGGTAAAATCGTCATTTCTGGTCCTTTTTACATGGATTCGTTGATTACTAATTCAGTTTTCTTAATGATTATTCATTTATTCAGATTTTTATTTCTTTCTTTTTTTTATTTCATTTTTATAATTTGTTTAAGACAAAGTCCATTTTAGGCCGGGCGTGGTGGCTCATGCCTGTAATCCCAGTGTCAGGCCTCTGAGCCAAAGCTAAGCCATCATATCCCCTATGACCTGCACGTACACATCCAGATGGCCGGTTCCTGCCTTAACTGATGACATTCCACCACAAAAGAAGTGAAAATGGCCTGTTCCTGCCTTAACTGATGACATTACCTTGTGAAATTCCTTTTCCTGGCTCATCCTGGCTCAAAAGCTCCCCCACTGAGCACCCTGTGACCCCCCACCCCTGCACGCCAGAGAACAACCCCCTTTGACTGTAATTTTCCTTTACCTACCCAAATCCTATAAAACGGCCCCACCCCATCTCCCTTTACTGACTCTCTTTTTGGACTCAGCCTGCCTGCACCCAGGTGATTAAAAAGTTTTATGGCTCACACAAAGCCTGTTTGGTGGTCTCTTCACAGGGACCTGCAAGACACCCAGCACTTTGGGAAGCCGAGGCATATGGATCACGAGGTCAGGAGTTCGAGACCAGCCTGACCAACATGTTGAAACCCCGTATTTACTAAAAAAAAAAAAAAAAAAAAAAAAAAAAAAAAAAAAAAAAAAATACAAAAATTAGCTGGGTGTGGTGGTGCGTGCCTGTAATCCCAACTACTTGGGAGACTAAGGCAGGAGAATCACTTGAACCTGGGAGGCAGAAGCTGCAGTGAGCTGAGATTGCATCATTGTACTCCAGCCTAGGCAATAGAGTGAGATGCTGTCTCAAAAAAAAAAAAAAAAAAGAAAAAAAAGAAAAAGTCCATTTTAAATGTTTTTGAATATATTGGCATACAATTATTCATAACATTAATAAGTGATTGAAAAATTACCTAGATTTATACCTCCGTTCTATTTTTTAATCCTACTTTTTATTCATCCTTGTTTTTATATCTGTTCTTAATTCGTCTGACTACATGCTTTTTGTTTTCTTTAGTCTTATCAAAGACTGGTTTTTGACTTGTCGATCCTCTGTATTATTTGTTTTTAATTTTATCAATTTCTGCTTTTTTCTCCATTATTTCTTTCCTCCTACTTTTTTTTCAATTTATTCTGTTCTAGCTTCATGAGTCAAACACTTAAGTTACTTTTTTACAATCTTTTTTATTCTTTTTTTTTTTTTTTGAGACGGAGTCTCGCTCTGTCGCCCAGGCTGGAGTGCAGTGGCCGGATCTCAGCTCACTGCAAGCTCCGCCTCCCGGGTTTACGCCATTCTCCTGCCTCAGCCTCCCAAGTAGCTGGGACCACAGGCGCCCGCCACCTCGCCCGGCTAGTTTTTTGTATTTTTTTTAGTAGAGACGGGGTTTCACCATGTTAGCCAGGATGGTCTTGATCTCCTGACCTCGTGATCCGCCCGTCTCGGCCTCCGAAAGTGCTGGGATTACAGGCTTGAGCCACCGCGCCCGGCCAATCTTTTTTATTCTTTACAAATATATTTAAAGGTATACATTTATGTTTCAGTACCATGTGGTTACAGTGCATGAATTTTAATATATAGAATTTTAATTTTCATTTCTATCTAAATCTTTTGATATTTGCTTCGTAGATTTTCCTTTAAAGGCAGCCCAGAGAATAGGGAAGTGGAGTAAGAGCAGGGAGGAGTCACAAAAAGACAAACCAGAAGACTCCTTCCCCACTGGAAGTTCCTAGGTCTGGGTCAGAACTGAGCTGCAGGAGAGTAGAGAAGGGTAGCAGCTTTAAACTGGATTTACAATGGACTAGATTTTTTACTACCTGAAAATGAAGGCTGTTTATTAATACCTGAAAGTGACACACACACAAAAAACCCTGTGGGGTCTGTCTCAGAGGAAGTAGACCAGACAGAAGTGTGAAGGGGATTAGTTGGAAGAATACAAGACTATTTCTTGATTGAAACCTACTGAATCCAACATGTTCAATGAACACGTATTGTAATTACTGATATATCTTGACTTATTTCTAAATTGTTATTTTGCATTTTCTATTTACTATGCTTTTATTTCCTTTTCAATCTGCATATTATATTGATAAAAATTTTCATATCTTTTCCATTTCAAGTTTGAAAACTATAAAGTATTCATTTATAAATAAAAATTTCTAAAGTCTAAAACATTAAGTTATTAGATACAAATCTCTCCCTCTCACATATCACATGGATATTTGTGCATTTTAATTGTCCATTAAACATTAAATAACACCCTCTACCATTCTATTTTTCTCTTACTTTTGGATTAACTTTTTTTAAAACAAAAAAAATCACTAAACCTTTCTACAATTGGCAATTAACAACATACGTATCAATTTTTTTTTTTTTACTTTAGTTGAGTTTTAATGATTTAATAGAATTTTGCTGAACAGAGAATGAAAGGGCAGTCTAGACAGAGATCTAGTTCATATGTAGCTGCTGCACCCATTGCAGACTCTGAACATACTGCAATATATTCCCTAATTATAGAGATTTATGTTTCCAGTGCTTTACTATTACAAACACGCTGCAATGGCCTTTCTTGTTCATGCCTCCTTGTATATCTGTGTATTTCTTAGGATTGGTGACTAGATACGTATCAATTTTTATGCTTGTTGTACTTTCTTATGTCCCACGCCTCCCTCTGGGTTAACATTTCTTTCTTTCTTTCTCCCCTTCTCATTTTCTTCCCTTTCCCTTCCCTCCTGTCTTCCTTCCTTTTTCTTTTGAGACAGGGTCTTGCTCTGTCACCCAGGCAGGAGTGCAGTGGAATAATCATAACTCACTGCAACCCCAACCTCTGAGTCTCAAGCAATCCTACTATCTCAGCCTCCCGAGTAGCTAGGACCACAGGTGTGCACCACCACATCCTGTTAATTTTATTCTTTATAGGGATGAGGTCTCACTATGTTGCCCAGGCTGGCCTTGAATGTCTGATCTCAAGTGATTCTCCCAGCTTGGCTTCCCAAAGTGCTAGGATCACAGGTGTAAGCCACTGTGCCTGGCTGACTTTGCTTCTTATATGCTTGAATCCTTTCTAGTTGTGTAGTAAGGATCTGTACTTTTGCTTTCCTCCTTGAATGTTAGTATAGCTGAGTATAAAATTTTGAATTGGCTATTTTTTCTACCAAACACCATTATATGATGGTATTTATGGGTATTCATTATAATGTGATATGATGTGATTTTATATTTATTTATTTATCCTGTTCACTATTCCAGACACAATTTAAACATGAAGACTGCTGACTTTTGAATTCTGGAAATTTCCAAGATGTCATGTTTTCAAATATTCCTTCTATTTCATATTTCATTCCATCTATTTGTTTCTTGAAGATCAACTTTTAGATGTGGCTTGGGGCCTCACAATATATCCTCTTTATCCTAACCATTTTTACTTTACTTCTTTGTCATTCTGTGTGAATTTTTTACTACTGCCTTATATGTCATTAATTATTTATTTGTCTGTGCAAAACCTACAATTTATTACATCTAGTGAGTTTAAATTTTCCACCTATAGATATTAAGATACTATTCTAGTTTGAATGCAGAATAGATTTTTAAAAGATAATCATCCTAAGGTTACTGTTCTGAATTTGAGAAGTGTGCACCCCAGAATCCATGGAAAGAGACAATTTCTTATAGTGTGTCAATTGTGTTATTTCATAACTAAGTAGATATGGCTTATCTTGCCTAACAAAACCCACTTTTGTTTATTCCTATGATACATTATAAGAATAATGTTTGGATAATGTTAGTAACTTTGATTATTCTTTTTCTTCAATGGTCTGAGTTTAAAGCTCTTTAAGGAGAGGAGACCTTTTGCGATTGTTTAAAAAGAACAGCAACAAAACAATTGTATTTTCAAAATAATACAGCAAGGATGTTTGGAGTCAGTTTTCTTTTTCTTTTTTTGAGGTGTAATCTTGTCCTGTCGCTCAGGTTGGAGTGCAGTGGCACGATCTTGGCCCACTGCAACCTCTGCCTCCCAGGTTAAAGCAATTCTCCTACCTCAGCCTCCCAAGTAGCTGGGAGTACAGGCGCCTGCCACCACGCCAGGCTAATTTTTGTATTTTTAGTAGAGATGGGGTTTCATCATCTTGGCCAGGCTGGTCTTGAACTCCTGACCTCATGATCCACCCACCTTGGCCTCCCAAAGTGCTGGGATTACAGGCGTGAACCACTGTGACTGTCTTATTTTTATTTTTTTTACTTTTTTAAGACAGAGTCTTGCTCTGTCGCCAGGCTGGAGTACAGTGGCACCATCTCGGCTCACTGTAACCTCTGCCTTCCTGTTTCAAGGGATTCCCCTGCTTCAGCCTCTTAGAGTATCTGGGACTACAGGTGTGTGCCACCACGCCCGGCTAATTTTTTGTACTTTAGTACAGACAGGGTTTCACTATGTTGACCACTGTGGTCTCGATCTTCTGACCTTGTGATCCGCCCGCTTCAGCCTCCCAAAGTGCTGGGATTACAGGCGTGAGCCACCGTGCCCGGCCCAGTTTTCTTAATTCAATACATTAAGGAAGACTGGATAATGAGTACATTTTAAATATTTCAAATGCAAATAAAAAGCTAAACAGGCATTCTGTTGAATTTCTCCCAAATGATTTCAGAACCTATCCAAAACATGTAATGCTTTTGTCTAAAAAGAATTGTGTACAGGAAATGCTAAGAGATTAAAAATAGGGATCTTTAATGGAGAATATTTGGCATTGTAACACAGTGGTTGGTATGAAAGTTATAATAGTAAATTTTAAGTAAATTTAATTTTTATTCCACATTGGGTGATTAAATGAGAGTGGTTTGAATGAGTTAGTTTATGATTAGCTCATTTTAATGTATTAATTATTGTCATCTGAACTGATTAGCTTATGGAAATGTTTTCCTTTCCCCTGGGGAGTATACACACATTTATTAAAGGAAACAAAAGCTAATGCCTAGTAAACCTTTAATTAATATAATGCCTAATAAAACTTCTAATTAATACAGCATTTATACTTTTAAAATATAATTTACAACAGCAGTTAGAAAATGGATAACTAGGGGCTGGGCGTGGTGCCTCATGCCTCTAATCCCAGCACTTTGGGAGGCCAAGGTGGGAGGATTGCTTGAAGCCAGGAGTTCAAAACCAACCTGGCCAACATAGCAAGACCCCATCTTAAAAAAAAGAAAGTGAGTAATTAAAAAAACACAAATATCCTCTGTATTCTTGCAGACCATTAGAAACTCCCTCAGTCTTGAGTATCTGACATTATTGATCAGCCTTTAAATAAAGATATCAATTTTTGAATCCTGTTTCAAAATGTTAATCTGTTCTCAGGATTTCAAATTTTGTTTCTGATAATCAAAATCTACTTCTACAACCTAGTAACATTCAAAAATGTCCACTGCATATTTCCAATTGCATAAATAGCCATATTTTGGCTAATCAGTGGGCACTTTCTATATTAATATGCTTAAAGTTTATTCCAAAGGGGTGTTTATGGAAGCCTTAACTATGCCTGGAATGCTGTCCTGGGTGCTGGGCTTATATAAATCATGAGGTGTACGGAGCTCAGAATTAACGATGAAGAGAGATCCATAAACAAATAGTTACAGATACGGTGTGATAAGGACTGGGAACAGTGAAATGTATACAGTGTGCCGAGTGCCCAGAGACACTGGCTAATCCCCTAAGACTCCCCTCCTTACTTCCTCATTCTACTTATTGGAGCTCAAAACACTACAATCATCTTCAACTCACTCTTCCTATATCCCATATTATCAGATTAGTGCTTATTGAACCCAGGTCTACCATCTAAATCTATGTAGATTTTGCCCAAGGTACTTCATTTCTCTGGACCTCTTTTCTTCATCTGTACAATGGATAGTATCTTTAAGTAATTAAAAAGAATACATGTAGGTATAAAAAATAGTGCTCAGCGTATAGCAAGTACATATAGCTCAGTAAGTGTAGCTGCTGTAATAATAACTACCCGTTGTCTCTCTCCAACTCCCATGACATGTTTCTTATTAAAGCCTATACCATTCTTACTTTATTTTGTAGTTTTCTGTGTCTTCTCTCTATATTAAATCCTATGCTCCTTGAAGGCAAGGATTAAATCTTATTTATCTTCAGACATAATTTATGAACCAATTTTTTCTTGTTCTACGATTTGTCACCCAATAGGATTTGATTTGAAACCTACTGTTTGATTCACTGTTGATAGGACAAAAAGCACCAGAGCTCAATTAAAATGATACTTGAAAGATACATGGTATCACTAAAATCCATGGAATTATGTATTATATGATTCCCCAAAGAATCAGCTATTTCAAAATTAAAAATTATTACAAAGAGCTTCATATATCATGTTATATCATATATCACAAACCATAAAAATGTCAGAACTAGCTCAATTTCACAGTACTGTATTGCTTGATGGTGATCTATCTGGACAAGTAAGTCTTGCTGAATTTGAACACGGATAATAAAGCTCACACTCTAAGAAAATGTTTAAAATATGAAATAGAACTGGGGATGGTGGTGGAGAATTCCTTGGGAGAATGCAGTTAGGGGATCTTTGAGTCTCAACAGTTTGCAATTCTTTTCACAGCACATAAATGATTTAACAGCAACACAGAGTGGCCAGAGTAAATTATTTCCATTTATATCACTGCACAACCTATTATAAGTAACCAGATGAGATGCTGAATGATTATATTGTTATGATGTATGCTGATCTGATCTGAGTTTTTCTTTTCTTTTTTTGTTTTGTTTTGATTTTCGATGCCTTGGATCCTTGCCCAGTCAATCAGCTGAAGCTGGCTTGAACAATGACAATGTAACTTGCAAAAGCCAGTTCATCAAAACCCTCAGGATCATACAAACAAGGAAAAAAAAAACCAAGAGGCCTCTCTTATTTGTCTTCTTGGCTATCTGTGTTCCATGGGAAGGACAGAAAATAACATGAACAGGATTTACATGCTCAGTTTTGACAGGTTATTAAGATTCCAATCACAACCTGCCTACTCTCCCTGATCTAGCTAAGTCCAGAAAGGTGGCAGAATGTCTCTAAAGCAGCTACACACATACACACACATAAAACAAAAAATGCCAGAAAAGATGGAAGAGTAAGAAAATCAGGCGAACATGAATAATTTGGTAGAGCTGCGGAGCGGGGGAGGGTTTTAAACCAAGACACTTGCTAGCATGGCAGGGTATATTGGTCCAGCTGACTGGCATAAAATTCCCTGAAGAGAATTTAGATACTGGTAGCTCAAGTGCTGTCAATCTCATCTTGTTCTACCATATAATCAATAGCTCCAACTGAGACCTCTGTGGGAGGCCAGGTTCTTATCCTCTGAAATTAGAGCCCACCCTCTGTATGAGATTTCCTACCACAGGGCTAGCTCTGATGCAGGCAGTGGGGTACTGACTCGGACTTCTCTAAAGTCCTTTACAAACATTCTTCTAATGATGCAAATTTCACCATGATGGGCACAAGTTCTTGCCTCACACCCTTGTTTCCAAGGCTCTGTTATAATAAAGCATGGAGGCTTCTATGGTGAAGGACACTGGGGAATTACTGCAGGATATAGAATTAGGGAGTTTCAAGAATTACAGGAGACAGAGTACTCTGAAACTAAGTAGACTAAAATATGTAAAAAATGAGTGTCTTTGATATATCACAAGGATTGGCCAAACTATAGCTCATGGGCCAAATATGGCTACTGTCTGTTTCTGTAAATAAAGTTGTATTGGACCATAGCCTTGCTCACCTATTCATTTACACATTGTCTATGGCTGTCATAAATGAGTGGCTGCAACAGACTGTATGGTCCCCAAAGCTTAAAACGTCAACTATTTATCCCTTTATAGAAAGAGTTGCTTATCCCTGATACAGAATAACTGAGCAAAATCACCTAAGCTTAGTTCTTTGCTCAGAAATAACATGCATGCAGATGATTGTCTGACAGGCCTAAGAAAATAACTACAAAGGCCAGGTGCAGTGGCTCATGCCCGTAATCCCAGCACTTTGGGAGGCTGAGGTGGGCAGATTGCATGAAGTCAGGAGTTCGAGACCAGCCTGGTCAATATGATGAAACCCAGTCTCTAACAAAAATACCAAAATTAGCCAGGCATGGTGGCATGTGTCTATAATCCCAGCTACTCGGGAGGCTGAGACAGGAGAATTGCTGGAACCAGGAGGCAGAGGTTGCAGTGAACTGAGATCGCACCACTACACTCCAGCCTGGGCGACAGAGCAAGACTCTGTTTAAAAAAAACAACACTACACAAAAGTCATCATATGGCAACAAAACTCTCCAGGAAGGTACTTATTAGGATACCTGTTATAAGAGGCAGTATGTATTGTAGAATGAGCAACTGTGAACCTAGATTTGACCCATATTCCTGCTGTTTATTGGGCTGAACAAACCTTGCCTCAGAGTTATTATCAGGATTAAATGTAAGGATTTAACTCAGCAGTACCCAACCTTTTTGGCACCAGAGACCAGTTTTGTAGAAGACAGTTTTTCCCCAGATGCCAGGGGTCAGGGGGAATGTGATTTTGAGATGAAACTTCTACCTCAGATCATCAGGCATTAGATTCTCATAAGGAGCACACAACCTAGATCCCTCGTATGCAAAGTTTGCAATAGGGTTCGTGCTCCTGTGAGAATCTAATGTTGCTGCTGATCTGACAGGACGTGGAGCTCAGGTGGTAATGTTCACTCACCTGCTGATCACCTCCTGCTGTGTGGCCCTGTTCCTAACAGGCCACAGACCAGTACCGGTCCTTGGCCTGAGGGTTGGGGACCCCTGATCTAACTGAGAATACTTACTACTCACTAAACTGTTGTGTTCTTCCTTCCAGTCTTTCTGTCTTCATCATTCCCGGCACTGATCTGAACACATCATAAGAACAAGACTTTGATACCTTTTGAATAACAAGTAGCACCTGTTTGGAACTGTATCTTGACTCTCACTGGTGCTTTTCCTTTGGTTGATGCAAAGCTTTCAAATCCTTTAGGGAGATGCCATTGTGAATATCTATGATAGTCTCCCGTGCCTTCCAAATCTTTGCCTTCTCTATAAAACCTGGAAAACACAGAAAAGAGGCCCCCATACATAAAATAGAAGAAGAAATTATTTGTCACAATTAGATACAGGTTAAAATATCCATTCAGTACTTAATAATGATAGGTTATTATCAGTGTTGGTCACATGATTAGATCAATACTTTACATAGAAACCACATGAAATTATTACTTTGGTGTCACCATCATCCATAATGATTGAATTCTACCAGTCAATATTAATAACTGCAAATGAATTCAATTAACAATCGCAGACGTTGTCCAAAGCCATGAGTTATAAATTTAAAAAATTATTTTTGTTTGTTGAAAATATAAAAACGTATTTTATATTGAAAACAGTCTGATAATATAAATGTTATATTATTATTAAACATTAATAATAGCTAATATTCACCAACCCCTTTTTGTGTGGCAGTTAAAGACTGCATATGTATCATCTTATTTAATCCTCACAACCACCTAATGAGAAAGGTAAAATCATTACTCCCAATTTGTAATAACCTAAGACTTAGAGGAGTTAAAATGACAACTGAAACACATTATAGTATTTCACCAAAACAACACAGCATTTCACTGACAAATTATATAAATTGTCGGTGAAGAAAGAAAATGTTTAAAAAATACAAAGCTTGCTATTTCATGACTCAGTGTCTCCTTGCTAAATGTTTGTATGTTGAGTCCTTTCCACAAGTTAATCTTCAGGTAATTTGATTACGCATCATTTTCCATGATGATTAGGTAACAGCAGTCAATGGCCTTTTCAGTTTCAATGCATGTTTTTTTTTTTCTTTTTGAGACAGGGTCTTGATTTGTTGCCCGCGCTGGAGTGCAGTGGATCAATCACGGCTCGTGGTAGCCTTAACTTCCCAGGTTAAAGCGACCCTCCCACTTTAGCCTCCTGAGTAGCCAGCACTACAGGCATGTGCCACCACACCTAATTTTTTTTTTCTTTTTTTATACAGGTGGGGTCTTGCTCTGCTGCCCAGAATGGCCTTGAACTCCTGGCCTCAAGCAATCCTCCCGCCTTGGCCTCCCAAAGTGCTGGGATCACAGGTATGAGCCACTGCACCTAGCCTCAATGCAATTTTGATGATTTATTTCATTTTCATTTTTATCAATATTTTTAAGTAGATGTTTTTGAAAGTCAAAATATCCTATAAATTATAACAGAAAATAGTAGTCCTTTGTTCCATTTCTTCTTACTTCCAACTTCTACTATCTAAAGTCAACTACTTTCTAATAGTTTAGCTGTTTCTTCTAGTATCTGTCTCTGTATTTCCGAACAACACGCTGGTCTTACAAAGTCTTCATTTTTTTCTATTTTAGGCACAACATCCTGACTTCTCAGAGTGGATTATGATTTAGTTATCTTATGCTTCCCCTACATTTTGTGCATGCCCACACACTTTTGAATCCTTGCAAAGAACTTATAAAGTAGGTTTTTTTTTTTTTTTTTTCTAGACAGGGTCTTGCTCTGTTGCCCAGGCTAGAGTGCAGTGGCGTGATCTCAGCTCACTGCAACTTCCGCCTCCCAGGTTCAAGCAATTCTCGTGCCTCAGCTTCCCAAGTAGCTGGGACTACAGGTGCATGTCACCACGCCTGGCTAATTTTTTGTATTTTTCATGGCGATTTTGCCATGTTGCCCAGGGTGGTCTTGAACTCCTAAGCTTAAGCGATCTACCCGCCTTGGCCTTCCAAAGTGCTGGTATTACAGGTGTGAGCCACTGTGCCTGGCCTGAAGTGGGTATTATTATCTCTATTTGACAGAAAAAAAAAACAAAAACTCAGAGAAGTTATGTATCTTGTTCTAGATTAAGATTCAAAGCAGTTCTTACTCCAGGCATCTCTTTGAATCAGATACTCTAACATGCTTCATTTCCTTGAAGATACTTTAACACCCCTCACTCTCATCAAGAAGAAAAATTTTTGTCAGACAACAGAACAGCCATTCTATGGCGACACTTAGTTCTACCAAACTTTGTTAAAAGTGGACCCCAGGAAAACTTGTAACCCCAAGATTATAACTAAATTGGGACTAAAATCCAGGATTTGAACATCCATCCAACTGGATTATACTTTATTACTTCTGCCACCTTGGCACTGGTCCCCATTTGGCCTTATCACCTCTGTCTTCCTTGTTCTGCTACCTTTTGCCTAACCTTCATTACTTCAAACACAGAATATTGTAAAGCCTCCTGAAAAGTTCTCCAAACCACATCCATACCACCTTAAGCAACACTACCAATCAATCTTCCTGAAACAGAGTTCCAAACTGCCATCCCTGTTAAAATCTTCTATGGATTTACGCTTGACTCCAAATTAAATACAAGGGCTCAAGACCGTCCATCCAATGGTTTAAACATTCATTGCTCTCAGAACTCAACCTCTAAATTACTGTATTCTCTTTTTTTCCAAACACCCTCCTTTCTATTTTGCCATTATCTTTTTTCATCCCATTTCTTGCTCTGTCATTTCTGCTTTTAGAAGTACCCCAATTCCACTTTTCCTTGTTTTCCCAGTTAGAAATTTTTATTCATTTTTTGAAACTTCCTTAGTTAATGCTTCTTTTAGATAACTGATACACAAATAATGGAAGCCAGAATATAATGTTTTACTTCCTCTGTGGGTGGTAAGTTCTACAAAGGTAGAGACAATGACTTGTTCATTTAATGTTACACACAGTGCTTAGCAGTGTCTTGAACAAGAATCCAATAGATGTTTACCGAATGAACAAACAAATTTAGGTTTAGGTTAGAAATCAAACATGGTTTGGGGCAAAATGAAATCCAAACAAAAAGTATATACAGAGGTCTCAAAATGTCTTTTCCCTAATCCTTTAAAATGACATTTTTTTATGTCGTATGTACATCCTGTTGAGTTCAAGATACTCATTTTTTTTTTTTTTTGAGACGGAGTTTTCTTCTTGTTGCCCAGGCTGCAGTGCAATGGCGTGATCTTGGCTTACCGCAACCTCTACTTCTTGGGTTCAAGTGATTCTCCTGCCTCAGCCTCCCAAATAGCTGGGATTACAGGCATGTGCCACCACGCCTGGCTACTTTTGTATTTTTAGTAGAGATGGGGTTTCTCCATGTTAATTAGAGTGGCCTTGAACTCCCAACCTCAGGTGGTCCGCCCGCCTCAGCCTCCCAAAGTGCTGGGATTACAGGTGTGAGCCAGCGTGCTCAGCCTAAGTTACTTCTTCATAAGTTTTAGAGAAAGTCAATTAAGATAAATAATAAGAAAAAGAAGATAGAAAGTAGGGTAGATTCAAGAATGATCTAAAAAATGGTCAGTAAAATAAAATTATAATGCTGCTGTAATTCTAGAACAATGGGAATACATTTATCATAAAAATTTCCATCAGACAAGATGGCTACTGTATGTCTTCTGCCACAGTTCTTTTAAAGGAGATCCCCGGAAAACTAGCAGAGAAGGGCAGAAATTGTCCCCCTGGGCTGAGTCAGAGAATGCCTCTGAAATAAGGAGAGAGGTGGGAATGTTATTTTCACTCAAATATCTTTGATTTCATCATTTGTGATTTTTTAAAAAAACCTGTTGAGAGTAAATGGACTCAAATCAGTAAGCACAAATATTTACAATTATTTATGTATACCTGTTTTTAAAAATAACAAAAAATATCTGATAAAGGCAAATTTTGTGCCCAGCTATCAAAAGTTTGTTTTAAAAAACTATTCAGAGTATCCTCTTCCCAATTCTCAATTTAAGAAAGGAAAAATATAATTTTATAATCTTGTAATTAGTGAAAAAAGATCCAAGGCTGGTAAATCAACATCTTTATGTAGTATAAAATCAACAATACACAGAAACAAAATAAATGAATATATTTTAATGAAGTATATCAAATAATTGAAACTGGGAAATTAATAATAGTGCTTGAATTTTAAATTGTGATTGTCTTTCAAGAAGTCCAAAATACGTTACAGCCCTGGAGCCCAGCTCTTTACCATCATGGGACCAGGCAAGAACCCTTCCATCTATACTCTGGATGTTGCCATGGGGTTGGATCTATGTAGTATCTGTTCAGGGATGCCAGTCTTCACAATCATCTGACAATTGTTATGAGGTTTCCCAACTTTAACTTCCTTGTTCCATCTGGTAGTACAATTAGGAATCTCTTGAAAGTGACACCAGCAAGTGCATTGTTGCATGCAAAGGGAGATGATTAAGTTACTTTCTCTTTCAGAAAAGTGAGTTCTAAGAGTTACAAAGGACTTGGATAAACGGTGTATATGGAGAGGGAATTCCTTTTGAAAGGAAAAAGTGATTTTTTTTTCTATATTAGCATTGTAGGTTAGAAAGGTCCAAAGGAAAAAACATATCCTATATCCTGAATTTTTCTAACTTGCATGGAGCAGAAAATGGATATCAGCCTTTTTATATGAAAATTAGTTGGTTGTTGGATTTAAGGTTTTTTTTTTTTTTTCTTTTGTGAATTGGAAGTTACTATGACCATGATGCTGGCAAGAGCTAAAATATTTTCCCTGCCTTCAAGGAATGCAGTTCAGGCAGTTATATTCCTGGAAAGTTCTTTCTTGCCCTGGAGAAATTAGTTTTACTGTTGTTAAGATTTGGTTATCTAAGTCTCTATTTCTGTCTGTCTTTCTAACCATCCATCAAAGACTATTGTGAAAGAAGAGAACTTTTGGAGAAAGGAGTAAAAGGGGACATGGTAGGGAGGCAATGAAGACTAAAAAGGAAGGGAGAAAGAGAGGCCATCCCAAATACCCTGAAATAGCAGAGTGGTCTGAGTGTGGGTCACTGGCTGGGAGCTGCCAGGGAAAGGTCAAAGAAGGATCCAATCCTGAAGTGGCAAGGACAAATGCCCAGAACTTCCTTAAATCAGAATCTTGCCACTAAATTGTCCAGTCTTCAACTTGAACTTGCCGACTGGTCACCTTGCCACTTTGGGAGTGGCCGACCTGCCTGTGTTGCACTTTGCTCTGCCACCATTTGCCTACTCCATGAGGACATCTCCCCACAGTAGCTCCCAGGAGGCTTTGGCTACCCAGAGGGCAGTGGAGGAAAATCTTTGGGCTGAGATATTAGAAATGAACACATTCATTGAACTAGTTTCCTTTTATTAAATATAGCCAATCACTCAAGGAACCAAAAACATATAATGAAGAGTCAGCTAGATAACAGATCAGTATAAAGAGCCCAGAGACAGACCCAAGCATGTGTGGGAACTTGGTGTTTGAAGGAAGCTACCTCACAAATTTTTGAGTGAAAGAACAGATTATTCAATAAGTGGTTTTAGACAACCGCCTGTTCATACAGAAAAAAATACAAATAGACTCCTTACCTCAGTGCCCACATAAAATATTTTTCAGATATTGGATTGATGACCTAAAGGGAAAAACAAACTCAAACTATTAAAGTTGCTTCAAGGTAAAGAAGGCTTTCTTAAATAAGATCAAACCATAAAATTGAAAATTAAAACATATGACAACATAAGTGTTGGCAAAGGAAACGAAGCAGCAGCTCACTGAAAAGTAAATCTGCTTGGCCAATAAGCACATTCCAAAAAATATTTTCACTAGAAAAGTAATAATGGGGAGGAGGTTCCAAGATGGCTGAATAGGAACAGCTCCAGTCTACAGCTCCCAGCTTGAGCAATGCAGAAGATGGCTGATTTCTGTATTTCCAACTGAGGTACTAGGTTCAACTCACTGGGGCTTGTCGGACAGTGGGTGCAGCCCACAGAGTGTGAGCCAAAGCAGGGCAGGGCATCGCCTCACTCGGGAAGCAAAAGAGGTCGGGGAATTCCCTTTCCTAGCAAAGGGAAGCTGTGACAGGCGACCCTTGGAAAATTAGGACACTCACACCCTAATACTGTGCTTTTCCAACAGTCATAGCAAACGACATACCAGGAGAATATATCCCGCACCTGGCTCGGAGGGCCCACGCCCACGGAGCCTTGCTCACTGCTAGCACTGCAGTCTGAGATTGAACTGCAAGGTGGCAGTGAGGCTGAGGGAGGGGCGTCCGCCATTGCTGAGGCTTGAGTAGGTAAACAAAGTGCTGGGAAGCTCAAACTGTGTGGAGCCCACTGCAGCTCAAGGAGGCCTGCCTGCCTCTATAGACTCCACCTCTGGGGGCAGGGCATAGCTGAACAAAAGGCAGCAGAAACTTCTGCAGACTTAAACGTCCCTGTCTGACAGCTTTGAAGAGAGTAGTGGTTCTCCCAGCATGGAGTCTGAGATCTGAGAACGGACAGACTGCCTCCTCAAGTGGGTCCCTGACCCCGGAGTAGCCTAACTGGGGGGCACCTCCCAGTAGGGGCCAACTGACACCTCATACAGCTAGGTGCCCCTCTGAGATGAAGCTTCCAGAGGAAGGATCGGGTAGCAACATTTGCTCTTCTGCAATATTTGCTGTTCTGCAGCCTCTGGTGGTGATATCCAGGCAACAGGGTCTGGAGTGGACCTCCAGCAAACTCCAACAGAACTGCAGCTGAGGGCCCTGACTGTTAGAAGGAAAACTAACAAACAGAAAGGACATCCACACCAAACCCCATCTGTACATCAGCATCATCAAAGACCAAAGGTAGATAAAACCACAAAGATGGGGAGAAACCAGAGTAGAAAAGCTGAAAATTCTAAAAATCAGATCGCCTCTACTCCTCTAAAGGAAAACAGCTCCTCGCCAGCAACAGAACAAAGCTGGATGGAGAATGACTTAGACGAGTTGAGAGAAGAAGGCTTCAGATGATCAGTAAAAACAAACTTCTCCCAGCTAAAGGAGGATGTCTGAACCCATTGCAAAGAAGCTAAAAACCTTGAAAAAAGATTAGATGGTTAACTAGAATAAACAGCATAGAGAAGACCTTAAATGACCTGATGGAGCTGAAAACCATGGCACGAGAACTACGTGATGCATACACAAGCTTCAGTAGCCAATTTGATCAAGTGGAAGAAAGGGTATCAGTGATTGAAGATGAAATGAATGAAATGAAGCGAGAAGAGAAGTTCAGAGAAAAAAAGAGTAAAAAGAAATGAATAAAGCCTTCAAGAAATATGGGACTGTGTGAAAAGAACAAAACTACGTCTGATTGGGGTACCTGAAAGTGATGGGGAGAATGGAACCAAGTTGGAAAACACTCTGCAGGATATTATCCAGGAGAACTTCTCCAACCTAGCAAGGCAGGGCAACATTAAAATTCAGGAAATACAGAGAACACCACAAAGACACTCCTCGAGAAGAGGAACTCCAAGACACATAACTGACAGATTCACCAAAGTTGAAATGAAGGAAAAAATGTTAAGGGCAGCCAGAGAGAAAGGTCGGGTTACCCACAAAGGGCAGCCCATCAGACTAACAGTGGATCTCTCGGCAGAAACTCTACAAGCCAGAAGAGAGTGGGGGCCAATATCAAACCTTCTTAAAGAAAAGAATTTTCAGTACAGAATTTCATATCCAGCCAAACTAAGCTTCATAAGTGAAGGAGAAATTAAATCCTTTACAGACAAGCAAATGCTGAGAGATTTTGTCACCACCAGGCCTGCCTTACAAGAGCTCTGAAGGAAGCACTTAACATGGAAAGGAACAACTGATACCAGCCACTGCAAAAACACGCCAAATTGTAAAGACCATCAATGCTAGGAAGAAACTGCATCAACAAATGAGCAAAATAACCAGTTAACATCGTAATGACAGGATCAAATTCATACATCACAATATGAACCTTAACTGTAAATGGGTGAAATACCCCAATTAAAACACACAGACTGGCAAATTGGATAAAGAGTCAAGACCCATCAGTGTGGTATATTCAGGAGACCCATTTCACATGCAGAGACACACATAGGCTCAAAATAAAGGGATGGAGGAAGATCTACCAAGCGAATGCAAAACAAAAAAAAGCAGGGGTTGCAATCCTAGTCTCTGATAAAAAAGACTTTAAACCAACAAAGATCAAAAGAGACAAAGAAGGCCATTGCATAATGGTAAAGGGATCAATTCAACAGGAAGAGCTAACTATCCTAAATATATATGCACCCAATACAGGAGCACCCAGATTCATAAAGCAACTCCTTAGAGACTTACAAAGAGACTCAGACTCCCAAACAATAATAATGGGAGACTTTAACACCCCACTGTCAACAAAGGACAGATCAATGAGACAGAAAGTTAAAAAGGATATCCAGCAACTGAACTCAGCTCTGCACCAAGTGACCTAATAGACATCTATAGAACTCTCCACCCCAAATCAACAAAATATACATTCTTCTCAGCACCACATCATACTTATTCCAAAATTGACCACATAGTTGGAAGTAAAGCACTCCTCAGCAAATGTAAAAGAATAGAAATTATAACAATCTGTCTCTCAGACCACAGTGCAATCAAACTAGAACTCAGGATTAAGAAACCCACTAAAAACCACTCAACTACATGGAAACTGAAAAAACTGCTCCTGAATGACTACTGGGTACATAATGAAATGAAGGCAGAAATAAAGATGTTCTTTGAAACCAATGAGAATAAAGATACAACATACCAGAATCTCTGGGACACATTTAAAGCAGTGTGTAGAAGGAAATTTATAGCACTAAATGCCCACAAGAGAAACCAGGAAAGATCTAAAATAGACACCCTAACATCACAATTAAAACAACTAGAGAAGCAAGAGCAAACACATTCAAAAGCTAGCAGAAGGCAAGAAATAACTAAGATCAGAGCAGAACTGAAGGAGATAGAGACACAAAGAGCCCTTCAAAAAATCAATGAATCCAGGAGCTGGTTTTTTGAAAAGATCAACAAAATTGGCAGACCACTAGCAAGACTAATAAAGAAGAAAAGAGGGAAGAATCAAATAGATACAATAAAAAATGTTAAAGGGATATCACCACCAATCCCACAGAAATAGAAACTACCATCACAGAATACCATAAATACCTCTATGCAAATAAACTAGAAAATCTAGGAGAAATGGATAAATTCCTGGACACATACACCCTCCCAAGACTAAATCAGGAAGAAGTTGAATCCATGAATAGACCAATAACAGGCTCTGAAATTGAGGCAATAATTAATAGCCTACCAACCAAAAAAAGTTCAGGACCAGACGGATTCACAGCCAAATTCTACCAGAGGTACAAAGAGGAGCTGGTACCAGTCCTTCTGAAACTGTTCCAATCAATAGAAAAAGAGGGAATCGTCCCTAACTCCTTTTATGAGGCCAATATCATCCTGATACCAAAGCCTGGCAGAGACACGACAAAAAAAGAGAATTTTAGACCAATATCCCTGATGAACATCAACGCAAAAATCCTCAATAAAATGCTGGCAAACCGAATCCAGCAGTACATCAAAAAGCTTATCCACCATGATCAAGTCAGCTTCATCCCTGGGATGCAAGGGTGGTTCAACATACGCAAATCAATAAATGTAATCCATCACATAAACAGAACAAATGACAAAAACCACATGATTATCTCAATAGATGCAGAAAAGGCCTTCTACAAAATTCAACAGTCCTTCATGCTAAAAACTCTCAATAAACTAGGTATTGATGGAACATATCTCAAAATAATAAGAGCTATTTATGACCAACCCACAGCCAATATCATACTGAATGGGCAAAAACTGGAAGTATTCCCTTTGAAAACCAGCACAAGACAAGGATGCCCTCTCTTCCCACTCCTATTCAACATAGTGTTGGAAGTTCTGGCCAGGGCGATAGGCAAGAGAAAGAAATAAAGGGTATTCAATTAGGAAAAGAGGAAGTCAAATTGTCCCTGTTTGCAGACTGCATATCTAGAAAGCCCCATTGTTTCAGCCCAAAAGCTCCTTAAGCTGATAAACAACTTCAGCAAAGTCCCAGGATACAAAATCAATGTGCAAAAATCATAAGCATCCCTATACACCAACAACAGACAAACAGAGAGCCAAATCATGAGTGAACTTCCATTCACAATTGCTACAAAGAGAATAAAATACCTAGGAATACAACTTACAAGGAATGTGAGGGACCTCTTCAAGGAGAACTACAAACCACTGCTCAACAAAATACAAGAGGACACAAACAAATGGATGAACACTCCATGCTCATGGATAGGAAGAATCAATATTGTGAAAATGGCCATACTGCCCAATGTAATTTATAGATTCTATGCCATCCACATCAAACTACCAATGACTTTCTTCACAGAATTGGAAAAAAACCACTTTAAAGTTCACATGGAACCAAAAAAAGAGGCTGCATTGCCAAGACAATCCTGAGCCAAAAGAACAAAGCTGGAGGCATCACACTACCTGACTTCAAACTATACTACAAGGCTACAGTAACGAAAACAGCTTGGTACTGGTACCAAAACAGAGATATAGACCAATGGAACAGAACAGAGCCCTCAGAAATAATACCACACATCTACAACCATCTGATCTTTGACAAACCTGACAAAAACAAGAAATGGGAAAAGGATTCCCTATTTAATAAATAGTACTGGGAAAACTGGCTAGCCATATGTAGAGAGCTGAAACTGGATCCCTTCCTTATATCTTATACAAAAATTAATTCAAGATGGATTAAAGACTTAAATGTTAGACCCAAAACCATAAAAACCCTAGAAGAAAACCTAGGCAATACCGTTCAGGACATAAGCATGGGCAAGGATTTCATGATTACAACACCAAAAGCAATGGCAACAAAAGCCAAAATTGACAAATGGGATCTAATTAAACTAAAGAGCTTCTGCACAGCAAAAGAAACTACCATCAGAGTGAACAGGCAACCTACAGAATGGGAGAAAAATTTTACAATCTACCCATCTGACAAAGGGCCAATATCCAGAACCTACAAAGAACTTAAACAAATTTACACGGAAAAATCAAACAACTGCGTCAAAAAGTGGGCAAAGGATATGAACAGACATTTCTCAAAAGAAGACATTTATACAGCCAACAAACACATGAAAAAATGCTCATCATCACTGGCCATCAGAGAAATGCAAATCAAAACCACAATGAGATACCATCTCACACCAGTTAGAATGGCGATAATTAGTAAGTCAGGAAACAACAGGTGCTGGAGAGGATGTGGAGAAATAGGAATGCTTTTACACTGTTGGTGGGACTGTAAACTAGTTCAACCATTGTGGAAGACAGTGTGGTGATTTCTCAAGGATGTAGAGGTAGAAATACCATTTGACCCAGCTATCCCATTAGTGGGCATATACCCAAGGGATTATAAATTATGCTGCTATAAAGACACATGCACACGTATGTTTATTGTGGCACCATTAACAATAGCAAAGACTTGGAACCAACCCAAATGTCCATCAATGAGAGACTGGATTAAGAAAATGTGGCACATATACACCATGGAATACTATGTAGCCACAAAAAAGGATGAGTTCATGTCCTTTGTAGGGACACGGATGAAGCGGGAAACCATCATTCTGAGCAAACTATCACAAGGACAGAAAACCAAATACTGCATGTTCTCACTCATAGGTGGGAATTGAACAATAAGAACACCTGGACACAGGGTGGGGAACATCACACACTGGGGCCTGTTGTGGAGTGGGGGGAGGGGGGAGGGATAGCATTAGCAGATATATCTAATATAAATGACGAGTTAACGGGTGCAGCACACCAACATGGTAAATGTATACATATGTAAGAAACCTGCATGTTGTGCACATGTACCCTAGAATTTAAAGTATAATAATAATAAAAAAAGAAAATAATCCAAAAATCCACAAAAAGGGAAAATTATGATGAATTTTATATTGCAATGAAAAAGAATAAACTATCAGATGGGTAAGTCCAAAAAAATTATATTAAACATTAAAAGCAAGAAGCAAAATAATAGAGGATACATATTTTAATATATACCAAGTAATCTATGTATTGCTTATGTATGTACCTATAAATGTATGTTAAGATAAGAAAAATGAGGCTGGGCGCAGTTGCTCACGCCTGTAATCTCAGCACTTTGGAAGGCCGAGGTGGGCGGATCACGAGGTCAGGAGATTGAGACCATGGTGAAACCCCGTCTCTACTAAAAATACAAAAAAATTAGCCAGGCGTGGTGGTGGGCGCCTGTGGTCCCAGTGACTCCGAGAGGCTGAGGCAGGAGAATGGCGTGACCCCGGGAGGCAGAGTTTGCAGTGAGCCGACATCGCGCCACTGCACTCCAGCCTGGGTGACAGAGGGAGACTCCGTCTCAAAAACAAACAAACAAACAAAAAAAAAGAAAAATGAATTTGAGGCATAGATTGAAACAAATTCTAAGGTCGGGCATGGTGGTTCATGTCTGTAATCCCAGCAGTTTGGGAGGCCAAGGCAGGTGGATCACCTGAGGTCAGGAGTGCGAGACTAGTCTGGCCAACATGGTGAAACCCTGTCTCTAATAAAAAAATACAAAAATTAGCCAGACATCGTGGTGGGCTCCTGTAATCTCTGCTACTTAGGAGGCTGAGGCAAGAGAATTGCTTGAACTCGGAAGGCAGAGGTTGCAGTGAGCTGAGATCACGCCATTGCACTCCAGCCTGGATGACAAGAGCAAAACTAAAAAACAAAACAAAACAAAAACAAAAACAAAAACCCAACAACAAAATCTAGTCGTTGCTTTGGGGAACTGAAGAGAGCAGAACTGGACAGAAGAATGGTGGTTATGAGGACTTTAGCTTTATGTGTAATATTTTATTTTTTAGTGTAGAATGTGATTGGTGTATTATTGTTTGTACTTTTCTATATTTTAACACTTATTTCCCAAAAGTCTAATATGCTACTTTGAGAGATGTTCCCTTTTGACTTCCTAATGTTTGGATATAGACAGTTCCTATTACAGGAAGAAGAAACATACATTATAAAGTATATGTAAGATTCTCTGCTACTAAAACTGTTTTATGGCAAAAAAATTTTAAATTTTATTTTTGAAAGCAATTATATTCTTACATTATATGTATTTATTTATTATCCTATGTGAATAGGATAATAAAATTAAAGTCTTTGTTCTGAAGGGGGACCTCAGAGATCATTACAGAATAACCGCTTCATTTTACAGATGAGAAAACGAAAGCACAGAGACTGGCTGAAGGTCACGCAGCTTATTAGTAATCCAGTCAGGATGAAAACTCCAAGACCACACTGGAATGTTATATAAACTATCTTTTCCCAACTGTCATCTTTATTCATTCTTCCTCACCCTCCTCCCTACATACACCCATGTTATTGTCAACTTGGGTGTTATTTATGTATATCTATTATCCTCATGGAACATGAAGTTTTACTCTTGCAAGTCCAAGACCAAGTCTGATTTATCTTTGTAGTTTTGCACATAGTAGGTGATCAATAAATATTTGCTAAATATTCCACCTCAGTTATTATTTTTATGGTATTGCCAGCTTGGCATGAAGGACAATATATTCAAAGGAATTTAGCACTTAGATTTGTTATAACTCTAATAATAGAGTAATAAAACTATTTAATATCTAATCTTCATTTTAGAGATAACTCGATTCAGGGAGCTGAGCCATAACGTCTCTGCCATGTTGTTTGATATATACATTATAGGAAAGACATGTCTTTAGCAGCTGAGCTTGCCTTATCACCCTAATGGTGTATGACTCAGTAGAGCACAGGCAGGGTTTTCCTAGAGCAGTGAACGTGAGTGCCCCTCAGTTCTCTCCAGCATCATCTTAATCTTGAATTTCTCAACATTTAGCTCCTGCAGCTGAAGCATGTTTAAAAGATTTTCACTCACGCTGTTTTGCCATCGTGATAGAGTTTATTCACCAGCTGGGATTTTCATGTGTTCCCATGGTTTTTCATTGGGTTTGGGTCTCTCTCTGCTTTCCTCATATTAGTAATGATTCTGGAATAATGGAAAAGGGCTCAATTCGAGCGTCATAGTAATTTAAATATCACTTTTTATAGTTTTCTCCCTCACATTTCTACAGCATCCTGTCTACTAATATTAACACCCCAGCTTGAGGCAGGCACAGACCAATTTGCCTTTATGGATTCTTTGACCCCTAAAAGTCCTTGCTGTTTCTGAGCTCTTCCAACATGAGCCTGGAATTAGCCCCACAAACCTATATCTACTTGTCCCCTACAAAGGCAAGTAAGAACTAAGGCAGCCTTTTTCTCTTCTCTCACAGCAAACTGCATAAATTTTAAATGTACACACATCCTTGCTTGCTTTTAGTAATTCAAATAGCAAATCTGCTCAGAGAACATGTGAAGTAGATTTGATTTTTTATTGAGTGATAACATGAAACTCATGGAATGAACCTAATATGAACTTATTGAAATCACTGTTGTTGACGTACATGAAAAAAACTTGAATTCCTAGTGAGGTCTTCATGGAGTCAAAGTTATGTTTTTAACATGTTTAATACTAATTTTGTTCAGGGGATGACCAGAAAATAGTATTTGTTTCTTACCGAATTTGGAAAAAGCATTTAAAAGAGCATTTTATATTGAATACTTTCCTCTATCTTCTCAGCACTAAATGAATGACTAATTAAATCTGTTATATGAAAACATCATAGCAGATGGTCCTTCCCATTAATAAGTATGTAATGAAACAATAAACATGCTGAAGAGAAAGACATGAGAAATTGCAGATCAGTTGTGCAGTGAGTAATTTATCTCAGGACACAGGGGTCAACCAATGGGAAAGCTGTTGTGAGAGTGAACATTCCCCTCTTCTTTCTCCATCCTGCTGGCCACCTATTAATGCTGCAAATGATTATTCAAATTACTGAGTCTTTAGTGTGAAGTGTCCCAGAAACATATCTGTGTACATACAACGCACACAGATAAAGCTAAAAAGGGCGAACTCATTTATGAATACATAAACAAAAGTTATAATGTTCTAACAAATGGAATCCAGCAATGTATCACAATAATAATGCAGTACGACCAGGAAGGGTTTGTTCCGGGAATGAAAGAGTATTTCAATATTAGAAAATCTGTCAACATAATTCACTACATTACCAAAATTATTACATCTGTAGATGTTGAAAAGGCATTTAATACAATTCCAAAGTTATTCTTAATAAGCACAAGGAATCCATTTAGCTATAATGAAGGCAATTTCCAGAAACCAAAAGAAAATTTCATTCTTAACAAAATCCTAAGACCATTTCAATTAAGATCAGAAACAATTTGGGAAGGGTCACTAATACTAATTGTTACTTTAATGTTGTCTTGGAGCTTATAATAATAATAAATATTTATTATTTATTAATAATAGTGTTATTAGTGACTGCAGGAAAGGCATGGGAAAGAAACTGCAAAGACAGGTGTGCTGGATTGTTCTAATGTTAATGAAGTTACAATGCGAACTGTGTTTTTCAGAAATCTTTTCTTTCATGGTTTTGTGCAAGAATTGACAAAAATCAGAGGTCACATGAGACTTGGGAAGCAAAAACAGCCATTATCTTTGAAGATTTTCCTAGTCAGATACAATGAAGGATGGATGCAGAAGTGGCCAGTAAATTCATTTGTCATTGTTTTCCCCACTCCATGTCCAGCTCTACTTCCCGACTGCTAGATCTGCTGACCAACAGTAGCCCCAGGTCTTCCACCAGTTACCTGACTGATGGCTCCACAAGTGGGAGCTATGCAGAGGTACCAGCTTTCCAGAAACTTTTCTGCCATGTCCTCTTTATGTTTTCTCTCTGGCACCAGATTTCTAAGAACATATCTTGAAGAGGGCTTGTTAATGACTTCTCTCTAATCCTCCAACTCCCCATTTTGAATCCTTACTTCCGAACATCTCTCACAATTATGTAAGGTCCTTTTTCTACAATTAAACCGTATTTCATGATATTAGTTGTTCTGCTTCCCTGACGAAAACCCTTAATAATGGAATCAGTAAAGTAATTGGTTAACAGGGCTGGATATAAGGTAAATGTTTAAAAAATGTGGTTTTTTTTTTTTTTTTTTTTTTTGTATTTTAGCAATATGAAACTAGAAACAAAATGAAAATAATAGAATTTTTTCCACAACAGTGACAAACACCATAAAATAACAAGAATAAAGTTACAAAGAAGGGCATAGGATTATACGAAGAAAAGTATAAAATCTTACTGAAGGACATAAAATAAGATCTAAGTAATTGAAAAGGCATTTCATGTTCTTGGACAGGGAGATCAAAGATGATAAGATGTTAATTCTCCAAATTAATGTAAAAGAAAGTGCATTTCCAATTAGGATCCTAACAGAATTTTTAAAAAGTAAGTTTTTGTTATCTTAAAATTTATACGTAAGAATAAATGTCCTATGATACGAAAAAGAACAATGTATGTGTGTGAGGATTCTTAATTTACTATATGTATGAACATATACAGTTTTTGTAATCAAATCAATATGGTATCAGCATGAGATAAGATAGATTATATGATAGAAAATTCAGAAATAGATTGTAATATATGTGAGAATTCAGCATGTGAAAAAATTGGTAGCTCAGCTTTGTGGGGAAAGTAAAGTATAATTGACTTAAGCAATAGTGCTTGCATTCATAGTTCATATATGGATCCATGAACATAAAGAAAAATTCAGAAGAATGCATAAGTTTGTTAATGCAAATTGTCTAGAGGATGGGTGTGGGACATAAGGCAGGAATTGGGGTAGAAAGGACAAAAAGAAAAATAATAAATTGTAAAGCAAACTTAGAATGTATGATGTACACCATGAAAGTAAATTTATATTTTAGTGTGATGTGTGTAAGCATATATAGAGAAATGGATGCGGGCAAGGAGAGAGATCTGTTGACGTCTAAGAATATGCACAATCTATCAGTGAAGAAAACAAGTTGAAGAGTACATATACAATTTGATTCTGTGTAGATAAAAACACACCAACGCACTGTATTGGTCAGGGTTTGATCAGAGAAGTAGGAATTCAAGGAGTCATATAGAATAAGGAATTTATTATAGAGCCTTGACCTTATGCAATGGTGGAAGGTAGTTAAACAGCTTCTGTATAGCTGTTGCTTTAGCACTGGGTATTAGGCCTAACGTCTCCAGGGCAGGCAGCTGGGAAGGAAAGATGGACAGGAAATGACATGCCATTCCAAGGACATATTAGAACCCATAAGGTCAAGTGGGAACCTAGGTAGCTCTTTTATTTCCTTCAAATCTCCAGCTTTTATGATGTGGGTGTCCTGCAGGAGAAGCTGATGCCCTTGTCATGGAGCAGAACCTGAATAGGAGTAGGAGAAGCTGGAAGAGGAAATCCTGTGGCAGCTGGAGAATCTGTGGGCCCAGTTGCGACCTGATGCCAACCAGGTGAGCCAGCACATCCGCAATGTATGTAAGCTTCTACAACACCTGAACGTATTTCAACCTTCCCAATCTAATCGCACCTGGTGCTTTATTTTACCTTTCAAATCTCAGGCAAATTTGTTTTGTGGCCAATCCTAGCCCAGAACCATTCAGGGAAGGGAATTCTGGAGAGAGAAATTCTGGGAAACATAGCTATCACATACACACATGCAAATAAATGAGACCCCTATGTAAGTGTATGCGTACCTTTATGTTGGTATGGATAAAAAGAAATGCACAGAAGGATACACCCCAACTGTGAAGCCTGGTTTCATTAGGAGGAGATGGTAGTGGAGGGATATGACTAGGGTTATGAATAAAAAGGTAGATGATCAGTCTTGCCAGGATACAACTTGTTATTTTATTGTTTCCATTTGTTATAAGCAATTACTATTTTAGTAATTTAAAAATATTGAATGAATTAAAAATACCAAAAACCAAAATGAATTCACACAGGCCTTCAATTCTTTCCGATTTTTTATCATATTATAGTTGTTCTTGTGCTCACATCCCATCTCTGCCAGTTACTACTTGTGTGACTTTGAACAAGTTATTTAATTTCTCTACTGGACACAGTAATAAGAATGATAACACCTGGTTTGTACAGTTACTGTATAAATTAAATTAGATGCACAAAATGCCTAGAATTGTGCTTTGCAAACAGTAAGTGCTCAATAACATTAGTCATCACTATCATTATTTTCATTATTTCTATCATTATTAATATATCTGAGTGGAAATCACTCTCCTCCTTCTCATACCCTATCAACTCAATTCTGTCCTGTCAAATCAAGAAGAAAAGGAGGAGGAAAAGAAAGGAATCTGATTTAAACAGAGATGCCCCAAAAGGTTGTCACTAGCCCATGGGTCAGTGAGTTGTAACCCTAGGTAGTCATTAAAAGGATGTCGATGACAAATAGATGCAAGGTCAAGCAATGTAATGATTACTCAGAAAAAGCCTGGGAGTGAGACAGTCAATTTAGCTGTGTGAGTGTGTTTGTGAAGGTGTGCATGTGTGTTCTCATGTGTTAGCACAAATAAGTTTGTGTATAAATTGCAAGTAAACAATACAAGAACTGAGAATAAATGCACATTAGGAAAGGTTTACAAATGCCTGCAAATGTGAGGTCAGTGTACCATATATAATCTTACATATTCTGATCCACATATATGAGTTAAAAGAAGGGACTGCCAGAATACTCATTTACACACCCTGAGTCCTGCAATTTATTTCACTCTATTTGATGTTGGCAGGGAAGCATTTATTTATTTAAAATTACTCAGAATACAGCACAAAGAGCTATTCTGTAGGTATAAACTATTCCGTAGGCATGAAATGTGTCTAAGCTAGAAAAAAAAAAAAAAATCCCCCTCCTGTACTTTGACATATCGTGACCACAGTGAAGGCAACATGAGGCTTCTTTTGTTTCTAGATGCTGCAGGAGGAAATGAAACAATGGGGCAGGAACATGGTTTTTAATCTTTTTTTTCTATGGGGGCACACGTGGCTGACTAATGTTCCCTATCACAATGCTCTTCTAAACCCAATTTCCAGCATACTGGCCATTACTTCATCTCATTCACTGCCACCCAAGAGAGCATTTCAGGATACAAATGAGTGAGACTGACATTGGAAGAGGATACCTTGGAGACATTCTATTTTTTAATTAAAAATGTAATACATGAGTATATTCTCATTGTAAAAGACTGAAATAGGAAAACATATAGAATACACTCGTGTACCAGCTCCTCTACACCCAAACTCCTGCTCTCCACAGAGAAGTTAATAAATTATTAACAATTTGGTGTGCATCTTAAATTTGCACTTCCATTCATTTATATGTATGCATGTGTTTATATATCTAAAAACAAATGTGTGTATAAATATGCATATGCATGCATAGTATGTTTTTTTCCATAAATAAAATTATAGTTTAGATGTTTTCTGGTGACTTGTTTAATTTCCACTTAACATTACAACATAAGATATCTTTCCATATAAGTACATACAGCCCATCTTATTTTTATAACATCTGCATAGTATTGTATCACATAAATATACAATATTTAAATTCAACCTCTTCCAAATTGGTGGATATTTAGGCTGTTTCTTTATTATCATCAAAATAACATTACGCAAAACATACTTGCTTATCTTTGTACATATCTCCTTGTGTACGAATGTTTTAATTTTTACTTCATTTGTTTAGAGACAAGGTCTTACTCTGTCACCCAGGCTAGAGTGCAGTGGTGCAATCATAGCTCACCATAATGTGGAACTCCTGGGCTCAAGCAATCCTAACACCTAGCCTCCTGAGAAGATAGGACTACAGGTATGCACCATCTTGCTCAGCTAATTAAAAAATTTTTTTTTGTAGAGATAGAGGTCTCACTCTGTTGCCCAGGTTGGTCTCAAACTCCTGGCCTCAAGCAATCCTCCCACCTAGGCCTCCCAAAATGCTGGGATTACAGAGGGGAGCCACTGTGCCCAGACCAAATATATTTGTTAAGAAAAGATACCTAGTAGCCGCATTGCTGGATCACATTTTAGTTCTTTTAGCATTTAATTCAATGCAAAATGTGCGGAAAATTTGTACCAATTTATACTCTTACCAGTGGCATATTTTTTTATTCTTTCAAAAAATGTTTTTTCAGCAGCTACTTACCTACGTACTACCTATTTAACATGGTGGAGGAAAATAAAGCAGGTTGAGAGGTATTGGAAGTAACGGGGTGGGTTGCATATTTAAATTAGGTGGTACAAGTATTATACTTGTACCAAATTATACCAAAAAAAGCTTGGAGGAAGTATTGGAGTTAGCCACCCCACTATCTGAGGGAAGAGGAGTCAAGGTAGAGGAAACAGCAAGTCAAAGTATATAAGGGTGGAGAGAGAGCTAGTGTGTACTAGCAAGGTGGCTAGTGTGGCAAGACGGGAGTGAACAAGGGTGAAAATGGAATAGATAGGTAATGGGTGTATGAGAGTGTACTTGTTTCCTCAGGTTCTTGCTAATACTGAGAATTATCAATCTAAAGTACTGGCCAATCAACTGGCAAATCTCACTCCTTTTTTTCAATTTGCTTTCTGTCTGATTACTAATGAGATGAAGAATATTTTCACATGAGTCTTGAACATTTTATTTCTTATTTAATATTATTCTGTATTTATCTCTATCTTTTTAACATTTTTGATTGAATTTTTCTCTACTGATTTTTAGGACCTCTTTACACGCTGTGGTTATGAACACTTTTTTAGTTATACATGTTGCAAATATCTTCTCCCACCTTATGTTACCATTTATGAAATCCAACCTATACATTTCTTCACTTATGACTTCTGGGTATTGTTTTTAACTTAAGAAGGTCCTCCCTACTATAAAATAGAGAAATATTCCTCTCTTCTCTTCTGATAGTTTTGTAAATTTTTTGTCTTTAGGTTTATCTCTGTAATCAATTTGGAATTTATATTCATGAACATTATAGTTAGGGTCTAACCATATACATAATACTTGTATATATGTCATTTCTTACTCATTTTGCTGATTTCAAATATATCACATATTATATTAAAATTTTATATATATTAATGTTTCTGAATCATCTATTTTTCTATTTTGCTGTTCATACCATGCTGTTTCAATTATTAAAGCTTTATAATATATTTATATTTCTGATATGGATCTCCTCCTTATCTTTTAAAAAGTATTCCTGGATATCCTATTTTGGATGAATCTGAGAATTAGATTATCAGGTTCCACTTTACTGGGATTTTGTTTAAATGTGTAGATTAAGTTGAGGAGAATTAATACCGGTGAAATATTGAGTGTTTCCATCTAGGGAATAGATAGAGTATCTTTCCATTTATTTAGATTACCTTTTATAACTTTTGGTAAATTTTTATAGTCTTGCGTAATTCTTGTTAGGTTTATTCTTAGGCATTTAATGCTTTTTGTTGCTGTTTATGAATGGACTGTATTACATTTCATTTTCTACTGTTATTACCTTTAGTGGACAAATTCAGCAAAAGAATCCCTGCAGTAAATATAAAGGTAGTTTTACTCTGATTGTAGCCATTTAATAATCTATTGCTAGTTACAGAGCATCTGAATTGATTCCTTCATCAGAACGATCTCTGGGATATGACATATCAAAGTGATTACCTTTAGCCTTTGCTTTGGGACCTTTTTTTTACTTGGAGAGGAGGCAATTAGGCCAAGCCCTGAGGCTCACATATGTTCAATCATCCTGGAATCTGAGAAGAACAAAGAAACCTCTGATATTTTATTTTGACTTCCTTTTGTTTCAAGCCTTTATTTTATACAACTAAAGATTTTTAAATTACGCGACATTTATACACATAGAAAAACACATTAACAGCTAGCTGTTAATTGTTTGCCACAGTTGATTTGGAACTCGCTATTGTTTTTGTTAGCTTTAAGGAAATAAAACGTTACAAATAAAGCTAAGATGCCCCTACTGCATCTCATTCCCTTCCCATTCCCTCTGATATTGGTGTTTCATTCTCATGAACATTTTCTATATTTTTATGTGTACCTTTAAGTCATATTTATTAAGCTGTGTGTTTTAAACATCTATACAGTTGGTATTACAATGCCTGTAGCCTTTTGTAACTTGATATTGTGGGCTTTTGAAATTCATCTCTGTTGACAAGGACAGTCCCTTGAAGTTATTCTTGATAACTTTGTTTATAGCTAACTTGTCAAACTTAGCCAGCCTCATCACATGGCTATACCTGGTGGCCAGGGAAACTGAGAAATGTAATTTTTATTCCAGGTGTCAGGAGCCTGGCTTTAAAAACAGGATTCATCATATAACTGAAGAAGAACAGGGAAACAGATAGTGGAGTACAGCTAGCCATCTCTGCCAAATACTTTTAAATGTAATGTTTATTGTAGATTTCTAGCATAAAACTTTATTGGATAAAGGTGTTTGTTTTTTCCTTTTCTCAGTTTACTGAAAGATTTTAAAAACTGCATTCAATTAGAAATAAGTGTTATCAAACTGTTCTTTGGCATCTTTTAAGAAGACTGTCTGGTTTTCTACTTTAGTCTGGCAATGTAATATATTAAATTAATAGATTTCCTAATGTTAAACTATCCTTGCATTCCAGAAATAAAATTTTAATCAATCAAGATCTTAAATCTCATATCAGCTAGAAACACATTATTTTCTTTCAAAACAGCACTTAATTTGCTAATATTTAGAATTTAAACATGTTCATAAATTGGCTTATTCTGTTGTTCCTTATTATTTGTATGAATTTATAAACAAGATTATGATAGCCATATACAGCCAATGGGGAAGGTTTCTATCTTTTTCTATTCTGGAAAATTTATATATCCTAGGAATTATCTCTTTAAGTTTTAAAATAGTTTACCCACAATACCATCTAGTCTCAAGGTTTTTTAAGGATTACATCTTTGACTATTTGAAAAATTTCTTCCATGATAGTATTCTGCTTCTTCTTGAGTCAATGTTTATAATTTACATTTTCTAGAAAAATCAACCTTATACTCTAGATTTCCAAATTTGTTGGGATTAATGCATACTTAGCTTTCTTTTACACTTGGAAAAAACTCTGTCTGCATTTATGTCTGCTGCCTTAAGTTGTTTATTAGTGACTCTGTTTTCCTTTGTCAGAATTGCCAGAATTTTCACAATTAGGTTGGACTTTTAAAGAACTAGCTAATAGTCATTAAGTCAATTAGGTTGGACTTTTAAAGAAGTAGCTAATAGTCATAGTTTACAATAAAAGAGGCACTGAAAACAAAGCTAATAGTCATTAGCTAGTTCTTTCAGGCTTTTTGTTAGCTATCAGTTAGTTCTTTCTATTAGCTATTCTAATGGCTATTAGCTAGTTCTTTCAGGCTTTTTGTTTACTTCACTATTTTCTGCTACTTTCTAAATTATCTCCACCCAAATTGTGTTTATTTTGTTTTTCTTCAAAATTCTTGCATTATGTGTTTAGGTCATTATTGCAGACATGGTTTATTAGCTATCCATTTCTGACCTCCTTCTCCCTTGCCCACTTCCAACCATAGAGGTGGAAATATCTAGATACTCAATTTCCCAGATATTCTTGGAGTTAGGTATGGTCATGTGTTCCAGATATAAGGAGGAGGTGTTCTAGAGGCATATGAGAAAATATTTTTTTTTTTTACTGTCACTAATGCAGAAAAACACACAAGAATATGATTTTTCTCTAGCCAGTGGAAGGAAAAAGTATGGAGAAGGCACACCTGATTTCTCAAAAGACCAGCCCAGAAGTGGTATATATCCTGCCAACTTATACTGGAGAAAACCTACTCGTGTGGTTGTAATTAACTGGGAAGGAGGCTGGGAAATGTAACTAGCCATGTCATGGGCTATAATCCTTTTGCTGTGAAAGAAAAGAAAAGATCTGAAAGTTTTTTTAGCATATTACTTGCAATTCTTCTCACATTCAATGATATTGCAGTTAAGAACTTAAGTTACTCATGAAAGCACAGGCTTGGAAGTTGTTCTATAATCCTTTAGGGGTTTATAGGAAAAAACTGAGTTTTGAAAATACTCATCCAAATATTAGGTGACACCTGCCACCTGCAATCTTACCTGACAAAATGCTAAAATTTGAGCTACAAAAACTAGTCTTGGGTAAATAGGGACAGAAAGTCTGAACAATCAACTTGAAGTAATAATGCTATCTTTATTTCTGTAAGGGAAGATGATCACACACACATACTGGCATATAACTGAATAGGTTTTCAGTTCACTGTGAAACTATATGTAACTCAAACCAAATTAATACAGTCACAGGTGGCTTTGTCACGTCATACAATTGTACCAATTGTATCCATTAGCACTAGCAAAAAATTAATGATAAGTGTATGTACAAGAAGCAATATTCTGCTATGCATTCAGAAATATTAAAATAATAGAAAAAGGAATACTACCTTTTAACTTGAGATGTCAGCATCATTGTCTTCATCAAATACTTTCCAAATCCATCAGGTGCTTTAAAATCTGTTATAGAAATAAACAAAAGAAGACATAGTCTTTTTTCTCAGGGGCTTTCAGATTAAGACAGAGGTAACATGGACATACTTATAGTAAATAAAATACATACTGTGATAACCAGTATGTGTTTAAGTATCTTTCCCTTCTCTGTTTTATTATTGTTAGCCTGTGAGTGGGTTGAGTGGAAGGAGTGGCTGGATTCAGCAGAATGAAAGAAATATAAGAACATACAGAGCATCATGAAAAGGAGGACAGAATAGAGATTTAGTAGAGATGGCATTATAAAAAAGACGATAGCTGGGCGTGGTGGTGTGTGCCTGTAGTCCCAGCTACTCAGGAGGCTGAGGCAGGATAATCGCTTGAACCCAGGAGGCAGAAGTTGCAGTGAGCCGAGATTGCACCACAGCACTCCAGCCTGGGTGACGGAGTGAGACTCTGTCTCAAAAAACAAACAAACAAACAAACAAACAAACAAACAAACAAACAAACATGATTGTCATAGTATGTTTAGCTGAAATGAGCCTTGTATAGTGAAACCCTTCATCTTGTAGATGAGGAAACAGGCCCAGAGAGGTGCAGTGACATGCTCAAGGTTAACCAGAGAGTTTGTAGCACAGCCAGGACTAGAAGTAGCTCTTCTAATTCTGTTCTGATGTCTGTTTTACTGTCACACATGGCTTATCCTAGCTGTTTCCAAGAAGGAACTGGTAATTCCCCACTTATTCACACTAGCTTTACAAGACCCCTGACACCCTACTCCAGCTTTACAAAAGAAATACATTAGCCATCATCTGGGGACAATACCCAATGCTTAGAGGGCTCTCCCCTCACAGTCTTACTCAAAGATTCATTTCTGTTTTTCTTTTTTAAAACCCTCTTGGCAGAGTTCAGGTCCCCTTCTTTGCTGGAGGCTTTGAGAATAACTCACAGTAGGGCTGGCTTAAAACTTTGTCTCTCTTGATATCATTTTTATGGAAGAAAAAACCACATTCCCAGTTTCAAATAATAAAATTAACCTTTTAACAAAAAAAGCCAAACCCTGGGGAACTTCCTGTGAATTTATCTCAATATGTATTTTTTGCTATTCTGAAGAGAAATTACATGCTGCACAAATCTGAAACTCTGGCCTATTGTATACAGCATCAACTATAATATATACAATTCGCCATAGGACCTGGTGAAAACTGAACTCTTCCATTACTATAGCAGACCTCACTCATAATTCCACTCCACATTAAAGAGAATGGAGCAGTTTCTCATCTGGAAAATGTGCAGAGTACAGTATATGAGAAAAGAATGTTTACAATAAAAGAGGCACTGGTAACAGTGTCCTGATGCTACAGTTCTTTGCTGAAATGTAATTTTTGTTCAGGTGGCTCCTCTAAAAGAAAATGGAGAACTTGGATAGCAAGTTTAAGCACACAAAAAAAATTCAAATGAGCCCTATACCAAACATAGCACTTTCGAACATCATCTCTGGGCATTTTCACTAGAATATTCCATGTTCAAAAATATTTCTGAAATGTCTGCATGTGCACAACATCCTGCTATGATGAATATAAAAAAGTAGAATAATAGCAATATAGGGACAACTGGGAGGCAGAGGCTGTGTTGTAGGAATTCAGAATTTAAAAAAAGGAGACTATGGAATAAGAAAGGTTCATGAAGGAAGTACAACTTATGCCAAGGAAGGATAGGTTAGATTTGTGCATATGGAGAGGAGTAAGAAGCAGAGTTGATACTCAGTTGGATGTTTTGGTACAGTGGCACTGGCTGCTGTGGGGAGCATCTGTTCTGTGCAAGTGGTGCATCTATTCTGAATGGCTGCTGTACCTGTTCTGAAAATCACCCCAGGGGCATTCCTGGACACAAGTATAGAGCAGCTATTGGGAAGTCAGGGAGCCCTTCAACTTGTGCAGGCCATCAAAAAGTAACAATCAAATTGATCAGAAATATTTACATCTAATTGTTGTTGCACTTCAGATAAGTCACATATTCTGTGCACACATTTCTTCTAAGATTATACAATTACTGTCTCAGTCATATTGACATGAGTCTTAAACTTCATTATAGCATAGCCATAAGTATCAAACTGAGAAAACCCACTCAGTGGCTATAGATGATGATTATTATTCTTTACCAGAATGAGAATTGTACTGTCACTTATAACACTCTGATCCAATTTCAATCCCTTCTCCTACAAACTTTAAAGCAATCTCATCCAGAAATAGCAGAGCTGGTCAGTCTTCTCTAGCAGGTACTTCTGCTGTTTCACCTTTTCAGGTAAGTAGCCTCAGGGACATGGAACCAATTTTCAACAGTGATTTGCCACAATATTGAATACACATCTCAATACCCTCATAGATAGAAGAGGAGGGTGTGATTCATCAACACTTTCCTTTAGGTCAGCAAACACTCAAGGAACAATTAGACTGTTTATAAAGCCTTGGTACCTGGCATAGTGCAAAGTCAATTTAAAAAATATATTGAATATGTGAGCTTTTCCAAATTGTCATCAACTGTTATGACAAGCTATTAAAGAAGCTATTGTAGAGGACTGAAGCAGCAGCTGATTTCAAAACAGTAAATCAAGTCTTGGTCAAGAGCACTGATGAAAAGAGAACAGGATTCTTGCTGTGTTTATGAGTGGCTCAAGACAGCTTTAATACACATCAATCACAGGTAGGCAGCGTGCTCTGGTCTGTGCCCCCGACTCTCAGTGTGACCTTTTGTGAGTCACCAGACGGCTTTCAGGCTCGGTTACTCAGCTGAAAACAAAGCTAAGGAGCAGAAACCTCAATGAAAAACAGGCACTGCATCACTAATGAGATTTCCTGGGGAAATAAATTCCTCACCTCTACAATCCCCTCTCCTGACAGCCCCCACTCTAGACTGCCACGTCCCACACATTCAAGAGAAGGTGAACAAAGTGAAGTGTTTGAGGCATGTGGTTGTGCTATCCTCCCAGCTTCAGAAGCATTTATCAGGAAGAATTCACTGTCTCACTGAAAATAGGAAAGCCGTGGAAAAAGAAATGGTCACATTATCTTGCTTTAGAAATTAGAGCACTAGCTTTGGGTTCAAAACTTCTCAATCTGCCATGGTTTGTTTAGAGACTTGGGAGAGCTAGCCAATGAATCTCTTCCCCTTTCAATTGGTTCTAAACAGTTTACAGCTGTATAACCAGTACTTTGAAATATTTCCACTCCCTCTAGGCAAAAGCATTTGTTGTTGTGAAACTTTCTGCTAAAATCATAAGATCAGAGTTGCACGAAAGTATAACAGCTTCTTAGGAGGGTGGTAAAACGGGGCTGGGGATTGTGGCCTGGATTAGGAAATGCCACCAATTTCTTCAACGTCCATAGCTTCATGGTGCAGCAGGCTACCTGCGGAAGAAGGAAGCTCTGAAGGATGTGGCCGACAGAACCGATGGCCCTGGAAAATGAGGCAGCACTTCTTTTTGCTTTTAAAATTATTGGCCCCTTAGGGATTGCACTAACCCCCTAGGCCTCTATCTGCCACAGAGGGGTCTCCTTTCTGAGTCTAGGCCCCTTGGAAAGGTTCCACATGACTGAACCCCACTGAATCAGTCAGTCAATTTAGTGGTTCATAAGAAAAGCTGACGATATCATGGCTCCAAGGCAGGCTGCCACCCTAGAGCCTCAATCGTAACTAATGCGGGTTTAAAAGGGAGATCAGAAAATATCATGCAGATAAAATACAGAGATAGAAGGAAAGACCATAACCTCAATCTGCAAAATGTGATAGCTTTGTCAAAATAAAAGCCAAAGCTAAACTCTCCTGCTGCTGCACACCTCCCAGCTCGCGGGAACTGTTCACGCAGAGAGGCATTTTCTATTAGAGCAAACTCGGAAGGCAGCAGGGAGAAACTCAGCCATAATATCTGCACAACAGCCCCTCCATGCAAACACCATTCCAGTAATGGGAAATTTTAATGATTTAAAGCAGCAAGGTCACACGATATGTCCAGGCAGCCCTTGGAAAGACACTGCCTTGGCAGATATTACAGAGGAGAGCTCAGAATTGCTCTTGGTTCATTAGGCTTTGCCTGAAGGTTTTTTCTTCCACTATTAACTACAAACAAGGCTGAGGTTCTTATTACTCAGTTCCTTGTATGCAATGCAAAGAGGTGAAGGGCAGGGTTTGTAAATATGGAAAGGCAGACAGTTTAGACATGTTTTTACAATACTTGAAATATTCTGAGTCACCTTAAATATGAAAATTGCAAAAGCCTTATCAATGTTGCAGTATTTTTTTCTAGCAGAACTTTTTATCTACTCGTGTGCAGATAAAGGTACTATATGCACATAAATATACACACATGGGGTGGATTGATTCCCTCCCCTCCATACAGCACCACCACATCTTCTTACGGTTTGCCTCCTTCTCCCAGCTTTATGACCCCATTGAGATGGCTCTTACTGTTTTCTTCCTCGTTACATTTTGATATTTCAAAGCATGGCCTGGATCTCACTCCCATCTCCCCACTCCACATTATTAATGAATTGGAAAGCAGACATCATTAGTTTTCGGAGACCATTTCTTTTAAAATTTACAGACCCCTTCATCTGAATCCCCAGAGACAGTCTGCTGTTCTCATCTTAGAATCTTATTAGCATCATATCTTCTGTATCCTGCCATGCAAACTGCATGGCTATGCACTTTCTAGCACTTGACCCTTTTGCGGACAGAATTAATTCACTCTTTGAAGATGCAGCAGCATGCTGTTGTGCTTGTTAAAGAAAGAAAAGCCAAGCAAGGATATGGCAAAGCAAGCAAAGAAATTCTCAGTTTACAAGCAAGCTCTTGTAAGGCAAGTTAGGTGAAGACTGGGCAGCAGAAACAAATAGCCAGTAACTATTGATAGAAACAGGCAAATTAGCTGATTAGCAGGAATCATTGGGAATTTCTGCATCCAACCACTAATGAGCATTGGGGCAAGCTCCTGATATGGACTAGATGGCAGGGCTTACTTTGTACTAGAGCCTTTTGTTCTTAGAAGGCTTAGAAGACAATTCAAACAACTAATTCTGATTTCATCAACTACATGATCTATTTCCTGAAATGTTTCAGACTCATTTACTCACTACTCACTGTGTGCCAGGTAGTGTTCTAGATGAAGGAGACACAGCAGTGAGTAGTACAATGTCCTTTCATTCACAAAGCTTTCTTTCTAGTGAATAATTAAAAAAATAAAAAGTAAACAGTTAATTAAAAATAGAACTTCAGGTAGCTATAAGTGCTATGAAGGAAAATTAAGCCATGTAAAAGAGTAGAGATAATTAAAGGGAACTATTTGAAACAGGGTGATCTATTACTTAGGAACTGACATTCAAACTGGGGCATTAATGATGTAAAATAACAAGCCCTGTGAAGATCTGGGGGATGAATGTTTCACATAGAATGTAAAGGCTTTGAGACCAGAACAAGTCTGGCATATTCAAAAATTTTAAATACAGCCAATGTGTCTGGAGTAAAGTAACATGGGAGAGAGTGGTGGTGGAAACAGGCAGTACCCCAGTACCCAAGAGAAGTAGATACTTAAAGGCCATGATAAGGAGTGTGAATTTTATTCTAGCCATGAGGAAAGCAATCAAAGCGTACCTTACAATTTTGCCTAAAGTGTACCTTACAATCAGACTAAACTGAAGGGTGGGATAGGGTAGCAGAAAGAAAGCAAGAAAACCACACAGGAAGTTATCACAGAAATCTGAGCAAGACGATTATGGATTATGGTACCTTAGACTAAAATGGCAACAGTGGAGGTGGTAAGAAGTAGAGGGATTCAGGATATATTTTGAAGATAGAGCTTTGCAGTCTGTAGAGGAATCAGATGAGAGAGTGAATAGTAAGCCTTTAACTGAATGGCAGAAGACAGAAGGGGGAGCAAATTGAAAATGAAATAAAAAGCTTCAGTTTGACCAGGTTAAATTTGAGATGACCATTAAACATCCAAGTGTAGACAAGTGAGGCTCACAGGAAGTCTGGAATGAAGATAAACATATATTTTGTTATCATAAGCTTATAGATACCATTTCAAGCCATGTAAGTGAATGGTATCGCTGTAAGAGTGAGTTTAGACAGATAAAAGGCCTAAGGATTGCTTTGGGGTACTCCAGAAAGTAGAGGCCAGGAAGAGGAAAAGGAGGCATCAAAGAAGACAGAAAAGGAGTGACCTGTGTTACAGGAGAATAACCAGAAACTACCATAAACAACAAAAACAGAGATTTGAAAAGAAGGGAGTAATGAGCTGTAAAAAATGCCATCAAAAGTTTGAGTAAAATAAGAACTGAGAATTCGTCATTTGATTTGGCTGAATGAAAGTCACTGGCCACCTTGACCATAGAGTTCCACTGGATTAACAAGAACAAAAGCTTGATTGGAAGACAAAGTGGGAAATGGTGGTGAATAAAATGGAGTCAGCAAGTATAGACAACTCTATTGATGAGTTACAAAGGAGAGCAGAGAAATGGGGTGTTAGTTGGAGGATTCTATTTAGATAAAGGCTTTGTTTATGTTGGGAGCAACCATAGCATGTTTGTGTACCATTAAGAACAATTATAATAGAAAAGGAAAAGGATGATGTGTAAGAGAGTATATAATTGCAGGGACCAAGGCTTTGAGGAAGAGATGGAATCCAATTCCCAAGTTAAGGCACTGGCCTTAGGAGCAGGGACATGCCATTCAGTGTAATTGCAGGGAAGACAGAGATGATAGGTGGTAGATTTGGTTGTGGGAGGAATAGGTTCTCTTTTGATGGTTTCTAATTTCTCAATGAAATAAGACATTAAGTTATCAACTAAGACTGAGTAATACCAAGGATGTTTAAGATTTGTAGTAAAAATTTTAAATGAGACCAGTCAGTGTGATTGTATGTTTTCCTTAACCACATTTAGCTGTTCAGGTAAGGATGAGAGTAGGTGAGATGTTGGATTTATCAGCTTTAGGGTTAACAGCACATATAAGGGAAAGAGGCGCAAAGGGATATACAGCAGGTTAATTATAGTGATGGACCATGGGATTCATTATTGGTGACATAAGAAATGATGATATGAGGAAGGAAATATGAAGTTGAATCAGTTGATGGGTAGGTACAATGTGGCTGAAGAATTGTTGGCAAATGAATTCTGAACTTTGAGTGAGCTAGAAACACTTTTAAATGGGATTCTTAAATCTAGATTTTGGATGTGGTGTGGTGGGTATCTGAGAACGGATAGACAAAAAGATGAGTGGAAGTAAGGAGGTAAAAGAATCAGGCAGATCCTGAAGTCACCAAGAATGTTGAGAAGTGTGATGGTGGAGAAGAATAGGATCGATCAAATGCTGACTACATAAATTGCTCAACCAGGAGATTGAACAAATGACCACAACAAAGGAGACACAGCAGGTACCATAATCTATTGGCATCTGATTCAAAGGATTTGGTTTTTGAGAGAAGAAGGAGAAGAAAGGGCCTGAACAGGGCAGTGAGGCAGAAGGCAGGCATCTATCCCACATAAATATCCTGAAGATATGTGAGAAGAGGCAGCCACCACTTTTAACAGAGCAGAACGAGAAGCAGGGTGCTAAGGGATAAGCAGGTTTGGGTTAGAACAAGAAGTTGAAAGGAACATTTTTGAGATGAGATTAATAATAGAGGAGTGTTTTTTTTTTTTTTTCTAATGACAGACCATGAGTTCCAGAGAATATAGGAAAAGGATTTGGGAGAATAAGAATAGATGAGAAACTGGGTCAGATTTGGAGATGTACCGAACCACAGAGGGATAAGCACACAGGTCTGATGATGACCTTAGAGCTGCACTGTCCAACATGATAGTCACTAGCAAATATGTGCCTATTGAGCCCTTTAAATGTATCTGACCCAAATTAAGAGGTACTCTAAAACATATATTGGATTTTGAAGGCAGTACAAAAAAGAATGTAAAGTTTCTTATTAATAATTTTTCAGTGCTTGCTTCAGCAGCACATATGCTAAAATTGGAAGAACACACAGATTAGTATGATTAGCATGGCCCCTGTGCAAGGATGACACACAAATTTGTGAAGAATTCCATATTTTTTGCTATTATTAAAAAGTCAAAAAATAACAGATGCTGGCAAGGTTGTGGAGAAAAAGGAATGCTTTTATACTGTTGGTAGGAGTGTAAATTAGTTCAACCATTGTGGAAGACAGTGTGGTGATTCTTTGAAGACCTAAAGACTACTGTTTGATCCAGCAATCCCATTACTGGGTATATACCCAAAGGATTATACATTGTTCTATTATAAAGACTCATGAAAGTGTATGTTCATTACAGCACTATTCACAGTAGCAAACACAAGGAATCAACCCAAATGCCCATCAATGATAGACTGGATAAAGAAAATGTGGTACATAGACACCTGGAATATTCTGCAGTCACAAAAAAGAATGACACCAGGTCCTTTGCAGGGTTATTGATGGAGCTGGAGGCCATTATCCCTAGCAAACTAACGCAGGAACAGAAAATCAAAATATCACATGTTCTCACATATACGTGGGCGCTAAATGATGACAACACACAGACACATAGAGGGGAACAACACACACCGGGACCTACTGGACGGTAGAGGGTGGGAGGAGGGAGAGAAGCAGCAAAAATAACTAATGGGTGCTAGGCTTAATACCTGGGTGATGAAATCATCTGTACAACCAACCTCCATGACACAAGTTGACCTACGTAACAAACCTGCATATCTGGTACATGTACCCTTGAACTTAAAATAGAAGTTAAAAAATAAATAATTTTTACATTAATTGTTTAATGTTTTTGATATTTTGACTTAAAGAAATGCTACTAAAATTGATTTCACTTTTTAAAAACTATTTTAAATGTGGCTACTAGAAAATTTTAAATTATATTTCTACTGGACAGTGCTGCCTTAGAAGCTTTTATTTCTGGTGGTGACCTAACAGGGATGTTTAGCAAGTTTGGGATTAGACCTGATAGATTTTTAGAGGAGGGTAGGCCATCAATTCCACTTATGGTCATCTTCTTTGGAGTGATCTTTTCAATCCTTGCTTCTTCAGTATGGTTCTTAGACTAGTAGCATTGGGAGCTTCTTAAGTATGCAAAATCTCAGGTTCTGTCCTTTATCTACAGAACCAGAATCTGCATTTTAACAAGATTCCCAGGTGAGTACTATGCACATTAAACATCGAGAAGCATTGCTTGGGGCATTTTCCAGTGGTAAGGCTGATGAAGATGAGGCCAGGGAAGGGAAAGGGTACCAGAAACACCTTGCTGGGTGAGAAGTGGTCTTACCAGTGGGTAATTTCCAGTCTGTAGGAGAAGCATTCAAATCTGGGAGAGCAATAAAGTGTTCAGAGCTGTACCCTCTAATATGGTAGCCATTGGCCACATGTGGCTACTTAACACTGGAAATGTGGCTGGTGTGACTTGAGATGTGCTGTAAGTGTAAGATGCACATCAGGTTTTAAAAACTTACTATGAATAAGAGAAAGTAAAATATCTCATTAATAAATTTATAATGTTGACAACATGTTGATATAATATTTGGAATATATTGAGTTAAACAAAATATATTGTTAAAATGAATTTCACCTTTTTTTAAAGGTAGCTTTTAGAAAATTTAAAATTTGTATGTGGCTTCCATTACATTTCTATTCGAGAGCACTTCTCTAGACCATACTGGAAGAGTCACGCCTCCAAGACTCTCCCATACAGACATACTGTATAGCAGGGGTTCACAAACAATGGCCACTACCTATTTGTTTAAATAAAGTTATATTGGAACACAGCCAGGTTTATTATTTCACATCGTCTATGACTACTTTCATGCTATAACAACAGAGTTGAGTAGCTGTGACACAGAATGTATGCCCACAAAGCCTAAAATTGTTATTATCTAGCTTTTTACAGAGAAAGTTTGCTGAACCTTGCCATAGAGGGAAGATGAAGAGGCCCCATTGTTTTCTAATTCAGGATGGTTCAGGATTCACTTTCAGATTGCATACAAAGCCTTTGTTTACAGAAATATATGATTATATCTAGAAGAATATTCTCATAGTAGTTGAAAATCAGAATCAGAATCTTTACCTTTTATAATTGTGTATTTAATTGCGCTCTTCTTTTATATTATTGAAAGCATAATTCTGTTCCCATTTTAAAATGCTTTTAATAGGGAATACGCTTCAGAATCTATGAGGCTTCATTTAGTAGTTTGGATTCTAATTGCAGCCAGATACTATTAAGTTTTCAATCATTTTAATTGATTTATTTTTCTTTCTTTTTTTTTTTTTTTTGAGACGGAGTCTCGCTCTGTCGCCCAGGCTGGAGTGCAGTGGAGCGATCTCAGTTCATTGCAAGCTCTGCCTCCCGGGTCACGCCATTCTCCTGCCTCAGCCTCCCAAGTAGCTGGGACTACAGGCACCTGACACCATGCCGGGCTAATTTTTTGTATTTTTAGTAGAGACGGGGTTTCACCGTGTTAGCCAGGATGGTCACCATCTCCTGACCTCATGATCCGCCCGCCTCGGCCTCCCAAAGTGCTGGGATTATAGGCCTGAGCCACCACGCCCAGCTATTTTTCTTTTATTCTCCTATTGCACATTGAGTAATTACTTAGTAATATGGTACCAAATGCTAAGATGCATACCAACTTTGAATATGATGAAACAGATTCAAGTTAATTTTTGACTAGTAATTATGTGCCCCTTTATAATGTGAAAAGGAATAAACTTATTAAGATTATTATTGCTTATCATTATTGTTCTTCCATCTCCATTTCTGCTATACTTCTCTAGCTCAGGCCTTTAGTAACTCCTGTGTTTTATACCAACATACTCCCCAGATGGGTTTCCCTTTCTTAAATTTATTTTCCTCTGTAACCAATTCTCCTCACCATTTCTAGGCTAGTATTTTTAAAACACTACTTTAATATTCAAAATTCTCTGATAAAAAATTCTCAAGACCTACAGAATTTTAAAACCCTTCTGTCAAGTTCATAAACTGACCTTAGACAATCTTGTAATCTTATTTCCCATTAATAATCTCCATTCTTCTGCATCTCCATTCTGCCAGAGACACAGATCTTAATTTCTCAAACTGGTTCTCTCTTTCACTTTCTTCCAGAATAGATTTTGTTAAGGTTATTGTCTTTAGTCCAGACTGTAACAATCACTTATAACAAATTTCACAGTTATCTCTATTCTCTCACTGCTTCAAAGCAGAAACCATACAGCTGCTGTAGAATTTTCCTAAATCATAAACCTAGCTAGGTCATTACTCTGCCTAAAGTTCTTCAACAGTAACTCATCCCCCTACACTTATGTTTCTTAATCTTTCTCTTTTTTTTGTAGGTCTCTTTGAGATTCTGAGGTCAGCCATAAAATGCATATAAGAATGAATGCACATAGTTTTTACATCTAGGTTGTAAAAAGTCATGGGTGGCCTTTGCCCTGTGGTAATGAGAAAACAAACAAAATAAAAATCATACTAATGTAGGGGACTCTTAAAGACTGGTGGGTGCAAAGTAGTTTTGATGAACTCATTTCTAGAAAAAGGAACCCTTCAAAGGTAAGCAGAAGGAAAAATTCTATAAAAAATGAAAAGATTTTTTGGAGTCAAAAGGTAATCAGTCAAGCTAATAGTAATAGTGAGGGCTGATGGGGGCAGATTGAAAGTCTGGAGGAGCCCCATACATACCAATAATTTAGTTGGCATAATAATCCTTTCTCTACCCCAAATTTTGCTGAGAAAGCAACAGTGAAGGCAGGCTTAAAAGAGTGAAGAATTTGAATAATCTTTTACACTCTTAGGGTGCCTGGAACCTAGTGCCATAGAGCTCTAGTGAAGCTAAATACAAAGAATGGAAAATAGGTGAAATTACAGGCCAACCTCCTCTAAGTTCAAATTCTGATAAAATAAGAGGGATTAGTTTCTCAGTGGAGGCAGCCTGGGAGATGAAGGACTGAGCTATCAGAGGTGAGATTAATTTTTATTAAGGCTGTAGCTCGCTCACAGATTAACTTGACCCCTCAAAAAGTTTAAATTCTATCACCTCTCATTTTAGATGCCAGACGTAAGAAACAGTTTACCCTTTTGGGGGAAAACTGAAACAAAACAAAGCAAAGCATGCTTAAGTCTCCCCATGCTTTGTCCATACATAATGTTTGGCATATAAGAAAATATCATGACTCATGTAAAGAAGCAAGAAAACATGATGCACAATCAAGAGAAAAAAGCATTAACAAACAGATTGATGCCTCAGATAGTATAATAAGCGAATCAGCACTTTGAAGTCAATATAAATATGTTCAAAAGTTTGGAGCACAAAATGGGCAGAATTTATGAACAGAAAGGTAATTTCAACAGAGAAACTGAAATTTCAAAAAGAATCAAATGAAAATTCTAGAACTAAAAATAAAATATCTGATATAAAAAACATATTGGATGTATTTAACAGCAGACTGGACACTACAGGAGAAAGAATGAGGGAATTTGAAGAGAGGCCAAGATAAATTATCAAAACCGAGGCAAATAAAAAATAAAAAAAATAAAAACAGCCACGATGAACAAAGCAAAGCAGTTAACATATGTAATTGAAGTCCCAGAAAGGAAACAATAACAAGAAATATGGTTGATTCCTTGAGAAACAATGAAAACCAGGAAAAGATGGAATTACATTTTTTAAGTGCTAACAGAAGAAAATCGTCAATTTAGAATTTGATAGCCAGTGAAAAGAGCTTTCAAAATGGAGGCAAAATAAAAATATTTTCAGATCAACAAAAGCTGAGACAATCTATTAAGAGCAAACCTACAGTATAAGAAATGCTAAAAGAAGTTTTTCAGCTTGAAAGAAAATGATACTAAATAGAAACTCCAACCTATAGGAAGGAATGAAGAGCACTGAAAATGGTAAAAATAAATATATAAAATAAAAAACAGGTAAATATAAAAGAATGCTTTTTTCTACTTCCTTTAATAGAAAAATGATTTTTGAAAGCAAAAATAATACTTTCACATATAGTTTTAAAGTACAGTAAAATATGTAACAAAATAGCACCAGGTATAGAAGGGGATAAATAAAATTATAACATTAAAGCTTATTTATTTATTTATTTTTAGACGGAGTCTCGCTCTGTTGCCAGGCTGGAGCACAGTGGCACGATCTCGGCTCACTGCAATCTCTGCTTCCCGGGTTCAAGCGATTCCCCTGCCTCAGTCTCCAGAGTAGCTGGGACTACAGGCGTGCACCACTACGCCCGGCTAATTCTTTTGTATTTTAGTAGAGATGGGTTTCACCATGTTGGCCAGGATGGTGTCAATCTCCTGACCTCATGATCAGCCCACCTCGGCCTCCTAAAGTGCTAGGATTACAGACGTGAGCCACCATGCCCGGCCAACATTAAAGCTTTTAAATTTACATGTGAATTAGTATAATAACTCAAGATCAACTTTGCTGAGTTAATAATGCATATTATAGTCCACACATATGCAGTAAGTAACACACTTATAAAAAAACAAACATGTGGATCAACGAAAAAATCCAAAGGGAAATTAGGAATTATTTTGAACTGGATAAAAAGGAAAGAATAACTTATCTAAACTTGTGGAATATCTCTAAAGTAGTACTTAGGAGAAAATTTATAGCATAAAATGTTTATATTAGAAAAAAATAAAGGTCTTAAACTAAGGACCTCAGACTCCTTAAGAAAAAAGAAAAAAAGTAGCAAATATGACCCAATATGAACAGAAGAAAAGAGCTGACAGCAATCAGAGCAGAATTCAATGAAGTAGGAGAAAAGAAAAACAATAGAGAAAATGAAAAGTCCAAACGCCATTTAGTTGAAGAGATCAATAAACTTGATAAATGTATACCTAGGCTAACCAGGAAGAAAAGAGAGAAAACACAAGCTACCAAAATCAGGAATGTAAAAGGGAACATCACTACACATTCCACATAAAAAGACTAGTAAGGGGATATAATTTTTAAAAACTTTATAGTCATAAATGCAACAATTGAAGTCAAACGTAAAAATTCCTGAAAAAAAACACAAACTAGCAAAATTCCCTCAAGAAGAAATACAGAACTCAAAAGCCCTATTGAAGAGATCATATTTGATTTGAATGTCTTCCCCAAAGAAAACTCTAGGTTCAAATTACTTCACTGGAGAATTTTATCAAACATTTAAGTAAGCAATACTAATTCTACATAAACTTTTCAGAAAATTGAAGAGGAGAGACTACTTCCAAACTCACTCTATGAAACGAGGATTACCTTGGAAATTACAAGGATTACAAACCTGAGAAGGACATTAGAAGAAAAGAAAACTACTAACCAGTATTCCTCATGGATGTAGATGCAAATATTCAAAACAAAATTTAATCAAATTGCATCTAATAATAAATAAAAAGATGGCACAAATTACCTACTGGGTCTATAGCAGAAATGCAAGGTTTGGTGCAACCAGCATTGGAGTATGTAAATACAAATGCTTGTCAACTTATGATGGGGTTGTGTACTGATAAAGTTCAACATAAGTTGAAAATAAGGCAAGTTGAAAATGCATCTAACTAACCAAGCATCATAGCTTAGCCTAGCCTATCTTAAATGTGCTCAGAACACTTACATTAGGCTGTATTATGCAAGAACATCTAACACAAAGCCTATTTTATAATAAAGTATTGAATATCTCATGTAACTTACTAAATACTGTACAAAATGTAAAAAACAGATTGGTTTTTTACTTAGGCACTCACAGTATGGTTTCTACTGAATCACTTTTACCCAATCATAAAGTCAAAAAATTGTAAGTTAAGCCATCTTAGATCAAGGGCTGTTTATATATAAAGCAAATATGTAAAGAGAGAAACAGACGAGGTTACCACAATAGTAGGGGACTTAGCCCACTTTCAATAATATATAGAACAGAAAATCAATAAGGAAACAGCTGATGTGAATAACACTATAGACCAAAAGGACCTTATAAACATTTACAGAACATTTCATGCAGGATCAACAGAATACACATTCTTCTCAAGTGCACATTGACCACTCTCTAAGAAGGTCATGTGTTGGGCTACAAGTCTTAAAAATTTTAAGATTGAAATCATATGAAGTTTCTTTTCCAGCCCCAATGGTATGATTGGAAATCTAAAACAGTAGTAACATGGAAATATTTACAAATATGTGGAAATTAAACCACACACTCACGATCAAAGGGTCAAAGAAAAAATCAAAAGGGAAATCAAAAAGTACTTTGAGACAAACAAAAATGAAACCCAACTATCAAAACTTATGGTATGCAGCAAAAACAGTTTTGAGAGGTAAGCTTATTATGATAAATGCCTACATTAAGAAAATGAAAGATCACAATAAACAACCTATGGTTATACCCAAGAAACTAGAAAAGAAAACAAATTAGGTCTAAAGTCAGCAGAAGCAAGGAAATAACAAAGATCACAGAAGAAATAAATGAAAGAGACCAGAAAAACAATAGAATAAAAGATCAATAAAACCAAGAGCTGTTTTCTGAAACAATAATGAAATAATTTTTTTTCTGCTTATAGCAGCTTTATGCACAATTGTCAAAAGCTGGAAGCAACCAAGACGTCTTTCAATGTGTGAACAGACACAGAAACTATGGTACATTTACAATATGGAATATTACTCAGCAACAAAAAGAAATGAGTTATTAAAGTACAAAAATACATGGAAGAGCTTTAAAAACACATTGTCAAGTGAAAGAAATCAGTCTTAAAAGCCTACATACATATGACTCCAATTTACATGTAGTAAAATTCACATATCTTAAATGTAGAGTATATATCTATTACTTAACACAGTAATCAAGATTTAGAACATCTCCATTCCCTGCTACCCCAAACTTTCTTTAACTCCTTTTCAGGCAATAGTCTCCCTTAGAGCACCTGTTGTTATATCACCAGAGATTAATTTTGCCTGTTCTTGAACCTCATATGAATAGAATCATTACTATTAATTTTTGTGTATGTTGACTCTGTAAGTGTATACTTTGTTAACTTTATTAAGTGTACACTTTCTTATTAGTTCTAATTGTTTAGGAAGTTCAGGAAAACAATGACGTTCCCAAAATTAATACTTTTATCTTCTTTCATACATTTTAACTCTTATTTTTGGTTTATATCCCATTGCACTGATTTGAATGAAAACTGACAAGCCTTTAGAAGAGTAACTAAAGAAGAGAGAAGATTCAAAATTATGAATGAAAGAAGAGACATTACTACTGATACCACAGAAATATGAAGGATCTAAGAAAGTACTATGAACAATTATAGAAGGAATTAAAATAAAAACTTACGAGACCATTTTGCAGACCTCTATACAAATAAATTTCAAAATTTAGATGAAATGAATAATTACTTAGATACACATAGTAGAATTAGCTAAAACAGACCAATATTCATAGAAGAAATAGTATGTTTTTAAGGAACTACCCCACAAAAAATCACCAAGCTCACATGTTTTCACATAGGAATTCTACAAATCCTTTAAAGACCTTTGAATATTTATAAGGTCCCAGTGCTCTGTAAATTATTCCAAGGCACTGAAAAGGAAGGAAACTTTCTAATTCCTTTTATCTAAGCCAGACAAACACAGGTTGAGTATCCCTTATCCAAAATGCTTAGGACCAGAAGTGTTTCAGGTTTGTTTTTTTTCCAGGTTTTGTAATGTTTGAATATACACAATAAGATATCTTGGGGATGGGACCCAAGTCTAAACATAAAATTCATTTATGTTTTATATACACCTAATACACATAGCCTGAAGGTAATTTTATATAACACTTTAAATAACTTTATGTATGAAACAAAGTTTTCACTGCACTTTGACTGTGATCTGTCACATGAAGTCAAGTGTGGAGTTTTCTTCTTGTGACATCATGTTAGTACTCAAAAAAGTCAAGACTTTGGAACATTTCAGATTCTGGACTTTTGAATTAGAGATGCTTAAACTGTGTAGTACAAAAAGAGAGAACAGTGGTCCAGTGTCCATATCCAACGAATACTGATGCAAAAATTTGAAACTATACATTAGCAAACCAAAACTAACACCACATTAACCACATTAAGAAAAGAATACTCCATGATCAAGTGGCATTTATTACAGAAATGCAAGGCTGATTCAATAAAAAGAAATCCATTAATACCATATGCCATATTTGCAAGTAAAAGATCATATGATTACCTCCATAGACTGAGGAAGCTTTGACAAAATTCAACATCAGTTCATTAGAAAAACACTCAAGAATATAGAATATTCTTGAATATAGAATATATTGTAACCATGATAAAACTTATATACCTAATCTAAAAGTCATTATTTTATGATGGGAAAATACTAGAGACATTTTCACTAAGATGAGAACAAAGTAAGAAGACCACTACCTTTATTATATTAAACATTGTACTAGAGGTATTAGCTAATGCAATTAGACAAGAAAAGTCAATTAGAGGCATAGGAATAAAGAAGTAAGACTATTTCTATATGCAAATAATATGATAGTATATACCTGGGTAATCTCAGAAAAATAAATAATAAAACTAAATCAAACAATAAAAGAGTTCAGTGAGGTAGCAAGATTTAAAGTTAGCAGAGAAAATCAATAGCCCTTATATATACAAATAATAAACAGAAGACATAATAGTAGAGAAAGCCTCATTTACAGTATCAATACAGAATACTAAATGCTTATAATTAAGTTTAACAATAAATGTGCAAAACTTCATAGAAAAAAATGTTAAAACACTCCCCCAAAGACTCCAAAGGAGACTTTTGGGAAGAAGTAGAACAAATGGAAATATATCACTTATTCTTGGATAGGGCAACTCAGCATTACAGAAATGCCATTTCTCCCTAGGTCGATTTATAAATTAAATATAATCCCAGTAAGATATCAGCAAGCAATTTTATGGAATTAGATAAGTTGATACTAAATTTCATATGCAAAAACAAACATGCAAGAATAGTCCTGGAAACAATGAAAGTGAAAATGTATGGGAGACCACTATTCCTATCAGATATTATAATCTACTGCAAATCTGTCAACTTCCATGGGTTTTTATGTAAATTTCATTGAATTTATTGGTTAATTTTGGAAGAAATTAAATCTTTACAATATTAAGCATTTCCATTTGTGAACATGGTATATGCCACTCCATTGCTAAAGTATAATATAGCTATTATACTAATATATAATATAATATAGCTATTATATTATAATAATTATGCTAAAGTGTTTTTAAAAATGCTTTTTTGTTGGCCAGGCATGGTGGCTAATGCCTGTAATCCCAGCACTTTGGGAGGCCAAGGTAGGTGGATCACTTGAGGTCAGGAGTTTGAGACCAGCCTGGCCAACATGGTGAAACCTGTCTCTACTAAAAATACAAAAATTAGCCGGGCATGGTGGTGTGCATCTGTAATCCCAGCTACTCAGGAGGCTGAGGTAGGAGAATAGCTTGAACCGAAGAGGCGGAGGTTGTAGTGAGCTGAGATCACTCCATTGCACTCCAGCCTAGGCAACAGAGCAAGATTCCATCTTCTTATTATTGTCTCATATAGTTAAAAATTATTTAGATTTACCCATATGTTCATCATTTTCTTTGCTCAGCATTGCTCCTTCCCTTATCCACCTTGCTTCTGAGTTCTTTTTCTGAAGAACATTATTTTTTTTCCAGTGAAAGTACATAAAACTCTCAGTTTTGTCTGGAAATACAATGTTTAAAATCCTCCCACTTGAATAATTTAGTATAGAATCTCAGGTTGACAGTTTTAATTCTTTTCCTCATTGGAAAACAAATTTCCTCAATGGAGCCACTACTCCATTGCCCTCTCACTTCTGTTGTTGCTATTGAGAAATCTGCTGTAAATCTTATTATTCCTTTTTCACTAATGTCTTTTTAAATTCTCTGGTCACTTAAAAAGTTTTCTTTTTGTCTTTGCTATTCTGAAGTTTCACTATAAGGTATGTTGGAGTAGGTTATTACACTCAGGTTTTGTTATGTAACCTGAATCTGAAGACTCACAGCTTTCATCTGTTCCGAAAAATTGTCATTCTCTTTCTATTAGCTCTCTCCGTTTGTTCTAATATATCTCTAGATAACTTTTATTGGCTGTTTGAGGAGCTTAATTCTGCTATTATGTTTAGTAATTGCCATTTATTATGGATTGTTTCTTTTAGTGTTATAAAATATTGACTAAAGAGCTAATCCTCAATGGGTTTTATCTGTAAAATGTCCTTCCAAAGAATTTTGTATTAGTTCTTTCAAGGTGTTTTAATGCTCCATGACAACTTCTTATGTTATTTTTTGGCCTACAGAATTACCCAAACCATGCAGGTACTACAAATAATATGTCCCCCAAACTCATATATAGCTGATCATTATTACTCTCAATTTAAAAAAAAAACATCTTTTTTAAACACTGAAAGACTGACAAGCTTCCTTGTCATTTCCCTGTGTAGTCAAGGATTTAAAGGTGCTGGTTTTATAAGGAGGGAGTGAAAAGCAAGTGGTAGCTCAGTTCTTGGCCTATGTGAGCTCAAGGTCTCATTCTCTGTCCACTCATGGGTGTTAAATCAAGCTTCCAGATTTTCAAGACTAATAATCTCTGTCTCTTGTCAGGTCCAACATCTCGGGTGAGCCACAGACTTCGTACACGTGTTTATCACTCTGATTATAAGTTTCCAGGTCATTTCTGACCCCTGTATATATATTTTTTTCATTTTTCTAGAAGGTCAGCCATATATTCCAAAGGAAATATATTCTATGTTATATGTACCATTTCTAGGTCATTACAGCAGGTTGTCTTTTAGGTGAGCTAGTCTATCCCACTATCAGAAGCCCTGTCAGCCTGTGCTTGATTTTTTAACTACGTCTACTTTCAAATCCACATTCTCTGCTCTAGTCAGACTTTTCTTCTATCTAGCCCATTAATACATCATACTCTTTAATACTTTTATGCTTTTGCTCATGCTGTTTTCTGAGTTATCATACCCACCCTCTCCATTGCCTGCCCAATTCTAGCCTTTAAGAGTCAGCTTAACCTGCATTTCCTCCATGGTTCCTATATCTCTGGTCACTGTCAATTTCCTTCTCCCCCAACTTCTCCTAGAGTTACAGTCTGCACTTAATCCTGAGTTACATGTAGTCTTCTGTTATTTGCTTTTGTTTCTTGGCTCTTATTTCACACACACAATTTCAGGAAATTGAATCTAAAGAAACCTTGTGCTGCTTAAAGCATCAAAGAGTCTGGTATTTAGTGTCTGTTATCATTCCTTTAACATGCTGACTGTAATCAACAGCAATTTAGAAAATTTATAATTTGTGCAGACCTCTACTTTGACAATATATAAAGATTTTTTTCTGTTTTATTCATGAAAGAAAAGTTATGTTGCCCCCAAGCACCAGAACATTCCTTGTGTAATCCACTCTGAGACCTGCAGTGGGACTCATTCCCAGGGTATTAATCAGCTTTGGAACAGGCAGTACTCATGCCAGATACAGACTGGCAGGAAGCTGATGAGGTAGCACAATGAATGATCTACCATAAAGGCCATAGGCAAGAGGTAGCCATTAGTCCAGAGCTCGGTAATGCACTCACTCTTCAAGTACATTACCCACCAATCCATCAGGCAACCTGCTACAGGACCGAGAGATTCCATCACTTTTAAATCTGTAATGCGATGGCTGCCAGCCTGCTCTACATGCCCTAGGTTACAAGGGCACAGTAGTATGGGAGGAAGGCAATTCATTTGGTGTCATAGCCAGTATTTTTTCTATTCTTTCTTCTGTGTGTACTTAAGAAATGGGCCTTCCATTATCCATAGATTAATAGTGGAGCAAATACTCTGGTGTCTCTAATAGCATTAACTACCGACAGATATTTTTCTAGTGTCTAATTGGCAGAATTTTCATTAGCTAAAACAAAAAAATACTTGTATAGGAAAATAGATCTTATTTTTTAATTCTAAAATATAGGTACATATTTTTCTGCTAAAAGAGACTATCAAAATGAACTCAACTTAGTAAATAAAAATAAAGCCACAGAAACATAAATATGCCAAAACTTAGTTATAATCAAGAGTGGCACTTTTATTTTTATTTTTGAGACGGCCTCTTGTTGCCCAGGCTGGAATGCAATGGTGCAATCTTGGCTCACTGCAACCTCCACCTCCGGAGTTCAAGCAATTCTCCTGCCTCAGCCTCCCGCGTAGCTGGGATTACAGGCATGCGCCACCACGCCCAGCTAATTTTGTAGTTTTAGTAGAGATGGAGTTTATCCATGTTGGTCAGGCCAGTCTTGAACTCCCGACCTCAGGTGTTCGAGGTCTTTCCAGATGGCTGTGATTACAGGCATGAGCCACCGCGCCTGGCCTTTTTTTTCTATTCAGGTAGCATTTACCAAATTTGGAGGATTTCTGTGCATATGCCATAATTATAACTGCAAGTGAAGGTTTAGGCAAAGAAAGTGATTATGTTAACTACAATAAATTTTTTCCGTTTGTAATAAACAAAGATATGCAATTAAACAAACTATAGCCATATATAAAAAGAGAGGCTGTATGTTTAACTTGATTATGGCAGGCTTATTATTTATCCTGATATTACACTGTTCCCACATTTTTCGTGTTACAATGTCTTTTATGACAATATATTTGATTATAATTTTTGAACGTTCTCGCTTGGTAACATGTGTCGGCAAATCTGTTGGTGTACTCACTTTTCCAAGTAGCTTATAAGATCCAAAGGTGTGAGACGCACTGATCCAGAACATTCAGTGAGCATAGTGAGGGGAACGAAAGGTATTGCCTCCACAGCAGTTATGTTTTGATGGCCTCTTGAGAACCGAAGCCTGTGTGAGTTCCCTGTGGTGACAAGCAGATGGGGAAGGAGAGAATTAGGAATGAGGAATTCTTGCTCACGAAAGGTATGAGGATCACCTGCTCTCTGTCCCTCCTGGCAGAGGTGACTATACTGTCACACCGTGTCCTATATCAGTGCTTTCTCAGCCTATGCATGAAAATCAGCAGCAAATATTTAAATACACATAGGTCATAATAATGGTTAATATTAACAGGTACTAAGTGGTTTTTAGGTTTTTTACTTATGGTAACTCATTCAGTCTTTACAATAGCCCTTCAAGGTTGTTATGCCTTTTTAGAGATGAGAAAGCTCAGAGGATTTAAGCAACTTACAAAATCACGAGTATGAATTTGAGTCCAGGTAGTCTGGCCTCAGAGCATGTACTCTTTCTTAACCACTACTTTATACTGCCTCCCATATCTAGATTGCTGTGTTCAGTAGGCCTGGCATAAGGCTCAGGAATCTGTGGTTTTTAAAAGCTCTATACGTAGCTCTAGTACATAGCCACGGTTAAAGACCACACGTGTAGTGTTAGTTGCCTAGCCTTTTCTTCCTAGAGCATGGCTCCCTGGAATTGGGCTTATACTCTCATTTTATGCCACAGGAAATCCCTTAGTGTAATCCCACTGTCACGGACAACATTCTTTCAAACCATAACCTAAATTGGTATATCCTACACAGCTCAGCTCTGAGCATCACAGCTAAGCAAAAACAGAGAATACTACAATAATGAGGGAATAGTAATCACAAAAAATAAGGATTAGTTTAAGAAAACAAGGATATCAATTTTTAGAAGAAATTACTTAGGGGCAGATATGATGGCCCTATTCAAATATCTAGAAGAACAGACTATGCTAAGGTCCTTCAGTATGTAATTAGGCTCTGTGTAAATTAAGAAAGAGTCTGTAATGTCTAATGGAAGAAATAATTGTTTAGAATGAGATGTGCTCAAAGACAGAACTGGTTACTCCAGAAAATTCTGATTCCCTGTCATTAAAGGTCAGAATGATATTTGGTGTCACTGTTGTAGAGGTTTCAAGCAATAAATGTTGGTTAGAACCCCATTTAGGGTTCACTAAAACCTCCAATGTCTTTTTTTGACTGGTTAATGTCCATGCAGTAGATGTCAGAGTTTAATATTTTTTAATATTGCCTGCAGACTATGGGCATTCATTCAATTAAGCAAGCATATTTTAAGTATATGTCCAGACACTAAATTAAAGAAACAAAGAAAGGTAAATGACACATGGCCCCATCCTTACATCTAGTAGGGGTATACATATACACAATAAATTCAGGTCAAACCATATGACACTGCTGACATTCAACCATTTTTTTTACCTAGAAAAATGGTGATTTCATATGGTTCAGCAAAACATAACTAATAATTGCTATCATAAAATATTTAAAAATGCTATAGGAACACAGATAAATGAGTTTAATCTATCAGAACAAGTCTATGTGCAGGATGGAATTCCTGGAAAATTTTTGAAAAGTGGACATAATATTCGAGCTGTATTAAAAGTATAAGCAAGAAAATTTCAAGTAAACATACAGGGAGAGTTTTCCAGGGAAATGAAAGAGAATGAGAAAAAGGATGGAGAAATGGGAAGCATTTATGATTTAGGATTAAAAGGACAGAATTTCTCCCATAGTACTAATAATCTGTAACAGAGCTGACATTCTTTTTTTTTTTTTTTTTCCTATCCTTGTGTATCCTTTATACCCTTTACTGAGAGGTTTTTAGATATGTATCAATACTGCAAAATAGTAGCAAGGCTCTAGTAGATACAAATATAGCAGTACTCTCTCCATGACCATACATTTTATGTTGACGAGGTAGAAGAATGCATATAATTGTGTAAAGGGCATATGAGGTAGTTGTTAATGGCATGAGTATCAGAGAAAAGCTGGGTGTGGGTTCCAGTGTTATCACTTACTAATAGTGGGTCATGGGTAAGTTATTTAGCCTTTCTGGCCTCAGTTTCCTCATCTATAAAATGCATATAGCCATAGTATCTTTATCTCCCGTGCTAGAGCTTGTCTATTTATTTCATTAGAAAAACAAAAGTGATTATACTTTATGCTCTCATTCCTTTCTGGAAAAAATAAAACATTTAAAAATAAAAATATATTTTTTTCCTTCAAGAAAATTGTTCATCTCTTTTCAACAAAGTGGGACAAGTGAGAGTTTTCAAATAGAAAACCTTCTCCTTGAAGCTTCTGGGCTACTTAACATTAGAAAACTTGGCTCTTTCAATACCAAATGCAGCTAAGCCAGTATTTATGAGGAGTCCAGGAATTTTGTTCTAGGAGGAAAAAAAATCTTCTTGCAAACAAACAACTAAACATTCTGGATAAAAGATTTACAACATCCTTTTAAATATATAGCTGAGTTCACAATAAAGAAAGGAAAATCCTTAGAGGCAAAGAACTAAGCAGAAGCATGAATTCAGAGAGGTAAACAAGCTAAAGCCAGAGGCTGCCCTGAGGGCAACTGCCAATTCCCCAGAAACCTAAAGCATCTTATTTGTGAAGCTGGAATGCAAACCCCAACTTAAAATCAGGATTCCGGAAGAGATACACCTTCCCCGAAAGAGTAACCTACAAATTCTGCCCTGCAAATGGAGAAACAATAAAAATTCTGTTCAGTCTTGGGTATGGTTGGAACAGGCAAAAAGTCTCTCTTCCTAATACTCGTAATAGGGGCACATGTAATTGATAATCCAAACAAGGATTCTCCTGACAGTAGAAGAGGACATTATTAATAATTACACAAGGACAAAGGGCATTAACTAGGACTGTCTTGAGCAAAGCAGGATGTATGAACACTCTAATTTATAACCACAGGTTAGTTGCCAGGTTGGCATGGGGATTGAAATCAGGCCATCTATGTAGGTTAAAAAATATCCAAGCTTAGAAATTAAAGTGATCCTCAGTTCGTAGTTCTTTCTAGGCACTCAGTAGTGAAAAAAAATGCAAATCCATTCTAGGAAAATGCATCCTCAACCCTGAACTCATAGCATTTGCTCAGGTTTTCGAGTTTACATGATCTTATGATAGAAAAGACACAGAAAAGTCATAAAAAGTCCACAAGTAAACAAGATTCTATGAGCAAAAGCAAACAGAAATAACAGGGAAAAAATCTAATGAAGAAACACAGTATTTCAAATATTTGGATCACATAATTTAGAATATAAAATAAGCATGTTTAACATGTATAAAGATGGAAGGAGGGAATAGAAATATGAGCCAGAAAAAAGGGACTACAAAATATAACCAGGCAGATTTTTAAATAAAGATTCAACTAAATTGCTTATGAAAAATAATTAAAATTTAAAATTCAATAGATAACTAAAACATCAGATTTGACATAAACAAAGAGAGAATTAGTGAACTAGAAGATAAAACTAAAGAAATTAGCCAGAATAAAGCATACAGAAACACAGAGATGAAAAATACGTGAAAGAAATGATAATGCATGGAGGGGACAATGAAAAAGTCTAATATATTCTCAGCTTTAGAAGAAGTGATAATACAGAAAATAAGAGACAATATTCAAGGAGATAATTACTGTGAATTTTCAAGAAATTTTGGAATGCATGAGTCATTAGAATCAGGAAGCATAATGATCTCAAGCGGGATAAATATAAAGAAATCCACAATTACACCATACCTCATCAGAGTGAATCTTCAAAACACCAAACATGATGAGAAAATCTTGAGAGCAATCAGAGAGAATGACAATTCACCATGAGAGAAACAGCATTTCTCAATGGCAACAATGAAAACTGGAAACTAGAATATAATATATTTAAATTACTGAGAGGAAATAATTTACAATCTATAATTGTATTCCCAGAAAATTATCTTTAGAGTCTGAGGTTAAAATAAACACATTTCAGATAAAAACAAAGTTTACGAGCAACAGACCCTCACTGAAGAATTCTTAAGGGCTGTACCTCAGGAAGAAGGTAAATGATCCCAGAAAGAAGGTATGTGCTGCAATAAGAAATGGCAGCCAAAACCACAAACAATCAGAAAAGGAATATATTAGATATGGATATATCTAAATAAACATTGCTGTGTAAAATGATAAGACATAGGGCTTTGCTTTAGTAAAGTAGATTTTGTTATTAGGCGAACCATTCTGCAGATAACAATGATAAATTCTGGACAAATATTTTAAAAAGAGCTATTCGATGGGACTGATTTATAGACAAAGCTAAAATTATCAAGTGTCTAAGAAACAACCACAGGAGAATCTCTTTACAGGTGTGTGTGCTGGGGGATGGGGAGGGGATGTAAATATTTCTTAGGACACAAAAAGCAATAGTTATTAAAGAAGACTTCAGGCCTGGGAATGGTGGCTTACACCTATAATCCCAGCACTTTGGGAGGCCAAGGTGGGCAGGTCACTTGAGGTCAGGAGTTTGAGACCAGCCTAGCCAACATGATAGAATCTTGTCTCTACTAACAAAAATGAAATAAAACAAATTAAGAATTAGCCAGGTGTGGTAGTACACGCCTGTAGTCCCAGCTACTCGGGAGGCTGAGGCAGGAGAATCACTTGAACCTGGACAGCGGAGGTTGCAGTGAGCCGAGATCACGGCACTTCACTCCAGCCTGAGTGATGGAGAAAGACTCTGTCAAAAAACAAAAAACAAAAAACAAAAAACAAAAACCTCATTATGGGGGGGAGGGGAGAGGGATTGCATTGGGAGTTATACCTGATGTAAATGACGAGTTGATGGGTGCTGATGAGTTGATGGTTGCAGCAAACCAACATGGCACAAGTATACATATGTAACAAACCTGCACGTTATGCACATGTACCCTAGAACTTAAAGTATAATAAAAAAATAAAATAAAATAAAATAAAAATAAAAAAATAAAAAAAATAAAAGCGATATTAATCTCCTTAAAAAAAAAAAAAACCTCATTATGATAGTGCCACTATTGCACACCAGCCTGGATGACAGAGTGAGATCCTGTCTCAAAAAGAAGAAAAAGACATCATTAAAATATATAACAAAACCCACCACTGATAAGATGGAAAGGCAAGCTACAGAATCAGAGAAAAAATACTTGAAAAATATGTATCTGACAAAGGACTTGTAAAATACACAAGTCAATGACTAAAAATAATCACTCAATTTTTAAAAAGGGCTAAAGATTTGAACTGACGCATCACAAAGAAAGATATAAATGACCATTAAACACATGAAAAAGTACTTACAGTCATTAGTGATCAAGGAAATGCAAAATTAAATTGTAAGATACCACTACATACTCACTAGATTGGTAAAATTAAAAATACTAAATGTTGGTGTGGATTTGGAGCAATTCAAACTCTTATCCATTACTGGTCGGTGTGTAAGATGGCACAATTATTTTGGAACACTTTGATAGTTTTTTATATAGATATTCACCTGCCTTTTGTCCAGCAATTACCAGAGAAATAAAAACCTACATACAAAAGATTTGTACAAGAATATTCACAATAGCTTTGTTCAAAATAGTCCAAAATGGAAACTCAAATATTCACAAATGGGAGAATGAATAAACTAATCATGGTATATTCATACAATGAAATATTACTCAGCAATGAAGAATAAACTACTGACGCTCAAAACAACATAAATGGATCTCACAGACGTTATGCTGAGCAAAAGTAGTTGGACACAACAGAGCACATACACTATATAATTCAATTTACATAAAGTTATACAACAGGTAAAACTAATCTATGGTGAAAAATATATCAGAAAATTGTATCAGGAGGATCGAATAAAAAAGGGTTCTCAAAAAAACCTTTCTTGAATGATGTTCAATACTTCAATAGGGACATGCATTACATGGATAGATATATTTGAAAAAAACAAACTTATCGAAATGGACATTTCGCTGTATGTGAATTTTATCTCAAAAAAGAACTATGAAATATTAAATTCTAATTAGTAGGCTTGGGTTTTTGTAATAATCTGATTGAATAATGTAAAACTAACTTCCGTGTCTAGGCTTGAGCAAATGAATAAACACATTGAGAATAATGGAAACCAGGTTTCTTCGGTGTTAGAGACAGGAGCCACAAATATGGAAAGGGGGAAGACTAGAATTTAACCCATGATGTTGAAGTGGAATTAAAGTTATCAAGATAAACACTTTTAAAATAATGATTAAAAATATAGATATAGGTATATATAAAATATGTGTGTTTTAGAACTATAAAAACAAATTTCCTAGTTCTATCAGTTGAGGGAGCATAGATGCAATGATACACCAACATCAGTGAGCACATTTAGTACACACATTTTGGTTTAAAAATGCCACTGTCTACTAAAAGCAATTAGGCTCCACGGAGAAAAGGCTAATTTTAGACCGGTACAGGGAAATATAAGGTAAGTCTAGAATATCTTGCTCCAGCAAATGAGGAAATGCTCAAAGAATGATGGGGACATGTCAAAAGAGTATAAGAGACAGTTTAAAGGGGCTCCCACTTGAGAATTTTGGAACAGCTTATATATCAAAATAATAGTAGTAGATTATAACCTATAGAATAAAATTGGTGTCAGTAAACTCATACTGATATAAACAAGAAAACAAACAAACATAAGGGAGAAGGGAAAGAGCTTCCTTACAGTAAAATGTGAACTAATAGAAAAGGAATAGTGCTGTCATATAATACTTTAAAAAGGTTGCTAAAACTAATAGGTAAAAGTTTGATGAGAAATGGAATAGTCACATAGTCTCAAAAGTAGCTACTCATACATTATCTATTAATTAGAAAGAGAAAAGCAGTAACTTATCGAGTGGAAAGACCCTAGCAGATACCACCTTAACCAAGTGATATAACTTATCATCACCAATATTACAGCAAACCAGTATCAAGAGCCTTCTGATACAGTTGGCTGAGAAGGACATGTCATCAGTTCTGTGCTATTTCTTCCCCACATGCCTAATCAAAATCTAATTATGAGCAAACATTATGCAAGCCCAAATTTCAAGGCCAAGTAAGAAAAAGATCTGAGGAAATGTTATAGATTAAATGTGCCTACAGAAATATGGCAGCTAAATTTAATTTGGAGCAATTCGAACTATTGATTAGATCCTGGACTGAGTAGGTGGGAGGATAGCTATGAGGTCATTATTGGGACAACTGACTAAATATGAATATGGGCTAAAGCATAATAGTATTATATAATGTCAAATTTCCTGATTTGGGTAATTGTACTTTGGTTATGTAAGAGAGTGGGCCATTCTTAGAAAATATATATTGAAGTATCAGGGGTAAAGGGGCATAATGTTGCTAACTTTCCACATTACTCTTAGATGGGAGTAGGGATTGGAGGGGAGTGGGGATGGGGATGGAGAGAGAGAGAAGAAGAGAGGGTGTGGGGAGGGAGAAAATGACAATTTTGTAGCATTTCACCTTTTAAGGTGAAAAAGCACGCCCTGAGGATGGTAGAGCAAGACAGGAAACTTGAACCTTAACGATTTTGGACCTACCATATTGCACTGAATTGTTTACCTCTGAACTTTATCTACATGAAGAGAAATAAACTGTACTCTTGTTGAAGTTACTGTTACTCATTTGTTCATGTCTTTGTTTTTGTCAAGCACAACCAAATCTAATTTGAAATAATACATGAAGTAGTCAGAACTCTTGCCTACTGCTGATGGGAGTGTGGATTAATACAGCTACTTTGAAGCACAAATTGGTATTATCCAGTAAAGCTGAAGATGCAAACATTCTATGAGCCAGAAATTCTACTCCTAGTTATATACCCTAGAGACAACTGCATATGGGCCATGGGAGACAAGAATTCTAACAAGAATTTCACAGAAGCATTTGTTTTAATAACAAAAAACAACTGAAAAAATACTATCCATGTGTGAAAATTGATAAAGGATATTCATACAATGGTATACTATTCAACAGCAAAAACAAGTGAACAAAGCTACATACTCAATGAATGAATTTCGAACACATGAAGTTGGGTAAAAAAGGCAAATTACTAAAAAAGATGTCAGTATGATAACATGCATACTAAAATAAAAAACTATGCTGCATTTATTCTGGGGTAGAAAAGCTCTGGGGTACTAAAAATGAAAATAATTAAAAATATTGGTGCAAGTATTGGGAAAGAAGATGTCTTTAATGTCTAGACCAGGGTGCTGTGGCTCACACCTGTAATCCCAGCACTTTGGGAGGCCAAGGTGGCTGGATCACCTGAGGTCAGGAGTCCAAGACCAGCCTGACCAACATGGAGAAAGCCCATCTCTACTAAAAATACAAAAAATTAGTCGGGCGTGGTGGCACATGCCTGTAATCCCAGCTATGTGGGAGGCTGAGGCAGGAGAATCGCTTGAACCCCGGAGGCAGAGGTTATGGCAAGCTGAGATCGCTCCATTGCACTCCAGCCTGGGTTACAAGAGTAAAACTCTGTCTCAAAAAAAAAAAAAAAAAAATTATACTACAAAAAAATTTAAAAATCTCCCTGGTTTTTTGGCCGGGTGTGGTGGCTCACACCTGTAATCCCAGCACTTTGCGAGGCTGAAGCGGGCAGATCACCTGAGGTCGGGAGTTCGAGACCAGTCTGACCAACATGGAGAAACCCTGTCTCTAAAAAAAGAAAAAAGAACGTCTAGACTAATACTATCCAATAGAGCTTTGTACAATGACAGAAATGTTCTATTATCTGTGCTGTCAAACACACTAGGTAAATATGGCTATTGAACACTTAAAATATGGCTGATGCAACTGAGGAACTGAATTTTAATTTAACATTTTAATTAATTTAAATAGCCACAGGTGACTAATGGCTATGGGTTAACACAAGTCTAGAGTATACATTCTTCCACAAGTATGGTAGTTCCCCAACTCTTTTCTTATATATTTGGTATATTACTCAAAAGTTGAGTTCAAAGAATGACGACACTGCTATAATACGTCTCCTCCTATTTCCATCTATTTATGTATGCTAATGGGCTTCTCAAGGCTTACATCAGCAAAACGAAAATATAAATTAAAAAAATTCATTCAGTCAATCAGTAAAATTGACATACAGGCACATGAGCTAATTGGGGAAACAAGTCTTATGCATGTCACTAATAGAGATGCATTAAAACAAGTTTTTAAAAATTTAATTGCTTTTGATAAAACAATTATATTTGTTTAATAATTACTTATAAAATTTGGGTAATTAAGTTATTTTGATCAATTGTGTAAAAAATATATGTAGTGATAATTTGATACAAAGATATTTTAATGCTTAGAGAGGACATTCCCAAACTTAGTTCTTGAGGCCCTGAGTGTTGCAATAGGTTTTTTTCAGGGCTTTTCTAGGGCTAAAAGAAAAGAAGTCCCAACTTAGTAGTGGTAGTTCAGGTCATGCCCAACAGATGTCGCTGTGTTTCTCTCTAAAATTTAAAATATCCCGCAGAGCCCCTGCAATGAGTTGGCTGTAACGCTCAGGGGTGTCTTGGTACACAGTTTGGGATCCAGGGAACTAGAGCCTTTGGGGCCTACAAAATGAAACAACTGGAAAATCTGGATAAATAACACATGGGAGTATCTTATATTTCCAATGTTTACAAGTAGTTTCCCAGCGTCAATTAACTAACGGAAAATATATAAAACACCTGTAAAAAGGCAGATTTAAATAATTTTAAAAAATTATAAATAATTTTTGGACAGACCAGTAGTGAATGGTACGACTGTCTAGGAGTACACAAATAAATTATGAATTTTACATGAAATGTCCTACCAAAGAAATGGATTGATATGCACATATACTATAAACATATCAGTGCCTACAGCAGGAAAAAGATTTAATTGTTAGGTCTGTAAAAAGCTGTATTCAGCTTAGAAAATAAGCCTCTCTTAGCCCACATGTCATCTTCCCACTATGGAGGTTGCTTGTGGCCACATACTGAGGAGATTGTCTAATGTGCTATTCTTTGATGATTCACTTCGACCAGGCTAACAGAGTAGATCCACCCTGGGAAGATTTACATAAACGAAGAGAGACAAAGAAAGGTGTGGGTTGGGGGAAGCGAGGAGGAGTGGGAGAGAGGCAGAGAGATAAAGGGAGAAGAAAACGGAGGAGAGGGAGAGGGAGAAGAAAAAGTGCTCTAAGTGGGAAACAGAAGTACAACGAACTGAAGAGAATGTTAAGAAGGGTTTAGAAAGAGGAAGAGGAATGATTACAGGCTATTGTGAGCATCTTTAAATATACAATGAAAGGTAGACAGTTGTATTTTCCTCATTATGTTTATAAATATATTTCCCCCTTGTTATTTTCTACAAACAGTCCTCATCTACAATTTAAATTAGTAGTTTGTGGAAAAACAGAGATGTTCCTCAAGAATAGTACATATAGAAGGATAAAGTCATATCAAAATAAAACATCTCTAGCTAAACACATACTTTTTTTTTTTTTTTTTTTGAGATGGAGTCTCGCTCTGTCGCCCAGGCTGGAGTGCAGTGGCGCAATTGTGGCTCACTGCAACCTCCGCCTCATGTGTTCAAGCAATTCTCCTGCCTCAGCCTCCTGAGTAGCTGAGACTACAGGCGCACGCCGCCACGCCTGGCTAATTTTTGTATTTTAGTAGAGGTGGGGTTTCACCATGTTGCCCAGGCTGTTTGCGAACTCCTGAGCTCAGGCAATTCGCCTGCCTTGGCCTCCCAAAGTGCTGGGATTATAGGTGTGAGCCACCACGTCTAGCCCATACATGAATTTTGAATAAAATATTAAGATAGTTTATTCACCACCAAACCTGATTTTTTATAATACATTTTGGCAGAATTGAAACAGCATAGATGCTTTGGTTTGCTTATTACTGCTATGAATCATGGGAGACTGCTCCATGACAAACTACAGAAAGTCTTCTACTATCAGCAAGGATTTTTAAGAGTGCAGAAATTCTCATCTTTAAAATACGGCTGGCCAGGCATGGTGGCTTATGCTTGTAATCCCAGCACTTTGGGAGGCTGAGGTGGGCGGATCACTTGAGGTCAGGAGTTTGAGACCAACCTGGCCAACACGGTGAAACCCCATCTCTACTGAAAATACAGAAAATTAGCCAGGTATGGTGGCTGGTGCCTGTAGTCCCAGCTACCCAGAAGGCTGAAGCACAAGAATTGCTTGAATCCAGTGAGCGGAGGTTGTAGTGAACCGAGATTCACTCTAGCTTGGGTGACAGAGTGAGACTCTGTCTCATTTAAAAAAAAAAAAAAAAAAAGGAAATAAAAAATAAGGCCTATGTGGAAAGAATTTTTCTCCAATCACAATGTGAAATTTGAGAGACTCAATCTTTTCTCAAATGTCCTCCTTGTCCAAATTCAGTGGTTTCTCCACATTGTTTTCATTTTTTAGAAATTTAGACAATTACCCCTTCTTTCCGTTCCTCATCAGTACAAAGAGTATAGTAACAATCATTTCAGTAAGTTGTTGTAGAAGTCAAGATACTGTCTGGGAAAGCCCTGTACAATCCTGCAATGTAATTCAGTATAAACCAGCACAGTTATTTGTCTTTTCTCTTGCTTTGCCTTGAGTAAAACACTGTGTCTTCAGGTTCTTAATAGCTTACTGGAGGTCCCCTTTGGTAGATTTTGAGATGAATTTATAACATTGTCTATTATATGGATTGTGTGGATTTATGACAATTTGGAGATTCAACAATTTCTTCCAACTCTCTCTGATGTGTCCATCTCTAGTTCATTTCCTATAACTGTGCACTTTCAAGGCTAAATTCCAAATTTCTTACTCCTTTGATACTCCCTTCTGGAGGATCTAGATAAGTTTTATGGCTTCAGATGTTATCAAGTTTGGGCTACCATACGACCATCTACGATTATACTTCTATTCACCATTGTCCACAGAACATTTCAGTTTGAATGCCACACAACTCTTGAAACATCATATTTAAAAACAAGTCCATCTCCCCAAAGAGCCATCTTCACAGATTTCCCCATCACTATTGACAACATCTTGAGTGTTTCCAGGCTCAAAGCTGTCTTACCATTTTTTTCCCTAATTCTATTTTAACCTACAATTGAAAATTCTGCTAATCCCTTCTTTGTAACAACTTTGGTCCCACCATACTTCCACTTCCAGCTTCCAATTCCTCTACTTCCCAAATCTCTGGTGTATTAATCTGTTTTCACGCTGTTGATAAAGACATACCTGAGACTGGGCATTTTATAAAGAAAAAGAGGTTTAATGGACTCACAGTTCCACATGGCTGGGAGGCCTCACAATCATGGTGGAAGGTGAAAGGCGAAAGGCAAAAGGCACATCTTACATAGTGGCAGGCAAGAGAATGAGCGAAGTGAAAGGGGAAACCGCTTATAAAATCATCAGATCTCCTGAGACTTATTCACTACCATGAGAACAGTACGGGAGAAACCCTCCCCATGATTCAGTTATCTCCCACTCGGTGCATTCCACAACATGTGGGAATTATGGGAGCCAAAATTCAAGATGATATTTGGGTGGGGACACAGCCGACTGTGTCATTTGGCCTTAACTATCTCATGTGTAGATGATTGCACAAGGAATTGCTGGGAAATTCTCATCATCTGACTTTTCCTACACCAACTAAACTTTGAGAATATTTGCACAATATTATTCTTCAGTTCAAGTATCCTACTGGCTGTCTATTAATCAGTAAGTTCATTACTCAAGGTACTTCATCATTAGAACTACTGTTTTATTAACTACGACTTTATTTCCATAAAAGATATCCCACTTCAGCTGCTCACTATGTTTGCTATTCTCAAGTTTGACTTTTCTTGCCTTCTAAGCTTTTAGGCCATAAGGCATAACACTGCCTAAAGAACATCTTCATTACTGTGTTGAGTGGGAGATCATTAAAAAAGGGTGTGTGTGTGGCTAGTGGTCAGCGGGGAGACTTCTGCTGATGATCATTTGCCAGTGACATTGGTAACAGCTGTAAAGAATTCAACTCCTTGGTTGACTGGTCAGAGGATGCTTACCAGAACTGACCTCTAACTCTGAATAAGCATCCCTAGAGGTCTCGGAGTTGTTATTAAATAAATAAAATTCAACTTGATTTTTTTTTTGGCTTGGTAGCCTAGAATTTATATCACTTCCCTCTTTCATCTATAAAGATACATAGGCTTCATCCTCTTCAAAATCCAAAGTTAACTTCAGGAATCTTTACTGGGACTGATTGTTCATGGATAAAATTTGTCTCTACTTGGTATCTGTGCTCTTTATTCACAATTTTTAAGTACACAGTTGTTGATATGGTATCACTGTCAAGTACTTTCCCATCCATATATAATGTTTGTTATATGTGTATACACACATCTGTTATCATCAGCCTAAGATACACAATAATGTCACATTCCTTTTAATTTTCAAATTAAATGTCTCTATGCCTTTATTTTCTCCCCAGGATGTTTGCTTTGCTGACAACTCCAAGACCTCTAGGGATGCTTATTCAGACTTAAAAGGTCAGTTCTGATAAGCATCCTCTGACAGTCAACCAAGGAGCTGAATTCTTTATAGCTGTTACTAATGTCACTGGCACAAGATACCCTTATTGAAACAAAGAGAACCCAGCAGTCCCAGAATGTTCTTTGTTGTCACTATTGAAATACTCTGATGCCATAATTCTTGGTCATTGCTGGATAAGCCACAATAAATTGGGCATGGCTCTTTTCTGAAAACCTACCCAGTGCAAGCCTGCTTAGCGCTGAGCCTGTGAGTACCTCTCAATGCATGGGAGAGGCTCAGCTGTACTTACCCACATTTCTTGTGACTTTGGCTCACAGCCAGGTCTTCATGTACCAATGGACGAGGCTCACATCTTTGAATCTGGGCATACATATACAAATATTTTCTCTAAGTGTGCCCATAGTACCAGAGTGAATAAGTTTGAAGTACTTTCTAGACTTAGTCTCTGCCCTTTATAAAACCATCAGATCTCGTGAGGCTTATTTGAAGTACTTTCTAGACTTAGTCTCTGCCCTTTATAAAACCATTAGATCTCGTGAGGCATATTAACTATCATGGTAATAGCATAGGAAAAGCCTGCCCCCATGATTCAGTTACCTCCCACTAGGCCCCTCCCATGACAGGTGGGAATTATGGGACCTACAATTCAAGATGACATTTGGGTGGGGACACAGCCAAACCATATCACCATGCTAGCTTCTTTCCCCAGTGTGGCTCCAAGAATGCTGACAACCAAACTCATAATCTTAAGACAGGAACTTAGAAAAATCCTCTCTGAAATAACACCATCATAAAATAAGAGACTTAGTAATACTGACATTTGGAGATCCCTAATAAAATGACTAGTCATTCTGTCTAACACTGATTTCAACAGATAACAATCCACATTTATGCACAAGAAGATTTCAATTGTCTTTTTAGTACCTCACCCTCAAATACAAATGGAAAGTCAAGGACCAGATATCTAAACAAAGTTCCTCTCTTCATACACTAAAAAGCTGAATAAAGAAAAAAAAAAAAACATTGAGGAAAAGAGAACGGAAGCCAAAAATAATCTTGTAAGACCCATAATCAATATTGTTAAATAAGAAAGCATTTTGATTGCATTCATGAGACAAGAACGAGAGGTCACAAAAAAGGAACATTCTATGTACAAAAGTGTTATTCAAATTTTAAAATTATGATGCCATTACACTTTTGGTGATGGTAGATTGACTTGTATTATGTTAATCTTCCAATAGATAGCAATAAATTCTGGGGAAAAATATAAAAACAACTACTTGAAGGCACTGGGACAACTTAAAGCAGGTAGAAACTGGAAGGGGAATTGCATTGATTCTGCATCTGGCTTTTCACTTAAAGGCTCTTTCCAGTCAGTCTACACCACATGGAACAGCTGGAACTCAAGCAGAAAGTTATAGTCTTACCTGATTTGAGGATTCAAAGGCAAAAATTTTGGGCTGATGGAATGGCTAGAAAATCTTGGGAAAACCTCAGACAGGAGAAAGCTGAGGGCCTGGAGGTACAAAATCTTCATATAACCCCTCTCAAATCCTTGGCTGGTCTTGATTAATGCATATGCAGAGGACCTGGCAAAAAAACAACAGCTAGAAGGCTAAAAAAAAAAAATGAGCAAAGAGTTTAGCTCAGGGAGGAGTTTCATTTTTGAGCTCAGTCCCTTGAATTTCTTGCTAGAACAAAATCAACAGTATTTAAAGATAGCCATAGCCTCCACAATAGCACAATTAAAAACTGCTAAACACATGAAGAAACAGTGGATGGAAACAAAAGTAAGTTAGAGAAAGCCAAAGAAAGGAAGCTATGAACTTGAAGATACATCAACAGAAAATATTCAATCTGAAGATGAGAAACAATATTGAAAAAAAAAACTAGAAAGACTCAGTATTCTGTGGGACTATATTTAAGTGGTTTAAGTTATATTTAAATGTATACTCAAAGCTGTGAAAATGCAGTATAATAAAAGATTTGAGAAAATAATGACCAAATTTTTCCTAAATTATGAAAGATATAAATTTACAGATACAAGATCTGATGAACCACGCACATTTTCACCAAACAGTTGAAAACATAAATAAAGAGAAATGCATCCAGAGGAAAAATAGCCCCATTATAAACAGGGGAACAATTATAGAAATTACTGCAGATTTCTCATCAGAAACAATGGAGGTGAAGAAATAATGGAACATCTTTAAAGTGCTGAGGGAAGCGGGAGCTGCCAAACTTACAATCTCTATCTAGGAAAAAACTCATCTTAAAAAATGAAAGCAAAATAAATATATTTTCAGAAAAAATTGAAAGAGGCTGTTATCAGCAGAATGGTTCTAAGAAATACAAATTCTTCAGGTTGAGGAAAATTAGATGAAAATTTATATAGAAAGAATGAAGAAAATATGAAATGGTAAATACTTGGATAACTATAAACTTTTTCTTATCTTCAGAAGAAAATGACTAATGAAATATAACAACAGTCACCTTTTGGGTTAATGTATACATTACATAATATAAAATAATATCACAAAGGATGAGATGGTAAATAGAAATAGAAATAGACTGTTACATGGCTCTTATTTTTATTTATTTATTTATTTATTTATTTATTTATTTATTTATTTTGAGGCAGAGTCTCATTCTGTCAGTCAGGTTGGGGTGCAGTGGCATGATCTTGGCTTACTGCAACTTCCACCTCCCAGGCTCAAGCCATTCTCCTGCCTGTCTCCCAAGTAGCTAGGATTACAGGTGTGTGACACTGCGCTCAGTTAATTTTTGTAATGTTAGTAGAGATGGGGTTTCACCATGTTGGCCAGGCTGGTCTCGAACTCCTGACCTCAGGTAATCCACCCGCCTCAGCCTCCCAAAGTGCTGGGATTACAGGCGTGAGCCACCGCACCTGGCCACATGGCTCTAATTTTTAAAAAGTGGCTTCACTGAAATACAATTCACATACCATACAACCAACCCACTTAAAGTATACAGTGTAATGGCTTTAATTATATTCATAGTAAGGTAAGAATGGAAAAGGCGGCCAGTTGCAGTGGCTCATGCCTGTAATTCCAGCACTTTGGGAGGCCAAGTTGGGTGGATCACTTGAGGTCAGGAGTTTGAGACCAGCCTGGGCAACATGGTGAAACCCTGTCTTCACTAAAAATACAAAATAGTCAGGTGTGGTGGCACCCACCTGTAATCTCAGCTACTCAAGAGGCTGAGGCAGGCAAATCGCTTGAACCCAGGAGGCAGAGGTTGCAGTGAGCTGAGCATGTGCCACTGAACTCCAGCCTGGGTGACAGAGTGAAAGTCTGTCTCAAAAAAAAAAAAAAAAAAAAAAAGAATGGGAATGGCTAATACTGAATTTAAAATTGTTTTCAATGCCATGATGTAAACACATGCTCCAATTCACATCCACAAATCTTCCCCAGAATTGATCTGGAAAACACAGATTAGTCATTGCTTATAAGTTGTGGTTACTAAGTTAAGTCTACTTCAATCAAGTCTTTTAATAATTTAGATTCAAGAATTCAGGAATTTGGAATTATAAAAATGTTAACATAAAAATAGGGCAAAGGATAGAATGATTAAAGTTTTTGTAATAAGAACCTATATAGGAAAATTAATATGTATAAAAATTTCCCAACAAAAGTAAATTTTTTGTAATGACAATATAGTTTGAGGCTGATCACCAACTTGAGTAACCACTAATTGCTGATAGGATCACAAATGAGGACTGGATAGATGTAGATTATATTTCTACAGAAGTCGTTACCCTACCAAATTGCAACTTGGCAATAAACAAGAACAGTTACAGCTTTTCATTAAAGGTACTCAAATAAATCAATTGTTTATCAAATAAATTTCTTCTTAGAGGAAGACAATGCTGCATAGTAAAGTGTTTCTCAAATGTAAGAACTATACAGACCCTTTAAAATGAAATTCTGCATAATCTTAATGTTATATTACTTTAAACATATAAACATAAAATCATAAAGTTAGGTTTAATGCATGTTCTTAAGCTCTTATAACTATAAACTAAAATTTTTAAAAATTATAAAATCAATATTTAAATAAAAATAATATAAATTATTTTGCTTTACTAAAATTGCTAATGTTAGGTTTAATGTAAGGTGGTATTTCTTCAGGTATGGGTCTAAACTTAGATTTATTATTTGGTGTTCTATATTTCGAAATTTACTGTTTTAAAATTTTCATGTTACTGCTGTGGACACTGCCTCTTTACAGAAGTATATTGTATAAAATGGCACTAATGTTCACTGAGTTGAAAACTAAAGATTTATGTACTTTAACATGTTAAACCTTTATTTAAAAAATAGTTTCACAATGTAAAGGCTTTGTTTGATAGTACAGTATGATCAGACTTATATTTAACAAAGTCCTGCTCAGAAACAATCTTTGAACGCCTATTTTAATAAGGTGTCTGTATTAGTCCATTTTCATGCTGCTGATAAAGACATACCTGAGACTGAGCAACTTACAAAAGAAAGAGGTTTAATTGGATTTACAGTTCCAAGTGGCTGGGGGAGCCTACAATCATAGTGGAAGGCAAGGTGGAACAAGTCATATCTTATGTGGATGATGGCCGGCAAAAAATGAGAGAATGAGGAAGATGCAAAAGTGGAAAACCCTGATAAAACCATCAGATCTCATTCACTACCATGAGAACAGTATGGGGGAAACCGCCCCCATGATTCAATTATCTCCCACTGGGTCCCTCCCACAACACGTGGGAATTCAAGATGAGATTTGAGTGGGGACACAGCCAAACTGTATCAGTGTCATTGTTAACATTATAGAACTTTTATTTAAAGATAAGTTTAAATATTCCTATTATTTCAATTTGCATTAAATAATCTGATTGATGGGATTTGGAACAGGGTATTTGGCACCATGGAATTATTTCAAATACGCACATACAAAAATATGGAAACATGGTCTCCGCAATACAATGACTATTTCAAATTCAAGATGATACCAACGACAGGAGTGTTCATTTGGGTTCATGTTGCCTTTACTACCATATGCTATGTTACAGATCAATCCTCTTTAAACCACTATGGCACCTTCAGTTTTACATTGTACGATGACATTTTCTGCATTCTCTATCTAGCCAAACACAATCAAATAATTGTGTTTCTAGAGAAAATACCAAATAATTGTTCTGGAATGCAGCCATCAACACTGCTCACTGCAGCCTTGACCTCCTGGGGCTCAAGCATTCCTTCTAGCTCAGCCTCCTGAGTAGTTGGGACTATAGGCCCGTGTCACCATGCTCAGCTAATTTTTCAAAGAGGCAGTCTCACTTTGTTGCCCAGGCTGGAGTATTTTGTTATAAGAGGTTACTAAGATCATTCACATTATCGTTGTTAAATATAATTAAAAAGATGAAAGCACAATTTAAAACTGTTGAATTTTCTTTTTTTATAGCACTTGTCACCTTCTAACATATTATGTATTTCACTTCTTTACTTGTTTATTGTCTATCTCCCCTATTCCCACAACACTGTAAGCTCATTTAAGCTCAGGGCAGCAACATGTTTCTTTTTTCATAATGTATCTCAAGTGCCCAGAAAAGTGTCTAACACGTAATAAGCACTCGGTCAATATTTGTTGAAAGAATAAAAAACTTGTTATAAGATGACATCTGGGGACATCCCAACCTTTCAGGATTCATAGATTGAGAAATGCTGGAAAGAAGGAAAAAGCTTTGGTTTAGAGGCTTACGTCTTAGCTTTCTACTTTTACTCATCTGCTTACTACCTACATAACATGGGACAAGTTATTAGACTTAAACTCAGGGAGTCTGATTTTGCCAGGAAAATCAATAAAATGTGAAGTCAGTTTAAAATTGGGATAATGGTTAATATGTAAAATATATAAAACACCAACAGATATGGTGATCATCATTATTATTACTATTGGAGATATCATAGAAAAATATATAATCAAGCAAAAATAAACTTTTCCATATTATCACAATTATCCCCTCCCTTATTTCATCTTATTCATAAAAATATAAAATAAGAAACAGGTTCAGGATAAATGAAAAAGCAAAAAAGAATAGAATCCAAAACTTTCACCAAAACAGCTATATGAAAACACTGGAAAATGTTTTCCTAACAATCCTTTGTCAGATGTTGAAAGAGCTGTGTTATAATAGAGTCATAAGATAAGCTGAAAACAAAGCATCAAAAAGAAAACAGAAACGCATAAAACATGTACAATAGAATAGAGATCATTGTGTGACCTCAGCTGCATGGGAGTGGTTTTTCTCCATCATTCATGCACACTTTCTCCACTCACTTTCTTCCCACTCGTAAGCTCTACTTGGCTCATCAGGAACCTTAACCCTCAGGCCAACCCTGAAGGAAGAATTAACCTGCTTATTGAACCCTTAGGCAGTGTGCACGGCCAGGAAGCGGGGTATTTGGAGAACACAGAGAGGTGATCTCAGCATTTTACTGCAATATCCCATAACCACTGAAGGAAGAGGTTAAAAATGATTTATATTAAGAAAAAGCAGTGCATTTATTGGTTTAAATTTTGCTGCCAAATGGAGTTCTCAAAATACTTTGGAAATAAAAGCAGATTTAAGATCTTTTTAGGTGAGCCTTATTTATTTTAAAAAGAGGGGATAAAATATTTCTTACTTATTAGCAGGGATATATCATTAGTATTCACAGTTAAGCACACACTAAAAAGCAATTTTGGATGGCTAAATTCAGTCTTAACCCAAGCCATGTTCCAACAATGCAAACAGGTATTGGTAGATAAAAATGGATTTTCCCTTCAACATCCTAATAACAATAAAAAATAGTTAAATATGATATACACTCCTGAAAATAACCCAGGTGTTAACAGCCAAGAAAACTATGTGACTACTTGTCACCTAGTTCTGCCAGTGTGCAGTTTGCTGATCTCCTTTAATCTTAATGTACAGTAAAAATTATCTTAAACAGTCTCCACATAGGTGATTCACTCTATTGCCTGGCACTATTTGCCTTTTTTTTTTTCCAAGATGGAGTCTCGCTCTGTTGCCCAGGCTGGACTTCAGTGGCATGATCTCGGGTCACTGCAACCTCCACCTCTTGGATTCAAGCAATTCTTCTGTCTCAGCCTCCCCAGTAGTTGGGACTACAGGCGCCCAACACCATGTCTGGCTAATTTTGGTATTTTTAGTAGAGACAGGGCTCACTCTATTGGTCAGGCTGGTCTTGAACTTCTGACCTCAGGTGATCCGCCTGCCTTGGCCTCCCAAACTGCTGGGATTACAGGCATGAGCCACTGCACCTGGCCCTTTTGCTCTTTAAAAACATGACATATCCACCTTGCTGAAGGATCATGGCTAATAATCTCTTCTCTAGTATGGCCAGATACTTGTTCCTCTAGTTAAGCAGAAGCCTACTAAAAATCAATTGTGTTTGTTTCCAATACTGTTTATGCCTGTTTTGTTACTTTTATTATAAAATCTGATTAAATATATATAAATTGATAAAATATGAGTGCAGCAAAAGAACTGTAGCCTATAAAAACAGCAACAAACTAAGCAGAATGCTTCAAAAGGACTCAATAAAGAGGTCACTAAAAGTTAACCTGTGGATGAGACATTGAAAAAGATTAGAACAACTGTCAATATGTAAAAGTATTCTATATTTAAATTGTTTCAAAATGTCTTTAGTTTCTTTCTCCGAAGAAATCAAAATGGGAAATCATACATCATGCATTAAGAGTGTGATATTTGTGAGAGCTCTGAGAACACCATCCAACAATCTAAATTCGAAGAAAAGATCTTGGCAGCTTTACATCTAAGGACTGGTGAATAAATGCAGTTTTATGTTTTAAAGAAAGTAAAATGCTTAAGTCTTAACATTTTATTAGTCACAGCTATAACCAACTTTTTCAGTTAACTGCCCAATTACAGGTCCCGATTGTATTATTTAAGAGGGTTCTGCTCTGTTAATCTTGATTATTCCTCCTCAGTCTCAGAATGCTGGAAGCTTCAGATGCCAGGTTGTCCCATCACCCTCAAATTCTGCTGAAAGGCATCTGCTACAAACATTAGCCATTCATTGGAACTTAAAGACTTCTAGCTAAATTTAATTTAAAATTTCAAAGTGTTTGTAACAACAAGAATCACAACTGAGAATATTAAGCAGGAAGAAAAGCAAGAATAAATGGGTATACCAAAAACACAACTTTCAAAGAAAGGGGAGAAGGAAGGAAGGATGAACATACTAAGAACAGGGACAGCAAATCAAAAGCAAACAAAGTAATGCTAAAAGACGGATGACTGATTGAATGAAAGCTGAAGATACTATTATAATTATTGCTATAATGAAACAGGTTTATCAAATGGAAAATGGTTTAAGTACAATGCATTCATTGCATGGAATTCTATGTACAGTCATGCATTGCTTTATGATGGGGATATGTTCTGAAAAATGCATTGTTAGGTGAATCTGTCATTGCGCAAATATAATAGAGCAGGGGTCCCCAACATCCAGGCCACAGATTGGCACTGGTCCCTTTAGGAACCAGGCCACACAGCAGGAGGTGAGTGGCAGGCAAGGCATTACTGCTTGAGCTCCGCCTCCTGTCAGATCAGCCACAGCATTAAGAGTCTCATAGGAGTGTGAACCCTATTGTGAACTGCACATGCTAAGGATCTAGGCTGCATGCTCCTTAAGAGGATCTAATGCCTTATGATCTGAATGCAGATCGTGCTACTGCACTGCAGCCTAGGTGACACAGTGAGGCTCTATCTCAAAACAAAAAAAGAAACAAACAAACAAAAAACAAACCCGTAAACCAGTAACACAGTCATTTATTATCAAGTATTATGTACTGTTATAATTGTATGTGCTATACTTTTATACAACTGGCAGCACAGTAGGTTTACACTAGCATCACCATAAACATTTGAGTAATCATTGATGACGTTATCACTAGGTGAGAGGAATTTTTCAGCTCCATGATATGCACAGAATCACTGTTGTGTATGTGGTCTGTCACTGATTAAAATGTCATTATATGGCACATGACTCTGGCTGTTAAAAATGAGACAGAGGCTGGGCACGGTGGCTCACACTTGTAATTCCAGCACTTTGAGGGGCTGAGTTGGGCAGACTGCTTGAGCCCAGGAGTTCCAGACCAACTGGGCATGATGGCATGTGCCTGTAAGTCCTACCTACTTGGGAGGCTGAGGAAAGAAGATCGCGTGAGCCTGGGAGGTCGAGGTGGCAGTGAGCCATAATGATGCTACTGCACTCCAGCCTGGTCAACAGAGTGAAACCCTGTCTCAAAAAAAAAAAAAAAAAAAAAAAAAAAAAAATTCCAACCAACCAAACAAAAAAACCCCAGAAGACAGATATGTAGACATAGGCATGAAAAGATTCTGATGCTTTATTATTGAGTTAAAAAAAAAAAAAACAAAACCCAAGATGCTGAAAAATAAATACAATCCCATTTTTGTTCAACATTTTGCATATGTAGTTGTCAATGCACAGAAAAGAATACAAAGAAAGCTGTCAGCAGTGGCTACTCTGGAGACTTGCAATGGGGATAGTAGTGAGGGGTATACTTTTTATAGGGCTCATTTTCATACAATATTTTCTTTCCTAAGTAAATAACAGCCATTCAGCTTTGGAAAAGGCAATAGTAAATGTTGTATGAAAATATAAGAACAGAATTGATGGCTATAGAAAAACTATTTTATATCCCAGTTTAAATACTTTGGATATTGTTAATGTTTCCAGGTCTATGAATTCTGGAGTGATAGTAGAAAAATAGCGTGAAACAACTTTTTCAAACTGGAATGGCTAAGAAAGCCTAAGGGAATGCTCTAAAACAGAATAATGAAATAAATGTTGGTAACTACATCTCAACTCCTATGTGGTATTTCTAGAGCACTATGTTATAGGGGATTCCTTTCATATTATTCAGTCAGTGATATGTCATTTTATCAATTCTATTACATTTTCTGTTTTAACTGTCATGCATTTGAACCTTTCCTGCTGATTTCTGCCTTGCATGGAAATCTGCTATCTTTCTAGTTGTCTTTGGTGGATATCAATCCTCTTGAGTCTCTCTCTAAGCCTTCAGACTAAAGTTTTTAAAGTTGTCTTTTGGTCGGGCGCAGTGGCTCACGCCTATAACCCCAAAACTTTGGAAGGCCAGCACAGGCGAATCGCTTGAGCTCAGGAGTTGGAGACCACCCTGGGGAACATGGCAAAACCCTGTCCCTACAAAAAACACACAAAAAAATTAGTCAGGCGTGATGGTGGATGCCTGTAGTCCCAGCTACTCAGGAGGCTGAGGTGGGACGATTGCTTGAGCTCGGGAGGCAGAGGTTGCAGTAAGCCAAAATCGCACTACTGCACTCCAGCCTGGGTGACAGAGTGAGCTCCATCTAAAAAAAAAAAAAAAAAAAAAAAATTGCCATTTGCTTCTTGTGTCATCTACATTTCCTCTGGAATCAATAATTCATTTTTCTAATTTCATTTTACTGATCTTCCTCATATGTCTGGTGATCTTTACGTGTATGTTCATGTTTACAAATGAAGGACTAAGTTCTTGACAGTTGATCATCATGGATTTCTTGTACCTCTGTTTTGGTCTTGTGTCGTTTCTCCAGCAGGATACCCCTCAGTGAACTGGCTGACTACCACCTGTGATTAAGTGGAAATGGTATGCTGACATACTTAAGGTCCATGACAAGCACATACAAGGGAGTCTTTGCCACAGTGCTATAAGGCTGTGAGATAAATGAGACAAACCCTTGGTATATTTATAGAGGATCTCCTACTAGATTTAAAAAACAGTTATTGTAGTGTTAACACAGGGACAAACCTTGTACTGAGATGTCTGTATAGGAAGAAGGGGTTGCCTTTAGTCATCATGTATTTTTAGTCCCTACCAATCAATGGCAGTTTCTCAGTCTCTCCTGGTTTTCCCATGACCTTGACACTCCTGAAGAATACTGATTAGTTCATTTGTAGAATGTCCCTCAATTTGGTTTTGCCGGAAATTCTCTCATGTTTAGACTGAGATTACTCATTTTTGCCAAGGTGAAAGGTTAAAAGGCATGACAGGTAATTTGCAGAATGTCCCTCAATTTGGTTTTGTCTGAAATTCTCTCATGTTTGGACTGAAATTACTCATTTTTGCCAAGGCGATATTAAGCTCAAGTTATGTACATAACATGATGTTACGTGTATAACATCGGGAGATACCTGATGTCAAGAGAGTGGTTCATATTAACTCTGAACATGTAATTAAGGTGGCATCTACCTGTTTTTCCACAGTAAAGTTACTATTTTTCCCTTTGTAATTAATACATATATTTCATGAATATATTTGAGATAAGATTTTTAAAAGGAAATATATAAAAAATAATCTTTTAATCATATTTTTTCAATTTTAGCATCCATAGATGATTATTGCCTGTAAAAATGATTTCTGTATTTACCATTGGTGATTTTCTATTTCCATTATTTTTCTGCATTTATTTATTAGAATTTACTATAAGGACAAGCTGTGTCCTTTCACCTTAATTTATTTATTCAATTTTTTAAATCAGTATAGACTCAATGATATTTAATACTATAGGTTTTAATTTATTACTTGCATTATATAATCTACTTACATGGGGGTTTAAAAATTACTTTTTATGTTTGATTTTGAATATAATTGTGTATTACTCAGAAAATACCATTTTGGTGATATCAGTTTTGACATTTATTGAAATTTCCTTTGTGAAAAGCATCTGGTTAATTTTTATAAATATTCTTTGTATGCATGACATAATAAACATTATTTGTTTGCTTCAGTCTTCATTGTGAAGCATAAAACACATAGAAAGTACACCAAATACAATTAAATTCTTAGAGAACTATTATAAAGCAGACTCCTGTGTTACTACCACCTACGTGAAAAAACAGAACCTAGTGACAGAAAAGGCTCCCAAATACCATGTTCCAGCCTTCCTCCTGAAGAAAACCAATGCCTTGATTTTTTTGTTTTGTTTTTAAGAGATGGTGTTTTGCTATGCTGCCCAGGATGGAGTCCAGAAGCAATTCACAGGTGCAATCATAGTGCACTATAGCCTTCAACTCCTGGGCTCAAACAATCTTCTTGCCTCAGCTTTCTGAGTAGCTACAACTACAGGTGCACGCAGGTAACACCCAGCTAATGCTCTGATTTTTAGGTTAACTAGTTCCCTGTTTCTTCTAATAAGTTTACCACCTAAGTAGTCATTACTAAAAACTATAGAGGTGGCTGGGCGTGATGGCTCATGCCTGTAATTCCAGCCCTTTGGGAGGCCGAAGTGGGTGGATTACCTGAGGTCAGGAGTTTTGAGACCACCCTGGCCAACATGATGAAACCCTGCCTTTACTAAAAATACAAAAGTTAGCTGGGCGTGGTGGCACACACCTGTAGTCCCAGCTACTCAGGAGGCTGGGATAGAAGAACTGCTTGAACCCGGGAAGTGGAGGTTGCAGTGAGCCAAGACCGCGCCACTGCACTTCAGCCTGGGTGGCAGAGTGAGACTCCATCTCAAAAACCAAAACCAAAACCAAAACCACTACAGAGGTACAAGATGTATTATGGAGAAACGATTAATCAATTAATACCAAAGTAAACTTCAAAACAAGAAATACTACGAGTCAAAAAGATTTCATAATGATAAAAGGTTCAATTCACTAAGAATGCATTACATTCCTAAATGTGTTTGCATCTAATAACAGAACTTCAAAGGACATGAAACAAAAATGATAGAAATGAAGACAAATAAAAAGTACCTGCTCATAATTGAAAATTTTAAGTCATCCCTCAGTAACTGATAGATAGCAAATCAGAAAACATATAGATGTGAACAACCATCAACTAGAATCCTATGCCTAACAATTGCAAAATACATGCTTTTTTCAAATGTATATGGAAAAGATGGTATCTCATTGAGTTTTAATTTCCATTTTTATAATGAATGAACATAAACATACCTTCATATAATTAACTACCTGGCTATTGCAGATGCTATTGTTGCTCTGCCCAGATCTTGTTAACCAGGACATTGCAACTATACAACTGACCATAATAGCTTACATTTGCCTCTTATAAGATGGTTGTTGGCTGATGGGAGCACCACCTCAGCCTTCAGAAGCCACTTTGCTTGGAATGGCTAGGATATGCCACCCCACCAGAGGCAGCCCAGAACCAATGATTGACTGATGTGGGGGTACAACAGGCCAGCTAGCTACCTTATGTCTGATAAGGACAAGCTTTGGGATACAATGCATGCTCCAGAGCACCCTATAGGATTAAGCTGAGGCTAGACATCTTCTGAAACCCTATCTTTGTTTAACTTTTTCTCTGTCCTATCCTGTTTCATTTCCTCCCTTACAAGAATCTCCTGAAAGAGACTGGTATCTTAATATATCACTCATACAAAAATTGCTGTTTAGGGCTCTGCCTTTAGACAGTCCTACCTTAGGACAGTTGCTACCAGTATGATCACCGGAAAAATAGTATGGAAAAGGTTGTGGAGTCCCTGGCAGGTTGTTGTGGTGTAAATTATAAGAGTTTCACCTACAGTAAATGGGAATGTGATACAAAGCAGAAAGATAGTGTTAGCCTGTGTAAGAGAGTAGGTATTAGGACTGTGAAGCTGGGTAATTACTGCTGAGTACCAACGATTTAATGAAGAAAGAGAAGGACAAGTTAGGTCAATTAAACACCAACTTATAGTAAAGAATAAAAATTAAAAGGCAAACATGGTTTAAGAATAGAAATGTGAGTTAATGATAAGAGGTGGCAGGATTTAAGAGAAGGCTACTTTCTCATCCCAGTCAAGTTTTCTATGCCAAAGTTAAGTTCCTGATAGAAAATATTACTTTGAATCTTGTGGGCCTGTGGAAGGAACCCATTCTTCCTCATTAGCATAGAGGAGCTCTATCTTACTTATGACCATGCAGAGACTTCAAAGTACCCTATAGAATAATGCTTTCCTTTCTTAGAGCTTAACCTCAAAACCTTGGCCACTAGAGGAATAACTTGTGTCAAGTCTCAGCATAGCCCCATGGGAAAATCTTGGATCTGCTAAGGGAGAAAGGAGATTTAATGCCAATAGAGTGACAGTACCTGGCTAATAAGTACTGCAGAAACTGGCAGAGTATGCCTGGGAGTAAATCCTAAGGGTGCTGGACCAGGGGAAGTATAATGTAAAGCTGCTTAATGAAGAAACTTTTCCATAACTCTGACTTAACACTCTGACAAAGGCCCTTGGAATCAGGTTTTTATTTTTATTCTTTTTAGACTGAGTCTCACTCTTTTGCCAGGCTGGAGCGCAGCGGCGTGATCTCGGCTCACTGCAACCTCTGCCTCATGGGTTCAAGCCATTCTCCTGCCTCAGCCTCCTGAGTAGCTAGGACTACAGGTGCACGTCACCACGCCCAGCTAACTTTTGTATTTTTAGTAGAGATGGGGTTTCACCATGTTGGACAGGATGGTCTTGATTTCTTGACCTCATGATCCACCCACCTCAGCCTTCCAAAGTGAGGTGATTACAGGCCTGAGCCACTGCACCCAGCTGGAATCAGTTTTTAACACACCGATGCAGTGGTTCTTGTATACTTCAAACAAGTGAAAGCTCCCATTAAACAGAGACATGCTAAATGATGTTGTAAACTCTTCAGAGCATAATAAAAACCTCAGAAAAGTGGGTATGCAGAAGTGGACATGTTATATGAAGCCAAAAACCAGTTCATGATATTCCCTGGAAGGATCTGGAAGTTGCTTCATTTACCAGCATCAAGCTTAGTAATGACCGTTCTGTAGATGGGGACTTTGAAGGTGATGGTGTTACAGAACTGGAATCTCCTCTACCAATGCAGATGATATGATCCAGGAATAGCAGAGATTGGGTGCCAGCACTTAATTATCAGTGCATGATGGAAGTGTATACCACACACATAATTATATAGTATTTTACAGATCCATAAAACACATATTCAAGAGACTGAGATTAGATGAGCAGGAAAATGAAGTCAGCCACTATGAAAAGTCATAATCCTGTGCTCAGTTTCCACACCTAAGTTAGTTCTGACTCAGAATCCATCAACTAAAAGAGAAACTAGGGTTCACTTGTTGCCACAAGACAGCAAATCAATACATTAGTGGCTAACTTCATCTTTCTGGGATCTGGTTCTACGAGGTCTGAATAACACTCTTATATTAATATACTGACTCCAGCTTTCATTTGATTAGTGTTAATATGGTATATCTATCCCCCCTACTTTGATTTTTAAACTATTTATATTTAAGGTGGTTTGGTGGTAGGCAGCCTATATATCAGTCTTGTTATTTTTTAATGCAATCTGAGAATATCTGCCGTTTAATAAGGGAATTTAGGTCATTTACATTTAATGTGATTATTGAAGATTAAGTTTAAATCTATTATTTTGCTATTTGTTTTGGATTAATTGAACATTATTGGTAATTTCATTTTCTCTTCTTTGTTAGCTTATTAACCATAACTGCCATTTAACTTAGTTTTTAAAAAATAAGACTTTAATTTTTAGTCTACCTTCAAGTGATATTATCGACATTATGCCACTTCATGTATAGTATAACACCTTATAATAGAATCTTCCATTTGTTTTCTTCAATACTTTTTATGCTATTGTTGTCATGAGTTTTACATGTTATAAGACAAATACATTATTATTATTTTTGCTTTAAGCTATCAATTATTTTTAAATGTTTGTAATAAAAAAAAAGTTTTCTAAATTCACCAACATAATTACCATTTCCAAGGCCTTTTATTGATGTGGTATAATTTTGCTTTTGCCTGCAGGGCTTCTTTAACATTTTTCGTAAAGCAGGTTTGCTAATGATTCATTCTTTCAGCTTTTGTACATCTGAAAAAGTTTGTTTCACCTTTTTGTTTTTTTTGAGATAGAGTCTTGCTCTATTGCTCAGGCTGGGGTGCAGTGGCGTGATCTTGGCTCACTGCAAACTCCGCCTCCCAGGTTCAAGGAATTCTCCTGCCTCAGCCTCCTGAGTAACTGGGATTACAGGCACGTGCCACATTCTTGCCTAATCTTTGTGTTGTTTTTTTTTTAGTGGAGATGGGGTTTCACCATCTTGGTCAGGCTGGTCTCCAACTCCTGACCTCGTGATCTGCCTGCCTCAGCCTCCCAAAGTGCTGGGATTACAGGCGTGAGCTACCATGCCCGGTCTCATCTTTGCTTTTAAAGGTATTTTTGCTGTGTATAAAATTTTAATTGAACTTTTTTCTTTTGATATTTTATAGGTGTTTCTCCATTGTCTTCTAGCTCACATTGATTCCAATGTTTTCTGGGTGTTATGGTGGATTATTTCTATGACTTCACTAATCTCTTCTGAAATATCCAATCTCCTGTCAATCACCTCTAGTGGTATTCTTAATCTCAGACATGGTAGTTTTTACTCTCTACAAGTTAAATTACAATCTTTGTCTTTCATGTCTCTACTTAACATGTTTCTGCATTACTCAGTTATGAGAGCTGTTTAAATGTCCTCATCCACTAATTCTATCTTCTGTGTCATTTTTAGTCTTGTTTAATTCTCCTCCTTGTTATTGGTAGAAAATATTTTATTTTAGTATGTAGCTTATGTTTTCATTTACTTTTTGCCATTCAAATAGTAGAAGTTTTCAATTTTGCTAAAGTCCAACTTATCTAATTCATTCGTGGTGTAAGTTCTTTCTGTGCTATCTACAGGGAAATCTTTTGCTTAGCCCAAGGTCACAAAACTTATCTTTTCTTGAAGAGCTATTTTAGTGTTATGTTTTTATTTTATTCTAATACCCATTTAAGATTAGTATTTGTATAAATAATGAGTGGGTCAAGTCTCTCATTCACATGGTTCCAGTACTGTGTATTAAAATGACTATTCTCTCTACATCAAATTGCCTTTGAATCTTTGCCAAAAAATTGTGCATCAATTTCTGGGCTCTCTACTCTTTTCCATGGATCTTTACCTCTATCCTTATGTAATTATCACACTGTTTGATTACTGTGGCTTTATGCAATATTACAAAGCTAATGTGAGTCCTCTAATGTTCTTTTTACAAAATTGTTTTAGCTTTCTATTGCTTTTCTTTACACATTTTAGATCAGCTTGTCAATTTCTAGAAAAAAATTATTGGGTTTTTGATGAAGATTGAATTAAATTTCACTATATATCAATTTAAAGAGAAATTACATTAATAATATTGAGTCTTCCAATCCATGAGCACGGTATTTCTAATTTGTTTCTTCAGTGTATTATAGTTTTCACTATGTAAACCTTGAACATATTTTCTTAGGCTTATCCCTAAAACTTCATGCTTTTTAATATTATTATGATGGTACTTGTTTTAAAAATTTCTAACTATTTATTATGAGTGCATTTTTGAATTTTGATTTTGTATCCCATGACATTGCAAAACACACCTATTAGTTCTAGAAACTTTTTCATAAATTTGGAATTTTGATGCAGACAATGATATCATCTGAAAATAAAGATAATTTTATTCCTTTCTAATCTGTAATTCTCTTGTATAGATACCTTTAATTACGCAAAGGAAGTTATCACTTATTCCTTGTTAGCAAAGATATTTTATCAGGAATGGATATTAATTTCTATCATTTTTGCCCTGCATCCATTGAAATGATTATTAAAATAACAACCTGGTGATATGATGAATCTCATTGATTTTAGTATATTGAACCAACCTTGCATTCTTGGAATAAACTTGGCTTGGTTGTTATTTCTCATTCTTTGGGCATATTAGCAAATGTGATTCAATTTGCTAATATTTTGTGCTTTTTGTGTCTATGTTTATGAGTTATTGGTTTGTAGTTTTCTATTCTTATACTGTCTTTGTTTTTTTGCATCGGGTAATGCTGACCTCATCAAATGAGTTGGGGGAATGTTCTTCCCTTTTCTGTTTCCTGAGATTGTTTAGAATTAGTATGATTTCTTCCTTAAAGGTTGGTAGAATTTGTCAGGGAAGCCATTGGGCATGGTATTTTCTTTACAGGAAAGTTTTTAAACCACAAACTCAATTTATTTAAAGATATAAAACTATTCAGGTTTAGTTTACTTGAATGAGTTTTGGTAGTTTGTGTCTTTTGAGGAATTTGTCTATTTCATCTAGGTTATCAAATGTATTAATGAAGTTGCTATTTACTTTTATTATCCACTTAATATATGTCAGCCTTAGTGATTGATACCCACTCTTTCATTCTTAGTCTTGGTCATTTATGTCTTCTCAGTTTTTTCTCATTTAGTTGGGCTAGATGTTTATTGATTTTCATAATCTTTGCAAAGAACCAGCTTTTGAGGACTCTGACTTTAGTGTTTTTCTATTTTCAACTTTACTGGTTTATGTTCTTATTATTTCTTTCCTTCTTCTTGCTTTGAGTTTAATTTGTTTTCTTAAGACACATATTATTGATTCAAAATTTTCTAGGTTTCTAAAACAAGACACTAAAACATATTTTCCTCAATGCACGTCTTTAGATGCATCTCAGAAATTTTATTTTCATTTAATTAAAAACATTTTAAAAATTTCCCTGTGACTGCCTCTTTGACCCATGCCATTTAGAAATGTGTTTAATTTCCAAAAAAATTGGGATTTTTCTATATATTATTCTGTTGTTGATTTCTAGTTCAATTTGTTTGTGGACAAGAGATGATATTTTGTCTTTGACTTGAATACTTCCAAATTCATTGATTTTTTAAAAGGGAACACAATGTGGCCTATTTTAGCAAATGTTCTGCATGCACTTAAAAATAATTTATATTCTGCTCTTGTCAGATGGGTCATTTTTCCTGTTTTCTTAAATGGCTATTATTTGAAAATAAAACTTTGCAAAAAGAAGGAGTGTCACATAAAGTTGGATTCAGAAATCTGAAGTAGTTCTCCATATGAACTTAATGAAGTACTGGTACACATAATTAATAATAATGTAAGAGATTAGGCACCATCAAATGAAAGCAGATAATGAACAAGTTACTCTTCACATGCTTACCTCTCAATCTGTTCCCAATTGAGCCAACAACCAATTCTCTATACTGTAGTCACACTGGACTTATTTTAGTTCTTCCAAGTAGCCATGTTCTTTTTCTGCATCAGGACTTACTGAATATAATCTCTATCTGAAAAATACTCCCTCTTTTTGTTAAGTTCTCTTCAACTTTCAGCCTTGACCTTGAATTCACTTGCTTTAGAAAGTCTTTTTGACATTCCCTTCAAGGATTATGTCCTCTTTGTTAAGGATCAGTGGTTTGCACTTTCATGATGGTCTGTACCTCTCTTTCACAGAATTTATGATTATAACGAAAACTACAAGGACAGATTAGACCATATTATCAAAGATGTTATGACTTCTCAAAAGGTTCACAATCCCCTACTCAAAAAAGTCAGCACAATGAGACATAGAGTGGCCAACTAAACTCACTTAACTGAAATCTGATTTTTACTGGATATAATTTCTCCTGTGAAGACTATTCTTAAAGTAGAATTATACTTTCAGAAGAATATTGATTGTATGAGTCTTCCATAACAATATTTAATACATCTGGGAGACTATTAGTTATAAAATGTTACAGGGCACACATAAAACCAACCAAATTGAGAAATCCCATTCTTCTGCTTTCTATAGGTTCAGGCAAATGTTAATAGATAGTGTCTGCTTCTCTAAGACATTCCTTGCTTAAGAAAAGAAAACCCATATACAAAGAGCAAGTTTGGCTCAAATAACTTTTCTTTTCCAAATTAAATCCAAAATTTAAGGCTTTTGAGTCCAAGTTTCTTGCAAATGTTAGACAAAAAAAAAAATCAATGGGTGAAGGAAGTGAGAGGAAAACCTTTGCCTTTCATGTACATTTGAAACCTTCATTTATGTTAAATAGCACTTGATGATACTATGAGGGATCACTTACAGAAAAATATACAGAGCTTTCCTGGCAATGGAATCGGAAGAGCTGCCTTCCTCATGCCTCTCAGGCTCACTTTGTAAATTATGTGAAACACTTTTAGACAGACACTGGCACTCATAAATTATACAGTTCATTTGCATATTCCAGTCATGAGACATTATGCAAAGTGACATGATTTGCATAATGGATTCCTCTTGTCGCTTCACTTGCTGCATGCTTTTAAAAAACAAAATGAAATAAAATGAAAGCATGAAAAGGTGAAAGCATCAAGTCCCCAGTCTTGCCTGTCTTCTTCCCAACTACAGTATCAGTTGCTTTCATTTCCTACAGAGGATTGGGGGGGGAACGGACAAAAAGCAAAGAGATACAGACATATAAACAAAGAGCTTTCATATGAATTTTGTTCTTAATTACAATGTACCCACTTTCTCATTGAAATCCTTCACCATAAATAACCCTTTTGAGCCAACAAACATCAAAACAAAACAAAACATTGAGACAGAAAAACTTTATGGAACTTTTTCTTAAAAACAAAAACAAAAACAAAAAACAAAACTTCTATGTCTGTAATTTTTAGGGAAGAGGTAAGCCTTTCTTTTTGTAACTAAAAAAATAAAAAAATAAAAAAATTTAAGGCACCAGTTATTTGTCATTGGAAATAAAACCATATTATGGATGAGAGAGAGGTTTGGTGGAAGGATTTTATCCCTTTCTAGGTGAACTTCTGAATGGTTTTCCTATTTTGAAAGAGAACGGAGAAGAAGAAAAACAGGGTGGTGTTTTGATTATTTAACAAAATATATAATGGCTACATATATTGTAAAGGATGAGGCAATGCCACGTCGACTTCTATCGGCTCTACTCCAATAAGCAGGCAACGCTCCCTCAGCAGTTGCTAGCTTTGCTGCGGGCTTTCCCTGCTCCCCTGCACCAGTGCGAAAAGCAGAATGTGCCAAGCGGCTGGCGTCTGTACCCTGTGGGAAAAGTTAACTGTAATTCTTCGGCTTTTAAAATCAATTAACCCGTGTGTTAATTAACGTCAAGTCGACGGGAGGAGGAGAAGAAGAAGGGGAGGGAGGGAGAAAAGAAAAAAGCTGCAAGGGCGGATGGCAGAAGAGTTGGCACGGTGCCATCCATTCAGGGGCAACGCCACAGTTTCGTGTGATAGCAGCAGCGGGTATATGTTACGGGGCCCTGTATGCGGGCCAGACAGTGCGGTAAAGCCAAGGGAGATTATCCAGACCCCCAGGAGCGAACAGCAAGCAGCAACCGAAGGCGCAAGTGCCAGGATTACAGCCTAGGCTGCTCCAACTATGAGCCCTTCCTCGGACCCTGGGACTCGGCTACTTGGGGTTTGGGGGTCTTCCACACCACAGAGGCACAAAGCTGACTTTAATCACTTTTTTTCCTTTAAACTTGATTCTGCCGCAGTGGAGCCAGCACAGCGGATGTTTTCACACCCAGCAAGACAAAGGCCGTCGTCTCCGCCATGACACTGTTCCGTTTCAGGCAGAGGCCGGGATTCTGGACTCCTCGAAAAATCAAAAGAAACAAGGAAAACAAACAACAAATACAGCAACAAACAGGAAAAACTGAAAACCAAAATCGTTTGCCCATTTGCCCGTGCCAGAGGTGATCTGGGCATCTGTTGCAGCAGAAGGCGCTTGTGTGGGGCTAATTTTTTTTTTTTTTTTTTTGGTGGGGGGCAAGCTGTTGGCTTGTTTGCTATTTCAACTTCGTTTATAATTAACTTAAAAAAAGACCCACATTCAGCCTAGTCAACAACAAACAAAGAAAAAGCAGACATCGGAAGAGAAATGCCATAGGAAGCGGCATGAATACATGCCACAGCCTGTGCCACTTGCCACTTGGAAAACCTCAGGGAAAGACGCCAATTCTACAGCTGCGAAGAAGGCAGAGAAGGGAGCATAAAGGTCTACAACTAGAAATCATAAGGAAAGAATACTGCTTGTATAATCCTGGATTGCAATTGCACACAGCCTCTGCTGGGAGAAGAGAGGGAATATTTAAATGGAGATATAGATGGGTATAAATTAAAAGATAGGCACCTATCGATTGCATATAAACACATGTGTAAGGTTGTATGTGTATATAAATACGCATATTTTCAGACAAACGTTTAGATATGTATATATTTTGTGCTGTAGGTATGGGTATGTATATATAGGTGTATATGTTTATGCATATACACATATGTAGGATGTATGCATGTGTGAGAAAAAGGAGGGAGACAGAGGAGAGAGAAGGAAATATGTGTATGTGCATGTATGTGTATGCATACATCCCACTTTTTGACCCAGGTATACACAGAAGACAAAATAAAAATCATACTCCAGCAGCAAGCAGGCAGCCAGAGATTTATCTACATTCACTGCTATCACCAGGGAGATGAATGGGGCCGATCTGAAGCCCTTTTACAAGATCCACTATGGGAGTGAAGGAGGAGGAGGGATGCCACACAGACATGCACAAACTTGAAGGCAGAGGGATTTGGAAGGGGCTACTGAGGAAACACTGGTGGCATAATGCAGGGGAGAAGAAGGGGAAAGAGGCTTGTCTCTCTATGTTTTAGGTGGTTGTTTTTAAAAAATCTGCAAAAGGGTTTCAGGGAACGGCTGGTACTTACGTTGTCTGCGTTGCTGTGGATCCTGAAAGGTGTTCTGTTGGCACCGGGCACTGAGCCAGGGGCAGGCGCTGGAAACAAAAGGGAGAGACAAAAAAATAAAGTCATTCAATGGGAATATTAATTGCTGCTCTTGTGGATTTTACAAAACACACAAACTGTTTTTTCTTTCTTAAAAAAAAATGTGGATTGGCGCGTGTCCCTTTTGCATGGAATATACAAGTAGTATGGGATTTAACAGCCCAGTTACGGGACCCAGGATTAGCTGCGCTGGCATCTTTTGGGCATATTCTTCCTTTTAATGAATGAGCTTTCGCTGTTAATGAGGAATAATCGTTTGGCTAATGAGCTTTGAAACATTAAGAGAAAAGAGGTTTTTTCCGTTAATCGCTCTGGTGCGACTGCATGGATGGATTACAAAAGACAGCAATAGGAATGCAGTACAAAGGGGGGGACCTCTCCTGGAGTGGGAGAAGCACCGAGATGGGTGATGTGTCCCTGCGTCTTTCCTTCATTCTCTCTTTCGCTCTCTCTGCCAACTGTTATGGGTTTCCATAACTCCGCAATCAAAGTGGATGGTCGGGAAGGATTATTACAAAGAGTGAAGCCTCCGCTGTTAATGTCTCCAGTGTTTAATCATCATACAGTAGAATGGTTTTATGCATATTTCATTTGCATATCATTAAACTGTGTTAGCGAGGGGCATTCAGAGCCAGGAGAAGTACAAAGTTGGGGAGAGAGGGAAGAAAAAAAGGTCCCTATGATGCTTATCTTCAAACAGGGACTTGTTCCATGATCTGTCTTCTACTTTTGCTAAAATCATTATGACTTGGAAATCTTTGAAGTTGGATACAACCTTGGATTCTTCTAATTCCTGCAGAGCAGTGTATTTTAAAAAACAGCAGAAATGTTCCTGCACTAGACAATTAAAGGAATATAAATTCCAGTGGGTTGAAACTAGTAGCTCTTTGGGGAATGCAGTGGCAGAGGCTTCTACAAATACCAACACTTAGAAATATATAATAAAGAGCATCATATTAGAAACAAAGAAAACGAAGACAAGAAATATTAACACGTGGATTATATTTGTTTCTTTTGGGGGGTAATGAACTAAAGAGAATGAAGAAGCCATCGGTAATTTATCCCTTCATTAATGAACAGTCACCTTTTTGTATGTGTTTGTTTTTGTCCTTTCTTTTTGAAGAGGGATGTTGTTACTTTTGAAGCAATTAGTCAATTATTTTGTAGCTCTGATCTTTTTCCCCTGAACCCGACAGGAAAGAAAGGTGGTGGTTAGGGAATATGTGAGTATTGGGGGGGACTTGGTGGGGGAGAGAAAGAATACAGTGAGTTCTTTGTAGATCTTATACATGCACAACATATTAATTGGGGGCTTTTAAAGCTCCCTCAATGGGCTATTTCATTCCTGGTAAAACCGCAGCTGGTTAGCCACTGTTGGTGACTCTTCAAATATTACTTTATTTTCATTCTGTCGCTGTTGTTGTTGTCTTGTTTTGTTTTTCCTCAGTTAAGAATGAAAATGTAGTATCACCCCTTCTTTTTTGAGTCTCTTCTCCATCTTCTTCTTCACTCCAGTTTCCAAACTGTAAAACAATGTTGGCTTAATATTGAAGCCTGGTGCACAGTCTAACTGGCACAACTTGATTTGGAAATGAGACGCTGTTTTATATTTAAATTACCCCTGCTCCCCCCTTATCCTCCAAAGCTTTGTCTCTGTTATGAATATGCAGATGAGGCATGATGTGATTACACTGTACAATTACTCCTGTCCATGGTGGTAGCAGGGGCTGCTAGGGAGACAGAGAGTCAGACAGCCTCCAAGCCAATACAGAGTTTTGTTTTCGGTATTTTTCCTATCTCCTTGGCACTGCGGCACATGCAGATGTCGCTGTTGTTCTTTATAAAGCCCTAATGATATGCAAAAGCATAACGATTTGGTTTGGACACAAAGCATCAACGAAATATTATGGATGTCTTTAAGAAAGGGGGAGAGAAAATCCTGACTGAAGGAATGTCCACATAAATTATTTTTATTTAAATGAATTCAAAGGATAGGGTGAGGGCAAGTCAGACAGAGTCGCATGGAAAACATGAATAATATTAATATGCATAAAGAATTCTCACCGAGGAGAAGCTCCTCACTACAGCTCTTGGGACAAACAGGTTCATTAGGAAACAGCTCAGAGCGACTACAGCATTTTGTTATTTCAATTTTTTTCCCTTATTTTAAATGAAGAGTCAGACAGATGTGTTTTCTTTGCATAGCAGCATTGAGATGGATCCAATCTGTGAAATTTGCCGCCCAAATAGCATTTCTAATGGAAATTGGAACTAAACAAGGGCACGGATATGGAAGGGGGGGAGAAGAGAGAATACACGACGAGGAGTACATTCAGAGCCACTGCATGGCATTTTTAGTTCAGGAGGTTTTCAGAAACCATCTTTGCTTCGTTAGTCTCCCATGTGGGCTCCTGATGTAGGGAGCTATCAGGGTATACCAAAATGAGCACTGAGACAGGCCTTTCTAGGTCTGAGGCTGAGAAAAGCAGCAGCAACTTGGTGCCTGTCCCCCAGAGCTGTCTACAGTTCAGAAGCCAAAAGCACAGCTACTTCTAATTTGGGGATGCAGTAGAGTGCCTACTGATCCAGGTATTTGTGAAAGATGGAATTCTTGGTGCTATCATAGTATACATTGCTGGGAGCAGATGAAATTGGCTGCTTAAGGAGGCCTGATAATATTTATGTTGGTTAATTCTCATGATAATGATAACTGCAGTTGTCTAGTATTTTCAGAATGTTAAAATTACCAGTGTGGCTTAATGCATGTTTACAATGAATAGAGAGGGACAAAGAGTGAATGAGCCTATTGGGTGGATTCAAAACTGATAAAATATTTGGACTATTACTCATGGTCTCCAAGGACTAACAGAGAAGTCAAAGAAGCAGTAGTTGGAAAAAAAGATTTTGTTACCTCCCTTGGTCAGGTGGACAAAGAGTTCAAATTACTTTCATAATTCAGCTAAAGGAATTTTATACTTCTGTTTAAATTACATGAAGACATTTTTGATCTGATATGTATATCTGCATAAATTTCTATTACGATAGCATAATGTTGACTTGGAACTGGTCTGATTAAAAGCATGTTCTAAATACTGTTGCTCTTCACCTATAATCTCTAAAACTTCCATTTATAAGTTTCTTTTAAGACTCCCCTTCCAATAATTTTCAACTGTTACACGATTCTCAACTGTTGGTACAGTGTACAAAACTACAGAGTACAGTGAATTGATGATTATTTGGAGAATGGCTATTTAATCTGAATTATTCATATTTAACCTCTTATACTTTCCATCTCTGTTGTCAGAATTATGGATATAGAATTTTGAAAGAATACATGTAAAGAATTGAGCACAGTATCTGCACATAACAAGCTCTAAATAAGTGTTAGATTTTATTAATGCTATCATCACTATTATTACTTCAGTGTGTTGGTTACCATTTGAGAAAAACAAGGAAAAGAAAATAAAATTCAATCTTTACTTTTACTATTAAATAGCAATGCAGGTAAAAGGCTGAGTGGAAAAGTGTTAAATAGATATCCATGGTGAATAGACTGTGAATGATCTGTAATCAGAAGTCAAACTACAGCTTATGTCAATGCATAATAGACCCATGAAAGGGTTCCATTAAAAATGTATGTATAATTCTGAAACTTTTGTGTTGCATGACATCAATAGTCTGATAAGAGAGTTCTATTGTGATTGGTATGGAGGGTTTTGGGAAGTGAAAGGTGCTCATTATTTAACTACAATGATGAAGCAATGCCAACTTTCAGTATTTTTTTTTACAAAATTAAGTTATATTTTTGAATAATACATTACAATGAAGTATCAATAATTTAAAAAATGTAGAAAGGAAAAAGTCTCTGTCTTTCCCCTCTTCTACCCATGAGTTCCTCACCCAACCCCCGAATAAGTAATCACTGTTACTGTTTTCTTGTTTATTCTATCAGCTATTAATATATTAAGAAGATATTAATATAATTTCTCTCCTACATCTTACACAAATGATACTTTTTACGAAGATTCCTTACAATTTTCTGTCAACACAATAAGTTCATTTGTGACTAGACAGCTTCATTTCCAGTAATCATGCCAATTATTCCTTTGTTCTTATCTCATTGGTGAGGATATCTAGTACAATGTTGAATAGAAGTAGTGATAGGTGACTGTAAACATCCTTACCTTGTTTCCAATCTTAGGGGATATCACTGTCTTGTTCATGGTCATAGGGGAAGAAGAATTCAGCCTTTCATTACTAAGAATTACACTCTTTATCATGTGAAAGAGGTTTCCTTCCATCCTCAGCTGCTAACAATTTTTAAAAAAATCATGAACGGTTATTAAATTTTGTCAAATCATTTTCAGCCCCTACTGAAACACGTAACAGCTTAAAGCTGTGAGTATAGTGAATTACAATGACTGATTTTCATATGCTAAATCAACCTGGCAATCCTGGGACAATCCCCCATTGATCATGATATACTAATCTTTTTATATATTACAATAATTGACCTGCTAACATTTTAAGAATTTTTGAATCCATGTGCATGACAGACATTAGTCTATAATTTTTTGGGGGGCGTAGTAGCTTTGCTATTGTTATCAGAGTCTTGCTAATAGCATAGAATGAGTCAGAGAGTGTCTCCCTCCTCTATATTCTGAAAAAGTTTGTATAAGATTATTATTTTGTCCTTAAATGCTAAATTGAATTAACCAGTAAAGCTATGAGGCCTGGGGATTTCTTTGTGGACAATTTTTATATTAAAAATTCAACTTTTTTTTTTTGAGACAGAGTCTTACTCTGTCACCCAGGCTAGAGTGCAGTGGCATGATCACAGCTCACTGCAGCATCAACTTCCTGGGCTCAAGTGATCCTCCCACCTCAGCCTCCTGAATAGTTGGGACTACAAGTGTATGCCACCACACCTGACTAATTTGTTTTTATTTTTATATTTTGTACAGACAGGATCTCACTTTGTTGCCCAGGCTGGTCTTGAAGTCCTTGCCTCAAGCGATTCTCTTGTGTCAGCCTCCCAAAGTGATGATATTACAGGCGTGAGGCACTGTGCCTGGCCTACAAATTCAATTTTAGAAAAATGATCTTGGACTATTCAGATTTCTAATTTCTTATGTCAATTTTGGTAAGCTGGGGTTTTCAAAGAATTTGTCTATTTTCATCTTAGTTATCAAATTGATTGGAATACAGTTGTTAATAATATCCTACTATCCTTTTTCTTATCTGTCAGAATTTTGGTGATGTCCTTATTTCATTTGTGATATTGGTGACTTGTTTTTTTCCTTAATCTTTTAAAAATCAATTTTATTAATCTTTTCAGAGAATCAATCTGATTGTTAATTTTTTTATTTCAACTCCTCATTATATAATATCCTTTCTTCTATTTACTTTGGGTTTAATTTGCTTCTCTTTTTCTAGATTCATAAGGCAGAATCTTAGATAATTTTACACTTTACTTCCTATTACAGATGTGTAAAGTGATACATTTTCCTCTAACAATTGCTTTAGCTTCATCACACATATTTTCATAGGATGTGTATTCATTCTCATTTAGTTGAGATTAAAAAAAAATTTCCCTTGTCATTTTTTTTTACAGGTGTTAAGTATATTGTTTAATTTCTAAATATTCGGTTTTTTTTCTAGGTATCTTATTTCTATAAATTTCCAACTTGATACCACTGTTTCAGGGAAAATATTCTATGCAATTTCAACTCAAGACTTGTATGCCCCAACATATAGTCTATCTTTTTGAAATTCCATGTGCATTTGAGAAGAATCCATTGTTGTTGTTCTGCTGTTGTTGATTTTTTCAGTTAAACATTTGATTTCCATTCAGTTAATTTTTCTTATTATTTTTTGCCTTCTACTTTCTTTGGGCTTCATTTTACATTTTGTTTCTAGTTTCTTGATGAGATATTTATATCATGATTTTCCAGCCTTTTTTTCCTTTTAAACATGCATTTAAAGGTTATATATTTTCCTCTAGGAACAGCTTTAGATACAACCCCCAGGTTTTCACATGTCATGTTTTGATTATCATTTGGTTAAAAGTACTTTCTAATTTATACCATAATTTCCTCTTTCGCCTATAGGCTATTGGATTCTGTCTTTTATCCAGTCTAACAACTTGTCTTTTAACTGCAAAATTGAGTCAATTTATATTTAACATAATTACTGATATATTTTGAATTAAAGACATATCATCTTATTGTTTCCTATTTGTTCTACCTGATTTGTTTTCTTTAAATTCTTTTTTGCATCACTTATAATTAACCAAGTCCTTCTCTTATTACATTTTTTCTTTTAGTTTGATAGTAATACATTATTTTACTATTAAGTGGTACCCCAAATATTGCGACATACATCTCTGACTCACTATAGTCTATTATAAATTAGTACTTTTGTCACTTCCCACACAATGCTAGAACTGAAATTGGTATTATTTTACTTCCTCCCACCTTTTGTTGTTATTGACATGCATTTGATCATTCATATGTTTTAAGTCTCACCAGATATTTTCATTTTTCTATTTTGCAGTCAAGATTCATTCAGACTCGCTCACATATACACCTTGTGCACTGCTCTGTGTTTATTCTTCCATTTTGACATTTCTTTCTGAGGTCACATTTCTTCTACCTAAATTCTCCCTTTGGTGTTTCTTTTAGGTTGGGTATGCTGCTGATAAGTTCTCTCAGTTTTTGCTTTCCTAAAGTTATTTTCATCTTCAATTTTCAAGGATATTTTCACAGAGCACAGAATTCTAGATTGGCAGTTATTTTCTTTCTGCTTTTAAAAGATGTCATTCCATTGTCTTTTGAGCTCCATCATTTCGTTGAGAAGTCAGCTGTCAGTCTTATTGCTGCTTCCTTCAAGTAGCATGTCTTCTTTTTTTGTCTTCACTTAAGATTTTCTCTTTCAACTTCAGAAGTTTTACTAATGTGCCTCGGCGTGATTTTCTTGGTATTTATCCTGCCTGGGATACCTATGGCTTCATATCTTTCCCCTTTTTGGAAACTGTTAGTCCTTAGCAGTTTGAAAATTACCTACTGCAATCTTTTTTTTACCTTATAGGATTCCAATTACACATATATTAAATATTTTCAATGTATCTCCTATGGGATTTATGCTGTTTACTTTCCAGCCTTTTATCCCTTCATGCTTTGGTTTTAGCATTTTTTAACTGATTTATCACACTCAACAATTCTCTATTTCCAATCTGCTATTAAGCCTATTTATAAATGCCTTAATTTAAGTTGCTGTATTTTTCAGTTCCTGAATATACATTTAATTCTTCTTTTGTAAGCTGCAGTTCTTTTGTTCTCCAATATATTATCATATTAGAGCTATTTAAGAGCCATATCTGATAAGTATATCTGATTCACTTCACTGTGGATCTATTTCTGCTGTCTGCTTTCCCCCCCCCCCTTTGGTCCTGTGTTTTGCTATTCCTAGAAAATATTGAATGGATGCCACATATTGTGTGTGAAAAATCTTAGAGGTTCTGTAAGATATCTTCTTTTGAAGAAAAATTACCATATCACCCGGGAGGTAGCACGATAGAACAAGGGCAGATTACCTCCAATCCAATAAAACAGTAAACTGGCTTGAAGCTAGGTTAGTCTTTTTAAGACTCACATTGCATCTGGTTCATCTCATCTCTTAGGTCCCATTTCCGTGACAGACCCTGACACTTGATTTTTGTCTTCCCAGCACTATGAGATTACTGAAAGCTCTACTAGGCTTTCAGTAGACTTCTGCTTAGGATCTTATTCTGGAAAAGACAAACTGAAACTCTGAGCTATATGCTTACTATAAAATCTCTCTGAAATAATACCATCAAAAAAGGAAGTGATGACATTTGTTCTTTGTGAACCTGTATTTATTCCTAGTAATGAAATTGAGAATAATTTCTCCTCTCATTCAGACTTTTGGCATCTCTCCCAAACTGCATTTTTTTTTTTTTTAAGTCCGCAATTCCTTAAGCTCAACTGCAGATGTAATTCTTCAGGATTAATGGCAAATTATCATAGTACCTGTGAAAATAATAAGTCTGGGATAGGAGACTTGAATTCCAATAATTAGTTGTTCTCTTTCAATCTCTGTGACTGATCCTGTGCTGCAATCCTCACTAATCAATGCTAGTTTTGTCCTTTCCTACCCTAAAGGCTATTCTTCTTGACAGAGAAAAAGAATCTGAAGAATAATTCTCTCTCTCTCCCCTTCCTTCTCTCACTTTTAGTAATCTCTCTCTTTATTTTTTGAGACAGAGTCTTACTTTATCACCCAGGCTGGAGTGCAGTGGTGCAATCTCGGCTCACTGCAACCTCCACCTCCAGGGTTCAAGTGATTCTTGTGCCTCGGCCTCCCAAGTATCTGGGATTACAGGCACACATTGCCACGCCTGGCTAATTTTTGTATTTTTAGTAGAGATGGGGTTTCACCATGTTGGCCAGGCTGGTCTCAAACTCCTGACCTCAAGTGAGTCACCTGCCTTGGCCTCCCAAACTGTTGGGATTACAGGCGTGAGCCACTGTGCCCAGGCCTCGTTTAGTAATCTCTTGACATCAAAATCCTGCAGCAAGTCTGTTTTACTTTTCCCTAGAAGTTACTCACAAATTATTGGCCTTATATGCTCCTCTTTATATTTTAAATATAATTATTTATACCTAAATTTAATATAAAATCACATTGGTCTTCTTTACATTTCCCCCCTCCCTTTTCCTGAAAAGGGGGGAATTAATTTATTCATCAATTACAGACAAACACACTGTTACTTTAAAGACTGGTTGCGATATAAGCAGAAGTCAATAACTATACAATGTGATATGTGTTAGGTGCAATTTTAGTGTTATTTTGTTATTTTCATTTATTTTTTAGCTTTCTTCCTTTTTTTTTTTTTTTTTTTAGAGATTATGTCTATGAAGTTATATTTACCCTTTATCTGAATGTTTTTAAAATGTGCCTTATCAAGTCCATGGTAACACTGTCCAAAAGAACTTTCGGAAACTATGGAAATGTGATTTCTAATAGGGTAACCAATAGCTAGTACAATGGACCAAATCTTTAACTTAATTTTAACTTAATTTTAATTTATTAAACTTAAATAGTCACATGTGGCTAGGGGTGAACTTATTGGACATGTAGCTATATAATATGTCCAATATTCATCAGTCCTGCCTATTTTGCCTTAAAATTGAATGACTATTTTCTTTAAGAGTTCTAATTGCTTTTAACCTATAAGTACTTAGGTGTTGATCAAAATTAGGTTCATTTAGTTTCCCTATCATTTCTTTCATCTATTGAGGATGCACATTATTAGCAAGGCAAAGCAAAAATATGTCCAAAATTCGACTTTTAGTAAAATGGATTTTGAGAATGCATTTGAATAGCTGATACCACATGATTATTATATCCTGAGTCTACACTTTTTAAAAGGATCTGAATCAGGATTTCTAGAAATATACTACTTATTTGACCAAGCAAATTATAGCATATCCTTTTGAAGCAATTACTTCTGGTCTCTATTTTTATGCTTACCCAGGTGCTTTCTATCATGTTTCCTCTCAAATTCTGCTCCCAACTGCCATTGTATAGTCATTTATGAATGCCGTGTCTACAGTCAAGAACGCAATCTCATGAAAGAGAATGCAACTAAATGGCCAACTTTGAGATTAACACAAAACTTGTAACTAATTATTACAATGCTTATGTGTGCTTCTACATATGTGCAGATAGATATATACATAATGCATGTATTTTATAGATTTGTATGAAGTAGAAACAGCATTTTCCAGAAGGTTAAAATAAACAATTAAATTTAAAGAATTCAGTATAAAGAATTTAGTTTTATGAAGTGAGGGATGTCCTGTATTAAGAATTAATTACAGGCTGGGTACAGTGACTCATACCTGCAATCCTAATACTTTGGGAGGCCACGGTAGGTGGATCACCTGAGGTCAGGAGTTCAAGACGAGGCCTGGCCAACATGATAAAACTCCGCCACTGCTAAAAATACAAAAATTAGCTGGGTGTGGTGGCATATGCCTGTAATCTCAGCTACTCAGGAAGCTGAGGCAGGAAAATCTCTTGAATCCAGGAGGTGGAGGCTGCAGTGAGCCAAGATCATGCCACTGCACTCCAGTCTGAGCAACAGAGCAAGACTCTGTGACCAAAAAAACAAAAAAAAACAAAAAACAAAAACAAAAACAAAAGGCCAGGCACGGTGGCTCACACCTGTAATCCCAGCACTTTGGGAGGCTGAGGCAGGCAGATCATGAGGTGAGGAGATCGAGACCATCGTGGCTAACATGGTGAAACCCCGTCTCTACTAAAAATACAAAAAATTAGCTGGGCGTGGTGGCACGCACCTGTAGTCCCAGCTACTTGGGATGCTGAGGCAGGAGAATCGCTTGAACTCAGGAGGCAGAGGTGGCAGTGAGCAGAGATCGCGCCACTGCACTCCAGTCTGGGCGACAGAGCAAGACTCCGTCTCAAAACAAACAAATAAATAAATAAATAAAATAAGAATTATAGAAGAATATTTAAAAGTTTCCATTGGTCTTAAAAAAATAAAGAATAGCATTTCATAGAGAGAATCAGATGTTATCTGAAAGTAAATGAGACTAGAAAAATAACATGTGGACTCTCAAAATATCTCCCAAATTTGAGTATTGTGCAATACGTGTGTTCAATGCCTATATGAAATACTAATTGATTTCTAGATAGTCATTTAAATATTTTTCTAATGAAATATGTTTGTCCATATTTTAGTGGATTTCAATGTGAAGGGATGATAGTTCAGGCTTTGGAATAATACAGACCTAGGAATTCTGTAATATATAGCTCTAATTATGATGTTTCCTGGCCTCAAAAATAAGTTAGCAGCTTTCCCATGATGTCTTTTTGATAGTATTTTAAGAGATTATAGGTGTCAGTCAACATTATTTAAGAATGTCCTCCTTTAAAAACTTTAATTGTAAAAATTTAAGATTTTAAACAGATAATTAGAGAATTAGTCACGTCACAAATTGGTTCTTTACTTGTTACAGGCTTCACCCAGAATTAAAAAGTCTCTTTGGGCATTAAAAATAGTATTATGTTTTTACATTTTTTTGTAGAATTACTTACAAATTTTCAGGAATTTTTTAATCACACAGAATAAGACATACTTGCCTTTGGGATAAAATGCATAACTATCAACACAGTTATAATAAAAGTGCTTCATATTCATTACCATTATTATAATTATACCTTACATTTGTCTAGGACTTTACAATGTACAAAGTACTTTCACATACACTGTTTCTTTTAAAAGAAAGGCATCACAAGAAAGTGAACTGATACTAATTTTTTCAATGAATACTGGCACTCTTAAAATGGAGATAGAAACCATGCCTATCATGTTATTATAACAACAACAACAACAACAACAACAAAACACATTTTGCTGAGCTTCTCAAAAGGAGGTATGGCAAAGCGTAGGTTCTGGAATCAATAGGACCTATAATGGGATCCTAATTTTACTTACTTTCTAGCTGTGTGAATTTGAGCAAGCAACTTAACTTGTCTGTACTTCATTTTCCTCATCTCTGAATTCAGAATTTGAACCTCATAGAGTCAGATTAAATGAAAAACTTTTTACATATCCTAAAGCAACACATAGAATTGCTGATACCAGGTATATAGTGGGAACTCAATAAATAAAGATGATAATGAAAATGTTACTTTTATTATTAAGATGATCTATTCTTTTCCACTGACCTTCATAATCTTTCAATAAAACATACTATACAAAGTAAATAATTAGATATGACAATGACTGATCTTAGATCATAGATCAGGTGAGGAAGAAAGGTGAAAGTCTATTTTGGAAGCAGATGAGACAGTACACCATAGGAAATGGAACTCATTAGAAAAAATCGAGGTTACACCTAAACTGGTTTAAATTTATGATATTTAAACAGGGTAGAAAGTTATACTAAAAGCATCACAGGCAATTTTGCTTTAGGAAGAGTAAAATGGAAGCCTGTTTGTGATGTGAATGTTAAATGAAAGAAAACAGAATCATATCTGTAAAATAAGAAGTAATATCATATAAAGTGAAGAGGGGTACAGGGAACATGAGGCTAGAATAGTTTAATTTGTATAAGCATATTAGCTCACTTAGATTGATTACAGAGATTAAAAGAACAAGGATAAAAGATTGACCTGCAGTTTGGCACAAAAAACCTCTCTGTTCCTAAGCAAAAGACCCTAATGAGTCTCCTTACAAATGTGTGCTGTCAGTTAAACAAGGAGCCTCCATTTAAAGTGTTTATTGCTTAAAGTAGCCATCACTATTATTATATAAACAACTGAAATTATAGGCCCTGTTTACATAAAATTAATATCATCTTTGCATTAACATTTGCTGATTTTTAAATTTGTCTTGAAGTTCTTCTTTCAGAGTGTAACATTTACTCAGAAAATTAACATTATTTGAGGGCCTATTGCAGGCATACCTCAGAGATATTCCAGGTTTAGTTCCATATCACCACAGTAAAGTTAATATTGCAATATAGTGAGCTGCATGATTTTTTTTGTTTCCCAGTGCATATAAAAGTTATGTTTACACTATACTGTATAGTCTAGTAAGTGTACAATAGCATGTCTGAAAAATGTGCATACCTTAATTTAAAAGACCTTATTGCTAAAAATTGCTACCAATCATCTGAAGCTTCAGTGAGTCATAATCTTTTTGCTGGAGAAGGATCTTGTCTTGATGTTGATGGCTGCTGACTGATCAGGGTGGTGGTTGCTGAAGGTTGGGGTGGCTGTGGCAGTTCCTTTTCTTTTTTCTTTTCTTTCTTTCTTTCTTTCATTCATTCATTTTTTTTTTTTTTTTTTTGACAAAGTCTAGATCTGTCTTCCAGGCTGGAGTGCAGTGGCACAATCTTGGCTCCCTGCAACCTCCGCACCCAGGGTTCCAGCAATTCTTGTGACTGGACTGTGGCAGTTTCTTAAAATGAGACAACAATGAAGTCTGCTGTGTCAATTGATTCTTCTTTTCATGAAAGATTTCTTTGTAGCACGTGTGCTGTTTGACAGCATTTTCCCTACAGTAGGATGTCTTTCAAAATTGGACTCAATCCTCTCAAACCCTGTTGCTGCTTTGTTAACAAAGTTTATATAATATTCTAAAACCTTTGTTGTCAATGTCAAGAGTGTTTACAGCAGACTTCATCTCAAGATGGAGTAGATACCATGTTAAGAAACCACTCTGTTTATTCATAGGAAGCAACTCCTTAGCCATTCAAGTTTTATCATGAGATTGCAACAATTCAGTCACATCCTCAGGCTCCACTTCTAATTCTAGTCCTCTGGCTATTTCCACTATGTCTGTAGTTACTTCTTCCATTGAAGTCTTGAGCCCCTCAAGTCATCCAAGAGGGTTGGAATCAACTTCTCCCAAATTCCTGTTAATGTTGACATGTTAACTTTCTCCCATTAATCACAAATGTTCTTAATGGCATCTAGAATGGTGACTCCTTTCCCACAGGTTTTCAATTTACTTTGCTAAGATCCAGCAGAAGAACAGCTATCTATGGCAGCTATAACCTTATAAAATGTATTTCTTAAATAATAGGACTTGAAAGTCAGAAATGACTCCATAATCCACAGGCTGCAAAATGTTTGCTCTGTTAGCAGGCCTGAAAACAACATTAATATCCTTGTATATCTCCATCAGAATTCTTGGATGTTGAATGACTTAGGTGCATTGTCAAATAGTAGGAATATTTGGAATGGAGTTTTTTTTTCTGAGCAGTAGGTCTCAACAGTTGGCTTAAAATATTCAGTAAGCCATGCTGAAAGCAGATAAGCTTTCATGCAGGTTTTGTTATTCCATTTAGAGAGCACAGGCAGAGTAGATTTAGCGTAATTCTTAAGGGCCCCAGGATTTTTGGAATGGTAAGTGAGCATTGGCTTCAACTTAAAATTACCAGCTGCCCCAACAAGAGAATCAGTCTGTCCTTTGAAGCTCTGAAGCAAAGCATTAACTTCTCCTTTCCAGCTATTAAAGTCGCAGATGGCATCTTCTTCCAATAGAAGGCTATTTCCTCTATATTGAAAATCTGTTGTTTAGTGTAGTCACTTTCATCAATTAACTTAGCTAGATATTCTGGGTAACTTGCTGCAGCTTTACCATTAACACTTGCTGCTTCATCTTGCAATTTTATATTATGTAGATGGCTACTTTCCTTAAACCTCATGAACCAACAGCTGCGAGCTGTAAACTTTTCTTCTGCAGCTTCCTTGCCTCTCTTGGTCTTCACAGAATTGAAGAGTTAGGGCTTTGCCCTGGATTAGCCTTTGGTTTAAGGGAATGTTGTGGCTAATTTGATCTATTCAGACCACCAAAACTGTCTCCATATCAACAATAAGGCTGTTTTACTTTCACTACTTCACTGGAGTAGCATTTTAAATTTTCTTCAAGAATTTTTCCTTTGCACTCACACTTGGCTAAGTGTTGAGTGCAAGAGGTCTAGCTTTTGACCTGTCTTCACTTTTTACATGCCTTCCTCACTAAGCTTAATCATTTCTAGTTTTTTATTTACAGCGAGAGATGTGTGACTCTTCATCTGAACACTTTTTAGAGGCCATTGTTGGGTTATAAATTGGTCTAAGTTCGATATTGTTGTGTCTAATATCCATATTGTCTCAGGGAATAGGGAGGCCTGAAGAGAGCAACAGAGATGGGGGAATGCCCAGTTGGTCAAGCAGTCAAAATACACACAACATTGATAATCTAAGTTAGCCATCTTATATGAGCATAGTTCATAGCATCTCAAAACAATTACAATAGTAACATCAAAGATCACTGACCACAGAATACCATAATAGACTGAAAAAGTTTAAAATATTGAGAGAATTAACAAAATGTGACACAAAGTGAGCACCACAGACTTGCTCACCCAGGGTTGCCACAAACCTTCAATTTGTTAAAAACAAATCAACACAATATTTGTAAGTGCAGAGGAGGGTAATAAAACAAGGTATGTCTGTATATGTCAGGTGTTTACATAAACTGCATAATTTTTATGCCCATATTACAGGTAAGAAAGGGTAAATGAAATGCTTAAAGTAACAGCTAATACCTCGTGGAAGTAGCATACAAATCAAGATTTAAAAACTTGGAAACAAATGCTCTATCCCCACTCTCTGCACGATTTTTCCAAGATCAAATGTACCTGATTAATGGTAGCACTGAAGAAATGTTATTTGTTCTGGTTTCTCCAATTTTTCCTCCCTGCCTTAGCACAGGGGAGTTCACAATTTGTAGGGTTTTATAAATTATATTGAAATACCATAGAAAAATAATAGTAGCTTGCTTGAAAACATACTAACAGCTGTGCAGGGCACACAACAAGCACTCAATAAGCATCTGACTTATCCAACTTTAAAAATGAGTCGTTAAATATTGAAAAATTATTTCATGGCACAGAAAGCATATCAGCCAACATTAAAAAACAAAGTACACAGTTAAAAAGAAGGGCACACTGAGGTGGTGGTATATTATCCCTGACTATTTTTTATGATTCCCCTAGACAAAGGATGTCGAGCAAAGAGGGAACCGTATTTGTTCATTGTAAACATTTAGTCTAGAGATTTAAAGGCTGTTTTGCACACTGAGTCTATAGAGAGACAGGCGATGGCTCTCTGTCACAATTTCAAAGTCTATCTTCTTTACCTCATCAATTTGCAGCTTAGTAGGGGTGAGGATGAGGGAAGAGTTATATTGCACTCCCAGAAGTAAGGGGCTGTTTTCCTGCCTGTCATTCTACCAACCTCCCAGAATAAATTGCTACTTAGAAAAAGGAAAGTCAAACATTTGTGAAACATATTGCTATTTAGAAAAAAAAAAAAGAATTGTTTTGCAAATAGTAGCACTATTAAAAGAGGAGAGAGAATAGCATCAGTCATTTTATATTACATATAAGCAGTTTATTAAAGAATTAAATATTTATAGACTATAAAGCAAGCAGGCGATGAGTCGCAAACAGCTTGCTGAGAAGTACATTATAAAACAATGAGTCTGTCAGCGATTGATAAAGAATGGAGAGCGCAAATGCTTTATAAATTCTCTAAGTTAGCTATGAATTTCCAGACCAGAAGAATAGGACACAGTAGCCAGCAATGTCACACCAACTCAAGCTGATGTATATGCCAAAAGCTTTCAGTGAACAAAAAGTACACTTCTCTTTGATCCTTCCACCTCCATCTAATGTAAAGAGCTGCAAAGCACAGAGAACTGTAAGCGCTTTATGGATGCTCACTTCCAAGTTAATAGATGTTAGATTTAGATATCCATATAACTCACTTTATTTTCTTCTGACTTTTTTCTTATCAGATAACAAAGTCTATATAATTTCAAAGAAAGATATCCCCCTCCCTTTCAGAATCATATACATTAGAGACCAGATCACCTAATCTAATTCTATCAGTTTAGAGTAAAAGCAACTAGGACTTAAAGGTGTAAAGTGATTGATTCAAGTTCACACAGCTGGTTAATACCACAATTAAGATTAAAACTTGGGTCTCCTATCTCCTTGATCAATATTCTTCCCATAGTATCACCTTCTTTAGCCAATCCCTTTTTAAAATGAAAATTCTGAGCTTTTGCTATTCATAACCATTCATCAGTTAGAAATTGTGAACTCTTTCTCTCATAAAATTATATTTCAATTCAGTTTAGAGATGGTTTTAAGAGAAAAAAAGCTTTAAGTGGATAAAACTTTAATCTATATATTCTCTGAGAGAAACAGAATATAATCTGCCTCTCCATAGTCATTCTAGAGTTTGAGATAATAGGATGCTATTAAGACAATGTTGGCTCTTTCTTGAGGAAAGGCTTTCTTTTATGCACTAACTACCTGGGAGGATGAATTTTCATTCTTTGTGAGAGTGACTGGTCAAGACCTAAAGGTGTTCATAATCTTAAATGCCAGAAAAAGTCATCTCTCCTTGACTTTGTGAGTCATAGCTTCTATGTGTTCTGGATACAGTACTTTGGAATTCCATCCTTTTCTATTCTCTGTCTTCAAATTTAAACAGTCATCTGGTTTCCATGTAATTGAGCCTGAAGTTCCACTTGCAAACTCGACAGAGACACACTGTGAGTCAAATAAAATTATGAATCAAATCCTTTGTACCTTGTACAGATGCCAAAGCACCGAGTAGTAGAAATCAAACCACTGATGCCCCTGCCCATAACCCTACCATTATTTTTTTGGTAATACTTGAATTTCTATGAAATTATATCCCACCAGAAAATCTATTTGATTACATTAGACGCTTCTTTTTAACTTTATTGAGGTATGGCTGGCATATAAAAAGCTGCACATATTTAATGTATACATCTCAATGAGTTTGAAGAGACGTATACCCCCAAGAAACCACTACCATTATCAAGGTCATAAACATATCCATCACTTGCTAAAGTTTTCTCATGCCTGCTTTACCATTATTATTGTTGCAGTTATTGCTTTTTTGTGTGTGTATGGTAAGAACACGTAACATAAGATCTACTCTCCTAGCAAATTTGCCTACGGGCATCATGTTATATGGTAGACCACCAGAACTTACTTATCTTGTACAAGTGAAACTTTGTACCCATTAACCATAACCTCCCTGTTTTGCCCTCTCCCCAGCCTGGGGCAACCATCATTCTACTCTCTGCTTCTGTAACTTCAACTTCTAAAGATTCTACATGTAAGTGAGATTACACAGTACTTGTTGTCTTTCTGTGCCTGGATTACTTTACTTAGCATAATGCACTCCAGGTCCACCCATGTTGTTACTGACAGGATTTTCTTCTTTTTTTTTGTTAAGGCTGAATAATACTACATTGTATTTATATGTCATAATTTATCTATTCATCTGTTGGACATTTAAATTGTTTCCACATCTTGACTATTGTGAATCATGCTGTAATTAAGATGGAAGTGCAAATATCTCTTGGACACTGGTTTCATTTCCTTTAGATATATACCCAGAAGTGAGATGGCTAGGTCATATGGCAGTTCTATTTTTTAATTTTTTCAGAAACTTCCATATTTTCCATAACTGTACCAATATACATTCTCACTAACCGTATACAAAGATTCCCTTTTCCCAATACCCTTGCCAACACCTGTCATCTGTTGTCTTTTTTGTAATAGCCATCTTTTTAAAAAATTATACTTTAAGTTCTGGGATACATGTGCAGAATATGCAGGTTTGTTACATAGGTATACACAGGCCATGGTGGTTTGCTGCACACATCAACCCATCATTTACATTAGGTATTTCTCCTAATGCTATCCCTCCCCTAGCCCCCACCACCTGACAGGCCCCAGTGTATGATATCCCTTTCCCTGTGTCCATGTGTTCTTATTGTTCAACTCCAACTTATAAGTGAGAACATGCAGTGTTTGGTTTTCTGTTCTTGTGTTAGTTTGCTGAGAATGATGGTTTCCATCTTCATCCATGTCCCTGCAAAGGACATGAACTCATCCTTTTTTGTGGCTGCATGGTATTCCATAGTGTATATGTGCCACATTTTCTTAATCTATTATAGTAGCCATCTTAACAGGTGTTAGGTGATAGCTCACTAAAGTTTTGATTTGGATTTCCCTTATAATTAGTGGTGTGGAGCATTTTTTCATATACCTGAAAAGTTATTTGTACGTTATCTTTGGAGAAAGGTTTATGCAGGTCCCTTGTCTATTTTAAAATCAGGCTATTTCATTTTTGCTATCAGTTGTATGATTTCCTTGTACATTTTAGATATTAGCCCCCCTTTTTTGAGAAAGGGTTTCACTCTGGTACCCAGGCTGGAATGCGGTGGTGTGATATTGGCTTACTGCAGCCTCTACTTTCCCAGGCTCAGGTGTTCCTACTACAGCCTCCCAAGTAGCCGAGATTACAGGCATGCACCACTACGCCGGGATAATTTTTGTATTTCTTATAGAGGCAAGGTTTCACCATATTGCCCAGGCTGGTCTCAAACTCCTGAACTCAAGTGATCTACTTGCCTTGGCCTCCAAAAGTGCTAGAATTACAGGTGAGCCACTGCGCCCAGCTATCCTTTATCAGATACATGGTTTGCAAATCTTTTCTCCCAATCCATAGGTGGCTTTTTCATTTTGTTAATTGTTTCTTTTGCCGTGCAGATGCCTTTTAGCTTGATGCAGTCCTACTTATTTTAGATTTGTTGCCTGTGCTTTTGGTGTCATATCCAAAAGATAATTGCCAATACCAATGTCAAGGAGCTTTTATCTTATTTTTTATTCTAGGAGTTTTATAATTTCAGGTCTTATGTTTATGTCTTAAATCCATTTTGAGTTGATTTTTGTGTATAGTGTAATATAAAGGTCCAATTTCATTCTTTTTCATGTGGATATCCCATTTTCCTAACACCATTTATTGAAGAGACTATTTTTTTTCCTAGGATGTATTCTCAGCACCCTTGTGAAAAGTTAGTTTACTGCATATATGTGGGTTTATTTTTGGGCTCTTGATTCTGTTCCTCTGGTCAATGGGTCTGTTTTTATGCCAGTACTAAATGCTGTTTTGATTACTATAGCATTGTAACATAATTTGAAATTAGGAAGGGTGATATCTCCAGTTTTGTTCTTCTTGCTCAAGATTGCTTTGACTATTTGGGGCCTTTTGTGCTTCCAATTTTGAGATTGTGTTTTTATTTCTGTGAAAAGTGTCACTGAAATTCTGATAGGGATCACACTGAATTTTACATGTAAACAATATCAATTCTTCCAATCCACAAACATGAGATATCTTTCATTTTCTTTGAGGTATCTTTTCATTTCTTTGCATCTACCTCAACTTCTTTAATCAGTATTTTATTGTACTACAGATATTTCACCTCCTTGGTTAAATTTATACCTAAGTATTCTATTGTTTTTTGATGTTATTGTAAATGGAATTGTTTTCTTAATTTCTTTTTCAGAGAATTTGTTGTTAGTGATATAAATATAACTCTATTCTGGCAACTTTACTGAATTTATTAGTTATAACAACTGTTTGGTGGATTCTTTAGGAGTTTTTTTTGAAATAAGGTAAAGTTATTTTACCTTAAGTTAACAAACAGAGACAATTTTACTGTTTTCTTTCAGATTTGGATGGATTTTCCCCCCTAACTGCTTTAGCTAGGACCTCCAGGCACTGTGTTGAAAAGAAGTGGCAAATATGCGCACCCTTGTCTTGTTCCTGATCTTGCAGGAAGCCTTTCAGTTTTTCATCACAGAGTAGGATGCTAGCTTGGGCTTGTCATACATGGCTTTTATTATGTTGTGGTACATTCGTTCTACATCTAATCTATTGAGAGGTGTTTTTTTTTTTTTTAAATCAAGAAATCATGTTGAATGTTATCAAATGCTTTCTCTGCATCTATTGAGATGATCATATGATTTTTATATTTCATTCTGTTAATGTGGTATATTACTTTTACTGATTTGTGTAGGTTGAACCATGACTGGATCCCAAGGATGAATCCCACTTGACAATGGCATATAATCTTTTCAATGTGCTGTAACATTTAGTTTACTAGTTTCATTTTTAGTATTTTCACATCTGTGTTCGTCACAAATATTGGCTAGTAATTTTCTTTTCTTGCAGTGTTCTTGTCTGGCTTTGGTATCAGGGTAATGCCGGCCTTGTAGTATGAGTTTGGAAGTGTTCCCTCCTCTTCACATTTTGGAGGAGTTTGAGTAGGACTGGCATTAATTCTTCTTTAAATACTTGGTAGAATTCACTAGTGAAATCATCTTGTCCCGAGATATTCTTTGTTGAAAGGTTTTGCATTCCTTAGTCAATCCCATTACTTATTTTTGGTCTATTCAGATTTCCTATTTTGTCAAGGCTCAGTCTTGTTAATTTGTATGCTTCTACAAATTTATCCATTTCCTCTAGGTTATCCAATTTGTTAGCATATACTTCTTCACAGAAGATTCTTATGATCCTTTGTATTTCTGTGATATCAGCTATAATGTCTCTTCTCTCATTTATAATTTTATTCATTTGATTCTTTTATCATTTTTCCTTAGTCTAAAGATTTTCATTATAATTTTCATTATCTTTTCAAAAAACAACTCTTTGGTTGATTTTTTCTATGGTTTTTCTAGCCTGTTTCATTTATTTCTTCTAGATGTTTATTCCTTCCTTCTGCTAACTCTGGGCTTATTTTGTTCTTTTTCTAGTTCCTTGAGATATAAAGTTAGGCTGTTTATTTGTGATCTCTCTTTTTTCTTAATGTAGGCATTTACTCCTATAAACTTCTTTGTTAGAACTTCTGTGGCTGCACTGCATAAGTTTTGGTATGTTGAGTTCCCATTTTTGTTTCTCTCAATATACTTTTTGATTTCTCTTTTGATTTCTTCTTTGTGACTCTTTAGTTTTGAGTGTTTACTTTTTTGATTTTTGATTTTAATTTTTGTGCGTACACAGTCATATATGTATTTACAGGGTACATGAGATATTTTGACACAGGCATGCAACGTGCAATAATCATATAATGTAAAATTGGATATCCCCTCAAACATTTACATATGTGTTACAAACAATCCAATTATACTCTTTTAGTTATGTTAAAATGTACAATAACATTATTATTGACTATAGACACCCTATTGTGCTATCAAATACTAGGTCTTGTTCACATTCTTTTTTTTCTTTTGACCCATTAACCACCCTCACCTTCCCCTTATCCCTCAACTACCCTTCCCAGCCTCTAGTAACCATCCTTTTACTTCTATCTCCATTAGTTCTATTGTTTTGACTTTCAGACTCCACAAATAAGTAAGAACATGTGATATTTGTCTTTCTATGCCTGGCTTATTTCACTTAGTATAATGACCTCCAGTTCCATCCACGTTGTTGCAAATGACAGGATCTCATCCCTTTTTATGGCTGAATAGTACTCCATTGTGTATATGTATCACATTTTCTTTATCCATTCATCCGTTGATGAACACTTAACTTGCTTCGAAATTTTAGCTATCGTGAACAATGCAGCAACAAACATAGGAGTGCAGGTATCTTTCTGATATACTGATTTCCTTTCTTTTGTGTATAGACCTAGGAGCAGGATTGCTGGATCATATGGTAGCTCTATTTTTAGTTTTTTCAGGAACCTCCAAACTATTCTCCCTAGTGGTTGCACTAACTTGCAGTCTCATCAACATCATCACACATCATCAAGTATAGGAGGGTACTCTTTTCTCCACAACCTTGCTGGCATTTGTTACTGCCTGTCTTTCAGATATAAGCCATTTTAACAGAGGTGAGATGATATCTCATTGCAGTTGTGATTTGCATTTCTCTGATGATCAATGATGCTGAGCACCTTTGTATGTCTTCTTTTGGCCATTTAAAAACTGAATTATTAGATTTTTTTTTTATAGAGTTGTTTGAGCTCCTTATATATTCTGGCTATTAATTCCTTGTCAGGTGGGTAGTCTGCAAATATTTTCTCCCAGTCTGTGGGTTGTTTCTACACTTTGCTGATTATTTCCATTGCTATACAGAAGCTTTTAAACTTGATATGTTTTCATTTGTCAATTTTTGCTTTGGTTATCTGTGCTTGTGGGCTATTACTCAAGAAAGAAATTTTTGCCCAGACTAATGTCCTGGAGATTTTCCCCAATGTTTTCTTGTAGTAGTTTCGTATTTGAAGTCTTATATTTAATTATTTAACCCATTTGCTTGATTTCTGTATATATATAGAGACAGGGGTCCAGTTTCATTCTTCTGCATATGGATATCCAGTTTTCCCAGCACCATTTATTGAAGAGACTGTCTTTTCCCCAGTGTATGTTCTTGGTACCTTTCTCAAAAATGAGATGACTGTAGGTGTGTGGATTTGTTTCTGGGTTCTCTATTCTGTTCCATTAGTCTATGTGTCTGTTTTTATGCCCGTATCGTGTTGTTTTTGTTACTATAGCGCTACAGTATAATTTACAGTCAGGTAAAGTAATTCTGCCAGTTCTGTTCTTTTTGCATAAGATAGCTTTGACTATTCTGGGTCTTTTGTAGTTCCATGTAAGTTTTAGGATTTTTTTTTCTATTTCTGTGAAGAATGTCACAGAATGCAGTCTACATATTATATAGAATCTATAGATTGCATTGGGTGGTATGGACATTTTAACAATATTGATTCTTCCAATTCATGAACAGGAAATGTCTTTCCACTTTTTTGGCGTCTTCTTCAATCTCTTTTATCAGTGTTTCCTAATTTTGATCGTAGAGCTCTTTCACATCTTTGGTCAAGTTGATTCCTATGTATTTCATTTTATTTGTGGCTGTTGTAAATGGGATTACTTTTTGAATTTCTTTCTCAGATTGTTCAGTCAGCATACAGGAATGACACTAATTTTTGTATGTTTATTTTGCATCTTGCAACTTTACTAAATTTGTTTATCAATTCTAACAGTTTTGATGGCATCTTTGGATTTTTCCAAATATAAGATCGCATCATCTGCAAACAAGAATAATTTGACTTCTCTTCCTGTTTGGATGCCCTTTATTTCTTTCTCTTGTCTGACTGCTCTAGCTAGGACTGCTCTAGCCAGTACTAAACTGAACAAGAGCAGTGAAAAAGAGTATCCTTGTGGTGATCCAAATCTTAGAGGAAAGGCTTTCAGTTTGTTCCCATTCAGTATGATATTGGCTTGAGGTCGGCCATATATGGCTTTTATTCTCTTGAGGTATGTTCTTTCTATACCCAGTTTTTGAGGGTTTTTATCATGAATGGATGTTGAATTTATGCTTTTTTGCATCAATTGAATGCTCCTGTGGTTTCTGCACTTCATTATGTTAGTTTGATGTATCACATTGATTGATTTGCACATTTTGAACCATCCTTGCATCTCAGGGATAAATCTTGCTTGGTCATGACGAATGATCTTTTTATTGCATTGTTGAATTTGGTTTGCTAGTATTTTGTTGAGGATATTTGTATCAATATTGATCAGAGACATTGGCCTGTAGTTTTTTTGTGTGTGTGTCTTTAGTTTTGGTATTAGGATGATATTGGCCATGTAGAATGAGTTTGGAAGTATTCCCTCCTCCTCTATTTTTCAAAATAGTTTGAGCAGGATTGGTATTAGTTCTTTTTAAATGTTTGGTAGAATTCAGTGGTGAAGCCATAGGATCTTGGGCTTTTTTTTACTGGGAGACTTTTTATTAAGGCTTCAATCTCATTACTTGTTATTAGTCTGTTAAAGTTTTGGATTTCTTCAAGGTTCAATCTTGGCAGGTTGTATGTGTCAAGAAATTTATCAATTTCTTCTAAAATTTCAAATGCATTGGTATGTAGTTGGTCATAGTAGCCACTAATGATCCATTACCCATTTCTTCTAAATTTTCCAATTTATTGGTATATAGTTGCTCATAGTAGCCACTAATGATCCTTTCAATTTCTGTGGTATCAGTTGTAATGTCTCCTTTTGCATCTCTGATTTTATTTATTTGGATCTTCTCTCTTTTTTTCTTAATCTGGCTAAAGGTTTGCCTATTTTGTTTAACTTCTCAAAAAAACAACTTTTTGTTTCGTTTATCTTTTGTATTGTTTTCTTCATTTCAATTTCTGCTCTGATCTATTATTTATTTTCTTCTCTCAATTTTGGATTTGGTTTGCTCTTGCTTTTCTAGTTCTTTAAGATGCATCATTAGGCTATTCATTTGAAGTTTTTCTTCTTTTTTGATGTAGGCACTTAGAGCTATAAAATTCCCTCTTAGTACAGTTTTTGCTGTATACCATAGGTTTTGAAATGTTGTGTTTCTATTATTGTTTCAATTAATTTTTCAATTTCCTTCTTAATTTCCTCACTGATCCACTGGTCATTCAGGAGCATACTATTTAATTTTCATGTGTTTCTATAGTTTCCAAAATTATTTTTGTTGTTGATCTCTGGTTTTATTCTACTGTAGTCAGAGGAGATGCTTGATATTATCTCAATATTTTTTGAATATTGTTTTATGAGTTAACATATAGTTCATCCCTGAGAACGATCCATGTGCTGAGAAAAAAAAGTGTGTATTCTGCAGCCATTGGATGAGATGTTCTGTAAATCTCTATTAGGTTCATTTGGTCTATAGTGCAGATTAAGTCCATTGTTTCTTTGTTGACTTTCCATCTGGAAGATCTGTCCAATGCTGAACGCAGGGTGTTGAAGCCTTTAACTATTATTGCATTGAGGCCTATATCTTGCTTTAGCTCTAATTATCTTGCTTTAGCTCTAATAGTATTTAGTATACATATCTGGGTGCTCCAGTGCTTGGTGCATATATATTAACAACTGTTATATTCTCTTGCTGTATTGACCCATTTATCATTATATAGTGACCTATTTGTCTCTTCTTATAGTTTTTGTCTTGAAATCTATTTTGCCTGATACAAGTATAGCTACTCTTGCTTTTTGGTTTCCACTGGCATGGAATATCTTTTTTCATTCCTTTATTTTCAGTCTATGTGTGTCTTTATAGGTGACATGTGTTTCTTGTAGGTGACAGATCACTGGGTCTTTTTAAAAAAAATCAATTCAGCCACTCTATGTCTTTTGATTGGAGGGTTTAGTCCATTTACATTCAATGCTATTATTGATAAGTAAGAACTGTCTCCTGCCATTTTGCTATTTTTGTGGTCGTTTTGTGGTTTTCTCTTCTTTCTTTCCTTCCTGTTTTCCTTTTAGTGAAGATGATTTTCTTTCATGATATAATTTAGTTTCTTACTTTTTATTTTTTGGTGTATCTGTTGTATGTTTTCTTGGTTTGAGGTTACCATGAAGCTTGCAAATACTATTTTGCAACCCATTATTTTAAGCTGAACACAACTGAACACTGTTTGCGTACACAACAGAGAAACAAGCAAAAAGCAAATAAACATTCTGCACTTTTAGTCCCCCCACTATTTAACTTTGTGTTGTTTCTATTTATTAATATATCTTATTGAACTGTGTCTTGAAAAGTTGTAGTTATTATTTTTGATTGGTTCATCATTTAGTCTTTCTGCTTAAGAGTGGTTCAAACATCATAGATACAGTTCTATAATATTCTAGGTTTTTCTTTGTACTTTACTATTACCAATGAGTTTTGTACCTTTAGATGATTTCTTATTGCTCATTAACATCCTTTTCTTTTTGATTGAAGTACTCCCTTTAGCATTTCTTGCAGGACAGGTCTGGTGTTTATGAAGCCCCTCAGCTATTGTTTGGGAAAGTGTTTATTTCTTTTTCATGTTTGAAGGGTATTTTCACCAGATATACAATATTAAGGTAAATTTTTTTTTCCTTTCAGCAAATATGTCATGCCAATCACTCCCAACCTCTAAGATTTCCACTGAAAAGTCTGTTGCCAGATGTATTGGAGCTCCATTGTATGTTATTTGTTTCTTCTCTCTTGTTGCTTTTAGGATCCTTTATCCCTGACCTTTGAGAATTTGATTATTAAATGCTTTGAGGTTGTAATCTTTGGGTTAAATCTGCTTGATGTTCTACAACCTTCTTGTATTTGGATACTGATATCTTTCTCTAGGTTTGGGAAGTTCTATTATCCCTTTGAATAAACTTTTTACCCCATGTCTTTCTCAATCACCTCTTTAAGGGCCAATAACTCTTACATTTGCCTTTTGAGGCTATTTTCAAGATCCTGTAGGCATGCTTCATTGTTTTTTATTCTTTTTTCTTTTATTTCCTCTGTTTTGTTGTTGCTGTTGTTGTTTTTTGTTTTTTTTTTGAGATGGAGTCTTGCTCTGTCACCCAGGCTGCAGTGCAATGGTGCAATCTCGGCTCACTGCAAGCTCCGTCTCCCAGGTTCACGCCATTCTCCTGCCTCGGCCTCCTGAACAGCTGGGACTACAGGTGCCCACCACGATGCCCGGCTAATTTTTTGTATTTTTAGTACAGACAGGGTTTCACCATGTTAGCCAGGTTGGTCTTGATCTCCTGACTTTGTGATTCGCCTGCCTTGGCCTCCCAAAGTGCTGGGATTACAGGCATGAGCCACTGTGCCTGGCCCTCTGAGTGTATTTTTAAATAGTTCATCTTCAAGCTAACTCATTCTTTCTTCTGCTTGATCAATTCTGCAATCAAAGGACTCTGATGTATCCTTCAGTATGCCAATTGCATTTTTCAGGTAAAGAATTTCTGCTTCTTTTTATTTCAATCTCTCAGTTAAATTTGTCTGATAAAATTCTGAGTTCCTTCTCTGTGTTATATTGAATTTCTTTGAGTTTTCTCAAAACAGCTATTTTGAATTCTTTGTCTAAAAGGTCATAACTCTCTATATCTCCAGGAATAGCCCATGGTTCCTTATTTAGTTCATTTGGTGAGGTCATGTTTTCCAGATGGTCTTGATACTTGCAGATGTTCATCTGTATCTGGGCATTGAACACTTAGGTATTTACTGCTGTCTTCTCAGTCTGGACACATTTGTACCCATCCATCTTGGGAAGGCTTTCCCAACATTTGAAAGGACTTGGATGTTATGATCAAAGCCGAGTCTGCTTTAGAGGGCACTCCAAGTCCAGTAATGCTGTGGTTCTTGGAGACTCATAGAGGTACTGCCTTGATGGCCCTGGGCAAGATCAGGGAGAATTCTCTGGATTACAAGGCAGAGACTCTAATTCTCTTCTCTTATTTTCTCTCAAACAAACAGAGTCTCTCTCTGTGTCTGTTTTGGGTCACCTAGAGCTGGGGGTGGAGTGACATGAGCACCCCTGTGGCCACCATGACCCTGTGACTATGCTGGGTCACACTGGAAGCCAACACAGCACTGGGTCTCACCCACGGCCTTCTGTAACCACTCCCTGGCTACTCCCTATGTTCACTCAAGCCTCTGAGGCTCTACAATCAGCAGGTGGCAAAGTTAGCCAGAACTGTGTCCTTCCCTTCAGGGTAGTGAGTTTCCCTAGGCCCCAAGCAGGTCCAGAGTTGCCATCCTGAAACCAAAACTGGAATAAAAAAGCTTCAAAGTCTACTTAGTGTGCTACTGTACTGTAGCTGAGTTGGCACTCAATCCACAAGACAGTCTTTCCCACTCTTCCTTTCTCTTTCCAAAGGCCTCATCCCATAGCCACTGTCATCACAGGCCCATGGGGTATACTGCTAGACTACTACTGATATTCGCTAAGGCCCAAGGGCTCTTCACCAAGCTTGTGGTGAATGCTGCCTGGTCTGAAACTGACCTTTTAGTGCAGTAGGTTCCTCTCTGGCCCTGGGTAGGTCCGGAAATACCATTCAAGATCCAAGTCCTGGAATCAGAGTGTCCAAGAGCCTGCTTGGTGCTCTACCTACCTATGGCTGAGCTGGTACCTAAGGTCCAAGACAAAGTCCCCTTTACTTTTCCTTCTGCTTTTCTCAAGAGGAGTCTTGTCCCATAGCCACCACAGCTGGAAGTGTGCTGAGTCTCACATGAAGTCAGCAGGTCTCAGAGTCTCACCCAAGGTCCTCAGTGTAGTAGCTGGTTATTGCTGCTGGTTATTCAGGGTCCAAGGGCTCTTTAATCAGCAGGCGAGGAATCCTGCCAGGACTGGGTCCTTCACTGCAAGGCAGCAGGTTCCCTTCTGACCCAGGGTATGTCTAGAAATGTCCAGGAGCTAGGGCATGAAAAAGGGCCTCATGACTCTGCCTGGTGCCCTATCCTGTTGTGGCTGAGCTAGTATCCAAGATGCAAGACAAAGTCCTCCCCACTCTTCGCTCTCCTCTCAAGTGGAGGGAAGTGGTCTCTTTAGGAGCTGTAAACTGTGTAGCCTGGGATTAGGGGAGGGATGCTGTCAGTACTCCCTTATCTGCTCAGGCTGGTGTCTCAGTAGGCTGTATACCCCACTAGTCCACTGGCTCTGGGCTCAGTTCAGCCCTAGGACTTACCTAATAGTTGCAGTCCTTGTGGCCTAGATTGCCTTTCACCTTTATTTGGAGCCCCAGAGTGCTTTGGCCCACAATGGTGAGACTTGTAGGAACTCAAGTTCAGACTGCTGGGATCAGTCAATCCCTCCTGGCCAGGGCTGGTTTAAATGCTCACTCTGTGGGTGGGCATCAGTTGAATTTGTTCTGTTTTGTTTCCTTGCTATAACAGGGCAACATTGAATTCCGTGCCTCACAACTGCTGTGCTCTTCCTCTTCCCAGAGCAAAGAAACACTCTTGGCACCATGCCAACACTGTCAGGAAGGTAGAGAGGTGGCATTAGCAATTCAATAGCCCAGCAATTCGGGATGATCAGTGGAGCCTTTTATTCTGCCATCTTGCTCCACCCTCAGGAGTGTGTTATTTAATTTCTGCATATTTGTGAATTTTCCTCCTGTTTCTAGTTTCACAGCTTTGTGGTCAGAAGATACTTGATATGATTTCAATCTTCTTAAATGTGTTAAGACTTGGTTTGTGGCCTACACATAATCTATTTTGGAAAATCGTACTTGTGCCCTTGAGAAGAATGTGTATTCTGCTGCTGTTGGATGGAACATTCTGTATATGTTTGTTAGGTCCATTTGTTCAAGTCTGACATTTCCTTATTGATTTTCTGTCTGGATGATCTATCCATTGTTGAAAGCTGAGTATTTGTTCTTGAAAGCAGAGTATCCCCTACTATTATGTTGTTGTCTATTTCTCCCTTCAATTCTGTTAATATTTGCTTTGTATTTTTCAGTGTTCCAACACTGAGTACATATAAATTAACAAATATTATATCCTCTTGATGAATTGATCCCTTTGTGATTACAAAGAAATATTCTTTATCTCTGTGACAGACAGACACTCTTGCTCTCTTTTGGTTACTTTTTGCATGGAATATCTTTTTCTATCCCTTGACTTTCAGCCTATCTATCTTCTTAATTCTAAAGTGAGTTTCTTGCAGGTAGCCTATAGTCAAATCATGTTTTTTTAATCCATTGGGTTACTCTGTTTTTTGATTGGGGAATTTAATACATTTACATTTAAATTAATTGATAGGTCAGAACTTACTGTTGCCATTTGAATAAAACTGATTATTTTATAGTTCCTTTGTTCCTTTCTTCCTCTCTTTTTTTTTTTTTTTTTTAAGTGGTATGATTTTATTCCTTTTTCTTTGTCTTGTATGTATTTATTATGAGTTTGGCTCTGTGAGTATCATGAAGGTTATATAAAGCATCTTATAGTTATAACAGTCTATTTTAAACTGATAGCAGCTTAATGTTGGTCACATACAAAAACTTTATACTTTTACTCACCCTGCCAACATTTTCTGTTATTGATACCACAATTTACATCTTTTTGTACTGTGCATCAATTAAATTTTTGTAGCTGGTTATTTTTACACATTTGTATTTTTAACCTTCATCATAAAGTAAAAGTGATTTACATACCACCATTACAGTATTAGACTATTCTAATTTGACTATGTATTTACCTTTATTACTGAGTTTTATACCTTCATATATTTTCCTGATGCTAATAAGCATCCTTTCATTTCAACCTGAAGAACTTCCCTTAGCATTTCTTGTAAGGCAGGTCTAGTGGTGATAAACTCCCTCAGCTTTTGTTTGCTTGTGAAAATCTTTCTCTCTCCCTTATTTCTGAAGGACACCTTTGTCAGGCATGCTATTCTTGGTTAGCAGCTATTTTCTTTCATCACTTTGAATATATCATCCCACTCTTTCCTAGCCTGTAAAGTTTCTGCTGAGAAATCTGCTGATAGTCTTATAATGGGCCCTTTGTATGTGACAAAAACCCCTTCTGTTTTCAAAATTCTCTTCATCTTTGACTTTTGATAATTTGATTTTAATGTGTCTCAGTGATGACCTCATTATGCTCAACTTATTTGTAGTTGTTTTGGGCTTCATGGAATTGCATGCTTATTTCTATTTCCAGATTTGGGAAGCTATCTTTCATTATATCTTTAAATAAACTTTCTTCCTCTTTCTCCTTCTGAGCTACTTCTGGGAATCTCATAATGCATATTTTGGTTCACTTGATGGTGTCCCATCATCCCATATGCTTTCTTCATCCTTTTCATTCTTTTATATTTTTGTTCTTCTCACTAGATAATTTCAAAAGACTGGTAATTCTTTAGTGGTAGTATACTTCCTTGAATCTTCATGTTCCTTGAAGCCTTCACGTTTGAAGAAACAGTCAACTCTTCCTGTCTTTATTGATTACCATGAAGAGAGAAAGACCTTCACCAGTGAGCCTGGTTAGAGATGCTGAAGGTTTCTTAGGCCTTTTGCTCCACTCCTCTTGTTTCCTCTTATGGGGAAATCTTAATACTGTGTGCCTTCTCGTCATCCTACAAAGCTGGGACTGGTGCCAATAACCTCTCATTTATTTTCCCCAGAGCTGTGCCCTGAAGTGTTTAAGGTTGTGTGCTTTCTCACAAACCAGTAGATCAGGCTTTTAAGATACATATTGGTTACTGAGATCCATACACTGTCTGAGGGAGCTTGCACAGGCCATGCACCAGGGACGCACGGGGTACCATCCATGGTGGTGGTGGTGAATGGGGTCCTAAGGGTGCACAGCAACTTGTTGGGAGTGTATATGGGAAAGTTGTCCTGCAGGATTTGTGGGTGGATCTCTTGATGAACTCCATGAACCAGTTAACTATATCTGTGGCTGGCCGTTGAAAACTGCATGCCAGTTGCTGTGAGTGTTCACTTCTTCTCCCTACTCCTAGCTACCATTGGATTATTCAGCCATGTAGATCCCCTTGGTATTCTGGGTGGGGCAAGATGATGTGAGACTCTCAGGCAGCATTCCACAAGGCTGGGTAACTCAGGCTCTCACTTTGCTCTCACTTTCCCTCATGAGAGAAATTGTGGGTCAAGGGGGCCTCTTTTGGCACAAAGATGTGGTACTTTAAGGAAGGGTGATATTAGTAAAATGAAATTGCTCTTCTTACTCTTCAATGTTTCCACTCTCAGATTTTTTGCTCCACCAGTGTGCTGGAAACTCTCAGCTAAAGATTTTGTGGCTCCCACAAAATCTATTCTCGTCTGTGGGTAGTTACACAAACTGGTGTTTCCTTGAGGGGAATGAAAGCTAGATTCTCCTGTTCTGCCATATTGATGATGTCACATTCCCTAGATGCTTTCTTTGTAGAGGAAGATTCTGAGGCTTCTTTGTAAGAAAGAATAACTTAACTATTCTTGGTGTATAAGTTCCCTCATTCCTCCAATTCTCATCACTACAGAAACACAGCTATCTGCATCTCAAAACCAGGCAGTGCCAGTACAATAAAAATAAATGATACAGAAAATAAAGGAAACACTTAGTTCATATTGTAACTGAACATAACTAGAAACAATATTTGATTAATGGTTGAGAATAACTATCTTTCAAATAGAAGTAAAAGTATCCACATATCAAGGCAAATAACTCTATAAAATAACAAAAGCCACAGTTCCCTGAAATTTTCTCTTCCAAACTTTTCCAAAGATAGGAGGTACTGAGGAAACATATTGTGTATATTAGGTATGAATAAGTGCATGTGGTTATAATGCTATTTTAAATGCGTTCTCTACCAAATCAACTCACTGATTAGAGAAAGTTAAAATGTAAAAATTTGAAGCTAACTTCCATCCGAATTAAAGCTACATGCTCAAAAGACAATGAATGTCAGAAGTAACACTTAAAGAAATATTAACAAATAAAGGCAATTCAACTTTTAGAGGCCAAAAAATAATCCATTATGTTAATGTGTGACTTTCTTAGAGAGTACCTAAGTGCTCCCTGCAGAGTTTGACTTACTGTGTTGGAGCAGTAAAAGTTATAATTAAAAAACAAAATCCTGGCACCACTGGAAAAATATACCATATAAGAATGAATTCACAAAGTAACTATGATTCACTCATGCTTGATATGCTAGGTTCAGATCAGATATGTTAAACATTAAATAAAGGTCACTACAATCAAAGAAGTCAGGAAATGGGAAGACAAACTCAAAACAATTAAGATATCTGTCTGGAAAGCTGAGAATAAAGGAGGTTTTTTACAGAATGAAAACTGATTTACCAAATCCTAAAATCAGGGGCACCATTTGTTTTTTGTTTTGTTTTGTTTGCTTGTTTTAGAGATAGGGTCTTGCTCTGCACCCAGGCTGGAGGGCAGTGGCACAATCACAGCACACTGCAGCCTCAAATTCCTGGGCTCAAGCAATCTTCTCACCTCAGAATCCCAAGTAGCTAGGACAACAGGCATGCACCATCACACTCAGCTAGTTTGTTTCAATTCTGGGGGGCAGATGGGGTCTCACTACATTACCCAGGCTGGTCTCAAACTCTTGGCCTCAAGTGATCCTCCTACCTTGGCCTCCCAAAGCACTAGAATGATAGACACGAACCACCACACCCAGACAGGAGCATCTTTTGAAGCTTGAAAGTGGTAAACACAGAACCAATATGATGAAACAAAACAAGACAGAAGATTACTTGACATAACAAAGTAAAGTTTCAGAAATTGCTATTTCCCAGCCTGGTCAACATAGTGAGACTTTGTCTAAAAAAAAAAACTAATTAATGAGATACTAGCTGAGCACAGTGGCACACACATGTATTCCTGCTGCATGAGAGGCTAAGGCATGAGAATCGCTTGAATCCAGGAGTTTGAGACTAGCCTGGGCAACACAGCAAGATCCTGCCCTTAAAAAGAAAGAAATAAAAAATCGTTGCTTCAAGAGAAAAAAAAATCAGGTTTAAAAACTATCTAAATAAATAAATGCATGCTAAATTCATCATGTGTTATTAAAGGGAAACTAGGATGCTAGGACCCATAGCATTGAGCACCACAAAGCATTATTCAAAACCGCTCTCACTGGGAGTCAGAATACTAGGATATTTTCAGTAAAGCAATCACACATTGTTATAAATGTTACTTTCAGTTTTCCTTAAGTTTCAGTAGAGAAAAGTAAGTATATTAAGACAATTTAATCGAAGTAAAATTTAACAAAGTTTTAAATCTAACAGCTTTAAAGAAAAAACCCAACTCTGAGATTGGGGGTTATTATTTTGTAACTCAAACAGTAAAAACCATGATGTTAAGATCTTTACCTACACTCTTGTAGGTAACAAATCTACTGCAGGAAACAACAAACGAAAGTTGTTGCTATTTTCCAGTATTCTGAAGGAATATACTAACACTCAGTTTATGTTTATGTATTTTTGCACTTCCAAACCACAAGGGCAACTAATATTCATCTGTGTGGCGTCTCAACAAATAAACCCAAAATGAGTAACAGGGTTGAAAACCAGTTTTTTTTTTTTTTTAAATCTTGGCTTAGATGTAAAGAGCTATTATGAAAGAATATGTTAAGTTAATGAAGACAGTAAATTAGTAGGTTTGAGAACCAATTTCTTATGTCTTCAGAGTTTTCAACTCAGTATGACAAAGATAAATTCACATCAGTGAAAATAAAAAGTACAGACTAAAACAGTAATTCTAGGAGCTGTATTAGGAACCTAAAAGCCAATTGTTTACAACGGGATAAGCCAAATATCAATAGATAACTGAAGACCATAGATTTTTCTTCTTTGTTTTTTATTTGTTTCCTCCATTCTGCCCTTTAAGGTAAGCCTATACCTGCTTGTTTGTCCCTAGGAAAAAAACAGATGTCATGATAAAGCTATTGTTTCTGAAGAATGACCACCAATGGCAAGTTTCTCTTTGTAAAATGAAACAGAGGGAGCTATCTTATTCTCAATAGGGTCTCATAAAAAGATACATGTTTAAGGTTGATAATTTCCATGTACACATGGTAAGAAGGAACAAGATCTGCTTAGAGTTAATCTTCAAAAAAAGATAGGGATCCTTAGGCACTGTTTGCAAACAATAGGTTCCATGGGGTGAGTGCATCAGCCAAAATGGCATATGTGTAAAGTGAGCACCAGCATGTGATAACCGTTTGTGGATGACAGTGTAATACAATATTTTGTTTGTGTGGCCATTTATTTTAAAATACACCAGATCTGTAAATATTAACAAATAAAGAAATAATATCTCACATAGAGAATTTCAAAGACTATCCTGATTACTGATAGATGATGTACAATAAGACAAGCATAATTTAAGGAAGCTAATACAAATGACAGCAAAAATGTTGCTTTTTTTTTGAGACAGAGTCTCACCCTGTCGCCCAGGCTGGAGAGCAGTGGTGCGAACACTGCTCACTGCAAGCTCCGCCTCCTGGGTTCATGCCATTGTCCTGCCTTAGCCTCCCGAGTAGCTGGGACTACAGGCACCCGCCACCACGCCCCGCTAATTTTTTTGTATTTTTAGTAGAGACGGGGTTTCACCGTGTTAGTCAGGATGGTCTCAATATCCTGACCTCAATCTCCTGACCTTGTGATCTGCCTGCCTCGGCCCCCCAAAGTGCTTGGATTACAGGCATGAGCCACCATGCCCGGCCTGTTGCTTCCTAATCTATAAAACAATTATATATAATGTAATGATTTCTAAGGTTTCTTGGCTATCTAAAGATCCAGAACATTGCTATTATTTTACCAAGTCAGACAACTTTCTCTTTCTCATTTGGCAATATTTACTATCTTCCAGCCAGCTTTGTGAGCATAGGTTACTCAATTGAGAGAAAAACTAGATATAGATCCTATAGTTTATAGACATTAATCAAGTAACTATATCTTATCAAAAATTGTGTAAGTGTTATAAAAACATAGGGAGCTCTGAATGCACAGTAGGGGACTGATTCGGTTTGCTGGGGAAGGTATGAGAGTATAGGAAGATTTTCATGAGGAACTCAATTTTAAGCTGAGATCTGAAGGATGAGTAGGGATTATCTAGGAAAGGGAGGAATGGGATGAAAATGGTATTTGTAGGTAGAAGGAAAGGCTTGTCCAAAGATCCAAGTTAATAGGTATGTAGCTGAAATAGTAGGGGGAAGAATGTGATGTAATGAAGTTGGAGCATGAGACTAAGTTCAGATCATGCTTAGCTTAGAATGCCATATTAAAGATGGTAGTCTTCATTTTAGGGAAAATAGGAAGCCTTTGAAAAGTTTCACCAACAAGAGACAAATGACCAGATTTTTAAAAGATCACTTTGGTTGTGATATGGAGAAATAGTTGTCAGAGGTAAGAACGAATGTTGAAAAAACAGGAAGCTTTTGTGGTAGGCCAGGTGAAACATCATGGTAATTTGGCCTAGGACAGTAGCAGTGGAAATTGACATAAGTGGCTGAATTCAAAAGATATTTGTAAGGTAAAATGGATGTTAGGTGATGAGGTAGACATGGGGAGGGAATTATCAAAAATAATTCTAATGTCTCTGCAATTAGTTAAGTCATTTACAAAAAGTAAGGAATACGGGACAAAAGAACAGATTTTTTTCTTTATTTTTAAAGTAGGGGGTTATTTGAAGATCAGGAGTTCATATTTGGACATGTTAATTTTGAGCTATGTTTAGAGATGTCAAGTAGAACAGAATAAGAACAAGGAATGCAAATTAAAAGAATCGAAGGCATATAATGGAAACCTGAGTATAAATGAGATCTCCTAAGGGAGAAAGCATTCTATAACTATTAAAAAAATGTAAAAACACATAATTTTAAGGCTTTTTGGAAAAAAGAACATATTTACTGTATCAAATTCTCACAAGCCTTCCAATGTCAAATAATAATCAGCATTTCAATATTTTATCTTAATTGAACATCATAATCATTTTATGGGATAGGTACTATCATTATTCTCATGGTGCATATAAAGAGGGTAAAGCTTTGGGAAGTAATTTAACTTATTCAGAAGCCAGAGTTCAAACATAGGGCTGAGCTCCTAACTATTCTACTGGGCTGCTTTCTTAGTACTTCTTATATTAAATCAAAAACAGTAACAAAGTCTTGTGAAGACTTTAACAGTCAAAGTCTTGTGAAGACTTGTGTGCAGAGTGCAACACTGCATATTTGAAGTAATAATGTGGGAACAGAGTATAGCAGCTTTAATTTGATAGAACTATGGGAGAACAAAGATTTTAGGAACATAAAATGAGTCTGGTTTACACAAATGACAGAAATCTCCCGCTCAGTTACCTTAAATTGCTTCATATCATAAAACCATAAAAAATATAATCATCAGCAATACAGCATCCAACAGTAACTCTGTTTAGGAACTGGTTTCAGTTTTGACTCACAGAAAGTAGTATTTCCCAGAAAGTTATCAATGTCAAAAGACTTAGTTTTTCTGGGGCTATATGAAAATCTAACTCAGTTTAGGATACTCAATAAGGATCATAGCCACAGAAGAAGTTGAAAGTTTACTAAGTGACAAGAATTTGAAAATCAAGAGAACTAGGTAAGGCTTGTAAGTAGATAGCTTTGGGTATTATTATCAAATCAAGAAACCTTATTTTATGCTTATACTTTTTTTAAAAAATGCTTGTACCTTTATGTTTGTAAGTATTGAAATATTGGGGTCCCCAGAAAGTATAAGAATAAAGTCAAATTAGGCAAATACATAAGCTTTAACTGAGTTTAAATTTCAAAATGAAAGTTATTGTCTTAGTCTGCTTAGTGTTGCTATAAAGAAATACCTAAGGCTGGGTAATTTACAAAGAAAAGAGGTTTATTTGGCTCACAGTTCTGCAGGCTGTACAAGAGGCCTGGCACCAGCATCTACTTCTGCTAAGGGCTTCAGGCTGCTTCCCCTCATGTCAGAAGTTAAAGAGGAGCTGGCATGCACGGAGATCACATGGCGAGAGAGGAAGCAGAGAAAGCAGGGGGACTGGGGGTTTGTGCCAGGCTACTTTTAACAACCAGCTCTCATAAGAACTAATAGAATGAGAACTCACTTACCCCCAGAGAGGACAAATCTATTGATGAAGGATATGCCCCCATGACCCAAACACCTCCCATTAAGCCTCGTCTCCAACATTAGAAATCAAATTTCAACATGAGATTTGAAGGGGTCAAACAAACCAAAGTATAGCAGTAATAAGAGAGCAAGTGTTTGCACTATTAGCATAAGGAGTGCTTTGGAACTGAGTGGAATGTGGACACAATGTCTCTTAAGAGCAGGAATGCTGGTTCTCTGATCAGATACAAAATTTTTATACATGTGTAACTCTTAATGATGACCAGAACAAATACTAGAATTGTCACTTCAATAAATTGCAATGTAGGTATTTATAGTCTAAACTTGCATGCAATTTCAGCTTCTGGATATAACATCAGTGATTCTAATTTTATTTATTTTATTTGCAGCTGAAATGACTTGTGTGCAATATACATGATTGGTAACCTTACTAGAATGCCCTAAAACATGCTGTGCCAGAAATAAGTTTAGTTGTCACAAGGATTTAATGACTGAAGTTGAATTTTTAAGTCATAGTATGTCCGAAAAAAAGGGTTGTATCATTTTTAGCATTAAAGATATTTAAGACATTTTATTATTATGAGCCAAATACCCATCTGAACAACAAAGATGCCTTGAGTGTTCAAGTCCATCCATAGTTTGGAAGGTCTTGAATAAGGTTCTTGAAGCTTTTCTGTGCCCAGCCTCTGCAGACTGATTAAGCCATATGCAAATTATCTTTTTCCATAAGCACTTATTTCATGAACTTAAGGAAAAAGCCAAAGTGAAAATTGAGGTTTATATTAGGGCCAAGACTGGGATGAGGTAAGAGAAATGCCTATGGTGTAAAATTTAAGGAGGCTCTCAATCCCAGGGTCATGTAAGTGCTAGGCTGACACCTGAAAGTGGGTAGCTCCTTAAATTTTGCTATATAAGCACCTTCCTAGCCTCACCCTAGTCCTGGCCTTGGATTTTATTGTCAAAGGTCTTTCAAAGTCAAGGCAGTGCTATCTCTGATGTACATCGTTTTGTTGTTGCTCAAAAGCTAACAAAAATCAAGTACATAATTTTAAAATTTTGTATCTAAAAGGTACTGCAAAAAAATGAAATGCGTACAGGGGCAATATTAGTAGAGATCTCAGCTAAATCTGAATAATAAATAACAGCATACCTGTTTTTTACTATTTGCTATGTACAATTATATATATAACATATTTATATATAAACACACAGACACACACATACACATACATACACACACACATATAAAATCTTCTTCAGTCCTCAACTCTGAGTTAAAGTATAATTATCATTATTATTCCCATTTTTATGGGTAGGGAAATTAAGGCTTATAGATGTCAAATAAAAAATTGCTCACTGTCGCATAGCGAGTAGGAACTCAAGTTGATCTAACTCAAAAGTCCAAACTCTAACTGCTACGCGTTGCTGCCTTCTAAATATCATCATTCAATATTGGTGATCTGTTGATTGTATCTCTACTATAGGTAGGCATGGACATGCTAATTGCTTAAGTAGATTTAGCATTTTTCATGTCAGAAAAACTGGTTAATAAGCTTTAGAGTACTCTTATTTTTGCAGCCTTATAGCATGGTTTACTAAGAAACGGAAAATGAAATGTAAGACAAAGAAAAGAAGGAAAAAACAAAAGATTGTAAGAGAAAATACATGATCCAGAGATCATATCCCTTTTGTGAACCAGGATAAAATAATAAGCATGAGAATGCGATTAGTATATGCAAAGAGGCTGCTTTAAAGCAAAATCAAAAGCAAAAGGAGGTCTCATCTATAGTGGAGCAAAAGATAGAAACAAAAGGTTTATTAGAGAGGACAAAAAATGTTACTTTGGTTTTAATTTCAGCTTTTTCAAATTAAAAAAATAAAAAATAGACTTCTTTTTTCAGACACAAAGTATCAAAACTTGTTACTTTTTCTATCTGCTGTAGAAAATACTGATGTAAACCAAAACATAGGGTGAACAACCTTACAGTACTTAATTTTAAAAACAAGTTAAATAAGTGGTATTCAATTCATATATAATGAAACACTTATGCAGGAGTAACTAAGATTATTAATCTCTAAGAAATACATGCTTCACGAACAATTTTAAGAATATGTTTTAAGAGACATAGTATTATTGGCATTGATTGTGATATTCCAGTTTTTTGGGAAGAGTAGATATTATGAAAGGTTAAATGCCATTTTTTCAACCCGCACCTGCCCAAACCTCTGAACTCCTCAAACTCTTACCTCCATCACCAAGCCAGGCTTTGATACCAGTAAGAAAGTCTCTATCTTGCAACCTGCTAAAGAGTGCCCTCTAGTGTTGCATGCACATGAAATAACTTTTTTTTTTCATAAAGTGTTCTGGTTACACTGTTAGGTTTTCCCTGGCATTGCAGCCAAGAAAGATAAATGACGCTTTAGAACAATTTTCTGGCTTTTAATGTCAGCTAAGTAAAACTATAACACTATATTAAAGAGTTATAGGTTTTCGTTAAAAAACTTTTATAAAATAAGGGACATCCACTTTAAAAAATAATGTGCCTTTTGTTCAAAGGCTAGTTTTTAAAGAAAACAATTTGCATAAAATGTAAGTACACTGCTAACATTAGAATGTACTAAGAATTTTAGTACTTAGAAAAACAGGAGTTTGTTCCATCAGAAAAAAATAGTGGTGACAATAATTTGCCTCTCTCAACCTCTAGAAACTTACCTAATTTCTCAAAAGTGTATTTGTGCTGAAATTTTTATTTCTGGTGACAGTCAAGATTTTGCTCATGCTTAATAAAATCCAAAAGGGAGAACATAAGAAAAACAAATTACTTGACTATAAAGTGAGTATATCTTTAAATTCCAGGGGGGAAAAATGGGATATTTCAAAAGAGAGCATTACATAACATCAATATATTCCTCTAAACAGTTTTGACACAAGTACAAAGAAATTTAAAGGAATGAAGGAAATCAGTGTTTTCATTGTCTAATACACACCAAGAAATTTGAACTGTGAGACTGGTAACTTCATAAATTACCACTCTATCCTCGGCATAACTTTTTCTCTTTTAAAAGAGCTTATTTACATAATGAATTACAGACATAGCGTGAGAAAGATTATGAAAAGCTCAATATTAAGACTAAGAAGCATGTTAATGAACACAAGTATGTGATATGTCTATATACATATATATGTTTACGTATTTCTATCACTTTAATAATTAAAGTGAAGATCAATCAAACACTTGGCTCAGAAACACGGGCAAAAATAAGATCTCTGAAATTGTCTTCTGGTAAATAAGGAAGTAAAAACACTGAGGAAAGGATCAGAATTCACGAACCCACTAGATTTGCTTAATATTTTCTTCTTTTAGTTTGTTTTTAAGGTGGGGGAATGTTATTCTGCATTGTGCACACTAAATAAGGTTAAACGTGTGCAATATATGAAAGATTAAACAAATCTGTAAAAAAAACCAACCCAAAATATAAGAGGTACAAAGAAAAAGTAGCACATATCCTATGTTTCCAGAGTGGGGCAATGTTTAGAAATAAAATATTATTGAAGCATGGCTCTTCAGGTACTTGTATTATCTAAATCCCTTGAATGGTGTCTAAATAGAACAGGGACTTAACAAATCCAAGACAAAAATAGACAGAGAAATGGGTATAAAAAGGCCACATACTTGGAGTAAGAAAAAAACTCTAGGTTCTATTTCTATCCCTGACTCACCATTGACCTTGAAAAAGTCAGTGTTCTCCACTGTGATTCAGCTCCTCTGTCAAACGGGAGCAATAATTCTTGCCAGAAACCACATAGGAGTGTTGATAATGGGAGGATTAGTGTGATAATGCACAGAGCTTATAGAAATTTTAGTGTGCTGTGTACACTTTTGGGAAAGATGTTTTTTTCCTATCCCACAAAAGCTTAAAGAAGATAATGGATGTATAAAACATTATGTTAAATTCTGCTTAACATCTTCATTTTCATTTATCTTGATAGTTTCTTCAATCTACTGTTTTTTATTACCTCTTATGTGTTAATATTTTCATGTCTGGGAATTTTTAATTCCCTTTCTATCTTATTCTATTTGTTTTCTTTTCAGTTTTCTATTTCTAAAAAAAACCAAGAATTTATTCTTGTCTTGAGTTTCTCCCTTCCCTCATTCTATATGTATGCACAAGTACTATTTTTTCTTCTACTACTCTGTTGTTCAAGTATAATAAAAGCAATCACAATGATACTAACACTTAATATATTTGAAAGTGCTTCGTAAACAAACGCTAATCTCATTTTAGTATTTATTCAAGTTACTCTCAATTAGAAAAATTGTTGATAGTTTATGTATCTTATTTATGAAGCCCTCAAAAGGTAAAAATTTTTTTTTTTTTTGAGACGGAGTCTTGCTCTGTCGCCCAGGCTGGGTACAGTGGCGCAATCTTTGCTCACTGCAAGCTGCACCTCCAGGATTCACGCCATCGTCCTGCCTCAGCCTCCTAAGTAGCTGGGATTACAGGTGCCTGCCACCACGCCCGGCTACTTTTTTTGTATTTTTAGTAGAGATGGGGTTTCACTGTGTGAGCCGGGATGGTCTCAATCTCCTGACTTTGTGATCCGCCTGCCTCGGCCTCCCAAAGTGCTGGGATTACAGGTGTGAGCCACTGCATCCAGCCAAAATTTTTAATAGTAGTAAAATTTTCATCCTGTCACTATGAAAGAAGAAATAACCACTGGATGTAATAAAGCAACAGTAAACTTTATTATAGTTTTTAATAGATTTCCTAGTAAATAAAAATATAGACAGAAAAAACTATTTTCTAAATTTATCTCAATTTATAGAATAAGATATATTTTATATAACCACAGGGTGAGAAAAACAGAAATGTTTCACATTTCTATTTTCAACTCTATTACTTTTGGGTGGGTAACAGTGGAAATCACTTAATATATATGAAATATGGAAACGACTACCTCTCATTGTGCTCTTGGAATGATTAATTGTGCTTTTACATTAGAACAAAAGCTGTGGGAACATATGGTATTATTACTTTAATACAGGCAATTCATTGTACTATGAAACAGCTATATATAGACCAAATAATAATCACTTACATTACATAGAATAAAACTGCCACTGAAAAAAATAGAGAAATGCCTCTTTCTGCCTTTAATTAGTTTTTAATAAATGATACATAATAAATGGCAACATTCTAACTTACCACAATTTAGGCATAGTCCTTTTATGGGAGGTGGGGGGGTATGGAAGTATATGAACTCTGGTATCTGTTTGCATTGCCTGGGAAACCTTCTCTGTTAAAGGGCATTCATTGTTTCAACATCTGAAAAGACGCAAGTTCTCATAAAGTCCTTTCAGGTATGCATGACTAATGGGAAGTAGTCCTTCTATAGCACAAAGTTCCAACTACAGAGAGTCTATCTGTTCCTGGTTCACATTTCTATGAACATCCATTTCATTTACTGTTGGTTTTAAATCACACACTCTTCTAGTGAGATTAATACCTAGAGTATAATACAGCCCTTTTTACTTCACAAATGTGAGAAATACACTTAGATTAATAGTTTTGATTTTTTTTTCACGGCTGCTTTTTGGTTCCCTGACATTAAATTCTGTAAACCAGGCTTCCAAATATATTTTTTCATGGTATATTTCAATAGATTAGAAGACCTTCTGGTGTTTGAGTTTGTTTTTAAGGATCCAGATGGGATTTATTTTTCATATATGGTTTCTGCTTACACGCAACATTATATTTTAAAGTTTTTTAGTCTTCCTCAACTAGAAAGGATAAAGGGATAAATGATCACCACAAGCAGTTAATAAGTATCTAACCGTGGTATTCTACTTACTGTAGGGGTAATATTTGTGCTTTTCTTACTCTCATCTAGACCTACTTGAGAAGTAAAGCAGGTGAGAAGGCAGATTTTATCATTTGATATAACTGTCAAAATGGTGTCGCATGTTCACTGAATGCACTCCTCCCTCCATGCTTGCATTAGCCCTTCCATTGCTGTAACATCACACTGCCTGCATGCACGCACTTTTGCATGTAAAGAGAGGAACTTTTATCCCTAGCATTGTCTTGGAATAAAAGAGCCTGGAAGGAAAACCATTGTTTCCTTTTAAAGGGGATAGAAAAAACATACTTGGGCTACAAATAACTATTCCCATATGCCGACAGCTAACTTACCCTAAGAAAATTTTAGGTAGATTTTCTATAGAGAAATCTTTTTTACCTTCATTGGATTACCCCATGAGTGTCTTTGTCCTCAAACAGTATGGTTTTCCTATCTGAAAAGTGTTGAGTAAATTTCTACTACGACTAGTAGATTCAGGAGATTAAATTTACTTAATTATCAGTACAAATATACCTCTTTCTTATGTGGTCTTTATCAAAATAAACACATAACAAAAACTGAATTGATCTTCATAAAATGGACACATTCATACAAAGCTAAATCACCTTCTGTCACATACTGAAGGCAAATGATCGCATACTTACAAAAATATAGGTGTATCTTGATGTAGTGTGTATACTTACAGTATTATGCCTGACACTTCTTCACACTGCTCTTCATGTGTTCACAAGCATATACACATGCAACTCCATTTCTATAAAGTCAAATTCATCTAACGTTACATAGTCTGGTTGATATTTCTATATCTTTTCCTCCTTTAAATGTGACTAGCTATTTACACCATAACAATTCTGGTACAGCGCTGATTTAGCATTTTTATTGGAATGTGAAAGCTCTTAAAAGAAGAAAAAAAATCTAATCAGGCAGAAGAGATAGAAAACTTGCTGAATTTTCTTTCCCCCTTCCAAGACCCCCCTGAATCCTATCAAAAGCACATCTTCCATTCATTGCTTCCCGGTGTCATTATGACAAGCGGCTACAAATCAATAGCAGAAGGAAAGGCAGGACCAACCCGCACTCACCAAGTGATAAAGATTCACTCTCAGCCCCGATTTGCTAATAGCCCATAATAACAGCCATTGGTGCCCTGCATTAAATCATACATTTCACTCTGCGTTTATTATGGGATTTTTAAAACTCCTCACCAAATTGGATTTTCTCGATGGTCTCTAATTTCCACATTTATCATTTAAAATTAAACTCCTCTGTGGAAAGGGGGGATAGAGAAGGAGAAGGTAGAGAGGCCAGACAGTACTGTATTTTTCCTTTTGACTCCCCCCTTTATGAAAACCCATAAATAATACCAGGTATCACAGCTACAAGCAGCAGAATTTTTTAAATATTAAAAATTCCAGAAATCAGGATAGAATAGTCTGTATGTGCTGATATGTGAATGAAGATGACAATTCAAGAGGACAAAATATATATACATAAAGCAAGTTTTAAACAAAATAAATGTGGTTTAAAAATTATCAGTAATGTTGCAATGTGGGTGAATGATAAGAGCAATGGAAAATATGTTAATGTTAGAATATGCAGCCGGGCGCGGTGGCTCAAGCCTGTAATCCCAGCACTTTGGGAGGCCGAGACGGGCGGATCACGAGGTCAGGAGATCGAGACCATCCTGGCTAACACAGTGAAACCCCGTCTCTACTAAAAAATACAAAAAATAGCTGGGCGAAGTGGCGGGCGCCTGTAGTCCCTGCGACTCGGGAGGCTGAGCCAGGAGAATGGCGCAAACCCGGGAGGCGGAGATTGCAGTGAGCTGAGATCCGGCCACTGCACTCCACTCCAGCCTGGGCGACAGCGCGAGACTCTGTCTCAAAAAAAAAAAAAAAAAAAAAAAAAAAAGAATATGCAAATACTCCTTCAGCAAGTAAGGTATTCTAGCTTTAAAAAACAATATTTTTCTTATTCCAAAGTTGAGTGACAAACAGATGAAAAGTAAAAATTCTTTTGTTTTGTCATTACATAATAGCTTGCTTTACCCTCCATACTTTCTTAATTTAAACATTAATTGTAAAATTTCAGAGAGTCCTGTAGCCACAGGACTCTCTTCTTGTCTGCTATGGCAAATACCAAATAAGTTCTTAGAGCTCCCACAGATGCCACCAAAACAATGGAATCAACCCATGGAAACATAAATCACTTCAAGTTTAAGTATATATCTTTTTAGATAATTTTTTTTGTCCTCTGGGTATAAAAATGAAAATTACATTTCAGTTCTATAGCATAATATGAAAAGGCTATATTTTCTCAAGGCTGTACAGTTGAGACTCAACTATGGCTGACTTACAACTACAGCACTAGCAGGATCCAAAGATATCAGAAGAAAACTAATCAGTACAGATGTAGAGATGCTTGAAAAGGCTAGAGGTTTAGTGAAATGTCAAATGATCCTCTGATTTCTTCCTTTTGGGAACTTCCTCAGCAATATAGTCTTATCTATATTATTTGCCTTAAGAAACAGAAAAATGATCTTTTAAATCAGAGAGTTTAAGGGAGTTGAAAAGTTCAGTCATTTAATAACAATATTTCATTTCATCTTCACACTTTTGTTTTGGAATTTTGTTATTGACCTAATAATTTTTAAACGTTTTAATGGTCCTTTAAAAAAATCTGTCATTAGTTGCTGTGCCTTTTCTTTCTTTCTTTTTTTTTTCAGGTAGAAAAGTACTGTTGTACATATATCTGTTCTTTCCTCTCCTACTCCATATAACTAATAGCTTCCCATTTTAATGAAGTCTTTATTCAAGTAACATACATATAGAAAAGTGCACAAATAAAAATATGCTATGAATTCTCACTAGCTGCACACACTTGTGTATCCAGCATCGAGATCAAGAAGCAGAATGTTTTATTAGTTACCCAGAAGCTCCCCTTTGCTCATTTTCAGTCACTACCAGCTCCCTCAAGGGTAGTATCTGTCTTGCTTCTAACATCTCAGATAATTCTGTCTACTTTTGAACTTTGTATAAATAGAATGCTCTAGTATGTACTCTTTTGTGTCTAGCTTCTTTACTTAAAATTATATGACATTAATTCACAGTGATGTATGTAGTTATAGTTTGTCCATTTTCATTGCTGTAGAGCAGAGATTGACAAACTAAGGTCACATCTGGCCCACTGCCTGTTTTGTATGGCCTGTGAGCCAAAGATTTTTACATTTTTTTTAAAAAAAATAAAAATCAAAAGAAAGATAGTTCATTACATGTGAAAATTCTATGAAATTCAAATTTCAGTGTCCACATATAAAATGTTGTTTGTTTGTTTTACAAAACAGTCATTCTATTTTGTTTAAGTATTGTCTGTGGCTACTTTCACGCTATCACAATATAGTTGAGTAGCTGCAACAGAAACCCACATGGCACACAAGGTCTAGCATATTTACTATCTGGTCCTTTACAGGAAAAATCTGCTGACCTCTACTGTAAAGTGTTCCATTGCGCGACTATACCACAATTTATTTATTCATTCTAGTGCTAAAAAACATTTGGATTGTTTCTGATGTTGTAAACATTCTAAAACATGTATTTGGTGAACATATACACACCTAAGAATGGAACCCTGCTGGCACAGGGTATGCACATGTTCTGCTTTGCAGTCACTGCCACTTTTCTATAGTGGTTTTTAAAATCTACTTATACTTCCATTAGCAGTGAATGAGGATTCCAATTGCTCTGTTTACTTGCCAACTCTTGGGATATTAATTGTTCTGGTTGTTTTAATCTGCACTTCCTTTATGTCTAGTAAGAGTGAGCATCTTCTCAAATGTTTATTACTGCTTAGGTATCCTCTTTGGTGAAGCATCTATTTAAATCTTTTGTCTATTTCTCCCTTTGGTTACCTGACTTTTTCTTATAGATTTGTAGGAGTCATTTGTATATTATGGATACAAGTCTTTTGTCAGATCATCTTTTATAAATATCTTCTAGGTTGTGGTATGCCTTTTTACTCTTTTTAAAGGCATCTTTTGATGAACAGAAGTTCTTAGTTTTTAAGGGCGTCTTTTGATGAACAGAAGTTTAATGAATCCATTTTTTCTTGACAGAGTACTATTTTTTCTGTTTAAGAAATATGGCCTATCCCAAAGACATAAATATTGCAAATTCATTTAGATTTTTAATGTATACAATAGGTTATTTGTGAATAGTGACAATTTTCTTTCTTCTTCCAAAGCTTGCTTTCGCTTTCTTTTTCTTGACTCATTAAACTGGCTAGGACCTCCAATACAATGCTGAGTGGAAGTAGTGATAGTGGGCATTTTATATTGAATTCTGCTGTAGGTTTTTGTAGATCCTCTTAATCAGATTAAGGAAGTTAATCTTTCTATTCCTAGGTCTTACTATGAATGAATATTAAAGATTTTAAAAATCTATCAAAATGATCATGTGATCTCTCTCTCTCCTTTTTCTGTTAATATGGTGAATTACATTTATTCGGAAATGTTAAACCACCTGTATATTTCTGGAATAAATCACAGTTCGTCATAATTTACAATAATTTCTATATATTGCTGGATTCAATTGGCTGATATTTTGTTTAGGATTCTTATATTTATGTTCATGAGAAAGACAGTTTGTAATTTTCTTTTCTGTATTATCCTTGCTTGGTTTTGATATTACCTTCCTTATATTTATAAAAAGTCTCTGAGGAAATCATAAGAGCTACTTTAGGCAAACTGCAAAATTTTGGTGGAAATTGAAGTTGGCTATACTTTCATAATAATGTATGGGGAGCTCTGATACTTATGGGCTTTTCTTGCTCTGCTTTAAGTTCCCTACATTTCATGACTCGCTATTCCTCAGTACTCGCTTCTTCTACACAACCTTTTGAAAATTCTAAATTTTCTAAATTTCATTTCACTTCTTGGCAGGGTGAATTCAATGGCCCACAGTAATGGCTTCTGTCAATAATTACACCTTATGCTGCTACTGTCTGCAGGAATTGGCATTATGAGAAGTTATAAAGAAGAAGAAATTTGCTTCCCTAAAAGTTTATAATCTGGTAAGCTAAATCAGTCCCTTTTAAAAATTATAAATTAATTATGGAATCATCTTTAGTTAAATTTCTTCTTTCAAGTTTATGAACAAAGTGACTTCTAGTATAATGAGGAAAACAAGTTAATGAAGGAAAAACTGGAAAGAAAAGCAGAAAGAAGGTAAAAAATAATTCATAGTTCCATCAAAAATCAAAACCATTATTAGCATTTAAATTTTGTTATAAATTAGATAATCTTCAACGTGTTGCATTCTCCTATTTTTTTAAAGGCAGATACCTCCATAGTTAATATTTCCTATTAATTTCAGCTGCGAATAACTTTCCATTTTTGTCTAGGATTTTCCAAAACTTTTTTAAAAGATAAATTTAGAAAACAGCTTCAACAGTGTGTATCTTAACAAAACAAGTATAAAGATTAGGAAAATGTGTTTGAATGTATGAAATGAAGCTCCATTCTGTTTCTCAACCAGTCAGATACGACACTTACACCATATCTGGCTCCCAACTCAGAAGTTGCTATTACATGTCTGATAGGTCCCATATCTTGGCATATCTTTATGTTTAAGGTATCTTCATCTCTGATACACAATATACTAAGACGTATACAAAAAAATTTTTCAAATTTGCTGTATGGCATCGAAGTAAAGGATTGCTAATTTAGAGTTGATTGAGCACAGTGGCTAAGGGCACATGCTCCGGTGCTAGACTGAGTTTCAAACCTGGCAATACTACTCGCAAAGTATATAACTTTGATCTAATTACATACACTGTTTGTGACCTCAGTTACTCATTTGTAAAATAGGGAAAATAATGCTAAAGATCTCATATAGTTGTTGTGAGCATTAAGTAAGTTGATAGAAGCTAAGTGCTTCTGGGTACATAATAGGTGCTCAGTAAATATCGGCTTTATATAGGCAATCTAAAGAGCTAATTTTAAATATATTCAAGAAGCAGCTTTACTTTCTGTTTTCATATCAAAAATCCTCTTTAATTTGCCCTATCAACATCTCCCTTCTCTTCAACCCTGAAGACTGTGGTTTTAAAAACAATTTAGCTCATATTCACTCTTTCGTTCCTTGTCTACTGGGTTATGTTCTGTACCTTATTCCTGAAACAAAACAAGTCTTCCGCTTTTTAAATTTATTTCTAAAAGCTTACTTCTATTAGGAAGTCTGTATCTAAGCTAACTTAATTAGATTTAAGTAGATAAAAGCTGGAATTGAAGAAATGAAGAAAGGGGATATATTAAAACTGATGTATTGTCAGGATTTTCCCAGTTTTCTCTTTATGGCTAATTTAGAATTCACAGAGTAACAGCTTATATCTGTTCCATTAAAGGTTCAGTTAAAGAGCTGGCACTCCACAACTGTTTATCAGTCTGTATTATGCAATTAAATATGGAATATATTCAGACAAACTTTAAAAATCAGTTCAGGGGAAAGGAAGAATTTTAATAAAAATTTGAAATACAAATCCTAAACAGTTATTTTTGAAGACGTGATACTTTATGTCATCACAAGAGACTGGAGAGATTAGAATGAACTGGTTTAAAGTCTTACAATCTAAGCCTGAAGGCTTTCTTTAATCTGCATGCAAGACTGTTTAACACTGTTGCAATTGTAATTAAGTACTAGACTGTTTTTGTTTATTTCTTTACAAAACTGCTTTGTTAGTTTGTAAAATATTCAGACAGTCAAGGTTATGGGTTCTCTCAGGATGTCTATGTAAAAGGAGTTACAATGGGATAGGGAAGCTTTAATTATGGCTGAGTCCTTGCTCTCTGAGTGCCAGCTTTAGACAATCACTCTTTCTATGGACTCTATGTAGTGGCTTTTTTTTTTTTTTTTTCTTTTAACTGTTTAAGAATCTGAAGCATCCTGTGGTTTATTGACTATTGTAACCACATACTCTGCCACTAATGTTCATCACTCCTGTTTCTCCTGACTACTGCCTCTTGAGGAGAATGAAAGGTGGAAAATGTGACACAATAGTCTCAAATTGTATGACTCAGTTTAAATACCGAACAGGAAAAAAAGTGTCTTAAACCACCACTAGAAACATTCTCCTTCCAAATGGAACTGATCTTTAAAACCCAGTTCAATCCAGCAAATAGGCAAATAATTACTAATGTAGACACTTTCAGAAAGTATTGTGGTATACCAGAGGATCAGTTTTCTACAGGATGACGAAAACACTTCTAGTTCTTTATGATGCTTGGTGATCTTATTCAAATTTAATTTTATCCAGCTTCAGTCAATTCTCACCCAGACTAAACATTACCACTTAGATTTTAATCTTTTCTTACTCTTTAAGTTTGCCTTTTAATGAACTATTTTCAGAAATGTTCTTCCTTCAATGTAATATTCTCTTCACACATCTTTTACAAGCATTTTTTTCCCTTAAATCAAAAATCTACCATGAGTTCTATCCCCTATCCCTAACACTACTTATAGAAGTTATTTATTTATTTATTTATTTATTTAGTTAGTTAGTTAGTTAGTTAGTTAGTTATTATTTGAGACAGAGTCTTGCTCTGTCGCCCAGGCTGGAGTGTACTGGCGCTATCTCGGCTCACTGTCTCCCGGGTTCACGCCATTCTCCTGCCTCAGCCTGTAGCTGGGACTACAGGGGCCTGCCACCTCTCCCGGCTAATTTTTTGTTTTTTAGTAGAGATGGGGTTTCACCGTGTTAGCTAGGATGGTCTTGATCTCCTGATCTCATGATCTGCCCGCCTCAGCCTCCCAAAGTGCTGGGAATTACAGGCGTGAGCCACCGCTGTTCTTTCCATTACTTCATTGGTTTTATATACTTGGTGGATTTTAACATTTTAAAGATATACTTACTCACATCCACATCCATGCATTCTTCATAATACCACCCTGAAGTAGAAGGGACAGTATGGCATTTTCATTAATTAAAAGTGGAAGCGATGAAGTCTGACTGCCTGGGTTTGAATTCAGGCTCTGTTATTTAGTGGCTACGAGGCCTTAGGCTATTTACTTAACCTCTTTGTGTTTTACTTTCCTCATTAGTAAAATAAGAGATAATTATAATCCTAGTTCATAGTGTTGTGGTAAGAAATGAATATTTGAAAAACATACTATAGTTAATATTAGCATAAAAAATTAACCATTACTATTATTATTTCATTAATTTCCCCAGATTATAAAGGTAGAATGGCAAGTAGGTATCTTCTCTTCTCTATAGCCAAAGGGATCTTTTTAAAACAGAAGTCAGGTCAGGTCCATCCTCTGATCAAAATGCTTCAATGGCTTTCTGTCTCATTCAAAATCAAAGCCAATACTAGGCCCTACTTGATCCAAACTCCCTCATCCCCACTCTTCTGCTCATTTCCTGCTATTCCTCTTCTCTCTCACTCTATTCCAGCCTCCATTCATCTGCCTGTTGTTCCTGGAATGTGTCAAATATACTCTCACTTTCAGGTCCTTATAATTGCTGCTCCCTCTAGCTGAAACATTCTCTCCCCAGAGTCGAAAACTTTTCCTGACCACTCATTATAAAAGAGCAATCACCATAACCCGAGGCACCCTATACCCGCTTTACCTGATTTATTCACCTCTATGATACTTATTACCACCCAACATAAATAACATAAATTTGCCTTTTGGTGATAACGAAATATATAGGGCTTAACTAAATATAATGATTGCTAATTGAAAATTTGTCCTATTACTTTATTGTGCTGGCTCAGAAAACAGTGACACACATTAGCAAAGTCTTCAATTTTTAAGATGAATCAGGCAGAATCTTCATAGTCAGATGAATCTATGTAATACATTACATTAAATGGGTTAGATCCTTTCTCACATAAATTAACAAATAATTTGTAGGTGTGTTTAAGCTTATATATTATCATATTAGTAGCTCCTTCAATAGATAACAAACACTTGACATACATACTTGTTCTGGTAGTGAACTTCAACAAAGAGAGCTTTCTATGTGAGGAAGGCTAGAGATAAAAGGGAGAAGAAAACCGGCTTCTACAGGAGGATCCTGAAAATGTTACCTCCTACTTTTTGAAAAAACCCTCTTTGAGGATTTTTATAGGCATAGAGACTTGGTTTAAGTCTCTCGTGTGTGTGCCCTTTGACTTAGAAAAGGGATCAATTGAAATAAAGATATGTGTCCTGCTTCTCATCAACAGATGAAAGAACAAAACATTAGACTAGTATCACATCTAGGGAAGAGAGAAGAGAGAAATATTAGAACACAGGTAAAGACAAATAAACAACAAAAGAGAAGAAATAGTTGTCCTGTGAGGCTCAGCCTGTGGGCTCCTAAATACCCAGTATCTGAAATACAGAGGTATAAATCGAACGCTTATTAGCTAGCCCCACAGGAACAAACTGATTAAGTTTACTTACATTGACTATTCTTTCTTTCATTGTGATCTTTGAGAATTTTTACTACCCCTCTTTCTTTTGGGATTTTTATTGTTAAAATAAGTTGTACATATGGTTTCTGGGTAGTTAACAAAATATTTTTGTTTTTATTCTTAGTTTTTTAAATTATCACATATTTCAAGCAAAGAAGTAAAAAGAATAATGCCACTAACACCTATATAGCCATCTAGTTTTGTCAAATTTAACATTTCTATATTTGCTTAATTTTTTAAAAAAGAACATTACAGTTGCAGCTTAAGCATTATGGAAAATACTTAGTTTAAGCATTACTGAAATTCCCCAACTTCCTCCCTCTCAGGATGTAAACTGCACCCTGAATTTAATGTTCATTATTCCCACGAATGCTTCACACATTTTAGAAGTTTATATTAATGTTAGCATACTGCAAACACTCTGCAATAATATTTTCATGCTCAATATTATGTTTTAGAGTTTTATTCCTAATGATACATGTAGTTCTAGTTCATTTATCTTAACTGCTATATGTATTCCACTGAATAAAAATTCCCAAATATATTCACCCCTTCTCTTATGGATGGACAATTAGGCTTTCTGGATTTTTCATGATTATTAACAATGCAGAAGTGAACATTAATCTTAACTTTTAGTGTGGATATATAAGAGAGTTTCATAAAGACATATAAAAATGTTCAACTTTTCTAGATATTGTCAAACTGTTCTTCCCAGTAACTGCACCTGTATATGCTACTACCTGTAGTTTTGAGTTTTTCCCCCACATTTGTGCTTATAAATATTTTCAATTATAATTTATTTTTTGTTAATCTGATGAGTACGAAACAGTATCTATAATAAGCATTTATCATTCTTTTAGGCTGCACACTACTTGAATCTCATTGCGATGATTAGAACTAATTTGGGGGGAACCATCATCTTTATAATTTAGAAACATAGTTTCTCTGACCATATATTCAGATTTTTCAACTTTCAGTAAGGTTTATCACGTGTTCTTTAAAAATTTTGTACCTTCTATAGATATATTCCTCTATACTTAATGTCTTTTATTGTTGTAAATGGCATTTAAAAAATTATATATATTTTTTGGTTTTGGTGGTAGTACACAGCATACAATAAACTTACATTACTAACTACACATATCAGAAAAAGAGAAAAAGTTTCAAATCAATAATCTAAGCTATACCTTAAGAATCTAGAAAGAGAAGAGCAAAATGAACCCAAAACAAGCAGAAGGAAGGAAATAATAAAAGAGTAGAACTCAATAAAATTGAAAACAGGAAAACAACAGAAAAAAATGAGTGAAATGATGAACTGCTTTTTCTGAAGATATCTATAAAGTTGACAATTCTCCAGCAATTATCAACATCAATAATAAAACAACATCATTGCCTACCCCGAAAAAAATTTAAAAAATGAAGAGCTACAGATAACTCTACACATATGAATTTTACAACTTAGATGAAATGGACCAATTACTCAAAAAATAATCATAATTCACCAATATGAAACACACAATTTGAATAGCCTACAAGTATTAAAGAAATTGATAGCTGGGCATGGGGGAACACACCTATAATCCCAGTTACCTGGGAGGCAGAGGTGGAAGGATCACCTGAGCCCAAGAGGTTGAGGCTGCAGTGGGGCAGGTTTGGGCCACTGTACTCCAGCCTGGGCAAAAGAGTGAGACCCTGTCTTAGGGAAAAAAAAAAAAATAATTATAATTTTGAAATTACCAAAGAAAAATCTCCGGGTCCAGATTATTTCACTGAAGAATTCTACCAAATGTTCAAGGAATACTTACCACCAATTCTACATAATCTATTCCAGAAAGCAGAAGAGGAGGGAGCATTTCCCAGTTCATTTTATGAAGCCAGGATTGCACTGATGCTAAAATCAGACAAAAACAGGAAAATTTTTTTTTAAAAGAAAGAAGGATAAAAAGAAAACTACAGACCAATATCCCTTTTTACAAGGATGCAAAAAAAAAAAAAAAAAAAAAAAAATCAATTCAGCAATGTGGAAAAAGAATTATACATCATGACCAAGTTGGGTATACAACACTTGTTCAATTAAAAAAAAATTTTTTTTGAGACAAAGTCTCGCTCTTTCGCTTAGGCTGCAGAGCAGTGGCATGATATCGGATCACTGCAACTTCCACCTCTCGAATTCAAGAAATTCTTCTGCCTCCGCCCTGCAAGTAGATGGGATTACAGGCATGTGCCACCACGCTCGGCTAATTTTTTGTATTTTTAGTAGAGATGGGGTTTCACCATGTTGGCCTGGCTGGTCTCGAACTCCTGACCTCAGGTGATCCACCTGCCTTGGCCTCTCAAAGTGCTAGGATTACAGTCACGAGCCACTATGCCTGGCCCACTTGTTCAACATTTTAAAAATCAATTTATATATACCTCCATATTAACAGGCTAAATCACATGATCATATCAATTGATGCAAATAAAGGACAAATCCAATAGCCATTTATGATAAAGTGCTCAGAATAACAGAAATAGAGGGGAATTTCCTCAACTTGATAAAGAACATCTATAAAACAAACCTACAGCTAATATTATACTTAATGATCATAGACTGTGTTTTTCCTCTAAGATTGGGGAACAAGGCAAGGATATCTGCTTTCATTGCCCTTATTTAACAGTGCTGGAAGTTCTAGCCAATGGGATAAGTCATGAGAAAGAAATAAAAGGCATATACATCGGAAAGGAAGAAGTAAAACTATCCTTATTTGCAGATGACATGATTATCTAGGTAGAAAATCTGAAAGAATCTACAAAAAACTCATAAAACTAGTAAAAGTCAGTTCAGCAGGATACAAGATAAACATACAAGAATCAACTGTACTTCTATATACTAGTAATGAACACGACACAAAATTTTTAAAAAACACAATACCATTAACAATCCTTCAAAAAGTGAAATACTTCACCAGGTGTGGTGGCTCATGCCTGTAATTCCAGCACTTCAGGAGGCTGAGGCAGGAAAATCACTTGAAGCCAGGAGTTCAAGACCAGGGTAACAAAGCGAGACCCTGTCTCTACAAATAAATAAAATAAAATAAAATAAAATAAAATAAAATAAAATAAAATAAAATAAAATAAAGTAAAATAAAATAAAATAAAATAAAAATACATTAAATAAATTAGCTGGGTATGGTGGCATGCACCTGTAGTCCCAGCTACTCAGTAGGCTGAGACAGAAGATTGCTTAAGCCCAGAAGTTCAATGCTGCAGCGAGCTATGATCAAGCCACTGCATTCCGGCCCACGCAATAGGGCAAGACCCTGTCTCTAAAATATTTTTTGGTAATAAAAATTTTAAAAAGTGAAATACTTAGATGTAAATCTAAGAAAACATATAAAGGACTCGTAGGTTGAAAACTACAAATAAATAGAAAAACATTGTGTCCATGGACGGGAAGACTCAGCCTAGCAGTGGTGTCATTTCTCCCCAAATGACCAACGGCCATAAATTCTTTTTTAGCAGAATACAGGTCAGGATACACAGCGTATTGACAAGACAATGTCAGAAATTCTTCTTAAGTAGGAGTAATCATCACAACAGGCCACACGGCGACCAAGCAGCTAATCTCAGGTGTGAGGGAATAAGATCACATTATGTGGGTGCAGAAGTCACTGATATGTCCTGTAATAATTCCACAAGTATAGCTTCTAGTCACTACACGAATATTTCCTACCAGGTATTACTAGCTTATTTAAAACCCTCCCAGGCCAAAGCAATTTACCCAAGAAGTGTCATTTTTAACATAAGCAACAGTGCCTGGTAAACATAGCTCACATTCCAAAAGTCAGCTGCCAATATTATTTGCAACTCCAGGGGAAAGGAGAAAACATATTTCCAAGGGAACAGAGCTAGGTAAATTGTATTCCCTTATGTTTTTAAACAGTTTTCTTTATCAATTTTGCTTTGTCTATTCGTCTTTTCAAAGAACAATTTTTAAATTCTATCTTGTTTTTTAATTCTTCCATTTCTGCTCTATATTTGTTTTTTTTTTTTTGACTCTTTAGGTTTACTCTTTGAGCTGAGCATTTAGCTATATATTTTACTCTACCTCCCTAACTTCATCCTACAATTTTAAAAATAGTACATTTTTAATACTATTCCATTCTAAATATTCTCAAAGTTCTATTATAATTTGTATTTTTGATTCATGAGTTTAGAGGTGTGTTTCTAAATTTTTCCAGGCTAAGGAGTGCTTTTGAGCATCTTTTTATTTTTCATTTCTAATTTGTTGTATTATATTTAGAGATATCAAACTGATTTTTAAGCTTTTATTGAGACTTGCTTAGTGCCCTAGTATGGTTATTAGGTCTAACATATTATTATATTAGCTTTCTTTTTACTAGTGTTTGCCTCCTTAACTCTTAATTCTCTGTGCCCTAATGTTTCACAGATGCCTGTTATAAGTAAAATCTAGGTAAATTTTTAAAAATCTGACAATATTAGTTTTTAGATTGGTAAATTAGTGTATTTTACAGTTTTGAAAACTGATAATTGGGTATTTTTCTATCATCTTATTTTGGCTTGTTATTTTACTTTTCTCTTTCTTAGAACTTCCTTGTCTTTTTCTGCCTTCTGTTAACTTGAGAAGGTTTTTTCCAATTTAAGTTTTTTTTATATTGAGTACTGAGGGAATAAAAAAGAACATCTACAAAATATATGTAAGCTATTCCTTTCTCTTGATTTTAATAGTGTGATTAAATACAGTAATCAATTTATTAATATTAGATGAATCTTGTAAAAATTGAAAGATATGTCAAACCTTTTCCAAATAGGTTGGTGGTAAACTTGTCTCCTTTTAGTTCTGTCAATTTTTACTTTATTTTTACACCCTCTTATTATGTGCATTTAGAAATATCTTATCTTTCTAGTGAGAAGAAACTTTTATACTTACATGACTGTCTTTATCTTAAGTTTTAATTCCAATCACTCTATAACCTCATTATAGGCTTCTGCTCTCATAAATGTTAGCTCTACTTTTTTTTTTTTTGAGACGGAGTGTCCCTTTGTTGCCTAGGCTGGAGTGCAGTGGTGCAATCCCAACTCACTGCAACCTCTGCCCACTGGGTTCAAGTGATTCTCCTGCCTCAGGCTCCCCAGTAGCTGGGACTATAGGCACCCACCAACACGCCTGGCTAATTTTTGTATTTTTAGTAGAGGTGGGGTTTCACCATGTTGGCCAGGCTAGTCTTGAACTCGTGACCTCAAGTAATCTGACCACCTCAGCCTCCCAAAATTCTGGGATTACAGGTGTAAGCCAATGTGCCCAGCCTCTACTTGTTTTTAACAACACAGTATTTTACTAGTATCATCTTGCACAATTTTTATTTAAATTTATACACCATTTTATCATTTTGTCTATGTCTCATTCATTCTTAAATTTCAGATCTTCCACTTGAAATTACTTTTTTGCCTAAAGTGTATATTTTTTGAATTTTCTTTAGCAAAGATTGGCTAGTATCAAATTGTCTCCATTTCTAATATCTAAAAATGTCTTTTTTTCTTGTTTTCATAAAATACTTTTGATCAATTCTGGTTGACAGTTTTTTTTTTTCTCAGTACACTGAGGATATAATCCTATAGTTTATTGGCTTCTACTGTTTGTGTCAAGAAATTGGCTGTCAGTCTAACAGCTGTTTCTTTGATGATAATCTGTTTTTTTTCCCCTTGGCCGTTTTCAAAATCTTCTCCTTGACCTTACTGTTTTGTAGTTTCACAGTGATGTTCCTGGCAGTTAATATCTTTATTTCTCCTTCTTATGATTCGACTGAGATTCTTGAATTTGTAGATTAGTGTCTTTCAGAAAAGTTGTCAGCCATTATCCCTACTCCATTCTTTGTCTCTTCTCCTAAATTTTGGTTAGTCATAATTTAGATTTTTTCATTTCATTGCCCATGTTCCTTAATCACTTTGACATTTTCCATATATTTGTTACAACATTCCATTACATATTTCTTCAGATATATCTTTTAATTCACATAGTTTCCCTTAGTTGTTTATCTCAGTTAAACACGTTCTTGGAGCTTTAAATTTTAGCTATGGTAATTTAATTACTAGAAACTGGTTTTTCTTCAAATTATTTGCTGCTGTTTTCAAACCTCTCCTTTATTCTTAAAACATTTTAAGTAAATTTACTTTAAAATTCTTGGCTTGAGGATTTTCAGACCACGAGTAGTATGTATTAGGGATACAGACCCATGTTATAGCTGGTTTGTGACTATGAATTTTCAGGGGCTGTATCTGCTCCCCCCTAGTGTCCCCCACCCACATACTCACAACCTCTCCATAGAGCACTATATTTAAACACAGTCATTTTCCTTCCAGTCTCTTGAGGACACGGGTATAGGATGGGTTTATTTTTAGTTCACTCTTACACTGATATTCTATCCCTTTGGGTTCTCAGCTTTAAGAAGACATTTACTTGAAAAGTTCCTGGATTTCAACTCCTGTTTCTTATTCTTTGGAAAATTACAAAAACCAAAGCTCATAGCTAGCTCACTTTAGCAAATGTCTTCAAGGTGAAAGCTGACTGCAGTGTTTTGCTTGCCTGACTTAGGTCTTGCTTTCATTTAGTTTTAGGTTTGAATTTCCTTTATTTTCTAACCAACTCATGAATATAATTAAGTTTTTTTTAAAAGTCTTATTCATTATTTTTAATATTTTACTGGGAAGTTGGTATTAGTACCTAGCCACATTGTCAGAAATAAAATTAATCTCCTAAATGTTCTTAATTCTGATATTTTCCCTTTACACTGGTTTGAAAATTACACATTGGAATTTTAATTTTTAAAAGATTCACTTAAGCTTTTACCATTGAAAACTGATTTAAATTCCAATGTCAATCCTATATCTTCCTTCCAAACAATACAAGGAATTTCAGACTCTTAAAGCAAAGTCTTCCTCCTTTCTACATGGCATTCTTGTTCAGTATTTTAGTTTTACTCCTATTTTCCCTTTAAATTTTTTATTTTAAAATAATTGGATTCTTAAAAAGTTTCAAAATTAATACAGGGAAGTTCAAATATCCAGTTTCCCTAATGGTTACATCTTAAATAGCTATGTAAAATGCCAAAACCAGGAAATTGACATTGATATGACATTTTTGTGTAATTTTTATATCACTTTATCACATGTGTATTCATATAACCACCACTACAATCAAGATACAGAATGTTCTGTCATCACAAAGTTCTTTCTCATGCTATTCCTTTATACTCACCCCCTGCTCCTTTCTGCCCACTTCTACCTACCATCCTTAACACTGGCAACTACTAATGCTCTTCTTCAATTCTGTCATTTTGAGGATGCTATATAAATGGAATCATACTTTAGCCTTTTGAGATTGGCTTTTTTTGTGTGTACTCAGTATAATGCTCTTCATTTTCTAGGCACATTCTATTATTTTAAGTACATTGTTTAGTAATTCTTTCACAGAGTCTGTAAGTAAGTGGAATCTTTCACTTCTTGTTTGTTTTGGAAATGTCTTTATTATGCCCTTATTCTTGAATAATAGCTTAGGTAGAAATATATATCAATCAGGCATCAATTAGGAAAAAAGAAATGATTCCAGGTATTTAAAATTAAAAGGTATCTTGCTACAGAAATTTAGGTGCTACAAACTGTAAGAAATATTCTCAATCACTTCTTCATCAAATATTCTCTCTCCTTCATTCTTTCATGGTCTTCATCTATGACTCTTAGTAGATGTATGCTGAACTCCCTATCATATTTTCTATTTCTATAACTCTGTACTGCCTTCAGGATAATTTCCTCAAATTTATCTTATAGTTGTTAATTCTCTCTTCACTGGCCATATTTTTCATTTTTTAGATATTCTTCTTTTATGAATATTTTGCTTAAAAATAGCCTGTATTTTAATATTTATATTATGTGCTCAATTATCAGAAGTTAATAGTGGATAATACTGGTATATATTGGTTCTACTGATTCTTGTTCATACTGGCTGTTTCCTTGCATATTTTATAACTTTTAGAAAGTGAGCCCATGCTAAGCAGTGAATTTCCTGAGGGAATCTAGTGTAGCCTGAGTTGAGAACACACCCTTCTAAAATGGCTTTTGTCTTAAGTTTCTGTAAGGCACCTCAGGAGTATTAACATTCAGTAACTATATGTTGGTTGATTTCCCAGTGTATAAAACTAGGCAGGAGTATAAATTTAAACCTCAAACCTAAAAAGGGTATGTCTATGATTATGATCAGAAATTCATGGGGAAGCTTTTAAAATTTTCTCCACTTAGACACTGGGTCCAGGTTGAGAAAAAAATCCTCCTTGTGGTCTATGCTGAAAAGCAGATGTTTTGTTTTTTTTTTTTAATATCTTGTTATTTAACAATGCTCCTAGGGTTCCTGCTTAATACTGGTGTTTCATTTCTAACTCTGTTCACCATGTAGGCCCCAGATCTTGACTGGCTATTAAATCTATATCCTTGGGCCAAGACATCCCTCCATCCCATTCTCATGGTAGTCCATGTCACTATTCATGCTTCCCACTCTGTTTTTTAAACCCTCTATATTTTCAGGTCTTAAGATTTTTCCTTACTTTCTTGTAAGCACAGTTATACAACCAAAATGATATTTGTTGCATATTATAGCATTTCTAAATATGTAGTAGTATGACAGTTTTCAAGTTAATAATAAGTTGCCTGTCTAGGAATTCTCTACTAAATCTTTTTATTCTTCACATAGCCCGTGGCACAGCATTTGGTAGGCAGCAGTATATCATAAATGTGATGAGTGACTGGTTGAATGAATGAATTACCATTCTTTCTCAGCATTCATTTCCTTCATTAATTATTTTTCTCTAACTTTGATTTCCCAAATTCCTCATTATAAATTTGTGAATGACATATTTTATGGACTTCATTTAGACTAACATAATTTTCTCACATTAACTATTATACCAGTCATGGTAATCCTGCATTCAGTTTCTTCCCTTCTATTTGCCCTGCGTGGACCTGTTGGTCCTCTTTTTATCATGAAACTCCTGCTATGTCATTTTACTGTCAATGGGTTTGCAAAAATCTTATTTTGATCATTTTTATCATCTTAAACTCTTTTCTTCTTTCAATAGTTATATTCAACTGCATTTTCCACTAAATAAGGCAGTGTCAAATGTGGGTAGCACATAAGATGATTCTTAATCATTGACTGCTATTATAGTTTGCTTTATTCTTATAACTTATTATTTTGAGGAAGATTTACAAAAAAATTTATTTCCAGAAGGAAATATTAGAATATTAATGTTATAAATATAAAAAATATATCTAAATAATAGAAATTGATCCATATATACTTCTTTCATATTTCTGTCATCTTCACAGGCATTAGAAATATACCATATATTTACTAAAATATATACATACCATCTAATTATGCAATAATTTTCTTCATATTTATATATGTATAAAACAAAATTCACAGGAATCTTCTCTCCTTTATACTTCAACACTATTGTATGTCTTCAGTGAAATTTCTGCAAACCCGAGTATGATGTCAACAACCCAATGGACATTTAATAAATATTCATTTGTGACAATCATCATAATCTCACACAGGCCTCTGAAAGTGATTTTCAGAAATCATCAGCTATTCTTTGACATAGATTTAAAAACCTTCCCCCAGAAGAGATGATTGCCTTTCAATCATAGAAGAAAAAAATACAGCAAAAACAAGTGAGATAGAGTCTTTTTATTTTTAAGCTAAAGATCCAGTGTATTATAGCATTAGGTATCATGAAGATTTCAGATAAATAAAACTATGTAAACTCAAGTTAGTGACATACAATTGTATAGGGTTTAAAATTTTTCCATATACTGTGGTATTCACTAATAAATTCCGACCTGTGGTTTTAAATACAGTAGCATCTAAGCACTGACACAGACCTGCAATTATGTCAATGGACATTCTATGAATATTAGTAGTGAAGATACAAATCCACTGCAGCAAGCTGATTAGCAATGCTAATGTGCACACTACACAGTCATATAATTAGAAAGAGTTTTACTCACAGTGATGTTGAGGTTATGGGGTTAGGACAGTTTCCATTTCAAAAGATGGAAGAATCCAGGTTACCATGATAGTAAAAAGTAAATCACCTAATTTAAGCTGTTGAAGCTATCATGGTTTATTTTTTGAAAAGAAACTTCTACCTTCCCTTGTGAAAATTACAGTAAATTATGAATTAATACTTTCCCAGCTAAAAGAGATTTTAAAAAAGCAGACCCTCAATAGGCATGACAGTTAAAGATTCACCATGTAACATTACATTAGTCCAACTAAGTTATCATGTCATTGTCCACTTAAGAGAGAACGGAGCTTGATTAGAGAAAAAAAATCATAAAAATGTTCACAGTTTCCCCTGAAATGGAAAGATGTCCAGGGAGATGTGGAGGTGGAGAAAAAGAAGAGAGAAGGCAGTCAGTAACAAACACTTGGTTATAATGATGATAAGAATCCATTTCCTTTATGCAATTTTGTTGGTGTTCCTTTTTTATATCCCTTCTCAGCTATAATGATCTACAAAATATCCTTAGGTTTGGTGGTCTGTAATTAGCTAAGATAAACAGTTATCTTTGCTTTAAATGGAGAACCATTAGTCGATCGCTTATATTTGCAGACAATTCCATTCTGAAAACTTAGGTGTAAATACACTTAAATTTTAGAGACAAACTATTTTGTTTCTGACAAGATTTATCACAATTGGAACATGTCACCCTCATCATGATACTTTGTGGTGGGATAAAGTAGTGTTGTCATTCTGCTTTAGAATAAGAAACTGGATCATTTCTTTTAAGTCTTGTGATTATATTTAAGTCTTATATACATGCCCTGAAATGAAAAGATATTCTCACAAATCCTTGCATTATGCAGGAAAATGTCAACTGCAGCTTTAACTAACATTCTGTGAGACAAAAGGAAGCCCAAAGTAGCTGCTCTTCATAAAGACTAGATGCTAATACACATGCGCATGCGTGCACTCACGCACGCACGCACGCTTGCCTCCTCAGAGAGCGATTTCTATTTTCATAATATGGTTAAGTTAGGATTACCCAAGGAAAAAATTTCAAAGGATTTATCATTTAACACTTCAATGGAGTTACTAATAGGAATTATATTGAAGTAGGTCATGCCAAATCCACTCTCAAATGACAAGAGATCACATATAAGTCAGCAAACATTTCAGACACAATAGCCACAAGACCCCCATAATTATTACCTGGGTATATGGTCTACTATAATAAAGATCAAATAATTCAAACTTCAAGCTAGACTTGTAATTACTATCTTACTAAGATTTCAGTTAATCACTTATAAAGTAGATGGTTCATACTATGAAGGTTAATACAATCATATTAACAAATAAATATTTGCCTCTCAGTCCATGATACATCCTATTATTTTAGACACACACACACACACACACACCCTATGGCTAGAAAAATATGAATTCAAGCTGAAGACAGTAAACAAAGGGAATTTGTCTTTCCTAAAAGGAACACAGAAATAATCTCCCAAATTGTAAATTCCTACTTCATGGAACATATTTGTCCTTTCTTTGGAAAATGCTTTCTAAATCATTTACACAGAAGTCACTGCAAAGTGTTAATTAATACTAATGATGAAATCTGAAAAGGATTATTTCAGGCCTTCCTCACTGACCTATACATACCTGTTCTAAGTTAATTTGTGTGTGTGGTTGGGGGACTCATATAAGCCTCTACTATTCTACAATGAGGAAGAAGGCATTATGAGGGTATCCCTTAAAGAACAAAAATTGTGATGCTTTTTGTAAAATTTTCTGTTTATAAACTAAGCATAAAATGTCAAAAGGTCCTTGTGTCTGGTATTCTAAATTTAAATAAAAAGTTCTTAGTTTATGAGTCTTAAAATATGGGAAATGAACAAGTACTCACTATCATCTCTAGTAACCTATTCCTATTTTTGGCTGACAACATTTCTGGTTAGAGCTCTATTTGCAAGTTTTAACATATTTTGACTGTTACACATTACTTGGCTGAAACTATAGCCAAGATAACTTGCTTGTCAGTTTACTGACAGCAAATTATTCAAATATGTTCCATCACTTGTGATTCAAGGGCCTGTGGTGAGAGAGCATAGATGACGGGAGGAACAAACAAAGGTTGGGAGGGATTCTCAGGGTTAATAATAAAACATTATTTCTAAAAATCGTTTCCATTGTTGAATTAAATAATTTAAGTTTTAAGCTTAGCCCCAGACTTACTTTTAAGGGTCTACATATTTTATCTGTGATGAATTACATTATTCTCACTCTTAGAGATGGAATATCATCTTTATTTTAACAGACTTCTATGGAGGCACGTGGATTCCATAAAAAATGAGTAACGCGAATGTTGTCTTTTTTTTTAAAGAGTTTCATTTTATTCTACTACTGAGATAGTAAGCTCTATTATCCAAAAGCCAAAATGCAACCTAACGTATCTAAATGAAATATCCAGGAAATCTCCTTATAGTTCTTTCAGCATTCTTCTAAATAAGATTATTTCTTTCCTATGTTCCTAGTCTAAAAACTTTAACTCCATCCTCTAGAATAAAGGAAAACTATTGAAATTCTTATTTTCTCCTAAAATCCATGACTTGCCCATAATTGTGGGACTCAGTGAATTCTCCTATTGACTGAAAATATATTTATATCTTCATTCAACAAACAATTCTCAGGCCAGGCGCAGTGGCTCACGCCTGTAATCCCAGTACTTTGGGAGGCTGAGGCAGGCAGATCACTTGAGGTCAGGAGTTTGAGACCAGCCTGACCAACATGCAAAAACCCCGTCTCTACTAAAAATACAAAATTAGGTGGGCGTGGTGGCACATGCCTGTAATCCAAGCAACTCAGGAGGCTGAGGCAGGAGAATCACTTGAACCCGGGAGGCGGAGGTGGTGGTGAACTGAGAGCGCATCATTGCACTCCAGCTTGGGCAACAAGAGTGAAACTGTTTCAAACAAACACACAAACAAACACACAAAAAAACAAACAATTCTCAGCAATAGAAAGGAAAAATCACAACTGGATACTTTTGTGCATTTAAAATCATAATGAAAATCATAATATGATATTTCCATGTAGCAAATAATCATATATGTATATATAATATATACACTGGATACTGAGGGACGACTGTATATATACACACACCCGTACAGTCATCCCTCGGTATCCTAGGGGGACTGGTTCCAGGACTCCTGCAGACACCAAAATCCATGGATGCTCAAGTCCCTTATATAAAATGGTGTAGTATTTGCATATAATCTACACATATCCTTTCATATACTTTAAATCATCTCTAGATTACTGATAATACTTAACACAATGTAAATGCTATGTAAATAATTGTTACATTGTTTAGATAGTAATGACATGAAAAAAAGATCTGTACATGTTTAATGCAGACACAACCATCCATTTTTTTCTGAATATTTTAAATCTGCAGTTGGTTGAATCCATGAATGTGGAACCCATGATATGGAAGGATGACTTTATGTATCATATATATTTTTCATATATGATGTTTTCACATAATGAAAACATCATATATATGTACATATGGAGCTATATCTATATTGATATAGTACTCCTTATCTTGATTTTATCTTCAACTTGCCTTATCTTGATTTTTACAATAATTATCATTTAAACAGGGGAAGAAATATTATTTCCATTTTATAGGTGAAATGAAAAAAGATTCAGAAAGTTAAGTGACTGATTCAAACTCTCAAACCTATCAAGTAGCATAGCCAAGATTTGAACTAGTCAGTCTTTTCAGTATGTTTCACTGTGATAAAATTATAAGCACTGATAGAAATATTCAATAAATATTTAATCAATTTCCTTGATAACATATTTCAATAACAATTTTTAGTACTATCTGTACCAACTAATTTTTATAGTAAGTTACAGCTCTGTGCGTGTATGCAGAAAAAGCATAAACTTTAAACGAAAAAAACACTGACCATTTACATGGATTGCAATAGAAATCGCTTTGCTAATGACAGGAAAGGTCTCATTCAACTAATGAGAATAATTAAACTATATAAAAGCACCGAGACCAACTACCTTTAATAATTGGATTTCTGCCCTTAGCATTTTTTATGACATTAGAAAATACGTTGATTTCTCTGTCTGAATTAAGATACATAATGCTTGTTAAGGTCAAGAGAAAAGAATACTTTTTATACAGGACATTATGGGGTCGCCTTGAAGGGTGTGAGACCTAATTTATGAAGGCAGACATTCATATCATCCCTCCTTTTGTTCATGTGCACATCATTGCATCGGCTGGCTGTTTTCTATCATATGTTCTCCAAAATAGAGTTCTATTATTACTGCTTTTTCTAATATCTCTCTATTAGTATCTCACTCTCTACCCGGGCTTCCCTGTCATTATCTCCTACATTCTGAGAAGTCTACATTCTTGTAAAGAAATTAAATAAAAGGTATAAGTATAGCTAGAGCCCAAGCCAGCCCACCAAAACTCAGAGGCCAGATTGTCCCAAGGAAACCAACCTGAAAGTAATAATGCTAATAATATTTATTTGGATAATGTTTTAGAGATTCTTCCTGTATGTTTAAAATTTATTAAAGATAATTTAGACCATTAGCCTTTAGAATATTGCATTAACACAATATCTATTTTTATTATTTAATCCATTATACTGTATTAAGAAATTGATTATATCCTTCTAAAAATACTACCATTAACTTGCAGATATCTACTAATGTGTGATCCTGTTTGTAGATTAATCAAGGCCCCTTGATTTTCATACCCCCCCACTTGAACTCTGGACAAAAAAAGTGGCAAACTATTAAATCAAGAAAAGCTGTAGAAGGGCTTTTGGAAAAGAGATAAATTCACATAGATAAAACAATATAACAAAAATCTTTCCGATCACAATACTTTTTTTGCCTGACTTTAGTACCTTCTCACTGAAGTATGAATGGTAAAGTGGAAGGGGTAGAAATACTGACTACAGAAATACAGGTAATACAGTAGGAGTCAAAAGAAATGTGTAATGCTACTTCCTAACACACAATCCTTCTTTCAAGATCACATTTTCATGCATGTATGTATAAAAAAATCATTAATTTGAATTTAAAAAACTGTTGTTATGTAATGAATGACTTTATTATTCACTTTCAGTATCTCTTTTAATGTATTCTATGGAGCTTCCCATGTCTGTTCATAAAATTTAGGGCAGATTTCATGTTTTTACTCATTTATAGGCAATCAAAATACTCAGCAATTAGTATGTCTAGTCTAGCCCACTATTAAAAATGCTGAAGTCCTGTTATAGGCACCTGCCATGAGACAGGGTAGTTAGAATCTCACTTGCAGATCCTTTGATTTAATTGAGGCCCTTTCTCAGCTTACTGCTCCTGAGAAGACGGCAGTTCAGTTGACTTTTGGGATCACTAGGACCCTCCAGGCAGTCTTTGGAGTTAAGACAACCTTGTATCATCTTTTTTGTGGATATGGCCCACCTCTGATCCATGACATACACTTAATCAACATTTGCCTAACAGTCACCTGTCACTCCACCTTCAAAGCAGCTGGCCAATGAGTCTCATGTTCTATAGATTTCTTAGGCATGTGTAAGCTAGCTGGTCTTAAATGGAAGGGGTCACTTTACTAAGTTCTACATCTCTTAAAGCCTTCCTCTCTTGGATTCAGATGAAAGGAGACCTTCCTTTCCTTCCCCTTGGAGGTGTGATGGGACACTTAGCACACTAACAACTCTCTCCAAACATCCTCCTTTCCTTAATTTTGACCTTCTCAAACCTTTTATATCCTTGACATGATTAAGTAGCTTAAGAATCACATAACTTTTTTTCCCTTCTGCTCACGTAAGAACTGGAGGGTGTCTTCATATCTCACCTTGAAATCTTCTGTCTTAGGGCCATAGCTAAAACAAACAAGGAGAGTTCCATTTTAAAATTCTGTTACACATGGTTGCAAACTCGCACCATACTCAAGAAGTTACGGAAAAGAATTGTTTTATTTTATTTTATTTTACCAAATAAGGAAGAGCAAATGCTAGCAGATAATTTGAAAATTTTTATCGCTGAAGATCACTAAATGAACAGTACTTACTTACCAACATGTTTTCATTTGCCAACCATATGCTATCTTCATAACAATAAAAATGTAAAATTATTGATGATTTTCATGTACCAAGGGTGAATGCTCAAATGCTAAGAAAACATTCATACTACTCTGCACCCAAAACTGCTAACCTTATTTCCATAGAGGAATCTCTATATAGAACCCAGAGGTAAACAAGAGCCCAGGGAGAGGAAAATGTCTGTCCTTTTGGCAACATTATCTTATTATAAGCTCTTAAGAAATAATTAACCTCATAGACATCAAATAGAGATTTTATATAAAGAAGATATTGGCTACAGGAAAGTGTCAAATTGATTCTATGCAGAATGAAAATTGGGAGCTGATTTTAAGTCAACAGTTTTATAACATGGAGAAATGATTTTAAATGGATTCTGGTGGGTTTAAAAATTTTTCTCCAGAACTTTCAATGGTGCTTGATGAGAATTGAGCTTTGACTTCCATAGCACTTGGGTTTGAAATGCTTCTGGAACATCAGAAATCTTACTATTAATATTTCAATATGACCCTTTTCCATTTTTGTGAACATCAGAAATACACTAGTTATATCACTATGGAACATTTTCCTTATAATTTGCCATTTTAACAAGTCTTTTCTTGGCCTTTTCAAATTTTACTTGCTCTTTTACCATTATCTGTTTTTAAGGTAGCTTTAATTGGCTTGAATTTTAAGTATTAGTGCAGGGTTTATATTGCAAAAAACGAATAATTTCTAAAAAAATTTAATAACTAATTAAAACACTTTAGTACATTTCATCAAAACTGAGAATAATATAATTTACAATGCAATCTATCCAGAAACTGATTTGTGAGCACTTGCTTGTGGTTACTGATTGTCCCATAGACTTAGAGAAATAACTATATGAACTATATTTGGGTACACAGTGAGCATGTTAAAATTAAGATGTAGCATTAATGTAAAATTCTTGGCAGAAGTCAAACTTTTAACCATCATGTGAATATAGATTTTCATATCTAATTTCATGAAGCCTTTTTTTTTTTTTTTGCCAGTTCTACAGTCTAATATTATTTTCTTTCTGCATTCTCCTTCACAGGCTATGGCCTTTGGCGAAGACAATGACAGGCAAATATTTATAAGCCAGAGATTAGTTATAAATTTGATCCAATCAAATGATCAGTAAGCATATTCTTATTGCCAGTTGTTATTATCTCTTTTGGAAAGGCATTGGAAACTTTCATTTTGTTAATTTCAAATCAGACAATTTCCTAGAACTAATGGAGGTTCCAGTGTCCAATGGAAAGCTGAAAGAACCTAAATTTGCTTCTTTTCCTTCTTCACTCCTTTCTTTGTGTGTATACATATTTGTGTATGTGCACAAGTATAAAGAAATGATTATTTTTGCAGCTTTTGGCCTGAATGCTTGTCACTCCATTTTACATAATTCATCTTATATAATTCAATTTACGCTCTTCCAAAAATAGATGCTTCAGTTGCAATCTTCGCCTCTTTAGAATCTCCATGCAAGCAAGCTTAGCTAATAATTTTTTATTAATATAGCCAAATACCAACTCCTACTTCAAACCCCCTTTACTTGGAATACTATCATCAGCTTGGTTTACAGAGAGAAGGAAATAACAATGAGGTCAGGAGGAATGGAGATGGGGTAAAATAGCAATAAAAAGTAATTATATAAAAATGCTAAAGGTATGACATCTGTTTTTTTGCTTAGCTCACTGAGCTCGATAGTTTCAGATTTATGCTATTGTTCATGTTTAAACAGATACAAAAAAGGGAAATGGGAAAGAATGTTTATGTGAGACTATTAAATAGTGCAGGGAAAATACGAGTTGTTATTACACTGGTAAGGAAAAGAGAAACTCAGTGAAATTTCTTTCCAGAGATTTGCCTTTGTGATCTGCAAGGTGCTGTTCCCCTGCTTACATTCCGTTACCCTGGCAACGCACTCCTGTAAAATAAAGATTATTAAAGCGCATATGATTATTTTGCTGCTGAGTGAATAAGACAAGCCGCTTCTGAAATGCCTTATCAGAGAAATTCAATTTTAGGCCAAATTGTGTTTTTGCCTCCTTCTAGCTTTTCTCCTCCCTCCCCCCACTTCAAATAAAACCATCATCTTCACATTTACTACATGATATTTTGTTACCCATTCACACCCTTAGTATTTTAAGTCAGTTTTCTTTTAATTTCATGAAAGCATTTTTCCCAATTTTTTATAGCTCTAGTCTATTTTCCAGCTATCTACCATCTGTTTGCAAATCAAAACTACAAAGCAATGTGCTCTTGCTTTTATTTTATTATATAGTAATAGTAGAAATACTGGGTTCTATACCAAACATAAATGTATATATTATACACTGGCTATGCAATATTTGACCAAAGGATGATGCAAAAAGCTAAGATAAGGAATGTGATGCCATTTTAAAGGTTGGATACCCAACTGTACTGGTCATCCTCACCCTTAAGTTGAATGCCTAGTGCTTTTCCATTTGACATTGCCCTAAGGTGACGTTATAGAGGTGGGAAGTTTTATAGCCACGCTGACAGCCAGTCACACCTTTGTTGCCTGGTGCCTCTACATTTGGATAAAATATTCTTGAGAGTCCTAAAATTATTTAATAACAAACTTTATAAGTTTTGTATTTTATAAGTATTTTAATATTAGCCAATTTCTTGAACATACAGTAATGGCAACTTTGCTAAAACTATCTAGTGATTTCATTAGAAACTAAAGCTTTTAGCATAATTAGGGTCCGAGCAGAGGTCAACAAAAAAAAAGTAAATTTGTAACAGTAAATGCATATTGTGTTTCATGCTATCTGTGTGAAGAAGTTATCGTGGCCGGGCGCGGTGGTTCAAGCCTGTAATCCCAGCACTTTGGGAGGCCGAGACGGGCGGATCACGAGGTCAGGAGATCAAGACCATCCTGGCTAACCCGGTGAAACCCCGTCTCTACTAAAAAATACAAAAATCTAGCCGGGCGAGGTGGCGGGCGCCTGTAGTCCCAGCTACTCGGGAGGCTGAGGCAGGAGAATGGCGTGAACCCGGGAGGCGGAGCTTGCAGTGAGCTGAGATCCGGCCACTGCACTCCAGCCTGGGCGACAGAGCGAAACTCCGCCTCAAAAAAAAAAAAAAAAAAAAAAAAAAAAGAAGTTATCGTTTAAAATCTTTTTTTTTGAGACAGAGTGTCGCCCAGGCTGGAGTGCAGTGGCCCGATCTCGGCTCATTGCAACCTCTGCCTCCCAGCTTCACGCCATTCTCCTGCCTCAGCCTCCCAAGTAGCTGGGACTACAGGCGCCTGCCACCACGGCCGGCTAATTTTTTGTATTTTTAGTAGAGACGGGGTTTCACTGTGTTAGCCAGGATAGTCTCGATCTCCTGACCTCGTGATCCACCCGCCTCCTTGGCCTCCCAAAGTGCTGGGATTACAGGCGTGAGCCACCGCGCCCAGCATTAAAATCTTTTAATACAAGAAAGAGTTATATCTGCTTTGAAGTAGAGGTGGAGGGAATGAAGTTTGTTCAGAAAAAGGCAAGCTTCCAACAAAGGCCACATAGAAGACTCCTTACACATCTGTTAAAGCTAACACAAGACATGAATAGATAAGAACAGCCCTGGAGAAACCTTCATCCTGTCCTCTCCAACAGTGGATGGTTGAGGTGGATGACATTGTTTCTACTGAGACTCTTTATGGCACATTTTTCCCACTGCTACAAAACACTGGCATATAACCTAATACTGCTATGTCATGAAAAAAAAGCAGAAGTACAGTGTTGATATTATAATAACATGAAAACATTAATATTTTCTCTGTTAACACTCATTTTCAGGCCCAACCAGGCACCATACTCTTACATTGATTAAGCATGCAGGTCCATTGGCTTTTTAGGTAATTAACTACAAATCACTGCTTATTACTAAGAAATAACATTGATATTTAACAAGTTCGAGACACTCTCAGCACATGTAGAATGAAATATCAATTCTTCTAACGAAGTAAATAAAATTTAGTATTGTACACCCAATCTTTTGTATGTTAACACCACCATGGAACTTATGACTGTAATTCACTCCCAGCACTGCCCAGAAGGTGTCACCACAGCCTCATTGGCTTGAAGGACTTGGGGACATGTGGGGCAGTAGAAAGCAAGGGGAGAAAAACAGACACAAAGAAAAAAAAAATCTTCATGCAGACAAAGGAATATAAGACAACTACTAGTTGTAATATATTGCCAAATACAGAAACCCAAACATTCACCCCATGCTAAAACTACATAATTACTACAGGAGAAAAGTGGGCCTCTATTTGACAGCGAGGGTAGAAAGTGGGAGATTCATGGACGGTGTTACTTGAGGTAGTCATTTTGTAGAAAATAAAAAGCAGGTGATAAATAGAAAATATCCATGTACTGAGCCTGGTCCAAGCTTCTCACCTAAAATGGTTTGCCTCCTTATCACATCTAGTTCCATAAGATGCACTGGACCACATAAAAGGAAAGATAAAAGAACAGTTGGGAAGAGATGCTATGAAGAATCAAAGAATAGAAAACACAAAGTCTTTTATTGAGAAGCTGCACAAATTAACTCCAAATTACTGCCACAGTCAGACAAGAGGAGGCTTCAAGGCACAAAACTTGTTGCTGCACTCCATCTTGCTTTATTGTGGTGTCTTCACTCATGTAGCTAAAAGCCATCCCCTTTATAGTACTATATCTTTTAATCTCCACTCTTCCCCCCTGTCGTTTAATTAAAAGACAATGAACCTTTGAAAGTAGTCAAATGGAAAATATAAAATTGCACCATTCTATCAAAGCTTAAGATATTCCTGTTCTCAGAGCATGAGAAGAATTCAAAATAACATACTTTGTATTTTACTATACTTCAGTCCCTCTGTGCCATTTCTTCTTCAGGGCTCTTGGTTGGAATAGTTACCTGAACCAGAAAGGCAGCTCACCCTCAGGCTGATAAATAGAGATAAAATTAAAAACAAGTAAACAAACAAAAAACCCCCAAAAAACAAAACAAAACAAAAATAACAGTCAAGTTAAATCAACTAGATCTTTGTACCTGATTTTTTATTTTTAAGTAATATTATTGTAATTCTGCATTCCTTCTATGTTTAACTGACATAGGCCTAAAGATTAGTAGCGTTTCTTATGTCAGTACTATTTACTCAATCTGTTGTCAGTTTTAGGGTATGTGGGCTAAAATAAGATAAACATAGTAAACGTTATTGAATGATAAGTAGGCCTGAATGCTCAGTTTTCCACCAACTCCACAGCCTAAATCTATTAGTTTTGGCAAAGGGCACCAAGACAAATCCATGCTGTTTGTAACGTTCCATGGGAGTCTTTAAAAATGAAGGTCTTGTCTACTCTTTATGGACATTAAAATGCTTCATCCCAAGGACCCCTTTACAGCAAATTGCAAGCTGTTCTGTTTTATCTGCTTTGACAGGATGAAGGGCTGAGCTGGCCCTAGAGGGATGGGATACAGAGTCTGAGTAGCTCAAACTTGAGATTTCCAATAAACCATCTCCTACAATTAGAAGAAAGGCACAGAGGAGATTCATTTCAACAGATAGTTCCAACCCATTTAGAATTATTCTATTCTCTCCTACTTATTTCATCACTAAAAGTCTAACAAAAATCATGTTCTTCCAATACTCCACTCCAAACTGAACCTAAAACTCTAATAATCAGCCTAGTTGAGCACTGGCATATATACATCTTTCTGATTGGTCTCCTGATTCTGATACCTATTATATTGATTCCTGATTTCTTATAAATTCATATCCTTTTCAACACTATACTTACCTGATCATTATTCTTTAAGTTCAATTGTCCAGTATAGGTTGCCTATCATTCTCCATAAAAGAAATACTTGCAGATTTCAGTTAGTTAATAAATGCTGGCAGGGCATGAGATATAGGTTTAATTCTTCATCTATAGATGCCTAATATAGGAACCTTGCTAAAAACTTCCAGACACCACTCAATTCATTAATGCCAACTCTCTCCCTTTCTTTTACCCTTCTGTAATTAGGACGTCTCTTTTTTCAATGTCATCACATATGATAATATATGGAGAGTCTGAACTGTTAACATCGAAAAAATGATTCTTCCCTTTAGAATGTGAAATTATAATAAGTAATCCTATTTTTAAAAGTCCCCAAAGCCACATACTCATAACTACACCTCTATGTAAGTCAGCTTAAAAAAGTAATAAAAATGAGGGCCAGGGGCGGTGGCTCATGCCTGTAATCCCAGCACTTTGGGAGGCCGAGGTGGGCGGATCATGGGGTCAGGAGTTCAAGACCAGCCTGACCAACAAGGTGAAACCCCATCTCTACTAAAAATACAAAAGTCAGCCAGGTTTGGTGGCATGTGCCTGTGGTCCCAGCTACTCAGGAGGCTGAGGCAGGAGAATCGTTTGAACCTGGGCGGCGGAGGTTGCAGTGAGCCAAGGTCACGCCACGGCACTCCAGCCCGGGCGACAGAGTGAGACTCTGTCTCAAAAAAAAAGAAATAAAAATGAAAAGCTGGGGAAAAGAAGTCTCTCATCACCACCTCCAAGACTTTAACAGTAGTAAAAATAATAATTTATCATGAAAGATCCCACTAGTTCAGGGAATATTCCTCAAACATACTCCGAAATCTTACAGTACCTTATACAATAGCTGAAGCTCTGACAATGCAAAAATCATCCAGTCTGTTCCTGTCTCAGGTTTCTTATTTCTCTATACCAAAGCATCATTAAAATTGCACAAATTTGGCAAAAGGAAGAAGAGAATATAATGCACACGTCACAACAATTAAAATAAAAAAGCATTTAAAAATGATTTAAAGCACAGGCGTTCAAATCAGACAGATCCGAATTTGAATATTGGTTCAGTTGACTACTGACAAGTTCTTGAACAGTCTAAAATTCAATTTATTCTTCTATTAAAAAAAACCAATAATAACAACTTTGAAGGGTTATTGTGACTGAATAAGATAATATAGGTAAAATGATCAGCATAGTGCTTGTCATATAGCAAATAAATACTCACACGCTAGTTACTATGGAAAGAATTTTCCCGGGGGAGGGGGATCTCTTGGAGAATGAAAATATTCATTTTATATGACTTGTTTTGTAATAAGAAAATAACATTCAATATGGAAGAACAAATACAAGTTTCACCCTGTTGACAATTCAAATTTAACCTAAAGAATAAATATTGCTCAGTGCAGTGACTCACACCTATAATCTCAGCACTTTGGGGGACCAAGTGGGTAGATGGCTTGAGGCCAGGAGTTCAAGACCAGCCTAGGCAACATGGCAAGACACCATCTCTATAAAAAACAAAACAAAACAGAATAAACATTATTGGGTTTCCAATAATGAAGGTATAAAGACTTCACTATTTCATATAAAATTTGACATATGCCCTCTGCATATGGGAGATAAAATATAAAAATGGATAACCAAAAACAAAAGATATAAATAGGCTCACAAACAAGATATGTACTTCTATGGACCAGTATGAAGAGAGAATTGCAAAACGGTGTGCAGGGCTGAGGTTATTGTGTGCTAGACTCTGGAGGGAAACAGTGGTAGCCAGGATTCGGCTCCAGTATGGTAAGGGGCACTAAATAGGTTTTGGACAAATGGGGAATAGAGAGCATATAGCTTGATATTGGAGGCTGCTGTGGGGCTTCCCCTCACTTGAAAGCTCAGTGGCTGAATCTGTATCACTCTGAGCTGAATTGTCATCATAAAGCATATGTCTGGACAGAAGCCTTGGGAAGTCGGTTGTAGGTAATTGAAAGATCATCACAGGACGGAATGAACAAAGACAAAAAGAACAAAACACGCATAAAACCTCCCACTCAAATAGCACGGAAAACCAAAATTCACAGAAATCAAATCCTAACAAAGGTATCAAACAAAATCAACAAATCAACAGTCAGAAAATGAATTCGCTCTGCCAGGTGTGGTGGTTCACACCTGTAATCTTAGTACCTTGGGAAGCTGAGGCAGGAGTTCAAGACCAGCCTGGGCAACATGGCTAGATTCCATCTCTACAAAAAACAATAACAAATTGGCTGGGTGAGGTGGCATGCACCTATACTCCCAGCTAATCATGAGGCTGAGGTGGGAAGATAGCTTCAACCCAGGACGCTGAAGTTGCAGTGAGCCGAGATCTGCACTCCAGCTGGGGCAATAGAGTGAGACCTTGTCTCAAAAAAAACAAAAAAACAAAAAAACAAAAAAACAAAAAAACCAACCTTAGAGGAAAAGAAAATGAATTAACTCCACATAGAATTAGTTTCATTGAAAACGCCTAACAATGACTTTCACAGAAGTATGTTTGGAATATTTGAAGACATAAATAAAAGAAATATAAAATATTTCAGGCAAAAGGCAATAAACTATAAAATGAAAGAGGCAGATATGAAATAACAACTGGCATATGTGAAAAAAATAGAAATGAAAATACAGTCACTGAAATTAAAAACTCAAGAGCATGAATAAACTCTAGACTGCATCTTGTACATTCAAAACCCTAAGGAATAAACCAAAAAAGCTGTTAGATCTATTAAATGAGCTTAGCAAAGTTGCAGAACATGAGACTAAAATATAAAAATCAATTGTATCTCTATATGCTACCAATGTATAAACTACAATTTGAAAATAAAACTTAGTAAACAATTGCATTTACAATAGCATTAACAAGAATAAAATACTTAGGAATAAATATAATAACAGGACAGACATGTACATAAAATCTATAAAACATAATTGAAAGAAATTAAAAAATTTTAAAGGATTCAAATAAATGGAAAGATAGCCAGTGGTCTTCTGATGGACTGAAAGACTTAATAGTATTAAATGTCCATACACAACAAATTGTGATCTACAGATTCATTAGGAATTCTATCAAAATATCAGATGTCTTTTCGCAGAAACTGACAAGCTAATCCTAAAATTCATATGGAAATACAGAGGACCCAGAATAGCCAGAAAAATCTTGAGGAAGATGAATACAGTTAGATTTTTTTTTTTTTTTTTTTTTTTTTTTGAGACAGAGTCTTGCTCTATTGCCAGGCTGGAGTGCAGTCCTGCGATCTTGGCTCACTGCAATCTCCAACTCTCGGGTTCAAGCGATTCTCTTGCCTCAGCCTCCCAAGTAGCTGGGACTATAGGCGCCTGCTACCACACCCAGCTAATTTTTGTATTTTTAGTAGAGACAGGGTTTCACCATGTTGGCCAGGATGTCTTGATCTCTTGATCTCATGATCTGCCTGCCTCAGCCTCCCGAAGTGCTGGGATTACAGGCGTTAGCCCCTGCACCTGGCCAGTAAAGCATAGAATCTATACTTTCCAGTTTCAAAACTGCCTACAAAGCTATAGTAATCAAGATTGTATGGTATTGACATAAAGATAGAGATATAGATCAATGAGACAAATTAAGATATCAGAAATAACCCTTATATTTCTGGTCAATTGATTTTCAATAAGGATGGCAAGATAATTTGATGAGGGAAAGAAAACCTTTTCAACAAATTATGCTGTAGTAAAGGGATATCCACATGCAAAAGAATGAAGTAGTCCCCTACGTCACACCCTATAAAAAATTAAGTCAAAATGGATCAAATACCTAAATGTAGGAGGTAAAACTGTAAAACGCATAGAAAAAAACAAAGGAGTAAATATTCTTAACCTCGACTTAGGCAGTGATTCCTTAGATATGATATCAATAGCACAAGCAATAAAAAAAAATTGATAAATCTGAACTTCATCAAAAATTTGAAAAAAACTTTTGTTCTTCAAAGGACACTATCAAGAAAGTGAGAAGATAACTGACAGGAAAAAAGTATTTGCAAATCATATATCTGATAAGAAACTTGTATTCAAAACATATTAAAGATACATGTAACTCAATAAAAGACTAAAACTCCAATTTTAAAAATAGGCAGATAATTTGAATAGAAATTTCTCCAGAAAAGATATAGAAATGCCAATAAGCATGCAAAAGATGCTCATTAGTGATTAGTCACTAAGGATATGCAAATCAAAACCATAATGAGATACCACTTCATACCCACTAGGATATGTAACAAAAAAGACAACAACAACTATTTGGGAGGATGTGGAGAAACTGGAACCCTCAGACATTACTTGTGGGATTGTAAGATGGTGCAGCCACTTCTGGCAATTCCACAAAATGTTAAACATAGAGCCATCGTATGACCCAGACCAACAATTCTACTCCTAGGAATATACTCAAGAGAAAAGAAAACATATCAACCACACAAAAATTAATACATGAATGTTTGCAGCAGCATTATTCACAATTGTAAAAAAAGTGGGAACAATTCAAATGACCATCAAATGATGAACAGAGAAATAAAACAGGATAATACAAGATGACCCCCCCCCCCAAAAAAAGAGAGAAAGGAATGAAACACCGATACATGCTACAACATCAATGAACCTCAAAAACATTATGGTAAGTGAAAGCAGCCAATTACAAAAGACCACATATTGTATACTGTATAGTATCATATATGCAAATGTTCAGAATAGGCTAATCTATAGAGACAACAAGTAGATTAGTGGTGACATAGGGCTGGAGGGCATGAGCAAATGGAAGGGTGAGTAATGAGAAGTGACTACCAATAGGTACAATGTTTATTTTGGGGGTGATGAAATGAAAATGTTCTGAAATTAGATTTTTATAATACTCATATAACTAAAAATATACTAAAGCCCACTGAGTTGTACATGATATACCAGTGATGCATATTTATGACATGTAAATTATATCTCAGAAAGTGTTTTTAAAATGGTTGGGGATGCAGATGTAAATTGCTATAACCACTTAGAAGAACAATTTGCCAACATCTAATATAGTTTATAATACACATATACTCAGCAAATCCATTCTTAGGTTAACAATGGGGCAAAAATCTTCCATACAAGCACAAGGAGACAGGCAAAAAATATTCATAACACTGTTTATAATAGTTGAAAAAATGGAAACTACCCAAATGTTTATTAAGAAGTGAATGGATAGGTTGGGTGCGGTGGCTCATGCCTGTAATCCCAACACTTTGGGAGGCAGATGTGGGTAGATTGCTTGACCACAGGAGTTTGAGATCAGCCTGGACAACATGGCGGAATTCCATCCCTACAAAAAATACAAAAATTAGCCACACGTGGTGGCACATGGTTGTAGTCCCAGCTAGTAGGGAGGCTGAGGTGGGAGAATTATGTGAGCCCAGGAGGCAGAGGTTGCAGTGAGCCGAGATTGTGCCACTGCACTCCAGCCTGGGTAATGGAGCAAGGTGATGCTCTATCTCAAAAAAAGAAAATAAAGAACGATAAACTGATACATATTTTTAAACTGAAATACCATAAAATGTGTCAATGAAAATGAATTTCGAAAAGAGAATGTTGACAAAAAAGCAAACTGCAAACGACATACACAATGTGATGCCATTTATAGCTCAAAAACTTGCTATACAACAATATGTACCATTTTTGGATACATACACATATAATAATAAAATTTCTTAGGAATAAAACCACTATCTTCAAGGTATAGCTTACTTCTGAGAAGAAACATAAGGGGATTTGTTAAAACATGACTTATACCTATAATGTACCATTATTATTATTAAAAATTCTTTAGCAAGCATGACAAAATGGCAATTTATTAACCAGTGTAACAGGCCTAAGAGTACTGCTTATATTACTCTCCATCTTTTTTCAGTATGTTTAAAATATATTTTAACACACACAAAAGTGGCATGATTGAACAAATTTAAACTTCCTCCAAACAGCAAATTTTCTCAGAATGATTTTTCTGTTTTGCAATCAATATACCAAGGGCAAATCATATTCACCTGAGCCAGCATTAGAGTACTACTAAAAGTCAAAGGATTCATTTAGTCAAAATGCTAAAATTTTTTAAAGGTAAAATTAGTATGCATGAATTCAAGCACTTTAAAAATCAGATGCTCTCTGACCTTCCCACTAAAGTGTCACCTGACAAGGTCACCATTTCAAGAATATAGTAATTATTGAGGAATGAGGGAGAACATTCAGTGGGGTAGTCTCCCTACTGTTTTCTCAGCAGAAGTCACAGAAATGACAACTGTAATTAAATCTTTTAAAAAAATTACCTATGAGTTTTAAGCCAGGATGAAAATTATTTCTAACCTTATGAACTTTCACACTGCACTGCACTAAAAGAAAATCCTTCCAGTTTTCCTTTATATCAGTAAAGCGTATGACAGCTAAATAAATAGGAAGTCTTCACTTCTGACCTTTCATTGCTATTCAAAAGAAGCAATTCTGTTTGCCACTATTCCACTTACCAAAGATAAAAATGAAACAAGTAGCATAATTAACACAAAATCATCTCTTATTGAAAAGAGATGAATACTTTAAGAAAAACATTATTACAAAAGAAGGGAGAAGGTACCATTTAGCCCCTAAGCCATGGAAGTTAACAGATTCTTTCCATCTTTTGGCAATGATGGCTTAAATTTTGGAACCATTTAAAAAAAGGATTTTCCAGGTTGAAGGAAAGTATTATAGAAGTCCAATCATTATATAAAAGTCTACCTTTTCAGAAAATTTAAGACCACATTTTTTTATAATTGTAACAAACATAGATTACCCTTTACTCACATTTCCCCCCCAAAATATAACAAGATAAAGACAGTGAAACATTTTATACCACCAGGTATATTTAATTACACCATTACCTACTTCCCTATTAGGGACAACAAACAGGTCTCATCTCATGGCCCAACTCTGAATGACTATAAGTGACTGCTCAGGACTGTGTCAAGACAGGTTCCTAGGCCATCTGAGTTTACAAGCAGAGTAGTGGATAGATTAGGGAAAAGGAATGATGAAATGTCAGCCAAGTATTTGCCAGCCTGATTTTATATCTGTTAATGACAGAAAAGAACTAATCATACTTACTCACTAGTAGATATGTTTGAGTATATGTAATAAAGTGAGTTAATACCTAAACGATTTAAATAAAATTCAAATAATTACTAGCACATGTCATTAGAGAAAAATATAAACTGAGGGAAAAGGAAGAGTTTCTCAATTAGAGGAAATATACAGGACTCGACGATAGGCCTGATGGGGACAATATGCGCCACAGAAGGAATAACCTCGACGACTCAAAATATTTATTGTTTTGTCTATTCTGGACATTTCCTATAAGTGGACTCATATGATATGTGGCCTTTGTGACTGGCTTCTTTCACTAGGCACAATGCTTTCAAGATTCACCCATACTATAGTGCAAAATGCTACCTCATTCCTTTTTATGGTCAAAGAATGTTTATTGTATGAATATGTGGCATTTTATTTTTCCATTCTTCAGCTGATGGACCTTTGGGTTATTTTAACTTTTTCTGAAAAAAATACTTTATCATATGTGTTAATATATTCTTCAAATATTTGGTGGGCAGATCATTTGAGTCAGGAGTTCGAGACTCATCTGACCAACATGGTGAAACCACATCTCTACTAAAAATACAAAAATTAGCCAGGCATGGTGGCAGGCACCTGTAATCCAAGCTACTTGGGAGGCTGAGGCAGGAGAATCACTTTAACCTGGAGGCACAGGTTGCAGTAAGCTGAGATCGTGTCACTACACTCCAGCTGGGTGACAGAGCAAGACACTGTCTCAAAAAAAAAAAAAGGAAAAAAAGAAAAAAAAAGCAACTCCTCATCCATTAAAGTTTGACCATGAGATTGCAGCAACTCAGTCACATCTTCAGGTTCTACTTCTAATTCTAGCTTCCTTGCTATTTTCATCACATTTGTAGTTACTTCCTCTATTAAGTCTTGAACCCGTCAAAGTCATCCTAGAGGGTTGGAATCAACTTCTTCCAAACTTCCGTTAATATTGATATTTTGGCCTCCTTCCATGAATCACAAATGTTCTCAAAGGCATCTAGAATGTTAGTTCCTTTCCAGAAGGTTTTCAATTTACCTTGCCCAGATCCATCAGAGGAATGGCTATCTATTCTTAAATAATAAGACCTGAAAGTCAAAATGACCTTTTGATCCATGGGTTGCAGAATGGTTCCTGTGTTAGCAGGCATGAAAACAATATTGATCTTCTTGTACACCTCCAACAGAGCTCTTAGGTGATGAGGTCCATCATCAATGAGCAGGAATATTTTGAAAGGAATCTTTACCTCTGAGCAGTAGGTCTTGGCAGTGGGCTTAAAATATTCAGTAACCATGCTGTAAACAGTTGTGCTGTCATCCAGGCTTTGTTGTTTCATTTATAGAGCACAGGTAGAGTTGATTTCGCATAATTATTTTATTATTATTATTATTATTTTTAGAGATGGGATCTCACTATGTTGACCCAGGCTCAAGCAATCCTCCAACCTCAGTCTCTCAAGTAGCTGGCAGTACAGGCATGAGCCACCAAACATCCCAAATTAGCATAATTCTTAAGGGCCCTAAGATCTGCAGAAAGGTAAATGAGCATTGGCTTCCACTTAAAGACACTAGCTGTATTAGCCCTTAACAAGACTCAACCTGTCCCTTAATTCTTTGAAGCCAGGCATTGACTTGTCTCTAGCAATTAAAGTCCTAGATGGCATCTTTTCCCAATAGAAGGCTGTTTCCTCTACATTGAAAATGTGTTGTTTAATGTAGCCACATTCATTAGTTACCTTAGCTGGATATTCTGGATAACTTGCTGCAGACCTCTGCATCAGCAGTTGCTGCCTCATCTTGCACTTTTATGTTACGGAGATGGCTGCTTCTTTTGTTAAACCTCATCAACCAATCTCTGCTAGATTTATTTATTTATTTATTTAGAGATGGAGTTTCACTCTGTGGCCCAGGCTGGAGTGTGATGGCACGATCTTGGCTCACTGCAACCTCTGCCTCCTGGTTCAAGTGATTCTCCTGCCTCAGCCTCCCAAGTAGCTGGGATTACTGGTGTGTGCCACCATGCCTGGCTAATTTTTTGTATTTTTAGTAGAGACAGGGCTTTCAGCATGTTAGCCAGGATGATCTCGATCTCCTGACCTCATGATCCGACAGCCTCGGCCTCCCAAAGTGCTGGGATTACAGGCATGAGCCACAGTACCTAGTGTATTTATTTTTTTTCTACAGCTTCCTTGCCTCTCGTGGCCTTCCAGAACTGAAGAGAAGTAAGGCCTTGTATCTGGATCTGGCTTTGGCTTAAGGGAATGTTGTGACTGGTTTGATCTTCCATCCAGACCACTAACGCTTTCTCCACATTGGCAATAAGGCTATTTTGCTTTCTTATCATTTATATGTTCATTGGAGTAGCACTTTTAATTTCCTTCAAGAATTTTTCCTTGCACTCACAATTTGGATAATCGTTTGGTACAAAAGGCCTAGATTTTGGCCTATCTTGGCTTTTGACATGCCTTCCTCATTAAACTTAATCACTTCTAGCTTTGATTTAAAGTGAGAGATGTGCAACTCTTCCTTTTAATTGAACACTAAGAGGCCGATGCAAGGTTATTAATTGACCTAATTTGAATATTGTTGTATCTCAGGGAATAGGGAGGCCTAAGGATAGGAAGAGACAGGGAAATGGCCAGTGGAGCAGTCAGAACACACACCACATTCATTAAGCTCACCATCTTACATAGTTTGTAGTGCCTCAAAACAATTACAATAGTAACATCAAAGATCACTGATCGTAGATCAGCATAACAGATATTTTAATGATAAAAAAGTTTGAAATAATGCAAGAATTACCAAAATGTGACACAGAGAGACAAAGTGAGAACGTGCTGTTGGAAAAATTGTGCCTATAGGCTTCATCAACACAGGGTTGCCACAAACCATCCATTTGTTTAAAAAAGAAAAAAAAAAGGCAGTATCTATGAAGCACAGTAAAATGAAGTATGCTTATACAAGATCATGCAAACAGAAATAGTTTCACATTTTTTTTCTCCCAAACTGGATGCCTTTTATTCCTGTCTCTTGATTAAATGCTCTGGCTAGAACTTCTAGTACAAGGTTAAATAGAAGTACTGAGAGTGGACATCATCTTGTACTTGATCTTCCTGAAAAGCATTTAGTATTTCACCGAGAAGTAAGTTAGCTGTGTGGTTTTTGAAGATGCTTTTTATCAGGTTGGCAGATTGTCTTTCTACTCCTAGTTGGCTGGATGATTTTATCATGAAAGAATGTTGAATTTTGCCAAAAACTTAGTCTGTATCTATTGAAATGATTATGTATTCTTGTCCTGTGTTGTATTAATTTGATGTGTTACAGATTGATTTTCAGATGTCAAAGCAAACTTCCATTCCTAGGATAAATCCCACTCGGCTATAGTGAATATATATATTATAATATGGCTGGATTTGATTTGCTAGTATTTGGTTGAAGATTTTTGCATTTATATTTACAAGGGAAATTGGTCAGCATTGTTTTTTCTTGTTTGCTTTGTCTAGTTTTGGTATTGGGGCAACACTGGCTTGACAAGAATGAGTAGGGAAGTACTTCCTACTCAGGTATTTTTGTAAGCATTTGTAAAGGATTGGTGTTAATGTTCTTTAAACATATGGTACAATTTACCAATGAAGGTATTTGGGCCTGGGCTTGTGGATTTTTTTAAATTACTAATTAAATTTCTTTACTTTTTATACAGGTCTATTCAAATTTTTATGTTTTCTTGAGTCAGCTTTGGTAGTTTGTCTTCCTAGGAATTTTCCATTTCATTAAGTTGTATAATTTGTTGGTGTACAGTGGTTTATAATGTTACCTTATGATCCTTTTCATTTCACTTCTTTAATTTTATGTTCTGGAATACATGTACAGGATGTGTAGGTCTGTTACACAGATAAATGTGTGCCGTGGTGGTTTGCTGCACCTATCAACTCATCATCTATGTATTAAGCCCCACATGCATTAGCTATTTATCCTTGATGCTCTCCTTCCCTCCAACTCCACCCGCAATAGGGTCCAGTGTGTTTTGTTCCCCTCCGTGTGTCCATGTGTTCTCATCATTCAGCTCCCACTTATAAGTGAGAACATGCGGTTTAAGTGTTGTTTCCTCTTTCATTTCTAATAATTTGAATCTTCTTTTTTGTTGGTCTTCTAAAGTTTTGTCCATTTTGTTGATCTTTTCAAAGAAGCAAATTTTGGTTTCACTGATTTTCTCTATTGTTTTTCTATCCTGTATTATATTTATTTTTGCTCAAATTTTTATTATTTTCTTCTGCCTCACTGTGTTTAGTTTGTTCTTTTTAGTACTTCTTAAGATTAAGTTATTGACTTCAACTTTTTTTAAATATAGGCATTATGTCAATAATTTCATGTAAGTACTGCTTTAACACTATCTCATATATTTTGCTGTGTTTTACTTTTATTTTCATTCATCTCTAAGTATTTTCTAATTTCATTTGTTAAATTTTTCATTAATTGGTCATGTGTGTATTGTTAATTATTCACATATTTCTGGATTTCCCAAATTTTCTTCACTCGTTTCTAATTTAATTCCAATGTGGTAGGAAAACATGCTTTGTATGATTTCAATTTATTGAGGCTTATTTTATGGACTATAGATGGGCTACTCTGGAGACTATTTTACGTACGCTTGAGAAGAGTATACACTTTTGTTGTTGCTGTGAGAAGTGTTTTATAGATCCTGTTAGTTCATGCTAGTTAGTGGTATTTGTATGACACTTCCTTGTTGATCTTCTTCCTAGTTGTGCTGTTACTGAAAATGGGGTACAAAGTCTCCAACTATTATTATTTTACTGTCTTCTTCTCCCTTCAATTCTGTTGGTTGTTGCTTTGTATGTTTTTGGGTCTGGTGTTAGTACATATTTGTTTGTAATTTTTATATCTTCTAGACGGATTGACACTTTAATTATAAATTGTCCTGTTATGACTTTAATAATAATTTTTGTCTTAAAGTCTCATATTAGTACACCCACTTCAGCTCTATTTTGGTTACTGTTTCTGCGGTATAAATTTTCCTATCCATTAGTTGTAACCTTTTTGTGTCTTTGAATCCAAAGTATGTCTCTTGTGAGAGCATATGGTGGGATCTTGCTCTTTTATTCATTCTGCAAATCCTTGTTGGTTGATTAGAATGCTTAATCTGTTTCTTTCTATTTAAAACAATGCAATGAAGGCTTTTATTATCCAAAAACTTATTATTCAGTATACTTTCAGGAATAGATTTGATGCAGAAAATCAGGAAGTGCAAGGTCCACATATGTTGGCAGGTAGTCAGGGAAAGCTTTTTAGTAGAGGTGGTGTGCAAGTTATCTTGGAATATAAGCAAAAGTTAGTCAACTAAATAAGACATGGATTAGAACAGTGGAGCTCCTGAGAATCAGGTATTTCTGGTAGAGCAAACAATATGAAGAAATAAAAGAGCATAGTCTATTTGGCTCACTAGTTGTTTCAGTATTGATGCAGTAGAAAATGGTGGCATTGGGCGCGGTGGCTCACGTCTATAATCCCAGCACGTTGGGAGGCCGAGGCAGGTGGATCACGAGATCAGGAGTTCAAGACCAGCCTGGCCAACATGGTGAAACCCTGTCCTTGCTAAAAATATAAAAATTGGCCAGGCATGGTGCCATGTGCCTATAATCCCAGCTACTTGGGCGGCTGAGGCAGGAGAATCGCTTGAACCCAGGAGGCGGAGGCTGCAGTGAGCCAAGATCACGCCACTACACTCCAGCCTGGGCAACAGGGCGACTTCGTCTAAACAAACAAACAAACAAAAAAACAAAAAAAAAAAAAAGAAAAGAAAATGGTGGTATTGAGGTGTGCTTTAAGTCACCACATATGTATTGTGGTTAAAATTATTAGAATGAATGATATTATCCAGGGATAATGTCAGGAGTAACAAAAGATGAAGGTCTACATCTAAACTCTTGTTTCAGATTTTAAGGAACAATTTCAAGGTTTCCCTAGGTTCTGAAAAGCAATGGAAAATGAAAACCTGAACATTTCATGAACACATCTTCTTGTATTGAGAATTAATGGAATTTAGTTTATGGTTTTTACATGCCCAAGTGAAACAGTCATTAGCAATCATTGAAAAGTTCAGAGCAATGACATGCCCACACCACTCTGCATTGCTTTCTGGGAACAGTTGCACATGCTGCCACAAGTTTGTGCCATACTGTAATACTTTTTACAGTACTATAACAATTTCACAATATATTTTCTTTCTTTATTTAGTTTTTGAAACGGAGTCTTATTCTGTCACCCAGGCTGGAGTGTAGTGGTACCACCTTGGCTTACTGCAACCTCCACCTCCCGGGTTCAAACGATCCTCCCACCTCAGCCTCCCAAGTAGCTGGAACTACAGGTGCATACCACCACACCCAGTTAATTTTTGTATTTGTAATAGAGTTGTGGTTTCACCATGTTGGCCAGGTGGGTCTCAAACTCCTGACTTCAAATGATCCACCCACCTTGGCCTCCTAAAGTGCTGGGACTACAGGTGTGGCCCACTGTGTCTGGCAGATTTCATATTTTAATTGTGAACCTTAAAGATACTATAAAAAGAGTAACTCAATCCTCACCATGTAGTGTGGAATATAAGAAAACCTTAGCTTATGTCATTTAAAAAATTATCAGAATATTTATAAAATCCCATTACATAGTTATTACATAGTTCTCAAATGATAGCTATCACAGTTCCTTCTTTTCCTTTTTGTACTTTTGCCTGCATGTCTGTGATGGTCAGTACTGAGTGTCAACTTGACTGGATAGAGGGATACAAAGTATTAATCCTGGGTATGTCTGTGTAGGTGTTGCCAAAAGAGATTAACACTTGAGTCCCTGGGCTGGGGAAGACAGATCCACCCTTAATCTGGTGGGCACAATCTAATCAGCTCCCAGGGAATATAAAGCAGGCAGACAGATGTGAAAAAACGAGATGGGTCTAGCCTCCCAGCCTACCTCCTTCTCCCATGGTGGATGCTTGCTGCCCTCAAACATCAGACTCCAAGTTCTTCAGTCTGGGGCCTCGGACTGGCTCTCCATGCTCCTCAACTTGCAGATAGTCTATTGTGGGGTCTTGTGATCATGTAAGTTAAGTAAGCCTGATAATAATACATATATCTATCCTATTAGTTCTATTCCTTTAAGAGAACCCTGACTAATGCAATGTCTGTAGAAGGTAACCTTTCAACTATCCATCACAAATTTTTTTTATGTTTTCTATACTCCTACAGTATTTCTAAAATACACACACACTCCATCTCTTCCCATCCACCTGAAGAGCATACATCCTTTCAAGGTAATCTATATAAAGAGAAGCAGAAGAAACATCTGATTAATGTTGGCAAACATTTTATAAATTAGGATAAGTCATTTTTGCTGGGTCAAATAGTTTTTGGCAAAGGTTATGAAATATAGACAGTTATGCTGAAGGAAGTGGTCCTTCTCCAGTACAATTTTTTGCTACAATATAAGTGACTAACCACCACCATTGCTGCTCTGGCTCGTCCCTTTTTTCCCCATCCAAAACATTCAATATGGTGCTGATTTGGCAGGGTAGGAATGAATACTACTGATAATGATAGCATAATAGTTCCATCAGTGCCATGTGCATATTATATCTTGAGTATATATAGTTCATAATTATCGGGGAATAAGAAACTATAACAGATGCAGCTGCAAAAGCAGTCAACTTGCCATCTTCCTGAAGTTGATAAGAACCTAAATGAACACTTTTATACTGTATGACATGTATGAACCAACTGAAAATCCAATTTATAATAACATGCTCCTGTCTTTTCCTTCTTATGCTAAACTATATGAGTTCCATTATTATGTTAAATCCAATATTCTGCTGTTCTCCCTGCTTCTCACTTTCATCCTAGAATCCTAAAGTGTCAAAGTTTAAAATACTATAATAGTATACCTGCAGAAATTTAGTAATAAGGCAGATATAGGTTTAATCTGAAATAAATGGTTTTTATAAATTATTTCCATCTATATCTAACAAGTCTGATCTAGACATTGTTGGCTCAAGTTTCTATCAACTCAAAACATCCTGGAGCTGAAGAGAAATTCCAATTTGCTTTGTGTCCCCATGTCTATGAATTAATAATATGGAATTAGGGACTACTAGAAATAGTCCACTACTAATAAGTCTAGAAATGTATCTCATAGTTGAGAGAGTTGTAATTCAACTCAACAAATACTTCCTGAATATAATGTTCAATACTTGCTAAGTATAAATAGTTATTCATAAAGCAATCACTACATTTAGATGTAAAATATGAGTCACTATGTTTAAATCTCATTAAATCTTCATCAACAACCCGATGAAGTTGTCCATCACCATTTAGCAGGTAAATAAAATGAAATTACAAAACTCTTAATTGGGGGTGGTGTACTTAAACCCTAAACTATTCAACTCTAAAGGCTGTGTCCTCTGACAGTATTACATTTTTCTTCTTAATGGTGTATTCACTTGGTTTTGCAATCTATTTGAGATTTCAGGTCTATTTTTAAAAATTATAATGTTTTAAAAAGACAATACATTTATATGCTTTAAAAGTCAACACTGAGGCAAGAAGAATCGAAAATTGATAACAGTAAGTATATCTGGTATACAGATGATGATTTACATCATTAAAAGAAACCAGGGCTCCTTGGAGAAATGGCTTATAGAAGAACTGCGGCAAGGAATGTAGAAGATGAGTCTGGAACATTTTGTTATACCAGAAAGCAATAAAGATATATATATATATATATTTTAAATGATAGGGGCCAGGTGCAGGGGCTCACACCTGTAATCCCAGCATTTTGGGAGGCCGAGGCAGGAGGATCGCTTGAGCTTAGGAGCTCGAGACCAGCCTGGGCAACACGGTGAGACCTTGTCTCTATTAACAACAACAACAACAACAACAGCAAAAAATCAAAAAAATTAGCCAGGTGTGGTGGTAAACATCTGTAGTCCCAGCTACTTAGGAGGCCGAGGTGGGAAAATCACTTGAACCCAAAAAGTCTAAGCAGCAGTGAGCTGTGATTGTGCCACTGCACTCCAACCTGGGCAGCAGAGTAAGACCCCGTAAAAAAAAAAAAAAAAAAAAAAAAAAAGATAGGGACATTTGGAGAAACACAGGAGCCAGTTTGAAGAGATTTCTACTGGCTGAATTGGGGACATTATAAGCATTGAAAAATGTGAAATCCATGAGCCCATACTGATACTTTTTCTTAATGGGAGAGGAGGAGAAGCTTCTCTTCATAGCAACACACCAGCCAATTAATGTGAAAGGACTATTTGGTAAGAAAATCATTTGGCAAATATTATAGTAAAAGCAGATTTAGTCAAGAATCATCAATATATATTACAATTCATAGGTCAAAACCTTATGAGGAACAAGATATCTCCATCATCTCAAACTATTTTACCAAAAAAATTCTTGTTAATTATAAGAGTGAAAAGAGTAACTTCACAATGGAGAAATTTACAAGATGGCACATAAACCAGATGATCCAAGTTAACATCAACATTAAACGTCAACATGCGAACAAAAAGACATCATGTCCCTCCTAATATGATACACTGAGAAAGATACCAAATCACTTCTGTGGTATCCTAACCAAAAATTCATAACCTAAATCTAAACAGGCAGAAACATCAGACAAACCCAAATTGAGTGATATTTTTCAAAATATCTAGCCTGCACTACTTAAAAAAGGTTAAAGTCACAAAAGACAAACAAGGGTGATTCCAGATTAAAGGAAACTAAGTGATCTGACAATAAATGCAAAGTGAGATACTGGATTGCACTCTGATCCAGAAAAAAATTTTTATTTTATTTCCTGTAAGGGCAAAGAAACACAAGGGAAAAAAGGTGTAATATGAATCAGATTTGTAGATTTCATAGCAGTATTGTACACAGTTATATATCAGAATATTCTTAGGAAATACAAATGAATGTATTTTGGGGGAAAGAGGCATTATATCTGCAACTTACTCTCAAATGGTTCAGAAAAAAATAACACATATATAATTAAATATATGATATCGTACATAGAGACAGACTGTGGGGATAATAAAACACAAATATGGTAAATTTGGGCATCTGGGGAAGAGTATACAGAAATTCTTTGTAATATTCTTGCAGCTTTTCTCTGAGATTGAGATTATTTCCAAGGGAAAATGTATTGCTAAATTGTACTAAGAAGATCCACAATAAACTTAGACACTATAGAGAAGGAAACAGGGCAGCTGAAATATAAGGTAATGGTCACAAAAATGTAGTCTAACTAGATATTATTTAAATTTCCATTAGACATAAGAAATTACAGTAATTTTTAGTGTGATAATGATTTTTTTTTAAAACAGTCTTTATCTGTTAGCGATACACAGTAAAATATTTATGGATATATGCAGATGAAATAATATGATGTCCGACACTGACTTTAAAATAATTTAGTGAAGGGAAATGGGTGTGGGATTATGGATGAAATAATATAGTTTATGCATTGATAATTGTTGAGGCTAGGTGACGGGTATCAAGGTTAGTTAACCTATTCTTTCTTCTTTTGTGTAAAGTCCACAACAAAAGGTTTTTAAACAGTCAAAAAAACGCAATAGAAGAATCTTTGTCCCACTCCTGCCACCATGTTTCCTGTCAACTCCTTATAGGTAACCATTTTATTAGTTGCTTATTTATTCTTCTAGTTTCTTTACAAAAATACAAGAAAATACAAATATATATTCTTGTTTTTCCACTTTTCCTACAAAAGGTAACAAATAATATACACTGCTCTATACATTGTTTCCCTTTCCCCCATCAGCTTCATACGTTTTGTATATCTCTCCATACCAGTATATATAGCTCTATTTTGTGTGTGTTTAAGTATGTTCCATGGTTTATTCAACCAGTCCCTTATTGCTAGATCCTTGATTTATTTCCAATTCTGTATTCATCCAACAATGCTATAATAAATGACTGTGTATATTTCTGTCATTTTGTACCAGTGCAGGTTTACTACAGCAGTGGTCCCTGACCTTTTTTGCACCAGGGACCAGTTTTGTGGAAGACAATTTTTCCACATATGGAGGGGGTGGTTTCAGGATAAAACTCTTCCACCTCAGATCATCAGGCATTAGATTCTCATAAGTAGTGCACAACCTAGATCCCTTGTGTTTGGAGTTCACAATAGGGTTTCTGCTCCTATGAAAATCTTGTGTCACTGCTGATCCGACAGGAGGTGGAGCCCAGGCAGTAATGCTCGCTAGCCTGCTACTCATCTGCTACTGGTCCCTAACATGTCACACACTGGTACTGATCCATGGCCCAGGGCTAGGATACCCATGACCTACAGGACAGATAACCACAGGGGAAGTCCTAGGTCAAGGATATTTTTTTTACCATATTCTTGTTCCTTCCACCACTAACATATGAGAGTGTTGTTTCCCCACAGGCTTGCCAACGGAATGTATTATCAAACTTTTGGGTTTCTATCCATCTGACAGGTGAGAAATTATGTCACGGTATTTTTTCACTTGCACTATTTTTCATGTTATGGGCAATACAACTGCTATTTCTACCACCTCTCATGTCAGAGGATAAGGGATCTCTATTGATTATGTCTCTATGCCTTTGAATCAGTTTTTTTTCCTAATGCATCTAAGAAATTACTTCTTCAAGTATTCCCTATTCCTTCAGTCTCTTTCATATCTTTAATATTCTCCCTACTTTTTCCTTTCCTTCTAAGGTCAAGTATTTTCCTTATTTCTTTTGCTAGATATTACATTCAAACAATATGGTATAAAGAACAGAACATGGCCGGGCGCGGTGGCTCAGGCCTGTAATCCCAGCACTTTGGGAGGCCGAGACGGGCGGATCACAAGGTCAGGAGATCGATATCAGCCTGGCTAACATGGTGAAACCCCGTCTCTACTAAAAAAATACAAAACACTAGCCGGGCGAAGTGGCGGGCGCCTGTAGTCCCAGCTACTCGGGAGGCTGAGGCAGGAGAATGGCGTAAACCCGGGAGGCGGAGCTTGCAGTGAGCTGAGATCCGGCCACTGCACTCCAGCCTGGGCAACAGAGCCAGACTCCATTTCAAAAAAAAAAAAAAAAAAAAAGAACAGAACATGAGAAGTCTCCTTATGTTGAACCTGAATACCATCCATCCCAAGAGTGAAACACCATTCTCAGTTTATGTATTCCCTCTCTCACACTCTGTACATATAGAGGCACACATGTATTACATTCCACAGATACATTCAAATGACAACATACTGCTTAGTTGAGTTAATGCTAGTTGTTGCAATAATTAAACCGTAAAACCTCAGTGGTTTAACACAATGAAAGTTTAGTTTGCACTCACGTGGTAGTCCAATGTTCAGTTGGCATATTTCCACGTGTACTTCAGGCACCCAACTTCTGCAATAGCCTAGGGCTTCAGTCTTCACTTTAGCAGCAAATGGAGGAAAAAAAGAGAGAGGTTAAGACATAACTGGTTCTTAATCACCCTGCCCAGAAGTCCTATCAGATCACTTTGCACATATTCCACAAGAGTAACAGTGATTTTAAATGCAGGAGAAGCTGGGAAGTGTAGTCTCTGAGTTGGTACTTATTCAACTTTACTCTATGGAAGGGTAACATAAATCTCTGGAGAATAGATAGCTGCCTCTTAAACATAGATTCTTCATGCTGTTTTATTCCATAGTGTGTGTATTTGCTTTATTTATCTTAGAGATGTTTCCAATAGTTCATATTGGGCTGACCCATTGTAAAACCTTTTTTGGAAAAAGAAAAGGTGAAATGTGATCTCAAGTTATTACTTCTATTCAACAGTGTTGAAAGTCTTAGCCAAACCAATTAGGCAAGAGAAAGAAAGGACATGTAAATTAAAAAGAAGTCAAATTATCCTTCTTAGCAGATGATGTGACCTTATATTTAGAAAAACTTAAAGATTCCACCAAAAATTATTAGAACTGATAAACAAATTCAGTAAAGTTGCAGAATACAAAATCAGCATGCAAAAATCAGTACCATTTCTATACACTAACATCAATCAATCTAAAAAAGAAAGCAATCCCATTTACAATGGCTATGAAAAATAAAATAATACCTAGGAATAAATTTAACCAAAACAGTGAAAGAGCTCTACAAGGAAAACCTATGAAAGATATTGAAGAGGACACAAAAAATGGAAAGATATCCCATGCTCATGGATTGGAAGAATATTGTTACAATTTCTATGCTAACCAAAGTGATCTGCATATTCAATGCAATCTCTACCAAAATACAAACCAATGACATTCTTCACAGAAATAGAAAAAATAATACTAAAATTTGTATGGAACCACAAAAAACCTCAAAGAGCTAAAGCAATCCTGAGCAAAAGAACAAAGGTAGAGGCATCACATATACTACAGAGCTATAGTAACAAAAACAGCATGGCACTGGCATAAGAGCAGACACATAGAGCAATGGCACAGAATAGAGAAACTAGAAATAAATTCACACAGTTACAACAAACTGATTTCACAATGTGTGACAGTGCTTTTCCTCCACAGAAGTAATCAAAATTTTTACCTTTGCCTATCTGATGGATTAAAAAAATGGTCCATCAGTGTAGTCTTAATTCACTTTTCTCTTCTAAAAAAATGACAATCTCATCAAAATTTTAGGAGTTACTAGATTTATTACCCTTTTCATTGCTTGTCTGTTTTTTATTTTATGAAATTGTTGGTATTTCTCATTGATTTGTAGAGGCTCCTAATACACTAAGGTATCTTATTTGCAATACAGAATTTTAAATGTTTCCTGCAGTTCATAGTTGGTCTTTTTGCTCTGCTTAGTATTTTTTAACCATGAATTTTTTATATTTTTATTTAATCAAATTAATTAATCTCTTCCATTGTGACTTTTGAGGTTTGTGACCAACTTAGAAAGGAGTTCTCACCTTGGGAATAAAGAAATAATTCTCCCAGGGTTTAATCTAGTACTTTTTTGTTTTTATTTTTCAAGATTAAACCTTTATTTCATCTGAAATTTTTGTTGTAAGGTGTGAGATAAGAATCCAGCATTCTGTGTGTGTACAGATGCCTAGCCCATTGTCACACTATCACTTATTGTTGCATAATACACCTTTTCTATGCCAATTTAAAACATAACCTTTAACATGTACTAAATTTCCATATGTATTTGAGTCTACTTCTGTACTTTCTATTCAATCAATTGATCTGCCTATCAATGTATTCTTACACATAATTTAAATCAATATAGCTTTGTATTATGTTTTAGCATCTTAGTGAGACAGTCTTTCTTCATTATGTTACTTTATTTTTATTTTTATTTGAGACGGAGTTTCGCTCTTGTTGCCCAGGCTGGAGTACAATGGCACGACCTTGGCTCACCACAACCTCTGCCTTCCAGGTTTGAGCGATTCTCCTGCCTCAGCCTCCTGAGTAGCTGGGATTACAGGCATGCGTCACCATGCCCGGCTACCTTTGTATTTTTAGTAGAGAAGGGATTTCTCCATGTTGGTCAGGCTGGTCTTGAACTCCCGACCTCAGGTGATCCTCCTGCCTCAGCCTCCCAAAGTGCTGGGATTACAGGCATGAGCCACTGTGCCCAGCCCATTATGTTACTTTTTAAGAATATTCCTGATTATTATATTTTTTCATGCAAACAACTGAGTTCCTTGACTAATTCCAAACTTCACCCAGAAAAACAACTATACATGTGTCCTATTATTATCCTCTTTAGCCTACTCTTTCTGTTCATAAGAGTTCTACTTTCTTCCTTTTCACACTAAACCTTTGATTTCTTAAAAGCTTGATTCTATCTCATTAAACAAAAAAAGCAATCAATTTCTTTCTTTTTTTTTTTCGAGACAGAGTCTCGATCTGTCACCCAGGCTGGAGTGCAGTGGCCTGATCTTGGCTCACTGCATCGTCCGCCTCCCAAGTTTAAGTGATTCTCATGCCTCAACCTCCCAAGTAGCTGGGACTACAGGCAGGCGCCACCACACCTGGCTAATTTTTGTATTTTTGGTGGAGACGGGGTTTTGCCATGTTGGCCAGGCTGGTCTTGAACTCCTGGCTTCAAGTGATCCACCCACCTCAGCCTCCCAAAGTGCTGGGATTACAGGCATGAGCCACCACGCCCAGCCAATCAAGAATTTCATAACTGCTAAATCCAATAGCCTTTCTCGGAACTCCTTGGCTTTTCTGAAGTTCCAGGCCCTGTTAACTCTTTGCCTCTCTCGAACTTCTCTCCTTTCTTTGCTTTTATGTCTGCTTCATTTAGATACTTCACATCCTTTTTCCCGAGCTCCTCTTCCCCAGAGAAAGTTACTCAAAAACATTCTGTGTCCAAATATCTGTCTTTGGTACACTACTCTGTGTGTGTGTGTGTGTGTGTATTTCCTCTTCAGGTCAACTATCATGAAATATCTATCGGTAGTTATGAGTTCAGCTTATGGTAGGTATAAATTAAAAATAAATACTAAATGAATGGGCACCAGTTCTAATTTCCCAAATTCCTGCTTAAAATTTCTCCAGGGATTCCCTTTAGTTATCAACACATCAACATATAAAATGCTTACACAGTAGAGGAAATAGTTTCTCTGAATCCTAGACTGGTTAAACCGTATCTGGAACACTGAGATTCATTTGGCACCACATTTTCAGAGAGGCCACGACAAATCTGAGTGAATCTAAAGAAGGGAAACAGGATAGTAAATGATACAAAACTCAGTATAAGAGGAAATGTTGAAGTAACTTAGGATGTTGAGTCATCAGAAGATATCATTAAGAAAAGACATAGCAGTAACTCAAATATGTAAAGAGTACTTTCCGGTAGGGGGCAATGTTGGGTGGAAGGAGGTTATAAGGTTATGGCACTGTTCATTTACTTCACAGAACAGACGCTTTACTGATGGTGAAGTTACAGGGAAACAAATTCGAAGAAGAATTTCTTTACAATTAGAATTGTACCAATAATGAAATAATAGGCAGATTCTTAAAGTAGTGAGTGCCCTCACATTAACCTCTCTGAACTTCAATGTTCCCATATGTAAATATAGATAATTTTTTTTTTTTTTTTGAGATGGAGTCTTGTTGCCTAGGCTGGATCTCAACTCACCACAGCCTCCGCCTCCCAGGTTCAAGCAATTTTCCTGCCTCAGCTTCCCAAGTAGCTGGGGTTACAGGCATGTGCCACCATGCCCGGCTAGTTTTGTAGTTTTAGAAGAGATGGGTTTCTCCATGTTGGTCAGGCTGGACTCGAACTCCTGACCTCAGGGGATCCACTGCCTTGGCCTCCCAAAGTGTTGGGATTACAGGCGTGAGTCACTGCGCCTGGCCTAAACATTTTAATACTCACAAATACCCGTGCAAGGTAGGTACATAGTTTTATTTATCTACCGTATGTTCCTGTGACATGATCATAAATTCAGGCTGTTAATGGCCCAACCTGATCTGTAGCAACATCCTGTGAATAAGTCTTATAGACTCTGATCCATCCTATCAATTCTAACCATTTTGTCGGATCAAACTTCCTGACATAAAATTTCGCTTATCAAAAATTAATGACAGCAGGGCACAGTGGTTCACGTCTGGAATCCCAGCTGTTTGGGAGGCTGAGGCAGGAGGATTGCTTGAGCCCAGGAGTTAAAGACCAACTTGGGCAACACAAAGACAGTGAGACCTTGTCTTAAAAAACACAAAAAACAAAAAGTTAATGACTTTCACTGTTAACAAAAAACAAAACAACAAAATCCTCTAGAATTCTTTTCTAAGTCCCTAGTTTTATTTTTACCACTCTGTCCCATAAATCCTTTTCTTCTTAAGTGCCTTGTACTTTTGGTACGTATATATTGCACCTGATATTGCTAAATGATCCCCTCTCTTTGTGGTATATCTATTCTTCAAAGTTTAGCTCAAGCAGCATCTCCTCCCTGGGCTTTGATCATTACAGAAGGAAGAGATTCCAACCCATTCTGAACATATGTGATGCTATCTAAATCACGACCATAAAATTCTCTTGTTTGGTAGTCATCTGTAGTATATAATACTGCAAATATAACTTTCTACAATGATGAAACTGTTATCTGTGCGTCCAACATAACAGCCACTAACCACAAGTGACTACTGAGCATCTAAAATGTGACGAGTGCCTACATACTAGACAGTGTGGTCTTGGAGGGCAATACATTAGTTTTCTGATGCATAGAATATTTACTGAGAAATAATTATGTTCTAGGCCCTGTTTAAACATTTTATACCTATCATTTCATTAATGCTTTTCTATTGTCATTCTAAGATAAATAAACTGAGTCAAAGAACGTTTAAATAACTTGCATCAAGTCCTAATTCTTTGGGATTAACAACAATGATGCCAATCCACAGATTACTGTAGTAAGAATATTAGAAAATATGACAAGGAGCTCAGTAAATCCTTAAACAGTATTCTAAGATAGTTATTTTACCTTCTTTTGGTGTCTCTTACAACGTCGAGCACATCACCTTGTACATAGTAACTATAACTGAATCAACTGATAATTTTACATGGCTTATAGGTAGTCTTCTACACTTGCACATAATGTTTTCTAAAATCAGAGTATAAATTGAATGTAAAAAAATGAAGTCATAAAAATAAAATGTGTTATAGCCACATGATGGAATATTATTCAGCCATAAAAGGAATGAAATATCGATTCATGCTACCACATAGATGAAACTAAAAAAACATGCTCAGTGAAAGAAGCCAGTCACAAAAGACCACACATTATAATTCCACGTATATGAAATGTCCAGAATAGACAAATTCATACAGACAGAAAGTAGATTAGAGGTTGCCTAGGATTTGGAGTGTTGGGCTAAAACAGAGACTGATCACTTGAGGGTAAGGAGTGTTTTCCTGGGGTCATGAAAATGTTCTAAAATTGACTGCGCTGATGGTTGCAAAACTACATAAAAATAATTTTAAAATTTAATTGTATATTTTAAATGGGTGAATTGTATGGCATGTGAATTAAATCTCAATACTGTTTTTAAAAAGGGGGAATCAAAGTTTTATGTTTATAAAGGGTTCTACTCCTAAGAGCTAAATATAAATTATGGACTATTTAGGATACCCCTTTACTTTTAGATATAATCTCTGACAAAAATATTTCGAATACACTTAAGGGTAAAGTAAAATAAAATTGTGGTTTTCAAAATTGTTTTCTCAGAGGTGGACAAAATAAATCTTTTTTGGAAGCCAACGAAACAAAAATAATCTGGAGCTGTCTTGGTTGAGGCAGCGTGTAGGATTCATACGCCTCCCACTCAGACCCCTGCCCTTCCTTCAATATTGGCATCTAAAGAATCTCCCCAGCGTTTGGAGGAAATCAAGTTGGAAGTTAAGCAAGAAGCAACACAAAAAACTGAATAACTACAAAGAAGTAAAAAGTAAAAACTCTGCAAGCTGAACTGTTTGTTAGCTGGCAGGGTACCATGTAATAATATATCAGAATTATCTTGTGTTAGTAAAGATAGAAACATTTGAATTCTATTTATGAACTTTGAATTCTGCTTCTGTAATCAGATTTGGGCTATTTTTTTTTTTTTTTTTTTTGAGATAGAGTCCCATTCTGTCGCCCAGGCTGGAGTGCAGCAGAACAATCTTGGCTCACTGCAAACTCCGTCTCCCGGGTTCAAACGATTCTCCTGCCTCAGCCTCCCCAGTACCTGTAGCTGGGATTACAAGTGTGGATCACCATGCCCAGCTGAATTTGTTTTTTTTTTTTTTTTTTGTATTTTCAGTAAAGACTGGGTTTCACCATGTTGGCCCAGGCTGGTCTCAAACTTCTGACCTCAAATCATTCACTTGCCTTGGCTTCCCAATGTGCTGGGATTACAGGCATGAACCACCGTGCCCAGGTTGCATGCTTTTTTTTTTTTTTTTAACATGGAGTCTTGCTCCGTTGCTCAGGCTGGAGTGCAGTGGCGCGATCTCGGCTCACTGCAACCTCCGCCTTCCGGATTCAAGCAATTCTCCTGCCTCAGATTCCCAAGTAGCTGGGACTGTCACAAGCACATGCTGCCATGCCGGGCTAATTTTTTTGTATTTTAGTAGAGAAGGGGTTTCACCATGTTGCCCAGGCTGGTCGGGAATTCCTAAACTCAGGCAATCCGCCTGCCTCCCGAAGTGCTGGGATTACAGGTGTGAGCCACAGCGCCGCCGCATGCTTTTTTTTTTTTTTTTTTTTTTAAGAGAATTAGTCTAAAGTCAAGATAAGATCTACCTCTAATTTATGTTTTTTTTTTTTTCTTATCTGCTTGGATTAGGAATTTTTGTATTTTTGTTTGTACAACAAAAAATATGTAAACATCCCCAAATAAAAAAATAGGTGCCCTAGATCTGTGATATTGGAAGTGCTGTTTTCCTGGCTCAATACCACTTATTTGGCTAAGAAAAAAAGAGCAGTTTCCAACTCACTTGTAGTTACATAGCCACAGACCCTTCTACTTGTATGGCTTATTAACATCAAAAATTTATATTCTATTATTATATGTGATATATTACACCATACTACATTATAATTATCCCAAAAACAGAACTGATCATTTATTTCTCTTAAACATATTTTTAATATATTTAAGGGTAAAGTAGAATAACACTGTGGTTTTCAGAATTATTTTTTCAGAGGCAGACAAAATAAATCTTTTTTAGAAATCCAAAAAGCAAAACCTTCCCAATTTCCCTATTTCAACTTAACTTTGAATCCTCAGGCTGATATCTCTTTAAACTCAAATTAATAGCCTCTCTTTATAGTCCTAGCTGATAATCAAGGCATAATCTTTCCCCTTTAGACATGAATTTTGGAGCTCCTCCTCCCTGCTAGCTCTTTCCATAGCTACCAACTTTTCTTGAGTCAAGTCTGTTTCTCACACTTTTTCTATGTACTGCTATTAGAATAGTCCTCAAGTGCTCTATGATGTTATTTCCTTACTCAAAAACAGAATTGTTCTCTATAGTTCAAATTCCTCTCCATCTCTGTGTGACAGTTAATTTTGTGTCAACTTGATTGGGCCACAGGGTGCCCAGATATTTGGTCAAATATTATTCTGTTTTTGTGAAGGTGTTTTTGGATGAGATTAACATTTAAATTGGTAGACTAGACAAAGGACATAATCGACGATGGGCCTCATCCAATCATTTCAAGACCTGAATAGAACAAAAGGCTGATCTTCCTCAGACTAAGTGAAAATTATCCTGCCTCATGGGACTCAAAACTATGCCATTTGCTCTTCCTGGAGCTACAGCAGCTTCTAGTCTTTGGACTTGAAAGCAGATACCAGCTCTACAGATTTTGGACTAGCCAATGTGTCCATAATCCCATGAAAGGTATCTCCTATTAGTTCCATTTTTCTGAAGATCACTGACTAATATACTGTTTATCCCAACTCTGTAGTACCATTTCATAAGTTTTTTTTTTTTTTTTTTTTCTCAGTGTCTTGCTCTGTTACCCAGGCTGGAGTGCAATGGTGCAAACAAAGTTCACTGCACCCTCAACCTCCTGGGCTCAAGTGATCCTCCTACCTCAGCCTCCTGAGCAGCTGGAACCACAAGTATGTGCCACCATGCCTTGCTAGTTTTTCAAATGTTTGTAGAGAAAAAGTCTCACCATGTTGCCCAGGCTTCCAGATCATCTCTTATTAGACCTCAAAATATTCTCTACTACAGTGAAATCAATCTATTTGTCAACTTCTACCCAATTTGCATAATTCCATTGAAATGCTTTTATTAAATAACTGATATGCATTTGTACCACCTACATTTGCCTCTCACATGTATCTCTCCAGCTAGGATGTTAACTACTTTGAAAACAGGAGTCTCTATTTTCTTTACTTCTTTCTACAATGATAACAGAGATTAACAATGTGAAATATAAAGACTATTAAATATATATACTTTATACCTATCTATACCTTAAATATATACAATGTATATTTATATACATAAATGTAAATTTATATATATAATCTACCTCTTGCCTACAGTCTGGTACATGCTTTAATGTTAATTTTTGTTTGGTTGGTTTAGGTTTTCCTTAAAAGAATAACATTTTGGGTTAAAATTTGTTTGCCATTTTGAGGTATTCTGCTTCCACTTTCATTTTGCTGTTAGGACACAGAACAAAGTTATAGACAAACTTGAGTCTACATAATTTAAAAGTACAATTGAAAGAATGTTTTAATGTTGGGATGAAGTGCATACTTTACTGTATATTTTTCAAACTCAGTTATATTGCTTTGCTAAAAGTAAATAATATCACCAGGATACCATCTGGTAAAAATCTCTCTGTGGATTAAGCCAGAAAAGGAAGTGAATGAATTTTTATATATTGCATAGTTGTGGTTGCAAAACTGCAGTAAAAATATGTTTTCAATGCACTGGTGTAAGTAAGACTTCAGAGTTCAGCTACCTCATGTGATTTGATCCAAAAGGCTTGGAATATTTAAGACCATATCTCATCAACAGGGAAAAGCAGGAGTGTTTTATTTGCTAGCATTCCTATGACTTGGAAGAAAAAAAAATCTAGGAAATTGAAGTCCATGAACTGGAAAATATGAATTTGGTCTTTTAGAAAGTATTCATTTTAAAAATAATGGGCAGCTACTTAATGATAGGACATAGCATGTCAGAGAAGTCTGAGGCCATGTAAGACAGTTGGATAAGATTTGACAGTGTCATTGTGTGCAGCCCAGCCAATGCAAAATGGTCAAATCAGTTTTTCCCTCTTTTTTTTTATTTTAAATAATATGTTATCCAAGTCTTGATCTAGTCCAATGACTAGAGGAATAGAAATTCTCCCCACCTCTCTAGGGATTCCATTCCAGAGACTAATAGATTTCACTGTCAGAAAACATTTCCCGGATTCAGTCTTAAATTTCTGTTACCTAATTTCATACCATTACTTGACTATAAACTCTTATACTACCTTTAAAAATGTCTTGACTTCCAAAATGTTTGCATCTTACAAATATTTGTAAAATGTTATAACTATACTCAGAGATGAGCAAACAATATACATTTTGTTATTTTAATTTTTTAAGGATTAAAGTCTGAAGGCCATTATACATTTATTTTCCAGTCTGAACACTACTCAATTTGCTTATTTGGGGCATGTGCATGCTCCAAACTTATATTCTCTTTGTGATCTCAGCAGCACCATTTAAATAACTTTTATCTTTCAGTCACATGATGCGAAGCTTTTGCATATACAGACTAAAATCTCATTGACTGATTTTACTGCCACATTGCATTACAAGGCCATATATAATTTGCTACCACTATCATCTCAAAGTCTCTTGGTAATACTGCTTTCCAAGTACTGTATATCCTGCCAATTGAATGGCTGTGTTTCTGATTATTTTTCCCCAGATGTATTAGCTACATTTTTCCAGGTTGAATCACATTTCATTTCCTGCCCATATTTCTAACCACTTTAGGTCCCTTTTATCTGCCCTTACTGGTTTTGTCAACACCATCCAATTTAGCATCATCTGTAAATTTAATTAACATGATGTGTATCCTCTCTTATAAATCACTAATGAAGTTTCTCTACAATGATTTGTTTATTTTTAAAAACTCTAATGCTGCTTAATGTTTATAATCTTAAGAATCCACCACTTTTTTGCCACTTAATATTTGTTTTATTATTTTAGGAGTGGTGCATGATAGACTAACAACAGAATCATGTTCAGGGTCACTGCTATCCTTTTTTGAATATTAGTGCTAAATTACTTTTATGATTGCTTCTGTACATAACAAAGCTTTTACTGACAATTTTCTACCCTGCTGTGTTTTTTTCATAAATATGTTCTATTAATAACATCATAGAAGAACAACATTATGATGTTATTCTCATGCCCATGATGTAAAATGGTCAAAGATCCCATATTCCAAATTCTGCTGTGGAGTGAGTTTTTTATATTTTAGATTCCAATTTACTGTGACAAGAGTTTGTTATATTAAATGAGTAAAGATAAATTTGGAATGTTTCTATTTTAAGTATTTTGGAAATGGTAAGTTGAACCAAGATCAATATGGTTCATATGAACTGAACAAGAGCTATTTTGTTCCTCTTTTATATTTGTAACTGCGATTTCTTTTGAATTTATTGGTAATTTAAAATTCTTTTGAGGTATTAAAACCTACTTTTAATTTCATTTTTATAAGGAAATACATTAGACCTCCAAAAGTATGTTTTGAAACATAATACGAGAAACAATATACATGTATCTACCACCTAGGTTAGGAAAACACCACCACCACCACCACCACCAGTACACCTTATCAGCTATGGAATACATTTTTCCAGTTGCTTACCTCTTCTCTCCCTTAGGAGCATCTGATGCTATTAACTTTATAAAAATAATTTATTTTGTTTTGTTTCTATGTCTATATACGTATCCCTATAGTTAAGATGCATTTAAAAAAAATTGAATATCTCAGACATTTCAGTTATCAATTTCCATCTTATACTAATTTACTTTTTGTAAGTATTTCTCTTTTCCTACATGAATATCTTGCCATGTCTTCAATAATCTTGGAAAAAAGAATACATTCTTTTTTCTTCAATTTTTTCTTTACCTAAATCCCAGTGTTAGTTTTACATACCACAGACTTTTCTTTTTCCTATTAATCCATCCTCTTACATATTTTGGGACAGTTTCTTGTACTCATTTATTGGTGTATACATATTTATAAATTGCTTATTATGGCCCAATTATGGCATATAGATCTGATTTTACATACTTAAGTCGGTAGGCATAACTTGCTTTTTCAGCCAATTCTTATATCTTATTATATTTGTTAAGAAATTAGAAAATTCTTGTGGGTACCTATGACATATATATACATACATCTGTATGTATATGTACATACCTATGACATATGTATATATATGTCATAGTTACTCATGGTTTTCATCCATGGTTCCTGGTTCATAACTCTCATATATATGTATATACATGCATATCTCATATACATATAACAGTTATGAGTACATATATATACACACCTATGATGTATATATAGACATGTCAAGGAGAATAACAAGGAGTAACTTGCTTTTTCAGCTAATTCTTATATCTCATTATTTCTAATTTTATATAATAATTTCTAGTTTTATCTAATAATTTCTATTATTAGAAATTATTTCTAATTTCTAAGAAATCAGAAAATTCTTGTGGGTACCCATGACATACATATACATACCTACATAAATATACATACGTATATATACATACCTATGATATATGGATATATACATCATAGGTACCCATGGTTTTCATCCATGGTTCCTGGCTCGTAACTCTCATATATATACACACACACACACACACACACACACACACGTGTGTGTATATATATGAGAGTTATGAGTACATATATATACATACCTATGACATATGTCTACATACGTCATAGATAACCATGGTTTTCATCCATGGTTCCTGCCTCGTAACTCTCATATACACACACACACACACACACACACACACACATTTCCCTGGGTTCTATGATATATATATGAGAGTTATGAGTACATATATATACATACCTATGACATATGTCTACATACGTCATAGATACCCATGGTTTTCATCCATGCTTCCTGGCTCATAACTCTCATAGCCCTTGTTTGTCTTTCATTATAATGTTGGGGCACTTCAGGCCTCAGGAGCAGGCTTCAGGAGCAAGCCTCAGGAAAGAGAATCTCTCTCTCTGGCCTTCTCCTGTCCTCCCTTTACCTGCCCAAGGCAGAACTCTGATCTGATTGTGGGTCAAAAGACCCTCATTCCAGAGAAGGTCCTGCCCCATACTCTGGAGGAAGAAATACTGCACAGAGAGGCCAAGAAGAATCTAAACAGGCATTGGTAGGTTTCCCCATTCAGCCTATTAATATGAGATTGTACCCTTTTTATTCAATCACATTTCATGCCTATGATTCTTCATTAAAAACCCAAGAAGTACTATCACATTTGGGATTAAGGAAAACAAAACCAAACCAAGAAGACTGGGTTCAAAGAGCTTCCAGATAACTAAACACGTGGAGGTTCCTATATTATGGCATGCCCAGAGAGTATATGGAAGTTCCAAGCCCCTTCCCCCATTTCCTGCCCTGCACATCACTTCACGTGTGTTCTTCGTAATATCCTTTATAATAAACAAATAAACTAAAGTAAGCATTTCCCTGGGTTCTGTGAGCCGCTTGGCCAGAAGCTCCAGAGGCTTGGACTTGCCACTGGTGTGGGGAGAGGGCTCAGTTTTGGGAACTGAACCCTCAATCCATGGGATCTGATGCTATCTCTAGGTAGATCGTGCTGGAATTTAATTAGCAGACATTCAGCTGGTGTCTGCCGCCTTGGTGTGTGAAAAAAAACTCCCTCACCTTTGGTCGCAGAAGACTTCTGTGTCGATGATTGCTGTGGTGGTATGAAAGCAGAGGAAAAACATGCTTAGAGAGTTTTCCCCAAACAGTACCTAAATATAAGATCTACATTTATTCCCTCATAAACTTCTATTATTTTTAAAAATTATTATTTATTTATTTATTGAGACGGAGTCTCTCTCTGTCACCTGGGGGGAGTACAGTGGCGTGATCTCAGCTCATTGCAACCTCCACCTCCAGGATTCAAGCAATTCTTCTGCCTCAGCCTCCCAAGTAACTGGGGCTACAGGTGCGTGCCACCACACCTAGCTAATTTTTGTATTTTTAGTAGAGACGGGACTTCACCATGTTGGCCAGATGGTCTCGATCTCTTGACCTTGTGATCTGCCCCCCTCAGCCTCCCAAAGCCCTGGGATTAAAGGTGTGAGCCACCACGCCCAGCCTAAACTTCTATTTTTAAATATCAAATTATTCCTATCATAATTTTTTATTCCATTTTAATTTCCAATTCTCGTCTCCATATCCATAACAACGTTAATGTATTTCCATTTGCTAAACAAAAGCTCAACTTTCATCCTTATATAGTACTGATATCACATAGTAGAAAGCTGACAAGCTGAGGGCTTTTTCATATTTTACCAGTCATCTTGTTCATACTTTTAAAATTACACTCAATTATTTAGAGAAAGATGTTCATCTCCATGTGGTTTATGATAGAAACAAAGGGAAACAATCGAAATGTCTAATAATTGGAGATCTAGCTAAATAAAATACAGTACAATCCTACAATAGAATATTAGGAACCTAATTAAAATTGGCCATTACCAGTTTTAGCCTATCAGTGAGAGTCTCTTCACCTAGTAATATCTGAGATATAAAAGCAAATGTCTCAGGGTGGTCCACAACAGTTGAGGGAAAAATATGGGTTTACAAAAGCCAAGTCATTACATCTCAAGAGGGACAATTCTGTGGCACCATTCACTCCTCAGAGCTCCCTGGGGGATCAAGCTGAGGTTAGGCTTTTGAAACTTCATTTTTGCCTAGCTTCTATCCTTGCTCTTTTTCCTTCTTTTCTCATTTTCTTTTGAGAGCACTCAATAAATCACTGCACAAGAATCTCTTTCTTGAGTTCTGCTTCTAAGGGGACCCACTGACCCAAAGAATCAGTTACAGAAGTGGTCCTAGAAAGCAGGCTCCTAGACTGAGATTCTGGATCACTCACTGACTGGCTGGCTGTCAAGGAGGACCCCAAAATTAGTGGTGCTTTTGGCATTCTGTAGCACTAATGCAACTGCTAAAACTTGAACAGGGATGGAATACATATAGAAAATAATGCATTGGCTTGTGCCATACTTCCAGATTTAACAGGAATGAGTTAAGTGGTAAGTATGTAAGTATTGATACAGGAGTTGAAAAGAAATTACTTGGGCAGATAGTGAGGGTATGTTAGTCCTCGATAAGGTTTTCCTTTTAATGAAAAGCAGCCCCAAAATCATTTTTTTTTTCTAACAAAGAGAAACCTGTAAAATTAAGCCGCAGACATAAACAAGCAAGCTAAAAGCTTGCACAGGTGAATGCCAGCAGTTGTGTGTACAGGAATATACTACCTGGGATGAGACATGTTCAATATGGTGGCTCCATCTTCTCTTTTTGCCAGCCACGTGTACAGTAAGAAGCAGGCAAGATGGAGCCGGCCAAGCGGAAAGTCCATTTGCATAAGATTAGGGTGGGGCAACCAGCCTTTCCCACTGCTATGTAAACATTACACCTAGTTAAACCCATTTGTGAGCTCTACCTAAATCAGATGCTGCCTCCTCAAGCCTGCCTATAAAATCTGCTGCAGTCCTCCACTTTACCTTTTTCAGATGCCTCTCTCTTGCAAGAGAGAGCGAGCTTCTCTCCTCCCTCCTTTCTTCTGCCTATTTAACTTTCTACTCCTTAACCCACCCACATGTGTCCTTGTTCTTAATCCTCTTGGCGTGAGACAACGAACCCCCAGTATTTACCTGACAACAATGCCGCTTCAGTATCACAGAACTGAATGGCTGTTATCGAGCACTAGTGATACTATGAAGAAAGGAAAGGATGATTAATTACCAATTCAAAACAATGTGTGAAATTCTCCTCTTTTTTTGAGATGCCGTCTTGCTCTGTTTCCCAGGCTGGAGTGCAGTGGCATGATCTCAGTTCACTGCAAGCTCTCCTTCCTGGGTTCACACCATTCTCTTGCCTCAGCCTCCCGAGTAGCTGGGACTACAGGTGCCCGCTACCACGCCCGGCTAATTTTTTGTATTTTTAGTAGAGACAGGGTTTCACTGTGTTAGTCAGGATAGTCTTGATCTCCTGATTTCATGATCTGTCTTGGCCTCCTAAAGAACTGGGATTACAGGCATGAGCCACTGCACCCAGCCAACAATGTGTGAAATTCTGAGACCTTCATTTCTAAATTGTTTCATAGTAAATTAAATAATAATTTTTAAAAAGCCTCAAAAAGACATAGTAAATAATATGCAATAATAAAGACATAGGCAATAATAAAGAGTCTTAACCCAAGCCTGTCTCACAGCAAGTTTACTGTGTTAAGAGACTAACCCAGATATTATTTTCCCTGTTCCTAAACAAAAACTACGAATGTTTCTGTGCAGTATTAAAAAAAAAAGGAGGGGGGGTGGCTGGCAAGATGGCCGAACAGGAATAGCTCCCATCTGGAGCTCCCAGCGAGATCAATGTAGAAGGCAGGTGATTTCTGCATTTCCAACTGAGGTACCCGGCTCATCTCATTAGGACTGGTTAGACAGTGGGTGCTGCCCAAGGAGGGTGAGCCGAAACAGGGTGGGATGTCGCCTCACTCGGGAAGCACAAGGGGTTGGGGAACTCCCTCGCCTAGCCAAGAGAAGCTGTGAGGGGCTGTGCTGTGAGGAAGAGTGCACTCTGGCCCAGATACTATGCTTTTCCCACAGTCTTCGCAACCCACAGAGCAAGAGATTCCCTCAGGTACCTACGCCACCAGGGCCCTGGGTTTCAAGCACAAAACTGGGCGACCATTTAGGCAGACACCGAGCTAGCTGCAGGAGTTTTTTTTCATACCCCAGTGGTGACTGGAATGCCAGTGAGACAGAATCATTCACTCCCCTAGAAAGGGGGCTGAAGCCAGGGAGCCAAGTGGTCTAGCTCAGTGGATCCCAACCTCATGGAGCCCAGCAAGCTAAGATCCACTGGCTTGAAATTCTCGCTGGCAGTACAGCAGTCTGAAGTCAACCTGGGACACTCGAGCTTGGTGGGGAGAGGGGCGACCGCCATTTCTGAGGCTTGAGTAGCCCGTTTTCCCTTTACAGTGTAAACAATGTTCCGGGAAGTTTGGACTGGGCAGAGCCCACCACCACCACAAAGCCACTGTAGCCAGACTGCCTCTCTAGATTCCTCCTCTCTGGGCAGGGCATCTCTGAAAGAAAGGCAGCAGCCCCAGTCAGGGGCTTATAGATAAAACTCCCATCTCCCTGGGACAGAGCACCTGTGGGAAGGGGTGGCTGTGGGCACAGCTTCAGCAGACTTAAACGTTCCTGCCTGCCACTGAAGACAGCAGTGGACCTTCAAGCACGGTGCTCAAGCTCTGCTAAGGGACAGACTGTCTCCTAAAGTGGGTCCCTGACTCCCATGCCTCCTGACTAGGAGATACCTCCCAGCAGGGGTCAACAGACACCTCATACAGGAGACCTCAGGCTGGCATCTAGCAGGTGCCCCTCTGGGAGGAAACTTCCAGAGGAAGGAACAGGCAGCAATCTTTGGTGTTCTACAGCCTCCACTGGTGATACCCAGGCAAACAGGGTCTAGAGTGGACCTCCAGTAAACTCCAGCAGACCTGCAGCAGAGGGGCCTGACTATTAGAAGGAAAACTAACAAACAGAAAGGAATGGCATCAACATCAACAAAAAGGACATCCACACAGAAACCTCATCTGAAGGTCACCAACATCAAAGATCAAACGTAGATAAATCCACGAAGATGAGGAAAAACCAGCACAAAAAGGTTGAAAATTCCAAAAACCAGAACACCTCCTCTCTTCCAAAAGATCACAACTCCTCGCCAGCAAGGGAACAAAACTGGATGGAGAATGAGTTTGAGAATTTGACAGAAGTAGGCTTCAGGAGGTGGGTAATAACAAACTCCTCCGAGCTAAAGGAGTGTGTTCTAACCCAATGCAAGGAAGCTAAGAGCCTTGAAAAAAGGTTAGAGGAATTGCTAACTAGAATAACCAGTTTAGAGAAGAACATAAATGACCTGATGGAGCTGAAAAACACAGCATGAGAACTTCACGAAGCATACACAAGTATGAATAGCCAAATCAATCAAGTGGAAGAAAGAATATCAGAGATTGAAGATCAACTTAACGAAATGAAGTGTGAAGACAAGATTAGAGAACAAAAATGAAAAGGAACGGACAAAGCCTCCAAGAAATATGGGACTATGTGAAAAGACCAAATCTACGTTTGATTGGTGTACCTGAAAGTAATGGGGAGAATGGAACCAAACTGGTAAATACTCTTCAGGATATTATCCAGGAGAACTTCCCCAACCTAGAAAGGCCAATATTCAAATTCAGGAAAAATAGAGAACACCATAAAGATACTCCTCAAGACGAGCAATCCCAAGACATATAATCGTCAGATTTACCAAGGTTAAAATGAAGGAAAAAATGTGGGCAGCCAGAGAGAAAGGTTGGGTTACCCACAAGGGAAGCCAATCAGACTAACAGCGGATCTCTCAGAAGAAACCCTACAAACCAGAGGAGAGTGGGGGCCAATATTCAATATTCTTAAGGAAAAGAATTTTCAACCCAGAATTTCATATCCAGCCAAACTAAGCTTCATAAGTGAAGGAGAAATAAGATCCTTTACAGACAAGCAAATGCTGAGAGGTTTTGTCACCACCAGGCCTGCCTTACAAGAGCTCTGGAAGGAAGCACTAAATATGTAAAGGAAAAATTGGTACCAGCCACTGCAAAAACATACCAAATAGTAAAGACCATAGACACTATAAAGAAACTGCATCAACTAACGGGCTAAATAACCAGCTAGCATCATCATGACAGGATCAAATTCACACATAACAATATTAACCTTAAGTGTAATTGGGCTAAATGCCCCAGTTAAAAAACACAGACTGGCAAATTGGAAAAAGAGTCAAGACCCATCATTGTGCCATATCCAGAACACCTGTTGCACGTGCAAGACACACATAGGTTCAAAATAAAGGAATGCAGGAATATTTACCAAGCAAATGGAAAGCAAAAAACAGCAGGGGTTGCAATCCTAGTCTCTGATAAACAGACTTTAAACCAACAAAGATCAAAAAGGACAAACAAGGGCATTACATAGTGGTAAAGGAATCAATACAACAAGAAGAGCTAACTATCCTAAATATATATGCATCCAATATAGGAGTACCCAGATTCATCAAGCAAGTTCTTAGAGACCTACAAAGAGACTTAGACACCCACACACTAATATTGGGAGACTTTAATACCCCACTGTCAATATTAGACAGATCAACCAGACAGAAAATTAACAAGGATATTCAGGACATGAACTCAGCTCTGGACCAAGCAGACCTAACAGACATCTACAGAACTCTCCACCCCAAATTAACAGAATATACATTCTTCTCAGCACCGCTTCACACTTACTGTAAAATTTACCACATAATTGGAAATAAAACACTCCTCAGCAAATGCAAAAGAACGGAAATCATAAAAAACAATCTCTTGGACCACAGTGCAATCAAATTAGAACTCAGGATTAAGAAAGTCACTCAAAACTGCACAACTACATGGAAACTGAACAAACTGCTCCTGAATGACTACTGGGTAAATAATGAAATGAAGGCAGAAATAAATAAGTTATTTGAAACCAATGAGAACAAAGACACAATGTACAAAATCTCTAGGACACAGCTAAAGCAGTGGCAAGAGGGAAATTTATAGCACTAAATGCCCACAGGAGAAAGCAGCAAAGATCTAAAATCAACACCCTAACATCAAAATTAAAAGAACTACAGAAGCAAGAGCAAACACATTCAAAAACTATCAGAGGACAAGAAATAACTAAGATCAGAGCAGAACTGAAGGAGACAGAGACACAAAAGCCCTTCAAAAAAATCAATGAATCCAGGAGCTGGTTTTTTGAAAAGATTAACAAAATAGACTGCTAGCCAGACTAATAAAGAAGAAGAGAGAAAAATCAAATAGACACAATAAAAAATGATAAAGGGGATATCACTACCAATCCCACAGAAATACAAACTACCATCAGAGAATACTAGAAACACCTCTATGCAAATAAACTGGAAAATCTAGAAGAAATGGATAAATTCTTGGACACATACACCCTCCCAAGTATAAACCAGGAAGAAGTCGAATCCGTGAACAGACCAATAACAAGTTCTGAAATTGAGGCAGAAATTAATAGCCTACCAACCAAAAAATGCCCAGGACCAGATGTATTCACAGTCAAATTCTACCAGAGGTACAAAGAAGAGCCGGTACCATTCCTTCTGAAACTATTCCAAACAATAGAAAAAGAGGGACTCCTAACTCATTTTATGAGACCAGCATCATCCCGATTCCAAAACCTGGCAGAAACAAAATGAAAAAAGAGAATTTCAAGCCAATATCCCTGATGAACATCGATGCAAAAATCCTTAATAAAATACTGGCAAACTGAGTCCAGCAGCACATCAAAAAGCTTATCCACCATGATCAAGTCAGCTTCATCCTTGGAATGATACAGGGCCAGTTCAACATATACAAATCAATAAACGTAATCCATACATAAACAGAACCAATGGCAAAAACCACATGATTATCTCAATGGATGCAGAAAAGGCCTTCCATAAAATTCAACATCCCTTCATGCTAAAAACTCTCAATAAAATAGGTATTGATGGAACATATCTCAAAGTAATAAGAGCTATTTATGACAAACCCACAGCCAATATCATACTGAACGGGCAAAAACTGGAAGCATTCCCTTTGAAAACTGGCACAAGACAGGGATGCCCTCTCTCACCACTCCTATTCAACATAGTATTGGAAGTTCTGACCAGGGCAATCAGGCAAGAGAAAGACATAAAGGGTATTCAAATAGGAAGAGAGGAAGGCAAATTGTCTCTGTTTGCAGACGACATGATTGTATATTTAGAAAATCCCACTGTCTCAGCCCAAAATCTCCTTAAGCTGATAAGCAACTTCAGCAAAGTCTCAGGACACAAAATCAACGCGCAAAAGTCACAAGCATTCCTATACACCAATAATAGAGAGACAAATCATGAGTGAACTCCCATTTGCAATTGCTACAAAGAGAATAAAATACCTAGGAATACAACTTACAAGGGATGTGAAGGACTTCTTCAAGGAGAACTACAAACCTCTGCTCAAGTAAACAAGAGAGGACACAAACAAATGTAAAAACGTTCCATGCTCATGGATAGGAAGAATCAATATTGTGAAAATGGCCATACTGCCCAAAGTAATTTATAGATTAAATGCTATTCCCATCAAGCTACCACTGACTTTCTTCACAGAATTAGAAAAAAAACTACTTTAAATTTCATGTGGAACCAAAAAAGAGTCCGTATAGCCAAGACAATCCTAAGCAAAAAGAACAAAGCTGGAGGCATGCTACCTGACTTCAAACTATACAACAAGGCTATAGTAACCAAAACAGCATGGTAAACCAAAACAGATATATAAGACCAATGGAACAGAACAGAGGCCTCAGAAATAATGCCACACATCTATAACCATCTGATCTTTGACAAACCTGATAAAAACAAGCAGTGGGGAAATGATTCCCTATTTAATAAATGGTGTTGGGAAAACTGGCTAGTCACATGCAGAAAACAGAAACTGGACCCCTTCCTTACACTTTATACAAAAATTAACTCAAGATGGATTAAAGACTTAAATGTAAGACCTAAAACCATAAAACCCTAGAAGAAAACCTAGGCAGTACTATTCAGGACATAGGCATGGGCAAAGACTTCATGACTAGAACACCAAAAGCAATGGCAACAAAACCCAAAATTGACAAACGGGATCTAATTAAACTAAAGAGCTTTTGCACAGCAAAAGAAACTATCAACAGAGTGAACAGGCAACCTAAAGAATGGGAGAAAATATTTGCAATCTATCCATCTCACAAAGGGCTAATATCCAGAATCTATAAGGAACTTAAACAAATGTACAAGAAAGAAACAAACAACCCCATCAAAAAGTGGGAGAAGGATATGAACAGACACTTCTCAAAAGCGGACATTTATGTGGCCAACAAGCATATGAAAAAAAGCTCATCACCACTGATCATTAGAGAAATGCAAATCAAAACCAAAATGAGATACCATCTCATGCCACTTAGAATGACGATCATTAAAAAGTCAGAAACAACAGATGCTGGAGTGGATGTAGAGAAATAGGAATGTTTCTACATTGTTGGTGGGAGTGTAAATTAGTTCAACCATTGTGGAAGACAGTGTGGTGATTCCTCAAGGATCTAGAACCAGAAATACCATTTGACCCAGCAATCCCATTACTGGGTATATACCCAAAGGATTATAATTCATTCTACTATAAAGACACATGCACACTATGTTTATTGCAGCACTGTTCACAATGGCAGAGACTTAGAACCAACCCAAATGCCCATCAATGATAGACTGGATAAAGAAAATGTGGCACATATACATCATGGAATACTATGCAGCTTATGGCTGTTCATGTTCTTTGCAGGGACATGGATGAAGCTGGAAAGCATCATTCTCAGCAAACGACCACAGGCACAGAAAACCAAACACCGCATGTTCTCACTCGTAAGTGGGAGTTGAACAACGAGAACACATGGACACAGCGAGGGGAACGTCACACACCGGGGCCTGTCGGCGGGTGGGGGGCTAGGAGAGGGATAGTATTAGTAGAAATACCTAATGTAGATGATGAGTTGATGGGTGCAGAAAACCACCATGGTACATGTATACCTATGTAACAAACCTGCATGTTCTGCACAGGTATCTTAAAGCTTAAAGTATAATAAAAAATAAAAAACAAAACCAGAATGGACATAGTAGCAGTTGGTAGAACCCTTACCTTGGTGTCCTAACCTGTGGAGTCAAAGCAAATATAATTAATTAGTAAAGTTCCTAAAAATGCCCCAACCACTAGTAAGTAAATGGTAAGTAAAAAATAGCAGATAGTAAGTAAAACATAGCACTGTATCCCTAAAGGATATGCAGAGATGAGACGTACCTTCAGAAATGTAAAGTATATAGGATTAATGGTTAATTTTATATGTTAACTTGTCTGGGCCACGATGCCTAGGTATTTCATCAAACACTATTCAGGATGTTTCTAAGAGAGTTACTGAATGAGATTTACATTCAAATTTGTGAGCTCCGAGTAATGTAGATTGCCCTCCATCACGTGGGCGGGCCTTATCCAATCAGGAGAAGGCCTGAAGAGAACAAAAACTTGATTTCCCTGGAGCAAGAGGGAATTCTCTCTCCTACTGCTTTCAGACCTCATTTGCACATCAATTCTTCCTGGGTCTACAGCTGACTCCCTTTGCAACTCTTTTTTTTTTAATTATACTTTAAGTTCTAGGGTACATGTGCATAACGTGCAGGTTTGTTACATATGTATACTTGTGCCATGTTGGTGTACTGCACCCATCAACTCGTCAGCACCCATCAACTCATCATTTACATCAGGTATAACACCCAATGCAATCCCTTCCTATATCTCCAGCCTGCTGGGCTCCTCAATCAGATTTTGGACTGGCCCAGCCTCCACAACCACAGGAGCTAATTCCTTAAAATAAATCTCTTTATATATGCACATCTTATTGGTTTTGTTTCTCTGGAGAATTGTGAATAATATAGGCAGGTAGTCCTCATCTCATCCCCATTTAATCCACAGGTCAGATTTCTATAAAACTAGATGAATTATGGCAGAAAACAATGAACTACTGTAAGTTTAGCCAAACAGTAATACTGAATGTAGCTGTTGTGCCAGATGTGGTATTTAGAGAAGAAACTATAATTAGTAAATTAACACGGCCTTTGGTACATACTGTGTTATCTATTGATTTGGAGATTGCATTCTTTTCAATATCTATTCACAAGAAAGGAGAATCAGGAAGGATGCATTGAAAAAACAATATAACTTTATATAGAAAAAATAATATACAGTGGAATTGTCAAAGCTTTATCTGTACAGGCCAGATAGTAAATATTTTAAGCTTGGTGAGTCAAGAGGCAAAATGGAGGACATGATAAAAGCACTTATTTGTATTATCCAAAAAATGCACATTTCCCAAACTTTTTATTAAGTTCAAAACATATTAATAATATTTTAGTACAATTTTTTGAAAATACAAGTCTCCTAATACGAACAGAATCCTTTTTGTGTGGAGATAACATTTTGCTAAAATGGGGGTACAAAGTTAGTGTTCCCAATTATTAAAATTAATTGTAACGTACACCTGTTAAAGCTAATCTGTAATGAGATTTTACACATTTAATCTTTGAAAATGTCTTTAACAAAGATGATACATATTACCAAATACTGATATCAGTCATGAGCATATGATATTAATTGAGCATATTCATCAATTGGAAGGCATTCATAGAATTAGATTAGATTCTTTTCTTGATAATTGCAGTTTAACATTTCATTACATTGTATATTAATCACTTCCAATTGACAGTTAGGTGGAAGCTGCTCAATCACAAAGTTAAATGAATTTTAAACATAGAAATTTCCTTTGCACTTGAATCAAGGTCCAAAAACTCTTGCTGGAGCTGGAATTGCTTGGAAAATATATTCACTCCAAATTCATATGAGAATGATAGATCCCATTTCTTGTTCTGATTCAAACAATGTGAGTTAATATTGAAATGACTCTACTGCAGCATATAACTGTGATTTGCTATTGAATTAATTAAAATAATTATTAAGTCTAGCAAAAAATAAATTTCAGAGTCATTCATTGTCTGACATATTGGTTGAGAGAGATTCTTCCTACTTAGAAAAGTTTCAGTCTTGGCCCTGAGCTCAAAAATTCAAAATAAAACTTTACAATTACAAAGGCATTGAACTTTTGTGTGGTAAATAAATTCAGGATAGTCAGCTTCTCTTTTGGACAAAAATTCACAGAACAAATGATGTTTAAGTTGGCATAAGCACTGAAGTTCACTGTTAACACTACTGATTCAATAACACACAAAAAAGAGATTCAAATATTTTCCACAAAGTACCTGCTGATAAATAATATAATGAATAACTATGGCTTAAATATGGCTTTTGTAAATTTGTCCAACTAAGTCTTTTTCTGCTTCACATATATCTTTACCACTAACAGTTATAATACATCTTAGCAGATTCCACTTCAGGTTATACTATATTAATGTTTTTTATACATTTTGCCTGTAGTTGTCTCAAAGAGACTATTCAAGAGTCAAGGAACTCATGTGCCTTTTTCTTTTTCTTTTTTTTTTTTTGGTCTTGTTTCATAACTGACCATTGGTGGTGTTTCCAGTGTCCTCAATTTTCCTGACGGAAAGGCTAACAATCTTTTAAATGCTAATTTTCTCAGGATATATATCTTCAGCTACTACAACCAAACACAATTTAATTAACTCACTATCGGTAAATGATTTTCCTTGCTTGGCTAACAAAAGCACCACTTAGGAACTTACTTTGGTGCATCCTCATTTACATTTTTTTGTTGTGTTTTGTTTTGTTTTGTTTTGAGACAAGGTCTCACTCTGTCACCCAGGCTGGAGTGCAGTGGCTCAATATCAACTCGCTGCAACCTCCACCTCTTGGGTTCAAGTGATCCTCCCACCTCAGTCTCTCAAGTAGCTGGGATTACAAGCACATGCCACCATGCCCGGGTAACTTATATTTTTGTATTTTTTGTAGAGATGGGGTTTTGCCATGTTGGCCAGGCTGGTCTCAAACTCCTAGACTCAAGTGATCCACCTGTGTCAGCCCCTCAAAGTGCTGGGATTACAGGTGTGAGCCACCACACTCAGCCCATTTGTGTGTCTGTGTATGTGACTAAATTATGCTTCATGAGATATCCCATCTGAAGTTTTCTACCTTTTTTGACCATTGCTTTCCTATGAGTTGAAAACACTGTGCTGAGAGCTTAGTCTGGTAAAGTTGACATATATTATTTTAGCATAGCTATAATGTCACTGCATAATAAATACAATACTTTGACATCTAATTCAATAAAAATTATCCACATTCCATTGTGTCTTAAAAGTGTAACACTCAAATCCACTTTCTCTTTTCTTGATTTAACATAACGCATATTCACTGGTAATTTTTTAAAACACATGACAATGGTATGTGTGACTCTTCATATGTTATTAAGTTATGACTACATCACTGAGACTTGTAGTGTGCTGTGGAAGAGTGCAAATTGAGAAGAATGTCAACATAGTCTCCATCGCAACTACTTTGCCCATTGTAGCAAGAAAACCACGATAGACAATATGTAAACAAATGGGCATGAATGTGTTCTAATAAAATTTTACTTACAGACACTTAAATTTTACAAAATTTTCACATACCAGAAAATACTATTCTGACTTTTTCAAACATTTAGAATGTTTTCTAAAAAATTCTTAGCTCATGGGCTGCATAAAAAGAGGTCACAGGCCAGATGTGGCATGTGAAGCATAGTTTGTCTACTTGACATACACTGTCATGGTCCTGTTCCCAAGACTATGTTAATTCTGCCATCGCAATATAGCCAAAAGGGACCTGAACTATCTGAACATTTCAAGTAACATGATATTGGTCCACTATGTTGATGGCATCATATTCATCAAAACCTGATTCACCAGAAGTACCAAATATACTGGATACTTAGCAGAAAAAAAAAAAAAAAAGTACTCCAAGCAGCAAGAGACCAAACAAAAAGATAGAGAATCCTGCCCCAATGATAAAGGTTTCAGGGGTCCAGTAGCATAGAACATGCTGGATCTCTTCTCCAAATTAGAAAAATGTATTGCACTTTGTACCTCCAACACTAATGAAAACGTATAAAATGTGGTAAACTTCTTCAGAACAGATGCAGTATTTGAGAATACTGCTCAGACCCACTATCAGTGGATGTGGAAGGTTGCTTCTTTTGAGGGGGGCACAGAGCATAAAGAGCTCCACATCAGGTTGACGTTATTAGATAACAGTTGTGTCACTTAGGCAATATGATTTGGCAGATCCCATACACTGGAGGTGCCAAAACCAGTCAAAGCCATTAAAATAAAACTACAGGCCAATACCTCTCATAAGCATATACATAAAAATCCTTAGCCAGGAACAGTGGCTCACGCCTGTATTCCCAGCACTTTGGGAGGCCGAGGCGGGAGGATCACGAGGTCAGGAGATCGAGACCATCCTGGCTAACATGGTGAAACCCTGTCTCTACTAAAAATACAAAAAATTAGCGAGGTGTTGGCAGGCCCCTGTAGTCCCAGCCACACAGGAGGCTGAGGCAGGAGAATGGCGAGAAACTGGGAGGTGGAGCTTGCAGCACCACTGCACTCTAGCCTGGGTAACAGAGCGAGACTCTGTCTCAAAAAACAAAACAAAACAAACAAACAAAAATCCTCAACAAAATATTAGCAAGTCATATCCAGAAATATATAAAAGGAATAATAAACATGACCAAGTGGGGTTTATTAGGGAATGCAAGGCTAGTTTGTTATTTAAAAATCAATCAATATAATCATCAGTCTACCAACAGTTTAAAGAAAAAAATCCACATGATCATACCAATTGATGCAGAAAAGCATTTGACAAAACACAGGTTATTTCCATAATAAAAAGTCAGTAAACTAAGAATAGAAGGAACTTACCAGTCCTGACAAAGGGAATTTAGAGATGATCTATAGCTAATAATACCTATTAGTTAAGGACTAATTGTCTTCCTCCTAATAATGGAGACTTGACCAGGCACGGTGGTTCACGCCTGTAATCCCACTTTGGGAGGCAAAGGCGGGCGGGTCACACAAGACCAGTAGTTCAAGACCAGCCTGGTCAACATGTCAAAATGCCATCTCTACAAAAAATACAAAAATTAGCTGGGCATAGTTGTAATCCCAGCTACTCAGGTGGTTAGGGTATGAGAATCACTGGAACCTGGGAGGTGGAGGCTGCAGTGAGCCAAGATCGCACCACTGCATTCCAGCCTGGGTGACAGAGCAAGATTCTGTCTCAAAAAAAAAAAAAAAAAAAAAGAAAAGAAAAAAAGAAAAAAAAAGTAATTAGATAAAGATGTACAAAATGCAATGCAGCCTGGGCAACATAGTGAGATGTTGTCTCTACAACAAAAAAAAAAAAAAAAAAAAAAGAAAAAGAAAAAGAAAAAACGCTGGGCATGGTGACTCACATCTGTAGTCCCAGCTAATCAGGTTGGGGAATTGCTTGAGCCCAGGAAGTTGAGGCTGCAGTTACTCATGACTGCACCACTGCACTCCAGCCTGGGCAACAGACTGAGCACTGAGACCCTGTCTCAAAACAACAACAACAAAAGTACTAACCAGTTTGAGCTCTTCTTGTTTCTTTGCCATTCTTGTAAGTTTTAGAATCAGCTTATCCATATCTACAAGAAAAAAAAAAAAACAGTTGGGATTTCCTTTTCAATCTAGATGTCTTTTATTTCATTGTTTCATGAACACTCTGACCACCAGTCTTAAGGAAGTCTTACCAAATCAATAAAGAGAAAAAAAACAAAAACAAAAACCCAAAAAACCAAAACCATAAGGATTGGAGTAGAAGAAATAAAACTGTACATTCACAGAGGACACGATTGTCTCATGTAGAAAATGCGAAGAAATCTATAAAAACAAAGGACAAAAACCAACAAAACGCTAGAACTAACAAGTGAGCAAACATGATCACTGGATACAGGTCAACACAAAATAAGATTTATTTTATGTCTGTACACTGGCAATATACAATTGGAAACTGAAATTAAAAACATGATACCATTTAGAGGCTAAGGCAGGAGGATCACTTAAGGCCAGAAGTTCAAGATAAGTCTGGGCAATAGAGCAAGACCCTATCTCTACAAAAAATTTAAAAATTAGCCAGGCACGGTGGTCTGCATCTGTGGTCCTAGCTTGCTTGGAAGGCTGAGGTGGGGAGATCACTTGAACCCAGGAGTTTGAGGATGCAGTAGGCTATGATCTCACCACTGTACTTCAGCCTGGGTGACAGAGTGAGAACTTGTCTCTAAAATGATGATGACAATAATAAAAATAATAATGCTATTTAAATAGTTATTTTAAAATATACAGGTATTAGTGTAGCCAAACAGGTACTAAATGTATGTTGAAAACTAAAAAGTACTCATGAAAAAAATCAAAGACCTAAATAGAGACATACCATGTTCATAAAATGTAAGACTCAACTTAGTAAAGATGACAATTCTAAAATTGATCTGTAGGTTTAAACAAACAAATGACCACATATTATATAATTGCATTTATATGAAATGTCCAGAATAAGCAAATCTACGGAGATAGAAAGTAACTTAGTAATTGCCTATGGATAGGGGGTGGCAGGGGGTTGAGGTGAATATGGGTAGGGTATTTCTTTTTGGAGGTAATGAAAATGTTCTAAAATTGATTGTAGTGATGGCTGCACAACTCTGTGAATACACTAAATACCATTACATTTTATACTCTAAATGGGTGAATTGAATGATTTGTGAATTATATCTCAATAAAGCAGTTACCAAAAAACCCCATCAACCACTATCCATTATGTAGTTTAAAAAACCAGAAAAGCACATTTTAAAACTATATAACAACATTTGACTCAATACTGTCACTTTGAGAAAACCAAAAACATCAGAGATATGTAAGTAATGTTTATCTATAGAAAAACTTTTACTAAATTATCTATAACCTATAATTAGAAAAATTAGAAATAACCTATAATTCCAGTTATACGACTGTTCCAATAAATCGTGATACATTTGCATGATGAGTGTTTTAATTTTTAAGAGTTGTATAGTTCAGAAAAATGTCATGTGAAATAAACTTTACTGAAAAAAAAATCCAGGTATGAAAGTATGAAATCCATAATGTATTTTTAAATTTTTATTTATCTATTTGTTACTTAGTCTCATTTTGTTGCCAGGCTGGAGTGCAGTGGTGTGATCTTGGCTCATTGCAACCTCCACCTCCTGGGTCCAGACGATTCTCCCACCTCAGCCTCCCAAGTAGTTGGGATTAAAGGTGTGTGCCACCATGCCTGGCTAAGTTTTGTATTTTTAGTACAGATGGAGTTTCACCATGTTAGCCAGGCTGGTCTCTTAATTTCTGACCTCAAATGATCCGCCTTCCTTGGCCTTCCAAAGTGCTGGGATTATAGGAGTGAGCCACTGTGGCCAGCTAAAATGCATGATTTTTTTTTTTTTGAGACGGAGTTTTGCTCTTGTTGCCCAGGCTGGAGTGCAATGGTCACTGTACTTGGCTCACTGCAACCTTCGTCTCCCGGATTCAAGTGATTCTCCTGCCTCAGCCTCCCAAGTAGCTGGGATTACAGGTGCCCACTACCACGCCCAGCTAATTTTTGTATTTTTAGTAGAGATAGGGTTTCACCATGCTGGCCTTGAACTCCTGACCTCAGGTGATCCGCCCACCTCAGCCTCCCAAAGTGCTGGGATTACAAGTGTGAGCCACCACGCTCAGCCAAAATGCATGATTTTTAAAATGTCTTTATGTGAAATACTTAGTAAAACCATTGGTTATTTAGACAGAAGGTTCATAGTTGTCATCTCTGAATGGTAGCACTATGAGTGATTTTTTCTTTATTCTTTTATGTTTTTAAGATTCGTATTAACAGAAATTAAATTACTTCAATAATATGAAATAAGTAACATATTATTTGGTTTTGTTTTAAAATAGAAGATTAAAAACTAAGAAGAACAGCAAGAGGAAGAAATAAAAGCAGCATAATGTGTTATCAATTTAAAGGTAGGTGGGAATGATTAACAGCGTCACATGTACCAGAGAGGTAGACTAGATAAAACTTGAAAAGGTCCATTAGATTTCAAACAAGGAGGTTATCGTTAACATTCTGGCAGATTTGAGAGTGTCATAAGCCACACTATAAGAGAGTAGAATACAATGAAAAGTAAGAAAGCAGAGATAATGAGTAAATAGTCTTTTTTTTTTTTTTTAAAGCAGCTTTCACTTAGGATGTACAAAGCTAGGAAAAAGACATCTCTCTCAAACTAACAAGAAAAGACTGACCAATGTACAAATCATAACTTTCCTTGGACTTCCTGGAGCTAAATTCACAGGGAAACAAACCAACCTGGAACCTAAGGAGAAACAAATGCCTCTAAGGAGATATACGATCTGAGCACTGACTTACTTTGGATAGGACACTAAAAGAACATAGGAGAAATGAGTAAGAGGAATCCAGCTAAAGTTTTAACAAACTACTCAAGTCCAAATGTGGGCTACTGTAAAAATATAAAAACCCTGTGAACCACAGATTCATAGGGAATTTATACAAATGAACCTTTATTGAGTGCTCACAAGATAGACCGGGGCAGAGAGGGAGACGAGAAAGCTTCCCTCTATGGTATAGGCTCAGAAGAGGCAAGTGGTCACTGCTGCAGGAACACCCTGATCCTTCCCTTGACAGAACATAAGCCTTAAGCCACTCAGAGAAAGGCAACAAACTATCGTAGATCTATAACATTAGAGATCTCCTAAGGGCTAGCAAGCAGCAGAATCACTAAGAAATTCCCACCCACAAGCCTCAGGTACATAAGGGCCTACCTAAGGCTCAAGTCAAACCAGGACAATACCATATCTACCTTGGTACCCACTACCAGACTAGCAAGCATCAAGCAACAAGAAAATAAACAGTCTACTACTGAGCCAGGGACATGAAAGAAACATTCTCCGTGGTACAAGTACACAAGGAAGACTTAAACCCAAGGGTGCAGTAGTAGCATTGATAAAAATTACTCTGGCTGGCAGGGTGTGGTGGCTCATGCTTGTAATCCTAGTACTTTGGGACGCTGAGGCAGGTAGATCACTTGAGGTCAGGAGTTTTGAGAGCAGCTAACATGGTGAGACTCTCAACTCTACTAAAAATACAAAAGTTATCCGGGTGTGTGGTATATGCCTGTAATCCCAGCTACTTAGGAGGCTGAGGCACGAGAACCCCTTGAACCTGGGAGGTGGCGGAGGCTGCAGTGAGCTGAGATCCCACCACTGCACTCCAGCCTGGGTGATGGAGTGAGTCTCGGTCTCAAAAAAAAAAAAAAAAAAAAAAAAAAGAAAGAAAGAAAGAAAAGAAAGAAAGAGAGAGAGAGAGAGAGAGAGAGAGAGAAAGAAAGAAAGAAAGAAAGAAAGAAAGAAAGAAAGAAAGAAAGAAAGAAAGAAAGAAAGAAAGAAAGAAAGAAAGAAAAGAAAAACTGGCAAAGCAACCCCAACCAGGAGCGCATCTCCACTGGACCCAGTGATGGCATTTATTATAGAAAAATACCAAGATATGAGATTAGGGGGAAAGACTACCCAGTATGAGGCTTTATATTTAACACAAAGGAGTAACTTGGAGATTGGTATAAGGTGACCCCACGAAAAAATAGTCATATTGTTGAAAGTTAGTTGTATCTTTGGAAATTATTTTTAGTAAAGAATAGAGGAGTGATGGCTTATAAACAACAGAAAGGAACTTGTAGAATCCACTCATCCCTCAGGATCTGCTGGGTTCCAGGACCCTCAAGGATACCAAAATCCATGGATATCCAAGTTCCTTATATAAAATAGTTTACTCTTTGCATATAACTTATGTACATCCTCTCATCCACTTTATCTCTACATTTAATATCTAATACAATGTAAATGCTATGTAATTTGTTGTTATGCTAGGTTGTTTTTTATTTGTATTATTACAACTGAGCTTTCGAATGTTGTATTTTGTTCTTGCACTGTTATTTTGTATTGTGTGGGGGGCCTGACCAGCAGATGGGGATCTCTGAACAGATTGAACTGGTACCACCAAAGGAATACTAATACTAGTGCAGATATCCTGGGAAAAGTGAAGTTCATTTCCTGGCCTCTTCTGTCTTGGTGGAAATCATAAGAGCACCCAAGTGGTGGAGAAACTTTCTTAATGAAAGAACATATAGCATAGACTAGTGGCTTGGAACATTAATCCCAAAAAGAAGTCAAAAGTCATTTTTTCTCAAGACCCTAGTTTACTTTCTAGTGGCAACAACCTAATTCTGAAGACAGAGGAAATATGTGTTTTAACTTTTAGTTAATTTTAGTTAATTGAAAAACTGGAAAGTTAACATTTCACTTTGTAGATTATCAAGACTAGTTGTTATTGTCTGTTTTAGTGTTTTATTCATACCTCCATAAGAAGGTGGCAAGGGCTTAGAAGAGCAGATAAAAATCAAATATGCGGCTGGGCACGGTGGCTCACGCTTGTAATCCCAGCACTTTGGAAGGCTGAAGCCAGCGGATCACTTGAGGCCAAGGGTTCGAGACCAGCCTGGCCAACATGGTGAACCCCTGTCTCTACTTAAAAAATACAAAAATTAGCCAGGCGTGGTGGCAAGTGCCTGTAATCCCAGCCACTCAGGAGGCTGAGGCAGGAGAATTGCTTGAACCTGGGAGGCACAGGTTACAGTGAGCTGAGATTGCGCCATTGCACTCCAGCCTGGGCGACAAGAGCGAGATTCTGCCTAAAAAAAAAAAAATCAAATTGGTCAGTTTTCCTGAACCTAGAATCTTTGTTTGAAGAAGTTGAGACTAGTAGAAATGAGGTCTAGTGATCACCTGTTATGTTTAATTGAGTAATCCCTCTCCTATATAAAAACCATTATATATTATTGTACATAGATTATGTATACAAAAAAACAAAACTAAAAAATGCATCTAGTCAAAGTACCATTAAGAGCAAATAATTTCTTCTTAATACCACTGCCTTTTTAAAGATAGAGCTGAGAAAAGTATTCTGGGTTCTCTTCATCTGGTCAATGGCAAAAGGGCAAAAACCAGAACACTGTTATGCTGTATTAATTTTTAAAGTCCAATTAAAGGTAACATCTACAACCTTTCTTCTGTTGTGTTTGCCAAAGATTTTTAAACATTAAACACAAAGTGCTGATTGCAAGAGAAGAGGAAAGCTCTTGCTGCTACACTCGGCCAGTGATAAAAGCTTTGTCCCTAGAGACTTAGCTAACATTTAGTCACATGACACAACTTTGTTCTGTTCCAAGGACTTCCTTTCATCTAAATGACCAAATAGAGCCTGACATTATAATCTCTGATTTTATTAAAGCCTATAAAAGCTTAGGCACTGGATTGAAATGAGAATATTAAACAACAGAAAATCCTGAAACAGTCTAAGCTTAGAGAAAATGGCTTCGATAAAAACTGTTACATACTCTTAACTACTCATCAACTTGCATATCTTCATAATTTGGTTCGAGAAATAAAAGCTACTATTTGAGCAGGCTCCCAGGTTTAGGCAGCTTAGGATAGTGTACGGATTCCTTACCCACATGTACTTCCTGCTACCAACCTTGCCCATAAATAACTATTAGTAAGGACTCTTCTGGTGACCAAAACTATCTTGAACTGGCTTAGCAAAAAGAGGAATTTACTAAAACAACACTGGAGTACGTTATTGAAAAGTATTATACAAAGACAAGAAGGTGGACAAAGACACAGTTGGGACTATGGCAGGTTTTATTCTAAAATCACATCTGTTTTCATGGGCTAGCTTAATCTTTCCTCTCTGCAAAAAGGCTTTTTCCACATAAAGAAAAACATGGCTGCCTAGAGCTAGAGAGTTGCACATATTATAACTTTAAGCATAATCTTTCAGTCTCAAATGCAAAATTGTCAGGGAAGGTTCTCATTGGCCCAAATAAATTATATGTCCACTCTTGGACAAATTAACTCTGATTAGGTGGGTGGGGAACCGTATCCAGCTTGAATAGCTAGGTAGTCCTGAAGTACACCCATGGGACAAAGAGGTATGTGAAACATATGAATGGGTAATGAAAGTTCCAAAAAAAGTGTGTTAAACACACAGAAGTTCACTACTCTAAAAAGTCAAATTATCTTCAATAACTTTTTACATTAAAACTTATTAATGTCACTATGGTTTTTTTCTATTGAATTAAAAATAATGACTATTGGCCAGGCACAGCGGCTCACAACTATAATCCTAGCACTTTGGGAGGCTGAGGTGGGAGGATCCGTTGAGCTCAGGAGTTCAAGACCAGCCTGGACAAAATAGTGAGACTCTGTCTCAATAAAAATAAAAAATAAAAAATAAAAAATTAGGCATAGTAGCATGTACTTGTAGTCTCAGCTACTTGGGTGGCTGAGGCTGGAAGATTCCTTGCGCCCAGGAGGTAGAGGCTGCAGTGAGCTGTGATTACACCACTACACTCCTAGGTGACAAAGCGAGACCTTGTCCAAACAAAAAAAAAGACTACAGAAAAAGAACTGATCTTGTTTTGTTTGCCAGTTAAACTTCTGTAGGTAATGCTACAACTTTCAAGTTTACACATTTATATCCAAAATTGTTTCAGAAAGAATTTAAGACAGAATGAAATAATATGTTAAATAACAACAGAATGTAAATTAAATGTGAAACAAAGGAGGGAAAAACAAAGGTGGAAACAGAATGAAATAATAAATAATGTATTGTCTTTTTTTTTTTTTTTTTGGAGATGCAGTCTTGCTCTGTCAACAGGCTGGAATGTAGTGGTATGATCTTGGCTCACTGCAACCTTCGCCTCTCAGGTTCAGGTGATTCTCCTGCCTCAGCCTCCCGATTAGCTGGGACTACAGGTACGTACCACCATGCCCAGCTAATTTTTATATTTTTAGCAGAGATGGGCCAGGATGGTCTCGATCTCTTGACCTCGTGATCTGCCCACCTTGGCCTCCCAAAGTGCTGGGATTACAGGCGTGAGCCACTGCGCCTGGCCACATAATGTATTCTTAATGCAGGTAAATATGTTGTTAAATTAAACTTATAGGTGGCCATTGTTTTGAACAGAGCTCCTTCACTAGGCTCAACAGACCAAACCAAAATGGATTTACTCATGTTGAAGTTCCATGCCACTAAGCCAAAACTAAGTTGTTTATCTGACCTTCCAAGAAATCAGGAGAGAGATAATAGCCAAATCTCCAATAGGCTAGTGTTAGCCAGCATGATAAAAAAAAAAAAAGTACCGCCTATTTTAACCTTTGCAAAGGAAGTAATTTTGAAACGACCAATCCACTTTTTTTTTTTTTTTTTTTCTTTCAGATGAGGTCTGTATCTGTCAACCAGGCTTAAGTGCAGTGGCATGGTCATAGCTCATTGCAACATCCAATTCCTGAGCTTCAGCAATCCTTCCAACTCACTTCAGCTTCCCAAGTAGCTGGGCCTACAAGCATGCACCAATGTTGCTATTCTAAACATAAAGGGAAAACACTGGAGGGTTTTCAGCAGAGAATTAACATAATATGACTTTGATTATAAAAGGCTGACCCTAGCTTCTGTGTGAAGACTAGACCTTTAGGAGGTAAAAGTGGAAGCAGGGAGACAGGTTGAGAGGCTATTAGGGAAGTCTAAATAAGAGATCAAGAGACCTTAGGACTCTCAGCCTGGCCAACATAATGAGATCCTGTCTCTACGAAAAATAAAAAATTAGCCAGGTATGCTGGTACACACCTATAGTCCCAGCTACTAAGAAGGCTGAAGCAGGAGGTTCACTTAAGCCTAGGGGTTCGAAGCTACAGGGCGCCACTGCACTCCAGTCTAGGTGACAAAGCAAGACTTTGACACTAAATTAATTAATTAAATTGAATTAAAATTTAAAGAAATAGTGGCCGGGCACAGTGGCTCATGTTTGTAATCCCAGGACTTTGGGAGGCTGAGGTAGGCAGATCACCTGAGGTCAGGAGTTCAAGACCAGCCTGGCCAACATGGTGAAAACCCCTCTTTACTAAAAATACAAAAATTAGCCAGGCATGGTGGCAGGTGCCTGTAATCCCAGCTACTTGGGAGGCTGAGGCAGGAGAATTGCTTGAACCTGGGAGGTGGAGATTGCAGTGAGCTGATATTACGAAATTGCACTCCAGCCTGGGCGGCAAGAGCGATATTCCGTCTCAAAAAAGAAAGAAAGAAAGAAATACCTTAGGACTAAGTGGAAGCACTGGAGGTGAGGAGAAGTAGTCAAGTTTGGGATCTATTTTGGAGGTAAATCTGAGAGGTTTTGCTGATGGACCTCTCTGTGGAGAGAGAGAAGACTGGCAATTGAAAAGCAGTCCTCTAAGGATAATGGAGATAAGACTGGTCTGTATATGCTCCTGCTAAAGTTATTTATCTTGATATTGAGAGGGAAAAGATCTTAAGTTATAAAATAGGGAAATGAATATTGTGTAACTTTAAAACCCTTCACTTTCCTTTTCTTTATGGCCTCAACTGCTCTTGGAAGCAAAAAAAAAAAAAAAAAAAAAAAAAAACCAGAACTTTTAATCACTGCAGACAATATTCAAGTTAAAAAATACCCTTCTATTAGTCTCACAGTGTCTTAATAACAACACTCTAGTGTTGTTTCTTCTTAGAAAGGCCTCTAGTGCAATGAGTTAGCTGAGACTACCATACCAAATCATCATAGGTAATAAAATTAGAGGTTTTGTAAACAGAATACCTACATAAAATGTCACATAAACTGGTATTCCTTAACAACTGGCACAATGAAAAGAGGAGACAGGCAGTGAAAGGAAGTCATCTGGAAAGAGTTACTGAAACCCTTAGTTTCCAAACTGGTTTCAACTGATTAATGGTTTCAGTCGTCTTGTACTTTGGAAATGAAGCATTTGACTTCAAGGAAAGTTGGGAGAAAAAGGGGTTTAAAAAAAGCAAGGAAACTGGTTACTTTATGTAAGAACAATAATGTCACCTAAAATCTGTAGTTTGATCAAGATATTTTTCTAGGAATTTCAAATCCCAGACAAACTAAAGCTCAGAGAATTTGCTGTTAGACCTGCACTACAGAAAATGTTAAAGGAAGTTTTTCAAGCTGAACTAAAATATCAGATGTAAACTCACATCTCTACAAGGAATGAAGAGCATTGGAAGTGAAAAATGTGTGGGTAAATATAGAATGTATTTTTTTCATACCTTAATTTTTTTAAACATTATAAAGTTGTTTTATGGTAGAAATCAAAGCAAAATATATGATAACAAAAACACAAAGAATGACAGGAATGTAAAGACATATGTGATATAGTTAATTTAATTTGAAGGATACCCAAAGGAAATGAAATCACCACCTTGTAAAGATATCTGCACTCCTACACTCACTGCAACTTTATGCACAACAGGCAAGAGATGGAAACAGCTGGAGTGTCCACTGATGAATGAATGGATAAAGAAATTGTGGTATACATATATACATACACAATGAAATATTATTCAGTCTTGAAAAAAGGAGATCCTGCATTTATGACAACGTGGGGATGAACGCAGAGGATATTATATTAAGTGAAATAAGCCAGACACAGAAAGAAAAATACTACATGATCTCATTTATATGTAGAATTTGGAATATACATATATATAATACATAGAAACAAAAAGTAAACGGGTGATTACCAAGGAAGTGGGGTAGGGCAGGGAAGAGGAAATTAGAATAAATAAGAGTATGTAGATCAAAGGGTACAAAGTTTCAGTTATGTAAGATGAATAAGTAAAAACAAAAAAAGGATGGATGGATGGATGAATGGATGGAAGGATGGAAGGATGGAAGGAAGGAAGGGAGGCAGGGAGGAAGCGGGGGAGGGAGGGAATAGAAACTTGAACAATCAACTTGACCTAATTAAGTTCTAGAAGAGTAAATCCAGAAACTGCAGAACATACATTCAAGTGCAGAAAAAAAATGCACTAATTCTTCTACTGCATCTCAATAAATTTTTTAAAGTCTCAAAAAACTTTAAAAGGTGAGCTCATACGGTGTTTGTATTGTGACCAAAACAGAATCAAATTAGAAATCAATTACAAAAAGATATCTAGAAAAGCCCCAAGTATTTGTAATTAAAGTAATATGCTTCTTAATAACATACAGGACAAATAAGAAACCACAAGACAAGTGTAAAATGCTATGAATTGAAGAATAAACATAAAACATATCAAAAATTAAGAGTGTAGCTAAAACAGTGTTTGAAGGAAAATCTATAGCTCTTAATATTTATATTGGGGGACAAGTTTAAAATCAATCATCTAAGTTTTAAAAAGTACAAATTTAAGTCTAAGAAAGCAGAGGAAAGAAAATATGTGAGTGAAAATTATTGAAATAGAAAAACAGAAATTACAGAGAAAACCAAAAAAATGTACATACATTTTAATCTACAGTTCCTAGATACACCTATACAGGTATAAAATCACTATTTGACAGTGACATACATGAGATATGAATTTATAACCAAGAAAATGAAAAAGACTTAGGTGACAAAAATGAAGAAACTTGTTAGACAGACATCTATACAACAGAATGCAATGCTTCAGTTTTTTAAAAAATGGCAGCTTTATAGGCACTAATGTGGCATGATCTGGGATCAAGCTACAACAGCAAGATGCAGAACGATATGTAAAGAATACTACCATACGTGTAGGTGTGTGCTTTTTATTTTTCTGGTGTGTGTTTTTTACAGAATATGTGCATGAATTTATTTTTATATATTCACATATGCATAAAACATCTCTAGAAATACACAGCAGAAACGGGTAATAGTGGCTGCTTCTAGAAAGAAGACCTATTTGTCTTCTATATATAGGTGGTATTATATTTCACTGGGTACCATTTTGCCCTGTAGAATTTACTACTGTGTAAACATTTTTATTTTTAAAAATATCTCAATTTTAAAAAAGGGTAATAAATATCATAAGGAAAGGGGAGAAATGGGAAAAACAAAAGCAAAAGGGACTGGAGTCAGAAGGGCTAGACTGGTTATTTAGACAGTTTGACTTTCTGAATAAGCAGCCTCCTTTGAGGCAGCAGGTCATTGTTTATCTAGATAAGATAGCTGAGAAACAAAAGTTTCTGTGGCCTTTTTCTATTTACCTTACAGTGTATCTAAAGCAACCATGGCAGGAGTCCTTAGCTAAATATACACCCAAGGGGATTAAAAAGGTACAGATGGACAAGCTCATAGGATTTCCCATTTACTGCTATAGTAGTCCAAATTCATGAATCTTTCTTTGAGCCTGCAGATCCTACCTACCCAAGCTACCATGTGTCCTTTGCTCTCTATCCAAGATGGAGAAAAAAGGAATTGTGCAGTAACTGCTGCGTGACCACATATACATAGGGGTGTCACAAAAGCCAGCAGTCAGAATTTGCTGTCATGGTATTTTCAGTATCAAGAACCCGGATAAAAGCAATCATCAGGAAGTAAAATCAAAATATTTACCTTTCCTTTGGATAAAATGTTTAAATTCTCCAGATTTAAAAATTAAAGTTACCTACTATATGCAGAACTATGGAGAGAGTGTGATGTTGTTTATAGCTCTCCCAACAGCCAGATTTGATATTTGATATTAGAATATTTTCTCCTCTCTGATTTTGTTATCTTCTTCTGAAATAATAACTTTTGTTTTTTGTGGTTTAAGTATCTTTCCTATTTTAATAAATAAAAATTTAAATATTATCAATCTTGGGGCAGCATATTTTATAAAAGGTTACCAAAAGTCACTTCTTATTTCAATTCATCTTTGTATAATGCACTTAATTTTATTAAAATTACCCACAAAATAAATAATCCTTTCCAATTAAATTATTTAAACAGTACCACTAATACTGAAAAGTGATGTGACAGAAGTCTTAGTATTTGGAATTTATCTTCAGAATTCTTAAGTTTTCCATGAAGTACTCCATTTAAATCTCCATTGTTTTCTTTAACCCATGGGGAAATTATTACACTCTTTTCAGGCAAGGTAATAATAGGTTCCTTTAACCATGTCAGTAAGCATTACAGTAGTAGGTAACAAAGGCAAATATGCATACCTGTGTCACCTCTTTTTCTTCTTTTCTTTTTTTTTTTTTGAGACAGGGTCTTGCTCTGTCACCTAGACTGGAGTGCAGTGGCATGTGCCACCTAGGACTATAGGCGTGTGCCACCACAGCTGGTTAAGAGATACGGTTTCACTCTGTTGTCTAGGCTAGGGTGTACTGGCGCAATCATGGCTCACCGCAGACTCAAACTCTTGGACTCAAGCAATCTTCCCACCTCAGCCTTGCAACATGCTGGGATTATAGGTATGAGCCACCATGCCTGGCCCATGTATCATTTCTTGAAACACAGACATGGTCTGATATACAGCTTAACTAGGCAAAAAGCACTTCAACACGTTTAAATTTTAGCAAAAAATGAATGGACAACCAGGGAAAAGCCAAATCAGACTTGTAAATCAATCAAGAAAATTCTTCAAATTTACTTCCAGTCATCACTAACTATCCAACAAAAAAAGTAACTATTTTTTTCTACTCTATATTCGGTGCAAAAGTTAAACAGAAATGTTATATATAAAAATAGAATGATCTTGGTTTGGGGGATTTGAAATATATTATATATAATTTAGATTACCTTTTATTTGTTTGCTGTTTATCATTTATTTATTTTGCCTATGTGCATAAGAAATAGCATCGTGGGTCAATGAAGCAAAAGGTAAAAATGCCTAAAATCAATGGTAGCAAAATTTTATCTCATTAACATACAGTTAAAATACTTACCTTACATATTACTTATATAAAATCACATTCATGATTAGGTTCAGGTATACTCCTCCATTTGAAAATTTTATACCTTCCCCTCTGTAGGGAAAATCTATTTTCTTTCTCGAAAATAAAAATAGCATGAGTTCCAAATTCCAAAGGTGGAATATTTCAGTGAGAAACCAGAAAAATAAGTCACCAGTAGTATAGGTAAAAAGATTTTCCTGAAAGACTACTTTCTCCTGATACAAAAAAGCTACTGCTTTAATAAAGGACATCATTCCATTCGCATTATAAAACATACAAGTTTTATACTGCTTGCAGATAAATACACTTAGAGTAGAAATATAAAGACATGTGTCAGAATGAAAATTCTGGCCAGGCAAGGTGGCTCATGCCAGTAATCTCAGCACTTTGGGAGGCCAAGGCAGGAGGATCACTTGAGCCCTGGAGTTTGAGATCAGCCTGGGCAATATGGTGAGACCCTATCTCTACAGAAAAATAGACAAAAACTAGCTGGGTATGGTCGTGCACACCTGTAGTCCCAGCTACTCAGGAGGCTAAGGTGAAGGTTGCAGTGATCAGAGATCACGCCACTGCACTCCAGACGGTGTGACCGAGAACCTGTCTCAAAAAAGAAAAAAGAATGAAAATTTTTCATGAAACACAACTAGGGAAGGAGGGAGAGAGGACAATGAAATAGGAGAGGTACACAATGGGAACAATAATTGTATTTTGTGTAATGTGTAATTGGAGGAGAAGGAACAGCAACAGGGAATAATGCACAGTGCTAATATTTTATAAAGCTTGGACTAGGCACATAGGTGTCTACTATGCTATTCTCTACTTTTATCTGTATATTTAAAATATTTCATAATAAAATAGCATTTAAGTAACAAAAAAGTATATGCAGCAATAAATATACAAAAGAATTAAAAATTATAAAACTTTATTAAAAGACAATAGAAAAGATATAAATAAATGGAAAGATATAAGTGCATGTTTATGATAAAAAGGCTTTTTCTTTTTTTTGAGATCGAGTTTCACTCTTGTTGCCCAGGCTGGAGTGCAATGGCACGATCTTGGCTCACTGCAACCCTCACCTCCGGGGTTCAAGTGATTCTCCTGCCTCAGCCTCCTGAGTAGATGGGATTACAGGCATGCGCCACCACGCCAGCTAATTTTGTATTTTTAGCAGAGATGGGGTTTCTCCATGTTGGTCAGGCTGGTCTTGAGCTCCTGACCTCAGGTGATCAGCACCCCTCGGCCTCCCAAAGTGTTGGGATTATAGTTGTGAGCCACCGCGCCCAGCCTAAAGGCTCTACATTTTAAGAATAATTCTACCTGAAATTAACCAATAAATTAAAAGCCTTTGTCTTGGACATGACAAATGACCATAAAACGTACATGAAAAAGCAAAGAGCAAGGAATGGCCAATATACTCACGAAGAAGGACAAACTGAAAGTATCTGCCCTATCAAAACTCCTCTTCCAAACACCAACACTTTTATTTATTTATTTTTTTGAGATGAGTCTTGCTGTGTCACCAGGCTGGAGTTAAGTGGCGCCATCTTGGCTCACTACAACCTCCAGCTCCTGGGTTCAAGCAATTCCCTTAGTCTCCTGAGTAGCTGGGAATACAGGTGCGCGCCACCACACCCAGCTAATTTGTTGTATTTTAGTAGAGCTGGGGTTTCACCATGTTGGCCAGGATGGTCTCGATCTCCTGACCTTGTGATCCACCTGCCTTGGCCTCCCAAAGTGTTGGGATTACAGGCATGAGCTACTGCGCCCAGTCCACCAACACTTACTGAACCAAGATAAAGACACAGTGGTAGTAGCACAGCAACTGAGAAACAAGAGAACTCTTTCACACCAAATCACTGCCAGGTGGAGTACACTCCTAAATGTGAGAGACGAAGTGTACTATTTTTCTACTGTAAAAACAGTAAAAGACAATTTATAACAGAATTTTTATAATATGACAGCAGGAAAGAATTTCTTACACAAAAGGCTGAAAGCATTAACTATTTAAAAAGATTAATAAATTGGACTACATTAAAATCAAGAACTTTTATTCATCACAAAGCACAAAAAACATTTAAAGTCACAAATTAAGAGATGTTTTACACACACACACACACTCAACAAAGGATTCTCACCCAGAATATTTAAATGACTACCATAATTTAATAACAAATGAAATATGAATAGAAAAACTGTTAAAAAGCTGTTCAGAGAAGAGAAAACACAAGTGGCCATGAACATTTGAAAAGACATTCAATATAGTTGATGCTGTGGCTCACGCCTGTAATCCCAGCACTTTGGGAGGCTGAGGCGGGAGGATCACAGTCAGGAGTTCGAGATCAGCCTGGCCAACACAGTGAAACCCTATCTCTACTAAAAATACAAAAATTACTGGGGCATGATGGCTTGTGCCTGTAATCTCAGCTACTCAGCAGGCTGAGGCAGGAGAATTGCTTGAACTTGGGAGGCAACAGAGAAAGACTTCATCCAAAAGAAAAAAAAAAAGAAAAAAAAACATTCAATCATGATTATTAATGAGGTAACTGCAAATTGAAATCAAAAGATACCATTTCAGAACCACGAGGCCAACGAATTTTTTTAAATCCCAACAAATACAGATATTGTCAGAATGAGAGGAATTCATGCATATAAATTAGTGAAAGTGAAAACCAGTATAAGCACTTTGGAAAAAAAAAAATTGGCATTTCTAATAAAGCTGAAGATGCACGCAGTCTCTGGCCCAGTAAGTCCACTTCCACGTAAACATAGACTAGATGTGTGTGTGCATCAGATATACATACAAAAAACATTTTATCAGCATTATTTGTAGCAAGAAAAAACAATTTGTAGCAAGAGCCTAATTTTTAATTAACAGTAGAATAAATACATCATATAGCAATGGAAAGGAAAATTAAACTATAGCTACATTGGTCAACCTAAGTAAAACTTAAACATAACTGTGCACTAAAAGAGGTAGGGATTTGAAATAGGACAATACCAACAACTCAAGGGAACTGAATGAAAGAACAAAGCTGGCAAAAGGAGAGCGGAGAAGCAGAAGCAAATGAAAAGAAGAGGTCTTAAGGAACCAGTCTGGGGAAATGTGAAGTTTCCCAAAGAAGACAGTGAAGTTCCACAAGAAGGAAGTGGACAGAGTAGAAGTGGTGGAGCACATACTTAGCAGGGGTTTGAGAAGAGTTTTCAGTCAACTTACATGGTACCATGGGAGAAGCAGGATCCAGTTGAGAAAGAACAGAGAGGACCTTAAAAATTATCTGTAGCCTGAGTAACAACTTCCAATTAAGCCAACTTCTGACCATAGTGCTCTAAAAGTAAATCCTTTCAAATATATTGTGATCAGGTTTTAGCTGGGACAAACACTAAATATTCCTGGCAGTATGAAACTCTTTGTCCTTTTTCTTCTTCTTTTTTTGTTTTTGAGATAGAATCCTGTTCTGTCGCCCAGGCTGGAGTGCAGTGGTGCAATCTCAGCTCACTGCAACCTCCGCCTCCCGGGTTCAAGCAATTCTCCTGCCTCAGCTTCCCGAGTAGCCAGGATAACAGGCACCCGCTACCATGCCTGGCTTTTTTTTTTTTTTTTTTTTTTTTTTTTAAAGACAGTCTCGCTCTGTCGCCCAGGCTAGAATGCAGTGGCACTCCTGACTCAGCATCCTGAGTAGCTGGGATTACAGGCATGCACCATCATGCCTGGCTAATTTTTTTGTATTTTTAGTAGAGACAGGGTTTCACCATGTTGGCCAGGCTGTTCTCTAACTCCTGACCTCAGATGATCTGCCTGCCATGGCCTCCCAAGGTGCTAGGATTGCAGGTATGAGCCACCGTACCCAGCCTCTTCTTTTTAACTAATGGTTTCTATCAGGGAACTCAGAACCAAAACTAATGACTCTTTTATGACATAAACATCCCCCAAAAACTGTGTTTGCTGTAATCTCTGCCTGGACCACTCTGTCCCCAGATATCCAGATGATTCTCTCCTTCACCTCCCACTTTACTCAAATGACAGTAAGGACTCCCCTGACCTTAAACTGGATTATATTATCAGTCTCCATGTTTCACTCCTCTGTGGTATTATCACATATCTACATTTCTGGTGTCATGGTGGCCAAATGTATGTCCTAGCCTCTAGACTTCAGCCTTGACAATACAATTTGTTTGGTCGCTGGAAAGTTAGCAGACATGATTCAAGTAGAGACTTGAAATGGTTTGCACTGCTAGGCTTGCTCTCTTGCACTCCTGCATTTGGCCATGGAAAAATAACATAATTCGGCATTCCACTGGTGCCAGAAGAATGGGAGACATGTGGAGAACACCTGAACCTGAGCCATACCCTGGAGTCCTATCTAGCCTGGTATACATATAGAACCCTAGGAGATCCACCAACATACATGTCTGGTGTTTGTAAGCCATTGATATTTAGGCAGTTTGTTATATAGCACTATTGTGAAAACAGCAATTAGAAACTGAAAACCACCAACATCCAGACAGTCCTCACCCTCTTTCCTGGCTTATTTTTCTTCAAAGCACATGTGGCACATATACACCACGGAATACTAGGCAGCCATAAAAAAGGATGAGTTCATGTCCTTTATAGGTACATGGATGTAGCTGGAAACCATCATTCTCAGCAAACTATTGCAAGAACAGAAAACCAAACACTGCATGTTCTCACTCATAGGTGGGAACTGAACAATGAGATCACTAGGACACAGGAAGTGGAACATCACACACCGGGGCCTGTCATGGGGTGGGGGGAGGGGGGAGGGATAGCATTAGGAGATATACCTAATGTAAATGACGAGTTAATGGGTGCAGCACACCAACATGGCACATGTATACATATGTAACAAATCTTCACCTTGTGCACATGTACCCTAGAACTTAAAAGTATAAAAAAAAATTTTAACAAAAGATACTACGTATTTTACAACTTTATTTTCTATCCCTCAACATACACACATCCACACACAAATAAAAGCTCCACAAAGTTGTTTTTGCTTCTTTTGTTTATTGTTATCACTCCTGCACCAAGACTAGCATTTGGCACATACCAAGTGTTCAGTAAACATTTGTTGAATAATTTAAAGAAAAACGCCAAAGTCCTCATACTCACAGAACTTATATTTTAGTGAGGAAAGACAGAAATTAACAGGTATACACATAATCATCGTTAGTTATGAGTGTTATAAGGAAAAAACAGTGATGAAATAGAAAACGATAAAGTATAAACAGGAAAAGTTGTATAGGTGATTTTTTTAAAAAGTTGCCATGAGGGGGTATCAAATAAGCTGAATTCTGAATACAGGGTCTTATATGCATATGGGAGGCCATTCTAGGCAAAGAGAACTGAAAATGTAATGACACTAGGGCAGGAACAAGCTTGCTGTTCAAAAACAGAAAGAGCGCCTATAGTAGTAAGAGATGAAGAAGCAGACAAACATCTGATTACCAAGGGCCTCATGGGCCACAGTGGGGTCTTTGGGTTTTATTCTAATTACAGTTGGGAGCCTTTGAGGGTCTTATGTAGGGAAATGATATGTTTTTAAGGTCATTTTGTTTGTTAGATTGACTGTAGGGGGCAACAAGGGAAGTAGGGAGATAAGTAAAGGAGCTACTGCAAGAGTATGGGCAAGTGAGTATGACAACCAGGCCCAGGACTGAGGTAGTGGTGGAGCCGGGTGAGCTGCTGAGGATATCTTTTGAAAGTAGAGCCAATAGGACTTGCTGATTGAAGAGATGTGATGTATGAGAGAAGGAGAAGCATCTGGAGGCTGAAGTGATTGGAATCAAGAATAGCCTCAATTTCTGTCTGAATAACTTATCAAACAGTAGTTTCATTAATTGAGTTGAAGATGAGCAGTTAAGGGGGAAGGGACTCCATTTTGTATGTACAAAATGGCTCCATTTTGTACACTTATTGATCTGTTTCTCTATACAAGGCACTGTGTTACATAGAACTCACAGGTTTTTATGGTATTAGGTCCAACACTTAAGTCTCTAATCCATCTTGAATTAATTTTCGTATAAGGAGTAAGGAAAGGATCCAGTTTCAGCTTTCTACTTATGGCTAGCCAATTTTCCCAGCACCATTTATTAAATAGGGAATCCTTTCCCCATTTCTTGTTTCTCTCAGGTTTGTTAAAGATCAGATGGCTGTAGATGTGTGGTATTATTTCTGAGGACTCGGTTCTGTTCCATTGGTCTATATCTCTGTTTTGGTACCAGTACCATGCTGTTTTGGGTACTGTAGCCTTGTAGTATAGTTTGAAGTCAGGTAGCATGATGCCTCCAGCTTTGTTCTTTTGACTTAGGATTGTCTTGGAGATGCGGGCTCTTTTTTGGTTCCATACGAACTTTAAAGCAGTTTTTTCCAATTCTGTGAAGAAACTCATTGGTAGCTTGATGGGGATGGCATTGAATCTATAAATAACCTTGGGCAGTATGGCCATTTTTACCTAATACCATAAAAACCCTAGAGGAAAACCTAGGTAGTACCATTCAGGACATAGGCATGGGCAAAGACTTCATGTCTAAAACACCAAAAGCAACGGCAGCAAAAGCCAAAATTGACAAATGGGATCTAATTAAACTAAAAAGCTTCTGCACAGCAAAAGAAACTACCATCAGAGTGAACAGGCAACCTACAGGATGGGAGAAAATTTTTGTAATCTACTCATCTGACAAAGGGCTAATATCCAGAACCTACAAAGAACTCAAACAAATTTACAAGAAAAAAACAACCGCATCAAAAAGTGGGCAAAGGATATGAACAGACATTTCTCAAAAGAAGACATTCATACAGCCAACAGACACATGAAAAAATGCTCATCATCACTGGCCATCAGAGAAATGCAAATCAAAACCACAATGAGATACCATCTCACACCAGTTAGAATGGCGATCATTCAAAAGTCAGGAAACAACAGGTGCTGGAGAGGACGTGGAGAAATAGGAACACTTTTACACTGTTGGTGGGATTGTAAACTAGTTCAACCATTATGGAAAACAGTATGGCGATTCCTCAAGGATCTAGAACTAGATGTACCATATGACCCAGCCATCCCATTACTGGGTATATACCCAAAGGATTATAAATCATGCTGCTATAAAGACACATGCACATGTATGTTTATTGCAGCACTATTCACAATAGCAAAGACTTGGAATCAACCCAAATGTCCATCAGTGACAGATTGGATTAAGAAAATGTGGCACATATACACCATGGAATACTATGCAGCCATAAAAAAGGATGAGCTTGTGTCCTTTGTAGGGACATGGATGCAGCTGGAAACCATCATTCTTAGCAAACTATCACAAGAACAGAAAACCAAACACCGCATGTTCTCACTCATAGGTGGGAACTGAACAATGAGATCACTTGGACTCGGGAAGGGGAACATCACACACCGGGGCCTATCATGGGGAGGGGGGAAGGGGGAGGGATTGCATTGGGAGTTATACCTGATGTAAATGACGAGTTGATGGGTGCTGACGAGTTGATGGGTACAGCACAGCAACATGGCACAAGTATACATATGTAACAAACCTGCACGTTATGCACATGTACCCTAGAACTTAAAGTATAATAATAGTAAAAAATTTAAATAAATAAATAAATAAATAAATAAATTTGACAAAAAAAAAAAAAAAAAAAAAAAACCAGAGGACAAGAGTTACCATATTAAAAAAAAAAAAAAAAACTCACAGGTATCTGTTTTAAAGAACATTAAGCTTTTGTCAATTGCTAAGTAGAATCAATGGTTTCACTGCTGTCTGGATACAACTGGACTAAAGTCAAACCAAAACAAAACCAAAAACAAAACAGTCCATGACAGACAGATATTATTACTTGTCTTCCCAATATCCAGCCTCCTTTCCTCCTTATTAAAAATCTCTTGCCAGCTGTGGTGGCTCACACCTATAATCCCAGCACTTTGGGAGGTCAAGGTGGTAGGATCACTTGAGCCCAGAAGTTCGAGACAAGCCTGGGCAACATAGTGAGACCTCATCTTTACAAAAAAAGTAAAAAATTAGCCTGGAGAGGTTGTGCATGCCTGTGGTATCAGCTATTCAGCAGGATTGCTTGAGACCAGGAGGCGGAGGTTGCAGTGAATTGAGATCCTGCCACTGCACCCAAGCCTGGGCAACAGAGTGAGACCCTGTTTAAAAAGGAAAAAAAGTCTGGGGGCGGTGGCTCACATCTGTAATCCCAGCACTTTGGGAAGCTGCAGGGGGTGGATCACCCGAGGTCGAGAGTTCGAGTCCAGCCTGACCAACACGGTCAAACCCTGTCTCTACTGAAAATACACAATTAGCAGGGCGTGGTGGCACATGCCTGTAATACCAGCTACTTGGGAGGCTGAGGCAGGAGAATCACTTGAACCCAGGAGGGGTTGCAGTGAGCCAAGATTGTGCCATTGTACTTCAGCCTGGGCAACAAGGGCAAAACTCCATCTCAAAAAAAAACAATAAGAACAACAATAACAACAAAAAAAAAAAACACAGAAAACAAGCTCTTGTTCGGTTTGTTCTGGTCGAGGCTGCTCTGTGCCCAGTTAAAGATACTCACTGTATATACCATTTATGTTAAAAAGAAAAAAAAAAAGTAGGGGGGAAGAATACATATTTGATCTGCATGCATATACATTTTTAAATCTCTAAAAGGATTAAAGAAGAGATTAATACCAGTGGTAATTTGTTGTGAGGAGGGTGGGTAGGGCAAGATACAGAATGAGAGGGATGTGGATACAAAAGTGAGATCATAAACTCTTTTACACTCTGATATTTTAAGCTTAAGAATGTATTGGCTACTAAAAAAAACACGTAAAAAAATATATATTTTTAATTTTGCCATCTCATATTCCCTCACAAAGATGACCAGGTAACAGTATGTTAGTTAATGAGAAATAAATGAAAGTCCTTGAGGAGGGTTTCTCTTTCCTAGTAAACATATAGCTTAGCAAGAAGATTTTTGCCTTTTGTCTTTGTTATTTTTCCCTCCTTATTACCTGAGATGTGGATGTAATGGCTGCAGTTGGAGCAACCATTTTTTTGGCTAGAAGAACAAAAGTTACACATTAAAGATAGAAAAACAGGAAGCTGTAAGAGAGAAATTGGGTCCTTGATGACTTTCTCAAGTAGCTAATTAGTGCTGAACTACTTGTTTAATAATAAAATATTACATTAATCCACAGTAGTTAAGATGAAGTTGTAACTGATACAGTCTTAGAACCCACATTAAAATCCTGCAACATAATGCAAAAGAGGCTAATGGGTGGTCATGATGACAGAAAAAAGGTGACACAAGAAACATAATGCTCTCAAGGCACTTCTAAGTTAACTTCTAAGAATAGATGATATTAACAAGTAACCATAATTTCAAAGTCCCATAATTTACCCATCTTAGTATGTGTTTGGATGGCTGGGTTTCTCATCAATGTGAACGCTTCCATTGATCTCTTGTCTTACACAAGTGTAGGAAGATACTGTAAGAAGCATAGGGCAGATTTAAAGAGAGTAATTCTGATTTTTGGTTATGTCTAATCATATGACTTTTAGGTATTAGCTTGGGAGTTGGCATAAAATCATTCCTGTTGTTGCAGTTTTACAGTGAGAATTACAGAATAGACTTTTAAAACTAACGAGGCTTAAATCTTGTTATTTTAACGAAAGGAATATTTTAAGATGATGGTCAAGAATTAAGTTTGCAATAAGAACTGTTCTTTTGGGTTTTGTTTTTTTGAGACAGGGTCTCATTTTGTTGCCCAGGATGGAGAGCACTGGCACAATCACGATTCACTGTAGCCTCAACCTTCCAGGCTCAAGCCAACCTCCCACCTCAGCCACTTCCAAGTAGCTGGGACTACAAACATGTGCCATCACACCCAGCTAATCTGTTGTTGTTTTGAGATGGAGTTTTGCTCTTGTGGCCCAGGCTGGAGTGCAGTGGCAGAATCTCAGCTCACTGCAACCTCTGCCTCCTTGGTTCAAGCCATTATCCTGTCCCAGCTTCCTGAGTAGCTGGGATTACAGGCAGCCATCACCATGCCTGGCTAATTTTTGTATTTTTAATAGAGACAGGGTTTTATCATGTTGGCCAGGCTGGTCTCGAACTCCTGACCTTAGGTGATCCACACATCTTGGCCATTCAAAGTGCTGGGATCACAAGTGTGAGCCAACGCGTCTGGCCAATATTTGTTTGTTTGTTTGTTTATTTATTTATTTTGAGATGGAGTCTTGCTCTGTCGCCCAGGCTGGAGGGCAGTGGCGCGATCTCGGCTCACTGCAAGCTCTGCCTCCCAGGTTCAGGCCATTCTCCTGCTCCAACCTCTCCAGTAGCTGGGACTACAGGCGCCCACAACCACGCCCGGCTAATTTTTTTGTACTTTTAGTAGAGACGGGGTTTCACCATGTTAGCCAGGATGGTCTCAATCTCCTAACCTTGTGATCCGCCCGTCTCGGCCTCCCAAAGTGATGGTATTACAGGCCTGAGCCAGTCATGCCAGGCCAATATTTTAATTTTTTGTAGATACAGGGTCTTGCTATGTTGTCAGGGCTGGACTGGAACTCCTGTGCTAAAATGATCCTCCTGCCTCGGCCTCCCAGAGTGCTGGGATAACAGGCATGAGCCTCTTCACCCGGTAAGAATTGTTCTTATATTCATGTTTGATCGATTGCTTTTTATGTATTTATTTTTTAAGAGACAAGGTTTCACCCTGTCACCCAGGTTGATGTACAGCGGTGGCTCAATTGTAGCTCACTGTAGCCTTAAACACCTAGGCTCAAGTGATCTTCCTGCTTCAGCCTGCAGAATAGCCAGGACTATAGGAGCATCACCCAGCAGGGCTAATTTTTTTTTATTTTTGTAGAACTGGGTTTTTGCAGTGGGCTTGGTGGCTCATGCCTGTAGTCCCAGCATTTTGGGAGACTGAGGCAGGCTATTAATAAGACTTTCCTATGGAATTAACTTTCATGAAATTGATCAGATAATGGCAAATAAAAAACAAAAACCTCTTGCTTATTCAGAAGCATATATTATTTCTGTACTTCAAAAAGTCATGTAAAATGATTGCCAAGTGACTTAGGCAATTCTGGTGATATTTTTTGATGACAGAACTTAGATTATTACATATCCTTGGGCTGGGCATAGTGGCTCATACCTGTTATCCCAGCAACATGGGAGGCTGAGACAGGCAGATGGCTTGAGTCCAGCAGACTGAGGTTACAGTGAACTATGATTGCACCACTGCACTACAGTTAGGGCAACAGAGCAAGATCCTGTCTCTTGAAAAAAAATTACATATCCTTGCAATAAAAGTAGGTAGTTAAATCCAGGGAAGACTGTAATATAAGGACTCATTTCATCAGATTTATATATTTTTTTAAAAAGTCAACTCATCAACACAAATTTTATTAATAGCAGGGTAAAAAAAAAAGATTAAATTCAATTTAAAAACACTTTAAAATCTGGATTGAAAATCTCAGAAAGTAGTAAAAGCTTAATATGTAAGAAATGAGTGTTCTCTGAAGGTTTTGGGGAAAGAGGCAGCTTTTCCTATTCAGTCATTTTGAGAAATGCAGTACAAAATGCTCTAAGAGCATTCAGTTGCCATTTTGATGAAGCCATTTATAAGAGAATCAAAGTAGAAGCTTCAGTTCAGTAAAGTGAATAGCTATCAGAAACAAATATGCATGTCTATAATTATCACATCTATGCTGGTTGACAAATCCTGAAAGTGGTATATATAAATGGTAATGCAATGAATATACTCTATATACCTAAGGAATTCTGCATGAGTATGAATTCCTGAATTCATTCCCTTAAATGAATTATAGATTCTCCAGCCTGGTAGTCAAAAGAAATATGCAACAATACTGAAGAAAAATAAATAATACCAAAGAATCCTAATAGCCCTTTCCTTTTACCCTTCCATGAAAGTTCCAAAAACCCATACTTACTGTCAGACTCAACTTCTAGACTTCAGCATTTTAGTTTCCCATAGTTGAAGTCCAGATAATTGTCACTATCCTTAAGATTTGTTGGGAAACATGCAATCAGATAAGGTACTTTGAATTCCAATTTCAGGCACCTCCATGAGAATATATACAGAGACGCCACATATTCCCAGTTATTACTGTTTCATTCTCCCTAGTGCTTAAGTCATTCCTGGGTAGTAAGAGAAAGGACACAGAAAGGTGCATTAACTCTCTCAGGCAACTTGGCAACTATTTGGTGCACAGCTACTATGCACTAAGTGTGCCTCTAAGTGCATGGCTTAGGATCTCAAAGTCACTCAAGCACTAGGGAGAAAACATTCCATTGTTGTTTAATGTTGGAATGTTGCTGCTCTATAAACTAGTGTTATGTAAAAATTTTAGAAGATGATATTCAAATGGAAATATATATCCTTTCCTAAGTCTCAGAAAATAATGGAGTCAGAAAGGCACCCATAAAGCTCAAAACTGTATTACCTTGATGATGTAATTTTTAAAATGTTACATGTGAAATAAGACATTTATTTTTCATTTTTTATTTTTTTGAGACAGAGTCTCACTCTGTTGCCCAGGCTGGAGTGCAGTGGTGCAATCTGTGCAATCTCAGCTTACTGCAACATCTGCCTCCCGGGTTTAAGCAATTCTCATGACTCAGCCTCCCAAGTAGCTGGGATTAGCCACACACCTGGCTAATTTTTTTGTATTTTTAGTAGAGATGGTGTTTCACCATGTTGGCCAGGCTGGTCTTGAACTCCTGACCTCAGGTGATCCGCTGGTCTTGGCCTCCCAAAGTACTGGGATTACAAGTGTGAGCCACCGCACCTGGCCTATTGAGGCCATTTTAAAAATGATTGTGACATTATTTTAAAAACTTCAGTACCTATCTATCTCTATATACATATATATGAATGAGAGATACAGCATAATAGAGGAGAAATGGAATAAGTAAATATCTCTGGAAACATTGCGTACAGGTACAAATGTGATTAAAAGACACAGAGTATGAGATGAAATATCTGTCTTAAAATTTCAGTGCTTTGGTGGTTAAAACAGTAAGAGAAAAACAACATTGTTTTGCACTAGGAAACCTGTTTCTAATCAACTGAGCTATTCCTATGGGGTCAAATAAAAATGATTAGCTTATTAAAAGCATAGCTTTGCTATTTAATAAGCAAAAATGATTGAAAATTCTGCTCCAGATCCTGATAATTTTAGTGTTTCTAGTTAAGCCTGCAAAATTGCATTCATTATTAGTGTCTAGATTCATTAACAATTCAATTTATAGATATTAATGCTTATAATGCATGCTTCGCTTGCCAAAACTTGAAGAGAAATTGTTTCAATTAGCTTTCATGGATCATGAATCCTACCGGCTGGGTATTTTTAGACAAAAGATACAAACACATCCCCAAGCAATGCTAATGCACAGCTGGGACTCGTGTGTAAGGTCACTTGAGCTAACAGTTTAAAAGGAAAAACAGTAAATGAGTTTTACCCAGATGAGTAAGATAGGAGCAGTCTTCTGTTTCCAACCAAATATTTGAAAGGCATTTAAGAAAAATGGCAGCAGAATTATTTGCTTTTGAGATCTCTGGAAGATAAAACCATTAGGCCAAAATTGGCAGTCTAAACTCAAGGAGCAGTATTCAGCATATAAGACAATATGGGAGACCTTAAATTTTCCCTTTGTAAAAAAGGGGATTTCTTAGAAGTCACAAGCTTAACAAAAATGCAAATCCTGTCACCTGCACAAGGGTCATGCCCCAGTGGCAGGAGAATAAAATATAGACTGATACCACAAATGATCCAGATGACAATCCAGATTTACAGATAATTACTAATTCTCTGTTTCATGTTGGGCCACACACAACTAGGTCAAAGTTGCTATTTACTGTCAATGGCAAACGGTATTCTTAGGTAGAAGACACACTCTTTGGAGGATGTCCATCGCCTCCAGATACATTTCTCTTACATAAATCTTCATGTAAATTAAAGACAATAGCCCATCTTTGAACTTTTCTCATAGCGTAGTACAATATCTACATTTCCTTGTGGTGTCTGGTTGTTTGTAGCTTGGTATTTACTGGAATATCAAGAGAATGAGGTGAGCTTTTACCTTAAAGCTAAGAGATATTTCATTTGTCCTCACCAAAATGCCGGCCCATGTCGCATACTTAAGCACAGACAGAATAATGTCTTGTGATTTTCCCACCAACTACAATTTCACCTCCCTGAAGGATCCCATTTAATGAACTTGGGAAAAATCTAAAGCTAACAGTATGGAATCAAAAGAAGGTTTAAAAAGACCATGAGATTCCAGAGAACTAGTCCAACACTACAACTCTAAGGACATTAATGTTATAAAAGTACAGTTCAGAGACAGAGAACATGAAAAGCATAGAAACTCTTCAGAAAGTTTGGATAAGGAAGTATGAGAACATGTGAAATATTTCTAAAATCAAACTGAGCTTTGGATTGAAGCTTAGATATTGGTCTGGAGGAACAACAAATACATCTGTAAAAATATTCATTACTATGCTTTTTAATCTTAATAGTGGTATAACATTTCCCATCGACAAGTAAGGCATATAAATCTCTAATTTATAATAGGTAGGCATTAAACAAAACTCAAAAATATCAAGATTAAAATCTAATTTCTGAAAAAATATAAATTAGAACAAAAAGAAATCTGAATGCCTTTACAAAGTAATAAAAACTAATATATGAAAATGAACTACAAGAGGCTGGAAGAAAAATGGAAAAACAAGTTTGGAGAGAAAAGTAAAAAAAAAAAAATCAGTGTTTTTAGCCAGGTGCGGTGGCGCAGGCCTGTAGTTCCAGCTACTTGAGAGGCTGAGGTGGAAGGAGACCAGCCTGGGCAACAAAGAGAGACTGACTCTTAGAAACAAAACAAAACAAAAAAACTTAAAAAAAAAAAAAAAAAAAAGTGGAATAAAGTAACTTTTTATAAATACCATCATTACTTAGCATTTAAAAAAATTCCTTTTTTTAAATATAGTAATTTGAGGAAAGGTCTAAAAGACTGATGGAAAAGGACCAAACTAAGAGGGATAGTACATGGGATGACTGCAAAAATTAATGATGTAACCTACTTGATTATTCCGTCACTACAACTGCAAAAATATATATATATAAAGTGCATTTCTCATACTGCCAAATTCATCTTGAGTATTTTTTAAAAAACACAATTTATGTTTTAAAACAAGTAAGTTATTTAATACATTAGCACCCCCAAACACACACACATCTAAAAAGCAATGACAAGGACCGTGGTCACTGATGAAATCATTAGCCCTACCACATTACTATTCAAGTCTATAATTCATTCTTTAGGATTAAAGTCCATAGGGGCCTGGTTTGCTTGCCCACACTGAAAATAGAGAACAGCAGGGATCCCTGGTACAAGAAGCTCACTTTTTTCCCCATTCTTTCATAAGATTCCTCCAGCTTCTAAGTGCTCTGATTATTCTTTTGTCTCTGTGTGGCAAACCTTTTACTTTTAAGGTATTTCTCCCACCTTGCTCCTCCCATACCTCTACAATAGATGCAAAGGTCAGTGACTCCCTCAGCAATAGTAGCATTTTCAGCAAGGGGTGTGGTGAGGTAGTCATGGGACTCCCATTACTGTTAACAGGAGTTACAGGCTATTTCACTGAAAATTCCAACCCAGAGTTCTTTTGATGCTGAAAACTATATTTTCATATAACCTGTACTAGGTACAGAGCCCATACAGCATAGGCTGTAAGATTACAGGCCGGGCACAGTGGCTCGCGCCTGTAATCCCAGCACTTTGGGAGGCCGAGGTGGGCAGATCACGAGGTCAGGAGATCAAGACCATCCTGGCTAACACAGTGAAACTCTGCCTCTAGCAAAAACACAAAAATTAGCCGGGCGTGGTGGCAGGCGCCTGTAGTCCCAGCTACTCAGGAGGCCGAGGCAGGAGAATGGTGTGAACCTTGGAGGCAGAACTTGTACTGAGCCAAGATCGCGCCACTGCACTCCAGCCTGGGCAACAGAGCAAGACTCCGTCTCAAAAAAAAAAAAGAAAAAAAAGATTACAAAGGATGTTTGGAGGATGACATATAAACAGCAACAAATATAACTGGGCAAACAGATGATCAGAAATGCAAACTGGCATTGTTAACATTACAAAGCATTTTGTACAGATCTCTAAGCATAGAGATATAGAGTTAACTAGAGCTCAAAATTTTGAGGAAGCATGTCTTATGGGGGCAGGGGTGATGGTGAGGACAAGGGATATTCAATATTACTTTACACATAAGATAAAACATTTCAGCATTTTTTCCTATAATGACTACCTAGAGAAACAAAAAGGAAATTAGTTAAATGAAGTATTACACAGAATAAATTATATAAATATTACAACTCCGTGAAAGCAGGCGTGCCATCTTACTTACCAGTGTATTCCCATGGCCACCCCAAAATCATGCCCGCCATTCAACTCAAATACTTGTTGAAAAAACAAATAAATTATTCCTCACAATGTGGCTTAAGTTTCTTCTTGTGAAAAACAAATTTGTGACCAATCTGGGAAACATAGTGAAACCCCATCTCTAGAAAGTGAGTAGCTTCTTTCAAGTGTTGTTTGTGAGGATTAAAAGCAACCAAGCAGTACTGTATAGTGTAATACTGTACAGTGATAATGTGGGGGGCAATGAAATGGGGTAAGGGGTACATGGGGACTGTATATTATCTTTGCGACTTTTCTGTAACTCCATAAACTTATTCCAAAATTTACAAGTTTTTTTTTTTTTTTTTTAAATTAAGCCAGTCAGGCATGGTGGCTCATGCCTGTAATCTCAGCACTTTAGGAGGTTGAGGTGGGTGGATCGCTTGAGCTCTGGGGTTTGAGACTGGCCTTGGCAACATGGCAAAGCCCCGTCACTATAAAAAATACAAAAATTAGCTGGGTGTGATGGTGCATGCCTGTAGTTCCAGCTGCTGGGGAGGCTAAGGTGGGAGGATTGCTTGAGCCCAGGAGCTCAAGGCTACAGTGAGCCAAGATTGTGCCACTACATTCCAGTCTGGGTAACAGAGCAAGACCCCGAGTTAAGCAAAGCACTCAAACCAGCATCTGATATGGCTAGTATGATCAACAAATATTCTCTCACTCTCTTCTCAACACTACCCACTAGCATTCTGGTGATGTTGCCTTAAGGGACTAACCAGTTAACCAAAAAATCACAGTAGGGATGTGCTGGCCTTATTTGCTGGCCTTGTTGGTTAGCTCCTAAAGCCTATACTGGCCCTAAATTATTTTAAATATTCTCATTGCATGTTACTAAAAGACTCTACCATCACTACTCCTGACTTTTTCTTTTATACCCTCTTATACTTTCCCTCCACTCTGTTCTTCTCCCAACTAGTACTCATTGACACTGGCATTTTTTTGTGGTGACTCCCATTTTCACAAATGGGAAAAACGTTAAGGTACTGATTCTGGTAATGGCCTTATTCAAAAGCTAACTCCAGTTTCCAGATATTCTGATGCCCCCAAACCTAATATTCATGAATAAAATGGCGGCTTAGCTAAAATATAAAATATTCATCTTGGCCAGGTGCAGTGCCTCCCGCCTACAATCCCAGCGCTTTGGGAGGCCAAGGCAGGAGGATCATTTGAAGCTCGGCGTTTGAGATCAGCTTGAGCAACACAGTAAGATCCTATCTCTACAAAAAAATTTAAAAATTAGACAAGTTTGGTGGTGTGCATCTGCAGTTCTAGCTACTTGGGGGGCTGAAGCAGGAGGATAATTTGAATACAGAAGTTTGAGCCTGGAGTGAGCTATAACTGAGCCACTGCACTCCAGTCTGGGTGACAGAGCAAGACCCAGTCCCTAAAAACAAAAACAAAACAAACAAAACTCATAACCTTGAAATGCAAAGAAATGCATCCACAGACAATTTCCCAATTAATGGTGGAATAAATGCCAAGTGTCTACATGGAATCATGAGAGGTTCAGTGAGATATTTATTCTTGCAACTAGCAATGATTTTTTCTTTCAGAAAAAATGAAATGGGTATTTATTCTCAAAAACAATCTTTCCTCTTTTATAATATCAGAAAGTTTGAATAGAAGTTTTAATATAATCGGAGTACTTACCTCACTTTAAAATATATATATAGGGCCAGGCACAGGGGCTCATGCCTGTAATCCCAGCACTTTGGGAGGCCAAGGCAGGGGAATCACTTGAGACCAGGAGTCTGAGACCAGCCTGAGCAACATAGCAGACTCTATCTCTACCCTCCAAAAAATAACAAATATATTTAAATATATACATAAGTATGTATATGTTTATATATAAAATACCATCCCTGAAGCGTTAGAAGCAAAGTAAATATAAGCAAAACAATTTCCCCATGACTTCTATTATAAGCAAAATAATTTCCCCATGACATCTATTAAAAACTGGAAATGCATTAGCATTAAAAAAAGAAAGGGAAAAAAATTATTTAAAAAAAGTAGGCCGGGCATGGTGGCTCACATCTGTAATCTCAGCAATTCGGAAGGTTGAGGTGGGAGTATTGCTTAAGACCAGGAGTTCGAGACCAGCCTGAGCAACATAGTGAGACACCCATCTCTACAAAATCTAAATTAGCAAGGCATGGTGGTGCACACCTGCAGTCTCAGCCACTCAGGAGTCTGAGGCAGGAGGATCACTTGAACCCAGGAGGTTGAGGCTTCAGTGAGCCATGACTGTACCACTGCACTCCAACCTGGGTAACAAAGTGAGACCCTGTCTCAAACAAACAAACAAACAAACAAACAAATGCTGGGAGTGGTGGCTCACACCTGCTGTAATCCCAACACTCAGATGGATCACCTGAGGTCAGGAGTTCAAGACCAGCCTGGCAACATAGTGAAACCTCGTCTCTACTAAAAATACAAAAATCAGCCAGGCGTGGTGGCACATGCCTGTAATCCCAGCTACTCAGGAGGCTGAGGCAGGAGAATAATTTGAACCCAGCAGGCGAAGGTTGCAGTGAGCCAAGATCACACTGCTGCACTCCAGCCTGGGCGACAGAGTAAAAATCCATCTTAAAAAAAAAAAAGGAAAAAGAAAAAGTAAATGTTTTTAAAGAAAAACAATGTTCAACATATATTAAGCTTAAAATCCTACTTCTTTAAGTCAGAATCATAGAAACAAAAGATATTCTCTGAGATTTCCTAATACTTTTATTACACCCTTATAATGGAAGTATGCTCATCTGTTTCCTTATTTTCCATTCCCAATCTAGGTCTTTGTTTTATCTGAACTCTGTACAGAACTGAAAGAAAATAAAAAGTGAAAATTAGTTAAGATTTTTCTTGTTTTGGAGACAGGGTCTCACTCTGTCACCAGCCTGGAGTACAGTGGCACAGTCTTGGCTCACTGCAACCTCTACCTCCTGGGTTCGAGCAATCTTCCTGCCTTAGCCTCCTGAGTAGCTGGAACCACAGGCACATGCCACCATGCATGGCTAATTTTTGTATTTTTTTTGTAGAGATGGGGGTTTCACCATGTTACCCAGGCTGGTCTTGAACTCCTAGGCTCAAGAGATCCCCCCACCTAGGCCTCCCAAAGTGCTAGGATGATAGGCATGAGCTACTGCACCCGGCCATAAAAATCAAACTGAAAAAAGAAGTTACAGATATTGTCCATGAACAAGGTTGTGAGAATTTTTTAAAATGCCAGTTTAGTTGATAGGGAGTAGTCTTTTTCTAGCAGTTGTCTAACTTTATGATTTCAGTACCTCTTCACACTTTTAGAAAGTATTCAGGACTCCAAAGAGCTTGCTTGTGTGGTTATAACAATTAATAGTATAATAATAATAATAAAAACAAAAAATTAAAACATTTACTAAATTATTTTAAGACAATAAAAAAATCATTGCATATTAACAGCATACTTTTATGTAAGAATTTTTTCTACTATAAGATATATGCATTTTTGTTTCCAGATGAAAATAAAGTTTTACATTATAAGTATCAAGGGAAAGTGATGCTCTTAGGAAGTGGAATGTTTATCCTCAGTTAAGAGGAATGAAGTGTGGTAATGATATCTAGACACCAGTTTGAGAAGCACAGGGCCTGGAAAAATAGTTTTCTCACATTTGAATATTATGTTGTATGGGTTTTGTTTCTTCTGGTAAAATTTTATACATGGGAAGACAAAATTGTCTAATTGTAATCAGAACAAGCAGAGCAGGGAAAATGTTCTCCATACATTCTACCAAGATTCACTGGTCCTCACCTAGAACTCTAAATCATCAATGGTTTCATAATTTAAACATAGTTTGCCTTCCACTCAGAGTTATCCAACTAGATTGACCCTTTGGTAGGAACTATTTGGTATGGTATCTGTTAATAAAAAGCTGGACTGGAGTTTCCTTCAAATTAGCCAAACCTGAAGTTAATCCATAGTATCCGTGAAGGCTCTGGAGAAAAGGCATGTCTTACAGATGAAAGAAAAAAGTCTTTGATCTTTTATTACCAATAGCCTCAGACCAGAATTCAGGCTATTAGCTACTAAGAATTACTAGAATTTTTGCCTTATAAGATATACCTAGCAACTGGACTTCCAATTAATTTTTTTTTTTTTTTTTTTTTTGCCTTGTAGAATACAACTAGCATAGGTCTCTACCTAAAAAGGCAAAATTTAGTGGAAAAACAAAAACTGATTTTAGACAGGAGTGGTGGCTCATGCCTGTAGTCCCAGTATTTCGGGAGGCTGAGGTGGGAGGATCCCCTGAGGCCAAAAGTTTGAGACCAGCCTGGTCAACATGGCCAAACTCATCTCTATAAAAAAAATACAAACATTAGCCAGATGTGGTGGTAATGTCCCTGTAGCCCCAGCTGCTTGGGAGGCTCAGGCGGAAGGACTGCTTGAACCCAAGAGGTGGAAGTTGCATTGAGCCGTGATCACGACACCACTCCAGCCTGAGTGGCAGAGCAAGACAAGCAATCAATCAATAAATAACAATTAAAAAAAAAAACTGATTTTGCCTTGTTTTGTTTTTAGTCAGATGAAAACTTTATGTCTGTCAAGTAAAGGGGCATGTACCAATCTTACATGTACAACCTATGCATAGCATATGCAGACTAACTGTCCTGAACTGTCACTCCTGTGTGCTTTACCTGAAACTAAATGCTACTGCTTATACGACATTATAGTGTAACACCAGCAATTTTAAAATGTGACTGATTATATTCTCTATAAGCAGGACTCATACATCTGTATATATAGAAAACTTCCCTGGTGTTTCTAATGTAGTCAATCAGACACATTTTTGAGTTTAAACAGTGTTGCTTACCACTGAGTTAACTGACAGACATCAATTATAGCATAGGCTTCCATATTAAAATACATTTTTGTTTAAAAAAGAAAAACTATTAAAATGGCTAAACAAACATAATTCACAAATTTGTTCCTTTTGGTTCCTTTAATAGTAAGTCAAGTTGATTTTTACCACCTTTGCAATTATTATTTTCTTTGGCTGTAAAATTCTTTTTTATCACACCCTTTCCCTGCTTCACTTGTAATCACTCTTCTTAGTTACTGGTCTCAGCACAATTGTTTTACTTTCTTAGTCTTCCTTAAGGAGCCAATGCCCACCACCTTCAGCACCACTCCCCCATTATCATGTTGCCCTGTTTATTTCTTTCATGCCACTTATCACGTTCTGGAATTGTACTGTCTACTTGTCTTTGTGTTCACCATTAGTCTCTTCCCACTAAACCTCATCTTCCTTTTCACCATAATAATCCTAGAGCCTAGAACATTTGTTACCAGGTAGGCTGTATTAGGGATTTGGGAGAGGAAACAACAGATACCTATCCCAGGTAATTCAGCAGATGGGCTGCCCAGTCAGAAACTGGAAGAAACAAGCACTCTACAGAGTGAGGAAACTTGTCTTTGGCTCTGGGTGTTTACAATGTTGACACCACTAAAGTGGAGTCTGGGGATACAAATGCTGCTGTCTCTGGAAAGTGGATGTTGGTACTTAACTGTTTCTACTGCCATAACCCATCAAACCACAATGAGACACCATCTCACACCAGTCAGAATGGCTATTATTAAAAAGTCAAAAACTAACAAGTGCTGGTGAGGTTGTGGAGAACAAAGAACGCTTATACACTGCTGCAGGGAATGTAAATTAGTTCAACCATTGTGGAAAGTAGTGTGGTGATTCCTTAAAGAGCTAAAAACAGAACTACCATTTGACCCAGCAATCCCATTACTGGGGATATACCCAGAGGAATATAAATTGTTCTATTATAAGACACATACATGCATATGTTCGTTGCAGCACTATTCACAATAGCAAAGACATGGCGTCAACCTAAATGCACATCAACAGTAGACTGAATAAAGAAAATGTGGTGCATATACACCATGAAATATTATGCTGCCATAACAACAACAGGATCATGTCCTTTGCAGGAACACTGATGGAACTAAAGGCCATTATTCTCAGCAAACTAATGCAAGCACAGAAAACCAAATACCTCATGTTCTCACTTATTAGTGAGAGTTAAATAATGAGAACCAGCAGGCACAAAGAGGTAAACAACAGACAATGGGGCCTGGAAAAAGGGAAAGAGACAGACACTGGAGAGTGGGAGGAGGGAGAGGGACAGACACTGGAGAGTGGGAGGAGGGAGAGGGACAGATACTGGAGAGTGGGAGGAGGGAAAGGGACAGACATTGAGTGGGAGGAGGGAGAGGGACAGACACTGGAGCGTGGGAGGAGGGAGAGGGACAGACACTGGAGAGTGGGAGGAGGGAGAGGGACAGACACTGGAGAGTGGGAGGAGGGAGAGGGACAGATGCTAGAGAGTGGGAGAAAGGAGATGGATAGACACTGGAGAGTGGGAGGAGGGAGAGGGACAGACAATGGAGAGTGGGAGGAGGGAGAGGGACAGACACTGGAGAGTGGGAGGAGGGAGAGGGACAGATGCTAGAGAGTGGGAGAAAGGAGATGGACAGACACTGGAGAGTGGGAGGAGGGAGAGGACAGACTCTGAGTGGGAGGAGGGAGAGGAACAGACACTGGAGCGTGGGAGGAAGGAGAGGGACAGACACTGGAGCGTGGGAGGAGGGAGAGGGACAGACACTGGAGGGTGGGAGGAGGGAGAGGGACAGACACTGGAGGGTGGGAGGAGGGAGAGGGACAGACACTGGAGCGTGGGAGGAGGGAGAGGGACAGACACTGGAGCGTGGGAGGAGGGAGAGGGACAGACACTCTGGAAAGAGACAGACACTGGAGAGTGGGAGGAGGGAGAGGGACAGACACCGAGTGGGAGGAGGGAGAGGGACAGACACTGAGTGGGAGGAGGGAGAGGGACAGACACTGAGTGGGAGGAGGGAGAGGAACAGACACTGGAGAGTGGGAGGAGGGAGAGGGACAGACACTGAGTGGGAAGAAAGAGAGGGACAGACACTGGAGCGTGGGAGGAGGGAGAGCAACAGACACCGGAGAGTGGAAGGAGGGAGAGGATCAGAAAAACAACTACTGGGTACTATGCTTAGTACCTGGGTGACAAACTAATCTGTATACCAAACCCTCAAGACACAAGTTTACCTATATAACAAACCTGAACATGTATCCCTAAACCTCAAATTTAAAAAGTAAAAATAAAATGAGAACGCTTTTTTGAAAAAAACCTTTTTTATAAGTCTTTCATATCACCAGGTCTGATTCAAAACTTTATGGGCTTGGCAGAATTGAGGCTATGGGCCTGCATCCCATTCAAGGAGGTTGGGAAAGCAAGTGGCTTCCATTTTCAGCCTCTATAATGCTAGTAGAGCTTGGCCTTATACAGAGGATTTCCCATATAGAAGATTCAGCAACCAGGTGGCCAAAATACAAGATAAATGGCTCTATTTATATAAGCTCTCAAACATTTTTCAATGAATAAATCCTAAAATAAATGGAATATTATTAGAGCAAGTTTTAAATAAATACATGTAATTACAAATTTTCTAGTATTTACCTATCAATGATTATTTATTCCAATTCTTATTTCCTCCTTCCAGACTTGAATACCTGTGCTTCTAAGCAGCTTGAATTTCCTTAACCATGATGTGGGCGACAATGTGAAGAACTTTCCAGATTCCCCTTAGATGACGGATTTGTTTCCTAGACGTTGGGAGAGTGGTCAGTTTATACCTATCATATGATAGGCCCTTCTACAATGGCCTCAGGTCCCATTTCTGGGTACCCTACATCCAATGACTGATAAATATGGAAATATAAAGGCTTGACCCCTTGCCCCAACTGCAGACAATTCTGTGAAGCCAGTCAAGCCCCAGAGTTCCCTGAAGGGTGAGTTCAGGCTGGCATTTGGCCTTCATGCAGCTTGATTTCTCTCTCTGCCCACCCTTGCTTTCCTCCCTTGTCTTCCATAGGTGTTGACCCTAAGGGCATTCCTTAATACTCTGCAAGCTAAACTCCCTTTTGGAGTCCACATTCTGGGGGACCCAGCCTGGGGCAGTTATTAGCAGCAGTGATACAAGAAAGTAGGCATTCAGATCAGGTTTGTAACTAAAGCATTCACTTCCTTGCTGACTGACAAGTGGCAAAAGGGAACTTCCCGATGTGATGAAAGTATTCTATACTAAAACTGGGGATAGTATTTACATTTGGGTATACATTTGTCAAAACTAACTCATTGTATGTATATTTAAAATTTATGCTTTTAACTATTTGTAAATTATACCTCCAAAATGTATAGTAGATGGCCAGGCGTGGTGGCTAATGCCTATAATGCCAGTGCTTTGGGAGGCTGAGGTAGGAGGATCACTTGAGGCCAGAAGTGCAAGACTAGCCTGGACAACACAGCAAAATCTCATCTCTACAAGATGAGAGAAACTTAAAAATTAGTCACGTGTGGTGGCGCATGCCTGTATTCCTAACTACTTTGGAGGCTGAAGTGGGAGGAACACTTGAGACTGAGTCTGAGGCTGCAGTGAGCTATGATCATACCACTACACTCTACCCAGGCAAAAGAGTGAGATCACGTCTCTAAATAAGTAAAAATTTCAAAAAAATGTTTTTTAGGCCAGGTTTAGTGGCTCACACCTATAATCCCAGCACTTTGGGAAGCCAAGGTGGGAGGATCCCTTGAGGTGAGGAATCCAAGACCAGCCTGGGCAACATAGGGAGACACGGTCTCTACAAAAGGTAAAATAAAAATTAGCCGAACACGGTAGCACGTGCCTATAGTCCCAGCTACTTGGGAAGCTGAGGTAGGAAGATCTCTTCAGTCCAGGAGGGAGAGGCTGCAGTAAGCCCTGATCATATCATTGCACTCCAGCCCAGGCAACAGAGCGAGGATATTACTGACAAGGTGGCTTCCAGTTCCTTTCACAGTGGATACCGACATATGATTTCAAAAAGATGGCAGATAAGGAACAAATATCAACTAATGAATGGACAGTGAGTGATGCCTTCTAGTCTCAAATGAAATGTGTTAGTGATTTGGAACGTGGAAGGAAAACTTTTATGAGGCATTCCCATTTTGAAAATATAATTGACATAAAACCATTAAAGATGATTAGGTTCAACCAACAAAAATTGTTAAAATGAGATCATGTGGAAGTTGCCATATTCTATCTGAAAAAGATAAAATGATTACCAAGACAGAACAGATAAAATGAAATAATTGCCATGAGATGTTATTTTCTCCCTTAAGCTAAATAGTTTTTCAACATAAATAAAAAGGGCAGAAACTGCTTAAGAAACAATTTAATGTTCAGTGCTCTTTTAATTTTGCCTTAAAATTCTTGTGAATCTACACCAAGTAAGTACATTCGAGAGTAATATATAAGTTACAAACACTCTCAAGGGTTACAATTTGAACTCTTTGTCCTGTTCATTTAAGGAAAGCAAAGAAACGGATGGAACACTGAATATTTCTAACCAAAAATTAAGTAGAAACCTAGAAATATTACTCAAAACCCCTTTCCTAGTTTTATTTATAAATGTCACTACAAAGAAGTCTGGGCTATAAAATTCTTTTAATTATATTTTACTCATCTTTTCTAGTATCTTCTCCTTGCCAAAATTCCCAATTTTAAACAAGCAGGGTATAAACTTAAGCAAGCATGATATAAGCAGGGTATAACATGGAGGTTACCTCATAGTTATGGTGTCCATAATTATGATTTTCGGAGTATGGGGAAGAAAACAGAAATGAGAAATAGCATATCTCAATGAACAGTTTAGACTGAAAAACACTGGATCTATAAAAGCATACATTGTGCACTTTGTCTTTCTACCAACAAATTCTAGATTACAGTCTGAAGGAAAATAAGTATCTAAACATCCTGTGTTAAAAAATTATTTAGCTTAGAAATAAGTTATACCCTCTTCAGGAAGGAAGCAGGTTTCTTGGTGTGACTTAAAGTTAGTGAGAGGAAGTCGTTCCCCTATTAAGACATATACAATAACAGAAATAATGTGGAGCTCCAAAAATGGTAACTATTATTACCACAGTGTAGAAATAAATTATGTTTGTTTGTTTGTTTTCTCTTTTACTCAATCTGTTTAATTATCTATGCAAAGCAGTTATTCTTGGCAACCCTAAAGCCAAAACTGTAACTTTAACATTGCTGGGAGTAGAAGAAAGAGATTTCTACTACAGAAAAAAAGTTCTTCTGAATTCTAATACATATGGCTAGACTTTACTGACTCAAAAGACTGACTCAACAACCACCAACACTAAACTCTCTGGTTTCAAAGCTAATTAGATAACCTACTTATTTTTAAATCAGTCAACCTACCTAATATGAGGCATACTGGCTTTGGTCTGTAACAATGGCAGCATTGATAATGAGGAATACGGACAAGGAAAAGAAATTCAGTAAGTACTCAGTATGAAGCTTCCATGAACATCACTGTACTTTGAAGGTTTACTTAGGCAATGAAGTGCAACCAACAATTTATAACACAATTGTATTATTATAAACCATGATAATGCAGAGATTGTCAAACTAGATTTTTTTAAAGATTCAATTATATGCTGTCTATAGGAGACATATTTTAAATAGACTGAAAGTAAAACAATGGAAAAAAAAAGATAAATCATTCACACAGCAATCATAAGAAAGCTGGAATGGCTATATTAATACCAGACAAAAAGGACTTTAAAACAAAAAAAAATTTCCTAGAGATGAAGACGAACATTTTATAATAGTAAAAAAGTAAATCCAGTAAAAAGATTTAACAATTTTAAACATATGTGCTCTTAACAACAGAGCCACAAAATGTATGAAGAAAAAACTGACAAAATGGAAGGGAAAAATATATAATTTTAAAAATAATAGTTAGAGACTTCGGTATCCCACTTTCAGTAATGGGGAACAGCCAGGAAGAAGATCAACAAGGAAACAGAACACTTGAACAACACTTATCAATTAACAGGAACTAGCCGGGCGCAGTGGCTCCCAGCACTTTGGGAGGCCAAGGTGGGCGGATCATGAGGTCAGGAGATTGAGACCATCCTGGCTAACACGGTGAAACCCGTCTCTACTAAAAATACAAAAAAAAAAAAAAAACTTAGCCAGGCGCGGTGGCGGGCGCCTGTAGTCCCAGCTACTCAGAGAGGCTGAAGCAGGAGAATGCCTTGAACCTGGAGGCGGAGCTTGCATTGAGCCGAGATCGCGCCACTGCCTTCCAGCCTGGGCAACAGAGGGAGACTCCGTCTCAAAAGAAGAAAGAAAAAGGGAACTAACAGACATCTATATAACACTCCAGCCAACAGCAGCACACACATTCTTCTTAAGTGCACATGAAACGTTCTCCAGAATAGGACATATATCAGGCCATAAAATAAGTCTCAATAAATTTAAAATGACTGAAGTCATATACAGTAAATTGAAATTAGAAACAAGTAACAGAAGCAAACTTGGGAAATCTGCAAATACATGCAAAATAACAACATACTCTTAGGCAATTAAAAACAAAATAACAAAAGAAATTAGAAAATACTTTAAGAAAAATGAAAAAAACAGCAAAATGTATGGGATACAACTAAAACATACTAAGTATATAGCTATGAAGCCTATATTAAATAAGAAAAAAGATCTCAAATCAGTAAGTCAAACTTCTGCATTAATACTCAAGAAAAAAGAGGAAACTAAACCTAAAGCAAGCAAAAAAAGTGAAATAAGAAAGATTAAAAATTAACCAAATTAATAGAAACAGAAAAAAATCAGACAAAATTAACAAAACCAAAGGTTGCTTCTTTAAGAGGAGCAACAAAATTGGCAAAACTTCAGCTAGACTGACCAGGAAAAAAACAAAACAGGAGGTGGGGCATGGTGGCTCATGCCTATAATTCCAGCATTTTGGGAGGCTGAGGCAGGTGGATCGCCTGAGCTCCTAAGTTCGAGACCAGACTGAGCAACATGGCGAAATCCTGTCTCTATTAAAAAAAAAACACAAAAAATTAGCCAGGTGTGGTGGCGTCGGTCTGTGGTCCCAGCTGCTTGGGAGGTCAACATGGGAGGATCCCTTGAGCCTGGGAGGCAGAGGTTGCAGTGAGCCATGATTGTACCACTACACTCCAGCCTAGGTGACAGAGTGAGAGTCCATAGCAAAAACAAAACAACAACAACAAAAAACCAAACCAAACCAAACCAAAACAAAAAAACCCCACAAAACAAAAACAGAACCTACCACCACCATGACAACAACAAAAACAAAAATGACAGGGGACTTAAGTTACTAAAATCAGGAATGAAAGATGATGCATCACTATTGACCATACAGAAACAGAAAGGATTAGAAGGAAACACTACAAATAATTATATACCAACTAATTAGATAATTTGAATCAAATGGAAAAATCCCTAGAAAGACACAAACTATTCCTTCTGGAAACTGGATTAAGAAAAAAATAGAACATCAAATAGCTACATATAACAAGAAACTTAATTAGTAACTTAAAAACTTCTTACAAGCCCAGGTTCAGATGACTTAACCTGGAAATTCTACCACAACTTTGGAAAAAAAAAAAAAGTAATACTAAGTCTTCACAAACTCTTCCAAAATTCATGAGCAGAGAACATGTCCCAACTCATTGTAAGAGGCCAATATTACCATGATAACAACATCATACAAAGACATCACACAAAAGAAACTACACGCTAATACCTCTTGCTAATATAGATACAAAAATCCTTTACAAATACTAGAAAGTCTAATCCAGAAGCACACAAAAAGGACTATACATGATGACCAAGTGACAGATATCCCAGGAATACAAGAATGACTCAACATCTGAAAATCAATTCATGTAAAACACCACCTCAATAGAATAAAGGGCAAACTCCACATGATCATCTAAATAGAAATAGAAAAAGCATTTCTCAAAATCTAGGACCCTTTCATGATAAAATACATTCAACAAACTAGTAGTAAAGAACTTAATCTGGAAAAAAGACTCAGAAAAACATACAGCTAACATTTTACATATTGGTGAAAGACTGAATGAATTCCCCCTAAGAAAAGTAAAAAAGGCAAGGAAGACCACTCTCACCATTTGCATTTAACACTGTACCAGAAGCTCTAGCCAGGGAAACTATGCAAGAAAATGAAGTAATACACATCTAGGTTGGAAGCAAAATATAAAACTATCCCTCCATGCAGATGATATGATCTTATTGGATATCAAAAAATCCTAAAGAATACACTAAAAACCTATTAAATCTAATAAGTCACTTCAGCAAGGTTGCATTATACAAGATCAACATATAAAAATCAATTGTATTTCTATAAACTTGAAATGAAGAGTCCAAAAAGGAAATTAATTATATTGTAATTCCATTTACAATACCATCAAAAAGAATAAAACATTTTGAAATAAATTTAACAAAAGATCTTAAAACTTATACAATGAAAACTACAGGCCAGGCACGGTGGCTCAGGCCTATAATCTGAGCACTTTGGGAGGCCAAGGTGGGAGGATCACTTGAGTCCAGGAGTTTAAGACCAGTCTGGGCAACATAGTAGGATCCTCTCTCTACAATTTTGTTATTATTATTATATATATATATTTTTTAACAAAAGTGCCAAGATAATTCAATGGGGGATAAACAGTCCAACAAATAGCCCTGGAGCAGCTGAGTATCTACTTGCAGAAGAATGAAGTTAGGCTCCTTCCTCACACCACACACAAAAATTGATTCCAAATAGATCATAGATCTAAATATAAGGAACTACAAGTATAAAACTCTTAGTAGAATATATAGGTGTAAAATTTGTAACCTTCGGTTGGGCAATGGTTTCTTAGCTGTGAGACCAAAATCACATAGTACAAAAGAAATGACTAGTATTTTGGGATTCATCAATATTAAAATCCTTTATGCCTCAAAGGATACTATCAAGAAAAAGAAAAGATACCCTCACAGATGGAGAAAAAATATTTGCAAATTATATATCTGATAAAAAACTAGTATACAGAACATATAAAGAACTGCTATAACTTGATAGTTTTTTTAAAAAACTGAATTTTTGGCCAGGCGCAGTGGCTCACACCTGTAATCCCAGCACTTTGGGAGGCCGACACCGGCAGATTACTTGAGACCAGGAGTTTGAGACAAGCCTGGTCAACATGGTGAAATCCCGTCTCTACTAAAAAACTACAAAAATTAGCCAGGTGTGGTGGTGGGCATCTGTAATCCCAGCTACTCGGGAAGCTGAGGCAGCAGAATCACTTGGACCTAGGAGATGAAGGTTGTAGTGAGCCAAGAGTGTGCCACGATACTCCAGTATGGGTGACAGAGCGAAACTCTTTTCTTCAAAGAGGATATACAAATGCTCCACACGCACATTAAAAAAAAAAATGCTCAGGCCGGGCATGGTGGCTCACGCCTGTAATTCCAGCATTTTGGGAGGGCAAGGGGGATGGATCACCTGAGGTCAGAAATTCGAGACCGGCGTGGCCAACACGGCAAAACAACACGGTGAAAATACAAAAATTAGCCAGGTGGGGCTGGTAGGTGCCTGTAATTCCAGCTACTCTGGAGGCTGAGGCAGCAGAATCACTTGAACTGGAGAGGCGGAGGGTGCAGTGAGCCGAGATGGCACCACTGCACTTGCACTCCAGCCTGGGCAACAGAGATTCCATCTCAAAAAAAAAAAAAAAAAAAAAGCTAAATATGCTTAGTCATCAGGGAAAATCAAATCAAAATCACCATGATATACTACTTCACAGTCATTAGCATGGCCTATATTTAAAAAAAAGGAAAAGAAAAAGAAGTGTTGTCAAGGATGTGGGATAAGTGGAACCCTTATACACTGCTGGTGAGGAAGGAAAATTGTACATCTGCTTTGGAAAAATGTCTGGCAGTTCTTCAAGAAGTTAAACATAGAGTTACCACATACCCTGGCAATTCTACTCCTATGTCTATACCCAAGAGAAAAAAACTATACATGTAAACAAAAACTTTCAGATGAATTTCACAGTAACGTTATTCATAAGAGCCAAAAGGTAGAAACCATTCAAATGTACTGAATGGATAAATAAAATGTAATAGATTCATAGAATGAAATATTATGCAGCAATTAAAAGGAAGTACTAATACATGCTACAACATGGACAAATCTTGAAAACATTATGCTAAGTGAAGACTACATGTTGCATGATTCTATTTATATGAAATGCCCAGAACAGGCAAATCTATAGAAATAAAAAGTAGCTTACTAGTTGCCTAGGGGTGAAGTGGGGTGACATGGGGAGTGACTGCTAATGGGTATGGTTGGTGAGGCTTCTTTCTGTGGTGATGAAAGTATTCTAAAGTGGATTCTGGTGATGGTTGGACAATTCTGTGAATATATTAAAAACCACTGAATTGTAAACTTAAAAAAATTTTTTGAGACAGAGTCTTGCTCTGTTACCCAGGCTGGAGTGCAGTAGTGCGATCTTGGCTCACTGTAGCCTCGACCACCTTGGCTCAAACGATCCTCCCACCTCAGCCTCCTACGTAGCTGGAACTACAGGCACACACCACCACACCTGGCTAATTTTTGTATTTTTTGTAGAGATGTGATTTCGCCATGTTGCCCAGGCTGGTCTCAAACTCCTGGGCTCAAGTGATCCACCCACCACAGCCTCCCAAAGTGCTGGGATTACAGGTGTGGGCCACTGCTCCCAGCCATGAATTGTGCCCTTTAAATGAATGGTGTATGGCATAGGAATCTTATCTCAATAAAGCCCTTAAAACAACAACAACACTAACAATGAGATGAAGCAAGAGGCAGGGCCAGCACTCAAAGGGACCACTTAGAAATGGTCGTTTTAGTTAGAAATGTAACTGAAGAGTAATATTTCTAAAACAATGGAAAGCTGCTAAAGATTTAACCTGTGAAGGACATGATCAGTTTTGTACAAAATAAAGACTACTGTAATATCAATGTGGATAACAGATTAGGGGAAAATCATGAGAATGGAGAAAGGAAAGGCATTAGGAAATTGCTGAAGTAATCCCACAATGCCTGAACTAAAGCAGTAACAGATGTGATGGAAAAGATGGGACAAACTTGGAAGATATTAAGAGTTAAGAATTAATGGGATTCAGCAAATAGTGGAGGCAAAAAAAAGGGTAAAGGGAGGAATCATGGACCCTATTTCTGAGGACTCCATTTGGGCATCACCTTCTCCTAAACTTTTCTTCAATCCACAACTTGAGTTTAATGTCCTTTTTTGTGTTACAAATATACATAGTGCATACCTTTATCATTGTATTTACTACATTCTAATGTAGTGTAATTGTCTGTTCATGTGTCTGTCTCCCCCATTAGTCCCTGCGATTGAGGGTAAGGACTTTATTTCATAATGTCTTTGTAGCTCTGTACCCCCCAAGAGCTTAGTGACTGGCGAAGAAGGTGTCACCAACCAGGACAGAGAATACAACAAGGGAAACAGGTTAGTTTTGGAATAGGGACATGCTGAGGAAAGATAACGATGTCAGTTTTTCATATACGCCTACAACACATCCAAACACAAAACTGTCAGATGAAAAGTTGGTTCTATGAAGTTGGAGATCAAAAGTGAGTTTCAGAATAGTTAGTAAGCATCATGATATAGGAGGCAGAGGCAGTAACTAAAACCTTGTGTATGTGGACCAGATTGCTTACAAGAAGCATAAGATAGAAGTAAAGCCAGATGAAGATAAAATTCTGGAAAACTCCTACATATGAGATAGGCAAAGTAACTGGAACTCTCAAAAGGATTCTGAGGATTACAGAGGAAGAAAGAAAAATCAGAGGAATAATATCAAGGAAGTTAAGAAGGACAAAAAGGTATATACTGGATTTGGCAAAGGTCACGTGATTTTTCCAAAAGCAGTTTCAGTGGAGAAAGGTTGGGGGTAGGGGGAATCCAACCTATAGCTGAACAAGAGCCAATGAGAGATGAGGAAGTACAAATAGTGAGAGTTAGGAAGCTTGACTTTGAAGTGAAGGAGAATGCTGGGGATAGTAACGGTGGCACGGAGTCAAAGGCAAATTTTATATTATTTTGTTTTTATTTTTTAACTGAGAAGTCTCAATCACGCATATATCCTGAGAAAAATAAGTCAATACAGAGGCTAATGGGGAAAAGTGATAAACAGATAATGTCAGTCACTGAGAAGACAGAAGGGTATGAGAGCATAGTTTTAACAGGAGAAAGGAAAAGAAGGATAGTTATGGGTACTGTTCCTAAATACTGAGGAGTGACAAGGGTGCCTAGCAGGAGCAAAGGGAGTTCCCTCCAGAAAGCTCTATTTTTTTGTTTTTTTTTTTTTGAGATGGAGTCTCGCTCTGTCGCCCAGGCTGGAGTGCAGTGGCTGGATCTCAGTTCACTGCAAGCTCCGTCTCCTGGGTTTACGCCATTCTCCTGCCTCAGCCTCCCGAGTAGCTGGGACTACAGGCGCTCGCCACCTCGCCCGGCTAGTTTTTTGTATATATATATTTTTAGTAGGGACAGGGTTTCACCGTGTTAGCCAGGATGGTCTCGATCTACTGACCTCGTGATCCGCCCGTCTCGGCCTCCCAAAGTGCTGGGATTACAGGCTTCAGCCACTGCGCCCGGCCTCAGAATGCCTCTACTTTCTTGGTGAAGTAAGAGGTAAGCTATCTCGTAAAAGCTAACAGGAAAATAGTAACAAAGAAGCACTGGAGGCTGGGTGTGGTGGCGCATATGTGTAATCCCATGTAATCCCAGCACTTTGGGAAGCCGAGGCAGGTGGATTGCTTGAACCCAGGAGTTGGATATCAGCCTAGGCAATACGGCGAAACACGATCTCAAAAAAAAAAAAAAAAAAGGCTGGGTGCAGTGGCTCATGCCTGTTAATCTCAGCACTTTGGGAAGCCAAGGTGGATGGATCACCTGAGGTTGGCAGTTCAAGACCAGCCTGACCAACATGGAGAAATTCCACTTCTACTAAAAACACAAAAGTAGCCAGGTGTGGTGGCACAGGCCTGTAACCCCAGCTACTCGAGAGGCTAAGGCAGGAGAACCGCTTGAAACTTGGGAGGCAGAGTTTGCAGTGAGCCGAGATCACACCACTGCACTTCAGCTTGGACAAGAGTGAAACTTGGTCTCAAAAAAAAAAAAAAAAAAAGAAAAAAGAAAAAAAAATTAGGCAGGTATTATGGCATATGCCTGTAGTCCCAGCTTCTTGGGAGGCTGAGGGTGGGAAAATCATCTAAGCCAGGAAGGTCGAGGCAGCAGTGAGCCATGATCGAGTCACTGCACTCCAGCTTAGGTGACAAAGTGAGATCTTATCTCAAAAAAATAAATAAAATAAAATAAAATAAAATAAAATAAAATAAAAAGAATGAACAAAAGAAAGAAGTCCTGGAGATAGTGAAAAAGGTTTGAAGTAACTGCACACAGTATTGGGTGGGGTCCAAATGAGGTTGAAATCCAAAAGTATAAACTAAGTAGCAGCCTTCACGATAATGTAATATTTCTCTCCAACAATGGGGGTTAAAAGAGTAAAAGTTGGGGCCCGGCACGGTGGCTCACTAATCCCAGCACTTTAGGAGGCCGAGGTGGGTGGATCATGAGGTCGGGAGATTGAGACCATCCTGGCTAACGTGGTAAAGCCCTGTCTCTACTAAAAATACAAAAAAATTAGCCGGGCATGGTGGCAAGCACCTGTAGTCCCAGCTACTCAGGAGGCTGAGGCAGGAGAATGGCATGAACCCAGGAGGCGGAGCTTGCAGTGAGCTGAGATCACGCCACTACACTCCAGCCTGGGCGACAGAGCGAGACTCCGTCTCAAAAAAAAAAAAAAGAGTAAAAGTTAATCAAAATGGAAGTGAAGAAGAAAAAACTGAATTACATATATGCAAAAATTCATTGAGTTATATTCTTGAGATTTGTTTGCTCGTTTATAAGTTATATCATAAAATAAATGTTAATTTTTTAAAGAACTTTATTATATGTCTCATTTCCAGTATTCAACCTTAAACTTTCCAAATCAAAAGGCAAAAAAAAAAAAATACCTCTAGAACAACTTCTATTTAAAAACAGTAGATTTTTAGTAAGTCACAAAAAGCATAAAACTGAAGCCAAATAAACAAAAACCTAGGAAAAGACCTTCTCTCCCCTCAAATGCATATTTTTATTCTAGAGTAAACTACAGACCACCAACTATAGCCTGACTTGGATATCAAGCACCGGTTCCCACACGAAAATTGTTATTGTTGGCTTTAGTGCTTTAATCTAAAGAGGACACAAATTCTGCTCATGTTTGAATAACCCTTGCCAACAAATTGATCCCATAGCACCAGGGCTGCAGAAAGTACTTTTAAAGATTGAAGAGAAACATAAAGGTGAAAAACTCAGTAGACGTATTTCCTCCTATTCGGAACCTAAGATAGATCCCTTTAAAGAGAAAAAAGCTTTTTCTCTTTCCTCTTTTTCCAAAAGCAGTCCAAAAGGGCATTAGAGAACATCTGTAATTTACATAGAAGGGAGCAATGCCAAAGAAACTCAGATTCCACAGCTGTTAACCCAGGGGACAACTCAAACCAGGCAAATCTCTAAATAAGGTATGAAAGGGAGACACTCTGCTAGAGGGCAGCTAACTTCCAAAACCAGGAGTTTGGAGTGGGCACTTGAAATACTAATGTGTGCCTTTCTAGAAAGCTGCCTTTTGCCTTTATATGGGCAAACGAGAACAGTTCATAATTCCTTTACTAATTAAGATATACTCAAAGAAGACCAGGCATTTTGCCTGGTCACCACCTACTATTAATGTATGAACATAAAGAAATTCCCTTGTTATTTTAATGTTTATCTTCTTCATCTACCCAATATTAACATGTTGGTTAACAATACCACCAGAAAGTAAAAGCTCCCAACTGTACAGCACCAAAAGTTAATAAACTTTCAGAAACTGTCTAATAGAATAGTTTACAGAACCAGATTCCCTGGATTCAAGTCCTACCTCTCCACTTTTTGGGTTGCCTTGGACAAATCCCTTTACATTTGTAGGTCTCAGTTTTCTCATCTGTAAAATGGAGATAATCTTATCTACTCATAGGGTTGTGAGGATTAGACAATCAATGAATATAGACATGTACAAACACTCCAAATACATTGTAAATGCCCTTAAAGTCTTTGTGTCTATTACTAAGTCTCTACCTTATCAATCTGCAGCAAGCTCATCTCTTTACTATGACTTCTAAAATTTGCACAGTGCTAAATTATGTGGTTTATACCCTGTGAATGCCTTATAGTCAAAAAAGGGTCTCAAACTGTGGCATGTTGAATTTGTTGGCCTATTTACCAACAAACAGCTAACAAATGTTAATGATTCATTGTAAAAATAGATACATTCAGACTTAAGATTTGAAGGTTAAAGACTCAATATACCAACTCCATTTCCCTTGACTAGTAGTCCTCTTCCGCGTGATATATGCGTTTACTGTAATGACTGACTAACTGCCTTTGCGGAAACTGTCAATACTCTGCATGCACAGCATCTGCAAGGATTAAGCAAAACACTAGGGAATTAAAAGACACAATGAAGTGAAAATTAAGAAGGAATGGAGAGAAGGATGTGTTCTAAATCCAAAGGAAATAGTCTTAGTAAGCTTTCATATTTTTCTCTGTTTTTTGTTATACTAATATTAGAGAGCTCTGTCCCTTTAACTGTCAAATGGTTTTCCATCTCACAAGTAATCTTTCTCCACCAAGCAGTCTTTTAAAAGTTATAAATAAAATATCCCAAATATTTTCTTTTTCCCACAGATGAGAACATTAGAACACTGACATTTTAATCTGTTCTTTACAAGAGTGAGTTGTGTCAACACAGTGCTCCCAGCTACAACATTGAAAAAACAAGTTTAATTAAACACAGAGAAGAAACTGCATGTGGAGCCTAAGCCACTGAGATACAACGAAGAGTTGTCACCTTCAGAGTCAGTTGTCTAAGAACAGATCTCTTTGTCAGTGTCAGAAGAAGAAGAGAGACAAAGCAAAGTAAAAGTGTGATGCTATAAAGATAAAACATGGTGAAGTCAAATGTCAGTGTTGAGACTAGGAACTAAAAAATAGTATTTATGTAGTACTTCCAGAGTCCAAACACTACTCCTAACATCATAAAACATCTTTGGCTATAGATGCGTATTAGCCACATATATGTTGTAGAAGATACAGCTGAAGCACAAAGAGAAAGCCACGATCACAAGGTAATGTTTAGCAACAATGAATGTTGCTTTTACTGGGTTTATTTCAGAATACTGGCTATGCTCCTTCCTCAAACACTAATTTGAAGGGCAAATTAACATTGTCACAAAACTGTTTTCCCAAATTAAGCACAGCTCTAACTACATTCTAGCAATAGCTTGCTTTACTTGTCCTGCCCTTCTGCCAGGACATCCTATTGTCAGAGAGGCAGTACAGCACAATGAATAGAAAACAGGGGAGACATGACAAAGTTCTAACGTCAGCTCTGCCATTTCCTAGCTTAGTAACTCTTGGGCAAGTCACTGAATCTATTTGACATAATTTTTTCCTCATGTATAAAATAGAAATAAAAGCAACTACTCAAGTGTTATTGCAAGGCTTCAATGAGATAATATATGTGAAACACCCAGTTCACTTCTTGGCTCATATAGTAGATGATCCACAAATAATATTCTCACTACCTTTTGATTTTTCTAATACTGAGCATTTGTTGATTGTGTATTATCATGCCCTCTAGATCGTATGTTGCTTAGGACTACAATTTCTTTCACCCCTATAAAATAGCCTATCTCACCTTAGAAGGAATATTTAGTATTAAGTATTAATACCTCCTGGTTTGCTCACCCATATATAAATTATTTTGTCACAGCACAGTGTAACAGAATGGTTATCAGCACGAGCTGATATATCAAGATTGCTCGTACTAACCGATTACATTTCAATCATATCATTGATACTTAATAGCTATATAACTTTTGGCAAGTTACTTATCTATGTCTTAGTTTGTTAGATGGAAACATAATAATACTTTAGACTTACAGGGCTATTATGAAGATTACATATATAAAATGCATGTAAAGCTATTAGAATAATACCTGGTCCAAGTATCAGTTCAAAAGACATTTGTTATTACCTGATAATATATCTGCACAATGAATATGATTTTATATTGTATAAGTATTAAATATTTCTCAGAATTTATATGATAAAGTTGTTAGGAGAGGAAGCAGGGTAAATACTTTGGTAAGTAGTAATAAACATGATAGGAACAATAGGTACATAAGGGAAAAATGATAAATACAAGATAGGAAGTAATGAAATAAGAACATAAAGAAAGAAACAATGCTTTATAGAGGGCAATAAACTAAATGTGTTAGTGGTATAAGGAAATGAAAAAGAATACGACATATAAAACTACCATATTTTAACTGTAGCAGATGATGATGAAGGAAGTGCAGGTTATTCAGAACAGTCAAAGACAGGAGCAAAGGTAGGAGAGGAGTACAGAAGGCCTATTTGGAGGCCATTACACATCTATCTGCCTGGAAGTGAGGGTTCCTATAGAACCTCTTAATTCCTTAGTCCTCTTAATTCCTTCCCCTAGAACTTATAAGGCACACAGTAGGTGCTCATTAAATATCTATGTAAAAGACAGAATGAATTCCCATCACAATTAGTTTCAAATGCTAGATTAAACAGACCTTCCCAACGGGCATGCCAAGGCATATTAGTGTGCCTAAATTGGGTGACAGGTGTACTGAGATAGTGATCTCATCAGCCCTTGAGGTCAAAACCTCCAGCCACAAGGTGGCTGTCCTGCTACCCCAGTGTGTCACACAAATATCATCACTGTCTAAGTGTATCATGCCATAAAATGTTGGGAAGCAGTGGGTTAAACAATAAGGCCATTATGCGATATGCAATGGAACAGATACAAAGAGGAGTAAATAGGAGAGGATATAATGTACAGTAGTCTTTGCCTAGGTGGGTGGCACTGTGGAAGATCAATTGATCCATTTGCATGCTGCCAATGAAGACATACCTGAGACTGGGCAATTTACAAAAGAAAGGTTTAATGGACTTACATTTCTACATGGCTGGGAAGGCCTTACAACCATGGCGGAAGGTAAAAGGCACGTCTCACATGGTGGCAGACAAGAGAAGAGAGACTGTGCAGGGAAGCTATTTTTTAAAACTGTCAGATCTTGTGAGACTCATTCGCCATCATGAGAACAGCACAAGAAAGGCCGGTCCCCATGATTCAACCACCTCCCACTGGGTCTCTCCCACAACCCATGGGAATTCAAAATGAGATCTGGGTGGGGACCCAACTAAACCATATCAAAGAGGGAAAAGACAAGGTACAGAAAGAACAGCAGTTTAAAAGCTGCTGCAATAAGCTAGGCAAGAAAACTAAGGGTAACAAAAGTGATGAATTCAAAACAGGTTGTGAAAGAATAACTGCTTAGAACTAAGTTTAGTTCAGTTCCATAAACATTCATTGCTGCCTATTATGTGTCAGCTGTTTGCCAGGCATTAGGGATTTTAAAAATTGAAGAAAAATTCCAGTTATTAGGAAATTTTTAATTGTAGAAACAGAATTCCAGGTTTTCCTTAATGTATTCTCTTGCACATTCGCACTAAGAAGAAAGGGAGTATCAAAAGGTGTAACATATTGCACCATAAACCAAAGGTGGTTGTAACCTACTCATTAAAGCTTCAAAAAAACAAGCCTTTGGGTAAGAAGGCTCAATGTCAACAGCCAGAGGGTTATGAGGAGAATTCTGTAGAATATTCCCCTAAACACAATAGCTGTACCAATATTAGTATATCTGATCAAGAGTTAGAATGCATGCCATTGACAAACTCCACTTTTAGCCTTTAAGAGAGAATAACAGTTATCATTTATTAGGTGCTCACTATACATAAGGCATTGTGCTACTTTACATATATAATCTCACTTTATCCTCAAAGCAACCTTGAAATGTAGGTATCAGTCTCATTTTGCCGGTAAAAAAAACAAGGCTTAGAATATTAAGTCATCTGTCTAAAGATATCCAGTTAGTAAAATGGCAGAGCCAGAATTCAAACCTAGATCCATCTAACTCTTAAGTTTGTGTTTTTATTAAATGTGTTTTAATAAATAAGTTACTTAAGAAAGGGCTTTAGGAAAGGCACTTGAGATACAGAGAAAAGACAGCCACCGAAGCAAACACAGGAAAGGCTCCCTCATGCACTGTTCTAAGAGGTTGTGCTTGCCTGAGACTCACCAACTGGATTCACGCAGGAGGAAATCTAGAGGTTTGTTCATCCGTTTTCTACTGCTGCTGTAACAAATTAACACAAATTTAGTGACTTAAAACAACATACATTTATTATCTTACAGTGTTTTGGCTCAGAAGTCTGAAACGAGTCCACTGAAGTGAGATCAAGGTGTCACAGTGCTGCATTCCTTTCTGAAGGGGCTAGAGCACAATCTACTTCTTTTCCTTTTCCAGCTTCTGGAGGCCACCAGCATTCCCTGGCTCACGGCTCCTTCCTGTCTTCAAAGCCAGCAATAATCAGTTGAGTCCTTCTCAAGCTGATGCTTCTCTGGTTCTTCCATAGTTTCATCTCCTTTTCATCACAAAAAGGTTCTTCAATTTTAAGGACCCATGTGATTAGATTACCCAGATAACCCACCATAATCTCCCCAACTAAAGGTCCCTGACTTAATCACATCTACAAAGTTCTTCTTGCTATACAATCAGATCATGGGGATTAGGACATGAAGGTTGTTAGAGGGGCCAATATTCTGCCTATCACAATCTGATTGTAAGAGAGTAGAGCCTTTCACTGTTTCAATCATATAATTAGCCCCCTAGTTCTGGTTCCAAATGTACAAGACAATTTACTGATAATATTTTGGCTTACCCTATGGCTTACTTATAGGAAGAGAATGTGCTGTTTAGAGGATACAGTGTTTAATCCCCTGGGCAAATACATTTTACATTATATTGAATAATTTGTTTTCTGAGTTATACATTAGTGTCTTGTGAGTGCTGTCAGAATGAATCAGAATCTCTTACTCCAAAAACTCTAAGACTCAGACAATCAATATTCAGAATCTTTAAGTTAAGGATCAGAGTCAGGGATGAGGGAGGGGGCATATTTAACAAGTCTGTATCTATGATAAAAAATAACCTTTTGAAAAGCATGTTTAAGAAGCTATATATAATTATATATATCTAAGAATGCAGTTATGTGTCACTCCCTTTGATTTACAAGACTTGTCTCAACAAAGAGAGTAGTCAGTTTTCTGATTGTACCTGTGTAATCAATCAAATGGTTTGAAGTAGAATGTCCTTGGAAGACAGCAGGGAATTTCAAATCAACAACTTTTAAAACTTGGATCACATGGATTAGTGGTTGCCTAGGGCTGGAGCATTTTAGGGAGAATAAAGAGTGACTGCTAATGAGTTTAGGGTTTCTTTTTGGAGTAATACATTTTTCAAAAAACTGATTGTAGTGATGATTGCACAACTCTGTGAACAGACCAAAAAATCACTGCACTATATGTTTTAGATGGGTGAATTATATGGCATATGAATTATATCTCAATGAAAATTTGTAAAAAAATTGGGTTACAGCCAGGCACAGTGGCTCACCTCTGTAATCCCAGCACTTTGGGAGGCAGAGGTGGGTGGATGATGAGGTCAGAAGATTGAGACCATCCTGGCTAACACGGTGAAACCCTGTCTCTAATAAAAATACAAAAAATTCACTGGGCGTGGTGGCACGCACCTGTAATCCCAGATACTCAGGGGCTGAGGCAGGAGAATCACTTGAACCCGGGAGGTGGAGGTTGTAGTTAGCTGAGATCACGCCACTGCACTCCAGTCTGGGCGACAGAGCAAGACTCCATCTGAAAATTAAAAAAAAAAAAAAAAAGAAAAAAAGAAATTGGGTCACAAAGAAGACAATGAGAAGAGGTACCGGAAAAAAACAAGGAGGTTTATGCAACTTATGATCTTAGTGAAGATCCCTTAATTCTACTACTGTCCTCCTTGTTTTTCTCTCTACCTTAGCTTTTTACAGATTCTGTTCTTGGAAAAGTCACAATTTTCCACTCCTTTTGTTTCTTACTTTACTCATCAACTAATTTACAACAAACATATTCCAATTATAAATACGGAATGTCATTCTGATGTTAACTTACAAGCTCCTTACTAGAGAAAAAGTATGCATAAGGAAGACATTCCTATCCTGATCCTGTTTTAGAGGCTCATTTTTTTTACTCTTGTTCTGCATTGTTTGCAGATTCTCTGTATGCCTTAAATCAGTCCACGTACCACAAGAGCTCTATCAGATTCATGCCTTCTTGAATCTAGATTCTCATATTAAAGTCAAAGAATTGGTATCTACTTGCAAATGAGGAAAGTTCACATGCTAGTAGACAAGCTCCATTTGTTCTATTTTATAGCAATAACGATTACAACGCCCAATAGTGAATACACTAATCTGTGCAATGCTATTGAAGGACTTCTCTCTGTTTGTACTTCTTTGTACCTACATCTTCTTTCTCAAGGGCAATGACAGTCCCCTTTTTTCACAGGAAGGCAAAAACTGGCTTTCAAAGGTAGGCAATTTTGCTTACAAATGTCAGGAAATGTTTTACTTGAGCCATTCTTATAGTTGATATAAAAATAATCACCTATATAACCCCCAAATGTCTCCCTGAATAATCAAGCCATTTCAAGAGAAAACTTTCTTGAAACTGATACATTAAAGTAGTTTAATTAGATTAATAAGATACCATAAACAGGGTTTCATTCAACTTTGAGATGGAACACTCACCTCACATGAACTCAGACAAAATAGTCTAGTTACTTTTCTACATGAGCATTATAAATAAAAGAGATCACTGTCCATATTGGAATAACAGAAATAAGCAAAGTTGAAACCCTGATCCTTAGGAATAACTGTGCTTATACACTAGATGGTCTACTGAACCACAAATCTAGCATACTCTTTATATACTTACATGCATCACAATTTATTCCCATTTCATGGTATGCCTAGTTGTATAGGCAGAAAGAAGGTGATGGCCTCAGAAAAGATTAATGTACATAATCGACACTGTAAAATGCAGTTTTATATAATTTCCTTACTCTTAAATATGAATGTACAACCGACTTTGCAGAACAAGCGTATCATAAATTCATTGTCTTATGCAAAACTAGTTTTGTCAAATAGTTCATATCATTCATTTTCCCAGGTTTCTGCAAAAACTAATTATTGCAGTCGAAACTAAAAACCTTTGAATGTTAGCTTACAAAATAGCTTACAAAGCAATTTATAGTATATTTATAAGTTTGTGTTGTTACTGTTGTTGTTGTTGTTTTAATGCATGCAGGCACTAAAGTCCATATTCCAGGGATCCTTTCAGACCACTGAATGCTGAATTTTCCAAGCAGGCAGATGTAGCTCATTAGATCTGCCATGGACCGTGAAAGCCACTTGCCAGTACTGTCGAGAGTGTATTACTCATTTCAATCTCACCAAAGAGGACAGACCTTTCTCTGACAAAACATTACTAAAAAACACTGAGTTTGGGGCTGTGACTAGAACAGCTCAGCACACATGGATGGAAACTCAACAGAGAAACTAAAGCCAAGTGGACGTGTCAGACTGACGTTCTAGCTTTACGCCTTCAGAGAGCACAGCTTCTACCTGGATTTCAAGAAGGGGTGAAAAGAAGAAAACCAAACACCTAGCAATAACAATGCTCTTGCAGCATGCATGATAATCACGCCATCTGACCTGAAAGAACTGTCAGTATGAATGGCAAATTATCCGCATATGATTGAGTTTTGTAATCCCAGAAGCTCAAAACTTAAGGAGCCAGTCAAATCAGCTTTGAATGTCAGTCACTGTCCAAGCAATGTAGTTAATCAGAAAAATCAGGATAGCACTGAGAAAACAGTCTAGGTCTTTTTTCAGCAATCACAAAGCCAACTAATGAAACACTAGACATTTAAAATTCTGTAGAATTAAATTGAATAGTCGTATGCCATAGTTAGTATGCCAAAGGTAAAAATAATGGAACTACCTGGATATTTTGCATAAATACTAAGTAGTCTTGCTCTTCACACAGTTTTTAAGTCTAAATAATTACAAAATACTCAACTAAAATTTAGCTAGGTGGATAGAGCCCGATGTTTAGTTTAGATACAAGCACTAAGAGTAGCAGTTATGTTTTGTTTCTTGATCAAGGTGCTAGTTACATAGGTATCTTTAGGTTATAAAAATTCATCAAACTATACATTTACATTATGTGAATCTTTGTGATCAAAAAAGCTTTGTGATCAAGAAATATCATGTCCTCTAGTCAACTGCCCCAAGAATTTAGTCTCTAAGAAAAGTTATAGTTCAGATTCCCATTTGATCAAGCTTCACACTTGTTTTTCAGCTTTCCAAGCTAAACTGTTTAAGGATCAATTCAAGTTAGACATACTAGAGCAATGGAACATGTTTCACTACATTTAGGTCTATTATTTCATAATGGAGTTTATAATAACATTCCAAAGACTTAAGAGAGGTTTTTTTGGGTTTGTGTATGTGTGTGTGTGTGGGGGGGGGTGTATTTAGAGACAGGGTCTTATTCTGTCGCCCAGCTGGAATGCAATTGTAAAATCATAGCTCACTGCAGCCTCAAATCCCTGGACTCAAGCAATCCTCCTGCCTGAGTATCAGGGACTACAGGTGTGTGCTACCATGCCTGGCTAATTTTTTTGAATACTCTTTGCAGAAACAGGATCTGGCTATGTTGTCCAGTCTGGTCTTGAATTCCTGGGCTCAATCCGCCTGCCTTGGCCTCCCAAAATGCTATGATTACAAGTGTGAGTCACCAGGCCCAGTCATGAAAGTATTTTTTAAATAGCCCCATTTGTTCCTGAAAAGATCTACTAAACCACAACTCATGCATATTACTCTTTAATAGTCACAAAGTAGTTTGTGAAAAATACATAAGATTGAGTATAATACTTCAATAATAAGGAACAGTCAAAACGTTTGATACTGATGACAGAGGCAGAACGACAGACATATACACTTGCCAAAAGTATATAAGAAAGATCATGATAGAAAAAAGAATCAACTCCAATTTTTCAATGCACTGTTAAAATATACATCTGTCTCCAAGGTCACTTTTAGACTTTAAGAGATACAAGTCTTAAAGCTACAGTTAGTTACCCAAAATTCTTTTTTTTTTGGGTGGGAGGCAGTGGGGGTGGTGCAGAATCTCGCTCTGTTGCTCAGGCTGAAGTGCAGTGGCAGTATCTCAGCTCACTGCAACTTCTGCCTCCCGGGTTCAGCGATTCTCCTGCCTTAGCTTCCCAAGTAGCTGGGATTACAGGCGTGTGCCACCACATCCAGCCAATTTTGTGTTTTTAATAGAGATGGGGTTTCACATGTTGGCCAGGCTGGTCTAAAACTCCTCCTCAAGTGATCCACCCACCTCAGCCTCCCAAAGTGCTGGTATTACAGGCGTGAGCCACTGCGCCCAGCAACTACCCAAAATTCCATGATAGCTTACTATTTCTATAAAGAAGAGTCATTGTATTAAGTCAAAATTCTCAGCATCTGCTTAATCTACTGTATACACAACTAGGGGCCATAAAGAAATCTTTTCCTTTTTATAGGCAAAGAGTTGTACTATATGGAATTAATGGGGCAAGAGACGAAAAAAAAAAGTATTTTTATTATCACATATTCACATGTGCAATTTTTTACATACCACAAGAATCTCAAAATTATAATAGCATATAAGGCTGAAACAAATAGTAACTGGCTACATTTCTTTTTTTTTCTTTTCTTTTTTCTTTTTATTTGAGACGGAGTTTCGCTCTTATTACCCAGGCTGGAGTGCAATGGCGCAATCTCTGCTCACCACAACCTCCGCCTCCTGGGTTCAAGAGATTCTCCTGTCTCGGTCTCCTGAGCAGCTGGGATTACAGACATGCACCACCACGCCTGGCTAATTTTGTACTTTTAGTAAGACAGGTTTCTCCATGTTGGTCAGGCTGGTCTCGAACTCCTGACCGCAGGTGAACCACCCGCCTCGGCCTCCCAAAGTGCTGGAATTATAGGCCTGAGCCACCACGTCCAGCGGCTACGTTTCTTTAAAAAAAAAAAAAAAAATCATAGTCACTCCTTGTAGTCACTCGTTTAACTTCTTTAGGTTCTAGGAGCCTAAATTAACCAAAAAAGCAAACCCTGACTCCAACTGAACATCCAAAAGAAACGAAGTTATCTTGTTGGTTGGTATTTATTTTTATTAACAATACAGCAACAATTTTACTTCTGATCCCGTGAAAGGAGGATTCAGGAACATGAATCAAAAATGAACATGTACCGCTGGGTGCGGTGGCTCAAGCCTGTAATCCCAGCACTTTGGGAGGCCGAGACGGGTGGATCACGAGGCCAGGAGATCGAGACCATCCTGGCTAACACGGTGAAACCCCGTCTCTACTAAAAAATACAAAAAACTAGCCGGGCGAAGTGGCGGGCACCTGTAGCTCCAGCTACTCGGGAGGCTGAGGCAGGAGAATGGCGCAAACCCAGGAGGGGGAGCTTGCAGTGAGCTGAGATCTGGCACTGCACCCCAGCCTGGGCGACAGAGCCAGACTCCATCTCAAAAAAAAAAAAAAAAAAAATGAAAATGTACATAACCCACTCTAGCTTAAAATTAACATAGTAGGTCAAAATTATAAGAAAAATTATTAAATTTAGTCTTAACATTTAAGATAAATTTTAAATGACTAATATTAATGGCTGTGCAATGCTCAGGGTTCCCACAAGTTATACCTTTAAAAAAAATTTTTTTAGGCCGGGCGCGGTGGCTCAAGCCTGTAATCCCAGCACTTTGGGAGGTCGAGACGGGCGGATCACGAGGTCAGGAGATCGAGACCAGCCTGGCTAACATGGTGAAACCCCGTCTCTACTAAAAAATACAAAAAAACTAGCCGGGCGAGGTGGCGAGGTGGCGGGCGCCTGTAGTCCCAGCTACTCGGGAGGCTGAGGCAGGAGAATGGCGTAAACCCGGGAGGCGGAGCTTGCAGTGAGCTGAGATCCGGCCACTGCACTCCAGCCTGGGCCACAGAGCCAGACTCAGACTCCCTCTCAAAAAAAAAAAAAAAAAATTTTTTTTAGCAAATACGCAGCATGAAATTATTAGCCCAAAGTTCATCCTAGTTCTCCTCTAACATTAACCAGGGTTTCAATGGAATACTCCACATAAATTTAAATTAGTAGCCTAATGTTTCTAAATAACCAAAAGTTGAACTGTTCATTGAATCATATAAAATTCCATTTCTGTGCGTCAAAAATAGTCAAATCTTGATAATTTCATGTGGCTTAGCCTAAAAATAGTTTTTAAATAGTTCCAACTCTATGGTAGAAAGAAGTAAATAGCAAAAAAATAAAAATAAATAAAAACATGATGTGAAAATACATGTTAGAAAATGCTTCCAACTAAATGCTAAGGTATAAAGAGATATAGAAATAGTGGGCTTCAGAAGAAGGCGGAAAAATCAGGTAGTTCAACAGGTTCCTAGCAGTGATAGATAAATTGACTTCTGCTTCACCTTTTAGGAAGACCCTATACTTAGCAAATCACTGTGTAAGCTGCCTCAGCAACAGCATTCCTGCTATCAAGTTTACTTGCAATGATTCCAACAAAGAAATTAATTTCTTAGATGACAGAAAAAGATTATCTGAAATGGGGAAAACATAGGAGACTAAAGCTGCCTGTTAATAAAACAGATAAGTATCAGTCTAGGCACTGAATTCAGAGCAGTTTTACTCTCTGCAAGATCTGACTTCCCATAGCCCTCTATTATACATACATACACACACACCCACATACATATGTATATAAGTGTATATATACATACATACCTGCGCTGGTTTACTCAGAACTTTCCTAGTTTTAGCATTGAAAGTTCCATGATCCAGGAATTCCAGCCTGGGCAAACTGAGATAGTCACCTTAATCTACACCTACCAACTGATGCATGAGCATGTGTATGCGTGAGTGCACGTGCGCGTGCGCGCACACACACACACACATACACACTCTCCCTTACCCATCCACATCCCCAACTCTAAAGAATGTTTTTCTAGGCTGGGTGTGGTGACGCACGCCTGTAATCCCAGCACTTTGGGAGGCTGAGGCAGGCACACCACGAGGTCAGAAGATCGAGACCATCCTGGCTAACACGGTGAAACCTCATCTCCACTAAACATATAAAAAATTAGCTGGGCATAATGGCAGGCGCCTGTAGTCCCAGCTACTCGGGAGGCTGAGACAGGAGAATGGCATGAACCTGGGAGGCGGAGCTTGCAGTGAGCCAAGATGGCACCACTGCACTCCAGCCTGGGAGACAGAGACAGACTCCATCTCAAAAATAAAATAAAATAAAATAAAATAAAATAAAATAAAATAAAATAAAATAAAACAAAACAAGGAATGCTTTTCTAAAACTTATAATGCATTTACTCACTCTTCAGAAAATATGTGGTGTTGTAAAATTTTCCAAAAGCTGTTACTTATGACTATATCAATAATGTATGTAACTGGCAGTGATCATATCTGAGAACTTAGAAACTGCCATTTTGGACAAGTCATCAGATACACTCCTTCCTAAAGTCACATGTTTAAATCATATTCACCTCACTAAGTGTTATCAGAGGTAACCTCTGACAATTATTCCACTTGTAAATATGAGGAAAATCTCTGAGGTATTCTCAGCTTCGCCACTTATCAAGAATGTAACCTTGCGATAAATTACTTAGCCTCATTAATTTTCTATTTACCAGTATGTAAAATGGGGACAATAGTACCTACCTCAGTGTTTTCATGAGTGTTGTATGATATAATGTACACAAAATGCTTAGTACAATACTGTGTGTCCATGGGCAAAGTATGAACTCTGAGCTTCAGGTCCCTTATTTGTTAAAAGGGGGATAATACTACCTAGAACAATTACATAAGATTAAAAAATGAGTTAGAAGAGCACAACTATTGAGAGTCAGACTACCTGTTTAAATCCCAACTCTACAACTTACTCATTGTTGGACCAAGTTTTATGATTTCTCTGAGCCATAGGAAGTATTTTAGCAGAGAACATGGCACATAACTGTAACACATTTTAGTGTTATCAATATATATTAATCACCTGACACTTAATGGGTACTGAATAATAAAAACACAACCACCATCACTAGGAACACGAAAAACACCTCCTTCATAAGTAGTAGACCAGACTGATAAAGCCAACATGCTAAATAAAATCAATGCTAACCTATCCTAAAATATGTCCATACCCTGAAATGTGTGAAAAGTTCATTAGAGTGGGATTAAAATCAGATTCAAGAAGTACAATATTATCTATCTGGTAAATAATCACTTTGTAGTGACACATGTAAAAAATGGTTTTCAAGATACTGAATTCTAAAATGCTCGGTTTCACAAAAGATAAAAAGTCAGAAGTTAGGTAACAGTAGAAGGCTTACAAAGTATGAAAAAAGTTAAAACAACAGCAATGATAGATAAGAAAATTTCTAAAGGACCAGCAGTGTATAGAAGGAACATGAAAGAAATGTGTCTATTATGACGTGGTTTTCATCAACTCCTAATCAAAAATATAATAAAAGAAAAAGAAACAGTACCACATCCAGCATGTCACCATTTAAGACAACAAATTCCCAGATGATTAGAAAAAATCTTTCTCTGAACTGGGTGGAAAGGCATAATTCTTAAATCCAAAGGGAAATTAAACCACAAAGTTTAAACAAAACAGCACGAAAAAATCAATAACTCACAAAATAAAAAAGAATAATTTAGTTTCCAGCTTTCTCTTTTTTAAAAATTCAATTTTTAGATCACCAATAGTGGTTTAAGATGTTACCAAGTCTTTAAGCTCCATTTGGTAGGGAAATACCTCTGGTATTTCTAAAAGTGAATAGGGGGTTTTGCATTTAAGTTACAATGTGCAATATTCAGAGTAACCTCATGCCAAAATGGCACATTTCTGAGGGATGCAAAGGTATTCAATAAAAAGCTTTTAAAGGCATATTTTTAAACTTGCAGCAGGAAAGCTTTTCTGTGTCAAGACAGTAATTCTTTTAACAGCATTGATCAAAATGTCATTCTTTTATGAGTGTACAATACCTTTTAATGGCATACAACAAGCCATTAGGGTTATACACCTCTGTATAGCAGACAGCTTACTGGAAAAAAACGAACACTGGCCAAGATAGAGTCAGTAGGTTTTATGCTTCTAATAAGGAACCTTTTTCCCCCTAGCTGATTCATTCTAAAGTCCACAGCTGAAATTATCCAAAGATTAAGTGTAAGCTCTCTTCACTTCGGTAATTTAGAAGCACTTTCACAGAGGCCTAAACTGCAAGGTCTAAACTCTACCTTTGTGGATACCATAAGATGGCCTTGAAAACAGCCTCTCACCCAGGGCCAGTAAGAAATTATTCATGAAGATTAGGAAAGAAATGATGGTTTTAGTACCTTTGCTACTTTCTGAGGAAAGAAGAAAGTGAATTTAAAAACATGTTGTAAGATGATCACTTTTCATATTCATTAAAAACTAAATACTAAAGGAACATTAAAGTTCTATATTACTCTAACATAAAACGTCTCTGTCACCTAATATTGATTAGGTAATCTTTCATAAAAGGAAACTAATTTTAAATCATCTCAAAACAAGTCCTTGTTGTTGAATACCTTTGAGGTATTCATGCCTTAAAAGATATAAAGTAAATTCTGAAATTATTTAGAAGAATTAATCCCATGAATATAAAAAGTGACAAAAAAATTCCACCAATTTACCAAATTCTAATTACTCAGGAAATGGGAAACTAAGGAGTGGAATAAAAAATAGAAGGTGGGTACCCCTGCTTTTCTTGTTACACCTTTACTTATTTTTCACTACTAAAAGAAATGTGACTTAAATACAAATAAATTATTCAAATTATAGAAATATCCCAAATAAATTGATTGTAGCCTAAACCTCTGCCTTCTGAAAACGATTTCAGGGCTTCATAGGACTGAAGAATGTTATAAATAGAAATTACAATTCTGAACCAAAAGTAAAACTCAACTTTACAGAAAACAGTAGATGCATTTCAAAACCTTTTCTCTAAAAGCAAAGTTTAAAAAGTAGAAGAATTTGTCTCCTTTTAAAGGTAGGTATGTGTGTGTAGTGGAAAGAAAATAGTAAGTGAAAAAGAAGGTGTTATGAATGGCTCTCCAATATGTAACACAACAAAGAGTTCTGTTTCAGGCAATGTAGAAAAACAAAGTATTTGCACCAATTCCATAAGTGAAAACAACTAAAAATGCAAGGCAAAATACAAAATCATCTTGACAGGATCCAATTGTTGAGAAGAAACTACCAATCTAAAATTGAAGTGGAAGAGAAAACTCAGAGATGGTAAGGAGTGCTGAATCTGTCTTTGCCCTGAGGATATTTGGTCAGCCATTCTGACAAGACCTTTAGACTTACAGCTTATTTCAAATGAAGGACAGAAAACAAAAATAGGGCCAGGCATGGTGGCTCACACTTATAATCCTAGCACTTTGGGACGCCGAGGCGGGCAGATCATCTGAGGTCAGGAATTCGAGACCAGCCTGGCCAACATGGTGAAACCTCGTCTCTACTAATACAAAAATTAGCCAGGTGTGGTGGTGGGCGCCTGTAATCCGAGCTAATTGGAAGGTTGAGACAGGAGAATTGCTTGAACACGGGAGGCAGAGGTTATAGTCAGCTGAGATGGCACCACTGCACTCCAGCCTGGGCGACAGGGTGAGACTTCATCTCAAAAGAATTAAATAAATAAATACATAAATACATAAATAAAAATTAAAAAATAAACACCACCTAAGAGTCTAACAGGACGCTCTCCTCCCCCCAAAATTAAATAAATAAATAAAATAAAAATTTAAAAATAACTACCACCTAAGAGTCTAACAGGAGACTCTCCTCCCAGAAAGCTGGAACATCAAAGAGTTATCCCCTCAATGTAATGATGAAGAGAAGTCTGGACCTCGGGGACTAAAAGAAAAGTTGCCTTCATGATAAGCAAAGCAGGGGAAAACACAAAACCACAAGAACTCGTAACCGCAAATGGGCACTCAAATAGACATAACGATCCAAATCCACGTCATAAAAATAAGTACCCCCCCACCACAAATAAACAAACATAAAGTGGTGCCCAACTAGTATTGTTCCTGGGTGCCAGACTGCAGCAAACACGAATGTTATCTGGTAGAACAAACTATTAAATGCAGTACACGAGAAAACACGGCACCATGAAAAAGAACCAGCCAAAACAAACCTGCAAGGATTTCATTTATTAGGATTATCAAATGTAGATTATAAAATAACTATGCTAATATATTTAAAATAATTTTTTTACACTGGGAAAATACCTCCACAGAAAGAAAATCAAAAATAAATGACCTAGAAGGTTGAAAAGACATTTGAACAAATTAAATATGCACTAATTTAAAATAAAAATTCACTGGAGAGGTTATGGAAGATTAGTTTAAAACAGACTGACCCTTCCAATAAGACTAGAAAAACTAGCTAAAACACAGAAAACATCTACATGCAGGCATGAGAGAGCTGCTAACGCAGTCAAGACTAACGGGTTCAAGATCTTGAACAAAAGAGAAGAGAAGTAACCTCAACTTTCAGCATGGGTTTTCCCAAGTCATTTGCCAATTCTCAAGAGGCTCGGAAGCTAAGCAGAGCTGTTAGCAGTATCACAGACTAGAGGGAAAAAAAACCTGAAGTTTGGGAACTGCTCGTGATAAACCAGAAGTGTGTCTGTAGAATGAAACCCAACTATATATCGTCTCAATCCCTGACTACATTGTTAAACTGTCTCTATTCTACCTACCTGCCAGAAACAAAAATAAACCCTCTTTGGAAAAAAATTAGTATCTGACATTCAACTGACAATTACTAGGCACACTGGGAGACAAATCTATAAGAAGGAGGAAAAAATAAAAGAAACAGACCTCTAGGAAACACAGGTGTTAAAGTTATCAGATCCAGAGTTTAAAATATCTTTGACTAATATGCTCAAGAAAACAGAAGAGAACTATAGCTTCCCCTAAAAAAGACTGGTAACCACCTGTATCCAAATGCCTCCACATAACCTCCATAAAACTTTAAAAATAATGAAGAGATGAGGCTATATGGATGGGTATTGCTGAAAGAAAAAATAAAACTTAACTGAAAAAACCCGCATAATCCATGTCTATGGCATAACTAAGAGGCACAGAATAATACAAACTTCAAATGGATTGTCAACTAAAGGAAAAAAATCAGGCTTTTAAAAAAGAAAATTTGGTTTTCTTTTCTTCAGTCTTACTGAAGACTGTAACCCAGGAGAATCTTTCAGAGAGATTCCAAAGCAGTATTTCAGCCCCTATATCAGGGGGTGGCAGTTCTCCATCTGCTCAGAAGTTACATTAAACATGTTCATAAGTTATGTTAGTGCAAAGTGCCATCAAAGTTTGGGTGTGAGAGTACCTCTCGTTACTGATTACAGAGGCATAGTCACTAATTCCTCAGAATTTATCTTATATACAGGAAGAGCCAAGGGCTAGGATTATTGATCTTATCTTAAAAAAAAAAAAAAAAAAAAAACAATGATTCCATCAAGAGATGTGGTAACCTGTGTATCCTGCTTACAGTCTCCAGGGCATTTTTCCAGAGGGCTGTCCTCAGTCACTGAGTCAGAGCTTTTGTGAAATTCTTCTGGCAAGCAGAATGAGCAAACATGGTTTCTTACATTTGCTACTGTGTCTCACAACATGTAAGCAGAAAATTGGACACTAAAATCCAGGAGCTGTCTCTAGAGTCCATGCCAGAAAAAAACAAGATAGACACTATATGGAAAACAGAGAAGGAAGGAGGGAAGCAAAATACAGATAAAGTAACCCCAGAAAGTATAGAAATCCTAAAATTAGGTGTGAGACCTGTCATGACAGAGCACTGATTACTATAGAATCAAAAGGAAGGGATTTCCAATTATAAGAAGGAGAAGTAACACTCTTGGGGAAAAAAGCACTTCTCGCGGAGAGGACTGTGACTTAGAAGTGGATTCCTTAGACATATGATGGTAAAGAAAGAAGAAAATAAGAGATAAGAGATTAAAAAAAAAAAAGGCCCTGGCTGGGCGGTGGCTCTCAGTTGTAATCCTAGCACTATGGGAGGATGAGGCAGGTCTGCCTGACACCAGGAGTTTGAGACCATCCTGGGCAACATGGCAAGACCCTGTCTCTACAAAAATTAAAAAAAAAAAAAAAAAAAAAAAAATAGCCAAGCACAGGGTCATGCACTGTTGGTCTCAGATACTTGGGAGGCTAAGGTGGGAAGATCATTTCAGTCCAGGAGGTTGAGGCTACAGTGAGCCATGTTCACACTACTACACTCCAGCCTGAGTGACAGACAGACCCTGTCTCAAAAAAAAAAAAAAAAAAAAAAAAACAGAACAAAAGATCTATCTACAGATGTAAAGAAATAAATTTTTTTGAACTATACACTTAAAGCCACTGCAATTAGTACAGTTTACTGCATGTCAGACAACCAAAACCACAAAAACAAATCATGAACAGACATACACACACACACAAAATATAGATCAGAAACATGTTCAACTTCATTAGATGTCAAAGAAATGTTAATTAAAAGACTGCTACAACTCAAGCAAGATTGACTAAAATTTAAAAGCCTGATACACTATTTGTGAGAGTGTAAATTGGTGCAACGATTTTGGAAAACTGTGATATATCTACTTAGCTAAAATATGCATTTCTCTCACAAAGTTAATAAATAAGCTTCTCATCTACCTTATTTTAGTCAGAGCCTTAGTGCAACAGCTACATCCACAGTTCTTTTCTAGACATTCTTAGGTCTGCTACATCTTTTTTTTCCCTTTTGCTTTCATTTCGCTTCTTAATTACGGGAATTTTGGGCCCATCAAGGATTTCAGGCAGGGACTCTTTTCCATGAAATATTCTGTTCAATTCAAAGAACTTTCAAGTATACCCACAGGTGAAATTCATTTTGAGACGTGATCAGTTTTAAGGTTTTAACAATGGGCGTGAAGGTCAGGCCCTTGATTTGATCCTTACTAAAAGACTGAGTTTTAATTGGCCGTTGTAACTTAAAGCCTTTATCAATTTTATCTTTGTGAAGTTAGGATTAAGAAGCAATTGTGCCTCTCCCAACACCATAGCTCCCTTTAATTCCTTTTCATTCCTGTTTTCAAAAATGACAATTCTTTTCTGAGCTCTGCTTTCTTGTAATGCCTTCTAAATGCATCCACCAGCAATGAACACACACAACAACACTGACACAAAGCATTCTGTTTTCCTACCATTTGTAGCAGAACTACAAATTTAATAAGTACCTGATCTGTATCAAAGATAAATGGTTAAAAAAAGGTAGGTCTTCATATAACATTTAATCCTTTGGAAAACTTGAATGGTCTACATTTTATTAAGTCCCGCCTATTAATGTGGTTACTAAAATAACACCAGATGGAAGGAAACTATTCAAATATCCATCACTCATTCCTCCATTTCAGATCACAAGAAAAACGAGAAGATTACGAAAGTCTATGAGATTTAACTACAACTATGAAACGTATTTTCAGCTGGGCGCAGTGGCTCATGCCTGTAATCCCAGTACTTTGGGAGGCAGAGGTCTGCAATCGTTTGAAGCCAGAAGCCTTGGCAACATGGTGAAACCCTGTCTCTACAAAAAATACAAAAATTAGGCAGGTGTGGTGGCATGCGCCTGTACTTCTAGCTACTGGAAGGCTGAGGCAGGAGAACTGCTTGAGCCTGGGAGGTTGAAGCTTCAATGAGCCGAGAATGAAGTGCAGGTCACCGCACTCCAGCCTGGGTGACGAAGCAAGAGCCTGTCTTGGAAAAAATAATAAATATATAAATATGCTTAATTTTTTAAAAAAAGAAATATATTTTAAATATCACAATATATCCTCAGGCAACAGTAAACTGGCATCCTAATTTTTAGACTGCAAATATAACTGAACCAGATCAGATAGAGCAAAACAGGTAAGAATTTCAAATATGATTGGCTACATTGCACTTTTTTGTAAAATTCATAGATAATAAAAGACAGATTTGAAACCTCTCTCCCCAGTATTTTCAGTGTAGGCACTTGATATATAAAATGACCATCGCATTGAATGGAACACCACAAAACCAACTGCATTTACACCTTCCATTCACTTTGCATGTATAATTAAACTCATAAAATGAAAGTACAATAAAATCTTTCCACAGTGTTAGCAGGTCACCCTCAAACAGTTTGACCTCTACACAGTTGGTCTAGCCAGATTGACCTATTATTTACAAATCAATCTTCCTCTCTTTTCTACCTACAATACTCCATACACAGCAACAACTGGAGAGAAGAATAAAATCTAGTAACAAAGATTCAAAAATCCTTGCTGCATATTCAGGAAATTCAAATAAAAAGCTAACACCAGTTTTAAATATTACACTGCTTATAAAACATTCGGGGAAAACAAACAAATAAACATAGCCATTCTGTCAAGAGACATTCCAGATAGCAAAACAGTTTTCCGTGAAATAGTGTATTATTAGATTAACTATTATTTAAATAATTCTTCATTGAAACTTAAAGGATATAAACCATTCTATGTTATATGCTAATGAGATCTAATCAGTCATTATTTACAGAGCAAAGTTTAGCTCATCCAGTTCTGGCATCAATACAATTTATAAACTGACACGCTATGCTTACAGCATATTACTTTCCTTGATCAAATAATTGAGATCTTGTTGTCTTGTTCCACAGGAAAGGAATATCTTTCAGATCTCAGACCATTAGCTTATAAATTCTATGGCTTTATTAACAAAAAAAGATAGTGGACAACACTAAAAAACTCAAAGACCTCTGGCAGGGAACAGTGGCTCACACCTGTAATCTCAGTACTTTGGGAGGCCAGGGCAGGTGGATTACTTGAGCTGAGGAGTTTGAGACCAGCCTGGCCAACATGGCGAAAACCTGCCTCTACTAAAAATACAAAAATTAGCCAGGTGTGGTGGCAGGTGCCTATAATCCCAGCTACTTGGGAGGCTGAGGCAGGAGAATTGCTTGAACCAGGGAGGCGGAGGTTGCAGTGAGCAGAGATGGCATCACTGCACTCCAGCCTGGGGTGACAGAGCCAGACTTCATCTCAAAAAAAAAAAAAAAAAAAACCTCTGAAAATCTGCCATAAAATCAATGAGACTACAAGAAAAAACAAACAAACAAACAAACTCCAACTTTTTCAGAACACTAGAAACTAACCAAAGACTTGCAGCAATCCACAAAATGACTGTTACAAAAACAACGACAACAAAACCGCAGCTAAATCTTGGTAAGAACGCTGAGATTTGTGGCATTTAAATTTGCTCTATGCCCATTTGCCCAACCACAGCAACACAGGAGTCTTGAAAAACAATAGCCAGAATCAACAACGACTGTCCAAGAAGTTGAAACTCTTTCAAAGCCCTATTCCCAGAGTACTGTCATTATTGGACCTGTAAGACTCCACATATACTGTTTTTATTTGAACGGATCCAGAGCTTACCAGTGTGAAAAGCATTTTCCCTAGAACGTTCGTCAAAAATAACTTTAGAAAAAAGTTGAATCTAACTCATAAACCTAACTCTCAAAAGTCAACAATAGCAAAATAAACTACCCAATTTAAAAATGGGAAAAACATTCTGAACAGATAACTCATAGAAGAACATACATTAATGGCAAATAAGCATATCAGAAGATGTTCACCAAAATATGCCATTAAGGAACTGTAAATTAAAAGAACAATGAGATACCACTACACATACTTTCACCATCTGATCCAGCAATCTTCCTCATTGGTATTTACCCAAATGAGTTAACCTTATATTCACATGAAAACCTGCACACAGATGTTCACAGTAGCTTTGTTGAAATTATATTTCAACATTACCAGAAATATACAACACAATAGCCAATAAAGTGAAGACTACTTATTTCAGTTACTTACTTGTCATATTACCTTTTGTCCTGCTATTGCCAAAGACACCTTTACTTTTGTCTTCTCTTCTTTCTGAGCACTTACCACACTCACAACTTCAAATATCTCTTTTATATGGGCAATGCCCTAATATATTTCTCAAGACAAAAACTCTTTTTCCACTTAGAGTCTTTATTCCTGATGGCTAGACAACTTTACCTGATTGTGGTGGTGGGTGGTGGCGGGGGGGGGGGGGGGGTCTCTCAAATTGCTATGTCATAAGCTATCTCCATCAATTCAACCCTCAAACATGCCTTTGCTCTATATTTTATATTTCTACTAGCAGCACCATTCTCCCAATCACCAAGCTTAGAAATCTCAATATTTTATTTTTCTTTCTCCCTTTTGTTCCTCTGATCTCCAAAAAGTTGACGTGTCCATTTGTGTGTCCCATTAAAAACATCAATAATGCTCCACTACCTTAAAAAATACATTTCAAACTTGAAGACCTGGAATGATCTGAAAAGTCCAACCTTATTCCCCATACTTCTTTACTGAAGCATAAAAGTAAACTACCTGTTACTTTTCATATAAGTTTTATTCTTTGTTCATATATTTCCTGCCCATCCTCAATATGTCCAGGAAGGAGATACAACAATCCAAAATGTGTATCCACCTTTAAAAAAGCACAACAAATATGACTCCAGAAAGTTTTTTTTTTTTTTAAAAAAAGCCCACAAAAAAGAAATTATGTCAAAGAAACACAAGAGAAACGAAAACTTTCAAAAGCCAAAGCTGGAAAAATCTGTGTAACAAAATTAAGTAGTAATGGATTATATCCCAAAGTATCAAATGAATATACATGAGTGCATACTAACATAAATAAGTGATTGAGTAAGCAAATACATGGGAGAGAATAGACAAATCTCTCATGCAGAAAAATTCCAAATAATTTCTGTAGATACTCTGCTCTTAAAAAAGTAGATCATAACTCCCTACTCCCTAAGTGTGCACTGTGCATAGTGACTTTCTTCCAAAGAGTCCAGTATAGAAAGGAGGGAAAAGGGAGTAACTTTACAGCAGAAAAACCTGACAAACACTAACTCAGCCAGGTGACCGCCCAGTCTAATCACGAAAAAACAAAACAAAAAAACTCAGGCAAATCCCAATTGAGGGACATTGTATAAAATACTTGACCATTATTCCTCAAAACTTTCAAGGTCATCAAAAACAAAGTCTGAGAAAGTGTTACAGCCAAGAAGAAGGAGGCTAAGGAGACATGAGTACTACAAGTAATGTGGGATACTAGACGGGATCTTGGAATACAAAAAGGACATGAGGTAAAAACTAAGGAAATCTGAATAAAATGTGGACTTTAGTTAATAATAATGAACCAATGAAGGTTCATTAATTGTAACAAAAGTACCATACTTACATAAGATGTTAATAGTAGGTGAAACTGCTGCAGGTATATGAGAACTGTCAAACTCTTGGCAGTTTTTTTTTTTTTTTTTTTTTTTTGATCTGAAAGTTCTAAAAGTGAAAGTTTACTGGAAAAAACATATGGCCCCAAAACACTCCTCCTATTGAGAGATGAGGTCTATGGCCCCTCATTTTAAAACTGGGGAGCTTTGTGACTGTGTTGAGTTACAGTGACAGAAGTGATGCAGTGAAACTAGATAATTAATGCCATGCAGCTTCCAACTGGTACTCAAATGGCTTTCACCTGTGGAATGCTCTCTCGCGCCACTGAATCAACAGGCAAATAAAAGGTTATTCTACTAAGTTGGATGACTCTTCTTGACTGCCGAGAAAAACTAAGCTAATTATACAGGATGGGAATAAGGAAAGATAAGCCAGGAATACAGTGGAACCAGGAAGAACCTATGAGCCCTCTTGTATCCTAAGTTAATATACCCTCCAAACAGCTCAATATAAGACAGGACTACTAGCAGACCAAATCCTGTAGGAAGGTCTAAGTCGTCCCACCAGAAAATAAACCACAGTGCATACAGGTACTTGCTGAGGGCAAAAAGAAGCTGAGACTGGCAGTAGAAAGTAGTTATAAGTACTGGCTACGATCACATGATAAGTTAAAGAAGTGAGGGCTGTAATAGCTATGAGTATAATCTTTTTGATATTAACGCATTTGTGCATATATCTGACTTGATTTTTGTTCCCTCTCTCATTCCAAAACTGTTTAAAATGAGACTAAACATTTTTTCCCCAAGATCAGAAACAAGGCAAAGATGTAGCCTTTCACTTCCATTAAACATTCCACTGGCAGTTCTAGACAGTGCCACAAAACAAAAAATAAATTAAAGGCATACATATCTGAAAGAGAGAAGTAAAACATCACAGATATTGTTAACACAGAAGATTCTAAAAATAAAAAGCTAATAGTGCATTCAGGAGAGCCATAAAGTTTTAGATCAATATATAAAAATTTTAAAAATTAGCAAAAGAAAAATAAAGAATAAAATTTACAGTGTTATCAAGAAATATAAACTATTTACTTCTACATATTTTGAATTTACAAATAAATTTAACAAAATATGTACAAGACCTGTAAATGGAAAACTATAAAACATTTCTGAGAGAATTTAAAAATGATACAAATAGGGCCGGGTGAGGTGGCTCACACCTGTAATCCCAGAACTTTGAGAGGCTGAGGTGAGCAGTTCAGGAGATGGAGACCATCCTGGCTAACACGGTGAAACTCCGTCTCTACTAAAAATACAAAAAATTAGCCGGGTGTGGTGGCGGGCACTTGTAGTCCCAGTACTCAGGAGGCTGAGGCAGGAGAATGGCATGAACCTGGGAGGTAGAGGTTACAGTGAGCCAAGATCGTGCCACTGTACTCCAGCCTGGGTGACAGAGGGAGACTCCACCTCAAAAAAAGAAAGAAAAAAAAAGATACAAATAAATGAAAAGAGATACCATGTTCATAGATTGGAAGGATCATATTTCTTACTGGGAAAAGCAACAATTTATTGGTCTAATATAGATTCAGTAAAATCTCAAAGAGGTTTCAAGCAAGTCTTCTGTAAAAATTGACCTTGACTCTAATACTAAAAAGGGCGAACTACTGCAGATGGTTTTTTTTGTTGTTGTTGTTTGTTTTTTTGATACAGGTTCTCACTCTGTTGCAAGTTGGAGTGCAGTGGCATGATCAGAGCTCGTTGCAGCCTCAATCTCCAGGGCTCAAGCTATCCTCCTGCCTCAGCCTCCAAAGTAGCTGGGAACACAGGTACAAGCTCCTGTGTCCTGCTAATTTTTGTATTTTTTGTAGAGTCACGGTTTTGCCATGTTGCCCAGGCTGGTCTCAAACTCCTGGGCTCAATAGATCCACCCTCCTCAGCCTCCTCAGGTTTTAAGATTATAGGTGTTAGCCACCATACCTGGCCAAGATGTCTTTTAAAGATAGCAAAGGTAGATGTGTGACACTACTAGATATTAAGACTTACAGACTTATTATACCTAATTTCAAAATAGTATATTATGAGCATAAAGGACATATAAAACAGCAGAACAGATTAATCGGTTCAGAAATAGAACAACATACATAAGACTGATTTTCAACAAAGGTGTCAAAGTAATTCAGAACTTCCTTTAGCATTGTTTATATTGAAGACCTGCAGGTGGAAAATTCTTAGCTTTTATTTATCTAAAACTCTTTTTATTTGACCTTGATTTTGAAAAGATATTTTTGCTGAATAGAGAATTCAGGTATATTGGGATAGACTGACTGATTTTGAGACAGTCTCACTCTGTTGCCCAGGTTAGAGTGCAGTGGCGTGATCTCGGCTGACTACAAGCTCCGCCTCCTGGGTTCACGCCATTCTCCTGCCTCAGCCTCTCAGGTAGCTGGGATTACAGGCATGCACCACCACACCCGGCTAATTTTGTATTTTTAGTAGAGAAGGGGTTTCTCCATGTTGGTCAGGATGATCTCTAACTCCCGACCTCAGGTGATCAGCCCACCTTGGCCTCCCAAAGTGTTGGAATTACTGGCGTGAGCCACCGCGCCCGGCAGTTTAGTAAGTTTTCATTCATATGTCTTCAATTCCTTTATTTATTTTTGCTCCCTTTCTCTACCTCTACTTCTGGAACTCCAACTAGATGTATATGAGACATCTTGCTACTGTCCCACATGTAAATGAGTCTCTCTTCATTTTTCATTCTTTATCTGTCTTGTCTTCAGATTGTATAATTTCTATTAGTCTGTGTCCAAGTTCACTAACTCTTCTGTTATTCTAATCTGCTTTTAAGCCCATCTATTTTTTTTTTTTTTCCTATTTGAGGTACCATATTTTTATTTGAGTACCATATTTTTCAATTCTAGAATTCTTTTAACAGTTTCTACTTTGCTGGTGAGATTCCTCATTTTTAATTTATTACAAGAATATTTCCCCTTTACATTGTTCAGCATATTTATGACATTTGCTTTAAAATTCTTGTCTACTAAATCAATATCTCTTAGGGCCAATTTCCATTAATTGCCTTTTCTCTTGTGTATAGATCGTATTTTACTATTTCTTTAGGTGTCTTGTTATTTTTGACAGTATTATGGACATGTTGATGTGTTGTGGAGATTCTGAATTATGTTGTGCTCCTGTGAAGAATATTGATATTTTTGTTTTAACAAGGAGTTAATTTGGCTGAAGTAGAAAATCCAGTTATCTCTCCTGTGATGGAGAGCAGTTGAAAGCTCTGTTCACATCTCTGAGCTTTAGCTGAATTGCTTGAAAACTGTCTAAAGGAAATCTAGCTCAGGGGTCAGGTGAAGAGAAGGGAGAGATTATAAACAGAATCCTTCTCTGTCAATCTGTCATTTTCCTACTCACTTTCTAGCTGTGGGGGTTAGCCCAAATCCTACCCTCTGTATGTTCAGGTTAGTTAATATTCTATTTAAGTTAGAGCTGTCTAATGTAGTGTCTACCGGGGTTAAAAAAAAAGTTACCATAAGAATGGGAAATTCACCCATTTCCAAGCGGATATTCTTCCAGTTTCTGCTGGCTTTTGGTTGTTCTCCATTGTATTCAAGTAGTTAAGTTTATATTTTGTTGACAGATTACAGTTGTTAGCACAGAAGAGTTGTTCAAATAGGTGATACTCTCTCGTTATCAGAAGCTATGCTAATCTCATTAGGAAAGGTAAAAATAATGCTGGGAGACCTAGATATCCACACGGAAAAATTAATCTTGACACTTCCCACACATGCAACTCAACACAAAATAGATCATAAACTAACATAAAATCTAAATCTGGCTGGGTGCGGTGGCTCACACCTGTAATCCCAGCACTTTGGGTGGCCGAAGTGGGTGGATCACCTGAGGTCAGGAGTTCGAGACCAGCCTGGCCACATGGTGAAATCTCGTCTCTACTAAAAATATAAAAATTAGTTGGGCATGGTGGTGGGCACCTGTAATCCCAGCTACTCAGGAGGCTGAGGCAGGAGCATTTATTGAACCTAGGAGGCAGAGGCTGCGGTGAGCCGAGACTATGCCACTGCACTCCAAGCCTGGGTGACAGAGTGAGACTCCATCTCAAAAAAAAATGCTAAATCTACAAAACAGAGGAAGAACATCTTTGTGACCTTGTGGTAGGCAAAGTTTCTTAGCTAGCACACAATGCATAAAAATAAATAGCACATTCAAAATTAAAACTTTTGCTCTTGAAAAGACACCATTAAGAAAATGAAAAGGTAAGCTTCAGATTGGGAGAAGATAATCTGAACATATATAATTGGCAAAGTATTATTATACAGAACACAAAAAGAACTTTTATACCTCAACAAAAAGACAAATCCATCTAAAAATTAGAAAAAGATATAAACAGACATATCATGAAAGAAGATACCTGAATACACCATAAGTTTATAAAAAGATATTCAACATCATTAGCCATCAGTAAAGTGCATATTAAAATCACAGTGAGATAGCAATGAATGCCCTTTAGAGAGGCTAAAATTAAAACGACTGACAGTTCCAAGGATGTGGAGTAACTGCAACTTTCATACATTCCTGAAAATGATATAAAATAATACAATTACATTGGAAAACAGTTTGGCAGTTTCTTACAAAGTTGAACATAAAATGATTGTATGATTCAGCAATTCCATCTCCTAAGTATTTTCCCAAGGACTGTAAACAAGTGTTCATAGCAGTTTTATTCATAATTGCTCCAAACTGGAAATAACCCAAATGTCAAAGAATAAATGAATGGATAAACAAACAGCAATCTATAGACAGACCTAGGTATAAATAAATATCTTAATACTGATACATAGAAAAATATTAGTAAATATCAAAAACAGTACTATGAAAAAGAAGCTAGATGCAAAATAGTACACACTGTTTAATTTCATTTACATGACATTAGAGAAAAGTCAAAATCAATCTATAAAATTGAAAAGCACATTAATGATTGCCTAGGGTTGAGGGACAAGGAATAGAAAATGACTGAAGACAGGACAAGGGCACTTACTGGGGTAAAGAGTGAGACGGGGAAAAGCTGTATCTCAAAAGATACTGACCAAGAATTTTAACAAAAAGATAAAAAGCCATGGATTCAACTCACCAAAGGATACACAATATATATACATCGGAAGAAAATATATGTATAGGCCTATCATTAAAACTACTGAAAATCAAAGACAAAGGGAAAACTTTCAAAGGAGCAAAGGAGGCAAGTTCTCTTCATTATTTTATCAGACAAAAATAAGTCTGATAGCTAACTTCCCAACAGAAATGATAGAAGCCAAATGACAATGGAATTACATCCTCAAAGGGATATGCCAATCCATAAATGACAAAAACACCCTTCATCAATGACAGTGAAATAAAGACTTTTCTTCAGGCATAAAAAGAATTTGTCATCAACAAATCCACATTAAAATAATTATGAAAGTGCATTATTCAGGCAGAAGGGAAATAATCCCACCAAGGGAAGCTAGAAGACGCAGGAAGGAATAAAGAGCCACAAAAAGGGTAAATCTAAGCAATTATTGACTGTATAAAATAATAATATTAATGCCTTAAAGCACTGAAAATAGAGAATTAAAATGCACAGTAGTAAAAAACAAGTGTGAATAAATGAACATAAAATATTATAAGGTCTGTACTTTTTTTTTTTTTTTGAGACAGAGTCTTGCTCTTGGCTCAGGCTGAAGTGCAATAGCACGATCTTGGCTCACTGCAACCTCTGCCTCCCAGGTTCAAACGATTCTCCTGCCTTAGGCTCCGGAGTAGCTGGGATTACAGGTGCACGCCACCACGCTCAGCTAATTTTTTTGTATTTTAGTAGATAGTGTTTCACTGTGTTGCCCAGGCTGGTCTCGAATTCCTAAGCTCAGGCAAACCACCCGCCTCAGCCTCCCGAAGTGCTAGGATTACAGGCGTGAGCCACTGCACCCTGTCTACATTTTTTTTTCTTTTTGAGATGGAGTCTTGCTCTGTCACCCAGACTGGAGGGTAGTGGCATGATTTTGGCTCACTACAACCTCCACCTCCCGGGTTCAACCAGTTTCTCATGCCTCTGCCTCCCGAGTTGCTGGGATTACAGGTGCACGCCACCACAAACAGCTAATTTTTTATTTTTAGTAGAGATGTGGGTTCACCATGTTGGCCAGGCTGGTTTTGAACTCCTGACCTCAGGTGATCCACCCGCCTAGGCCTCCCAAAGTGCTGGGATTAAACACAAATATATCAGTAATTATGTTAAGAGGTCTAACTGCAGGCATCTCATTTCTAACCACTGAACTCTTAAGGACCCCAAGACCTTATCTCTTGAGGCTATATGACTTTAAAACCCATGGCTCTTGAACAGCGAGACCTATAACTCTTTCCTATCAGCAGTTTTACCAGCCTACAGCTCCCTGATTGTTTCTAGACCCTAGGGATTTCCCTTATTTTTTTAATGCCTCTTATAAGCTATATATAGGTGTTTGTAAGGGATAGCATTCTAGGTTATCTTTTTCTCTATATTGCAGGAACAAGAAAACTTAATTTCCTGAAAAAAAATAAAACTGTGGGTTTAAGACATTTGAGGATATACAAGTTAAAAAAATTATCTCTAATACATTTTTTTTTTTTTTTTTTTTTTTGAGATGGAGTCTCTTTTTGTTGCCCAGGTTAGAGTGAATTGGCACGATCTGGGCTCACTGCAACCCTGCCTCTGTTCAAGCAATTCTCTTGCCTCAACCTTCTGAGTAGCTGGGACTAGAGGCATGCCCCACCATGCCCGGCTAATTTTTGTGTTTTTGGTAGAGACAGAGTTTCACCATGTTGACCAGGCTGCTCTCAAACTCCTGACCTCCAGTGATCGGCCCGCCTCAACCTCCCAAAGTGCTAGGATTACAGGCATGAGCCACTGTGTCCGGCTTCTAATCCATTTTTTAAGTGAGAACAAAACTAGTAAAATGTAGTAAATGAGTCATTATCTTCATAGAATAGCTGATAAATCATATTTTTATTTCTATAGCAGCTACAAGATACTTGTTGCATAAGTTCAACTTCAGAACATGTAATTAAAATATCTACACTGACTTTTCCACTATCCAACAGGTCTAAGTTCAGAATCTCATATGCTTGTTAATCAGTACTCTTCAATTCCTAAACTCTTGTTTTCCTCATTCTCTTGAGACAGGATGACTTTTTTTTTTTTGAGGTGTTAAATTGGGGGATAGATAAGTCAACTTTCTAGCAACCTCAGTTCCTCATCTCTAAAAGGGAGATAATAGTACCTAGCACAGAGTGTGCCAAAAGAATCAAATGAGGTAACAGTAAGTTCCCATACATGTTAGCTGTTGCTATGATTCCTACTTATTATCTTTCAATAAGTTGAAAGATGATATTGCTTTTGAGTAATGATCATTACTTTTGAGAGTACGTCTTAGCAATGGTAACTGTTTTTGAGAGTAAGGTCAAATGCTTGGCATGAGCCACTCTAAGGAATGGGTAAGTTGTACCTTGAGAATCACACATAGTAACACAGGAAACTCCTACAGGGTATGTCTGCCATAGGCTGGCTCTAGTCTATCAGACAAACAGGTCTTAGGCAGACAATAACGGATGCTGGCAAGGATGTAGAGAAAGGGGAACCCTCACACACTGTTGGTAGGAATGTAAATTAGCATAGCTGCTATGGAAAACAGTATGGAGGATGCTCAAAAAACTTACAATAGAATTATCATATGATTTAGCAATTCCACGACTGAGTATACATCCAAAAGAAAGGAAATCAATATATCAGATATATATGCACTTCTATGTTTTACTGAAGCACTATTCACAATAGCCAAGGTATGGAATCAACCTAACTGTCCATCAATGGATGAATGGATAAACAAAATGTGATATATATACACAATGGAATATTATTCAGCCATCAAAAAGAATGAAATCCTCCCATTTGCAGCAACATAGATGAAACTGGAGGCCATTATGTTAAGTGAAATAAGCAAAACACAGAAAGGCAAGTATCTCACGTTCTCACTCATATATAGGAGCTTAAAAAGTAAATCTCTTGAAAATAGAGATTGCTGGCTACCAGAGGCCAGGAAGGGAAGGAGGGAGGGGCAAATGAAGAGGAAAAAGAAAATATAAATGTATTTGTTACCACTGGGCTGTACACTTAAAATGGTAAAACCAGCAAATTATATATATGTATTTTACTTCAATAAAAAATGATTTTTAAAAATCATGTTGTATATATCCTTTAAAAAAAAAAAAGTCTTACTCCTTTCTTCCCCAAAGCTATCACCAACTACTCTTGGTACTTCTATTTCTTGAGGACTACAGAATACGGACACACATCCCTAATGTATTTTGTTCTTTATGCCCCACCAAGCAAGTCTAACAGTCATTTTAAGTGTTTTATTGCTAATTGCTATAGGGAACTAGGTAGTACCTAGTGAAGAGGGTATGTTTCCTGGGGTTGTGGTAACAAATTGCAACAAAATAGGTGGCTGGAAACAGAAACTTACTCTCAGGGTTCTGGAGACTAGAAATCTGAAATCAAGGTGCAGATGGATTTCAGCACAGCTGTGCTCCCTCTGATGTGTCTGGGGAAGAATCCTTCCTACCCTCTCCCTAGCTTCTGGTGGTTGCAGGCAATTCTTTGATCCTTGGCTTGCAGCTGCATAACTGCAACTTCTGCCTCTGTCATCACATGACCTCTTTCCCTGTGTGTGTGTGTGTGTCTAGGTCTCCGTATCCAAATTTCCCTCTCCCCTTTTCTGTTTTTTTTTTTTTTTTGGACAAGGTTTTACTCTGTTGCTCAGGCTGGAGTGCAGAGGCACAATCACAACTCACTGCAGCCTCAAACTCGTGGGCTCAAGCTACCCTCCCACCTCAGCCTCCAGAGTAGCTGGGACACCTGGTTATTTTTTGTTGTTGTTATTTATTTTTGGTAGAGATGATGTCCTGCTATGTGGCGCAGGTTGATCTCAAACTCTTGAGCTCATGCTATCCTCCTGCCTCAAGTTCCCAAAGTGCTGGGATTACAGGTGTGAGCCCCTGTGACTGGCTTCCTTTCTCTTATAAAGAAACCGGTCACTGAATTAGGATCACATTCACAAATACTAGGGGTTAGGAGTTGAATGTATCTTTTTGAGGGACAGAATTCAACCCAAAAGAGAGAATGTCTTTAAATGTAAGAAGCTATTAAAAGTTCTTATAATCCCTGTCCATGTTCTGTAGGTCTGGGTTGTTGGAAATCCCTTGAGCTTCCTTTGTCCCTCACAGATCTCTGGGTAATGCTTTTTAAATGATCCTAGACTCCTGAACTCACAGCTCCTATAAAGCCCTCTGTACAGAAGTTTCTCTTCCCAGGAAACAGGCTTGATAGAATAAATTTCTGTTCTCCTTGAGGACAGGGATCAAAGCTTCATAATTCCTTGATACTAGAATGGGGTCTGATATCAATATTTTTTATGAACTAGAAATCATTCAAGTACCCTCTTGTTTCAGCTGTGTAATCTGTTTCTCAGGGGACTTCCTGACTAGGTGATTACCTTAAAACTGAGCTCCCATGCCATGTAAGAATGATCTCCTTAAGGTTTTTCCTCACATTCCACATCCTTACTGTTTCCTCCCTCTGAGACTATTTTACATCGTTCAAAAATCTCCTAGAAGGCATTGATTTGACTTCTGAGAGTAATAACACTTTGCAAAATATGCATTAGTGAAATTGCTTCTAGGTCATCATACTTTACATTTTTGCTTGGTGTAACATTCCCAAAGGATAACACAACTACTTTAAAAGAAGGTACATGATTATGACTTCATGTATGCAAATCATCCTCTCTTCAGTTGGTTCTTGTCTGCCCTTGGTTCTACTTTTTTTTTCTTCTTTTTTCTTCTATTACTATGGCAGAACAGATTGAGAAAGAGTCTTACTCTATCGCACAGACTGGAGTGCAGTGGCGTGATCATAGCTCATTGCAGCTTCAACCTCCTGGGCTCAAGCCATCCTCCCATCTCAGCCTCCAGAGTAGTTGGGACCACAGGCATGCGCCACCGCACCTGGCTGACTTTTAAAATTTTTTGTAGAGACGTGGTCTCCTTTGCTGCCTAGGCTGATCTGAAACTCCTGGGCTCAAAGGATCCTCTGCTCTGGCTTTTGGAAGTGCTGGGATTACAGGCATGAGACACCACGTACGGCCTCAGTTCTACATTTGATTTTGCTACTCCTGTAAGTGAAAAATCTTTACCTTGATGGTTTATCCCTTCCATGGGATAAATCATCTACTAACATTTTGCTCTGTCCTGCAAATATTCTTATAAAATTATTTGAAATACTCTAAAAATAAAAATAACTTCTGTATACCTATTACGCAGTTTAATAAAACACTACTAATATAGTTGAAACATTCTATGAACACTTCCTTAATAACATTCCCCTCGTCTTCCCCCCATCCACACCAGGTACATGTACCATAAGTGATCACTACAGCTAATTACCACCTGGAAGCTGATGTTTATGATCCCCATGCATTTTTGATACTTTTACTAAACTATATACTATTCTACATATTTCTAAATTCTAATTCTGTGTTATATTTGTTATAGATTATTCTACAATGTTTTTCCCCTCAAACTGACTGTGAGATATATCATATTGATACATACTGTTTGGCTTCATTATTTTAATAGCATCACTTTCATTTTAAGAATATACACCCATTTTTATCATTCTTCTGATAGACATTTAGTTTCCACGTTTCTACTATTACAAACAATGCTTTTTGAACAGCCCCTTAGATCACAACTAGAGTTATTTTTCTCTTTTTCGCAACAGTTTTATTGAGATATAACTTTCATACCATAAAATCCACCCTTTAACGTGTATGATTCATAGTTTTGAGAGTATTCACAAAGCTGTGCAACCACCACAACTATCTAATTCCAGACTATTTGCATCATCTCAAAAAGAAACTCTATACTCATTAGCAGTAATTTCCCATTCTCCCCTACCCTGGCCCCTATCAACCATTAATCTACTTTCTATCTCTATGGATTTGCCTGTTCTGGAAATTTTTTATAAATAAAATCATACGCTATATGTCCTTTTGTGACTGGCTTCTTTCACTCAACATGTTTTTGAGGTTCAGCCATGTTATAGATGTACATTAATGTGATTGTGGTGATGGTTTCATGGGTACATGTCAAAACTTATCAAAGTGTACACTTTAAAAGTATGAAATTTGTTGTATGTAAATTGTACCTCAATAAAACTACCAAATAAAATAGGCAAAACAGGCCAGGCACGGTGACTCAAACGCCTATAATCCCAGCACTTTGTGAAGCCAAAGCAGGTGGATCCCCAAGGTCAGGAGTTCGAGACCAGGTTGTCCAACGTGGTGACACCTGGTCTCTACTAAAAATACAAAAATTAGCTGGGCATAGTGGTGCGCGCCTGTAATCCTAGCTACCCAGGAGACTGAGGTGGGAGAATTGCTTGAACCCAGGACGGAGAGGCTGCAGTGAGCTGAGATCGTGCCACTGCACTCCAGCCTGGGCAACAGAGTGAGACTGCATCTCAAAAAAAGAAAAGGCAAAACATTTTAATAGATGCTTCACGAAAGACGTTCAGATAACAAGTGGATGAACTACTACTCTACTTCATTAAGCATCTGAGAAATATAACTTAAAATTACAGTGAGATATCAGTACACACCTACAGCAATAGTTAAAAAAATTTAAACTACTAATAACCCCAAGGGCTGATATGACTGTTGAATAACTGGAACTGCCATACGCAGCTGATGGGAATACAAAATGGGACAGCCACTTTTGAAAAAGGTTTGAAAGTATTTTACAAAATTAAGGCTGAGCATGATGGCTCCCACCTGTAATTCCAACACTTTGGGAGGCTGACGTGGAAGGATTGCTTGAGGCAGGAGGTTAAGACCAGCCTAAACAACACAGCAAGACCATGTTTCTACAAAAAATTAAAAATTAGTTAGGCATGGTGACATGCTCCTGTAGTCCCAGCTACTCAGAGAAGCTGAGGCCCAGGAATTCGAGGTTATGGTGAGTCATACCCTACCTCAAAAACAAAACAAAACAAAAAAAGAGAGAGAGAGGAAAAAAAAAAAAAGCAAAAGGCAAGCAAGCAAGAAATTAAAATCTATGGCCACACAAACACCTGTAGCCAAATATTTATAGCAGCTTTATTACTAACAGCCAAAACCTGGAAACAACTCAAAGTCCATTAACTGTTGAATGAATAAACAAACTGTGGTAATACATATAATGGAATACTACTCACACATTAAAAGAAAAAATTAGTGATACATGCAAGAACATATATGAATCTTAAAAGTATTATATCAAGTGAAAGAAGCCAGACACAACCAGCTCATACTATGTGATTCCACTAACATGATGCCTCCAAACACAAATCTATAGCAGTAGATATCAGATCAAGGGTTGCTAGGGACGAATGGTGAGGATAGAGAATCAATAATAAGGGCATGAGAGGACTTTACAGACTTACAGATACACTAAAAATGATTGTGATAGTAGTTCACAACTCTTTTCCTTTGTCAAAACTCATAGAACAATATTCCTTAAAAGGGTCAACTTTACCATATGCAAATTATGCCTAAATATGCCCGACTTTGTTTTTTCAAAAGTGAGGGTGAGGTGGGATGGGGTTGGGGGAGACATTATATACAGGAGAACAAAGATAAGAACGACACCAAATATCTACAAAGAACAGCCAGAGGACAATAGAATATTAAAGTGCTAAACAAAAGTCAACCTAGAATTATATATGCAGTTTAAAAATAGATTTTTCAAAAATGAGAGTTGAATAAAAACATTTTCTAAGAAACAAACACTGATAGAATCCTTCACCTACATGCAGTATTAAATAAAGGAAGTTATTCAAACTGAAGGAAAACTATGAAAATACGGATCTACAAGAAATAGTGACAGAAATGGTAAAGATGTAGGCAAATAGAATTTACTTCTTAATTTCATGAAAACTTCCTCAAAATGAAAATACCAGCCGTAGATGGATGTATTCTATCAAACACTTAACAATGAAATGCCAATCTTATACAAACTTTTTCAAGAAGTAGAGAATACAACACATCCTACATCATTTAAAGATGTCAGACACCATTACCCTAATTCTAAAACCAGACAATCACAATAAAGCAAAACTAAAGACTAATCTCCCCAAAATGGCAACCGAACAGTGAAAAAAAATTTAGTTAAAGCCACTCCTCACATCATATACAAAAGCAAATTTCAGGTGAGCTAATGTTCTCATGTGAAAAATAATGCCTGAGATGGTTAGGAAGAGGATTATGAGATTATATTCAGGTATATGCTGGTAGAATTTACCATAAAATTATTTTAATATAAAACATCAAAAAAGGCACAGAAACTATTTTCACTCTTCATGTTGATCAAGAATTTTCCTATTTCTTGTTAATTCAAAAAGACTCTGGATGCAATAACTTGTCAACTTATTTTTTGGTATGCCCCTGTGCTCATATACTACCTTTATCTCTCTGTTTTTTGTTTGTTTTGGAGATAGGCACGAGCATTGGTCACTGCAGCCTGGAACTCCCGGCTCAAGTGATCCTCCCACCTCAGCCTCTTGAGTAGTTGGGAGCAAGGCGAACACCACCACAGTTGGCTAATTTTAAATTTTTTTGTAGAGATGGGGTCCCACTATCGTCTTGAACTCCTGGGCTGGTCTCGAACTCCTGGGCTGAAGCAATCCTTCCTCCTCAGCCTCCCAAAGTGTTGGTTGGGATTACAGGTGTGGACCTTCACACTTAGAAATAACTTTTCTAATATCCTTAAATCAGTGCTAATGTAAGTTTCAGCCTTCTCATTCCACCTCCCTCCAAACTACAAGTCTTAAAACTCAGAAATGACAGCCATTCCGTAGGAGTAAAACACTCTGTTTTGCTGCTTATTTCTACTTAAAAAATCATATAGATATATTATATATAATATACAGATAGACAACAAATTATATTGTGTGTGTGTATATAAAGAAACGTCTAGAACTGGACTGGGTCCCACTGATATCCACATTTCATATACAGGAGATGTGGGGAAAGCTGTCTATTTAGACTGTAAACTCCTAAAATGTTCATAAATCTCAGTGGAAATTAAATCCACTGGGATGGGAGAAGTATCATAATAGACAAAGAAGCTAAAGGTTAATGAAGAGAAGGTATCAATCAGTGGCGACCTTTGTGCTTCGGATCAATCCTCAGAGTTTGTCCTCCGAAGTAACTTTTGGCATTATTCGTTTCAAGGTCTGAACAGTATCCATAAACCCAATACGAAACGTATAGATCAACAAGGTCCGACCAAAAACAAAACAATTATGTTTCCGATGTGAATGCGTCAATAGCTTACTTTCGTAGCGCTTTATAAAACGCTGTCACTTGCTGCTTTCCACGTTACGATATTCCCGGTCGGGAAGAGGAGGACAGCAGCATCTTTTCTGGATAAGGAACGTTCTGGATTCAATTTGTGAGGTGTCGGACGCTCACCAGATTGCGCGAAAGCCATTTTTCCACATCGTCAAGTGCACGCACCCCGTGTCTCAGTGTTAGTGATGAAGACGAGGATGAAATTACTAAACATTTCAGTGGGGAGTGAATTATACTTGGGGGAGGTGTAAGCACGTCGGAGGAGGAAGGAAGCTGAGAGACATTTTGTTTGTGAAAGAGGGAAGGTAGCATTAAGAGGAGCCTTCCATCAGGGGCAGCAGAACGGGGGCGGGCGTGGCGTCTCTGAGACTGCCGGAAAACGACGTGAGGGAAAAATCTAGAGGCTACGAGCAGGCGAACAGACGGAGGCCCTGCCTCAGGGGAGCGAAGCAGCCCGCCTGAAGCGCTCCATCTGGAACTGGCTTGTTTAACTCGGCGCCCCTCCAGCTCCGGCCGCCCTTTTCTGTTTAACTCGGCACCCCTCCAGTTCCGGCCGCCCTTTTCGTCTCTCTCCCCTCGCGGTCGCTCACCCCTGAGATCCCTGGTTCCGAACCGCTCAGCTTCATTCGGCAACTCGCGGACAACAAGCGCCACAAATTCAAATACGAGCTCTAGAGACTCTGTCTCAAACGTCTCCCAGAGTGAAGGATACAGGAACCAATCGAAGCCCGGCTGGCCTCAGAGGTCTAAGGTGATAGACGTTGCTAAGAAAAGGGGGTGGGACGATACCGAGTTGCCAAGACGACGGCTTCCGGGTGGGCGGCCTTAAGGTGGCTTCCGGCCGCAAGGCGAGACTCCGCGGGAAAACTCTCCCTGCTAGAGGGACGAGGAGATTTGGGGCTGCGGCCGTTTCCTGGGGAGCAGCCACGGGACTGTGTGCTGGGGTCACTCCACCGGCCGTGTCCTTTTTTCTTCTTTCTCGCCCAACGATTTACCTGAACGGTTATAAAGTGCACGTTATTTCCCTAAGGTAAGCGTGTGGTAGCGCCTCCTCCTCCAACTCGGGGGTAACAGAAACCCGCTGTCAACTTTGTTACACAACATACCTGTACTTAACCAGAAAAAGTTGAAATTTGGGATCTTTAAACATTCAATAATCTCTTGCTGTGTGAGGTTTTTTAACTGCACTGCACACATTTTGTAGTCTTTAACCATTGAATGTGATTTGGGTTTACAATGACATTTAACGTTCTGGTTCTTTCTGACCCCAAATTTCATCTGAAACAGTTAATGGACGAAGACCTGAAATTATTTTCTGTAATAGTGTCATAGGTTCTCCGACTTAAATTCTTAATCGCCCATAAATCTGAAGGCAGGTGGTAAAGATGAGCAGGTGATTTGAGCACAGTCCGTGCCAAGAATCTAACTAATTCAGCTGAGACTCCTTTCGTTAGGAGCATTGTTTTAATCTAAAATATTTTAAACCAAATGGTAAACATGGCTGCTTTGGTTTCAGTTGTATCTCATTTGATGATGATTGTCTCACAGGACGATCTCATTTGTCAATGAAAGTAAACTTTAGTGACCACACTTAAAGTTCTCTGCTTTCTGCAGAGAACTCTTTAAACGAACATCTTTTATCAGACCGCAGAAATCATTATTAAATTCTTGTCACCAAAATGGAAAAACTAAAGCAAAACTTATCTGCTTATCAAGAACAATTTCTTCCTACATAGTTAAGGTAGGGAAGCGTTTATGAAAGCTTAGATCTGTATGTTTGGGATCCTGCCAACCCCTTTCTTAAAATTCCATCTTCAAAACTCCCTGCTAATGAGCACTTTTCCAGCAACTTGGATGAAACATTCTGAATAATTCCTCAGCCTGAAGGTTAGAAATTTCGTTAAATAAAAAATTAAATACACAGAATACTTAGGTATGAAACATTAATGAACTGAGTAATACATTCTTAAGAAGAGGAGGCACTTAAGAAAACACAGGCCACCTGCATTGTGGAGCCATTTAATGTGATGAGATTTGATAAATGGGCAAGAGATCAAAAAATGCCCAGGGTTTCAAAAGAGAATATTCCATGAGCTACTTACTGGCTACATAGACCATTTGAAAATCAACTCAGTAGAAACCCAAGAAGCCTTCAGATGAACCTGAGTATCCTTTGGATGTCAGTGTTGTACTGAACAAAGTCAGTTGAACTGTTATTTATCTGACAAGAAAAAAAAAATGCCTAAATTTTCTAAGGACTTAGACCATTCATTTAAAAATATATAGTGATCTTAGAGGTTAGAAAGCACAGAAAAGAAACTTGAACATAGTTACTTAAAAGGAGAAAAACAATTTTCCTCTGGTAGAAGACATGTATTTGCCATTGTACACTATTCTCTCCTTGATATCCTCTCCCCTCAGCTTGACTGAATCCTACTTATGCTTTTAAGACCCAGCTCAAATTGTGATTCTTTTGTGAACTAGTCCATAGTCACCTCTCTCCCTCTTGTGTGCCTATAATAGTCTTTATTTGGCATTTTCGTTGTATTCCTTATAATGTTTCTTATTTATGTTTATGAATATATCTTACATATAACTTGCATCATCTAAATCCTAAACTACTCAGAATTGTGTTCACTATGTACCTGGCAGACAGACTTGAACAAATAAGTTTTGATGTAAAAATGCCAAGATTAATGTTAAATATAGTTGAGATCCATATTAGTTTGCTAGAGCAAACATAAAATACCACAGATTAGGTGACTTAAACAACAGAAAGTTATTTTCTCACAATTCTGGAGGCTACAAGTTCAAGATCAAGGTGTCAGCAGGGTTGATTTCTTTCTGAGTTCTCTCTCCTTGACTTATAGATCACTGTCGCATCTCTTTGTCTTCATATGGTGTTTCCTCCATGCGTGCGCACACCTGTGTCCTAATTTTCTTTCCTTGTAAGAACACCAACCCTATTGGATTCAGGCTCATGTTAAAGACCTTGTTTTAGCTTAATTACCTCTTCAAACACCTTATCTCCAAATAGCGTTACTTTCTGAAGTACTAGGGGTTACAACTTTAACACATAACTTTTGGGGAGACTCAAGCCCATAACAGTAGCCAAGACTCTGAAAGCAGAAATGATTGGGAGCAGTTATCTGACACCTTTCAGAACTCTCATCTTTAGACCTATAGATAGCATAAATGTGTAAGTCAGATTAGTGTAAAATAATAGGCAGTGGTAGGGCCTGTGGCAATTCAGGGTATATTTGCCCAGTCCAAAGACTTTCAAATTAAAATTGTAAACAACCCTCCATCCCTACCTGAGCCATCCAAACAAAACAGTTTGGCTGGTTTTGACTTACAGGTTGTCAGTTTGCAAAAACCACCACCATGTTATTTCATTTGGAATCATAACCTCTTATAGTGGATATTGGACTTATTATTTTTATTGCGTATTCAAATACATTTTCCCCAGACCCCATTGGTTTACACACAGCTTTTTTTATTGAGTACTTGCTGTGTTAAAGGAACTGTACTAAGTGCCATACAGAGTTTAAGATCCGTAAGTTTGGCTACATATACCCTAGAGTTACAAGGACCTATTTTTGAGATAATTTATTAAATACATAACTATACAAAATTTAACTTTTTGTGTAACTTTATCCTGGAAATAAATTCGAACTCCAAAAAAATTTGTCAGACCATATGCACTGCAAAGACCAAGACTGCGTCTTCAAGTACAAGGGTAGAGGAAATGAGACAAATAAAAAAATAATTATTGAGCAAGATGAAAAGAAGACCATGAGAGGATTATAGATAAAGTGCTATGGGAGATCAGAGGGCAAACAGATTTCATCCAGCTGGGTGTGTTGCTGAAGGTATTTAATGCAGTTCGAATTAATCTTTTCATGGCACTCGGTACCTCCAATATAACAATAATCGGCATATTATGTGGTAGCTATTTGCATATGTTCATATCCCCTCCCAATACATTCTAAAATGCACAAGAATGTCTTAATCTTTATTTGTTCCCATCTAATGTTATTCAAAATTATCTAGTGTTACCCGAAGGAGTCAGTTGGGGAACTTTTTAAAAAGAAACTTGTCTTAATTCTAGCTCTGAAGATCGTAATTAAGAGGTGGTGGAGGATCTCTGTTTTGAAAAGTTTTCCCTTTGCCTGGTGATCACACCATTTAGAACCTACTGCCCTAGAGCACCTAGTATATAGTATGCTCTCAGTAAATTGTTGTCACATTAAATGAGCAGAGCTGCAATTTTGTAAGATTAATAAGACTCCAGTGTGTAGGATGAATTAAAGTGGGAAATATCCTAGAGGCAGGAAAATCCTATTACAGATGTCTAGCTAAGAGATGTAGCAGCCCTGAACTAGGGTAGAGACAATAGGAGAGAAATGGATGAGAAACATTGAGAAGGTAGAATGAGCAGAATTAGGTGAAAATTGATATAATGCAGTAGTTTTCAAAATGTAGTATGCCTAAATCTTACATGGGTTGTTGATTTTAAAAGATTTGTGGGATCTATCCTTGAAAACCTGTTCAGCTAATTCAGGATAAAGCACGTGAATCTACATTTTTAACAACCTTTCTTCATGATTTTGATTTAGAGTAAATTGAAAACCTCAATGTAAGAAGACACTGATCTGTTAACCATGGTGAGTAGGGAAGGGGGAATATTGAAAAAGAATTCTAAAGATTAAATCTTGAGTGACAGGGAATATGATAAGCCATTAATAGACCCTGAAAATTTGGTTTTGAGGGAAATAAAGTTCATCCGTGAAGCTATTCGGCAAGTAAGAAATGCTGTTTAAGAGCCTGGAAAAGAGGTTTGAGTGAAGAAAAAATTAGAAAATCTTTGTGTAATAAAGATTTGTAAGAGATCAAAGAAAAAGAAAACGGTTATAAAGAGAATTGAGGGAGTTGTTCTCTTTTTAGAGACCTTGAAGGAGGCAGCGCATGAAACAAAGTGGAAAGAAAAACAAACTGGCAGAAACAAAAACAAGGGTCTCAAGCAAATAATATTTATAGCAGGTGAATAAGAAATACAGGGGTTGTAGTGTGGGTGTAGAGAGGTTTCTGGAATTGGCATCTGTCTGTATTGTTGAATAGAGGAAGTTCTACAGAATGTTGGAGTTTCTACGAATTGAAGAATAAATTCACAGCAAAATCAAACCTAGGGATGATTAAGCATAATTTATAATGTGGAAAAAAGAGTGAGAAGTTATTATAATAAAGAGGTAACCCCTCAAGTTGCTTCTAATTCATAGTTTTTTTGTTTTATTTTGTTTTGTTTTGTTTCGAGACAGAGTTTTGCTTTTGTCTCCCAGGCTGGAGTGCAGTGGCGCAGTCTTGCTGACTGCAACTTCCACCTCCCCAGTTCAAGAGATTCTCCAGCCTCAGCCCCCCAGGTCGCTGGGATTACAGGTACCCGCCACCATGCCTGGCTAATTTTTGTATTTTTAGTAGAGACAGGGTTTTGCCATGTTGGCTAGGATGGTCTCGAACTCCTGACCTTAGGTGATCCTCCTACCTCTGCCTCCCAAAATGCTGGAATTACAGACGTAAGCCAATGTGCCTGGCCGAGACTTCCATTTTTGTAACAAAATAATTTTAAGAGCACAATCAAAAGAAATAAAAAGTGAGAGAGAAAATGGCCATGATAAAATTAATAGTAATCATTCATTATTAGCCAAACCTAGATTTTTGTAACGTTCTTCTTGATAAGTAGGGGAAGGTAAAAGAAATGATTTAATAAAATTGATTTAAAGTCCCCTTTTTAAGAAGTAAAAGAAAACAAAAGAATAAAAGTAATTTGTGAAATGGAGTTTTTTAAAGAAGATAAATAGTTGGAGGGAAAATAATACTTTAGCAACAAAATAGTTTTATAAACATTGCATGTTATATGCCAGTCTTACAAACTATTGAAACAATGTTGACATTATGCAAACTAGGTTGTTATAACTTTAAGATATTAATTGTAATCACCAAAGTAACCACAAAGAAAATAACCTACACACACACATACACCAAAATGGTACACTAGAAAATATGAACTAAATATATATATTTTTAAGTGATGATGGAACTGAAGTTAAAAAACATGTAAGATATATAGAGAACAAATAACTAAATGATAGCAGTGAGTCCTTATCAGTAATTATTTTGAAAGTAGTTGAATTAAACTCTGTGATTTAAAGGCAAATATTGTCATAATTGGAAAAAAACACAATCCATCTATATACTGTCTACAAGAGACTCTCTTTCAATACAAAGAAAGAAGTTGAAAGTAGAAGAATGGGAAAAGATAGTCTATCCAAGTGGTAATCAAAAGAAAGCTGAGGTGGCTATATTAATGTCAGAAAAATAGACGGTTTTTTGTTGTTGTTGTTTTGTTGTTGTTTTGAATCAAAGTCTCTTTCTTGTCCCCCAGGCTGGAGTGCAATGGTGCAATGCCGTGATCTTGGCTCACAGCAACCTCTGTCTCCTGGGTTCAAGCCATTCTGTTGCCTCAGCCTCCTGAGTAGCTGGGATTACAGGCGCCTGCCACCACACCCGGCTAATTTTTGTATTTTTAGTAGAGACGGGGTTTTACCATGTTGGCCAGGCTGGTCTTGAACTCCTGACCTCAGGTGATCCGCCCCTCCCCCCCCCCCCCCCCCGGCCTCCCAAAATGCTGGGATTACAGGTGTGAGCCACTGCGCCCAGCCAAATAGATGTTTTGTTTTTTTTTTTTTTTTTTTTCTAGATAGAATCTTGCTCTGTCGCTCAGGCTGGAGTGCTGTGGTGTGATCACAGCCTTGACCTCCCAAGCTCAAGTGATCCTCCTACCTCAGCCTCCTGAGTAGTTTGAACCACAGGCATGTGCCACCACCACACCTTGTTATTTTAAAAAAATTGTTTGTAGAGACAGGATTTCACAATGTTGTCAGGCAGGTATCAAGCTCCTGGGCTCAAGTAATCCACCTGGCTTGGCCTCCCAAAGTGCTGGGATTATAGCCATGAGCCACCATGCCCAGCCAGAAAAATAGATTTTAAGCCAACAAGTTACAGGGAACAAAGAACATTATTTCTTTATAAAAGGTTCAATTCATCAATAATATATGGTAATTATAAGCATATATAGCAAAGTTTCAAAATATATGAAGCAAATATTGATAAAATACAAGGAAGAAATAGATAGTTCTACAGTGGTAGTTGGATACTTCAATATCTCACTTTCAATAATGAACTGAAACAACTACCACATGGGACATCAGTAAGGAAATGGAGGCCTTGAACAACAACATAAACCAAGTAGACCTAAGAGACATAAAGATTACTCTTCTTCACTTCCAGCAATAGCAAAATACACATTTTTCTTCAGGTGCACCTGGAACATTCTCCTAGATATCGCATATGGTAGGCCTCAGAGGAAGTCCTAATAATTTTTTTTTTTTTTTTTTTTTTGAGACAGAGTTGCCCAGGCTGGAGTGCAGTAATGTGATCTCAGCTCAGTGCAGCCTCAGTCTCCCAGGTTCAAGTGATTCATTGTTAATGGAGAAGATAATTTGTATGATTTCAATCTTAAAAATTTATTAGGGGGTGGGCACAGTGTTTCACACCCGTGATCCTAGCACTTTGGGAGGCCAAGGCTGTTGGATTACCTGAGGTCAAGAGTTCAAGACCAGCCTGACCAACATGGCGAAACCCCATCTCTATTAAAAATATTTTTAAAAATTAGCCTGGTGTTTTGGCAGGCACCTGTAATCCCAGCTACTCAGGGGGCTGAGGCACAAGAATAGAAGGCAAAGGTTGTAGTGAGCTGAGATCTTGCCACTGTACTCTATTCTCAACAGAATGAGACTGTGTCTCAAAAAAAGAAGACTGGGCATGGTAGCTCATGCCTGTAATCCTAGCACTTTGGGAGGCCGAGGCGGGCGGATTGCGAGGTCAGGAGATCGAGACCATCCTGGCTAACGCAGTGAAACCCCATCTCTACTAAAAATACAAAAAAAAAAAAAAAAAAGCCGGGCGTGGTGGAAGGTGACCGTAGTCCCAGCTACTCGGGAGGCTGAGGCAGGAGAATAGCGTGAACCCTGGAGGCAGAGCTTGCAGTAGGCCGATATCATGCCCCTGCACTCCAACCTGGGTGACTCTGTCTCTAAAAAAAAAAGAAAAAAATGAAATTGCTAATAGAAGGCAAACTGGAAAATTCACAACTGTGCGACATTCAAAAAGCAAACTGCTGTATAACGAGTGGGTCAAGGAAGGAATCACAAGGGCTTCCCTCTTTGAAAAGAAATGAGAAGAAAAAAATCCCAAGGGAAATTAGAAAATCCTTGAGACAAAAGAAAACTAAAGCACAATATGCCAAAAATTATGGCTGTGGGGAAAGCAGTGCTAAGAGGAAATTTTATAGCTATAAATGTCTCCATTTAAAAAGAAGAAAGAGCTCCAATAACCTAACTATATACCGTAGGGAATGAGTATAAGAGGAGCAAACTAAACCCAAAGCTAGAAGGGAGAAATAAATATGAGAACAGAAAGAAATGGAGAATAGAAAGACAGAAAAGTTAACAAAGCAAAACCTGGTTCTTTGAAAAGATAAAATTGCTAAACCTTTAACCAGATTGGCTAAGAAAAAAATGACTCAAATTATTTAAATCAAATAAAAACGGGGACATTACTACTGACTTTACAGAAATAAAGGATCGTGAGACAATACTATGAAAAGTTGTATACCAACAAATATTATGCTAACAAATTGGATAACCTAGTTGAAATAGCCATATTCCTAGAAAGATGCAAAGTACCAAAACTGATCACAGAAGAAATAGAAACTGAATAGTCCTATAACAAGAGATTGAATCAAAATTTTAAAAATCCCCCAACAAAGAGAAGCGCAGGATCACGTGACTTTACTGATGAATTCTACCAAATATTTAAGAAGAGTTAACATAAATCCTTCTAAAAAAGTTGAAGACATGGGAAATACTTTCTAACTCATAAGGCTATCATTACCCTGATACTGAAGCCAGACAAAGATATTACAAGAAAACTATAGGACTGTATTCATTATGAATATAGATGCATGAATCCTCAACAAAATACTAGCAAACCAAATCCAGCAGCCTGTTTAAAAGATTATGCACTATGACCTAGTGGAATTTATCCCATAAAAGTTAGGGTGGACCAACATAGGTAATTTAATAATTTTATATACCACATTAATAAATAAAATTGCATGATCTTCTTAATTTATGTAGAAAAGTACTTGAAAAATCTGAAAACATCTCCCGATGAAAAACGTTGAGTAAACTAGGAATAGAAAGGAATGTACTCAGGCTGGACGTGGTAACTCATGTTTGTAATCCCAGCACTTTGGGATGCCGAGGCGGAGAGATTACTTGAGCTCAGGAATTCAAGACCAGCTTGATTAACATGGTAAAACCCCATCTCTACCAAAAAAAAAAAAAAGGAAAAGAAAAGAAATTATCTAGCCCTGGTGGTGTGTACCTGTAGCCAAGATTGTGCCGCTGCACTTCAGCCTTGGTGACAAATGAGACCCTGTCTTAAAAAAAAAAAAAAGTTCTTAGCATGATAAAGGCCATCCGTGGAAACTCATAGCCAGCATTATACTCAGTGGTGAAAGATAGGCAGCTTTTTCCCTGAAATCAGGAACAAGACAAGGATGTCCACACTTACCACTTGTATTCAACATAGTAGTGGAAGTTCTGTCCTGAACAATTAGGTAAGAAAAAGAAAGAAGTAAAACTATGTTTATTCACTGATGATGTAATCATATGTAACTCAAAAGAATCCGCGCGCGCGCACACACACACACAAACACTTTGCTAGATGTAATAAACTAATTCAGCGAAGTTGTAGGATACAAAATTCATAGTCAGAAGTCAGTTATACAGTCATGAGTCACTTAGTGTCAGGGATACATTCTGAAAAATGCATTGTTAGGCAATTTTGTCTTTGTGTAAACATCGTAGAGTATATTTACACAAACCTAAGTGGTACAACCTGTTGCTCCTAGGCTACCAACTTACACAGAATGTTACAGTACTGAATACTGCAGACAGTTGTAATACAATGGTATTTGTGTATCTAAACTTAAACAGAGAAAGTACAGTAAAAATAAAGCACAAAAGATTGGTACACCTGTATAGGACACTTAACATGAAAGAAGCTTGCAGGGTTGGAAATTGCTCTGGGTGAGTCAGTGAGTGGTGAGTGAATGTGAAGGCCTTGCACATTACTGTTCACTTCTGTATGATTGGCTGTGCAGATTTTTTAATACCATCACACAAACCTGAGTAATACATTGCACTATGACATTAACAATAGGAATTTTTAGCTGTTATAATCGTGTGGGACCAACATCATATATGTGGTCCATTGTTGGCAAAAATGTCATTATGCGGTGCATAAGTGTACCTCTGTGCACTAGCAATGAACAACTTGACGAATTAAGCAAACAATTCTTTTTATAATAGCACCCAAAACATTAACATAAAATATTTAGGAATACATTTAATCGTGGAGGCACAATATTGTATTCTAAAAACTGCAAATATTGCTGAAAGAAATTAAACAGTCATCTCACGTTCATGTATTGGAAAATTTAATATTGTTAAGATAGCAGTAGTACCCAAAGCAATCTATATATTCAGTTTAATCGCTATAAAAAATCCTAGTGGTGTTTTTTTATATAAGTAGAAAAACTCGTCCTGAAATTATGTGGAATTTAATGAGACCCTGAATAATCAAAATAATCTTGAAATGAAAAAGTTGAGGGACAAGCTACAGTAACTAAAACATTGTTTGATACTAGCATAAGGATAGACATATAGTCCAATGAAGTAGTAGCGAGAGCCCATAAATAAACCCTCATATATAGGGTTAAATGATTTTTTTTTTTTTTTTTTTTTTTTTGAGACAGAGTCGCGCTCTGTCGCCCAGGCTGGAGTGCAGTGGTGCCATCTTGGCTCACTGCAAGCTCTGCTTCCCAGGTTCATGCCATTCTCCTGCCTCAGCCTCCCGAGTACCTGGGACTACAGGCGCCCGCCACCACGCCCGGCTAATTTTTTGTGTTTTTAGTGGAGACGGGGTTTCACCATGTTAGCCAGGATGGTCTCGATCTCCTGACCTTGTGGTCTGCCCACCTTGGCCTCCCAAAGTGCTGGGATTACAGGCATGAGCCACCGCGCTCGGCCTAAATGATTTTTTTAATGGTGCCAAGACCATTCAATGGGGAAAATAGTCTTTTCAACAAATAGTATTAGGAAAACTGGATATCACATGCAAAAGCACAAGTTTGGATTCTTACCTTACACTATATCCAAAATTTAAAATGGATTAAAGGACTAATTTTAGAGCTAAAACTGTAAACCTTTTAGAAGAAAACATAGGGACAGATTATCCCTTGGGTTTGGCAATGATTTCTTAAATATGACACGCAAAGCACTCACAACAAAAGGAAAAAATAGATAAATTGGACTTTATCATAAGTAAAAACTTTTGTGTATCAAAGAATACTATCGAAAGTGAAAAGACAACCCACAAAATAGAAAATATTTGCAAACCATGTATCTGATGAGGTGTACCATCTAAAATATATAAAGAATTTCTACAAGTCAACAACAGAAAGACAAACCCAATTTTCAAATGGGCAGAGGACTTGAATACACATTTCTCCATATAAGATATACAAATAGCCATGAACATATGAAAAGATGCTAAACTGTTAGTAATGAGAGAAATGCAAATTAAAAGCAATAAGATACTTCTTCAAACCAATTAGGGTGGCTATTACTTTAAAAAAGGGAAAATCACAAATGTTAGCAAGAATACAGAGAAATTAGAACCCTCGTGCATTCCTGGTAGGACTGTAAAATCATACAGATTCTGTGAAAACAGCTTGGCAATTACTCAAAATGTTAAACATACTAGTTGCACTCTTAGGTATAAACCCAAAGAGATAGTTGTACACCGGTGTTCACAACAGCACTGTTCACAATAATCAAAATGTGGAAACAACCCAATTGTCCATCAACACATGCATGGATAAACAAAACGTGGTATACCCATAGAATGGAATATTCAGCCACAGAAAGAGTGAAGTTTTGGATACGTGCTATACCATGAATGGACTTTGAAAATATGCTAGTTGAAATGCCATAAGCAAAAGGACAAATATTGTATGATTCAAAATTTGTATGACTCATAAAGACACAAAGTAGATTACCAGGGGCTGCAGGGTGAGGAGGGGGAATGGGGAGTTAACTACTTTACAGGTACCGAGTTTCTCTTTTGGATAATAATGTTCTGGAAATAGTGGTGATGATTGCACAACATTGTGAGTGTACTTAATGCCACCAAATCATACACTTAAAGACTGTTATAGTGGCAAATTTTATGTTACAAACTTTTTTCCACAATCAAACTGTATTATGTATGTATATGAATAAGAATTCAGTGTAGTTACTATTTTTGAGAATCACTATTCTAACCTAACAGTTAATGAGAAAACCCTTAGGTTTTTTTGGTTCAAATTCTTTATCTTTTAATCTTATTTGGGTTTTCCAGATAGATTTTTCGGTGGCTCACGCCTGTAATCGCAGGTTTTGGGAGGCCAGGGTGGGCAAATCACAAGGTCGGGAGTTTGAGACCAGCCTGGCCAACGTGGTGAAACCCTGTCTCTACTAAAAATACAAAAAAATTAGCTGGGCATGTTGACGGTGCCTGTAATCCCAGCTACTTGGGAGGCTGAGGCAGGAGAATCGTTTGAACCTGGGAGGCAGAGGTAGCAGTGAGCTGAGATCATGCCAGTGCACTCCAGCCCTGGCTACAGTGTAAGACTCTGTCTCAAAAGAATAAAATATACTGGCCAGGCATCAGAAATATTCTAGTATTCTGCTGTTAAATTTTATAATTTAATGAGTACTTTTCAAATACAAGTCATTCTCAGAAGAATTTGGTAACAGGCCTAGATTTTTGGGGTTGATTAGACTTGGCTGAGCTGGAGTTCTGACACTGAGAGTCCAGAATATTGAATATCTTGGTGATAGTAAACATGGAGGCCCAATAGAAACAAAGTACATGACTCTTGTGCTACACAAACAGGGTGATTTAAATTACCTATTTAACATTATGTATTGAAGTAACTCTAAAAACAAAATATTACCTTTTCATTAGTCAGGATAAGATAGACTGTGCTGCAGGAGGAAAGTAACCCTCTAAATTTGTGTGATGTTACCTTCTCATCAGTTATCCACAAGAGAGGCTTGAGCGTTCCCCTTATATTTAGTACCAGTCTAACTACCTCAAAGATGGAAAGTGCAGATTTCATATGAAGATCTGTCAGTGGTTCTTTCATAGTAATCTATATTTAAAACATTTCTTCACAGTGAGCTATGTGATGTTTCAGTGACGTTTAGATTTACTTAAATTTATTTCAGACAAAATAAGGACAAGATTTCTATAGAGACGAGATATTTAAGATATTTACAGGTTTTGGAGATTCGTTATTTCATAGTACTGGCAAAATTCAGTAGAACTCTCAACTTTGATACTGGTATCAACTTTGATGCTAGTGTTAAGAACCAACTGTGTAAATTAGTTGTGTGAATTAGTTGTATGTTCTCTCAAGCAATTCATTTTAACTCAATGTCAGCATCTGAAAATGGGGACAGTAATACCTACCACATGGAATTCTTGTAAGGATAAAATAAGAATGAGAGAATGTAAAGTGTTTCACAGTGTCTGATACACTTCAGATGATCAATAATGGCAGTTGTCATTGCTGATTGAATATTACTTGGCTTTTTCTATGTTCATACAGTTTCGTGGACATCAAATGGCATAGTGTAAGAACTTTTTGAAAATTGAAGTTGGTATATAGATACTCACTTGCCAACTGATTATAATCTTTTTTCTGAAGTCCTTATTTTCGTTATGATATAATTGTTTAATTACATACGTCATTGCATTTTGCTGTGATTATTTTGTGGGTGTTAATTTCATCTCCCAAACCAGTATATACACTCCTATACATACTAATATTTCATAGCTCATGTTTGTTTTGTATCTCCTACGTGGAGCACTATGTACTTAGTCAAATACTCAGTAAACATTTGTTTATTTTTAGCAGTTGGTGATTTCTAAGTAATCTCTTAAGCACATCATAATTGCAATTGTAATTAATGTTACTTTGAACATAAGATTGCTGCTACACACCTGAGAATTCCCATCAGTCAAAGGTAACCTTCCTGTATATCCCAACGGATGCAAACCTGGCTAGAGTGATTCATACCTCTCTAATCCATGACACAGATCTTTGCAATCTACGTTGCTTTCCAGGATACTCTAAACCTAAAGCTACTCAAATAAGTTTTACTTACCTTGTGAAGATTACTTACCTAGTGAAGGTATTCCTTACCAAATAGAAAACGCTATTACCAAACCTATTTGTTGGGTTACCTTTAATATTTGTTCTCATGTACCATCTAAGTTAAGATACTGCTTTTTCTTAAAAACAAAAACAAAAAAACCCTAAAAATCTGAAGACAATTTTCAGGAAATTGACACAGTACATAGCTCATAATCTGTTGTCAGTAATTTTTTGTGGAATTAATGATAAAATAACACTGAGCCAGTATCTCAAGAACTACAGTAGCTAAGACCCTAACTTTAAAAAAGTGTTGTATTCTCGGTTGTGTCATTTACTAGCTATGCATCTGTGGGTGATGTAGTTAAACCATATAAAACAAAGTTTCCTCATGTGTTAAATGAGTATTATAATAAAAATCTCACCTATTTATTGTATTAAATGATACAAGTAGAACACTTAGCACAATACCAGATACATAGTAAGTACAAAATATGGGTAACTTCAGCCATGATTAGTTTAACTTAAAATTACTTAAATATTTGGAAAACATTCTCTAATAAAGTTTCAAAGTTGGACAGCTCCCAAATTGGTTATTTCAGATGCTCAGTGACTTCATTGGAATCCAGATCTCTATTGTTGTACTCTGCTATCCTCAGAGGTAGTCCTTGTCCTCAGACTAGGTAGCTTTATGGTGACAAGATGACTGCTGCAGTTTCAGTCTTCAAATCCAGTCAAAACAGCATCCAGAAAAACAAAGAAAAGCATCTCTTTATCTGAGTTTCTTGTTAAGAACAAGGAAATCTTTCCCAGAAGCCTTCTAGCATACTTCCCTTCCTAACTGATTGACTGGGTCACATCCCAACCTCCTGAATGATTACTGGTGAAGAGAGTGGGGTTATGAATTACCTAGCGGTTAGGTTTACACAAATCAGTTTATCTCCAAGTTTTTTGTTGTATCACTTTTTTAAAGGGTGGATGCCTAAATAACATTGGTGTTCTATTAATAAGGGAGGAATGGGTGTCTACTATATTATTATGCATAGTAGAATATTTACCATTCCTTTTTGAAGGCGTATTTGACTGTAAAGGAGATTCAAGTATCTCCTGAAACTGCTCAGTTACTTCCCATTGCTATCCATCAGATACATCATTGCCATTGTTTATTAAACAAAGTAATTCCAATTTCATTTTTGTCAGTCTTTTAAAAAACGTGTTTCATTCTGTAGTGTTGCTGCTATTGACAAAGTTATTGAAGTGTCACAGCTGAAAATGGCAAATACTAGGCCAAATGCAGTGGTTTACACTTGTAATCTCAACGCTTCAGGAGACAGAACCTATAGGATCTATTAAGCCTTGCAAGAGTTTGAGACCAACCTGGGCAACATAGCAAGACCCTGTATCTACAAAAATAAATATAAAAATTAGCCTGGAGTGGTGGCACATGCCTGTAATCCCAGCTACTCTGGTGGCTGAAACAGGAGGATTGCCTGAGCCCAGGAAGTTAAAGCTGCAGAGAACCATGATGGTGCCCCTGCATTCCAGCCCGGGCAACAGTGTGAGGCCCTGTTTCAAAAAAGTGAAAATGTCTAGGATTATCAGGATTACTTGAGACAGATCAAAAACATAAATAACATGCAAACTGGCTACTTTCTTTTTTTTTTTTTTTTTTTTTTTTTTTTTTTTTTTTTTTTTTGAGAGTCTCTCTCTGTCGCCCAAGCTGGAATACAATGGCGTGATCTTGGCTCACTGCAAGTTCTGCCTCCCGGGTTCACGCCATTCTCCTGCTTCAACCTCCCGAGTAGCTGGGACTACAGGCACTCACCACCAAGCCGGCTAATTTTTTTGTATTTTTAGTGGAAATGGGGTTTCACCGTGTTAGCCATTATAGTCTCGATCTCCTGACCTTGTGATCCGCCCGCCTTGGCCTCCCAAAGTGCTGGGATTACAGGCGTGAGCCACCGTGCCCGGCTGCAAAGTAGCTACTTTCCTAAGGTGAATTTTATCTTGGGACAGAAGCATTACTATACTTAACTTATGAAACTTTGCTTTCTAGACTTAAAAAAAAAATGAGTTAAAAAGTTATTTTCCACTTATTTTCTATCTGGATTAGCTAGTCAATTATTTTAGCAGCACCAAGATGAGAACCAATTATAATATGACAAAGTATTTGTGAAGGAATACAAGGAAGGGTCCACAAAACATTATTTTAATGATATATAGGAGTTTATTAAAAAGGAGGGAGTGATTATATAGTTATATATATGGGAAATGCTTTAGTTTCCCTGTTTCCTTCTTTCATATCCCCATTTAAAAAATATTTTTGCTAATGTGAACTTGGTTCTACAAACTGGCTTGATATATAAACAGTTTTCATAAGAAGTTTAGATAATCTGTCTTTTTATACTATGTAAAATCCATAGAACTAAAAAGAGACAGACTGTAGAAACAGTTGGAGAAAAGAGTGAGACACAGTTTAGATGAAAAAGTTAAGGTTTGGCTGGGCACAGCAGCTCATGACTGTAATCCCAGCACTTTGGGAGGCCGAGGCTGGCCAATCACTTGAGCCCAGGAGTTAGTGACCAGCCTGTGCAACATGGTGAAAGCCCATCTCTACAAAAAGTTCAAAAATTAGCCAGGCAGGGTGGCATGCACCTGCTGTCCCAGGTTTTGTGGGATGGTAGGGCAAAAGGGGCTGAGGTGGAGGCTCGCTTGAGCTAGGTAGGTCAGGACTGTCTGTGGTGAGCTGTGATGGTGCCAGTGCACTCCAGCCTGGGTGACAGAGTGATACCGTCTCAAACAAAACAAAACAAAAAACAAAGATTCATCGGTGATGAAAGTTCTCCCTAGAAACAACCCACTTAATAGACGTTTTCTTTGTTTCGTACCATCTTTTTACCTTGGAGCAGTGCTATTGATAGTAGATCTCATTGGAAGCATTTTAAACATCATAATGCAGATAACAATAATAGATAGCACGTTTCTTTTGTATATAACTGTGATATAGGGGAAAATCAGAACTATCTGAAGAATAGAGGGCATCATTTCTATAATTCAAATTTTTACGTTAAAACCCTGTTTTTAGAAGGCGTTTTCAAATGGGGCCGTTAATATTCGTCACTGTATTTTCTAAAAGCAGCAATTTGGGCCAGGCACAGTGTGGCTCATCCCTGTAATCCCAGCACTTTGGGAGGCCAAGGCGGGAGGATTGCTTGAGCTTAGGAGTTGAAGACCAGCTTGGACAGCAAAGTGAGACACCCAACTTTACAAAAACATAACAATAAAAAAAAAATTAGCTGGGTTTGTGGGCGTGCATCTGTAGTCCCAGCTACTCTGGAGGCTGAGGCGGGAATACTGCTGGAGCCCATGAGGTTGAGGCTGCAGTGAGCTATGATCACACCACTGCACTCCAGCCTGGATATAAGAGCAAGACCTTGTCTATAAAAATAAAATGCAACATTTTTTAATGATGTGTTCACACAATTTGCATTTAATTGCTAATTTGTTTGAATTCAAGTCTACCATCTTGATATTTATTTTCTGTATGTCCCATCTGTTTTCTGTCCCTTTGTTTCGTCTTTCCTATTTTCTTTTAGGTTAATAAAGTATTTTTTGATTTCTTTTTTTTTTTTTTTTGGCCATACTTGTTTTTTTTTTATTGATTGCTTTAGAGATTACAATATATATACTTGTGTTACCACATTATACCTTGAATTAATGGTATGCTGCCTTACTTACAATGCAAGAACCTTACACTAGTATAATTCTGTTTACTTCCCTTCATGTTTTGTATTTTTGTCATATATTTTACATCTACTTATGTAAACTCCACAGTATGTTATTATTGTTGCTTAAAGTCATTAATTTGGTGAGGTGTGGTGGCTCACGCCTGTAATCCCAGCACTTTGGGAGGCTGAGGCAGGTCGATCACCTGAGGTCAGGTGTTCGAGACCAACCTGGCCAACATGGTAAAACCCCATCTCTACTAAAAATAGTAAAATTAACCAGGTGTGGTTGTGCTCACCTGTAGTCCCAGCTACTCAGGAGCCTGAGGTAGGAGAATTACTTGAATGTGGCAGGCGGAGGTTGAAGTGAGTTCAGATTGCACCACTGCATTCCAGCCTGGGCGACAAAGTGAGGCTCTGTCTCAAAAAAGAAAAAAAAAGTCATCAATTGGTTTTTTAAATTGTGGTAGAATACATATAAAATTAACCATCTTAACCATTTTTAAGCATGCAGTTCAATAGTGTTAAATACATTTGCCTTGTTGTGCTACCAATCTCTAGAGCTCTTCGTCCTGCAAAACTGAAACTCTATACCTATTAAACAACAGCTCCCTATTCCCTTTCCTCCAGCACTTGGCAGTCACCATTCTAACTTTATCTCTATGATTTTCAGTACCCTAGGTACCTAGTATAAATATAATCATGAAGTATTTGCCTTTTTTGTGACTGGCTTATTTCACTTAGCCTAATGTCTTCAAGGTTCATCCATGTTACAGCATGTGTCACAATTTTTTTCTTTTTAAGGCTCTTATTTGTTTTCTTTTTTTTTTTTTTGTCATAGTAGCTATTCTAATGGGTATTGAAGTTTTGATTCACATTTCTCCAGTTAGTGATTTTGAATATCTTTTCATATGCTTGTAGGCCATTTGCATATCTTCTTTGGAGAAATGTCTATTCAAGTAATTTGCTCATTTTAAAATTAGGCTGTTGGTTATTTTTTTGTTGTTGAGTTGTTGGAGTTCTTTATTAATTCTGCATATTAACACTTTATTAGATTATTTGCAGATATTTTCTTCAATTCTGTATGTTGCCTTTTCACTCTATTTTATCCTTTTATGCAGAGAAGTTTTTAATTTTGATATAGTCCAATTTATCCGTTTTTACTTTTGTTACCTGTGCTTTTGGTATTGTTTCCAAGAAATTATTGCCAAATACAATGTCATGAAGTTTTTCCTCTATCTTTTCTTCTAAGTGATTTATAACTTTAGCACTTATAATTAGGCCTTTAATCCATTTTGAATTAATTTTTTTTTTTTTTTTTTTTTTTTTTTTGAGACGGAGTCTTGCTCTGTCACCCGGGCTGGAGTGCAGTGGCCGGATCTCAGCTCACTGCAAGCTCCGCCTCCCGGGTTTACGCCATTCTCCTGCCTCAGCCTCCCGAGTAGCTGGGACTACAGGCGCCCGCCACTTCGCCCGGCTAGTTTTTTTTGTGTTTTTAGTAGAGACGGGGTTTCACCGTGTTAGCCAGGATGGTCTCGATCTCCTGACCTCGTGATCCGCCCATCTCGGCCTCCCAAAGTGCTGGGATTACAGGCTTGAGCCACCGCGCCCGGCCTTGAATTAATTTTTGTATATGGTATAAGGTAAGGGTCCGAAGAACTTCATTCTTTTGTATGTGACTATCCAGTTTTCCCAGCATCATTTTTTGAAAAGTCAGCTGACTTTTGAAGAATGTAAGAAAAGAAAGAAATAATGTCTATTTAGCATGTATTTACTATTTTAATTCTTTGTATTCCTTTCCACTGATATGAATTTTCATATAGTATTCCCTTCCAGATAAAAAACTTTCTTTAGCAAATTTTGTAGTGTGAGTCTGTTAGTATCACATTAGCTCAGCTTTCATTTATCTGAACATGTCTATTTCACCTTCATTTTTGAAGGATATTTTCATTGACTATAGACTATTAGGGTGACTTTAAAATAAAGATATTGTTGCATTATCTTCTGTTCTTTGTTGTTTCTAATGAGAAGCCAGTCATCATTCTTATTGTTGTTCCTCTGTATAATTTTTGGTTCTGTGGCTATTTTTAAGATTTTTTTCTTTTTTTTGTTTGAGATGGAGTCTCTGTCACCCAGGCTGGAGTGCAGTGGCGCAATCTTGGCTCACTGCAAGCTCCACCTCCTGGGTTCACACCATTCTCCTGCCTCAACCTCCTGAGTAGTTGGGACTATAGGCACCCACCACCACACTTGGCCACTTTTCTGTGTTTTTAGTAGAGACGAAGTTTCACAGTGTTAGCCAGGATAGTCTCAATCTCCTGACCTCACGATCCACCCACCTTGGCCTCCCAAAGTGTCAGGATTACAGGCGTGAGCCACCGCGCCCGGCCAAGATTTCTTTTTTATCTTTGGTTGTCATCCGTTTGACTGTGATGTGCCTAGCTGTGATTTTATTTCCATTTATCCTGCTTGGGATTTGCTGTCCATCTTGGTTGTACAGGTTTATGTTTTAAACCAACTTTGGAAATTTTGACCAATATTTTATCAAAACCTTTACCCCATTCTCTTTCTTCTTTCTCTGTGGGACTCCAATTTATAAGTATGTTAGATAGCTTAATCTTGAATATACCTGTCATTGAGGATGTTAATTTTCTCTAATCTTTTTTTTCTATGTGCTTTAGTTTAGATAATTTCTATTCGGTTGTCTTCAGGTGCACTGAGCCTTTCTTTTACATTGTCCAATCTGCTGTTAACTTTATAGTGGTTTTCTTTAATCATTTCAGATACTGTCTTTTTCAGTTCCAGGATTTCCATTTGATTTTTATTTTCAGTTTTTAATTGCTGCTGAAATTCCTTATATTTTTGCTCATTATATCCTCCTTTTCTTGTATATCATTTATCATATATATGTATTATAGCTACATTAAAATACTTATCTATTAATCGTAACGTTGCGATTGTCAATGATTCTGTTTCTATTGACTGTTTTCCTTTGACTATGGGTCATACTTTCTTGCTTTTTCTCTTATAATTTTTTGACTGTGTATTACTGTCGTAAATGTTTATGACATTCTTGATGTTATCTTTCTCAGAAGAGTGTTTTTAATTTTGTTCCAGCAGGTAGTTAATTTACTGATAGGTTTTCTTGATTCTGTGGAGGCTTGGTTTTAGGCTTTGTTCAAATTTATCTACTTCAGTTTTTCCCTTATTCTGAGGCATAAACCATACTCTTACAGTTTGCTTCTTCTGGGGTTTCTAGAAAGTCTAGTGTTTACCATATCCTTCCAGCTTTAAGGGGTTCACCCTCTAAACTGATTAATCATTTGGAAGCTGCTAAAATTTCTGCTTAGCTATTTCTTTCTTTCTTTTTTGCTGTTGTTTTCCTCTAGGTTTCTTGGGTGTTGCCCTACATGTACACAGTTCAGGAGTCAGATTTTGAAGCATCCCGTTTCCCCTGACCCCGTGACTTCCCCTTCCTGAAGATTTCCTACCTCTTACTCCAGCTGCATCAGCAGCTTCAGACTCTTAACTTCTGACTCCTCAGACGAGAAGCTGCTGCCTTCTGTGTAAGCTTTATTCCCTGTGTACCATGCAAACTGGGGAATAACCTCACTTAAAAAGTCAAGATAAATGTAGGTATCATCTACTTATCTACTGCTTCCTTTTTTTTTTTTTTTTTTTTTTTTTTTTTTAAAGACAGAGTCTCATTCTGTCGCCTACACTGGAGTGTAGTGGCACAACTCAGCTCATTTTAGCCTCCACCTCCCGGGTTCAAGCAATTCTCCTGCCTCAGTCATCCAGGTACCTAGGATTATAGGCATGCTTCATCACACCCAGTTAATTTTTGTATTTTTAGTAGAGAAGGAGTTTCGCCATGTTGGCCAGGCTGGTCTCAAACCCTGAGCTCAAGTGATCCTCCCACCTTCGCCTACCAAAGTATTGGGATTACAGGCATGAGCCACTATGCCCGACCTGGCTTCCCTTCTTTCAAGGGTCATATCGCCGTCAGTTTCTGTCTGCTTTTGATGGCTCCACAGTGCCTTCAAGTAGTTGTCTTCTTATATTTTAGAAAGGGTTTATAATTGCTGTTATCAGAGGGGTTATCTCATTTAAGATATGCCACTATTTATGAAAGCCAGCAGATACTAAAGCAATATTTCTAAATGGAAAAATAAGGGGGTGGTTTCTAAGAAATTACTGGTTTTTAAAATTGTACCCAACTATGTTTAGACAAGTAACGAAACTACCTAGAATGGGAAAAAGTTAGACAATCTTACAAAAATAATTTCTAGTGTCTGTCTCCATAAGACTATAAAATTAGGGACTATGGGCATGAAAATATACTGCTTAGATCTCCAGCTGCAGGGAGCGTAATTGACTTATGGCCACAGTTGCTGCCCTTTAGAACTCACCCCCAACTTTGTGCCAAGACTGTGGTTGTAAATGGTCTTTCTAGGCAGTGACTATGTATGGTAGGAGTTCTAATGCAGGCTCTTTCTTGTGAAATGCAGGACCCTTTAATGAGACACTTTGGCTTAGGGACTCCCCATCAGCTGGGCCAAAACTGTCATAGAAATGGGCTGCAGTCTGAGACCCTTCCTACCCAATCCTCCTTCCTTCCTTTCTCCATCACAAGTAACAAAACTGTGTCACAGTCTGGAAGGCTCTCTTGTCTTCTCTTCCTCCCCCTCCTTCATCTTTTATAGGTAAATCTCCTAATAAATCTTTTGCATATCTAGTCTCATCTTGGCATTTGCTTCTTGGAAAATCCTGAGTAATAAAGAAACACAGACCCAAACTAGTGACAGAAAAGGTACCAAAATGATGATTTTTAAAAAAGAATGTTCTTACGGAAAAATCCCAAATAATGTATGTAACTACTCCCTCCACCAGAAAGGAGAGCATAATTCCCGTCCCCTTGATTGTGGTCTGTGCTTAGTGACTTGCTTCCAGTGAATAAAATAGTATTTTTTTTCTAATATTACTTCCTCCCCCTTCCCAAACACTGACATGCAGGAGCTTCTTTGGAAATTTTTTTCTAACATCCTCCCTGCCCCAGTGAAATATTAATGCCACAAATATACTGTATGTGTGTTTATGTACTACGTGAGTATCCATGTTTTATGCATAAAATAGTAAATTATTTTTGCCCACCAAGAACGGGATTTTTCCTTCCATGGCATTTTAACAAAGGCCACTGAGAATACGTGAGATAGAGTGAGAAAAGGGAGTAATTCTAACTTGGAGAAACCTGGCAGACACTGCCTTAATCAAGTGATCAAAGTTAATATCACTAGTGATAAGTCATGTTAATACCATATACCCTCATATGCAGAGAGGATTGTATTTTGTCTTTGTAGTAGTCTTTTCAAAACTTTAGTCTTATGAGAAAACATCAGGCAAACCCATATTTAGGGACATTCTACAAAATACCTGACCTCTTCTGAAGTGTCGAGGTAATTGTCTTAGTCCATTTTGGCTGCTATAGTGAAATACCATAGACTAGGTGACCTATAAACTTCAAACATTTATTTCTCACAGTTTTGGAGGCTGGGAAGCCTAAGATTGACATATAGGCAGATTTGCTGTCTGTTGAGAGCCTGCTTCCTAGTTCGTAGACCTCTTCCTTCGTCCTGTAACTTCACTTGGCCAAAGGGACAAAGGAGCTCTCTGGGGTCACTTTTACAAGGTCCCTAATCCCATTCATGAGGACACCTCCCTTATGACCTAATCCTCTCCTGAAGCTCTCACCTCCAAATACCACTGGGGATTGGCTTTAACATCTGAATTTTGAGGTGGGGGAACTGCAAATATTTAGTCTATAATAGTAATGGAAAACAAAGGAAGACTGAGAAACTGTCCCAGATCTTGGGAGACTTAAGCAGGCATGACCACTAAATGCAGTGTGATATTCTAGATTGGATCTTGGAACACAAAAAGGACAGTAGTGGGAGAACAGGTGTCATCTGAATGAAGTCTATAGTTTAGAGTATTATATCAATGTTAATTTCTTAATTTTGATAAATTTACTGTGGTTTTAGAGGATACTAATATTAGGGGAAGTTGGGGGGAGGGGCATAAAGGAACTCTGCTGTTTTTGTAACCTTTCTGTAAGTCTAAAATTATTCCAAAATTATAAAAGTAAAAAAAGGAGTGTTTAAAGATAAAGATTATTGTGTCATCTGTATTCATATGAAAATAATGGTACAAATATTAAAAGAGAAGTAAATATATCACTAGAAATATAAACATTAAGCTAATCTGAAATTATGTTTTTAAATATAATATCAGTAAATGAAAAAATATGGTAAATGTAGTCTTTCTTAAATGTAGTGAAGTGTTTGATGTAGTATCTTATGACGTCTGTATACAATTAATTTAAGTTGTCCTGGATATAAGCACAGTCATATGGATTAAAAACTGGCTGGAGAACCATAAAAAATATTGATAAACCATAAATAGTAATGTGTCAAGTTGGGGAATGTGTCTAGGTGCTGGAAGGATCAGTGTTATGTCTTGTCTTATATAGCTGCTGCATTAATGATGTAGAAAAGGGAGTGAAAAGCATGTTAATGAAATTCACAGATGCTATTAAATTAGGAGGTGATGCAAATAGCAGTGAGAGCAGCAAAAGCAATGTAAAGGTACTCAGAGAGCTTAGAAATACGGAGTGGAAATAATAAAATGAGATTCTGTTCCTCCAAGATAGAAACTACTACTGCATTAGGAGAAAAACAATAAAACAAAATAAGTATTCAAACGGAACAAGATCTGAAAGTCATCAAATGGTCAAAAAGACCTAAGGATGGCAGTGAATAACAAAGTAGGTATAAATTTATGATACAGTGATTTTGAAGATTACGGCTACATGTACTGCGTATCGGAGAAAGAATACAATAGTCTGTTCTTCATACCTCTAGTAAATGACATCAGGAAGATAGGACTCATTTTGTCTCAAGTTGGTACCTAACCACTGCTGACAAAATAGAAGTAGTAATAAGAATGATTAAGCCATATAACACTGCAGACAAGTATATACATCTTAAGCAAATTACACTGGACTATTTTACAAGTCTTTCCATTCATAATTGCTGATTCTACTTCTTATCGAATGTAAGTAACTTCCATCCTCAGATATGTAACTTATCCTGGGCCTCATTTAGAGCACCTTACCTAACTCTCTTTAACCTCCTTTGTCTCCAAAACTAAACTTACAAAATGATTCTTCCTAATATGTTCTATTTCCATTATATTAAAGTACATATAGGCTTCCTCAATTACTTGCTGAAACTATCTTAGGTCTAGGTCATGTCTGTGTCCCACTGCTGCATGCATTATTTGCAAATACAGGTGTATGTCCTTATCAGCAACTATAGAACAAAGAGTGTAGACAAGAGTAACATCTCAGAAGTGTGTTGCAATTGAGACCTAAATGAATGATAAAGAAATAAACCACAGATCTGAATTCATGTAGCAGTATAGTATTTTAATGACCACAGCATCTGGTGACCCCAAGATGTTATCACCCATCTAGATGAATATTTATACTTATTAAATGATATAAGATGGATGCTTTTTAAAAAATTGTCTCAACACAAAAAAGTCTGTAGGGATCTCCATTTTTTATTGTTTAGGAATGCTTATTTCTTTAACTTTTGCACTGAAAAAAATCATGAGGCCACATGTAATATTTAGGCCCTTGGTAAGTTCCAACTAGCAACAAATATTTAAGAAGCAATGAGTTTGAAGGAATTCTCCTTCTTTTATGCATAAAGTCATGGAGGGCATGGGGAAGAAGGAGGGGACACTCCCACCTGGTTGGAAAAAGGTGTTATTTGTACATAAGTTGATCTTCATTTTGAGAAACTGAGGAGAACCCTACATTGGATGGAGGAGAATCCTACGTTGGATGGATGATTGGACCAAATCATTTCTAAGGTCCCTTCATGTGCTTTGAGGATATACTGTGTTGATCGTTTGGCTACTTGAATATTTGCACAATACAAAGACAATTTGGTTGTCTTAAAAGCTTTACCCATCTACTTCTTGCAATAAACCTCCCAACTGTGGAAACACAACTTTTCCATATGAAACATAATAAATTTCATATAATATGCAACAAGAATGAGTATATAAAGTACAACAAGAACTGCTCCCTCAATTTATTTCTAGTCGCCTAAAGTAGTATGGCTAGTTATTACATTATTTATTACTAGACAACCTGGTACTCCAGTAAAATGCAGAACCCTGAAGGCCAGAAGGACAAGGAGGATAAAAGACTGGGCATAAATGTGATTATCATTAATTTCTTATAAAATTTTGTGATGAGGAATAAAAAAGGGAATGCTGCTCCTATACCCGAAATAGCTCATGTTGTTCAGTATTTTGGACTTTTTTTTTTTTTTTTTAAATAGCAAACACCAAAAGGCTGCCTTCTTTATGTTCCTTGAGGTAACCCTGTCATAATATTGGTCCTTACCCATCTGTCAGAGGTGTAACTTTCATTTCTACAATCATTGCAACAATAAATATAGGCCAGGCATGGTGGCTCATGTCTGTAATCCCAGCACTTTGGGAGGCCGAGGCGGGTGGATCACCTGAGGTCAGGAGTTTGAGACCAGCCTGGCCAACATGGCGAAACCCCCACCCCCCGTCTCTACTAAAACTGCAAAAAATTATCCTTGTGTGGCGGGCACCTGTAATCCCAGCTACTCGGATGGTTGAGGCAGGCAGGAGAATCGCTTGAACCTGGGAGACAAAGGTTGCAGTGAGCTGACGTCGTGTGCCATTGCACTCCATCCTGGGCAACAAGAGTGAAATTCCATCTCAAAAAACAACCACAACAAAAAACAACGAAAAAATAGATAGTACACTAATCATGTCCACTGACTTAAAGCATAAAAGCATCCAGTTTACTATTGATATTAAACATTTAATTCTGATTACTCAGAACTTAATTTCTTTAGGAATCTTCGATATCCTTGTCATTCTAGAAGCCACTAGTTACCATTTCTTGAGTTTTATTTAGGTCTTAACATCTATATCACTTCCTTAAAAATCAGAAATATTCCCTTAACCTTGAGCTGTTTGATGCCTGGCATATCTTTTTATTGTTAAATCTTTTACCATATTATAACCGGCCATGCACAGTGGCTCACACCTGAAATCCCAGCACTTTGGGAGGCCAAGGTGGGCAGATCACGAGGTCAAGAGATCGAGACCATCCTGGCCAACATGGTGAAACCCCATCTCTACTAAAAATACAAAAATTATCTGGGTGTGATAGCACATGACTGTTGTCCCAGCTACGTGAGAGGCTGAGGCAGGAGAATCACCTCAGTGATTGAATCCCAGAGGTGGAGGTTGCAGTGAGCCGAGATCTCTGCCTCCCAGGTTCAAGCGGTTCTCCTGCATCAGCCTACCGAGTAGCTGGGATTACAGGCGCCTGCCACCACGCCCGGCTAATTTTTGTATTTTTAATAGAGATGAGGTTTTGCCATGTTGGCCAGACTAGTCTCAAACTCCTGACCTCAAATGATCTGCCTTCCTCGGCCTCCCAAAGTGCTGGGATTACAGGCATGAGCCACCGTGCCTGGCCAGGAATTTATGATTTTAAAGATATCATTACTATTTATTCTTATCAAAGGGATAATTTATTCTGGTTCTGGCTCCTCCGTTATTGTCTTCTTTTAAAATGTTCTCAATTGTACTATCTCTTCAGAGAATTCCCTAAGAACTTTTTTGTAATCTCAGATTATTGACCCTTATTGTTCATATTTTGATTTAAACTAAACAAATATAAAAAGAACTACAGAATTATCTTAATCATGGCATTGAATTACCATGTTTTCCTGATTTATTGTTATGCACAAATCCCAACTATGGAATGAGATCATCTCTATATTCTTTTTTTATTGTAGTCCACCTCCTACACTGCGTAGACAAAAAGCAAGTATGCAAACTGGATACAAAATGTAAGACCCTTTAGATTACTTGGAAAAAACATCATCTAATGTTTATTCTCTAATCTTTTCATCATAATATGAATTCATTGAGGTAATGTTACTTTCTTTACAGTGACACTGACATTTATAAATGGTATTCATGATAGAATCTGCAATGTCTTTTAAGTCAGTGGTCCCATACGGAGTTATGAAGCATCCTTGAATTCTGCTAATATCTCCAAATGCCAAACTAAAATGTTTTTGGTGTTTTTTTTTCCAACTTATTTTTCCCTGTAGCTGCTCTATCTTTCCACAGAATTTGGACAAGAAATTTCAAGACAGTCATGTTTTCCTTGTGCATAAAACCTGGGAATAGGCTATGTTGTTGTATTAACTTAAAATAAGAGTCTGTTCATATTTTAGATACTGATAAAAAGGAAAGTAATGTGAGGTTTAACTCCATTTCTTAGTTTTTTAAATTCTTTTTTTTTTTTTTTTTTTTTTACCATAGATCACTATTCTTTATTATGAGCTCATTAATCAAACTCTAACATATGATATGGAGAGCTTTAAGTTCACTTTCTTTTGTACTGAATTTATTGCAGCTGCATGTTATCAGGCAACATGTGACCAAAATGAAATAGCGGGACTTCAGTATCATCTTTACAGACTCTGTCATATAAAAACCAGGCTGTAATAATTTTATTTTCTTGGAATCTACTCAGTGTCACAAGAAGCTTATAAATGATAATTAGGTATTTCAAAATTCCTGATGATCTCAGGAATATCTAAATATTCTTGCTTTCTCCCTTCTAAATTGTCATTATTAAGTAAATTCTAACTTTTATGCAAAGCCGGTGTGGTTTATTTGACACAGATTTATCTAGTAAAAGTTACGGTTGCTAGTAATCAATTAGTTGTCTTTTTCTTAGCTCTTTAGATGTGAATTAGCAGTGAGTTTATAGTTTTTGTGGAGCCAGTGCCAGAACATATAACACAAGATTTCAAATTCTGTTATCTTGAGAATGTTGAGGTAGAATCCCTTTGGTTTTTTCTTGTTGTTGTCATCGTCCTTTGATCATGAATGTAACTGTGGACTCCAAGATGAGTTATGGGTGTTCTACAGTATTTTTTAAACCTTCTTGGGACTACTTCATACAAATCTGTAGTTGTAAATATAATTAAATATAATTGTCTTTTCAGTGTCTTTATTAATCCTTTAGGTTTATAGTATTTTTTTTTTAAATTATTGGTGGCTTCAACTGCTGGCTTCTTGTATAATGTTCTTGATTTTCTTTTCTTCTTGATTTTTTTTTTTTTTTTTTTTTTTTTTTTTTGAGATGGAGTCCTGTTCGGTAGCCCAGGCTGGAATACCGTGGTGCAATCACAGTTCACTGCAGCCTGAACCTCCCAGGCTTAAGCAATCCTCCCACCTCAGTCCCCCTAAATAACTGGGACTTCTGGTGCACACCACCACACCTGGCTAAATTTTTTGTTTTCTCGTAGAGATGGAGTCTTACTGTGTTGCCCTGGTTGGTCTGGAACTCCTCAGCTCAAGCAGTCTTCCTGCCTTGATCTCCCAGAGAGCTGGTATTATAGGCATGAGTCACCAGACTCACCCATGTTCTTGATTTTCTTATCACTTTCCTTTTTACAGAAGCTAAGCAAAAGAGAGATTTTATCATTTATTAGTTTATTTATTGAGACAGGGTCTCATTCTCTCACCCAGGCTGAAGTGCACTTGGCATGAATCATAGCTCACTGCAGCCTTGACCTCCCAGGCTCAAGTGATCCTTCCTTCTCAGTTTCCAGAGTAGCTGGGACTGCAGGCGCACATCATGCCTAGCTACATTTTGAAATTTCTTGCACAGGTGGGGTCTCACTAATGTTTCCCAGGCTGGTCTCAGACTCCTGGGCTGAAGTGATGCTCCTGCCTCCACCACCCAAGGTACTGAGATTGCAGGTGTGAGCCATTGCATTGGCCTCTTTTTAACATTCCTGCAAAATACTCATTTCTCAAATACTGATTTCTTATGGTAGTCCTGTCCCACTCCCTTTGAATGTATTTTTGATCCTTTCTGATCTCCTTTAATTCCCTTATTGAGCATTATTTCATTGTACTTTTTTTTCTAAGTCTGCCTTCCTTGGCAATTAGTATACCGTGTCCTTTCATTCACTCGTCTTCTCCATTTCTAATACAGTTCTTTCTTTTAGTCATTGCTTTCACCAACATTCTATCCAAACAGATTTTTTTTGCCTTCCTCTATATTTAATTTGAGGTGGAATTGTTTGCCCTTTTAAAATCTTTTTTAAACTTTGAAAAATTCTCTCATTCTTCTGTCCTATCTTCCAACTATAAAATATTTTATAGTAGTTCTTACATTCTTAATTGTAACTGTTTCCTTTTAAAGAATATATTCCATTGTGTCTAGTTGTAACTGCAACCTTCTTTTATATTATAAATTTGATTTTTTTTTTTTTTGCCTACAAACTCCCAAATTACCTTCTACCTTTAAATATGCTTTTATTTCTTTATATAGGTTAAAAACTCAAGATGAAAGACAAGCCATGGGCAATTGATAAAAGGAAATTTATGCTAATTTTGGAGTGGAGTGGTAGAAATTGGGATATCATTATGGGTTCATGCTGGAGCTACTTGAAAGACTCGGTTAACGAAGCAGAGTTACTCAGTGCTCACTTAGGCTGGCACTTATACCTACCATTGTCTTTTATCACATCTTGTGCTCTTAAAACTATGTGGCTTTGGCTTTGGAGTCCACCATATATTTTTTCATAAGTACTACTCAACTCCTAAAGATTGCTTCAAAGGAGAAAGGAATGGAGGAACACGAGCCATGACAATTAGTTCAGATGTGAAAGATACACACAATTCAAAATGCCTCACTATCTTCTGAAACATGTCCATAATCTCATTAGAGGTGGTTTTATGGAAACAAAAAAATGCTTAGGTTTGTATTTCTGTGGTTTAAGGCTAACTGTAGACTCGTTATCACATTATCAGTATTCTGTCTTTGAAGAGTAGATTCTGCTCCAGAGTCATCTGCCAATATGCCCAGCTTCTTAGCTGTTCAAACATTCTCTTTACAACTTACTCTAAATTGGAGCTGTATCATTTAACAGGTCTGTTTTGTTTTGTTTTGTTTTGGAGACACGGTCTCACTTTGTTGCCCAGGCTGGAATGCAGTGGTGCAATTATGGCTCACTGCAGCCTCGAACTCCTGGGCTCAATGGATCCTCCTGCCTCAGTCACTGAGTAGCTGGGACTACAGGTACAAGCCACCACACCCAGCTAATTTTTGTACTTTTGGCTTTTTTTTTCTTTTTTTTTTTTTTAAAGACATGGGGTCTCATTGTGTTGCCCAGACTGGTTAACAAGTCTTATTTATTATTCTACAGGTTCACTTACAGGTTTATAACTTTCAAATATAAAATTAAAGTTTCCACTTACTAAAAGAGTAACTCAAGATATTTAAAGTCACATTAATACTTGGGGTTTGAGTTTTCTAAAAAGCAGGGATTCTGGAATAAAATTTGAGATAGAATGGAAACTGGGATTTTATAATTCTATTTTATATAACACCCCTCTCATGGACAAAGAGAAAAAGAGAACAGAGAAATAGAGGGAGGAACACAAATAGCATTTAAAAGAATAAATGATACAAAGTGAAATCTAAAGAGAAGACACATCAAGAATAATGATTTTCATCAGAGTTAATCTAAAGCCACATACAACTGAAGACAACTGATAGACTAGAAGAATAAAGATAAGAAATACTGTATTTTACAGCAGGGTTAGTTCACTTGGAGGGTACCTAGTGCTTGTGGAAAATGTAGAGGGGGTGGAGAAAAAAAGCTCAGAGAAAACAATTATCTTTAAGACTTTTAAATTATTTCTGCAGATCCTAATAGAGTTGGGGCTTCGGATGGGCAGGGAGAGACTGCAGAACAAATCATAAGAATTCCTGTATCCATCTGTCTACCAGTGACTACAAAAAAGTGGGAGAGGAAATAAAAGATGCATTTGTGTCCCACTCATCACAATTTCATCTTCAGATGCAGGTATTGCATCTACACTGCTGCAGAGTTAAACTTTGTTGCAAATTTACATATACTCCCTGATTACATATTTTTTTCTTCCACTAATTCAGAATAGCTCAGCCTTTTTCCCTTTTATTTTCTGAAGGAAATGTCATCTAATTCATTTTATTTTAGATGATTTTTCAAAATGTATGGGTGATTTTTTTTTCTTGCACCAGAGTTAATACTGAATTTATAAGTATAATTTTTGAAAAATAGCAACTACTCCAGTTTATTCTATTGCTTCCTCTACCTTCAAAAGGAAAGTATCTCAGTATCTTAGACATGTTTTATAAAGTACCTTTCTTTTATTCTTCATCTCCTTCGTTTTGGATCTGAGCAGAAAACAATACATTTCTAAAATGGCAGAATGGAATTAAAGTTCCTCAGTGACTGACTAGCAACCCCAGCACTTTGAGAGGCCAAGCTGGGTGGATCACTTGATCCCAGGAGTTCGAGACCAGCCTGGGCAACATCGTGAAACCTTGTTTCTACCAAAAAACAAAACAAAACAAAAAACCCAAAAAATTAGCTGGGTGTGGTGGTGTGTACCTGTAATCCCAGGTACCTTGAAGGCTGTGGTGGGAGGATCACCTGAGCCCTGAAGGCTGAGGCTGCAGTGAGCTGTGATTGCACCACTGCACTCCAGGCTGGGCAGCAGAGTTGGCAAAGTGAGACCCTTTGTCACAAAAAAAGAAGGAATGGAAAATATGAGAAAAGAACAGGCAGTATCAAATAGCCAGGCAGATTTTGGAAGGAATAAAATGAAGTGCTAGAAATAAAAAATTAAATTCATCAAAATTAAAAGATCCATTTTCAAATAAAAAGATTCTGAAATTTTCCAAGAGGCAAGAAGTATCTCCTCCTATGTTGAACAGTGAGATTCTTTATATGTACCTCCATTACTCAAGCCACATAGCATATTTTGCCAGTGATTTCTGGATCTTAACATGTGACTCCTATAACCTCTGAGAGCTTACTGAGTTCTAGCAAATCCCAAGCCATCATGCCATGTGTTAGTTACACTGCATAGCCTCTTCAGAATAAACCACAAAATACTGATGTTGATCCTGTGAGATTAAGACAAATTAAAAATCTAATACATAGTTTTGCTGTCGGGTCCTAAAGGTCAAAGGTCAACATAGTATATTTCAGTAAGGCTATAGGTTACTCATGCCCCAGTATTTTATCATAATACTCTAAATGGGGATGAAACACCCAGCAGTAGTCCATAAATCTATTAACAGTGAACTGTCAATGTCCCATATACTGGGGTAATTTGTTAATTCAGACCTGGGTCTCTCTTTTCACTAGACCTTGTAAACTCCTTTTTGAAATATCAATAAACCATCTGCTTTGACTTGTTAATCAAATGACGTTATTCAGTCCAAAGCAATTTTTCCCTAATAAAAACAGAGTATTTATCTCCATGGCTATAAAAGAGGATTGTTTTCAACTGTTCACTTATAGTTAAGAAGCACATTTCGTTTGGATTGATTTCCAATGCTTTGGTCATATCTTGTCACTTTCTATTTCTTACACACAGCATCTCAGTTTAGCCATTTAAGAAAGGAAAAATAGTGAAAATCTGGATGAGGTATGAGACTGGCACAAAAAATCTGAGGTAGAGGTTTGAGATAAGCAAGAACTCACCCAAAATAATTGTAGATCAACATTTTAATATCATGATTTCCTTGTGGAAGTTTTCCTATCACTCCAGATAGAGTGTTCATGCTAGTCATGGTTTCTCCCTCAACTGAAGTTCCAGATGTTTGCCTTTTAGTCAGTATTGCTCGGTTCAGAGTCACAGAGCAGATAATATTTATCTATAATAGAAACTTTTTGTCCTCTCTTAAGCTTTATTGTGTTAGTGTAAAATAAAGTCAGCCTCAGTGAGATGGGATCATAGTATCCGAAGCTCTGCAAGGCTATCCCAGAAAATTGACCCCCTTTTCTCTAACCCACCAAACTGAGATAAAATGAGTATTTCTGAGGTATCCATGGGGATACTCTCAATGCTGTGTGAATGAGCATCTTGAGGAATCGTCACGCTTCTTGCACCCTCCGTCCTTGGAGCTTACTGCCAGCTGGCAAATGGAGCGCAGACTATGACTTCTGACCTTGAATCAGCTCCTCTTGGACTGTTAGAAAAATGATGTCTGAGGAGAGTTCTGGGCATTTGAGTTATTACTAGATTCTGCCCTCTTAAGACACAAAAAAGAAATTTGTAGGTTTCCTTAATAAGCAGAGCCCTCAAATACAACACAAATCCCAGTGCATTCTGGGAGTTGTTTCTCGGGCGCAGCTTCCTTTCCCACTGCAAATACTTGAACAAATAAAGATTAAGCAGCAAAGAAAAAGTGTAATTTAATTGCCTACAGCATTTTTGTAGACTTCTTTTTTATTGAGGCATCATTTGGTGTGCCACCATTTCGGATTTTTTCTGTTGAAGGTGGCATCATAGAGGAATGGGAGTCTAAGCAGTCCTGCTCCTTTCACCTTTCTTTATCTTCTCACTTTTACAGAGAGGAGAAAGAGAAAACCTTCTAAGCCCCTAATTTAAATCTTAGGCTCTTTTTTGAGCCTAAGAAAGAAAATGTGAGAAATACGAAGTTTTATGGCTATAGCAATGGATTTCTAATGTGGCAAGTTTTTTCCTAAAATTTTACTTTCATTGATTCTAACATTATTCTTGTGTGATTTTTCTTTTCCTATTTCCATAACAAGTATGAACCAAATACATGAAAACTAACTGCTCCTAATGCATGAAGTTTGGGCAAATATTATTTTTTACTTAGTGAATAATATTAATGATTCCATTAATTGAATCCTAACCTTCACCTTGGCATTATGCCTTCTCACCTAACAACTAAGAGAGATTATCAATTATGGACTATGCTTATATGTTTAGCATTCTCCAGACTTTAAGTTATTTTTATAAAGACTAGTAGAGCTGATTTGTCTTGTTGGTTTTCTGTTTTCCCTTATGAACATGCAGTTTGGATTTAGTTTTTGTAAAATGTTTTATAAAAAGCCTTACAATGAGGGTCAGTTATAGTGCAGGGGAAAAATACATTGGTTGTAAGAGACAGATAAAATCAAACAATTCAAAATCCCTTCAATTCAAAATTGAACATTACCTTTTTACCAAAGATGAAGGTCCTGAACGGATGAATAGCATGCTGAGAAGCACTATGATTAGATTGAGTTAAAAGATCAAGGACTGCACAGAAAATTTATGAAGATGACTAAGCAGTAGGTAGAAACAAGCAATAGGGAAATAAAAAATTGATTAAAATGTTCCTACCTGGAAAAGCAATAAAATGAAAGGAGCGTATACAGTAGTCCCCCTTTATTCACAGTTTTGCTTTCTGTGGTTATAGTTAACAGTGGTTAACGGCAGTCTGAAAATAAATGAGTACCTTACAATAAGACGTTTTGAGAGAGAGAGAAAGACCATAGTCACACGACTTTTACTGTATATTGTTATGATTGTTCTATTTTATCATTAGTTATTGTTCATCTCTTACTGTGCCTAATTTACAAACCAAACTTTATCATAATTATGTATATGTGTAGGGGAAAAAAGCTTAGTGTATATGTAGGGTTGGGTACTTTCTGCAGTTTTAGGCATTCACTGAGGGCCTTGGAAAGTATCTGCTGTGGATGAGGGGAGACTACTGTAACTGAAAGAATATAGTTTTATACTTCTATTTGTTCCAGCAAGACTACACAAGAAAATTGTGATGCATTTTGAACATTATATTAAGAGAAAATTGGAGTAAAGTAACAAGACTCTATTTACAGACGTTAATGGGTTAAAGGGAACTAATCTCTCAGTCAAGTTTAATGGAAGTTAATGTGTATGGCTTGTCTAAGTAAAAACTAAGACTGGCAGTGAACACTTAAAAATTTCAAGAAGATATAGAACCTTTCTGACATGCCACTGGGAGTTATGTATATAAGAGAACAAATTTATTTCTCAGTTCTTCCTAAACATGAAATTTTAAGTTCACCACTAGGAAGTTTTAATCAAGAGTCATTAGGCTAAGTTTTAAATATATTCTGTAGTGTTCACCCTTATCATTTATCTTGATCTTAAAATTCTTTTATCTGACAGTTTGCTAAATAAGAATTTTAAATCAGGACAGAAAAGATAAAATGGTTTCTGTTATTGGATAGTTTCCCATTATAACACATCTTGATCTTATTAATGGGAAGAAATTTTCTCATTTGGCTCTTTTCATTGCATAATTTACATGTGTAGATACAGATCTTATAGCCATGTTTTTTGTGTGTGTTTTGTTTTTTGGTTTTTTGAGATGGAGTTTTGCTCTTGTTGCCCAGGCTAGAGTGCAATGGCACGATCTTGGCTCACCACTAACTCTGCCTCCTGGGTTCAAGCGATTCTCCTGCCTCAGCCTCTCGAGTAGCTGGGATTACATGCACCACCATGCCTGGCTAATTTTGTATTTTTAGTAGAGACCGGGTTTCTCCATGTTGGTCAGGCTGGTCTCGAACTGTGGACCTCAGCTGATCTGCCCACCTCCACCTCCCAAAGTGATTGGATTACAGGCATGAGCCACTGTGCCCAGTCACCATGTTTTAAACTAATAGTTTATATTTAAATTAAAAATCAGGAAGATATTTCTGTGGAATATTTAACAATGTATTTGCTTATCCATTTAAGAATGATTGCTTGGAAACTATAGCAATTTTCTTCACTTTTGCCTTTCTTTTCATCTAATTTCATATTAAAGATGCAACTTACACTAAGAACTCTATTAGAAGACATATATTTCCATGAACTCATCTGGAAAGTAGTAATTTATGACTGATGGTCAAGTACTATTATATAAATAAGGTATTGTTCCAATAATTTATTTTTATATACCTATAGTTACCCAGTGCACTGGGATTCTGTTTTAAAGTACAATTCTGACTTAGCTAGATTGGAGAGAGAATATAGGAATTTGAATTTTCAACCAGCATCATAGATGATTCTTATGTAAATGATATGAAGACCATTTTATGAAAATTTACTTTCACAGTTAAATATGCTTTTAAAAATTAAGGCATGCAGTTTGGTTTCTAGTAATAATGGTAGACTAAGTAATTTGGACCATTCCTAATGCTGACAAGAGTTAGAAAGATTGCCAGCGTGGGTAACATGGCAAAACACCATCTCTACCAAAAGTACAAAAAATTAGCAGGCTGTAGTGGTGCATGCCTGTGGTCTTAGCTACTTAGGAGGCTGAGGTGGGAGGATCACTCGAGCCTGGGAGGTTGAGGCTGTAGTGAACCATGATCGGGCCGCTGCACTCCAGCCTGCGTGACACAGGACAGAGTGAGACCCTGTTTCAAAAAAAAAAAAAAAAAAACGGGATGAAGTGGAAACAAAAACCTGAGACTTCGTCATACTAACAAAATACTGAAAAATTATGAGCCCAACTCAGAGAACATCCAAGAGTGATGTCTGGCACTTAGAAGTGCATTGCCCGTAGGCTGGGCATGGTGGCTCATGCCTGTAATCCTAGCACTTTGGGAGACCAAGGTAGGCGGATAACCTGAGGTCAGGAATTCGAGACCGGCCTGGTCAACATGGTGAAACCCCATCTCTACTAAAAATTCATAAAGTAGCCAGGCAGGTGCCTGTAGTCCCAGCTATTTGGATGGCTGAGGCAGGAGAATTGCTTGAACGCGGGAGGCAGAGGTTGCAGTGAGCCAAGATCACACCACTGCACTCCAGGCTGGGTGATGAAGGGAGGCTGGGTGATGAAGGGAGACTCTCAAAAAAAAAAGAAAAAGAAGTGTATTCTCTCTATAGGTGTATGCCACTTCCTATAGATAGAAATATCTGCCATTTCCAATAATGATGGCTAAAAGACTACAAAGCTGAATAGAGATACCAAGAATCGTGAAGCCTGGGGGAAAATTGGAGTTCAAGGTCCACAGAGAGGGGAGTAATGTCTAATTAAATCTAAGAGGAAGGTTAAACCTGTAATAGACCAGTTCACCCAGGCAAGTGAAAACCAACTTCAAATTATTTGAAATCCTAATCTGATTTAGTTGATTTATAATTGCTAGTGCCCTTTCTGGTCACAGAAACAAATTTAAAGCATTTTTAGAGGAAGATAAAATTATCCTAGGCCATCAATTGTCTCACTGCAATGTTTTTATAAGCAGTATTGGTATTCTATCAAAAATAAAAAAGCACCAAAAAGTACTGGATAATAGAAAACCAAGAGAAGCAGCACTCAGTATAAACAGTCACACAGATGATTCAGATAATGGAGTTTGCAGATATATATTTCAAAATGATTGTGCTTAATATAGGAGTTCTCTATTCCAGATATTTCTTATGAGACCTGTGATTTACAAGTATTTTCTCCCATTCTATGGATTGACTTTTTACTCTGTGGATAGTGTCCTTTGATACCCAAAGTTTTTAATTTTGATGACGTCTAATTTATTTTTTATTTTACTGTTTTTCATGTCACTTTTGAGAAATCATTGCCAAATCCAGTGTAGTAAAGCTTTTGCCCTATGTTCTCTCCTAAGAGTTTTATAGTTTTGGCTCTTATGTATAGGCTTTTTATTAATTTTTAGCTAATTTTTGCATATTGTGTTACGTAACGGTCCAAGTTCACCCTTTTGCATACAGATATCCTGTTTTCCCAGCCCCCGCCCCCCTCTTTTTTTTTTTGAAATGGAGTCTCGCTCTGTTGCCCAGGCTGGAGTACAGTGGCGCAATCTTGGCTTACTGCAACCTCCGCCTGCCGAGTTCAAGTGATTCTCCTGCCTCAGCCTCCTGAATAGCTGGGATTATAGGCATGTGCCACCATGCCCAGCTAATTTTTTTGTAGTTTTAGTAGAGATGGGGTTTCACCATATTGGTCAGGCTGGTCTTGAACTCCTTTCCTTGTGATCCACCCGCCTCAACCTCCCAAAGTCCCAGCACCATTTTTTGAAAAGACAGTTTTTTCCTCATTGGTCTTTCCCCAGTGATCTTGGCATCACTGAAGAAAATAATTTGATTATGTATGTTAGGGTTTATTTCTGCACTGTCTGTTCTGTTATGTTGGTCTATATGTCATCTTTATGCTTGTACCATGCTGTTTTGACTCCTGTGGCTTTGTAGTAAGTTTTGAAATCAGGAAGTATGAATACTCCAACTTTGTTCTTCTTTTTCAAGATTGTTTTGGCTATTCAGAATCTTTCAGATTCAATCTGGTTTTGAGGATGGATTTTTCTGTTTTTGCAGAATATGTTACTGAGATTTTGATATTCATTGAATCTGTACATCACTTTGGGTAGTAGTGACATCTTAACAATATCAAGTTTTCAAACCCATTAACCTGTGATATCTTTCAGCAATGTTTTGTTGTTTTATAAGCCTTTCACATCCTTGGTTAAGTTTGTTCCTAAATATTTTGTTCTTTGGGATGCTATTGTGAATGGCATTGTTTTCTTAATTTCCTTTTAGGACTGTTCATTATTAGTGTTTAGAAATGCATTTGCTGCTTGAGTATTCATTTTGCATCCTACTACTTTGCAGAGTTCGTTTATTCTAACAATTTTTGTGTGTGGCATATTTAAGAATTTTCTGTGTAAATAATTACAACATCGCAAGCAGAGATAATTTTGCCTCTTTATTTGGAATATGTATGTCTCTTTTTTTTTTTTATTTTTCATTTTCTTGACTAATTGCCCTTGCTAGAACTTCCACTACTGTGTTGAGTATAGTGGCAAAGTGGACATCCTTGCCTTGTTCCTGGTCTTATAAAAAAAGCTCTCTGTCTTTCACCATTGAGTATGATATTAGATGTGGGTTGTTCATATATGGCTTTTGTTATGTTAAAGTAGTTTTTTTCTATCTCTATTGTGTTGTTTTTGTTATGAAAGGATGTTGAATTTTGTCAAATGCTTTTCTGCATCGGTTGAGATGATCATCTATTTTTTTTCTCTTTCCTCCATTCTGTTAACTTGGTGTCTGTTTACATGTATCTGTACATATATAGTATCTGTTACATGTTGACATTTGTTTACATGTATTTATACATGTAAAATATAAAATGGAAAAGCCAACTGAAGAAAACTGATTTTCATATGTTGAACCATCCTTGCATTCCAGAAATAAATCCCAGTTAGTTAAGGGTAAGGTATTAAGTCTTCAAATATTATTGTAGAATTGTCCTTTCAATTCTGTCCATTTTTGCTTCATATATTCTGATGGTCAGTTATAAGGTATAATGTTTATAATTATTATATCTTCTTGCTGTATTGAGTCTTTTATTAATATGTATAATGCCATTTTTAATCTCCTGTAATTTTTTTTTTTTTTTTTTTTTTTTTTAATTAGAGACAGGGTTTCACTGTGTTGCCCAGGCTGGTCTCGAACTCCTGAGCACAAGTGATACGTCTGCCTTGGCCTTCCAAAGTGCTGGGATTATAGTCATGAGCCACCATACTCACCCTTTTGTAATATCTTTTGATATAAAGTATTTTGTCGGATATTAGTATAACCACCCCGTTCCCTTTTTGTTATTATTTGTTTGAAATATCTTTTTCCATCCTTTCACTTCCAACCTATTTATGTCTTTGGATCTAAAATGAGTCTCTTATAGACAGCACATATTTGAATCATGTTTTAAAATCCATTCTGCTAATCTCTGTGTTTTGACTGAAAAATTGAATTCAATTACATTAAAAGTAATTACTGCTAAGGAGAGACTTCTTTCTTTTGCTGTTTGCTTTGTATATGCCTTAGAGCATTTTTTACCCCTCATTTTCTACATTGCTGTCATCTTCAATGTTTAATTAATTTTTTATAGTATGGTGTTTTAATTCCCTTCTCATTTCCTTTTGTGTTTATTCCATAGCTGTGTTCTTTGTGGCTACTGTAGGAATTACATTTAACATCCTAAAGTTACAACATTCAAATTTAAACTTACACAAACTTAACTTCAATAGCATGCAAATACACAATACCATACAAAATCACTGCTTGTATATAGCTCCTTATCATTTCAGTTATTGATATCACAAAATTACATCTTTATACATAGACTAATAATTTTTGTATGTCCAGAAAGATAGACTAATAATTTTTATGCATTAGACTCTTGAGTCATGTACAAACAGAAAGTAGAGTTATAAACTAAAGTCAAAATAATGCTAGTTTTTATAATTGCCTACATATTTACTTTTGTGGATATCTTTATTTCTTCATATGGCTTTGTGTTACTTTCTAGTGTCTTTTGTTTCAACTTGAAGCATTCTCTTTACCATTTCTTTAAGGGCAGGTCTGTTGGTAACAAACTCCCTCAGCTTTTGTTTATCTGTGTATGTCTTAATTTCTCCCTCACTTTTGAAAGACAGTTCTCTGGATAAAAGTTTTTGGTTAACAGTTTTGTTTTGTTTTGTTTTAGCACTTTGCGTATAATGGCCTACTGCATTCTGGACTTCGAAGTTTCTGATGAGAAATATGCTGATACTTTTGTTGAAGAAATCTTATATGTGATGAGTTCCTTCTCTTTCTGCTTTGAAGACACTTTGGCTTTGGCTTTTGACGCTTTGATTTTAGTGTGTTTTGGTGGGACCTCTTTGATTTTATCCTAGTTGGAGTTAGTTGAGTTTGGTGGATATTTATAATCATGCATTTCATCAAATTTGAGGAGTTGTTACGTTATCTTCAAATAATCTCTCTGCCTCCTGTTTCAAATAATTTCTCTTCTTCTTTCGGGGCTCTCACTTTAATTAGAGACAGGATTTCACTGTGTTGGTCAGCTTGATTGCCTTAGGCTGTGTTCACTTTTCTTTTCTTCTTTCCTTCCTCAGACTTGATAATTTCAATTGTCTTCATGTTTTCGGATTCTTCCTATCATCTGCTCAAACCTGCTTTTGAATATTTCTAGTAAACTTTTTTATTTCAATTATTGTACTTTTCAGGTCAAGAATTTTTTAGTTTCTTATGTTTTCTGTTTGTGTTGGTGTTTCTACTTCGTTCATACTATGTTTTCTTGACTTTTTCTAAATTTTTCTTTAAGACTTTGAGCATCTGTAAGATAGTTGTTGGAAAGTTTTGGCTGGTAAATCTGCTATCTTGTCTTTGTCAAGTACATTTTCTGTTTATTTAATATTTTTTTTCGAATAGGCCATACTTTCCTATGACTTTGTATGCTTTGTGAATTTTTTGTTGATAAATCACTGTACAGAAATTGAACTTTTACTCTGGAAGTCATATCCTTCTCTTCCCCAGGGTTTGCTTTAAAAATTTTTATTTTAGGGGCCGGCACAGTGGCTCAAGCCTGTAATCCCAGCACTTTGGGAGGCCGAGGCAGGCGGATCACGAGGTCAGGAGATCGAGACCATTCTGGCTAACACGGTGAAACCCCGTCTCTACTAAAAAAAGATAACAAAAAAAAATTAGCCGGGCGTGGCGGCAGGCGCCTGTAGTCCTAGCTACTCGGGAGGCTGAGGCAGGAGAATGGCATGAACCCGGAAGGCGGAGCTTGCAGTGAGCTGAGATCGCGCCACTGCACTCCAGCCTGGGTGACAGAGCAAGACTCCATCTCAAAAAAAAAAAAAAAAAAAAAAAAAAAAAAAAAAAAAAAATTTATTTTAGGCTGTCTCCGTGCTGGGAATCAGCCGGAGGGTTCAACTTAAGATTTTAAAAACTCAGTCTTTTTCTGAGCCGATGCCTTTCCCTGGGCCTGTGCCTTTCCCTGGGCCTATGCCATGACTTTCTAAATCCTCTGTATATGTGGCTGCATTTGAATCCCCTAGTTCTTAAATACTAAACTCCCAAAAAGAGAAAAAGATAAAACTTTAGGGGCACAAAATATGCTAGTACTTTAAATCCCCTGGAAATTGATTTAGCTGGAGTGGGAGGGGCTTGAAGCAATGGCTGCCTGTCTCTGTGTCTGTCCCTCTATCATCAGCAATCAGTGATTACCAGCATGGCTCCTCAATATTTGGAGCACGGGGCACTTATTGCCCAACCTGGCAATTGTGTGCAAGCTGCTCCAGGAACACATTTGCATGGCTGCTTGCCATGGGGCTGGGGGATGTGGAATGCGTAGCTGCCACCTTGCTAAGAGCTACCTGAAAATAATCACTGTTTACTGTCGAAGACTTCCTCTAGAAGTTGCAAGCCTTCAAAGTAGTTCCCAGAGTTTCAAAATAGTTATCTTAGATTCTACCAGTGAAATTTTTGTCCAGGTGGTAAGATGGATTCTTGGTGTTTCTTACTCCAGTAATTTCCCAGAATCCTTTGCCCCACAAGTATGTTACACCTCAAATAATCACCACTTCTTTTAGGCCAGGCCGGCCGTACTTCTACTAATTTGTCTCTCTCAGAAACTGTCTAGGTTTTCATGTTTGATTCCAATTCACTCTATATGCCAAAACTCACACCCACAATTCTTTTTTAGACATGCTGTTCTCTTTAGACTTACATTACAGGTACCTGGTGGTACATCACATATCTGTGGGACTATGCTTTCTATATTTCTAGAAGTCACCCTTTTTTCTCAAGTAGAGATGACCTGTGAGGCACCACCATCTTTCAGAGGTCTTAGCACAGGGTCTGACAGCCATATCCTTGATGTAGTCTTACCCAGTTCCCTGGCTTTGGTCTTCTTTCTGAAGCTGTTTCTTAATGACCATAGCTTTTACTTGGGAGCAAACAGTTTTACTTTACAATTCTAAAATGTCTGGACAATTCATCATCCCTTTAATTCTACTTGGAAATGGACCACTTTTTTTTTATGTCATTTCTTTCTTGTAGTAACTTACCAAGTATGGCACAAAACAGCTCATGTGTTCATTTTCCCTCATATTCAACTACCTGAACTCCACAAGTTTATTATATAATTTTTCTCTCAGATTATCCCATGCAACATTTTTACCAAATGTTTTGCTACTATGAGTCATCATTTCTCCTGTAACCATTTTCCTTGCCATTTTCAGCTTGCTGTTTTAGTTTCATACTTCTTGCTTTCTGATTCCAAATCTATCACATTCTTTTAAGTTTTTTGCTACGGGAGCATCCTATGTCTAGGTTACCATCTTCTCTATCTATTAGCTTTTGCTATAGTAATGCTTCTAATTTAGTGACAAAAATAATTTATTTTTTCTCATGCATCTTGGGATGAACAGATCTAAGTTTAGCTTGGCTTCAAACCGGAGTTTGGGTCCAGGTCTGCTGTTCTGCCTTAGACTGTCATGTCAGGACATAATCTCATGGTGATGATGGAAGCATGGGCAAGTTCAGTTGAATAAGTGCAAATCAAGGCTCTGATTGCAGCACAGTTGCTAACATCTTAAGGCAGAATGAGTAATATGACTGAACCCAAAGTCAAAGGGCAGGGAGGTACCCTGCCTCTAGTTTAAGGAACAGCAGTCATGTGGCAAAGGATATGGATACAGGAAGGGATGAAGAACTGGAACCAATAATACAATGTACCAATCATTCAAATCTTAACCAAACATAAATGGGAAAGCTATATTAATATCATATAAGGATGTCATTTAAAAACATATCAGAGAAAAATAGTGATACTTCTTGAGAAAATAATTCACCTGGAAACTAAAATAATTCTGAAAATGTATGCACCTCATAACATAGCCTCAAAATGTAAACTTACAAGACAAGAAGGAGAAATGCAAATTCATATTTACAGTAGAAGATTTTAACACACCATTCCCAATAACTGTTAGGACAGATAAATTTATAGAGGGAAAATTTGAACAACACAATTAAGAAATGTGACATTTATTTTGTATGCAAAAACTTCAGAATACATATTACAACTACATAATACCCATTATTTTTAAGTTCACACAACACTTAAAAATTGGACCATTGTCTCAGGCAGTTCAGGCTGTTATGAGAAAGTATCATAGACTGGGTTGCTTATAAAGAACAGAAATGTGTTTCTCATGTTTCAGAGTTTGGAAGTCCAAGGTCAGGGTGCCACCATGGTTGGGTTCAGGTGAAGGCCTTCTTTTTGCCTGTAGATTGCTGTCTTACTATATCCTAAGATGACAGGAGGAGAGGTAGAGAACTCTCTGGGATCTCTTCAAAAAGGGCAGTAATCTCATCCATGAGGGCTCCTGCCTTATGATTTTAAATACCTCCCAAAGGTTCCACCTTTTAATACCATCACATTGGTGATTGGGAGTTCACCATATGAATATGTGGGGGGTAGGGGCGCACACATATTCAGTCTATAACAACTATATTTTAGCCATAGAGTACCAACAAATTTCAGAGAAAATTGAAATCAGATGGAGTATAGTCTCAGATCACTATGGAATTAAACTAGAAAAGAACAACATAGAGATAATTAGAAAACCTCTGTATATTTGGAAATTTCAAAATATGCTATTAAATATCCCATGCCTCGGGAAAAATCACAATAGAAAAATAGGAAATATTTTAATATAAATTATAATCAAAATACTTTATATCAAAATTTGTGGGGGGCATAGCTAAGGGATGCTTAGATGCATATATTAGATGCTTTAGATGCATATATTAGAAAAGACGAAGAGCAAAAATCTCAGTGATCTAAGCATCCAGCTGAAGAAAGTAGAAAAAAGAACAAATGAAAACCAAAAAGAACTAGAAGAAAGAAAATAATTTAAAAATAGCAATTAATGAAATAATAAACATTCAGTATAGCACATCGGCAAAGCCAAAAGTTGGTTCTAGAGGAAGGATAAGAAAGGCATAACTAACCAAATTCAGGTATTAAAAAGAAGGTCTGGGTGCACTTTGGAATTATCTAGAGTGTTTTGTTGTTTTTTAAAAAATACTGATGCCCAGGCCCCTCATTTGGTCAATTAAATCAGAATTTCTAATTGTATTTCTGTATTAGTATATTTATTAAATGCCCCCATTGATTCTAATATGAAGCACAGGTGAGAACCATTGATAAAGCAAATAACATTTTGATGTCATTCCAACCTTTTTGCTTATACAGTTCTTATATAATAAGTTGTTACAGTTTTGAAACCTTTTGCGTTTACCAGCATATCAATATCTTGCCATAGGAGTAAATATACTTCTGCCACTACATTTTAATAGTTGTACTACATTTTAATAGTTGTGTAATATTCCATTATATGGTTATATTATCATTTATGTAACTATTATTGAGCACTTAAATTTTCAATGGTAACAACAGTGCTAAGAGAATATCTCTGTGAAAGTGCTTTTCCAAACCTGGGCAACATGACGAAACCCCAACTTCACAAGAAATAAAAAAAATTAACCAGGTATAGTGGTGCATGCCTATAGTCTCAGCTACTCAGGAGGCTGAGGTGGGAGGATCATCAGAACCCGGGGAGGTTGAGGCTGCAGTGAACTGAGACTGTACCACTCCACTCCACTCTGGGTGACTGAACCAAACCGTATCCACCCACCCCCCCCAAAAAAAATTACTTTTCAGCTGGCATAGTGGCTCATACCTGTAATGCCAGCTACTCAGGAGGCTGAGGCAGGAGGATCACTTGAGCCCAGGAGTTTAGGTTGCTGTGAGCTATGATTGTGCTACTGTACTCCAACCTGGGTGACAGAGACCCCTTATGAAAATAATACCAATAAAGTATTTTTCACACATCTACAAATAGCACTCATTAAAAAAGTATTTATTAAAATATTTTCTTGTGAGTATGATGAAATAATATGTGTGACAGTTGGTAAATGAATTTTTATCTTACATGCTCACCTAGGAATTAGCTAGGTTAGTAGGGCTGAAAGAGATGTATTAATACGTGTTTTGCCAACCATTTCCCTAACACAATGCCTTATGTACAGAAGGCATACAAAAAGGCAGGGCACAGTGGCTCACGCCTGTAATCTCAACCCTTTGGGAGGCTGAGGTGAGTGGATCATCTGAGGTTAGAAGTTCGAGACCAGTCTGGCCAACATAGTGAAACCCCGTCTCCACTAAAAATACAAAAATTAGCCAGGTGATAGTGGCGCGTGCCTGTAATCCCTGCTACTTGGGAGGCTGAGGCAGGAGAACCGCTTGAACCCAGACTGCGGAGGTTGTGGTGAGCCAAGATCGCGCCACTGCACTCTAGTCTGGAGGACGGAGTGAGACCCTGTCTCAAAAAAAAAAAAAAAAAATGCAAAAATGTTTGTTGAATAAGTGAATATATTGAATTCATCAGAACTAATCGCAACTGGTAGAAGATGTGGACTCGTTACATTCTAAAGAAAGATCATGTAATTTTGGGAGCAAACCCAGTATCAGAAACCAGAGTTAGAATCTGTAAACTAAAATCTTTTACTTTGAAATTAATATATAAGAATGAGAATGATTATTGAAATCTATGCTCAGCTAGCCGTGAACCAAGAATTCAACTCTTATCTGTCTAGAAGAGGGAGTGGGAAAAAGCTCTCCTATGGTTAACTGATGCCCCTCTGAGATACTTTGGTTTTCTGCTGCACTGAAGCCAGAATGATTTTATGTTGCAGTAAAAAATGACATTCTTACAATATTAATACATGATTATGGAAAATATTAGATAATTTAGCTAAGCAAAAATAATACAAATAACTCTCATAAATCTATCATTTTCAAATAATAGTTTTTCTTTGGGGGAGCAGTACTTTTTTATCAACCTAAAAGAAGTACTTCACACCTCCCATATTTTTACAATCTCTGTCATTCATTTTTGTTCACTGTGTATAACCTTTGAAATTTGGGCACTTGATATGCATGGAAGATGCAACACAACATACATCTTTTAACTTTTTATACCATTGGCTGTCATTCCCCAGCATTCATTCATTCATAATTCAGTCACAGATGTTTGTTAAACTCCTACTTTTTGCATTCATTCTGCTACCTTTTGAGAATACAGTGGTAATCAAAAACAGACGTGGTCCCTGCCCTCATGGAGCTCTCAGTGGATTTGAAGAGTCTGTCATGAATTTAAAAATGACACAATAAATGTAAACCTGCCACTGTAATAAGTGCTATGAGAGAAAGGAACATGAGTTTGTAACAGGAAAATTTAATCTAGTCAGAAAAGGCTTTCCTAATGAAGTGGTAAGTGAGGTTATATTTGAAGGAAAAGTAAAGCAGGGAGGGAGGAGCCTTCCAGGGAAGGTATCAATATGTGTAAAGTCCTAGGACAAGAAAGACTGGGAATGACAGAGAGAGGAAGCCAGCATGGCTAGTGTAGAGACAAGGAACTGGAGAGGAAAGTAGGGGCCAAATCATGGAAAAGCCCTGAAGTAGGAGCATACCTAGTATGCCCAAGCAGCAGTAACAATTTCGCCATGGCTGGAGGGGCATGAGCAAGGAGAGAAGAGTAAAAAGTGAAGTTGGAGAAGGAACAGTGTGCCAGGTAGTTTTGCAGTACTATCCAATAGCACTTTCTGTGATGATGGAAATGCTGTATCTGCACTGTTCACTATGATAGCCATTACTCACTTGAAATTGAGCACTCAAGACATGGCTAGTGCCATTGAGGAACTGCATATGTAATGTTAGTTAATTTTAATTTAATAGCCTCTAGCTGTAGAGTACAGTATGCTAATGAACACTTGAAGGGTAGATAGTATAGCTGAGAAACTGAATTTTTAAAATTTTACTTCATTTTATTTAAATGTATGAACAGCCACATGTGGCTAGTGGCTGCCATATTGGATAGAACAGTTACAGCCTTGTGACCTTGGGCTTTTACTCTGAATTAAATTTGAATTACCTGAGGCCTGTAACTAAATTGGTATTTTGTTTTACTTTTAAGCAAAATAATAAAGTTTCCTTTTTTGATAGGGTAAAGGAGAGGTGAAGATATGTAAGAACCTAAAGAAATACATAATTTCCTTGACTCATATTTTTAATTGATATCTTAAGATGCACTCCAAAAGGTGAAATGTAGGTGGTGACAGCATATCTAACTTTTTCTTTCCTGCCTGAACTTAATGTCTCCTGCTCATTAAAGGATGAGACAGGTCCTCCCAGTTAACATTCTCGTAGAACGTTTCACTTTTTTTATCTTTTGTCATTTGTTAACCTATGTATGTATTTGTATAACTATTCTATATCTTCTGTGCAACGCTCAACCATAAGATTATTATATTATTTAGGGCAGGGACTGTGCCTGTCTTATCCACATAGAATCCACAGTATATAAAATCCTAGTAGTCCAATAATGAATATTTAATAACTGAATAAGTGAATAAAGTATTCAGCAATCTCATCTCTATTGTACTCATCCATCTGCTTATTTATCCATATTGACTGTTACCCCCCTCACCACTGGCCATACAGAGTTAAGGGACTCTCCCTAACCTATTCATCCCGGTTACTTAAAACTATTGATAAGTGTAAGTCTCTCTATTATCTGTAATCCATGAAGCAGAGACCGTCTCCCATCCAATAAAAAGATTTAAATATCTTTTTAAAAAATATTTCAATGCCCCCTTAAAGTGAGACCCAAAAGAACTGATAAAAAGATAGCCTGGTGACCTCTGTAGCTCAGAACTGAATTACTCTACAGTGACAGCCCCCTCTTTGTCCCTCATAACCTCTCAGCTTTCATATAAGTCATAAGATTCTACCTTATTTTAAATGAATAGCCCATTTTGACAGAGTAATGATGGTATGTGACAAATGGCACTTGTCTCATGGCATTTCCCTTAGCTAGCTTTACTCAGTTCAGTTATTGTTAGGTGACTTCAAGATACACCCTGATGCTGGTTTTGTCTTTGAGATTGATTTTCTCCAAGAACCCTCAGTTCTGGTTCCACGCACACGATAGAAAGGCCCTCAGTTATTCTGGCTCACAGTAGGACTGCTTTCTTCACTGTATTAGAGAGTTGGAGGATTATCGAAAAATCCTAGTACAATTTCAGAAGTAGAAGCTTACCACAGAGACGTTTCCCCACATGAAATGTTTAGTGACAGTTGGGGTGGAAATAGGGGTCCGTTGACCCTGGGTGTCAGTCCTGTCATACCCAGTTCACTGTGTCATCTTTAATAATGTACAGTTTGTGCTTCAGCCTAGAATCTGCAGAGACTCTCTCCTGTTCCTTACCCCTTTCATTGATACCAGAAGTAGTAAAAAGATTCACCTTTGTGAAGCTTACTAAAATTCTTCCACATCTTCAGGTAATTCACAGGGATGAGGAAAATAAAAAGAAAAAATTAATAAAATTAATAAAATTCTTCTACAAAACTGAAATACTGTGCAGAGATTGTTGAGAAGGTGTGTGCGGGATTGCTGGTTTTTCAAGCTAGATAAAACAGTAGTACCTATTCAAGTCAAGACCACAGGGGGCCTCCTAAAAATAGACTGACTCTTCTATGTAATAGCTTAGGACATTTTTATTGATATCATCTCTTGTCCTGCCCATAGAAAAGCCTTGAGCCTGGAAGGAGGAATTTGAGTGTATTTTCCTAAGAAACTGGTGCCACAGTAAACTGTATGTCTGTTTTTGAAGCCAACCTAGCAATTACCTTGGAATTCTAGGGCTCTATATTTTTCTAAATGTTTTTTCCTTCTACTTCATCATTCCTGATGAAAGAAACAAAACAGCATAAAGAAAAGCTACAGGTTGCTCTGAATACACACAAAGTTTGGTAGGGGAGTAGTTGTCTTAGGTGGCGCTCTCACCACAGCACTAAGAGCTACACTGATGTAGTAAGGAAAACGTGGCCCTTTTGAATCTTAATGTGCTGTTCATTTCTATTCCCATTGCTTCTCCTAGGATTTCTTATCTCTTGCCCTAGCAAATCATAACACATAGACATACATACACACACACCCATCCCTGTCCAGTGGACCCAGTGGGGGGGAGGGGGCAGAGAAGACAAAGTCATTTATATAATGTGTCTCCCTGCTGAGCCCCTAATGGCCGAAGCTTTTGTTCTGCATTCAGTGGCTGCATGTGATGGGCAGGAAGCTGCAGTCTCCCTTTGTTCCATGGCCTTATTCAGCAATTTAGATCCATCATAAAAATCAAATATGCATGTTGCAATCGCCTTGTGTACAACAGCTTCAATTTTCACCTTTTTTAAATTTGAACTCCACAGGGGAAGAGAGAGAATGAAGGGATAAAGGGAAGATAGGGGTAAGAAAAAAAAAATCGCTTTGTGTTTTTGCTTAGTGGACTGTGAAAATAGGCAGTCATGAAAAATAATTTTTTTTAAATTTCATAGATGCATCCCATTCAAAACAAGACATGCTACCAAATTAGGCTTTGTGGAAATGCCCTCAAACCATCCTAGTTAACTCAGGCTCCAAAACTTGGATGTGAAATGATGGGTAAAGAGAAAAATAGAACGTTATAAAAGGGTAGAAAGAGGAAGACTATTTAGGGCTTGAAGAATCATCCTGTTCAGAGAGGTACCTCCATACCACTTATAATTATGCCAAAAAGGATGTTTTTTGTTCAGCTGATTGTCATGAGTTTCTTTTGTAAAAGAAATGATTTGGGGAAAAGGTTTGTAGAGGGAGTGAGAGAGAGATTACACTTAAAGATATATTTCCTCTCTGAATAAAAATGAACACATTGACAGAGATGTTTTTGTTCACTTATTGATTTGCACACTATATTTAAAATTTTCCCAGAACTTCAAAGGGTATGTTCCCTGGAGTTCAAATAAATTTGCATCAGCAGCTTTGGTATTGATTATGCAGAAAAATACAGAAACCTTTTACCTATTCCATTATTAGACTCGAGCAATGACTTTACAGAAGGGTGCATGCCCTAATATAAACAATGTGGCCAGTATTTATTTGATTTATTAAAAAAAGATCAGAAGAAGTGTGCCTCTTTATGCCTGGTTTCACTTACTAATATAGATTTTGAAGGCTCATGCTAAAATTGAAGCCAACCAGTTTGAAGATACTTTGCCTGTTCTTAGAAATGGAGCTCTTACAGGGTAAACCCATGGAGATTGCTGTTGTCATTATACAGACACTGAACATAATATAGGATGGGTGCGCACTGAAAGAGTGATCTTGAGGCTCACTCAAGATTGAAAAAACCTTTGATTATCTGGAGTGGAGCTTCTTCTGGAAGATGTACCAAATGAGTCTGGGATCAAAACCAATTTCGCAAGTTTGATCGAGTCATAATATGGAAATCCACCAGATTCTGCTATGACTAATTAGAGATGTGTGAAGAAGGTTTCCCTTCCCCAACATTATTGATTTTTCTTTCAAACTCCCCAGTTTCACGGTGAAAATCTGTGGCATTTAAAAGTGTTCAATTTAGTACAGTTCACTGATGCATGTAATCTTTGCTAACTGCATCTCATTTTCTCTGAACTGGATTTTTCAGGCCCTCTTATGTCTGGGTATATTTTTTATTTACTCTGTATTTTAATTGAAATCAAAGATGTACCCAGAACATACAAATACTGAGAGGATACATTTAATATTTGGATTTTTTTTTTAGTTGCAAATTTTCCCTTTTTTCTGCTGGAAATATGGGCAATTACAAAAAAGTATAATTTTAAAAAGTGGATTCCACACAACTTAAGCCTACATGAGTGAAGAGTTTTGTATATGTCTTGAGTGATTCTATCCTCGAAAAAGCGATAAAGATGGAGAAAAGCACCAGGAAATTTACAACATTGGGTAAAATCTGTGATTGTATGCCATCATAACTGAGGGAAAAGCTATGGCCCTATGCCACCTCAAGCCGTCTCATCCCATCTTACCTTTTAACAGTACTCCATATTTTTAGGATATTATAGACAGATAACATACTGTAACTTCTCATTAAAATTAGGGCCACATGCTGGCATTTTATGTTTTCAACTTCCTTCATATGAGGAAAGATGCTATACAGGTGTATTAAATTATAAACGTTTCATATTGGAGAGTGAAACCTTTATCTTTGAATTCAAGGTAATTTAGTATATAAATGTATATTTTTAATTGAATATCTTCCTCTTCCCTATCATATGGCAACTTTATCCTCAGTTCTTTCTTCCCAAGAAATAAGTTGTAGAAGACCTAAAGGAAAAATTGTTTCAGGAGACTTTGTTTGCATTTCAGGTCATTTCAACTACTATTCTTACCTCTGCTTTAAACAAAAAGTACATGTTAAACCAATGATAGGTCTCACTGAAGGATTTTTCCTCTGCAATCACACAGATGTTGAGAGTGAAGCCTCCGAATTAGACAGTCTCAGTTCAAGTTCTGACTCCATCCTTGACTAGCTCTGTGACCTTGGGCAAGTTAAGCTTGAGTGTCTTAATTCGTAAAATGAATATATGAGGATAATAACACTTAATGTATAGGATCATATGAGTTAAATGAGATTAAGTAGAGTATTGTCATAGGTTGCTTTCCTAGAGAAGCAGACCTGAGATTAACATTCAGTGTATTTATTAGGGGGTGCTGTCAATACCTGTGGTAGGTGAGCTGCAGTACATTCCAAGAAAGACCTCAGCCAACACTGAGGCAGGTTTTTTTCAGCCTCGTAGGAGCTGACGACGACTAAGGGGTATTGTCTTTTACCAATCTTTTTAACTGTGGAAATAAATCCTTTATTCTTGAAGGGAGAGTTGGGTGGCACATTATAATGTCTATTAGAAGAGTTTAGTAAGCACTCAATAAATATTAGCTATATAATAGTGTCAATGTATATTTACCTGCGAGACCATTCTTGGTATCCCAAACAATTGCTTTCATTATATATTTTAATAGTGCTTTGGTAAGAGCATGGCTCTGGGACTGGATTTGAGGCCCAATTTCCTAATTAGCAGCTGAATAACACTAAGTACATTAGTCTCTCTCTGTCTCAGTTTCCTCATTTGTGAAATGGAAATAATAATAGTACCTATTCTCATAGGATTGTTATCAGGATTAAATATGTTAATAGTTACACTTTCAACAGTGCCTGGCATATAACACAAGCTCTGTAACTGCTTGTGCTTATCATCATCATTATTATTTTTCTTCTCTCAATCAAGTTAAGCATGTACAGTGAGTCCTCACTTAACATTGAGAGGTTGTTGAAAACTAACTTTAAGTGATACAACAAATAAAAAAAAATGATTTTTTAATCGTCAGCATTATAATGACACATTGTTATTCAAAGACCCGATGTATCTTGTTTTACTTAAAGTCAGTTTCCAAGAACCTGTTGATGATATTGAAGATTTACTGTAGTCAAAAATACTTTGGAATCAGACAATGCTGGGTTTAAATCCCAGCTCTGTCACTTCCTAGCCATTTTGATCATGAGCATGTTACTTAATCTGTGATCCTGAGTATTCTCATCTGTCAAAAAGAAATAATATGTCTAACCTTATAGAAAGCACCAAATATATGAAGGTATTATGAACTTATATTTCAGTTTACTTTCTCAAATGTAGTAATAACCCCATCCTTGGGATATCCTGAAGATTATGTGAGTTCATTCATGAAAAGCACTTAGAATGGTTCCTGACAAAAAGTATGTGTTCAGTGAGTGTTAGCTAGTAGGATGGTGATGACAACAACTGTATAAAGGACTCTGCACAGTGCCTTGCATATCATAAGCACTCAAATATTATTTTTGAAGCTCTCCATGAATGTTTTCTTTATTTCTTCCTTTTAGCCTTTCTTTTACATTCCAGCTGGCCTGCCGGACCTTTATTCTTGTGTATTCCTTTCTTCTTCCCTCACTTGCTTGTAAGGATTTTGAATGTTATATATGGGTCAATAATAAACCATATCCTCTGACATCCTTAAAGAACAAAAGACAAAACCCTCTACTTTGTTTTTATTCTGGAGACAGTAAGGCTGATGAGTGATTAAACATGATCTTCAAGTACACAAAGGTTCTTACTACAGGAAGGTGGCTGCCAGTTCTCCATCTTCAGGACAAAAGAAGAGAAATAGACTTCAGTGGAGCATACAAACACAGAATGGAAGACAAAAGAGAATGATAGACTCTCTAACTCTGAGAGGCTAAAAACAAAGAATATTCTTAACGTATTTAGAATTGCTACGTGTATGTGTTTCTGACCAAAGGAAAGAGAAAATTCTAATGAAATCCCTTTTAGTCCCATACTTCTGATTGTGTTATCCCAAAATATTTTAACTATAAATATTACCTGGTAGTGTGTACCTTGCTTGTCCTATGTTATTTTGTCATATTATCATTCCTGGTTTCATAATAGCTGGTGCCCATTATAAACCAATCAGAAACAGATCTTGGTTTGGGATAGACATTTACTGTTCATAAAGGCTAAAAACTGTTTCTCCTTGCAATAATATATAATAATAAAAAATAAGCATAGCCAGAATTTTCATTTGCATTCCGGAGGAAATAGTCTGAATAAATTCACCCTATTCATACACAGTGTTTTGTGTTTTTTTTTTTTAATATTGTTTTAAGCACTGCTAAGTGTTAACGTTTTACATTAAGTCATTACTTTGACAGGGATTTGATAATATAATTATGGCCTTTATAATCATGTAGAAAATCATGTTAATTAAATAAACAAAAACTGAAAGAAAATGAACATTTTGATTGGGTTTATTTCATCAGAAGAATGAGACATCTCAAAATAGAAGCAGACATCTGTGGAAATGAAGAAAAATCTACAGTTCTTAAAAACCTAGACTCTCTGCTGAGGATGTTATCATATAGAGATCTAGGAAATAGTTCAGCTTTAAACATACCCCTTAATAGATATATTAAAGCTGAATTTCCATCTTACCCTCTTTTTGTTTGATTTTCTTTTAAAGCTGTATTTTTAATGGCAGGTGAAGCTATCGTTTTTGTTTATACTTTGAACAAGTATGGTATCTTTTACCCGGGAATATCAAATTCCCATAAATTTCATAGATAGTAGTTATTATATGTGAAATATACAAAACATGAGGCTTCCTGCAAATTCCTGGCAGGGTGTGGAGCAGGGGTGGTGGGTATATGCATTATATCCCATTGTTTTTAGGAATTTTTCTTTGGGTTCCTAGTGATTATTATTCCCACTGAAGGGAGATCTGTGCCCAGCTGGCATGTTTTTATACCACAGCAGAATTCCCAATGATACTTTATCATTTAGACCTCTTTCCTTAAAAATATGAGGGAGCTAGAGTGATTTTTTTTTATTAAACACTTCAGGAGTTTTATTTTTGTCTTTTCATATTTTTATGTTTGGCATGTAGTAGGTACTCAATAAATAATAGTTGAAGCCATGAAAATCTTTGGTTATTTTCAAAGTGATTCTCTTGGAATGCTATGTATTTATTATATCAGTGTCAAAAACTGTTCTGGAATTGCCCTCAGAGCTTGTGTTAGAGTCTTTTGAATATACTTATCTTTGCAGGTCAATTAATATTTATTTAGTGTCTATAATGTATGTATTTCAATTTTTTTTGTAGAGATGGGGGTCTCACTATGTTGCCCAGGCTGGTCTTGAACTTCTGGCCTCAAGCAATCCTCCTGCCTTAGCCTCCCAAAGTGTTGGATTACAGGGATGAGCCACTACACTTGGCCTGTATTGTTTAAATATCATGATTTCAACCATTAGCTTATTTACTGCAGTTGTAGCTATTGCGCAGCAGTCTCCCTTGTGTCAGGAACAGTTACTAAGTCTGAAGGTGGACAGTGAGAAGTAAGATAGAATAAAAATAAAATAATATAAAATAAGAAATGGTTCTCTTCCAAGAATTATAACTTAGCAATGTACATTCAAATTAACATACTAGAAAATACAGGTCATCAGCAAAGCCTGAGTCCTGTCCTCTCACTCTCCTCTGTGGACAGCATGAGCTTCACCACTCACTCCACCTTCTCCACCAACTACCAGTCCCTGGGCTCTGTCCAGGTGCCCAGCTACGGTGCCTGGCCAGTCAGCAGCACGGCCAGCGTCTATGCAGGCACCAGGGGCTCTAGTTCCCGGATCTCCGTGTCCCACTCCACCAGCTTCCAGGGCGGCATGGGGTCTGGGGGCCTGGCCATGGGGATGGCTGGGGATCTGGCAGGAATGGGAGGCATCCAGAATGAGAGGGAGACCATGCAAAGCCTGAACGACCACCTGGCCTCCTACCTGAACAGAGTGAGGAACCTGGAGATGGAGAACTGGAAGCTAGAGAGCAAAATCTGAGAGCACCTGGAGAAGAAGGGACCCCATTTCAGAGACTGGAGCCATTACTTCCACACCATCAAGGACCTGAGGGCTCAGATCTTCACAAATACTGTGGACAACGCCTACATCATTCTGCAGATCGACAGTGCCTGTCTTGCTGCTGATGACTTTAAAGTCAAGTATGAGACGGAGCTGGCCATGTGCTAGTCTGTGGAGAACGACATCCATGGGCTTCGCAAGGTCATTGATGACACCAGTGTCACTCGGCTGCAGCTGGAGATAGAGATAGTGGCTCTCAAAGAAGAGCTGCTCTTCTTGAAGAAGAACCACGAAGAGGAAGTAAAAGGCCTACAAGCCCAGATTGCCAGCTCTGGGTTGACTGTGGAGGTAGATCCCGAAATCTCAGGACCTCGTCAAGATCATGGCAGACATCTGGGCCCAATATGACAAGGTGGCTCGGAAGAACCAAGAACAGCTGGACAAGTATTGGTCTCAGCAAATTGAAGAGAGCACCACAGTGGTCATCACACAGCCCGCCAAGGTTGGAGCTGCTGAGATGACACTCATGGAGCTGAGATGTACAGTCCAGTCCTTGGAGATTGACCTGGACTCCATGAGAAATCTGAAGGCCAGCTTGGAGAATAGCCTGAGGGAGGTGGAGGCCCACTACGCCCTGCAGATGGAGCAGCTCGATGGGATCCTGCTTTACCTGGAGTCAGAGCTGGAACAGACCTGGGCAGAGGGGTAGTGCCAGGCTCAGGAGTATGAGGCCCTCCGGAACATCAAGGTTAACCTGGAGGCTGAGATCGCTACCTACCGCCGCCTGCTGGAAGAGGGCGAGGACTTCAATCTTGGTGATGCCCTGGACAGCAGCAACTCCATGCAAACCATCCACAAGACCACCACCTGCCTGATAGTGGATGGCGAAGTGGTGTCTGAGACCGATGACACCAAAGTTCTGAAACATTAAGCCAGCAGAAGCAGGGTGCCCATAGGGGAGCAGGAGGCCAGTAAAAAGTTCAGAGGTCCAAAAAAGGGAGAAAATACAATGTTATAGTAGATAACTGTGTACAGTGGAATCAACGTCTCTGGGTGAGCATCATGGAAGAGGTGGCATTTCAGATCTTGATGGGTATATATAGGAAAACATGGGAGAAGAGTATAGCAGGAAACGAGAAAATTGTAAGCAAAGACCCCAAAGCAGAAAAGCATCAGTCAGAGAATGGTGAGACAGAAAAAGAAAGAGGGAGATAGAACTTTGGAGCTAGAGTCCCAGGGTACTGACCCCAATGCTGAAACATACCGTATTGTTTGACAAGTGACTTAAACTGTGTCTTGGTTTTCTCCTCTGTAAAATGGGGATAAGATTTGTACCTACATCACAGGGTTGTTATGAGGAATAATACACAATAATACATCTAAAACAATGCCTGGCACATAACAAGCACCATGTAAGTGTTAGAAAATGAGAGAGTGGAGTATTTTCTCTACTGAAAGCCACTGAAGATTTTTGAGCAAGGTGGTGAAAAGATAGGTGCTATACTTTGAGAGTATGATCCTGGCACTACTGTGTACAGTTGATCATGAGAGAGATGCTAGTTAAGAGAACTCCTGGGAAGGGGAAATGCCAGCTTGCACTGGAACAATAGCTATGGGAATGAAAAGGAGGGGCTGGATGCAAGAAACATTGGAGGGTCCCCGTGACTTGTACATACTTTAAGTTCTGAGATACATGTGCAGGATGTACAGGTTTGTTACATAGGTAAACATGTGCCATGGTGGTTTGCTGTACCTATCAACTTATCACCTAGGTAATAAGCCTAACACGCATTAGCTCTTTATCCTGATGCGCTCCCTCCCCTAAACTTCCCCACCCCTGCCAGCAGGCCCCAGTGTGTGTTGTTCCCCTCCCTGTTTCTATGTGTTCTCATTATTCAGCTCACACTTACAAGTGAGAACATGTGGTATTTGGTTTCCTGTTCCTACGTTAGTTTGCTGCGGATAACTGCTTCCAGCCCCGTCCATATCCCTGCAAAGGACATGATCTCATTTCTTTTTATGGCTGCATAGTATTCCATGGTGTATATGTACCACATTTTCTTTATCTAGTCTATCATTTCTGGGCATTTGGGTTGATTCCATGTCTTTGCTATTATTAATAGTGCTGCAGTGAACATACGCATGAATATATCTTTATAATAGAATGATTTCTATTCCTTTGGGTATATATCCAGTAGTGGGATTGCTGTGTCAAATGGTTTTCTGATTCTAGGTCTTTGAGGAAAGGAATTGCCGCACTGTCTTCCACCATGGTTGAACTAATTTACATTCCCACCAACAGTGTAAAAGCATTCTCTCTCTCCACAGCCTTGCTAGCATTTGTTGTTTCTTGACTTTTTAACAGTTGCCATTCTGATTGGCGTGAGATGATATCTCATTATGGTTTTGATTTGTATTTCTCTAATGATCAGTGATGTTGAGTGTTTTTTCATGTTTCTTGGCCGCATAAATGTCTTCTTTTGAGAAGTGTTTATTCATGTCCTTTGCCCACTTTTTTATGGGTTGTGTTTTTCTTGTAAATTTAAGTTCCTTGTAGATTTGAATGTTAGACCTTTGTCAGATGGGTAGATTGCAAAAAATTTTCTCCCACTCTGTAGGTTGCCTGTTCACTCTGATGATAATTTCTTTTGCTGTGCAGAAGTTCTTTAGTTAAATTAGATACCATTTATCAATTTTTGCTTTTGTTGCAATTGCTTTTGGGGACAGCATCATGAACTCTTTGCCGGTGTCTATGTCCTGAATGGTATTGCCTAGATTTTCTTCTGGGGTTTTTATAGCTTTGGGTTTTATGTTTAAGACTTTAATCCATCTTGATTTAATTTTTATAAGGTGTAAGGAAAGGGTCCAGTTTCACTTTTCTGCATATGGCTAGCCAGTTTTCCCAGCACCATTTATTAAATAGGGAATCCTTTCCCCATTGCTTCTTTTTGTCAGGTTTGTCAAAGATTAGAGGGTTGTAGATGTGTGGTGTTATTTCTGAGGCCTCTGTTCTGTTCCATTGCTCTATATATCTGTTTTGGTACCAGTACCATGCTGTTTTGGTTACTGTAGCCTTGTAGTATAGTTTGAAGTCAGGTAGCGTGATGCCTCTGGGTTTGTTCTTTTTGCTTAGGATTGTCTTGGCTATATGGGCACTTTTTTGGTTCCATATGAATTTTAAAGGAGATTTTTTTTTTCTAATTCTGTGAAGAATGTATGTCAATGGTAGTTTGATGGGAATAGCATTGACTCTCTAAATTACTTTGGGCAGTATGGCCATTTTCATGATATTGATTCTTCCTATCCATGAGTATGGAATGTTTTTCCATTTGTTTGTGTACTCTCTGATTTCCTTGAGCAGTGGTTTGTCATTCTCTTTGAAGAGGTCCTTTACTTTCCTTGTTAGTTGTATTCCTAGGTATTGTCTTCTCTTTGTAGCAATTGTGAATGGGAGTTCATTCATGATTTGGCTCTCTGCTTGTCTGTTGTTGGTGTATAAGAATACTTGTGATTTTTGCACATTGATTTTGTATCCAGAGACTTTGCCTGAAGTTGCTTGTCAGCTTAAGAAGCTTTTGGGCTGAGACAATGCGGTTTTCTAGATACAGGATCATGTCATCTGCAAACAAACAGTTTGACTTCCTCTCTTCCTATTTGAATACCCTTTATTTCTTTCTCTTGCCTGATTGCCCTAGCTGGAACTTCCAGTACTATGTTGAATAGGAGTGGTGAGAAGCCATCCTTGTCTTGTGCCGGTTTTCAAGGGGAATGCTTCCAGCTTTTGCCCATTCAGTATAATATTGGCTGTGGGTTTGTCATTGAATAATACCATATTATTTTGAGGTATATTCCATGAATACCTAGTTTATTGACAGTTTTTAACATGAAAGGTTGTTGAATTTTATCAAAGGCCTTTCCATGTCTTTTGAGATAATCATGTGGTTTTTGTCTTTAGTTCTGTTTTTGTGATAAATTATATTTATTGATTTGCATATGTGGAACCAGCCTTGCATCCTGGCAACGAAAAGGAGGATTCCCTCCTTTTCAATTGTCTGTAATAGTTTCAGAAGAAATGGTACCAGCTCCTCTTTGTACTTCTGGTAGAATTCAACTGTAAATCTGTCTGGTCCTGAGCTTTTTTCAGTTGATAGGCTATTTATTACTGCCTCAATTTCAGAACTTGTTAGTGGTCTATTCAGTTATTCAGCCTCTTCCTTGTTCAGTCTTGGGAGGGTGTATGTGTCCAAGAATTTATCCATTTCTTCTAGATTTTTCAGTTTATTTGCATAGAGGTATTTATAGTATTCTCTGGTCATTATTTGTATTTCTGTGGGATCAGCAGTGATATATTCCCTTTATCATTTTTTATTGTGTCTGTTTGATTCTTCTCTCTTTTCTTCTTTATCAGTCTACCTAGTAGTCTATTTTATTAGTCTATCTATTTTATTTTTTTTTAAAGAAAAAAACAGCTCCAGGATTTGTTGGGGTTTTTGTGAAGGGTTTTTGTGTCTCTATCTCCTTCACTTCTGCTTTGATCTTGTTTATTTCTTGTCTTCTGCTAGCTTTGGGGCTTGTTTGATTTTGGTTCTCTAGTTCTTTTAGTTGTAATGGTAGAGTATCAGTTTAAGATCTTTCTAGCTTTTTGATGTGGGCATGTAGGGATATAAATTTTTCTCTTAACACTGCTTTAGCTGCGTCCCAGAGATTCTGGTACATTGTCTCTGTGTTCTCATTGGTTTCAAAGAACCTCTTGATTTCTACCTTAATTTCATTATTTACCCAGGTGTCATTCAGGAACAGGGTGTTCAATTTCTATGTAGTTGTGTGGTTTTGAGTGAGTTGCTAAATCTTGAGTTCTAACTTGATTGCCCTATGGTCTGAGAGAATGTTATGAGTTCAGTTCTTTTGCATTTGCTGAGGAGTGTTTTACTTCCAATCATGTGATTGACTTTAGAGTAAGTGCCATGTGGCAGCAAGAATGTATATTCTGTTGTTTTTAGGTGGTGAGTTCCGTAGATATCTATCTGGTCCACTAGATCCAGAGCTGAGTTCAAGTCCTGAATATCTTTGTTAATTTTCTGTCTTGATCATCTATCTAATACTGATAGCAGGATGTTAAAGTCTTCTACTGTTATTGTGTGGGAGTCTAAGTTTCTTTGTAACTCTCTAAGAACTTGTTTTTATGAATCTGGGTGCTCCCGTATTGGGTACATATATATTTAGGGTAGTTAAGTCTTTTTGTTGAATTGAACCCTTTACCATTATGTAATGCCCTTCCTTGTCTTTTTAAAAAATCTGTGTCTTTTAAAAAAATCTTTGTTGGTTTAAAGTGTGTTTGGTCAGAAACTAGGATTGCAACCCCTGCTTTTGTCTGCTTTCAATTTGCTCAGTAAATTTTCCTTGAGCCTATGCATGCCTTTGCATATGAGATGGGTCTCTTGAATACAGCACACCAATGGGTCTTGACTCTTTATCCAGCTTGCCATTCTGTTTCTTTTAATTGGAGCATTTAACCCATTTACATTTGTGTGAATTTGATCCTGTCATTATGATACTTAATGGTTATTTTGCAGACTTGTTAATGTAGTTGCTTCATAGTGTCATTAGTCTTTGTACTTCAGTGTGTTTTTGTAGTGTCTGGTAATGGTTTTTCCTTTCCATATTTAGTGCTTCGTTCAGGAGCTCTTGCAAGGCAGGCCTGCTGGTGACAAATTCCCTCAACATTTGCTTGTCTGAAAAGGATTTTATTTCTCCTTCACTTATGAAGCTTAGTTTGTCTGGACATGAAATTCTGGGTTGGAAATTGTTTTCTTTAAGAATGTTGAATATTGGCCCCCACTCTCTTCTAGCTTATAGCATTTCTGCTGAGAGGTCCACTGTTAGTCTCACGGGCTTCCCTGGCCTTTCTCCCTGGCTCCCCTTAACATTTTTTCCTTAATTTTGACCTTGGTGAATCTGATGATTAAGTGTCTTGGGGTTAATCTTCTCATGGAGTATCTTACTGGGGTTTTCTGGATTTCCTGAATTTGAATGTTGTTCTGTCTTGCTAGCTTGGGGAAGTGTTCCTGGATGACATCCTGAAGTATGTTTTCCAACTTGGTTCCATTCTCTCCATCTCTTTCAGGGATTGGGGCCAACCTGAATCAGTCATAGGTTCAGTCTTTGTATATAATCCCATAGTTATTGGAGGTTTTGTTCATTCCTTCTCATTCTTTTCACTGTAATCTTGTCTTCAAGAAGACAGCAAGAAAGTCTTCAAGCTCTGAAATTCTTTCCTCTGCTTGGTCTGTTCAGCTATTGATACTTGTGGTTGCATTGTGAAGTTCTCTTGTGTTTTTCAGCTCCATTGGGTCATATATGTTCTTCTCCAAACTGGTTATTCTTGTTAACAACTCCTGCAATGTTTTATTATAATTCTTAGCTTCTTTGCATTGGGTTAGAATATGCTCCTTTAGCTCGACAACGTACGTTATTACCCACCTTCTGAAGCCTACTTCTGTCAGTTCATCCATCTCAGCCTCAGCCCAGTTCTATGCCCTTACTGGAGAGGTATTGTGATTATTTGCAGGAGAATAGACACTCTGGCTTTTTCAGTTTTCAGTGTTTTTCTGTGCATTCTTTCTCATCTTCATGAATTTATCTAACATCAATCTTTGAGGTTACTGAACTTTGGGTGGGATTTTCATGGGGACTTTTTTGTTGATGCTGTTGTTGTTGTTGCTTTCTGTTTGTTTTTCTTTCAACATTTGGGTCCCTCTTCCATAGGGCTGCTGCCATTTGCTCACGGTCCATTCCAGACCCTTTTCACCTGGGTCTCTCCTGCACCTGAAGGTGTCACCAGGGGAGGCTGCAGAACAGCAAAGATGGCTGCCTGCTCCTTCTTCTGGGAACCCCATCCCAGAGGGGCACCAACCTAATGCCAGGAGGAATGCTCCTGTATAAAGTGTCTGGTGACCTGTGTTTGGGGTTCTAACTCAGTCAGGAGGCACAGGATCAGGGACCTGCTTAATGAAGCAGTCTGGCTGCCCCTTGCTGGAGGGGCTTACTGCACTGGGGGGAATCCCACTTGTCTGGACTGCTTGGATTTCTGAGAGCCAGCAGGGGGAAAGACTAAGTCCACTGATCTGTGGAGATCACGGCCACCCTTCCCTCCAGGCTCCATCCCAGAGAGATCAGAGTTCTGTCTCTAACCCCCTGGCTGGAGTTGCTGAAATTCCCACAGGGAGACCATGCCTGGTGAAGAGGGATGGGTCAGGGTCCAGCCTAAAGAGGCAGTCTGGCCATGTTCTTCCACAGCTGCTATGCTGTGCTGTGCTGTGGGGAATTCCCACTGGGTCCAAACCACCCAGACTCCCTGGCACAGGCAGGGGAAAACAGCAGATTGGAGCTGCAGTCATGGCTGCTGCCCCTCCTTGCCAGGAACTCAGTAGTCTTAAGCAATCTCCAGCTGAGCAACCACTGAGAATCTCCACAGCTCTGTGCTTGAGACCCAAGGCCCTGGTGGGATGGGCTCATGAAGGGATCTCCTGATCCACAGGTTGCACAGATCTGTGGGAAAAGCATGGTTTCTCGGGTGAAATAGCACAATCATTCACCATCTCATTTGGCTGGGGGTGGGAGCTCCCCTTGCCATGTGTGGCTCCCAGGTGGGCGGTCACTCCGCCCTGCTTTTTTCCTTGCTCTCTGTGGGTCATGCCAACTGCCTAGTCAGTCCCAGTGAGAGAACCTGGATACCTCAGTTGCCAGTGCAGGAATCACTTGTTATTTTCATTCTCAGTGGGGGCCTCTAACCGCACTTGTTTCTAGTCAGCCATCTTGGCCCCTCCCCACCATACTTTTCAAGTGTTTAAACTGAAGGTATCTCTGTTTTTGAAATAATCAAAAGTCATTTGGAAATAAGTATAGTGACCAAGGTGGATTTTTGTTGTTTTTTTTTTTTAATTAGAGGCCAGACATGATGATTCATGCCTGTAATTCCAGCACTTGGGGAGGCTGAGGTGGGCGGATTACATGAGTCCAGGAGTTCAAGACCAGCCTGGGCAACATGGTGGAACTCTGTCTGTACAAAAAATACAAAAGTTAGCCACTTGTGATATCATGTACCTGTGTTCTCAGCTACTCTGGAGGCTGAGGTGGGATGATCACCTGAGCCCGCAGAGGTTGAGGCTGCAGTGAGCTGTGATTGTGCCACTGCATTTCAGCCTGAGTGACAAAGTGAGAGCCTGTCTCAAAAAATAAAAAAGAGATGGATTTTTAAAGTAATGAGGCAAATTTTCTTCTGTGGATTTTTAAAGTGATACTAAAGGCAATCCAAAGGAGATTTGCTTTAAAAAAATGTATAGTACATTTAGTGGTAGAATAAATGTGTAATTTCCCAATTATTACTATAAAGGAAAATATGCACTTTGTTGTATAAAAGTTAGTGTGCTTATCTAATCATCAGTAATATACATCCTCCCTTCTTAATGAAATTAAATTTGAAAAATAAGTTACTAATTTATTATGATAATCTCTTGAATACATACTTACAGAATGGAGATAGAAATATATTTAAAGACCAAAATTTGGTCTTTTATTCATTTTACTTAGCATTTACTGATATGTGTACCTCTTGGGTGCTCCCACATCTTGTTGATTTCCCTTCTTTCTGTTACTGTTTGCTTTTATCTTCTATATTTCGACTGATTGATTGTAGAGATGAAAGTCTCATCATGTTGCCCAGGCTGATCACAAACTCCTGGCCTCAAGCAGTCCTCCCACCTTGGCCTCCCAAATGCTCAGATTATAGGCATGAACCACCACACTCAACCATTTTTTTAAAACCAACTTTGTTAAAATGAAGAACAGGAGGGGAAGGACAAAAGCCAGGATTTGTTAACTTTAGTTACTACCAAAGTGAGGGAGGGGACTTCATTTGGGTAATTTCAAATGCTTTACATAGCTTTTCAAAGATGCATGCTTGCACTACCATTTTCTGTATTCTGTTGCAATTTATTGATACCATTATTGAGTTTATTAATGCCCTCCTTACCATATTGTTTACCCATGTGCAGTTCAATAAGTACGGCTGTATGTGCTCATCCAATAAGCTTTCTCCTCTCACGTTGTACCTGCTCTGACGTGATAAAAAACCAAAAACCTTTCATAAAATAAGTGTATGTGATGCATTGAACATTGCATTTTACTTAAAACGCCCCCTTTTTTGGCAAATGAACCACATCGCAAAATTTTAAGCTGAAATTGCTAGCAGTGTTTCCAAGATAAACATGCTATTTATAGACAAAAATCTTTTAAATTATCAGTTAATGAATACGTAATGGGCTGCACAGTAATAAAATCACAAAAAGCGAATGATTAGTTATTTTCAGTCAGTTAAGAAGGACTCTTGTAACTGGAGTCTACACCAGGAGTGAGGACTGTCTTTTCCACCGTATAAGTCCTAGGGATTAGACATCTGTTTTCATTTCTTATAGTGAAAAGAGGTCTGAAACAATGTGTAATGTCCTAGAAATGAGACAGAACTGTTAGATGAGTTAAGAGCAGATATCTGGATGGTTGGAGGTCAATGAGAACTGTAGTCTCTCTGCCTCTTGTTGAAAAGAAAATACTCTGTAGGAAAAACCTTCAGTCATCAGTTCAGCAAAAATAATTGTAACTCCCACTGGAGACACTGAAAGGACCTGGGCTCTCTTTGTTAAGTCCAATGTAGGATTTTCTTTTTTTAATACTTAATTTAAAATTAAAACTAAGTGAAACATTTTTGTTTAGCTTTTTTTCTGGGATGGAGTCTCTCTCTGTGGTCCATGCTGGAGTTCAGTGGTGTGATCTTAGCTCACTGCAACCTCCACCTTTTGGGTTTAAGCAATTTTCCTGCCCTAGTCTCCCAAGTAGCTGGGATGACAGTGTGCGCCACCATGCCTGGCTAATTTTTGTATTTTTAACAGAGATGGGGTTTCACCATGTTGGCCAGGCTGGTCTCGAACTCCTGACCTCAGGTGATCTCTCTTCGCCCTCCCATAGTGCTGGGATTACAGGAGTGAACCACCGCGGCCGGCCCCAACATAGGATTTTCTTAATGATGTTTTTTTACCTAAGCCTCATTCTGCAAATGAAAACAGAAAATCATTTGGTAGAGGGGACACCAATAATTCAGTGTTTTTGAAATGTCATTACTTCTGCAAGTTAAGTGTTTGCTACCTGTGTCTTCTACCAATTCCAAATTATGTTGATTCTTGTCAAGCCCCATGTGGGAGATGGAGGTGCTAATCCTTCAGAATAACACCAGGCCAGTTAAACTGGAATGGGATAAAATCCATAAAGAATTTATCCTAATTCTTGGGTAAGTCAGCAAAGAAAATGTATGAACATGAGATTGAATTCTCAACCCTCGATGTCATTCTCTCTTCAGATACCCAGAAAATTTCAAAGTAACTCTGGGTTATGAACAAAAAAGTTACCTGCTTTGACCAGCTATTTTTCATGTGTTAACCATGGTGTTCTCTTCTAGCTGTGCAGAGCAGTATAACTTGTATTAGTCTGAAAAGCAGAAATAAAACCTTAGTGTTTGTAAGGACATTTCTGGCAAATGAAAGCAGGAACTTTGTGTGTTGCAAATGGCAATAAAAACTTCAGAACTCATTGATATAGCATATTTTGTTGCTCTTCTGTATTCTATCAAAAGTCCTTACCAGTGCTTTGAAAGGAGTTTAGACAGTAACTAGGCACACAACTATGCCAAGAATTTTAATTGAGTTGAGGGCCTTCATGCAAATAAGGTTAAGACTTGTAATAGCAAATAGAATTCTTTGATTTGTAGGTGTTTTGATATAATTAGTTGATACGCAGATTAGTCCCCAGTGGGATATTGACTATTGAAGTATATGTAAGCACTTTGTAAATTATGAAGCATTACCAAATGTATCTGTTTTAGGTTTGCCCTATTCCTGTTGGCAGGTACTGTGGTCATTCATTCATTCAACGAATATTTACTATGTGCTTACTATGTGCCAGCTACTTTTGTAAGTACTAGAGATATAGTAATGAATAAAACTTTATATTCATATGAATAAATTTTTATACATAAAATAAAACATAAAAAATAGCCCAGGCATGGTTGCTCACACCTATAATTCTAGCACTTTGTGAGGCCAAGATGGGAAGATGACTTGAGGCCAGGAGTTTGAGACCAGCCTGTTAAATAGAGTGAGATCCTGTTTCTATTAAAAACTAATAAAAATAAAAAATAACTTCAGATAGTGATACATGCTGTGAAGAGGAAAAAGCAGGATATTTAGATAGTGTTTGAGGAAGAGGGTAGGTTTTGAGTAGGGAAGAGGAGAAGCATTTTACCTAGGTTGTTCAGGAAAAGTCAATCTGAAGAACTAACATCTGAACTGAGGCATGGTTCTTGAGAAGTCAGCCGTAAATTCTAAGTGGAGGGAACAAGCAGTGTGAAGATGCTGTGATAGGAAGAAGCTTGGTATGTTCCAGAATGACAAGAAGACCAGGTTATGAAGTGAGCAAAGCTCATTGGAATTTATAATCTCATGCCTGCAGAATGGCAAGTGAATGAGGGAAGATGAAATACACTAACTTTTCTTTATTTGTACATTTTTTTTTGTTTTTGCATGAGTCTCTACATAGCTAGATGAAGCATGTTAAAGAAGAGAATTATCTTGACTGTTTTACTACTTTCCCCTAAGTGTCCTAAGAAGTATTTCTCTATGAGCACCATGTCTCCATTCCCCCTCTTTATTCAGAAATATCCTTTTCAATTTTTGTTTGCCTTCTTAACAAAATTTACAAAGGAAATGCAGATTATTTTTCTTTTATGCCTTTGCATATAACCTTATCAAAGGAAATAGAGGAAAACACTGAAGAAATAGATACTATAGTAATTATATATTTTGAAGCAGATACTGCCTTTGTTATGATAGAGTCAGGTCATCATGGGCAGCTTACTTAATTTCTTTTGAGCCTCAGTTTCCTCTTCTATAATATAAGAAGGTGACTACTATTTATCTTATAGAATTACATGAGATCAAGCACATGAAGTGTTTAGCACAGTGCTTGGCACATAGATAATGTGTATGGAGCACTTACTGTTTGTCTTTTAGAGACAGGGTCTTGCTCTGTCACACAGACTGGAATGCGGTGGTACAACCTTGTCTCACTGCAGCCTCAACCTCCTGGGCTCAAACAATCCTCCTACCTCAGCATCCTGACTAGCTGGAACTACAGGCTGACACCATCATTACTGGCTAACTATTGTATTTTTTGCAGAGACGGGGTCTCACTGTGTTGCCCAGGCTGGTTTCAAACTCCTGGGCTCAAGTAATCCTTCCACCTTCACCTCCTAAAGTGCTGGGATTACAGGTGTGAGCTACCACGCCTGTCCTTACTGTTATATTACCATGAAGATCTTTATTCTTTCAAATCACTTCCCAGTAAACCTTTTCTGCAAACTTTTTCAAATAGTTCCAATAAACTTTTAGGCTGGCATCCCCCCTCCGCCAGCTTATGCCATTGTTCAAATACCTTTTTCTCTATTGTCCAGCTCAAAGACTCTGTATGTTTATGAGACCGTCTTTTGGTAACAAAAATGCCAGGAATCAATGATTTATTAAAATCCTAGTATTAATTCAGGCTCCTGTCAATCTCCTAACAAAGCCTATACATACTGTGTAGCTATACCAAAGATTCCATAGCATAGGTGAAAATGCATGAGTATATAGCCCTTGATCTCCTGAGCTGCATTTGGCCAGTCTCGTCTTTCTATCTAATTAATGTCATTCTTGGCATATGGGGATCACATAGCACAGAATGTGTCCATATTCTGCCAGTGAAAACCCACGTTGTTCTCCACCTGCAAAAAGGCAACCTCTGCTTTTCATTTCTTTTTTGTGTCATTTTTTAATGTCATTGTTCTCCCTCTCTCTTCCTTCCCTCTCTCCCTCTCCTCCTTTTCTTCTTTCCTTCCCTTCCTCTCTCTCTCTTTCCCTCTTTTCCCTTCCCCCACTGCTTCCACCCTTCCTAGTAAAGGGAAGAGGGATGGACCTTGGGCATTGGTCTTAGAGGAGGAAACTTACATCATCACCTAAACTGATTCTAGACGTTTTCTTGAAACTCAAAAATGATTTGCTTCAGTAATACTAACATCACAATCCCCTGAGAAGACCATCACCAGTTTTCTACTACATTTTAGCTTCTATTATTTTCCTTGTCTAGTTTGCTTTTTTTTTTCTTCTTTTCTTCAAGAATAATCTCAAATCTTACTTCTTCCACTACATCTTACTAACTCTGGACTTGATTGATCCCCTGCCACTCAACACTTACACTGTTGTATACTTTTTGCTACTTAATTCATATTACGGAACAGTGCATAAATTAAAGGCTTGTTTCTCCAATTAGATTATAAGTTTTACTCAGAGCAGGGATTGTGTCATACATATTTATAGTATCTCACTGTTTTTATCTTTCCCTACCCCAACTATAATCATACTTCTTTTTAAACACCTGAACATTCCTTCTTCCTTGACGATAAGGGTATGTTAGCAAAGCTCTATGACCTTTTTTTGTTTTTTCCTCTGACACTCGAATTCTCAGGTGAGAGTTCTATAACTTGAGCAAAATCAAAGACAGTGGTATATTTTGTAACATTAGAGATACTACACAGGGCAAAGCTTAGCTGTTACTGCAAGAAGCCTATCTACAATAATAGATTCAGGCTAATTTGAATGCCTCAGTCTATACCTTATTTCATCCTCAATTTCTTTTTTTCTTAATTTCAACTTTTATTTTACATCTGGGGGTACATTTGCAGGCTTATTAAATGGGTATATTGTGTGATGCTGAGGTTTGGGTACAATTGATCTTGTCACCTAGGCAGTGAGTATACTACCCAATAGGTAGTTTTTCAGCATTCCACCCCCACCTCCCATCTTTTGGAGTCTCCAGTGTCTGTTGTTGCCATCTTTGTGTCCGTATGTACCCATTGTTTAGCCCCCACTTATAAGTGAAAACATGCGGTATTTGGTTTTTGTTCCTGCATTAATTTGCTTAGGATAATGGCCTCCAGCCGCATCCATGTTACCGCGTAGGACATGATTTTATTCTTTTCTATGGCTGCATAGTATTTTGTGGTGTATATGTACCACATTTTATTTATCCAGTCCACCGTTGATGAGCACCTAGGTTGATTCTGTGTCTTTGCTATTGTGAATAGTGCTGGAATGAACATACAAATGCATGTATCTTTTTTGTTGAACAATTTATTTTTCTTTGGGTATACACTCAGTAATGGGATTGCTAGGTCAAACAGTAGGTCTGTTTTAAGTTCTTTGAGAAATCTTCAAACTGCTTTCCACAGTGGCTGAACTAATTTATATTCTCACCAACTATGTAGAAGCATTCTGTCTTCTCTGCAACCTCACCAGCATCTGTTGTTTTTTACTTTTTAGTAATAGCCATTCTGACTGGCGTGAGATGCTATCTCATTGTGGTTTTGATTTGCATTTCTCTGATTAGTGGTGTTGAACATTTTTTCATGTTTGTGTCACCTTAGATTTCTGAGTGAGTTGAGAATGTCTGAGCATCAAAAGCAAACCTTGGAATAGGAGCCAACCCCCAAATAAAATAAAAATACTTAAAGAAAAATTAGACTTTTTTGTTTCTCCTCTTAAATGCATTCAATTCATTTAGCTTCTCATTTATATCACCACCAGAAGACAAAGAATGAATGCTGGTCATTCAGGTTTAAAATTTTTTTTTTTGTTGATAGCTCTAGCAATTTGGTTAGAGAAAGTAGGGAAAATTCAGGACTAAGAAAATTTAGAGACTATGATTTTCATTTATCAACTCCTTCACTTCATTAATTATGATAAACCGTAAAAATGGATTAATGCATAAAAGGATGATCGCTGTGTATCATTAGAAGAAAATAATTGCTTAAAAATTAGAGATTTAAAAACAAAGAGGACGATAGTGAGCTCTGTTATTTAAACCAAAGAATATCATTGAAATCCTAAATAAACAAGCCATCCAACAGAGGAAGATATCTACACTTGGTGAGTGCATCCTGCTATGTATAAGTTTAAAAAGGAAGAAGAGAAGACAGTGCTGGGAGAGGAGCAGTGTATACCTGGATGTGCTCTATTAAAAGAGGCGCTTGATTGCTCAGTAATTGCAGAGCTAGGTTCTTGGGGAGGCTTTTGTCATCCCTCCTTGGCTGACACCAGACGATAGTGTGGCTCTGTGATAAGAAACAGAGGACCAGTGTCTCCATGGTAACTAACTGAGCTCTATATATTATACCTCATTACAAATGAGGATAGATAGTAAAATATATATATACACACACACACACACACACCCCAAGAGTGAATATATATGTGTGTGTATGTATACATCCTGTCTTCTATCTAGAAAGTGAGTAGAATTAAAATTTTTGAGAATGTGATTGCATTGAAAGGATAAAGTTGATAGACCTTTTTTCCCCATTGGTGCAGGTAAATATTTCATTTTTCAGTTTCTCTGATGGTTTTGTTCTGAACCCACCCAGCTGTAGCTTGAAAGATTAATGATGGGCAGCGAAAGAACGTGAGAAGAGGTGGTGAATGAATAGAAACCAGCAACAGAGAAGAAAGAGTATTGCCTGGCCTTTGGGACAAATAAATAAGGATTTACTAAGTCTGCTAGTTTCATCCCCATAACAGGAAAACCTGGAACCCATTAGAATGGAGACCTGGAGACTTTTATAATGTAGTGATTCCTAGAGTTCTAAACCTACACAGACTGTTGACAAGAAAAAAGAAAGAGGGATGGAAAATCAGCAGTTTCCTTTCTAATTTTCTCTTCTATGGGTATTGATTTTACTTTAACACAACTAACTTTGCAATGCCTCTCCTCACATAAGACCATTACACCTATGTGTTGATCTTTATAAGGTTAAACACATTTCCTGAAATCTTAGCCTGCCTGTGTCATGCATTTTAAAGAAAAAGACCAAATTAAAGAAGTCATCAGTGAGTAAACTATTAAGTAGAAATTAAAACTTTTTATTCAAGACACAGGATGCAAATATTTGGTCAGAGAACAAAGACCCCAGGAGCTTTTTGGAACCATTATATTAGCTTCAATGTATTAGTCCATCTGCTCGTAGATAAATGACTTTAAGCTCTGAAACAAGGACCCTTAGTAGCCCAGCAGGGACTTCTGTTGATACTGCAGGCTGATTCCTTCCCTCACTGGGTCTGTTTCTCAATCACTAATTTCTGAACCAATATTTGGGTCATTGCTAAAAAGGGCATACATGTAGTTTTAAGACAATAGCTCTTTGATCTAAGTAACATACTTTTTTACCTTTTAGGTCCTTCTTACTGATGTCTTGCTCTTCTGCATGGCTTGTGAAAACTATTAGAGTCGTCCAAGGTAAGTGCATTGCACAGGGGTGACAAAAAAGTGGGTGGGGTGGTGGGGGAGAACATAGGTATACACCCAAGAGGAATGGAAACATACATTCACACGTAACTTGTGCACAAACATTCATAGCAGCATTATTCATAATATCTAAAAAGTAGAAACCATCCAAATATTCATCAACTGATGAATAGGTAAATATAATGTGGTATATCCTTATAATGGAATATTATTTGGCAGTAGAAAGGAATGAAGTACTGATACCCGATACCACAGGGATGAACCTTGAAAACATTATGTAAGTAGAAGAAGCCAGTCATGAAAGACCACTTATTATATGATTCCACATATAAGAGGGGAGGTGGGGGTGACTGCTAAAGAATATGGGGTTTCTTTTGGCAATGATGAAAATGTTCTCAGTTAACTGTGGTGATGGTTGCGAAACTCTGAATATACTAAAAAACATTGAATTGGACACATTAAATGGATGAATTGCATGGTATGAGAAATGTGAGGATTTTATCTCAAGGTTATTATAAAAAAGGGGTGTAGGTGAGGAGGAAGATGGTGATCCACAACTAGGATGACCATATGTTGTGATTGCCCCGAATTACCAGTATTTTGCCAGATATGCCAATGAATTGTTAATTGCTCTGCCTTAACTTTCAAAAGTGTCCTATTTGGATGATAAACTATATGGTCACCATATGTGTGACCAGAAGTACTATGATCTTCTGCAATGTATCTTAAAGTTATCTAACCAAGATAACACTTGGGGTTCTTTTAAAGGTAAATATCCCTGTGTTCTTCCCATGGATCTTAATTCAGTAAGTCAGAGGTGGAAACTGGTGTTTTTGTATTTTTAACAGTTATCTATGATGATTCTTATGAGTTTTTGGCATTCACTGTTCTACTTGTTAAAAAAAAAAAAAAAAAAAAAAAAAAGGAGGTGAACAATTTACCTTTGGGGGCAAATATAATTCCAGGGAGGTACAAGAAGGCTATTGTAGGAAATTTGCTGTGGAAGGCTAAAAATGAATTCTGACATGGATTGAGAGAATAATGGTAATAACATAAGGACAGTGATAGTTCTAAGAAATATCCTTCTCTCTTCTAAGATTAAAAAAAAAAAAAACACATCTATTATTTGGTAAGAATGAGTGAGGATTAATACTCATAATGATTTACCTGTAAGTTTCTTCTCCAAGGTGGCCAAAGGTAGAGGCAAAGTGGGTTCTGGGGTATCCCTGATTATTGTCATTCTGCCTTAGGTCCTGACATCCACTGCCTTCACTCAAACCCTTCTGGCCAGTTCCATCCTACAGATTCTAACTTCCTGACTCAGAATTTTATTGTTGTGAACCTTTACACCCAGGTTTGGAGACAGAAAGGAGCACCCTCAAGTGAGGCAGAGCAGTCTCAGAAACATAGGAAAATGTAAGAAACCTAAACTTTGGGACAGGTTTTTTTTTTTTTTAAATTAGAAGAGGAACAAAGGACGTTGGGTCACAGTTTCTAAAATAAACATGAGCAATAGGGCATATATAATGGCATAATATGGACCAAACTGATAAAAAGCAGTGTCACAATATCCATAATATACATTTATTGCTTATCTGAATTCAACATTAACTTCAGTTTAAGGATGCTTAGTCTTCATTGTTCATAGGGAAGAAGCCTTCATAGTTTCAAAGCCTAAAATGAGAATTGTGCTGAAGAAGCCTAGACATTCCCACATGTGTAGAATCATCATAAAATTTCTTAAGGAGGAAAAAGTCATTACTAACCTATTCTCTCATTTAGCCAGATTGCTTTAATTCATATCCTTTTTTGCTGCTTTAATCAATCAAGAAAACGCTCTCCTGCAGATTCAGAGCTCAGAAGTATACTCTTCCTTGCTCCTGTCCATGCCCAAGCCTCTTGATCTCTGGGGAAAGGGTTGACACCTGAGGAGATTTCTTTGTTTCACTTTGTTCCAGCAAACTGTTTGAAATAGTCAGGCTTTTGACTGAAATTTGAGTCTTCTTTCTGTCCCTTAGGTACTGTCTAAAATTTTTCAGTGTTTTAAAAAAGATTTCTAATTAGTTGAGGGACCTCCAGGGTGAATATTACTATTATTAAATAACTGAATACAAATTAAACTTTTATGGTTTCTAAGCTACTGCTTTTTTTTTTTTTTTTTTAAGATAGAGTCTTATAATGTTGGCCAGCAGGCTGGTCTTGAACTTCTGTGTTCAAGCAATCCTATGTCAGCCTCCCAAATAGCTGGGTCTATAGGCATGTGCCACTACACCCTAAGTTGCTGCTTTTTAATGGAACGTTTAATGTATAACTTTTAGATTCCAATAAAATATTAGCAAGACTTATTAACTTAGCAGATCTATGTGGCAATATTATTTATCCCAGGAATGTTTAGGTGTCCAGGTTTGGTGCGTCTATATGATTGGACACCCATGGACTGACTGGGAAAGCAGCAGTTTAGGATTGCCCACAAGACAAAGATTTGGAAAAACTTTAAAAAGTTTTGACCACAAAGGTCATAAATTTTAGTCTAGTGATGCAGATTTACTGGATCCTGATGAACAACAGGAGTGAAAAGCATTTTCTAGAAGACAAACCTGTAGTGATTTCTAGGTAAAGGACTTCAGATGAGATCCTGAAGTAATAAAATATTGGCAGGTTTAGTAGACTCACAAAAATGAGGTTAGTCAGGGGTCTAAGGTGATAGACATATGACATCAGAAACCAAATAAGTACTAGGCAAGGCCATGGCCCTGAACTTTTATTAGAGTTGGGAATTGAGGATATTCTGAACCCCAAGGATTTCAACGAAGAGAAACAGTAGCAAGGCAAATCAGTTTAAAAAATAATTCTGATGTATATTGGGAAGGATTTTATTCAACTTAAAATCAGAAAAATAACCACTAGTAGTTTAGGTGATGCTTCTTCTAATTCTTATCTGGTATTTTAGTTCTAGGTTCCTATTAAGGTTCAATAAACTGTGACAATAGACCAAGGGCTGGGCTATGATAAAGTCTTCCATTTTAAACAAACACAAACAACATTGAACCAGAAAGAGACATAAAGTCTGTTTAAGGCATTGCTGTGTTTGTACAAGACCTGGGTTATGTAGGAGTAGCAGTAAAGAAAAAAGGCTCAGACATCTAATAGACATTTCTTTTACTTCCTTTTTATGTGACTTTAGGTGGGCCTATGACTTAATCTGTATGACTTTGCTAGCTCTGCAGTTATTTTTAGTACATGTTGCCAGTTTTCTAAGTGGTTTTACCATTTTACATTCCCATCAGCAATTTTTTAGAGTTTTAGTGTCTCCATATCCTCACCAACATTCAGATGAGTGGATGGTGGTTTCTCATTGTGATTTTAGTTTGTATTTCTCTGATGACAAATGGTATGTAGCACTTTTTCATATGTTTATTGAGTGCTTAGATATCATATATTGTAAAGTGCCTGTTCCAATTTCTTGCCTATTTTTAAAAATGAGGTGAGGCTTTTGAGGGTTGGTTGGTTGTTTTTTTGTTTTCTGTTTTTTTGTTTTTTTGTTTTTTTGTTTTTTTTTTTTGTTTTTTTGTCTCTCTTATTGATTAGTATTTTAAAAGAAAATATCTTCTAGAATATGAGTTCTTTACTGGATATGCATCTTGCAAATATCTTCTTCCAGTCTGTGGCTTGCTGTTTTACTCTTAATGGTGTCTTTTGATGAACATAAGTTCCTAATTTTAATATAGTGACATTTATCAGTTTTTCCCTTTATATTTAGCACTTGTATGTCCTATTTTAAAAACTTTTGTCTACTCTAAGGTATTTTATAATATTTCAGCTGCTTTATTTCAAAGTTTAAATCTTTAATCCATTTAGAATTTGTTTTAGTAAGAGATATGAGGTAGGGATCCAATTTTATTTTTTTCCAAATGCTTTTAAACTTCTCTAAAAACATTTCTCAATTAATATTTTAAAGGCCACCTTTAGGGTGTTTCCAATCACAATAATCATAAGTTTTTGATATAAAACACTCTAATACTTAGCAATGTTCAATGAAATATTAAAACACCAAAAGACACAATCTCAGAAGCAGATAAATCTCTCTGTGAACCAAATACAGAACAAAAAAGCAAAACAATGAGTGGAGCTGAAGTCAAAGGGCTTCTGTGTTGTGGGTTTCTTGTTTTTTTTAAGGGACAGTATTTGCTGGGAGTTTAGCTGCTATGAGATAAGGAGTATTTAAAGTATATGAACAAGGAGCATGAATCCTGATTGCCTTGTGAAACCAGGGGCTGGGGAAAAGGATCTTCTTCTCATGAAAAAAGGCAAAAAGTCTAGGGGAAAACAAAGTTTCTGGTCACTACATTGGGCTGTGACTTTTAGAAAACTTCAGGGTACATTTGAAGGAAGGTACAGCCTCGTAATCAGAACAGAAGTGACTGTCTGTGAGCTTGTGACAGCATCAGGTTTATCTCCATTGTCACCCTGGGACAAGAATCTTAATATGCCTTTATCAGACCTCATCTGGACTGGAGTGATCATGACTTGGGTAGACATAAACACAAGACTACCTGGCCAAGGTCTGGGTTGAATACCGAGGAAGAGAGAGGAGAAAAACAATGAACCTTATACAACAGACCAGCATTCCATGCCTATGGATCAGGTATTCCTTAAACCCCTGGTTAGTAGCGCTGGCTGAGGCCCTGAGGAAAGGAAAGGCAAACCTATATCTGGAATGGATACCAATTGCTGTGAGGAAGAAAACAAAACAAAACACTGTGGACCCTTCGAGGATAAAAGGAGCCTAACATAATCAACTTTCCATCTAATGACTGGTTGTCATATTGGAGGCTCAGCACTGATACGTGTTGCTGGCAAATGGAATACTCAGAGACAACCGTAGCTATATCAGCCTTGGTGAGAGTCCATGCCACTGAGCCCATGTATAGCCTCCATTTCTGCCTCTCTGGTCACTTCATTCATGGGGCATTGTGCTGGGGTGGCCAGTGACAAAAACTGGCTAATATTAACTCACCAAGTCATTTTGTTTACTTGATTGTTTAATGCTCTTTCTGTGATAATAATTTCATTTTAATAATGTTTTCAGGGGCCAGGTGTTGTGGCTCAGGCCTGTAATGTCAGTGCTTTGAGAGGCGAAGGTAGGAGAATTGCTTCAGGCCAGGAGTTTAAGACCAGCCTGGGCATCATGCCAAGACCCTTGTACCTTCCTAATGAGCATTAATGTGTGATACAACAATCTTTATACTTCATTCATGCCAATTCTCACAGGCCTGTTTACATGCTGGTACCCCAGAACTCCTTATCTCTGTATCTTTCAGTCTTCCATGTGTCTGACCAGTAGGCCAAGCCATTTGTCACTGCCCATGAATACATACATACTCTCATCACAGGCCCACTCCTCCTTCCACACAAGGTGGATGACTATTGCCTGAACTGGGACCATCAGAAAGATTTTCCCTCTCCACTGTCTTTCAAGGCCTCCTGCCAATGAAGTTGTAATGCAGCTGCCATTCATTTTTGGCTTGAGTAACCTATTCATTACCTCAAAACCCAGGCTTTGTCTACTTCCTTCACATGGTTGTATATATGTGTATTGGATATAAATGTGTGTACATAGGTTATGGTACGCAGGCCATAGGTGTGACTTAGGGAAGAATTCTGGGTGAACTGTGGTGGATGATGGGGGGGGGGGTCCGCTCATGCAGCTTACGTGTGCCCTGTGGTCCTGCTCGTGATTATCCTGTATGTAGTATTTCTATTTTATAATGGGTTGTTGGCGAGCCATCTTAACTTTATGACTTACTGAGTTCAGCAGTTCTGGACACAAGGTCACTAAGTGTCACATGGCCAAATGTTCCATCTCTTTTGGGTCCCAGTACCATATCAGAAGCTGTTTTTGTTTTGTTTTTGAGACAAAGTTTCGCTCTTGTCATCCAGGCTGGAGTACAATGGCACAATTTTGGCTCACTGCAACCTCCGCCTCTGGGGTTCAAGTGATTCTCCAGCCTCAGCCTCCCCAGTATCTGGGATTACAGGTGTACACCACCATGCCCAACTAATTTTGTATTTTTAGTAGAAACGGGGTTTCACCATGTTGACCAAGCTGGTCTCGAACTCCTGACCTCAGGTGATCCACCCACGTAGGCCTCCCAAAGTCCTTGGAATACAGGCCTGAGCTACCACGCCTGGCCCAGAAGCTGTTTTTAAAAAGTCATGTAATTTTATGCTACAGATGTCACGGATCCCAGGTTCTGCACTGTGATTCTTCCCTAGAGTTTACTATAAACACACTGCACTTTTTATCACAACTGATACACATAACACCATAGGGTCTGCTGGATTGTATAACTCAAGGGCTGGGCCACTTGCACTACAGGATGTACCTTCTAAAGAGCTCTCGTTCCCAGCCCCACTCAAAGCTAGCAGCCTCTTATATTGCCTGATACGTAGGCCAGACAGTACACCTAGTTGTGGAATGTGTGGCTTCCAGAACCTAAGAAGGCTTAATAGGCATGTGTCTCCTACAAATAATGAAAGTATTGCCTCTTTCTTTCCAATTTAAGACCCCATTTTTCTTTCTCTTTCCTAATTGCATTTGCTATTCCTTCTATGACAGTGCTAAGTAATAGTAGTGAAAGCGAACTTACTAAAAATTTATTGGCCTGGTGCATTTTGAGGTGTAGCTTTCTGACGATCAAATTTTATTTTATTTTTTTGTATCATAATTTGTCCATTTAGATTTGCTGTCTTCTCTGAAGGTAGATTTTTATTATTTATATTTTCCTAAAAATACATCCATTTTAATAATGTTTTCAGGGGCCAGGAGCTATGGCCTATGCCTGAAATCTCAGTGCTCTGAAAGGCCAAGATGGGATAATCTCTTGAGGCCAGGAGCTGAAGACCAGCCTGGGCAACATAGCAAGACTCTGTCTCTACAAAAAATTTTAAAAATTAGCTGGGCGTCATGGTACACACTTGTAGTCTCAGCTACTTGGAAGGCTGAGGCAAGAGGATCACTTGAGCCCAGGAGTTCGAGGTTGCAGTGAGCTATGATCGTGCTACTGTACCCCAGTCTACGTGACAGAGACTCTGTCTCAAATAAATATGTAGAGATGAGAAAAGCAATCTGTTATAATTTGTTTTATGTTTTCTCTGAATCTGTTATCTCCACATTCTAATTTTTTAATTTATGTTTATTTTTTTTTGTTTAGACTACTAATTAGCTAAATGGTTTGTTGGTGCCCTCCAATTTCTTGAATTGGAAACTTAAACTTTTATTCCTATGTGAATAACATAAATGAACATAGATATTTAATTAATGTTATATATTTTCCTCTGAGCACTATGGTTATCTGTAAGGTCTGATAAATCTTTTTCTGCTATCATTTTTTTAAAAAGAAATTGTGTAATTTTGATCTTGATTTCCTTTTGTCCCAAGAGTTTTTAAGAAAGTTGTAAAAATATTTCTAGGGTATTTTTCCCCATTTGATCAGATAATTTTATCTGTACTAGTTTCATGATACTTTGTGGAATGTATTTTTTTTTAAGGGCCAATATAGAGTTAACTTTTGTAAATGTCCCAGTGTTCTTAAAATATACGTATGTATAATATGAATATAATATGTATATTAGATATGTATTGAACATAAACATTACAAATTGTTAAAAAATTTTAACTTTCTTAAAACTTAACAATTATTTAAAAAATTGAGAGACGTTTTTATCAAGAACGTTTTTTGCCATCAATGGATTGCTAAACCTTCACTGTGCTTGTATTAGTTCTATTTCTGTATAACAGATTACCCCCAAACTTAGCAACATCAAACAACAAACATTTATTATTTCAGTTTCTTTGGATCAGGAATCCAGGCTCAGCTTAGTTGTGTCCTCTGGGTCAGTCTCTCTCACAAGGCTACAATTAAGGTATCAGCCAGGATTGCAGTCATCCTAAGGCTCAACTAGGGGAGGATCTGCTTACAAGTTTACTCTCCTGGCTGTTGGTAGGCCTCAGATCCTTACTAACTGTTCGACAGAGACATGGGTTCCTGTTCAGAGACATGTAGGCCTCTCCACAGGGCAGCCTACAGTGTGACAGTTGGTATTCCTTTGAGTGAGTGAGGGAAAAAGCAAGAGAGAATGTAGCCAGATGGAAACCAGAGTCCTTTTATAACTTAACCTGGGAACCGACATCTCATCATTTTTACTGTATTATTTTGGTTAGAAGAGTCACTAGGTACAGTGCGTAATCAAGGGGAGAGGATTGCCTAGGGCATAAATATGAGAAACTGTGGAATACCGGGTACTATTTTAGAGGCTGTCTACTCTAGTCTTCCTTCTGCCCCCAGTGATCATGTCCCTCATCCCTGCAATACTCTCATCCCCCTTTCCAGTCCCCCAAAGTCTAATCCAATTATGGCATCAGCTTAAGGTTCAGAATCTCATCACCTAAGTCATCTCCAGGTGTAGATGAGGCGCCTCAGGTGTAGTTCCTCTGCAGTTCCGCTCAATCTGTAAAAACCCTCCCCAACCAAGCCCAACATACAGTAGTGAGACAGACACAGGATAACCATTTTAGACATTTTTGTTTTAAAATAGAGGAAATGGGAGGCATAAAGGTCCAGTGCAATTCTGAAATCCAGTTCCTCCAATGTGAGAAGTTGTTTGTTTTTTCATATAGGTTCTTACTCCGTTGCCTAGGTGAAGTTCTGTGGTACAATCGTGGCTCACTGTAGCCTTGATCTCTGGGGCTCAAGCGATCGTCCTACTTTAGCCTCCCGAGTAGCCTGAACTACAGACACATGCCACCATGCCTGGCTAATGTTTAAATTTTTTGTAAAGACAGGGTTTTGCTATGTTGCCCAGGCTGGTCTTGAAGTCCTGAGCTCAAGCAATCCACCCGCCTCAGCCTCCCAAAGTGCTGAGATTACAGGCCTGAACCACCACTCCTGGCCTTCCAGTGTTAGCTTTTTGATTAGGTCTCAAGACCTAGGAATGATCCTCCATGGCCTTCAGCTCTGCTCTTTGGGCTCAGGTTTCACTCTCAGAGTCACCTTTCCTTTTGCAAGAAAGGTAGCACATGCTACAGTTGAGAAATTGCTTCAGCCTTCTTTTCTTGTCATTCATATTGGCAGTCTAATAGCCTTTCTTCATTTCATACTGTACTTTTCATTCTGTCCTTTTCAGTTCAAGCTGGCTGAGTTCTTCCTGATAAAATTCTTGCAAAAACCTTGTGGGCTTCCTGTGACTCTTACTAGCATTTACTCCATTACACAAAAGTCAAACCAGAAATCTTTTCTCGATAAGTCTTTCTTCACCTTTGGTTCATGCTTAAAAATTTGAGGGTCAAGGCACGTAAGTTTTCTGAAGTCCTTACTGTTTGAGAGGATCTGTGAAGCATACCCTTAATCTTTTTCAAAGGCCCTTTGTGTGACTGAATAGAACTCTGATGGTACCACTTTTTATCTTTTTTAATATAACAGAAGTTTTTACAGTCACATTCTTAGTGTCACCTTTAGACCAGGGTTCTCCTGGCAGTGCCCACAGTATGCACTTTTCTTGGGAGCGATTATTTTTTTGTTGTTTTTTGAGATGGAGTGTCACTGTCACCCAGGCTGGAGTGTGGTGGTGCAATGTCGACTTACTGCAGCCTCTGCCTCCCGGGTTCAAGCAATTCTCCTGCCTCAGTCTCCCAGGTAGCTGGGATTACAGGCACACGCCACCACACTTGGCTAATTTTTCTATTTTTAATGGAGACGGGGTTTCACCATGTTGGCCAGGCTGATCCTGACCTCCTGACCTCAGGTGATCCACCCACCTTGGCCTCCCAAAGTGTTGGGATTACAGGCATGAGCCACCATGCTTGGCCAGGAGCTATTTCTTAATGTTAGCATCTTCTAAATCTGGAGAGTTTGAGAATTTTCAAAAACGTCAAGTCCTGATTTCTTAAAAAATTTGTAAAATTGTGGTAAAATACACATAATATTTACCATCTTGACCGTTGTTAAGTGTCCAGTTTACTGGTATTAGGTACACTCATATTGTTATGCAAACATCATCACCATCTATCTTCACAATACTTTTCATCCTAAAAACTGAAACTCTATACTCATTAAATAACAACTCCCAATTCCTTCCTCCAGCTCTTGACTACCACCATTCTACTTTTGGTCTCTATGCATTTGACTACTCTAGGTACCTGATATCAGTTGGATCATACAGTATTTGTCTTTCAGATACTGATTTACTTCACTTAGCTTAATGTCCTCAAAGTTCATCTAAGTAGTAACATGTCAGAATTTCCTTCTTTTTTAAGGCTGAATAATATTCCATTGTGTATGTATGTATGTATATGTGTGTGTGTGTGTGTGTGTATATATATGTATACATATATGTATATGTGTGTGTATATGCACACCCATTATTCACCCATCAATGGATACTGGAGTTGCTTCTACCATTTGGCTGTTGTGAATAATGCTGCTATGAACGTGGGTGCACAAATGTCTCTTCAAGATTCTGCTGTCAATTCTTTGGGGTATATACCCTCAAGTAGAAGCACTGGTTCATATGGTAATTCTGGTTTTAATTTCTGAGGAACCACCGTACTGTTTTCCACAGCAGCTGCAACATGTTACATTTCCACCAACTGTACACCATTTCCAGTTTCTCCACATCCTTGCCAACATTTGTCTATTTCCATTTTGTTGTTTGTTTTTTATAGTAGCCATCCTAATGTGTGTGAAGGTGGTATCTCATTTGGTTTTTATTTGTATTTCTCTGATGACTAATGGGGTTGAACATCTTTTCACTTGCTTATTGGCCGTTTGTATATCTTCTTTGGAGAACTGTCTATCCAAGTCCTTTACCTATTTTTGAATCAGTTTGTTTATTTTTGTGTGTGTTGTTGGGTTTTAGAAGTTCTCTCTATATTCTGTATATTAATCCCTTGCCAGATATGTGATTTACAAATATTTTCTCCCATACCAGAGGTGGCTTTTTTACTCTGTTGGTAGTGTCCTTTGAGGCACAAAAATTTTAAATTTTCATGATGCCCAACTTGTCTATTTTTTCTTTTCCTTTTTTTTCTTTTGTTTTAATTTATTTTTTATTTTTTATTATTATACTTTAAGTTCTAGGGTACATGTGCACAACGTACAGGTTTGTTACATATGTATACATGTGCCATGTTGGTGTGCTGTACCCATTAATTCATCATTTATATTAGGTATATCTCCTAATGCTATCCCTGCCATCTGTCCCCTCCCCACAATAGACCCTGATGTGTGATGTTCCCCTTCCTGTGTCCAAGTGATCTCATTGATCAGTTCCCACCTATGAGTGAGAACATGTGGTGTTTGGTTTTCTGTTCTTGCATAGTTTGCTGAGAATGATAGTTTCCAGCTGCATCCATGTCCCTACAAAGGACACAAACGCATCCTTTTTTATGACTGCATAGTATTCCTTGGTATATATGTGCCACATTTTCTTAATCCAGTCTGTCACTGATGCACATTTGGGTTGATTCCAAGTCTTTGCTATTGTGAATAGTGCCGCAATAAACATACGTGTGCATGTGTCTTTATAGCAGCATGATTTATAATCCTTTGGGTATATCCCCAGTAATGGGATGGCTGGGTCAAATGGTATTTCTAGTTCTAGATCCTTGAGGAATTGCCACACTGTTTTCCACAATCGTTGAACTAATTTACAGTCCCACCAACAGTGTAAAAGTGTTCCTATTTCTGGCCGGGCGCGGTGGCTCACGCCTGTAATCCCAGCACTTTGGGAGGCCGAGGCGGGCGGATCACAAGGTTAGGAGATCGAGACCATGGTGAAACCCCGTCTCTACTAAAAATAGAAAAAATTAGCCGGGCGCAGTGGCGGGCGCCTGTAGTCCCAGCTCCTCGGGAGGCTGAGGCAGGAGAATGGCGTGAACCCGGGAGGCAGAGCTTGCAGTGAGCCGAGATTGCGCCACTGCACTCCAGCCTGGGCGACAGAGCGAGACTCCGTCTCAAAAAAAAAAAAAAAAAAAAAAAAAGTGTTCCTATTTCTCTACATCCTCTCCAGCACTTGTTTCCTGAATTTTTAATGATTGCCATTCTAACTGGTGTGAGATGGTATCTCATTGTGGTTTTGATTTGCATTTCTCTGATGGCCAGTGATGATGAGCATTTTTTCATGTGTCTGTTGGCTGTATGAATGTCTTCTTTTGAGAAATGTCTGTTCATATCCTTTGCCCACTGTTTGATGGGGGTTGTTTGCTTTTTTCTTGTAAATTTGTTTGAGTCCTTTGTAGGTTCTGGATATTAGCCCTTTGTCAGATGAGTAGATTGCAAAAATTTTCTCCCATTCTGTAGGTTGCCTGTTCACTCTGATGGTAGTTTCTTTTGCTGTGCAGAAGCTCTTTAGTTTAATTAGATCCCATTTGTCAATTCTGGCTTTTGTTGCCATTGCTTTTGGTGTTTTAGACATGAAGTCCTTGCCCATGCCTATGTCCTGAATGGTATTACCTAGGTTTTCTTCTAGGGTTTTTATAGTATTAGGTCTAACATTTAAGTCTCTAATCCATCTTGAATTAATTTTCGTATAAAGAGTAAGGAAGGGATCCAGTTTCAGCTTTCTACTTATGGCTAGCCAATTTTCCCAGCACCATTTATTAAATAGGGAATCCTTTCCCCATTTCTTGTTTTTGTCAGGTTTGTCAAAGATCAGATGGCTGTAGACGTGTGGTATTATTTCTGAGGGCTCTGTTCTGTTCCATTGGTCTGTATCTCTGCTTTGGTACCAGTACCATGCTATTTTGGTTACTGTAGCCTTGTAGTATAGTTTGAGGTCAGGTAGCATGATGCCTCCAGCTTTGTTCTTTTGGCTTAGGATTTTCTTGGCAATATGGGTCTTTTTTGGTTCCATATGAACTTTAAAGCATTGTTTTGCAATTCTGTGAAGAAAGTCATTGGTAGCTTAATGGGGATGGCATTGAATCTATAAATTACCTTGGGCAGTATGGCCATTTTCACAATATTGATTCTTCCTATCCATGAGCATGGTATGTTCTTCCATTTGTTTGTGTCCTCTTTGATTTCACTGAGCAGTGGTTTGTAGTTCTCCTTGAAGAGGTCCTTTACATCCCTTGTAAATCGGATTCCTAGGTATTTTATTCTCTTTGAAGCTATTGTGAATGGGAGTTCATTCATGATTTGGCTCTCTGTCTGTTACTGGTGTATAAGAATGCTTATGATTTTTGCACATTGATTTTGTATCCTGAGACTTTGCTGAAGTTGCTTATCAGCTTAAGGAGATTTTGGGCTGAGACAATGGGGTTTTCTAAATATACAATCATGTCATCTGCAAACAGGGACAATTTGACTTCTTCTTTTCCTAACTTTCTTTCTCTTGCTTGATTGTCCTAGCCAGAACTTCCAACAGTATGTTGAATAGGAGTGGTGAGAGAGGGCATCCCTGTCTTGTGCCAGTTTTCAAAGGGAATGCTTCCAGTTTTTGACCATTCAATATGATATTGGCTGTGGATTTGTCCTAAATAGCTCTTATTATTTTGAGATACGTTCCATCAATACCAAATTTATTGAGAGTTTTTAGCATGAAGGGCTGTTGAATTTTGTCAAAGGCCTTTTCTGCATCTGTTGAGATAATCATGTGGCTTTTGTCTTTGGTTCTGTTTATATGCTGGATTACGTTTATTGATTTGCATATGTTGAACCAGCCTTGCATCCCAGGGATGAAGCCCACTTGATCATGGTGGATAAGCTTTTTGATGTGCTGCTGGACTCGGTTTGCCTGTATTTTATTGAGGATTTTTGCATCGATGTTCATCAGGGATATTGGTCTAAAATTCTCTTTTTTTGTTGTGTCTCTGCCAGACTTTGGTATCAGGATGATCTTGGCCTCATAAAATGAGTTAGGGAGGATTCCCTCTTTTTCTATTGATTGGAATAGTTTCAGAAGGAGTAGTACCAGCTCCTCCTTGTACCTCTGGTAGAATTCAGCTGTGAATCCATCTGGTCCTGGACTTTTTTTGGTTGGTAGGGTATTAATTATTGCCTCAATTTCAGAGCCTGCTATTGGTGTATTCAGGGATTCAATTTCTTCCTGGTTTAGTCTTGGGTGAGTGTAAGTGTCCAGGAAATTATCCATTTCTTCTAGATTTTCTAGTTTATTTGCATAGAGGTGTTTATAGTATACTCTGGTGGTAGTTTGTATTTCTGTGGGGTCAGTGGTGATATCCCCTTTATCATTTTTTATTGCGTCTATTTGATTCTTCTCTCTTTTCTTCTTTATTAGTCTTGTTAGCGGTCTTTCAATTTTGTTGATCTTTTCAAAAAACCAACTCCTGGATTCATTGATTTTTTGGAATGTTTTTTGTGTCTCTATCGCCTTCAGTTCTGCTCTGATCTTGGTTATTTCTTGCCTTCTGCTAGCTTTTGAATGTATTTGCTCTTGCTTCTCTAGTTATTTTAATTGTGATGTTAGGGTGTCAATTTTAGATCTTTCCTGCTTTCTCTTGTGGGCATTTAATGCTATAAATTTCCCTCTACACACTGCTTTAAATGTGTTCCAGAGATTCTGGTATGTTGTATCTTTGTTCTCATTGGTTTCAAAGAACATCTTTATTTCTGCCTTCATTTCGTTATGTACCCAGTAGTCATTCAGGAGCAGTTTTTTCAGTTTCCATGTAGTTGAGCGGTTTTGATTGAGTTTCTTAGTCCTGAGTTCTAGTTTGATTGCACTGTGCTCTGAGAGACAGTTTGTTATAATTTCTGTTCTTTTACACTTGCTGAGGAGTGCTTTACTTCCAACTATGTGGTCAATTTTGGAATAAGTGTGATGTGGTGCTGAGAAGAATGTATATTCTGTTGATTTGGGGTGGAGAGTTCTGTAGATGTCTATTAGGTCCACTTGGTGCAGAGTTGAGTTCAATTCCTGGATATCCTTGTTAACTTCCTATCTCGTTGATCTGTCTAATGTTGACAGTGAGGTGTTGAAGTCTCCCATTATTATTGTATGGGAGTCTAAGTCTCTTTGTAAGTCTCTAATGACTTGCTTTATGAATCTGGGTGCTCCTGTATTGGGTGCATATATATGTAGGATAGTTAACTCTTCCTGATGAATTGATCCCTTTACCATTATGTAATGGCCTTCTTTGTCTCTTTTGATCTTTGATAGTTTAAAGTCTGTTTTATTAGACACTAGGATTGCAACCCTTGGTTTTTTTTGTTTTCCATTTACTTGGTAGATCTTCCTCCATCCCTTTATTTTGAGCCTATGTGTGTGTCTGCGTGTGAGATGGGTCTCCTGAATACAGCACACTGATGGGTCTTGACTCTTTATCCAATTTGCCAGTCTGTGTCTTTTAATTGGACCATTTACTCCATTTACATTTAAGGTTAATATTGTTATGTGTGAACTTGATCCTGTCATTATGATATTAGCCGGTTATTTTGCTCATTAGTTGATGCAGTTTCTTCCTAGCATCGATGGTCTTTACAGTTTGGCATGTTTTTGCAGTAGCTGGTACCTGTTGTTCCTTTCCATGTTTAGTGCTTCCTTCAGGATCTCTTGTAGGGCAGGCCTGGTGGTGACAAAATCTCTAAGCATTTGCTTGTCTGTAAAGGATTTTATTTCTTCTTCACTTATGAAACTTAGTTTGGCTGGATATGAAATTCTGGGTTGAAAATTCGTTTCTTTAAGAATGTTGAATATTGGCCCCGCTTTCTTCTGGCTTGTAGAGTTTCTGCCAAGAGATCTGCTGTTAGTCTGATGGGCTTCCCTTTGTGGGTAACCCGACCTTTCTCTCTGGCTGCCCTTAACATTTTTTCCTTCATTTCAACTTTGGTGAATCTGATAATTATGTGTCTTGGAGTTGCTCTTCTCGAGGAGTATCTTTATGGCGTTCTCTGTATTTCCTGAATTTGAATGTTGGCCTGCCTTACTAGGTTGGGGAAGTTCTCCTGGAAGGTATCCTGCAGAGTGTTTTCCAACTTGGTTCCGTTTTCTCTGTCACTTTCAGGCATACTAATCAGACATAGATTTGGTTTTTTCACATAATCCCATATTTCTTGGAGGTTTTGTTCATTTCTTTTTACTCTTTTTTCTCTACATTTCTCTTCTTGCTTCATTTCATTCATTTGATCTTCAATCACTGATGATCTTTCTTCCAGCTGATAGAGTGGGTTACTGAAGCTTGTGCATTTCTCATGTAGTTCTCGTGTCATGGTTTTCATCTCTATCAGTTCTTTTAAGGTCTTCTCTGCATTGATTATTCTAGTTATCCATTCATCCATTCTTTTTTCAAGGTTTTTAGTTTCTTTGCACTGATTACATAGTTCCTCCTTTAGCTCTGAGAAGTTTGATCGACTGAAGCCTTCTTCTCTCAACTCGTCAAAGTCATTCTCTATCCAGCTTTGTTCCATTGCTGGCAATGAGCTGCCTTCCTTTGGAGGGGGAGATGCGCTCTTATTTTTTGAATTTCTAGCTTTTCTGCCCTGCTTTTTCCCCATCTTTGTGGTTTTATCTGCCTTTAGTCTTTGATGATTGTGACGTACTGATGGGGTTTTGGTGTGGGTGTCCTTTCTGTTAGTTAGTTTTCCTTCTAACAGTCAGGACCCTCAGCTCCATGTCTGTTGGAGTTTGCTTGAGGTCCACTCCAGACCCTGTTTGCCTGGGTATCAGCAGCGGAGGCTGCAGAAGATAGAATATTGTTGAACAGCGAGTGTTGCTTTCTGATTCTTGCTCTGGAAGCTTCGTCTCAGGGTGTACCCATCCCAGCTGTGTGAGTTGTGATGTGTCGGTCTGTACCTAGTGGGGGATGTCTCCCAGTTAGGCTACTCAGGGGTCAGGGACCCACTTGAGCAGGCAGTCTGTCCGTTCTCAGATCTCAACCTCTGTGCTGGGAGAACCACTGCTCTCTTGAAAGCTGTCAGACAGGGACTTTTACATCTGCAGAGGTTTCTGCTGCTTTTTGTTTAGCTATGCCCTCTCCCCAGAGTGGAGTCTACCGAGGCAGGCAGGCCTCTTTGAGCCGCAGTGGGCTCCACCCAATTCAAGCTTCCCAGCAGCTTTGTTTATCTACTGAATCCGCAGCAATGGTGGGCGCCCCTCCCCCAGCCTCGCTGCCACCTTGCAGTTAGATCTCCGACTGTTGTGCTAGCAATGAGGGAGGCTCCGTGGGCGTGGGACCCTCCCAGCCAGGTGTGGGATATAATCTCCTGGTGTGCGATTTGCTAAGGCCCTTGGTAAAGCTTAGTATAAGTGTGGGAGTTACCCGATTTTCCAGGTGTTGTGTGTCTCAATTTCCCTTGGCTAGGAAAAGGAATTCCCTTCTCTCTTTTGCTTCCCAGGTGAGGTGATGCCTCGCCCTGCTTCAGCTCTCACTGGTCGGGCTGCACCCACACCAGCATCAACTGTCTGACACGCCCCAGTGAGATGAACCCGGTACCTCAGTTGAAAATGCAGAAATCAGCCATCTTCTGTGTCACTCATGCTGGGAGCTGGAGGTTGGAGCTGTTCCCATTCGGCCATCTTGGGCACCACCTCTTTTTTGTTTTCTTCGCTCTGTCACCCAGGCTGGAGTGCAGTGGCATGATCTCGGTTCACTGTAACCTCTACCTCCTGGGTTCAAGCAATTCTTGAGCCTCAGCCTCCTGGGTAGCTGAGATTACAGGTGCGTGCCACCATACCAAGTTAATTTTTGTATTTTTATTAGAGATGGGCTTTCATCATTTTTATTAGAGATGGCCAGGCTGGTCTCGAACTCCTGACTTCAAGTGATTTACCCACCTTGACCTCCCAAAGTGCTGGGATTACAGGCATGAGTCACCACACCTGGCCCAATTTTTTGTTGTTGCCTGTGCATTTGGTGTCATAGCTAAGAAATCATTTGGAATAGAATAGCCTGCACCACACTGTTTTGTTTACTGTGGCTTTGTAGTAAGTTTTGAAATGAAGAAATGTGAGTACTCCAACTTTGCTCTTCTTTTTCTAGGCTGTTTTGCTCAAGATTCCATATGAATTTGAGGATGATTTTTATATTTCTGCAAAAAATGCTGCTGAGGTTTTAATAGGGATTACATTGAATCTTTCTATCATTTTGCGTACTGTTGACATTTTTAACAATATTAAGCCCTCCAACTCACACATATGGAATCTTTTCCCATATATTTATGTCTTTTTAAATTTCCCTCAGCAATGTTTTGTAGTTTTCATTGTACAGTCTTTCATCTAGGTTATCCAATTTCTTGGCATACAGTTGTTCATAGTCCTTGCTTATAATCCTTTTTTATTTTCTTTCCTCTTTTTTTTTTTTTCTTTTGAGAAGTGGAATCTTACTATATTGCCCAGGCTGGACCTGAACTCCTTGAAATCCTCTCACCTCAGACTCCTGAGTAGCTGGAATTGCAGGCATGTGTCACTCTGCTAGTTCTTATAATCCCTTTTATTGCTAGTAATGTCCCCTCTTTCATTTCTGATTTGTTTGAGACATCTGTTTTCCTTAGTCAGTCTACCTAAAAGTTGTCAATTTTGTTTATCTTTTTGCAATTTTTGCTTCCTATGTTTGATGGTCTGTTGCTGGTGTGTAAATATTTATAATTATTTATTTTCTTGCTGCATTAAATTTTTTATTAATATATAATGTCATTCTATGTCCTCTGTAATGTTTTAAAATGTAAAATCTATCTTGCCTTATATTAGTATAGCTCCTCTGCTCCCTTTTGGTTACTGTTTACATATATAGTATCTTTCTTCATCCCTCTACTTTGAACCTCTTTGTGTCTTTAGATCTAAAGTGAATCTCTTGTGGACAGCCTATAGTTGGATTCCTTTTTTAAAAATCCATTATGCCAGCCTCTGTCTTTTGATTGGAGAATTTAATCCATTTATATTTAAAATAGTTACCTATACAGCAGGGCTCCCTTCTGTTATTTTGCTGTTTGTTTTCTACATGTCTGATAGCTGTTTTGTTCCTCATTTCCTGCATTAGTCTTTTTTTTTTATTTTTGGTCATGAGATGTTTTAATTCCCTTTTCCTTTCCCTTCATATATCTTCTATAACTATTTTCTTTGTTGTTATCATGGGTATAACATTTAACATCCTAATGTTATAACACTCTAATTTGAATTTATACTAGTTTAATAACTACAAAAATTCTACTCATGTACAGCTTTGTCCCCCTCAATAACTACTTTCAGTTATTGATGTCACAATGTTATATCTGTATGTATAATGTGTCCAGAAACATAGACTAATAACTGAGTTTTTTTGCATTACTCTCTTAAATCATGTAGAAAACAAAAAGTGGAGTTACCAAATTACAATGATGCTAACTTTTAGACTAATAACCTTAAAAATTTGTCTCATATAATGTAGAAAACAAATAGTGAAGTTTCAAACCAAAGTTACAATAATACTAGTTTTTATAATTGTCTATATTTGCCTTAACTAAGACCTTTATTTCCTCATATGGTTTCATGTTAACTTCTAGTGTCTTTTCGTTTCAACCTGAAGAAATACCTTTACCATTTCTTGAACGGCAGGTCTAGTGGTAATGACCTTCCTCAGCTTTTGTTTATCTGGGGATGTGTTACTTTCTACCTCACATTTGAAGGACAGTTTGCTGTATGTAGAATTCTAGTTGATAGTTTCTCTTTTTCAGTACTTGAAATGTATCATCCTATACTGCTTTCTAGCCTCCAAAGTTTCTGATGAGAAATCTACTGATACCCTTATTGAGGAACGCTTGTATGTAATGCTTGCATCAGTCTTGCTGCTTTGAAGATTCTTTTTCTTTTTTGAGATAGAGTCTTGCTCTGTCACCCAAGCTGGAGTACAGTGGTGCAATCTTGGCTCACTGCAACCTCCGCCTCCCATGTAGCTCGGATTACAGGAGTGAGCCACCATACCCGACTAATTTTTGTATTTTTAGTAGAGACGGGGTTTCGCCATGTTGACCAGGCTGGTCTCAAACTTCTGACCTCCAGTGATCCATCCGCCTTGGCCTCCCAAAGTGCTGGGATTACAGGCATGAACCACCACGCCTGGCCTGAAGATTCTTTGTCTTTGTCTTTTGACAGGTTAATTATAGTATGTCTTGATAGTGTCTTCTGATTTCATTCTATTAGCATCAGTTTAGCTTCTTGGATTTCTGTATTCATGTCTTTCATCAAATTTCAGAAATGTTTGACTGCCTTTTCTTTCTCTCTTCTCTCTGAGATTTTCATTACATACATGTTGGTCAGCTTAAAGGTGTCCCACATGTCCCTTAGGCTATATTCACTTTTTTTTCTGTCTTTTCTATTTTTCAGACTTAATAACTTCAATTGTCCTATCTTCAAGTTTTCTTATTCTTTCTCTGCCTTCTCAAATCTGCCTTTGAATCCCTATAGTGAATTTTTCAATTCAGATATTGAATTTTTTAGCTCTGAACCACTTTTGAGATTTTTAAAAAATGCTTTCTATCTCTTTATTGATATTTCTTTGTTCATATACATTTAAAACATTTTTCTCCATGTTTTCCTTTAGTTTTTTGAGGATCTTTAAGACAGTTGTTTTAAGCCTTTGATAAGTCCACCATCTGGTCTTCCTTAGGGACGTTTTCTGTTGATTTATTTTTTCCCTTTGTATGGGCCACACTGTTTTGTTTCTTTTTATGCCTTGTGATTTTTTTGTTGCTGTTGTTGAAAACTGGAGATTTGAATCTTATAATGTGGAAAGTCTGGAAATCAGATTCTCCTTTCTCAAGAGTTTGCTTTTCTTTCTTTTTTAAATTGGTATAGGCTCTCTCTGTGCCTGGGATCAGTAAGTTTAAGGTTTCTTATGTCTTTTCTTAGCTGGCACCTTTCTCTAAATATGTGTAATTACTTTCTAAATTGTCTTTTATATGTAGTTGCTTTTGAATGTCCTAGTCCTTAAATGTCTGACTCCCAAAAGGGGAAAAAGAGACAACTGAAGAGGGGAAATGTGTTGGCTTTTTAAATCTTCTAGAAGTTGCTTCAGCCACAGGGGAAGGGGCTTATAGCAATGGTGGTGAGGGTGGCAACAATGGCTTCTCTTCTGTGTCTCCATCTTTGCTTTCGGAAGTAGCAATCAGTCATCAGAGCACAGATCTTCTATATCTGGAGGACAGACCCCTTATTGCCCATGCCTCTACAAGTCGTGTATAAGCTGCTGCTGGAACATGTGTAACTGCCTGCCCTGGAGCTAGTGGGTGGGCAAGCTAGTAGGTTAAGAACTGAAATTGAACAAAATTAATTAACTGTCCAAGCCTTTGTCTGGATGTTGCAAGTCTTTGAATAGACTCCAGAGTTCCAGAATAGTTACATCAGCTAGTTTCTGCAGTAGATAATTTCTGCTACTTTCTACTCCACCATCTTCCTGGAATTCTCCTCTCCAGTCCTGATTTCTTTTCATTTTACCATTATTCCTTCAATTTATCTCACATTTTACAATAAACAGCATAACAACTTAGGCAGTAACTTCAACACTTTGTTCAGGAATCTAAGCTAGATCACCCAGTTCATTCAATGCATATCCTACTTTCCATGTTACTGAAGGCAATAGTGTTGTTAAGCTTTCTACCATGACATAAAAAGGATCCCTCTTTTACCACCTTCTAATAACATGTTCCTGACTTCATTTTTTGTCTTTACTGGTGGCATCCTCAAAGTCCAGATTTCTATTAATAGTCTTTCAAGGCAACTTGAACTTTCTTTAACAGAATCCTCAAAATGCTTCCAGCCTCTGCCCATGTTTGGTTCCAAAGCCAAAGTAGCACCCCACTTCCAGGTACCAAAGTCTGTATTAGTTATCTCTTGCTGTGCAACAGATTGTCCCAAAGCTTAGTGGCTTCAAACAGAAAGCACTTATTATCTCACAGTTTCTGTGGACCAGGGATTGGGCATGGCTGAGCTGGACTGTCAGGCTCAGAGTCTCTTATAAGGCTGTAATCAAAATGTCATTTGGGGCTGCAGTCACCTCAAGGCTCAACTGGGAGAGAATCCACTTCACAGAGCACCTCACAGTGGGGCAGTTGGTCCTCCTCAGAGTAAGTAAGGAAGAAAGAAGGAGAGTGAGTAAGACGGAAGCCAGAATTCTTTTGTAACTTAATCTCAGAAATGACATCTCTGTCCTTTTGCTATGTTCTTTTGGTTACAAGAGAGTTAGTAAGTCCAGCCCACACTCAAGGAGAGGGGATTATACAAAGACATGAATACCAGGAAGCAGGAATTGGGGGCTATTTTAGAGGCTATTTACCATACTGGGGTATACCTTTAAAACGATTATTATTAAAAAGCATTCCTTTCATTTTGAGTAACCCTTTTTGCCTTGAGTGCTTATTCCCTACAATACTTACCAATATGGTGTATGAGCAGAATTTGGATGTAGTATATCAAGTGTTTGTTTTAATTTTTTAATGTAAGGTTGAGCTTATTTCCTTTACTTGAAAGTCAATAGTAAATCATTTTTTTCTGTGAAGGGTCTGTTCATATCTTTTGGGTACTTTTCTCTTGGGTTACTGGTCTTCAGATTATTTGCTTTTGTATTATATGAGGATAATATGCTCCTTGTCTTTCATATGTGTAGATAATATTTTTCACATTTGTCATTCATCTTTTGATTTTCTTCATGATGTTTGTGCCAACAAAATTTTTTTTCTATTATGATATTTTAAGTTCTAGGGTACATGTGCACAACGTGCAGGTTTGTTACATATGCATACATGTGCCATGTTGGTGTGCTGCACCCATTAACTTGTCATTTATATTAGGTATATCTCCTAGTGCTATCCCTCCCCCCTCCCCCAACCCCACAACAGGCCCTGGTGTGTGATGTTTCCCTTCCTGTGTCCAAGTGTTCACCCTGTGTCCATTGTTCAATTCCCACCTATGAGTGAGAACATGTGGTGTTTGGTTTTCTGTCCGTGCGACAGCTTGCTCAGAATGATGGTTTCCAGCTTCCTCGATGTCCCTAAAAAGGACATGAACTCATCATCCCTTTTTATGACTGCATAGTATTCCATGGTGCTTGTGTGCCACATTTTCTTAATCCAGTCTGTCACTGATGCACATTTGGGTTGGTTCCAAGTCTTTGCTATTGTGAATAGTGCTGCAATAAACATATATGTGCATGTGTCTTTATAGCAGCATGATTTATAATCCTTTGGGTATATACCCAGTAACGGGATGGCTGGGTCAAATGGTATTTCTAGTTCTAGATCCTTGAGGAATTGCCACACTGTCTTCCACAATGGGTGCCAACAAATTTTTTAAAACTTTTCATTTAGTCACATTGATCAAGTATCTCTTCTGTAGAGGAATTCTGTCCTTAAAAAAGAAATTTATCCGTGTATTTCCTGCTAATTTATCTTTTATATCTTGCTATTGCCTTGTATAGGATAAATTTGAATCTCCTTATCCTGATCTTAATCTCATTCTTGCCTAGCTCCTTTCCTTTCACTTTTTGTAGAAACGCTTTACTAGAGTCTTACTGAACTCACGATCCCCAGCATGCACAGCTGTGTTTTTGTCTGACTCCTTCACATGCCTGTGTGAAGATACATAAAGGTAGAGTCTATGTTGGGGGAGCTTTTATAGGTCTAGAGCTTAGTTTGTTGAAGGAATAAATGAACTGAGATGATCAAAGAAGAGTAGTTCAAAAACAAAAGGAAAACATTGCCATTACACTGTTACTTGTTCTTCTAATTCTCACCCTTTCCAAGAAGATAACATAACTGTGACAGTTCGGTTTTATAACTATTTCACAATTTCACAACTGCCATAGTTGTCTGAGACAAAATGCTAAGTAGGTTTCTGTGCCAAAGAAAGCCAGCAGGTAAAGAATTTATGTCCCATTCTGCCTGGTAGCTAAGTGTACCCAAGTGATTAGGTTCTGGATAATGGGATATGAGAAGTAATAAGTAAAACTTAACACCTTCAAGATGGAAGGAGTGTGCCCTCCCCTCACTTTTCTCCCTACATGGGAATGTGGGCATGGGAACTGGAGAAGCAATCCTAGACTACAAAATGTAAGCCGTGTGTTGAAAATCAGAAAGCAAAAGGATAGGAGTTCCGTTACCAGAAATGATGGTGTCATCTTTTCAGTCCCATGCTGCTAATGCTCAGATTGTTACATGAGACAAAAATCAACGACTCTCTTGTTTAAGCTATTAATATTTTGGCCTTTGTTACAGAAGTCAAATCTATATGCTAACTTATATAGTGCCTTTAGGTATTGCATCCCACCTCTGGGATCATTCCCTGCTAATCCCTTGTGACAAGTTGGTATCAGGCAGCTAGGAAATTGGAAGCATGGGAGGTTTGGAGCAAGAAAGTGATAAGAATATTATAAAATTGAAGAAAGAAGAGGAGGAGGGTGAGGGAATGTGAGATGAATGTCAGCTGAGGTCATCATTGCATAGCCACTTGTGATGGGAACTGAAGCGTGCTGCATGACCATGATGAAGAGTCACTCAGGAACCTTTTCAGGATCAGACAGGGATAGATGGAAAATGAACCTCTCAGAAGTAGAAAATGAAAGGAGAATGATATAAAGTAATAAAAGGAAACACACAGTAAAAGAGCAGGCTAGCCTCTACTTTGCAGCAGTAATGTAATGAGGCCTAAACTCTGTGATTGTTAAAATTAAACAGTAAAAAAAAAAAATACCAGGGCAGAGGGGAAAGGGCAAAAGATACAATCCTGGCAAAATGGACCCTGGGCTCTTATTTCAGACACCTGGTTTCCATTAATCTCTCATCCCTGTAGATTCTTATGGTGCCTCATGCCTCTCCCTAACCTTGTCCTGAGCTGGTATGTAAATTAAACCCCCAGTTTTAATTTTTATAATATTAAGGAGGGGGAACAAAGATACTAAAAGTTGAAGATGGAGCCAGATTCCACAGGATTCACATATGTAGTAGTAGAATGCCCCAAATAGGTAATAGGGACAAGAGAAAGAACCACGATAAAACCAGATTTTATTTCCTTCTTTGAATCCCTACCTTCTCTTTCCCCTTTCCAAAATACGCATATACAGGTCATGTTAAGAAAACCCTTTCCAGTTGGCCTTTTTCCAAGACAGGGTGCAGCTGGGCCGAAGGGCCACATGTTGAAGTTATTAATATGCCTATGCCCTTCTCCCCCACTGAGTTCACTGATCAAAGGCTCTGCCAGAGCAGCAGTGGATAGCCTCGCATAATGGGAACTGAAATTTTACTTAAGAAACCAGCTTTGCCAAAACACACTACCTTTTTAAGTGAAACATTCCATGCACATATTAACCTGATTACAGAAAGGAAGGGGGATCTTTTTTCCTTCTGTACCCTGCTAATAATTTTCTGTCAAGTCTGATTTGGCTTTAGCTGCACTCCCAAGTTCTTGTGATGTGCCCCGTTCACCAGTAAACTAAAAACAGAAGGTGCTGCATAAACTCTGAGACAGGATACTCTGTCCATGAATACAGACGCTGCAGAATTCAGTTCCCTGCCAACATGGAAGGCCAGTGACTTTTCCAGTCTCTGACAACCAGCAGCCTGCCTCTGATTCACACAGTCAGTGATAGAAACATATGGAGAAAATGGTGGAAATAATTAAGGGTTCTTGGAGTTAGCAGAAGCATTGACTCATTTCACGGGGCCCCTGCCTCAAAAGGGAGTAAACCATTGTGCTTATTAGAGAAAAGAATGAATGGTAACAAAGCATTTTAAAGTCCCAATCAGTTCCAGCCCCAGGTTGAAGGGCTGGTTAGGTAAGAAAAAGGGAAACAACCCAGATTTAAAGGAAGCGATATCATTTTGCTCTGCTCGATAAATAGAAAAAAAGTAGTTTGTGGTTTATTTTACTATATCCCAGGATAATCTGGTTCCTGCACAGTTGACAAAATTTTGTTCTCAGATATGATATCAAAGATCTAGATATTATGCAGTTGCCTAAATAGAGGGCTAGTCCATGAAGAGTCTGAATAAAATTGTCGCTTCTCTTTCAGATGTGTCACAGGGCAGTCCTTGTTAGAGGATAGTGAGATGTGTTGAATGGTGTCTTTGGGAGCCTCAAGCACAGGTTGTAAACTCTGTTTCAAGTTTTACAATGTCTCAGATTCAAATCTTCTTTGCCTGCAATGATAAACAGAGACACAGCCTTCTCTGAAAACAAATATATGTCATAAGGATGTCCTCCACTTCTCCAGTCCTCATCCTGCACAACCTATAAGGTGCTGAGCAATTGATAAATACTAAAAAAGTCCTGAAATGCTTCAAGCAAACAAAAGGTAAATAAAAGGCAGCAACAGTCCAAGTCAGTCATTTCTAGGCATTTGCTTGAGGCCAGGAGTCTGAGACTGGCCTGGGCAACACAGCAAGACTCTGTCTCCTAAGTAAGTAAGTAAGTAAGTAAATAAATAAATAAATAAATAAATAAATAAGCAAGCAAGCGGGGTATGGTGGTGGTACCTATAGTTCTAGCTACTCGGAAGGCTGAAGCGGGAGGATTGCTTAAGCCTAGGAGATCGAGGTTGCAGTGAGCTGTGATTGCTTCACCGCACTCCAACCTGGGTGACAGAGCGAGACCTTGTCTCTAAACACACACACACACACACGTGTGCAGAATTTGAGGTTTTTATCTGAAGAAAGGGGACTGTTAGGTAGATATTGGTAGCAAAACTGTCACATAATTAGATATGATATTTCATTCTTAGAACATCTGATGGCCTGGGTTTTTCTTTTTAAAAACATATTTTCTCTCATTATAAGAACTATCACATTAATACAGAGTGGATGTCATAATTTCTCAAAGTTACGGTAGAGAAGACAAGAACAAGGTGGTTACTTACAAAAACACACTTGGCTTTTGAATCTCGCTTGTCTGTAGAGGGAGAATGACCACTGATAGAATTCACGACTACATCAGCCAAGAATCTGTGATGATTCACTCTTTCATGGCATTTAATAAAGAGCATGGCTTTAAAGTGCTGAATCCAAACCTAAAATTGAATAAATTAGTCTGATCTTGAGTGCTTACCTTTATACAGTTTAGTTGTGCTGGTTATATTTAGATATCAAAATGTAGGAAATAGTATGTAAATTCCTGCTAGGAAGTCACCATTTCTTGTATGTTAATATAGCCAGTCTTTATATCAAATGGAACTTTAAGTAAAAACAAAACACCAAACTATGACATAGATCATTCTTGAAAAAGAAATTTCAGAAGTGAGTTTTCCAAAAATATTTCATTTCCTTCAGTAAATGTCCTTCATTTATCTTTATCATACTATGTTATGGTGTGTTTTACCAAAGAACATTTCAGCAGGTGAAGAAGAAGAAGAAGAAAAAAGGTTTGAGCAGCATGATTACCCTCCTTGAGCTTTTGACTACGGAAATTCATAGAAGAGGAAAAGATGTCCTGTGGTTCCCTCAGTGTATTATAAGGAAGGGCGTTTATAATCAGTCATTGGAAGTGGGATCTTAACCCACCCCCATTCCCCCCATACACTAGGGTGGGAGGAAGGGAGTGAGAAAGGAAAGCAAGCGAGCACGCCTGAGGAGTGTGCACATGTAGTCCTCATTCAAAAAAGGATTTGAGACAGCAAGCTGAGGATGAAGCAAGAGAATAGAACAGGATGACCTAGTGGTGGAAACAAAAGCTGTACATAATGGGCCTTTAGGAAAGGGGATTAAGTGAAGTATTCTCAGCTGAATCAGTTGTTAACTATTGCATAGAATTTTCTTTCTTTCATATTGCTAACATTAAAACATTACTAAAATTTTACTACTTTGCTAAACACATTACTAAATAGGAGCTTCATTCTGATTGTCTCAATTTTTCCTCCTGTGAGTACTGCCATCTAGAAAAGCTTTTGTGAGTACTTAAAAAGCCCACAGTGATTCACTTACAGCAATCCAAAACAACAAGAAGTAATTTTTAGAGAACTCTTAGGACTGTTTTTTTGTTGTTGTTGTTGTTGATTTTTTGAGACACGGTCTTGCTGTACCACTCATGCTGGAGTGCAGTGGCACATTCATAGCTCATTGCAACCTCAAACTCCTGGCCTCAAGCCATCCTCTTATCTCAGCCTCCTGAGTAGCTGGGACTACTTTCAGACACCACCACGCACAGCTAATTTAAGAATTTTCTGTAGAGATAGGGTCTCACTATGTTATCCAGGCTGGTCTTGAACTCCTGTCTCAAGCAATCCTCCCTCCTTGGGTTCCCAAAGCACTGGGATTATAGACATGAGCCACAGTGCCATAAGACTGTTTGGGCTAGCTACCTCATGATTCTGGGCATTTGCTTTAGTAGGTTTGCTTTGCCATTATATTTAAGTGATATGAGTGAGAGTAAATCTCCAGGTTTCTGGGAGAGAAATGCCTTTATCTCCAATAAACATCAAGATGAAACCCAAAGTAGATCAATGGCTACTTTTAAGCCTTGTCAAATAACCTGTTGGGTTTTATTGTTCCCAGGTAACTTTTCATCACTAGTGTATAAAACTTTACTATGGCATCACTGTACCAAACCAGTTAAAATCAGGGATGTAACGAGCTACAAAAGAGCCCAAGGCAATAAGCTGTGGTGTCAGGAAACAGCATTTATATTTAAATCTCTTCTTCACTAAAATAAACCTGAGATGGACCAGTTTTCTTGGCCCACTGTAATATTAGGTACATCTGGCATGACATGTAATTCTTGTTTTGTCATTTTTGAAATAACATTTAAAACACATTTTGTAAAAGTAATATACTTGGTATAAAGTTCAAACAGTAAAAAGGGAATACAATAAAAATTAAGTCTCTCTCCTATCCCTAATGCTCTCAATTCCTCAAAAGTGACAATTGTTACTTGTGAGTCCATCATATACTCAGTATGTGTGCTTGCTTGCACAAGCATGCTCTCTCATATACTCCTGCATACAGTATATATACATATAAAATAAATGTTATTTATTGCTTTATACAAATGTTAGCTTACTATGTAACTTGTTCTGCATCCATGTTGTATTTTTAAAAATCCTTTTATTGTAGAAAATACACAAATATAGAAAAGGGCTTAAGACTTAAATGTACCATTAACAATGTACTTTGAAGAGCAGCAGCTTTGAATTTCAAGTCCAATTTGTCCGTTTTCCTTCTGTGATATTTACTTTCTGTGACTAAGCCAAGAATCTCTGATAACCTAAGGTCACAAAGATTTTCTTCTACCTTTTCTGCTTATCCATGTATGAAAAAAATACGAAACTGGATCCCTATGTAGCATGACTTTAAGGCAGACTATACACCCAAAATCCCTTTTAGCAAAATAATAAAGTTTTTAGAAGATAATATAGAAGAACGTTTTCATGACCTTGGGGCAGGGGGGATTTCTTATTTTAAAAAAATTATTTATGAGGCCAGGCATAGTGGCTCACGCCTGTAATCCCAGCACTTTAGGAGGCCAAGGCAGGCAGATCACCTGAGGTTGGGAGTTTGGGACCAGCATGGCCAACATGGTAAAACCCTGTCTCTACTAAAAATACAAAATATTAGCCAGGCATAGTGGTATATGCCTGTAGTCCCAGCTACTTGGAAGGCTTGAGACACCAGAATTGCTTGACCCGGGAGATGGAGACTGCAGTGAGCTGAGATCATACCATTGCATTCCAGCCTGGGTGACAGCACAAGACTCTTGTCTCAAAAAAAACATCATTTATGAGAACAGGAAGTGCTGATAAATTTGGCTATGCTAAGAACTTCTTCAGCATATCAAAAGGCATTACAAAGAACACAGAATGCAAGCCACAGAGTAAGAGTTACATATCTGAAAATATACGTTCATACAAAGATCTAAACATGGATGTTTATAACAACTTTATTAAAAATTGCCCCAAACTGGAAATATCCCAAATATTCATATTCTGATGAACTGATAGTTAAATCATAGCATAGCCATACAATGAAACACTATTTTGCAATAAGAAGGAGCTAATGATACATGTAACAACATAGATGAATCTCCAAAGTCTTATGGTTAGTGAGAAAAGCCAGACACAAAAGTCTATATACTAGAAGGCTACATACTATATACTTCTGTTTATATTATATCCTATAAAAGGTATAGCTGTGGGGAAAGAACACAGATTAGTAGTTGCCTGGGTTGGGGATTGGAAGGGCATTAACAACAAAGGAGGGAACATTTTGATGGTAATGGAAACAATTTAGTATTTATTTTTATATTTGGTGATTACACACACACATATTTGTCGAAACTCATAGAACTGTGTACCTGAAAAGAATGATTTTTTTCTGTATGTTGATTATACCTCAATAAATCTGACCCAAGCAAGTAAAAACAGTAGTACTCAAGGATTTTTGTTGTTGTTAAAAACAGTAGAGTTTGAAGTTTGGCTAATGGATATATTCTATTTTGCTAATGAATTTTTGAAAATTAAAATATATTTACCTTTTTTCTGAATGTTGTTTTCCCCTCTATGGCAAAAATGCCTTCTCAATTTATTGACCATGTATTGAACTCATGGAATATTCGCCTCTCATTTGCCTTGTAATTTTGAGTATTAAATACAAATTCGTAAATGCCTAAGACTTAAAACCATCATTATTTACATATAAAGGCTAATGATGATAATTATCCTCACTTCCTGGACAAAACAATAACTTTAAAAGATTTTTAATTCTGTTTACCCTCTCCTAACCTAAATGCTAATGTTGTGTATTTTATTTCTATATAGTTTTTTTCAAGCTACACAGTTATTGTTTCATACTATATGTATTCATTTAGATTTGCCTATGTACAGTTTCAATATTTTTTAAATGTTCATGTCTTTTTTGTATCAGATCTTCTGCCTAGGATCATTTTCCTTCTAATTGAAGTACATTCTTTAATCAGTCTACAAGTGGCAAACTCTGTTTTTGTTCATTTGAAAATGTGTTTATTTTGCCTTTATTCTAAAATTATCCTTTTCTGGGTATAGGATTCTGTGTTGGTAGTTATTTTATTAGAGCAGATTGAAGATATTATTCCACTGTCCTCTGGCTTCCATTGTTTGTGTTACATAACCAATTGACTATCTAAAAGCTATTCCTTTGAAGATAACAAGTCTGCTTTCTATGCCTACTTTGGCCTTAGTTTTATGCATCTTCACTCTGATATGTATAATTCTTTTCTTTTTTGTAATCTTTTTTTTATTTAGATGGAGTCTTGCTCTGTTGCCCAGGCTGGAGTGCAGTGGCAAGATCTCAGCTCACTGCAACCTCCACCCCCTAGGTTCTCCTGCCTCAGCTTCCTTAGTAGCTGGGATTACAGGCATGTGCTACCATGCCTGGCTAATTTCTGTATTTTTAGTAGAGACAGGGTTTTGCCATGTTGGCCAGGCTGGTCTCGAACTCCTGATCTCAAGTGATCCACCTGCTTCAGCCTCACAAAGTACTGGAATTACAGGCACGAGCCACTGTGCCTGGCCTATATAATTATTTTCTTCCCTTTTCTTCTCTACTTTCCATTTTTGAATCTCTGGATTTGTATCTTTCAATATTACTAGAAAATTCTTAGCTGGTATCTCTTCAAATACTGGCTCTTTACCATTGTCTTTCTCTTCTCCATCTGGGACACTGACTGAATATATGTCAGGCCTTCTCACCATGTGCTTTGTATCTCTTACCCTTTCAGCTGTATTTTCTTTTGTGTTTTGCATTTTAGGTAAATTCTTCTGTTCTGTTTTCTGATTCGTTAATTATTTAACTATGCCCAGTCTGCTGTTAAATTCATTGAGTCCTTAATTTTAGTTATTGTATTTTTGTCATTTGAAGTTACTTTCTTGTCCAATGACTACATCCCCAAGCTCTTTTAAAAATTTCTTCAAGTATATTCAGCATAGTCATTTCATTCTCTGCCTTTGATCATTTGAACAGCTAAGTCATTAAGGCTCTATTTCTGTTGTCTCCTGTTTCTCACTCATGGAGTCTAATTTCCTTGTGTTTTATTTATCTTTGTGAGCTGATACTGAGAGGTGAAGCCAGCTGGACTTCCTGGGTCGAGTGGGGACTTGGAGAACTTTTCCGCCTAGCTAAAGGATTGTAAATGCACCAATCAGCGCTCTGTGTCTAGCTAAAGGATTGTAAACACACCAGTCAGCACTCTGTGTCTAGCTAAAGGATTGTAAACGCACCAATCAGCACTCTAAAAACGCACCAATCAGCGCTCTGTGTCCAACTAAAGGATTGTAAATGCACCAGTCGCACTCTCTAGCTAAAGGATTGTAAACGCACCAATCAGCACTCTGTAAAATGGACCAATCAGCGCTCTGTAAAATGGACCAATCAGCAGGATGTGGGTGGGGCCAAATAAGGGAATAAAAGCTAGCCACCTGAGCCAGCAGCGGCAACCCGCTTGGGTCCCCTTCCATGCTGTGGGAGCTTTGTTCTTTTGCTCTTCACAATAAATCTTTCTGCTGCTCACCCTTTGGGTCCGCACTACCTTTATGAGCTGTAACACTCACCACAAGGGTCTGTGGCTTCATTCGTGAAGTCAGTGAGACCACAAACCCACCAGGAGGAACAAAGAACTCTGGATGCACCACCTATAAGAGCTGTAACACTCACTGCGAAGGTCTGCGGCTTCATTCCTGAAGTCAGCGAGACCACGAACCCACTGGAAGGAAGAAACTCCAGACACATCTGAACAGCTGAAGGAACAAATTCTGGACACACCATCTTTAAGAACTGTAACACTCACCATGAGGGTCCACGGCTTCATTCTTGAAGTCAGCGAGACCAAGAACCCACCGGAAGGAATAAATTACAGACATAATACTGTGTTTGAAAATTATTTGTAGAGATAATTTTAGGTATATAATGAATGTACTTTCTTCTACTGAAGCTTTATATTTGCTGTGTCAGGTAACTGTGGCTACTATCAGTCCAGAAAACCAACTTTAAATCTTGAGATTGCATGGATTTCCTAGTGAATTTGAACTCAGACTGTCAATCTGGATGAGGCCTGTTCTATCTATGGATTACCCCTTGAGGCTACCTCAAGGTTGTGGCCTCTTCTGGTCCTAGTTTATAGTGTAAGGTGTCTCCTGTTAGAATCCTCTTTTGTAGGGGCCCTGGACTTTAATTTTCATACTCCTTTTTCCTTTAAATGATGCTTTCTTAATATTATGAAATGTCTAGTCATGATCAAATTTCTATTGTCTTAAATATCATAACTTTAAAAAATATACAGTTTGAATCAGGATCCAATTACATTTATATTGTCATTGTTTTTAAAAATATAGTTTTTAGGTATATTTTAATGCATAAGCTTTTTCCTTCCAATGTGCTCACTCTCCTTGCAATTTATTTGAAGAAGAAATCTCTTTGTTTAACATAGAGACTTTCTCACAGTCTGCTTCTGGTTTATTGTGTCCCTGTGCTGTAGTTTAATGTGTTCCTCTATTCTTTATATAACTTTTGTATTAGTTTTCTAGGGCTGCCAAAACAAATACCATAGGCTGGAAGAATTAACGGAAGTTTATTTCTTCACAATTCTGGAAGCTGGAAGTCCACACTCAAGATGTTGGCCCTTCTGAAGGCCTTTCTTCTTGGCTTGTAGATGGCTGTCATCTTGTGATGTCTTCATGTGGTCTTACCCCTGGGCCTGTGTCCTTATCTCTTCTTCTTATAAGTCATGTTGGATTAGGGCCCACTTCAATAAGCTCATTTAACTTTACCTATTTAAATACCCTAGCTCCAAATACAGTCACATTCCTAGGACTTCAATATATGAATCTGGGAGCGAGGGGAGACACAATTCAGCCTGTAACACCTTAGGAATTGATAGTTGGATTTAGAGACAGGATCAGGCTGGAGTACAGTGGCCCAATCACGGCTCACTGTAGCCTTGAACCCACCTCCCCAAGGCTCAAATGATCGTCCCACCTTAGCCTCCCAAGTAGCTTGGACTTCAAGTGCATGCCACCATTCCTGGGTAACTAAAAAAAAAAAAAAAAAAAAAAAAAAAAATTGGTTGAGACAAGGTCTTGCTATGTGGTCCAGACTGGTCTGAAACTCCTGGGCTCAAGCAGTCATCCCACCTTGGCCTCCCAAAGTGCTGAGATTACAGGTATGAGCCACTATGCCTGACTAATGTTATATTTTTCCATAGATAGTGACATGATGTTTGATTGCTGCTTTTTTATAACATTGTGTGTAGAACAGTAGAGAGTAAGGTAAATAGTATTTATGTCCAGATAGGGACATGCTCTTTGTTTGTTGGGGGATTGAGTCAATAAGTCAAGAAGAGTAACCTCAGTATACGATACACTTCAAATCCTCTAATTGTGGGCTGCTGTTGCCATGTGTTTTGGGTGGAGGCTTGGGTATCATACAGTGGGTTTTTCTCACTCAGTGTTAGGTTTATGGTAGGAGTAGGAAGGGGGTATTCTTGGTGATCCAGATCTAGCGTCCATCATAGGCAGGCCCTGGCAAAAGCACTTGGCAGTGGGCTTTCTCCATGTTCCTGCTCCTTCTCCCCATAGCAGCAAACGCTACTCTGAGTTGTTGGTGTTGGGCAAGAGTTTTCCCAAAAGGACTTTCTCCGTGTTCCTGCTCCTCCGCCCCATAGCAGCAAACTCTACTCTGAGTCATTGGTGTTGGGCAAGAGTTTTCTGCTTCTCCCTTAGTGGTAGCAGATACCTGATGGATATTGGTGTAGGATCCTGTACCCAAGACCTTTTCCTGCTCCTGCCTCTGCCCCAGGGATGTAGGGTTTTTTTCCTTCTACTCTTTTTTCTCGCCACAAAGTGTCTTTTGCCCGTGTCCATGGGGCAGTAGGGTTAGCTATTCCTTCCTCCAGTGCTTTTGCTTTGTAAGGGAGAAGGTCCTGTGAAACAGGCTGTGCTTAATGCTTGTTTCCTAACATTAGCTGATCACCTCCAGTAGGCCTGGTAGAGGCCCATGGAAAAGAGTAGCAAGTGAATGCTAAACTCACTTATCTATGTCTATCCCCACCCTCATCCCAGGTATTCCATACTGAACTAGCCTTCAGTTGGTCATTAATATTTTGTCACATTTGTACTTTATTTCTCCTTATAGGCTATTAGAGTGGCCCTTTCTCCTATGCTGTGCTAAAGGTAAGGTAGTTGTGAGTCTTCTTTCTTCCTGAAGGGGCTTGCTCCTTTTTGGAATTCAGTTTTCTTCATTGTTATCTAACCTCAGCTCTCTGATGGATGCAGGAAAAATGATAATTTTGGAGATTTTTCTAATTCTGATGCTGTTCTTTTATATCTTTTATCTTTTAAAACTTTTTCATTGGCTCATTTTGAAATGTTTGGCTACATAACTTACCTATTTTATGGGCATGTCTTTTCTTTCATTAACTGCAGGAAGGTTATTCTGCTCTTTACCATTTTTTCTTACAATAAATTTTTATGGAATTCAATCACAGTCCTTTTCTGTTGATCATTTTCATGTGTAACTAGTTTTCTGAATTTTAGGAGAAACAGATAGGTTGGGATAACTTTTTTAGCTTCACAGCTCCAGTGGTCCTTCTAGCTTTATGTTGTTTTCATGAAGCATTCAAGAACATGGCCTCATTCTCCAAGGATTCTTGGTCTCTTCCCCTCCCTTTATCTTCAGTCCCTCTTGCCCCTGTCTTTCTCAGTTTGAATTCTCTTGCCCGTAGTTTCTTCTTACTGTGGGTTTTGTCCCAAAAGGGAACTCAGTTTTATCCCTTTCAGATCTTACCAGAGACGCCTTGCCTTGCCCGCAGCCCCCTATCCACACAATTGGAGTATGAAAAACTCTTGTAGCTTTTCAGATCATGTAGCTCCACTACATGGAGCTCAAGAAGTCTGCATCTGTCTTTTCTGTACTCAATTTCTTTCTATTGCATTTATGCATGACATGGAAATTTCATTGGTGTGAGATTTTACAGATAGAAAAATCAAAACATTTTTCATGTGGCTGAGCACAGTAACCTCAGCACTTTGGAAGGCTGAGGCAAGAGGGTTGCCTGAGACCAGGAGTTTGAGACAAGCCTGGGCAACATAGTGAGACCATGTCTCTATTTAAAAAAAAAAAAAAAAAATCCATGTATCTTTCCTTTCCCCTAATCTACCAGCTAGTAAAGACTGAAGGCAGATTTCAGATTTCATAATTATCTAACTCTCTATTAGGGTGATATTCTGGTATTTTTTCTAGGTTTAGGGTAAGGCCTAGCTTTCAAATATTCTACAAACATTTCCATTTTAATTAGAAAAACATAACCGTGTAACTCTTTTCCAGTAGTATTTAACACCACCCTTCAACTTGGGGACCGCTATAAAGGATTTTGTCTGGTACTTCCAAATATCTAGACTGTTTTTTATTGTAATCATTTTCTCCCTTAAAAATAAAATACTTACCTAGAATAATCTAAATAAAGTGTTTACCTGGCATAGTTTTTAATCTGTCCAATTTAATTTTTAAATTGATTTTGATTCTCCATTACTTCTCTCCTTACTGAAAAATGTCTCCCTCCTTCTACTTTACAGAGGGTTTGGGGACTAAACATATTTTTAACCATTCCATCCTAAATTATATAATTTAATATATACCCATTCATTCACTTAAGACCTTTCCCCCTTAGCATAAAGGTGAGAGTGAATACCCTGTATTTCATTCATTCTTTAATTAATTTACTCAGTTACATGAACATTCAATGTAAACGCAGTTTATCAGACTACCTAAGGATAAGACACATACATGAAGCACTGCCAAACAAGGTATTTCATGTGCCACTGTAAGGTATCAGAAAAAGGATTGGGCAGATATGACGAGAGTAAATGTCGTGGAATAAATGACATTAGATAAGCCTGTAAAAGTAGAGGGGAAAGTACAGGGCATGTTTGGAAGGTAGGCTGGTTTTGGTGGAACAGATTATCCACAGATAAGTATGGTGAGAAACGTAGCCTGGAACAAATACTGAGTTACGAAAGCAGGTAATGAGTTAACACTTAAGAATTTCACTTATCATGGATGTATTATATGCCCAGTTTAAGTGGGAACTAAGTTTTGCAAAGTAAATAAACATACAGAAGACATTATTTAGGTTTAGCCAAAATGACTAGCCTCTGCTGGGGTCTAACTTTTCTCACTCCCTTGTATTACTCAGTGCAGTGAATTCATGTTAGAGTGAGAGCTATACTTTCAAATCAGTGGATTTCTTTGAGCCATATTTGGTTAGCCTGTACAATTATCTGTGTGAAGGACGACACTGAAATTTTTTTTTAAAAAAAAAGACTATAATAACTTTATGAATAGTGGTAACTCTTGTAGTTAAGGGGAAAGAGCTAATATATTGTTTTAGGGTCAGTCATACATCTGCTGCCTCATATTTCTGCGCCATCTTACAACTTCAAAACCTAAGAGATGGTTTTCCCACTCTATGTGGCATTATGGCAAAGCAAAAAAGGTGGCTAGAAGAATTCATATGTTTGCCTACCTTTCTTCCACTTTCTGATCATTGTAAGCAAAAGGATGAATTAGTTGCAACCTTAATCTTAAGAGGTCAATCAGCACCTTATGTCCAGAGAAGTCTGCTGAGGACTTAAGGTTCCTGTGTTCAAACCTTTTGGGAAATTTCATAAGTGTTGGCAGCACTTTGGAAAGGTATGCAGGACTCTTACCACATATATCTAAAAAATAAATTTGAGTTCAGCTTCTAGCATAGCATAGATGGAATAATAGAGACCAGATGTGCCCTCCCAGCTGAAACAACAACAACAAAAAATACAGAACAAAATATATGAAAGAATGGTTTTCAAGGTACTAGACATCACACAGTGAAGGACAGTGATCCCAGAGAGATGAGAAACAAACAAGGTGAGCCCTATGATTATCCCACCTTATTGCCTTGAAAGAGTTTCCAGACCACAGCACAGGGTGAGGAACCTGAGTGAAGCCCAGCTGATTCCCTGAGTTGAAGAGATAAAGCTGAGTCTAGGGAGACCAAAGCAGCTAGAATTATTAGGACAAAGTGCCACAGGAAAGAGAAAACCTGGAGATCTTCATGGGGTCCCTCATAAGTATTCAGAAAAGTACCAATTACTTTTGGCCCTGGAAAGAACCAGCCAAAAGCAAAAAGGGAACAGTACTTGATGCTCATACAAGATGGGGAACAGTTTATGGGACATACGAGTAGAGCATCAGCATGATCATTCTTCAGTAGTGGTGGATAATTAGCTCTAGAGTGAATAGTGCTCTGGTCCTGCTCAAAACAAAAACAAGACCCAAAGGGATCACAGTATTTCCAAATAAGTGCATCCCAGAACAAAGCTTAAGGAAATTTATAGGAATACAGAAATATCCAGGACCCAAAAAGGTAAAATTTACAATGTCTAGTAGCCAATCAAAGATCGGCAGGCATACAAACAGGCAGAAAAATAATAGCCTTAATGAGAACCATCAACTGAAACTGATCCAGAACTTACACAGATGTTAGAATTAGCAGAGGATGATGGTAAACAATTATTGTAACTGTTTTTTCATGTGTTCAAAATTTAAGGAGAGGCATGAAAGATATTTTGAAAGACCCAAATTAAACTTCTAAAGTTAAAAGCTTTAATATCTGAGGTGAAAAAATACACTGGATGGGATTAATGGCAGATTAGAAGAAAATATTAGTGGACCTGAAGGCATAGCATTGGAAACTATCCAAAAGGAAACACACAGAGAAAAGAGTAAGCAAACAAAATAAGAAAGCAAACAAACAAATGAGAAACTTAGAGCATCAGTAAGTAAGGGGTTAACTTCAAGTGGCCTAATACCTATATAATTGGCATCCCTGTGGGGGCGGGGTGGGGGTGGTAGCAGGGAAAGTGAAGGGAGAAGGGGCAGGCAAAATGTGTTTGAAGAAATAAAGACTGAAAAACTTCCAATTTGGATGAAAAGTAATTCCCCACAGATCTAAGAACTCAGCAAACCATAAGCACAAGAAACGTGAATGAAACTACACCAAAGCACATCATAATGAAATTGTGATGTGATAAAATCAGTGATAAAGAGAAAATTAAAAGCAACTAGAGAAAAAAATACATAAAAAATAAGGATGACAGCAGATTTGTTATTGGAAACCATGCAAATGAGGCACCAGTGGAGCATTACCTTTAAAGTACTCAAAGAAAAAGAAAAAAAGATAAATTAAGCTGAATACAAATCACACTTTGCTAACTATTCAAACAGTGTCAAACTTACAACCATGTAACAAATGAAGACACTGTATGATAATGTCCTATCTAGAGGTAGTATGACAAAGCTACATTTATGGGTTGTTATCCTCAGAGAAAAAGAAAAATCACCCACCAGTCATTCTCTAATAAAGAGGCCTCTACTAGCCCTCTGATATCAATATTGGCAACTTTATTTCTAAGGCCATCATTGTTCTGATTAAAAATAGACAAAGTTCACATATAGGGCAATAGCCTCCTAAAGCCTGTATGCTAAAACCTGATGAGTTCTTACCTGCAGAGGCTATTGTAGAAACACTCTAAGTCTTTTCTCTGTGCTGATTTAGTTTTTACCCATATTTTCCCCGTGCATCTTTTAAATATTTATTTTGCAGCTTACTCCAATAATAGTATTTTTAAAACCTCTTCCTGGGTCTAGGGGTGAAGAGATCCTCTTGCTGCATTCTTTTGCACGTATTCCCCTTTCAATTTTGTTTCACCTACAATTCATGCGGAGTCTCATTTCAGATGCTACACCTCTCAACTTGCACATCTGAACCACCTCAAATCAGGCAGTGGGCAAACTGTCACAGCGTATTCTATTTTCCCTATTCTGTAACCCCGTACATCTAAGTGGCTCATCTTTCAAGGCATGGTGAAACAGACATATATAGTCTTGGAAACAAAAGCAAACTACAAGCCATCTTTTCCTCATGTCCAAATTAATTACTACATGGTGGGCACTGAAATACTATAATCCAAACTCCTATACCATACTCCTGTACAGCTCGTAAGCAGAAACCTCCTAAAGGATCTCTGCACCCTCTGAGATATGTACAGACAGGAAAATATCAGAAATAAACGATGACAGAGGCTTGATGGCACTTAACTTTACAGCTGCAGTTCCCAAACCTCTGTGAAGGAAAGCCAGGGTTAGAAAGCAGCAGTTCCAAGGGGTCTACAGAAAGGAGACATGGAGAGGTCATAATGACTGATAGTAACAACTAATTTTTAGCACTTAGTATGTACCAGGCAGTGTCCTAAGCATTTTACGTATATTAGTTTATTTAAAATTCACAACAACCCTATGAAGCAGGTACCGTCACCCTCATTTCACAGTGGGAATAAAGAACTCATCAAAGGTCACCATGATGGAGCCAGAATTTGAACCCTATGAGTCTGACTCTGGAGCCCCCACTCTCACTCTTCTGTAGTCTCTCAAGAAATAGTGTGATGGGGGAAGAGCACTGGATGAAGGCTAAATACCTGGTTAGTGCCTTCTCCCCTCATTACCTCACTGTCCTGAATACTGGGGATAAATGTCACCCACCTTGTCTACCTTACAGAACATTTCAGGAACAAACAAGAAGTATGTAATTTTACAAAATATTTTTACAAGTGTTATGCAAATATAAGGCATACACAGGAATTAAAAGAGCAGCAATGTGTGAGGGGGCTTAGGAGAGTATTGAGTAGGAAGGCAAGGAAGAATGATGTTAAAAAAAATAAAAGCTGTGAATATTGCAGAGGTAGAGAATAGCCACCGATGCCTTTCTCCATTGTTACTATTAGTTGCTTCTCAGCACTCACTTCTCAGGCCAAGGGATCTTGGCCCAAAAGCAAAACAGTTCATCTGAGATTTTTCATTCCCATGTAACTAAGGGATTGAAAAGTTGAATTAAATAGCCTCTTTGTTCATCTCTTCCACATAGAATAAGTAAACATACATAAAGGATCAAAAGCAAATTTATTTATGTTGCTTATAATTTAAAAAGTCAAGAAGACAGATTCAGAGGAACCCAAGCTTACTGACTAGGACATCCTAAAAACAGATGCCTCTAGTTTAAAAAAAGAATGAAACAGGAAGGAGGGAGGGAAAATACCGACCTTCATCATAAAGACAGGAATGGAAAGCTGCTTCTACCTTACTGTTTCTGAGAGCACTGATTTCTTTGCAAGTTTTTCCAGAACCTTGGCTGTTTCATCCCCAGCAGTAATGTACAGAGGCTGAGTGAGCACATCTGTCCTGCTATAATTAAGGCTGCAGAGTAGAGCAGCAGGTGCAAAATTCTCATCCTTTTAACTTGACTCTTAAACTGCTTGTGCTCTTGTAACTTAAAGTCTAAACTTGTTAAAAGTAAGATTTGGAAGGTCATTAGTCTATAACAGGGGTTAGGGACTACAGACATTTCTTTAAAGCAGAATTAGAAACAGCTACCTAACACATATCTGCCATTTTCAGATGTTGCCATTTCATTTTCCAAGGGAGAGAAAGCCATTAATTCATCCACATGAGGATGATATTGAAGCCAGATTGGAGGACTTCTTTTCCCTTAAGAAAAATAGCCTTTCCAGTAACAGAAAGAGTTTCAGGTCTCTTACCCAGCCCTTCCTTAGTGTAATTTAGGTGCTCAGAGATTCTCTGATACAAAGGGCTCAACCATCAATAAAGTTTTGTCTTATTTTCTTGTTAGAAATTTATCCATAGGAGAATTTGAATTGTAGTCACCTTCCTCCAAAGAGCTGAAGCAGCAAAACCTCTCTGCAAAACCAGTTCCATTTAAAATGTTTCAATGCAATCCTGCCAGATCCTAAAATAATTATAGTTTAGAAAGGCAGACGTGGCTTTGGGTCTGAACAAGTTTTATCCTACTGTACCTTTTCAAAGGGTGGAAGAGAGATCAGAAACATTAACTGGGTGCCAAGAAAACATACCGAGATCGAAGCCATCCACTTCTGCAGGAACACCGAAAAGAAAGGTACAACGCTTGGGGAGAGATTGGATTTCATTAGGGACAGTGACACTACCTATTTGGCGTAGAGGTTCCAGCGCTGGCCAGGGAACCACCTTTGCTCCCTGAGCACTAGTAATACCTGTGTCAGTTGTAGAATTCTTTGAAATTTTGAGTTAATAGGGTCACTACTTTTTGAATGCCTGCTGCAGAAACTAAGAAAAATGGCTGTCTGAGCCAATAGAAGAGGATTTTGTAGCTCAACTCCTGGGGAAGAAAATACTTCTTTTGACAGAGGGCAGATGCTGTAGACCTTACAGTGACATAGCCAGTCTTTAATGTCATCCAGGCCCACCCGCTAAAGTTTTGTAAATCATTTATTAGCTGTGGCTATAAATTAGAGATGAATGGAAGGCCTTCAGGCCTGATCTTAAAGGCACTCCTTATTAATGAAGTTCAAGCATTTGCTGTGGTAGGGGAGGGTTTTTGGTAAGAGGACTGAATCATCTCTTGTATGCAGACATTACTGATACTGCTGTTATGCAGACTGGACCTCTCAAGAGAGATTCTGCTCTAACAGAGGTTTGGAAAAGTCCTTTGCTAGGACAGGTAAATGTAGTCGGTCATCCACTTAGTTCAACTTACCGTTCATATCCTTCTGTCATAAACACTAGATCCAATTCCCATTTCAAAAAAGTTGAACCTACCTTTCTCCTGGCTATCAGTAAAACTTTTTTTGCCTGCTATTGTGTCAAGCGTAAAAAATTTTCATATAAATATTTGAATTAAAAATCTAGTTGCTATTAGGGCACTCTGGGGCCAAATATCATTCAAGTTATCAGGCTTACCCCTCCCAATGAAGTAACACAGACAGCGTCATGGCCCAAATTTCTGACATTCATGAGCCCCAGGAGATGGGAAATACAACCATCTTTAGAAACACTAAAGAGCTTGTGTACATCCTTTGGTACCTTGGGATAAGTACTCCCTGCACACACAACCTCAAGGTATTCACATTTATACTTTGCCAGCCATCAACCTCTCTTTCCTGCACACACACATGCATGTGCACAAATCTGGTAACAGAGACAGGAACTTTTGCTCATATTTTTTTTTAATGTATCACAATGAGCAGGAAACATACTTGATGAAATATTTTCAAAGGAGTATATTCAATTACCATCTACAATCAACTTAACTATGACAACAAAGTTTTCGTGACAAATTTTTTTTTTCAGTTTGAAAGTTCCATGTGGTTCTGTTTGTTAGTCTCCATGTATTTTGGTACAGTTCGAGATCAGCATTGTTACAGTAACAAAAAAGCTAACAAGACTACATTATAGAAAAACACCAAGAACATCATTTTTGGTTTCACTTGCTCTATTTTTTTTTTGTTTTTTTTTTTTTTTTTTTTTCTTTTTGTACATTGCAAAGGCTGTTCATATACCTCTTCACCTCAGGGTCACGTTCATTTATGCTTTCTTTCCTACCCAAACTTGCCCCCCTCCCCCCTGAAGAAAGTAAACAAACAAACAAAAAACTAGTCAAAGCTTTGTTTCACAGTGGGCAGTATCTCAGCGCCAACAAACCACCAACTCAATTTATGCTTCTATTTAAAATGTTTTAATTTATTATTTAAAAAAAATATATGTCCATGAACATCAAGTGCACTGGCTTGGGTCACTGCCTCTCTCTCCTGCAACTTCCTGCCATGCCTGATAAACTCAGGTTTAAACACATGCCATCTGTTTTACTTTATTTTCAATTGTGTAAAACTTTGGCCACATTCATCTCTTTAAATAGCTTTTAATTAAAAAAAAATTCCTAGATGTATTAAACTTTTCCTCATGTAGATGTGTGGTTTTTGGAAGGATGGAGGAAAGATGGATAAAATAACTCCCATTCCGTTGAGTCAGTATGGTGCTATGACAGACTGGTGTCTAGCACCAACCCATACTATAGGGAGAAAACCAAAAAACGAAGTGTCAATGGAGGTGAAGAACTAATTTAAAAAGCAAGTGGAAATATATCCTACCCAGCTACCTACAATGCAGCAGACAGGAATAAATTCCCCAAGTGAGATCAAGCTAAACAGTTGAGCATTGTAGTGAATTCATGCTTTGTAAATAGTACTGGTCATAGCCACGGTGGCTGTCAGCCCACAAACATCTAACTCATGTTTGACCTCTAATGTTCACCATCACTGACTGCTTTGCTACTTCTGGGTTAGTGCTGAGAATTATTCTTTCTTTTTTCAATGAACATATATGTGGGCGGTTTAGTTGTAGAGGAAAGCATTAAGGGTGCAACCCACTCCAGGTTGAAACAATCACATAACCCCTCTGATACCACTAGGTGGGTGGAAGCGTACTCAGCCAATCTATTCAACCACCTTATTGTCGCCAGACACACCCACAGCTCAAGGCATGGCGTAACAAAACACTGACAGTCACTCTGCCTCACAGAGGGAGGATGGCATAGTAGCTCCAAAAAAACCAAAACCCAAACCATCAGGGAGGGGGCAGCAAAATTATAAAGAAAAGAACTTAAAGTTGACGGGGGAGGGAAAGGGATAGAAATTGCACTATTACCAAGCAGTATCATTTTTAAAAACAACGTTTTCAGAGAAGACCTAGCAGAATTTGACAGGTAAAGCTAGTGTTAAATTGTTAACTGATATCACATAGAGAACCAAAAACAAAAACAATTTTTTTTCTATATGGTACAGACACAGAGTAACATACAACAGTTAAATGGCAAAAAATATATATATATTTCATAGAGTTACAAACAAGATAAAATAATGGAAAACAAAAAACTGTACAACTTTAAAATTTAAAAATGTTCATCTCAAACACAGGGAGAAATACAAGATTTCTTGTTAAAAGGAAATAGCTTGTTAAAACAGTAAATGTTTTGCGTACTTGCTTTTGACACCTTATGCTACAACTGGATACTGGTATGAATAGTTAGATGGTATTCTTTAGTATTTCTACTTAAAAAAAAAGTTAAAAAAGGAATTTGCACTGTGCATCAGCCTAGTTAGAAATATGTACAACATTTCAGGATCTACTATTTCATTAAACTAAAATTCATAAAAATAAAATAGTCCCGGCTAAAAAAGAAAAAAAGAAAAAAATCCATTTTCAGATCTTGGAATGCTCCAGTCTTTTGCAAAGTCGATGAGTGGCTTCAGCACTGGGGAAAGAAGCCCGAAAGGTGACCAATGGAACCTGCATTCACAGTCTTCAAAGTTCCCTTTTGAAACATAAGGAAGAAAACGAAGGGGAGAAGGTTTTCACACTTTGGGGGCAAGGGGAGATGGTTTCTGTTGATGTTTAGCTATGAAAGTGAAACAGCAAAGCATCTATTTGTCTCCAAAATCTATGTTTTAGCAGCACAAAGTTTTCAAAGTTCAGACCGTTTATTTTATTTTTTACATGAGAAAGGGTGTGTGTTACAGGAATATGGATATTAACATAAACAAGTGCCTCACATACGGTTCCTTTTTTGCTTTCTGTACATTGCTATCTGCTGCTTTGTTGGCTGCGCTCCGGATCACTCGCCGCTCAGACTGCCTAACACAAGGACAAAACTTTGAAGTAAAAAATGTGTCTTTTGGTATATGGAATTGTCATTAACAGTTGCCTCTCTGCTTGCAGAAGAAGCACATAACAACCTGGGAATCTTTTGTTTTTCTCTTTCTTTTATTAAAGTAAGTCTTGTTTGTTTAAATCAGAAACAAATTCTCAAGTAACAAGAACCCTTTCCCTTTTTTCTGCATCAGCAGTGAAAGGGTGTGTCTTTGGATTTTATTTAAAGCATGAAATTTTTTTTTTCTGAGAGAAGAAAGAAAAAACAAACACAAAACCAAAAACCAAATCCCTAACCAAAAACTTTTTTAGAAAATAAAAGTACACAGCCAATTACACAAATGGAAACAAATCCTTTAGTAAAGGAAAAGAATATTTGAAGCATCTACCAAACAAGGAGGAAAAGAAAGGGGTACAAAGAAAAGGCCAAAAGAAGGATAAATAAAAAAATAAATGCACAAGGCTAACAGACACAGGTAACTAGAATTATATGCCTTTAAAATGTTTCAACTCCCCAACCAAAAATAATCTGTGAGGATCCTAATGACCCCTAGAATCCCTTGAAATTCTTTCTTTAGTTTTATAAAATAATTCTGCAGCTCCCTCTAAGAAATGAAGGCAGCTACCTTAAGTGGGAGATTATAGGATGGGAGGTGGGAGAAGGAAAGAGAAAGTGGAATTAAGGGACAAAGCGGGAGAAAAGCTTAGGCGAATCAACGGATTGCAATCTATCTGCTAGGAATGAACAAGACAACATCAAATGAGGAGCTGTCAGCTGGACCATACAAAAAGCTAAATGTACACAAAAGGTTTTTTTTTTTTTTCCTTTTAAATCTACCATACTGCTTCAGTTCATTTCCAATGCAACAATCTACTCAACACCAAAAATGGTCATTATCTATCATAAATACAGAAAGTCAGTTTTTAAAACTTATTTTTTTTAAGCTACAAGTCCTCAACACTCTTTGTGTGTGTGGGTTATTTTTTTTTTTTTCTGAAAGTGGGAGTGCTTAACTTTTCCCCTTGAAATTGGCTTCAGCAGAAAAGCTATCCTTAAAAATCCCCAGAAAGCTAAAGCAGTTCACATTGTTTTTCTTGAATACTTTCTGCCCATTTTTAAATTAACAAAACAAAAAATCTTTTCTGGAACCAAAAAAAAAAAAAAAACTGAAAAAAATAATAATATATAAAAAATGATTCTGAAAACAGAACAAAGTGTGAGCGATTGACCTGAGAATAAAAAGACATTACATTTCTTTTTTTCTTTTAGCAAGCCATTGGTATCTGAATGCTAAGATAGCAAGAAATTTAAAACTGTAACAAGGTGGACTGCTTTCCCATACAGTGCATGCCGGGCTCCTCTGTGCTATCAGCGTGGGGCGTTTATTGAAAAGGGGCAAATATACAAGGGGTTTAAGCTCCAAAGACATTAGGGAGGCCCTGCGGACTTCTGTTTCCCAGACCAATAGTACCTTCAAAAGGACACAATGTAACAGGTTAGGGCTTTTTTTTTTTTTTTTTTTTTTTTTTAAATATTAAAAGAAAAAAAAGACAAGAATGTAAAATCACCGGCATAGATAGGTATATGGGAAAACAACCCACGCTTTTTCTTTTTTTTCCTTTTTTTTTTTTTTTTTTTTTTTTTTTTTTTTGGTTAGAAGCTTTGGAATTGCAGTTAGTCTATTTCTGAAATTGGTTTGTTATTAATTTTTGTATTTAAATTCATTTGTTTGTATTGTTCATCTTCAAAGCTTACAATCTGAAGGTGTCCGTTCCTACACTGGTCAGACCACTGTCCTTGGGGCAGCTGGGGTCTTTGGGACCCTCCACCGGGCTCGCCGGTCCGTCGGACTTTTGGCTGAGATCCGTGTCAGACTCCTCCGAATAGTCGTCTGTTGGCATCGAGGGCTGAACCCCTGAGGTGCTGCATGAACTTGAGGTAACCGTTGAAGATGAGGAGAGAGGAGGAAAAGAAGGGGGCTTCGCTGCCGAAGCCCGGGAGACCACTTGCGGCCAAGACTTCCTGGAGGCGTGGGGGGAAGCGGAGGAGGGGGTGGCGGCCGACGGGGGAGGGGGGCTGTCGTTTGAGTGAGCGGCAGACTGCGAGGTAGATGCGGTGCTAGGATCGGGGAAGCAGGCAGAGTGAGGTAATAAACTAGGGTGCTCTTTGGCGTTTCTTGCTGCTCTCGTGATTGTTCTGTGTTTGTGCAAGGCCGACTCGAGATGTTGACTCAGAGCTTCCTCCCCACAGAGCGCGCTCTCGCACGCCAGGCAGTGGTATGAGCCGCCGCCGCCGCCACCGCCGCCGCCACCACCACCACCACCGCCGCCACTGCCGCCGCCGCCGGTGGGGACGTGAAGCACCATCTCTTGCAGGTTCACCACAGACTGGCCGAAGAAGCAGAGGGACTTCAGGTGGCTCCTCGCCGCCTCCTCGTCGCCGAAGCCCGCCTGGCACTTGCGGCAGACCAACTTGTACTGCACCTTTGGAACAATGAAGGGGTCGTAGAGGGAGTCCGCACTTTTGCTTTCTGCTTCTGGCTCTTCAGGGGGTTTCGGCAGGAGGGGGGACACCTCACGGGGGGCGTTTTTCTGTTCTTCTGGTTTGGGGGATTCTTTGGCAGGGTCTTTGTCTGGGGAAGCAGCCCCCGAGGGGACTGGGGTTTGGCTTGCTTTGGGCTGCTGCACTTTTTGCTGCTGCTGCTGCTGTAGTTGCCGCTGCTGCTGCTGTTGAATTGCCTCCTGCAGACTCTGCTGGTATTGCTGGTACTGCTGCAGTAGGGAGCCCGGGGACAGCCCCATCAGGGCCTGCGACAGTGCAGGGCTGTAGGGGAACAGGCCTTCCATGCCATACATAGGCTGCAGGTACCCGCTCTGCAGGGCGCCAGGGATCTGGGGAGCATAATAAGGAGAAAAGCCTGGTACAAAGTAAGGAAGGAACTGGCTCGTGAGCAATGCTGTGGGGTCCGAAGTCAAGGCTGCCTGCAGGGCCTGCAGCTGTGCAGGGTCCACCGCATACTCCATGGTGGGCAGCGGGGCTGAGATCGTGGCTGCAGCTGCCGTGGGGGCTTCTCCTTTCTCCTTCTTGGGGACAGGCAGGGGTTCCCCTTTCCCTTTGTGTGCCTTTTCCTTCTCCTTTATTTTCTCACTGTCTTTGTCCTTGCGTTGCTGCTGCTGTTGTGGTGGGAGCTGCGGTGTGGGTGGCGGCTGGGCTGCTGGCGGCGGGGGAGGCTGCTGCACCTGTGGCTGCTGCTGCTGAGGAGGTTGCTGAGGGGCCATCGCCATGGTGGCTTGTGCTGGGGTTGGGGAGCTCAGCGATGCTGAGGACGGTTTATTTGGTAATCCAGATGTGGGGAGACCAGGGGAAGGAACAGTTGTGCTGGGCAGACCCATCAAGTTCGGCTTAGGAGACGTTAAAGCTGAAAGGAATGGAGACAGAAATCACCGGTCAGTCTGGGCAGGGGTAGGGCTGAAGCTCACGACATTTTACCAGTGTCACTGGCACAGTCTGAGATGTCAAGGCTTGAAGGATCCTCTCAAAACCAACGTTTTCAACAGAAGTATCCCACCAGGCTCAGGGCTGGACAACCTTATTCTAATGAGGACTCAGTCCTGGGTCAGCTCCCATGCTTCCTCTTTCAGCCAAACAACTTCCAACACCTTCCTGCCCAATGTGCCACACCTGCTAGTTGACATTTTCTTTGCCAAGCACTCCCAGCTACCATTCACTCTGCCCAACTGCAATTAGTCTAGAGGCCCCAGAGCTAGCTGTTTCTAGCTGGGGCCCATTTGCACCAAAGGCCTTCATCACAGAAATAGTATGGCCACGAGGTCCCCAGAGAAGTTATCTGGAGGAGAGTGACAACAGAAGAGAGAAGAGAACAAAAGCAAGAAAGCTAGCACGGCCACATGAACAAACAAAACGGGCTCTACATGTGTTCCTCCTCTCGGACCTCTGTTGCTGCAGTTGACTGGATGCTTTGGGAGGGTAGAGAGAAGATGATGAATGGGAAAGTGTGGAGGAAGGGCCTGGGAAGAAATAAGAACAATCCATTCAGGGAAAATTGCTTCCGTGCCTTGGCCCAGCTGATCTGCTTCAACAAGTCTACTGAACAGTATAACCACCTAGGAATAGGATTCTGGAATCCGGTGGAGAAATGACCACCTTCTCTTCCTGCCCATTTGAATGATAACACAGGAGGGCCAGTGGGACTGCAGACAGTTAAGAAACAACCACAGGAAAAGGAGAAAAGCCATGTCAGAAAATGGAACAGCCCAAGGTACTAACACCAATTCCCAAGACATCACCACCTACCCCAACCACCACTGCCTATGGATAGCAAAGGTCTCTGACCGTGTCACCAGGCCCTCATGGACTAGAGCCCCATCCTTGATCATACTCACCCCTAATCTACCACCACTTCCTGCAATGCCTTCACCGACCTGAGAGCCTGATACCTTCTCTGACCCATAACTATCTCCTGGTTTGAGTCATCAGTTCCAAGGTAATGCAAGAGGTTGTTGCTGTGGATGCTACTCCAAGCTTCAGGTGTGTTGAAACTAGCAAGATAGTAGGGAAGGACAGCATGGGGGTGGCGTGCAGAGTGTGCTGGATGATGAAAAGCTGAGGAAACAGAGAGACAGGAGGATCCCACAGGCAACAACTCTCAGAACACCTCTATATTCACCATATCCAAGAAACCAGATGGTATGTACATCTCTTCAGAGGATACCAAAATGCAAAATCAGAACAATCTTATTTCATCTGGATCACCTTCTGCTAGAAAGCTGGGGAAGGACTTCCATAACATGACACTGAGGGAAAAAAAGCAAGAAAAAGCACTCTGAAGCCCAGACCTGGGGGAAGACTGCTGATTTCTGGCTATCGTGGTACATCAAAACCCTCATATTTCAGATGGAAAGAAAAAGATTGCTTCAAATTGCCAATCCCAAACATCTGTTAATTCTGGATAGCTAAGGAAGAAGGTTCCTTCAGCATCTCACCATCCAGTGTCCTCAGTGCACATAAGACACCAGGGAAGATATGTGTGACTCTACTCAGAAAAGCTTAGTAAAGAATTGGTTAAATTGGTAACAACAAGACAGAGAGAGAGTAGACTCTGAGTTCTAAACTTGGCACATGGCTCTGTCTCCACTAGGCAATGATCCTGCGCTAAGTTTTAGGTTTGGGGCCGGGGCCAAAAGATCAGTGGGGCAAGGAAGGAGTATCTAGAGATTTCTCCATCCCTTTGGCTCCAGGCTTTTAGGAGATTCTGTCAAAAAGCCTTAAACTGTGTGTCTTCAACTGATGGTCTATATAACAGGTTCAAATTTTAAGAAATGTTTACAAATCTCTACTATTTACCAAGCCTTGCACTAGTCATGCTAGACACAGTAGCTCAACACACTCACAACTCTGTGACATCCTTTTTCTGATCTGTAAGATCAGAATCTGGCAGGATACTTCATCCCCCCAAGACTTACTCCTACAGCTCTGGAGTCACACTGACCCTGTGCGATATGGTAACACACATCAGATGTGTGACCCTGGGACTGTCAGTTGAACACTTGGAACCTCAGCTTTCCACAATAGATGGTTATAAGAATTAAATGAAAGACCATATTGATAGAAAAAGCTTAGCATTGGGCCTGACATATAATAGATGTTTAATAAACACAAATTCGTTCCTTCCCCTCCATTCCAGATCCAGTGTTCCTTGAGAGCTGTGTTACGGTCAGGTGATGATAACTGGGGCATGTCTGCAGCTTATCTTTCTATCTTGAGTCCACTCTAAGTGGTCAGAACCTGAGTAGCACTAAACATATACCTGTTGACTCACTGGCTCATATTGGTTGTTGTGGAAGAAGCACATAGCACTGGGAGCCCAGAGGCCTAGGTGGGAGCTCTAGCTCCTACCCTAGCTTGTTGAATGGTCTCGACCTCTCTAGGCCTCAGATTTCTCAATCTGTAAAACAAGCGGAATAAATCATACATTCTGATTCTCCTTTTTTCACATTACTGTGATGTGTTAAGTCTTCCCAAGCCCCTCTGCCAGGGTTTTGGGCTGCAGGGGTAATTAAGTGATGTGCTGTTTTCCATAGTTTGTTCCCTGGCTTATGTCTAGCTGGCTTTCTGTGACATGACTTGTCAACACATATAAGCAACAACTTCTATGTCTTAATGCTTTCTTTTCTTATTCTCTGAGTAAGAAATAGGGACCAGGAATGCAGTAGCCTCATGTTTGGTAAAACACCACCCACAGTGTAAAATGTGGAACTAATTCAACCAGAAACTAAGACTGCTGTGGGAAGCATTACAGCTGCTTTAACCCCTGGGAACAGGGACACATTTTGAAGGCAAGGTAGCATTAGGAGGAGTTCTCCTTTGGTAAACGGGAACTAATCAATTCAGGCCATTGTGGGGGAAAGTGTCTAAGCCTAACAGGACCCTGGAGGTGAAGGTCCAATTTAGCAAAGATGGCTGGATCCAGAGATGTGAGGACAGAGAAGGGAAAATGAGAGGTATGTACGAAGAACTGCAAAACTCCCTATTGAGACTATAAGAGCACCAACCAAGTATTTATGATTCTCAATGATCAGGAGCAAGGAAAGGGAAATGGGCAAAAGGAAAAAAAAGAGGTGACTGAGGACCTCTGAAACATGCATCAGTATTTTAGCAGAACCACGTTGCCCAATACAAGATTCCTGGTCAGTGCATTCCAGTATAACAGTCATCTTGTTAGAAACAGCCACTATTGTTCTGGCTAGAAGAGAACCCCAACATTAATGATCTACCACATAAGAGCTTCTTTCTGATAGCAGTTCTTTTCTTGTTTGTTTCTTTTTTGAGACAGAGTCTTGCTCTGTTGCCAGGCTGGAGTGCAGTAGCACAATCTCGGCCCACTGCAACCTCTGCCTCCAGGGTTCAAGTGATTCTCCTGCCCCAGCCTCCCGAGTAGCTGGGACTACAGGTGCATACCACCACACTCAGCTAATTTTTGTATTTTTAGTAGAGACGGAGGTCTCACCATGTTGGCCAGGCTGGTCTCGATCTCCTGACCTCGTGATCTACCCGCCTAAGCCTCCCAAAGTGCTGGGATTATAGGCATGAACCACTGCGCCTGGCCCTAATAGCAGTTCTTTTGCCACTGTAGCTCTCTCAAGAAGGCAGGGACCCTAGGTTGAAAGCAAAGAGTTGATTTAAATGCTCTTGGACCAGTTTTCTTAGTGCATAATCCAGAATTAGCTAGGACTAACTCAGGTGTCTTATATTTACAACAAATATCTCGACAGGATCAGCATCTTCACAAGGACTGAATGAAAGGATCTATGATGGAAACTTGTTTCTTGAAATATTCCAGAAATTAGTATACCAGGACCCTCAAGTTTTTCCCTATTATAGGGGATAAGAGTGGTTTCTAAGGAGACTGTTCCAACCAGGAGATCCCATCCCTGACACACCAGCACTTGAGAGACTCAACAGGAATGAACTGAAGTCTTGTTGCTTTTAAAGAACTAGAAAGGGAAACTTCCCATCTGCCCCGCATTTAGAGGGTTTGGGTGGTATCCACAGAACAGAATGCTGACTGGGCAGCTATTTAGCCCTGAAACAATCTGCTAGAGCAGAACCCACCTGTGTTGGATGGAGTAAAGCCTGGCAAGGAGGGGCTGTTGAGGCCCGGGAGCAACACGGGAGGAATGCCCTGGAGCGCTGGATACGCTGTAGGAAGGTTAAGGGCCTGAAGAGGGGTGTTGTCAAACATCCCTTGCTGCTGAGCTGCCAGTCCAAGGACCTCATTGGCCTTTTTAATCCGGTCCAGCTCTTGTTGAGCCATCAACTGACGTACGGTGGCTGGGTCAAAGTATTCTTTCTCCTTGTCCAACTGGCTTCCAATGGTGTCTTTAACTTTGGAGATATGCTGTTGGGAAAAGATATGGTCACGTACAGACAGCCGAGCGCTGTACTTGATGCCACACAAAGTGCACTCTGTTTTGGGTCCCTCGTAACTCGTTTGGTTTATACCAAAATGCTTGGCCATGCTTAACTTGGACTTCTTTTCTTTTGCCCGGGCATTCTGGAACCAGACCTGAACAACTCTCTTTGGCAGTCCAATGTCATTGCCCAGGACCTCACATTCTAGCATAGTGGGTGTCCTGTAGTCATTAAAGCATGACTTGAGGACCTTCAGCTGCAGATTGGTCATCTGAGTGCGAAAACGTTTCTGCCCAGGCCGATCCCCGCTGTCACCAGATTTGCCTGCAGATCCACTCGCGCCAGGACTCGGGGAGCAGGGGTCTGCAAGGCTTGAGGTTTCACTGTAGTCCACTGTACCTTCATTGTCATATTCCTTGCTATAAAAGCTTGGGGCTGGGCTGACCAGACCAGATGACAACCGATCTTCATACTCGGACATTGCCATCATGGCCGCTTTGGTCAACCCTTCGTTGGGTGCAGAAGAGGATTTGGTTTCAGTTGCTATTCCCGTTGCACTGTCATTATCTGCATTGCCCTCGTCTCCAGTTGTGGTATCTGTGATTGCTGTGTTCACAGAGGAACAGTCATCATTGTCCAGCTTAGTTTGGTCAAAGTTTAGATTAACTGAGGACATGGAGGGGCTTTCAAAGTCTTCAATCCCTTCTACCTTAATGGAGGAAGGGCTTAGAAGGGTTCTGGGTGACAATTCCATGGTTTTACTCACAGGTGAGAGGGGGACACCCTGACCATCACTACTGCTTGGGGGTAGGTGGGAAAAGCTAGTTCCATCAAAAATATCTCCTTTCATCTGGAGTCCCCCATCACAGTCTAAGAGCATCGCAGACAGAGTTAGGTTGTAGCCAGCTCTCTTGGCTTCATGCCAGTGACGGGACCGGATATGAGCCTCGAGAGCAGTCTTGGCTTTGAAGAGCGCTCTGCAAAAAGGGCATCTCCTGTGGGCCTGCGCTGGGCCTACAGCCCGGAACTGTCCTTTCCTTTCCCGAGCTCGGGTGTTCTGAAACCAGACTTGCACCACACGTTTCTTCAAGCCCACCTCGTGGGCAATGTGATCCAACATCTTTCGAGTCGGATTGGAATCCAGTAGATACTTCTGGTAGAGGATTTCTAATTGTTCTGGTGTGATGGTTGTTCTCAAACGCTTGTCTCTCTGAGGCTCTTCTCCTCCCGTCCCACTGTCGTTTTCACCAGGGCTTGCACTGGCCTTTTCCTCCAGCTTCCTCTTGAGAGTGTTCATTGTGGAGGTTGGAGTTGAAGGAGAAGTGGCCGAGCTTGCTGGAATCTGAGGTATGGCCCCAGAGAGCAGCTGGCTGGCCAGGAGTGGGTTACTGGGATCAAAGAGCATGAAAGGCATATCCAGTGACCTATCCAAAAACTGGGGGTGGATGAACTGGTTCTGCGCACTCAGGAAGTGGAGCTGCTGATGCTCCTGCCAGTGCTCAAATGATGGAAATGCCAACTTACACTGGTCACACTGGTAGGGGATTAGCTGAGGAGGTAGGTTTGCCAGCTGTTGAGGAGTTGATGTGTGGAGGGGCTTGAGGGGCAGGTGGGAGAGCTGGGAAGGACTGGGGCTCGACTGGGGTAAGGGGCACTGTGGAGGGGGCGCTTGCGGAGGAGGCTGTGGCAACGAAGGCAGGGACGCCAACTGGGGGAGCTTCTGCTGGGGGGTGTTGGTCTTCTGCTCGGGCTGCTCTTGCTGCTGCAGCTCTGGCTTTGGTTGTCCTTGCTTTTCTTGGGTTTGGTTTGGCTGTGCACTGGGAGCTTCCGCCAGCTTTGGTTTCTCATCGCCTGCCTCTGTTTTTGAATTGAAGGTGGCCAGTTCCTCAGCCTCTGCTGTAAGCTGCAAGAAAGCGGAGGTAGCTGTATTATTGGCTGATGGTGCTGGGGCACTGTAAGCCTGTGAGGGCATCGGGGTACTGCAGGATGAGCTGGTAGGCGTCAGGATTTCCATGGCATCCATGGAATCCTCATTTTGGCTGTCGTCCTGCCCCTCTTCATCCTCATCCTTGTAACACAGCTTCTTCTGGTGCTTGATGAGATCAAAGATGCGCTGAAACACCAGGCTACATTTTTTGCACTGGTAGTTCAAGTTGCTTGTTCGAATGTATCTATCGTTTGTAAGCTCACGCCGCTCTCCATCTTTGCCCTCTCCCTGATTCTCATAATTCTTCCTGGCCTTCTGTCGGGCATTCTGAAACCATACCACTATGACTCGGGTTGGAAGGTTCAGTAAATTAGAGAGTTGCTCAAATTCATCATCCTTTGGGTAAGCATTAGCATCAAAGAAGTCCTGTAAGACCCTCAGCTGGTAGTCTGTAAACCTTGTTCTTGAAGACCTCTTGCTTCCCCAGTACTCCTGCTTCGGAGGTTCCGGCGAAGGGGGCCGGGAGTCAATCTTGAGCTCCTCCAGGCTGGTGATAGGAGGATTACTGAAGTTGTAAGGGGAGTCCTTGTTACGCTGCCTCTCTTTGAAGAGGGTGTTCCTGAACCAGTGCTTGATCACTTTCTGGGGCAACCCAGACTTGTCTGCCATCTCTTTGATTTGCTCTTCACTGGGGGAGTTGTTAATGTCAAAATATTGCCGCAAGACTCGGAGCTGATCATCCGTGATCCTGGTGCGAGGCCTCTTGTTCTGCTGCTGGAGCAGGGTTGGATTGAGCTGATGCTGGTACAGTTGGGCCAAGTCCGCAGGCAGAGGCTCCACAGGTCCCAGCTGTGGGGGTAGCTGAGCTGGCAAGGTCTGCAATGGCATCGTCTGCATCATCAGCGGCGAGAAGATGGGCAGCTCCATGGGCATGGAGAGCTGGGTGAGCGGCACTGATGGCTGGGCCGGTGCAATCGTAGGTGAGGTGATGGGTGGGGCTGATGCGGGGATGGCTGGCGTGGACGCCGGCTGAGGCGGCGCTGCCGGAAGTGGGGGTGGAGGGGGTGGAGGGGGAGGTGGTGGTGGCTCTGGGGTCTGAGGCCTCAGTGGGTACAGTTTATCATAGTGGTCTCTGTACTGTTTGGCAAACCTCTCAAGCTGTTTGAAGGGAAAGTAATTCTGGTGAACGTGCTCTTGATGACTCTTTAAAATCAAGATGTTGGAAAACAACTTGCCGCAGGAGTCACACTCGAGCTTTTCCAGGTTCTCTCCCTGGTCAGTCTTCCCATTCTTTTTCTGCACCTTCTGCTTGTTCTCATTATACTGAATGACCAACTCAAAGCCAAAGTTCTCCAGCAGGGCCTTGGTGGCATTCCCTCTGGCATCTGAAGCAATGCGTGGAGGGAGCATGGAAGGCTCAGAACTACCCCCTGGTGCCAGCTCTTTCTTCTCTTTGGCCTTCAAGGCGTCTGGCAGTGTTTCCTTCAGACCGGTGTTGCCCTCTCCCGCCTCAGCACTGTCCCGCTCTCTCTGGCTTTCTTTTTCCTTTTCTTTGATGACCAATTTGTTCTTCTTTTCGGGGTGCTGGCTTGGCTGAAGGAGGGCAGAGTGACTCTGGGCTATAGAGAGTTGGTTCTGCTGCTGCTGCGGCAAGATCTGCTGATGGCTCTGCTGTGGGACCTGAACCTGAGCCTTCAGATCTTCCAGCAGGCCTGGGCCTGTCCCAGTCAGCGTCAGTGCCCCGCTGGTCACTGGCAAGGTCACCTCGGGGTTAAGCTGGAACTCAGCACTGGGGATGTAGAAAGGGAAGAGGAGGTGCTGCTGCTGCTGTAGTTGCAGCAGGGTCTCAGTCGTCATGGGGAAGTGAGGAAGGAGGGTGGGGTTAAACAGCTGAGACTGGAGCAGGGCAGCCTGTTGCTGCAGCTCCTGCTGCAGGTGAGCTTGAACTTGAGCCTGGGCCTGGGCCAGTGTTTGTGCTTGTTGTTGCTGTTGCTGCTGCTGTTGTTGCTGCTGCCTGGATGCAATCATATCTGCCAGTTTCTTCCGATTGGCCTCCTTGGGCTCTGAAGGGGAAGCGATGTTGGCACCGATAGGATTCCCCAGGGGTGGCATCCCTACACTCTCAGTGGGCACTTGGCTCAGTAAGTTAGAGCTTGGAGCAATGCCAGCACTGCTTGGATTGGAGGTGGTAAAGGTGTTACTGCCACTGGTGCTCACAGGACTTGATGTGGAGGAGCTCAAGGAGATACTGCTGTTATTCCCAGTCCCATTGCTGCTGCCACTTGCAGCCTCCAGCTTGGCTGCCCGGGCCTTGGTTTGATGTAACACAGACCTCATATGGATCTCCAGAGTGGAACTCTGGCTGTAGGCCACATTACAAGTGTTACACTTAAAAGGTTTGTTGTCCGGGCTGCTGGTGGGTTCTGGCTGACCGGTTGCTGATTCTTGAAGGGCTCTCTTTAACTTATGCAGGTGGGAGACAGAATTGTAGTGTACTAGCAGGATATTCTTCTGAGTGAATGATTCCTTGCAGACGGTACACTTGTAAGGGCGAGAAGGGTCTAGGAATTTTTCCATAGTAAAATTGGGACCTTTTCTGAAAGGCAGAGCTCTCTTTGGCTCTGAGCCCGAGTCTTCTTGTACTGACCCAGAGTCACTGCCTGTAGGGCTCTGTTTATCTTCCAAGTCACTCTCTTCCTCCTTGTCTTCCTCAACAATTATGGTATGGTCCTCAGCCAGGGTGGGGTCTCCCATTGCCAGGAGGTCCCCATTGGCCAGAAGGCCACCATAAAGCTGTTGGATGTCAGCCTCACTCAGCTCCAGGTGGCTTGTCTCGAGGTGCTTCTTTAGAGCCTGGAAAGTTCGGAAACTGCGCTGACAAAGACAGCACATGGTGGCAGCTCTGATCACATGGTACTGAGAATGGAGCTGCAACTTTTCAATGGTCTTGAAGGCCAGGCTGCACTGATTACAGCGGTACTTGTACACATGGCGATCTGACACCGGCAGCTGAGGCCTCTTGGCATGCACTTCATTGAAATGCGTCTGAAGGGCAGCAGAAGTTTTGAAAACCTGGTTGCACCCCTTCTTCCAGCAGAGGAAGCCTGAGTCTTCTCTCACAGAGCCTGGGTCAGCAGGGGAGGGTTTCAAATCTCCGCTTTGCTCTGTGCTTGCGGACGGCAAGATGTTCTTTCCCAGATCCTCTGAGGTTTCTGTTTAAAAAAAAAAAAAAAAATTAAACCCAAAGATAAAGAAGGCTTTGTTTCAAGGATGACACCCAGAGCAGTCTACCTAGTCAGGCCTCATGAACACAGAATCTGATGATGAGGGAAGTGCCCAACCTGAATGACAGAATCTCTGCGGAGCACCTCCTGCTTTCTTTTGTTCCTCCAATAGAGCACATATTATAAACAGGGTGCACATGAACAGAGATGAATAAAAGGAAATACAAAAAGTTTCAATGCATAATAGACCCATGTCATATCACAGATCTAACAGTCTTTTAAATAGCATTTAATTGCTTGACTCAGAATCCTCAATTTCTCAAGAACTGGTTTGAAGGTTACTGATCTTAGACTGGATTTCCCTTTTATGTTCATCTTTTATGTAATAAGAATTTAGCACAGTAGATCTGAAGTGTAGAATATGTGAATTAATGCTGTCCTAAGTTGTGAGGAATTTACAAGAACTGCTGAACATTGTAATATAAGAAATTTGAGGATACATATTTGTAGGCATTTAATTTCTTATTATAATGTGACTTCTGATTGCCATCTCTATTCAATAAGCAATGAACATTCAAGTGTTCAATTATTTAAAATACATTTTTTTTTCCTACAACGAGATCATCACACCTATAAATACCGAGACCCTTTATCAGGTCATTTGTCCATTGTCTGATATGGAAAACTCACAAGAAAGAGAGGAGGCGGGGCAGTAGTGTGGCCAACTCTTCCCAACTTAGAACTCTTCCCACCTTAGAAGTGAAAGATGTAGGACAGCCTCACAGAGGTCTAACCATCCATCTAGCCAGGAAACACTATGTGGCACCAACTATTGCAGCATACATGTCTACAGCAGTGTTCTTTCCAAAGGCACCTCTGTGCTTCATCCTAAGCCAATCCCAGAAAACTCAGAACGAAAGACAACTAATCCAGTGTACCTAAAAATCAACCCACAAGTCCCTACTAATTAAGTCCTCAGAAATACAGTGTTTAATGGCTTACGACGGTGGGGCCTACTGACTGAGTCTCTGCTTATTCACTCCCTAATTGTATAGTTTAAGGGAACGCGTGTGTCTGCCAGACTTCCACTGGTTCTCATACTGATTTTCTCTCACTTTAAACCATGTGAGTAATATACAAATACATGCCAAGAACCAGAGTATAAAGTAGCTACTGACAGTGCCCCTCATCTCCTGATCAGTTACATTCACCTTAAGAGTATTGTAAAGAATTCCTGAAAGCCTTTCTCCATGAACATTTTGGCATTCCATCTTGTTTCAATTATAATGATACTGACCAGGCTGCTTTCCTGCCTCTTCCAAATTGGAATTCCCATCTCGATCTGGAACAGCTGCTGGGAGGAACATGCTGCTGGGCATCACCATCTCAGGGGTGGTCACCTGAGAAGAGCAAGGCGAGTCAAATGGAGAGGAAAGCAACACAAAATAGGAAATGTTTAAAAAGTATTTAATAAGCAAAATTAGCCTTCAGAAAAGCTAGAGGTGTCTCACTTTTCATAGCTCACTGAAGATTCATGTTTATTAGACAAAGCTCACATCAGTCAAAAGTGTTTCTACGGTTACATTCTGGACATAATTAGCAGTGCACACTTGAAGAATAATCTTATTATTAATATTTTTCCTTTATGCAGAATTTTGACTTTGATCACTGACAATGTTTTGTCATGGGCTGTGAAACTTCTTGTGCAACCAATTAGGTAGATAAGTTGAAAGGCCCACCTTAAGCTGCTGAAAACATAATAAGGGCCCTAATTAAATCATACCTAGTAAAGTACACTGTAATCTTGAAGCAGGGAGCATTGTAGTACTGTTTTCAAAATGTATTCAGGCAAGAGGAGGAGGGGAGTAAGAGTGAAGGAAAGGGTAAGAAGAAAAGAAGAGAACAAAGGGAAGGCTAAGGACACGCAGACATGCTGGCAGATTTTCCAGGAAACATTTGTAACCCTTTACAAGCTGACATCAAGCACAAACAAGCCTTTTTTTGTGACTCACTTAAGCCACGATTTCTTCTGGAGTCTCTGCCCAAGGTATGCAACATCAGAGGGAACCTCTGACCAATGTCCCAGCCATAGAGGGTGGCCTGCACAGCATTCTGCAACAGGGAAGCCCCACCTTGACCATGGTCATTTGTTCTCAATACAGCAATTCTGGAAATTGCCTGGATCCAAACAGCTGCAACTTTTGGGTAAAGCCTCAGGTATTTCTCTAGGTCTCCCTGCCATACGGCCAGAAGCCTGTCCAAACAAGTTATCATTTGCCCTATGTTAATGTGATAAGCAGCCCTCGATATCCAATGGAAAAATTAAAGGTTCTTCATTCAAAAAGAAGCAATATTCCTTTGCCTGATATGGGGTGGGAAGGGTAGGTGGCGATGATACTGCAAATGAATTAGAAACCGCCTCCCATTTGATGATAGCCAGAGAAATGGACTGACCTAGAAGCTACAGGACCAGAAACTACAGTCACCACTAACCTTTCTACATGGTGCCCAGCCCCAGTTGGAGACATTATTTTTCCATCAAACACAACCGTACTGCACAGACATCTTCACTATCTGTTGCAAAGATTGGAATACTTAGATTTTTATTCAAAATTAAATATTTTAAATACATTACTATTAATTTTTAATGGTTGTGAAGATCCCAGCCTTGCTCAAAATAGCTACTGAAATGTCCACTGGAATCATCAGCAATAGGCTTGACAACTAGAGGAAACCCAGACAGCCACCCCCATCAACATAACTCCACATCACCCCTAGGGGTATTAGAATCATTTCAGCAACCCAGGTGCCAGCGGGTGCAAAAAGTAAGCAACAGGCACTATGGAGAAGCATTCTGAGAAATGCTGTGTTTACGAAGAGCAGGTGCATGGCAGGTGAATGTGTGTGACATAGCATTCTTGCCTCCACAGACATCTGCACCTCACACAAAGCTCATCGGCAGCTGGTTAAGGCTAGCTGTTGATGAACCGTTAGGAATGGAGTACAGATTGCCAAACTCATTCCATCTATTTTCTTTTTAATAGAAGGCATTTCTGACCAGTGTGGTTGGGGAGTCCAGCGGGAATCCGAGAAGTGAAAGGTCACCGATTAATTTACAGTCCTCAGCCGAGGGGGAGCACGAGGTTGGGGGTAAGAGGGGGAGAAAGGGAAAGGAAAAAAGACTCCCCCCCACCTCCTTTCTCGGTTGTAGCTGCAGGATCAGTCCTTTCCTGGGATCTTTAGGAATTATGAAAAATGAATCATGAGAAATAAAAAAAAAGCCCTACAGAGTAAAAAAGAATAAAATTATCTAACACCTCAGCTGCACATCATTATAGAAAACTGTGGGCTTTTCATACGCATTACAGTAAGGCAGACATCCCCTCTAACAGACTCAGTACGACGGATCAGTAATTGTTTTCATACACTTTAATTAGAAAAACTCAGATGGCTATGAATAATAATGGAAAAGAGAGACTTTTGCACTTGAAAGGTTGAAGTCAATCAAGTGTGAATGACGGCAAAAAAGAAAAAAAAAAAAAAAGACACCAATTCATCAGCCCTCTGTTGTCTCGCTGCGACTTTAATCATAATTCCTGATTGGGATTCAAGAAGGCAGTAAGCAGCGGTTCTTTGTCTGCCTTCACCTTCCATCAATTAACTCTCCCCGAAATATAATCATCAACCTCACATGCTCCTCTGCATCTTAATCTGGGCCTCCAAACCTGTAAGTCTTGCCCCATATGTGTTTAAGTAACTACTTTTATCCACCTGCATCTTCTCATCTATAGTGTACCCAAACTCTCCCTGAAAAAAAGTGGGGGTTGGTACATGAAATTTTGATGGGCAAGAAATTCCCAGGAGGCAAACAGGAAGATCCCTAAAGAGAATCCCAAGGATCTGGAAATGCAGGTGGGGTCTGTCTGCACATGTGTCTGAACAGAGGTTGAGAATGGAAGCGGCCTTGCTACACAGGCTACTGGAGGGCCCCATGTCAGTCAGACACTAACGTTCCCATGCCTTTGCCCCACTCTTCCCTCTCCTACCAGCTTCCAAAGCTTTTTACTCAAAGCTTTCATGCTTCATCTTGAAGAGCCATAAACATGATCCTATCAACAGAGCACACTGAGAAGTCCTTCTGCTCACTGAGGTGATATATATATCCAAAGGCAGACTTCCTTCAACACTTGCCTTGGCACCCCCTTTGTTTTCCAATCATATCTGGCCACTAAACTGCATGGAATTCAGACTGTCCCAGCCATAGTCTCTAATGGATAGCTGAAAATGGGAAAGTAATAACCCAGCTGTCAGCCAGGTGCGGTGGCTCACGCCTGTAATCCCAGCACTTTGGGAGGCTGAGGCGGGTGAATCACTTGAGATCAGGAGTTCAAGACCAGCCTGACCAACATGGTGAAACCCCATCTCTACTATAAATACAAAAATTAGCCAGGCGTGGTGGCACATTCCTGTAGTCCTAGTTACTTGAGAGGCTGAGACAAGAGAATTGCTTGAACCCCAGAGGCAGAGGTTGCAGTGAGCTGAGATTGCGCCACTGCACTCCAGCCTGGGCAACAGAGTGAGATTCTGTCTCCAATCAATCAATCAATCAATCCCAGTTGTGCTGAGCACAGGTAATGACTCACTTCCCTTTTGCCAGGAACACTGAAACATGTAGGTTTATGAGAAGACAAAACCTGGTTGTAGCATAACCAGGGTCATGCCAAGTGTGCCAGACTTCAAAGGCCCTCAAATAACTGGTCCTACCACCAATTATCCTGCAGAACAATATACATGCTTTCTCTCTCTTCCTTCTCCCCTTCTCCTCTTCTCTCTATCTCTGGCCACAATCCTACAATGTCCATACTTCCAGCTATGGACTCAAAAGCCAAACAAAAAAAAGTTCTAAGGTTTGGCCAGATGACAGTATACATCAGCCCAAACACCTACACTTTCTACATTGAACGTACCATCCACACTGATTATTCCAATGATCCATACATCAATAAACATTTAATATATTAAATTATATTCCCCACTCTATTCACTAATAAACCTGAGAAGTAACAAGAAGACAAAAGTTTTTCTGGTTAAGAAAATTCAATTGATTACAGCCATTACAACATTTGGGTCTCAAGGCTGGCCTCTGCCATGCAAAAGGCAGTTCCATGGTGATCTTCTAGACACCACGTTTTCCTCCCAAACCTTCTGAGCCAGTTCAGCTACCTTCCTCCCAGAGTACTTGTAGGTTTCATGGAAACTTGCGAAGAAACCATCAGCTGACTGGAGTGCAGAAAATTTGGAAGCAAACAGTGGCTCTGACATATTCCTAACAAACAGGTCTCATGCATAACAAAAGAAACGTGGAGTTCTACTCCAGTGCTCAAAACCTCCCAGTTTAAGCAATTTTCATATATAATAGAAACAGAAGCGTTCCACACTTAAGTACTTCCCAAATAATACAGTTGAGAAAGAGTAGCCTTGAGTGACTCTCAGTTCATTCAATTGACCATCATTTACTAAACACTGTACAAGATCCGTGTGCTGCTGCATGCTTCTGAGATGCAGAGAGCCAGACAAAAGTCCCTGTCTCCAAAAAGCTTATGATGCAGAATAAATAACCCTTTAGAGGTCACAAAAGCCTCAGAAATCTAATACAAGTTGCAGACTCCTAGGAAAATACTTTCACAGAAAAAATATTCCAGATAATTTCAGGAAATCACAAGCTCCCCAGAAGGAAGTCCATGTACTCAAGTGAACTGCCCTTGATCTACTAGGAGAAGCGACATAGGTTCATAAATACATAGTTCCAAGCTCTTCCTAGTTTGGTTCATTATTATTTCGGATTATGTTTTAATGCTTTTCAAGATTCTATGAGGTGACTGGACCCTAAAGCCTCCAGGGCACACCTTATATAGCCCAGGGTCTGAGGTATGGGACTAGTCTCCCACTCTGACATTTGGGAGGGGCTGCTGAAATGTATAATTTCTTGGTAGAAGCTGGAGTGATAAGGAACACCATCCTGCCACTTACACCAACCCCTGCAGGTCACAGATGTGGAAGGGCCAAATACAACACCCTGTGCAGCCAAGGTCACCCTTTGCTAAGTTCTTATGGGACTGCTCATGCCAATTCATCTCTCAAGGCTATCTGCAGACAGGCTTGCCTAGGTTAGATCGATGCCCCCGACACTTTCCTTGTGCTGGAAAGCAGAGAGATTTTTTTGAGACGGAGTTTTGCTCTGTGGCCCAAGATGGAGTGCAATGGCGCGATCTTGGCTCACTACAGTCTCCTCCCAGGTTAAAGCGATTCTCCTGCCTCAGCCTCCCGAGTAGCTGAGATCACAGGTGTGCACCACCATGCCCAGTTATTTTTTTTTTTTGTACTTTTAGTAGAGATGGGGTTTCACCTTGTTGGCCAGGCTGGTCTCGAACTCCTGACCTCAGGGGATCCTCCCCCATCAGCCTCCCAAAGTGCTGGGATTACAGGCATGAGCCACTGTGCCTGGCCAGCAGAGAGATTTTCTTAGCAAAAGTGGTGAAACTAGTTTCTCTGAGACCCTTATTCCTACCGCCTTGGCATTGCTTACTTTAAGGACTTATTTCTGAAAAGCCCACTATTACAGGTGAAAGTGTAGATTTGCTAATACCTAGGCTCCCAGGGATGCCTGAAATCCTTTACTTTTATTTGAAAATGAATAGAATGAAGAAACTCAGACAAAAAGAAGAGAGACCTCAGACACAGACCTCCTTGGCACAGACCAAGTCAGTCTCTGCATCCTTGTGGATGAGTCATTTAAGCATGAAGTTAAAACCCAGCTGCTTTTAGGGCTAAGCAGTCTAGCTAGTGGTATATCTAAAGCCAGCTGTTCCAGCAAGAGGCCAGTTGCTCACTTCTTGTCCTGTACCTAGACAGCCACTGGGGCCCACTAGCTGGTGTCTGCACACTTATAGCCAACAAACCAGGGCGCCTGTTGCCAGTAGTTTCAGAGTTGGGTTCCCCACTCCCCTTTACTGCCTTCTGCATGTGCCAGGGAGAACATGTTCCCCACTCTCCTTTACTGCCCTTCTACATGTGGAAAGGGCTTTGGTGTTTTTTGTTTGTTTGTTTGAGACAGAGTCCCGCTCTGTCACCCAGGCTGGAGTACGGTGGCGCAATGTCAGCTCACTGCAACCTCTGCCTCCCAGGGAGAACTGGACCATGGCGTCTAAAAGGCCCAGCTTCTTCTCTCCTTGTCCCATTTCCTTTTCTTTCTTTCTTTTTTTCTTTTCTTTCTTCTTTTTTTTTTTTTTTTGGAGATAGTCTTACTTTGTTGCCTGGACTGGAGTGCAGTAGCACAATCAGGGCTTGCTATAGCCTCGAACTGCTGGGCTTAAGTGATTCTTCTGCCTCAGCCTCCTGAGTAGCTAGGACTACATTTGCACACCACCACTCTCAGCAATTTTTTGTGTGTTCTGTTTTTTTGGTAGAGACACAGTTTTGCCATGTTTGCCTGGCTGGTCTCGAACTCCTGGACTCAAGCCATCCTCCCACTTTGGCCTTCTTGTTTCTCTTCTAAAACTCCTTCTGTATGGTAGTTCATTCAATTTGTAAATACATCAAGCTCAAAAGAAAATACTGTAGGGCCGTGTTAACATTCATGTGGGCTGGAAACAAATGTAGCTCAGGACCAGATTTTTTAAACTGAGGATTGAAAAGGCAGATGGGAGAACGGGAAACACATGAAGAGTTATACACATGTGTGCAGAGAGAGGTGAGAACTGAGAAGGAAAATGAATTGGAGAGAAAAGCTTCATTAGACTGAGAGGCAAGCAGTGGCAGTATACCAAGGTCACTTCTAATTTAGACCATCTAATTGGCAAACAGGCTCCAAATGGCTATCATCTCACAGGGCTTGGAATTAATGAACCTCGATTATTTTCATTACCTTCCTCTTAAGATACAGGCAAGGTGAGAGAGCTGGTACCCAGGTGGGTGTGACTATCCCCAGGCCAGTGGCCGCCCTAGAGCCCCAGATGACCAGCCTGTCCCAGAGACTCACAGACACACAGGCACACATGAGGCATAGAGAGTCACAGACACTGATGGAAAAAAAATCACAAGGTTACAAACTATTGGTCTCAAAAGAGATACAGAGAAAAGTGCAGGCAACACAGGGCCAGGAGCATGGAAGGGAAATCTGTGCAGGTAAAAAAATACAGAATAATTAAGAACTACCAAAGGGAGCGAAGACAAAGGGCTAGAGAATATGTTCCTAAGCTGCCCAGGAGCCAATCCCATCTCCACTGTGAGGTCATATTTTGTTAAATGATGAAAGAACAAAGAGAATTTCCCCATATCAGTGCTTCAGGATCCCAGTGGTATGTCCTGTCACTTAGAAAGATAGTGATCAATTAGAATAATTTAAGAGTATTGAAATGCATGGTAGGTGGTCTTTCCTATTCTCATCCAGGGGCCAGAAACATGGGCCCCATGCCTTCCACCCTCCTTTCCTGAAAGAATAGGAAAATAAGGGCACTGAGCAGCAGCTCCTACATCTCTTTCACCAATCTGAAATCTCAGGCTTCTTTGTAAATAGGTGAGAGTTCTTATGTGAAACTGACATTAGGGGCGGGCTGCCCAGCCAGTTGTGGAGGGGCCCTTGTCTCATCTCCCTTAAGCTTTATAGATTTCCTTTTCATATGACGTGTGCAGAGACACTCTGCAGCTCTGTTTCCAATAGGCCAAGAAGAATGAAGTGCTGTGGGTGCGGTCTCCATAGTGGAGGGCCAGCACTGCAATTGTTCCTAGTGGAGAATATTTCTCAAGCCCCCTCATCAGTAAGAAGAAGGGGGCCCATGGAAGACATAGATATGAAATGCAGAGCATAAGCAAGCAGCTGTTTCCATAGCAACAGACATATTAGACACTGCAGGTTCCTGAAAGCTGTCTGATAAGGTATTATTAAATGAAGCCTCCTCAAAACGCACTCCATTTACAACTGAACGGAAAGACGTGTAGAAAGTAATCTGTTTCCATTTATCAGGGTGGAATTTACTTTTAGTGGGACTGAACCGAACTCAAGCTAAATCCTGAGACTTTGGACCCAGACAGCAAAAAATATTTACCAGAATTTATAGCTGTAAATAGCCCGGACACACCCCATGTCTGCCAGGAATCATCTGTTTGGGAGATTTTGCAAGCTTTTCCTATTCTGCAGCCAACGGCAACTAACTCAGTCAACCCATTTGGAAAGAAAGAAGATTCACTCCTCTTGCTGCTATTCATCCTAGCCACTCAGGGACAAAGCAGACATAACTTTCTTCTCCTGGAGGATGAATGACCGTAGAACTGGCCATTCCTTAACGATATGGTTTAGAAAATGGAGCCCTGATTAGAGGGGCATTTTTCATCATGCTGTTTTCAGTTTCCTGCTCTAGTTGGCCATGAACAAACAGATATATCGTTAGAGAGCCTAACCAATACTTTCCCAGGGCCAATTTTCTAACAAAATGACAGTAAGATACCCTCCCGTGACATGATTTTAACCATAGGTTCATTATAATCACTTAGTTTTAAAACAATTGCAAATTCCATTTTTATACCAAATTTTCCAGAGGAAAGACACTGGCATCTGCTTTGATTCATCAGGGCAGAGACCAAGATCATCAGTATTCCAGTCCTCAAACAGGATCTCGGGTTCACCTTGTGGTAGGCCCACAAATTCCTTCTAACAACCCTGGTTGCTCATTTTTTTCCTGCTGAACTAAAGGACTGAGATAGAAATGCATAATTTGGCTCAATGCAAACTATCCCCATGACTGGACAGACCAGTTCAATACTGACAGCCATGCCATACCTCCATCTTCCCATGGATGGATCCTTGCATATACATCTTTCGGGAAAAATAACTTTCAACTTTATTCCTGAATCCATTAACTTTCTCTTGTTGCTAACAAATTGACTTCCTATTACCAGTGCATTTCCCACAACCTGCATACTTCTCAGAAATGTCTAGAAAACATTTCCATGGTCTGCTATGGAAAGATTAGGCACATAGGGGTTTCTATACAAGGTACCAAGCACAGCAGTGCTTTAGGGAGCAGTGTCTCCTACATAATTACATTGTCAGGGGTTCTAGAACAGTTTTTATTCGCCAGTCCCATGGATATATCCTTATGCTCCCTGGCATTGTACACACAATTTTATATTTGCAAAATACTTAATGGAGGGTCAGTAACAGTGGTTATCAAACATTGGTGTGCAAAGAATAACCCAGTATGGCTGTTGTATAGCTTTCATGAGAGTCTCCATAAAGGTTAAGGATCACTGCTTCCAAAGGTGCTAGTTAATGGGTAACTTCCAGAAATATCTTAGGGATTGATACCCAAGCAAACACAGAAGTAATATCCTGCCCTTGAAGACTCTGTTGGTAAATGAAGATTCACAATGACTACCACACTTGCCACTTGAAATTTACCTTGCTATTGCTGTTATGAAAATATGACAAACAATGAATATTTGAAATATAAGTTATACTCTAGTCCCTAGAGATATATAAATGAAGTTTTTACTGTCTAATGTAAACCAGTCATGCAGATTACTATAGGCTCAGTCCCTAGACTAGATTTATATTAAAATAGCAAAAACAATCACCTAAGTAAAAGAAAAATGTAGGTCAGTATTGACAATGCTTCCCTCCCCACATCTCTTTCTGTTCCTTCAGGCTCCCATGGTTCTAGTCCATCAACTGGGAAGTACAACGAGGCCTGTTACTTCCAAGGCTGATGAGAAAGCTGTAACACAGAAACCCACGGGTCCACAGAAGGAGGTTATCACTTACACAGAATCTTTACACAATGTTCATCAGCTGATTTGAAAATACCCACAGAAAGTTAATTTATACTTGAAAGACCTCTGAAAGGCAACTCATGCTAGGTCACCTTTGAGCTTCCCATTGGCTGCTAAGGTTCTCTTGATGCATCATCGATTATATGTTCTTCACGACTAAACATCACTTACAACATTATTCATTAATTTTTGCAGAACCAAATGGAATAGGAAATGCCTAGAAGTGACATGTCTGTGACCTGCACATTATAATGTACAGTTGTGAACAGACTACCTCTCTGGGAATCTTCACATGAAACGGCAATCAAATTAACTTCTTATTACTCCACTGCTAAAATAATGCTAAGGAAGAGGTGAGAATAGTTCTTTTTGGTGGTTTTTCCTCTAATGATCAGGAAAGGGCTTTGGTGTTTTTTGTTTGTTTGTTTGTTTGAGACGGAGTCCCGCTCTGTCGCCCAGGCTAGAGTGCAGTGGTGCAATGTCAGCTCACTGCAACCTCTGCCTCCCGGGTTCAAGTGATTCTCCTGCCTCAGCCTCCTTAGTAGCTGGGATTTCAGGCACCTGCCACCATGCCTGGCTAATTTTTGTATTTTTAGCAGAGACAGGGTTTCGCCATATTGGCCAGGCTGGTCTCAAACTCCTGACCTCAGGTGATGCGCCTGCCTCGGCCTCCCAAAGTGTTGGGATTACAAGCGTGAGCCCCCACGCCTGGCCAGGAAATGACTTTCATAACAGCACCAGCATAGTCAAAAGTAGGACATCACCATCACCGGCGCTATTTTGAAAAGTTTTCATATTACAGTTAGATTTACATCTTTACACTAATTAGGCCATGTTTATAGTGGTCACTCAGGGGCATGCTTTCAAAATCTGCAGTTGTAGCAATATCATGTTCAAATGCAAAACCCACATTCACGAATCAGCAAATCCAGCTCAACATTTTCTTGCTTTGAAAATCAAAGTATCCCCTGAGAAACTCCTCCATTACAGGGCTACCCCTAGAGTTGGAAATTGCGGGTTCAAATTTCATCTCTGCTCCTTACAAATGGCATCAAGTCAATTAACATCTTTGAGCCTCAGCTTCCTTATCTGCTGATGGTAATGTGCCAAAAAATTTTCTTTTCCTTTTTTAAAGAGATAGAGTCTCCCTCTGTTACCCAGGCTGGAGCGCAGTGGCCTGATCATAGCTCACTGCAACCTCAAACTCCTGGGCTCAAGTGATTCTCCCAACTCAGCCTCCCAAGTAGCTAGGATTACAGGTGCATGCACCACCATGCCTGGCTAATTTTAAAATATGTTTTGTAGAGACGGGGGTCTCATTATGTTACCTAGGCTGGTCTCAAACTCCTGGCCTCAAGCAATCCCCCAAAGAACTGGGGTTAGCGGTGTGAGCTAGTGTGCCTGGCTTCCTTTTAAAACAAAAACAAAAACAATTTGTTATGAGGATGAAATGAGACACAATGAAGGTAAGAGCAATCTAGTCCATGACCTGCTCAGTAAAGGTTTAAAGAATTTGAATAATGATTTCTTCACATAAATGGTTAGCTAATCCATACCTCTGTCCCCTGAGGGGAGAGAGGATGATAAGGGAGGTTGAGAAACATGTTCAGCACTTTGGGCTATGGTCATGCCAAGTCTAAGGCAGGGACAATACAACAAAGGTCACAGAATGAGGACTGTTTTCTGACATTTCCAACTCTACACTGGCTTTCTCGTCCAATAACACAGTATCTTGCCCATGTTACTGCGTCACCTTTGACCCTGGAGAAAGACCATAGGGTGCTGCTTCTGGCTGCCTTACCGTCATAATGAGCTTCTCCACACAGTCAGGTGCCACGCTGTGGAGGTGGGTGAGGTGCAGCTGGAGGTGGATCTTGTTGTTGAGCATGTCCTGGCACAGGGGGCAGCGAAGCATGGGTTGCACTGAGTGCTGCGTCATGGCATGCACCCGGAGCCGGTTGACGTCAGCATTATTGTACTTGCAGTAGGGACACTGGTACATCTGTGGGGAACACACCCACTGCTTTGAGCAACTGTGTATGCCCCCAAGTCCGCCCACCCAAAAGTTTGTTCCCTACCAATGTCTAAAACACCTCACCTCCCCACCAGCAGAGTCCCTTCCAGCCTCACCTGCTCCGGTTTGGTCTCCTCAGCTGTTTTTGGTCGCTTCGAAGAGAGGGGAGACTCTGAGCTACCTGGGAAGGAGATGCGTTTGGAGGTTGCAGGAGAATCTGTCAGCTCCTTCTCTGCTTGGCTGGACGATGCTAGAAGAGAAAGTAGAAGATGCAATACAGCAGCCAGACCAGGCCAGCTCCCAGAGGGTTTGTGTTGGGTGAAAATCAACATACATTTATAGCACAGGATTTTCTTAAAACACCACAATTCAAGAAGGATGAACATCCGGACTGATTTATCAAGCATGTTGGAAAAGAAGCAAGTGTTTCTTTCTCCCCCATGAATTTCTGTCACTACTTTAACAACTGAACATTAGGAAAAGAAGGCAAAGAAATGGAATAAAAGGCTCTGGAGTTGGATTAAGCTAAATTCAGTCTGTTCTAACCTCCCCCAATCTAGACACAATCTGCTGGCTTGTGGGGGGCAGTAGGGCTGAGGGTGGGTGGGAAAGTCTCACCAGCTGCTTTGCCAACCTCAGTACCAGACATGCTGTGCTTCAGAAATCTAAGAAGAGATGTGCTCTCAACTCTATTGTCCCTCCTCTTGGAATCACAACATGGTACAGCACCAGCAACATGAAAAATGTGATTTGAGAAAGGTTCACATGAATATCAGCACACCAAATATGTGGGGGGAAAAATCAAGTTTGGATTCAGCAGTCTGCTTTTGGGGAAGAATATAATTGAGAAGTGGAACTAGGCAGGGCCTGAATCCAGGATATAATCTAGCCAATGCTCCAGACCCAAGAGTTTATTCAGACTGGGTGGGAATAGGGAAAGTTTCCTATCAGCTTGCCCAAACCATGCCTCCATGCCCCTCTTGCCTATACCACCAAAAAACCAAACACTAATTAAAGAGGAGCGGCCCATGAGGATTGAGTAGCACACAGCATGTACAGAAGTGCTGGTGGAAGGAGTTCTCTGAAGGTTGGAAAGGAAACATTTCTTTACCTTCTCTATTGTTAACCCTGATCAGTAAGCATTAGGTTAGGATCAAGGTGTTTAGTTAGGAAAAACCTGCTATCTGCTCCTCCTTCCAGTAGAGGCAAACACTTTGATAAGAAAACAGCCAGGCTGAGGGTTTATCCAGGAAAAGCAAGGCTCCTCCAGTTTAAACACAGTGTGGTTGGATCTGATTGTTCCATAACCTGGTCAATATCTGAGTGTTGGCTCTTTCATTTGTTTTGAATGTGGGACTCCATTTTTCAGAATTTTGCTTAAAGCAGTAAGAATAAAAGTGTTAGTGAGAAAATATACATACCCACTGCCCTCATGAAAAAATAATGTGACTCAGCATTCAGGTCACTGAATTAGAAAGCCCGATTTTTATTCCCTGTTAAACTGCTTTCTTTTTCACCCTGTCTAGTTATCTGTCATGTATTTCCATTTATGCTTGGGTTTGAAATTTGTTCTGATGTGGACACCAAGATGCTGTCATTACTTTAATAAACAATTTTAGAAAATCAATTTTATTCATTAAAATCATAAGGCCACAATATAATTTTGAAAAGAAAAATTTGCCAGATGCAGGAAATATATTCCAGGAAGTTGATGCTCTTCCCAGAATGCACATATTGTGACCTTTAACCCCAGTATCTTGGTAACCTGGTCTACATAAGTTTGTAGGGCATCTATTATTTAAAAAGTACAAGGACAAGCATATTACACACAGATCCTCCTCCTCCCAACACACACATTCATAACAGTACTTTAATCTGTCTCGAATCGACTTCAAACCCATTTTGCTCTTAATGGGAGTTATTCATTTTCACTTGAAAGGTAATACATGACGGCTGGGTGTTTAACGTGATGGACTGGCTGCCGATTAACTAGGTGCTGTAACATTCTACACCAGTTCCCCCATGGCCCACTTCCCATCTCCTGGCCCCGCTCAGACCTGATCCTACGGAACGTTGCGTTGGCAGGTTTTAGACCTTGCAGTGCGATGGGCTGCTCCTGAACACGTCTACATTTGGAGTCTAATTAATGTTTTCAGGAACTTAAGTTCCCTTGCCCCCATAAACTTCCTTATTCTCCCTCATTTTGATTTTTGGTTGGTGGTTATCTTCTACATATTAACTCTTCAAATGTATTCTCAACATGGGGTGGGTGAGCACATCAAATAATACTTCCAATGTTTATTCATCACAGCCATTTCTTTACCTTCTCTACTGTGAACCCCAGTAGAGAACCCAATCAGTAGGCATTAGGTTATGTTCAGGGTATATATAGTTAGGAAAAAGCTGCTGTCTGCTCCTCCTTCCAGTAGAGGCAAACTAAGACATAGATTCTATTCCATACACCCATCCCCATCTTTTTGTTACTCTGCCTGACTAAAAACAACATCTGTTTTACAGGACTGTGACTGCCTTGTAAATGCCCTCAATCTACCTGCCCCCCTACTATGGAATGAGTCAATTGTGCACTTGCTCAATAGTGTGGATGAATGGGCACCGAGGTGAGACCACCCAACTCATCTCTCTCTCCCAGAGCTGAAAAGCAAACACAGTAACCCAGTGCAGCATTAGTTTCCTCATAGGACCAAAGAGTCCATCCTCTTCCTTGAATGCTGAACACATGATGAATTGTGGTGAGGTTGCAGAGGTGAGAAATCTGGTTTCAGAAGCCACTATTCTTTCCCCCTGCATGGAGAGGGGAACTTCTTTTTTTTTTTTTTTTTTTTTTTAACTCAAACTGCTCTGGAATTCTAAAGCTTCTTTTGTGAGCTTGAGCTAAGGACCATTATAAAGTGTTTTAAAAAATAAAATCACCACTTGCTCACTCATTTCTCTTTCTTCCCAGTAATACAACAGCCCTGCTTTAACATGAAATGCTGCATCCACTGGTGCACAAACTTCAGGTTCATCTCCTTTCTATCTAGGACAATCTTCATCTTTATTAGATCAAATCTGTCTGGAAGTGGACATTAGCCACCTGCAGCTCACTGGCCCCTTCTCTAAAGATAAAGCAATGCCATTCTTATAACAGATTCTATAAACATCCAGTTACAATCTCATTGTGTTTCCCTGAGTGATGTGGGAATGGCTCGTAAGAGTTAACTATGGCTGACCCATGCCCCTCCCTTAATTGACCTTAGACATTAAAATGTCAATCCCTATAATGACATGGTACCAAAGTCGTTACAACATTTCTGTTGATGGGCAAACAGTTGTGCAAGTTCTGGTCAGGTGCTGTGGCTCACGCCTGTAATCCTAGCACTTTGGGAGGCTGAGGTGGGCAGATTACTTGAGCCCAAGGAGTTCAAGACCAGCCTGGGCAACATGGTGAAACTCCATCTCTACAAAAATTAGCCAGGTGTGGTGGTGGGTGCCTGTAGTCCTAGCTACTCAGGAGACTGAGGTGGGAGTATCACCTGAGCCTGGGAGGTTGAGGCTGTGGTGAGCCATGATTGTGCCACTGCATTCCAGCCTGGGTGACAGAATAAGACTGTCTCAAAAAAAAAAAAAGAAAAAGAAAAAAAAAGTTTTGCAAGTTCTCTATCAACATGCTAGATGAGAGTTTATCACAGGCCACAGTCAGAAGTTCTCTCAAGTTTCTTCTCTCTGAACAACTTCAAAAGGGCCAGAGTCTCAGAATCAATTTCTACGTCAGTTCTGTCACTAGCATACATCATAGGCATAAGTAAATGAAGCTGATGAATACCAAGAGAGAAAGTACTGTGGTTTCCCACTTTGAAGGCTTTTCTAAACTTAAAGTCTAGAAGACATGTCACAATATACAAAACACTCTAAAAAATCAATTACTGGTCACTTTAAGCCTGCTATGATGTCACATAAGTGAAATAGAAATACATGCACTCCAGAGACAAGACACAGTTCAGACAATTGCTGCCTGGAACGTTTGGTTTATACTGGCAACAAAAAAACAAACAACTTGAAGTGTTAGTAACTGTACTGGTTTGTACAATAATGACAAAATGATTTGGAAACAATCTAGATATCTTACAATAGGGCATGGTGTAAGTAAACAATGGTACAGCCATTCTACTGAGTATTAGAAGACATTAAAACTGACTACTATGAAGCAATATGGAAAAATCATTGAGAATGCACATCAGAAAAGAAGATAAAATGTGTACTATCTCATGTTACAGCTATGTAAAAAGCAGGTATTAGAAAAAATGACTAGAATGATCATTGTCTTTAGGTGATGACATCAAGGACCACTTTATAAGTTTTTCACAGTCATTTCATTTTTAATATTATAGTTATCAGTTAAGTTCAACCGTCCATGAAAAAGTTGGTATTGGCTCTATACTGTGCAAAACATCAGATGGTATTTTTTACTTTGCGGGTAAAAGCAATTTCTCTCATTTTGGCAGCTATAAAATATGAAAATATGTGTTAAATCTCAGAGAATCTTCCACAGGCAACATTTTGGGCTCCTGGGATTTCAAAGGGGATAAAAATGTGGTAAGGAATCATGCGACTGAATGCACTATAGATGACAAACTCTATCAAGCTAGGAAAATGGGATATTGTGACAACGAAATGTTGGGTCAAACTCCTACTCAAACTTAACCGGATGTGCTCGCTATGGATTCTATGCCACACAGACTTTCTAGGGAGTGAGAAAGCACTTGCTCTGCTTGTTAGTGTTACGGTGGCCCTACCCTGTGCGCTGACGAGGCACAGGAAAGACTAGCATGTCCCTGTTATGGAGTTCAAAAATTCAAAAGTCGGCTTTCTGGGCCAACAGTCACCACTTCTCCTCATACTGTGATGAGTTGGCCAACTAAAACTCACAAAGACAAATACTGAGAGAGACAAACCTGTTCATGATTGTCTATTTTATCCTCTTGGGCTCCTCTGCATTCTAGGCAAAAGTATTTCATTTCAAAGGGAGGCACAGTTGTCAATACATGGCTCCCTTAGGGGGAAAATCATTTATGCATGGAGACACCAACTTCCAGATATCCTTTGATTTTATCATATTTGTTTTAGAAGTATTTAACCTCTAAAAATAATTACTTCAAAAGTTACCCCCTACTCAAGCTAGTTAGAGGGAATAGGGAAGAGAGCTGATAAGCATTCATGCAAAGTTTTGTTTGAAATTTGCAAGAAATGGTTTTATTATATCATAAGCATATAGAATAATTAAAAATATGGCTAGCAAAACTTCATGTAGAAAGTGACTTACTTTAAGGAACAGTATCACTTAGAAAGCTTATAAAGTGGCCAAAGACGGTAGAAGCACAGCCTTTCAACATTCACAGTCCCTTATAACTTTACCTGATAAAACCATTCTTGCTAGAACAAATTCTCACGTGATCCCAATCTTTGCTAACAAATTCGACATCCGAATCACTGAAATTCTGGCCACGGAAAACTTAAGAGTTGTCCTTACAATCCCAGTGGACTTAATGCCAACACAGGCTTCATTTCTCATCTAGTAACTCTATACAACTCTGAAGCCAAGTAAGGCGTGGAGCTGCTGCTTCATCAAAGATAAACCTGAAGAAAAATTGCAAGTGAAGTAAATATGGAACCTTAAGGTCCCTCATTTTCAAGATATCCACATGCCCTCCAAGAAAACCAACATACTGGCAGAATTAGTTTCTGTGTTTCCTGAGCAAAATTCATCTTCTCATCACTCAACACACCAGTGAGCTATTGGCATGGTGGGCATCCTATGATGCAGACCAGTAACCCTCTGGCCAGCAGCCTCCCTCCCTTGGTGAGATCCTGGGCAGGCACTGAGGTGTCCACATTACTGGGAAGTTTCTTTTGCATCTCTTCATGGTAGAGTGACTCTTGGAGGTGGTAATCACCAAAGTGCTGATCCTCTTCCTTTCTGGGGTCCCGAGGTGAGCCCACTGAGGGCCTGGGATGCTGCCTGACATTTGAACCTTGTGGAGAATCCAAAGGCAGCCACCACCCCCACCTCTCAACTATCAGACTCTTAGCTAAAAAGTATCACTGACAGCCCCTCCATCTAAACTTCCATCTCCCAAACCAGCAACATAATGGAGGAACCAATTAAATGATTATTAATTCATGCTACTTTCCGTAAGCCAGAGGTTCTCATCGCCTTGCATTCCGTAAACCAGCTTGCCACCTGCCCCAGAAATTTACAGCAATCTTTTCTCTATCTCCGTTGACTAGCGAAAAAATAAATTCACACAACTCCATACTCAATGTCTGAGTTGGGATAACTATTCCAACACACGAGACATATATGTATCATGAGATCTGAAAATGGTCCTGCAGCTCATAATTAAATGGAAGGTGCAATGTGTGTTTCCCATAGCTCCTCTCTCTCAGCTTCTCATACCTCATGCTCCCTCTAGACAGCACAAATGCAGTGTTTCCAGAGGGTCATCTGTGCTTCTGGATTTTGTGATCTTCTGACTTTCATTGAAAGTAGAGTTACTCTTGGCATTTGCTTGCAATTCCTTCCCCAGAGGACAAGCTGGGCTTCCTTACTCAAATCTCCTGTGGAGCTACTGCACTTGATAAGTGGCCAAAGATCTGGCTAAATTTTCTTCCTCCCCCAATAGAGAGAACAACAGCTCCTTTAAAGAATCTGCTTTCCTGCCAGCTTGGTCTTTAAACATGCATGGTCTCATTCTGCCTCCAACCAAGCACTTAGAGATGTTTCAAAGAGGAACAGGGGTAGAGGGGAAGAGGATTTGTGTGAAGCAGATGCATGCACATGTCCACTCAGCAGGGGGCAGTCTTCATGCCACAGTTAAAAGGAGCTGAGGCTTCTCTCTTCCCTATCCAAAGAGCAGGACCTGTCTCAACATCCAACCTGGTGAAGTTAAGTACCTTCTATTCAAAACACAGTCTTATTCTCTGGAAATGCAAGCTATCTTGCTCCCATATATCCCTAGAAAACACCTACCCCCAAAAGCAGAATATGCCTACACAGGTATGGCAAGACACAGAAGTTCCATCAACCTCACAGACCTTTTATTTCTAAAAAGGATTTCAAAGAAAATTTGATTTATACTACACATAGTTATAAGAGTTACTCAGGGAAAGGCTAATTATTTTTCTTCTCCAACTTAAATATGAACAAAATAAGTCAGCACTTTAAAACTCCAGCAGCTCTTAGGTGTTGTTATGATTTTACTTTTTGTTTGGAAATAATTATAGCTTCACAGGAAGTCACAAGAACAGCATAGAAAGAGCCCATGTATACTTCACCCAGGTGTTACTTATTAAGCAGTTTAGATAAAGATTTCCAGGTCTTCAATCACTCTTCATCATGACCCTGCCTCTCTGGCTCCCTCCCTCTCTCCCCAACCCCCAGTGTTGCTTACATCTACCAAAACCTAGGGCCCTATGCCTGTCATACACCTTCCCTGTCCTTTAGGAAAGCTCCATGCCTCCCTAACCCAGCAAGGGCTCAGGACCTCCTGTCTAGTTAAGAAGTAGATCTCAAAACCTCACGCTTGTCACTGAGATCGCAACCTTGAGGTTCAGCAAATGCCACAATGTGTCAGACTCCCAGGCAGGGTTCATTGAAATACAGATCACAGCCCCTGTCCTAAGGTTCTAATTCAGTAAGTCTGGGTCAGATAATTTGCATTTCCAGTAAGTTCCCAGGTAATGCTGATGGTCTGGGGACCACACTTTGAGAACAGCGGTCAGAGCCAAGGCTTTGTGTAATAGGTAGGAACCACGCTGCTTTGCGGTCTAACTAGAATTAAATGAGAGGGCCCAGCAAGCATGGGCCAATCTGTCAGTCCACTTTAAATGACTCTGATGACATGATACTTTCATCTAAACTCAGGGATGATAGCCAGGTCCGGTCTCATAGCCTGGATGTTTTAAAATACCCTTAGGCCACCTGTTTACTCTAAAACAAATGCAGACACCTTCAAAACCAGAAATTCAGAAGGAATAAGCTCCACGTGTTCTGTTAGCAGCGTAATCCAGAAAAAGGACAGACTCCCTTGTTTACAGAAATCTCTTTATTTCCACATGTCCTATCCTGGAGAGCCTCTGTGAAAAGGGCGCAAATACCTGTGGGCTCCTTCCACCTTGCAGAAAGAGGAAGCATCTTTTTAGTGCTGGCTTCCCTAGGCCAGGCAGCTGCGGGCCTCAGCAGCTGAAGGCCCTCTATGCTTCAGCCCTGGAAGGATGCACAGATCTATGCTAGCCCCCATTTGCACAAGTCAGCAATCTGGGAATGGGGGTTCAGGCACCATTCTGTGGGGCCTCTGCTTTCTCTGCAGGAAGCAGCCTCTCTGGCAGGCTCTGGAAGCTTCAAGGTGGGATGGTGGGCACACACTGACCGGTGGGTGCTGCTGCTTGCTCTGCGTATTTGGGGAGAAAAACAGTGCTGAGCCCTACATCAGAGACATCAATCTGTTGCACTAATTCCTTGCTGAAATATGCATAAGGCTGCTTAACCACACTGATCTGAGTTCCCAAAAGGCCATTTCACATTTCAGTTTCAAGACACCTTGCTCCCTCTGTGTCAGGTTTGCAAATGAACCACCAGTCAAAACAGAGCCACCACCTGGTTTAGACCAACATCAGCTGTTGGTCTGTTTAATAAATTATAGGCATTGGACTGCCACCATGAGCCTGGCTCATGCCAGGATTTTGGAGGCCTGCTAAATATTCCTGACTTTGACTTTGACCTGATTCCTGACTTTGAGGTACTGAGTCGACCTGCCTGTCTTTGGCCTCTTGTTGGTTCCCGCAAAATACGCTGTCTTCCCCTGGCATGGCTTCCTGCAGCTATGGCCATGGTATCTTGTGAGGACGGGTGGCCACAGTCCAGGGACACACTAGGGGGTCTGCACTTATCACGCTTCCCTGTGGCTTTATTACAGGACTGTGAAGACAACCAGAGCGGGAAGGAACCTCAGAGACCTTTGGACCAACAAAGGAAAAAGCCCAGAGGTGCAGGACATAGATCAAAACCAGTGGCATGCGAATCATTCTGGGATCGGGCCAAAGTTAATTAACAGAGGCCCATTCAGTCTCCACCGAGTCAAACAATAATTAGGTTAGTTAGGGTCTCCGAGCCCCAACACAGTCTAGACTCTGAGAGACTGCGATATAGCAATATTCTTCTAGTTTCTTCTCCATTCCAAATCTGTCTTCCTAAAATACTAAATTTTATGAGTGAAAGTGAACTTGTGAACATAAACAGATAAAATATGGGTGTGTGTCCAGAATGGTGACAGATACAGAGAACTGCTGAATGTAACTTATGAGAACCTTACAAACTGGTCTTCCCTCGTGATCCACCTAGGGTTTGTTTTTGCTAGTCCAGGTTCCACAGGAAAGTGTGAGAACTTGTACTTAGGGAAGAAAGACATTACTCAGGTTCCTGCAAGGGTGGGAAATGGGAATGATTCTCCACTTTCCCCTACAGATTTAGGCACTACAAAGACTGTCAACATCTTTTCTTGGTATTTTGTACAGTACAGAGAGATAGACACCCTACATTTAGTAATGTTTATATATAATATCAGTGCTGCTTTCCATCTCCATTGAGTTCCCACATTCAGCTCACTCACAGTACTCCAAAGGCCTAGGATAAGTGACCTGTGTGAAGGTGCAGGGAGGTGGTTCTGGAGCGCCTTCAGGGACTCCTCAGGAACTGATGTTTTTTCACTTGTTTGCCTAAGGCCAAGTTCTCTTCACCCCGAAGGCATCAGTCAGCCCCCTTTGCTAGGTAATAAAGCACAGTGCTTTCTAGTGCTGGTCACAGTTGGTTCAGATCCTGACTGTGTAACCTCAAGCATCCTATCTGACTACGCTGAACTTTCCGTTTCCTCATCTGTCAGTGGGGTAACACTGACTACACACGGTTTCTGTGCCGCTAGCCAGAGATCAGGCATATGACGCCTACCACAGAGTCTGGCACATGGTGAAAGTGCAAACATTTGTTGCTATGGTTTCTTTTTTGGAAGGATTGGAAAATAATACTGGTGGGGCTATAAAACCATAGAACAAGGGGAGAAACTTGTTTATTTTTGCTTTTTTACGGGCTTTCCAGTGAAGACCGGAAAGCCTGCTAGACAAATTCTAAAAGCTGTAACACTGAAACTTGGTTTTTAGGACAAGCAAAGGCACCCTAAATTTGTCTTTTCTGTATACCAGGATGAGACAATCCTATTAACCCATGGATTTAATGTCTACAAAGCAGAAAGTAGAATAACTTGGACTTGAAGGTACTTATGTCATGCTATTTTACCAATTGATTGTTAATGAAACATCTGAACAGTATTAAGCACTTGCTAGGTGCTAGGGATTACAAAAATCAATGGTTGCCACACAGCTCCTGACCATAAACAGCTGAAAACTCTATCTGACAAGAGAAGCACAGAACTTAAGTTCTCCTCCTCCAATCTTCCTGTAAGTAGAGAAAGTGATAATGTTACATGTTCTTTGGCTTTATAATGTAGGAAATATATCTGACTCAGAAGGCAAATTGGGGTTTGAGTGCAACTCTGATACCCAAAAGTTCCCAATCTATGAGCCTTACTTAGTTCTTGAGGCTGCAAAACGAAGGTAACATTGGACCCAAGAAGAATATGAGAACCTAATGAACGTGCTCTAATATCCCCCACGGAAAGGCACAATGGTAATTTTTTTTTTAACAATCATGATTATAATAACAGAGGTACTTTCTCATTGGCACAAAAATTAAACCCAGAACAAAGCAGGCAAGATTAACATGGCCACTCTGTAAGAATAATATGCAAATCTATAAGGTATTTTCTATAGTGATGAACAATGATTTGCTCCTTAATCTACATTTTCACTGCCCTTTATCTATACCTTGATGATAGTTCTCATTATACTGTGTCATAATTATGTGATTATATATGACAACACTTCTAGAAAGTGAGTTCCTTTTTTTTTCTTTTTGCATGTCCTGTACCTGCCTTAGATATATCTGTGCAAGAAAATATTTGTTCAACTGATGTAGTCCCTATCTCTCTTATGACTTACAATATAAATTCTCAAAGCCAAGACCTTTGGATTAACTGGAATTCGAGCAAGTCCAGATATACACCACAGCCTGTATCTATTTTGGCTTCCCAACATAAAAATAGTTCATGGTTTGTTTTCAATTGTGAGACAGAATTCCGCCTGCAGTGACTTTAAGCAGCCAAGTATACTGGAAGTGGCCTGGAAAAAAAAAAGTGGGGAGTGAGAGAAGGGGGGACAAGCTGACTCTGAAAAAGCTGACACAGTCACACAATTCCCATCTATGTGTGAAAATGTAAAACCAAAAACGGTTTCCATTGGCAGGACCGTGAACCACAAAGGGGCCACGCACAATAGGCTCCCAGCATTCCCTCACATGCACCCTACTGCAAAGACAAATTTACTTTTGGGTCAGGTGGAGAAATGAAACCAAGCACTGGAAAGATACAGAGTTAGGCCAAAATGATTTCTGTAGAGGTGTGGTGGTGGTGAATGGCCCGGTTTCAAGTCAGCAACAGGGTTGGGATATAGGTGGCCACTCAAAGGCATCCATGTGAGTCTCCAAGGACTCCTCTTTTAATGTCCTCATCACACTGGCTCTGATACCACAGTGAGTCTGTCCCAAGAACACAGAACTAGGTAAGGGCATATGGTGCTCTGACACCCCATCAAGAAAAGTAGGCTTGGTGCTGCCTGACCTCCATCGAGAAAGCCTTGAACCTTTTATCCAGGGTATATTAACTAGCCACAGACAAGGGAAATCTTGGAAGGTTATCAGCATTCCAACTTTAGTAATTAATATGCTCCAAGATTCCATACTACTCTACAACTCTCCCTCCCCAAGTCATATTTTATGGAGCTCCAGATTGTTAAGAACCCATTTGGTCCAACCTGCCACTTTACAGATTTGGAAACTGAGGTCCAGAGACTTGAGATCACAAAGGTAATCTTAGTGGCAGAATTAGGCCTTGAACCCAGGGCTTCTGACTCCTGTGAGTCCTGTGTTTTTCCTAACACATGTTTCCTCTCAGCACATACCTTCTTTTGTCTTTAGAGACTCAATTTGGAGAAAAAAAAAAAAAAAGTATTTTTTCAGCCTCTTTCCATTCTTTGTCACAGATTATATTTCAGGCACTAAGTTCCCCATACAAAGGCATCTCTATTTATACAAAGCTGTAAACAACAGGGAAAATAGGGGGAGGGCTGGTAATAGATTTGCACCAAGATGTGCCTGACCTGCTTTTTTTCAACCTTAGTAATTAGAAAGGCAGCAGGTCTGAAGGAATTATTCATATGCGGCAGGAGCCATACACTATACATTTATGTTAAACATGTCAAATCCGATTGAAATCATGCCTGCCAGCACCATATTCCATAAACATCCTTTTCCCTAACAGTCACCCAGACCTCGCCAGCCCATTAATACTTCCTTTAATAGCAGTCTTCCATAGATGCAAATCAGGGATGCTCCACTACACTAATTGCTGTGTTAGGTGAGCATCGTAGATTTAAGAAAATTAATAAAGTAAAATCCCTTCAGGCCAATCCTTTAGAAAAATGAAAACACTCAAACTACCATTCTAACTCAAAAATTTACAAAAATATAAACAAGAATGTCAGTTAGGGATTTCTGAAGCACTGCTGTGGTATCATTTCAAGTTGAGCTGTTTCCCTGCTTCCCCTCCAACCCCTATTTTTTAAAAGCACCAATACCCTCTGGTCATCTTGTCCCAAATTACCTTAACTAGACTCAGCTTGGTGCTCTGTGGCTGGAAACCATGACGACTACAGGAATTAAATAACCATCTTACTATGATTCTTTGCCAAGAGTTCAATTTTTCCCCTAATTATCGGTGATAAAGCATTACATTAATTGTATATCGCTTAACTTATTGCAATTAATGATTAATTGGATAATCACTGCATTAATCATTGCTCAGTTGATGACATGGGGGGGGCTCTTCATTCGAGAATACACACATTCAAATATATTCCAGTAAAAGAGAACAAGGGTCATTTTCATGTTTCAAAAGAGAAAACCACAAAATTGGACAGTGGCAATGGCTATGCATTAGGGAAGAGAACAAAGAACTTTCCTACACCCTTCACTGGCCCACAGAAGCACATCACACTTTCCTTGACAAGATATTTTCCTTGACAAGATATGCCCCAAGGGCCTGTACATGTGCTACCACTCACCATCTTGGAACTCTCAGGTGGTTGGGACTAGTGGATATCCCTTGTCCGTGTTTCACAGAGGATGTACCTGAGCCGAAAGAGGCCAACTGCCTCAACCAAGGTCATATGCTGGCTGGTGGGCTTCCTGAATCCAAATCTAGAGTCTTTCCACAATACCATCCTGCTTTCAGACTGAGCACAACACCAACTCCTTACAAGATATATATCCATGGTTGATAATCCAGTTCATTTTGAACATCCTGGACGTTGTCGTGTTACTATAATCACTGTACAATGTCAGGAGACTGCTGCTCCTTATACTCAGACATAGATGAAAACTAGATCAAATGATCAAAGTGAAAATGATCCTTCTCTGAGAGATGGTATATTGGTAAGAGCTTGGGCTCTGTCCTAAATTAGAATAAGTGGAAAAGCCAGTGTGTAAATCTGCACCTGTCTGTATACCTTTTGGCAACTTGCTAGAGTTTCTAACCTTCCTTTTTTTCACATCATGGCACACACAAAATGATGGCAAATTGGGATAAACAGATGAAGCAGGACCCGTGTACCTGTGAGCAATTCACGGCATGCCTGCTGGGAAGGACAGGTGTGAAGCTCTAGAATGGTGCCTGGCACAGGGTTAGAGCTTTATGAAGCGTTTATAATTACCGGACAGTTGCTATACCTATGATGCATTCTTTCAGGGTTAGTTTTGTTCCTTTTGGGTATCTATAAGCTGCACGTGTGGCTCTTTAAATTTAAATTGATTAAAATTAAATACAATTTAAAGTTCAGTTCCTCAGTGGTACTAGTCAGACTTTACAGGCTCAATAGCCATATGTGGCAAGTGACTATTGTACTGTTCAGGTCAGATACAGAACATTTCTATCCATATCGAAAGTTCCATTCAACAGCACTGATCTATAGTAATATTGCTCTGACAACTATAGGCGTTCCTGAAATCCCCAGAAGAGTGTTAGATTCCCTGAAGGCAGGCCCTATAATCACTGAATTTGTGATCAGTAGAACTCTGCCCAGTGCCTTGCATGGGGTAGGGACCCTGCCATCGATCGTGGAACTGACCCAACCTTGGTTCAGATCACTATCTTGCTTGCTGTGCTGCCACCCAGGGTAAAAGACCTGACATCTGAATAAAAGAATCCCAAAGAGGGACACCCAAAAAGGAAACCAGGAGGCCCACTCCAAATGTAGAAATAAGTAGCTGAAAGTGTTCAGTAAAGATTACCCATTCCTGCACATACCCCAAAACTACAAAATCAATAGCTGAGAAAATGCCAATTATCCAGGCCCATTTGAAATATTATTAATCTGCATCATGAACAGCCGCTAATCAACATAACAAATTGTGAAATCACTATTTATTTACTTGCCAGGAGGAAGCATTCCCCATCACGTAATCAGATAGGAACAGCTCAATTTAGGGAGAGAATAGAACAAATGTAGATTTTTAAAAAATATATAAAATACTAAGAATCCAGAAGAAAGCTCAGAGGAGGTTGCTGGCACCTATATCGATTCCAAGATCAAACTGGCCCAAGTACCTTAATAAAGCCTGTCATTACACACTCAGATACTATAGACAAAATTACGCTTCAGGTCAAAAGAGGATCATCTGCAGGAGTAGGGAAAGAATTTTCCCTTCTCTCTTTACTACTGTGCAGCTGGCAAGGTGCACCTCTGAGTTATTCATTCAATCACTCATTCATCCATTTTCTGTGTGTCTTTTGCAAGTAAAGATTAAGTAGGTCTGTTGCTTGAATGAATGCATGAGAAACAGGAACCTTATTAAGGACATTCATTTTTTATGGTGCTTATTTTACGTCTTTTAGTAGTCTCCTGACTGCCTAGCATGTCCACTAGTGCTGTGAAGACACACTCCCACTGAATCAGAAACACTCGGAATAAGATTTAATTGAACTGCTCTCAACAAAGCCTGCCCTAAACTGGTTGGAAGGATTAGAGAAGCACATGTTGAGTGGCTATCATAGGGCAGCACATACAGTAGGGGCTTTGCAAATGGTGGCTCCTGTTTATTATTTCTGTAGTGCCTTAGCACACAAAATGCAGAAAACATATGCGCCAAACATCATTCGCACGATCCCACTAAATCCTTGTATGTTGCGCCTCCCTCAGCTCAAAATTCCCAGGAGCCACATGCTGCTTTGCAACAGAGGACCCAAAGAGAAACTGCCACCAGTTTTCCTCATCTTATATATCACTAAACCATTAAACAAACAAACAACTTACATAGAGCTTACAACACGCCAAGCACTGTTCTGAGCTTCCCGTAGTCAAATAATCCTCACAGCAATCCTAAAGAAATAGGTACCATTTTTAATCTTCATCTCATCTGAGGAAACTGAGGCACAGAAAGGTCAAGGTACCTTGAGTGGGGTCACACAGCTAATGAGTGGCAGAGTCAGGATTAGAAATCAAGCACCCAAATCGTGACAACAAAGGACAGATGGCCCAGAAGGTCACCCAGTTGTCAAACTGTGTTTGTGAAATCCTTTTCCCCAGCTCACCTGGTGATCTGTTTAACTGCCATCTGAGCCATTTGTTTCGCTCTCATTCAACGTTGAGGCAAAACCAGGATCATGGTCAAGGCAAAGCCCCACAGGAGGATATGTCCCCCACTACATTTAGGGCCTTCCTTTGAGCACAGATGGTCATCCTCTATTCCTCGGTCCTACCTTACACATCCTCCTAGGGTGTTTGGCCGTAACCCCCAATGTTTTCTGGAGTTCAGGCTTCTGGACACCATACAGGCCAATCTGAAGGGGAACACTAAGCACGGTGGACAGTAGAGTCCACCTGGTGTGCCGTCCATTCATTCGGCTGCAGTATGGCCCTGTCTGTGTCTCCCAGGAAACACTGAACAGTAGTGCATCGCCCGCCCTGCGTATCCCTCCCGATATTTGGGAACTATTGTACTACCTCTCTAATTTCTCTTTTCTAGGCTGAATGACCCATTTCTTCAGCTTCTTCTCAAAGGCAATATTTCTCAGCCCTTCAGTCATTTTCACTGCTCTCTTCTGGCCTCTCTCCAAGATTCTGTATCTTGTTTAAATAGTGAAGGCCAACATTGAATATGATTTAAGAACAGTCATGCCTGGAAAAGTAACAAAGGCCCAGTGAATATGGGCTCTAGAAAGTAAATATTTTCTCAAAAACAAAAGTATTGTAATATTTATCATGGTAGTAAGAATTAGGTTGATCAAATAAAATCATTTTTGTTGCCTGTCACATCATTTCCTCTTATTATTTTCTAAAAGACTTAACCGTCCCCTAGGTCTTCTCTGAAGTGACTTTGCTCCTCCTCAGAAACCCTAAGCTTTTTTAGTCTCAGCTCTGCTTCCCTTCAATATAGAAATCTTATCATCTTGAGAAATGGGGGCCGGGCGTGGTGGCGCAAGCCTGTAATCCCAGCACTTTGGGAGGCCGAGACGGGCGGATCACGAGGTCAGGAGATCGAGACCATCCTGGCTAACTAACACGTTGAAACCCCGTCTCTACTAAAAAATACAAAAAACTAGCCGGGCGAGGTGGCGGCGCCTGTAGTCCCAGCTACTCAGGAGGCTGAGGCAGGAGAATGGCGTGAACCCGGGGGGCGGAGCTTGCAGTGAGCCGAGATCGCGCCACTGCACTCCAGCCTGGGCGAGAGAGCGAGACTCCGTCTCCAAAAGAAAAAAAAAAAAAAAAAAAAAAGAGAAATGGCCGTTCTCCTTCTCTCAACACCAGTTTTTCCAGAAATAGCACTTTCTGTCTTGGCTTCTTCAATGTCTTCTGCTTTGGGTAAGATGTCCCCCTTCCTGGCTGCACTGCTTGTCTCCCCTCTGGGTGGTTTTCAGCATGTGAGTGCTCACCCTGGGGGAGGGGGAGGACAGGAAGAATATCCAGGGCAGGCACCACCTGTGCAGGGCCCTGCCCAGGCCCCCAAATGCAGGACAAAGATCACCCTTCACTGCTGACTCCCTTAGAATTTTTTTTTTTTTTTTTTTTTTTTGATCACCCAGGCTGGAGTGCTATGGCATGATCTTAGCTCACTGTAGCCTTGACCTCCCTGGCTCAAGCACTCCTCCCACCTCAGGCCCCCAGGCAGCTGGTACTACAAGCGTGCAACACAATGTCTGGCTAATGTTTTGTAGACACAGTGTCTCACCATGTTGTGCAGGCTGGTCTCGAACTTCTGAGCTTAAGCAATCTGCCGACCTCAGCCTCCCAAAGGGCTGAGATTACAGGCGTGAGCCATTACGCTCAGCTGAGAATCCTTCCCCACCCCCCCACCCGAGATAGAGTCTCACTCTGTCACCCAGGGTGGAGTGGCAGTGGCTGGCATGATCAGGGCTCGCTGCAGCCGCAACCTCCAGTTGAGGGTTCAAGTGGTTCTCCCACCTCAGCCCCCCGAGTAACTGGGACTACAGGTATGTGCCACCACACCCAGCAAATTTTTTTTTTTCTTTTTTTTTAATTTTAGTAGAGACAGGGACGCGCTATGTTGCCCAGGCAGGTCTTGAATTCCTGACCTCAAGTGATCCTACCACCTCAGCCTCCCAAAGTATTGAGATTCCAGGCATGAGCCCCTGTGCCTGACCCTTAGAGAATCTTGAGGCTAAGAATCAGGGGTGACCCTGATCAAGTTCCACATGACAGATCCCTCCACTGGCCTTGGGAGCAGGTGGGACCAGCGACTGGACCTTCAATAGAGGAAGAATGACATCAAGGGCATTTTGGTGAAGAGCCACCAAAGAGAGGTGACCAAAACTGAGATGCTCTTGCACAGAGCTTGGCACTTACCTGGATACTCAATAAACAAGTTGGCTTTGGTGCCACTTAAAAAGCTTAACCATTAAAACATATAGTATAATATAGTATAATAAAGGAGAATAAAGGTGACTGCTCAAAAAAGCAAAATGAAATCCCCCTCCCACATGACCAAAGCCAACAGAGTTTTTCTGGGTAGACTAAGGATGTGTCTGCTCCCTGACTTGTTAGCTCCATTCTTCCAGGGAAGGAAAGATTAGAAGGTTCGAGGGCAGCCACGCACACTACCTGCCCACTTGCCCTGGTCTTTCTCGCCTCCACCCTCTTGCTCCTTAGCAAGCTCCTCTGGATCAGCAGCTGTTTCATTGGGTCCTTCAACATCTTCAATGGCTTCTTCTGAAACAGAAGAAAAACATGTCAAGGGTTAAAAATAAAAAGAAGATGAAGGACTTTTGGCCCCTATTGCAAAGAACTGCCAACCACAAAACAGACACCAATGACTCGTCCCCCTTCTCTTTCCAGAGGCCCCTGAGAGGCTGACTGTACTAAGGATATACCAAAGTCTGGGTAAGCAGTGGGGACCTTCCTTCTGGGTAAACAGCTGGTATGAGGTTGTGACTTGCCCCAGACATGTGGCCATTAGGTATTTCCAGACAGATTCTGAATGCTTCACTTGACTAGTTCTAACTAAAAAACCAATCCTGGCTGAAGCAGCAGCTCCACCTGAATCCCTGAAGTTGCATGCAAGTGTTTTACACTTGAAAATGCAACACGTGGCCACCTGTTCACTTCATGCCTAGTTCCATTCCCAGAGCCTCCCAATGCCGGTCTAGGCATTGGCCTAGACCACCCCCCAGTCACTGACCCCTCACAGCGCTCACAGTGCCTATGCATGTGCCAGAGGGTGTGGGAGTTGTTGGAAGTCATTCAGGTTGTGAAGAGTCATAGAGTATCAGTGATATGAGTTCATCAGTTTGAAGAGTTCCAAAAACCAAATGGCATCTTGTGAGCATGCCAGGAGGCAGTGGTGGGAAGTGAGATTTGTAGAGTAAAGGATAAAAATTTGTAACAGAGTCACACACTTTCTTTTTGAAGCAATTCCATCCTTCACTCACTATGGGTTTAAAACTAATGCAGGAAATGTCTCTCCAGTTCAGTACACAGTGCTACAGTGAAGGCAGAATGATGGCTGCCAACGCTAGGTTGCTTATGAAGTGAAATGTCATTCGGCCAAGTGGGGAAGAAGAGAATAAGATACTCTAGATACTGAGGGAAAGAAGGGGAGACACTTCTCTCTTGCTTTCCTGGTCCTCTGAGTCACATTATCCAGAGCATGCATTCAGTAAGAATGGGCTAAGGGAATGAATCAAGTGGACAAACCAAGGTGAAATAATTTTAATACAGACGAAATTATTAGGAGGCTATGAAGAGGACATTTTCTCAGGTGCGCAGGCATGAGGGCAAGGATGCCCACATCTGTCAGTAGACCAGACCCCAGCAAGGAAGTACTGGGTCTGGCTTAAGAACACTGGATCAGGCCTCTGTTGAGCACCGCCAGAGGTCTCTCCAAACCCAATTCTACTTTTCAGTATTTTAAAGTATCATGCCTTCTGACCCTCTAGAAAACACCCTCTACCCTGACACTACTTTTCAGTTTTTCAAAGTGTCATGCCTTCTGACTGTCTAGAAAACAGCCTCTAAATGTATCTCACAAAGAAAGTAATAGGAGTACAAAGTAAATTGGTCTTAAAGAGTTTCAAAAACACTGAGGAAGAAGGTGTCTATTTAGAATCACATTGTCTTGACTCAAGAGATGACAGAGGTCCAAGGTCTGGAAAACTGAACTAGTGTCACAAATGTTCTTTCTTCCTTACCACCAAGAGGGAGCTTATGAGGCAGTCACTGGGAACACAGGTGAAATATGGTACTGCTTATTTTCATCTCCAACTCATATTCCACATATAATTTTTATGTCTCCTTCTTTGTCTCACTGCACAATAAAGTCAACATCAAGTTTCCCTACCCTACCCTTAGTTCAAACAGAGAAGAATTAGGCAACCACAGCTTGAAGTCAATCAGTTACAGAGCCCCACATTTCGACACCATACATCATTTAGCAGAGAAAACATGTATAGGTGTCAGTAGAGTAATAACAAATTACACAGCATGACACAGGAACTATCTTCATTATGTCCAAGTGGGATGTTCCGAGCACATTTTTAGGCTTTCAATAAAATTGTTCAACACTATAATAAAATTCATCTTTGAATGGTGATACCAGCATTCGGTCAATGAATATTATTACATTAGGTCTACCCAGATGAGCTAGGTCCCTTAAAGGATCCTTATTTGTCCTAATACATGCTGTGACACAAAATATCTGTACTGTTGATACATTTATGCCTAGTGTTCCATTATTGGAACACTAAGCTTGTGGGAGTTATTTATATCCTACTGCTGAAGGTCATCGCCAGGGTCTGATTTTTCACGCAAAAAAATTTTTCAATCTCTGGCATAAATGGGTTAACCAAAATTGATTAGGCAAAGAGATGGCTCAGTGGCCTCTCATCTCTAGTGCATACATATGATCACCTTAGATGGGGAGAGTCTGACACCTACAAACTACAGAACACCCTGAGATGGTGATGAGCAGTGTCTGAAGGTGCTGCTCAGCAGACATGGGAAGGGATGTACCCACTGGGGGACCATCTCCAAGCCAGCACATTATACAGCCTGCAGCTATCACAGCAGAGCATTAAAAACTCACGGTCACCCGACACTGACCCCAATTCTTTGAGCCTTACCAAACAAATCTGTTGAGAAGCTAGAGACTGTAATGTATAAGCAGATCATTGATGCATCAAGCATGGAAACTGCATGTTGCTTTGTGAATATTCCTGGAGTTCTCATTCTGTGAGCCCACTTGGGCCTTTGCTTTCTCTCCTCCCTGCCCTACTGCAAGCAGAAAATGAAGGCAGCTGAGTTCTGATGAGAGGATCAACGAAAGAGGTTATTTCAAGAACTTATTTTGCTTATCTCTCTTTTTTTTTTAAAGATTTACAAATCAAGTCCTCTTCTTGAGTTCCTAGGTTTAATATTATCATTTGTGATTCATTCACTAAAAGACTGCTCTATGCGTGGTGGAAGAAGAAATGATTAGGAAAATCCTGGATAAGCCAGCTCCCTTTCAAGGGGATCAGTGTAGTGTCCTCAGCCCCCCACCCCCACCTAAAAACCAGGTCCCATTCAGCCCAGCCAGCTCATCTCTGCAGTTCCAGCTGTGACCTACAGGTGTCGCCCTCCGCATGGCGAGGCCCGGAAGGGCTGCTGGCTGCAGGAGGCAGACGAGTCTGGGACGCCTAACCTGAGCATGTGGAAATAATGTATGTCTTCAAGTGAACTGTCTGGTCCTGTAGATATAAAATAGGACGTTCATAAGCAGTTACACCATCTGTCTTTATACCATCATCATCAACAGCAAGAGGAAAAATAGCTCTTTAAAATGGATGAAAGCCCAGGCTGACAGTAACCGGAAAACTGTGAGCTCTGAATACCAATAAAGGTAGAGAAATGATTAAAAAACAGAGACGCAAACTGAAAATTCCTCTGGACAGCTCTGGCCCACGATGCTTTGCAGGCAGGGTGTGTTTTATTGGTTCCGAAAGCATAAAGCAAGCTGCTTACCAAGAGCCAGGCCTGGGGAAGGGCTTGGTCTCCCCGACCTGGAAACACATGGGAACCAGGGGCGAAATGGCATCCCACTTTGAAACAGAAGTCTGCGTCCACACGCTAAGCTCCTAGGGCTGTTATCTAGGAGCCCTTGTTCTCTTTAGGAATGTAGATTTGATACACACATGCTGGAGAATGGAGGGGAGGTTTTTTGTTTCTTGCTATTTTTCCCCACGGATCACGGATTGCATTCCCCCCTCTTCTGCGAAGTCAGTGGCAATTGGCTGGGTCATTATTACAGAGGCTGCAGATTTTTTTCCCCTATAATATCAGCTACTGACAGATGATAGGAACAAGTGAAGACTAGATGGACTGATGATCAGTTTTATCTGGAAAATCTTGTCCTTCCTACAGAAAAAGAGACCAAGACATGTAACAGCCACTGTGCCATTTTTAAGGCTGAAACAGACAAATCAAAACCATCTTCTCCTTCAAGCATTTATCGGTATTTCTGATCCCAACCAGAGCACACCAGGAATGCTTTCCCAAGGGCATAGCCAGGACCTGGGAGAAGAGGTCATCCCCACTCCCCTAGTCCCACCCTGGTTCTGGGCAGGAGGTAGCAGGCCCAATGCCTCCCAGACAGCTCTGTGTTTTAGAAGACACCAGAAAAGGTGCCTTTAAAACCCCTGTGGAAGCCCACAGTAGCCTCAAACTGGAGCACCCCCTCCTGTATGTGTTTTCATATTAAAGAGTTAGGGAAATAAAAGCAAATATTGGAAAACTGCAACGTCTTCCTAGGGTCCCTTCTGCCTTTCATTTCCATCTTCAACGGTGACTGAAGGCCTTTAAAAATCTCTTTTCTGGCTGGGCATGGTGGCTCATGCCTGTAATCCCAGCACTTTGGGAGGCCGAGGTGGGCAGATTGCTTGAACTCAGGAGTTTGAGACCAACCTGGACAACAGAGTGAGACCCCCATCTCTACAAAAAATGTAAAAATCAGCTGGGTGTGATGGCACACCCTTGTAGTCATAGCTAACTCAGGAAGCTGAGGTGGGAGGATTACTTGAGCCTGAGCAGTTGAGGCTGCTGTGAGCCATCACTCCATCACTGTACTCTAGCCTAGGCAACAGGCAACAGAGTGAGACCCTGTCTGAAAAACAAAACAAAACTCTCCATCACCACCTCCTTTTTACAACTGCTTCTCCCAGATAGCAGTTACTTACTAGTGCTTGGCCAAATCCATTCCATCCTGCTCATCAGTCAGGCCACCTGGTTAAGTGCAGAGCCCTCAAGTGCAAGAACTCCAGCAGATAAATACCTTCTAAAGGGGAAAGCTTCCTAGGATAGCTTCAGTTTTCAAGGGGATGATACCCCAGTCCCAGAAAATTTCCCTTCAATCAAAATGGTTCTGCTGACCACAAATGCAAATTGATCTCTTAATATACCTTATACTTAGTATCTTGGTAAAGGTGACTGCACAATTCCCCCATCGGTGGTGAAATCTGCTTCCAAAGGAGGCAAGCGTGCCAACTGGCAGCCCTATGGGAATTTGCACCAATCTTATGAACAACCTGGAAACTGGTTCGTGAAAGCAGCACCAGGCAGAAGCCAAAAATAGAGGTGGCATCACCACAAAGTCAGCATTCAACCCCGCAACCTCACTGAACACACTCCCTGAATGCATCACCCAAGAAAATGTTCCAGTTGTTAAAAAAAAAAGAAAAAAATGGTACTATTTTCCCAAATAATGGGGCCGAGTGACATGTCCATGGGGGGTATTCTACGAATCACTTACAAGCTTGAAGGAAGGGGAGTCAATCAATGATTAAGACTAGTCCCTCTGTTCCTAACTCTTAACAGGATAATGCAGATTAATTCAAACCTTCCCCAAACCTGACAAAGCCCCCATAGTGCCTTGGTGTGATAGAAATTTGGAAATTCTCCTAAGAATCAGGGTATCTGTACCCGAGGCTCTCACATGATCATGTTACTTAAATAATACACCAATCTGTGATCCCCGAAGAATGAAATTGTTCTTTCCTTTTTCTTCGGAGGGAGCGATGTTTGAGGGTGGGGGTGAAATAAAGTGCGTTTGCCTGTCGGCAGGCTCAAGAGCTGAGAAACATTAGCTGTCATGAACCACAATCAAATCAGGTTTGAAATATTTAGCAGTGGCTTGGAAAATGCGGCGGTGCAGCTCTGACAGGCGAGATGTGCACAGACACCCACTTTCCATTATAATGGAAATATCAGGCCTGTTCTGAATATGTATAACCCAGAAAAATGTATTGATTTTTCATTCGGCATTAAAAAAATGAAATAGCCTGCAGCTGTCAAAAGCCTTTTGTTAAAAGCTCATCTTTCCTGGAATGAGGTTTACCAGAAACAAGTTTTAATTGTATATAGGACCTCTTCTTTGAAAAACAAAATAACCAATCTGCTTACTTTGAAGATAGAGTTAAAGCTTTTCCTTTCTCCATTTTCAACCTAATTAACCCAAGGACGACCACTGAAGCAGGCGGGAAAGGCGGGGTACACCCTGACCATCAGGAGTGACATGGAGGGTGGCAGCTACAAGCGGCGTTTGCTGGTGTGTCTGTAGTGGGTGGAAGGAAGGACTCGGGGATGTGTCTCGCTCTCTTGTCCCTCTAACTCCTGTGTAGGTGCGGCATCCTGAGACTCATTGTATACCCTGGCCAATCACTTTTCTTTAAGCCTTGGCTGACACAACTGGAAAACGAGGGCAGAACACTCTAGCGTGTCCAATCCTCTTGGCATTTTGTTATCAATGGGAAACCTCTACTGGCTGCAAATATTCTACAGAATATGCATGCTTTATTTTGCAAATACAGGTCAAATCAAATCCCACAATATAAAAGATGACTACTAAGGCCTAGACCACTGATTTCAAAGAAAATCCAGTGTGTTATAATTCTGCTACAATAGAAACTTATAACAGAATACAATCTGTAATGCTGATAGATGGGCAGTTGTGTTGCTCCCAGCTTGTTACTTCTACTCCCGTTTTCTCTCTCCAAGCCAGAAAGGAAGAGGCTAGTGGTGGTAATCTTTGTGACTACACCGATGGAGGTGTTGTGACTGCACCGATGGAGGTGGGCCACTCCCTATGCCATTCTCCCTCTGTGACTTTTGGGCAAGTGGAATCTCGTCGAAGAGTGACCAGAAGTCCTGCCAGTGACTCTCCATGTGCCCCAGCGTATATCCTGCCTGCACCGTGACAGCCAGATCCAGAAGGTAGTAGCCTACTCTGCAGCATCCCTGACACATTTTCTCAAATATTTACCCCGTGGTTTTATTCCATGGTGTTCTTCCAGCCCTGACAACCCGGCCAGATGCCCGAGAGGTAACTTCCAAGCAGTTAGGTTTTCTGGGTGACAATGCCCTGCCTCAGAAATTTTCCCTTAAATCAAGGTGGTTTTGCTTATAACAAGTACAAATGGTTCTCTTCACACACCTTACACTCAGCATCTTAGTAAAGGTGACTGCATGTTCTCATGGATGTCCACGGAAAAGGGAATTTACCAATCTCCGTGGAAGTCCTCTGTGGATAATCATCTAAATAAAAAAAAAAAAAATTACCAACCAACTTTGCCCATTCCGTCTTCCACCTCTTAGCAGAGTATATACATTCACTGAGGAAAATGCCACATCACAAGAGGAAGGGCCTGGGATCCAAACCAACACTGATGAGTGGGACATCTTGAGCTAACCCTATGGTAGTCCAGGCAGGAAACCTCAAAGGGGTGAGACTGAGTGCAGATGTGTGTGGGGGGTGGGGGCAGGGGAAGCAGGCAGGGGCTCTACAGCTGGAGCATCTATTTACTCATCAGAAGTGTAATATTTTTCCATCTTCTCAGGATATCATTTCTTTTCCAATGGGCAAACTCCAGTGCATGAATAAAGCTCAAGACATTCATGCCCATTTGCTCTCTGCGTGGATGATAAGCAAATGGGCCTGCCGCACTCCTGTGGGCCTGGGCCTCTAGAAGCTGCCTCTTCATTAGGACCCAAGGGCACTGAGTCAGTGAGACACAGTGTGGGAAAAACAGAGGCAGGTCTCCCTCTAGGGCGCCATTGCCTTCATCCTTTTCCATTTTCTCACCCACTTAAGCTCTCTGCCATGCGAAAGACCTTTCACTATCTGCTGGACTAAAGAGTCAGGGGTCAGCCTAATGCTCCTACAGGTAATTTTTCCACCCTGGTGGCTTACCAAAAATAAGTAGCCAAACTGCTAACAAACTGCTAGCTTGTTTTAAACAAAACAGCCTTCTTGAAGATGACAATGACACAAACAGATTTCAACCCTCTAAAAGTGAAGAGGATGGAATAAACAAAGAAACTGGGGTCACAGAAAACATCAGACACACACCCTGGCTCCAATGATGATTTCTTTCTTTTTTTTTTGACACGGGGTCTTTCTTGGTCACCCAGGCTGGAGTGCAGTGGTGCAATCATCGCTTACTGTAGCCTCAAACTCCTGGGCTCAAGCGATCCTCCTCCCTCAGCCTCCTGAGTAGCTTGGACTACAGGCACATGCCACCACGCCAGGATACTTCTTGTATTTTTAGTAGGGATGGGGTCTCACTATGTTGCCCAGGCTGGTCTTGAACTCCTGGCCTCAAGTGATCCTCCTGCCTTGACCTCCTGAGTAGCTAGAACTACAGGTGCACTTCACCATGCCCAGCTAAGTGTAAAAAAAAAAAAAAAAAAAAAAAAAAGGTCCTACAGATAGGGGTCTCACTGTGTTGCCTAGGCTGGTCTCAAACTCCTGGGCTCAAGTGATCCTCTTGCCTTGGCCTCTCAAAGTGTTAGGATTACAGATGTGATCCACTGTGCCTGGCCCTACACACTCTTTTTCACATGGATCCTTTAATCATTTTACCACAAGAATTCTTTTTACCACTAGATGCTCGTTTACCAAATACACCTGGGGCCACAGTGCCTGTAGTTTCTGGACAGAGCTTGAAAGGTGGTGGAGAGCTGCCAGCTTCCAAGGGGGTTGCAGCAGGGAGGCCCTGCGGGAAAACCCCACACTGAAGGAATTCAGCCTCCTTACCGCCCCCACCCTGACCCCCGTTCCTGTCCCCCACAACCACCATCCCTGTGTTTTGGCATCAGGCTGTAAGAATCAACACTCTGAAAGCAACTCTGAGTATTATTAAAAATGACTAATTGGAGAATAGAGACCATTTATGCTTTTGTATATTTGAAGGTCTTACCACTGTTTACAGAAACAAGAAAAATGGGGATTGTGTGGCAAGAGGCAGACTGGGAAGGGAGGGCCAGGCTGCAGCCTGCCTGCGTGTTCCGCCCCTGCTGGGCAGAGTGTGGCCCAGCTCAACAAGAACGCAAGCCTGGGGGAGCCTCTCCATTTGCCTTTTTACTTAACTTCACCTCCAACTTGAGCATTGACAGGAGAGAGCCTGTTAGTCCAAAGCGGCCAAGGCCTATTAAGGCCTCCCGGAGAAAATTTCCCCTCTTTGAGCTGTCCCTCCTGTGGGAACAGCACAGAATGCCAGAGCATGAAGTGAAAAATGCTGCCGTTGTGTGGTGAGGGACGGGTCCTGCCATTTTTCCTCTCCCAGGCAAGACCACTTGGCCATTTGAACAGTTTGTCAAAACCACACTAGAATTACGGGGGTGGGTGGGGGTCAAGAGAGGAGAAAAAGGGAGGAAACGCCTAGAGCCAGTATTGCAACACGTTCCATTTATCTGTGTTCTTAGCAAAAGCACCTGGGTTGCCCCCTGCAGAAATCCAGAAAGGATAAAAGTAAATGTGCGGCGACAAAGCACAACGGAACGAAATATGTTGCAGACTCGCCTGGTGGCTATTCACAGGAAGATTTTTTTTTTTTTAAATAACTGAAAGGTGTGAGTTCCAGTTTGTAAAATACAAACCCAACCCCGAAACGCTCTCGGAATACACACTAAGTAAGAAACCTAGCTAGGTCCCAGCACTCTGAAGTAAACGGAATTCAGCAGGGATTAGTTCCCTCGGATTTCTACAGAGCCATGACTGTTGCTGTTACTTGCACACATGAAATGTAAAGAAGGCAAATTCCCCGAGCATGTCTGTAGCAGAGTGTGATGTGATTGTGTTGTCATTTATGGGAAATAATCGCAAGCCCATCTCTCCCTTCTCCCTCCCCCATTTTCCAGTCCAAATAACCATGAAAAATTACACTTCAATGTCAGGGCGACGACAAAGCAGGCGCTCTCTCTGGGAGCTCAGCGGATTTGCAGGGGTTTTTCCTTTCTTTGGACAAAAACTACCTTCAATTGTACTTCATTTAAAACGTGATCTAACAAATGCATTTTGACAAGTTCCTTTCTCTTTTTCTCCTTTCTTTCAAACAGTATTTTACACAGTTTAACCTCACACCAAACTGGAATGTTCTAGAAAGAAGGGGCATGCAAAATAGAAGGTCCTTGATACCCAGAAGGGTATCCCCCATCTCATTAAAAACAAAGTAGTCAAGAAAAATGATTCCAACACAGTATGCTACTGGGAAAGAGAGGAGGATGTGAGAGAGAAAATAGTAATGTCTTAAAGACAGAAAATTTGATAAAGGCCAAAGAAAAGCTGGAGTTGATAGAAAGAGGAAGGTCTCAATGGAGTATCTCCTCATCAGAATTAACCATTTTGTGGATTCAGAGGCATCATCTAAGGTGTCTAGATTTATGGTCAGAATCGGGGGTTCATGACAATGTGGGTGGGATGAAGAAGGGGAGTTTCCCTGATGGAGTACCAGTTCCCTCCTGTCCCCTTCCTCTGTAGGAAGCGGCATTTTTCAACAGAGCAGATCTGCCTGAAAGGTTTTTAACATTCCAGGTGTGAGGCTGAGCAGTCCCTATAAGCATCTGTCTTTCAATAACAACCTGCCGGAAATAAACACTGCCAGGTTTCCATGCTGGGAGGGAAGAAAACAAGACAGATAAACACACATGAGTGATAGAGAGTAAATTAAAAAAATTTAACAGTTCCCATTAAAGAAGACTGGTATCTCCTTCTGAATCAAAACTGACTTGGCTTGTCAGGGAGAGATCTTATGCTTAATGCAAAAAAAAAAAAAAAAAAAAAAAAAAAAAAAAAATCTGTGTTTCCTTATTTATTTAATTGGAAAATGTTGGAAATATATGGATGAAAAAAAGTCAAGGAGGGCCTGTAAGTGTACTTAAGGATCTATATACAAATGAAGGTGTATGGGAAATGAACAGGATGTACCAGAAGTGATACTAAATGATGGTGATTAGAACCTAATGGGTATAAGTGAAACCTTGTGGGATGGCTCTCGTAACGGGAACATCAACGGTGATGGATGCAATCTATACAAGAAAGACAGCCAGGGAAGGGGAGATGGAGGGGCAGCCATGCAGGCCCAAGGCATTTGCAATGCTGGGGAGACACAGTTTGACAATACCAATGGGAATGATGGAATATTTGGGGCAAGGAGAAGCAAAAAAGCAAACAGAAAAAGAGAGAGGTAAACATTTTGTGTCTGACCATCGAAACAAATGGCACACAACAGAGAAAAATAAAACCATGACTCCAGAGGTCTGAGTCACATGAGGATACAAATGAGGGACTTGAATTCCCTGTTCGCCGCCTTACTCTGAAGCCCACAGTATCTGAAGAATCTCTTTCAGAAATGATGTCTGAAGAATCATTCAGAAAACAGCTTCACCCTTGCGAAGCACAAAACTGAGGCAGAAATATGAGTTTACTCCCACCAGTGGACAGCAGAATCAGGAACTGACTGTCAATGAGCTTCGTTTTGCATGATCATAAGCCACTAATATGCACAGCTGGTAAAACAAGCTGATTCATAAAAACAAAGCACAAACAAAAGGCTTACACTTTCCAAACCAAATCTGGGGAACAGAAATCAGGCCAACTTCAGGCAATGTTGCCCCCAGAAAAACACCAGCTAAATCTGCTCTCCCTTGGCCAGCCCCAAGCATCCACAAAGGTCACTGTGTATTTACAGGTTGCACATTCAAGAATGCAATGCTAGAAACGTGTGAACGAACACCGGAAGTGGCCAAGGAAAGACCCTTACAAACTGCAAGCATCCTGGGGAGCCTTCGGGTACCTACCACAAATTCCCTGGTGCCAGCAGAGAAGAACCTAACTCTGCCAGAAGCCAGACCCAAGACATTTCAAGGTGCATCTACATGTGGAAAGTCAAAAACTGGGCCACTCTCCAAAAACCATCCAGTCCCAAAGCGTGCATGTTTGAAACAAATAGGCAACAGAAGCAACATGTTTCAGTTGACATTTCCTGGGAAACTGCAAAGAAAGTGAAGCAGGAAGCTGAGGTACAGAAAAAGTCCAGAGGTTTGCGTTCAAGAGCTTTCCTCCATTAATGGGGTTTTTGGAAAAGTAGATGGAATTGCTAACTTGTCATTTTTAATAGGCACCTTGTACAGCTATTCTATGTCCAAAGGGAGAAAGAATATTGGATCTTCCTCCTCCTTTTTAGAAACTCAGAAAGTAATGCCAGTAGTTGGATCCAAAGCCTCTATTTTTTTAAAGTTTGGATCCTGTACAATGAAATGGTCTTTTGCTAGGGTTTAACAAAATGCCACCCCCACATCCCTTTCACAATGATTTTAGCTACAGCAGCGCTCCTCAAATCTCCCACAGCTACTAAACTGCCCTCTAGATTCAGCCTCAGGACTCACTATTTATCTATTTAGCTTTTCCTCCCGTGAGGTGTTTCTGAAACCTAAGAACAGGCTAGCAACCCTTGAAAAGCAATACATTGTGTTCCACAAATGCATACAGCAATACCTCTCAAAGCCCCAAGACACACAGCAATAGTCATCAAGACAAACACTTGAATAAAAGTAATTTAACTTCTAGACTCACACCCCATCCTGTTTAGTGGGGGGAATATTCGAAAACCACAAATACATGAAACCAAAGAGAAAGAAAACGTTGCCATGAGATGACAAAATCATCAGGGATCAGGCAGAAGGTGTAGTTTAGTGACAAAGAGTTGGTACTTGAGACAGAAATAAGGGATCTACAGAAATTCGTAGCACACAATTACATTTTAAAGAAACAATCTGGGATGCCGAGATCCTTCCGTGTGCACACTGCAGTTGGAGGAAGTACTAGAAACCCGCTGACAGAAAAATCCTTACTTCAGACTTCCCCAAACTTTCGTAAGTGAGCAACTTGGTTTTGTTTTGGTTTTTTTTGTTTTTTTTTTTTTGGCTTTTTGTTGTTGTTGTTGTTTCTTTTTTTGAGACAAGGTCTTGCTCTGTTGCCTAGGCTGGAGTGCAGTGGCACCATCTCAGCTCACTGCAGCCTCAGCGTCCTGGCCTCAGGCAGTCCTCCTGCCTCAGCCTCCCAAAGTGTTGGGATTAGAAGTGTGAGTCACCATGCCCAGCCAGCAACATTTCACAAGTGAAATATAGAAACTGGACAGTGAGAGAATAAGGAAGGGAAACTCGAAACAAGTGAAAGGTTTTGCTTCATTTTGTAAGGCCAAGATTTTAGCAAGGAAGGGTAAAACAAGCCAGAGGTGTGAGGGTGAACTAACCAAAGGGCAATGCAACACTGAAGATGAGACTGCCCCATGATTAGAAAGAATAAAGTAAGTGATTCTTCACTTGCCAAGCAACATCTTCAAATACGAGGAGGAGGAGGAGGAGGAAGGTGATTTAGATGGAAACCAATGAAAACTTTCAAAAAACAAACCCAGGTAAGGCTGTATCTTAAAATTAAATATATATTATGGTTAAAAAAAAAAAACAGATCAATTTCTGTTAAGAAGAGTTAGCCTATGAGTTGACTCAGCTACTAAAGAACTTTGATGAAAGGTTAAAAAGAAAAGGAAATGTTCCAGGAGAATGGAAATTAAGACAGAAAACAGCCTTGAAGACAGGTAACCTAAATAATGGAGATACATAAGCAAGAAAAGATAGAAGGGACATTGGATTAAAAATCTAGCTGTGTAAAATTTAGCTGGATACAATTAGGATGGCAAAAGCAGAAATTTCTTAGGTGTTTTAGAAAATATAACAAGGATAACTAGGCAGAACAGTTCAAATACGAAGAGAGCATAAACATGAGGGAAGGAGGAATGAAGGCTGTTTGCAAAAGCCTGGTCACTGGAAGCTTCTACCTGTGTTTTGAGGTATTTGGGGGAGGTGACCACAGGTAGCTTAATTTTACAGACTAGGAGACCAGGGATTAGAGCAGGATAGGGCTCCAAAGCCACACAGTGAGGAAGCCTGAAGAAGGGTGTCTAAAGGAAGATGAAGGCCATCAGCTGGGGAGGGAAGAAGTGCTCTGGGAGACGCTTACACAGTCAAACAAGACAGAAGCCAAGGGCAGTGTGAGTGGTGCAGCCTCACACCCCCCTCCCTGGGTGCTGGCTCTGCAGGAATCTTCCCTCAATCAAGCTGGTGATGTTGAGGCAGGTGGATTCTAATAATGGTACCATAGTTGTTCAAAGCAATGCCTAATTTTTCTTTACATTTTAAGACAAATGGCACAGCAAGGATAAAAAATGAACTCACCAAAACCAAAGCAAACCCTACGATACACAACACAAAACCAGCCATCCTGTTTCCAGGCACCTGGTACCCTGTTAACTTCCTGCCCAGTGGCAACATGAAGCCCCAAATAAAAGCATCACATTTAAAGACAGGACAAGTCTTTAAAGAGACAGAGAGATAGCTCTCTCTCCCCCTCTCCTACATCTGCACACACCCACTCACTCACATACTCCTGCCTTCCATGCTCTTTTCTGGAAAGGGGGGAATCCCAGAAGTACTGCTCCCAAATGGCTTGGGGCAGAGCTCATCATTGATATTCTGGATCAGGGTGAGGTCGAAGGCACTGGTGACGGGGTTGCTGTCACAGCCCCGAATCCCAGCCACAGAGAACTAGCAAAAGCCAAGTAATTGCTTTTTCCCCTTCCACTAATAAGCTTTTCAGCAGAGGAAGAATTCAGCTTCCTGTAGTCAACAGACCCTTTTTTCCCTGCCTCTCCTCGCTCCAAATAATCTAAAGTGACTGCAATTTCAGTCCTGGCTCTCCAGCATTCAGCTCCACTGGCTGAGGTCAGAGGGTGTCAAGTGAGGGCTCTCCATTTCTTTTCTACTCTGCCTTCACACCGCCCATGCTTCTTTGTAACTGAGGCAACCTGCCTCCCTCGCCCAACCATTGCACGCACCCCCAGCACACAGCACACAGACTTCACATTCCAGGAAATGTTTTTTTAAGGCCCAAAACACACTGTGAGTTGGGGGTGATGGGAGGGGGGTGTGTCTCTTTGCTGTAAACAACTGATTAATAATAATGACTGACCTCAGATGCTCTGGCGACCCGAGCAGCTGATATCCCAGTTTTTAGAAAATACATTGCAGCAGGACATTGGCTTTGTGGTGGTTAAACCATGTGGCTGGCTGGTTGTGTGGTTTTTGGTTTCGTTTTATGCAAATGACTCTGGTTCCTAAATTCTTAAGATCTTGCTATGCGTTTGTGGCATTGGTATCTTCCGGCCTGGTTCTGTGTCCAATCAGAGGCAAGTAGACTGCCCTGAAAACCCTGCCCCGCCCCCTCCCCTGCCTCATTTCCCAGATGAATGAAACACTATTTCAATTAAGACTGGCAGTAACATTGCTCCCCTTCCCTGTCTTCATAGATATCTAAGCCGAGAGCACAGACAGAACTGAAGGTGAACAAACAAAGGGTAACGGAATGAATGAGAGAATGAACAGGTACATGAGGGGAATGAGGGAGGCCCCGGCAGGTTCCTGCTCCTCCGCGTGGTTGAAAAGAGGGCAAGGTGAGGACACCAGAGGCCTGCTTCTGGAAAATCAGCTCCAAGCGGGGGAAACAGAGGCAGGACTGGGGAGATGCAGCACACTCCTTCCTCCCCCTGCACCCAGTGCTTGTGAAGGTCTGGAAGGGAAGGAAAGAAGGGGAGACGCACCTGAGAAAATACAGGAATCCCCTCCCCCTGCCACCACACACATGCCTAGAGGACACACGCTCCTGGCTGCAGCCCGGCCTGTGATGGGAATTTATTTCCCTCAATTATGTGCTCTTGTCCCCAGTCTCAGTTCATCAGCACAGTGCAGCCAAGTCAATGAAAGGCTCCATAATGAAGTAATCACATGCACAGGGACATCCCAGCACCTGCCCGCTGGGCTGGCAGGGCTGCAGCCACACCCGGCCCTGAACCAAGCCTGCGTGGGCTCTTCACCCCCAACCCACATCACTCCCCCATGCCGTGTGCTCCTACGCTCTGTGTCACGGCACCCCCATCCTGCTCCAGGAGCCTGTGCTCCAGCTGCCATCTTCTTTGACCCAATCCCAAATGCTCTGATTGCAAAGGATTTGTGACCGAACCAATCAGTACAAAACGCTGATGACTTTCCTCTTCTCCTGCCTGTGTAGACCCCTTCACCACAAAGAGCCTGATCATGAAAACCAATACCACGCGCCCAGAAAGCCTCCATTGGCTTAAGTCATTAGCAAGTATCTAACAATAGCAACACAATCATCACTCAACTGAAGTAGATAGTATTAGGACTCTCATTTCACAGATGAGGCTCAGAGAGGTTAAATTACTGGTGAATGTCACATAGCTAGGAGGTGACAGCTGATGCCAAGGACCATACGTTTAATGGCTACCTCTAGAGGAACCATGGTGGCCTTCACAGAACACACACTTCTGCTTGTGCTGTCTGTCCATCCACCCACCCACTCATCACATATCCATGGGGTACCTACTCCAGGCACTGACAACACAGCTTGAACACAACAGGAAAGCCCCTGCTCTCATGGGGCAGGGGCAGGAAGGAGGGGGGAGGGTAAGTAAGAAGCTCAGTAAGTGAGCATATTCTAAGTCAGGGGCTGCTAAGGGACAACGATAAAGTAGAAAAAGAATTCCAGGGAGTTCCTTAACATGGGAATCTCAGGGAGGGTGGCATTTGCACACAGACGTGAAAAAAGTGAGAACGGGAGCCACAGGAGGCTCACACAGCAGAGGCATGGTACGTGCAAAGGCCCAGGGCACAGCAGGAGGGCTGGCCTGCTGGAGAAGCGCTGAGCACTAAGCAGGAAGAGAAGGGACAAGGCAGGGGATAAGCTCAGAGAGGTCTTGGGCAGCATCCTGCAGGCCTTGCTACCCACTGCAGGGCCACGGGCACTGTGAACACAAAAGGTTCCTTTGTGAAAGTCAGAACAAGGTGCTCCTCCAGCACCCCTTCCTCTGGGCACAGATGGTCCTGGGACCCGCCACTCGCTCTGCTGGGTAAGGTAGCGTCTGGGATGGACTGCAGTCCTTATGTGTCCCCCTTAGCAGAGAGCTGTTTGTGTGGGGGACAACCTGCACAGCTTTAGCCGGTGGCCCTGGTAGGGATGTCCAGTAGAAAGACTCCTGTCTTTCCCTAAACATGCATGTTCAATATATAAGTGCAGATAGAGATGTGGCTACAGATACAGATAAAATCTCTTTGAATCTTTCTGTTTACTGCAGGCTGGCGGGGGTGGGGGCAGAGCTGGCCTCACGGTGAAGAAACACAGAGAGGGAAAGGAGACCAATGGCTGTCCTTTGCCACGGGCCATGCTGCAGCACTTGGACAGTCTGGACACCCATAAACCGAAGGACCCATCTGACCATCATGCTCTGAAGCCTCTCCCTGAGAAGAGGACAGGGCAGCACCAAGACTGGGGTGAAGCACGCAAGGCTCAGAATGGCTGCGGTGCAAACGCAGAAATTAGTTCCTGTGTGTCCCTTCTATGGAAGTGCATTGTCCCTGCACATAAATGTATTTCAGTGGACTTTGTAAATGTAAAAGTCACAGAAAACTACGTGGCCTCTGCAGGGCTATTTTAAGCCAGTGCTTCCTAGTACAAGATGAATTTGGTGTGAGGATGAAGGGGGGCTTTATTTTTCTCAAATTGGCTGTTGTGGAAGAAAGTCTGCTCAACTCAGCACTACCTAAGAGGTGTCTCCCCCTAGTGACACGCAGACCTCTCTGCTGCTGGCGCCACCCCCCCTGCACTGTCTCGGGGCTGGAGCGAGGCAGCTAGGTACAGGCAGGCAGTATTAGTTCTGCAGGCTGCATCTGGCCCTGATCCTAGGACCACCATCTCTTGGTACCCTGGGAGCTCCAAGAAACTCAGTGGTCAGGCCCCCAAGCGTTCCACGTTTTGCTGCCGAACGTTAAGAAGTGAGCCCGGAGCACCCTCAGGGCAGCTGATCCACACACAGCTTCCACAGCCAAGGGAAAAGAGGGGATGGATGGAGGCCAGGATAAAGAAGGGGAGGGGTGGCAGGTAAAGGGAATCTCCCCAGAGGAGCTCCAGGCTTGCTGGGGACCCAACAGGGAAAACCCAAAAGGCAAGGCCTAAAGCCAGAGCAAAAACAAGCAGGCACAAAGCAGGGGAGAGTAAACGATGGGTGAAGAGGTAAAAGCCCAAGGATGAGAGCTGAATGGAACAGGAAGCGAACCAGGGCCAAACCCATCACAGCTTAAAGCAAACGTTAATGTAGGTTCCACATTGATCAGAAGCCCGAGGGGGAGGAGGCTGGGTGCAGCCAGGCTCCTCCCCTCCTCCATCTCATTCCATTCACAGCATCAGGAGAACTGTGTTTTGGGGAAGGGGCCAGTACAATGATTGGAGCCTGAACTTGGCTGCTGCCTTTTCCAGTAGGCTTCCCAGAATAAACTGCCCCAAGACTTCATCCATCACCAAAAAAGGCAACTGCAAAAACACAGGTCGCCAGCCCCTTGCCTCACACCGGCACAGTGGCCCTCCCTCCACTCCTGGGGATGGGGGTGCTGAGGGGAACGGAGGGCAGGCACTCAGGCCTGGCACTAATTGCTCTTGGGGATGCTGTGTGGCGTGGGGGCTGTTCCCTGCGCTAAGCAGTTAGGAACTTCCCAAATCATTAACCTTTCTCTGAGCGCATTGTACTGGGAGGTGCTCCCTCTGCAGCCTATTCAGGAGCCCTATTGATCTGCCGCACACTCGGTGCCTTCAAAGTTGTTTATGATCAATATGCAAATTGCCCATGGCATTGATCTAGTATTAATTTTCAATTAGGGAATCCACAAGGGGTCTCTGAGGGTCAATACCTAACAATGCAAAGGAAACTCCGCTGTGGAGTATCGGGCCTGATGCTGATAAAAGCTTCCCAAGCCTCCTCCTCAACAGTTTCAGGCCCTCTGGACTGTCACCTTCGCTGTGGCTCATTTGGTTCCCTCCTAACTCAGACCCCTTCAGCGGCCTCCCAGGCTGGGTCTGCGGCCATCACCCTGTGCCTCCCCCCCCATCTCCTGTGCCACTGGAACACTTCCTGGCCTGCCAGTGCCTGCCCCTCTTGCCTGCCCTCCTGATCAGATGCCCCCAGACATGCCTCCTCATCTCCCCATGCCACGCCCAGACCCAGGACCACTCTCTCCCCCAGCTCCCCAACCACACATACCTTCTTCCTCCCTCTTTCCCTTTCCCTCGTTTCTGCTTAGTCACGGAACGTCACCTTGGCACGCTGCCACGGCTGGAGCTGGCGAGCTGCACGGTCCCCAGAAATCTCAGGCAGGCAGGCAGAGCCGCCGGGCTGCCAGGTTATGCCTGGCAAACAACCCACTGATGTCATTTCAAAAAACCAGGGGGGAAGGAAAAAGGCACAGCTTCAAATCATCTGTTTCTCCTTCTTTCTTTCGTCTAGCAAAATTTTTCTTCCTAATGAAGCCCGGGGGTGGGGGATGTTAATTACTTTACCACTCACTCATGGTTCCCAGAAGAGGCCAACGCCCGCCCTCCAGGAGCACAGGGCAGTGCGTGTGAGCCACTGACGGAGAGTGTCCCTGGGGACAGTGTGCCCAGCTGGGACTGGAATGACCCGGGAACTCAGTCATTCCATTTACGCCCCTAACAGCCCCTGAGAGACTTGCGTGGGAAAGCTCTGCAGCCAGAGGAGCTGGAAGAGAAGAACGTGGCTTGGTCTCCTCCCAGCAGGTACGGGGACAAAAGCAGGGCTCAGCCATACTCCAGCCTGGGGCCCAGCAGGCTCAGCCTGCCTTCTCTCTTTGCCAGGGGCTTGAAATGTGCTTATATTTGGAATAAACCTGCCTGAAGATGAGGCCCACGATCCTGCCAAGATGGTGCCCACGATCCTGCCTAAGTCCCAACCCATGCCCTGCCCACTTTCGACACTGCCACTCATGGCACTAACCAGCGCATTAGCTAGCCAGGCTAATGGGTTTATGGATAACATTAATTACCACGTTCCTCATTAATGGACGAAATCTTTATTGGCGCCATTGATCAGCGGACTTGTTAGCTGGCCTCCTAACCAATGGCGGATGTAACAAGCGCTCTTATTGGCATATCAATTAATGCAATCAATTCCTGGCCAGCGGCTGCCATTCGCTTCCCTGGTTGTTCGAGGGTAGGAGACAGAGCCCTGTCAAACATGCCTTTACTTAGAGCTCCAGCTCTCAGCTGACTTCCAGGTGGACTCTCTGCCACTTGGAGTTCACCTATCAAAAAAAAAAAAAAAAAAAAAAAATCACACCTACCCTTCCATCTGAAAATCACCTTTCCGTGTTCCAGTGATGATAGAAGGGCTAAGCTGTGTCAGGGGACATAAGCTGAAGGAAAAGGTGGGAGTAGTCTGGGGGACTGTTAGAGCAAACAAGAGGATTAGAGAAATCAGATGTTTTTAGGTTAGGCACTGACAGAAATGGTTCAGGCCCCAGACTGGACTCTGGACAACACTCCAGATAGGACCAGCCTGAAAACACAAGCCACAGCCATCATCAGCCTTCTGCCCGCCCTGGAGAAGCGTTCCTGACCCCGGCCTCCCCAAGCCACAGTCACACCTGCTGTCACACCTACAAAGTCACACCCACAAAGTCACAAAGTCACACACACCAGCGTCTACCTCACTTAGCACTTCAGACTGCAGGTCCCACATGGAAACATCACCCGCCCATCTTCACTCCCACGCTTCAGTGTGGAAAAGGACTTATCACAGGAGGAACGACCATCCCACTGTCACTACCAAGTGTGCAGTAAATCTGTGCACAGAAGTGCCATTTTTATGTGTGCTGAAATACAGACAATCATTTCAACAGGACTTATGTCACTGTAGAGTCGAAGTTGGGGAAAAAATTTCTCTGGGCAGCGAGAAGTTTTTAGGGACATTGTTTTAGAGGAGGCTCAGGGAACTGGGGACGTAGGGTGGATCCACAGAACCATGGACCATGGTAGAGCTGGACTACTGATGACCAGTGATCACCAGGGCATTAACACCAGAGCAAAGAGGCCGAGCTCGGCCAGGCCCACAGGTTTGGGAAGGAACATGGAGGACACCTCCCCCTAAGACATGCTTTGGGCTCAGAAGATTGACTGGAGTTTGCCCCAGATGGGAGCAGCCTGAAATATTATTCCACATTTGTTTCTAAAAGCCTAAAATTACAAAAAATAATAATAATAAAAAAGGAAGAAAAATCACTACTCAGTGATGCTAGAGCTATTAATAAACTTTGCAAGCAGGAGCATTTGAGTCAAGGAGAGGGGGTGCAAGCAATGAAAACTGGTGGGAAGCAGATGGGGTTGGGGGGAGAAAGCAGCTTTGGGCCAAGTGGTGACAGGGCCCAGGAGCCTGACTGAGGCTGCAATGCAGGGACATAATTCTCAGCGTCTGAAAGCATGGCTCGGGGTTTCTAGGATAAACAGCAGAAATATTTCCTTTCACTTATAAATAGAAAGTGCCATTTTTTTCCACGTGGAACGTCATCACTTCCATGTTCACAGTACGGAGGAGAGGAGAGTCCTAAGCAGACAGGGCAGGGACCAGAGAGAGACGCCCCAGCCAGGTGTCACACTCTCAGGGTGAGGACCAACAGATATCAGGAAGAAGAGGGACAAGAGGCCTCCAAGGGGAGGCCAAGACCTCTGCAACCCATGAAGTGACTTTACATGAAACAGGTTTACATGAAACATTATATGCAAAGGTCACCCAATGTGGGTGACAGGGAGATACCCTGACGAGGGGCTCTTCATCAGCCACTACCACCACAATGATTCTTCCAGAGAGAGTACTCCTGGGTTCTTCCAATGGCAAAAATCCCAGTGTACTTCTGGATAGAGTTCCTATAGTATTAATACAATGGTGTCTAAATTCCTCTCTGGGGAACCAGAAGAGTTCTGCACATTTTTATTCCAATTTCACTTTTGTTGTTGTTGTTGTTAAGATGGAATCTCGCTCTGTCGCCCTGGCTGGAATGCAGTGGTGCAAGCTCGGTTCACTGCAACCTCCGCCTCTGCCTCCCAGGTTCAAGAGATTGTCCTGCCTCAGCCTCCCGAGTAGCTGGGATTACAGGCCCCTACCACCACGGCTACTCTTTGTATTTGTAGTAGAGACAGGGTTTCACCATGTTGTCCAGGCTGGTCTCAAACTCCTGACCCCAAGTGATTTGCCCACCCCGGCCTCCCAAAGTGTTGGGATTACAGGTGTGAGCCACTGCACATGACCTCAATTGCATTTCGAATGCTGTAATAATAAGGCATGCTCAAATGTGGTATATGCCAAAATTTAACACATGGGCGGCTAGGTGAACTAGTTATGCGGCCAAGTTAAACAGCTTTTGCGTAGACTTCAGCATAAAACTTCTGCCATTCTCACTTAATGGAAGACTCTTCTGGGATCACACGGCAGGCTATTAAAACCAGTCCTGTTTGGAACTATTTCTGTTTGAAAGAGGATTATATAGAAATGGACTTAAACGAAATATAGAAACAAAACAGAAGCTTAGTTGATACTATTTAACTACCTTCCACAATTCTTAATTTTGATCTGTTGATCAACTCTGTTTCGTTCTAATTTTTTAACTTAATAAGTAAATGTTTAAAATCTGAACTCCTAAAATATCATTTTCAAGCCTTTTGAAACATTGTTTATATACTGGGTCCAAATTAGTTTTCATTTTTTTTTTCTAAAAGAGGGCTCCACTAATAAAATTTTACAAACCACCGCTCTATCTGATGTCTATTTCTAGATTAAAAGTGGAGCGCACTCTTCAGAACGCCTCCCTTGAGAAACAGCACGGATAACTGAAACTTTCTAGGAAGAATTTAAGAACTTCACAGCTCTTAAGTCGACAAACACTCTCACATACATTTGACTGGCTATTAATTCTACACAGGCACAAAAAAGATAATGTCCCAAAATGGAGACAGCTGTGCAATGATGGATGACTTAAAAGTATTGCTTATGTTGTCTATTTTCTTTTAAGTGAAAAATGAGGGAAGAGAAAGATCTCTTGATGACTCCTCATAGAAGCAAAACCAAGTTCCTTTTACAAAAAGTTTCCTTTAAAAAAAGAGGGAGGGGGCTACTTCTGTTCTCTGCAATGCTGAACGCTCACAGGGCAGTTGTCCTTGCTTTTGATAATCTAACCAGACAGAATGTTCCCCGTGGTAGTTTTCTCCTCCAAAGACAAGAGCTTAGAAGCTCTCTCTTTGGAACGGAAGAGTCCTCTATTCATTTATTTGCTCACGAAGTCATCAGTTAAACCTATCAGTTCACGCCTCCTAGGTTCCAGTCATTGTGGATCCAACTGGACAAGTGAGTCACATTCCTGCCCTCATGGAACTTACCCTCCAGTAGATCCACTTAGGTAACATAAGATGGCTGTGTTATGTCCAGAGCTTTCTCACTGAACCATCACATCAACATGTACTTGGGCAAGAAAATCACCTCTTTGACTCTGTTTGCTCACCTGAGGTTGACCTTGGGTGGTCTAACGGGGCCATCATGCTAAGGTTCTAAGTTGGACACCTTTAATACTACGAATAGCAGGAATCATTAAAGAATTAAACTGCACTCACTCTAAAAAAACTGTCTGATCCAGGCTTCCCTGAATCTTCACCTGGGTGATTATGATCAAGGTTCTTACACCACCAAACACAATAAGAAATCAAATCTTATCAGAATTGAGCTATAAATCTGTGAGGACTCCTATAATTTCTAGCCAAGGGAATAACACCACAAAAGTACTTTTTAAACTAATTACTCAGATTCTGAAGTGCTGCCCTAATGAGCCTTCTTTCTGCCCAGAACTTACTAAGAGGAAAAACTACCTTCTAGTGCAGTAATTACTGCTTTCCCCTTCAAACTTCTAACTGGAGATCGATGCTGCATTTTAAGACCCATTGATTTACAATTAGCCTGGCTTTCCTGCTAAAGTGTTTTTTAAGCAGAGTTTACTTTTATTTTATTTTGAAATCTCTGAGATCTGGTTCTTGGATTTTACATTCTCATGAGAGGAGACTGGAAATCTCAAAGAGGAAGGTAGGCATTGGAAGAGAGGGCAGTAGAAGGATGCAAATCAGATTCAGGAGGGCAGGGAAAGGAGAAAGGGAAGTTGGTTTGGTCACATAATTTTTTTCTTTTTAAAGCCAAAACTCATGCTGAAAGGGAGAGAATGAAGAAATCCAAAGAGAGGAAGCAGAAGGCTGAGCGGCAGGGGGAGAGAGCTAGGTGCATAGCCTAATAAAGTGTAGCTGCTGTCAAGGTGGCTGGAACAGCTCTTTATTGCCTCTGCTGTTTATTAGCATCCTTGAGAAGGAAAAAAAAAAAAAAGAAGAGAAAAGAAAAAGCTTTGTGCATCTTTGCAAAACAAAGCACTAGTTAAAAATAGTGTATGCAGCAGGGACAGTGTGCTAACATGAGGGTCCTGGCAGCTCCAGCATTTGCACAATCTGTCCCATGAGGAGAGCAGAAGTAAGCGAAGCAATTAAGAATTTCATGCTGATTGCTCTAAGCATGTTTTCTATGCCATAAAGATAATAGCATAAAGGATATGGCCTTGCTTCTCTCCCTCCCCTGCCTGCTAACTTCTGCCTTCTAGCTTTTGGACTTTTCCTTTTCTTTGCCTCCCATGTTTGAAGACTCGAGATACTGGTGAGCTGGCCTGGCACCACTTTATGGAATCTGTCACTTCTACACTGAAAGAAATGGCGGTTGTGTGCGAGTCTCTCCCTGCCCTTGACCAACAGCAAATCTGGAAGAGGAGATATAAACCAAGCTGCATTACTGAAGGCTAAAGAGGGAAGACTTAAAGAACGGGGATGCTGCCTCGGAGGCCTACAGATCCGGGCTGTAAGGTCGTCCTGCCACTCCCGGTCCGGCTCTTCACTATTTCTGGGTCCCAAGAATGACTGGCAGAAGACGGTCCTGGAGAAATGACAGCGAAAAGTAAAAATTCCCAAACAATGTGGGGGAGGGACAAACCACGAACTTTTTGCTTTAAAAAAAAAAAAAAAAAAAAAAAAAAATGTATTCTATAGTAAGACTGGATAGGCCAATTTCAAAGACTAATATGAAAAAAGTGCAATTAAATCCTTGAAAAACTGACAGATCAGCAAAACAAAACCACCCGGAGGAGAGCCCAATTGAGCCTCATTAAGAGGGAGTTCAGCCTGTTTTTAAAACCCTTCTTAACACTTAGCTGGGTACCTCCCAGCAGCGTGCACTCCCAATGCGGCTGGCATAATTAGTGTCAAAATGGAAAGAAAAAAAAAATCAACCTAGGAAATAGAAATTAAAACACAAATTGGCGGGCGGGGCGAAAGGGGATCAAATGGAAAACCATTCCAAATTCAAACAACAAACTCCTATCAGTCCATCTGAGGGCAATGGGGAGATAGCAAAATACTCTACTGTACACAGAGATAAATATGTTCCAATTAAACAGAGAGAGGGCTGGGGCAGATTGAGAAGATTTATACTGCAATTCCCCATCTTCAACCTCTCCCTCTTCTCCCAAAATATATTCTACATTGTGGTCACATCAACTCCACGAGGCTGGGGTTAATGGCAGATGGATGGCAAATTGCACCAACCTCATCAATTATAACCATCATGCCTGACAATGGGGAAAATGAGATCTGGTGACAAATTTCCACACCTTCAGCCATCAGGATCCCCCATCGCTGGAGTGCGTACACACGTGTGAAACAGTGTACGCGTGAGAGCCTGAGTGAATGCATTACATACGAAACCACCAGCCCGTAATAGGGAGATACGGAGCTGAGATCCATTATAGAAGGGCAGGCCACTAAGGAAGAAATACTCTGGAGATGGAAGACATGGCAGGGAGATGAAGCCATTTTATTAAATCAGGCAAATTCTCATTTATTCTGCAGAGACAGAGGAACGAAAATGGATTCATTCTCAGTATGTCCTCCGAGCCAGCTCCTATCACCTCAGCAGAGGGAGGAGGGAAAGAAAGGTTCCAAGATTCATGTGGAAATGAAGAGAAGCTTTCCCCCTTAAAAAGCAAACATTAAAATATATCTATTTCAATATCGTGCACCAGGAATATGGAAAATAATGCTCACACCAGAGAAACGCAGGGGTTCTTCTCTGGCTTTCCGATTATTCCAGCAGGTGAAGCAGCTTACAAATTTGACTCACTGCAACAGGAAATCCGAAAGGCAACTGCAGCCTAGATAAGTTGCTGACAAGAACTGACAAAAGGGATTGTGGAACATCTCCCCCAATGGCAAGAAATGCCAACTGCCACCTTCCCCGTGGTGGGAACTTAAATGTCGATTTTCAAGTTGAAAACAGTGGGAAAGAAATGCTGTGTATGGGAACACCAAGCACAGAGGCTGCCTTTCATTAACAAAAGGCGCTTGTGTTTAGGCTGCAATTAGAAAACCAAGGTTTTAATTAAACAATTACATAAAAGTTAGTTTGGCTCCCTGTATAGTCCAACACTTCACCAGCGCCTTGGGGTTAGCTTAGCAATGAACGTTTAGAGCTCTGGCTGCTATGAAGGGAAAGAAAGTGATGACACAGCGTGCATGTAACTGTAAAGCTAGGCGCTGTACCTGTCTGTCTGCAGCTCCCCTGCCATGTTCTAGAACAAAGAAAAAGCCAATGAGACTGACAACGAGCACACACGCGGTCAGACCACAAGCCATCAGTAACATTGTACTACCCATGGCTGAACAGAAGAGATTATTCAAAGTGTCATGCAAGACCTGGGGGGCTCATGAGGCTTCCGGTGCTCCCAAGTGAAGAACTGCTTCTCTATCAAAGCACAGGCCAGGTGCAGCTAGCTAGCTTACTCTGTGCCTCTTTTAACTAAGAGGGATTCGCAGGAGCTTAGATGCCTTCAAAATCCCAAACCGCCTCTGCGAGGAGAAGAAAGCAATCTACTTTTTCACCTGCTGCTTTTACACCACCTGGGGACGGCTGCCCAGGGCAGACAGAGGTACGCGTAGGTCCAAGGGCTTAGATTCCTAGGAGAGACTGAGATGTCTCATCTTCCTAGCACACGGAAAACTCCTCTGTGACTCCCAGCAATCATCAACCTCAATGCTCAAGAGCTGCAAAATGAAGTGAAATTAGTTCTTCCCTATACACATCAGCTTTGTAGGCAGAAGGTGGACACCTTCTACTAAACCATGTTGCAGGAAAAGCCTGGGCCATCTCCACCCTTGGTGAAATGGATTGTGTCAACTGAGTGGGGCCTGGCTTATAAATACAGACAGGAAGATTGATCAGTTTTCACTCCATAGCACCCACTAAAAGTACACAGACCTCAAAAAGCAAGGCCATTCTGCCCCTGGGGCAGCTGGTAAGGAAGACTCCACACTGACACCCGCAGGTGATGCTTCAGATCGCACCTCCACAGGAGCTAAATGCAGCCTTATGTTTCCACAATTCCACATTCCCCTGCCTTCCCACCTGCCTGGAATCCTTCCAACTCTGAAAAGAGCCATGTCAAATGATAAAGAATCTAAGATGGCCAGCCAGCTGATACTGACCAATGGCCTCATACATTGCCTAGCACGGGGCTATCTTCCTAGGCATTTCTGATCAAGTCACTGAAAGAAAACCTGAACACCAGAGCGAATTAGCTGGCAAGATGCTCTATTCTGTATAATACCTTGGGCTAACCAAATCACAGGGTAATCAGTATCTGTTAGTTTTCATAGAGGACCAGCCCCATTCGGGTTTCACAAGGACAGGAAGTTCCTCCACCTACAGAGATAACAGAAAAATAAAAAATAAAGACTGAGTGTGGTGGCTCATGCCTGTAATCCAGCCCTTTGGGAGGCTGAGGCAGGAGGATCACTTGAGCCCAGGAGTTTGAGACCAGCCTGTGCAACATGGGAGGATAGCTTGAGCCTAGGAGTATGAGGCTGTAGTGAGCCACGATCACGCCATGCACTCCAGCCTGGGTGACAGAGCAAGATCCTGTCTCTGTAACTGAAAACAAAATAACACAAAACACTAACAAACTTAATTCGAAGTTAACAAAAGCTGAGTTCTTTTTTCCCAACTTCAGGCTGCAGCCCTGCTAGGTTTGCAAAGAACTGGGAAATTTAAGGATGACTCTGAAGGTTGGATAATTCATGCTACTGGTGCTAAAAAGCAAAGTTGCCTTCCCCACCAAAATCCTTCATCTTTCAGACAAAGGCAGGGTTTTCTTGCCGTTTCCAACACCTGACAGCGTGAACTGCCTGAGTAAGAGAGCAAGGACCAGGGCCGGCAGCTCCTCAGTCTGAAAGGCGGGGCAGCCAATCAGAGCTAATCTCTGTGCTGGAAGTATATTCAATGTTCTCTTCCCTGATCTGGTGCGGCGGGAGGGGGGCTCTGGTGGTGGCGGTTCGGGGGGAGCGGCTTGCTTCCCTTGGTGTCCCCATCCCATACCCTAAAAACTAACAAGGGCCTTTCTGGTCAACACCTTTCGCCACAAGCAGCCGTGGAAGAAATTATTTTAGATCAAGCCCAAAATGAAAGCCAAAGCAACGCGGCTGACTTTATGACTTATTTATTTATTTCTTCCTTCATGAACAGAAGGTTAATATAAGAGCAACTCCTTGGCAAACCTTTAAGGGTAATTCAAGCGACACTGATGTGAATCAGTGTTCCCTTTGTGAACACATTACTTGGCAGAAACTGGCTTTTTGTAACCCCCTTAAACATAGCCGGCAAAACAAAAAGAGGGGGGAAAAATGTCCTTCAAACAAAAGGATGAGGTGAAAATAAAGAGAGAGTTGACTGCACTTTATTCTCTTTCATAGAAGCAAATGGATCTGGTGCTTTTATACATTAATCAATCAATATCACTGGCTGTACATCAGCAGGGTAGCCAAGTTATGAATGACCTTTCTGGCAAAGAGGACACTTTTAATGCTCGTAAGACTGCTCATAGCTTAGCAACTTTCCGAATTTATGCCTGCATGATTACCCCTTGGAGGCGAGCAGCCGTGAGTGCTGCACTAAATATGGCAAGGTTAGTCGTTTCCAATTTGTGCAGAGGGAGGAAGAGATGTGGACCTGGCTGCCCCATTTATGCACGAGCTGCCGCAACCTGGGCGACACAGAGGGCAGAGCCCCAGGCCCTGCAGTAGGGTGGGGCTGGCCTCCCTTCTGGAAAGCCAGCCAGGCCTCCTGCTCAGCTTCAGGCCAAACCAAACACGGCAGCTTCAGACAGCTCATCTAGAAAGCTGTGCCTAGCTCAACTTCACTTTCTGTCTGCTTCTCACTATCAGATCCTGAGTCCCCCAAGCTGATAGCCAGGCTGGACCAGCCAGCACGGGGTATTCCCAGGCTCCCTCCACACCCTCTGCCCTCTGGCTTCTGTGCCTCTGAAAGCCCTCCCCACGTGGACTGGACTCCTCCAACCAGGTCACAGCTTGATGCTTCCAAAAAGCAATAAGAACTTTCATCTTTGTTTTTCTTCTTTTAAAGCAATCCACAGAAGGGCATTTCTACCGAAAAGATGACGCTCTCCAGAAATAGCCAGCCCACATAAACAAACTGTTGGGCCAATCCTCTTTCTTTCCCCTGTCACCAACTCAGCCATTCTCTTCATGTCCAAAAGGCAAGAAAGTTCTCTGGATTCCATTCTTTGTGGGTGGAAATGGGGCAAAGGGTTGCCTGTGGGTCTGGATTTCCATGACAACCGTTATCATCCCAGAGAGGCCGCAAGGGGGCAAGAGACAAAATCTCACCTCAGCCTTCTTCTCGCAACTCCTCTTTTACAGTTCTCTTAAAATCTCTGGAAGTCTAGAAGAGATTCCCAACTTGGACATGTGAGGTCCACTTACAAGGCCCCACTTTTTTCTGTCTCCCATAGAGGGAAATAAACACGTTTAGGGATTTGAAATATAGCTTTAATTTCATATAAATTACAACAGAAGAAACCACAGGCTAAAACTCATTGTCCCCACTGGAGTGCAAGAAAAATTCACAGCAGAAATGAGCTTTCCTGAGACCATCCTTTAGTCTACAAGGAGTTGCCCAGTGAGGGGACAATGCGGCAGGACATGGGTTAGAGGAAATGAACAGCTGGGTTGTGGTCACTTCTGGTAATGGCCTTAAGAACACAATCCGGCCACTCCGTTTTCGTCTCTCTGACATCAGGAGAGTTTACAGAAACAGGACTCCGCTCCAAGGTGTCACGACAGAAGCCCCCAGGCCATAAGACAGGCTAGTTTACAGAAATGGAGGATAAATAACAATGAAAACAAGGAGAAGAGAAGCTTATAAGGACATGATGAGGCCATCTCTCAGGGGGTGGTGAGTTCTTATTTCCACGCCCCTCGACGTGGTGGACGTTTGCAGCTCCTAGCCCAGCTGGGAAGTACAACACTCCCTCAGCTTAAATAAATAATGCTGGTCTTGTCACCGATTATATTTTAACAGATCCAGATTCCCATCTAGAAGATCGGCTTTCTGTTTAGGGCAGGAAGGAAAACACAGAGCCCCCTCCAGCTGGTCCCCCTGCAGAGGTGGTTCTGGGATGGAGCCACAGACACCCGCTTCCTGTTTTATCAGGCCTCGATGGAATGGCTCTGTTTTCCCCCAGGAAGCTCCAAATCCACACAGTCAACAACTCTTAAAAACTTGCCCACTTCCCCCCTCTTTCCTTTCAGTGTTTAACAAATATCAAACGTGTCCCTCCAAACCACCTTCCAAACTTACAAACTTTTTACTTTTTGAGACAGTGTCTCACTCACCCTTGTTGCCCAGGCTGGAGTGCAATGGCGCGATCTCGGCTCACTGCAACCTCTGCCTCCCGGGTTCAAGTGATTCTCCTGCCTCAGCCTCCCAAGGAGCGGGGACTACAGGTGTGCACCACCACGCCCGGCGAATTTTGTATTTTTAGTAGAGATAGGGTTTCACCATGTTGACATGCTGGCCTTGAACTCCTGACTTTAAGTGATCCACCCGTCTCAGCCTCCCAAAGTGCTAGGATTACAGGGGTGAGCCACTACGCCCAGCCAAAATTTACAAACTTTTAAGTCTCCTTTGGAGCTGCCACCCTGTGGACCACCCTCACGGAGCACATCACCTCAGGGCACGGGCTGGCTAAACGCTCAGTCGTCCGTCCTTTCTCGACTTTTGCACAAGCCTGGCTGTTCCTCTGACAGCTCTCAAAAATTCATCCCTGGTCTGACAGTTAAAAATCATGCATTTATTTTTTGTGTGCATGAAGTTGACTTTACAGTCTCTCAGGGTTTTCCCAAGTTACAGACACCACTTACCACCACTTTTCTTCATCTTCTCTTACCTGGCCAACAGCAACGGGCCAGCAGATGCTTTTCTCACGCATCTTCCCTCTCCCATCCAAATACTCCCTAACCTGCCATCCACCTGGCAGACACCTGTGTGCTCTGTGCTGTGTCTACATCACCCTTCTGGAAGTGCTTGGTATCAACTGTCGCCTACAGCCACTGGGCTACCTTGTCACACACTGCCATATGGCATGTCCTCATTTTGCATATTTAAATCTCTATGTCAAGAATATTAACAAAGATAAAAGGGTATTAGATCTTCCCTGTAAGCACTGGGTGGAAAATCTCACATCAGTAATAATGCAATGTGAACCCAACCCCCAGGCTGGAGAAGCCACTCCGAAGCCAGCCAGCTATCCTGTTCTGGGTGTAGCCCCAGACACAAGGACAAGCCCTCACTGGGAGGCAGGTTACTCCTCCGAGTCTAGAAAAAGAGACTGTTTCCCCATTCACATGCACATTTCATGACACCAGTGAATCTTTTTACCTGGGTAATTTCAAGCTTACCAGAGCAAGAGAACAAACTAATACCCCCAAGGAAGCCCCAAATGCTTCCTGGAAAACCAGAGTCCAGGAATGGAAAAATATATCAGAGATAAATTCTATCTGAAAATGTGGAATTACCAAGATGCAAAAGATGCAAGAACCAGAAAGCCTAACCTGAAGGTCCACATATTTTTAAAATTTGCACAAGAATAGATAGAACTTGCTAGGCATGGTGGCTCATGCCTGTAATCCCAGCACTTTGGGAGGCAGAGGTAGGCGGATCACTTAAGGTCAGGAGTTCAAGACCAGCCTGGCCAACACGGTAAAACCCTGCCTCTACTAAAAATACAAAAATTAGCTGGGTGTGGTGGCACGAGCTTGTATTCCCAACTACTAGGGAGGCTGAGGCACGAGAATTGCTTGAACCCAGGAGACAGAGGCTGCAGTGAGTCAAGATCGTGCCACTATACTCTAGCCTGGGCAACAGAGAAGGACTCCATCTTGGGTGGGGGGGGGGAAGAATAGATAGAAGTGGAATTTTCTGTTTCATTGTTTGTGTCCTCTGCTCCCTGAGACCACATGCTCTGTGCGGAGGAACACATTGTATACCATGCAACTTCAAGGGAAATCCATCATGTTAGGCCACTGTTTAATACCTCCAAGTGTTTCCCATAGCACTGAAACCCCAAACTCAGGACCCTGCTTAAAAAGGTGGGTCTGGTGGTAGGTGCCACTCACCTCAGCCCTCCCTAGGACATGCCAATTGCACTGGCCTACCTTCTGCCCCAGGGCCTTTGTACCAACCAGGCCCTAAGCCTGCCATGTTCCTGCCTTCTTCAAGGTCAAGTCAGGTCACAGGCTAAATGTCACCACCTTAAAGATCTAGCATTTAACCAGCCTTTACAGTATACAGGATAAACAAATATTTAATGAGGAAAGCTTTCCCTTGATAAGGAGTAGCCCAGCTAATAAGTGAAGAAATAATAGAATGAGAATATCATCACTTTGCCAGCTCTAAATAAAATGGGAGATTTGGGCAATGATCATCAATGGTTACCAAAATTACAAAAGAATCAGTGAGACATCATGTATCTCCTGATCAGACACACTGACTAACACATATGAAGAAGCCATGGAGAAAAAGTAAAACTGCTCCTAAATCAGATCAAGTGTCTAGATGTAACTATCAGTTCACAGAAAACACAGGGGGAAAGAAGAACATGTTATACAACACTGTGGGGCTATAATCATCAGAACATTCAAATCCAGACTGCAGGGATTCTACAGGATACATGACTCAGTTTCTTCAACCAAAATTGCAAAGAAGGAAAAAAACAGGTTAGAAGAGGAACACACAGGTAAAGAGACTTTAGAGACATATCAATTCATGTAACGTGAACACCATGTTGGCATCGGATTTAAACAAACCAACTATCAAAAACCCCGTGTATTAGGCTGGGTATGACAGCTCACACGTGTAATCCCAGCACTTTGGGAGGCCAAGGTGGAGGATCACTTAGGCCCAGGAGTTTGAGACCAGCCTGGGCAACAAAGCAAGAACATGCCTCTACAAAAATCAAAATTAAAATAAATAAAAATAATCCATGTATTGGGGAATTCTGAATATGAACCCAATATTTGATGATTCCATGAGTTTATAATTTTTAGGGGTCTGATAATGATATTGTAGTCTTGTTAAAAAAGAGAGATACAGGTCAGGCATAGTGACTCACACCTGTAATCCCAGTCCTTTGGGAGGTCGGAGTGGGAGGATTGCTTGAGCTCAGGAATTCAAGACCAACTTGAACGACACGGCAAAACCTCATTTCCACTAAAAATAAAAAAAAAAATTAGCCAGGCATGGTGGCGTGTGACTGCAAGCCCAGCTATTCAGGAGACTGAGGCAGGAGGATAGCTTGAGCCTGGGAGATCAAGACTGTAAATGATCACGCTACTGCACTCCAACCTGGGTGACAGAGTGAGACCGCCGAGAGAGAGGGGGAGAGAGAGGGAGAGGGAGAGGGAGAGAGATAGAGAGACAAATATGGATGAAATGATATAACCGGGATTTATTTGAAAGTAATTGAGTACAGGGAAGCAGGGAGTGAGGGGTATGTATAGATGGAACAGGACTGGCTGTGAGTGGGTATCTGCCAAGGATGGATGACGGGTTCATGGGGTCTGCTGGTTCCTGGTCTACTTATGGATGTGTTTGAAATTATCCAACACAGGAACACAGAAGGTTTTTTTTTTTTAAAAAAATTCCTTTCTTGACTATCCCTCTACAACAGGTACCCCATCAACCCCTAGTCACCCATCTTATATTTGATTTTAATTCTTTACCTGACCCTTGTATTTTTCTTTTTATTTACTCCTCATAAACCCTTCTTGATGTAAGCTGCACAAGACCTGGGGCCTGGTTACCCACATTGACCACCATGTCTCTAGGGTTTTGAAGATACCTGGCACATGGGAAGCTTCATTAAATACACATCAGAAAACATAGAAGCACATGTACAAACAAGACCACATCAATCATTCAGCAGCAACTCAGAGCATTGCGCTCTCTTGTCTTTGTAGGAAGCTTGAGGGGGCGTTCATCCCCCTTCTTAGGAAGATGTGAAAGTATTCCCAGGCCACCCAAACAGTTTAAGCATTGTATCTGGGCAACAGACTGTCGTGTATCAATAGACACACACATAAAGCTTTGAAATCTTTCTCTACACTTGTGAATGAAGCACCAAATACTGTTGACAGAGCAGCAGTTGACCTCTCAGGTGGCCCACACTCCTGGGCCTCACTGCATGGCCACCAATGTTATTGATCAGTTGATCACACAGTGGCACATCAGGACCACCAATTCCAATCCCAACAGCTATGGCCTATCTCAGAATCCAGCCAAGAATGAAAGCCATCAATCATCTACATGGCAGAGTATTTGGAAACATCCAGATGTTAGAGTTCTGAAGATGATGCCTAGGGCAGTCTAACGGAAGTGTTGCTCAATTTATGAGTCGTGATGATGCCACCTGAAAAATGACAGACTGTCCTGGAATCCTGGAGGATGCAAATAAAGACGTGGGCCACTGCATTTCCAGCCAGGAGAGCCCAAGTGGGTGTTAGGTGAGGCCAATATTCCTCTACCAATGAGGCTATTTTAAAAAGTGGATTTTACATTCCTGCCTACTGTCGGGATAGTGACAGCTTGCTGAAACACCCTAATGAATTATTTTAAATAGAAGATGAAACATTAACTTAAGAACCTGAGAGAGAAGCTTTCACTTTCTTAAGATGAATCTGTGACTCGAAGGAGTCTCACCAACAAGTATTTATGGATGACTTCCATATGCCTAGGCAGGGTACAAGACTGAGGACTCAGTTGAGAACGAGGTAAGGTCAGAAGGTGGAGACATCAATGGGTAAAGGGCTTGTGGATAAGATCCCTCCAAGGTACCATCCACCAGCCCAGCTGAACCCTCACTATACACTATACACAAGCCTGTTCAGCCCCGAGTTGGGCTGTGAGTGCTGGGATCTGTCTTCACCTTCATGGCAGCCCTGTGCTGGACTATATCAGGCATTTAGGCTGTGACAGCCCCTTGTTAACAGCAGTACTTGGCTCGCTCTCTGGTGAGCTCTGAGAATGAATTTGTATCTTTTCCCCACCAAATGCGCCAACCCAAGGGCACACTGACAAGGAGTACACTGTCATAGGCTATGGGAGCAGGTATAGGAAACAGAAAGAGAAGCCGAGTTTTTGCTACTGAGATGGAGGGTACCTCCCACTACCTGTGACTGCCTAAGGAGGAAGGTTGTGGGTTGGAGGTGGTCAGGGTCACCTCCAACTCATCACAAATGAGGGCTTCCACCATCAGGACTGGTTCTTCCCAATTCTGCTGCTGACCAAGGCTTCCATATCTGCAGAGGAGCCCTCTGTGCTGCTGTGTGCCCCACAGGCTGAGGTGATGGTTACGCCACTCATGTTCCTTTGAGGCATGAACTCTGCAGTAGGGCTCCCCTTGCCCTACACAGTGGAGGAAACACCATGCTGAAGATTCCACATACCACTGGGACAGCCCTAAGTGGGAGAGGGAGACCCGGGGCTTCTCTGAGCTCAACATACTCCTCCCACACAGAGGAAATGGGTGTACCGAGGCTGCAGCCCAGAAAGATAATGTGATGCAGTCGTGAGATGCCCAAATTGGAAGGAGGAAAAAAAGGAACAAAGAAATCACTGTGGACAGATGAAATGAAAATCTGGCAGGGCTGTGTCCTAACAAATTATCCTAAAATGAAATAAGACTAACTTTTCTCCCTTGGCAGATGTACAGAGAGAGAGAGAGTGAAAGCAGTAGCCAGAGAGGAAGGGTCAGAAAGAAACAAGATTGCACCCACTATGTGCCAGGCTCCACACTAAGTATGATGATACTCTATGTACATTCCCTCATTTAACTGTCAAACAAAGATTAATGAGGTAGACCCCTGAGGGTGCATTTGCATCCCCTTTTATAGGTAAAAGAATTGAGGCTCAAGAAGGGTGCAATTGGGAGCCCCTGAAACAAACATGTGGACACTTTTTGTGCATGTGCATTCATGAGCATTCTTCTGGGGTGAGGGATCATTTTTGTCATTAGGTTACCTGAAAATGTGAGAAATCCTCAGGCTATATAATTAGACCAAGGTCGTAAAGCTCAGAAAAGTTGGGATCTAAACTTCTATGTCACTTAAAAAGCTCCTGCAACCAGGTCTGATCTGAAAGCCCCCAGTCTTCACTGAGTGAGAAAGAAAAAGAAGCATAAGAGAGTCCCTCTGAGTTGAGGAGATGGAAAAGGAAATGAGATGGGCACTGGGTCTAAGCAGAATGTCCAAGGACATTTACAAGCCCCTTTCACTCTATCCCAGAGGTTCTTCAAAGCAATGTCACCCTTTGAACATCTTCGGTGCACAGAAGTGACATGAACCAACCCCACCACCAACAACCCCACCCATTCACCATCCACACAGGCACAAACCCACCAACCTCAGTTCCAGCTTAACTGAAGCCAGAGAATGACCTGGAAACAATGGGATAAGGAGGAAATATCCAGATTCCCTAAATTATCATCTTTCTGGAAGTTCTGCAAAATACAAAGAGTCATTATTCTTGCCTGTATTGCTTTTCTTATTTTGGAGAGGGAACTGTTTAGAAAGAATGCATCTCATTGGCATAAGTGTTTCCCACCACGGGCTGAACAAAAGATGATCTGGTGGGTCCAGTGTCAAGTCTCACTAAGCCAGCACGAGACTGTCCAGGTGGCATCCTCAACCCCACAGGAAGCTGTCATCTGTGACTCTGCTGGGAGAAGCTCAGCATTAATTCTACTCCACCAGGTGTCAATAATGTCAGTGTAGCATATTATGTGATTGCTCTGAGTGGTTACACAAACTTTAGAAGAAAAAACTACACTAACAGCATCACTCACAGAGCACAGCTCTGGAAATGTGCACTTTATGCAATGGAGAAGTACACTCTGTCTAATCCTGAGTAGGAAGATGAGAACTCTTTTTTAGGCGGGTCCTCTTCTATCTGGAAGATGGCAAGACACGTGGAACGCCTTTCAGAAGACAAAACATGCCAAAATCTAAGACCGAAAGAAGCAACATCATAATCCCACGCGTTAGTACCCTCATGGAGTACTACCACCCAGGAGTAAACTCTTCTTCCATTTATTGTTGACACCAGTTTAAACATGTAATCCACATTTATTTTGATTGGATCATCTATTTTTGCTCTTGCAGTCATTTCCTGTCAAGTTTCTAGCCAAGGCGAAAAGTAGCGAACCCACAGAGTAGACTGACAGAAAAAAAAAAAAAAAAAAAAAAAAAAAGGGATGCCTGTGTGTGCCCAGGCACTATTTTCTTAAGGTGGCAGCTTTCCTCTTCTAATGATACCTCTGGTCACTGCACCAACCAGTTGAGTCGGTTTTTCTGGAAAGTTCTCACCAATCACTGAAAAGGGTGTTTGTGGAGGCAAAAAAATAGTGACAATAGCAAGAGCCGCACAGAGTCTGCCAAGGAACCCACGGGGCTCTGGCAAGATGGCGCCCAAGGAAGCATGGAACTGACTGAGCCACTGATCAATGGGATAGATTCTGGACAGAAGTAATGTAAGACATGACCCCTGCCCCAAGAGGTTTACAATTTTAGGGATGAATAGTAAGCAAACATTAAATAATCAGCCAAATGAGGCTATCCAATCTTTCTGGAATAATGAGATACATAAACAATACATAAATATAATTGTGTGCAAAAGTCAGCGGTACAGATTCTCTGCTATATTCATTTAGAAAAGTGGGGAATGAGGGAGGTATGTGTGGTTTTGATGATAACATCATTTTCACCCTCCCCTCTTACCCATTCCTGCCCCTCATCTTGTTCTCTCCCACTTGGAGAATCAGCACCCAACCAAGGCCCAAGGTCACATCCTCAGATCATCCCTACCTGCTCTCTTCCCCATTCCTCCCAGGTGGAACCACCTAAACACAGCATTAAGTGTCTCACTCTAACCTAGACCCTCTGGCATCTTTCACCTTATGTAAGCTTTCCTTCACATTCCTCCATCTTCTGCCAGGGAGCCAGTCTTACCCTCTAAAACAAGGAGACATCAGGTGACTTTATCAGATCCCCCAAATCTCAGGGCTCCGCACTCCCCAGAGGGGAAAGTCCTTAGCGCCCATCGGCTCTTGCTTCTCCCCCTCCACCTGTTCGCGCTCTATCTTTGGCTACAACTACATCCCATGACCTTTACACACTGGGAGATCTTCAGTTTTCAGTGTCCACATCCACAGGCTTCTTAGGAATCTTCTTCTGTTAGACAGCGAGATTCCTCAGGCACACAGAGCCTCTTGGTCACCTTCTGCACCTCCACCTTGATTGCTTCTCCAGGCCCAAGGGCTCAATAGCCCTGTTCACCTCAGGAGTCGTGAGAAACGACCCTATTGTACGTACAGCTTTGGAGATGAAAGCAGGAATAATTACCTCAGGAAAGGAAGAATGGGGCTTGGCAGGAATTCTAAGAATGGACAGGAGAAAAAGCTGACGATGATTTGACACGAGAGGAAGAAAAATCAGTAGGCTGTATTTCCAAAATCCAAATAACAGAAAAAGGGTGAAAGGTGAAGATGAGACTATGCTTTCTGAGCCATCCCAGGGCAAACATCTGACTTCTCATTCATTTCCTTCAGATAAGGGAGAGGGGATGGAAAGGAAGGCAGGAAGGACTTCAAATTTTTAATAGTTTTAGTAGAGAAAATGGAAAATTCATCAAATGCTATTTCCAGGTCTTACATTTAAAAAATACGGGGGAGACTAGAAATGCGAAACAGCGAGCCTGGCCCTGGAGCCCTCACTTTCCCTTCCATCCGCTCTTGCACAGTTACCAACCCCTCTGCCATCATCCATCAAGGACCAGCCAGCCAGAGCCCTCGCCAACCAGAGAATCAGTTATGGCCGAACACACCGATGAGAGCTAAAAGTGTTTTGTTTTTGTTTTTGTTTTTTTCTTAAATAAAAGAGGAGTTAGAAATAAGTTACAATTTATCATAATACCAACTTTCACATTCCTAAGACCCTATTACTCAGGCCCTGGCCAAGGTAACACAAGATCTTCCTTCTTATTCTATAATAGTTTCTTTGTCCATTTCCCAAAGCCATCGTCCCTCATTTACACCATCAGCGATCAGTGACATTTTGGAAAATTCTTCCTAGTCTTTTTGAAGTTCTGGCCTGCTGAATTTCCTAATCATCTGGAGAACTGGGAAGGAGAGTTCAGGCTAAAAATAATCCTTAATGGCCACCACTTTCATTTGCCAAATATTTCTCCCTATTGATTTTTATTAGCTATTTTTTCAAAATAATCTCATTTAAACAATTCAACTCCTTATTAAATCATCTCCAAGTATCTCCTCACTAGCTTCTCATTAATCACAAAGGGAAAAATAGAAACTTGAGAATGGATAACCCTAGAAGGAACCACCATAACTAACTGACCGAAGCTGATGCCTGCAATAAAGAGACAAATCAATATCATGTATCTCATGAAACAATATACGAGAAAGAACACACTTTCCTTTTTGGCATTTCTACCAAAATACACAGCCTGATTCTAATCATAAGGAAACACCACACAAACCCAGTTGAAAGATACCTGACAGAAAAACTGACCTACACTCTTCGAACATGTCAAGGTCACAGAAGAAAAGGGCAAGACTGAGGAACAATGATAGATGAAAGAATACGGGCCAGGTGAGATGTAATCCCAGCACTTTGGAAGGCCCAGGAGTTCAACACCAGCCTGGACAACATGGTGAGACACCATCTCTTAAAAAAATATGAAAACTAGCCAGATATGGTGTTGCATGCCTGTAGTCCCAGGTACTCAGGAGGCTGAGGTGGGAGGATCACTTAAGCCCAGGAGGCAGAGGTTGCAGTGAGCCAAGATCTTGCCATTGCACTCCAGCCTGGGTGACAGAGCTACAGAGCTAGACCCTGTCTTTAACAAAACAAAACAAAACAAAACAAAATGGAAAAAAAAAACAAAACAAAACGGCCGGGTGCGGTGGCTCACGCCTGTAATCCCAGCACTTTGGGAGGCCGAGACGGGCGGATCACGGGGTCAGGAGATCAAGACCATCCTGGCTAACACGGCAAAATGCTGTCTCCACTAAAACTACAAAAAATTAGCTGGGGGTGGGGCGGTGGTGGTGGGTGCCTGTAATCCCAGCTACTCAGGAGGCTGAGGCAGGAGAATGGCGTGAACTCAGGAGGTGGAGCTTGCAGTGAGCCAAGATCGTGCCACTGCACTCTAGTCTGGGTGAAGGAGCCAGACTCTGTCTCAAAAAAAAAAAAAAAAAAAAGTAAGGAATATGAAAGAAGACAGCTGAATATACCTTGTGATCTAAGATATTCTTTTCATACAAAGGATATTATTAGGAAAATCTGAATAAGAACTATAATAAGCTAATAGTTTTACAGCAATGTTAATTCTCTGATTTTGATGATTGTTCTGTGGTTATGTAAAATATCTTTGTTTTTGGAAACTGACACGAACTTATTTTGATGTCAAGGGGCACCATGTCTGAAATTTATTCTGAAGGGGTTCCAAAAAAATAGCAATGTGTATTATTTCTATTTATTCTCCACATTTATGGAAAGACTGGGAGTGCGAATGCCAGAGAGAAGTCAAAAAAGGAAATGTGGTAAAATACTAATAATATTTGGGGAATGCAGGTGAGAAAATTTTCTTACTATGTAAAGTACATTACTTTTCTGTAAGTCTGAAATTATATCAACATTTTGTTTATTTATTTTTGAGACGGAGTTTTGCTCTTGACGCCCAGGCTGGAGTGCAATGGCGCAATCTCGGCTCACTGCAACCTCCACCTCCAGGGTTCAAGTGATTCTCCTGCCTCAGCCTCCCAAGTAGCCACTATGCCTGGCTAATTTTTTTTTTTTTTTTAGACAGAGTCTCGCCCTGTTGTTGCCAGGCTGGAGTGCAATGGCGCGATCTTGGCTCACTGCAACCTCCAACTCAATGGTTCAAGCAATTCTCCTGCCTCAGTCTCCCAAGTAGCTGGGATTACAGGCTCACGCCACCATGCCCAGCTAATTTTTGTATTTTTAGTAGAGACGGGGTTTTACCATGTTGGCCAGAATGGTCTCAATCCCCTAACCTTGTGATCCACCCGCCTCGGCCTCCCAAAGTACTGGGATTACAGGTGTAAACCACCATACCAGGCTTTATTTTTTTTTTTTTTTAATTTTTAATAGAGATGGGGTTTCACCATGTTGGCCAGGGTGGTTCTGAACTCCTGACCTCATGTGATCCACCAGCCTCAGCCTCCCAAAATGCTAGGATTACAGGTATGAGCCACCACACCTGGCCAAAATTTTAAAAATTTTTAAGGAATTACAAATTGAAAATAAAATAACCTTCAGTCCAATTATATAATTTTGTATTCTTAAGCAGTTTGCAATTATACGTATTACACATACTTCAGATCATATGTAAATTTCATTTACTACTTATTGTTTCCATATTAAGGAAAATGTTCAATGAAAACAGAGCTTCTATCAGCACTTGCAGTTCCCCTCCAATACAAATAGCCCCCAAATCAACATATTATTCCCATCTTTAAGGCTTTCTTTTTAGTCAGAATTCAACATGTGAAAGCACTCTCTAGGTTCTCAATTTGTTTAGCAGATTACAAGAAAAATAGGAGTTTTCATGTATTTGTTTCTTGCTTTTTTTGAGACGGAGTCTCACTGTGTCACCCAGGCTGGAGGGCAATGGGGAGATCTCGGCTCACTGCAACCTCCATCTCCAGGTTCAAGCAACTCTCGTGCCTCAGCCTCCTGAGTACCTGAGACTACAGGCACACGCCACCATGCCTGGCCAATTTTTCGTATTTTTAGTAGAGAAGCGGTTTCACTATGTTGGCCAGGCTCATCTCAAACTCCTGACCTCAAGTGACCCGCCCGCCTCGGCCTCCCAAGAGTGCTCAGATTACAGGCATGGGCCACTTGCCCAGCCGGGTATTTGTTTTAAATAAATCTATGATATTCACACTCACCTACTCGTCTTTCAAAAGACGGGGCGGGGTGGGGGTGGAGGGGTATGGGCCGGGGGATGGGCGAAACTAGACTTCCCAAAGATGGAAGCAAATGGGATTCCAATTTTTGGCCCTACCCAAGATCCTCTCTTTAGGCAGAATGGCCTGCTCATTGGCTCCCGACCAGAGTCCCACACTCCCACAAGAGCCCAGGGTCCTCTTCCTCTGCCTCTATCCATTTATCTTTCCAGGTTCAGCCTAACCCTCTCCTTAGAGCTTCTCCATCATTCAGCCCAGGAATTCCTTAACCTCGAAGGCCCAGAGTATTTACTTCCTGTTCCACTCTCTGGTGCTCACCATGGACCACCTCGAAGGCCCAGAGTATTTACTTCCTGTTCCACACTCTGGTGCTCACCATGGACCACCTCGAAGACCCAGAGTATTTACTTCCTGTTCCACTCTCTGGTGCTCACCATGGACCACCTCGAAGGCCCAGAGTATCCACTTCCTGTTCCACTCTCTGGTGCTCACCATGGACCATCTCGAAGGCCCAGAGTATTTACTTCCTGTTCCACTCTCTGGTGCTCACCATGGACCATCTCAAAGGCCCAGAGTATTTACTTCCTGTTCCACTCCCTGGTGCTCACCATGGATCATCTCGAAGGCAGAGTATTTACTTCCTGTTCCACTCTCTGGTGCTCACCATGGACCATCTCGAAGGCCCAGAGTATTTACTTCCTGTTCTACTCTGGTGCTCACCATGGACCACCTTGAACCCTGTTAACCTTCAATGGGCGTATTTTTCACATCCTTCCAAAAGATCATAGACTGGGCTCATTTCTTCTGTTCTTTTTATATTCCCTCACAGCAACCAGTATTTACAACTAACAACAGATGTTTAATAAACAGCTGCAAAGCTCAACATGCCCCAATGTTTCCAATGCAAGAATGAAGGGAAAAGAATGTCTCTGAGTGACTTCAAAAAGCAAGCTTGGAGAAAATGGCAAATGTTTCTGCTGCACATTTAGAGGCCCCAGAATATAAATTTGCATTTGCACGACTTCTCTCTTCAGTGAGAATTCACGTACGTTCTTTCATTTTATCTTATTAGTATGAGATTTGTTCTCGATGAATCCGTACCACCTCAGCTACTCGTCATCATTCCATTATCTCTACATGTTTATAGATTTTCCCTTTTATTACTCATTTTATTTTTTCCATCAAGTATAGTTCATATACGAGGTAGTAATTACCAGGTTCTCTACTCCTTACACTTCAAGTTCGCCCACTTTTTTCTGATCATAAAAGCCTAAGTGCCTATTTTCAAAAATCTTGAAAACAGAAAAAGTATGAAGACAATAAAAATTGTCCATAATCAGTGCTGTCTACGTATAGATATTTTCAAGGAAATTGTGACAATTATATGTGGTTTAGGGTCTTGCTACCCACCCCTCAGTCTAGGGAGCTTGCTTCCATATCCTTAAATATTAATCAAGAACATTATTCTTAATGGCTACACAGATTTCCACCACATAATCATAACACAGTTTACTTAATCTTCTTATCTTTTAAAAGACATATGGCTGACATTTCTAATAGCCTTCGTAAAAAGCATACTTCCTTGCTAACCGAACACTCACTTTATTCAAAGCACAATACCCTCACCCAAAAAATGCTGTCTCTTGTGCCTGAGGACAGTCATATGATGCAGTCCCAGCCAATGAGATGTAGGAGAAAGCAAGTAGATGGGGCTTTGGAGGAAACTTTAAAGAGGTGGTCTACGGTGGAGCATGCACTCTCACCAGCCCCACTTTCTCCTCCCTGGAGCTCAGATGAAAGAGCCAACAAGTGCTTGGTAAGAATGGCTACATGGAAGGATAGAAGGAAAGGGGTGTCTGCTGACTCAGTGGAACCTTCGCTTCTGCACATGACTGCCCTCCTCCCAAGGCTGCTTATATAAGGAAAAATGAAACCTTTTTTTTTTTTTTTTTTTTTTTAGGACAGGGTCTCACCATGTTGCCCAGGCTGGACTCATACTTCTGGGCTCCAGGGTTCCTCCTGCCTCCCAAAGTGCTGGCATTGCAGGTGTGAGCTACCACACCACGCCCTCCTAACTCACTGAAGCCACTTTGGAGTGTTTCTATGATCTATAGCTGAGTGGTGTGAAACAGAAGAATAATTTTTTGTTTTCCCACCTTCTGCTGTCTTCATAACCTATGATACAGCTTCAAAAACAAGGACCAAACTTACACACCACAACTGCTGGGGTCATCCAGTCCAACCCGGGACAGAAGTCCTGGACGGGAGAGGTGTCAGGTCTCTCTTCCTCTGAAAGCCTAACCTGTTGATGCTGTGCTCCCATCAAGAAGCCCACAGAGAATGATATGGGCCAGTGTCTGTTCCTTTTTAGTGTTCACACAACTTAAGCTGAGAGGAACCAAGAAAACTGCCCCTTACTGGCTCACGTGACTCCCATAGAAGAATTCCAAACTTACAGGCCAGTAAGGTGGCCTGGCCGCCCTTCCACCTGGAACACATGCTGACCGAACACGGCAGATCCCTGCAGACTGGGGGCAGCCACTGGGCTCTGGGTCCCTTTCTCAGTGGGGAAACCTGGCTTCGTTGTGAGCCCAGCCCTGCAGGGAGGCTGCAGATCCAATGTGGCTCCTCTTGGAAGCCCTCTATGCCAGGAGGCACAGCCCAGATGCCCTGGCAATCCCTGAGGGAAACTTCATAAAACATGTGACTATCTACACAGCCAGGTCATTGCTCACATGGCTGAGTTAAAGCCTTAGTGAGTTTCTACTTCATTCAAGGAACTGGAGTTGCAGCTTTCACTAGAAGAGCCACTTCTCCTTGATGAACAAACCATTCCGCCCATAAAAATGCGGTAGAAAGTACTGCAAACGCTAATGCAGCCAAAAACTTACAGACTGGTATAGGGTTAACTGAACTGCCAGGTTAAGTCAGGTATAACGAGATGACAGTGCTTTAATCCTGCTGCTTAAAACGATGTCTAAAATGTGCAAGTCAAATTTCAAGCCTTTGTAAGAACATAATGGTAAAGATAATTTCACGATTATCAGGTGATGCAACATCCTGCCCGGTCCCAGGACTGGAATTCCAAACAGTCACGCCTTTGCCGAGTTTTACAGCCCTGGAAGACGGGAGGCCGCACTGAACACCTGTGATGATAACTCCAGCCCATGCCCAGGTGATTTTTGACAATTGAATTAATGTTGAAATGAGCTTATTTTTCTGTCCCAAAGGGAAAAGGAGCCCAAAGTCCTGTTAATCTAGCATCCTAGTTACTCAGTTTCATCATAATTTACAGGATAGTTTTTCTATCCAAAAACCAAGGCTATTTTTATCCCAACTTCACCGCTTCATAAAACACACGTGCACACATGCAACTTCAGAGGTTTTGGCCTAAAGCAAGTTTTCAAAATATCCGGGTTCAAATATTTCACTGAGATGGTAGGGGCGGAAGAATCTCATAGAAGCAAATTTTATTGTTCTCTGTAAATTCAGACTTCTTCAGCCACAGATGGCTCAGGGATTCAGTCTTGCTTGAGAAACATGATGGAATAAGCCCACAGTCAGAGCTTCTTCTCATTCCGTTTCATGAAAGCTCTGAGCTCCCACAAGTGTCTGCTGGAACTGGACAGGAAGCTTGCAAGATGCTGGCCACGATTCAGCACAGTCACCGCCTTCTCCAGTCAGCCCGCCATCCCCAGCCATCCAACCACTTCCTCCCCAAGAGGCATCGCCCGTTGGAAAGTTTTATTAACCAAATGCTTGGGGGTTTCAGTATATTTATATTACCTCCTCTTCTCTCCTTCTGTTCTACCCAGGCATGTTGAAAAAAAAAAGTTATGATAAACTTTAATAAAAACAAAATTAAAATGATTAAACCTTTCATATCCTTTAGAGATAATCTCTCTTCTGCTGGCTGGTCCAATCTGGAAGAAAACAAATGTGAACCATAGCTTGCTGCTGCTTTTCAATTTTTTTCCCCCCTAAAGAAACAAACAGAAAAAGCTGCCTGTGGCCAGAATTTTAAAATAAATTAAATTTGTCCTCACACACGGCAGCCAGGTGTGGTTGAAACATTCTTTCCAGATATCTATGATATATGCCAACATCCTTCCCTCTGGGGGTCTTTCAACGTGAGCCTGACAATCCCAAGGGGAACAGGGACTTGGCGGGGGAGAAAGGGGGGTGATTCCAAAATAGCTATTGAAAAAGAATCACTATTTCCCAATTAGCCCTGTAATAATGCCTTACAGAAATGACTGGAAGCCCTGCCCCTGCATGCCATCTACCAAAACCAAAAAACAGTCTACATTCCTGATTAAAGCAAAGCCCAGAGAAAACAGCCCAGTATGGCACAAATCTCCCCGGTCTTATGTGTTCTAAGGAAGTCTCCAGATCCGCCTGGGGTCTGGGCACAGGTCCTCAGAGAATCAAATGGCTGCAGAATTCGATCAGGCCTGTCTGTCAAAGGCCAGCTAGACATGGAAATCAGAAGTAGGTCATCAGCCCTCAAGAATGGGATAATGACCTCTGGACACGCAGCACTGGGGCCACCAAGAGAACAAAGGTGTTAAGGCACTGTGTAGGTTTTTGTTGTTGTTACAATATCTAAGAGTGAGATCAAATTCTTACTGTGGAAATAAACATCACGGTCTTCAGTATGAAGACGGTCTGCAGAAAGTGACTACGCATCAGAGGGTCCAGTGTAGGAGGAGAATCTCAATTTGCCTTAGTCATCATAGCACACACCCTGAGCACAGCTAGTTTCTCATTCTTCGTGTCTGGTGTTTATGTTGTAGTAGAGACGACTCGTCCTCAAGTTAAAAGGACAAAAGTCGTTCCTGTGTTTCATACTTGGGCAGTGAGTCACTAGGAAAGGATTTAGTTTTTAGGAAAAAAATCTTCTGATCCCTGGGCTAAAACAGAGAGCCCCAAAGCGCTATGCTGATCCCAGACAAGCACGTGCATGGATTCCTCAAAGTTCAGGTCAACTCAGACCCCTCCTCCTTGCAGTCAGCCCTGTACTCAAGGTTGCTGGAGACATGGCACCTCTACTCCCTGCCCGAAGGGGCTCCCCTTAACTGGGGCCACGGGTTGAGTGGCGAAGGAGGCAACTCACACCTGAATTATAGTGGACCTGTAAACCTGAACAGGGCAAATCACAACTTTGGGAGGCTGAGGCAGGAGGATCACTTGAGGTCAGAAGTTCAAGAGCAGCCCTGGCAACATAGTGAGACCCTGTCAACAAATAAAAAAATTAGCCAGGCGTGGTGGTGCATGCCTATGCTACTTGGAAGACTGAGGCAGGAGGATCACTTGAGCCCAGGAGATGGGAGGCTGCAGTGAGCCATGATTGTGCCACAGTACTCCAGCCTGTGAAGAGATCCTGTTTCTACAAAAAAACAAAAAAACTCACCAACCAAAAGTCCAGCTGACACCTACTACAAAATCCCAGTTATTGCCATAAAAACATATGGGCTGGGTTCAGGGCTGCACAGCAGATGGCCAGGCCACATCCTCATCACACACACACTTCACTGGTGCCACTGCCGGTGACAGGCTAGAAGCCACTCCAGTGAGGACCCCTGCCAGGGCCAATCAGATCAGGGCTGCCCTCCATGCTGTGGGGTTTCTCAATGCTTCTGAAATGGACTCACACAAGAAAATCACACAGGGCTTTGGACATTAGGAAAACCATCCAAACTGTTCCCACTTCTCAGAGTAACCAGAGGCACGCGCTCTGGAGTGTGCAGAGTCACAGAGAACTGCTGCCTCTTTGCTCACCTCAGTCTTAGGATTTCTTCATTTCTATCCTGGAGAGAATCCAGCGATGGATCACACTGCTTTGTTTTCTAGACACAAAGAATCCTACCCCTCGGGCAAAGTGCTACTTGTCCCATGGATGAGTTTGTCAGCGCGCAGCAAGGAGGCGAGACGCAGCGAGTAGAGGCACAGCCCTGGGTCCTGGGCCTCAGCACCAAGTCCCTACTCTGCTGCTGTCTACAGCAGCCCTGTCCTCAGGCACATTCTACAGGGAAGGAAATGGCTTCTGTCTGCACATCCAATACAGCAGCCACTGGCAACATGGCACTGAGACAGATGGGCTGGTGCAATGGGAACCTAGCGACCTGAGACATCCAGGATTGCCAGGAAAGGTCCGAGTTCACCTTTGCTTTACGCTCATGCAGGACAGGAATGGCCCTGTGGAGGCTGCCCTCGGGGCTTGCATCACAGGCTCAATCTGGGAAAGACCAGCCTTGGGAAGCAGGATGTGACTTGCCCTGGAGGCGCAAGTGAAGGACGGGCTCCAAATGAAAGCTACAAAGGGTAACAATATACACACTGGGATCTTTCTATCATGTCTAGCCTGGAGTATATAACACGGGGTAAGGAAAAACCAAGGAATAAAAAGTCCTTCAGGTGCTTCCAGCAACTGAATCCTTTGGATGGAAGTCCAATCAATCAACTGGCACCGTATTGAATTCTATACTGTAACAGGTCATAGAAAAGTGTAAGACCCTAGGAAGCATCTACCCCAACCAAAGCACAAACACCAGGGCCACCCAACACCACATACAAGCCTAGTGAGATCTGCTTAGTTCTAAAAGCGCAGGGGGCAGCAGGGAGGGGTTTATACTTCTTTTTTTTCTTTTGAGATGGAGTCTTGCTCTGTCGCCCAGGCTGGAGTGCAGTGGTGCAGCCTCTGCTCATTGCAACCTCCACATCCCGGGTGCAAGCAATTCTCCTGCCTCAGCCTCCCGAGAAGCTGGGATCACAGGTACCTGCCACCACGCCTGCCTAATTTTTATATTTTTAGTACAGATGGGGTTTCACCATGTTGGCCAGGCTGGTCTTCAATACCTGAGCTCTAGTGATCTGCCCACCTCAGCCTCCCAAAGTGCTGGATTACAGGCGTCAGCTACCCCGCCCAGCCAAGGAGTTTCTATTTCTATAAATCCCTCCAAAAGAAGCCTAACACAGGCCAGCCTGAAGGAGCACCCTCAGCAAAGGCAGCTTTTCTCGATGCTAAGACCATCAAATTTCACAGGCACAAGAACCTTTATGTGGCCGGCTGTCAGTCCTCTTGGTGTTTGCCAGCAGGGAGGTTTCAGTGAGGGCTGTGGAAAGAGTCATGGTAAAATGGGCTCAGAGGACTCATGGCTCTGACCCCTTTTCCTGTCCTAATGAGTGTCTTTGAGCACTTCCAGCTTCATTCGGATTCCCCTTCCAGTGGTCACAGTAGTTAATCCCATACCAAAGCCAGCACTGAGAACCGTGTGCTGAGAGCAGGAAGCCAGAGAAGGCCTGGTGGGCGCTGAAGGTTCTGCCCGAGGCGACTTCCAGGATCTCCATGACCTCCCTTCATCTCTCCCACCACCTTTATGTCCTACCCTCCTGCCCCACCCAAAGTAACCATAGAAAAGGAAACAAGAAACTGGCCTCAGATATCAGAAAGTCCGGGTTATAGACTGAACTGTGGTTCCCCCCAGCATCCTAGGTTGAAGTCCCAACCTCCAGTACCTGAGGATGTGGCTATGACTGGAGACAAGACTTTCAAGGAGGTGATTAGGTTAACATGAGGCCTTTAGGGTAGACCCCAATCCAATCTATCTGGTATGTCCTAATCATAGAGAGAGACACCAGGGGGACTCCCACAGAGACAAGGCTGTATGAGACCAAGGCCTCAGGAGAAGCCGAACCTGCCGGCACCTGGATCTTGCACCTTTAGCCTCCAGAACTGTGAGAAAATACAATTCTTTTGTTTAAGCCAACCAATGGAAATGGGGGGTGAAAAATACACACATTCTTTTTTGACTTTATAATATGACAATTGTGGATAAAATTTTGGGTTGAAACAACAGATGGCCCTGTACCAAGAAAATCACACACTGTCTGATTTTTGATATTCTAATTAGAGCAGAGGTCAAAGATATTTTAAAAGCAATAAATGGCTCCTTTCATTAACATATACACAAAAGGTCTCAAGATAGTCTTGAGGTATAAAATGATAAAAAGCCATTTAACATCCACTCTGAAAAACACATCTTTACAAAGTCCTTTCAAAGTCCCTCAAAACTGCTAATGGAATAAGACATAAGTGGCAAAATGCAAAATTAAATGCTTATTTGAAGACGTTTCTCCCATACTGAGAAAAACTGTGAAACAGAAAGAAAGATCAGTAAGAAAACATGTACCCCATCCAGGCTGGCGGGAACCACACTTCTCCAAAATGCAAGCCAAAAAAGATTAAGGAAAATGTCGCCCAAACCTAGTCTGGGTCTACCAGAAGTCTGAGGAAACCCAGTGAGGAGGAGCTGAGCATGGTCCAACAGAACTTTCTGAACTGTTCTAGAAATCTGTACTAGGTTAACCATGAGCCCCATGGCACTATTAAGCACTTGAAATCTGGTTAGTATGATGCAGAAACTGGATTTAAAATTTTATTTAGCATTAACAGAGAATTTTGAGATGCTTCCTTGTGGCTCTCAGGGGATCTGAAAGCCCAGGAACCAGGGAGGTATGGGTAGTGCTTAGAGTGATTTGTGAGGCCACAAAACTTTCCACTGCTCGTCAATGTTTGAAAAAAATAATTTGGAACCATAATTCTTATAATTGGGTCACAGTTTGAAGGGGGTTCCTTAACATCTGTGACTCGGAGAAAAAGCCTTTGAGCTATTTCTGTACGCAGAGAGATAGATGCATGTTCTATTTCCTCCCTGGCCCCTACCAAGGTCGGGAACAAGTTTCATATAGGATGTAAGTAGCCCTAGAAATGGATTCTTTGGACGTTACTAAAGACGGTACAGGTACAAATTGTTATTTCTCTGGAAACATCCATTCAGGCAATGGAGAAAGTGTGAACTCCAGAGGCTAGGATGGGGGATCCATATGGCAGGGGTCTGCACACACGGCAGGAGACAGTAGAGGATGGCTGCAACTTTCTGCTACAGTCGGCTTTAGAACGTCGCTCCCCTCCGGTGAAATCCAGGGACAGAACCCCCAACTCCCCTCAGCACAAACACCCACTCACTGGCTAGCTGTCCACATTCACTCTAGGGCAGTTTCAAATTGTCAAGTTTCTTGGATACACCTTTTGAAGGTGACTTGGGATGTTTGAAAATAAAGATTTCACAAAAAGAACACTTGGTGTGACATGATGTCCTGTGGCTCCCTTGGGGGTCCCCATGTCACTGGGCTCTGACAAGCCAACGGGGTCTCTCACATGCTCACATCCATAAACAGTGAACCCCCTGCCCAATGCTCACCCCTCAACATACAAACACACCCATATATTGTCTCTCCTAATTCCAGGAACCACCAGCAGGTACCCCTTTTTCCTTTTATTTTTTGCTGTGCCAAAAAAAAAAAAAAAAAAAACCTCCTTAGCAGTGAGAGGCTACAGTATCACTGCTTCTCCCAGCGGGCAGCATTAGGCATGCACTACCACCCACTCATGAACATAGCACGGAAGACAGCCTGGAGACCCTGACCAAGAACAACACTAACAAGAAGGGCAGTGTACGGCCGATGCCACAATGTCACATGCTGAAACAACACGCACAAAACCCTGGGAGCTCATCATCTCAGAAAAATAACGCAACGAATGAATGATGGGTCTAGAATATCAAAGAATGAGTGAATATGAATCACTGCAGCCCAGGCCACTACAGCCGGGTCTAGGTAACTGGTGAAGAGGTGCAAGTCCTGGAACAGACAGCCAGGACATGGGAGGCTGGGTGGGAGGCTGCACACTCAACCCACTGCCCACCTGTCCATCCTGGTGATGCCATGCCTTCTCCAGGAGACCTTACAGGCCAGCAGCGGCTGATAGCAGTGAAACAGCACTGCGTATGTCCACCTTCCAGCAGACCAGATCATTAGCATATTTTGCAGAGAGCAAGCAGAAAAGTTTAATTGCCCTTAATTACTCAGTTCAACAAGGCTCCTAGATAATGGCTCTCGGATTTCTTGCCTGGTATCGACGTAATTTCCCTGATTCTGGCTTCATTATATCTCTAACTTAGAAGCAATAGCCTCTCCAAGATGGCTTTCCACAACAGACACTGAAGTTCCAGTGAGGCTGGGCAGTTGCTACAAAGGTTTCATCTATGAGGAGTCAGATTTTTGGCCTTCACACCACTCTGGGGTGTGTGTGTTGGGGGAGTGGGGGTGGGGGAGGACACACTAGCATGTACTTAGGAAGGACTAAGACAAAAAATATGTAATCAGAAGCCATCACAATTACAAATGTAAATGAACAGGCAATTGGCACTGACCTTTGTAGATTGTTAGAGGACTAATTAAGGCAAATCAAGAACTCTGTTCCAACAGAAAAACAAGACAGTGTACACCCTGAGAACTACTCCTGTCCTCTCTATGTAAATGCAAAATGCAGGAGAATCACAGAGTGATCAAACTACAAATACTGGCAAATAAAAAACACTTCCATGAACAAAAGACAATCAAGATTTACTTCTTGGTAGCCTGTTAGTGATTTTGCTAAAATCTCTATCAACAAACACCACCACCATCTGAACCCTTGCTACACATCTGACATTCTGTTAGTCCATATAAATACATCCCACCCCAAAACAGCCAGACACCAGTCACGAACTCCTTCCTTGAATGATTATTTTAAAAGCTGTAAGAAAAATACTTACAAAAAGGAATCAACCTATGTTATCCTGTAAACTCATTTTTCATTTAACAACATTATGTTCTCTTTTCATGTTCATACATAATGACCTCTCTTTACCCTTGCATTGTGAAGCATCTTTCTAAAAAGCATGCTGAAATTTACAATCCCTGTCCAAACAGTCCTTCATCAGGGAATGTCCTTTAGACAGATAAAGTCATATGTTCTCCACGCCTCCATAAACGCTTCAAATTTCAGTCACCCCCATTTGTTTTGATACACTTTTACATTTAACTTCTCTAGTTAAAAATACTTTAAGTTCCTATACCTTCCCCAAGCCCGGTCAACAAGAAGTACAGTAAAAAGGAAAGCAGAAAAAAGCATGGGTGTGCTGGTTTTATAAAAACAATATTTCAGAAATTCAGAGCTGGCCACAACATATTTTAGTGCTATCAGAGAAATTACACTGAAATTGCATATAATTTAGCTATTTACAAAAAAAAAAAAAAAGATATACTTTATATTTAGAGAGCAGCCTTACACCAACTTTGAAAAATAAAAACAAAACCAAGTAAGAAAGCTGAAGACAGTCTATATTCTTGGTCTTTTAAGCTGTGTAAGTTAAGCAGAACACCCTGAAACTTGGTTTAAAAAATGATCCATCAAATGAGGCCAGTGAGTGCTGCAGTTAAAGGCTGTCACCAAAACCACACTGTCACTTGGCAAGCTGTGTGCACCTCTCTGGCCCCAGAAATTCACTACTGTGAATGCCAAAGATGTATCTGTAAAGGGAGATACTGCTTTTTGCTCCAAGCAAAACAAGTCTCTTAAATTCTGAATCATCGTGCGCCCTCTGTAAACTGAGTCCGGGTCCAGTTACTTCCAATGCCTGAGCTGGTCTAGTCATCAGTGTGTCCATACTGAGAGTGCAGAGGAGGCATCAGTGACCAGCTATGCTCTCCAGCTCAGAAAAAGCCTTATATGTAATCGGTCATCAGTAAAGAATTGTTGAACTTAATTACATGCATGTAAAATTTGGAGGTCTATGTCTACGTGAAAGAGAAAGTACTTAGGACAAGGCGAGTAAGAGAGAAAACAGGAGGAGGAGGAGAAGGAGAAAGGCTGACAGCAGAAACACAAAGGGCCTGTGTTCTCAAAGCCCAGGGCACTTGATAGAATGAAATTAACTACAGTTTCACCCAGGAGCCAGAAATGCCTTTTAAATAAGCAAACAGGGAAGCTGATCCTCTACATAACCCACCTCTGAGAGCTCTCCATTTTTCAAGAGCTTCTGGTCAACTAGGGAAGCAAATGGTGGCTGCCGGCAACTCAGGGCTCCGGCCCAGGGCAACGGCCAGTGATGATGAGTGGCTTCTACCTATGGGTGGGTAAGTATGAAATGCCGAGACCAAATCCCAACCAATTCCAGAGACTACTTGGTCTTGCAGAAAAAACACTCAAGCCAATAAAAATAAATTGTGGGGGTTGGAAGAGGAACCTCACCTGGTGAGTTACTGTCTTTGAAACATGTATTTCCAAGCCATTTTTAAAACAGGAAGGCCCAGTGGGCATGCGTGCTTGTGTCTATTGTGGGGTAAGGGTGGAAAAGTGTAACGACAAAGACCATCACACTGAACCAAAGACAATTTAACACAGGACGTGGCCTGCCCACTGACATAAGGGCAGAACTCCACCACGGCAGGACCACACGGGCACAGCAGCCTAACTGTTAGCACTCAGCTGGTGGCCAAGGCTCCGTCCTCTGGTGCAGGGCAGGACTTAGATGTATGTGCCCAACCACAAGGCCTCTCACAGGGTTACGTAGCCAGTCATGGCAGATATAAATCCTGGCTGCTACCAGAAAATTCTGAAGGGACGGAGGAGACCTTTGCTATTTCTTCTACCTTGACTGCTTCCTCCAGACCCACAGGTTCACATGGGTTGGCAGGCTACATGATGAACTGGACTGACTGGCAAACAAGTGACTGAAATAACAGGTAAACTGGGAATAGATGATATTTTTTTTGTCATCCACAGGGCAGGAACTATTGTAGAGTTCACCCCTCCTGCCTTAGGAGGAGACATCTAGATACCCGCAGGTGGTGAAGTGAGACTGGGGATGAGGTCCAGAACTCAGAAGGGACAGGGAGTTATTCCTGAAGGGTTCTGTGTAATATTCTGTGGCACGTGGACAACAGAGGAGAAGAGGAAAGGAGAAGGAATGTCATCACTTAGCAGGATGATGACAGAAAGCCAGAACTTCCAACTCGAGACAGCACAGCCATGGATGGGCAGCTTCTGGTTAGGGCAGGTGGGGCTCCTAAAAGGTGCTCCAGGACTTCCTAATGCTCCTGATGCCACAGGATGATGTTTCTAGCTGAAAAATCATGTCCTGACCCTTGTGTTAAAGAGGACAGAGTTGGGAATAGTCTATAGAGTTGACGTTTACAAAATTTAAAATTGATCATCTTAAATGTCTCAATTCTACCAGGTCCATAATGTCCACTCTCTTGAAGATATCCTTTCGAGTTTTGAAGAGCCAACCCCTGGGGAGAGGCAAGATATATATCTTAAGATGAGTTTTCTTAAAGTGGTTCCTAAAACAGAACCAAGTGCTTGTTAATGTCAACATGAAGAAATAATACGTAATACTTTGTCCCTTTTGTCATCAGTAGTATGGACTGAACTGGAGCCTGTGTGTGGGAGGGGAAGTGTGTGGCATGGGGAGGGAGCAGGGGAGAGAGCAAAAACATGACTCCAGGTGAAAGCCAATCCCAAAGGATCTTGAAATACAGAAGGGAAGTCCATCATCTCACTGAAGGTGCTCATACACATCTCTGGGAAAAACCCCTAGTACACACTAAATGAGAGGAACCTCGAAGGCACTGGTGCCGGACTGCATCCACGGAAGCACCACATTCCAAAACAGGGAACTGTTTGTTCCAGGCCACAGACTCTGGGAGAAGTGGCAGAGAAGTGGCAGTTGTACACTGTTTACTGTGGGCATCTCATTAATACAAAAGGAATTCTGAGCAGAGTGAAAGAAAGAATTGAGGGGTGAAATGGACCAGGTTTTAACAGACGATTAAAACAATGATGTCTGCAGAGCTGGCCACATAAACACCCCAAACAAAACACAAACCCTGAGCGAGAAACAGGTCTAGGTGTGTTGGTAGAAAGAAAGAGAATCCCGGGAACGACTCGACAGTGCACTTATGCAGAGCAGCGGATCAAACGGAGGCCACAATCCCTGGGTGGGGCACGGGCTCCCCCACAGCTAGATGGCCCAATGGCCTCAGCCTCAGGCCCGTCCTCGTCCCTCACTCCTGAGAGTGCTCCCATGCAGACAGATTGGATCAGAGGCAAAGCAGAAGCTCCCCCAATTAAGGTGTTTCAACTTTAACCAGAAGAGGCATTTGAAAAACACATGGCAAGAGACAGTCTTGCAGTGACCTTCAAGTGACAAAAATTACCCCAGCGCCCAACAGCCCTTTCCTGAACAAACGATTCCTACTGACTGTTGAAACCTCGACCACTCTAGCTGGGAGAAAAATTCCTGAATTGTGGTCTATCCCATCATTTGGGAATTGCTGTTTCATTTCTATGAGGAGGCAGCGAAGGAGCAGTCGGATGATCCGGAGAGGAGCAGGTGGGGAGGGGCTTAGGAGGGAAGCCTCCAGGAGGAAAGGAAGCTGACAGAAAAACTGATAGAGCAGAGCGTTCAGAGATTAGGAAATGTCTACTTCTGGCAGAGTAAGGTTCGCCATGAATTAATCATAGGTACCTAGAAAACCAGAGAAAACAATAAGTTATACAAGAAGGTAAATGAAATTATAAAACTCTACATGGCTCAGCTGCGATTAATATTTATAGTTATAATAATGAAAACACTGAATATTAATATAACCCCCAATTATTACTTAATCATAATAGAAGGTGGAGGGAGGAAGGACTGAGTGTGGAGGGGGTTGGGGAATGGGAGGGAGTCCAAGTGGGGTATGGGGGGTGCGGGCGTGTGCGGGCCAGTGCCTGTGTATTTGTGGGTAGAGTAAGGGTAGAGTGAGGGTGCTTGTCAGTGTGTGTGGGGTGTGTGGGGCTACAGTGTCTATGAGTTTATGATGTTTGCATGTGGGGGGTGCAGTGTATGTGGGGGAGGTGCACGTGGATGGGGCGTGTGGGTGCAGTATATGGCTTGTGTGGGTGTGTGAGCATATATAGGGGGTGTGTGTGTGTATACAATGTATGTGGATATGGTGTCTTGTCTGTGGGCCGTGTATGTGAATGTCGACGGAATGTGTGGGATGCAGAGAAAGTGTGTGTGCGTGCGCGTGCGTGCATGCGAGTATGCACAGGTGCAAGAATGTGTGTGTATGAGGTATTGGGGCTGGTGTGTGTGCCATCTCAGTGAGTCTGTGGTTGGGGTATGGGTGTAGGTGCGTACGCAGGTGGGTTTGTGGAACAGCACACCAGTGAAATCCTCATCTGCCCAGGTAGAAAGTCAAGAGGTAACATCTAAAACTTAAAAACAAGATACAGTCGTAGAAGCACGAGGAGAAACATGGAAATAAGTAACAAAAGAAAAATCTGAAAGTCGAAAGCTGATCCCCTTGAAAAGGGGATGGGAAAGGGGCATGCTCTTCTTCATATAATTTATGTAACTTTTTGCATTTAAAAATTATAAAAACATGTAATTTTATTATATTAAGGTTAAAGCTGCACACACCCATGATGGCTGAATGGCTGAGAAGGTGCTGCAGGAGACTGAGGGACCAGGAGTGGCCTCAAGTCTCTGGCTTGGCCAGGCTGTTAGACAAGCTGTCATTAAAAGGAAAAAGAAGTGTGGCAGAGAGAGTGGTGAGCAAGGGGTCCAGGAAGTGTGACCAATGAGATGTCCAGGAAGCTCAGCATCTGGGAGGTGGGGCCAGTGGCGTCCAGAAAGCTGTTCAAGAGCATCTGGCAGCACCAGGAGATCAAAGCTCAAGAGGCTGAGAGCCGAGGACCAGGCCACAGTGCCCGATGCCCAGGCACATGGGGCAGACTGAGAACCACCAGACAGGGTCAGGCTTGGAGACTGTCAAGGGAAGCCGGAGGACAAGAGGAAAACACCCTGGAAGCCAAGGGAAGGCAAGGGAAGGCAAGGGAGCTTCAAGAAAGGGCTGGGCAACAATTTCAAACATTGCAAAAAGAAAACAGTCAGGCCCAGCGCATCCTGGGCTGTGTCAGTCAAAGATCAGCGGCACCCTCCCAAGAGCGGCTTGGTGACAGAGGAAATGGGTTGTAGGAGGTTGAGCCATGGAATAGAGGTGAGCAGGTCAGAAGGTTCTCTTAAGAATCTGGAAGATTCTGTCATAGAGAGAGCATGGGACCTAGGATGAAAGGAGAGCTTTTCTTGGAAAGTTTTCATTTCGAAAGAGGCGAGTGACTGTCTTGTGCATCTAAGTTAAGCACAAGAGACTGGAAGATTGAAAAAATAGAAAAGAGGAGGTGATTCTACCCAATGAAGTCCCAGTGGGAGGGGGAGTCATGGGTGGAGGGAGGGAAGTGGGGAAAAAGATGGCTGCAGGGAGGAGACATGGGGAGGTAGAAACGAGGCGAGCTCCCACTAGAAGGTCTAGACACATTGAAGTAGCAAGCAGCGTGGACCCAAGAAGCACCCAGAATCACTCCCAAATACAACTGAAATTTTTATAACAAGCACTTGTTTTATTCCTCTCTAAAGTTCAATTTTACTGACCAGACTTTGAGGACACAAATTGTCTACTCTTAATACTGAGCAGGACACACGATGTAGCATTTGCTATGTCAATCTGAACCAATAAATTGAATCTAAAGTATGTACTGGAAGAATCTTAGAATAGAGAATATCTTCTGTTGGCCTGCTCCCTGGGTAGTAGCTTGTGACCTTCCTAAGACTGAGCCTTCCTCCAAGAAAAGTGCTGCCAAGTTCCTTTAAAAAAAAAAAAAGAAGAAGAAGAAAGAAAAGAAAAAGACAGAAAGGCAGGCAGGCAACAATCCCTGCACGTTCCTTCCAAAACACAAGGCTCACCTGTGAAGTCAGTAAGGAACATGAGGACCAGCTAAATCAGTAACGTCTCCCTCAAACAGAAGTCCTCAGGAGGCCTCAAGGAGGTGAACACCCAGGCCCAACCTGGGCCTCCCACGCCTGCAAGATCACTCACCTGGGTCCGTGGAGGGGCACCTGCGGATGGTGAAGATCTGCCCCAGGTCCTCATCCTCCTCCGGAAGGCCCTTCTGCAGCCGCTGCAGCTTTCGCAGGCTCTCGCTTCGCTGGTGCTTCATGGAGCGCACATGCTGGATGAGGTTGAGCTTGGCCTTGGTGGAGTAGTTGCACAGAACGCAGTGGTAGTAGCAGCTTTCACCTTCCACACCACTCTCATGCTGCTGCAGGTGCTGCGAGGGACAAAAGAGAAGGACATGCCTCGGATAAGCCACTCAAAGCCACCACTGGCATCAGCCCACACCATCCTGGTCACAGGCAGAGGCATGCCTTCAGGGGACACATCTCCAAAGCCAAACAGGACAGTCTTTGATATGGTTTAGCTGTGTCCCCACCCAAAATCTCATCTTGAATTGTAATCTGAACTGTAATCCCCACGTGTTGGGGGCAGGACCTCGTGGGAGGTGATTAGATCATGGGGGTGGTTTCCCCATGCTGTTCTTGTAATACTAAGTTCTCATGAGACCTGATAAGTTTTATAAGGGGCTTTTCCCCACTTCACTCAGCACTTCTCCTTCCTGCTGCCATGTGAAGAAAGACATGCCTGCTTCCCCTTCTACCATTATTGTAAGTTTCCTGAGACCTCCCCAGCCCTGTAGAACTGTGAGTCAATTTCCTTCCTTTGTAAATTACCCAGTCCTGGGCAGTTCTTGGTAGCAGTACAGTAATGGACTAATGTAGTCTTCAACTGTGAGACTCCTTAGAGGTGTTTTGTTTTCCCCAGAGCACCCTTCTCTAGCAGTTCTTTGAAGAGGCACAGCAAGCTGATACCCATTCCTGTCTCCCCCAAACAGCCCCGGCCATGTGGCTTTTCAGAATGTTGATAATCCTGATCACATGGGCCCTCCCAGTGCAACACTGGTTTTCCTGGCACAAGGTTAAAGGTTTCCCCTTTTGTTCTCTAAAGTGTCCTTCTCTTGTTAGATCAGGGGTTGGCAAACTACGGCCCACAGGCCAAATTCAACCCACGGTCTGTTTTTTGTAAATAAAGTTTTGTTGGAACACAGCCACGTCCATTGATTTACATACTGTCTATGGATGTTTTTGAAACATCAGAGTTGAACAGCTGTGACAGAGATGGTATAGTCCACAAGGTCTAGATTGTTACTATAGAAATGTACTAAATTATGACAGGAAAAGTTAAGCCAAACCCTGGTTCAGGTAATAGCCTCTGGTCATCCTGCCTGTACAGCACCCTAGGTCACGAACATGGAGCCAGAGCTAGTATCTGGCTTTTTCACAAGACAACTCCAGTGTCTGTATTAAAAACCACAGTCTACTGGGAGAACCCCAAATTAGGTTTTCCCCTAGATTAAAAAATGCCAGAAAAATAAATTTCTTCAGACGAGTTCCCTGTCAGTATCTCAAAGTCACCTGGCTTATCATTGGCCAATATCATCGGTAAGTTGGTGTATCAGATGGTCAGACCATCCAAATTACGTCCTCTGTTGTTTTTAGTAGACACAGTGTTGATCCCAGAGCATGGCAGCCTAAGAGCCCCCAGGAGGCAGGCACAGAAAGGATTCATGTCTGGGGTATCAGAATAGAAGAGGTCATGCAGACAGGTGGCAGACCCCAGGCTTCTGTGGCTAGGAAGACTTAAAGGCGACCTAAGAACAAAACTCATCATGTTTCTGAGTCTCCTGGGAATGTAATGAAAGCTGTGGACTCTTTTTGACTAACACAGAATGAATGTGCTCCTGGTGTAGAAAGGCCGTCTCCTTCATTTCCAATGATTCATTTTAGGGGAAGAGGGAATTCTTTTATTGGGTACACATGAAGCAAGGGAAACTCTCCCCAAAAGCTTAAATGACTGACCCAAGGTAACCCAGTTAGTTGGGGGGAGAGAGAGATGTAGAACCTGAGGCTTGTCTCCTCCAGCCATGTACCCAGCACCCTTTTGAAGGAGGAAATTCAGGTCATGTGAGTGCTTTATGTGTCCCTGTGATTACGTGTCCTTCCTTTTTCCTCCTCACCACCTGTCCTCAACCCCCAGCCCAGTCAGCCAAACCTGGCCCTTGGAGCCATGGCAGGCACACAACAAACATCTCGGAACTGCCCATGTTGCTTGTCTCCTTTCTGACCCACACTGCTTCTGTCTGATGTCTATGCCGGGATAATGGTTTCTAGTCTTGCTTGGATGTCTCATCCTTGCCCAGCTCAGAATGCAAGACACTGACGAGCTAGAATGGTTAGAATGCCGTGAACTCCACGCAATCCTGAAAATACCAGAGTGGCCCTGTTGAGTGCTTCCTATCAAGGGACACTGCCCTGAGGCTCACATACTGACATGCACACGTCCTGTGTTCACTGATCATGTGTGAAAAATCCAGAAGCACGTTTGTACTTTGCTGGAAGAAGAAACATAAATACACCAACTGGGAGGGGGGTTGAAGTCCTCAATCACATAAACTGGCTCAAGTATCCCACAGGAAATCTTGCCAACTTGTACGTAAGAATGCGGCGAGCTTCACAGGCACCAAGAGAGTACGATCCCTTCTGCCCCCATAATGGGTGATTCACACACTCAAATGCAGCACCCTGGACAAAGTAAAATTTCTACAACAAGAAAGTGTTGGAAGAACCAGTGACTTCAATCTTAACTATTAGAAAAATTACAACTGGTGATGAAAAGCTACTTTTCTGGAGATAAATTTGAGCTGCTTTTTGTTCATTTTTTATTTATTTATTTATTTGTTTGTTTGTTTATTTATTTATTTATTTTTGAGACAGGGTCTTGCCCTGTCACACAGACTGGAGTGCAATGGCTCAATCTTGGCTCATTGCAACCTCCGCCTCCTGGGTTCAAGCAATCTCCTGCCTCAGCCTCTTGAGTAGCTGCAACTACAGGCGTGAGGCAGCACACCTAGCTAATTTTTGTATTTTTAGTAGAGACAGGGTTTTACCATGTTGACCAGGCTGGTCTCGAACCCCTGACTTCAAGCAATCCACCTGCCTCAGTCTCTTAAAGTAGCTGGGATTATAGGCGTGAGCTACTGCGCCTGACCTCTGAGCTGCTTTTTAAAAATGATTTGACTTCACTGCCTTCATGAGGTTCCTTTCAGAGGGTGTCAGGAGGATGCAATGTGCTGAGGCAGTGCTTTCTGGAGGTTACAATCCCGGGGAGAAGGCAGGCAGAAGTGAACGGAGAAGATGAGCTAGCCCACATCCCTTCCCCCAGACTACTCCACGAGGACCCTCAGAACTCAGAAGCCACAAACAGGACCAGGATATTCCAGGATATTCCATTTAGTTTGTCCTAAAACCGAGGAGCTGGAAACCTGTAAGGGAGCCAAGAACTGCTGTCTTAGGTCACCAGGACCAAAAGAATGATATTCATTAAAGCTTCAACTAAAACTGAATGAATAAAAGATAGCAGAGACAACAGCCATGAAATTCAAAGAAATACGTTCCATCAGGAGATTTTGGAGGTAGAATAAACTATGAAATCAGATCAAGAATCACTAAAGCTTTACCTCCAATCCCCCACTACTTCCCTATGAAACAGGATTTCCTCACAATAAGGCACTGAATTTCAAACACCACATTTGAATATGGATGTGTGAGAGTTCTATTCCAAATGGCTGGAGTCTTCAATCTCTGAGCCAGAAGAGAGGAATAACGTGGCCAAAAGACTTGGATGGAAATACGATGTCAAATGTCTTTTGTCCTTAAATCCATGGACTCTTGGGTCATAGGACCGTATAAACCCTGGATTGAAATAAACATCATACCGGGGACTCACACTTTAAAAAATGGATATCATAAAGATACTCTAAAATCCACTCCACACTCTAGCTCACGTTGGTAAACTACAATCTCTGACACTGCCATGAATTCTTTTGTCTGCCACTTTGAGAGCCATTTTAGCAAGAAACTGGGCATATACTAAAAATCACGAAGAAAAGAATAAGAGGAAACAAGAAAATGGAGCCATGGCTGCTCCCACCTACCCTGGTCAAGTGAACACACCTAGGGTCCTCTCCTAGAAACTTCCGTGAAAGATTCATTCAAAATTCCAGGCTTGCCTTGTATTCCAAGTTTATTCTCCAAAACACTTAAAAAAATCCAGAATGGGCCGGGTGCAGTGGCTCACACCTGTAATCCCAGGACTTTGGGAGGCCGAGGCGGGTGGATCACCTGAGGTCAGGAGTTCAAAACCAGCCTGGCCAACATGGTGAAACCCCATCTCTACAAAAATACAAAAATTAGCCGGGCGTAATGGCGGATGCCTGTAGTCCCAGCTACTTGGGAGGCTGAGGCAGGAGAATCGCTTGAACCTGGGAGGTGGAGGTTGTAGTGAGCCGGAATAGTGCCACTGCACTCCAGCCTGAGCAACAGCAAAACTGCCTCAAAATTAAAAAAAAAAAAAAAAAAAATACAGAATAAACTATATCTTGGTTGCCAAGAAACAGCTGTGCATAAACCTAATATCCCAACCCAAACTTCTGCTTGGGTCTACTGATGTCTACCTGCATGTGACAAGTCCTGTTCTCCCCAGATTTTCCAAGTGTCTTGTTATTTTTTAAGTTGTCCAACCAGAAGTAAACTGAGATCCAAAGCTAGCGGCAGGGTCCTGACCTCTGTGACCTTCTCCACATCATTCGGCCATTTCCTAGGCCCTGAGCGGCTCAACCCTGACTCTGTTGGTCAGATCCTCTCTCCCTTCCTCCCAAGTGGCACTGGCCCTATCCCCAGAATCCCACCCTTGGAACCTGCCTAATAAAAAGCAGCGGTAGGGAGTGTGCTAAGAGGCCCATGAGCACTCCACGGGGCAAGTCAGTCAGCCAAGAACATGCCTTCCCCGCAGAAGAGAGTGGATGTTTTCATTTGGAGGAGGAGGGAGAATAATTTGTTCCTGACCCAGCTAATTAGAATACCCTCAATTGGGATCACAATGTATTTAATTAAATTCACTGTAATATATGAAGAATCCACCAAGGCACAAATCCCAGTGGTGCACTCAAGAAAGGAGCTGCCTGCTTTCAGAGTTCTTGCTCTCCTCGCCAGGCAGGAAATTTTTCTCCCACGCAAATCCTGAATTCCCCAACCCCTTCCGCCTCTATCACAGAGCTCACCCGCTGGGGAGGAGGGCAACCGGGTTCTGTTTTTACTTTTTCCATTTTCTTTACTCTGTGCTCACAATTCCTACCTACTCTCCTTTGTCGGGTCAGGAGTGTAATTTTAAAAAGAAAACAAAACAACAGCTCCAACTGTGGGTAGTGCGCTGGGATGCATGCCACCCGGAGACCCAGGGATAACCAGCTGGTGAGCCCATTTGGTGGGGTTTGTTTCGGTTCGAGTCTAAGTGTCTACAACACAAGACACTGTGTGCACACGCACACACATGCGCGCACACACGGGCACACACATGCGCGCACACACGGGCACACGCGTGCACACAGAATATGCCCAACCCCAGGGACTTAACCTGCCGGTGATGCAGGCAGTGACAGCAGCAACTCCAAGAGCACAAGGAAGAGTATAATGAGGGCATCCCCCTTTGGCTTGAATACTGTTTTGAGAATATACTTCCTGGAATACTGAAAATCACAGAGGCCTCCTAGCTAACTCAAGAAAATCCAGTATCTTCCCACAAATTACTAATGAGAAAGCAAGACCAACCAGTAGCTCGAGGTCAATCTAGCTAACCAAAAAAGTGCGGGAACTCGGGTCTACCCAAACTCACTTGGTTGGGCCAACCTCTCCCTATAACCTTAAATCTGACTATACTTTTCCTTGATCACTGCCACTCCAACTCAGTTGCTTGTTTAGAAAGCACCTGGAGGCCGGGCGTGGTGGCTCACGCCTGTAATCCTAACACTGGGAGGCCAAGGAAGGAGGATCACTTTAGCTTAGGAGTTTAAGAACAGCCTGAGCATCATGGTGAGACCCGGTCTCTACAAAAGGAAATAAACAATTAGCCAAGAGTGGTGGCACACACCTGCAGTCTCAACTACTTGGGAGGCTGAGGCAGGAGGATCCCTTGATCCCAGGAGGTGGAGGCTGAAGGGAGGTACGATCACACCACTGCACTCCACCCTGGCTGACAGAGTGAGACCCTGTCTCAATAAATAGATTAGACAGACTACATAAACAGACTAGATTAGATAGATAGATAGATAGATAGATAGATAGATAGATAGACAGACAGACAGACAGACAGATAGATAAAAACAGATAGCACCTGCAAAAGACTGTATCATAAGAACTGCAAAGGTACTGTAGCTTTCACAGAAAGAAATATCTATGCTTGGCAATTGAATTTACTTTCTGAAATCTTGGAGAAGTATGATGAAGGAAGGAAGTATCTAGTTTGAGTCATAAAGGGGAGTAGAAAAAGAGCCCAATTATCTCCAAGTCCTCCAAATGCTGTGCAGTGGATAACAGACTGTCCTCATCTGGATTCACTGGAAACTGGGCACACGTTAGGGGGTCAGTGGCTATGGCTGGAAACGAAGCCAGGGTTCATACGAGGGCTCACTCACGTCGGTCAAATAGACCTTTTCTTGCACCTCTTCCTAATCCTATTAGGGCTACTCATGCTTTAAAATGTTCATCCCGTCTCAGTTTCACTGGAAGATGACACTGCAATGCTTCTGACACAGTAACATCTCACGGCTCCCATCCATCTCTGCGCCTTCCCTTCTAGGTCTGGTCCACCGAGAAGAACACAGCAAAGCCCTCCCTGCAACAAGAGGCACCTCGGATAAAGGGGCTGGCACGTAACACCAAGCGCAAAAAGCAAACTAATAATTTAAAAAGAAGGGAGAGAACAGAGGCTCCGCTGCGCGACTTTGTGGGATTCTACCCCATTAGTATGTTGTGCTCGTTCACCCTAGTGAAACACTGAAAGTCAAAGAGACGAAAAGAGGGCTCTTGTTAGAAAATAATTCATCGTGAAAATCAAAAAAATGTGTTCCTGTTACTTGTTTCCCAGGAAAACTAACCAACTTCTGTCAGAGAACATTGATTTCTATAAATCTGGAGGGGCCCCAGCTCCCTCCTCCTCCCCAGTGATAGGAAACTTCTAACATCTGGTTCCTCATGCATGGAATGCAAAATATTGATCAGGTTTTGTCAAAGCCTCCCCTTTAAAGTAGAAATAGACAAAGTACATTCTGACACACACACAAACACACTCAATTCACAAACAAAGCTCCCTCGGGGAGTACCACTTGTTACTAGAAACACGCCGCAGCCGCCCTCTTAGCACACTGTGCTGTGCACACAGGCACAGAGGGCAACTCCATTTCCACAGCAGCCCCTCTGAGCCAGCCAGCTATTCCAGGAGACGCCAGGTGCTTCCTGCCCAGCAGAGGAGAAACTCCATAGTGGAATGTCCCGGAAAACCCCCAAGACACCTGTCAGGCCAAAGGCGGGCAGGACAGCCTGCCTGTAACTCTTCTCAGTCCATAGAACTGGAGGCCCCATGCTGGAAGAGGCTGCCTGGCACAGCACCCCTCTCCAGGGAAAGACAGCAACCACAGCACACAACAGCTTCAGCTTCTCCCTTCAGGGAGAGGACTACGAAATCCCACTAACAAATCCAGTGAGAGGGATGGGGAGAAGATGGGGATCAGCAAGTCCGCTAATTCCTCCACTTGATAAGATGAAGTAAGGAAGACATAGTGGCTGTCCACTCGCCGTCATATGCATGCAGAGCATTTACTGTGGGTGAAGCATCTACACACACACTTCTTTTTTCTTTTTTGTCTGAGACAGGGTCTCACTCTATCGCCCAGGCTGGAGTGCAGTGGTGCGATCATAGCTTACTGCAGCCTCAACCTCCCCAGGCTGAGATGATCCTCCCACTTCAGCCTCCTGAGTAGCTGGGTTATAGGTGCGTGCCACCACGCCTGACTGATTTTTTAATTTTTTGTAGAGAGAGGGTCTGACCAAGTTGCCCAGGCTGGTCTCAAACTCCTGGGCTCAAGCAATCCTCCCACTTCGGTCTCCCAAAGTGCTAGGATAAAGTCACCACACCCGGTCTACACACACTTTTAAATTTTCACATTACAACCCCATGAGGTGGGTCACATTTGGCTTTCATCCTCGGAGGAGCCCAAAGCTCAAAGAAGCCTGCAAGGTCACACTGAGCATGGAGGAAACAGGACCAGAGCCTGAGACTTGAGTCCAAGTTCCAAGTCCACAGCCGCCAAGCTACGCTCCACAGACTGCAGGGGGTTGTGGAACATGAGACTCTGCAGACCCAGGTGTTCACCTCGAATGCCTAAAATTAAAAAGAAAATCCTTCCAGGGGTAATGCAGCCAGGAGTGGGGGAGGTTAATTTTCTAATCAGTGAGATCGCGTTATAGTTCCAAATGTAATGTCACATTTTTAGGAAGACTCCTGGAAGGTCAACCTAAATATATATGTATATTCCGTTCAATGCTGGCTTTTCATCTGCTCAAGCTCTCGTCCTTGACACATGCTAATTTAGTTCTATTTCATTGTAGGATCCCTGCAGACACCATAAGATAGAAGCCCCAACCATGATTTATAAGAAAAAAGTAAAAGGAAGTAAAAATGTTCCCTTAGATCAATCCATTTGGGTTGCTCTGACCTAGTTTCTGGTTTCTAGGCCAGGCTCCTTAGGCCGTGGAACAAGCCATGATTGCTCGCTCTCCATATCCAAGGCCAGAGCAAAGACTTCCCGTTCCTCTACCTTTTCCCTTACACAAATCACATTTCCTGATTCAAAATTCTCAACATTAGTGGCCCTGAGAAAAACAGTAAGTTCTAGAAGGAAAATAACTATCTAAGTCTATACCTGTCTATAGGTTGTATCTGCCTTGGCTTTGACTCTTTTCTGGAAAAACACAAACATGGATCCTTGCGGAATGTTGACGCCTCCATGTAAATAGATTTCACTTTCCTCTCTTAGGAGAGCTCCAGAAAGGAGTGTGGAGCCACTGTTTATACATGGGGAGGAAATTTATCAGGCATGCATTTTTACCATTATGGGAGCAAATTATTAACCCTGTCTCCAAAAAAAAAAAAAAAAAAGTGTGTGTAGGCGCTTTGCCCATAGTAAATGCTATGCATGCATATGATGGTGAATGAACACCCCCTACATCTTATTTCATGGTAGGACTCTGAGGAAGGGGCCTATCAGAGCATAATGTCACAAGCAAAATGAGGACTGGTTTCCACAATGGTTGACTGAGTGTGCACAGAGCTCAGAAGCTGAGGGGAGTATGTGGGTGGTTAAAACAACAAAGTGGGTCCCACCAGGCTAACCTCAAACTGACTACTCTCAGAAACAACCTAGAACTTCCAGAATCTGACAATCATCTCTTCGCTAGGATATCATATCAGGAGCAGCAACTTTCTTTCATGTGTAAGATGTACTTCTTCCCTAGCACTACTTTCCAGCTCTCCCAAATTTAGGTCCCCATACAAAAATAAAAGCCTCCTGATATAGTTTGGCTGTGTCCCCACGCAAATCTCATCTTGAAGTGTAGTCCCCATAATCCCCACGTATCACAGTGGGGACCCAGTGGGAGGTAACTGAATCATGGGGGTAGTTACCCCTGCTGCTATTCTTGTGACAGTGAGTTCTCATGAGATCTGATGGTGTTATAAGGAGCTTCCCCACCCCTTCACTCTGCACTCCTCTTCCTGCCACCATGTGAAAAAGGACGTGTTTACTCCCCTTTCCACCATGACTGTAAGTTTCCTGAGGCCTCCCCAGCCATGCTGAATGGAGAGTTGATGAAACCTCTTTCCTTTAAAAATTACCCAGTCTTCGGTATGTCTTTATTAAACAGCGTGAGAATGAACTAATACACCGCCATATACATACTACTCTAGCCTGTGCTCATCCGACTCCATGTCAAACCGTTGCCAATAATGATGGTTTGTGGGGCACTCTAGATTAAGTGGCCCGGTGGAAAACCCTCAATCTGAATCTCACCAGCTGTGCCACATAGGGCAAGTCACACACAGTTTCCTTGTGTGCAAAACAGGGGCAATAACAGAGCCTCATTTCACTGCTGGGAGGAATCAATGGGATAATTCACATAAAATGCTTCATACGATGTGTCTGATACATGGTTAGCCCTCATAATAAGTGAGGCTATTAGTAATGTTACTTTTCATCAGTTAATCTTCAGGATTAGGGATGGAAATGAACATCTACTGAACATACCTATTTGATATTTCTCTCCTTACCACCAACCCTCACTCCTCCCCAGGCTCCAAAAAGGAATCCTTGGTTGACAATAAAGAAACTGACATATAGGAATTATGACATGGACAGAGGATACTGAACACACACAGGGCTGCCTTCTCCCTTACAAGAAGTGCAAAACTTGCCAAAGTCAAGCTGTTGGTGTAGGCAGAGCCCGAATTCAAACCTTAAGCCCATGTCCTTGCCACAAAAAAAAAAAAAAAAAAAAAAAGTTTACTGGGTCTGTTCGCCCATCTGCGCACCAATATAACAGAATGCAAGGACCACGTTCTTTCTCATGTCTGTCAATACCCCAGGTGAGGAGCAGGGAAGAGAGGAGAACTGGGCTGAATCGCCTGGGAGACACTTCCCTGATTCTCCAGATCCACTCAAGAATTTGCTTATTTGTATCTCCAATCCCATGACAGTCAATCCAGCAGAAAAAAGCACGTTGTCTATTGGTCAAAACACGTGTGCTACTTCATCTGTAAACTGGAGATATTTTACCCACCCTGTCTTCCTCAAAGCAATTTTTAAAACCACATGAGAAAATTTCCACATATGTGAAAATCCTTCGGAACACGTGAAGAACTACCCAAATATTTGAGACAGTCATGGTCTTTCTACTGTGAGTCCAGATCTTGCTTCATCGCTTCTGATGGGCAGGTACAGCTGGGTAGGCTTGGTGATGGATGACGCCATTGGTGTTCCAGCTCAGTGGTTCTCTAACTTGAGCGTGCATCGGAAGCACCTGGGAGGCATGCTACGCCCTAGATCGCTGGGGCCATCCCAAGGGTTTCTGATTCAGTGGGTCAGGAGTGAGCCCCACGAATCTGCATTTCTAACAATCTCCCAGCTCATGATGAGGCCAGTCTGGGACCACACTTTGAGAACCGATGCTCTGGTCAGGACAGCAATGGCCACGGAAAAAGGACCCAAGTCGGAATACATAGAGATGTTCTGTTGCAGGGAGGAAAACTTCCAGGACCAAAAATCTCTGCACTTGGCTTTTCCCAAAGAGTATCTTAAATTCTAGAAAACTGCACTTGATAAATCATGCAATGCCTGCACACAAGAATTCACCTCCTTAATGAAAAAGTCACACGGAAGCAGCTGCCCGCTACTGGCCTGCTCCAGATACTTCATAAAAGTCAGAATTGGCTCTATTCATCTTCCTCTCCCCTTTCACACCTGCACCCGAAAATTTCCCGGGGCTGTCGCTGGCAGCGTGGCTCTTGATGGCAAAGCATGAGACATCATTTTTTTCCTCCCTTGCTCTGCAGCCCGCTGAGTGCACCTGCCCAGATGTCTTGCTGGAACCAAGCCTACGGAAGAATTTCAACCAAATGCGAGAAGAAAACGCTCTTTAAAATTCCTCCTATGCTCTTGAACTTTCTGGTTGTTGCTGCAGAGCATGGATTTGGTGCTCAAACCCAGAGGCTCCTCTTGAGTTCCTACTATTTGCTGACAAATACCCTCGTCACCTTCATTATGAGAGAAGACAGGGCAGCCGGTGCAACACAAGCAGGAGGCACGCGGCGCCCACAAGGCTGCCTTCTGCCTCATACAAGGGGCTTGATTTTTTATTTTATTCTTCTCTTAAAAGAGAGAATGAGAAAGTGACAGGGCGAGGCAGAAAAATTCCCTCTAAATCAACACTTCTGGCGTCGATCACTCTGGCTGATGCAGACATTTCACTTTTTCTCCTTAAATTCCATTTGTTTTGTGGAAGGCTGAAAGAGACAGACTTGTGGGAGGGAAGCAAGGAACCGACAGTGAAATGAGACAGATGGCTGTTTGAGGAGGGACAGCGGAGTCTGCGTCAAGAGGCCAGGAGATGGCTGTGTGCAGAATGGACGGCCACGTGGCGAGAGGGCCACAGTTCTGCAAACAATGACACTGCTCATTTCCCAGCTCTGCTTTTGGGTTCCCCCATAAATAACCCAGACAAACACCCCATGCACTGGGTTCTGCCCTCCTTCCCTCACCCCCTTTTTAAGTCTCATTAAAAGCCGATATTGTTCAGCCTCAAGATGGAGAGCTCAGCATGGATTTTACTGAACGTTAAATCAACCAGCAAGCGCAGCCAGCAAACTCTGTGGCACTTTAACTTTAAATAATGCAATAATTATTGAATTTCCTTTTTATAACTGAAGTGCTGGAATGTAAACAATGGGGCTGTAATTGCAGGAAGGGGGGATCAATAGAGGCAATCGTTTTCAACCATGTTAATTGTAAATACAATTGCTCCAAGATGTCAGCCTTGTTCTTCTTGCTCCCAGAATCATCCTAACGGATGACAGAGTCCAACTTTCCCATTACAGCTGTTCGTTCCTTTAAGAGGTTCTCAATCAGGTCTGATCAATCTGTCAAGATAATGCATGGAGTAAGTAAGACTCTTCCAAACACAGGCTCCCAATCAATAGCCCGGACCAGCTTAATGAGGTGGGGCTGAGGCCCAGAGGGAGGCAACAGCCCCCAGCTTGCGCCTGGGTTTGGCAGGCTGGCTTCCTCGCATGGCCCTGATAAACAGATCAACCCTTAATGAGGACATTAGTTATGCATGCTTCAGCAAGCAGCAAGGCACCCACCCCTGGGGACAGATGGACAGAAAACAAAATAGATTAACAGAAAACAACATGGTGCCAAATTAGGTCTCACTGAAGACTTTTCCCTCCTTTTCCTGCTTTCCTTAATTGTCCGGCAGAGTGGAGGACACCAATTAATCATTCCAATGGGCCTGAGCGCAAAGACCTGTGAGCATCCCCTGGGGTAGAAGATCTCAAGCTGTCCCTGAACATGAGCACCCTCATTTTTGAGACACCATTTTCAGAGCACAAAGGGGCTGACGGGGGGCTGAGGAGCCTTTCATGGAAGGGCCTTAGGAACAAACAGCCAGAGAGACGGAGGATGAGGCTGAACTTCGAAGTCTGACAGCCGCGCAGGCCAGTCGGGGGCTAAAGTTGAACAGGAACAAAAACCACCACTCTGAGGCTGATGTCCAAGTTTCTGAGGCCAAGTCTTGGTCTTGAGAATGGTTATTCCTTCCAGATGAGGATGTGGGAAGTCAAGAGTCTTGAATGCAACTGCACCCAGCCCGGCACTGCAGGAGTCTGAGTTCTCACCAGGATAACCAGAGAGGGCTCTATGGGGAACCTGGGACACCATCTTCCCTTCCTCAGAGGCCGTTGTGCATTTGTTCCTGCTGTGAGAGTTCAAGGAGGGTGCCCACTGTGTTAGAGGTCGTCGAGAAAGGCCCATGCCAAGGGCAGGTCCCAAGAATCCAGCAGTTCCTTTTACGCTTGGGTTAGAGCAGGGAGCTCTCAAAGTGTGGCTCTTCAACCAACAGCAACAGCACCCTCTGGGAATGTCAGATGTGCAAATTCAGACCCTGTCCAGACGGACAGAAACTCTGGAAATGGGGCCAGGAATCTGGCTTTTAACAAGCCCTCTAGGCAATTCTGAGGCAAGCTTACTTGGTGACCACCGTCTTACAGTGGGGGTTAGACAGGGCAGGCTTCTAGTAGGGATATCCTTCTTGTACGTTGCATAGAGTTGGACCTTTCTGGATCAGAAATAGTCCAGATGCCCAAGATGTAGCTAGGAACTATTTTCACTGAGGTTTGGCTCAGAGGAGGAACTATTTATTCCAGCCCACCACCCATCTGCTCCAGAATGCAAGGCCCCCGGGAAAAATAAAACCGAAACAACACAGAGGCCCTTGTGACAACTCCATTTTATTAGTTGGGAAAGATCATGAAATGGGTCACACTACTGAATTTCAGAAGTTAACGGTCTCATATTGTGATTGAAGTAAAAATGAAAATAACTGGGTCTTTCGAAAGCTCTAAGGGATCAGCAGACTAAGAGAAAATAAATATACAGCTAGAAAGATCAGATCGCTGCACTATGCAGAGACCCAGCTCACAGGCCACTCCTACTCCAAAGCCGTCCTCAAGCCCCAGGCTCCATCGCTTCCTCCTCTGGGCCCTCCAGCCCACTGGAAGCAGCTCCTATGCTGTGTGAGTTGCACACCACCTCTGCTCCTCCACCACACCGTCAACAGCATCCCACAGGCTGGGACCAAGTCGAATCTTTCTCTCCTCAGTTATCAGCACAGCTCCTGATCCATGGCAGGGACTTAAGAATTGTGGTGGCTCACGCTTATAATCCCAGCATTTTGGGAGGCCAAAGTGGGTGGATCACTTGAGGCCACAAGTTAGAGACCAGCTTGGCCAACATGGCAAAACCCCACCTCTACCAAAAATACAAAAATTAGCTGGGCGTGGTGTTGGGCACCTGTAATCCCAGTTACTCGGGAGGCTGAGGCAGGAGAATCTCTTGAACACATGTGGCAGAGGCTGCAGTGAGCCACGATCACTCCACCGCACTCCAGCCTGGCAACAGGGTGAGACTCCGTCTCAAAAAAAAAAAAAAAAAAAAAAAATTAAAATTGTGGGCTGAAAGTTTGAACAAATGAAGAAAATCCTTCTAAGGCTCCATTATTACTCCTGGGTCTTTAGCTTGCCTTTCAAGACCTATCTAATCCAGTTCAAATTCACTTCCCCCATCTCAGATTTCAATCCTCCGCTCCATTCCACATTCCACATGCAATTACTCCTGTCAGTTCCCACCTTCCCCACCAACTCTGATCATTCTGGCCTCAGCACCTTTTCTTGCTGGGAAACCCTCCCAGGTAACTCTGACCTATGCTGAAATGCCACACATCTCCCACAGCAGGCTGGTGGCACCTTCACCTGGAAGCCTTTATGCATTGCACCTGAGCTAAAACTGTGGCTCCTTGCCTGTGGGGGGTCCCACACCACCAGGTGGTCCCTATCAGGGCCCACCACAAAGCATTCTCTTTTTTTTTTCTTTTTGAGACAGAATCTCATTCTGTCACCTAGGCTGGAGTGCAGTAGTACGATCTTGGCTCACTGCAACCTCCACCTCCTGGGTTGAAACAACTCTCCTGCCTCAGCCTCCTAACTAGCTAGGATTACAGGTGCCCGCCACCACACCCAGCTAATTTTTGTATTTTTGTATTTTTAGTAGAGACAGGGTTTCACCATGTTGGCCAGGCGGGTCTCAAACTCCTGACCTCAAGTGATCCGCCCACCAAGGCCTCCCAAAGTGCTGGGATTACAGGCATGAGCCACTAAGCCTGGCCTTTTATTTTGTGCAGATGCATCACTTGATTTCTACATGGGGCTCTCTGTCCCTCGATGACTGAGATGGGAGGCTGGGGGCTGAAGAGAATAAAAATGTTTGCTAATATTTATTGCTTGTTTAAATAAGATGTAATGACAGGAGATAATTACACTAAATGGCTGTACTCAGTGACTTGATTTTTTTAGTATGCGGATCACAAAAGGGCTTGCCCCTCCCCACCAATCAGCCACAATGTCCCCCAGCCAGAAGACAACTGAGTTGGTCCTCCTCATTCCATTCCTCCATTGCTTCTATGTCCCTAGCTATGTTATTTACGTGGGTTTAATACCACTATGCTCTTTCACTATTAAACTGACAAATAATTGCAAGATTTGGATATTTGAGCAACATCTAGACGATCAAGACCACAGAAGAAAGGAAGAGGGAGTACACTCCGCAGATGCCTCCCACAGGGAGTAACTCAGGCTGTCAGAATTCTGCATGTGTGCGCCCAGTGTTCACCACACACACCTTTGCAGATAAAAAGAATGTGCTACACATTTTAGTTCCAAACATAAAATGTCCACCCAGGCCAACAGAGTGGCGTGAAAGTGCTGAGATACCTTGAAGGCAGTGGCCACAAAGGCATGCCTACAACATAAGACAGCCTGACTGTCTACAGCTCCGATGAGTCAGAATGAGGGGGACATCTGTTTCATACACACATCACATGTACAACTTTATTTTCTTCCTGAATTTCCTGTCCTCCTAATCTGTTGCCAGAGACTGCTGCTGACTGGATCTCCAAGTCCTATAATGTGTGTGGTTAAGGCTCTCACCTTCCTCTACTCTCCATTCTAGGACCTAGGAGGAATGAACCATTCTCTACATGGGGTCAGAGTTGCATGTTCAGATGTGATTCCTTCCCTCTTCAGCGACGCCCAAACTCCGGGATCCCCAGTCTTCTGATTGGCCAACCCCCCGACAAGCTCCTTCCCAGGGATATCCAAGCAATCCGATCCAAAGATGCCGCCACCCGGTTGGTCAGCTCTCCAGCTCCTAGTGGAATGACACTGGGAGGCTGGTCCGTGAAAACGTTTTAACACTTATTTTTAAGGGGCAAAATACAGGGATAATTTTCATCGGCCAGTCCACAACGGCCAAAACATCCCCTGCTTATACTCATTAAGTTCACTGTACTAACAGGCCCAAGAAACAGTGATGACACAGGAAGAAGCCGTGGTCGATGACCTCGCTGGAGGGCACGGGATCGGGGTGGGGGGCATCATCAATCTCATTCCACACAGATGATAGTTTACAAAACCTTCTGGAGAACTGTGAGGAATGTTCTTCAGTAAAAATCAAGTTTGCAGAAAACTGCATCATAAGAGCTGGCCGGGGGCAGTGGTTCGCACCTATAATCCCAGCACTTTGGGAGGCTGAGGCAGGTGGATTACTTGAGGTCAGGAGTTTGAGGACCAGCCTGGCAAACAAGGTGAAACTGTCTCTACTAAAACCACAAAAATTAGCCGAGCATGGTGGCACGCACCTGCAGTACCAACAACTGAGGAGGCGGAGGCAGGAGAATCACTTGAGTCTGGGAGGCAGAGGTTACAGTGAGCCGAGATCATGCCACTGCACTCCAGCCTGGGTGACAGAGCGAGATCCTGTCTCAAAAAAACAAAAAACAAAAAACAAAAAACTGATGACTAGGAAAATTTTCTTTGAGCAAAATGGCAGGGGTTGGGGAGGAGCAAAGGAGGTGGGTAGAAGCGAGGACTAGAGAGAGGACTACCCAGACCCTGCCAGGTGGAAAGGATCAGGACACATCACGCGTGCTGGAAGTTTTTATGTGACACGTGCACAGTGGCACGTGGACACAGACCTGGCCGTGCTTTCTCCCGGGGCTACAGTAATAAGATGCAGTCAATCGCTCACCATCACACCGGTGTGCATATGATGCCTTTTGGAATCTCAAATCTAGCAGCCTGCTCTGCTAACCTTAATCTAGTCTATGGATGCTTTTTATTAGTAAGTATTTTAAAGGCTTAAGTCTTAAAACACAAATCTTTCGATGACCTTTCCAGATGACTCTATAATAGCATAAGGCCAGAGGAAACAGCAGCGAGTCTCAGGTTCTGGTAGCACTGGTATTTTTATAATGGTCTTTCTTCCGGCTTTGATTCATTCATTCATTCCCCATGTGGCTATCTACATTCCCGCTGCTTCTTTCCTCACACTCGAATCTCTCCCCAGAATGAGTGTTCGTCAATCATCTCTAAAAATTATCCTCATCATTCTCCGTACGTGAGAAAGGCCTTTCACCACAGGGTCTTTATCATCCACTACTCCCCTGTACAACCCCTGTCTCCAGCCAGCAGCTCTACCAGTTCTCTTGTTTCCAAAGGTCTCCTCTATTTGTGTGTGTGTGTGTTGTGTGTGTGTATGCACACAGGCGCTGACTCAGGCCACTTTCTCCTGTGCATACATCCATGCCAGCTCCTCCAAATTCATTTTTTTTTTTTTTTTTTTTTGATGGGGCCTCATTCTTGTCACCCAAGCTGGAGTTCAGTGGCAGGATCTCGGCTCACTGCTACCTCCAAGTCCCAGGCTCAAGTCATCCTCCCATCTCTGCCTCGAGTAGCTGGGACCACAGGCCCGTGCTATCATGCCCAGCTCATTTTTGTATTTTTAGTAGAGACAGGGTCTTGCCATGTTGGCCAGGCTGGTCTCAAACTCCTGGCCTCAAGTGATTCGCCTGCCTTGGCCTCCCAAAATGCTAGGATTACAACATTAGCCACTGCGCCCAGCCCCTGCTCCTCCAAATTCTATCCTCCTTTCTAAGCATCTCACCTCCCACCCTTTTTCTGTCTGCAGCGATCCTTTCTCCTCTGAACTCCAAGTCTTGGGCTCTCAGCATGGCTATGGGCACTGCCACCCTGAGTGCTGGTTATCTACTTTATGTAGGTGGCACACCCCACAAGAAGACTGGAAGGTTCCTGAGGGCAGGGATGCTGGACTCTCCTCCCTGGGGCTTGACACACAGGAACCACATCATTCTGCAGTGAGAACACGGGAATGGGAGTGAGCAGCCGTGGTGAAGAGGGAGGACTGACGCTGAGCTGTCTCTTCCATTGTAAAAGGAGGAATAAGGCCACCTACCCCACAAGGGGCCATGAGGCTTGAGTGAGAAAATCAGTGTGAATGAACTTCCTTACACAATAAAGCAAAATTAAAAGAAAACAGTTGCTCAGGTGACGACGAAGGGTGGAAAGGGGAACTTGAAGATTCAAGAAGCCTCCCCTGCCATCTGATTTCATCGGGGTCCTAGGACTGTCTACAAAAAGAGGAATTAATTACTTGATCGCCCGTTCACTTACCTTGCTAATGAAATCATCGGGTTTTTCTGGGGAAGAACCTGTTAGGAGGACTGGTTTGCCTCTGGGTGTCAGTCCCGCTGGTGCCAGCTGCATCCCCAACGCCAACATGACTCATGCGATGACACAAATTGCCATCGGGCTTTGTTATTATGTGACCTTCAGCAAGTTACCCTCCCGTCCCTGCTCCAGTGCTAAAATCAGCACGGCGATACGAGAACCTACTTCAAGGCATCATCATGAGGAACGATGATGAAGCAGCTAATAATGACTGGGAAGCACTTTGTCTTTGTAGAGAGCCATATTACTTAACATTTAGAATAATACCCACTGTTTCAGGTTGAGAAAGCATTCAGATTTTAGCTAAACTGAAGGCTGAGCACATCCACTAATGAGCACTGTCCTTCCCATAGAAACAGTGAAAGCTACTCGGTCTGCTGAATAAAATGACTAGCAGTACATTAGCGAGACGCGGATGCAGGTTTAGTTACCATGAAACCAGGGCCATTGCATTCAACATCTAATAAGCAAATTCTTACAATCACAGAAATAAGCCAGAGCCCACCGACCTGACAACAACTGCCTGAAGAATGGTTTGGGGAGAATAATGTTTTAGTCCCAGTTTCCCTAGAATTCATAAAAATACAGCCTCTTGGAAGGCACGCTTCTAAAATTTAGGGAAGGGATCAGAAAACTTTCTGTAAATATTCAGAGGGTAAAAAGCCTAGGTTTTACGGCCCGTACCATCGCTGTCTCGACTACTCAATTCTGCCATGGCAGCACATAAAAGAATGGGCATGACTGTGTTCCAATAAAACTTTATTTATGAAGACAAATGGCTGGCTGGATTCCCTCTTCTGGCAGTGATATGCTGTTCCCTGACCTAAAACTTCACAACAAATTTATACAATCATCTAGAAAAATCATGCACCTGCTCTCCATCAAGAAGGGAACACATACATTCTCTTTCTCACACACACACCCTCTCTTTGATAAGCAAAAAAAGTTTCTCACAATTTTTGAAACTCAAGTTAAGAGCCAGGCTCAGGCCGGGTGCGGTATAATCCCAGCACTTTGGGAGGCTGAGGTGGGAGGATTGCTTGAGCTCAGGAGTTCGAGACCAGCCTGGCAACATGGTGACACCCTGTTTCTACAAAAAAAAAAAAAATACAAAAATTAGCTGGGCATGGTGGCGTGCACCCACAGTCCCAGCAACTTGGGGGCCTGAGGCAGCAGGATCACTTGAACCTGGGAGGTTGAGGCCACACTGGGCCAAGATCGTGCCACTGCACTCTACCCTGGGTGACAAAGTGACATCCTGTCTCAAAAAAAAAAAATAAAATAAAATAAAAAGTCAGACTTGCAAACTTCATATGAAAATAAGCTGTTTCAACCTGAAAGTCAACACCTATTTAAGAAACATTTAACTTTGAATTATGAAATGACTTCAGAACAATTCAACTTCACTCCTTGTTTTCAGGCTTTCCAACATAACTTTCTCATCAGTGTGCTCTCAGTCACAGGGCACTGGTTCTCGTGTTCTGCATCCCACTCTACAACCAAGGTAAATAACACCACAGGAATAATGGCTAAGGTTGTAACATTTATTCAGAGCTTAACAATACCTGTAACTGACACCACTTTGAACGAATCTAGTGATGGAATTACTAAACAACAACAAAAATGTAGCCTTCTACTCTACACCTTCCAGTAGCTGAAAACTATCCAGTTTTAAACAGCCAGGGAGGAAAAAAATGAGGTGGTGAAAAATCAGGTCATTATCATCCCTGCATCATGCCATGCTCTTGCTTCCTTCCTAAGATGCTCTTAAAAGCTGATGCTAGGATATCCAAGAATCTTGGATCCTGACATCTAAGAACAAGTGGTCAGGAAATCTGGATTGAGAAAAATGAAGTATTTAAGTGTCTTCTCAATAACGTCATCTTACATGTACATAGTCCTGCATAGATTTCAAAGGGTTTGGCCATTACACAGCTCAAATGATTCTCACAAGCACCTTGAGATGGCGGCATGGCAGATGGCTGTGTCCTCTGTTTAATGGACACAGGAGAGAGATAATCTAGAGATGGCAAATTGGCAGTGGCTGGGAAGCCTGCAGGTGGGAGATTCATAACCCTTGGGAGTTTTTAAAAATTCTGAATTAATGGTGAACATTTAAAAATCTGCCAATTTCCCATACAATCAAGATTTTTTGCCTCTTTAGACATTTAAAAAAAAGATGGGGTTTCTGGCTCTACATTCCCTCATGTCAACAATTATGTAGACAAGATGGTGCAGGAGCCCTGCAGGCCCACACCAGTCACCCACTTACGATACCGGTGTGGCCCCTGCAGGCATCTGGGTTTGCAATCCCTGGGTCCAAATGTGAAAGAGAATGTGGCTGGCAAGTGGGAATCACAGAAGTCAACCCTAGGATCTACCAGTCCTGGGCCGGGGTTTGTCACCCCGTGCTATGCTAGCCTGTGAATAACCCAGTACAAAGATTCCCCTACAAAACGTCATGTTGCTGCTCAGGTTGCACACTGCAAAACACAAGGTGAAAAGCTTAGCTTCACCAGACTCAGGCGGTAAGGGGGTCGAGAATGAGTGTAGCTTCACAAGGGAAGCCAGCTTAATTCTGCCACAGGAGTTAATATTTGTTAATTGGTAGAAAAAGGTAAAATTAATGAGGACATTAACATAGCTATTTAAAAACAGCTCCATGTTTCCCCCATTGTAACACATGGAACTATCAGGAAGTAATTGCAGGAAAAGGACACTGTCAATTCTCAATTATCTGCATGAATGAAGCGCTCAGTGACACGGATAATCCAAGTCATTTACATTTGGATTTAGAAAGTAACATCTTTTTCCTTCGGAAAACTTACCTTCCTAATTAGGGCTTGCTGAAAGCAGTGGCGAAATCAGTTTACCTTCTTGGTCAGAGAAAGTGTTGGGGAAGGTATGGAAATGGCTGGGCATTTCAGACCCGCCACGGATAACCCAAGGCAGATAAAAGATCACTCACAGCGGCTGGCCAATATAGCAGCCATTAGCCACACGTGACTATTTAAATTTAAATTAAGTTAAATAAAATGAAAAGTTCAATCCCTCAGTGACACTAGCCACATTTCAATTGCTCGATGGCCCCGTGTGGCTGGTGGCCACCACATTGGACAGCGCAGATCACAGAACATTTCCATCATCACAGAAAGTTCTAGTGGATGGTGCTGAATTCTAGACCAACAATCACATCTAGTTACCTGGATTCAGTAGAAAGCTGAGGGCAGGGGAGAGGGATGTGGAAGACGTTACACTGCCACTTTAGAAACAAAAGGGAATTGTAACTCCGGACTCTCTCGGCTAGTTTAATTTCAAGCCCAGTAATGTAGACGCTGTCTAGGGAATAACATAAAAAATAAGCATTCCATTCTAAGTAAAATGAGGCTTTTTAATTAACAAAGCAGAAAACGAGAGGATAAAAGGCAAGGCAGGAAAGGCTGATTTTCAGCAAACATATGCCATCGCTGCCAGCACCCAGCGTGGCCATGCAGTCCAGACGCTGGCTGAAGGGTAGACAAAGGCAGGAGCTCGACCCTGCCAGGCTCCGCTCGGGTAGGTGTCTGCTCAGGTGCCGCTGGGAGCAATGTCAGGCCCAGTGTCACTTAACATCCTCATTAATTATCTTGAAAGGAGAGGGTTAGTAAACAGCCAGTTAATTAAATTCTCAGATGATGCTAATTTGGGAGGCTTTAGAAAGACTGGCAAGGGCAGAGGCAATATAAATGGGACCTGGATGGGTTCGAGGTACGAGTGGAAACAAAATTAAGCACCGGGCAAACGCTACTCTTAAATAAGTCTTACGGAAGAGCCAAAATACGTCTGAAAAGAAACTTATTTGGAAAATTGTTGCAGGAAAGCTAAAAGGTTGGAAGCTTCTAAGGCATATGATCCTTTTAATAAAAATGTTTACATGCACTTAGAGGTATGGGAGAAACAGCAGCTCCTAAGGATCACTGTCCTCGAGAGGTAGGATGGGGTGAATGGGGAGCAGGGATGGGGCTTGCACTTCTATTCCCTTTTCTTCTAAACAAATTAAAGATTTTTATTATTATTTTATTATTCTTTTTTGAGAGAGTCTCCCTCTGTCACCAGCCTGGAGTGCAGTGGGGCCATCTCGGCTCACTGCAAGCTCCGCCTCCCAGGTTCAAGCGATTTCCCTGCCTCAGTCTCCCAAGCAGCTGGGACTACAAGCGCACGCCATCACACCCGGCTAATTTTTGTATTTTTAGTAGAGACAGGGTTTCACCATGTTGGCCAGAATGGTCTCAATCTCCTGACCTCATGATCTGCCTGCCTCGGCCTCCTAAAGTGCTGGGATTACAGGCGTGAGCCACCTCGCCCAGCCCTAATTAAAGATTTGTAAAACAGGCTTGGTTTTTGAATTCTGGTTTTGAAATTTTTGTGTCTGAAGTAATGTCAGATTCATAGAAGAGTTGCAAAGATACACCGAGTTCCCACGTGCCCTTCACACAGCCGCTTCTAACATCAACATCTTCCATCTTAACAGCTGGGACACTGTCAAAGCAAAGAAAGGAGCGTTGCTACAATCCTATGACCAAGTAAGTACAGACTTTTTTCAGATGCCACCAGGTTTTCCATTCAAGGCCTTTCTCTGGTCCAGGATCCAAACCAGGTCCCTGCATAGCACTGAAATGTCATTCTCCTCCATCGCCTCCACTCTGTCTTTCCTTGTCCTGAAAGACCTGGGCACTTTTGACCGGGGCCGGTCAGGTATTTGTAGAGGACCCCTCAGTGTGGGTTTGTCTGATGTTTTCTCACAATTAGATTCAGATTACAAATTTCTGGAGAGAATGCCACCAAGGGGAAGGACCCTTCCCATCCATCGTATCACATCAGGGGCTATGTGACATCAACATGACCCATCACTGGTGATGTTGACCTCGATCACTTTGTTCAGGTGACATCTGCTGGGTTTCTCCACTGGTAAGTTAACACTTTTCCTTCTCCAGACTTTACTCATTAAAAAGGGAGTCACTATGCCCAGCCTATACTTAAGAGCAGGGGAGTGAAGCTTCACCTTCTGGTTATTACGCTGTTAATAAAACAAAAATATCTCATAAAAGAGATAAACTCTTTATGCAAACAGAGGCGGCTGAAATGTCTATCTAGAAAGTCAGAGTTTGTTGTCTTTGTTTTGCATACTTGGGCTCTCGACAATGCAAATGAAGCAATGCCAAGAGCTTCAGGACCCACACGATGCCAGGCCAGGTGCTGTGTACCTACAGATATTAGCCCATTTAATCCCCACCACAGCCAGATGAATGAGATGGCACCAGATTACAACAATCTTCCCAAATGACAGTAGGTGAAATGTGGAACCAAGAGGTTAAATCACTTGCTCATGTTAACACAGCTATGAAGGGACAGAGGCGGGGGCTAAACCCAGGCCCCCTGGCTCTAGAGATCATGCTGTCTAGAGACCTCTCCGCTATCCTGCTTCTTGACATACAACTGTGAAACTTCAGGGCAGTTAAAATGTGGCAGCACCATGGCACTCCCACAGTGGCATTCTGAGTGACAACGCTACGGAGGCCCAACAAAACCAAGATGGTCTGGAGGGTGTTCAACAGAAGACAGTCCACCTTTATCTCTATAGTGTGGCAGAGAATCCAGAACATACGAGCAGGGCTAAGGACCTCTCTCTCTATGAACAGGTATGGAAGGTGCTCACAACCCACAGACCACGATGCTTACTCCTGTCTCAGCCCCTATCTACCACAGACACAAACTTGGAACTTTCCCCAAAAACATTTACTTTTTCTGCTATTCTGAGGGTTCACTATGACAAAGCAATAAAGCTCAGAGGTCAGGAAAAAAGCGATCAGCAGGCAGACTCGGAGGAGAAACTTGGCCCATGACGCCCCCCATCTACAACCTGCAAATATCCACTCGTGGGCTTGTTTAATCCCAACTGTTAAACATCTGATATTCTGACATTAAAAAGAAACAAGGAAGCTCTTGCTTCTAGAGAAACAAGAAAGGAACAAGGAATGTTTAGATAAGAACTGCTGTGTTCTTACCCAAAAGAATAACATAGGCTAGGCTGGGTGCGGTGGCTCACGCCTGTAATCCCAGCACTTTGGGGGCTGAGGCAGGCAGATCACTTGAGGTCAGGAGTTTGAGACGACTGGCTTGGCCAACATGTTGAAATCCCGTCTCTACCAAAAATACAAAAATTAGTTGGGTGTGATGGTGGGTGCCTATAGTCCCAGCTACTCAGGTGGCTGAGGCAGGAGAACTGCTTGAACTCGGGAGGGAGAGGTTGCAGTAAGCTGAGATCGCACTACTGCACTCCAGCCTGGGCAACAGAGTGAGACTCCATCTAAAAACAAACAAGCAAGCAACAACAACAACAACAAAAAACACACACAAACTAACAAGTAACCTATGGTATTCAAAATTCAAAATTCCAATACTGAGCTTTAACATCATCCTGTCCACAGAGAAAAGATGATGAAGTGTGTAGGAAGCAACAAATGTCACCTACCTGCACACCCACCCCACACTGGATTCTCCAAATATCTGGCATTTATTTCTCCTCCATTTAACCCTGTCTTTTGTTCTCCCATTGTTTCAACTGCAAAAATTTGCCTTTGAAAAAACGACACTAATAAAGAATCACACCATACAAATTCTAATACTATATTGATCCCATCAGTGACTGGGCAGACAGCAGATCTTCCATCAACATCTGGATTCGCAGAACACATCAAACAGAAAGCTCTCAACACCCAGTGTCCAGGATCAGTGTGGTGGGCCTCTCCTCAAACCTGTCCACCCAACCAGATCTCAAGAGGAAAACAGAATTGCCACCTCTCAAGACTGAGACCAGGTGCAGCGGCTCACACCTGTAACCCCAGCACTCTGGGATGCCAAGGCTCAAGAGGAACCCAGGAAGTCAAGACCAGCTTGGGCAACATGGCAAGATCCAGTCTCTACAAAAAACAAAAAAAAATTAGCCGGGTGTGGTGGTACATGCATGCCTGTGGTTCCAGCTACTCTGGAGGCTGAGGCAGGAGGATCACTTGAGGCGAAGAGGTCAAGGCTCCAGTGAGCCGTGTTTGTGCCACTGCACTCCAGCCTCTGTGACAGAGCAAGACCGAGTCTTTAAGAAAAAAAAAAAAAAAAAGGCTGAATTTCAGTGTGATTTTAAAAGCATATATAATCATTTTACGAAATGCAGAGAAGTGTTATTAATAAGTTAATCTCTGAGTGCTTACTATGTGCCAGGCAGAGTTCCAAGGCCCATTCTAAGAATCACCCATTCTAGACATAACTGCTTAACATTTCAAGGTATTCTTTTCCATGCAATTCAATGTTTCACTTCAGCCAGAAAACAAAAAATAGCATTGAAGAGAGGCACATTTTCTGATTTTTAATGGCATCAGAAGCTGGAAATGATGGACTGCAGTAGTATACATGGTAAAAATCTAAAATAATTAAGAAGATGTTTGTAAGCACCTAGAAAAGAGAATAGTGAATCACTGGAAGTAAATACCAAGTACACAGCAAGAGACTAACTTCTTTTCTTCCTTAAATCTTCACTTTCCCCCCCTTTCTTCTTCTCAAATAAGGTGACTACTGCTCGTATTACTAATACCAAACTGGCAGATCAGGGACTATTAAAGATTAATGACATTTGATTTTGTATCTCATGATATCCTTGTGAACAATCTGGAATGCGGGAATCTGATTATACTATGGTAAGAGGTCTTTGTACTTAAAAATGTTGGCCCAGAGAACGCTGATGATAAATCAAAGTCAACACAGAGGAAAATGCCTGCAGTAAAATATAATTATCCAGGTGGCCCTCTCCTGTCCAGCGTTTGTAACAAGATTTGGACAGAGACAGAAGTCATGCCTATTAACCCAACAAAGTTAGTCAAAAAGTCATATAGGGGAAGAAACAGGTGAAATGAAAATCATTTGTACTAATTGACTAACAAGGATTATTATATTTTAATACCAAGCAGTGCAAAACTAAAAGATTGAGACAGTTCTGTATGGGCCCAAGTAAAGGCAAATTAATGAAAAAAGAGAATGTCTAGAAACAGACCCAAATGAGAACTTCATGCGTGATATAGTGGCATTTCTAGGCACCACGGCAAAGGATGGGTAGACTGCTTAGTAAACATGGCAGGGACAGACAATTGAGAAAAAATAAATAGAGGAACTCCTATCGCACAGTATATACCAAAATAAACTCCGGATGGATAACACAGTTCAGTGTCAAAACATGAAACCATGAAAGACTGAAAGGGGATGGAGTGAATGTGATCTTGGCAGGGGAAAGGCAGTTCTAAGCTTAACAAAGGAGAAGGAGGCCAGGCGCAGAGGCTCACATGTGTAATCTCAGCACTTTGGGAGGCCCAGGCAGGTGGAATGCTTGAGTCAAGGAGTTTGAGACCAGCCTGAACAACATGGTGAAACCCGTCACTACAAAAAACACAAAGATTAGCCAGGTGTCGTGGCACACGCCTATAGTCCCAACTATTCAGGAGGCTGAGGTAGGAGGATCGCTTGATTCCAGAAGGCCAAGGCTACAGTGAGCCATGACCACACCACTGCACTCCAGCCTGGGTGACAGAGCAAGACCCTGTCTCAGTAAATAAACAAACAAACAAACAAACAAACAAAGGAGAAGGAAGCAAAAATGAGAAGTATTCGCCATGCAAAATGTTGAAACACTAGAATCTCAAAACATACCATAAACAGCAAAAGATAATGATAAATTGGGGGAGGGGTGGACAGTAACAGACCAAATACACGTTTAACACCTTTGATAGAGAAAGAGCTATTTTAATTTGTTTATATTATCCATCTATGAACGTTTAACTTATAATAGGAAAAAACTGGAAACAAGCCAACTGTCGAATGCAGCAGTAACTAACTAAATCGCAGTACCTTCATACCACGGGGTGTTTGATGCAGCTATCAAAAATCATGTTGTAGAAAACATTTAGTGACATCCAAAAAAGGTCGCACGTTGCAAAGCTTTTTAGAAGCCAGTTACAAGATACATACAATATCATTTCAATTCTATAAAATAATAATATCCCATCTGTACAGAAGAGGCCAAAATGACATACCAAAACGTTTAAAATTAAAGGCATCTTGGTAGTGAGATTAGGGATGATTTTCTTTTTGTGTGTGTCTCTGCATTTCCTTTTTTTTTTTTTTTTTTTTTTTTTACATACAATAAACATGAAGCACTTTTGAACTCAAAATTAATAAAAATAACTAAGTGGAAATATATATGTGTATATATAAAGACGATCACTTCACTGTCACATTTTCAGATATTATAAATTTGAAAGGGCAATCAGCTAGCCCACTGAGTCAATGGAATAAACAGAATGAAGAAAAACAGCAATAAATGTCAAGTTCCTTCCCCAGGTTGAGGGGACAAGGAGGCCTGGTTTAATTGTCAGTTCCCTGAAAATGAAGTCAACAACAAAACTCTGAGAGTTTCAGGGGACTCCAAGTTCCACAGGAGCCGAGGGTTTGAGATGGCTGCTTAATAAAAGACTAGAACATTAATGATTTGGTGTCTATACCAAGGAAAGGGACAGACTCCCTGTGATCAACATGAGTGAGGCCTTGTCCAGAAGACCACATCCCATCAAAGGCATCATCATTCAAGGGATGTGTCAACACGCAAGTAAGTCAAAAGCAGGGGGCAAGGATGGTAAGGGGTTTGGAAACCATATAAAGAATAGTCACAAGTGGTTGAGATTTGCGTTCGGGAGGATGAGGAAGGTACATACACATGAAGACAAGAGGCAAGAAAAGGAGGGACAGTTAGCTAAACTGCTTATGATATCTTCATACAATACTATGCAGCTAGTAAAAATTATGATGGAAAAAAATAGTGACATCCAAAAAAATTAAATATTGCAAAGTTTTAAAAAGTCACAAAAAGCAGTATCCTTTTTTTTTTTTTTTTTTTTTTTTTTTTTTTTTTTTTTTTTTGAGACGGAGTCTTGCTCTGTAGCCCGGGCTGGACTGCAGTGGCCGGATCTCAGCTCACTGCAAGCTCCGCCTCCCGGGTTTACGCCATTCTCCTGCCTCAAGACTCCCGAGTAGCTGGGACTACAGGCGCCCGCCACCTCGCCCGGCTAGTTTTTTTTTTTTGTATTTTTAGTAGAGACGGGGTTTCACCGTGTTAGCCAGGATGGTCTCGATCTCCTGACCTCGTGATCCGCCCGTCTCGGCCTCCCAAAGTGCTGGGATTACAAGCTTGAGCCACCGCGCCCGGCCAGCAGTATCCTTTAAACACTTAAAAACGTCATCATATCACAAGGAAGATGTCTCTTCTAGAAGAGGAACAGGACAAAAGTATCTCTACCCCTGCAGGTAACAAGGCAGCCAGTATCTCAACATAAAGGATGGGGTTGATGACAATTAAAGGTGGCCCTGGACTCCCTTGTGTAAAGAAATGGAAATGTTCAGAGAATCTCTATGACCTTTGTTTAGAGGTATTTCTATAGGATGTTCCTTCACTGGGTTCAGTGTTCCCTAAATGCCCTTCAAGCGGAGATGCGTCTGGAGGTTGTTAAAAACACAGATTCTGAGCATTTCCCTAATCCAGGCTCACAGGATCAGTCTCTCAGGCAGGACCTCAGCTCAGATTCTGTACTTTTTTTTTTTTTTTTTTTAAAGAGGCAGGGTCTCACTCTGTTGCCCAGGCTGGAGTGTGGAGAGGTACAGTCACAGCTCACTGCAGCCTGGAACTCCCAGGCTCAGGCGATTCTCCCACCTCAGCCTCCCAAGTAGCTAGGACTACAGGTGTGCAAAACCACACCTGGCTAATTTTTGTATTTTTTTGTAGAGATGGAGGTTTCACCATGCTACCCAAGCTAGTCTTGAACTCCTGAGCTCAAGTCATCTATCTGCCTTGGCCTCTCAAAGTGCAGCAATTACAGGTGTGAGCCACTGTGCCCGGCGTACTTTCTACTTCAGAGGGCTCTCTGATTCTGACACACAGCTAGGTTTAGGAATCCTTGAGCCAGGTGGTATCTTTAAGAAAGATCTGTTTTTTGTTTTTGTTTTTGTTTTTTAAGGCAGTACACAAAGAGATGTATAAATCATCACATTCTATCACTAATGTGAACATTTTTTACCAATATCGATCTTGGTATCTCCTATCTATAATATACCTCCAATTTTACATAAACGCAATGATCTGTATATGTAACATTTTTATACTACGTTGAGGCCTTCTTTCCAACTAAAATATATATATGCACCATCTTTTTTTTTTTTTTTTTTTTTTGAGACAGAGTTCTTCACTCTGTTGCCAGGGCTGGAGCACAGTGGTGCAATCTTGGCTCACTGCAACCTCCACCTCCCGGGTTCAAGCAATTCTCCTGCCTCAGCCTCCCGAGTAGCTGGGATTACAGGTACCCGTGACTACACTCAGCTAATTTTTTGTATTTTTAATAGAGACGGTTTCACCATGTTGGCCAGGCTGGTCTGAAACTCCTGACCTCATGATTGGCCTGCCTCAGCCTCTCAGAAAGTGCTGGGATTACAGGCACGAGCTACCGCGCCTGGTCCCTGCACCATCATTTTTAACAGCTACATGGTAAGCCACAAGAACATGCTGTAATTATTTTAACTAGTCCCACTGAGCAATCTGCCAACTTAAAAAAACAAATAACCAAAATAAACACTGTTGTGAAGAAGAGCATCTCATACATATCAACACCCAGAAGCCACTGGGCCTCGGCACAGAATTAGCCACTTTACACTGTGACAGCTATCAGCGGAAAAATTAAACTCATACACACAGCCACCAACAGGGCACGTAAGCCCCTGGATTCCATTATGATTAGAATATAATCAACTTAAAGAAACACACCGGCCAGGCACAGTGGCTCACGCCTGTAATCCAAGCACTTCGGGAGGCTGAGGCAAGTGGATCACCTGAGGTCAGGAGTTCAAGACCAGCCTGGCCAACATGGTGAAACCCCGTGTCTACTAAAAATACAAAAAATAAAAAAAAATAAAAACAAAATTAGCTGGGCATGGTAGCAAGCGCCTGTCATCCCAGCTATTCAGGAATGTGAGGCAGGAGAATCACTTGAACCTGGGAGCTGGAGGTTGCAGTAAGACACGATCGCACCATTGCACTCCAGCCTGGGTGACAAGAGTGAAACTTGGTCTCAAAAAAAATGATAAAAAAGAAACACACCTAGAGGAAAAACTGTCTGTCTGTGTATCATCTGCAGAGCAGCTTCCTCAAGTGGAAGACAACAACTTTTTTAGCTTTTAAAGCAAATCCAGGCTGGGCAAGGTGGTTCATGCCTGTAATCCCAGCACTTTGGGAGGCCAAGGTCGGAGGATCGCTTGAAGCCAGTAGTTTGAGACCAGTCTGGGCAAGAAAGTGAGACTCCCTATATCTACAAAAAATAAAATAATTAGCCAGGCATGGTGGTGTGTGCTGTAACCCTAGCCACTTGAGGGGCTGAGGCAGGAGGATCACTTGAGCCCAAAAGTTCAAGGCTACAGTGAGCTGTGATCCCGCCACTAAGCTACAGCCTGAGTGGCAGAGCCAGACCTTGTCTTTAAAAAAAAAAAAAAAAAAAAGCTAATCCAACCAAACTCAGATATTCAGAGTGTCCTTGCAGAACATCTAGGCATTCATTCACTTAACGACGGAGCTCACTTCTGAATTACAGACCCTGCTCTCCCTCTCCCGCCATACCCTACATCATGCTTAGAGAGCTGGAGGGTAACTGGGTGATGTCATCAATGAAGCTTCTAGGAGATGCAGCTTCTAGGAACTTGGACAAGTGCTTCATAGAAATGTGATCATGGTCACTTCCTTCCTAGACCCCATGGCCAAAAATGCTTGCGGCTTTCCTGTTCTTCAAAGGGCATCAGACATGACTATCACTCAGGAGGAAGGAGATACATAGGGCTAAGCGGGAAGATGGCATGATGCAAAAGGGCAGAGAACTGAACAGGGATTTGGGAGGCTCAGGTGCTAGCCAAGAAAGACCCCAGAAAACAATCAGAGGGAATCTCACTTTCATTTGGCTTTGGGGCTACTCCTATTCTCAGACGAAAGCACCTTAATAGCACAGTGAGAAGGATGGAGACAGCTGATGTGGCCTCACTTTCCCCCAGTGCTTCGTGCAGCAAATGATCACTGCATGTACAGAAAGGGGTCGAGGGGTCTCGAGGGAAGAGATGAGACAGAGAGAAAAGGGGGCAGTGCCTGGCTTGGCGCTCAGCGTGCTGCACGCTGGTTTCAGGCCCCGGGAAGCTGGCGGGGGCCTTGTCCTGACCCAGGAGAAGACAGGCCTTGGCCGGTTTCCTAGCAACCCTCGCCGGCAGCAGGCAGTACCCCAGGCAAGGCTGTCCAGGGAAAAATGAAAATGGCCACATGCACAGATGCAAAATGAAAGCAGGCCTGCCTACCAGCTGGGCACGGAGGTAGCAGGGGCCCCTGCCAGAGAGCTCCCATACCAAGCTCCATGGAGAAACATCTGGGGGCACCAGCCACAGAGGGGGTCTCACTTCCTTCTCAGCCCTGCAGCATGGTAGGCATGCCATGAAGCCCACACTCTGCCACTGAGTCACCAAAACAGCAGACCTTTGCATTTCCACACTGCAGTGGCACTAGAACCAGAAATCCCACTCCTGGGTTCTTGTGGAGAACTTTCATCACAGGGTATGACACCCAAACTACCCTATCTTTACTCCTCTCTTTGCACCCAATTCCTCCTTGCAGTTACTGCAACTCACCCTCTCTGGTTTGGTACTGCACTCAGCTGAAGGAGCTTTAATCCTCCATCCTCTCCCAACCATCTCTCCATTAAGACAGTGAGGCCTCCCATCCTGGACAAACAACCTTCCCTTTGGCCACTGTCACTTGTTAGTTCTCTATCAGCCCAAGTTCATCTCATCCTACTCCACCCATTATGCCAGTGTCAAGAGGGAGGTGTGGCAATGGAGATGAGCACGAATCCTTACCTCTAGCACAGACAGAGAGGGCCACCATCAAGGATGACTTTAGCGTCACAGAAGGAAATCCACCTGCTTGTCACCCTCAACCAGGGACTATGGTGACAATGAATGTCACATGAACCTGAGTGTGGCCAAACCTACCTACAGCCTTATGGAACGACCATCACTCCCAGCACTGTCTTCGTACCTGGCTTTCTTCCTATGAAATTGCCTTGTGTGATCAAAAATGAATCATAAAACATTTGTTTCAGACTGAAACATGCTGTACAGTTTTTAGAACAGGATATTCTATTTTAGGATATCTAATCCTAAAAACTCTGGGAGGCAAACACCTTCACTTTACAGCTGACGTTACAGGGTCTGAGGCTGATACCTGTCAGGGCTGGGGGCAGGGCAGACTCTCCCCAGCCTGCTTCCTGCTCTGTCCATACCAGGCTCCTCAGAGTAGAGCACTAAGTCCATATATGGTAAAGCTGCTAGAAGGACTTGACGAAATGATTAGTATCTAAGGCACTATACTACACATGAAAATTACAGGAAGTATATCCACATACATACACACATCATAGTATATCTATGTATATTTTTAGGTATATGTATCTATGTATACGTTGTGTACACAAACAGAGGCTGGCATCTATCTGTCTACAACAAGAATAGAAGATACGAACATAGGGCCCGGTGCGGTGGCTCATGCCTGTAACCCCAGCACTTCAGGAGACCGACGTGGGAGGATCGCTTGAGCCCAGGAGTTGAACACCAGCCTGGGCAACATGGTGAAAGCCCATCTCTACGAATAATATGAAAAGTTAGCTGGGCATGCCTGTAGTTCCAGCTACTCAGGAGGCAGAGGTGGGAGGATGTCTTGAGCCTAGGAGGCAGAGGCTGCAGTGAGCTGTGATCACACCACTGCACTCCAACCTGGGTGACAGAGTGAGATCTGTCTCAGACCAGAAGAAAAAAAAAAAAAAGAAGAAGTAGTTTTGAATATATATGCCTTCTATCCTTGATAGAGGCAAACACCTCACATTATTTATAAAATCAAAATTTTAGGTTAATGATTTCCCAGGAACCTAATTTTCATGGCCCTGATACAGGTGATGCATCTCTGAGCCTGTTTGATACATGTCATATACAGACACCACCAGGAGCACCCAGAAATTAAAACCATTCCACAGCCTACAACAACGCTTCCCAGATCTCTGTCATGACCTCATCAATCTCAAGTCTCTTTCCTTGGTAGTAGATGAAGTGGCAGCTAATGAAAAAGCTAAGGAAATCAGCACCACTAAGAAAATGCCAATACTCATTCCCGATCAACATACACAGTTGACTGTTTTCATCCTACTTTGAATCGCCTCGTCCTACCGCATTCAAGACACGGCTACCGGGCAGGTCCACGTCTTTAAGTTGCGTGTAATGCCTGGTTCACAACACGATTACTCATTACATGTCAAAATAATAATTATCACAGATAGCAAATTCACAAGTGGGTTAGCCGTCGGCTGTAACGGGCTAGCTAGCACTTGCCCCGGGCACTCAAGTTCAGCAGTCGAAATGCTATAAAACATACTATTCTTTCTTCTTGTTATTTATTTATGTATTAACATCAAGGAGAGGCTCACATTTTCTCTTTCCGAGTTGGTTGCAATAGCTTAGACCTCTTTGAAGCCACATAAAACAATTCACTTTGTACCATGTAACTAAAACGTAAATGACTTTGGATTTGACCGTGCTATACTGCTATCCCTCCTTGTTCCCTGCAACCCAGCTCCCTCTGTTAAATATGGCAGCTCTGGGGCAACACCACAGACCCTTCCCAGGAATCGTTCAAGAAAACAGCCCCTGATTTCCTACAAGGACAGTCACTGAGAGTAAAACTACAAAGGAGGTAAGAAAAGTACTACAGCCCAAGGCTTCCTCAACTCAGGCTCCTGTTATTCCTGCCTTTGTGTCCACAATGAAAACAACATGGCAGGAACTGGTTATGGGTTTTGACTTAAGTCGTTTCAAGCCAGCAGATAGGATGAGATGCTGCTTCCGTGACAAAGTCACCCTGGATATTCTCAGGCAGAATGAGGGTGAGATGGTACCAGGCCTACAGAGAGGCCGGGGCTGGGTGGGCAGAACTACGGCGCCAGCCCTAAGAAGCCAACAGGCTGTTGAATGCCAAGCCTGCACTATTAATTTGCATATGACATTAATTTTGCTGTCAGTGTGTTAATGTGTGATTAATTCTGTCATGGGTTAGAGCAAGGAGAATTAGTTAATTGTCAGAAAACCCTTCTCCTTCACTCTCGTTTAGCCCCCGCCTCCCTTTAACTTCCTTTTTTCTCTTCTTATTCAACTAACCTCCTGGGTTTTCTTCCTCAGGGCACTTCTCTCCTAAGGGACTTCAGTCCCATTTCCTCCTACCCTTTACAGAAATGCATCTATAGACTCGAAAACGGAGAATGCAGATGGGTCTTACTCCGGTGCTCCCGCTGGCAAGTCTGAACTCTGTCCAGGCAGTCACGGGGGCGGTTTGGGAAGGCCTTACAATGGGGACACACAGGTCCCATTCATATGTGTGGTCAACTGCCAATGCCAGTGATACCTGGATACATTGTACAATCTGTGCTTTGTGTGCTATGCAAATAACCTGTGGAGCTGGAGCAAGCTGGAATGCGGAGTTAACACAAAGCCATTGCTGTGCTATCGAAATCTGTCGTGCGGCTGCCCACTCTTCCCCCACCTCCCAGAAGCTGACCGGCTTCTTCCTTCCTACCGATCCTTGCCCACTGACAACACAGCCGTAAAGTGAGTCAAGTGCACTTTTACCCTGTCAATTGTTCCACCACTGAGCTAGCTTATACTTTTTAAATACAAAGTTCAATAGAAAGAACCTTGAAGTCCCTAACTCTGGAAAGGGCAAGAGAATTCTAGAGGCCCCTGAACGCCAGGTAATTTCAGGAGGTACAGGCGCGTCGCAGGTCAGGTTAAATGGTCCCCAACCACAGCAGCAATGCTGCATGCACATGCCGCTGGAGGGTCAAGGACAGGTGATCCTGATGGTCACATTTCCCAGGTTTGCCAACAGGCAGCCCACACCTGTGTCTACTTAAACCCGTCCCATGTCTTTCCCTTATCTTGAGTTGCCTTTCACTTTGAAGGAATCATGAGGAAAAAGGAATGAGTCAAAGCAAATGAACCCACACAATCATCTACAATAGCTCGGAATTTGTCTAATTTATAGGGCTGGGAAACCAAGTGTCACCTTCGTGCCTACTCCTTCCCTGACCAAACTGCCCAGAGGGGCTGGAACAGGCACCAGCCAAGGATGGCCAGTGACCACAGCTTTTACAACCTCTGGAAGACAGGAGGGAAATGCAAAGAGGTACAGACTGCTACTCCCTTGTCCCCAGCTACTTCCCTGTCCCCACTACTCATTATATAACACGTCAGTTTCTTGAAAAGGGCCTTGTATTTGTGCATGAAAGCTTATTTCCAAGAATTAACTTATAATCATTACAATAGAGAGGAAGCAGGTAACTGAGACCTATTTGCATGTTGCAAACAAAATTTTACGATCTATTTAAAAAGCACAGGCCTCCCTTTACATCTTGGAAGTCACTGTTTCTTTTAACTTGGAAACACGTCTATCATCTGAAACCTTTAAAAAAAAAAAAACAAGGAGTAATGTTGTTATGGATCATGATTACTGTAATGTCTTATCATTTTATTTTGCATATGCCCTTATAGCTAAACTCAAACTAGATGCTGGAATATAATTGCCCATAGTAACCAACTAAACAGTTCCCCTAAGCAATGTATATTTTTCCATCTCTGTCTCTCTCACACACTCACTCTCCTCCCCAAAACCAGATAAATCCATTGAAGAGGTGGAAGAGCTACAGCGACTCCACTTTCCAAACACTTGTATGTATTACAACTCTTTAAAAATGAATTATAGAATCCACTTTGAAAAACATATTCGGACCCTTGTGGAAGTTACCAGTACTTTCTCAATGAGCTAGAAGTGTCTCTGATCAACGTGAATTGGGGTTCCTTCTTCCTTTTCGGAGTATGGATACTTCTAATTGTTTTAATATAGGCATTATTCACACATGAAACTGGAATTGCTCAGCATGTGGGAAATAGGTCCCGACCACCCATGGGCATCAAAGATCCCATGACATTTCTGTAAATCAGCCAAATTCCAACACAGACAGCAAGCCCAGCAGTTGCTGTATTCAGATAAGGGGCGATTACATGCTCCTGCCTCTCCTACACAAAGCAGAGACCAGTGTTTCTACTCCTGGCCCATTCTCTGGGTCTTTCCTGGCCAATCTCCCCTGAGCACAGCCCATCAGACCTCAAGATGGCTAGTTCTCTCTTTCTAGAGCACTGACATCCTACACACAAAGGATTACCGAGAAGCTAGCTCCCCCAGGGTTACGAAATTTAGAGGAAAGTCGCCAATCAAGAGGTCAGGAGACAGAGAACAGGGTGTTAAGAACCATGAGCTGGAGGAGAGTCCCAGCAGAGGGGCTTCTCAGCTGTTCTCACTTGAAATTGCCTCTGAATATCTATTTCCATATTTCTTCCCTAGAATTTCACTTTTAGATCTGAACATTAAGAACCTTCAGGTCTCCACTCCTCCTTCACTTGGTCAGAGAGTTTCACTTGGTCAGAGATTGGTTAAAATAATTTCCATTTTTAAACAGTAGTAAACAATTTTTAAAAAATTTGTTCAGACCCACACCCATGAGTCTTCTCCCTGTGTCACAGCAACCCTTGCTCCTCATCTTCCTTCTCTCTCAATTTCTCAATCCCCATTGATTCTTTTGTTCACAATCCTCCCGATTCATTCTCCCACTAGGATGGCCAAGTTCTTCTGAGGGCAACACCTGCTCCAGGCCACGCCCCCTTGGCCTCCTGATTTGCCTTGGAATCTGGAATAAGTTAGTTCTTCTCCAGGTGCAGGTGATGGGGAAGCGACACCACACCTCACAAAAGGAGGAACAGAGCTGCACGCTGACTTTGGGGGAACATCCAGCCACCGATACCCTCCATGAAAATATCTCATGACTTGGACTCAAAGGCAGTGGCCTTCCCGGTGGCCGGGAGGGGCTGGGAGGTACCCAGCATGGCACTGGGGCTGGCAGTAGGCCCTCCGCACAGCCCCCCGCCCCTCCGGAGCCACCCCAGGGAGCTGCAGCAGGCTCTCAGCGCCAGGCACACTCCCAGCATTGTGCTCCCTCTAGCACGCTCTCCCCCACCAAAAACCCCGAGGCCTCGGGAGTGTACACTAACCACAAGCCTTTGAGTGGCTCATGTATTTACAAACTGAGGCATGTCGAAATCAAAGGGGATACCACATGACATAATTCGCATTAAAATGTCAACAGGCTGACAATTTATAGAGTCAATCCACGGAAGGTGGGGAGGACTAAGACTTAGTAATTGTTTAATTCCTGCTGAAACCCATGGCCACTATGCCTTCGGGAAGCTGGGATGCGCCGGGGGCCTCCAGGCTGCACAGCGCCCCATGGGGCTGGCACTGTGCCAAGATCAGGCAACAGGTTTAACCATTTAGGGTGCTCAATGATGTAGAGGGTGGGGGAGAGAGAGAGAGGAGAGAGCAAGAGACCGACAGAGAGAGAAAGAGAGAGAGAGAGAGAGAGAGAGAGAGAGAGAGAGAGAGAGAGAGAGAGAGAGAGGAAGGAAAGGGCTTAAGGGGAAGATGGAAAGACAGGGGTAGGAGGTATGAGAACAGATCCTTCCACAATGTGTGCGCAATTGACAAAATGGCTTGGGTTGGTGCCACAGAGGGCAAGTTGTTGTTGTACCCCTGATATTCCCTTTGCTGTCCATGCATCCAGGACTGGAGATCTGAATACATGCAAAAGCCCTCCTGACCCCAACCCACTGGCCCAAGTCTTGGTTTCCTGGCAGTTCTCTGGCAGCACCCGGCTCATCAAGGCACCCTAAGGACAGGGGAAACAGTGTTTACGATAGGCCCCCAAACTCCAGGCCCAAGCTCCAAAAATGAGCAAGAACCAAGTCATGACCCAAACCAGATGCTTGTTCATATAAGATTACCCTTAGAAGTCTCTTTTACCTCTTTTACCTCCCTCACCAGCAGCACTGTTCTGACCCACGTAAGATACAATGCAAATTCTTAGGCCAGGCACAGTGGCTCAGGCCTATAATCCTAGTACTTTGGAAAGCCAAGGAGGGAGGATGGCTTGAGGTCAGGAGTTCAAGACCAACCTGGGCAACAAAGCAAGACCCCATCTCTACCATAAAAAGTTTAGCCGGACATGGTGGTATGTGCCTGTAGTCCCAGTTGCTCAGGAGGCTGAGGCAGGAGGATGGCCTGAGCCCAGGAGGTTGAGGCTGCAGTGAGCTATAATTGTGCTACTGCACTCCAGCCTGGACAACAGAATGAGGCTTGGCTGGGTGCGGGAGCTCACACCTATAATCCCAGCACTTTGGGGGGCCGAGGTGGGCAGATCACTAAAAGTCAGGAGTTCGAGACCAGCCAGGCCAACTTGGAGAAACCCCATCTCTACGAAAAATACAAAATTCAGCCGGGTGTGGTGGTGCACATTTGTAATTCCAGCTACTCGGGAGGCTGAGACAGGAGAATTTCTTGAACCCAGGAAGTGGAGGTTGCAGTGAGCAGAGATAGCACCACTGCACTCCAGCCTGGGCGACAGAGCCGCCAGACCCTGTCTAAAAAAACAAAAAAAGAGTGAGGCAAAAATTCAAAATCTTACTGCTTAACTCCACTTGGATTTTTGACATTGGTTCTACCTATATGTTAAACTGACCCTTGCTTGGGGAGGGGTCCACCCAGGGCTGAGGGACTGTTGAAAGGAATACAAAAGCCAAGTTTGAAAAAGCTCTGGGGGTGAAGTGTTCGATCAGTTCCCTCAACTGCACCCCAAGCTCTAAGCCAAGTTTAATCTTTTTATCATTACATGAGAAAGATATGTCTAGAGAACACAAATGGTGGAAATACGACTATTTGGCAAAGCTTATAGGTCATCATCAGGATCTGCATTCCTCAGCCAGGAAAAACTGTGTTCTGAAAGGTGGCCTCACTCTGTGGCTCTTGCCCCAGAGGATGCCTGGGGCCACGCGGGCTGTGACAGGGCCCTCCGCACAAGCTGGCTGTACATAAACAGTAACACCTCATTCTCTCTTCTACCTCATTAACCGAAACACATTAAAACAAGTGTGCACTGGGAGCAGAAAATGAGACTGTTAAACCAAGCTGACATAATCCTCATCAGCTGTGGGAAAGGAGACCGCATCAATTATGCTGAACCAACTGCATTCACACGGATGTGCTGGGCTTCCAGACCCCCAGCATGAAAAGGAGGACAAGAGGAAAAGAAACCTTCACTTAAAAAAGAAAACAGGCTGGGCGCGGTGGCTCATGCCTGTAATCCCAGCACTTCGGGAGGCCGAGGCGGGCGGATCACTGGAGGTCAGCAGTTCAAGATCAGCCTGGCCAACATGGTGAAACCTGTCTCTACTGAAATTACAAAAATTAGCCAGGTGTGGTGGCAGGCTCCTGTAATCCCAGCTACTCAGGAGGCTGAGGCAGGAGAATCACTTGAGCTCGGGAGGTGGAGGCTGCAGTGAGGTGAGATCTCGCCACTGTACTCCAGCCTGAGTGACAAGAGTGAAACTCGGTCTCAAGAGATAAACAAACAAATAAAATAAAATAATAACATACTTCATACTCTCCTAATAAACACAGGTTCTCACCCATTTTTGTCATCCCAAGGGAGGGGAGCGGCATCTGATCAAAACACCCCTTTATGGTTCTTCTGCACCTAAAAATCTTTGCCAAACTATTTGGAATTGGAGGGGAAAAAAGAAAAATAAAAGTAAGCTTAAAAAAAAAAAAAAGAGGAAGGGCGATAAGAAGATAATGGATTCTGTGTGATCTCTTACAGACAGATTTTATATGTGCAAAGTATCTTGAGGCCCAAAAGTCCTAAGACCCAAAATGATCTGAACACAACCCGCTTGTGACATAATGGCAAGGATGCTTCTAGAAATTAAAGGGCTATGGAGCAGACAATAGCAATTGAAAGCTACACAGCTATAAAACACAGCCAGCACTTAGCTCTTTCAGCAACTGCCAATAGTGAATAACAGATCAGAACTGATAAGTTTAGAAATACTCATAAAACCTACTAGGGAAGGAAACAAAAATAATGCCTGTACATTGCCAAAATCAGGAAGATTATGGTTCTAGTAAGAATAAATGACCAAATCATGACATACACATAAGAAATGCAAAAGACTTGCATATGACAGTCATAAAATGTAAAATGTGGTACAAGGCGCCATCACTGAGCCGTACCCCACATCCTGACCATTACAATATCATATTTGATAGTAATAATTAACTCATGTGAAATGAGTGTTGCTATGCAAAACTTTCTTTTGCATTTCTTCATTTGTGTTCAAATTTGCAACCTTAACATGTTTACTGCCACTGATTTGCATTTCATTTCATAGGTGAAAGTTTCCAAACATAAGCTGTGGACATTATTCCTTACACACCTCTTGACACCAGCATGAAACATATGTTGCCACAACTCCATCCTCCTAGTACCCATTAAATTCACCATTCACATTACAAAGAGCCGCTCTGTTTTTCAAGTATACTTTCCAGATCCACTTATGCATCTAATCATCAGGCAGGCCATGAGCTTGGTGAGATTTTTATTCTGTTGCACATACTTCGCACATCGTTTCAGATGTTAAAGATGGTTTCGCATTAAGTTCTGCTTCTTTCAAATCAAGAAGGGAGGCATCTCCTCCCACTTGTTGACTCAGAGCTGTAATCAGAGATTCCGGGATTAGCCATTTATTTCATTAAAAGAAAACATACACACACACACACACACACACACACTTCGGCTTTCAAAGAGGTGGGGGGAAGGGAGAAAACAAGCATGACTTCAGTAGCCAAGGAGATTAACTTCCAACGTACCAACAGTGAGGAGGAGGGATGCACCACTAAAAAAAAAAAAAAGTAAAAGTTTCAGCTGAAGAAAAAATTTGGAATATTTTAAATTAATGGGTAACAAAGGGTTGCCATGGAAACAGTTTTGCATACTTGACTGCAGGTGCTCCCTACAGTGAAGGGAGATTGGGATGGTGCAGCCACAAGCAAGGACACTCCATATAAACATTAAAGTGAGATTCCTAAGGCAATGTTAAGGCAGCGAAGCCATGGACACTGCGGTTTTCGATACAAATGAAGTCACTTATGCAAGGAGGGTATGTGAGCTTTGCAGCACCAGCTAACACTTGCATCCAGAAGCTGTTCCCCCTTTTACGATATGCTGTGGTATTGCCAAGGTTACAAAACGTAAACAGACACAAACACAAACCATAACAAGACACAAACGTCAAATACATTCTCATTTTTCCATCTTTGCCCTCTAAGCTGTGTATTTCTAGATTGTGGCTTTATTTTATTTTTTTACAGTGAATACGCACTAGCTTTAATCAGAAAAGTGCACATGTAAGGGAATGAAAAATAGCCAGGAATACAGTTCCCCCGAGTGTTCTGTGTACTCCATGCCAGTTTCCAAGTCTACGTTCTAACCTGCACCTAATTTTGGTCACGTAAGTGAAATACGTATGTGCTGATGCTTGCGGGAAGTCCTATTTAAAAAGAAACAAACAAATAACTGAAATCTCCCAGGTTATGCAGAACAGTATTATAAAATTATGTCAGTGAAAGTAACATCGTCGTCATCTTCTCACAACGGAAGATGTCTTGGGTGCTTCTCAGGGAAGGGGTGGAGCAAACCGTAGCCACAATACCGCTGGGCTTGGATCACCTTCTAACTTTCCTAAGTACTTCACTAGATCACTTTTTGCTCCATTACTCAGGAGAAGAGATGGAGACATCCCTTTGGAAAAAATAAAAAAGTCCTACAAACACACACTTAGTGCTTGAAGGAGACTTAGCGAGGAATCCAAGCTCCTCATCCTTCAGATGGGACCAGGACAGATTGACCAAGGTTAAATTACTGGCTCAAGGTCATTTCACTAAACATCAGTCATAATCTATCTTTGGGGAAATTCCTTCTCCCTGCTCCACACCAAAAAAAAAAAAAAATCCACGGATCTTTCTATCCTCCAAACCAACAGTGTGTCAAGTTCAAAGCTAATAAAAACCAAATTATAAAAATAATGTCAGTTGTGTGGTCTGCAGAAGATGACGGGAAATCTAATGCAGAAAAACGGAGTCCTTTAACACCTTTCTGATGCTATATGCAGACTATGTCTAGGTGCATTTCATGTATATCTCATTTAACCCATTCGAGAGTCCTATCAAAGCAAGTCGTTCTGTTAGCCCACTTGACAGATGATGAACGAATGGGAGTTAACTTATGTTAAGTCCCAGGAGCTGGGATTCAAATGCAGGCAGCCTGACACCAGGGATCTTCTCCCTCTTTAAAATCCCAAGAGCTATCTGGGTTTCCTTTAAGACACATGGACGTTGTATCTTAAATTTTTCTAGCTGGCAGCACTCACTGAGCCCCATTCCACCTGCCACACCAACAAGCGCCGGGCATCTCGTGGGCATCCAGACACCTCCTGAATGGCCAGATCCCGTTAGGTTTCCACTGCCTCTCCCGCAGTAGCTTGAGCGCTCCTAACCAGGTATGTTTCTGCCTCTAGTGAAATGTATGCCCTTGTCTGCAAAAACAGAAATAACCGACATGAGCCCCGTCTTCAGAGACACAACAGATCATCAACATGACTCTCCCAGGAGTAGGAAGGTGGAGCGGAGGACAGCAGGGGTTGAGAAGAGACCTCAAAGCTTCTGCACTGTGGAGCTCAGAGAGGAGAGAACATTTCACCATTAGGTTTTAGTATTTTACCCTCGCATTGCATTATGAACATCTCCAATCATGGAGATGAGTTGAAAAAAAAAATCATATAGTAGACACTTAAGTATCCACCACCCAGCTGCTGAAATTAATGCTTTGCTGTCTATTTAGCCATCTCTTTATCCTGCTATCAATGTGCCTTACATCTTTTATTCATTCCAAAGTACACTGCACAAGCAGTACACTCTATCTGCCCCCCACTCCAGCATGTACAGCCTCAACTACAGTTTTCTTTTTTGTTTGTGGGGTTTTTTCATGGTTTTATTATTTTAATAGATCATGTGAACAGACTTCCTGACTAGCAAAACACTAAAAAGACCCAAGTTCCAGTGTGTTGTTATTATGAAATGTTTAGCTCACAACTTTCCTTTAAAAGTTAGAGTAGGCTAGGCATGGTGGCTCAGCCTATAATTCCAATACTTTAGGAGGCTGAGGCAGGAGGATCACTTGAGGCCAGGAGTTCGAGACCAGCCTGACCAACGTGGTAAAACCCCATCTCTATTAAAAATACAAAAAAAGTTAGCCAGGCCTGGTGGTGGGCACCTGTAATTCCAGCTACTCGGGAGGCTGAGGCAGGAGAATCGCTTGAACCGGGGAGTTGGAGGTTGCAGTGAGCTGAGATCGCACCACTGCATTCCTGCCTGGACGACAAGGTGAGGCTCCGTCTCAAAAAATAAAACAGAATAGGATCCCCAAGTATGTTAGAGGAAGTTCTAGTTATTAAAATTATTTTAGTACCAGAGCCACAGGTTCAGTAAGTACGAGAATGAATCTGCCTTGTCCTCTGTCCAGTTCACCTTTCTATATGATTATACCCTCTTTAAATCTTGCTCAAACTCCCGCTTGCCCCTCCCTCCCAGAGGTCTTTTTGGTTGTAACCAGTTGGGTGTGGCTGCTCCCTCCCTCCACCTTCCTGTCAACTTGGATAACTCTTGTGTCCACATTTGACGGCTCTTACTGAATGATCAGTTCCTCTTTGTATTCTGTATTGCAACATTTTTTAAACTGCAGATCGTGACCCATTAGAGCAGTGGTTCTCAAACTGCAGCCGCACATCAGAATCCGACAGTCAATGAAACCACAACCTCTGGGGGTCAAACCAGGCATGCATAGTTTTTTAAAGGCCCCTGGGCTGAGAGTCACTGGATCACGAAATCAGGATTATGTCAGGGGATCATGAAATCCACGCTGTGAGTACAACCAGCATTTGTAAAACAAAACAGAATTGAAGGCAATAGAAAGCATCAGAACGTAGCACCTGCAGTAAGGATAAAATCATTCTGTACAACTTCTGTTTTAGTCAAATAAACAGAGTATCTAGCTATAGGTACGTGCTGGGTCACCCATGTAAAATGCATTTCTTTTTAGATTATCGTCAACAAAGTTTAAAAGTCACTGCCCTAAAGAAGCAAGGATGTTATCCTGCTAGCGGGTGCTCCAGGACATGAGGCTTGTACATGGGGCAGGAGGAGAGAAGCAGGTCAGAGTTTCTCTCACTGGGAATATGTTCTGCCACCAAAAACGTGGTTTTCAGCGTGGGGGGACGATCAGACACAGGACTAAGTAAGTGTCATTCAGACGAAGACACTTGCCCAAGGAGAAAGGAATAAAAGCAGCAGAGGAGCCTCCAGGGAAACTGAGGGAGGAGCCAACTCGGGGCTGCCCCTAATCTTTAAATTTCTATGTTTAAGATTCCATCTTGGCTGGGCGCGGTGGCTCACACCTGTAATCCCAGCACTTTGGGAGGCCGAGGCGGGCGAATCACGAGGTCAGAAGATCGAGCCCATCCTGACTAACATGGTGAAATCCCGTCTACTAAAAATATAAAAAATTAGCCAGGCATGGTGGCGGGCACCTCTAGTCCCAGCTACTCGGGAGGCTGAGGCAGGAGAATGGCGTGAACCCGGGAGGCGGAGCTTGCAGTGAGCCGAGATGGTGCCACTGCACTACTTACGGCCTGGGTGACAGAGCGAGACTCTGCCTCAAAAAACAAAACAAAAAAAAGATTCCATCTTCTGGCCGGGTGCAGTGGCTCGTGCCTGTAATCCCAGCACTTTGGGAGGCAGAGGCAGGCGGATCACCTGAGGTCAGGAGTTCGAGATCAGCCTGGGCAACTTGGTGAAACACCATCACTACTAAAAATACAAACATTAGCTGGGCATGGTGGCATGCACCTGTAATCCCAGCTACTCAGAAGGCTGAGGCAGGAGAATCGCTTGAACCAGGGGGCAGGAGTTGCAGTGAGCTGAGATCACAGCACTGCACTCTAGCCTGGGGGACAGAGTGAGACTCTGTCTCAAAAAAAAAAAAAAAAAGATTCCATCTTTTGCCATCAAATCATCAGGTGACACTTGCTGATAATCTATCTAATATCCCCAAGACCCTAGCAAGGTTACAAAGTTGGGTGACAATAAACAGACCCCACTAGTAAGGCTCTTACCACTAAGCAGAGGAGAAAGAACACTAAAAATATGGTCTATCATAAGAATGGGAAAGGAACAAGGCATTTTGATGACAGTGCTGGGGAGAAAGACCTGTGATTTTGGCCGGCAGAATTTGGGGGGCAGAGTCGAAACTCACGGGTGGCCAGCAGCACGTGGGAATTTTCAAAGTACTTTGACACCAGCTGCACGATCTTGCCAGGGCTGTGTCTCAGGGGTCAGTACAGGAATAGAGCTCTGTGTGAAGCTGATGGTAAATGACCTGGGCTGCAGAAACTCTGCAATGACATGGTTCACACAAGCCATCCAGTTTACACCAGTGTACGCCTTAGGGCTCTACATTATGAAATGCCAAGTGTGCGCATGAGGCTGTTGTACCTGTTCTAGCACAGGGTAGAAGCCATGGCACGCTCTGCTGGTACCCTATGGTTCAATAAATATTTACTGGGCTGGTGTCACACACTGTTCTAAGCATTAGGGACAGAGCTGTTAATGGGGCAACATAGGCCCCTGCTGTCTTGGGAGACAACTAAATTAATGAACGGACAAGAAAAATAAATATAATCCCTTTGTCAGGGAAAGCCTCTTTGAGGACCAGACACTGAATGAGAGCTGAACGTCAAGGTCAAGGAGGTACAGACACTCAGTAGAACAGCAAGCGCAAAGGCCCTGTGGCAGGCACCAGCTTAGCAGGTTGAAAGAACAGTGAGAAGGCCGCTGTGGCTGCAGTGTAGGGGGCAAAGGGGAGAAGGTTGTAAAATGAGGTCAGCACGGCGGGAGGAGTTCAGATCACAAAGGGGCTTGTAAGCCACAGTACCAAGGTGAGTTTTTATCTTAAGTGAGGTGGAAAGCCTTTGTGGGGTCTTTGACCTGATTTTCCTCTTCGTAAAATCGCTGTATGGAAAGGGGATTGTAAAGGGCAAGAGTAGAGGCAGGGGGAGAGTTGAAATACAGAGAGACGACGGGGGCTGGCCTGGGAGGGCGGTGGTGCAAATGTATTTTTGAAGGTAGCACCCACAGAACTTGCTGACGGTTTGGCTGAAGAGGAGCGAAAGACAAGGAGCCCCACAGATGCCAGATTTTTGGTTTAAGCAAACGATAAGCTGGAAGTGGCCCTAACCGAGATGGGGGAGCCCATAAGCATTTGGGGGTTCTGGTCACAGAGTCCTCTCTGCACCATGCTAAGCCTGAGGAATTCATTCTCAGACATTTGAATGCAAATGCCAGGTGAGGAGCTGCATACAGGAAGAGGCCTGGGCTAGAGACAGATTCAGATGCCACCGGAAAGTAGATGAAGTTTAAAACCACTGGACTGAATGAGACACTTAGGGAGAGTTACAGACAGAAAAAGAAGGGGCTCTGGGACAAGCCTGGGGGCATAACAACACTCACCGTGAAGTCACAGAAGAGAAGCCAACAGAGATGGACAAAGGGCAACGGCGGCTGAAAGGTCGGGGGGGATCAGGACACAGCCGACAGAGTCAGCAACACAGAAACCACCAGCGATCTGTCCCACCAGCGGTGAAATGTGTCACTTCTGGATCCAGTGATTGGGAGGGCACATGGTGAGTCCACTCCCAGAGTGGGCATGATTCAGGGCGAGGGGATGCTGGGCAATGTGGCCTTGGGCAGGTGCCAGCCCCCACAGAGGACCAGGTAACTTCCATGAGCACAGGCTGCCAGCTTCAGGGCCACAGCCACGCTACATCCTGCAGCCGCGTCCAGGCCACCTGCAGAAGGCAGTACCTTTCCATCCTCTCTGTTCCACTTCTACCACTGCAGAGAGAAGGAAGGAAAACACCATCTCCCCTCACTTCCTGACTCTTTCCTCCTCTGCCTTCAAGAGTTTTTTTTTTTTTTTTTTTTTTTTTTTTTTTTTTTTTTTTTTTTTTGGTGCTATGCACGACTGACTCAGTTTTCCAACAATCACTGGTGTCCTATACTTCTTAACTCTCTGCTTGCAAAACAACACCTTTCAGACACTCCTCAGCTACTTTCCTTGCAAAGAAATTTGCTTTCAGTAGACAAGAAAGCAATCGGAAAGAAACAGATAACCACCTGCTGATGCCTACTTGTGCTGCGTTCTTGAGAAACTCACAGAACTGAAGGCAATCCATGTCCTCAAGAGGTTTACGAACCAGTTGGTGAAAGTACCCAGCACATGACGTGCAGACCAGCGTGGTGCCAAACAGTGTGACCCCCGTGTGGGGCAGAGATGCCGTCTGTGGGTAAAGCAGTTGGAGAGACGGTTCTGGAAAACCAGGGATGTGCCACTAGAGCATAAAAGACGGACAGGAAATACGCTCTTCCTTAAAGTCTGATTAAAAAATAAAAGATACTTTCCAACAGGCCCCCGTGCCCATCTTGGCAATGCAGGGCGTGTGTAACCAAATCACATGGAAATCAGCACTTAAAATGACATCTGCTGGATTAATTAGCTGTGTAATTAGTCTCCCCTCAGTGGAGCTGGGCTTTGTGGCTGTTGTCTGAAATCTCCCCAGGTGACTTGATTCCAAACGCCACACTCCAACAGGAAGAAAGCGCAAGCCAGGAAAAGAAGACAGGCGTCCAAATGTGTCTGCGGGAGACAGCGGGAAGGGAGAGGGAGTTTCTGGAGAATTTGCTGGGTCCTTCAGGAACCCAGCTAGAACATCAGGGAAGAACAGCCATCCACAGAGGTGTCACTTGAGAACTCACCACCTCAGAGCAAATCTGCACACCCGCAAAGCATGAGTTTAGATAAATTTAAAGCACTAAATGCTCAGAGACATCAACTAGGGCAGCAAGACCGTGGAGGTGGAGAGCCGAATATGGATTCTAAGTTGGACACAAAGAGACGGGACAAAGGTCAGAGCTCTTGTCCCTGAAGGAGATGTTTAGTCTTCCTACGCTGACAGCTGCAGCCATCACTAATGTGAACCCAGTCTGGGCAAAAAAAAATTAATAATGAAAATGGTCAGAGCCTAATCTGAGAACCAGAAAGTGAACAACCACGCACAAACAGATGTCTCCAGCCAAATCACTCCCACAGTGCTTCCTCGACCACAGCTGGCTTCGGAGTCACACTTGCTGACTCATGTCTAGGACAGTGAGGAAATCGTAGCCCTGGGACCTGCGCCACTTGGCCTGGCTCACTAGAGGAGCCGAGGAATATTCCCCACGCTTCTCTATCTATAATTATTTTAGAAAACAAGAGACATGGTGGTAGAGGGGAAATATAGAAGACAAAGGCACAGGAGCTACGGGAGGACCACAGTGAAAACCATCTTGGAGCAGGCGACTCCTCAGTTGGGGACGAGCCTGTGGGGTTACCTTTGATCTCCACCACCCCCACCCCGAGGCACACAGTACCCTCAACAGGAGAAACATCTGAGGCTGCTCAGAGAACCTTCCTGGGCCTGCGACAGTGAGTAGTTCGTAAAGAATCTGGAACACGAAACATTCAATTCAAACGAGCCCTGTTCGAAACCAGCAAGACATGCTCTGAAGCTGGATGGGGCCACACTGCTAAGACACTCCCTGCCACAAACACAATCGGAGCTCCTCCCAGATCTTCAGGAGAGCCAACAGGCATCTGCAGGACCACCGCAGTGACACAGACTCCCTCCCAAGGGCAAAAGGAGTCTGGGAGCAAACACTGAACCCCGACATTATCATTCTCATTGTCCCAAAGGCCCATAGATACAGGCTGGGCACAGCAGCTCAGGCCTGTAATCCCAGCACTTTGGGAGGCTCAGGTGGGCAGATCACTTGAAGCCAGGAGTTCGAGACCAGCCTGGCCAACATGGTGAAACCCTGTCTCTACTAAAAATACAAAAATTAGCTGGGTGTGGTGGCGGGTGCCTGTAATCCCAGCTACTTGGGAGGCTGAGGCAGGAGAATCACTTGAACCCAGAGGCGGAGGTTGTGTGCAGTGCTGTGATCATGGCTCAGTGTAGCCTTGACCTCCTCAGTTCAAGCAGTCCTCCCACCACAGCCCTCTCATGTAGCTGGGACTGCAAGCACCACCAAACCCTGATAATTTTTTTATCTTTTGTAGAGATGAGGTCTGGCTATGTTGCCCAGGCTGGTCTTGAACTCTCAGGCACAAGTGATCCTCCCACCTCAGCCCCCCATGCAGCTAGGACCACAGGTGAGTGCCACCACACCTGGCTAATTTTTTAAATTTTTTTATAGAGACAGGGTCTGCTTATGTTGCCCAGGCTGGTCTTGAACTCCCAGGCTCAAGTGGTCCTCCTGCCTCAGCCTCCCTAAGCGTTGAGATTACAGGTGTGAACCACGGCCCCAAACAAGTTTTTTAGTAACACGTTACACATGCATGAGCCTGAGTCTGTACAAAATCCTACTTCAATGCCCAGCACAAAATCAGCACTCAACAAATGTTGACCCAGGGAAGGAAGACCCCTTCCCAGTGATTTCAGTCTCCCAGAAGCTGCACAGGGAAATCTGGGAAATACTGTGGTCTGGCCTCTTGGGTCCTGAGGGCTGCGGTCTGAACCCACGGGAGGAGAAGTCAGGGTAGCTGATGCAAGGATGCCTTCTACCCAGAACCCAGCCTTCTGTCTCACTCTGAGGGGCAGCAGGAAGACGGGGATGCCCAAGCATAACACGTGCCACCAAGAAAGTCCACAGAAGACAGCTCAGAAGGGGTTAGAAAGGTACAGTCATCCTCCAGGAAGAGCCTATTGCCAGCGACAGAAGACAGGAGGAGAGACTCAAAAGGGACAGCAGGTGGGTGCAAACCCCTTCAGCAACCCCAGTGCACAGGCCGGCCCCGCCAAGTCAGTGTGGGTACCACTGTTGACCTAAGAGACTGGCTGTGCTTTGGAGGCTCTCGTCCTGAGTCTGGGAACACGCTCCACTCATTAACAGGTTACAAACCAAACACTATCAGTAGATAAACATTTCTAACCTTCTAACTAGTTGGCCTTTTACAGGACGAAGAGGGGGACCCTAGAGAACGTCCCCTAATCATTCTTGATGATTAGTCCCAATTTAAACCTACTCTTTGCATTCCTTATTAGTGACCTGCATACCATAGGCACACAGGGTCTCCCATGCACTGTAAGCAATGCTCACGTGCTGTGAATTTTCATGGTCTACATATAAGCAACCAGCACAGGAGGAGACCGAGAAGGCCTGGAGCGAACCAGAGGCAGCTTCAACACTGGCCAAGTTGCTGTTGACTGAACCAGGCCTCCTGACACCCACTGCGTGATGCAAAAGCATTTCAATAAAAGGGACTCACGAAAAAAAATGACTGAAAAGTAAGTTGGAACAAACAGCTCTGGAGAAAATTTCAGATTTCTTTATAGAAAAGCATTTTACTTAACACAGAAAATGTGAATATCGGATAGGACACTTTTCTATAAATAACAAAAATTGGGTATCATCATTAGAGGTATTTGTAACTTTCTTCTGTTGGGAACCACTGGCAGAAAAGGGGTTTCACAAACAAGGAAGTCACAGAGCTCTCTTTACACTTCTATAGAGTCTGCGGGGAGGTCACTATGAATGAATTTCTAGGCTATCCAGAGGCACAGCTGCCAGACAAAATACAGGTGCCCAGTTAAATGTGAATTTCAGGTAAGTGTAAGCACAATTTATGAGACATACTTACACAAAACACCATTGTTGCTTATCTGAAATTTATGTTTGGAGGCCAATGTAGGAGGACCACTTGAGCCCAGGAGTTCGAGACCAGCCTGGGCAACAGAGTGAGACCCTGTCTCTATTTTTTTTAATGTGATTTAAATTTCTTTTTATACAAAGAAAAAAAATGAAACTCACATCACTGAGAATTCCACATTTTTCTTTGCTGTATTTGCCAACACTATCCCAAGTCACCACCCTAATGTTGCTAGTTTCTACAATCTCCAGTATTTCTATGAGTGACAGATTTTCTGCCATTAGAAAATTTTCACTTTCATCCTACATCCCGGCTGCTTTACGTGCTAAAAATCCATTTTTGTTAAGTATTAAATATACACTAACTCAGTACTACCAAAATGGTTTGCATAGGAACAGCCTTTCCCACCCTACACTTACTAGTATTTATAGTTTCAACTTATGTGTAAAACAGAATAAAGAACATGGTTCAGGTGGATCATATAATTATTTAAACACTCTTGCCTTTTCCTGACAATGTTCCTGACAATGCCTAATTGTTCCCTTATGATTTCCCTTTCAAAACAAAAAAAAAAAAACCAGAAACACCTGTTGGGACTAGATATATTCAAATTTGCCCTTTTAGTCCAAGTCCTCAGCAAGCTGAAAGAATTCAACATTGAGTTCACACCTTTGCCCCATTATGTGGCACCTGCCATACTGGCCTTCCTGCCAGAGTATGTTTACCTAAAACAACCGTGACATAACGCGTTATTCTGGAATGCAGAAGCAATGGAATATTTGCACAAAATTCTCCTAAGGGTTACAGGACCCCCCCAAGACGGCAGATGTCATTCATGCAAAGAATTCCACGGTGTGACTTATTCCTCTGGATGGGTGGCGGGTGGGTGAAGGACTGCAAGTTTGAGATTTCTGTCTCATAAGAAGGTCCAGAACTTTCTAAACAGAGAATCGAGGGGATTCGTAAATATTTTCACAAAGTGGTAGCTATTAGATTTTCTGAAATTAGACCTCCTTGCTGCTCAGCCTGTCAGAGGCCATGGTATACCTTTGGAATCCAAAAAGAGACTTGTAACCAGTACCTGAAAACAGTTCACATTGGAAATATGTAGACACAGTCATGAAATCTGTATGTTATTTACACAAGAACTTCAGGAAAGGGAACTTCCATGGCTTTCGGAATTTATTCCTGACCCCTTTCTAAAGATAAATGGTGAGATCCACAGTCTCCATTAAGGTGCCTTAAAAACCCAGCTCTCCTCTTTGAAGACTCTGATTCTTTTGGAAACTCCCTCATCCTGGAGAGTTTAATGAAGGCAAACTAATCTAAGAAACTTTCTTTTGGGGAATACACCAGAGAGAAATAGGAAAAGGCGAGAGGAAGGCGTTTGGTCCACAGATTCCAAATGCCAGGAAAGAGAGCCAGGCCTTTCCATCCCTTCTTCTTGTTCCCCAGTGTCTCCAATGACAGAATTCTGTAAATAGGTTCTGATTTACCTAAATCTGTGGATCATTCACAAGAGGCTCTGCAAGACGTAAAAGAATGGAGAATGAGAAACAGCTTTGCACACCAGCTAGGAAAGGCTGGTTATTTAAGCAATCGTCATACAGCTAGCCATTGAATTTGAAGGAAAATAAAGAGTCCTAAATCACACTGTATACAAAAGCAGAGTCTTACAGCTATACACAAAATATGTTCCTCAAAAGTCACAAATAGGGCCAGGCGTGGTGGCTCACACCTGTAATCTCAGCACTCTGGGAGGCCGAGGCGGGTGGATCACCCAAGGTCAGGAGTTTGAGACCAGCCTGGCCAACATGGCAAAACCCCATCTCTACTAAAAATACAAAAATTAGCAGGTGTGGTAGCGGGCACCTGTAATCCCAACTACACGGGAGGCTGAGGCACGAGAATCACTTGAACCCAGGAGACGGAGGTTGCACTGAGCTGAGATCACACTACTGCACTATAGCCTGAGTGACAAGAGTGAGATCCAGTCTCAAAAAAAAAAAAAAAACAAAATACAAAAACGAAGAACTGCATGACAAAAAAATGTTCCCCCTATCTACCCACATTAGAACAATGCAAAGGGACTTACATTAGAACAATGTTGTCAATCTGACAATGAAAATGGAAAAACAACAACACCGTGTCCGTCACTGCATGGGAGTCTGGCCATCACCTAACAGGGGAGCATGACACGGCCACCTGCTTCCTAAAAGGCCTCTGGGAAGTGCTGCATCTACTGGCATTAGGTCCTGGGGCCCAACAGTCGCCCTTCATAGTGTGTGTAGAGAATCATGTTCCTAGCTCATTATCTGCAGTATCCAATCCCTGCACATAAGCTCAAGGTACATCAAAAAGGAACTGGATAATAAAGGAAATACTATGTAGCCATTAAAAAGAGCGACTGTATCTACACCTACCGACCTAAAATGATTTGCATAAAAAGTATCTATATGTACTGACCTAAAAGAGTTTCCTGAATAAAACAAACTGACACTTTGGGAGGCCAAGGTGGGAGGATCGTGCTTGAGCCCAGGGGTTCAAGACCAGCCTAGGCCGGGCGCAGTAGCTCAAGCCTGTAATCCCTGCACTTTGGGAGGCCGAGACGGGCGGATCACGAGGTCAGGAGATCGAGACCATCCTGGCTAACATGGTGAAACCCCGTCTCTACTAAAAAATACAAAAAAAACTAGCCAGGCGCGGTGGCGTGCGCCTGTAGTCCCGGCTACTCAGGAGGCTGAGGCAGGAGAATCTCTTGAACCCGGGAGGCGGAGCTTGCAGTGAGCTGAGATCTGGCCATTGCACTCCGGCCTAGGCGACAGAGTGAGACTCCGTCTCAAAAAAAAAAAAAAAAAAAAAAAAAGTCCAGCCTAGGCAAAATGTCGAAATCCCGTCTCTATGAAGAATACAAAAAATCAGCTGGGTGTGGTGGTGTGCACCTGTGGTCCCAGCTACTTGGGAGGCTGAGGTGGGAGAATCGCTTGAGCCTGGGAAGCAGATGTTGCAGCCAGCCAAGATCAGGCCACTGCACTCCTGTGCGAGCGCCAGAGTGAGACTCTGTCTCAAAAAACAAAACAAAACAAAATAGAAAGCATAGCATGTGTCTATAAAGATTTTTTAAAATGAACAGTATGTGTGTGTGTACAGATACATACACACACACGTTTTCATCTATAGAAGCACAGAAAAGAGCACAAAATATCAACTACATGTAACAGTGGATTTGCCTCTGGACAGTAAAGTCAAAAAGTACACAAAAGACATCCACTTTAAAAATCACTGGAAAATATTTAAAGATGTAAAAAAGGTCTCAGGTATTACACAATGTCATTTCAATTTCAATTTTGTAAAATTCCTATGTTAAATGCAAAATAAAAATAAAAATAAAAATCCATCACATGGTAGGATTAACCAGATATTTACTTTCTTTTTAATTCCTGGATTTTTCCAATTTTTTTAATAGTGAACATACACTACTCATATTACTTTAACTAAAAAATAGGGAATCCACGTTTTATTACTTTTTTACACTTAAGGTAAACATGGAATGCTAACCTTGTAAGAAATAATTAAGAATACAATACCATTCTAAAAGGGTCAGTCAGTTCTTTACTATCCACAAAAACGACTCAGAAAAGAGAGACAGAGAAAAAAATCTAAAAGCATTTAGAAAAAAAGAGAATAAAAGTGCTATGGTTAATGGTTGCAAAACTGGTTTTTCAACAGGTGGTTTTTAAGTACTAAACTTTTTCTTTTTTTTTCAACAGGCACATCTAATAAGATTTCAGTTCCATTACATGGTGTCTAAAGCGTGGAGTCAAAAGAGAACACTGACCTGACCTTCTTGACATGAGGGTGTGTAAAATGCTATAACCAGAGTGGCCCACACAAAGCTTGTGCCTAAAGCCATCAGCTGAGAGTGTGAAATACAACCTATTGGAGGAATGTGGATCAAGACAGGTGGGAAGCTTCTGGAAGGAGGAAAGAACAAGGGACCTCCCAGCAAGGTACCCAGCTTTCATGCCGCACACCACTGGTGAACCATGAGCCGTATGTTCCCACAGCAGTGATGGATGAACTTAGTTCTAGCACAAGCTCTGCCCCCCAAAATATTTGGTCTTTCCATCTTCCTGGAGTCCCCCTGAAGTTAACTGGTGGCCACAAGAGCTGTCAGAGTCAGCCCAGGCTCTCAGCGAGGACCCATCAGGTCCATGTGCAGCCTCCCAGCCCAGCTACAGAGAGACCCATGTCCCACCAGCACTGACCACCAAGCCATGGAGATGAACCTCAGGCCTCCAGTTGCTCCAGGAGAAGGAGAGCATGAGGGCGAAATCTGCTAAAATTCACCAAAACATCTGGCCTTTCACACCTTCTAAATCACCTGCAGAAAAACATTTCTTTCCTTTCATTTTTTGGTTGAAGGCACCAAGGCAGGGAGGAAAGGTGGCGGAAGTATATACTTAACAAAACAAAACAAAATAGTCTAATAATGAGAAAACAAGATTTGAGGAAACTGGCTCCAGAATCCCAATGTGAACCATATGACACTTTCCCCAGAGCTTCCAACACACAGCCAAGCTGGGAAGGCAGCACACGGGGAGAGAGGAAGGGGACGCTCCCCAAAGGACGTACACTTTTTGCTCTCAGTGTAAGGCAAACGCCTCCAGGCACCACCTACAGACGTAAAGTGTGCAGCTGTCTTCCTAACACCCCCACAGAGAAGCACCAAGAATGCAGATTTCAAACCAGATCGCTGTCTGACTTCGCCTACATTGTCTGATATGCCCGTCTACCATATGATGATTTTATGGCCCTGCTGGGAATGTGAGTCCCAATGAGTTTCTCATGCATCAGGGAAAGAACTGAGAAGATGGGTTCTAAAGCAATGCAAAGTCTGATGGAGGTTTTCTTACATCCTCCCATACTGCACAATCCTCCTAGAACGGCATGAGCTGACGTCCTCTATGTGGAGAATCTGGCCATGTGCACGAATCAATACCACATTCTACCTCCTACTTCAGGCCAAGCACAGTTGGCTTGGACACTGGCCTCTCCTCTCCTGTGTGCCCTGTTGGCCCACGGCAGCTCACATGTGGCCCAGACCCAACACCGTGGCAGACAACCCTCTTTGTACAGTATTTAAGATGCATAGGTAACCTTCAGTCTTGGCCCAGTCAAAGGAACCCCAGCTGGAAACTGTTTTGAGGAACAGATTCTGGTGGGGCCTTAATCTATCTGCCAAAGTTGACAGATTTCCATTCCAGCGACTCTCAGGTGAAGAAAAACATCAAAGTGAAAAACAGATTCTGGCAGATGGCAGGAGTGTGCACTGATTTCCAACTGCCCTTTCTGTGGCCCCTCCTCCTCCAGGCAGAAAGCAGCACACATTTCAGAGAGCTCACCATGGACGTCACTTGGCTGGGAATGCAAGATAAACGTGGAAGAGCTCGTGCCAGCTCTGAACCCACATGGCTCAGATGCAGGCTCTACACTAGCCGTGGGAAAGGGCAGAGGGCAAGCATGTGTCAGTGACAGCTGCTCTCCTAGTTCTGAGGAGCGAGGGCACCCACATCTATCTCTATGGGTGGAGAACATTGAGAGTGGGGCCAGGGTAGTCCTCTGAGAAAGGAGTGATGCATTTACATGTGAAAGCAGAAGGATGAGGAATTAAGGAAGCTGGAGCTCAGCCCCAGTGAGAGACAAGTGCCTTTTCCATTCTGGCTCAAATGGGTCACTAAGGACAGAAAGAGCCCAGTCTCCAAGCTTCACTGGAGTCTCTGGGCTTCTTGCTATGTCAGCCAATCACAGGGATCCCAATATGGTAAGTGTCAGGACATGGACATGTGAGCACTAGGGGCTGGGCCAGAGCCGGCCACTGATTCAGCCCAAAAGATCCCAAGGATTTCAATCAGGAGCACTTTGCAGAAGTAACTTGGGGCCCAGAGACAAGGTAAGGGGGTTTCCCTCAGATGCCTCGGGCCCTGCAGCCTTCCCTGACTCCACTCTACTTCCAGGAGGTGCAGAAGAAAAACAGGTTGAACCTAATCCTGATTTATAAATTAGTATCACACAAAAATGAAAACTATACCATTCCAGGCAACGAAGACAAAACCATCAAGTTTTGTAGATTAGCACAATCCTCTCACATTTCTGGATTAAAAATTATCTCACACTTTCAGAAAGTTCCCTCTTAACATAGCAACCTATGCACTGGCATGTATGACAGCAAGGACAGTGACTCCCGCCCAGGGTGAGGTCAGACGACAAACCAAAAGCCATGCCACTGCTTGAATCTCCTGAGAATGCAGCTCTGTCTCCTCCAACATGAAAAAGGAACAGGAGGAGAATAAAAGCCTCCGCTGAAAGAGAGGACTGGGAGGGCCACCGGGAAGCCACATACATCACCGCCACTTCACTAGGTGCCGCGGAGAGCAGCTTTGGAGAGCCGCCCTGGCTGATCATGAATAATGTGCCAGGGAACCGGCACAGGGTGGGGTGGGGAAGGGGTGAGTAAGGAGGGTTGTGGGTTGTGTGTGAGAAGCCCGGTCAGCTCCCCGGGTCAGCCGCATCTGGAGCGGTTTCTCTAGCAGACAGTAAAGAACTCGATTACATCCAGTTAACTGTGCTCTAAACTGATTATGCATGTGCCGGGCTAATGGATTACATTAGCAAGAGGAAAAATAACATGCAATCAATCTCCATTTACTACAGGCCACACCAGGGCCTAGAGAAAAAGTGACTCTCAAACCATCTCCAATCCCCACCCTAAATTCATGGAATGAGGAAACCTTATGAGCGGGAGCCCCCCTTAGTGGCAAGAGAAGTTTGATCTTAGTTGTACTGAGGGACCAAAGGGCTCAGGGCGAGCACTGGAATGATAATCCCAGCGGTGTCATTCAGGAGTGAGCGGGAGAGCTCCCCGCCCCATGGCGGAGCCCGGGCAGGCACAGGGCCATTCATTACCCAAGGACTAATGAGACTAGACTAACGACCTTTGGCTCCTGACGGAGGCAATTCTGCTCTGAACCTCAGGGGCTGGTCACCCCGGGGATGTGCCGGCCAGATGCACCATTTCGGGATCTCTCCTTCAGGTGCTGGGTCCACGTTCTACCCTGCATCCCAACACTCAGGACCCTTCTACCCACACCATCTTTTTGAGCAACAGTTTCCTCTACCTTAAAAAAAGAAATGAGAAAAAAGTCCCAGGATGACAGGCTAGCAGTGCAGAGACACACAAATAAACCGCATCTCTTCCGTCCACACCTCACCCTGACTCTCTGGGTGTGATTGTGGACATGGTTTGGGGACCAAAACAGGATGTTCTCAGCAAATCCTCCAAGTTCCAGGCCCATTAGAAGCAAAGTCAAGTGCCTGATAGACTCTTATTCAAGACTCCAGCCACACGGAGGATGCAGCGTGAGAGTTAATCGCCACCGTGTGCATTTTAGAATCTAAAGGGCAATTTTTTCCTTGGATGCAAGAGGCCAGCTTCGTGCCACCTCTAAACGACCTTCATCAAAGTTGCATGCAACCTTCAATGGCCACGCCGAGTCCTTTGTACAAATTTTACTCAGTTGGGTCCTTTGGAAATTCTTTTTTCCACTGGTTTTTCCATCAGGTTTTCTTGACCACGTTGGCACCATCCTGTGGCCAGTTCAGACCTCCAATTTAAACTGACTGCAAAGAGCTTTTTTCTTTTAATGGTGGCACAAAACTAAACCAGTCCAGCAAGGTTCTTGCTCATTTGAGATAAGGGGATTGGCTGCCTGGTGTCCAGACCTTCCTCACTGCACCATAGCTGAGTCCACAGTCAATTCCAGAACATTCTATCCCCTCTACCTCATTCCTGCTTTCTCCTCCTTTCCCTAAAGTGCTTTCTTGAGCACTGTGTTACACAGGCCTCCCCACACCCTGAGAAGGAGCAACTGTAAAATTAAGTACAATTATCAATCCCGGCAGAGGCTGACATGGGGAAAGGACTAGAAGTCTTCCTTACGTGGAATCTCCATTTAAAATCATGCTGAGTAGAGCAGGGACTCAACTAGCTCAGGGCCAGCAGAAACCAAACACTTGTGAGCCCAAAGACGTGAGAAATGGTGTGAAAAGTAGGAGAAGCTGATCATGGGAGTGAGCAAAATGAAGAGAGAGTGTGAGCGAGTGGAAGGTGTGTGGGATGAGGCCAGGGAGATTAATGGCGATTTGTACCTGATTGTTCATACTAAAGCCATTATGGGATGATTAGAGAAAAAGGTGAGGCTTTAAGTCCAGTGAAAATCAATAGAGACGTCTGGAGCAATTCTGCCGTGCAAGTGAAAGGACTATTTACAGTATCCGGAGCACCTCCTCCTCGGTTACCATCTATGGAGTAGAGGGAAGGGCTGGGGGGAAAGAGTGGGGTGGGGGGACAGAAAGAATAAATGGACAGGAAAGAGGGAAGAGGAGAAGAGACAAAGGGAAAGGGGGAGGATGGGAGAAGCCCAGGAAGAGGAAGAAAAAGTATAAGGAAGAGAAAGAGGACACAGAACCCAGGAAGCACAGAAGTGGGGGGGGGGGAGACAAAAATGGCCCCTTATGGACCCCGTTTTCCCCACAGCATTTAGCACCTTCTAGCCTGCTACATAATTTATTCATCATTTCTCACCCATCTCTTGCTAAAAGAATGGAAGCTCTATGAGGGCAGGGTTATTTATTTATTTATTTATTTATGTGGTCAGTTTCATGCACTGATGTGGACACGTGCCCAGAACAGTACCTGGCATTGAGAAGGTACCCAGTGTATATTTGTTGGTGGGATGATGGATGGATGAAAGAAGGAAGGGAGGAACAAAACATCCCAGGAGCATCCAGGAAAGGAGAAAAAAAAAAAAAAAAAAAAAAAGTAATAAAGAGATGGAAAAGGAGAACAGAAAGCCTAAAGGAGAGAGGGAAACCACAGGAGCAGAGGATGCAAAAGAGCCCATGTAAGAAAGAAAAGAACCAACCCTAGAGGCGCTGTCAACAAAACCTGCCCCCAAATTGGGCATCCAAAAAGAGAACCTTCAGCTACTCAAGCTACTCACTGAACCTGTCACATTTCCATCTGGTGACAAAGTGGACACTGCCGACTCTCCTCTCCACTCCAGGTTCCCAACCAACAGCCACCCGGGCCATGCCAGAGACTGTCCGACTCCTCCCCAGTGCTCCCTAACTCCCCAGTGCGCAACCCTCTCCTTTCAGAAAGGGTGCCTGAGCCATAAGGAGCTGGGCCTTACCTTGTACAACTTCAGGCTGGCCTCGTGCCTGGAGTTGACCGTGTGCAGCCGCAGCTTCTCCAGGCTGTTGGTGTAGTAGTCACAGGCATTGCACTTAAGGTGCACGGGGTTGCCGATGGCCACACACTTGAGCCTCCACTCGTTGGCCTTGCCGCCCTCCTTGATGTGGGCCACCAGCTGGTACTTCTGCACGTGCTTGTCTGTCTTGCAGTGCAGCTGGAAGTTGGCCTTGAGCTGGGTGTTGTAGCGGCAGAGCTTGCACTGGTACGAGTCCCCCATCACCGCCTTCCACTCGTCCTCCGACAGGCTGCGCTCCACGTTCATGTGCAGGCCCAGCATGTCCAGGTTGTCTGTCGTGAACTTGTTGCAGACGGCACACTGGAAGAGCTTCAGCGATGGGTCGTTGGTCTGGATGAAGCTCTCGCCCAGGTTCATCAGCTCCTCTGACACCAGCTGCCCGCCCCCGAGCCGCATGTCTAGGGGGATCTCACCGCCCACTGCAGGGAAGGAGAGAAGGAGAGAGTCAAAGACCAGGCTCGTGGTCATGGCCACAGCTGAGGCACCCCCCAGCCCTCCGCCACCCTCAACTAGGGTCCAAAAGGAAAGATCACATTTCAAGGGTTGCAAAGGGTTACTGGCTGGAAAACAAGCAAACAAACGTAGTCAACCTGATGTGTTTCGATCTTTCCTGTGGACATTCTGAGATTTCTGGCAGGTTTTGTATTTTCTTTCTTTAGGAAAAGAACACCTAGAAAAGCTAGGAGCCATTGCCTCTTTAATATTTCTTTTTCTTTTTTTTCCTCCAAGATGGAGTCTTGCTCTGTGTTGCCCAGGCTAGAGTGCAGTGGCATGATCTCGGCTCACAGCAACCTCCGCCTCCTGGGTTCAAGCGATTCTCCTGCCTTGGCCTCCCAAGTAGCTGGGATTACAGGCATCCACCACCAAGACCAGCTAATTTTTGTCTTTTTTAGTAGAGATGGGGTTTCACCATGTTGGCCAGTCTGGTCTTGAACTCCTGATCTCAGTTGATCCACCTGCCTCGGCCTCCCAAAGTACTGGAATGACAGGCGTGAGCTACCGTGGCCAGCCACCTCTTTAATATTTCAATTCATCCCCTCTCTAAGATCCAAGAAAAGATAGAAATATGTATCACTCACTGGATATAAAAGAATCTCAAACCACAGACCTTCCAAAATTGGAAATGTGTTACAGCTGCAATCTTAATATACCAAGCCTTCATGGGGACCAGAATTGGGCCCAGAATATATCTGAGGTGGCAGTGACCAGCATGACTTTCTGCCACCTTGAGAACAATCTATGGCTGCGTCGTCTGGTGCAGCAGTCACTGGCTATATGTGACTAATAAATACCTGAAATATGGGTAGTGCAACTAAGGAACTGAATTTTAATGTTATTTAAATTTAGGAAGCTATGTGGTGGTGAGTGACACCTGGGTTGGAGAGTGCCTCTCTAAAGCAAAGATCTGGGGAGTAGGGCTGGACGCAGTGTCTCACGCACCTAATCCAAGCACTTCAGGAGGCCAAGGCAGGCAGATCACTTGATCCTAGGAGTTTGAGACCAGTCTGGGCAACATGGTGTACAAAATATAAAACAGAAACTAGCCAGGCATGGTGGAGCATGCCTGTAGTTCCAGCTACTCAGGGACTGAAAAGGGAGGATCACTTGAACCCCAGAGGCAGAGGCTGCAGTAAGCTGAGACCGTGCTACTCAGCTCCAGCCCTGGTGACAGAGCAAGACCCTGTCTCAAAAACAAAACAAAACAAAACATAAAAAGACTTGGGGAGTAATCCCTCTACTCCTCACCACTCCCCTCTGGTCAATGTCCCTCCCGTCAGTCAATGTTGCCAACCCTCCCATGTCTTCCCAGTAGGGCCGCCTGTTCTCTTTCCTGAGCCTCCGCCCTGTGTGACATGCAGAGTTACCCTAGAACCTATCACCTTCCCTTTGCCATTCAGTCACCTACATACAGAAATGCACCATAGCTGGGATCCCCATCAAGGTGCCACCTCCCTAGGACAGGGGTTCAGTCTTATCCTCGCTGGACCTCTACAGAGTGCCCAGCCCTCTACAGAGGGCACAGACGCCCAAATGTTTGCTGTGCTAGACAAGAGTGAAAAAAGAATGGGACTGTCGCATGTTCAGGAAGTGGACCGAGACAGGCACTGAGACAGGAGGGTCAGCTCCACATCTCCACAAAAGGGCCGAGAGAAGATCTCTTCCTCCCTCTCCCACCCTGGTCTTTTTCAGTCCATCACTGCCCTGCATAAACCTGGGACAAGCTCACATTTGCTACGGTAAATTAATACTGCAAGGGCTTATTTCTACCAGGAGAAAGGCCTGAAGAAAGCAGCCTTCCCTCCAGTTCCTAGAAGTATACGGTCAAGCAGAAAGCTGGGCACTGGTGTCTAGTTTCTCTTTCCTAAACACATATGCACTTGAGCTATTGGGTCTGCCCCACCTCCCCAACTGATATTTAAATTTCACCTTTTATGTATGGTTGGGCCAAGGTTATTTTATTTTTTATAAATGATTAGAATCCAAGTCAGTGGCTCATCAGAGAAAAGATTTTTTCTTTTTTTTATGATTTTCTTATTGACGCTACACAAGTCACCTCGAGTGACAAGATCAGTACAGGCTCTGCTAAGCACAACAGCAGCTGCGTTTGAAGCTCACGGACAGTCTAGTGAGCCACAGAAATCTTCTGCACATGCATTCCAGAAGGCTTAGGAAGCTTTCAGCTTGTTGTCTGTCTTCCCATCTCCCCTGGTGAGAGGAACCATAACTATGACATTCTTTTTAGGACAAGAAAGAAAAACAGAAAGAAAAAAAAAGAAAAAAAGCCTAAAAGCTCCATCCCTTAACGGGGACGAAGGCCAGGCAACATCCACGAAACATACTCGGTGTTCAGTCAAAGCAGAAACTGCCCGGAGGGTAAGACAAGGAGCAAACATATATTTGTTTCTGATGCCAACCACCTGAAGTATCAAATCATCTCCACTTTTTAGATTTAACCTCGGCACATCAATATTGCTCTAAAGAGAAATTCAGCTGTCACTTGCTGATGCCTGAGTGAAAATGAGAAGTCCTTGGAATAAGCAGAGGAACTAAGTCCCAGTTTCCACTTTAAGTTTTTTTTTTTTTTTTTAAGAGACAAGATCTCACTTTGTTGCTCAGGCTGGAATGGTTCACTGCAGTCTGGACCACCAAGGCTCAACTGATCCACCCGCCTCAGCCTCCCAAGTAGCTGGGACTACAGGTGCACCCCACCACACCTGGCTGATCTTAAAAATAATTTTTTTTTGTTGTTGAGATGTTGCCCAGACTGGTCTCAAATTCCCGGGTTCAAGTGATCCTTGGACTCCCACAGTGCTGGATTATAGGCATAAGCCACCACGCCTAGCCAGCATTCTAGGCTCTTAAAATGAAACGCAAAGGATAGAAGCAGCAGAGTGCTGAAACGAGTGAGGATGACAGGCAAGTGAAAACTCCCTTCAAGAACTATGCCTCAGAGAAACAAGCCCCAGGGCTTAGAATCCTGCAAATCCGCTAATTCAGCTGCCACAAAGTGGAGTAATCTCACCCAATTCACAAACAATTAGGAGCAGGGCCCCTACAAAGAAGAAACTGGAGTTGAGCGTAGTGGCTCACACCTGTAATCCCAGCACTTTGGGAGGCCAAGGTGGGCGGATCACCTGAGGTCAGGAGTTCAAGACCAGCCTAGCCAATGTGGTGAAACCCCGTCTCTACTGAAAATACAAAAATCAGCTGGGCGTGGTGGCGCATGCCTATAATCCCAGCTACTCGGAAGGCTGAGGCATTAGAATTGCTTGAACCCGGGAGGCAGGGGCTGCAGTGAGCCAAGATCGCGCTATTGCACTCCAGCTGGGGCGACAAGAGTGAAACTCCATCTCAAAAAAAGAAATGAAAAAAAGAATTTGGCAGGTCTTTAGTCTTGAGCCACACTGGATCCGTAGTGTTGGAGCGGGTCCCCATCTCTGGGTATACACCTAACTCTAACACTGGAACTGACACCTTGACACGTGAGCCCGCCCATCAGCACATCGTCAGGAAGGCACATGGATTAAAAGGCACACTCTGGAATCGAAGGAAGATGAAGGGAGCTGTTAAACCTTGTGCAGGTGTCCAGGGGCTGGCTGGCTACTTGGGAAACACACAGCCACCCTCACAAGCAACCCCTTTCTTGGTGCTATGCTAAACTTCAGAGTCGAAAGGAAGGTTTGGGAGGATGTTCACAAGGCCTCAAATCTAATGTGCTGTCTACAAAAAGCAGCAGATCCAACTGTACTAGGCAAAGGAGCCCCAACCCTTTCCTCAAAGGCCTCTGAAAAGCAGCATCCCCAGAATCAGTGTCTGTTTGATGATACTAAAGAGGGCTCTGGCAAGGGAAGTACGAGAACAATCACCTTGTAAGGAGGAGTGCATTTCACAAAAACTTTTTTCCCCCTTCAGAACTCAGTCACATTTAATAACACCTACAGCCATCTTATAAATGGACTATGGGGGAAAAAAAAAAAGACAAAAATCAGTAGAGCCACAGCTAGAACTGAAAGTTATGGCTGTTTTTATTTGCATAAGTTGGTTTCTCCTACTGAGATCATACAACTCAAATTCCAAGTCCTTTGGACACTTTCTATGGCCCCCACACCCACTTGAGCTTCCGGCATAAAGGATTTGTGGCTCTCACACCTTCTTAGCAGCTCTTGTGGACCAAGGAAAGCACAGGTTTCCAGGGACTCCCCTTGGCCAACAAGTAGTGACACTGGAAATTCAAGGGCCCTTTGTGACTGAGTTGGATAAATCCTTTGGGAGGAAGAGTTCTAGTCTCTCCAAGAAATAAGGTGCGGCCCTTCCATGTGTGTCTAGAACACAGGGCTTCATTCTTCTGCTCCTTCTGAATCTGCCGCAATGCCCAGGACAGTACATGATGCCCCAAAGACTCACAGACACTTGGTGTGAAAGTGAAATATTTCTCTACTTCTCTATGCGAGCCTTAGTTACCTGTTCTCAAGATAACTAAAAAGCCTCACTTTAGGCCGGGCACAGTGACTCACGTCTGTAATCCCAGCACTTTGGGAGGTCAAGGTGGGCAGATCACCTGAGGTCAAGAGTTCGAGACCAGCCTGGCCAACATGGTGAAGCCCCATCTCTACTAAAAATACAAAATTAGCCAGGCATGGTGGTGGGGGCCTGTAATCCCAGCTACCTGGGAGGCTATGGCAGGAGAATCTCTTGAACCCAGGAGGTGGAGGTTGCAGTGAGCCGAGATGACGCCACTGCACTCCAGCCTGGGTGACAGACACTCTGTCTCAGAAAAAAAAAACCTCGCTTTGACCCAACATGAACCTACCCATGTTTTGTCTTCATTTCACTTACATTATGTTTGATTTGCTCCAAGATCTGCCTCCCAAGATTCTATGACTCCTTCCAATTCCTACTGGTTTAAAAAAAAACCAGAGTACTCACACCCATCCACTGGTGTGCATGGTTCACCCTGGGGACAAATAAGGCGACCGGTGCTTGTGCATCCACGATTAGCCAGTTGGTCAAATACCTTCAAATCATTTGGTAATAAAGGATCAATGGGCAAATATTTCAAAATGGAAAAGATTAAAGAACTAAGGATTAAAAGTTGAATACATAGTACTTTAATGGAACGCTTTGAAATCTAACTCACCGGCAACAATTAGCACTAAAACACTACACAAATAAACACCTGCCAACTGGTGAGGCTTGGCTCTGCAGTCATCTAAGCCATCCCGGAAAAAAAGTCCTCACTGACACTCTGTTGCCAAGAACAACCTATTCCCATGTCAATAATGGCATATTGCTTAATTCAGGCCGTTGTCACTGGTCCCACGAAGTCCATTAGCAGGGTCACGGGATGTGGCGCAGGCAGGATCCTGTCTGAGGCATACAGGGTGGAGGCATGAATGGCCCAGCTATCAAAGGGTTCTCATCAAACCCATCTGTAGATTGTTTTGGCGGCAGCAGCTATCCTCAAAGTGGCTGTGGTTCGTTCTACGTAAAAACTCAAAGTTTTCAGCACCCACATCCGTCCTATTCTAGATATGGTAAGCTCATTGGTTAAGACTGGGAGCCTGGACAGAGCCAAATCAGTTTCTCTAAAGCAGAGGTCATTCTTTCCCGCAACAAAGGCTCTGCTAACCAGGATCTAACTGCTATTAACAGTTAACTTTCCTTGATGGACAATGTTTACGACTTACTTCTTATTCATCTCTCACACCCCTCACAACAGTGCCACTGGGGCAATTCAATTCCCAATTAATTCCCAACTATTCTAATCACCAAGTACTCATCAAAAATAAGAAAAAAAAAATCACATCTCTTTCATTGAGGTCCTCATAAACATACAGAGAACTTTGTGGAGTCTATCTGGGTGGCTCCCAGCTCCGCACAGAATCAGCCTTTGGCTATATGAATAACATACACTGTGGTTCCAAATTCCTATTATTGAGATGATTGTCTCTATTTAAATCGTAGAGATAACTGTCCCTAGTCCTCTTATTGAGATGGCTGCCTCAGCTATAGTTTCCTGTAAGTTTCAGTAAATATCTGATGAAACCCCAAAGTTTTGGGTGATTATAGTGATTTTTCAAATTGAAAAAAGAGACAGAGAAAGACAAAATGGGAACAGAAAACTAGAGGAAACACTCACATTTTAATCTCGGCCCCATGTAGCCAGAGTACAATCATCTCTCTCTCGAATGCATAAACTTTTCCATATGCACACACAGAGTTCAAGGGATTCTTGAGAATACATACTTGACTGTAAGACAATCCAGTTTACACAAAAACCACTCAAGAAGACCAGAGTCAACTGAATCCACAGGACTATCTCACTCTATTCACCATTCTCCCTGGTTAAATTCCTATCACGAAAACAGACAAACACGTAGTCATCCTCACCTAGAGCAGGCGTCATGGCGGCCATGGGCCCCGCGGGATCCAGCTGGAATCCGCTCATCATGAACTGGGCGTCGGAGGCAGCACTGTCCATCTTCAGGTTGGGCAGGTTCATGTTCTGGGCCAGGTAATATTGGTAGAGCTCGGCCTCGGCGGGCGAGGGCAGGCTGCCGAGGCCCAGGTGGCGGTTGTGTTGGATCTGGGTCATGTTCTGCTGCAGTAACATCATGTTATGCATGTGCTTCTCACTGGTCATGTGAATGCGGAGGTTCCTGGCCACGTTGGTCTCATAATCACACACCTCGCACCGCCAGGTGGGTTTGGTTTTTGGTTTGGTGGGCGAGGGGGCCCCGCAGGAGCTACTGATATTGGCTGCCGCCGCCGCCGCAGCCGCCGCTGCCGCCGCTGCCCCGGCAGTGTGGCTGAAGACCTGCTCCCCCCCTCCGTTCTGCAGGTTCTGCATGTTGTTGAGATGCTTGTCGGACTGCATATGAATACTGAGGTTGCCTTTGGTAGTTGTGGAGTAGTTACACACCTCGCAGCGGAAAGGCTTGTAACCACACGTGTAGCTCTCGCCTCGTGCCAGCCGGGGGTGGGGCTGCCCGCTTTTGCAGTAGACGCAGGAGCCCCCCGGCTCCGGGTGCTTCTCCTTCATGTGTGCCTCCAGGGTCTGCTGGTACTTATAGTGCCAGTTGCACTTGGGGCACTTGAGTGTCTTACACGAGTTACGAGAATGCATCATGGTCATGTGACCGCCCAGCGAGCGGGAGGAGCCCAGGACCGTGTCGCATTTGGGGCACTCCACGCCACTCCCCGAGGGGCACTCCCCAACCCCAAGCTCGCAGAGGGAGCCAGCGTGCTGGTGATGGGGAACGAAGCCCCCATCGTCGCCCTCTGTGCTTTCATTTGGTTCTGGTGCTGTGGCATTGTCTTTATTGGCACTTTCGTCAGCGAAGTCCAGCCTCCTGCCGCCCTCTGCCACATTGGCCCTGACGCCCTCACTGTTAAAGCTTAAACGATTCCTCCTGTTCGCACCATCAAAGACAACAAAGGAAGAAGCAGAATTAGAACTAGTAGAAGCTGTGCCCCTCGACAGCGTCTGGAGCACGTTAGGCATTAAGGGGGAGTTAGAAATGCTTTGGTTTGAGAGAGCAAGGTCCTTTTTGCTGCTACTACCTGCTGCGGCCCCAGGCTCCTCGTGAGGCCTGTCCTCCAGTTCCTCATCCAACTCGCTTGGAAAGAGTCCTTTGCAACCCTCGTCTTCCTCCTCCTCTTCTTCCTCCTCCTCTTCTTCCTCCTCCTCCTCCGCCTCTTCCTCCTCCTCTTCCTCCTCCGCCTCCTCTTCGGCTGGCTCTACTTTCTCCGAGAAGCAATCCCCGTCGCCCACTTCCTGCTTCTCTCCTTCCGCCGCCCCGGAGTCCTTGCCCTCTGAGGATTTGGTAGGACTGGAAGCCAGAGGCCCCAGGGGGACTGAGGTAATGGGGGTCTTCAGGACCGAGCTGGTGAGCCCGCCAAGGTTCAACAGGGTGCTGGGGGTCAAGAGACCAGCCTGGGGCTGCTCGGGGCCAGCGGCGGAGCCGGCTGGGAGAGCTTCCTCCCCTTCCATTCGAATGCCACTAAATTTACCATAAAAACTGTGTCCGGGGCCTATGAGGTTAGCTGTGGAAACTAAAGGGTGTTGAAAGTTCTTGTTTTTTGGTTCCAGAAAACTTACAAGGGGTTCCTTGTCTTTGCCGATCCCTTGGATGATAGCGGAGATGTTCTTATTGCTAAGAATTTTCCGCTCGTCTTCGCTCAGGGTCATTCGATGGTCATGCACCGCGTGGGTCACAAACGAACGGACGTACCCGAAGGAGAGTTTGCACAAGAAACACATCAGGATGGGCTTCCTCTTGCCGTAGAGCACAAAGCCATCGAATTTGGACAGGTCCACATTGTTAGGAACATCTTTGGATACGCAGGAGCTTTTGGCAGAGCCGTCGCTGTTCAGGTAATCCTTGTTGCTTTTGTGTCGCACGTCGAACACGCGGAAGCTGTGCAGGACGGGGCTGAGCCCCGCCAGGGCTGAGGTATTCGGGAAAGCCTGGTCTGGGCCCTCAAACCATTTCCCGAAGGATGAGGCTATGTGGAAAGTGTTGATGATCTGCGGGTACACGGGTGCAGCACACGAGGGGTCCCCTTGCTTGCCCCCCGCGCCAGGGAGAGAGCTCAGGAAAAGCGAGGGGAGAGGCCCACTGCCGCTGCCACTCCCACAGGCGCCCCCGCCCTGGGTCAGCTGGCTCAGGCTCTCCACAATGTACGCGGAGCCGTCCGGCTGGTAGACGATCTCCCCGGCCAGGTTCTCCACGTCACTCTCCTCGTCCCCCTCCTCACCGGTGTCGCTGGCGCTCTCCTCTCTCAGGGGCGGCGGGGGGCGCGTGCTGGGGCAGTGGTGCTCCATGTAGGTCTGGAGGCTGGCAAAGGAAGCCGAACATTCGTTGCAGGTGACCTCCTTGCTGGCGGGCTCGGCGGGGGGCCCGGCCGACGCGGTGCTCTCCGCAAGGCGCTCATTGAAGGGGGCCCTCAGGCTGTCCAAGGGCCCGTGGCTCTCGCCTGTGGACTGCTCCATGCTACTGGGTTTGTCAGGGAGGTGGGTGCTCTTGAGTTCAGTCCATTGCTGGTGCTGAGGGATACCGCACCCATTGTCCTTCCCCGAGACGACGGGCGAGTCACAGCCTTCCATGGTAAGGCCTGCGTGGAGCTTTCATTGCACCCAGTACGGAGGATCGGACCTGAAGGGCGGAGGCAAGGGGGGAGGAGGGAGAGAGGGGAAAGAGAGAGAGAAAGGAAAGAGGTTAGGAGGGCCGAGGCTGAGGTCCCACCGCACGGAGCGCTCTAAGAAGCTTCTGTCCACAACACCCACAACACAGAGACACCGGACAGAGGGCGGGCCTGGGGACACTGCCCCGCACGGTCCAGCACACAGGGGTGGCGCGGCCGGGTCAACAGCCTGAGCAAGGGACATGGGGAAAGAAGGCCGGGAGCAGGACTCTTCGACTTCGAATTGTCACTGCTCTGCCCCTGAAGACTAGCAGGAATATCCATTCTTTGCCAGCACAGCTTCGATAGGCCACAGTGGAGAACAGACGCATCATCTCTCCAGCCCCCCCACGAGGTCACAGCCACAGCCCTACCACTTCTGGACAGCTCACACAAAGTCAGCATCAGCTCCCCGCACTGTCTGTGGCTCAGGGGAATACAGGGGAGGGCTGAGAAGAGGAAGGTTCAATGTTCCGGAAAAACAACGGTAGCGTGGGATACGCTCATGGATTTAGAAAAGTTGCCGTGGCTTTTACTGACCATGGTTCTAGTTTCAGAAGTTCAAAGAAGGTGGGGGAGGAACCTGAGGTTCACAGGGCAGGCGTGCAGAACTAGACGCACTCCGCAAAGTCCTCTCCAGGTCTGGGAGGCATCAGTCCCATTTTATAAGCAGTAAAACTGAGGGGCTTGAATTTAAAAACCGGCTTAGCGCTAATCTGACCACTGTGAAACAGAAGAGAAGATGGGTCCCCAGATTCCTGTCTCCTCCACCCATACCAGCCAAGCTCCCTGGCCTGTGACTCAGCTGACTTCAGACTAAAACTACACAGGTGCAAAACGTGAGCTTGGTATTTCCAGCAGGAATGGACCAGACTCTGGACCTGCCAACACCCCCTCCAGCAGCTTCTATCTGGCCCTGGCTGGAGGGAGCGCGTTCCCCACGTGCTTGGTGGTTTTTGCTATCAAGGATCTGAGCGGCAAGCCGAGATGGCAGCTGGGCTCAGCAAGCCCCAGCTCCACACCTGCCTCTTAGTTATTAGTCGCTACCCAACCAGCTGTCATTCAGCCCTGGGGCTTTTCCATTTCCGACTCCAAAGTGCCACTGAGCTGAATGTGCCCTCTGAGACCTCACGTCCCTGGGGAGGGAGGCATCAGATCGCCGCCACTCTGCTCCTGCGGTAATATCATCGCAGGGGTGATTATTCCGTCTGGCCCTGCTCCTACAGGCAGCTCAGCACCTCGCAGAGCCTTGATCCTTCGCCCGTAGGTCCCCAGCCACCATTCCCCTGCAGCTCCTCCTGGAGAACATGTGGCCGCTTCTCCACCCACCATCTCATTCATAGCCAGCTGGTGAAGGTTTCGGCCAGGTTTGATCTTACTTCCCTCCCCGACAGCCCCTATCTTCCCAATCTTTTTTTCAGTTCTTGATTATTGACTGCACAATGAGTCAACAGCTCCCCCTCGGGAAAAGATGGGGACGGCAGGTTTACCACAAGTCTCAGGGAGAAATAACTTTTTGGAAGACTAAAGCTATGATGTGTCTAATACACACATGCAAACACACACCCCATCTCTCCGTTTATAACCTCAGATTTTGCAACCACAAAGTTCCATGCGCCTTAGAAAGGACATACTCATTTAAAACAGAGACGACTACACTAAACCAAACCAAACCACACATCAAACCCAATGGGACTTCCTCACAAGGTTGAGCCGGGATACAGGTGAGACTACAGGGTCGCTCTTCTTAGGGATGCTTCTGATTGGCTGGACGACATCTGATTGACAGCTTGGGCCAAAAAGGTTGGCAGGCCTGAAGGGGCGGGAGGGTTAACAGCCCGATTGTAAAATCAATGTCATAAATGCTTGGTAAGTTACAGGAACATGCGGGAAGGGGGGGCCACGATTGATAAAGGAGAACAGCTTTGATGCTGCACCAGGGACTTGTTTATCGACAGCAAAGCCAATCTCCTCTCCAGCCTGGGCTGGGCCAGAGAAACCTGCAAGCGTTTACCAATTAATTGGTGGGCTTCTCTTGCTCTGTTCTCCTCTTATTCCTCCTCCTCTTCCACAAACTATCCAGCCAAGGGGCTGGGACTTTTAAAACCTCCCTTACTTTGTTTTCTACTGCAAAGCAGAAGATGTCAGGAAAGAATGACACTGTACCCACCTATGATGGTGGTTGGTGACCCTGTGGTGGTGACACTAGAGCCCACCCATTCATGGGGAGCAGCAGCCATGAGGACACGGGTGGGAGAGGAGGAACCGACTGCAGGACCCAAGCTACCTCCTCTGGGCCTCCTTCCCACGTGCACGGGCTGTGACAAGCAGGCCCGTTTGCAGCCTTGCCAAACAAAGCGTGGTTCATGGACTTGAAGCACTATCCTCTCCGGGGAGCTTAAGACACATGCACTCTCTCCTCCTGCCCCATCAGAATCTGCATTTTCACACCATCCTCAGGGACCTTGCATTAAACTTAAGACACTCTCTGCTTCACTCCATCTTCACCAATACAGGTACCAATACTTCTGTCCTTGGTACCCGTATTGCTAGGTAACCAGGGAAGGTCAGTCTTAGACTCCCTGTGGTCCCTGGGAGGTGCAGGGATGGAGATGGAGAAGACGGGGACCTGCGCACAGAGATAAAGAAGTCTCTCCAACCCGCCCCATCCTGCGGCTCAAGGGTCTTGGGGCATCTACCACTACCCCCACCGCTGGCTGTCTCTCTCTCGCTCTGTTTATCAGCCAGTCAATAAGAAAAAGGTAGTTCTTACTTAAGGAGGCAGAAGTCAGCTCGGCAGGTCGATGAGCACTCTGTCTGTAAACATGGTTTCCCGTAAAATCAATGATCTTCAGTTACAGAGGGCAGCCCGGGAACCCAGTGGGTCCTCGCACTTTTCCAAGCAGCCCCACCAGCCCGACACGCATACCTCTCTTCAGGCTCTGTGCCCCTTCCCAGTGCTTCCCTAGTGCCAGGACCAGCTCGTACAGGTTCACACCCCTTCTCCCTTCCTGCAGCCCGCTTCTCTGCTGGTGGCACCCAGAACTCCCTCTAAAAAATGTCCAGGTATTCTATCACAACCCCCGATGTTACACTAAACATATGGGCTTTAAGAATTCAGTTCGATTTTAATAGAGCACATCTCTCCAATGAGAAAGTTAAAGGGAAGATATAGGAATGACCTAGCTTGCTCATTCTCTACTTAGCACTTAAATCTGCCATTTGAAAGGTAATCTTGTACAGAAGAATTCCAGCACCTTCATCAAGCACCCCCCAACCCCTGCTCATCTTCCAACCTCCCTTGGAACCACCTGTAAAGCCCACTGCATCTTCGCAAATGTCAATCTTTACTTTTCAAAGATTGTTTAAAAGGATAAAACTCTACCCTGTTACCCTGTAACTCCCTATTAATCAAAACGTTCATCTCCCTCTTTAAAAACGTGCTTACGACAGTTTTATCCTGTTCCCTTAAGAAGGCAGGACTGGGTAAAATGCAACAGTTTCAGGGAAGCTGGGGTGGCAGGGGTGTGGTTATGACGAAGGGGAGGGGCTCCTGCTGTTGCTCCAGCTCCCGGGAAATTAAACATGAACAGTCGCACCATGTAATTTTAAATTGTTAATTAGCACAGGGTTAATTAGGCAGTCCTTTCACAAGAGGCTGTCTGGTAGGAAACCAAGAAGGGAAACAAAGGGGAAGGGAGGAAAATGAAAGAGAGAACAGAGGCAGTGAGAAACTGTTGCCTCCAAGAATATCCCATGCGGGATCACTCAAGAGACATCAGCCAGCAGGCAAGGATGCCTGTTTCCCTCGGTGATCCCCTGCTCTGCCGGAGGGAGAGGCAGTGAGTACCGCCTTCCTACAGGTGACCAGGCAGCATACACTGAAGGCCTCAAAAATGCACATCCCTCCCCCTTGACTCGACAATTCCCCGTTCTAGGAATTCATCCTAAGGAAACAACCTAAGCAATGCGTGGAGATTTAAGTTTATTCATCACAGCATTTATAACAGAAAAAAAAAAAGAGGAAAAATTTAGGCAAAAACAGAGACCCTAAATAAATTACAGTGCACAGAGCTCCATATGTTGTTATAAAGATGCTTTCTTTAAAGAAACTATTTATAAGCATGGGAAAATCATCATACAGATGCTGAATGAACAAAGCACATATAGGTATTATGTAGAGGAAAATAGGAGAGACTTATATTACAATTTTTACAATGGTGAATTCCAGGGAATGAGGTTATGGGTGACTTCATTTCCTCCTTTGTGCCTTTATTTCTCAAAGCTCTGTAAAATTAAAACCATCATTGAGACAGGAGGATTGCTGGAGCCCAAGAGTTCAAGGCTGCAGTGAGCTATGATCGGGCCACTGCACTCCAGCCTGGGTGACAAAAACAAGACTTAGTCTCTTTTAAAAAAAAAAAAAAAAGGAAAACAAAATTGAAAACCATCATAATGGAAATCATCACTTAATGAGTTAGGCGTTGTGTTAAGACCCACAGGTACAGCATATCACTTTGATCCTCATACCCACACTAGGTGATAGACATTATTTTTTTTTTTTTTTTTTCAGACGGAGTCTTGCTCTGTCGCCCAAGCTGGAGTGCAGTGGCGCAATCTTGGCTCGCTGAAAGCTCCACCCTCCCAGGTTCACGCCACTCTCCTGCCTCAGCCTCCTGAGTAGCTGGGACTACAGGCGACCACCACCACACCTGGCTAATTTTTTGTATTTTTAGTAGAGATGGGGTTTCACCATGTTAGCCAGGATGGTCTTGATCTCCTGACCTCGTGATCCACCCGTCTCAGCCTCCCAAAGTGCTGGGATTACAGGCATGAGCCACCATGCCTGGCCGATAGATACTATCTTTATCCCCATTTTCGAGATGGGAAAACTGAGGTGGCCCACAGTTATATGGCCTAACTGACAAACCAGACAGTATGGGTGTGGAGTCTGTGCTCTCAGGCAGTTTTCCTTTGTGGTCCAGGCTGGAGTGCAGCGGTGCGATCTCAGCTCACTGCAACCTCCACCTCCTGGGCTCAAGCAATTCTCCTGCCTCGGCCTCCTGAGTAGCTGGGACTACTACAGGCAACCGTCACCATGTCTGGCTAACCTTTTTTTTTTTTTTTTTTTTTTTTTTTGTATTTTTAGTAGAGATAGTGTTTCAACGTGTTGGCCAGGCTGGTCTCAAACTCCTGAGCTCAGGCAATCTGCCCGCCTTGGCCTCCCAAAGTGCTGGGATTACAGGCGTGAGCCACCGCATCCGGCCTGTTTTTCTTTAATGTCTAATTTTCAAAAGAGAACACTAGAACATCCCTACATCTCAGATTCACGCTCAGTCTTTAAGCACCCAGGGACTGTCCTAAGGTGATGGGATCCCGGGACTGCTCATGCAGAACAACACTGGCATCTCACCCAAACACACTTTTCTTGAGAGTGATGGGGATGAGGGGAACAGTTCGAAGCAGACTGATTTGCTTGGATATCTTTAGACAGACAAGAGAGGATAAAGGAGGTAGGAGAAGCTGCTGCAAAGAACTGAAATGTAGGTCCAATATCCTGATTTTTAAAGAAGGACAAAAGGCAGATTCCAGAACCTACAGATCAGGAAACATATTCATTCGTTCGGCATTTACTGAGCATGTACTATGTGTCCAATGCTAGAGAATCCATGATAAAAGGTCTCGGCTTACATTCTTGTGGAGAAGAGAGACCACACACAAATACACTAAAAAAAAAAAAGCAATATAAAGTAATACAAAGCAAGTGGAGGGGAAGGAGTGATGTGTGTGCATCGTTTTGGAGAAAGTCACAATGTCAGAGTGACTTAATGGATATGGATATACTTCAAGAATATGTTGTAAAGTATATACTGCAAGTTCTTCATCGTTTTCAAACAGATGCAACAGTTGCTGGAAAAGAATTTTCGGTGGGGGGATGATCCTGAGGAATTAGCAATTAGCTGTAGGTCCAGTAAGAAAACCAACATAAAATAAACCCAAAAATACCCTTACTTAGACTTAATGATCTGAGAAATACAGTAAAGTATGCTTTTTTATCTTAATAAGGTAGCACAAAATTTATCATTTCTTTATATCCAGGACAGCAAAACAGCTTTCAGATAATAAACTGTGGCCAACTTTATAGCCGACTAATGATGCCATTACTTTAAGCGTCAACACAGAGGTCCGTGTGTCTCAGGACACGCCACAAGGCTCTGTCTTGTCCCTACTCGGCTGATTGAAATCAACAGCTTGAGGAACAAGACCATGCAGGCATGTCCACTTGCAGAGCACATCAAGCTCAAGGGAATAATTAAAATGCTCAGTGGTGGAATCAAGACTGAGAAAAAAAATCTCCATGAGTCGGAACGACAGGCCCAAACTAACAGGACCAAACTTTAGAAGGAAAAACATGAAGCCCTACATTTAATTTCAGGCAATCTGCTAAATCAATGGAGGATGGAAGAGACCTGGAGTCTTCAGAGTTCATGCAGACAACAATAACAAAATATCTACGGGTTTTACTTGATGACAAACTCAGAGGAAGCCCGAAGTTGGCATGGTGGCCGAAGACCATAATGGGGTCTGGCAACAGAACTACTCTGTACCTGTTGGAGCTCAGCAGGTCCACAGCCCATCGCTTTCTCTGTCTGCATGAATAATGTTAACAAATCACTTGCAGGGAATCTCCTAAGAGAGACACCAACAAAGAAACTGTAGCTTCATCGGAATGGCTGAACACACACACAGCTCAAGGGTGCAGGAAAGAGAAGTCTCGTTGCAGGGCAAGACAGCTATCCTCGGCTGTATGAAACCCTGCCTTAGTTTGGTTCTGTGGTTTCCACCTAGTTCCAGAGTTGAATTAGGGGCAATGAGGGGAATCTGTAAGGAAAGAGAGGCAGGGTCACTATAAATGAAAATCTTTCTCAAGATTATCACAGTTCCCAAATGGAATGTTTATGCTGTGAAATACTGCACTCTGTGGCTTCAAGAACGGAGAAGGGGATTGTGCGGAGAAGGGGATTGTGCTGTGGCCAGGGGGCTGTATCAGGCAGCCTGTGAAAGGTGAAGATTCTTCTCATTCCCGGGTGTTATCTGTGGGCTTGTCTGCCCCCACTACAAGGCTGTGAGCGGCACGAAATCAGGTTCCCTGTGCCGTTCATCTCTGAGTCCTCCACATCTGACATGTAATAAGTGCTTAATAAAACAATGGGGGAAATAGGAAAAAAGAGGATCCCTGTATCCATTCCTTTTCTTTTTTTTTTTTCTCTTAGTTTAAGATATGTCTGGTGTAACCATTCTCTATGAAATGGAACTGGGGCTCCTTGGAGACATGGTCAATTCTTGGGCTGGAGCAGGAAAAGTACAAGATGAGCTCGGAGCATCTACTTATGCTCAAAGAATAAGAAAGATGTATGAAAATGACCTGGGGCGGGTTGGAGGGGCTCCCACTGGCCGCATCAGGGACAATGTGAGCAAGAAAATTAGGTGACAGTAAAGGATTGCAACCCAATGTGCAACATAAGAATCCCCAAGTCCCTACTTTACGAACAACAACAAAAAAGTGTGGGAGAAAGGAAGGTTCTTCCACAGGGTAGAAACTCAACTAATAAACGTAGAAAAAGGGTATAGAGTAAGAAAATCACCATTTGATAACTATCATCCTCATCTTCATCATCCACTCAGGGAAGAATCAACGGGTACCGAAACTAATGGATGAAAGTTTGAATACTTCTGGGCACGGTGGCTCACGCCTGTAATCCCAGCACTTTGGGAGGCTGAAGTGGGTGGATCACAAGGCCAGGTGATCGAGACCATCCTGGCTAACATGGCGAAACCCCGTTGCTACTAAAAGTACAAAAAAAAAAAAAAAATTAGCCAGGCGTGGTGGCGAGCACCTGTAGTCCCAGCTACGTGGGAGGCTGAGGCAGGAGAATGGTGTGAACCTGGGAGGCGGAGCCTGCAGTGAGCCGAGATCGCACCACTGCACTCCAGCCTGGGCAACAGAGCAAGACTCCGTCTCAACAACAACAAAAAAAGTTTGAATACTAACAGGGTATTTACAATCTCAAAGTCTCTCCCGACAGGACACTTCTTAATTATAGCAGGAAAAACAAACAACAACAACTTCACAGTGGAGACGCTGGCAGATACCACCTTCACTGAGTGATCAGAGTTCCCATCACCAGCAGTGAGGCAAACAGACGTCATGTGCCTCCTGGTGGGATACACCGAGAGGAACACAACATCCCTTCCCTGGTGTTCCTGTCAAAAATGCACAACCGGAATCTAATCATGAGGGAACATCACGCAAATGCAACTGAGGACAGTCTGCAGAATGTCCTATGCTCTTTAGAAATGTCAGGGTCATGCGACGGAAAGACAGACTGAAAAACTGTTTCAGATTAAAAGAGACTAAGGAGACGTGATTAATGAACGTTACACATAATCTGGGATCCTCTTTTCCTCTAAAGGACATAATTGGGACAACTGACAAAATCTGAACTGAATAAGGTTTTGTAGATTGGCTAATAGTGGCATATGAATGTTAATTTTCCTTTTTCTTTTTTTTTTGTTTTTTTTTTTTTTTTGGAGACAGAGTCTCGCTCTGTCACTCAGGCTGGAGTGCAGTGGCGCGATCTCAGCTCACTGCAACCTCCGCCTCCCAGGTTCAAGCAATTCTCCTGCCTCAGCCTCCTGAGTAGCTGGGAGTACAGATGCCCACCACCACGCATGGCTAATGTTTTTGTATTTTTAGTAGAGACGGGGTTTCACCATGTTGGCCAGGCTAGTCTCAAACTCCTGACCTCCAGTGATCCACCAACCTCAGCCTCCCAAAGTGCTGAGATTACAGGTGTGAGCCACCGCACCTATCCTCATTTCCTAATTTTGATAACTGCACTGTGTTTATAAAAGAGAATGTCTTTGTTTTTAAAAATACACACTGGTATATTTAGAGGTGAAGGGGTACAATGCCTCAATTTTCAAATGGGTTAGGAAAAAATATGTGAGTGTATACATATGTGTGTCAGTATATACATACATACACATACACATATATATAGCAGGAATAAATATATGAGATAATGTTACCATAGGAGGAGTCTAGAAGAAGGACATGAGAATTCTTTGTTCTACTGTTAAAACTTCCCTGTACACTTGAAATTGTCAAAAGAGAAAGAAACTGTCCAGAGTAAAAATTCAACATAAACCCCAAAACTATACATGAAGAGTCAACCCACCCTGACATGTATCTTAAATCTTAATGTGAAATTCGTTCCCAGCAGAGCTTCATAAAAGGAAGTGGCTGTGAGGCAGGACAGAGAGGTGTAGAGAGAAAAAAACTGAACACTGGTCTTTCCCTCCTCCAGCCGAGAGGCTTCTAGGTGGAGCCTTCTAGTTGGAGAAGACAAATAAATGGCCATTCCAACTTGGGCAGAACTTCACATTATACAGTACTGAGCCATTTCCCCATGACACCCAAGATCCTGACTGTGGGCTGATTTCCCTAGTTCCCTAGGGAACTTTCACAGAGTTCCCTAACTTTGTGAAAAGTGATTCTAAGTAAAGGGATAAGGGCAGCCCTCAGATAAAAGGAGGACTCCAGCAGCCCCCAGAGTGTGAGCATTGTTAAATCCAGACTAAAACATATCAGAGAGAAAAACACACTACAGTGAAGAAACTATCCCCTCACTAACCCCACCTCCTTAAAAAAACAAAAACAAAAAAACAAAGGCAATCCAGATTCCAAGAGAAGGTGAAACCTCCTTCTAGGGTCAACGAAATAATACCTGCATCTGTTTAGCTTGGAATCCACTGAAGAACCATACCCAGTTCCCTTCTGTGTTTTTTACAATAACAGCGTTTATCTATTGCTGTTGCACAGAAGGCAATACGTGTTAAGTCATACACCGGTGATTCCATCTGCTTGGTAGCAATTTCCCAGCAGCCTTCAGGATTGCTCTGCAAGTGTGGCCAGGTCGGAGAACACACACGTGCTTGAACAGGTGCCTTGTGCTGCCAGAAGCCCATTGCCCGGAAGGCCCAGAGAATCACCCAGGCCGTGGGCCTCCATGTTTGCTAATAAGTGCATCTGTGCTATTTCCAGCATGAACATAAATCAGCCTGGAAGTGAAAACTGCTAGCTCAGCCCATTTTGCAGGGAATCCACAACCACCGTGATATTCTGGTTACAATGGAGTCGTGGAGGGGAACAGGAGGGAGTCATGAGAGCAGAGCCAGGTCTAGGAACCCAGTCTGTGTGTACTTAGAGGAATTAAAAAAGACTTTTTTTTTTTTTTTAACTATATATGTAAACATACTCAGAGTTCAACCACCATGAATCAAAACCAAACCCATGAATATAATAATAAAAAGCAAGACAAACCAGCTATTATTTATGCTCTGCCTTTTTCAAAAAACGGATTGGGGCAATTTAAACAGCTATAGTAACTGTATCTCACACTTGGGTACATAAGTATCCACCCTGAGTCACATGGAGGCCTTTCCACCATATCCAGAACAGGAAAGACCAGCATCGTGTGCCCATGACTGGCTTGACTGGTGCTCCTGACTTGGATTTAATTACCATAAAGCACTGATCCCCTCCCAGATTTGCAGCAGAACCTCCTTTCACCAAATACCATCGCTTTACCTGATGGTACCAACCCAGCTCTCCTACCCAGCAAGTCCACAGCTCACAACCACAATCTTCACCCACCTCCTGGCACCTTCCTGGCTAAACCAACACCAACCATAACCAACACTGACGTGTTTCCTTTGCCAGCACTCAAGACTTTTTCATCTCCTCCCAATTTCCTCAAAGTTCCTCTCCAAGATCCTATTTCTGCTCTCTCTCCATTCTTGCTATTGGGATGGTAGGGCAAAAGCTAGGAGACAATGTAAAAACATGCCATCTGGCCCATTACAGTTTCAATCTGGCACCTCATGATGTCAAATTTATTTTAAATAATGTCTTATGATTAAAGTTGTGAGAGCTCATTATTTTAAAAAGTTGGATATGTACAAAAAGACTCAGCAGCTAAGGTTAAAATCACTGACAATTCCACCAGCTACAGAACCACTGCTAGGTAGTTTTTCGGGCTTTTTTTCCTCTACATGTTTACAGATACAGATTTTCCTTCCCTACCTCGGATCACACTGCTCTTCATGTAGGATGCCCTTTTAACCTAATTTAGTATGAAATTTTTCCTACGCCATTCAATGTTCTTCATAAGTTAGAACTAATGGCTATATAGATACTCTATCTTACACACATTGCATAATTTCCACCAAATGCTATTATTAGACATTTAAACAACTCCCAATATTTTGCTGTTCATTTTGCAATAAGGGCCCTTAAATCTTTGTACACACATAACAACAGCAATAACAACAACAAACCAAGCAAACAACAAACCAAGTAATGGAGCTCCATTACTGTCCACCTGGTTGAATCAAGCATGGTTTTGAGCACGATTTTTCTGAACACGTTGTTTTGTTTGATCCTTGTGGCAGCCCATTTTACAGACAAGGAAACTGAGGCTTAGAGAGTTAAGTACCTTGCCCAAGTTGCATGCTAGTTTAGTCGGCCTTTGAAACTAGGTAAGCCTCCCTTATGACTCTAAAACCAGGCTCTTACTCATGACGTTCTGTCTCTATTGCCTTAGGATGCATTTCTGGATGTAGAGTTGCTGACTCAAATGCTAGGAACATTTAAGGCCCTCTGGAACATGCCAAACTGTCCCCCAGGAAAGTTCTTTCCGCTCCTGTTTGTACTGGTGTGTGAGCATCAATTATCCTGCACCCTCATCAACAGTAGGTATTACTTTGTTATTTTAAAAAGTCCATTTGGCAGGCAAGAAATGGCATCTCATTTTAACTCACATTCTTTACTTGTAAGACAGAACCCATCTATGGATATTTACTGGCAGTCTACATTTCTTTTGTGAATTGCCTGTTTTTTGTTTTGTTTTGTTTTTGAGACGGAGTTTCACCCTGTTGCCCAGGTTGGAGTACAATGGCGCAATCTCAGCTAACTGCAACCTCCACCTCCTGCATTCAAGCAATTCCCCTGACTCGGCTTCCCAAGTAACTGGGATTACAGGAGTGCACCATCACGACCGGCTAATTTTTTGTAGTTTTAGTAGAGACAGGGTTTCACCATGTTGGCCAGGCTGGTCTTGAACTCCTGACCTCAGGTGATCCACCCACCTCAGCCTCCTAAAGTGCTGGGATTACAAGCGTGAGCATCTGTGCCCGGCCTTGCCTGCTATTTCTATGGCAGGTGTGTGTTCTCCTTTTCTGAGTAGTGAGAGGGTTTTGCAGAATTTGACTGGTGATCCCTCCCCCTTGAGTTCCTATCAGTCCACCATCCTATGAGCTCCTGGACAGGAGTGAGTCCGACCTACTTAGACTGCCAGTTCCGAAGATGTTCTCTGCCCTTCAGATCCCAACTCCTTCCAACGAGTGGACTCTGTCCACTGCTTCATTTGCTCCACATCAATTTTCCTGTATTCAAGTGAGGTCCTCCTCCTTTATGTGATTATAAAGGGCCAAACCGCATCAATCATTTTCAAGCTTTGTTGTGCAGTGGAACCAACTATGGGGCACAATAAAAATACACACAGATGTCAAGCCGCAGCCCAGAGCACAGGACTAGCTCTCTGAAGGGCCGGGTGTCTGCTCCAGCAGGGTGGGAAGACACCATGTCGCCAAGATTTCTGTCCTCGGTCCAGAGTCACCAGTGTCCTTCTGGTCTTGGTCAATGGTTCCTCCTCTTCTACTTTAAGCTTCAATCTCCCCTCCTTTCAAAACTGCTTCCCCCTACTCCTTGAAATCTTCCCCCACTTCACTTCTGACATATTCTGGCCCTCCTCCCACCTCTGTCATCTCCACATTGACTGTCCTCTCCCCATTCCTACAGCTCTCCACAGGTACATTTTCCACTTATTCGATAAAATTCTCTTATCATTTCAACCCACAGACATCTCTCCTCCCTGTTCTCCTGTAGGTATTTAAGCGTCATCATACTCTTCCCCCTTGGCTCTCTGCTCTTAACTCTGTACATCAGCTACCTTAACTACTTCTGTGGTTTCAATTACTGAAATTATGAGTTGACTCCCAAAGCAAAAATTTCCATTCCTGACTTGGCACTTGAATATGTGTCTCACACTTTCGGAAGACCAGAATATGTCTGCATGTGGCCAGTGTTCCACCAAGCAAGATTCAGCATGGCTCAACATGTCCAAAGGGCACTGCCCCTCCACTGTTGGCCCTGGTCTCTCTGGAAGGAACTTTTGGTGCCATGTTTGCAGAAAACAGAAAGGAAAGATCAGTCTGGCTTCTCCAATGTCATGTTCATCCCCATCCTTCCCCATCCAAGAACCAACTGCCAAAACACATTGAAACTGAAACTCTCCAGAGTGGTTTCAAATCATTCTAAGATCTACACCAACACTACCATTCGATCATCTGTGTCGTTTCCCCCCAGCAAGGACTCCTCCCCATCATCTCCGCATTCTTATGCATTATCAGCTCTGTTCCCACAACCCCAGGCCCTTTGAATAGCCTCTCTCTTCCTCAACACTCATCTAAACCTGGGATATTCTTAAAGAAGCACAAGCTCAAATTTTACTTGGCCAATAAAATCCTCACCTATTGACCAGGCATGGTGGCTCACACTTGTAATCCCAGCACTTTGGGAGGCTGAGGCGGGCGGATCATCTGAGGTCAGGAGTTCGAGACCAGCCTAGCCAATATGGTGAACCCCACTAAAAATACAAAAATTAGCTGGGCGTCATGGCGGGCACCTATAATCCCAGTTACTTGGAAAGCTGAGGCATGAGAATCGCTTGAACCCAGGAGGCAGAGGGTGCAGTGAGCAGAGATGGAAACCACTGCACTCCAGCCTGGGCGACAGAGTAAGACCGTCTCCAAAAAAAAAAATTCTACTCGGAAGGAGGAAAAATCAGGTATGAACTACATACAAGCGAACCCCTGGGTTTCCGCTTCCTGGGAAGGGCTATCAAAGCCGAGTTCACTAGTTCAACAGAAAGATGAGTCTACTATGGTTCCTAAGTTCTCGTTAGGTAGCTCTTAGTCAGGAGAACACTAATTTGAACAGAAGTAACTGCTATCGTTCAAGGCTGCAGAAACCCAAGAGAAATGAACTTGGGCAGATTCTTTGCACTTGGCAGTTTGGGGAATACAGGTAGAAGCAGCCACGGGCCTTAAGTTTTCTTTTATTCACGTCGAAACTACGTGAGAACAAATGAAGAACATAGTACAGCTGCTTTTCTTTGCGCCTGAGCACCTGGGAAACCCCATTCAACGCTGCTGGACAGAGGTACATCCTCGCAATGACTCTGCCAAATGGTAAACACAGGACAATGGGGAAGGCCTGTAAGGGTGAGGTAAGAGCTGGCCTTGGGCAAAGGAAAGTTTCCCCCAGCAGTTATCTCCAAAATGACTCTGAAACAAGGAGTGTGTTTTCCTCTCGGCAGGAAGAAAACCACTCGGTGGGCTCACCATCAGCAGCTTGCTCTGGCACGAGGCTCTGGAACTGGCACCATGACAAAACAAACAAAGGTTGCCCTTTGGAGGCTCATTAATAGGGGAACACACACACACACACACACACACACACACACACACACACACAGCCTCTCACCAGCACGGGCACAGCAAGTTCTTCAGATGTCCCTGGCTTGTTAGCATAAAGAGCTTTTCAAGCAGTGGGGAGCCGAAGAGACACTCAATAAAGCAGGAATGGCCACTGTGAGGTAGAGACATTGGCAAAGGCATGAAAAGGGCGTGCCTACTGCAAAGGCAAAACCACACATGGGGTCTTCCCCAGGCCTTGACTGGGCACCCTCAAGAGACCCCTTCGGGATGTGTGTACTAAGCTTCCCCCCAACTTCCTATCTGGTGGAGGCATGCTGTGCACAGAGACCCCATCATTGAATTCCCTCCTAAATAACTCATTGCACTAGACTGAAGACTTGAGAGGAGTATTTTCATCATGAATAGTCCTCAAATCCCACAGGCCCAGAGAGTTGCTCCAATCTCAATTCTCTTCCTTAGGGTAAAGTGAACTGGCAGCAGGAACTACCACCAGGACGTGAGGGCTGAGACAGACTGAAAGGGGCATGGATTCTGCTGGCACTCTGAGTTTGTCTGAAAGACTTCCAAATTCGAAAGCTTAAAACCCTATCAGGGCTGGGTGCGGTGGCTCACACCTGTAATCCCAGCACTTCGGGAGGCCGAGGTGGGCAGATCACTGGAGGTCAGGAGTTCGAGACCAGCCCGGCCAACATAGTGAAACACCCTCTATAATAAAAATACAAAACTTTGGCAGGCGCCTGTGATCCCGGCTAACTCAGGAGGCTGAGGCAGGAGAATCACTTGAACCTGGGAGAAAGAAGTTGCAGTGAGCCTAACGCGCCACTGCACTGCAGTCTGGAAGACAGAGTGAGACCCTGCCTCAAACAAAATACAATACAATACAATCAGGAGAGAGGGGGTGTGCAAGGGGAAGACAGGGGATCATGAAACTTAAGTCACATGCCCCGTTTTTCATGGCCCCTTCTCCATCCCACAGAGTAATTACAAAGCCCATTATTTGCACTGCTACTTTTAATCAAGAAATCCATATTGAGACATACTTACCACTGGCCACTTCAAAGAGTGGCCCTGATAATTAGCTAAAATAACAAAGGAAAATTTCTTCTTAAAGTGTAAGGATCCAAGAGCTCACACTTTCTTAACCTTCCAAAAGCCACCCAGAGAACCAAGTGACTGTGGGCAATAATTACACCCTCACCAACTCAGCAAAAATGGCACAGATGGTCTTTCTCCTCTTGCTGCTCCCAATGCTGCGTTTGGGTCAACAGCTGCTAAGAAGAACCACCAAGGCCACGTTAAATAGTACTTGGATTAATTATGCTTGAAAAACTCTTATCTGAGCACTGCTAAGACGGAACAATTGAGTTTGGGAATGAGTGTGGTTACATATTTTTCCTTAATGGCTTCCTGAACACCCTGGTTAGGTCTGGTCCCAGGGGGGAAATTGCCAGCTCAAGTCATAAAATGTGATCAATGTAGATCAAGACCCTCTGCTAAGTGTCTAGGATGAAAGAGGGGAAGCGTATTTGTGCAAACACACGAACATATGAAAAATGCGTGTTAACATAAAGAACTTCAGTTTTCTTTCTGAAGCTGCACCCTCTCTCCTTTCACGCCTAGAGCTCTGCTCATCCCACCAAAACTTCCAGCCAGCAGTTCTAATCTTGGACAGCACTGGAACAAATTTTGGCAACTGTTCCTGCAGTTCCAAAAGATTTCCATGTTAAGCCATGGTAAGTTTCGGGGAATCAAATATGGATGGTGAATGGAGCCAATTTCTTTATTTCTTTGACTTCAATAACACAGAGGCTACTGGGGTTCTGGCCCCAGTGGTCATAGTTTTAAGCTCCTCTGCATAATACTTATCCAACTACTCACTGGCTGTTCTAATGATTTTTATTCATTCGTGCCACAATATTTATTGAGTGCCTACAACATACACAGTGGCCCTCCTGTTAATACAGACTCCTACGAGCTTGCTCTCAATAGCGTCCAGGCAGGCAAAGGAAGGAAATGGAAGGCAGTGATCAGAAACCAGGTAGAAATGGACTCAGCACTCCACGTGGCCACTGGGATTCACTCTATCAACACAATTATCTGGGTTACTGCTCCCCTCATTCCAGAGTCTACCTGCTCTGATGGCAGAATCTATCCTTCTATTAACAAGGTGTGGTCACAGTGAACTGACTGAGGTCCACTGAGTTTAAAAACATGGTTTGACTATAGCAACACATGGCTGGACTAGTGGAGCCACTGCCCTGAGACCATGCCATGCTGGGGAACCCGGAGGCCCTGAGATCTCAGTTCAGCTCCGCCGGTCCCCTAGGAATTGTAGCCCCCTCGGGGGTCTTGTCATCAGTCCACATGGGAGTCACCCATCAAAGGCATTTTAGGGATGTTTTAGGTTGACCATTTCCTGACAGCCCAACATGTTTTTCTCTGGGATGAAGGGCATGCCATCCCACAAATGGCGATGAGAAATTGCCAGAACCGCTGAACCAGCCTACACATAAGCATTTCTTCTCCTTTGATGTCGAGTTGACAAGAAAGGATATGATTTCATTTCTACTGGCTCCTCTTAGGTAACCCAACTGGTTTCCCACTTCCTCACCTGCCCTTTGCATTCCCATCCTGGTTTCTTTGGCCTTGGTTCCTCTTTAAGCTGGGACCAGCGACTTTATAAGCTCCACACACATAAGCAGCAGCATGTTCCGGATGTAGCGTCTGGCCTCCCCAGGTCTCATGAAGAGGTGCTGAGGGTTGGCAGGTTGACACACTCACTGCACTCCACAAGGAGGTGGCTCAGCCCAGCTTTCACATGACCAGTGTCCATTTACACGGTCGCATGCTCACGACACATGCTGCGTTATGAGGAATGCTGCAGAGGGGGGCGTCTTATTCTTAATGTACTTACAATGGAAGCATAAAGTCGAGGAACTAACATGAACCACCTCTGAGAAGTCTATGTACAACCTGCACTCGGCTTTGAGTTGTTCCCCAACTATTAGTTCCCTGTCATAGGTCAGTGGGAAAAAAAAAATTCACTCTCCACACAGCTCTTGAGGAGGGGCTGGGATCTCTACGATTCACTTGGTGTCTATCTGCAGGGGACTTGGGAGGAAAAAAAAGCAAAAACCACACCAGCACATGCATATCACACAGAAATTCTACTGACCCCAAAAGCGGGGCAATGAAAATCTGTGCACAATTTCAAACCATGCACCCCAGGGTGGAGGGGAGAGATGGAATTGAGGGGAAGTGAGGAGAAAAAGGGGAAGAAGAAAAGGACCAGGGATTTTTTTTTTCTTAATGAGACAGAGTCTCGCTCTTGTTGCCCAGGCTGGAGTGCAGTGGCACGATCTCAGCTCACTGCAACCTCCGTGTCCCAGGTTCAAGCAATTCTCCCTGCTTCAGCCTCCTGAGTAGCTGGGATCACAGGCGCACACCACTACGGCCAGCTAATTTTTGTATTTTTAGTAGAAGCGGGGTTTCACCATGTTGGCCAGGATGGTCTCGAACTCCTGACCTCAGGTGACCTGCCCGCCTCATCCTCCCAGAGTGCTGGGATTACAGGCGTGAGCCACCGCGCCCAGCCTGGGATTTGTTTTTCTTTCTAAGGAACTCTGTCCTGAGTATTCACGACCCAGCCCTTTCTGCTCTGGGATGGAAAGTGTTACTCAGCTACAAGGCCTCTTGCTAATTGTGGGTTTTTATTTTTATTTCCTATTACCCTCTCGCACGCCTGATGAGATTATTTTACCGGAACTGACACAGCTGGAAGCAGCAGGCATACGTGGAGCCTCTGAGGAGGTGATGCAATTTCATTTTCATTGATCAGAAATCAGCAGGGCAGTAAGTGATGGGAAATTCCATTAGAAGAAAACTTGCAGGCCATGAGCCTCAACTTCCCAGCCACACCCAGGACCCCCACTTCCCCCCTGCCCGTGCCCACCGAGGCCTTGCCTTCCTCCGGGCTGTGTCCACACTGTCCAGAGGATTTGGAAGTGCTCTCCTCCCAGAAAAATATAAGACCAATGCCACGCTGCTGGCTTGGGAGAGCACTGGCCGGGGGTGGGGGACATCGTTGGACTCTCTGAACCAACAGGGCACCTCGGTGCTTCTCTATGGATTACAGCAAAGTCTTCCAGGGATGCAGAATAAACATCCTTACAACCCATCTCCACAGCCCCTTGGGATCCCCTTCCAAATGTTAACGAACAAGAAAAGAGGAGGCCATTATACAACAGTTGTAAAGATGTCCTCCAGCCAGTCGTAGAGATGATCCTGAAGGCACTTACCATTTATTGAGTACCTACTGTGTGCCAGGCACTGTGTTGGGTGCTTAACATGCCCAGACTCTGGTCCTCACCTAACCCTCTAGGACAAATGTTCTTCTCTCTCTCTCTCCTGGATAGACGAAGAGGCAGAGGTCTAGGAAGGTAAAGGAGAGAACCCAGTTGGTACCAACACCTTCCTGAGGGTCAGGCCAAACTCTCACAAGCAGCAAAGGAAAGCTGACTGTCAACAGGAGAGCTCACACCTGAGTCCTAAGAGAGCGTGGAGCACATCTGATGGGCTAGTTTACTCTGTTACTGATGTAGCAGACGATAGATTCTGACTCATCCACCTCCATCATCCTCAACACCCAACAACAGCGCTCCTGTGTCCAAGGCTGGAATCACAGGTGAGCTTCTCTTCAGAATGCGTAGAATGGTTACTGTTTTATCAGTTAAGATCCCTCCAACTGTTTGCCTGGCAAATATTGCTTTGCTTACCTAAGGCCCACAGAAAAAACAGCAGGGAGCTCCTCAAAAAGACAAGTTCTATGAAAAACATCACCAGCCAGGTGGCTCTCCAGACCTCCATGGGCCATTTTGCCATAGGAAAGATGGATCAGAGAAGAACCAGGACACAGCCGTGAAATGAATACTGCTCCCCACAACTCTTCACTGTGAAAATGGAAATTTTACATGGACCAGTGATGGCAATGTGTCCAACCAAAATCTCTCAGGAAGCTTTTATTGAGCACCTAATCTGTGCCTCAACAAAGCACAGAATATATAAGACATGGACCCCGAAGTCAATGAGCTTACAGACTAGGTGATGGCCCCACAAGAGTACCTAGCACACAGTTATTTATTCATCTTGCTTACAGTATACAATACAACATCACGGTAGAAATCGAGGCCAGGGCAAAATAAGAAAGAAAAGACAAAACTCGAGGAAATTTTGAACCCAAAAACATCAAGCTTAAAATGCACGTAAGAATAACCTACACATTGAGTCACATTTGGCTCTAAGCTTTCTAAAACTCAAGAGGATAAAGGCATGCTAGGTATGCCTTTAAAGGTACACTATTCACAATGTCCAAGATAAAAAAACAAATCAATTGGTCAGGATTATTTAGCTCCAGTCATTTCTCAACTGCTGAGAATGGGATAAGGCTAGGAGCAAGCAGGGCGTGCAGCCCTATTTCCCGGATCTCTTTGGGGAGGTAATAATGAGAAGGCTTGAGTGTGAGGCCAGCTAGTCTCACTGTTTCCACTGATAGACAAGAATAATGACCCCACAGGGTGTTGGTGGTTTGCTGAGGTCAGAGAGCTGATCAGTGGCAGAGCTAGGACGAAGACCTGGGTATCTTCACACCACACTAACAATGCCTCCCTCCCACATGAAGCTACTCCGCGTCACCCTTTTAAATCCACAGGCTGGCTGGATGGGTAGGGGCTCACATGGACGTTGGAGGAGGAGGAGACCTGTTCTAGATTAAAGGGCACCTAAGAACTGAACAACAGCTAGATACGCTATGTAGATTTCATATGGATGCCAGTTCTAACCAGCCAACTGTAAAAAGCCATTTTGCGGACAATCAGATAAGTGTGAATTGCAACTTGGGATTAGATCATGTTAATAATGTCAGTTTTGGCCAGGCACAGTGGCTCACGCCTGAAATATCAGCACTTTGGGAGGCTGAGGCAGGCAGACTGCTTGAGCCCAGGAGTCCTAGACCAGCCCAGGCAACATGGTGAAACCCCATTGCTACCAAAAGTAAAAAAAAAAAAAAAAAATAGCTGGGTGCAGTGGTGTGCACCTGTAGTCCCAGCTACTTGATTGCTTGAGACTGGGGAGGTCAAGGCTGCAATGAGCTGTGATCGTACCACTGCACTCCAGCTTGGGCCGCAGAGTGACACCTTGTCTCAAAGAAAGTCAGTTTTGTTAGGGAATAATAATATATTTACATAAGAAAATGATGAATCAGCATGATATCGTTGGCTTCAAAATATTTCAGCAATGAACAAAAAAGATGGAACAAATCTAGCCAAAAGTTCATTGTTAAGTCAAAGTGATAGAACTATGGAAGGGTTCATTATGTCATTCTTTCTACTTTTATACTATATATATATATATATTTTTTTTATCAAGCAATATATATATATATTTTTATATTTTTTATATATATATATATATATATATATATATATATATTTTTTTTTTTTTTTTTTTTTTTTCCCTTAAAAGTTACCATTCACTATCAGGAACATCTTCTAAAAGAACAGCATTCACCAGAACCAAGAGATTCAGTCTTGAGTCAATACGTTCATGGGAATTCAAGCCTTTTTTCAAAGAAATGTGGGCTTCTCCTTTCTTCAGAACGGCTTTCCTCCCAGGGTGGGCCCCAGCTATCTCTAAAGCTCCTTTCAAAAATCACCATCTACTGACCCCCACTCTTACTCCTACTCTTAGAAGGTACCAAGCACCACCAAGCTGCTGATGTTTAAAAGAACACAGAAAAAGACAATATGCATCACGCCTGGGCACAGCACCTGACAGCCTTTACAAGTGGTAACTATCACGGTCAGTACTGAGCAAAAATGAGTCTGTTTACAAAAGTTAACAGCCTAAGGTTACATAACAGCTTGATTTCAAGCTTTGAGCCAAAGTCTGATTAAGAAAACTGCATCCGTTGATGAATTAAAAGCCTTCACTTCTTGACTCGATGGGTTAAGAAAATATTTTTAACACTTTCAGTGAGTTTAAAAAATCAGATGTTTTTACCAGCCATTGTTTTTGCGCACACTGTCTTTTATCTCAGCATGAATGTTTTATAAGCACCTTAATTGCTTTGCAAAGCCTCAACTGAACTGCTCCCAATTGGGCTGGTTCTCTAGTGTGGCTCTGTAGGTAAACGGCCCAATGGTAAGTAGGCTTCTGGCCATATGTGGGCCCACACCCACCCCCATCATCCAGCATACCCTCAAACTTCAATTTGCATCACCACACTGCAAGCTCCCAGAAGCACTCTGTGCAATGGACTTCTTCAGGGGGACCCCAATATGTGACCAAGGGCACAGTCACATCCAGCACCAGCCTTCCAAAGGACACGTAACAATCCTCCTTCCATGCACACAGCGTTCTACACATTTTCCTTTTTTTGAGATGGAGTCTCGCTCTGTCATCCAGGCTGGAGTGCAGTGGTGCGATCTCGGCTTACTGCAACCTCCGCCTCCTGGGTTCAAGCAATTCTCCTGCTTCAGCCTCCAGAGTAGCTGGGATTACAGGCACCCGCCACCATGCCCGGCTAATTTCTGTGTTTTTAGTAGAGACTGGGTTTCACCATGTTGGCCAGGTTGGTCTTGAACTCCTGACCTCAGGTGATCTGCCCGCCTCGGCCTCCCAAAGTGCTGTGATTACAGAAGTAAGCCACTGCGCCCGGCCTTTGTACACATTTTCAAACACTCTCATTTGACCTCCGACAATCTTTTTAAACAGAATGGGAATCATACTTTCGATTTTACAGGTTTAAAAAATAATTTATTCAAACATTTGAGTGACTCCTACGTGTCATTCTTTCTCAAGGTCCTGCCCCTGGTTAGCTGCAGAGCAAGGACCAGGACACAAGCGCCAGTTTCCAATGCGGTGCTCTTGGCTCCATGAAGGCATCACTTCCTCAAAGAGAATCACCAACTCGCAGAGAAACCAGAAGAAAGAAAGAAAAACCTACCTGTGGCATGCCTAAGCTTCCAAATCCTTCCAAAACATGTATCATCTAAATAAGAGAAAAAGATAGGACGCCAAAGACCCAAAGGAGGTATTTTCATTGATCACACCTCAGCAGAGTAGAGTTATAGACACCACCAAATATTGAGTTGCTCCACACAGACCAGAACGGTGATGGCAAGACATTAAGTCGTAAATTTTTACATAGACCAGAATGGTGGAGGGCCCGAGAAACAAATCCACTAAAGCACTAAGTGCTGAAGCAAGGATCTTTGGCCCATAAAAAAAAAGCTGAAGATTTGGCCGGGCGCGGTGGCTCAAGCCTGTAATCCCAGCACTTTGGGAGGCCGAGATGGGCGGATCACGAGGTCAGGAGATCGAGACCATCCTGGCTAACACGGTGAAACCCCGTCTCTACTAAAAAAAATACAAAAAAATAGCCAGGCGAGGTGGCGGGTGCCTGTAGTTCCAGCTACTCAGGAGGCTGAGGCAGGAGAATGGCATGAACCCGGGAGGCGGAGCTTGCAGTAAGCTGAGATCCGGCCACTGCACTCCATCCTGGGCGACAGAGCGAGACTCCGTCTCAAAAAAAAGTTGAAGATCTGAGGAGTAGCCTGGGTACAACTCCTCCTCTTAGACCCTCGACTGCACAGACAACACTGTCATCCAAAATAGACTGACCACTCGGCTCAAAAAGCTATATGTAAAAAGAGGTAATAAGCTGTCAACGTCCAGGAGCTTCTCATGAAGGAGGCTGAACTCAGATTCAGACTCTGCATGTCAATGCAGAGTTCAGGTTAAGACCAGTGTGGGTAATGTAAAGGGTGATTTGGGCCCCAGGATTACTGTAGCATGACCCAAGCAATGTCCACGTATCTATGTAAAACCAGAAAGAAGGAAACTGGCTTCTTTCCTGTCACGGATGTCGCTTATTCTATGGGTGTGAGCAGTTTCTTTAGTCCACTTTCTGTCATCACGGTGGAGGCCCTGGAAGCCCCTGGTCCTGCCATGATAGAAAACAATGAGACTTATGAGGCAACTTCATAACCACTGACCACTTTCTGAGTCCAACTGACTAAGCTGAGTGACATTTTTAGGAAGAGCGTTAATGCTGAAAACAAACTTTTCCAATTTATGGAATGGGGTAGTCTGGGCAGAGGGGGCAGGGTGAGTAGATCCAGAACACAAAACAGTGACCAGGGTCCCTGAACATCCCAGCTGGAAGGAGGGCAACCCCAAAGAGGTCAAGAGAGAAGACCTAGGCCAGGTGCGATGGCTCATGTCTGTAATCCTAGCTTTTTGGGAGGCCGAGGCAGGAGGATCACTTGAGCCTGGCAGTTCAAGGCCAGCCAGAGCAACATAGTAAGACTCCATCTCTACAAAAATTTAAGAATTAGCTGGGCATTGTGGCACGCACCTGTAGTCCCAGCTACTCAGGAGGGTGAGATAGGAGGATCACTTGAGCCCAGGAGTTCAAGGCTGCAGTGAGCTATGATCATGCCACTGCACTCCAGCCTGGGTGACAGATCAAGATCTTGTCTCAAAAAAAAAAAAAAAAAAAAAAGAGAGAGAGAGAGAGAGAAGGCCTGCTTAAGCCATGGCTCCATGCAACTCTCCAACCACATGTCAAAGGCCATTCCTACCATCCCTCCTTGGGTCTCTTCCCTTACCAGCACAGCTCTAACTACCCACTGCATGTGTGGGTGCAGGGTAAGGCCCTGCTCAGTAAGCCTGTGGTCTGATCTAAAGTCATATCTTGCCATTACCTCCCTGGCCCCACCAGTTATAGTCCAGAACCTTCCATCTTGCTGTTAGCTTTCTATGGCCTGGCTTCCTGACCCTGTTTTGCATGAACCCTTGACCAGCTGGAGCTTAAATCCCATGGGTGGGAATCTCATACACCTGCAACCTTCTTGCCTATATCTGCTCACACTCCTTCAAGCACAGGCCTCAGCCTCAGCCCTTATCTGAATAACCTGTTTGCTGGCTTCCTCCCCATCTGATAGTTCCACTCCTGGCTCCTCTCGGGCAGCAAAGAGGAATAAGCAAGCCACAGGCTGCAGCCTGGCAAGACAGTCAGGAAGGTGGCAGCTGCCCTGATTCAACCTTCCTCCTAGTCTATCTACTGTCTCTTCCTCCTCCATTCCCCAGTGACTCCATGAAACTTGTGTTCACAAGCTTGAAAAATTCACTGGTGAGGCCAGGTGCAGTGGCTCACACCTGTAATCCCAACACTCTGGAAGGCTGAGGTGGAGGATCACTTGAACGCAGAAGTTTGAGACCAGCCTGGGCAACACAGTGCGACCTCGTCTCTATAAATCCTTAAAAATTAGCCAGATATGGTGGTGCATGCCTGTGAATCAAGCTACTCGGGAAGCTGAGGTGGGAAGATCACTTGAGCTCAGGAGGTCGAGGCTGCAGTGAGCCATGATCATACCACTGCACTCCAGCCTGGGCCCAAGAGCAGACTGTGACTCAAAAATAAAATAAAATAAAATTCACTGGGGAGATGTGGTAGATGGCTTAGAGGACAGTGTTATAGGTCAACGTCCCTTAGGTTGAACAGCACCTGTGTTGCTGGGTCTGCAATGTTGAGGACCCCGTGATGGTCTTCACAAGGCTGGGGAGAAGGGGCCAAACCTCACTGTCGTGTGCAAGCTCACTCCAGGCCTCAACAGAATTTATACATATAAAATGTATATGCATTACATGTTTATATATGTATATATGTGCATATATTTACATAAATATGCACATATATGTAAATATGCACATATAGCTACACACATACATACACATATATACACACATACATCTCTCATATGTAAAACAAAATAGAGCAATTAAAAGAAGAAAAAAAAACAAAGAAAGCCAACACACACGTACCCCTACCACCACCACCATGTCCCCACTGGCAAGATCTTGTCCCAAGTTTCTGAGAAATGTCACTTAACACTACGTAATCTCTAAATGATGGGGTCTGCCTACTGGCTTTGTCTAGGGACTGGACTCCAGCTGCTCTCCTAAACTGTCCTTGTCACCTTCTTCTCATCAGGAGAAAAGGGGAACATAAACATGCACCACACCAGAGATGGGCTATCCAGTGAGGGTGATATCATCTCAGGCACCACCGACACCTCTCTCCAGCATTCTGTCATCTTATGATCAACTATGTAACTCCAGACATCCAGGGGAACCTGAATCCTAGAACTAGATGTCCCCAAATAAATGAGTGGTTTCTCTGTAAAAGTCAAACATGGATCACAAAACAAATGTTGAGGGGAGTCCCAGACACGCCTGTTGCATAAGGGCGTCCTCAATTAAATTCTACACACGTCAATTTTTCCCCCAGGGAGGGTGGAGGCAGAGCTGAGAACGACACTGGACTGGACAGACTCAAGGCAGGGAAGAAATGGAATTTTTGCTCTTGAGATTCAAATTCCTGAGTCATCGTTGAAATCCCACTGCTATAATTGTTTTAATACACTGTCTCCACACACACAAAAAGACGCCTTTAAAAACTTGCACTGGCTTCCACATCCCCTGGTTAAAACCCTCCCTCTTCCTGGACGCTCTCCCCAGATACAAGCTGTGTTGAAATCACTACCAGCTGTCACATTCTGGCACTTGCTTGGGTTGTGACCAGACCAGTCTTCCACCCAACCAGGGAAGGCATAGGCTCTGCCGGCAGAGCAGGGGTTAATGGAAGCTGACCGCAGCACAGTTGTTAAGGTAATCAATACCACTGAGATACTAAAGCAGTGTAAGCCACAATATTGATTGCCAAGCAGATGATAAAACTGTTTATTATGATAATTGCAGGGTCCTTGCAAGATGCTCCCAGCGCTTCCTAAAGCTGTTTACAAAACTAATAAAGATTTGCCATTTCAAGGTCTTCCACTTTTAACCACCCTCCCCCCAATCTCCCACTCCCAAAAAGCAGGTCTCACCCCCGGGCAATTAACACCTTCTTCCCAGGGACAGGCACTTTGTGGCCCATCCTGGGTGGAGCTTCACTCTCAGATCCTCTAAGGAACAGACTGTCCTTCTCCACCCTCACCCTGCCCCCAACTTCAGGAAGGGGAGGACGGAAGCACAGCCGACAGCCACTCAGGGCCTTCAGATTTCCTCCTTAGAACCCACCATGTGATAATTATGGGGTTTTATCGATGGAGGGGGGCTGCTCAGGGCTCCTTGGGCTGACATCCATTTGTTCTAACACATTTCAGAAACCACATCACCTTGGTTTGTAATTAAAACTTCTCTGGAGAACTTGGTGGCCATGAAGCTAACTGAACATGGTCAAACGCTGATTGTAGAATGCATTTCCGCCAACACTACTCAACTGTGACTTGGGCTGCTGAACTGGGCTTGGGTCCCAAGTTCTATCATGCCCAATGCACCCATTTAGTTTTGATTAGCAGTAGAAATTAACTCCTCCTTGGTCCCAGACACCACCGTTTTCCTCAAGACGCAAGTTCTCCAATTATCAGCACCGTCTCCAATGCTGTCACCTCATGTTCAAGAGGAACTGCAATGCAGACGTATTTTTCAATACAAGTAGGCATCTCGCAGGTAGTATAATCATGTTCTTCAGACTGCTCAGGGGAAAGCCATTGGGTTGTGAGAGTAAGGATGGCAGCCCCCGGACTTCAGGGCTCTGCAAATATACCGAAGGTGTGTTTTCAGGATGTGAAATGGGGAAAAAAAAAAAAAAAAACCCCAGCCAGTTGCAGTGGCTCATACCTGTAATCCCAGAACTTTTGCAGGCCGAGTCAGACCGCTTGAGCCCAGGAGTTTGAGATCAGCCTGGCCAACACAACGAAAACAAAACCCCACCTCTACAAAAAACACAAAAATTAGCAAAGCGTGGTGGCGAGCACCTGTAGCCCAGGCTACTCAGGAGACTGAGGTGGGAGAATCACCAGAGTCCAGGAGGCTGAGGCTGCAGTGAGTCTTGGGAGCTGTGATCAAGCTACTACACTCCAGCCTGGGCAACAAAGTGAGATCCTGTCTCAACACAAAACAAAAAACCCAAGTTTTAAGGAGAACTCAGTAGTCATTCCATCAGCAACTAGAAGGCAAGCACCCATCCCTCACTCAACTCTCAACAGGTTTGGCTGAACCCAAAGCAGCCAAGAGTATTTTGCCTGTAATAGACTTCTACAGCACTAGGCCTTCAAAATCACATTGGCAATTGAAGGGACACTACTGTGAGGGCTGACAGGCCAAAGGAAGATGATGTGGAGGCTGCTTTCACCTCCCACCCTCCCCGATCAAAGCATGGAGAAATCATTCACCAGTGCTCCTGGTCTCCGTTGCCACCGTCACCTCAGTTTAGGTAGAGAGACCTCTACCTGCCCTATTTTCTTCCCATTCAGCTGCAACCAGCAGCTCTGGGAGGTCACCGCTCACCGAGTGTGCCTGCATACACATGTATGCTTCAATGTTGCAGACCAGTGCAGACATGCAGCTCCTTTGTAGACATCTGGCTCTGCCCCACCTACTCCCAATCACACAGAAATCAGAACACTGGAGCCAGTTTTATGTAGAGGATTATTCCTTTGCCAAAGACCTTGCCATGAACTCATGGATACCACAGCATGGCTGGAAGGGATGCACCAGGGATTCCTTTAACCTGGCTACCTGCTCTTGTAGGAACTATTTGGCAACCAGGAATGGCCGGAGGAAATCTGAGGCTTCCCTAGGACCGCATTTCATGAATCATCTGCTCCTAGGCAAAGTGGCAAAGGACAGACAAACGCCACCTACTGAACTCCAAGCTGGATGCCCTATTCATTCACATATGCCCATGGGGCCCGTGTTAACAAACACCTCCCTGGATTTGATACCAAAAGAAAGTTGAATATTAAACGTGGCTAACTCTGCTGTTACCTTTTAACCTCACTTGCACATATCTGTCCTCCCAACAATAACTTCAGCACAAAACATACCCTAAGAACAATATGGTCCACACTTGGAAACCCGCCCAACAGGGCCGGTCGAGCCTGCCTAAGTGCTAAGAACCATTTAGGAGCACTGTAAACCATTAGGGCCATTAGCTCTAATTTGACCTCCACAAAATAAATCAACCCACTAGGAACAAATTTAGAAGCTTTCCAAAGTTCTCAAAACCTGAAAGGCTCATAAGCACAGCCTAGGGCGGGCAACAGCCAGCCAGTCCCGGAGCTACTCTTCCTGCTCCCACCTTTCCTGCAGCCGACTGAAGGGTGCATGCTTAGCTGGGACATGGACCCACAATCCTTCTCCAGCCACTGGATCAGGAAGCTGTGGCCATCGAGGGTCGGCATGCAGGCTGGAACCCGCCAAACCCTTCCAATTAAAGGATTCACTCCAGCCTTCCTCTGAGCTCACACCATATACAATCTTTCCTCTGCACTGCTCTAAATCGCTACTTTTCAAATAACGTGGATTTCTGGATTCATTTCCAAGTGATCCTGATTAGACTTCAATTGCACTAACTGGGTCCCTGCAACAGGTCAGTGTTCACCCAGTCTTTCAATCTATAAAGGCAGGTATCATGTACATTAAGAGCCATGATTCCCCCACATTAATACATGTGTCAACACAATAAATAATTTTCTCCAACAAAACTTATAACCATCAGCATACACTATAAATTTAAATTGCAAAATCATCATAATTTTTCATCTTTATTCTTCACTGATAATTACTGCATTTTTTAATACTGATGGCATCACCTTGATGAAGAAGCAGGCAATGAAATAAACTACAGTACCGACTAGGCACAGTAGCTCACACTTACAATCCCAGCACTTTGGGAGGACAAAGTGGGAGGATCACTTGAGCTCCTGAGTTTGAGACTAGCCTGGACAATACAGAGAGACCCCATCTCTACAAAAAATACAAAAATGAGTAGGAAGTGGTGGTGCACACCTGTGATCTCTGCTAATAGCGAGGCCAAGGCAGGAGGATCATTTGAGCCAAGAAGTTTGAGGCTGCAGTGAGCCAAGATCACACCACTGCACTCCAGCCTGGGCAAGAGAGCAAGACACTGTCTCACAACAAAAAATAAAAAAAGAGCCAGGTGTGGCTGTTCACGCCTGTAATGCCAGCACTTCGGGAGGCCGAGGAGGGTGGATCACCTGAGGTCAGGAGTTTAAGACCAGCCTGGCAAACATGGTGAAACCCTGTCTCTACTAAAAATACAAAAATTAGTCAGGCATGGCGCTGCAAGACAGTAATCCAAGATACTCAGGAGGCTGAGGCAGGAGAATCGCTTGAACCCAGGAGGTGGAAGTTGCCGTGGGACAAGATTGTGCCCCTGCACTCCAGTATGGGCGACAGAGGAGACTCTGTCTCAGAAAAAAAAGAAACCATGGCACTATCAAACTCCACCAGCCAATGCGAGAAGCAGGCTAAGAACACGCATACTAGGTAAGTGGGCAGTGCACATGGATAAGTCAACAATCCTTCAGTTGCTTCAATGACAAAAATATACCACATACTTATTTCACTCATCTTTACAGGGCAGAAGGAAGAAATAAGTGGGAAGAATATGGGCCAAAGGAGTGAGCAGTAACAGGAGAAGCAGGATGCAGCACACAGAGTTCTATAACCCAGGAAGAAATGCCAAAAGCTGAGTAATCCATTCCAGCTCCACCCTGCATGAATTTCCAGGTATCAAATTATATGTTAATTACGCGGACGCAGAGTTATATGCGGGGAAGTGGTGTTAGTCAGCACCCAGGGGGTGGAAATTCAGTAAAAATTTAGTTTTGTCAGGCATGTTTCATGCACAGGCCTGGGGCTCCTCTGGCTCAGGAAAAGAGGAAGTAGGAGTCAGGAGGCCCAGACCTTCCCCTAACAGGGTTCCACAGCCAATTCGCTGGCCCTCTCTAGACCAACTTTCCCGACTTATAAAATACCACAAGGTTTTCCCCCCACCCCCCGCCATTTCTGTTCAAATCAAAAAGTGCTAAGTCCTGGCCGATTTCTGGCTCAGTCAGTCAAAAGAGGGATACGCCTCCCTAACTACAGCAGGGTGGGGAAGGGCAGTAGCACTCAGTACGGTGGAGGGAAAACCAGTAAACCTGTCCCTTGGCACTGTCATTTGGCAATTTCTGAGGTTTAAGACGACACGGCGTTCTCCCAGGTCCTGGCCTGTAAATGCCGGGGAAACGCACTGTACCTGTGAAGAGATAGAACACAGAGTTCCGAAACTGCTCTGAAGCCCATGTCTCAGGCTGCAAGAACGTTATCAGTCTCACACATCGTTCCCCTGCCTCCAAGGCCCCCATCACCACATACTGATCTTGCCCTGATTTGAAGCAGCAAAGAGCTACGGCGAAGTCCAGGCCTGTCCCAGCCAGGGATGGGCCAAACAGACAGGAACTGAGCGCTGGAGACCTTGCTGTAGCTGCTGAGGGATCTTAAAAGGGATCCACCCTGGAGGAGCTCAGCACCCTCTTCTTTCCAGTTCTTCTCACTTTAAACGATTTTTGTCTAATAATGTACCCAACAGGCAGATATCAGAGAAGCACTAAACTAACACCTTGAAATGGGTCAATAATGGCTGGGCACAGTGGCTCACGCCTGTAATCCCAGCACTCTGGGAGTCCAAGGCTGGTGGATCACTCGAACAGGAGTTCGAGACCAGCCTGAGCAATATGGCAAAACCCTGTCACTACTAAAATACAAAAATTAGCCAGGTGTGGCGGTGCATGCCTGTAATCCCAGCTACTGAAGAGGCTGAGGCACAAGAATCGCTTGAACCTGGGAGGCGGAGGTTGCAATGAACCAAGATCACACCACTACATTCCAGCCTGGGTGACCGAGTGAGATCCTGTCTCAAAAAATAAAATTTAAAAAAAAGAGAGAGAAATGGGTTAATAACAAAGAAGTCCTACACACAGCATAGTATGTATTGTATAGCATTAGTATAATATAGTATAGCAGTCCCTGCTTATCTGAGGCTTCATTTTCCATGACTCCAGTTACCCACATTACAGTACAATAAGATATTTTGAGAGAGAGGAGAGACGATATTCCCATAACTGTCATTAGAGCGTATTGTTTTAATTGTTCTATTTTATTATTGGTTATCACTGTTAATCTCTTACTGGGCCTAATTTATAAATTACATGTTATCATAGGTATGTAGGTAGAGAAAAAGACAGTCTACCTAGGGTTTGATACTATCCTCCCTCCCAGGCGTCCACTAAGAGTCTTGGAATGTCTCCCCAAGGATAAAGGGGGGACTCCTGTCGTGGCTAGGAGTATATGCTCTTAGCTGGCATCCCAGCACAGAGGCCATTTAACAGCCACAAATTTGCAACAGACTTTGGGCCTCAAGTTCATCACTCATAAGATGGGTGTTGGCCAGGCGCGGTGGCTCAAGCCTGTAATCCCAGCACTTTGGGAGGCCGAGACGGGCGAATCACGAGGTCAGGAGATCGAGACCATCCTGGCTAACCCAGTGAAACCCCGTCTCTACTAAAAAATACAAAAAACTAGCCAGGCGAGGTGGCGGGCACCTGTAGTCCCAGCTACTTGGGAAGCTGAGGCAGGAGAATGGCGTAAACCTGGGAGGTGGAGCTTGCAGTGAGCTGAGATCCGGCCACTGCACTCCCGCCTGGACAACAGAGCGAGACTCCGTCTTAAAAAAAAAAAAAAAAAAAAAAAAAAAAAAAAAAGATGGGTGTAGGATCATCTTTACCCCATAGGGTTGAAGGATTAATGAGACAGTGAAGTATTTAGCACAGTAGATGCTTAATAAGGGTTAACTATTAATGCTTATATTAATATTTATTAACATTTATACAGACAAAGAACACGTTCTCATGTCATTTGCACAGCAATCCAACAAAGGCCGTAGTCTCACTTTTGAGGCTCAGAGAAGCAGAGAGACTTGTCCACGGTCACACACAAGTATTTAGACTTCCAGGTCAGTGGCTTTTCCATCATCTTTTTCCAGGGTGTTTCACCCACGCAACATTGGCCACTGGCCAGATGGTTCCAGGTGGGAGTGGGTGAACTTTGTACATTCTGATCATTAGCCAGTTAATGCTTTCTGAGCCAATCCAACCAGCACAAGCCTGTGATTCCTCAGACACAACTGCTTGGGATGATGCTAAGGTGGGTATTTGTGGTTTTAACGGAAGATCCCATGAGAAGAAAAACGTAAAGCAAATAATACAGTATAGGTGGCACAAAGACACAACAAAAATGACGCCCTGAGTTGGGGTCAGAGGGGTCTCTTCTAGTCTCAGAGGCTGTTGTCAAACTGCTCTTTCTCACACAGTCAACCATTAAAAGTTCCCAACCCGCAGGTCCTAGTTTCCTCTAAGTATCCATCTCCCTCCTTGCTAGAGCAGAGCCTCCAAAACGAAAGCGTTTCTCTGCCTTCCTCCAGGCCTCCTGAGAAAGGTTATGAGATGGGTTATCAGCCTCCCTGACCTCTGCAGCCATCAACAGCACTTCTGCCTCTCCCGTCCCCACCAGCAAGGATCCTCCAACCCAGAAGCAGCTTCCCTGCCTTCCCCCATTAAGGCTTTTCCCCTCCAACAGCTATCACAAGAGGGCTGTTTAGTGAGAGGACCTCCGGCTGACCTTTGCTGACAGGCTCCAAGCTCTCCCTGTAAACCGATCTAATGTGAGGCTGGGTAATTAGCAACCAAGTAGTAATTGCAGCTTCTAACTATGCTGGGCCAAGATTGCAAAAATTCCCTGGGGGGGGGGCCTCCTAGGGATCCCAACCCACACAAAGGCATCTACTCACAGCCAAAAGGGGGGACTCAGCAACATTTCTCAGGGAGGCCAGCACTTCTCTAGGTCTTAATTAAAGTGGGACCCATGTAAGGAGACAGACAGCAAAAGGAAATTAGCAAATAAAGGAGACTGACCAAGAAAGAAATGTATGGTTTGCTTGGAAGAGCCCATTCAGAAAGGTACAAGCTCTCAAGGTGGATGGCTGTGCACAAGAGACGCATTCCAGCCATGCAAGGAAGGAAGCAAAGAGCCTTTGAGGGGCATCAAAAACTGTGAAAAGGCTGGGCGCAATGGCCCCTGCCTATAATCCTAGCACTTTGGGAGGCTGAGGCAGGTGGATCACCTGAGGTCAGGAGTTCGAGACCAGCCTGGCCAACATGGTGAAACCCCCATCTCTACTAAAACTAGAAAAATGATCCAGGCATGGTGCTAGGCGCCTGTAATCCCAGTTATTCGGAGGCTGAGGCAGGAGAATCGCTTGAACCTGGGAGGTAGAGGCTGTGGTGAGCCAAGATCACACACTGCACTCCAGCCTGGGTGACAGAGCTAGTCTCCATCTCAAACAAACAAATAAAAAAGAACTGCAAAAAGGCAGGACACATGATGACAGGTCCCCCAAGCCTGGATGGCCAGCACCCTCCCCCCGCCTGCTCCTATCCCCCACTCGACTAAAATCACTCCTCACCCAAGCACCCTGTATGCCCCACTGTTCACCTTAGAAGATTCTAGATGCCAGGCCATGTGGTCTACCCTAAGAGATCTGTAGTATCAACTGCTAGGATTTGGTGATTCCATCAGACCGGTCCACAGGCACCCCCGTTAGCTGCCTACATGTATTAACACGTTTCAGAATAATGTGCAAAATCCCCACTGAGATATAAAGAGGTGAGCACTTCCAAACAGAGCAGCTGCCCTCCTCATGATTCTAAAAATACCTATAACTGCACAAAAAAGAATATTGTCAGACAAAAAGAATCGTCCCTCCTCACTCTAACAGGACAACAAGCGATGCCCAACAGCACAGCAGCGCCTGTTTCATCCTTCCTAAGAAAACCCTTTAATTTTTCAAGCCCACCACCCCCAACTCCAATTTCCTTTATCTGTTTTGTACTAAAAAAGTCACTTCACTGAACTGCTGTTTGCTCACGATAACTCCTGAACCCCTGTCCTCAGGAGAGGCGGCAAGTTCAGGGGGCACGGTAGCTTTCCCAGGTGGACCAGACTTTCTGCCAATCTGAATTACACCCTAGACGTCTTCAAACTTCATTCCCTCTGTCATTGTGCTGCCCGATCCCCAAATGCATTCGAGGCTGTAGAGACTCTCTGGGTTGAATCCAGTTATAAAAACCGGGGTAGCAGCAGCCGAGAGCACTAATTCACCCTCCATTTCCTTCTCCAAACAATTAATATACTTAATAACTCCAGCCCCGACGACAGACTTCTCAGACACCCCTCTATTAACCTCTCCCCACTACAAGCAGTGGGTCTCCACCAGAATTCTTCTGTTCCCTATCACTTAATCATTTTTTAATCCACAACAAGGACTTTGTGCCACACTGTGGTTTTGTTCTCTCTTAATCTTTTATGAGGGACCTTATCAAAAGCTTTTAGAAAATACAAGTGAATTTTGCCTACCAGGTCATCTTTATTATTTTAGAATTCTTTATGCAGAAATTACAGACTTTAACATTGTAAATGAATATTTAAGACTCGGCATTCACTTAGACATGCAAGTCTGGCTCAGGCTATATTTAAGTTGCTGTATTACTTCCACGTTTAGAAGGATTCTTGTCTGCCTCCTGGAATGGAATGACTTCCCCTCCCCAATCCCCCAGGTACAATTTCTGGGATTCCCCCAAGACTTTCTGTACCAGCTGAAATTGAGTCCACATTGAGTGCCAATGGGACTTAGAGTGTATTAACAGAACCTCAAACCAAGGAACAAAAGTCATCGAGCCAAGGGGGCCTGGATATGGCAGCCTATCCGATTTCTACCTCCTCCACTTTTCCCCAGGTGGATGGCAGAGAGCAGCACGGGCTCCCCTGCCTCACAGCTGGCCCACACATCTGCAGGGAGCCAGTGACAGCTTCTTGATGTTGACACCACTTAGGTTGCCTCCTAACACCTGTTTGTTGTAGCTATTATTTCTAATTAGCACTTTTCAACAGAACCAGCGCTGAGCACAAGGTTCCCCCTGACGGAACAATTAAAGAGGCACAAGGGGCGGGGGTGTTTCCTAAAATTATTTTCTTGGCAGGTTTCAAGGTAAATCACCTAGTCAAATGCACATCTCTTCAAGAGCTGCCTGTGGACAGGGTTGAAAAAGCTGTAGCAATATTCCGGAACCCCTATTTGAAAGCATTCCCACCAAGTAAAATAAAGGGTTAAGGTAATCCAGTTACACCAATGCGTTTTCCTGATCACCAGGGGAATCCTCAGCCTTCCCCGTAATCTGCTTCTAACTCCCCATTTAGTCCAATGCTGCACTCCAATCACCAAAAATGTAGACAGGGTTCCCACTCCTACAGCCAGATGAGAGGTGCCTGCCCCTCCTCCAAAACGGCATAGTGAAATTAACACATTTCAGAAAATATTCTACAGAGTCCAGGGTACGCTTTATCCTTGAGGAAAATAATCAATGTCGAGTCCTAACTGCATGTCATTTAAAGGGGTCAACCATAAACAAGCTGTTCAAACTTTCCCTCCACTCTTCGCGGGTGCCGCTCCAATCTGGGTGCCCTGGAGGAGGGAACGGGAACTGCAGGTCCAGGCACTCCATTATGGCAACCCAGCAAGCAGTTCAGCACGGACTTAATGAGCTCTTGGAAGGAAACAGGAAGTCTATAAAGTAATTTAAATAACTTCCAGTCCTGAAATAAAGGAAATTAAACCGCTGGCACAAACCTCTCTGATGGACACCTTCTTTGTCCCTCTGATCACAACTACAACCACAGCTGTCATATTCCTCTCCCCAAGACCAGCCCCCAAATTCCTCTAATACGAAACACAAAGGCTGTCAGTCCTCAGAGCTCTCCAAGCTCCTGCAGAGGCTTGAGCCAGGGATGTGGCGTGGTGTGCAGCAGGAACACGGGAATCCGCCCACACACCCCATGCTGGGTCCTGCCACTCCCCAGCTGCAGACCTTGGGCCAATCACTCAACTTCACGGGACCTCAGTGTTTCACCATCAATAAAGGGAAGCTCTGGGCCTGGCCAAATGACCTCTGAGATTATTAAGAGGGTCAAATGAGCACATATGAGAACAGTGCCAACTGAAAACACAAATAAACGTCGGTATTTTCCAGCTGCCCAGGGCCTTAGGCTCCAGAATTTTTCGATGTTCTGCTCAAGAGGCACCATCCTATCTTGGCAATTGTGAATGTATATTCATACATTTTTTTACTGCCGGGCGAGATGGCTCACATCTGTAATCCCAACACTTTGGGACACCGAGGCGGGTGGATCACCTGAGGTCAGGAGTTCCAGACCAGCCTAGCCAACACAGTAAAACCCCGTCTCTACTTTTAAAAAAACAAACAAATAAAAACACACACAAAAATGAGCCAGGCATGGTGGCGGGTGCCTGCAGTCCCAGCTACTCGGGAGGCTGAGGCAGAAGAATCACTTGAACCGGGGAGGCTGAGGTTGGAGTGAGCTGAGCTCACACCACTGCACTCCAGCCTGGTGACAGAGCGAGACTCTGTCTTAAAATAAGTAAATAAACAAATTAATTCATTCATTCTTTTATGTCTCCTGAGCCCCTCAATGTAGATACTTATTTGCATGGACAACGATCAGCCCAACTAGACATGATTTTCTTAAGGGCAGAGACTGTCTTCTCATCTTCTGTAAACCAGTGTGCCCAGAGCCAGAGCACCAAGCAGCAAGAAGCAGGTCCTCAATACAGGGTTAGAATCTATAATCCATGCAGTTACCCAGACATCCTTAAGCAGCAAAATGCTAACCACTATCCATCAACTCTCTACGAAAAGAGACAAACCTCATAACAAGATAAATTCCATAACTGACTGTGAGCCTGCAAGGTGGGGAGGGGTTGGGGGCATGGGAACCCCCGCTGTACAGAAATGGCCTCAACTCCTTGCATTACCAGGCCCTGCCCTGAATGCAATGCAGCCGCAGAGTTCTGGCAGTTTCACCTGGTCAACCTAAGCTGCCGGATGCTAAGGACTGTTTCTGGCCACAGAGTTAAGTTTACTTTGTTGATAATAATCAGCCAGATATAGACTGGTCTGACCAGTACTCTGGATGCAGGATCACAAAGAAAAGACAAACTTAAAAGAAGCTTAAGGTCAGTCTCGTTTTGCTAGTCCTCTATGTATTACTACTGACAATTGGTAGGGTCAACCCTTCACCCCTAGGCTGGTAAAAGCCAAGAGTAAAGCTGGACATTCAGTGTGGCCAAGAAAGCCACCCAGTTTCTGGGCAGAAGCGCAAGATCTTGATGCTCTGGAAAGAGAACCACTAGGCCCGGCTCAAAAACAGACCCTCCCAAAGCAACCCTGACAAAGAAAATCACAAACAGCAATCTAACTTTGCTATAAGGGCATACTGCACAAGTGTTCCTGCAGCTTCACCAACAGGTTCTATGGGAATCTGCTCTATCGCTCCCATCTGTCACTGGCGGGGTAAGATCTGTCTTGCATACCATGGTGGTCTGCATCCCACTGCAGAACTCAATGGTGCTGTCTTGCCTATGGGCTGTGAAACTTGAACAACTGGATTCTGAGGGTCCAGAGGTCGCCTGAGCAACAGCTGCCTTCTTATAATGGGCCCACGGTTGAGCAATGGAGTTCTTTACTCGAGAGGGCTGCTCCAACTCTTGAGTAACCGCCCTTGCCCTCAAGGGCTCCCCAGGGTGAAGCCATTGCCTCTGCCTCACCAAGGAGGCAGCGACTCAGTCTTCTCGCTACACATCTGTCTCCTCACTTCCCAGTCAGATCACAGCTGGAGGGACACAATCTGACAAAGTTCCGTCTAAGGTGGGGTAACCTGAAAAGCAAACACAGCTCGTCTCCCCCGGACTTATCCACAGCACTCCTAGCTGGAGCCAGGTTTGACTTTCCACAAAGTTCACTGGCCAGAATCGTAAGCCACACATCTACGGCTCTTCCTTCTTTAACCATCCTTCATGTAAATCCTTCATCTAAAAGGAGAACCACCTATCCATGAAACTTTAAATTTCCCAGGAGCCGTGTTGAAAAGGGGGAAGGGCCTGGCGTGGTAGCTCACGGCTGCAATCCTGACACTTTGGGAGGCCAAGGCAGCAAGATCACTTGAGCCCAGGAGTTCCAAGACCAGCCTGGGCAACACAGGGAAAGTCTATCTCTACAAAAAAAAAAAAAGGAAAAAAATAGCTGGGCATGATGGTGTGCACCTGTGGTCCCAGCTACTCAGGAGGCTGGGATAGGAGGATTGCTTGAGCCTGGGAGGTGGAGGCTGCAGTGAGCCATGATTTCACCACTGTACTCCAGTGATAAAGCAAGACCCTGTCCAAACAACAAAAATGAAAACATAAAAACAAAAAAAATAATTCAAGGCTGGGCACGGTGGCTCATGCCTATAATCTCAGCACTTTGGGAGGCCGAGGCAGGCAGATCACCTGAGGTCAGGAGTTCAAGACCAGCCTAGCCAACATGGTGAAACCCCATCTCTACTAAAAATACAAAAATTAGCCGGGTGTGGTGGTGCACACCTGTAATCCCAGCTGCTCGGGAGGCTGAGGCACAAGAATTGCTTGAACCTGGGAGGCGGAGGTTGTAGTGAGCCAAGATCATGCCACTGCACTCCAACCTGGGCAGCAGAGCGAGACTTTGTCTCAAAAATAATAATACTAATAATACAAAGGGGAAAAAAGAAACAGGTGAAATTCATTGTAATATGTCTTATTTAACCCAATCTGTCTACACATTATTTCAAATGTAATCATTTTATTAAGACAGTTTCCCCTTGTTTTCAAACTAAGCCTGGGAAAACTGGTATGCCTTCCACACTCACAGTATGGCTCAGGGCAAACCAGCCACATTTCGGGTGCTTAGGGGCCACATACTGCAGTAATCTAAAACCCTGGCTTCCTCTCCTGATGAGAACCTAAAACATAACTCTGATCTGGCCCCGCTGTAATAATTCATGCTTGTAGTTCTCACTTACAGACTTTACAGAACTTACCGCTACTCAAGATTCTTTCCCACGGCATTAACAATTATATTTGGGTGACATGTCAAGAAGTTAAGCTGCCTGGGCCTGGAGTTAACAGATTTTCATGGAATTGTGTACAACTTATCTGGTCCATCAGATCGTCTCTCCGGGGCTTGTCCACCATTAAACTAGACCCCTGGGGTTTCTTAATTTAAAATCCTCATAACCCTTTAACTTGAAAACTCACTGTCTGCGCAATGACATGTAGTTAACTCTGTGGCAGCCACATAAACATCTCCACATTCTTAAACCGGAGACTCCCATTTTGCCTCATCTGAGATTATTCTGATTTCTGCCCTAGTCACATGCACGCTACAGACATGAGATTATGCAAAATAATCAACTGAGGTGGTGCCTGCACAATCTTTTGTTTTTTGTTTTGAGACAAAGTCTCACTCTGCCGCCCAGGCTGGAGTGCAGTGGCGCCATCTTCCCTCACTGCAACCTCCGCCTCCCAGGTTCAAGCAATTCTCCTGCCTCAGCCTCCTGAGTAGCTGGGATCACAGGCACATGCCACCACACCCGGCTAATTTTTGTATCTTTAGTACACACAGGGTTTCGCATGTTGGCCAGGCTGGTCTCGAACTCCTGACCTCAAGTGATCCTCCCACCTCAGCCTCCCAAAGTGCTGGGATTATAGGCATGAACCACTGTGCCTGGATACCTGGAAAATCTTAAGGCACAAACAGACACAGGACAAATCCACAAGCTTGGGGAGTCACTGTTAGCAGAAGAAAAATGTCCACAGGACATAAACTTTGGAGGCATGCTCGCAGCAACCACTAACCAGAAAACTTCGCAGGCTCAGTCCAGATCTGGGCAGGACTGGCTCAGGGGTGACCCATCTATCCTGAGAGCTGACAGGACCCCATTCTGTTGGGCACAAGTCAGACATGGGACAGCCTTCGATGCCAGGGTGAGCAGGGGTCTCACATGAGCCCATGAGACACACACACTTTGGCAACAACTCTTGAATCAGCCAATTTTCTTTACACTGTGAGTACATACTTCCCTCTCTCTGCTCAGCAGCTGTACCCGCCCTATCTGGCGGAGTGGAGGACCTGATCTAGAAAGCAACACTGGCAAGCTGAAAGCTTCTGCAGGCTCATCCATCCAGATTCAGCTCTAACAGCAGGGCAACCCAGGGGAAACAGAAACATACAGAAAACAGTTCATTTCTGGCTCGCTGCTTTGGCTGTAAGCAAGAGAAGGTGTGCACAGAGCTTTGAAGGCAGGATTGGAATGGGCTGAGGCTGGGCTTTGTTCCCGGAGCCCCAAGAGGACAGGGCTGGCTTCCGAGCCTAGAAACGCCGAGAGCTGCTCTCCAACAGGTGGAGGGCTCACCCAAGTAAGTATCCCAGGCAGGAGAACAGAGCGGGCACCACTGTCTGTCAACACCAGGCTCAGCACCCTCCCATCCCCCAGGGTCCCTCAACCTGTCCCCAGGGCACTGGAGAGAGGAGGGAGGGACCAAGGGCACGCGGAGAAAGGAAGGAAGGAGGCGCCTCTTCTTGGCGAGCTGATGGGTGTGAGTGGTGAGCATGAATTAAAAAGCCATCCGGGAACAATGGTCTTTTCATATTTGGAGCCTGTTCTGCACAAAGCTCAGCTTGTTCTAGTGGGAGGACTCTGCTTTCCATTTTTTTCCTAACTCATTTCCTAGGGTTGTGGCAATGTCTGGCACCCGGCTCAACCCACTGGAGTATCCTTTAACCGAAGGATGTGCCAGGCAGGCCTCCTCCTTGACTTTGTAAGTGGTGGCATTCAGACACACAAAAAAGGGACAACTTCAGGAAGCTTTTCTGTCTTGATCTGTGGGCTCCCAAAGAGCTCCTGGGTGTTTCTCTGAACAGCTGCCTAACCCACAGAAACACACACTGGATGTTTTCAGCGGCCAAACACCCATTTCCCTCTCAAATTACACTAGACATGCCACACCCAGCAGACACTCCAAAGCCTAACTGGAAAAGGACAGTGGATGGGTGTCAGATCGTGTGACAAGACCTTCCTCCTCTACGTTCGACACACTCCTGGAGTCTCTGCTGAACCCCACAAACCCCTTAGGTAAAGCAGTTTTGAGACAGGGGGTGGGGACAAGAACAGCAGCCAACACGGAGCAATGAAGCTGTTCCTGACACTTTAACAAACTGTCGCCTCACTCAGTCCTTGTGATCCCTGGTGGGCAGCCTCTAAGCCAGCTCCTCCAATCCCCGTCCCTGCTATTCGCACCCTTGTGTAGTCCCCTCCCCTTGGGAGTGAGCAACACACAGGGACTCACTTCTAACCAAGGGCATGCAAATGAAATAGGGCAAACGTGATAGGACATCACTTCTGAGATGAGGCCGCAAAGAAACTGTCATTTTGGTCTCCTGCACCCTTCTCCTCCTCTCCCTTATGGAAGCCAAGAGCCCCACTGTGACCTGTGAGCTGTGGAGAGACCCACATAGCAAAGAACTGAGAACAGCCTCCAGCCAGCAGCTCTTGGGGAACTGAATCCTGTCAACAACTACGTGTGTGAGCACAGATTTGGGTCTGTCCCTAGTCAAGCCTTCAGATGAGACCACGGCCCCGGGTTAACACCTTGACCTTGCAGCAGGGGACCCAGCTAAGCCACAGCCTGATTCCTGACCCACAGAAACTGTAAGATAGTAAGTCCTTGCCGTTTTAAGCTACTGAACTTAGAGCTAACCTGTGCTGCAGCAATAGATAACCAATACACATCTCCATTTTGCAAATGAAAAGATATAATGGAGGCCAGGAGTGGTAGCTCATGCCTGTGGTCCCAACACTTTAGGAGGCTGAGGTGAGAGGATCACTTCAGCCCAGAGGTTCAAGACCAGCCTGGGCAAGATAGCAAGATTCTGTCTCTACAAAAATTTTTTTAAAAAAAGGTTAGCCAGGTGTGGTGGCACATGACTGTGGTCCCAGCTGTTCAGGAGGCTGAGGTGGAAGGATGCCTTGAGCCTGGGAGGTCAAAGCTGCAGTGAGCCCTGACTGCACCACCCACACTTCAGCTTGGACAAGAGAGTGAGACCCTTCTCCAAAAAAAAAAAAAAAAAAAAAAAAGAAAGAAAATATATAATTTTGGCCAGTAAGTAGCAGAGCTGGGATTCTCACTGAGGCCAGACTGCCTCTCTCTAGCTACCTTCCTCTGACCATGTGGCATTACCTATCAAGCCCACATTCTGGTCCATAGACCAGAAAAGCAGCAAAACTCCCTGGGCCTCTCTCCATCCTCACAGATGACACAGACACCTAACATTCATGCCCCCAAATAAAAGGACATCAGATTCCTTCGGAATTTCAGGGTTGAAGAAAGAGTGAGGAGAGAATCCAGCCTAACTTTCTTTTACAGATAAAGAATCTCAGACCCATAGCCATAAAGTAGCGGACATGGAACTCAAACCCCGGCCAGGACAGCACGTGACTCTTCAGGGATTCCAGGAAACTTCTGCTCAAACATGCTGAACAAGCTTCTAATTCGCTGGCCAGGAGAACTCCATCAGTAACTCTGGTCTTCTCTTTTGGCACACCAAGATTAATGCTCTGTGGTGACTGGCTCCCCTGGCACTTGGCAGCTTCTCCTATACCTGCCCCCCAAGTCCTTCCACACACAAAGTGACGAGATACAGAAGGTAGATCAGAGCGTCTGCTCCTTGGTTAACATCAGAATCGACATATCACATATCACAACAGCCTACTGCCCACCCAGCTGATGCTGAGGTGTAATCTAAGTTTGCTTTGAAGTTCAATGACATATCAGAAAGACAGCACACACATTTCCATCAAGACAGCTAACTTGGGCAAAGGTGTTCTCAAGTACCCAAGGCAATTCCACAAGCTTGCAGATCACTAAGACTTCCACTCTTTTTACAAACACATACCATAGATGCTTACAGTAAATATCATAAATAATTAAAGCTAAGTAGCCTAAGGACATTTTGTGAAGCATCTTTGCTGCTTTTTTTTTTTTAATTAGGTTCTCGCTAATTCACAAGATTGAATAATCTCCAAAAAGCCTCCAGACACAGCCATAGGCCAGTGCTATTTAAGCGATTCTACATTTTTGCAAACTTTTAAGCACATATATTTTTCTCATGACAAAAAGTAATAGATATTCACTATGCGGAGCTCAGAAAACAAAGTATTAAAAGTAGCCTGTACTTCTACCAGCTGGAAATAGCCATCAGTCATATGTATTCTTTAGCTTCTCTTCTATGCGTATTTTAAAAATTAAACTGAAGTCCTATAGTCCACAGAGTTCCTTTCATTCCATTTACATCACTGTTTTCCCACATTTATAACCAAGAGGCAGGAGTTTTAAATAGCCACATAAGCATCTGCCATATGGATGCGCCACAGTTTAAATCAATCCCCTGTAAGATTTTTTAGATAGTTTCCATTTTTCACTATTATAAATATCTGTTATAAGTGTCTGTAGCGAAAATCTTTACATACAAATTTCATTTGCACGACTCTCATGGTTTCCTTATTACAAATGGAGTTGTCACCAGTCCTGATCCAGGTATTAGAGATAAGATAGTTAAAGGGGAAAAAAAAAAAAAAAATCAAAGATCCCGCCTTGTGAAGCTTAGATTCTAGCAGGGGAAACAATTAAGGATAATACATTTTTTGCTAGATGTAATGGCTCACACCTATAATCCCAGCACTTTGGGAGGCCAAGACGGGCGGATCACCTGAGGTCAGGAGCTCGAGACCAGCCTGGCCAACATGGTGAAACCCCCCCAGTTCTTTAAAAAAAAAAAAAAAATTAGCTGGGAGGGATAGATAGTGGGTGCCTGTAGTCCCAACTACTCAGGAGGCTAAGGCAGGACAGTCGCCTGAACCAGGGAGGCAGGGGTTGCAGTAAGCTGAGATTGCACTACTGCACTCCAGCAAGACTCTGTCTCAAAAAAAAAAAAAAAGGGATAATACATTTTTTTAATTGTATAATATTTTACTAGTGGCATATGGTATGAACAGGAATGCAGACGCAGAACAGAGTGAGCGGGGCAGGAATTCATGGGGGGACAAGCTACACATTTAAATAAACCTTAAAGTTTCTTGACACATACTGCCAAATGATCCTCCAGAAAGGGTATACCAATTTTTACACCCAATCACAAGAACAGTGTATTTGCTTTTTGTTGTTGTTGTTCCACTTAGTTCAAAAATAAAAAATAAAAAAATAAAACCCAAACGTACTAGTAATCAAATACGTTAAAACAATGAGGTCTCATCCTGGCTAACACGGTGAAACCCCGTCTCTACTAAAAATACAAAAAAACTAGCCGGGCGAGGTGGCGGGCGCCTGTAGTCCCAGCTGCTCCGGAGGCTGAGGCAGGAGAATGGCGTAAACCCGGGAGGCGGAGCTTGCAGTGAGCTGAGATCCGGCCACTGCAGTCCAGCCCGGGCTACAGAGCAAGACACCGTCTCAAAAAAAAAAAAAAAAAAAAACAATGAGGTCTCATTTGGCTCTTCAAATGGGCAGCCTAGATTTATTCTTCATGAATTGTCCGTTCATGTTCTTTACCCATTTATCTCTATCTTTTTATTTTTGTTTACCACAGTAATAACTACATAAAAACAACCTTTTTTTTTTTTTTTAAGTAGAGACAGGGTATCACTATGTTGCTCAGGCTGGTCTCAAACTCCTGGGCTCAAGCAATCCTCCCACCTCAGCTTCCCAAAGTGCTAGGATTATTGTGCCTGGCCTCCATTTTTCTCTACTTGTATGCATCATTCTTTCTTTTTTTTTTTTGAGACGGAGTTTCACTCTTTCACCCAGGCTGCTGGAGTGCAGTGGTGTGATCTCAGCTCACTGCAACCTCCGCCTTTCAGTTTCAAGCCATTCTCCTCCCTCAGCCTCCCAAGTAGCTGGGATTACAGATGCCCACCATCATGCCCAGCTAATTTTTGTATTTTTAGTAAAGATGGGGTTTCAGCATGTTGGCCAGGCTGGTCTGAAACTCCTAACCTTGTGATCCACCTGCCTCAGCCTCCCAAAGTGCTGAGATTACAGGTGTGAGCCACTGCCCCCAGCTGTATCACTCATTTTTAAGAGCTCTTTATATATTAAGAATTTAGGACACACTGTGAATTCCGTGTGCTCTAAACACCTTTTCCCAGTTTGTCATATGCCTTAAAATTTTGTGATTAGTGACCAGCATGCACAATTTTTTTTAAGTAGAGTACATCTATCTTTTCTATTACAATTTCTTCCCTCCAAGGCTTAGGCCTAATATCCCTCCCTGCCCTATATTCAGATCAATATTAACCTATATTTTCTTCTAGCTGTTTTGTGATTTTAGTTTTACCTCTCCAACTCACCTGGGATGGATGGTAATCTATGCTATGAAAAATGGCTCTAACCCAATTTTTCCCCCATTTGGCTATCTAACTGTCCTACAACTATTTATTGCATAATTTCATAATACTAGAGGCAGTGAAGTGCAGTGATAGAGATCACTGGTTTTGCTATCAGTTAGATTAGTGTTCAAGTCTGGGTGACTTTGAGCCAGCTACTTAAACTCCCTGAGCTTCGGTTTCCTTCTCTATAAAATGAACCATTAGTAGTGTATTAGTAGTTTCCACTTCATCTCATTTTTATGAGGATTAAATAAGTTCATGTAAAGTCTTAGTCTGGCACGGTGGCTCACGTCTTGTAGTCCCAGCACTTTGGGAGGCCAAGGTGGGAAGATCATGAGGCCATGAGTTTGAGACCAGCCTGGCCAACATGGCAAAACCCTGTCTCTACTAAAAATACAAAAATTAGCCAGGCATGGTGGCGCACACCTGTAGTCACAGCTACTTGAGAGAATGAGGCAGGAGAATTGCTTGAGCCTGGCAGACAAAGGTTACGGTGAGCCAAGATTATGCCACTGCACTCCAGCCTAGGTTAGGGAACAAGACTGTCTCAAAAAAAACAACAACAAAAAAAAGTTGGCTGTGCACCGTGGCTCACGCCTGTAATCTCAGCACTTTGGGTGGCCGAGGCAGGTGGATAACAAGAACAGGAGATGGAGACCATCCTGGCTAACACAGTGAAACCCTGTCTCTACTAAAAATACAAAAAATTAGCTGGGCGTGGTGGTGGGTGCCTGTAGTCCCAGCTACTCGGGAGGCTGAGGCAGGAGAATGGCGTGAACCCGGGAGGCGGAGCTTGCAGTGAGCCAAGATTGTGCCACTGCACTCCAGCCTGGGTGACAGAGCGAGACTCCATCTCAAAAAAAAAAAAAAAAAGTCTCCGGCATAATGCTTGGCACTTAGAAGTTCTGAAGCGTTAATGAGCTGTTACTCTGATTCCTCTCACTTACTGTGAAATAAAACCTTTACCAGACACATTTCTATTTGATTTCATCCCATTGAGTGATCTCTATATTTTCTAACCAGTTTTTCCCAGTATATGAAAAAGCTAATTATCTTTTAAAATGTTACGTTGTAACTGAACTCCTTACTTAATTAAATGTAAATGTGTCTTGGGCCACTAGGAAGACAGTAACATCGGGAAATAATTGTCTTTGTTTCTTTTTAACCATTATTTGACTTTGGTTTGTCCATTCTGACCAATTCAATAGGGCAGGAAAAAGAAATTAGCAAATGAGTATATTCCTCAATCTGTTTTGTTCTGGGTTTCAGAATGCTGCCTCTCATGATTCATCACTAAGTCTGAGGATGCTGGCTGCCTGTTTCTTCATCGAGAAATCAATGCAATCTCTTTCAAGCTTGAGTTTTAAAAATTCTAAGCAGACTGGGAACAAGGGTAGAAAATTACCAAATGCAGCCAGGTGTGACAGCTCACGCCTGTAATCCCAGAACTTTGGGAGGCCAAGGCAGGAGGATCACTTGAGGCCAGGAGTTTAAGACCAGTCTGGACAACATAGTGAGACCCCAATCTCTATGAAAAAAAAAAAAACTAAAAGTTAGCCCAGCCTGGTGGTGCGTGCCTGTAGTCCCAGCTAGTCAAGGTGATGCAGGAAGATTGCCTGAGCCTGGGAGGTCAAAGCTATAATGAGCCATGATTGCTCCACTGCACTCCAGCCTAGGCGAGGAGAGGGGAGAGGGGAGAGGGGAGAAAGGAAAGAAAGGAAAGAAAGGAAAGAAAGGAAGGAAGAAAGGAAGGAAGGTGACCAAATGCATCTCTCACACACATACACATACACACAGACAGCTGTCCCTTGTTATATCTCCCACAGATCCAAGTCCCTGATATAAAATAGCATAACATTTGCATCAAATCTATGTGCAACCTCCTGTATACTTTAAATCACCTTTTGATAACTTATAACACCTAATGCAATGTAAATGCTATGTAAATATTTGTTAAACTGTATCATTTAAGGAATAATGACAAGCAAAAAGGCTGTCGAGTCCACAGGTCTTTACATGTTGAGTAAAGACCCAATTTTTCCCCCAAGTATTTTTGATTTGCAGTTGCTTGAATCTACAAATGCAGAAGTGGGGGAAGATGAAGGCCGACTATATTATGTTTTTCTTCTCGGCTCTACATACATGATTATTTCAAGAGAAGACATTCTGATATTAAGCCCCTTCTTACATTTCCAGGATAAACCCTATGTGGTTATGATTCTTTTAAAATGCTAAATTCAATGTGACTATTTTTTCTGGCATTTTCGCATCTCCACTCATGTCTGAGCTCAATCTTCAGCTTTCTTTTTGTGTAATCTTCGTGATGATGTTGGTTCCCAGAATTGTGCTAGCTTTGTCAAATCAACTGGGATGCTTTATCTCCTTCTCTACTCCCTAAAACAGTTTATTTAGCAGGCAATTATTTCATCCCTCTAAGTTTAAAATAACTTATCCTTTAAACTTCTTGCATCCAGAGCCCTTTTCAGAACTGTTTTTTGTTTTTGTTTTTTTGAGACAGAGTCTCACTCTGTCGCCCAGGCTGAAGTGCAGTGGTGCAATCTTGATTCACTGCAACCTCCGCCTCCCAGGTTCATGCAATACTCCTGCCTCAGCCTCCCAAGTAGCTGGGATTACAGGCGCCCGCCACCGCACCCGGCTAATTTTTTGTATTTTTAGTAGAGACTGGGTTTCACTATGTTGGCCAGACAGGTCTTGAACTCCTGACCTCGTGATCCACCCGCCTCGGCCTCCCAAAGTGCTGGGATTACATACAGGCGTGAGCCACCACGCCTGGCCAGAACTTTTTTTTAATGTTCAGCTTCTTTCCCAGTTTCTGATTTCAATTTTGACATCCAAATCATTTCCCAATGGCCATGCCACTCGGATTTTCAAAGGTGTTGCATTTTTAAGTTACTGTGTTGTACATTACAAAACAATTACTTCAAATGTAACTTATATTTGTTACACTTTTTCTATCATATCAATTCCTTTTTAGTTTTCTGCATTTGGGGTTTTCTCCTTTCTTAATTAAACATGATAGTGAGTTGGTCTACTTCCTTGACCTTTTTTCCCAAATAGCTTTTAGGTTTATCAGTTCAGTGTTTTTATCTGTTTTTCTAATTCATTAATATCACTTTTATCTTATAATTCTTTTTCTCCAGTTGTCTTTAGGCTTGTTTTATGCTTTCCAAGTTTGAGATGATACTTAATTCATTTATTTTCATTTTCTTTTATTTAATAGTGTTTTAAAGCTACAAATGTGCCCCGGAATATAACTTTGGTAACATCCCATACATTTAGATATACAGAGTTCTCAATATTTCCTAATGATCCTGTAACAGTAATTTCATGTCCTCTTTGACCCAAGTGTGATTTAGGAGAATATTTTTAAATTTTCAAGTAAGCAGATTTCATTAACATGTTTAATATTAAGTATTCTATGGAGAATAAAAACATCTCTGAAAGAAGATGAAACTCTGGCAAAAAAAAAAAAAAAAAAAAAAAAAAAACACTCTTTTAAATAGAAAACACGACAATGTTAAAAGAGTGAAAAATGACTCATATAATGCCGTGATGGCCATATCTACAGACACACCTTGTAGAAGGGATATAACCACCACTGATCCTGGGGTACTGAGAGATTTGGGTGTTAGCAACACAAGGAGAGAGGGAAGAGGAAGTTAGTCTCTGTGCCTTCTGAAAATTTTATCACAGGGGCATATACAGCTTGCTTATTTCAGAAGCAAAGTCATCCCTCAATAAATGGAATAAAACCATCCCAGATACACCATCTAAGTATATAACCCAGTAAACTTCCATATTTTTTGATGAAATTTAAAGATGGTTTCAACTGAAGACTTGGCCCCAAATGATTACATCTGTGACTAAAGAAGGGAGGAGGGAAAAAAATAATCTCTAATTCTGCAATCTCCAGGTTCAGAAGAATTAAGAGCCACAAGAAAAATAAAGTATATACGTGTGTGTGTGTGTGTACATATATATATATGTTAAAAAGCTTAATGAGGTTCCAACTGGGCTACTATTTTAAAACCTAAATGTCAGTATCATGAAGCTGAGGTGGTGTAACAGCCAGTTCCCTCTATCCCCTTACCCAGCCTTTCCCATTTTACAAATACTACATCTTCTAGATCTTGCCTGCTACAGACCTTAAAACGCATTTCAACCCCAAATTAATTGAATTAACTTGTGATTATAAGCATCATACCGTGTCAACTCCCTTCCTTCCCACAAACTTTGTAGTGCCAAGTTAAAAAGAAAAGAAAAAAAAATGGACTCCACAAATCAGTTTTCCAATTTACGTTGAAGAAATCTGTTTCCTACTTTCTAATTTCTGTAACTGGGAAATTCTGTATATTATGTTACCATATAATGAAGGATGCCAGTAAACAGAAATCCACACGCCTGCACACACAACAGATTACATTGTATGTAATTGCAAACACCACCAAGTTATGTACTCTTGGGAGCATTATTAGTGAGATGTGGTTATTTAATGCTTCATCTATTTAAAAAAAAAATCATTCCATATGGATGAAAAATGAGTATACTAGCCTGAATATAGGAAAAAAATAGAAAATTTAATCATATATTACTTAAAATCTATAACGTTTTATGCAAAGATAAGGTGTTAGTACCAAAGCTTACACATTCAGAATGTCTCAAAATACAATGTCATGGGCTAATTGCTGGCTACCAAAACCTCCATCCCACAGCAGCAGATGGCAGGGCCAGCCTTTTGTACTTTACTTGACCATTTAAGAAACTCACAAAGGGGCTGGGCTCGGTGGCTCACACCTGTAATTCCAGCACTTTCGGAGGCCAAGGCAGGCAAATCACTTGAGGTCAGGAGTTCGAGACCAGCCTGGCCAAAATGGCAAAACCCCATCTCTAGTAAAAATTTAAAAATTAGCAGGGCGTGGTGGCGCACGCCTGTAATCCCAGCTATTCAGGAGGCTGAGGCAGGAGAAACATTTGAACTGAGGAAGCAGAGGTTGCAGTGAGCTGATATTGCATTACTGCACTCCAGGCTGGGTGACAGAGTGAGACTCCCTCTCAAAAAACAAAAAGATACACAGCACATGGGGCTTCCATTAGCATCAGAACACACCCAGAGAGGCACGCCCCATGGGAAGGGGGCACTCAGCTCCCACCACAGAGCAAGGCCCTTTGACAGCAAAGATGCTACAGGGCACTGCCACTCACCCTGCTGGGGACAAGCCACCCAGCGGCCACCCTAGGAGCCTGGCACAGAATGCCCAGCTCTGGGGAAGGAAACTGTGCCACCTGCATCGCCTGTGTGCCAAATGGAGTTCAAGCCTCTGCACCGTTCCCCATTCATCCTCACAGGAGGTTCAGCAGCCACTGCCACTAAAACAAAAGACGATGACAGGAAAACCTACTGGCCCTTTGGCCCGTTCCCTAGCAAAGGGGAAGTGTAAAAGTGCAAAGGGGAAAGTGGGCCAGCTGCACTAATCCCTTTTTGTCCAGCAGTAATTAATAGTATAATCCACATTTCAGATGCATTAAAGTGAAAATGCTGCATTATCAGAGAGCTCAGCACACAGCCTCAGGGCAGAGCCTCCCTGCTGACCTGCAGAACCAGGTTATCTCATCTCAGCCTCCTCCTCTCAGGGGAGCTGACTCTACACACCTCATAAAAGGACCGAGCTGGCAGCCAGAAGTCTCCACTCTGCCTGATGTGTTGTGTCTGTCTTCAGAAACCACCCGCTCCAGGGCCAGTCATTTGGGCACATGGATTCTACTTACATCAAGTTCTACTCTCTGACCAACACTGCACATTTTACATTTTATTATTTATTTATTTATTTTTTAACACAGAGACATAGTCTTGCTCCGTCACCCAGGCTGCAGTGCACTGGCACAGTCATAGTTCACTGCAGCCTCAAACTCCTGGGCTCCAGTGATCCTCCCAAGTCTACCTTCCGAGTAGCTAGGATTACAGGTGTGCACTACCACACCTGGCTAATTTTTTGTTTGTTTGTTTTGTTTTTTGAGACAGGGTCTCACTCTGGCATCCAGGCTAGAGTGCAGTGGCCTGATCTTGGCTCACTGCAACGTTGACCTCCCGGGTTTAAGCGATTCTCCCACCTCAGTCTCCCCAGTAGCTTGGACTACAGGCATGCGCCACCACACTGGGCTAATTTTCATATTTTTTGGTAGAGATGGGGTTTCACCATGTTGGCCAGGCTGGTCTCAAACTCCTGACCTCAGGTCAATCTGCCTGCCTCGGACTCCCAATGCGCTGGGATTATAGACCTGAGCAATTTCACCTGGCCCTGGCTATTTTTTTTTTTTTTAATTTCTTCTAGAGATGGAGTCTCCCTTTGTTGCCCAGGCAGGTCTCAAACTCCTGGCCTACCTTGGACTCCCAAAGCACTAGAATTACAGGTGTGAGCCACCACACCCAGCAACACTAGATATATCACAAGTCTGGGCTGGACGTGGTGGTTCATGCCTGTAATCCCAGTACTTTGGGAGGCCGAGGCGGGCAGATCATGAGGTCAAGAGATCGAGGCCACCCTGGCCAACATGGTGAACCCCTGTCTCTACTAAAAATACAAAAATTAGCTGGGCATGTTGGCGCTACTCAGGAGGCTGAGGCAGGAGAATCACTTGAACCCGGAGGCAGAGGTTGCAGTGCACCGAGATCATGCCACTGCAGTCCAGGCTGGTGACAGAGCAAGACTCTGTCTCAAGAAAAAAAAAAAAAAAACACATCACAAGCCGCCCTGTGGATTCTTAAGATTTAAGCTAATCCCCCTCCCCCCAAAATACTGGGATAATAAATGCAAGCAAAATTAAGATGCCCCTCCTCAACTCAATTCAATGGGACACCTTCTATTTTGGTGTTATTTGGTTATTTGGGTGTTTTGCACTAATTCTGGGGCGCCAGGTAAGTTTCTATCGAGGGGTAGAAGCTGACTTCTGTTCCCGTCCCCCAAGACCAAAGCGGAAGCCTCTTCTGCCACCACTGAAATACTATCTTTAGAGGAAGGCATGCTATTAGCTCATCAAGCACAAAACACATTCGAGCTAAACATTACAGTCAAATGTCACAGCCACTTAAAAATAGAGGCACCCAAAAAGGCAGTCAGTCTTCTCGGCCGGGCTTTGAAACCACTGCCAACTGAAAATTTGATCTCAAGTCTTCCAATATCAAAACACCTGGTGGAATAGGTACAATGAACAGGCAGAGCGCCTCAAACTCCATTCAGCTCCATGGCACCTCTGCAGTACCATCGCAGCTCAACCTCTGTACCGGGAAGTGCATGCAAAGGATGGAGCCATGTTTCTAGAATCATCACAGATATATTTTCTACTACAAGTGATACTGCACATGACAATGTATTCCTTGGCTGGCCTCTGATAGTATGCGTTTGAACCATATGGAATTGCCATTTTTGATTAAATTAGAGCTGTTAAATAATAACACCATGGAGGAATGTGTTAGGTTCTGGGCAAGGATCTTAAAGGCACAGTTTTGGAACAAGTATAGGAGCCCAAGCCCACGGCCAGTGCCCAACAGTGGCTACAGGCTACAGCGGCAAGCGGCCTTCGTCCTCCAAGTCCTCCTTGGAATTTGGGTGAAACTACTTGTATCTTAATTTAGGCAGCTAGAGAGAAGAAGAAAAAGAAGAGGAAGACGAAGAGGAGGAAGAGGAAGAAGAAGAAGAGAAAGAAGAGAGAAGAGAAGAGAGAGAAGAGACGAGATGAGACAAGATGAGAGGAGAGACGGGAGAGGAGAGACGGGAGAGGAGAGGAGAGGAGAGGAGAGGAGAGAAGAATTCGACAGAAATACTTTCCATCTCAAATTTTGAGATCCTGGCACGAATGCTGTAATCTAGGTACCCAACGACCTATACTTGTTCCAAAATTGTGCTGTTAAGATCCTTGCCCAGAACCTAATATGTTCTTCCATGATGTTATTAACAACTCTAATTTAATCCAAAAATAATGATTCCATATGGTTCAAACACATACTATCAGAGGCCAGCCAAGGAATGAACTGTCATTTGCAGTATCTCTTGTAGTAGAAAATGTATCCATGCTGGTTCTAGAAACGTAGCTCCATCCTATGCACACACTCCCCCCAGGACTCCTGGACCCCCGAAGGCAGCCTATAAGCCATTACCTAGCAAATGCACATTTCACCTGGGCACTCAGGAGGTACAGACCTACCAATCACGGGAGTGAAGGTGCCCAGGCCAAGAGGCTGTACAAGACGGGCAGAGAGGAAGCCACCAGCCTGCACACACCACAGACTGCCCGTCTGTGCCCTTCAAGTGACTGCTAACATACGGTGTCGATCTCCACTGAACCTTTGCTCTTACTCCCACAACACTTGGATTCTTTCTTTACAGGGACTCATGTGAAAACTCTTTTTTATTTTTATTTTTTTATTTTTTTTGAGACAGGGTCTCACTCTGTCGCCCAGGCTGGAGTGCAGTAGTATGATGTCAGCTCACTGCAACCTCTGCCTCCCCGGCTCAAGCAATCCTCCCACCTCAGCCTCCCAAGTAACTGGGACCACAGGCGTGCATCACCACATCCAGCTAATTTTTGTATTTTTTGTAGAGACAGGGTTTCCCCATGTTGCTCAGGCTGGTCTCAAACTTCCAGGCTCAAGTGATCCACCTGCCTCAGCCTCCCAAAGTGCTGGGAGTACAGGCCTAAACCAGGACGCCTGGCCAAACACCCTTTACGAACACCCTCTTTTATTTCTCTTTCAAGTATGACTCTTAGGGCCTCACCAAAATACAATTTCACAAAATAATGTCACATTATTTGGGGCAGGGAAGAGGCCACCAAATTTCATCTCGAAGCCTCTTCCCTCGTTTCCAATGAAATAGGCATTGTTGGAACAGGTACGGCTGCAACATTTGGTTTAGCTTTGCCCTCCTGAGTCACCTACCTCCAGAGGCACGTGGGGGTTTCTTTCTTTGCCAACTGCACCAATTCCTCCACAGGACCGTGCAGTAGCTGAATAACAACCCCCAAAGATGCCCACATCCTAATATCCGTAACCTACAAATATGTTACCTTCTACGGCAAAGGAGACTTTGCAGATGTGATCAAGTGAAGGATCTTTAGATAGAGGAGATGATCTTGGATTATCCAGGGGGACCTGATGCAATCACAGGGGTCCTTACAACAGGGGCAAAGGAGAGGACAGAATCAGACAGAAGAAGGAGATGTAACAGAAGTATGATGCAGAGTGATGTGAGGAAGGGGCCATCAACCCAGACATGGGGGTACCTCCAGAACCTAGACCATGCAAGGAAATGGGTTCCTCCTTGAAACCGCTACAAGAAACCAGCCTTGCCAACACCCTGACTTCAGCCTAGTGTAACTGATTTCAGACTTCTGGGCTCCAGCTACAAGGCAATCTGTGTGTGTGTGTGTGTGTGTGTGTGTTTAATTTTTTTAGAAAAATGAAAGCTGATTTTTATTTTATCATCAGCAGCCATTCTTTAGACATGAACATACATATGTAATATTATACATACACATCAGTTTTGAACATTAGTTAATAAAGGTTAAACACACAACACACAACCTTACAAAAAACATCAAAATGCAAACTTAAGTTTGTGTTGTTTTACACCAACAAGTTTGTGGTAATTTCTTTTATTTTTTTATTTTTATTTTTTGAGACAGAGTCTCGCTGTGTCACCAGGCTGGAGTGCAGTGGTGCAATCTCGGCTCACTGCAACCTCCAACTCCCTGCTTCAAGCGATTCTCCTGCCTCAGCCTCCCGAGTAGCTGGGATTACAGGCATGTGCCACCACACTCAACTGATTTTTGTATTTTTACTAGAGACAGGGTTTCCCCATGTTGGCCAGGCTGGTCTTGATCTCCTGACCTCATGATCCGCCTGCCTCGGACTCCCAAAGTGCTAGGATTACAGGCATGAACCACTGTGTCCGGCCTTTGTGGTAATTTCTTACAGCATCAAGAGAAAACTAGTACAGCCATCTGGAGAAAGGGGGACAGAATCACTGGACACACAAAAGCAGGGGTGTCCCTGAAGGGTTCACCCCACCATTAGGGTTCACACTACCCTCCTTCTCCAGACCCCGGGGACCAGCTGAAACCTCTCTTTGTCCATCACCAAAAATTAGGACCAAAGGCCTCAGATGCTGTAAGCAAGAGCTATGTCTTTTTGTTGTTGTTGTTGTTGTTGTTTTAGATAGGGTCTCACTCTGTCTCTCAAGCTGGAGTGCAGTGGTGCCATCTCAACTCACTGTACCCTCCACCTCCCAGGCTCAAGTGATCCTCCCACCTCAGCCTCCTGAGTAGCTGGGACTACAGGTGCATACCACCGTGCATAGCCAGTTTTTGTATTTCTTGTAGAGACAGGGTTTTGCTGTGTTGCCCAGGTTGATCTCAAACTCCTGGGTTCAAGTGATCCACCCACCTCAGGCTCCAAAAGTGCTGGGATTACAGGCGTGAGCCACTACACCAGCCACAAGGGTTATGTCTTAGGAGAAGTGTTCAGTGGAGTATCTTAGCATTAGACAGAAAAAACCTTCCATCCTGCCCTACTGCATTTGAGATTTATAAATGTCCAAATTAACCAAGGAAACAATAGAAAAACAGTAGTTCGACAGAGTTTGTGTTTGCGACATGTTTATTTTATCTAATAGGAGATACTGAGCTAGAAACACCTACATTCTAGAAGAATCCCCGGATCTATAGTTCCTTTTATCAACAGAGAGAAGCCAGGCCGAGCCAGCCTTACCCAATATATTCCACAGGTGGGCCCGCCTGAAGCCTCGCTGGGATGCCAGGCAGCCAGCCTGAAGAACCGGAAAGCCAGGGCCCGTGCACACTGGGCTCCTGAAGACAAAGAAAACAGATCAGCTCGGGAAGGCCGTGGCACCCTGCCCGCCTCCGTGGTAGCCTGGGGCCACTGGATCTCGCCTTCTCCGCAGCACCTGAGAGGTGTGAGCCAGGCAGCCAACCACATCAGAAGCTGGCTGCCGGCTGCCCCAATTGCACAACACCTCCAGAGGAGCCAGCTTTCCAGGACTGGGTTTTACACACCATACGGGCACTGGCCATGTTGACCCAATCAAGGCATGGCACCTTGAAGAACGACCCACGCAAAGACCGGCCATATGGACAGAAGGCATCCTGCCACAGAGCAATTTCTGAATCACCTCTATGCAAAGAACAGTCTTCTCTTATGTAAAGGAGATCCCACCACCACCATCTCATTTCTATCCCAGGCTACTCCAGTTCTCTTTCAATCACAAGCGAGACTACCCATCCACTTAACTCTCTAGGCTCAGATATGACTTAATTCTCCCAGTTCTCCGACTCCTACATGTTTGTTGCCACTTTCCCATTTTGTGTTAACAATTAACCTGAAGTATTATGTTAACAATTAACATGAATTGTGTTTTGGTTTTTAAGGTTGGAGTAACTAGGACTACTCAATAGGATTTAAATGTTCAATTTTAGTGCACATGTACAAGGCGCTACTTTGTACATGACAAGATGAAGTGGTTTAAATAAAAAAAATCATAACCACCTTTCACAAAGGGTTCTCATTCAGCCTCCTGCTTGTGAAAGATATGACTTTGAAGAGTGAAAGTCCCAAGAAGGGTAATTCAAGCAAAACTGGTTTCTAGTTTGCCTTGATTCAAACTATTTATGCTACTTGACCCATTTCTCTTTCCTCTTGCTTCTCCTGATGCCTCTCAAAATAATAAACCAATCCCAGAAATAGAATCCTGTCTTCCTTAGATGTCACCATATGACTAATTTATGGCCTTTGTTTAAAGCTCTTACACCAGAGTTGACTCCAGTAATTTCCTCCTCTTCTATTTGAATGTCCATTTACAGCCTCTCTGTAACCTCTGGGTGAACTGACAATGTTCTCTGTGCCTCTCATGATGTGGACTCGCACCCCGGTGACAGCAGGGTGGCTCCAAGCAGAATCTCCCCATTAGGGCTGAAGCCCACTAGGACCCCACCCAAGTTCAGGTGTATATCCCAAGAGAGTTTGCTGAACCCTCCTTATGGCTTAACGCACCTTTTAAAAAAAAGGCAAAGCGGGCTGGGCGCAGTGGTTCATGCCTGTAATCCCAGCACTTTGGGAGGCCAAGGCAGAAATCTTGAGCCCAAGATTTCAAGACCAGACTAGGCAACATGGCAAGACTTCGTCTCTACAAAAATAATAATAATAATAATAAATTAGCCAGGTGTGGGGGCATGTGCCTGTGGTTCCAGCTGCTCGGGGGTGCTGAGGCGAGAGGATCACCTCCCTCAGCCTTGGGAGGTCGAGGCTGCACGGAGCTGTGATTGTGCCACTGCACTCTAGACTGAGCAACAGTGCGAGACCCCCATCTCAAAAAAAAAGGGGAAAAGATATCAAAGGTTGAGTGGGCAATCTGCATGTGTTCCCAAGACGTGGTGGGAATTTCCTTCTACGTCTGGATTCAGGGGAGTGGGATCTTATTTTTGCTTTCATTCAGGGAGGTGGGTATGGGAAGATGTCCCAAAAAATATCCCCTGTTGGCCTTAGGAGGAGGAATACTTGAAAGGTATACCTGAAAATGCTCCAAGTCTTCTCCTGCCCCACTTTCCAGTGGTTCCCTTCGCCAAGTCATGAAAACTCTGCCAACACTGTTCTCTCTCCAGCACTCACCTGGGCTCCCCACCACCGTCTTGGCTGCCATCAGGACTAAATAATGCCTTCTGTTCTTCCCCTCCACCCACCTCTCTCTGGTCTTTAGCACAATCTATCAGCTGACTTCTCCAACTCCAGGGAGCTAGACCACACAGTCCTCCACCAAGAGCTTTGCTAGCTTAGCACTCCAGAGACAGAGCCTGCCCAGAGAACTGTCCAACCATGCATTAAAATATCCAAGTGGCCCCAGTGTGCCAGGGACTGCTCTCTCTGGACTAGGGATAGGGGTAAGCAGCAAACCACACAGGCTAAGACCTCTGCCACCTGCACAGAGCCCACGCCTGCTGTCTGACCCATCCCTACCTCTGCAGATGCTCCTTAATTCCCCACTTCTACTCTCTCCTCTTCAGAAAAGGATTTCCTTCTTTTGGATGAAAAGTTGATTTTTTTGATGAAGTGGGACCTATGTTTTCTCAGGTTTTTTTTGTTTTTGTTTTTTGTTTTTTGAGACAGGGTCTTGCTCTGTCACCCAGGCTGAAGTCCAGTGGTATGATCATGGCTCACTGCATCCTTGACTTCCCAGGCTCAAGGAATCCTCCCACCTCAGCCTCTTGAGTAGCTGGGACTACAGGTATGCGCCACCGCACCTGTAATTTTGCTTGATTTTTTTTTTTTTTAATAGAGAAAGGGTCTCACTATGTTGCCCAGGCTGGTCTCGAACTCCTGGGCTCAAGCAATCCTCCTGCCTTGGCTTCCCGAAGTGCTGGGATGACAGGTGTGAGCCATCACCTGTCTTTGGTCTTATAAAATAAGTTTTGGTCATGGTTTTGATGGAGTCTTTACAACGGCAGAACACTCCCTTAGTGATCATGACCAAAGTTTTGGTTTTGATCTTATAAAATAAATTAACTCTAAGGCTGGGTGCGGTGGCTTATGCCTGCCATCCCAACACTTTGGGAGGCCGAGGTGGGCGGGTCATGAGATCAAGAGATCGATACCATCCTGGCCAACACGGTGAAACCCCGTCTCTACTAAAACTACAAAAAATCAGCTGGACATTAGCCTGTAGTCCCAACTACTTGGGAGGCTGAGGCAGGAGGATCACTTGAACCCAGGAGGCAGAGGCTGCAGTGAGCCAAAATCACGCCACTGCACTGCACTCTGTCTGGTAACAGAGCAAGACTCTATCTCAAAAATAAAATAAAATAACTCTAAATAATAAATGGCAAGAATTTTCTTTAATTGGCCTTTTGGGGGGAATTCGCCCCAGGCTTGGCTGTGTATTTTCACACTCTCTTCACTCTGGGAATCTGAATTCTCTCCCTGAAGGACTGAAGCTAGCCACTGCATAGTCTAAATGCTGAAACTGGCTCTCAGTCTCCTCAATGCTCGCCACCATGATTTTATTCTGAAAGCTACAGCTCTTTTCATTCAAAGGTTACCCTCCTTCCTAGCCAACCCAGAAAGAACTCATTACCTGCCTCTGCTTGCACCCTAGTGTTGGGGCTCAAGCTTCCGGTTCCACCAAGACTCTGACCTCGCTTCTAAGGACACACACCTCAGAGGCCCAGTGCTCCATTCTATCACACGCTCATTGTCACATCCCTCGATGCATCATTCCCAGAGTCCTCAAGGCTGTCGCTGGATGAAAGAATAAAACAGCAAAACATCCGGCACCTTTTCATCCTGCCTCAAGTCAAAAGAGCTGGGATTAAAGCCACTTGTGACTTTCAAAAGCTATCACTACGAGGCCAGGACCGGGTGGCCAGTTCGTTTCAGAAAGTGGCCTAATGCCGTTGAAACTGCCAGCTGCCAGTGGACGTGAGCCTCACTCCCACTTCATAGTCTCAGGAAGGTAGCCCTCAGGCACGACGCCAAGCCCCAGAAGGGCCTCCGAATCCTCCATCAGCGTGTGCGTGTGCGTGCACGTGTGCGTGCCTGAGTGCACATGGGCTGCCTCGTTTACAGGCCACTACAACCCTTCCACCCATTCTGAACACACATACACTTCCTTACCAAGGTGCCCACTGGAAACCCCTGCCTGGGTCCCTGCAGTCCTCCCAGCCACACTGCAGCATCGAGAGAACAGCACTTTGCCTCCCCAAACCTGCCCTGGCTACTGGGTGACCCTGCTCTGCTATCCACACCTTCACCCTGAGATGCACAGACTTTCTGCTCTAAAGGGCATGAACCTGGAGACTGTGAGTCATCATCATTCGCAGGAAGCAACTTCTCAGTCCAAACCCTGAGCCTGTTCCTAGAGAGCCTTCTCTGCTCTGTCTCTCACCCTTCATCCCACATAGAACAATCAGGGCTCGTCCACCCCCTTCTCCCTTCCCTTTCTCTATGGCCTCTTCAAGATCTCCTTGTCCATCTGCCCACAACTGGAACTGTTTATTTGTTTAGCCCACTGGTAAGAAAAACGAGAGAGCGGTCTGGCATTCCTAGCTGGGAATAAACACGTTTTAAAAAAATGTCTGTTCCCACTCCGCCTGGGTCCCGTACTGAGCCCTTTGACCTCCTGCAAGGGCCATGCGGACATTCCACGGGAAGTATCACCATTCCTTATCATCGCTGAAAGACAAAATCCACTGTACCCGGCAACATCTCACACAGGTCCTTCACATTCTTGGTTTGAGAGCTGAGTATGCAAGAGAAAGGAAGCACCATGACTGTGGGAAAGGCCACTGTCACCAGGACAAGAGGCACCAGCAAGAGTCTTGCATCAATTACTCTACAGAGGCACTAGGAAGCCTGATTTTAATTTTTTTAAATACATTTAATGAACCACATATGAAAACTTTACAACGGCAGAACACTCCGCTAGTGATCATGACCAAATTTCTGATCAGATCAAATAGCGAACTGCCCAAGGAAACCACAAAGAGAGCCGATGTTGCTATCAGTCTATCGAAAAGTAAAGACATACTTCTGATTTCTCACAAGAAATTTCCCAACAAAAGGTCTCTGTCTTAGATTCTGAAAGAAAAACATCCCCTACACAGAGTGGAAGGGCCAAGAATGGCCTCACCATATGGGACAGCTTCTGAAACACACAGAAAACAGGCAACACGGGACACACGGGACAAACCACTGTGTAGCCAGCTGCCCTGGCCAGGCCCGTAGTGTTGACTTTGGCAGTGTTTGTCGACCATGACTCAGCAATAAAGTCATCGAAACTGAAATCAAGAGGAACTGATCAGTTCAGACCTCCAATGTTGAGTTTGACTCAACGATTCTTCAATGCCCCGTGTTTTCCTGATATTCTCCACTCAAATATTTACTGGTTTAAGGGTAAAGTCGGGAGGCACAGGCATGTCGCTGGACCTTTTCTGTCTTAATCTATTCAAATCTGGCTAAACTGAGTAAACGTTATGCACCAGGATGTCTTCCTGTATAATCCATTTCATCCCAACCCCCAAACTCTTTCAAATGCAGATCTGAACCAACTGCTCAGTGATCCCCCGAAGACATTTAGTCTCTAAGCTTTCCTCATCTAGAAAAGGAGACGTGTCCCCACTCTGCATACTGTACAGAGCAACTGCAAGGATTAGGTGAAAGGGTATAGGCCCAAGGACTTTGAAAAATGAAGCTTCTTAAATTATTTTCCCGATGTCCTCAGACAGACTTGGCACCTCACCCTTTTACTCAGAATTAAGTATTTGAGCAGCTAACTCAGAGGCCTAATTGGGATGCTAAGTAGACATGTAGTGGCTCAATAAAAAGAAAGACTGAAGGGGTTTAGAGCAGCGAGGAAAGACAATCGAGGAAATGGGACTTGAGGTTCTGGGACGAGGGCCTGCTGAGGTGGCCAGCCCAGCCAAGGCCACAGGGATACCATCCTTCCAATCACTCAAGTTAAAAATCTTGCAGTCACCCTTGACTTTATTTCCTGTCTTGTACCATAGCTCCCTTCACAATCTATCCAGAGGATAAGCCCTTGGAGCAGACTGAATAGCATCCCTCCTAGAACTCATGTCTACCCAGAACCTCAGAACGTGGCCTTATTTGGAAATAGAGTCTTTGAAGTAATTTATAACTAAATTGACCTCAGACTAGATTGGGGTACTCCTTAAATCAATGATGGGGCTGGGTGCGGTGGCTCACACCTATAATACCATCACCTTGGGAGGCCAAGGTGGGCAGATCACCTGAGGTCAGGAGTTCAAGACCAGCCTGGCCAACATGGTGAAACCCTGTCTCTACTAAAAATACAAAAATTAGCTGGGTGTGGTGGTGCGCACCTGTAATCCCAGCTACTCAGGAAGCTGAGGCAGGAGAATCGCTTGAACCTGGGAGGTGGAGGTTGCAGTGAGCCAAGATTGTGCCACTGCACCCCAGCCTGGGTAACAAAGTGAGACTCCATCTCAAAAAAAAAAAAAAAAAAAAAAAAAAAAAATCAATGACTGGTACCCCTAGAAGAGGAGGGAACATACAGAAATGCACACAAGGAAGACAGCCACATGCAGATGGGAGGCAGAGGTTGGAGTGACGCAGCTCTAAGCTAAGGAATGAGTCTTTGCTCAAATGTCACCTTCTCCTAAAGCCTCTCTTCACTGTATCCACCAAACCTGCCAACTACTGCCCCGCCCCCCGCCCTTGTCCTGCCTCCTCTCCATAGCACTTAACATCATCCAAAATACTATAATGCACTTACTAATCATGTCCAGTGAGGGAGATGAGGCAGTATAAGCTCCAAGCAGACAAGCATTTCTCTTTTTTTGCCCCTGTTGGAGTATCGCCAGCACCGACAACAGTGCCTGGTACACATGAGGCCCTCAAACCAAAGATCAAGGGCAGCCCAGGGAAGCCCCAATGCTGGGAGCTCTAGCTGGGAAAGCCAGGCTGGGAGGCACCAGTCTCCCTGCGTCAGGCCTGCAAGCCAGGCAGGCAGACAGTGGAAGGCATGAAGGAAAGGAGCCACTGTAGGCCCCTGGTCAGCAGAACAAGAAGAACACGGAGCCGGGAGTTTGAGGGCAGAACCACTGACATTCAGGGTGTGTAGTTCTTTGTTGGGGATGGGGGTGGCTGTCCTGGGCATCGCAGGATGTTGAGGAGCATGCCTGGCCTCTACACTGGATGCCAGCAGCATCCTCTCCCCAAGGTGTGATGACCAAGAGTGTCTCCAGACTGCCAAATCTTGCGGGGAGAGAGTAAAATCACCCCCTATGGAGAACCGCTGAAATTGAGTTTCAGTCTGATGATGGCCCACATGCCATGATCCCAGACAGCACAGGACCAAGCAGGTAACACACATGAACGAAGTTGGCTGGGAAACAGTATGTGGTAGGGTAAGAGCTGGTAAGCAACAGTGAGCCCTGGCAACCTAAAAAGCAGATGTTCCTTCCACAAGTGGCAGTTACCACCTTGCTCTAGCCAGGTTTTGCCCTGAAGACCCAAAATGGCCAAGTCCCCCGATATTTTTTCAAGAGAAGGTTTTAACAGATTTTTCTGTGAAATGTGCCCATGTTTAAAATATAGTATATGGCCAGGTGCAGTGGCTCATGCCTGTAATCCCAACACTTTGGGAGGCTGAAGCGGGCAGATCACTTGAGGTCAGCAGTTCGAGGCCAACCTGGCCAACATGGCAAAACCCCATCTCCACTACAAATACAAAAATTAGCCTGGGGGTGGTGGCCCATGCCTGTGATTCCAGCTACTCAGGAGGCTGAGGCAGGAGAATCACTTGAACCTGGGAGGCGAAGGCTGCAGTGAGCTGAGATTGTGCTGCTGCACTCCAGCCTGGCGACCGAGCAAGACTCTGTCTCACGAATGAATGAATGAATGAATGAATGAATGAATGAATGAATGAATAAAATAAAATAAAATACAGTATTTGCTGAACAAAACATATCTACAGGCTACGTTTTACCTACAAGGTAAGACTGTGCAAACTCTGCATGGAGATTGCCTGGAGGTGGACGGGGCTGGAAGGGAAACCCCCCTTAGGAGCCTGTTGTCATCTAGACACAAGGGGCCTGGAGCAGGCCTGTGAGGGTAAGGATTGGGGGCAGGGGGAAAGGCTGGATCCCAGAAACTCTTAAGGTGAATAAGATAAGCACAGCAAGACAAGTGTGCACATTGTAATTATAAGCCACGAGGGCCGACGCAACAGCCAATGCCCCCGGCTCCCTCCCACGATGCGCTACAGACAGTGCTCTGCTGATGCAGGTCACACACCTAAGAGCCGGAGGACCCCTAATGCATCCTTCAGGCCGGTCCCTCTGCTTTATAGAAAACCAGTGCTTAGAAAAAGGTTAAAGTGAGTATTTTGAAGATGGCTGGAATCAGAGCGCAAATCCATAACCTCAAATGTTTCGTGTCATGTTGTCACCACCCACACCAATCCTTGAGCCTAGAGTAACGAAGAGAAAGGCTGCAATGACCACACACACCACGACGTCAGCCCAAAGGCAATGTAGCTCCATCCACGGCAGCAAAATGCAAGGGAGCTCCGCAGAACACTTCCGTTTCAGGACAGGCTTACGGGGAGGACACCAGCTCCTCCTGCCCTATCTGCAGACTGGGTAGAAGGGCTTCTTTTGAGCGCTCTGTCTTCCCAGAGAAGGATGTCCTGGAAACAAGGCACATGCAGTATTGTCTTTAAACAACATGCACATCCCAGTGGTGCTAAAAAAATACCAGAGGCAGAGGCTGCCTCACCCACTTGCTCCATAGTCTGCATTCAATCAAGGTCACTGGAGACAAGGTAAAGTCCACAGAGCCCCCTCATCTCACATCCACACAGCTTTGCTCTTCCTGAAAGAAATGAAATAGCTGGAATGCTGTGGCAGAGAAACGAAGAGGTAGGTGAGCAAAGAGAGATGGGGGAAGGGAGGGGTGAAAGAAGAGAAGAGGCAGCCCAATCTCCCAGCTGGGGAGAAACTTCCAGATGGGAGGCAGCAGACACCACTGAATTGATGGCCAGTCTCCACCATCAAGCCTCATTATGCTCTACAGGCAGTCTCCACTCCCCTTACTTCCCCCAGCCACAGGCAGGAGGCACCACCCATGGAGACTGAGTTTGAGATCATGCACCATTGACTACCCAAGGCCAATTCTTCCTGTTCCCGATCTCCAAGTGGTAGCTGCAAATAAGCCCAGTGAGTTGCACTGAAAGAATCAGGGCGCTGGTTCTCAAGGCCTGGGAATGCAACGATAAAACGAAATCTCACCAGCACTTAGTAAAGCCAGATCCAATGGCAGCCTTGGCTGGTCACCCCTAAACCGCCATGTGTTAGTCAGGTTCCGCCTCCCAGAAGCGGGTTACCCTGATTTGTGAGCTGATTATTCTAGGAGACTCCAGGGTTTGAAAGCATTTCAACAGCTTGGCTATGTAAAAACACAGTCAATCAAGCAGCCAGACACTTTGCAGAGAGACTACCCTCCACAAAGAATTACAGGAGGACCAGAGAGTCTGGCTGTGCCGGATCCCACAGCTCTGTGGCTACATGTCCCCCAGAAGGTGGGCCCAGGAAGGCCCTGCACCTTGTATGGGAGGCTCTCTACTCCCCAATACAACACTCCCCGGCCTTGACTGTCCCTTAGATACCACCTGCCTTCTGGAGACGAGACATTCCTCAGCTCTCTCCCACATCTGATCTCCGCATGTATCCATTATAAGGAGCTAACTTTTTTATGGAGAGGAGAAAGTTCCCACATGCAGAAAACTTATACCCCAGGGGGAACAAAGGGAGGGTCATTTAGCACTTTTTGAAAGAAGATGAGTATGAGAGCAATTGGGAGGAGAAGAAAATGTCATGTCAGCTATGAAAGTTAAACAGGAACATTCCCCTCCCTGCAACCATCACCCTGCCCCAAGTCCTTCCCGATGCAGAGGCAGCCACCAGCCCATGCAAGACTCACACATGGGCAGACACCCAAGGTAAGAGAGGGGGCCCAGGAAGGGGAGGGACACCATGGTGGTTTGCAGAGCTCCACCTCTGGGAATGGATTTGATGTCAAGTGTCAGCAAGTAAATTGCTATTGGCTTCTCAATAAGCAGCAGCAGTGAGTTAAGGGTTTCCCCGTATTGTGGAGGCCCTCACGGACTCGATACAGCAGTATTGACAGCACAATCACACAGTAATCCAGGGTCCTCTAATGCCTACACTTCCTCAATGAAAATACACTTTCCACTTGGCCATCAGCCCATTAGCTTTGGGCTGCAACCTCTGGCCTCCTTACCCCTCCCCCAGGCACCCCTGGGCTGCAGGCCTGGCATCTGGCCCCCCGACGCCCCAGCCAACATGAACATCCCAGCCAGCGTACTGTCAGGGCCCAACCAAAAAAGATAAACAGTCGGAGACCTACAGGAAAAGGCCTGCTCTCCCCGTCTATAAATCACTGGCGGGAAGGAAAGAAAAGTGATCCAACTCTTTCAGGATAAAAATCGCAGCGGTCGCTGAGGAAAATTGATGTTCCCTTGCAAAGCGAAAGGTGTTCACCCTGGGAAGATGCATGCCTTCAAGTTTTCAGACAGACTGAGACTCAAACTTCACCCAACGTGACACAGGATTGAGACAAGTTATGCGACCTCCACAAAGCTCAACCTCTCAGGCCAGATTCGATGCTTCCCACAAAGAACACACCCACGTCTTGGCAGTCTCCAACAGGCTGGCATGATAGAGGGTCTGCCGGGCACAGGGGCTCACGCTTGTCATCCCAGCACTTTGGGAAGCCGAGGTGGGTGGATCACGTGAGGTCAGGAGTTCGAGAATAGCCTGGCCAACATGGCAAAACCCGTCTCTATAAAAAATACAAAAAAAAAAAAAATACAAAAAAAAACTTAGCCGGGTGTGGTGGAAGGTGCCCCTGTAATCCCAGTGACTTGGGAGGCTGAGGCAGGAGAACTGCTTGAACCTGGGAGGCGGAGGTTGCAGTGAGCCGAGATCATGCCATTGCATGCCAACCTGGGTGACAGAGCAAGACTGTCTCAAAAACAAAAACAAAAACAAAAAGGCCAGGCACAGTGGCTCACACCTGTAATCCCAACACTTTGGGAAGCCAAGGCGGGTGGATCACCTGAGGTCAGGAGTTCGAGACCAGCCTGACCAACATGGTGAAACCCCGTCTTTACCAAACACAAAACATTAGCCAGGCATGGTGGCAGGCACCTGTAATCCCACCTACTTGGAAGGCTGAGGCAGGAGAACTGCTTGAACCCGGGAGGTGGAGGTTGCAGTGAGCCAAGATTGTGCCATGTCACTGCACTCCAGCCCGGGCAACAAGGGCGAAACTCTGTCTCCAACAAACAAACAAACAAAAAAAGACATAGTAAAGGGTATGCTCATTTAATAGTAAACACTTTGCAAATGCAAGCTATGTTTCAAAACCATTTCTCATCCATTTTTACTTGACTCCCAGCACACTCCGGAATTGCTGGGGGAGAAGATTTTATTCCAGAGACCAGTGAAACACAGGTAAAGGAGAACTAAAGTGACTTACCCAAGGTCACACAGCTAGTTAGCAGTAGACTTGGAGCTAGAGCCTCGACTAGGGTTGGCAAACTTTTCCCATAAAGAGGCACATAACTATTTCAGATCTTGCGGGTCACGCGTTCTCACTGCAACTACTCAACTACACCACATGATAGCATGAAAGTGGTCACAGACAAAACGCTAACAGCAAGCGCGGCTGTTTGCCAATGAACATTTAGGAACACAAATATAAATGTCACATATTGTCAGATGTCACATAATCGTATTCATCTTTTGATTCTCCCCTGGCCATTTACAAATGTAAGAGCCATTCTTGGTTGGCAGGCCATGCCAAAATGTGCCGGGTCGGAACTGACCTGCAGACTACAGTTTGCCAATCCCAGATTGCTGGGAGACTTCTCAGTATCTACTAATAGAATACCACAAAGCCAAAAAAAAAAAAAAGACAAACCGTGATCATTCCCAGGCTTATTACAATTTTAACTCTCTGGTCCAGTCAGAATTGCTTGCCTAGCAAACACCAAACGTAACCCAGGCTCCAGGTAGCTGACAGCAATACAGCTAGCGCATGCGGGCGAGGTGTTCAAACGTCTCCGGAAAACAATGCCTTTTTACGAGAATTTTTGCACAAAATTTCAAGTTAAGAAACTTTCCATAAATGCACAAAGCATGCTCTAGCCACGGCTGGTTTCATATGCTAACTGCAGAAGGCATTTCCGAAAGCAGCATGTGAAGAATCCTCCTTAAATACAGCGTTGGGGAGAGTGACACCTTCTATCCTCCCCACTGCCCCCACCACCAAGAAGGAATTTGGGTCTGCGTAAGAAGAAATCTGGCCAGAAAGGGGTTAATGCCCTTCCAGGCTGGGATCTGATAAATGGCTGTGCAGAAAGCAGGTTCCCTCACTTTGAGATATGATGTCACTAACCTTTATTGATCCACTATCAGAGAACTTTGCTTATCTCTCTCCTGTGATATACTGCCCCTCCTGCGCTCAACTAGTGTTTAATACACTGCCGGGTGCCTCGCACTCCTCATCGCTCAGCACTGTAGAGCGAGGCTGCCATGGGGACCATATTTTACAGCCAGGCCTTGCCAGTACAGACGCCTCCAGAGTCAAGGGGAGCCAGCACCCATCTCCCACCTCCTCCCAGGCCGCCTGGTCCCGGCTGCACCTAGACAGCAGGTCAGGGCAGGACAGGATGGGACATGGCCCCTCTGGGACCCTGCGGCTTCTTTTTTTGGGGGGTGTGGGGACAGAGCTTCAGTCCCAAGATTCCCCTTTTTTCCACCATGAAGACAACTGTCAGCCGTGTTCACGTGGGAAAACATAAGCACCTCCGAGTCAGACCTCCTACTCAGAGAAACGAGCTTCCTGTGTTTCCCTTTCCACGGTCTCAAGACCTCAGTCCACCAGGAGGTGGAAAACACCATCCATCAAGGTGCCGGACAGTTGTTCGGGAGGAGTCCTGCCAGGAAGAAAGCCAGAGAACATGCCCAGGTATGGCCAGGCAGGCTCAGATCCCACAGGAGAACAGGGCTCCAGAGCCCAGGGCGGTGTGATGCTGGGGCTGCCACACACCAAGTTTGGGGTTGGTCAGTCCTCCTGCCAACCCACAGGCTAAGGATGCATCAGGCACAGCCTTGGCCACACCCGAGGGTGGGGATAGCCCCAAAGCACCAACAGACAGGGGACGATTGTTAGAACTCAAGACACAGAACTCCATCTCCAATAACTTCAACCGCTCGGAGGGATTCTCAAGCTCTGCCAAGACCCCCGTTGGTGGCTCTCCAAGGAGCCCATGGTACAAGCTTTGCTTCTCTGGGGCCAACCCTGGGAACGGGGGCAGTGGGCCGCCCAGAAAAAGGGAGCAGGCCTTCCCACCGCCCCAGGGCACCCAAAATTTGCCTAATTGAACATTAACAAGTTGCTACAATAAAGTTCCTCTGTTGTGAGCAGGGAAACCTCTTCGGCAACAACAACAGAAGTCTTGTTACAAACTGCTCTGAAAGCCAGGCTTCAGCCTCGACAGGTGTGAACAAGATTTAAACACCTCCTACAATACAATGCAATCCAAACAAAGGGGAAAGCCAATCCCAACCTCCTGAGGTTTCTCCTTGTCTAACATCTTCTTCATTCACTCAGCCCAGGGGAGCCAAGTGCACCTTCCTCAAGCCCAGCAGCAGAGGAGACCTCACCAAAGCCAGACCCTCCACTACCTCAACATGGGGCCACCTCAGCTGCCCGGGGGCAGTTCTGAAAGCCTCTGCTAGGAACAGGAGACCTTTCCATGGTTTCCACCTGCTCCTGGGAGCCTGAGGCCCCTTCTATCACCTCCCAAACTCAGCTAGCATCAGTGAACCGCACTGGCGTGTTTCCCACATTTCCTGACCCGGGTTTGCCATCACCTCCGGCCCCTTGAGAGGTAAGGAGTGTGAGAAAGAGGAAAATGAGAAGCCCTCCTCGGTCACAGGGTCCATGCTGCTCCTTCTAAAGGGCACACAAGCGCCTCCTAACGCTCCCTTCCCTGCAACGCTGGAGAAGAGCCGGAACCTCAGGACTGGATATTTTATTTTAAAAAATTTTGTGAGTAACGCCACAGGTAGAAACACACGAGAAGTGTGTGTTGGACAAGGGAAGGAATTATCCCTCCCATTGATTTTTCGCTCTGGAGTATTAGAGAGAAAACAGCATTTATCTGGAGATTTCTTCCCAAAGCCAGCCACATAAACGGGACTTGAAAAGAGCTTATCGGACAAACGATTTGCTCACAAGGCCACTGCCCAACTAGGAATCCCAGCAGGGAACTCGATCAGCCCCACTGTTCCTGCGTGGACATCTTTAGGTGGCTGTTGTCATTACTCAACTCTATGCCAATGACAGAGAGGCTGGCTTGGGAAGTGGCAGAGAGGAGACATTGCCAAAAGTTACAATGGACAAAAAATGAGTTCTTTCTCCGTCATTTCTCTGCTCCAATAAGGAGAATGCAAAATGTCAACAAAACAAACTCCAAAAAAAGCAGCGTGCACGTAAACACACTTCAGTCCTTCCTAATGCCTCTTGGGACTCCTCTTTGATCCTCTCCTTTTCCACAAACTCTTAGGCATGTTTTGTTTTAATAAGTGATAAATCCTAATAACCCAACATTTATCCAAATCCCCATTCTCCTCCCAGGGCAAAGGAAAGGCTATTCACAGATTTTTTAAAAGTGGAAGATGGCCATAAAATATGCTAGGATAACTCCCAAGACCGGCTGCTCTCAACTTTCTCTACCCCCAATCTTGGAGCCCACCCAAGGGCAAGAGTGGCCCGGAGACTTGCTATAAAATGTACGTGACCACCACAATGGAACTGTTTGCCAGACATTTTTACTAATGACTCTCGTAGCATCGAGACAGATCCCACATAAGGAGTTAAGCAGGTTCATCTTCCTCCACACTGCCCCTTCACCTACCAGATAAGCAAGGCAAGTGCCCCCAGTTCCATGGAAGGAGAGCAGTCCACCTGCAACAACCACAAAAAGGTTAGAAGGCTCAAGTCCTCTTTCCAGGTAGCTGGGAGGCTGTAATTGGTGAGGCAGGAGATTAGAAATATCGGCAGCCTCTAAGTAAGACTTTAATTTACTGGCAGATCAATAGAGCCGGGGTTATATTGGCAAAGTGTCTACAGCTCTATTGACTCACGCGATGCCTCTTATCAATTTATCAGAAATCTGGAAGTCAGAAGATATTGTTTGAAGGGAAAAGAGAAAAAAAAAAAAAAGAAGAAGAAGAAGAAACAGGAAGCGTGAGTCCAAAGACAGAGCAGTTAGAAACTGGGGTCCCCAATGGCCAACTTGCTGCCAAGAGTTTCATCCCAATGTGTCTCTCGCAAAGAAGGCTAATATGATACATTCGGAGTTAACCTGCCTCCCTTGCACACCCCTGTAAGCCCTCCCAGGGATTCTGTTTTCCATAAACCTTGTATCCTGGGGAGGGGGTGAATCCTACTGGAGCTGGTTTGGGGTTTTTGTTTTGTGTTGTGTCTTAGCAAGGAGCAATTCCTTCCTTAGGTTCAGCCATACTTGTCCAAGTTACAGAAGATCCACACTTCTCCACCCCTTGTGTGTTTTCCTGCTGCCTCTCCATTCTACTGCAGCCAGAATTCCTAGCCTTGGCTTCTTTCTTACCAATCCATAAAAAGATTTCTTTTTTGGTAAATAGGATATTTATCTCAGCACCCCAATACTCCCAAGAGGTCACGAGGATCTACCAGACTAACAATGTCACTTGGTCTCAAGAAGCGTAACGAAAACGAACTCAAGTTCCATAAATCATCACAAATGTTTTCACAAATAATTAATCTTCGTTTGAAAAGGTTTTGAAATATCCCAGGTAGCCGACCAGAAAAGTCTGGGGAGGGGGGAAAGTAAACATTCACACGTCACCAAACCCAAATGTTCATGCCGGCGAAGGAAGGAAGAACAACGCAGGAAGACACGAAGTTCCAGAGTGTTTCTAGCCAATAACTCTAGGGGGCAGGTCAGGGAAGAAAGAGAGAGTCTGGAGCATTCCAGGTATCAGGAGGCCAAAGGGAAAAGCGATTTTCCTCGGTTTGGAGGAACCACAACCTGCTTTTGATGATCCATTTTGGTCCTTGCCTCATACAACAAATTTCTACTTAATTGCTGTTTTGCATTTCATGGAGACATCGAGTAAACAGTACTTAAGTGTTTCCAGACAAAAACAATAACTCACTAATGACTAAGGCACTGCTAATTAAAATGCCCCCATGATGGCGTGACTGGACTCAGAGCCACCACAGCAAACAGAACGAGCTGGGCTTTGAATGCATGAACCAGAACGCGGGTGTGCAGGCCGGAAGATCCTCTGCTCCTCCCTTTGCAGATCACCACGGGCCCTCTGACTGAAAAGAAGGCCCACTGTGACCCTTGCTAGAACAAGAGGGCAGAGGTGTGGAGAGAATGGGAGGAGTTAGAGTAGGGGGGGGAGTGAGGGCACTGAAATTTCAGAGGAAAGGCAGCACCCCAAGAGAATGCACATTCTAGAACCTTATGAGAGTAAGTGGTCTGGCATTGCCTCAAAACTTTACGGGCTCCTGAGATCCCATAAAGAAAAAAAAAAAAGGTCCTACTCTAGTAGGGAGAAAATAAGAAGATGTGTTAAAACTGGCCAAATAGGCTGGGCACAGTGGCTCACGCCTGTAATTGCAACACTTTGGGATGCCGAGGAGAAGGGAGATCCCGTCTCTACAAAAAATTAAAAAATTAGCCAGACATGCTGATGCATGCCTACAGTCCAAGCTACTCGGGTTGCGGTGCTGAGGTGGGAGGATCGCTGGAGCCCAGGAGATGGAGGTTGTAGTGAACCATGATCGTGCCACTGCACTCCAGCCTGGGCGACTGAGCAAGACCCTGCTTTGAGAAACACAAACAAAACCAAAACAAAAAACAAAAACAAAAACCTGGCTAAAGACCCTTCCCTAGTGACCGCACTCACACAAGGACAAGGACCCCAAGGCATCCACTCCTAACTACTATTTTAAACAGAAGATTCAGAAAGAACAAAAAAGCCAGAGGTATACTCAACCACCTGCCCAGTGCTAAAGGATTTCTTCAACGCCATAGTCAGGCTTCACGAGCGCATGCGACTAAGTAACAGGAACCTAGAAAACTTCTCTTCGTCCTCAAAAAGAGATCAAAATAACTAGCCTTCCCCTGAGCAGGCAGCTTTCCTCTTCCGTGTTCTTCAACTTTTAGTCCTACAGATGGGGGCCTCCCAACATCACTTTGTAAAGCTCAACATTAAAAAAAAGAACAGAAAAAAAAAAAAAAAAAAAAAAAGGAGGCATCCCAGAGTCCATATACTTGCAAAGGACTTTCTCTTCCTTCTCTCCTCCCCACCCCCGCAGGTTAAAGACCTGCTAGTTAGCAACCAGAGGGGGTGGAGGACAGTCATTGGAACCGCAGGGGCCTAATACCCATTTGTATTCACACTCAGACCCTTTAAGGACATAAAAACTGGAGAGGTTGAACTGTTTACATTCACCTAATGCTCTAGTAAACAAATCAGAGCCCCAGTGGATGGGGTCCTGGGCAGGGCTGTGGCCAGACCCCGACTGGGTGCCGGGCAGCAGGAGTAGGATGTGGGCGGAAGAAGGTAGATGCTGTCACTTCTCAGCATGGAAAACAGAAGCCAGGCTCTCATCCTAACCCACCCGAGTTTCTCCCCAAGCCTGGGCCCTCCCTGACCCCAAGCAACAGGGAAGTAGTCCTTCCTGGCCTGAGTGCCACCACCCTCCATGGACAGGTGACCTCGGCTGCCAGACACCTCCTTACCCCCTATCCCCAGTCCCCTGGAGCCCTGCCAGCACCCCCACATAACCCACCATGGCCTTGGAGAGGACAGAAGAGGAAAGGCCTTGCCAAGCACCTGGGGAAAAAGGGGTTAAATGCCCAGTGTCTGACTGAGGGAGAAACTTCCCCTCCCTTCCAGGCGCCTCCAAGGGTTCGTCCTCAACAACTATTGTTATTCAAGAACTGCATCTTAGCTGAGCCCCCCGCCCCCCAGCACTGGGTCTCGACAGAAGTGAAGCGGGGCTGCCTGGCGTCCCAGCACAGGTCCTCCAAAACGTGAACAGTTTCAACTTGACTGGGGGGAAAGGGGGTAGGCGGGGGGTGGGGGGCTGGCACTCCTTTTAAATGCAGATTTGAACTTTTCACCCGGGGTCAGACAGCTGCGATGCTCTGTCCCCAGCAGAGGCCAGCGCCGGGGCCCCTTCCACCTCACACTTTCACAGTTTTTTTCCTGCCTGCCAGGAGGCCAGTCTGTTAAAGGAATTCGATACCTCCCTCCCTCCAAACCCAAATCCACACCCACTTCTCAGTTTACCAGGGGCACAAATCCCACTGGCATCCTAGAGGAGACCCTCGAATCGCAGGAGGCTGGCTGGGTGCTCTGGGAATAGCAATGGCGACGGAAAATTGTTCTTGTCACATGTATTGACCAAGAAACGCTAAGATCAACAGTGAGAAGACTCCAGGACTTCCCGGGCCAGTCCGAAAGCAGCATCTTCTCTAGCGTACATTTCACAGTGGTGCTTTCCGCTAGAAGCCAGCAGACAGTTCCCCTTGCTATTCCACTGAGAAGAGCTGTAATGGTAGCAAGGCTGAAATCATTTAGCTTTGAAAAGAAGTCACTTCCTAGGTGAACAAGAAAAACTGTAACAAACTTTAAAAAAAAAAAAAAGTCTAGGATGGGACTTCTTGCCTCCATTACACCCCTGATTCTCACGGGCAAGGTTGTTTCTGATTTTTCCTTATCACCCTCTGTCCCTCCATTTCTCCTCCTCCAATGACAGAGGGAGACTTTCCTAGAGTACGGAAGGAGGTTTCCATTCCGTGGCATCAAGATAAGGCAAGAAAGCAGAAATCCAAATAAACACTAAGAGAAGATGGGGGAGGTTTCTTGCTGGGATTGGTGACCTTCCCAACAGTGGTAGCGCCTACAACTCTCATCTTGGAGGGTACTAGAGCCTCCAAAAGAAAGTCCCCTCCAAGCAATGCACCACACTGTCCCTGGACTAGCCAACCCGGAAGCCTGTGTGTGTGGTGTTAGAAATGACTGTGAAGTCAGGAAAACCACACCGATTACCTACAGGTAGAAGGTTCTAGATTCATGCCTTCCTCCTGCCACAAACTAGCGACCCACCATGGAGAGGGTGAAACGAGGGTTTTCAGAGGCTCCCTGCAGCCCTGTCTGTGATTTCAGTAACATACATGAAGCAGTAAGTCTGTTGTAACAAGCATACTAGCACTCACAGGAATGAATGAGAGTGGGGCTGTCCCTCAAGGAAGTGGCCCATGCCTTACTGCCACTGCTGGTCTTCTGCCTCTGGGAAGGTTTTCACAGTCACGTGAGCACCCCCACCTGTATGCCAGGAAGCAGTTTACAGAACACTGGCACCCCAACGTCACAGTTCTATCTCCTAACAATCTCATGAGCATGTCAGGGGAGCTAGGCATTTCTGACCCAACCCGCTGTGTGCAGACTGAGCCTGCAACCCTGGACCCCAATAAATGCAAACAGCTGGTCACAGGGGTGATGGCTGACTCAGTTCCATCAACAGAATGTCTCAGAAGAGCACACGGCAGCAATCTCTTATTCCAGAGCTGCACCATCCACTAGGTAGTCACTGACCCCTTGTCACTACCGAGCCTATGACACGTGGCTAGTCTGGATTGAGATGGGCTGAAGGCATAAAAATACAGGATTCCAAAGATTTGGTACAAATAAAAGGCATATAAAATATCTCATTAATAGTTTTCTTAATACTGATTACCTGTTAAAATGATAACCTTTTGGATATACTGGGCTAAATATATTATGAAAGTTAATTCCACCTGTTTCTCATTGTTTAATGTGACTAACAGAAAATCTGAAATTACCTATGTGGCTCACACTGTATTTCTACCGCATGGTCCTGTTTCAGAACGTCTGCCTGGCTTTCAGCTTCAGATTCAGGCAGGGTTCTAACTGTTCTCGGATATGACTGAGACAGACATCTCTTGTCTGTCTTGAATATCTCCCTAAAGTTACAATGTACTGGTTCCCAAGTGATACTTTTAATTGGGCTGAACAATCTTACTATCCAATAACCCACTGCCAAGCTCAAGTATAAACTAAGAAAAAAGGCAAGGTCAGATGTGCACCCAGAAGCTAGACCAGCTCAGTGGGGTGACACACCTCTTCCAAAATTTTATCAATCACTTCTGAGACCCACAGCATGCTTTTAAAAAATAGTAATAGGCCAGGCACGGTGGTTCACACCTGTAATCCCAGCACTTTGGGAGGCCAAGGTGGGTGGATCACTGGAGCTCAGGAGTTAGAGACCAGCCTGGCCAACATGGCAAAACTCCGTCTCTATCAAAAAAAAAAAAATTAGCCGGGCATGGTGGCCCACACTGGTAGTCCCAGCTACTCGGGAGGCTGAGGCAGAAGGATTGCTTGAACCCAGGAGAAGGAAGTTGCAGTGAGCTGAGATTGTGCCACTGGACTCCAGCCTGCCAGACAGAGCGAGACCCTGTCTCAAAAACAAAATAAAAATAAGTCATTTATTGTGGTTTACTACCAGGACTACCCACGAGGCTTGTCCAAAAGTAGGCTGTCCCCTACTGCAGCTTGATTTCTTACTATCAAGAGAAGACTTCTCCCTTTTAACTGCCCTTCTGTAAAATATGCCCAGCAGGAGTCTGGTGTCCACCTTCTCCCCCACCCCATACACACACACCACACAGCACATGCGTGTGAGCGCACAGGCTCGCGCTCTCTCTGCAAGTGGGGAGGGCTGGAGGAGGAAGGTGCAGGCAGCACAGATGTGGCCCCTTTCCTATTAGAAAGTCCCTATTCTGCCACTAGGGATCACAAGGCCAGTCTCATTTCTCTATGTAAATGAACTTTTTAGCCACCTCCTCAAAGAAGAAAAGCGGCACAGATGCGGAAGGCCGGTCCAGAGGCACACAATTACAGCCATTTGCATTCCTCCAGCAGCCGGATTAGCACAGGAATGTGCTCTGCAGCTTGGTGGGGGAAAAAGGAGTTTAGGAAGAAAGGGATGGGTGGGGGGATGTATTTCTCCCCCGTCTGTCCATCCAAAGCGCTATGATACACTTCCACTTCTGTGAGAGTCAGAAAGTGGAAATAACTCCTGCTCAGCTTCTAAAGAGGGGGAGGGTGAAAAGGCCCAGGGATGGGGAGGGAGGTGGAGGTAGAGGGAAGAGGAAGAGGAGGGGGAGAGGGGCCGGGAGGAGGGGGACTGCGTGTATTAACGGAACTGCCCCTCCTGGTGCTTTGATCCCCTCGGTCGGTCGCTAGGAGAAACCAACTTCTCTCCTTGGGTTAATCAAAACCAAATTACTCAGGAATGTGGCAGGACAGGTCTGAACTTCCAGGTCCCTTTGTCTTTGAGGATTTAAAATGAAAAAAATAAAATTGTTAAAGCAGATGGCCGTGGCCTACTGAAGAGGTGAAGCGAAGAGTCTGAGGGAAGTTCGACCACATCTCTCACCCTCCAAAAAAACACACCCGCAAACTTCCTATGCCAATTTATCATGAGATAAGTTATTTTTGTAGACTATGTCCAAAAATCAGAACTGTCCATTTCATCCTTACTGCTGCCCAAATAAAAAACCCTCAGTCCACCCTCCCATCAACTATACCTTATCAGAGTACAAATAGGAAAGAATGCCAGATTTAAGATACACCCGTATATCACCACCCGACTATTAAAAGCAGAGTCCACACTAGCTCAAGAACATACGTTTTCCAAACACAAAGTTTGGGAGTATTTTTCAGTGTAAATTTCTTCCTTAGGAATACTGGGGTAAGGAGGTATTCAAATATCCGGTTGCTATTCCAATGCATCCATGAAATGCCATGGTCACTGTAAAATTCTGCATCTCTCTAAGTTCTAAGAAAAGCGGTTTTTTGGGAATGACTCAGAGGAGAGATGAAAGATCCCACTGGGTAACATAAGATCCCACTGCTCATCTGTCGCCTAGAAAAAGCGAGAAGCCTGCCACCCAGGGCTGTTGTGTTTACTAGGAAAGTCTGCTGGGTGTACTGGCCAGCCCGGCGACAGTTTCAATAAGTCAAGAGGCAACAGGAAAAAGCTGACCTCAGAGATGAAAGAAACCTGGGGCTTGGAGCTATATTAAGGCCTCCACACCTCCTCCCCGGCTCACAGCTCTGGCAGGCTTGTGGCACTGTACAAGATGTGGGCCTGCACTTCAGGCTCCTGGAAACTCTAGAATGCAACACCCCAGTATGTGCTATCATTAGGGACAGTAAAAAGTGACATAGCCCAAGGCACCCAGGAGCAGAAATATGAACAGCCCTTTGTGTATTATAAAATGCTGCTATGCTTCACTGTAAAACCTGGCCAAACCCCAGGTCCCCCACCCACCCAAAAAAGATAAAATAAACAAACAGAGCACCACCGGTTAAGCTATAGAGCCAGGATTCAAAAGATAAAGTGAGGCCAACACACAGCCATGACTACCAGCTTGCCATAAATTGTAGCTGGCCCCAGGCATACGGTTATCTGGGAAGCTGCACACTAACTTTTAAAATACTCTTCACCTTATCTTTAAGCCCAGTCAAACACACACATACATCACCCGTCTTAGATCTCAGCCATTAGTATTCCATTTAGACTTTCCAAAACAAGGTCATCCCAGAGGGTCCTTCCCCTCTTTTCAGTCACAGCTGTGGACTTTCATCCCCTTGTCCAACAAAAGGGAATTTGTACACAAAATTAACCTGAAGCATTAGTCTGTGTGGTGCGAGAGTCCACGGGGCCCTCGGAATATTGACCCCGCCCCCCGTACTCCCGCCACCGTCCTGGCTCAGCCCAAGATCCTGTCTAGAGGGCCTCCCCCGTGGAGGCCGGGACAGCTTCCCTAGAGATTACAGATCCTGCCCCTCCAGCCTCTGCTTCTCAGCTGCAGCTGTGCAGCCAAGGAAGGCCTTACCTTTCAGAGAATAAACACAGACAAGAAAAAAACTTCCTCCCTGACTCAGTAACAGTAGAAAATGACCTGACGTCATGGCTGCAAAGGACCAGAATCATCTGAGAACTAAGCCATCCAATATGATGGCCACAACCCCACGTGGCTCCTGAGCACTGGACATGGGGCTGGTCCTGAGCGTTGAGACAAGAACATCGTGGTGAAATCGTGGGTTGCTGAAAATATCTGTTTTAAACTTAATTCCACCTGTTTCTTTTTACTTTTTATGAATGACAAGTAGGAAATGTATAATTACATATGAGCTTGTACTCTCTTTCTATTGGACAGCACTAGAGAGGTGAAAATGTTACCACCTCAAGTGCTAGCATATTACCATGCTCTAAAAGGAAAGACTCTACCTTTTTATTGCTATTACTATTATTATTGAGTCAGGATGTCATTCTGTCACCCAGGCTGGAGTGCAGTGGCGCAATCACGGCTCAATGCAGCCTCTACTTCCTGGGCTCAAGCAATCCACCCATCTCAACCTCCTGAGTAGCTAGGAGTACAGGCATGCACCACCACACCAGGCTAATTTTCGTATTGTTTTTGTAGAGACGAGGTCTTGCCATGTTGCTAAGGCTGGCCTTGAACCTCTGGGATCAAACCTCTGGGCTCAAGACATCCTCCTGCCTCAGCCTCTTGAGTAGCTGGGACTACAGGCACATGCCACCAAGCCCAGGTAATTAAAAAAAGAAGAAGAAAGTTTGTAGAGACATGGTCTCCCTGTGTTGCCCAGGCAGGTCTCAAGCCCCTAAGCTCAAGCAATCCACCCGCCTCGGCCTCCCAAAGTGCTGAGATTACAGGCTTGAGCTACCACGCCCAGCCCAGATTCTTCATTTTTAAATGCCAAAAAGTCCAGTGTAAAATTAAGCAAGTAGTATCATCTGATATCAAGCGGAATCACATAGGCAGAGGCTGCTCAACTCCTGGGCTGCAGTGAGGGTGTTGAAATGGGGGGAGGGGCCGGGAACCTGCCATTGTTTTAGACCAGGAGAAGCAAATGTAACCTCTATTTCAGGGGTTCTCAACTGGAGGCGATTTTACCTCCCCAAGAGACAGTGGGCAATTCCTGCAGAGATTTTGGATTGTCACATCAAGGGGAGAAGGTGTTACTGGCATCCGGCGGGGAGATGCCAGGGATACTAAATGTCCTACAATGCACAACGTGGCCCACTCCCCTCAAAAACAATTATCCCCAAACATCAACAGTGCTAACACACAACGAGGAACGGACCAGGCCTGAGGTCCACTCAAGTATATCTCTTTATTTTTTTATTTTTAGTAGAGATGGAGTTTCACCACGTTGCCCAAGCTGATCTCGAACTCCTGAGGTCAGGCAATCCTGCCTCGGCCTCCCAAAGTGCTGGGATTACAGGCGTGAGCCACCCTGCACAATCCAAGCCCACTTTTAATACTCAGATGTCCGGGGGCAGGAGAGGACACCCCTCTGCAAAACGGCTTCTCTCCAGAGCTCAGAACTGGTCCTAAGTGTCAGGGGTATAAAAAATGTGAGGAAATGAAAATACTACTAATAATTTAAAAACTATAATCGCTTTGTCGCCAGACTGGGTTGAGTGTCAAGGGTTGATATGTCTGGGCAGCTCTGTTTTTCAAGCTAGTAGGTTAAAATGGGGCTTAAAACTCAAAGCAACATAAGGCAGGCTCCCCATCAAGCAACGGTATGCCTCTAACAGAGTCTGAACCCGGGGAGTCACTGGCATGCCCAGTTCACCATGCCTGACCACACAGGCTAGGCCTGGGTTCCTGTGACAGGCAACGGAGCAGCACAGGAGCTGTGATGGGGCCTGCAGGTACAGGAAGGGGCCAGGGCAACCGGCAGGCGAGGCCAAGACAGGAAGAGCGTGGTGCTGAATGAAAACAGCCCAGCCAGGCTGGGAGGCCGAGCAGGAGGGGGTAGAGGGGAGGCACATGATAATTAACTCTGCAAGTTGATAGTATTTGCATATAAATGCCTCCACAAATCACTACAAACAAGCCAGGACAAGTCAGGCCTATTAGCATATACAAGCCAGCCCGGGAAGGCCTCTCTAGGTGGGTCATTGAGTAGGCTGCTCACTTGGAGGGCCGCCTGCCAGCCTGGGGAGGGGGACCGATGGGGAGGGCTGGGGTGGATGGGGGACACTATCTATTTCCGACTCTTTCACTTCCAAATACGGTTGCAAAGATGTCAAAAGGAGTTGGCTCTATTTCCACCCCATGGGGAAGAACAGAAGAACTGCTGGACCTTTTAGTTTATTTCTTGCAAGGTGGTGAGAAACGAAAGGTAGCAGAGGCTATCAGTGGCAAAGAAAGAAATGAAAAGGGCGTGGAGATGGCAGCTAATATCTGGAGAGGCTTTTCAGTATGCGAAGTGCCATGAAGCCCTGATTCCTATTTCATTCACTTCCTACTATGAATGTAAGGTATGCATTACACCCATTTTACAGATGAAAGAAGTGAGGCCCAGAGAGGTTAAATTACTGGTCCAAAGTCACATAGCTCGGGTCTCCCACCAATGGCCTCAGCAGAGGGTGTAAGGCCCATAGCAGAGGAAAGAGCAGAGGCCGCCTTTCCAAAGAGTGGGCTTTTTTGATTCACCTTTGCTTCTCCCATTCACTGTGAGTCCCCACTTGAAGGGGATTTACAAGCAGCACTCTGGTCCTCAGCCAGACTCTGCCCTGTTTTATTTTGTAATTATTTCCTACCTTCAACCAATGAGGAAGACCACACCTCCCTCCAGTTAGACATCTGGGAGTCTGCACCAGGGTTTCCTCTGTCACCCAATTTTTCCACTGTCTGGATAATCTTTATAGTTTCACCAGGAAGGGCAAAACACATTGACAGTCCCTTTCCAAAAGGTGTAGAAGTTCTCTGCTTTCCCCAGATATACTTCTGGATTTCCTATCTGTTGGAAAAACCAGCTTCGACTTCCTCCATTAAAAAAGGGTGTGCAGGGCTGAGGGGACCCTATTACTGTCATTTCTGCCATTCTTTACTTGAACGACATTTTTAAAGTGGGCAAAATACTATCTTATGAAAAACGAACCAACAGGGGTCCAGGTAACACGCATTCGTGTAGCCAGGTACACAGATTGAAAGTCTTCATCAATGCCCATCTCAACACTATTCAAGATTCTGTTAGGACGGAGACGGCATTTAAAAGCAGTCGCTTGAGTAGTGACACCAACCTCCTGCCACACACACCAAAATCCATGGGCCTCTTCTAGAGTGTCCAAAAGCCTCCTGACACTTTAACATTGATGCAGATACTCCACAGAAAAACAGCAGCGCTGTTAAAAGGGAAGCAGAAACCACTCCCCCAGTCAAGGCCAAATGTACATTAAGAACCAAGGCCTTGAGCCAAAGAGCATTTTAGGAAGCAGGGCCTGAAATGGTGGAAGAGGCTTGCCTTGCTTCTTGAGTAGTTAAGAACAATTGTTTAAAAAAAGAAAAAAGAAAAGTTGGGAGATGGAGAAGAAAGGCACCCGTGTGTTCTTCAGCAACTTGCACGGGACAGAGATGTTGGGAAGAGAGAAGTCATCGGACATAGGCCACTCAGAGACTGGAAGCACGGGGAGCAGCTCGGTTCACGTCTACACATATGTGGTTTTTACAGACTTTCAGGAGTTTAAACGCTTCTGAAAAGCGCTGTTTGGATACTGAAGGGAGACAGACTTCGGTATCTGAACAGGCACTTCTATGACTTTTTTGGGGGATGTAGGACTGAGATCAACTCTCAGATTAAGCCCCTTGGTCTTTCTGCACTCAACTAACCTGCCTCCTGCCTCTCCACTAAGGAGATTCAAATGAGAAGACAGAGAGCAACTGCCTCCAAACCGGAATTTTCCTACAGAAATGCAGAGCCTATGATAGGGATGGGCACCAGGAACCATTTATCCAAAACCCAGCCTAACCGATACACTCAGAAGAAGTTTTCTCCAGTCACACTCCCAGATGGAGTCAGGAACAGCCAACAAACAAGCAAAACTGTTCTTCTGCCTCCTCCTTCTTGAAAGAACCCCCATCAAGAAGCCTACACATGACCCCTCCAGTGTGTAAGCCCCAGTCACGCCTAACCACCCCAAATCACCCCAAGTACTCAGTCCCACTCATTAACTAACACTCTCTCCCATAATGCACAGAACAGGGGGTACAGGCAGTCACTGACTCCTGCCCTAGAAGCATGGGGCCAGGGTTCTCACTCCCAGATCAAAGGTTTGTGGCCAAGATAACTTTCGGGACAGTGGATGAAATCAGTGGCAGATGAAAACTCCACCGCCTTTTTCAGAATCCAATGGAGCCAGTTCTCCCACTTCCAATCCAGCCTCCCTGCAGATGACGGAAGGTGATCCATACATTCCTAACTGCTGTCCCAAAAGACTCACTTAACAACTAAACTCCAGGTCACCATTTAAGAAAGCCTTTAAGGCCCTTATGTGATCAGCTTCCTCCCAGAAATCAAGCAGAATAGAAAGTGAGAGGCATCCCAGCACCAGCCCATCTTCTCAAGGGTTGGCCTTGCAAGGGAGTTTCAGTGGCTTCATCCCAAACCACCAGCAGCCAGGAGTAGGGGTGGGAGGGCAGCAGATGTTCTGCCCGCCTTACTGGAAGCTTCAGACCTGACTCCAGGGAGGGAAAAGGATGGACACATCTTAGAGGCAGCACATATGTTAATACCAAAGCTCAAAGAATGCACAGCGGAACCACCTAAGACCTCCAGGACACAGCAAGCCAGCAAAGGCCCCTCTGGGAAGGTACACGTCAAACCCCCCACGCAGTAACACTCATGTTGATGAGACTGCTATGGTGACCCTCTGGTGGACAGGGAGAGGGGGTCACCCAAAAGGCAGATGCAGCCCAGGCATTTTGCCTAGAGGCCAGAAGTCTTGCTCCAAAATGTGGCTGAATTTGCCGCCTCGCAAACTTTCTATGTCTCCCTCCCTGTTTGTATTTGAGCCGTTATTCTTGTAAAAGCAAGAAGCTCCATGAATGAAGGGTGAAAGAAAGGCAGAAACATTAAAGGGAAAAAAAAATCGCCTTTAAATGTTAAAGGCCAAAGTACTTTCCTTGGGCAAATAACTCTCCAGAGACACCCCCGTCACTGCTGAGACCACGGCCTTGTCCTCACCCACCTGTCCCCTGGCCCAAAGAATGAAAACCAGAAACATTCCACTTGTTTCCCTACTTCTGAAGCTTCAGCTCAGTGCTGCTGTCAATCGGCAGTGAGCCTTGCTCTGCACCTCTGTCCTCAGTTTCTGTCCATATAAGAGTTATTTACCATATTAGCCCAAAGAAGCCCTCCAACATCTGATTGCCACTTTGCACATGTTCAAAGAGATCAGTCTGGCAGTCAACTTTAAATCATAGACAAAAGCCATCTGACAGTTGTTGATTTTGTAGTGCTTCTCTTTAATCTGGATTTTGAAAGTAGCTTGCCAGTGAGCCAAGATTTCTGCCTGGGTCTCTCTCGGGGCGGTTTGACACAACTGTAGCTTCTGTGTGCTCCTTTCTCAATCTGAGTGGCCTAAGGACACAGGACACTGTGCTTTGGACAGAACAGGCACCCTTTATGATTTAAACTAGCTCCTGCCAAGGAATTCCCTTGCCTGGATTCTATTAAAACTGGGTTCCCATTTTCCCTGACCACCGTTTTTTAACTCAGGCAGAGGACGGGGGTTCTGAGCTGTGCTGTGATTTCTAATAATAACCATTACCACCAAATTCTCGTACCAGCGCATTTGGATGCCCCTATGAAGTTAACTGTAATGGAATCTGCCTCCCTGTTGTGTTTTTACAGTAACGCCCCCATCCTGGTTAATTGCACCAGCCTTGGGAACCAGAGCAAGGCAACAGGCCCAAACATCACAGAAATAGGCCAGGCGAATAGCAAGCAATCATTTCAATAACAAATGAAAGTATAAACCACAGCACACACTGTACTTCTTCAGGTTACTGACAGGCATCTTCAGTGTGCTGTACAAGTGAGTGTGAGATGGAGTTTACGTAAGTTTTTCAGGCCAGAATCATTGCTGCCTACTTGCAAGTCAAGGCTAAATCATCGAGCTGAGAAACAAGTGAGTTACTCTTAAAAGGTGAGTGTTTGTTTTGAGACAGAGTTTCACTCTTGTTGCCCAGGCTAGAATGCAATTGTGCAATTTCGGCTCACTGCAACCTCCGCCTCCCAGGTTCAAGCGATTCTCCTGCCTCAGCCTCCTGAGTAGCTGGGGTTACAGGCATGCGCCACCACGCTCAGCTAAATTTTGTATTTTTAGTGGAGACAGGGTTTTTCCATGTTGGTCAGGTTGGTCTCCAACTCCAAACCTCAAGTGATCGGCCAGCCTCGGCCTCCCAAAGTGCTGGGTTTACAAGGCATGAGCCACCATGCCCGGTCAAAAGGTAAGTTTTATAAAGACAGCTCACTTTCTTCCCCTTTAAATAATTCAAGCCAGTTCCGTACACTGTTACAAAATGTTGCTTAGTCACTTAAATATTTACTTTTTCGGATGACACTGTTACAACTCTGCAATAAAAATAATTTCACAGGTAAGGGTCTGCTCTGAGCCCTCAAGTATTTCCATATTCTGATACTTTGTAGGCGGAAGAAAAAAAGCTGCTACCCCTGAAAGATACACCAAAAAGGAACAACTGCACACAGTGACAATAAGGACATGTTTCCTGGATGCCAGAACTAAGCCACATCACCGCTAGCCCCAGATAATACTTTTCCAGCAGTCTGTAATCACAGATTTATTCTAATGAACTAACCACTTTTGGGTCACCAAAGATGAGCCAGGCCGGTCCTGGGAGTGTCTAGCAAGCATCATTTAAAGTCATAATAATGAAAACTGAAATCTTGCTTATTTTAGCTCCTTGCCACTGGGCTGTCCAATTGGCACTGAGTTGACACAGCAGTTAAATTCAACCTCAAAGCAGCAAGAAGGCAGGCACTTCACTGTCCTGTTGGGAAGAGCCAGGCAGGGGCCTGTGGAGAGCACCGTTTTACTTGGGCCTTTCCAACCAGCCCTTAACATTCATTTGTGCTATCGAAAAAAGGAAGGAAAGGAACCAAAATTAAGTTTCAGGTGGTTGGGGAAGCAGCATGGATTTATATTATTAGTATGATTATTCTGGAATAGTTAGCAAGTGTTTCTCAATAGTTCCCTGTGCATCAATACTGTTTTCTGGAGAAAAGGAAAACAGTAGCTCTAGTTCATAGAAAGTACAGCCACTCAAAAAAAAAAAAAAAAAAAAGTGAGACGGGGGGTTGAGAAAGGCAAGTGACCCACGTCAAAAAGACAGAAGGTCTCCAAGTCACTTAATTCCTTGTGATTCTGAAAGGGCTGTTTTTAAAGTGTAAAAGTGCTCGCTTCTGCATCTGCTCCATGTTGTTAAATAACACTTGTGTAATTAAATAAAAGGGCCAAGTGTGACCCCAGCCCACTGTGAGAGGCACTTTACATGCTTTCTGAAAACTATGCTGGAAACACCATGCGGACAACTCCTCAGTCCTGTAATTTAGGAAAGGGAGAGAGAAAAAGTTTCTTTGGGCCATCATAGCTACACACTCTCTGAAAGGGTGCCTGCAATGAACGCAAATACAGGTGTGCAAATATCCAGGTATGTACCTCTCTCCAAAGATCCCATTCTTGAAACCCTTCAATTATTTGGAACCGTAGTCTCCTGACTTCCCTCACACCTCACTTTTGCCTTAATTGTTTTTAATGTTTGAGTAGCAAGAGGGATTCCAAATCTCAGGGTGCCAGTGGCTGTTCTGGTAACAAGGAGCAGACTCAGTTCCTTGCTATGGCCTGTCTTGATCAGGTTACCTTGGAAGGTGTATGTTTTCCTACCCAAGGCAGTCCCCGCCACAGCACTCACACATTCTCCTCCAGCCCAGCCTCCTGGAACTCGTGATTTTCAGGGTTTCCCTTGAAACCTATCCAGAAACCACAGCCGTTAACTGAACATGAAGATTTGACACCTCCTGAATTTAGGAATGAGGGGACTCAAGGGGCCAACTCTGCAAACTCGCACCTGCTGCTTGATGGCAATGAAACAGAGTTTCCCCAGCTAGGGTGAGCTTTAAATTATACTCTATTTATTTAGTGACTTGTCTCCAAGGATCTCAAAGCATAGAGAGAAATAAGATGACGTGTAACTTTCTCACAATATACCTTCAAGGCTTTGCCCTGGTGCATTCCGACAAGAAGGCCCCAGTCTGAAGGAGAGGCCTTCCCTTTGTGCCCAGGCAGGGCCATCTGTCCTCTCTGGGGTTATCTGTCAGTGGCTTTTTGGGAGTCTTCAAGGCCTGTTAAATGATACAAATAGAGGGCGGGGGGAGGGACACCCCTCCTGGATTCACCTGCTCACGGCTTTCACTTAAGCCAGTTTAACACATAAGGTACCACTGTGGCACACAATTCCCTCTTAGCACACACCATGCATTGAGCTGCAGTCTTTGCCCTCCAGGCCTTTTCCTATCATAACACAGGTGTGTCCAAGGCAGAAAAGACTATTTTCCAGAAGGTTCGTTTCCCTCCAAGCCTACAATGCTTCTTTTTGTTGATATTGTTTTTCTGCTACTGACCTAAACATAGGCATTCCTCCTCCTTTAACAGGATAAAAATCTTGACTCTCTCCTTTGCATCAGCTCCCCATCCCGCCCTGGCCCAAGGAAATAAATGCTCTGACTTTTCCAAGAGTGCAAAAAAACTAAAATTAGAGGGTGGACAAGATGCTCTCCAAAGGTGCCCTCCAGCTCCAAAACTCTGATTCTCCCTTTAATTACTACACAAGTGCATTCTTCACATAGTTTCGAACTGACCAGTGACTTCTCCAGGGCTGAAAAGGGTGCATTTTTAGGCGGAGGCACCCAAACTTCTAAATGACACCAGTACCACAAGCATTCAGAAGGCAGGAACTAATCCAAAAGCAGACTCAGGAAAGGAGAAGGGAGGGGAGGACAGAGGGAAGGGAAGGAAGGAGGAAGAGCTTCACTGTGTGCCCAGTGGAATTTAGGCGCTCTCACCCTAGGTAGGTGGCAACTGGAGTCTGGGAGTTCAAGTGCATCCAGCCTTCCCTTCCCCCACACGCCCCAAGAGAATGGGAAGTTCAGCCAAGACTCGCAGCACCTGCCCGCGGCTCCAGGCCGGCTGCGCGGACCCGGAGGGAGGCTGCACTCACCTGGCACACCAAGCCTCCACGCACCTCCGGAGGGAGGCGGCACTTGCAGGTCCGGGGGCCGCGCCGCCATGCGCAACAACGGGAAATTCCAGTGGCACCCGAGCCCCGCGCTCACCCACCCCAGGAGGCATGCTCCCCACCTCCCGCTGGCCCCGGGACTCGGAGGTGGCTCTGGTTAGGAGCAGGGGGCCCGGAGACTGGGGAGGGGAGCTCATGTTGGCGGTGGGGCTGGCGGTCGGCCCGTCCCCAGAGGGAGGTCCCCGGGGCGCGGCGGGGATTCACCCACGGGGCGCGGCGCTCGCGTCCCGGTCCCCGGCCTGCCCGCCGCCGCCGCCGCCTCCTCTGCCGCCGCCCGCCCGGAATCGCTTTATGTAAATGAAGCCCAACTCGCAGTTTGCAGCACGCACCGCCCGGGGAAGGGGGGCGGGCGGGGCGGGGGGCCTTCGGGGATCCACATTACACAGCAACAAAGCGGAAGGTTAATTTGAAACTCACAGCCCCGCTGCCGCTCGGCTCCCCGGGCAAAGCCTGACATCTACAGTCGTGCCGGGCGCAGGCCGGGTTGCTCGGCGGCGACCGCGCCCGCCCGCCCGCAGGGACCTGGGGACGCACAGGGACGCGCGGGGCCCGGGCGCTCGGCTGCGCTCGCTCCGCTCCGGGCGCGGGCCTTGGGGCAGGCCAGGGGACCCGCGCACCCGCCTGGGGCCAGGAACCCTCGCTGCTCGGCCTGCGCCGCCCCGGGAACCGGCCCCGGCGGGAACAAAGCCCGGGCCCTCCCGGAGGCGCTGACCCCTCGCTCATCAAAGGTCAGGGGCCGGCCTAGAATCGGGCAAGAAGAAAGGGACGCGCCCTCGGCCACTAAAAGGAGCCTGGGGCCTCCGAACCGGAGCCATCGCTCCCTGGGCCCCGTCCACGTCACAGCCAGGCCACTCTAGTATGGGGACAGGAGCCAATGTGGACAGGAATTTATTGGAAACACACACCCATCCTATTAACTGCTTTACAGAGCACTTCTGTTTTTCAGTTGAAGAAACTTATAAAAACATCCCCCTGTTCTCCGTTGAGAGTTAAGGATAGTTTTTGAGGCCAGAGAAAGAGAAAAGAAGGAGAGATCACTAGAAAGAGAGGAAGAGAAGAAGTGGGAAGAAAAGGAGCTGCAGTCTACAATGGAAGCCTCCAGGCTCCTTAGCCTCACCTTATAAAGCCACATCACCGCAGAGATAGCAAAGATCGTGCCCTTTCCCAGGGAGTTTCTACCGCCAGGGTAAGATTTAAACCGGCCACCCCAGTTGGTCAAAGCGATTGCTGGGCGCCTTTCTATCTCCCTAAGTTCACCTTTTCCAGTTGGTCAAAGCGATTGCTGGGTACTTTTCTATCTCCCCAAGTTCACCTTTTTCCATTCTGATCTGCAAGCTAGCCCCAAAGAAATCTCACCGGAAGTTCTCTGTCCTCCCTGTCACAATCCCACCCTCAGTCTGAATTTACTCCCGATTCTCACAGCACAGAAAGGCACCTGCTTTTACCCTTTCTGAAAACCACCCACCCAGGCTGGCCTTACAGACTGGAGAGTCTTTTCCTCGGGCACAATAATGAACCATGCAAGTGTCAGAAATATAATCAGCTCAAGAGGAGAAGAGCAGTATGTATGGAATTGTATTAGCATGAGGCACACACTGACTCGGGAGAAAGAGGGATGCTTAGCTGGTGAAAACCATCCACCCCCGTATAGAAGGCTTTCTGCACAATGTAATTTGGGTTCCGATTAATGTAAGTATCTAACCTGTTGGGTACAGAGAGCCCTTCTCTACATTTTAGTCCAGAATAGATTCTGGGAAATTTTCCTTTTTTTTTTTTCAGCTAAGACCCTGGGAGAAAAGACTGCCTCCAGGGATCATGTCTGATTAGGGACAAAGGAGGGCACAAGCCCAATTCAGTCACACGTGAGAGCGCGGGGCAGGGGTGGGGGGGTGGGGGGGTGGTAGTGAAGAGCCAGCAGGGAAGGTGGAGGATGAGTTTGCATACCAGACTATGGTCACTGCAGAGCTGCTTCCAGACCACCTGACTTCAGGCCCAAGAACAGGTGGTGTTTTTAAAACACTGTTATTTATTTTGGCCGTATAAGTTGAGAACACCTTAAAGAAAACAATTAATAATTTAATTGAAAAAGTGACTATGAATAAGACATGAAGATGATGTATGCTAGCAGGACCGCAAGCAACACAGAGATGCCTCTGGCAATCTCTTCAGGAAAACGAAGATTCCTTACCTAGGATAGGTAAGGCCCTGCTGGATAAATTAAAGACAACAAGAGAATGTTGATACTCTCAGAAAATCTAATTTTGCTGCTTTGTCTTCATTTTTATTAACAGGGGACAACCTCGTAATCTGATGACATCATGATCCTGGTAGGCCCACAGACAAATACCTCCAATAAAATAAAAGCGAGAAAGCCCAAAGAACAAGCTATTAAAGTAACCTGGGAGGATGCAGCAGTGCCTGGGCAGAAGGCCCGGAGGGGATTTGCCCTAATACTGCCACTGTCCCAAGAAGCAGACCCTGAGACCTGCCTCCTGCACTTCAGAGGCCTGACAAGTAGAACTGAGAGTGACCCTGAGTTCCTTTTCTTTATCTGGCACCAGCTACACACATGATGAGGCCTAGTCAAGCCTGCCTTTGTTCCAGGCAAAAATTTAACAGGTAATCCACAAGCCAGTGATCTATGGTCTCTGTACATTATGGAAATGAGGGACTACACACAAGCTGGGTGTCACCTCTACTAAAACTCATTTTCCTTATTCATAAAAACAATACCTCTTCAGAAGGAACTGGCAACTTCTGCACCTACATACGAAATCGGGAGTTTCTCTGAAATACTCCTTGCAAATTCTATCCTCCAGCTCTGGAAGCCCCGGCTCTTCGGAGGGCAGCTGCCTGATGTTAAACCCACGGCCTACCCAGCAGTGACAGTCTGACATTCTCATCGCTCCATCCTGAACACTGCTGACAAATAAACCCACTCTCAGAAAAGGCAATTCTTCCCTCGCAGTTCTCCATACCCAGTCTCGTCTCATCTGGAAAGCGTAATTGGCAACAGCCGAAAGGATAAATATTTAAAAATAAATCAGGGAGCGCTAACCCCTTCCCTACTCCTCCCCTTACTCACTCTCCAAGCCAGAGGCCTGCCCCCTAACACTGAGCTGGCTGGTAAATTACAATGATTCTACCGAGCCAAACCTGCTTGTCTCTCTCTCTCTCTACACATACACACTTACTAATGCTGTATCCTTCCACTTTTGCAAAGGTAAATATGATCTCTAAGATACAGTGGATGTCAGCATTCTGACTTCCAGCTTAACCTAGGCTCTCTTTTCACAGTACAGCTGGGTTTAAACAGATTTGTGCACCCTTCCGGGTTCTTCTATTTTTATTAAATTATATGTAGACATGGATTTTTAAAACAAGTGTTTAAATAACCTGGAGGCTTTAACAAAGAAAAATCCAGAAGAGGGCAAGAAATAAAAACAAACGTTCCTGAAATAAACAAGGAACCATTTGGAGCTGAATTTCGCACCATGGCCTGAGTTCACCCCATGATTTTGAGGCAGTTATATTTAGGGGCCTGGTACCCGCTGGGTGGCCAGGCCTTCCTGGGTATGGAACAGAATGCAGACCTTCCTCAGAACAGCTCACATTTGCCTTCATAACCATTGGAAGCTGGTGTGCCAAGACCTGCACACAGATGTTTTGATTCACATTTTTCTCCTGAAGCCTCAAGGCCTCCATCCATCCCTACAGTGCTAATTCCATAGATTAATTTTTACCCCCAAATCATAGGTGGAACATTATCTAATTTCCTTACCCACCCTCCCCAGCTCAGGTGCTAAATCTGTCCATGATATCCCACAAGAAAGACACAAATGAGTAACTATTTTTTAAAAGCTGTGATTCGGGAGAGTTTTTCTAAATTAATTTTAAGTTACAAAGCCCCAAGTTTTAAGGAAGCCAAAATAAAGAAGTTGCCTTAAAACAGCTTTACATGTTGCGTAAAGAACTCTCTTTCTCGCTCCTTCTTTTTTAAACAAAAATATTATTTCTGAAAGGGCAAAGGGAATTTGCCATGCAAGACTTTTATACCCAGGGGGATTCTTACATTTGTGTTTCTAAACCTTGAAATTGAGAATTTTAATGAAAAGGCGGACAGATGCTTAAGGACAGCATCGCAATCTCGGTCCATACATTACAGGAGAGAGAGGTGCTTTGTTTGGGGCCAAGAAAAAAGAGGTGGGACTCCTATTTTGTTCATAGGCCATCCCCACCGTCTGACATATCCCTTTACAGTCAGTCTGATGCTAACCACTGAATTCTTGGAGGGGAAGCAGGTTGGAAGGAGAAGAAAGGAAAAGGGAAACAGAAGAGGAAAAGAAATGGGTGAGGGGATACTGCCTGTTTATATAAATTGTAGATTTTTTTTAAAAAATTCTCAACACAGTATCCGTTACATAGTATGCACCAAGAGCACTTCCACACGTGAGTTAAAACGATCCATTAAATGCTATATCGAAAGTACAACAACCAGGGTTGGAGTTTTTTGTTTTTTTTAATGAAGAATTCATTGAGGTTTGCAGTTCTCCCCTATTAAGTTTCTAAGGATGGGGCACAAGACGTGAAGATAGACAAAAGATGACCTTTTTCAGGCTTTCCCCCAAATAATTCTAGAATCCTATTTTCTTATCTTTTCATTTTAGGGCATTTGGGTTCAAAAATCTGTGCTAATCTGACTTCAGAGCCCCCGAGCTGAAAAATTCACATATCCTCCAAGTCAGCCAGTGTTTTAGAATTTGGATTTCTATTGAGGCTGTTCCAATCGCCAGTGAGGCCTACGGTAAAAACGTGCTTCATGCTGTTTCGTTTGTCTCTCTGCAGACAAATAGAAACTGTGAAATTTAAAGAATGGATGAAAAAAAGAAGTCTAAAACAAAGAGGTTAAAAAAATAGGACAAATGTTTTTGCTTTTCTGTCTCCCCGGAGCAATTGTTTGGGGAAGTCTGCATTGACAATAACCATGAGAAGGCCATCTAAAGGCGATGCGCACACAAGGGGACTCCTTGCCTGCTGCCTTTGGTCTGGGAGAAAAAGTACCTTAGCTCCGTTCTCCAGAAACAAAAGGCCAGGGCCACGGAAGGGGGGAGAGGTGACAGGGGCTTTCACATGGAGCCAAGTGTCAATGCTGGTTCATTTTTCACCCGTCTTAGTTGGAAAGCAGCTCAGGGAACTTCCTAATGACTGCTTTTCCCTCTCTCCCTATTATTTCTAAACCTAAAAGAACAAAACAATAATATTTTTTTTTAACCTAAAACCCATCATTCTATTAGAGGAAAGCCTTTGGGGCCTATGCAGTCAGATTTTCCTCTTTCCTTTCCTCATCCTACTTTTTTTTTTTCCTTTTTGGAGGGGTTTCCAACTGTAGATCACATGGAAATAAGAGACACTGGACATTATAGTCATTTTTAGTAACACCAGAACGGCCTTTATATCTACGAAAAGGCAGGAAACGGGGAGAAAACACACATGTACAAAAAACCCAACAGGGATAGAAGGCAGTGGTGGGGAGGCTGCGGGGGCAAGGCCTTGAAACACTTTCTTTTTTTCACAGCATGAAGTCCACTAATGCCAGCTTCAGATTTGCAACTGAATCAAAGTCTCTGAGTCGTCATTACAAGGTTTTTCGGTGGGTGGGGGCATGGAGAAGTGGACAATAAGGATGTATTAAAGACACAGACAAGGTGTGGCAGGGGCAAAGTGGGGGGAGGTGTTACAAAGAAAGGAAGCTGAGATGAATCACTGCGTGCCATGAAAATACCAGGGCGAGTGGATGTCGGAGTGTTTAACCAGATTTGAAGCTGGAAGCATCTTCCCCAGCGGGCAAACCCTAGGACGAGGCACAGCCACGCGACCCTCAGCCTTTGAACCCAGACCTGGCAGCTTAGGAGCACACTCCCTCTTCCCCAGGCAGCCACAGGCTCTGAGCTGAAAGGCAAGGTGGGGGTAGGGATGAGAGGGCCCTGCAAAGAAGAAGCACAATCAACAACTCAAATATGAACGGAAATGACGTCAGCAAAGTGAAGGACCTGTTTACTGCAGATCAAAACAAAACAAACTTCCAAACCTTTTGTGTACACAAGAGAACTCTATAAAAAGCCTTCCTAAAATGTCACCAGGGTCGACACATCGGCATCCTCACAAGAAAACGCATGACAGTTACCATGGGGGGAGGGGGGAGGAAAGGGACTGAAGGGAAGATGATCTGGGGGGCTGGGGGGGAGGAGGGATAAAGCCAGAAGGAGCCAAAAACCCAGTTGCTACTGCCCCCTCTGCTGATCCTTAATATTTATTGGTGTTTATAATCTAAAAGCCATGCTCCACGTTTCACTTAATACAAGGCCAGACAGTGTTGTCTAATGAGGCAGCATTACAATCAGCTTGTAATACTGAATTTTTAATGCTGCCAAGGATTCTGTTACATAATAATATGAAAAACAGAAGCTGAAAGTGGGCTCGCAGGGGACAGGACATTCGAGGTTCCAGGCAGGCGAGCGCCACCAGCCCGGCTCCCCTCCCCCACACCCGCCCCCCTACTTTCTGACGTGCAATCAACCCTCCATCCCGATACAGGAGGTCGGTGTGGAGACCAGGAGGATTTTTTCTTAGGAAATCCACACTTTTCATTATTGTTGTTATTATACTCTCATCCGAAGTTATAGCTCAAGAGTTTGAATTCTAGCTTCTCTGGGGTTAGAGGTCTAAAATGAAAATTAATTTTTTTGGAAGAGGGGGCGAAGAGACAATACAGGGGAGGAGAGGGGTAGCTTATTTTAAGCAAACCAAGAAATTTGAGAGAAAAATCACAGAGGGAGAAAGATCTTGGGGGGGTGGGGAGGGGATAGACGTCTGCCGACCATATTCACAGCTGCCGCACTCAGTTTACATTGGTGTAATTTAAAAGCATATATATAGCCGCCGTTGCTCCTCTCTGTAATACCCCAACACTGTAAATCTATAACCACTGCAATGATTTAGTGATTAAAAACATGATAACATATTGTGTAACTGCAAACCACAGAAACCCTGCCAACTCTCTCTCTAAGATAAAGGGGAAAAAAATACAGAAAATGTGTTGCTTGCAGCCATCGTCCTAAACCCCAAAAGATTTTAATAAAAGAACCTATACAGCAGATGAATTGCAAAGGGGTGAGTGAATTCTGTGTGAAGCCAGCAAAGGGAGAAAAAAAAAAAAAGGCAGCTTTATGTGGGATTCTTTTCCTTGTACTAACAAATTACGACCTAAACATGCCTTTTCTTTTCTCTCTCTCTCTCTTTTTTTTTAATAGTTTGTTGTAACTGGAATAACTGGTCTTGTGCACTGTCTTGCATATTCAAAGCTGCTTTGTAACCGGATCTAGAGACCCAACCTTATTTGCCTGAACTCAATAGGGGTTTTTTCTCCCCCTCCTCCCAAGTTTTGTTTTGGATTCGGTATTGTGGGTTTTCTGTTGTTGCTGGGAGCCTATGTCTATGCAGGCAGAGGCTCTGCTGCCTTTAAGCCACAGACCAAACACCTGAAAGGGGGAGGCACAATTTGTAGAATGGCAGGAGGAGCCTAAAATATACACCAAAAAATAAAATCAAAGCAGCTGTAGGGGTTTTGGCCTCTGAGCAGCTGACCTGACCCCGTTCTGTATATTCTTTTATTTCCCCATTGCAGGATTCCTGCACCTTGGGTCAGATTCAAACTCAATGTGACCCTGAGGAGAAGGCAGTCACAGAGCCCTGGAAAGCTGCTCCATATTTAACAGGGGTGGGGGAAGTACGTGCATATGCATCCAGACTCCCCCAGTGAAGACACACGGTGCAGGCGTACACACGCACGCACACGCACAAATACACACACACACACACACACACACACACACACGTCAGGACTGCCAGGCCAAGGGACCAGCTCCACCCCAGTTTCCTTGGGTCACACCACTGGAGAGCCTGAACTCTCCTTGCGGGCCCCCAAAATCCTCATACCTACAACTCTACACACACACACACACACACACACACACACACACACGCAGAGAACACCACTCCTCCAGAGGCTTTATATGTTTAAAAAGTCCACAGATCTGAATCGCCTCCTCTCTGGACCGGAGCAGGGCAGTTTATTCAGAGAAATCAATAGGAAAGAGCATTTGCAAATATTTATATAAGCCCTGTGCGTTTCAGCATTAAGTAATTAAAAACTAAAATCCAAGGAGGGGGAAGGGAGACACACAGACAGAGGAAGGCTGCTGGCCTAGAGTGGGTTTTCCTGCCCACACCTCATCTTCCCAAACCGCAATCCTTTCAAAACTGACTCCGTGTACACTTTTTACGAAATCCTCTTCGTGCACCATTTGCTAGACTATTTCAAAATCATCTCCAAATATGGATTCACCTACCACCAAGCTTTCAAGACTGGGTCTGTATTCTTTCTCCTCTCATACAAACACAGCAACTCATATTTTGACACTGCTTCAATCTCTAGTATATTCTTTTATTTTCCTATCTCTAATTTACCTGCTCCAATTAAAAAAAAAAAAAAAAAAAAAAAAAAAAAAAAAAAAAAACCTAACATTGTAAGATGAGAAGAGGGCCCCCAAAGTGCTCATTCAATAAGCAAACTCCCACCCCCTAGGTCTCCTGAATACCCCCCACTTCCCTGAACCCACAGGATATCCACCCTTTGAGGGTTCAGTTCCTGAAACCCCCACAAGTAAACAGATTTGAAAAAAAAAAAACTTCAGCAAAATGGGAGTTTTAGAATGAGGCACTGTGGAGTGGACTTCCCTATACTGTTCCGGAGGGCTGGGCAGTAAATTCTGGTTGTTCTGCCTCTAAATCCTCCCTAAGAAACCAAGCAAGACGCTGGAGCACCCACGCTGCAGATAGGGTAGAAATTTACAGTAAATGTAGGTACACGATTGCAGCACGCTGCCCTATTGATTATGCAGATTGTGATCAATCTTCTCCCCTCGCCCATTGCCCAAGCCTCTTTCGGAGGACCTCCAAATAAGTTGGTCTGCAACTAGCTATTCTCCCAAAGTAGGGAGAAAAAAAGTAATTTTTTAAAAAACATAATAAATCCTCAATTGTCCCCACTGAAAGGGCTCGAGTCTTTTTTAAATTCCAAAGTGAATTTATGTTCTATAATTTGCATTACAGCCAAGCGATCACCGTCTGTCATATTCTTCAAAGGTACTTAACAAACTGCCTTTTAAAAGTCACTAGAACTGGAGGCCAGAAAAAGGCAATCAGCATGCTCCGTCCATACAGTGCTTAGATCAAGTTTCAATAATTGAGACCAATAAAAATTGTCATATTTACCCTACGTGAAAGCAACAAGGGGGAAAAGTTAAGACTGGGTGCCTTTTGAAAGCGCTTGTAATCAAAGAATTTGCCACAGTCGAAAGAATAGCACAACATTGGACAAAAGTCAGATTCTAAGCAACAGCTTCATTCGTAAAGTGATATATATACATATTTTAATTCAAGTTATACAAGAACCCTCCGAGTACTGAGTCCATACACAATTATATACACTGCATGAAATACACTTAGATCTACTCTCCAATAGATATGCAAAAAGATGTACATTAAAATGCATAATGTAAAATTCAGGAACACGGTTTTTGCATTGAGTGGAGCCGGGCGAGGGGTGAGAGTGGGGAACCGAACGTAAACCATCCCAGATTCGCGAGAGCAAAAAAAAGAAGAAAGAAAAGAAAAAGAAAAAAGGCATCCTCGGATGTCTCTGAGCTCAGCTGGCGGAGGAAGGCCGGCCAGGCGAGGTCTGGCCCTGGCCAGCGGCGCAGCCCGGAGCCCCCGGGAGCCCCTAGTGTCCAGGGCAGAGCCCCCTCTGGGCGCTCGCGGCGCTGCCAGTGGGGCAGGGCAGAGAGCGCGCAGGTAGAGGATCGCGCGGCCGCCTCGCCCCTTCCGGGACCCTGGGGCTCCGATCGGGCTCCCGCGTCCCCGGCAAGTCGAGCCCCGGCGCGGAAGGCGCTCGCCCGGCCGCCCGGCCAGCGGTGGCGGCCGCGGCAGCAGCAGCGGCTGCACCCGCGGCGACTGCTCCGGTCCGGGTGCGCGCCCCGCGCGGCGGCTCAGCCCCGGGCCACGGCGCCTCTCGGGGTGGGGCAAAGTTGGGGGCCGGGAGCGGCGGGGGCGGGGGTGCTCGGCACCGCGGACCCCCCCACACTCCCCCCACAGCCGGCCGCCGCCTTTGTCTCTGAGCTGGGACCCCGGCCGCCCTCCCGCCCTCGGCCCGCGCCCCGGCCGGCCCTGCCTGGCGGCGCCGCCAAACTCGCCGCGCGGGCCTCGCCCCGGGCGCCTCCACCCTCCCGGGGGTCGCCAGCGGCCGGCGGCGGCGGCGGCGCGGGGGCCGGGGAGGAGGGGGCGGCCCGGGCTCGGCGGCGGCGGCGGCGGCGGCGGCGGCGGCAGCGGCGGGAGGAGGAGGAAGAAGAAGAGAAAGAGAAAGTTTGGCGCAGGGGGAAGGCGAGCGGGACGCAGCGAGCGAGCAGGGCGCGGGCGCGGGGAGCGCGGGCGGCGGCGGCCGGGCGCGGGAGCCGGGAGGGGGCAGGACGAGCCCCATGCAAAGCAGCCCGGGCGCCCCGAGGAGCCCCGCGTCCGGGCGGTGGCGGCGGGAGGAGGAGGAGGAGCAGGCGGCGGCGGCGGCGGGAAAAAAAAAAAAAGAGGGAAAAGTTGCCACTTACGCGGTTGCTTCTCCGGCGGCGGCGGCTGCAGCGGCGCTGCTGGCGACGGCGGCGGCGGCGGGAGCTGGCGGCGCTTTTAATCCCGAAAAGAGGCGCTCGGGCCGCGGAGCCCATCAAGGCAGCAGCGGCGGCTGGCGGGGGTCGGCGGCGGCGGAGGACGCGCTGCTGGCGGCGGCGGCGGCGGCGGCGGCGGAGCTGGAGCGCGCTCGGCGGAGCCCGGGGCGGGAGGCGGCCGCAGCCGGGGAGCCGGAGCCGCCGCCGCCGCTGCCGCCGAGCAGCATGGTTGGCGGGGAGTTTACAGCCCCCGGAGCGGGCAGGGGCCACGGAGGAGAAGCGGCGGCGGCGGCGGCAGCGGCTCTAGGCTGTAATTGGGATGCAAAGCAGGCGGCGGCGGCGGCGGCGGCGGCTGCGGCCGGGAGGAGGAGGAGGAGGAGGCGGCGGCGGTGGCGGCTGCAGCGGTCGGAGGGGACGCGCTGGAAGTGGGAGCTGATGAGTGAAAAGAAAAAAAAGTCTTTGGATCTTTATTCTGCTAATTAGTTTCCTGCAAAAAATGGCTGTGATTAATTCAGTGCGCATGTGCTTCATTACCCAGGCACGACGGGAAGGGCTAATTAGCCACCTTCTGGATCAATAAGATTCAGCAAAAAAGAAAAGGGGGAGGTGGAGGGAGGCAGAGGGGAGGAAGGGAGGAAAAAAAAAAAAACCAGGGGAAAGTGATGAGCAGGGCAAGGAGAGCAGGAAGAGAGGATGGGAGAAGAGCCTAGGAAGAGGGAGAGAGGCACCAAAAGTTTATGCATGTATTAAAAACACACACACACGACACACACACGAGCGCGCACACACACACACACGCACACACACACCGAGAAGTGGAATGCATAGGAGCAACAATAGGAACCTGGCTAAGAATTTTTTTTAAGATTTTTTTTCTTTCCTTTCTTCTCCCCCCCTTCCCTTTTCTTATTCTTTTCCCCTTTCTCTCTCTCTCTCTCTCTCTCTCTCTCTCTCTCTCTCTCTCTCTCTCTGTCTCTTTAAGCAAATGCAGCAATGTTTAGATTAACTAGGAAAAGAGCATCTCCAAAGAAGGGGGGCATTAGTGGAGGGGGACAGCTTAGAGTAAAGGTTTAAGTGAAAGAGCAGAGACTTAGAATAGAGACCACTTTAAATTGCAAATCTGAGATTTTTTAACTGAAGGAAAATTAACTCCCCCCCAAATCAGAGGACGAATGAGGAAAATATGGAGAAAACTTTTAACACATACCATAGACTAGACAAATAATATATGTTAATTTTGTCTTCTGAAATAAGACGCAATCAATCTCTGGTTCTTTAGAAGGAGAGAAGAGAGGTGTGGTGATTAAAAGAAATAAAAGGGAGAAAGTGAATCAGAACTGAAAGGGGATAACTTTAGGAAAGACAAGAAAAGGAAAAGTTGCACTTGGAAACAAGTCCAACTTTCTACCTTTCTGGACTTAAGAGAAAAGTAAAATCAATTTTCTCGTGTGAAACCTGGAAAGCAGATGTTTTCAAAACACAGGAAGCTATTTTGCCATCAAAAGCAGGGATGTAATAAAGGCAGCGAAAAATAATTTCAGACTAAATTCATAAGAGAGAAAGCCAATATATTTAAATATAGAGGAAAGGTCTAGGGTGTAGAAAGGGGAAATTACATACCCCTTCCCTAATGCCAAAAAAAAACAAAAAACAAAAAAACAAACAAAAAAAAACAGTCTTACAGCTACCTCCAAGAGTTTGGAGCAGAGTCATGAAGCCAAAGGGCTTGAAATGAGAGGATGGATTTCAGATAAAGACTAGGAGCAGTACATCCCACTAGAGCCCAAAGGAGATCCCTGGAATCAAAGACAGCAGCCAGGGACCCTGCTACTGTACCGATTCCCAGTACATCAAAGCCATCACTTAGGCTGGTGCACGGTACCTCCAAAAAGCAGGCAAACAAATGCAGGAAGAACAAGAGTCTCTCTCTCTCTCTCCCTCTCTCTCTCTCTCCCCCCCCTTTCTCTGTCTCTTCCCCCCATTTCAAATCCTAGCCTCAGTGTCACTGCTACTGCAATAGATTTTTTTTAAAATGACAAGTTGTATTTATGTAAGTTCTAAATATGAACTAATACCATTGAAATTACAATGTCTGGAATAAAATAAAATGCAATCAGCACTTTAAGTGATCTGCAAACAAATGTAAAAACATTTACGTTTTTGAAGGCATTATTAGTAAACCCTGTAACATCAGATATCTCGCTAAAACTTATTTTTCTTGGAAAATTTTGCCCTAGCCTACCAAGATTATTTATTTTAGAAGGAATTTGGGAATTAATCAGGAAATCTGTTTGATTAGAAAGTAATTCTTCATTTTGAGAGATTTTCCAATGCTCTTAAGAGCATGCAGCTTCTTAGTCAAGACTAGAGAGAAAAAAACCGGTTTAGGATTTTGCAGGGTTACCTCATCTAATCCTTCTGAATTCACTCTGGGAAATAATGCTATTTTATTTAGACGGGAGGAAAAAAAGAAAATACATTTAGAAAAATCAGGGGTTTCCTGTCTGTGAGCCAAATCTGGGTTGCCATTCAAACTTTTCCTGGCTGCTTTTCCATGCAGGACAGCTGATCAATAAAGCCAAGTCCAGCCTGGCTTGCTACAGGTTTCACCAGTCAGTGCTTGCAAAAGCTTTGTCATTTTCTAAAAATAAAAAAGCTAAAAGTTATTGTAGAAGAAGGGGCTTTTTTTTGTCCCTTGCACAATGTGTCTTTTGTGAGGTTAATGCCATTCTGGGCTCTCGATAGCCCTGGACAATGGGGAACTCTCTAGGAGCCTGCAAAGACTCTAGCTTTCTTCTTCTTGCTTTTTTTTTTTTTTTTTTTTTTTTTTTTTAGGGAAGGATGAAACATTCCTACAGTCCAAACACAACCTCTACTTTGATTAAATAAATATTTATCTTTATTGTAGCCATTGTATATTTTTACCTTCAGTTTGTCCGGTTTCTGATTATTATTTTAAATTTTTCAATGGCAACAGTTAATCTTTTTTTTTTCCCTTTCAGTCCAAAGGGCAGGTCAGTGTAAAATGTAGCTGACTGAAGGAAGACTGGTAAATTCTGAATTTTTCCATAATATATCAGGTAAGGAAAATTGTTCAGACCCTCAGGAATATATTCACTTCCTTTTTATCTGTCTTCACGAATCTTCATAAAGCTGTTTATTTTCTTAAAGATGTAGTAGAATTAAACTCCTCTTTATAGATCTTGAAAAATCACTTAAATACTATGTATTTATTTTCTTTTAAAATGTAAATAGTACTAGAAGTGAACTTGTAGCTTGTTTCTTATATAAAACAGTGCGGAGGAAGTCAGTATTTCCTTTGGTATAAGCTATTTGGAGGAAATTCTGGATATAAATGTATTTCATGTTACAATATAGGAAAATGTCAGCTTAATCTGGTAAATACTTATGCTAATTTTACTGAGTGAATTCGTTATAAGGAGGAGAGGTACCAAGCTCGTATGATTGAATAATGCTTAGACGATAATCCAGCATCTATATGGATTATTTGACGTACAAAATGAAAAAAGAAGGAAACAAGAAATTCAGAATCTAAGTCTTTCATTTAGCTAGCAAGAGGGCAGAAAATTTTAGACCAACCTGTTTTTAAGACATTTAGGAGGAAAAGTGGAATGTAGGCTAAATATTGCATTGCTGTGTACATTTCTCTAGCTCTCACTCAAATGAATGGATATAGATATAAAAACAAAAATATATGCATAAAGGGGTACATAAATATACATTTGAATGACTTCAGATGTCTTTGCATTTGTGTGTGTGTGTGTGAATATATCTGTGCACACAGATATACAAGGTGTACATCAATTCAGGTACTGGGCAGAGCTGTGTGAGTGCCCGCTCGCTGGGGGTTTGTGTTTCCAGATCTGTTTGAAGCCACTTCTTTGCAAATATAACATAAAAATGTTGATTTAATGATGAAGATGTGAATGATGAATTTGAGTAAGAATCTGCTCCCCTGCAACGATCAGAATATGGGGTTGCAATGTGAGCAGCTATTATTTGGTCCAAAGGCTAAAGAGGCAATGGGCCATCTTAAGGGGCAAGGAGAATGAAGGGGTCTTAGGAGATCTCACTTGGAAAAAGCCTAGCTCTGGGCCCTGGGTTTTCTTCTGCAGGGGGATTGTGGACACAGAAACAAAAAAAAAAAAAAAAAAAAAAAAAAAAAAAAAGAAAGAAAGAAAGAAAAAAAAAAAAAAAAAAAAAACCCGTGTGGAGGCAGGAGAGGTTGAAAGGACGCCTCGCCGTACAACTCCAGAGCTAGATCTAAGGAAGGGGTTGGAGGGTGAAGAATGTGCGAGTCCCTTTTTGAATGTGTATTGTTATTCTAAGTCTATTGTATGTACGTGTTGCAGTCCTTTCATTTCCCACAACATATGGATTCCATAAATGCAGACATGCTGAAGTGCATCTGTCTGGGTAGTTAACATGATCTAAACATCCCTCCTCGTTCCGCTAACTCCGGCTCTTCTTCGGGCTCCTCGGCAGCGCTCTGGGCCAGCCGGCCCGTGCCCCAGGCTCGCAGCGCCGGGCAGCCTCGTCCTTTTGTGGTCTCTGCACGGGATCCAAGGTGCCGCGCGGAGGAGGCGGGCTGCTCGCAGTGCCGGGGTCAGAGGCGCCCCCACCGGCGGCCTCTGCGCGCGCGGGGAGGAAAGGGTTAAGCTGCCCGAGCCCGGGGAAGGGGCTGCGCTCATCCTGGAGCGAGGTGCAGCCACCGGCAGCTGTGATTTAGGGGTCAAGTCCGAGATCACCTTTCTCCTGCCTCTGGAAATGGCAGAAGATGAGATAGGGAGGGAGAAACTAGAGAGTGGCAGCCAGGCGCAGCACGTGGGCTCCATCCATCCGACACCCCCATCGCCCAGATCCACCCCCTGACCCCCAGACAAATCGAACAGTTCCCTTTTCTGGTAGGGATGTGGGGTGCGGTTCTTCTGAGCGTCGCAATCGCTCCATCCAAGGCGCTGCCCTAAGGTGAAGCCACTGTGCCCTGAGCCTCAACCACCAAATCTCAAAGTTTGCTCTCAATGCGCCAGGGAGTGAGTAGATGAGTCTGAGTAAAAATCACCGCCCCCCTCCCCGTTTACGAAAACCAGGGGTGTCCCTGGCAGGACCAGGCCGTTTGAATGTTGGTGCCAGACCCTCAGACTCCTGTCATGGTCCCCACAGTCATAAGCGGATGTACACAGTGGTGCTCACTACATGCAGCTTCTTGCTTTGTGCCTATATTCTTGCACAAGAGCTTGCTTTCCCCCAACTCAGGCGGACTGGGGAATACTTTTGTCAAAATATTTTTTTACACCTGAAAGGTAACCAAAAACCAAATTCAGATGTGTTTCTGGGGCTTTTTCACGAGAAAAGAGCAGAGGGTCTGAAGTCCCCTTTTGTCACGGTTCAGTGTCCGGCCCGGCGAGGTTGAGGGTCCCCGCACCCAGGTGACGTTCTGGGGGCTGTAGAGATGCACACCGTGCCCACAAAAGGCGCTTTAATTGAGAACGAGCTTCCCAAATCCAGCTCCATAAGGATGGCATTTAGGACGACAGCTCTTTCGGAAAGTTACTCCAGGAAAAAAGAGGAGTTTTTTGGTGGGAAAAGAAAACTGGCTCGAAATGACAGAGAGAAAGGGGAACTAGATCCCTGGGGCACAGGAGGCAGGTGGGGGGTGCGGTGTGAAGATAAGGAGATGAGCCAGGAGGTACATGGACAGGGCGTGTGGGGCGCGGCCGGGGAGGTTCCACGACGCCCTCCCCTGACTCTCACTCGAGCTACCAGGGTGAGGGTGAATCACCTCGATTTTAGCTTCTGCTTCCAGGGCCAAGAGCAGACCAGCTGGTCTAGAAGGCAGCTGAGGTCTGTCTTCTGAGCCCTGCCGCCCCTAACCCTGCCAGAGCCTCCAAACCGCGGAAATCAAACCAAATTGGCCGCTCAAATCTAGAGAGGTTTCATCCCTGGGGCAAGGGGGAGGGAACAAGCCTTTTTTTTTTTTCTTTTGAACTCCCGATTCAAAAGAGACCACAACCTACTCTTGAGTGTCATCTCCAGTACATGGATTGTGGGTATGTTTCATTCTTTCTTTTTTCCTGTTTCTCAGAAGTAAAACCTTTAAAGAATTAGCCCCAAACTTGGAGCGCCCGGGTCCTTGAAAGAGTTCCAAATGATAAAGCCTGCCCTTCATTTCGAATACATGGCGCATTGTGAAAATGCAGGGCAATTAGTCAGTTCCAGGGTTTGAGTCAGATTCCCAGTTTTCTCAGCTCCTTTGCAATGGAAATCTGAAATCCAACCTTGGGGCAGGAGGCGCGGAGCCGGTGGCTCTCCCGGGTTCCGCACCGCCTGCACCGCTGGCTAGCGCCTGACTTCCCTTTTGGTGACCTGGTAGGTACTAGAAGTTTGCACCACATCTAAAGCCTGGGGTGGGTGAAGGAGAGAGAGAACCAACTTCATCACAACGCAACAAAGTGAACAACTCGAGGGCAAGAGACCCTCAGTCGGGTCGTGTTCACTTTAGGGATTTCCCAGGGCATAACTTGGGGGAATGATCGAGACTTCTTGCTTGCCAGCCTGAGCCAGGAAAAAAGGAAACCCTGCGATGGGCGGGCGGCGGGCTTGGGAGCAGGGCTGTGAGTGGGCAACTGAGACCTGGCTCCCATCTGCACGTAGCCCTCCTGGACCAGCGCCGGGAGACGGTGCCCACGGTGGCACGTGCATTGTTGACACGCAGACACGCAGGCGTGCGCTAATGGAGGGATGCGCGGCTGAACAATCCCCCCACCCTACTCCACCCCATGCTTGCATTTTTTGCAGGCATGGCTTATTTAATGGCCAGGGAATTGAGTGCCTCTTACCCACCACCCCCATCCCTTTATTTTTTTGCTGAGAAATGTAAAAAGGAACCTAAACCGTGTACATATTCTGAATAAACGTGAGGGTTTTTTTTTTTCTTGAGAAATACCTAGCGCCATAATTTTCTGATTTAAGGGGGCGAGGGAAATCTTTGAAGTGAAGGAAATCAGTGGGGGACGAACTAGCTTTTCCTGATTTTGTGTGTGTGTGTGTGTATGTGTGTGTGTGTGCACGCGCGCGCATGTGTGTGTCTGTGTGCCTCTCCCCAAAGCCAGTAATGGGATTTAAAATGAGAGATTCCCAGTCCTCGTCCTCCCTCCCATTCCATTTCGCTCTCTTCGCCCCAGAAAACATCTGCGGTAACCGGCTGCACGTCTAAAGGGACGGTTTAAAGAAAAACAGGGTTTGGGGAGCGCATCAACTTTCTCTTTTTCAAATAAAGTTGAAAAAAAATTCCAAGGACAATTTAAGCAACAAACGACATCGAACAGATATTTTTCCAAGGCAAAAAATTTCCGATTCGTTGGTTTCCTATTCTCAGAAATAGAGAAAAAGGCGAATCCGATCTTCCCGTGCGCTGACGGCACGAAATTTGGAGCCCGTACTTGGTTAAGGCTGGTGGGTGCAAGGCAGGGCGCGGCCCCATGGACCGGCAGGAGTTCGGTGCGCACTGGGCCTGGAGCGCAACCGCTGGGGCTCCGGCTAGCCGGGCTCCCCGTGGGGTGGCCTAGGGCCCAGCCTGTGTGAAGGCTGCGGGCAGGGCACTGGTCCCCTGTGGACTCGGGGCGCGCCCTCGCAGCCACCTCCCTGTTTAATTCCAGAGCTCAGCGGGCTGCAGGGACATTCAACGCCAGTTTCCTCTGGCCCGGGCGTGAGACGCACCCTTCTCGTGTCTGCTCTTCCGTACCTCTGGGCTGGATGTTGTATAGACCAGGCCCCTTCCCTCCCCACTCTCTCATTCCCAAAACCTTATCATCGAGAATTCGACAGTTGGCCTGAGATGCTGATCCCAGTTCACAGAGCCAGCGTGCGCGTCCCTAATGCCCGGCACACCCAACTCCATTTCGGGACCCTTTTTTTTTTTTTTTTCCTGCGGGCTCTGGAGTCCCGGAGGAAGCCCCGGGCCCTCCTGTCCCTGCAGACACCGGCTGAGGCGCTTAGGCCAGTGCAGAGTCGCCGCACTGGGACCCAGGCGCCCCTCACAGGTGCACGCAGGGCATGGCCCAGCGGCCCCTCGGATGGGCGGGGAAACAGGCCCGGGCGGAGCAATTGGATCACCCCATTATGCCCCTGCGGATGCCCAGAAAAGCCACCACTACCGGGGGCCCGCCCCATCAGTGGCCTGGGAAGGAGAAGGCGCGGCGGGGGGCGTACCTCACGCCCAGTGCCCTCACTGCCCAGGCCCCATGCCTGCCTCCCCGTCACCCTAACTCCGCACCCGGGGCTGCTGGTGGTTCACTTCTCTTTCCGTCGTTCTCGCCGGGCTGCCCAGTCTCTTTAGGGCCACAGATGCGCCCACACCCCCCTTCCCCGCGGGACACCGAGGTGTGGGCACCGAGGTGGGGACCCTGAAGCCGACTGCAGGAGGATGCTGGACCCCGATGTCCCCTGGAGCCCCTTCCAGCCAAGGCCTGGAGAGGGAAGGCGCCTCTGTACCCCTCAGCCCCAGGTGCAAGAGCTGGGAGTGGAGAACCCTTGGGGCCCTGCTCACCTCCAAGGCAGACCAGAAACCGGACCGGCCAAGGAGGCAGGAGTGCATGTGTAGAGTTAGCGAAGGGCCGACTGGAGGGGTGCCCGTGTTTGCGTGTTTGGTGCTGCACGTCTCCCTCCCTCTCATTCTGTCTGGGAAGAAAAAGGAAAGCGGGCAGATTTGCGCCGACCCCTCTTTCCACAGCCTGGGAACGCTGCAGCAGGAAGAATTGCTCATAACGACACTTAAGCCTCGACACTTGAATGCTAAAGGTTAAACTTGCAGTCTTCAGGGAAGGGCTTCCTGCCAACTGGAACAGTGGTGTGCGCTGCCATGGGCGCTCCTCCACCCCAGCCTGGTCCCTCCAGGTACAGCTCACATCACGGCTCTTGGCATTTGTGAACTTCGGCGAAAGGAGCCCCTGGGTTCTGGCTTGTCCCTGCCCCTCACCTTCAGGGAACCTCTTCTTCCTGGTTTCCCCCATTATTTTGCCTGTGGCTGGTTGATACCTCAGTTTGTCCCTGGGATCCTGCCCTATGGGTTCCAACGAGTTCCTGCTGTGGAGTTGGAATGAATCCACCTTTGCAACAAAGATGCAGGGTTCACACAGGTGGACACTTTGGGAGAAACTGCATTCATTCCTTGTCCCTTTGCACAGAGCACTTGGTGGCCCCTGCAGCTTGGCACAGATAAAACCAAGGCTAATAGACTTAATTTAGTGCCCAGCCTTGGAGGGGTCTGCAGAGAGATACTGGCTATAAAGAGGCAGGCGGGGGACAGATTGTCAGGTGGAAAGCTTCCCCCAAAAGAATAGCCAAGGGAGTCTCTATTCCACAGACCAAGAGCCCCTCCCTCAACCCACCACCAAATGATGGTGAGATTCAATTTAGCACCACTAAAAAGGATATTCCAGTAGGAGACAGATGGTAAAGAGAATGGAGGTTAGCTCTCAGGAGCCAGGGAAGGTGGCTCTTTTCCTTCCTCCCAGGACAGCCCACATTTGCTGAGCACTTACCATGCCTTAGCTCCCTGCCAGGCACTTTGCAAATAATTACATTCAGTTCTCCCAGCAACCCTGGGAAACTGATATTATTATTAGTCCCATCTTATAGATGAGGAATACCAGATTCAGAGAGGTTAAGTCACTCACGTAAGGTCACACAGCTATTAAGTGGCTCAGCTTGAATTTGAACCTGGGCCTGTCAAGTTTAAAGCTATTTCTATTACACCAGTTGCCTCTCATCAAGGTCAGGAGAATCAGGGGACCCAAGGGATGAGAATAGATAGATGTGTAGGGCACATGGGCTGAGGGGCAGGAAAGAAAAATATTCCGGGAAGGGTGCTCTGGTTTTGTATGGATTCATGGCTAGATTCAAGACTAAGAGACAAGTCACTGATAGGCATGGGGGATGTTATTCACTAAAGGGAAAAAGGCCAAAAGGGACAATGCAATAGAGAAATATCAACAAAATCCTAGGATTACAGGGTTTGAACCCATGTAACAATTGCCTGGTGTGCCCCTTGGTTTTCCAGCCTCGGCTGGCCGTACCCGGGGAAGTTCATACCAGTCCTTTTTGTTTTTCTTTGTAAATTTTCTGACAGTGTCTGAAGCTCAGACAAGTTCCTTACTTCTGTGAGTCAGCAGGGCTAACAGGAAGGGATGATCAGATGACCAACTGCTCATGAAAAAATATGAGGAAATCCAGTAGACGGGGAATAAGATCAGGCAGAGATAGATATCCAAAGGCAGGCCCCTTGGGAACTCCTGGTCACTTGAGTGCTCCATTTGCAGGCCCTAAGGTAGGGAAGGCTGTGGGTGGGGCAGTTCCACAGCTCCCTTGAAACAAAGATGATGCCTGCTTTGCCAATATTGAGGCTTGGCCACATGATGGTCGTCCACCAACTCTGGCCTCCATGCGCACTGCAGATACTGACCACTCCTTTGGGCGAAACTGCAACAAGGGGGAAGGGTGGTCAGTCCAGTGGTATGGGCTGATCACTCTTCGCCGTGCTTGGCTGGGTTGACTCTGACTGATAACTGCCCAAGTGTGAGTGTGTGTAACTGGGCAGGACTGGCCAGGCCCAGCCAGGCCCACACGGAGGGGTTGCTGAAAGCCTTGTTAAGGAAGTACTTCTGACTAGGCAATCCAATTACATAATGCTGCAAAAATAACTCTGGGCTGGGAGTCTTGAGAGTGACGTATTTTGTTAACAGAGAGGGGTATCAAATATCTGTCTTTTAACCCAAGGGCTGAAAGTACACTTGTGTGTACTGACTGGGCTCTCACCCTCTCCTCCAATAAGGGATGTTAAGCGGGTGGCAGGTGGGGGGCAAAAGAAACAGCAACAATGCATAGTTATTTTCTCCCCTCCTTTTCCCCAGGTGCAACTAAAGCCAACTGTTCAGTTTAGTTATATTCTGCCAGCTCATGTGTCCGTCTACAGACTCATGCATACCCAAATTAGCCATGCAATGCTATAAACTGATCAGGGAAGACTAAGCAAAAGAAATGAGGGGAGAGAATAAGAAATGAGAGAAAAACAGAATGAAAGGTGGTTTTGTTTTGGTTTTTGGTGGGTAGAGAGGGGGAAGGGGTGAATTGTCTCATTATATTCATGAAGACTAGACTAGAACTCCTAGCTCCCCACTAAGGTGATCAACTGGTCCCAGTTTACCGAAGACTGTCCCAGATTTAAAACTGCATCTTAGCAACCCACTCATTTCTGAAAAACTGAGTTGGTCACTCCACTTCCCACAGGCTTTGGCCAAATTTCCACCCAGTCAGAAAATAACTGATCATAATGGTATATCCCGTCAATCCAAAATTATTCGAAGAGTGATCTGAATGAGATATTTCATCACGGATACAAAAGCCTTATTTCCAGGCATTTGAAGAAAGATTCTTACACTTCTCCCTCCCACTACCATTTTGGATTCTAGAGCTTTCCAGGTGGAAAAATTACCTGCTTCATCCAGTTTGCTTTCAGATAAAGTTTCCGATGTCCCTTTCCCATTTTAAAATGCCTTGAACTCCTGCCATGTTTTGCTTGAGAATCCTTTCATATCATTTTTAAAGAACACTGCTTGAAAGTCATTGTACCTTTTTTTAACCTCTTTTCTGTTGTGGGGTCTCCATTCCTTCCTGGGGCACCAGGGTCACACACTGAACTGTATCAAACTCTTTTAATGTATTCTCATTGAATCTGTTAGCATTTTCTGTTTCCTAATGTTGATAATTACAGCATCTGATCCTTTCATTCTGAACTGCGGCTGTGCAATCCATCCTTAATCTAGATCCATCTGAGCCCCTTCCAAAGAAGACACAAAGATAAGCTATCCCTGGCCCAAGACACTCATAGCATCTGAGCTTAGATTCACATTTGTCCCCGCCTCTATTATTATTTTTTAATCAAAATGTTTCCAAATCCCTTGAGCTAATTATAAAAGCAAATAGCTTTTCCTCTCTGAATCATATTCCTTGACTTGTAAGAATGCAGTTCCACTCTGAGACCACCTTGTCGCAGACGTGAAAACCTGCTTGCTGAGGATGCAGCAGAGAGGAAAGGGTGAAGCGGGATTGTCTCCCGCCCTCCCTCGCCAGGCACTGCCTTTATGGAGTCTATTTCCAGTCTGTTTACCTGGCAAGGACCACGTGACCAATCCAGAAGGAAATGCTGACATCATTGTCTCTCTCTCTCCCACATGTGCGCCTCCCTCCCTCCCCACGCCGCCTGCATTCCGGTATCCATCCTCTCTGCCTCTTTCCAGCGCCCGGCCCCCTCCCCCACCACTCACGCCTTCCACCACTTATTTCTCTGTCTTTCTCATGTCATACTTTCCTTTGTTTTCTTTTCCCCTTGCGGGCTGGTTCCTAGACCGTCTTGCGCGCGCGCGCGCGCGCGCGCGCGCACACACACACACACACACACACACACACACACACACACAGAACTGGGTGCTCTTTTCCTCCCCGCTGCCCCGCCTCGCTTTTCAGTTTTTTCAGATCTGTGGCCATTGAGCCCTCACTCTTTTAAAAACACCTTTCCTCTTTCTCTCTCGAGTTGAGATTTCTAAATTTAAAAAAAAAAAAAAAAAGTCTGGAGGCCTAGAAAATCTTCCGGGCCAGGGGGAGGGGGAGGAGGGCCAGGCGAGGCTGCGGAGTCCAGCCATTCAATTTCCTGCTCCACTGGGCTTCGAGATTTTGGTGTTGGGGGTTTGGTCAAACATGCTTTCTTTATTTATTTATGTACAGCTTCTCTTCTTCTAGTCTCCATTCCACGTTTTCCCACACTGCTGCTTACCAGGGTCCCCTCCCTTCCCCACTGCCAGACCACAGGTCCCAGCAGCTCCTGGCCTTGAGCGGAGGGAGGGAGGGAGGGAGCACGTGCCACTCGCTCCTGGTCTTTTCTGTGCTGCTGCTGCTGCCAATACTGCTGCTCATTCTGCCGGGGGCTGGGGAGGCTGCTCACCATCCTCCCCAGCCTGAGACTCAGGGAGCTGGGAAAGCCAGGATGCAGAGAGGAGGGGAGGAGTGGCAGTTCATGCAGGTGCCTCCTGCCTATTCAAAGGGCTATTTATAGGAAGAAGCAGCAGGCAGGGCTCTGGGGTTCGGCTGCGCCTGGGCAGCTTTCTTGGTGCATGTGGGCACAGAGCCAGAGCATGCAGTTTAGAGAAAATGTTTAATGAAGACATGGGAGCCTCAAAGTGTTTATTTATTCTCACAGAAAGATGAAGATGGGGTGTGCCTGGAAACTGCTTTGAAAGCGGACGGCAAGATAGTGAGGCCAGAGGGTGACACCACTGGGAATCAAAGGGAACAGCTGTCTCAGGCGAAGGGGCACAAGGCAGACACTGATGGGCCCTATTGCTTCCACCTCCCACCCTAGGCTGTTCTGAGTGGGATGATACCCCTTTTAGTTTGGGAGTGGGACGTGGAAGGACATATGAAGGGTCACATGAGAGTGAGACTATTTAGTAGTCATTACTTAGGGGTAAACTCATAATCCCCAGCACTCAGAAAGGTGGGATTCTACCTAGAGGGCATGAGTACTTTGATGGGCATGTTCACCACTGGGTTGGATAGAAAATCGAAAATGCAGGCCAGGCGCGGTGGCTCATGCCTGTAATCCCAGCACTTTGGGAGGACGAGGCAGGTGGATCACTAGAGGTCAGGAGTTCAAGACCAGCCTGGCCAACACAGTGAAACGCCATTGTGACTAAAAATGCAAAACTTAGCTGGGTGTGGTGGGGGCGCCTGTAATCCCAGCTACTCAGGAGTCTGAGGCAGGAGAATCGCTTGCCAGCGGGTGGAGGTTGCAGTGAGCTGAGATCATTCCATTGTACTCCAGCCTGGGCAACAAAAGCGAAACTCCATCTCAAAAAAAAAAAAAAAAAAAAAAGGAAAATCAAAAATACAGTATCCTATTGGAAGACCCTACTAAGACCTAGAGGTGGGACTCTGAATGTCAATATAGTACTGGCCTTCAGTGTTTGGGTTCATTCCTATTTCTTCGTTTTTAGAGACAGAATCTTGCTCTGTCACTTAGGCTGGAGTGCAGTGGCATGACCATAACTCATTGCAGCCTCCAACACCTGGGCTGAAGCAGTCCTCCCACTTCAGCCTCCTGAGTAGCTGGGACTAAAGACACATGCCACCATGCCAGGCTAATTTGTTTTACAATTTTTTTGTAGAGACAGGGTCTTGCTTTTTTGCCCAGGCTGGTCTCGAACTCCTGGCTTCAAGTGATCCTCCCACCTCAGTCTTCCAAAGTGCTGAGATTACTGGTGTGAGTCACTGTGCCCAGCCCATTCCTATTTGTTTCTTTTCTTTCTTTTTTTTTTTCTTTTTTTTGGAGTCTTACTCTGTCGCCCAGGCTGGAGTGCAGTGGCGCAATCTCGGCTCACTGCAAACTCCATTTCCCAGGTTCAAGCATTTCTCCTGCCTCCCTCAGCCTCTCAAGTAGCGGAGGCTACAGGCAAGCACCACAATGCCCGGCTAATTTTTTCTATTTTAGTAGAGATGAGGTTTCACTGTGTTGCCCAGTCTGGTCTCAAACTCCTGAGCTCTGGCAATCCGCCTGCCTCGACCTCCGGAAGTGCTAGGATTACAGGCGTGAGCTACCGCGCCCGGCCTCCTATTTCTTAAGACACATTTCCAGTACTATGCCCATTGAAATGATCCTGGCAACCAGTCAGAAGAGAATCCAGTTATCATGAGGCTACCTTCTAGAGACCTATCCCTTCAGCAAAGCATAAATACGGCAGGGAGGGGTGTGGTGGAAGAGGTCAGTCATAGATATATCTCTCCAGGATCAACAGGATCTAAATCCTCTTCAGATATGCTGGAAATCTAGAACTTCCTACAGGCTTTAAACGTTTTGTACAAGTTCTAATTTTAAACTTCTAAATGTCATAGTCCAAGGACTTGCTGGATTTTGTTTATTTTTTGAGACAGAGTCTCACTCTGTTGCCCAGGTTGGAGTGCAGTGGCACAATCTCAGCTCACTGCAACCTCCACCTCCCGGGTTCAAGTGATTCTCCTGCCTCAACTTCCCAAGTAGCTGGGATTATAGGCACCTGCCACCATGCCCAGCTAATTTTTGTATTTTTAGTACAGACAGGGTTTCACCATGTTGGCCAGACTGATCTCAAACTTCCGACTTCAAGTGATCCACCCGCCTCGGCCTTCCAAAGTGCTGGAATCACAGGCGTGAGTCACTAAGCCCGGCCTGGACTTGCTGTTTTGAGACATCGGTTAGGTAGATAACTCTGTTGGTCAATGAAATGATTGTTGTGGCTTTTGATTCCAAATAAAAGTAGTGCTCGAAATTCTCAGTGTCATTCTCATCATCTCCATATCTCATCATTTATGGAGCCGCTGCTAAATTATGAGTACGGAAGGATAAAGTGAAGCACAGGTTCCTGACTCCCAGCTGTGGGTCTGAAATGCCTCTGTCAGTGAATGTGTGCTCTTCACTTCTTATTAGTTTTTGTCAAACTAAACTCCAAGTGGTGGAAACGTATAAGAGAGGGTAGAGAGAATCATACAAAGCAACCAACCCAGCAAAATTATATGACCTTTATTGTGGCATCTTTCAACTTTGGAGGGATGTGGAGAATAACACAAAGGAGGTTCTTTCTCCATCTTTGAGTCTAGCTCAAGGCTCAGGCTCCCTTCCTCACCCTGTCTCAGGCCCAGTGTTGGAGGTGACCTCACCCAGCTCCTCACATTCAGCTCTCTGAGTGGGTTTCCCGCATTTGTGTAAAACTGTATGGAACCAAGATAACAGCAACAAGATCCATTTGTTTCACTACAGAATACCTGTGATGATGTGGAAATGCATATGCATTCATGAGTAGATTTGTATTCATGTTACGGATGACCCGCCTGCTTCCCCAAGGATAGGCACCATATGGAGTGTTCACTGTACACATCTCCATAAACGCCCACCATGCTAATTGGTACTCAGTGCTGTACCCTTGGAGAAGAGAAGATAATGAGAATGATAATGACAATGATGACGACAATGATGACGACACTGAACTGCAGATATCGATTCCAGGATGAAGACGGTTCTGGGCATACAGACATGCTTAACCAATGAGGAAGGAGGGAAGGAAGAGAGGGAGGGAGGGAGGGAGGGAGGATCAGATCTCATTGAAACACTCAATGTAAGTCCTTAACTAACTAACTAACTAACTTCCTTTTTTATTTTCCTTTTCCTCTTTCTTTTTTATTTGAGACAGGGTCAGGTTCCGTCACCCAGGATGGAGTGCAGTGGCACAATCTCAGTTCACTACAACCTCCGCCTCTGGGCTCAAGCAATCCTCCTACTTCAGCCTCCCAAGTAGCTGAGACTATAGGTGCATGCCACCACACCCAGCTAATTTTTGTATTTTTTTGTAGAGACGGGGTTTTGCCATGTTGCCCAGGCTGATTTTGAACTCCTGAGCTCAAGCAATCCATCCACCTTGGTCTCCCAAAATGCTGGGATTACAAGTGTGAGCTACTGCACCCGGCCTTTTGTTTGTTTTAAAGCATAATTACTCTATTATTACCTACTAAAAGGAATATAGGCCAGGCGTGGTGGCTCATGCCTGTAATCATAGTGCTTAGAGAGGCTGAGGCAGAAGGATCATGTAAGCCCAGGAATTCGAGGCTGCAGTGAGCCATGATGACACCACTGTACTACAGCCTGGGCAACAGAACAAGAGAATGATCCCCAACTGGAAAAAGAAAGAAAGGAAGGGAGGGAGAGGGGACATCATATCTACTGCTGAGCCTGTGGGCTGGGCTAGAATGGCGTAACAATAAAACAATCACTTTTCATTGTTGGCATATTTTTAAAAATATGATTTAGTACCTGATACTTCTCTCTCTCATGACAAATCAGAGAGGCAATGTTGGTAGCTCAGGACAGATTTACCTTATACTCAAAGCCTAAAAGTCAGAGACATGATCTTGCAGTGATATAAAATATAAATAAATTTAAAATATATAGAAAAGTAAATATATACAAGAAAGAATTACCTAGAAGAATCAAAGGCTTTTTTTTTTTTTGAGATGGAGTCTCACTCTGTGGCCCAGGCTGGAGTGCAGTGGTGCAATTTCAGCTCACTGCGACCTCCGCCTCCTGGGTTCAAGGGATTCTCCTGCCTCAGCCTCCCAAGTAGCTGAGAATACAGGCGCATGCCACCATGCCCGGCTAATTTTTGTATTTTTGGTAGAGACAGCATTTCACTGTTGGCCAGGCTGGTCTCAAACTCCTGACTTTGTGATGCACCCGCCTCAGCCTCCCAAAGTGCTGGGATTACTGGTGTGAGCCATCGTGCCCGGCCAAAGGCTTTTCTTAATAAAAATAAAACAAAATTTAGAGAGCAGGAAGATTACCAAAGGCTTGGGTTCTAGTGTTAGCTCTGCCACTAACAGCTGGATGGCCCCCAGCAAATCACTTAATCCTCACTGTGTAACTTCTCCTTGTAAAATGGAGATAACAGTACACACCCCACAGGGTTGTTTCAGGATTAAATGAGACTGCAGATATAAAGTATCTAGCACAATCCCTGGCACATGAAGGGGGTTCAATCCATGGTAGAAATGATTAATAATATTCTGATATTTCTTACCTGTCGGCATTGAAGGGTTGGAGCGTGAAGATCAAGGGATTGTAAAAGTACTGCATGAACTAGAGGGACTGAGACAAATCTCAGATGTTCTTTTTAGGTGTTACTGGGCTCTAAGTTAAATCTGTTAGTACTGGGAAGTGGAGCAATGAGATAAAGATATATTATCAAGGACAAACTTTCCCTAAACACAGATACCTGATATACCTAATTCCAGCCATAAAGTTGCGAACTACGAGGAACGCCAGTGCCTAACAGACTTTCTCAGGGGGGTGTTGTGAAGATTAATAGTTTAGAATGATGTCACCGTTATTAAGGTGCTTGGATTCCCTCAAGCAGAGGGGATATGTAAATCCAGAGACTCATCATAAAAGTAATATCATCACTGTTTCTCACAGCCGACTGTTTCCTAAGCTGGGATAGAATTTCCAGAAGTATCTTTCTTTTTTAGAATTACAGAGTATGACAGATTTATTTCCACACATCTCACTTGCTTTCAGAGTTATTGTTTCCTCTTATTCCCCCCACCCCTTTGGTGACAGAGAAGCCTGAGAACCCATCCTGTCAGGAAGTTCTTGGGGAATTTTCAGAACGATGTGAACGCAGGGTATGTGAATGGCTGTGCACAGCAGCATCAACTTTATTTTATAAAATAGGTGTGTGTGTGTGTATACCACACACGTGACTGATCTTCCAAACATATCTGAATAATCAAAACCATGAATGACAAACGTGTCAGATACATTCATCAGAACTCAGAGGATCTTCTAGGGGAATTCACTAGCACGTCTTCCTCTTAAAATAGGTCAGGTAACTATTCCCCTCCTTTGGGACTTTCAAAAAGGATGTGCTACTGAACCTAGGCCCCAGGATAGGAGCTCAGTTGCCCTCTAGACAACGAATGCCAATCCCCAAATTTTCTGAATTTATTGACCAAGATGTTGGATGGAGCAGGTTCAAGCATCTTGCTAAATAAAATATAGATTATATTGATCATTTCCCCTCAATCTACTAAAATCTTGTTACTCTTTCACAGAAGGAAATAAATCAGTTTGACAGGACTTGTTCTGTCAAGTGATATAAGTTCCTAACACTGCATTCACTACAGATTATTCTAGAAATAAATTGGTAATCTTTTTTTTTTTTCCAGGTGAACTTCCAGATTAGAACACCACACACTTCCCTGTTTCTTTTTAAAAATAGAGGCATTAATCCTGCTTTCTTTCAGTCTTTCCAAGTTGTTAAAAATGAAGTGACTCTCCCATGATTTTAGCCAATAACAACAGCTTCCCTTATAAACAACTTTATCCTGCAAAAAAATCTGCTTAGGAAAAAAAAAAGGCATTTCTACTAGTGTTTAAGAAATGTTTAAGAGTTCATCCTACAAAAACAATGAGGAAGTAAATGGTCAACGTATATGACCTCTACTTTGACAAGCCTATTTCTAGATCTCTTCTATGGATTTAGGTGTTAGATTTAGAAATTATTTCTCAGTTAAATGGGGTTAAGACGAAAGACAGGTAGAGTAAATTTGCAGATCATGTCGATTATGTAGATCTCATGCACGTCAAAGCCATTATTTTTCTTTTTTGTTTGCTTTTGTTTGTTTGTTTGTTTGTTTAAGATGGAGTCTTGCTCCCAGGCTGAAGTACAATGACATGATTTTGGCTCACTGCAACCTCTGTCTCCTGGGTTCAAGCGATTCTCCTCTCCTGCCTTAGCCTCCCGAGTAGCTAGGATTACAGGTGCCCGCCACCACACCCAGCTAATTTTTGTATTTTTAGTAGAGACGGAGTTTCACCATGTTGACCAGGCTGGTCTCGAACTCCTGACCTTGGGTGAGCCACCCACTTTGGCCTCCCAAAATGCTGGGATTACAGGCATGAGCCACCGTGCCTGGCCAAAGCCATTATTTTTCATAAACACATTGGAAATCCACTAGGCAGTACAGGAGAAAGACAGGAGAAAACGCATGAAAAACCTCATTGTATCTTAAGGTAAATTACGGTGGCCACAGGATCTGGGCCCTTCCTGAAATCTCAGGGCTTCATAAAAACCCAACATTTTCAGAATACGCATGGCACAGAGACAACCTCAAAGTCAAAGCCCCAACTCTGTCAAGACCAAGACAGGAGCACAAAGGCGGCATCCTTGAAATGAAATTCAGGTATCTTGGGTACTTCTGGGTATCTCTAGGGTTTGGGGTTTCTAAGCTTAACTAAGATACTTGCTTGTTTAAAGGCTCTGGAAACAGAAAACCCACACTACCCTGGACAGGTCACAGCTTGGTATTTACCAATCTTGTGAGCCTAAAATTTAAAATTCCTTTATCCTTTTTCTTTGGCCCACCATGCCAATTCCCAGCCCAGGTTACCCCCAGTCACCTGCCTCTGGATTGCTAGACAGTGCTGGGATTATAAACCTTGCCCACTAAAGAACTTTATTTTATTTTTTTTTTTTGAGACGGAGTCTGGCTCTGTCACCCAGGCTGGAGTGCAGTGGCGTGATCTCCACTCACTGCAAGCTCCACCTCCCGGATTCACACCATTCTCCTGCCTTAGCCTCTGAGTAGCTGGGACTACAGGTGCCTGCCACCAAGCCTGGCTAATTTTTTGTACTTTTAGTGGAGTCAGGGTTTCACCAGGATGGTCTCGATTTCCTGACCTCGTGATCCACCCACCTCGGCCTCCCAAAGTGTGGGATTACAGGCGTGAGCCACTGCACTCGGCCCCTTTGTTTCTTAAAACCATGATTGGAATGAACTTCAACTTGCCTGTCACATTACTTTATGGTGCCTTATACCACCTCCTCTTTTTCACCATGAAATATCTTTGTATCCTTAACCATTATTTCCTTCCTTCTATTCTGCTGTGATTCCACTGCAAATCTTCCCTGATATCTAGAGTTCAACCTGACCAGGTCCTTCTAGTCCCCTTCTCCTTCACTTACTTGTCTCTCTCCACTACTGTCCTCATGGCATGCCTGCCTCCATCACTTTCATATCTTTCTCTTATTAAATTTATTTTTAAGACCAGGCATGGTGGCTCATATGTGTAATCCCAGCACCTTGGGAGGCCAAGGTGGGTGGATCACTTGAGGTCAGGAGTTCAAGACCAGCCTGGCCAACATGGTAAAACCCCGTCTTTACAAAAAATACAAAAATTAGCCAGGAATGGTGGCACATGCCTGTAATCCCAGCTATTTGGGAGGCTGAGTCAGGAGAATCACTTGAACCCAGGAGGTGGAGGTTGTGACAGGGCGAGACTCTGTCTCAAAAAAAAAAAAAAAAAAAAGAAAAAAACAATTATTTTTAATTTTTAAAAAAATAGAGAGGGGGGTCTCACTATATGGCCCAGGCTGTTCTTAAACTCCTTGCCTCAAGTGATCCTCCCACCCTGGCCTCCCAAAGTGTTGGGGTTACAGGCGTGAGCTGCCACAACTGGCCTCCTATCTTTACTCCATTTCTACTTGGAAACCTACACGTGCTGTATCCTCTCCGATCAAACAATAACAAGAACAATAACACTTCCCTTGGTTCTGCCACCTTTTTGATGTGCCCTCCTTCCATTCATTACCCAACTTCCCAAAGAATCATTTAAACGTGTTCTCTGGCCCTTGCTTGAACACCTCTGGCACTGTGGACAGATGGCTCTGATTGTTAAGAGAAGATGGTCATTATTTTGAGCCTTTTAAATAGATCCCTTGTGGTTCCTGCCCACTGGTCTTAGTGTCACCTTGTGAGGTCACACAGAGCAAGTTTAATTCCCTGATGCAGACAACCTTTCCCCTGTCCTGGCCTCCTCTCTCAGTCTGATCTTTCTGAGACAGGAACTGCCAGTTTCTTCCACTCTTTTTCACAGGATCTGCTTCGGAGTCCCCTTTGCCTTCCTGTTTCCAGTTTGACTCTCTTCTTAAAGTGTCATGGCCCAAGATTAAATGTAAATTGTCCACATCTGCTCTGTCTACCGCAGTAGAGCGGGATTCTCACCTCTTTTGTTCTCCTCATTACACTTTTGCCCAATACAATTGTGAAAGCCTCCACCCATTAACTTAAACCTCTAAGACAGTGGTTCAGAAAGTGTGGCTCACGGAGCTCCTACTTCAGAATGACCCAGAGAGCTTCATGTTATGGACTGAAAGTTTGTGTCCTCCAAAAAGAGGGTGGAACTGAATGTGTAGGTATTTTGACCCCAGACTCCAGAACTGTGAGAAATAAATGTCTGTTGATTGGGCCACCTAGTCTGTGATATTTTCTGATAGCAATCTGAGCTATCCAAGATACTTTAATACATGGAGATTCCTGGACCACACCTCAAACTTGAATCTGACAATCTAGGGTAGCACCTGGGAATCCACATTTTAAGCATTTATGCCAGGTGACTATTTTTTTTTTTGAGATGGGATCTTGCTGTGTTGCCCAGGCTGGAGTGCAGTGGTATGAACAGAGCTCACTGCAGCCTCAAACTCCTGGGCTCAAATGATCCTCCCATATCAGCCTCCCCAGAAGCTGGGATTATTGGCACACACCACCATGCCTGGCTAATTTTTTTAAAAAAACTTTTTCTAGGGACAGGGTCTTGCTATGTTGACTAGGCTGTGGTCTCGAACTCTTGGCCTCAAGCAATCCTCCCGCCTTGGCCTCCCAAAGTGCTGGGATTTCTGGTGCGAGCCACTGTGCTCAGCCAGGTGATTCTTAAATGTGTCCAAAAGTCTGAAAAGAAAAAAGCTTCAGTCTTTTCCAATACTTCTTACCAAGCCTGGCTCCCTCCACTGGAGTTTGTGCAGATGGGTTTTCAGGTCCAAGGTCAAGACCCACCATTTTATTGTGTTACATTTCATCTTGCTAGATTTAGTGCATTGCCACGGTCTATCAAAAATCTTTTGAATTCTTTATTTTGCAACATGTGATGTCATGATAACCACACATGGATTACCAAAACCTCACTGTCCCAGCACTAGAAATCTCCTCCACATTGATACCAATCACTAACTAATTTGTATTTCATCTTTCATCTTCTTTTCCATGAGATAAATGGGCAAATTTTCTTTCTTTCTTTTCTTTTTTTTTTTTTTTTGAGACAGAGTTTTGCTCTTGTTGCCTAGGCTGGAGTGCAATGGCACAATCTCTGCTTACCACAATCTCTGCCTCCTGGGTTCAAACAATTCTCTTGCCTCAGCCTCCTGAGTAGCTGGGATTACAGGCATGTGACACCATGCCCAGCTAATTTTGTATTTTTAGTAGAGTCGGGGTTTCTCCATGTTGGTCAGACTGGTCTCGAACTCCTGACCTCAGGTGATCTGCGCACCTTGGCCTCCCAAAGTGCTGGGATTACAGGCATGAGCCACTGTGCCTGGCCCAAATTGTCTTTAACCATATTATCAAATGCCTCACTAAAGCCCGGCTTTTCTTTGTCTTCTATATTTCCCTGTTCCACTGGGAGATGCCAATTCTGTCAAAGAAGAAAATAAAGTGTTCTCACAGGCCATTTAGACATGCATTCTAGAATCTGTGGTCAGCCAATGGACTCCAGTGTGCAGAACTCACCCTCTTTTCCAGCGGCCTTGTTCTGGATGTTTATGGCACTTATGTCATAGGACCCTTGACTTGTAATTATAAATGTTCTTGTCCACATTTTTTTTTTTTTTTTTTTTGAGACAGAGTCTTCCTCTGTCACCCAGGTTGCAGTGCAGTGGCACGATCTCGGCTCATTGCAACCTCTGCCTCCCAGGTTCAAGGGATCCTCCTGCCTCAGCCTCCTGGATAGCTGAGACTACAGGTGTACACCACTGCACCCAGCTAATTTTTATATTTTTACTAGAGATGGGGTTTCACCATGTTGGCCGGGCTGGTCTTGAACTCCTGACCTCAGGTGGTCCAGCCGCCTCAGTCTCTCAAAGTGCTGGGATTACACGTGTGAGCCACCACATCCAGCCCTCGTCTACATCTTGATTCAACTATGAGATAAGGAGCTCCTGAACTCTGAGCTTTTATTTTAGGTGCCTCAAAATATCTCATGGTAACTAGCACAAGATCCTACTTGGTAATTTTTGAATGAATGAAGTTTTTTGTTTTTTTGGTGTTTTTTTTTTTTTTTTTTGAGATGGGGTCTTGCTCTGTTGCCCAAGCTGGAGTACAGTGGCGCGATCTTGGCTCACTGCAAGCTCCGCCTCCTGGGTTCATGCCATTCTTCTGCCTCAGCCTCCTGAGTAGCTGGGACTACAGGTGCCTGTCACCATGCCTGGCTAATTTTTTTGTATTTTTAATACAGATGGGGTTTCACTGTGTTAGCCAGGATGGTCTCGATCTCCTGACCTCGGGATCCACCTGCCTTGGCCTCCCAAAGTGCTGGGATTACAGACATGAGCCACCACGCCCAGGCAAATGAATGAATTTTACATTTTATTCCCACTAACTTACTTTCATTTTTTATATAAGATGAAAGCAGATCCTGGAGTGAATACTGGACGACTAAGCTCCCTAGGCATGAGGGAAGTGGTGTCTCAGATCCTGGAGTGAATACTGGACGACCAAGCTCCCTAGGCATGAGGGAAGCGGTGTGCCTGGGCAGATCCCAACAGTCCCAGTTGTTTCTCTTAGTCACTGCTCGTAAAAATCAGCTCCTTAGAATAAAAGCAGTCTTTGAAATGCAGTGTGATGAAATCACAGAAAGGATGACACAGTTTCTGAAACATCACAACATTACTGGAATCTGTAGTAATGGCCAAAGAGACACAGGAAACAGTATTTAAAACAAAACAAAACAAAACCTGGCCAGGCGCAGTGGCTCACGCCTGTAATCTCAGCATTTTGGGAGGCCAAGGTGGACAGATTAATTGAGGTCAGGAGTTCAAGACCAGCCTGACCAACATGGTGAAACCATATCTCTACTAAAAAAAAAAAAAAATTAGCTGGGCTTGATGGTGGGTGCCTGTAATCTCAGCTACTTGGGAGGCTGAGGCAGGAGGATCACTTGAACCCAGGAGGTGGAGGCTGCAGTGAGCCAAGACCGTGCCATTGCACTCCAGCCTAGGCAACAAGAGCAAAACTCTGTCTCAAAAAAATAAAACAAAACAAAAAAACCCAACACCTTACCTTAGTAGAGCCATCTAAGTCAGCATAACATGCAAAGAAAACCTGAGTTATGAGCCTACTGCTAATGAGACCTCTTGTGATGGCACAGACAAAGTGTGTCAGTAGGAGGTGACGTGGCTGGAGAGGGATATCTGGCTTCTCTCTCCATTATGGTTCCCTTCTGCATCACAACTGGTAACACATCTGAATAATTACCTGATCTATAAAACACAAAGGGTGAAAAGCTGTAAATGAATGGTGGAAAGTCTTGTCGTTTTCATGGTCAAGTGACTTTCTTTGTAGTCGTGTCTTTCCTATTTCTTTTTTTATTTTTTTGAGACAGGGTCTTAATTTGTTGCCCAGGCTAGAGTACAGTGGTGCAATCTCAGCTCACTGCAGCCTTGACCTCTCGGGCTCAAGCCATCCTCCCACCTCAGCCTTCTGAGTAGCTGGGACTACAGGTGTGCACCATCACACCTGGCTAATTTTTGTGTTTTTTATAGAGATGAGTTTTTGCCATGTTGCCCAGGCTGGTCTCAAACTCCTGGGCTCAAGCAATCTGCCCGCCTCAGCCTCCCAAAGTGCTGGGATTACAGGTGTGAGCCGTCATGCCCAACCTTTCCTATTTCGCATAGGCCAGAGAAGATTCCACAAATACCCCAGAATGTGCCTCCACTGGAAAGGCCACACAGCCCCAGGGTAACACAACTGTTCTACATGAGGTCTAGGGCCACGGTTCTCAACTGGGGCTGACTTTGCCCCCTACATCCCAAGGGACATTTGGAAGTGTCTGGAGACATTTCTAGTAGTGACAACTGACATCTCATGGGTAGAGATTCTGATAAATATTTGGCAATGCACAAGACACATTCCCTCCACCAACAGGAATTATCTGGGTCAAAATGCCAACAGCAACAATCTTAATAAAAAAATTCATCAGTGAAAGCCTTTAAGATCTAGAACAAGACAAGAATATATACTTTTACCATTTTTATTCAACAAAGTTGAAGTCCTAGCCAGAGAAATTAGGCAACAGAAAGAAATAAAGTGCATCCAAATTAGAAAGGAAGAAGTCAAATTATTACTGTTTGCAGATTACCTGTTTTAGAAAAACTTAGAAACACCACCAAAATAACCTGTTAGAAATGATAAACAAATTCAGTGAAGTTGCAGGATACACAATCAACATTAAAAAAATTAGTAGCATTTATATACACCAACAGCAAACAATCTGAAAAAGAATGTAAGAAAGCAATCCCATTTACAGTAGCTACAAAAATATAAAACACCTAGGGCAAAATTTTTCTTTTCTTTTTTTTTTCAGACGGAGTCTTGCTCTGTCACCCAGGCTGGAGTGCAGTGGCACGATCTTGACCTACTGCAAGCTCTGCCTCCCGGGTTCACACCATTCTCCCGCCTCAGCCTCCCGGGCTGAGACTACAGGTGCCCGCCACCATGCCCAGCTAATGTTGTTTTGTATTTTTAGTAGAGACGGGGTTTCATTGTGTTAGCGAGGACGGTCTCCGTCTCCTGACCTCATGATCCACCCGCCTCAGCTTCCCAAAGTGCTGGGATTAAAGTTGTGAGCCACTGCACCTGGCCATACCTAGAAATAAATTTAACCAAAGATGTGAAAGATCTCTACAAGGAATACTATAAAACACTGATGAAGGAAATTAAGGAGGACACAAAAAGATCAAAGATAGCCCACGCTCATGGATTGAAAGAATTAATGTTGTTAAAATGTCAAGAGTACTACTCAAAGCAATTTACAAACTCAATGCAACCCTTATCAAAATGCCAGACATATTCTGCACAGAAGTAGAATAAAAAAGTCCTAGAACCACAAAAGACCCCAAATAGCTAAAGCAAACATGAACAGCAAGAACAAAGCTTGAGGCACTGCACTACCTAACTTCAAAATATATTATAAAGTCACAGTAACCAAAACAGCATGGTACTAGCATAGAAACAGCCACATAGACCAGTGGAACAGAATAGAAAACCAGAAATAAGTCCACACATTTATGGCATTTGCAACTCATTTAATTTTAATTTTTTTTTTTTTTTTTTTTTTTTTTGAGATGGAGTTTTGCTCTTGTTGCCCAGGTTGGAGTGTAATGGCACGATCTTGGCTCACTGCAACCTGTGCCTCCCAGCAAGTGATTCTCCTGCCTTAGCCTCCAGAGTAGCTGGGACTACAGGTGTACACCACCATGCCCAGCTAATTTAAAGATGGGGTTTCACTATGTTGGTCAGGCTGGTCTTGAATTCCTGACCTCAAGTGATTGGCCTGCCTTGGCCTCCCAAAGTGCTGAGATTACAGACATGAACCACTGCTCCTAGCCTACAGCTCATTTTCAACAAAGAACATACACTGGGCAAAGGACAGTCTCTTCAATAAATGTTACTGGGAAAATTAGATAACCAAATGCAGAAGAATAAAGCTAGACCCCTATCTTTCACCATAAATAAAAATCAATCAAAATAGACAAGACTAAATCTAAGACCTGAAACTATGAAACTCCTAGAAGAAAACATTAGGGAAACACTTCAGGACTTTGGTCTGGGCAAAAATTTTGGGAATAAGACTTTAAAAGCACAGACAGCAAAAGCAAAAATAGAAAAATGGGATTACATTAAGCTAAGAAGCTTCTGTACAGCAAAGGAAACAATTATCAAAGTGAAAAAACAACCTACAAGAATGGGGGAAAATATTTGCAAACTATGCATCGAACAAGAGATCAGTAACTAGAATATATAAGGAACTCAAACAACTCAATAGCAAAAAAAGAAAAAAAAAATCAAATTAAAAATGGGCAAAAGATCTAGATGGACAGACGTTTCTCAAAAGACATACGTAAGACAAATGGCCAACAGGTGTATATTAAAAATGCTATTTAAAAATGCTCCACATCATTAATTGTCCAAGAAATGCAAATCAAAACCACAATGAGATATCTTACCCCAGTTAGAATGGCTTTTATCAAAAAGACAAAAAATAACAAATGTTGGTAAAGACGCAGAAAAAGGAGAACCCACGTGCACTGTTGGTGGGAATGTAAATTAGTACAGCCTCTATGGAAAAGTGGAGGTTCCTCAAAAGTCTAAAAATAGAAATACCATATGATCTGACAATGCCACTGGTGGGTGTATGTCCCAGAGAAAGGAAATCAGTATATTGAAGAGAAATCTACACTTCCATGTTTATTGTGGCATTACTCACAATAGCAAAGATATGGAATCCACCTAAGTGTTCATCAACGGATGAATAGACACAGAAAATGTGGTATATATACACAATGGAATATTATTCAGCTACAAAAAAATAATTAAATCCTGTAATTTGAAGCAACATGAATGAAAATGGACTATCATTAGCAATAACTTACTATATAGTTCACAGTATCTAGGGCCAGGCATAGTGGCTCACACCGGTAATTCCAGAACTTTGGGAAGCTGAGGCAGGAAGATTGCTTGAATACAGGAGTTCAAGACCAGTTTGGGCAACATGGCAAAACCCCATCTCTACAAAAAATACAGAAATTAGCCAGGCATGGTGGCACGTACCTGTGCTCTCAGCTACTTGGGAGGCTGAGGTGGGAGAATTGCTTGAATCTAGGAGGTTGAGGCTGCAATGAGCTGTGATGACACCACTGCACTCCATCCTGGGTCAAAGAGCAAGACCCTGTTTCAAAAAACAAAACAAAACAGAAAACCAAAACAACAAAACAACAAAATAACCAGAAGAGAAGAACTGGAATGCTCCCAACATAAGAAAATATAAATGTTCGAGGTGACAGGTATCCCAGTTACCCTGATGAGATCATTACCCATGGTTCACATGTATCAAAATATTACATGTACCCTCCCAAATAGATACAACTATTATATATCAATTAGAAAAACACTAAAAACTTTTAAAAATTTAATTAAAAAGTATAATGAGTACTGCCATTGAGAATTCCTGGTCTAGGAACACAGTACTAGTCCTACACCTAGACAGGCTGGTCCATCTCAAAGGGTCATGTAACTCACTACCTGTTGTGGGTTTGTGAAGTAAGTCACAGATGGCAAACACCAGAAGATACTTTGCAATTCTATAGGGAGGTGAGGATACCAAGGCCGAAAACCCCACCCAGTGGACCGGTTTGGAGAGCAGTCTGAGTAGAGATAGACAGGTTCTGGAACATTCATGATAGCACATGGAAGCTTACTGGGACCAAAGGCCCTTGAGGAACTCTGCTCAGAGGACAGCCTACTTCTCTGTAGATAGAGGGACGCAGACTCAGTAGGGTCTTGTGAGACTCCTCAAGGAGCATGTTCTTGGTCCTGAATAGACCCTGACTGAGAGCTTCTAGAGCTTCTAGAGGTTTAACTGGGGCCTCTGAGGATCCGGAAATGTGACGTGAATGTGAAACCAGTGTACCCAGCAGGACAACAAGAGGTACTGCTTTTCAGGCTAACTCCAGGAAAGTCCTTGTCTTACAGGAGGAAAAGGGAAACTCATTTCACCTAAAGCCCCTAGACAACAGATACATTTTCCCCAAATTGCCATTCTTTTTGATATAGCCACGATTTTAAACATCATTAGTTTTATATATCACAGGGAAGCTGCTGGGTTTAATGAAGCCTCAAGATGTCCCCTGAGAGATGATTATAACTCTAATTAAAAATGGGGGGTGACGGACAAGAATCCCTTAGGACTCTAAGCAACTGGCATTTGTGCATCTTTTTTCATGGAGAAGATGACTTTTTAATGTCAGTTTGGGCTCTTTCCAAGAGTCAAGGATAGTGTCCCCAAAGTCTAATACATTTTGAGATTTAATGTGGTTCAAGAACCAGGAAATGTCTTAAATTGTAAGGGACAAAGAAATTTATAAGCCAAGACAAACTTTCATTTTTTTTCTCTCTCTCTTTTTTTTTTTTTTTTCTGAGACAGAGTCACACTCTTTTCATCCAGGCAGGAGTGCAGTGGTATGGTCTTAGCTCACTGAAACCTCTGGCTCCCCGGGTTCAAATGATTCTCCTGCCTCAGCCTCCTGAGTAACTGGGATTACAGGCACCCACCACTGTGCCCAGCTAATTTTGTATTTTTAGTAGAGATGGGGTTTTGCCATGTTGGCCAGGCTGGTCTCGAACTCCTGACCACAGGTGATTCACCCACCCTAGCCTCCCAAAGTGCTGGGATTACAGGCGTGAGCCACCGTGCCTAGCCTAAATTTCATTTCTTTTTTTTTTTTTTTTTTTTTTTGAGAGAGTGTCTCCCTCTGCCGCCCAGGCTGGAGCACAGTGGAGCGATCATAGCTCACTGCAGCCTCAAACTCCTGGGCTCAAGCAATCCTTCCACCTCAGCCCTCTGCACAGCTGGGATCACAGCTGTGTGCCACCATGCCCAGCTAATTTTTGTATTTTGTTTTTTTCTTAGAGATGGGGTTTCACCGTGTTCCCCAGGCTGGTCTCAAACTCCTAGGCTCAAGCAATCCACATGCCTCAATCTCTCAAAGTGCTGAAATACAGGCATAAGCCACTGTGCCTGCCCCATTTCTTTTATTTCATATACCTGTACTTACCATCTCCATGATTACATGAAGCCTAGAATATAAGAAACAACCTAAATGAATTCTATCTGAATGTCGAATCTAGGTATGGAAAAGAACAAAGGAGGAATGAGTGTGGCAGAATGAGGATTACAGTTCCATACTCAGGCAAGTTTTTGGGGATCAGGTAGTTATGGCAGGTCAGAATAGGTAGTGGGGGCATGGATCCAGGTAACTAAATGAGAGTTAAAACATTCTCAGGTATATCCTGAAGTTCAAGACAGGAGATCAGGGAGATTGAGACACCAGTATCAGAAAGCAGACCACTGACAGGAGCTCATCTTATCATAAGAAGGTTGGTCTTCTAACTCATAGTGCTGGCCATGCCCACTACTCATCGGAGAGTCTTGACCCTACATAGATCCTGAGAGGGAAGTCCGACTGTTTAGTATCCATGGTGGGGGTCCAGGGCAGGTGGCAGCCAGAGAAAGCATGAGGCAAAAAGGCACAGCTCATTGAAAGCCTTAGGATTGGATGGGTGTCTTCATTTGAACTTAACATATCCCTGGGTGAGGATCTCAGTAGCCTGCACAGACAGACACCTACTTCCAAAGGCAAAGGTGATGTTACACTTTTTTTTTTTTTAATTAATTTTAATTTTTATTTATTTATTTATTTTTTGAGACGGAGTCTTGCTCTGTCGCCCAGGCTGGAGTGCAGTGATGCCATCTCAGCTCGCTGCAACCTCCACCTCCCGGGTTCAAGCAATTCTTCTGCCTCAGCCTCCCAAGTAGCTGGGATTACAGGCACCCTCCACCCACCCCAGCTAATTTTTGTATTTTTAGTAGAGATGAGGTTTCACCATGTTGGCCAGGCTGGCCTCAAACTCCTGACCTCAGGTGATCCACCTGCCTCGGCCTCCTAAAGTGCTGGGATTACAGGCATGAGCCACTGCACCCGGCCTAATGTTACACCTTTAGATCGTGTCCTTGCATCTCCTTACTCCATGTACATATTTTTACCAAGGAAAAATCAAACAGCAGAGAGCTGGGCCTCCATGAAGCCAACTGTGTCACTGAACAAGGGTCTAATGCAAGCGACATCAGGGATGCCACTGTGATTAAGTGATGGATGCAGTGACCACACTATCCATTGACCCTGCACTGACTGGCATGAATCAGGGCAGGTCTCTGACAACAGGAATCTTGTGATTCAAGATTCATCCCTGGATGGGATGAACGTACCAGGCAAGACTCTCATCCTTGCAGACACAGAGCGTGAGGCACCATGTTGCCCTGGGAGACAGACCTGCCGGCTTTACTAATGATCGTCGAGCCTTTTGTTAATGACTGACAAGATTTGAAGATTCCCCTCTTAGTGTTCAAGGCTGGGGAATTATCTGTAGGATATAAGGATGAAGAAATATTCCTGAACCCAAGTTGTGCTTGCTTTAAGGCTAGTGGCCCCCAACCTCATCTCCAGTCTTGATTCCTTCCCAGATCCTACACACAATGCACAAAATATCTACCTGTGATGCCCAGAAAGGTCACGTGTCCTCTGCTGACAATGCCTTGCCCCCAACAATATCAACCCCTCCAGACTGAATCACTTTTTTTCCCCTAATCCGTGCTTTCCAAGTTCACTGGAATGACTATATTTAAACTGTATTTCTGGGGTCGGGCTTGGTGGCTCAAACCTGCAATCCCAGCACTTCGGGAAGCCGAGGTGGGCGGATCCTTTGAGCTCAGGAGTTTGAGACCAGCCTGGGCAACATGGGAAACCCCATCTCTATGAAAAATACAAAAATTAGCCGGCATGGTGGCACGCGCCCATGGTCCCAGCTACTCGGGAGGCTGAGGTGGGAGGATGGCTTGAGCCTGGGAGATGGAGGTTGCAGTGGGCTGAGATAGTGGCATTGCACTCCAACCTGGATAACAGAGTCCCGGTCTCAAATGAAGTAAATAAATAACTAAAGAACACTGGTCGTTGTGTACTTGGTTATCTTTTTCACAAGGCAAAAAGCACTTTGAACTCAGGGACCATTTGTTTAAATATGAGTGCGATGTGCTTATCACATAGTATTTGCTCAGTAAATGTCTATGGAAGGAAGAAAGGGAGGGAAAGCAGGCTGGATGTTAAAGAAGCAGTAAAGGGTGGGGTGTGATGGTTCATGCCTGTAATCCCAGCACTTTGGGAGGCCGAGGCAGGCAGATTGCTTAAGCCCAGGAGTTCAAGAACGGCCTGGGCAACATGGCAAAAACTGGCCTCTACAGAAAAAAAAAAAAAAAAAAAAATTAGCCAAGTATACTGGTGTGTATATGTAGTCCTAGCTGCTTGAGAGGCTGACGTGGGAGAATCACTTGAGCCCAAGAGGTCAAGGCTGCAGTGAACCATGATTGCACCACTGTATTCCAGCCTGGGAGACAGAGTGAGACCCTATATTAAAAATAAATAAATAAATAAATAAATAAATAAAGGTCAGGAGCAGTGGCTCATGCCTGTAATCCCAGCACTTTGGGAGGCTGAGGTGGGTGGATCACGAGGTCAGGAGATCGAGACCATCCTGGCTAACACGGTGAAACACTGTCTCTACTAAAAACACAAAAACTTAGCCAGGCATCGTGGCGGGTGCCTGTAGTCCCAGCTACTCAGGTGGCTGAGGCAAGAGAATGGCGTGAACCCGGGAGGCGGAGCTTGCAGTGAGCGGAGATCACGCCACTGCACTCCAGCCAGCCAGCAATGTCAGGCTTTTCTGAAAGGGTCATTGGCCAGTAAGCCTGGGAGAGACAAACTCATGGAGATCAACAAAGGAGTTGGCAATGGCTTTCAGCGGCTGCAGGGCTGTGACTCCCACTGCGCCTGTTGGCGGAACCCCAGGGAATCCCTCTTTCTTGGATCAGCCAGGGACTTACCTTCCTCGAAGGCCAGCACACACTCCTGTGCTGGCGACACTTCTGTAGAGCTGGCCAACAGCAGCCTGAGGTTGGCTATGTCAAATGGTCCCTAGCATCTCAGAGACTGAACCTTGCTCAATCCTGTCTTTATCCTGTCAGTTTCCTCTGAGACCCCTGATATTTGATATTATGACCCCAAATAGTTAACCTTAGTTGTGGTGAATTGCTTTCATTTATTTTACGATCTTCATGGGATGAAAGAATTTGTCAAGCTGAGTCTTCATTCAGAAATTCACAAAATATAGCATTTGACAGTGCCACTTAATTTTCAAAATACTATCCAATGGCCACAAGGATCATCGTAGCCGAAAACCCTGAGAATATCTATAAGGGTATTTCAAGACACTAGAATGTGACGACATAGGTCTCTTCTGCTTTCCCCTCACCTTAGCAAACCAATTCATCAGGATATTCAACAGAACATTCAGCACATATCCTTAACTGCTCTTAGAAATCAGTTCTGTCAATACATCAGCTATTCAAAGAAAGTGCTTTTAAGTTCATTGTTGAACATAGGAATGTAGTGTCTTGCAATGACAAAGTCAACAAATGTTTGAGCTTGAAGATTTCTTATAGACAGGCTAGTCTGAATTAAGGATACTAACACCCAGCTAAAAAGGGTAAGTCACTTAGTGACTTGCCCAAGAACACGCAGCTAGTGCGTGGCTGAACCTGACTTGAAAGCAAACATCATGATCATAAGCCACCTTTCTGCCACTGTGTGTTGATGGTATGAAGATACCATAAATATATTTACACATGCACACACTTAAAAGGATAAAGGCTTGCATCGCATAGACCCAGTTGTCTGAAGAAACCATCAGCCCTACTGAAACAATATCCCATTTAAGTTTAAGACAGCCTGCTGAAGCCCAGAGCCTCACCAGCCCCCCAGAAAACAGAGTATTGTTTCTATCCAAACCTTGCACTGAAAGGAGCCTGTCAGCAGGAAGTGACCTCGTGAGACAACTCTGGGGAGAGCAAAGGGCTGAGGAGAGAAAGGCCTCATTCTCACTGCAAACAGGAAAAGGAAAGAGAAAAAGCAAGCTCTGTCTCCACACAAGGTTTGCTGGGCTGGCTATGAACTGTTCCAGTACGTCCCATCAAATAGACGCCTTCATAGAATCAAGCCGAGCGCGAACGCCGTGTCTGGGGCTCCCACTCCCGGGACACACACGTGGGCGGGCTTACACATGCTCTTGCTCTGTCGAGCTCTGGGAGAGCGCTTATATGGGCTTCATGAGGCTAAGTAATAAACACTTTGTCTTCACCCTGCTATTTATGGCTTGCTCGGGGCATCCTGTGCTCTCCACTGCCCTTACCTGAACACACGGCTCCTGCAGACCCCGAGTTTAATAGGGACAACAGTAAATCTGAGAGGCTGTGTGCGCCCCACGCGCTCCCGTTTTCCTGGCCACCCATGCTAATTGCAGAGAAAGGCCAACCTGTATCCCTTCGGTTATGCTCCGTGTGCCCTTCCTGGAGGTGAAATCCCTTCTCCTTTTGCTTCGGGCCCCTGTTTTCTTCCATCCTTTCAAACATCTCTCTAACATATCCTTTGCTATTTGACCCCTCCCAGAGATCCCTTCATTCTTCAGCAATGGATCAAAGAACTCTGAAAACAAGAACAACCCCGACAGCTGCAAACCACCAGCCCTCACCTCCAGCAGAGGTTTGCGGAAAACTGGACGACCACGTGCATGCAGAGGTAAGGAAATGATCCAGTCCTACCTGGCGTTGACTTCCAGGTTCACTCAAAGGCCGCGTGCCACCCTTTGAACGTCGTGTTTGGGTTGCAAAGGGGAAAGATGCATGTTGAAAGCCAGAAGTGTGCCCAGGCCAACAGACGTCTGAAAGCCACAGGGGATGACCCTGAAAGAGTCCGGGGGATGGAGAACCACAGTTGATCACTTTGGTCCGTTTGAGGGGTCCTTTCGCTCAGCTCCTTCAGGGGTTCCAGGGCTCTCAGAGCTTCCAGGTCCTGTAAGAAGAGATGGAGTCATGGCTGCGCCCTATCCACTCTTGGGCTGTCACACAAGCCTGGAGCCCGGCCACTTCTCGGCCTTGTCTTCATCTTGGGCTAACCGGCCGTCTCCTGCAAACAGACAAGACAGAGAAGGATGAGTGAACTCGGCCTCTCCCCACAGAATACAGTTCGCCATTACAGCGCTGATTAAATACAGGACATTATCTCACCATAATGCCCTCCTGGCGGCGTTCCCAGGAAAATTCTAACTAATCATAAAAATAGAAAGAAAAACGCAACCTAAATTCCATTCCTCGTCTTAAATGAGTGATGTGTTCACTTTTATTTATTTTTCTGGAAGCGAGGCGGGAAAAGAAAATGAATTTTAGGGCTTAGAAAAACAAGCTACTAATAGTACTAAGTAGAGCTGGGCGGTGGTGCAGACAGCTTAGCTCTAGCAGGGATGTGGCCGGCATGGCACGGGTGAGTCCCGGTCCTGCTCCTGGCTGAAAACTTAGGAGTTTAGAACTGGAGCACCTGGCAGGGCAAAGGCAGGATGGGGTGAGGGAAAGTTGCGGGGTTGAGTGTGGACCCCCCCAACCCCCGCCACATGCACACACAAGCTAGGCGCTCAATAGCTTTCTTATAGCCCAGGTAGGCAAATCCTCTTCCAATATACCTTTTAAAAGAATGCCTGATCTTTCTCCAGCAGCATCCTTTTTGGAAACACAGGCATAGTTTAGGTATTTTTCTGCCTGGAAGGTTCTTTCCTGGAAATTCACCCAACTAATTCCTACTCACACATTTTAGAGATCTGAACAGTAAGAAGCCGTCCCTAAGACCCCCTACCCTGACTCCAGTCCAGGGGTTGGTCCTGTAAACCTGCTCTTCAGAACAGCCATGTGACTGTAATTCATGCACTAATTGCATAGTTGATTGTTTAATATGGTTGTCTGTCCCCTCCCTTAGATTAAAAATGTGTCTTATTCCCAACTTTGTAAGTGCTAGGTACACAGTAGCTACCCAATACATGCCTGTGTTGGATGAGTGCTGATGGACCATGGTGGGTGCCAAAGTGGATGGTACCTTATGCTACCTTGGTGGGGCTCAGGTGTAGCAGCAACAAACACATGTAGAACCAGATTATGGTGGGTCCACACCAACAAGGACCAAGGACCAAGCTCCTTCCGAACAATTTCTGCTCTTTCCTCCTGTGAAGGGCTTTTTTTTTTTTTTTTTTTTTTTTTTTTTTTTTTTTTTTTTTTTTAATGGAGTCTAGCTCTTCTGCCCAGGCTGGAGTTCACAGGTACAAACTCGACTCATTGCAGCCTCCACCTCCCGGGTTCAAGTGATTCTCCTGCCTCAGCCTCCTGAGTAGCTGGGACTACAGGTGTGCACCATCATGCCTGGCTAATTTTTATATTTTTATAGAGATGGGGTTTTCCCCATGTTGGCCAGGCTGGTCTCAAACTCCTGACCTCAGGTCATCTGCCCACCTCGGCCTCCTAAAGTGTTGGGATTACAGGCATGAGCCACTGTGCCCAGCCCTTTCTGTGAAGTCTTCATAGATAAACCATGGGAGAGTTCAAAATCCTGAAAACCAGCTTCTGAAATGCTTCTCTTTTTTCACTTTTTATTTTAAATAGAGACAGGGGTCTTGCTATGTTGCCCAGGCTGGTCTCAAACTCCTGAGCTCAAGTGATCCTCCCACTTTGGCCTCCCAAAGTGCTGGGACTACAGGCACGAGCCACCACACCTGGCTCTGGGATGCTTCTCTTAATATTACACTGGATGAAAAGAAAATAAAAGACATCCCGCACCCCTCTTGCCTCTCCCTGTCCCCACTCTGGCCGTAGAATCCCACACTGCCAGCCCCCATCGCGGCTACTGCTGAAGTAATGGGCACTGTTACTAGATGGCAAAGTTCTAGCTGGGCTAATTAAGCAGACTGAGCTAATAACCTTCCATTTTGGGACCAGTGTTATTCATAATTTAATGTATTGCTGCTGAAACATTAACCTTTCGACAACTGGCATGTTGCCCACAGCGGCCCAAGTGCTGACCATCTTTCAGTAAAATGAGTATTATTGTTAAAACAGGTATAAATCATTCATGGCTGAAGCTTTTGTGTCAGACCCTACGTGAAAATAAGCAGTAAGCTGGGTAATTTATTTACCTTTTGGTGATTATTTTTTATGATTTTATGATCATATTCAGTGATTCATAAACATTGGCCTGGTGCCATTTGGTAATCATTTTACATTTTAAATATTGTGTGGCTGTTCTGCTTTTCGTCTTTAAAAACTTCAGGATTCATACCGGGCAACTTAATTCAGACACAAATGCAATTTCATTTGAAAGAAGGTGGTGGGTGGAGGGGGGTAAAGAATCCCGGCCCCTTCATTTTAATAAACCATTTTCAACAGAGCTGTTAGGAGCTTCCACTTGTTACAACATTGCACTTACTGTAGCAAACTTTCTTTGAAGTTTAACACACAGAGGGTGCCTTGAAATCTGAATAAAAGCACAGGAAAACAGTTAACAAGCTTCTGGTTGGAAAGATGATGTGATTGAGCCAAGGGTGGAGAGAGGTCTGGAGATGCTGGCCCCAGGCCAAGAAGGTTGGAAGCCACTAGCCCTCCTCCCAGCACCTGGTTGGGGAATGTGATTACAGTCCCCCAGGGACCTGGAAACTCTTTACTGCCTGCCTGCCTGCCTGCTGTGGCCGCCTGCCCTGAACTGGGCTCCCATAACTGTTCCAGAAAGTAGCTTTTGCTCCTTATGACACCAAGTCAGTGCTGGACGATGGGCGGTGGCTGGGTCTTTCATGGTCTGGGAGCTCAGGGGATCTCCCTCCATCTCGCAGGCGCTCTTAGAGCATCCCTGCACATTTCTTAAACCAATGAAAACGCAGATGTCTTCCTATGTAATAGCTGAAGCCAAACTTCTTTTTTTTTCTTTTGAGTCAGAGTCTCACTCTGTCACCCAGGCTGGAGTGCAGTGGTACGATCTCAGCTCATTGTAACCGCTGCCTCCCGGGTTCAAGCGATTCTTGTACTTCAACCTCCCAAGTAGCTGGGATTATACGTGTGTGCTACCACGCTCAGCTAAGTTTTTAATTTTTAGTAGAGATGGGGTTTCACCATGTTGGCCAGGCTGCTCTCGAACTCCTGACCTCAAGAGATCCACCTGCCTCGGCCTCCCAAAATGCTGGGATTACGGGGGATTACAGGCACAAGCCACCAAACCCGGCATTCAAGCTGAACTTCTGATGGTGGGAAGGGAGTGGGACAGGAGGAGGCAGAGAATGGGACATCACGTTAAAACTCTTCGCCAAGGCAGAAGCATGCCCGGGAGTAAGCTTGCCTTTAGAACCTCAGTTCATGTCAGGTGTGCTGGCACAGAGGTGAACTCAGTCAAGAAGACTGGCACCTTTGCCCAAAACATAGGAGATAAGATCTTAAAACACAGTCATAAGTATGTGCTGTAAAGAAACGGCCACAGGGAAGCCAAGGCAGAGGAGCAATATTTTTTCTTCCCTTCCCTTCCTCTCCTCTCTCCTCTCCCCACTCCCCTCTCCCCTCTCCTCTCTCCTCTTCTCTCCCTGTCTTCCTCCCTCCCTCCCTTCCTTCTTTTGAGGTGGGGCCTTGCTCTGTCACCCAGGCTGGAGTGCAGTGGCACCATCACAACTGTCTGCAGCCTCAACCCCCCAGGCTCAAGCAGTTCTCCTGCCTCAGCCTCCCAAGCAGCTGGGACTAGAGGCGCTTGCCTCCCCACCACACCCAGCTAATTTTAATTTGTTTTTGTAGAGACAGGACTTGCTCTGTTGCCCAGGATGGTCTTGAACTCCTGTTCTCAAGCAGTCCTCCCACCTTGGCCTCCCAAAGTGCTGGCCATACAGGCATGAGCTACTGAGCCTGGCCTAGAAAGCTTTCTTTCTGGATGGTTTGAATAGGGTTAGCTTGACACAGCCCTTACTGTCTTTTCTAACTTGTTTATTTAATTTCCCATGTATAGCTTTCATGACTCTTCAACTGGATTATCTGGTTTTAGGTTTTACCTGCATTTATATATATATGTGTGTGTGTGTGTGTGTGTGTGTGTGTGTGTGTGTCTCAAGTTATTTAATTTTTCATTGTGGTAAAATATAGACAACATAAAATTTGCCATTTTACTCGTTGTTCAGTGTATGATTCAGTGCTGTTGATCACATTGGCAATGCTGTGAGATTATAGCCACTATCTCTTTCCAAAATTTTTCGTCACTCTAAACATAAACTCTTTACCCATTAAGCAATAAGTCCTATTCCCTCTTCCCCCCTCCCCATGGCCCCTACAGCCTCTGGAAACTTCTCATCTACTTTCTGTGTCTATGAATTTGCTCTTCTGAACATTTCATATAAATGGTGCTGTGCAATATTTGTTCCTTTGTATCTGGCTTCTTTCACTGAACAAGTTTTCAAGGTTCATCCATGTCATAAGATGTATCTAACCTTAATTTGTTTTATACCAAATAATATTCCACTGTATGCATATACCACATTATGTTTATCCACTCCCCTGATGATGGACGCTTGGGTTATTACTCCCTTTTGGCTATTGGAATAACGTTGCTGTCAACATGAGTGTACAAGTATCTGAGTTCCTAGTGTATCTATGTTGTTTTTTCTTTTTTTTTTTTTGAGATGGAGTCTTGCTCTGTCTCCCAGGCTGGAGTGTGGTGGCGCGATCTCGGCTCACTGAAACCTCTGCCTCCTAAGTGATTCTCCTGCCTCAGCCTCCCTAGCAGCTGGGACTACAGGCATGGGCCACCACGCCCAGCTAATTTTTGGATTTTTAGTAGAGACGGGGTTTCACCATATTGTTCAGGCTGGTCTCGAACGCCTGACCTCGTGATCCACCCGTCACAGCCTCCCAAAGTGCTGGGATTACAGGCATGAGCCACCGTGCCCCGCCTGTTTTGTCTTTGAGATGGAGTTTTGCTCTGTCACCTAGGCTGGGAGTGCGGTGGCACGATCTTGGCTTACTGCAACCTCCACCTCCTAGGTTCAAGTGATTCTCCTCCCTTAGCTTTCTGAGTAGCTGAGATGACAGGCACATGCCACCACACCTGGCTAATTTTTGTATATTTAGTAGAGATGGGGTTTTGCCAACTGGCCAGGTTGGTCTCGAACTCTTGACCTTAGGTGATCCTCCCACCCCGGCCTCCCAAAGTGTTGGGATTACAGGCGTGAGCCACTGCACCCGACCGTATGCCTATGTTTGGACCATCACGTTATTTTCATCTGGTCTACCTTTATCTTGGATGCTCTGTTGGCTAGCTTGGCAGAGCTAGCCTGGGCACAAGTGGCGAAGCCATTCATGCCTGGGAATTCCTCTCTGGCTGTCAATGCTGCCGCTTCAAAGGACTTCTTGCAGTCATCCTCTGGCGTTGCCACGGCTGCTGCCGGTTGTGAATTCTGCACCAGCAGCCTCCACCCCCTAAATTGGACTTGATAAAACAAGCTGCTTCTCAGGTATGCTAAAGAACAAATTAAGAAATAGAATCACCTGGGATGAGTGAAATTCCCTTTCAATCATGTCAGCCAGAGCAGAGGTTGTCACGAAATTTGATGTTAGGGATTTATTTCCTAATATACAGTCTAAAAGGGAAAACAGCGTAAGAGCTGAAATGTGAATTGGACGTGTCTATAGAGTGTGAATTGGATTCAAGACAAAATATTGTGAATGGTTAATAGGGTCAGTCTAAGTATACTTGCTGAAATAATCTCTTGGATATGCAAATATTCTGAGAACTACACTGTCGAATAGCTATTGTATCCTCTTATCTATGTGTTCACAGAATGGCTACATGTTACAACAAATGAAAAATGTGAATTTAAAAAATAATGTCACCCTAAAATAATACTTTACTTTGAATAGTAATTTTTGTTGTCAGAGTTTTTTATTTTTGTCACACCAGACGGTTAGGTTCTTACCACAGCTTTATTTGGAAATATTAAGAGATGAGCTCTGGCCAGGCGTCGTGGCTCACACCTGTAATCCCTGCCCTTTGGGAGGCCGAGTCAGGTGAATCACCTGTGGTCAGGAGTTTGAGACCAGCCCGGCCAACATGGTGAAACCCCGTCTTTACTAAAAATACAAAAATTTGCTGGGCGTGGTTGCAGGTGCCTTTAATCCCAGCTACTCAGAAGGCAGAAGCAGGAGAATAGCTTGAACCCTGGAGGCAGAGGTTGCATTGAGCTGAGATCATGCCACGGCACTCCAACCTGGGTGACAGAGTGAGACTCCATCTCAAAAAAAAAAAAAAAAAAAAAGAAAAGAAAAGAGAGAGATGAGCTCTGTGTGTCCTGCTCTCAGCAGGAAGAGACACGGAGTGGGAAGGGGAAGGAGAAAGCAGGAACAGGCCAAATGCTCAGAGTCATCTGGGGCATCCAGCCCACGATATGCATCAGCCATGCCTTGGATTATCTTGGAATACCTTGGAACTACTTCTTCTGGCTACCTGGGGCCTTCTCAGTGGAATCCCTTTCCTGGGAACATTGTATTGTCTTGAGGACTTGAGATGCTATTTAAATGTTCACCATCTCACTATGGGTATCAGCCCATTACACATGAGGATAGGGTGGGGTTGGGGGCAAGGGGAATTCAGATGAAAGATACCTGTGCTGTTGACAATTCTGGGGCTCCACCATTGAGCCTCTCATTAAAACCATTAGGAAGTAGCCACACGTATTGGGTTTCATTCCATTGCTTTTTCATTCCTTTTCCTAATTTCTGAGAGTTGAGCTAGTGAGCAGAGAGGAATAGACAGTGCAGAGAAGACGGACAACTGACGGATGACCCTGACATACTCTAGAACAGCCTGAAGCCAATGGTAAGTACTCAGAAACACCTGGATCAGATGAACAAATAAACATCAGCCACTAGGACTCAAGAGCTGAGATGATCTGACCAACAGGCGTGCCTTTTTCTTTGATCTAGCCCAGGTTTGCTGGGTTTGATTAACTTTACAAATCTTGGGCAGAATTTGGTTCTCAGAAATATCAGGAAGCGGCGGAGTGCAAGAGAGCCCCTTCACCATGCTTAAATGGAAACATCTCCCAGTTTTCTGATTTTCAGGTTAGAATTCAAATTCCAGGAATCCCCCCCTTCCCTTTTTTTTTTTTTTTTTTTTTGAGACAGAGTCTTGCTCTGTCATCCAGGCTGGAGTGCAGTGGCGCAACCTTGACTCACTACAACCTCTGCCTCCTGGGTAATCTCCACCTCCCAGGTTCAAGTGATTCTCCTGCCTCAACCTCCCGAGTAGCTGGGATTACAGGCACCCACCACCACACCCGGCTAATGTTTGTAATTTTGTAGAGATGGAGTTTCACTATGTTGGCCAGGCTGGTCTTGAACTCGTGACCTCAGGTGTTCTGCCCATCTCGGCCTCCCAATGTGCTGAGATTACAGGGGTGAGCCACCGTGCCCGGCCAACTTCCAGGATTCTCTAAGAAAGGATTCTGAGAATTAAACATGGAAAACAAGGGATCCCCAGCACCTGACTGCTGCTTTCTGCTTTATCCATGTCCTTAGGATCTGCCATGTCCTTGCTCTGGTGCTTCAGGCCTCCCTCACCCCCTTGTTCATTCTCAAACCATCTAAATCCACCTGTTCCGAATCCCATCCGCTCTGAGTCCCGCTTGCCTTCCTCTTGGCCAATCTGATACAATCTTCTCTGCTTCACTTTCGATTGCCCTCCATCCCATTTGCACCATTAGAGCATTGCAGCACCATTATATCTCAGTTGTGGTCCATAACCCATCTTCTCAAAATTTCAAAATTTAACACAAATTGATGAGCCCCATTCAAGATCTACTGAATCAGAATTTCTAAGGTGGGCTTTGGACTCCTCAGCATCACTCAGAAATTTCAGAACATTGTCTTTTGGCACAAGTAATATAATTACCATGTTGAAAGGTATTGTTCTATTTTTTTGAGATGGAGTCTTGCTCTGTCACCCAGGCTGGAGTGCAATGGCGCGATCTCGGCTCACTGCAACCTCTGTCTCCCGGGTTCAAGCAATTCTCCTGCCTCAGCCTCCTGAGTAGCTGGGACAACAGGCACCTGCCACCACGCCCAGCTATTTTTTTCTTTTTAATTTTTAGTAGAGATGGGGTTTCACCATGTTGGCCAGGCTGGTCTCGAACTCCTGACTTCAAGTGATCCGCTCACCTCACCCTCCCATAGTGCTGGGATTACGTGCGTGAGCCAGTGTGCCTGGCCAAAGTTTGGCATTTCTTCCAGATTCTATTTCATGTTCAGATTTCCTGCTTCTTGACTTCCTTATTTTTGTTAATGACATCACTGTTTCACAGACCCTGGGCTTCAAACGTCAACCTTCCAGTCCTCTTCACCCAGTACACCACACCTTCCAACATGCACCTCACTCTAGCTGGGTGCTACCTCTTCCGTAATATTTCTTCCATTCTCACCATTTTTTTTTTTTTTTTTTTTTGAGACAGGGTCTCCTTCTGTCACCCAGGCTGGCATGCAGTGGCGCCATCTCGGCTCACTGCAGCCTCTGCCTCCTCGGTTCAAGTGATTTTTGTGCCTCGGCCTCCCAAGTAGCTGGGTTACAGGCACCTGACACCACGCCTGGCTAATTTTTGTATTTTTAGTAGAAACAGGGTTTTACCACGTTGTCCAGGCTGGTCTCAAACTCCTGACCTCAGGTGATTCGCCCGCCTCAGCCTCCCAAAGTGCTGGGATTACAGGAGTGAGCCACCATGCCTGGCCGCTTCCATCCTCACTTCTGCTCTTGCAGATTAAGAACTTGGAAATGTTCACACGAGCTCACCTCAAGATGTCAAATGCTGCCACTTCCAGTATCGAAATCCAGGGTACACGTTGCCCCTCTTTTCCGGCATCCGTCTGCTTCGTGAAATACATATCTATGCATGCTTTTCTATTTCTTCCACTAGACTTGAAGCTCCTGGAAGTGAGGTTCTTTAGGTCACCTTTGCTTTTCTCTAGCATTGGACCTTATGTATGGTGCTTTGAAAACTATTTGTTGAATTGAATAGGTGAATTTCTTAATTGCAGGCCCACTGCTGACATGTAGCGATGTGTGTATAGATTTTTGACCTTCCAAACACTTTCATAAGCATAGCTAGCCTTTCTGTCTTTGGTATTGCTGGCTGTCAATCTGCCTGCATTTGCTAATATGGAAATTTGAAGAAAAACACACAAAAACCACCATCTGAGTTTGAGGTGAGAACCCCAGCTCTATTGCTTATTGGGTGACCTTTGGTAAGTTCCTTACCTCTCTAAGCCTCAGTTTCATCTTCTGTAAAAGGGAAGTAATAATAGCACCTCTCTTATAGGTTGTTATAAAGGTCAAAAGAGACAACAAACGTTAAGTACTTAACATGGTTCCTGGCCTAGGTCAGGCACTCAGTGAATGGTAACCATTGGGTACTGGTGTTCCTACATTTACATCTTTGGTTTTTTTTTTTGAGACAGAGTCTCACTCTGTTGCCCAGGCTGGAGTGCAGTGGTGCAATCTCAGCTCACGGCAACCTCCGCCTCTCAGGTTCAATCGATTCTCCTGCCTCAGCCTCCTGAGTAGCTGGGATTACAGGCATCTGCTACCACCCCCAGCTAATTTTTGTATTTTTGGTAGACACAGGGTTTCATCATGTTGGCCAAGCTGGTCTCGAACTCCTGACCTCAAGTGATCCACCCGCTTCAGCCTCCCAAAGTGCTGGGATTACAGGCATGATCCCCTGCGCCCAGCCTATTATCTTTGAAAAGGTCTCTACTGGCTCCCAGTTCTACTGGATAAGGCTTAAAATCCTGGGCCATGAGCATCTCGGGTTCCCAGCCTTGTCTCCTGGCCTTACTCATGTACCCCAATGTTGGGCACCCCAAACCAGACTTTGCCTCTTCCTTCAACAAGCCCTGTGCCCTCACACCACTAGGGCTGTCCTCCAGCAGTTCCCTCCTCCCAGAGGGTCTCTCCTCCCACTGGTGGCCCACAGGAAGATGCTTGGCGAGAATTAATTACTTCCTTATCCTTATTTCCATAGCTCTCTGAACCTTCCTCTATTACAGCACTTTCATATTGCAGTACGGTTAATTTGTTTTTGTATCCAAACTCCTCTGTGAGTCTGTGAACTCCTCAGGGTAGGAATCATAGCTTATACCTCCTTTTGGCCCACTCATAGTGCATGAACATTCTAAGAATCTGATTAATATTTTCTGGGTTTCCTAAAATGTGGAGATTAAGCATTGAGTTACCCAATGATTGTGGCAGTAACCTCAATGCCTGTCCATCTGGAGACCTCCTATAACAGTCTGGGTGGAGGCTTTTATCTGTAGGCCTCTTTACGGAGACATTTTAACATAGATCATCTTCCTAGATCTTCAGATAAAACTAGGCTTGTTTTGGCAGATATGGTGGGAAATAATGTAGTAAACCAAGGCAAGGAGTTTAGTGATTTGGCCAAAGTTCCAAACTAACTGAAGACACTGATTCCACTGGTCTATCTCCCTGTCTCACGACTTCCCATGGAAGCTGTGTGATGGTGGCCTCCAAGGAAGAACTAGCTAGGCATCTTTGGGACAAAGTAAATGGACATGTTAGGTTATGAAATGCACCAATCTCCACTCAGACTGTTATAGGAGGTCTCCAGATGGACAGGCATTGAGGCCACTGCCACAATCATTGGGTAACTCAATGCTTAATCTCTACATTTTGGAATTATGTGCTCCCTATGTATTTATTTTATGTATTTATTTATTTGTTTTATATTTTTTGTGATAGAGTCTCACTCTGTCACCCAGGCTGGAGTGCAGTAGCGCGATCTCAGTTCAATGCAACCTCCACCTCCTGGGCTCAAGTGATTCTGGGGCCTCAGCCTCCCGAGTAGCTGGGACAACAGGTGCGCGCCACCACATCCAGCTAATTTTTGGTAGGGACAGGGTTTCGCTATGTTGCCCAGGGTGGCCTCAACTCCTGGACTCAAGTGATCCACCCACCTCAGCCTCCCAAAGTGCTGGGATTACAGGCATGAGACACCAAGCCCAGCCTCCTGTGGATTTAAATATGATCATTTGGGCAAATCTCTCAGTGAAGGAGTGGGGACATTTTCTTTATGAGAGACTCTGGGGTAGTATGTACCACATGAGGCTTGTTCATAGTTCACAGGCTCAGCTGTATGAGCATAATGAGAACACACAGAGTCTCTAGAGAAGAACCTCTCAGGGCCTCGGTTCACCTCAGGTGTAGGCCTGATCCTGTATCCTCTTCACCTGGCTAACTTTTTTTTATTTTAAAGGGCATACTTCTCCATTTATTTAGTTCTTAAACTGTTTTTATTATTATTATTATTATTATTATTATTATTCTTTAAGTTCTATGGTACATGTGCACAATGTGCAGATTTGTTACATATGTATACGTGTGCCGTGTTGGTGTGCTGCACGCATTAACTCGTCATTTACATTAGGTATCTCTCCTAATGCCATCCCTCCCCCCTCCCCCCACCCCACAACAGGCCCTAGTGTCTGATGTTCCCCTTCCTGTGTACAAGTGATCTCATTGTTCAATTCCTACCTATGAGTGAGAACATGCGGTGCTTGCTTTTCTATCCTTGCCATAGTTTGCTCAGAATGATGGTTTCCGGCTTCATCCATGTCCCTACAAAGGACGTGAACTCATCCTTTTTTATGGCTGCATAGTATTCCATTCACCTGGCTAACTTTTAACATGTGGCTCAAAAGTGGCTACTTCAGAAGCCTTCCTTGGCCTTCAACCCCACCATTCTCTCCCCCATATGCTCCTACAGCGTTTTATGTTCGCTTTCATCGTCATATGGCTGAGTGATCAAACCCAAGTCTGTCCCTCTCTTGACTGTGAGATCCCTAAAGGCAGGGACCTGTCAAGTATGTTTGTCACTGGTCCATTCTGAGAAGAAAAAGTGATGCGAGCATACTGCAGAGGGAAGAGGACTACAAAACAGCAAGCTACTGCAGCGGTCACTCACTGTGCTTGGTGATGAACTCTTGCACATATATACCCTTGGCCACTGTTTTCTTTAATAGTCAGTTTTTTGTTGCTGGGCAGGGCGTGGTGGCTCATGTTTGTAATCCCAGCACTTTGGGAGGCCAAGGTGGGAGGATGGCTTGAGGCCAAGAGCTCAAGACCAGCCTGGGCAACACAGGTTGCTAGCTATGCTTGTGATTGTGAAAGTGTTTGGAAGGTCAAAAATCTATACACACATCGCTACATGTCAGCAGTGGGCCTGCGATTAAGAAATTCACTTATTCAATTCAACAAATATTTTTCAAAGCACCATACATAATATATATACGTGTATATATACATATATGTGTGTATATGTACATATATGTATACGTGTGTGTATATATACATATATGTGTGTGTGTATATATATATTTTTTTGCAGGCCAGGCAATGTGGCTCTTGAATTTCTAGAGAATGATCTGGTAACGGTTTCATGTGTATTTTTCCAAACTTTTTCCTGTGCATATTCAAACATAAGTGAATGAGGATGTGAACACATGCGTGTGCATAGGTTTCATGTATATTTTATATATATACACACACGTATATGTATACACACACACACACATATATATTCATCATGGAAGCCCTGCCTTAGAAAGTTTAAGTAATCAAAACGTTTATCAACTATCCATTGACACACATATATATATGTGTGTGTGTGTGTGTGTGTGTGTGTATATTTTTTTTTTCCAGGCCAGGCGTGGTGGCTCAATCCCAGCACTTTGGGAGGCAAAGGCAGGTGAATCACTTGAGGTCAGAAGTTTCAAGACCAGCCTGGCCAACATGGCGACAACCCGTCTCTACTAAAAACACAAAAATCAGCTGGGCATGGTGGCGGGCGCCTGTAATCCCAGCTACTTGGGAGGCTGAGGCAGGAGAATCGCTTGATCCTGTGAGGCAGACATTGCAGTGAGCTGAGATTGTGCCACTGCACTCCAGCCTGGGTGACAGTGAGCCTCTGTCTCAAAAAATAAAATTAAATTAAATATTTTTGTTGTTAATTAAAAAAAAAAAAAATTTCACTGCCATGACTTTCCAGGTCAAAAATTCTTTTCGTGGCCCTCATGATCATCATGATCGAGATTCCTTTAGATCCAGCTTTTCTTCTACCCCCTCGTCTCTCCCACTCCTTATGTACGTGGACCCCCTTCCCTCGTCCACATCTCTTACCTCTACGCTAAGCAATACATGCCGCCTGGATCACCAGCCTCAGAGCCAGGGAATCCTCTCCACCATGCAAAACACAGTTTCAATGTTTCTTGGAAGCCCTCCCAGACCCCTCGTCCCCATGACATGTTAGGGGCTTCTCTTAGTTCCCTGAGCTTTGGCTACTGCCTGACTTTTCTCATAGTATTCCAATGATTTCCGCCCATTTCCCTCAGTTACACTGCAAGATCCTTAGGAGCAAGGATCTTGTCTTGTTCTTTTTCTTCCACACCCACTGCTGGGTTCTAGGTGGCTGGATGAATTGTAAAATAAGAATCTGCAGAATTTAACATTCTTTTATGGTGGTGAAGCTTCCTTAGCTCTGAGAAGACCTTAAATGCCCATGCTTTTTTGCATGGTGTCAGTTTTTGGGCTCCAAGACTTTTGTTCTAGCAGGATGAGAACCCAGGATTACACAAGATGGAAGATGTACAAACTCTCCCCCTCTAAGGGTGAGTGCTCTTAAAAGGCTACAAAGGGCCAAACAGTCAGATGGCTGCATGTCCTGATATCATCCCTTTATTGTGCCCTTGGGCCTGGTCAAATCAGTCATCCCAGCTCATATGACATTTGCAGCTAGTTTTATGCAAGATGCAAATTCTTGCACAGCAATAACTAGAGAGGCTGTTGTAACTCTGTGCAAGTTGGAAAAAGCCAGGGGCCAATTTGGCCTGTGTAGATGTGACTTTGTCTCCAAGTTCCCATCATTCATCATGGAAGCCCTGCCTTAGAAAGTTTAAGTAATCAAAACATTTATCAACTATCCATTGACAATAATGATGGTGCGCCTGCGTATAGTTAGTCAGTTTAATTCCAAGGGTGTCCTCATGTGACAGTTACGTAACAATGCACTTGGTCACCATGTGGGAAATGACAAATGGGTCAGGACACTGCTATTGTATCAGGCATTAAGTTTTGCTAATGGATGGGACTAACAATCCATCTAACTGGTTGGCAGGTGAGTCACTTGTAATATCAAAAAAGCAAGTATTTAAGTATGTATTTTAAAATTCATTCCTCTTTAGGCCGGGTGCAGTGGCTCATGCCTATAATCCTAGCACTTTGGGAGGCCGAGACAGGCAGATCACTTGAGGTCAGGAGTTCAACACCAACACATCTCATACTGTCTCTACTAAAAATACAAAAAAACTAGCTGAGTGTGGTGGTGCACACTTGTAATCTCAGCTACTCGGGATGCTGAGCAGAAGAATTGCTTAAATCTAGGAGGTGGAGGTTGCAGTGTGCCAAGATCATGCCACTGCCCTCCAGCCTGGGCGACACAGCGAGACTCAGTCTCAAAAAATAATAAAATAAAATAAAATATAAAATAAAATAAAATTGATTCCTCTTTAGTTTTATATATTTCATATCAAATCTTATTGGAAAAAAAAAAAAAGGATATAAGGCAGCCTCAAAGACAAAAGGAGATCCACGTTAGAGGTGGGTGTTTAAATATAAGCCCTTTCTGCTCAAACAACAAATGTTGTCACATCTGCGTATGACAAGATATCACTTTACTGGGGCATCTGCTTTCCCTGACTCACCCAGCAAGGTTGAGAATTCCCTCCTCCGCATCACTCCCGTGCCTGGAACAAACCTGTTCTGTAGCATAGCTCCTATGGTGTTTTGAGTCTTTATTCCCATGCTGTGAGCATCTGGAGGGCACCATGCTTATTTGCGTTGGAACCCTATGCACCTAGCACAGGTTTTCAATCAAGAATGATGATAATGGGCTGGCTGTGGTGGCTCACACCTGCAATCCCACTTTGGGAAGCCAAGGTAGCAGGGTCGCTGAGCCTAGGAGTTTGAGGGCAGCCTGAGCAACATAGTGAGACCTCGTCTCTACAGAAAATTTAAAAAATTAGCTGGGTATGCTGGTGTGCCCCCATGGTCCCAGCTGCTCAAGAGGCTGAGGTGGAAGGATTGCTTGGGCCCGGGAGGTTGAGGCTACAGTGAGTGGTGATCACGCCACTGCACTTCAGCCAGGGTGACAGAGCAAGACCTTACCTTAAAAAAAAAAAAAGAGAGAGAATAGTGATGAGGAGGAGGATGACGATGCAGAGGAGGAGGATATATATTATTTTGTGTTTGTTTGTTTTGAGGGTATTGCTCTGTCGCCCAGGCTAGAGTGCAGTGGTGGGATCACGGCTCACTGCAGTCTCAAACTCCTAGGCTGAAGTGATCTTCCCACTTTGACCTCACAAAGTGCTGGGATTATGCCCCGTGGATGTATATTATTGTGTAAACTAAATTTTGGATCTCTCCCCCTCCCTCTAGATCCCCTTCTCTGCCGGTCCTGGAGCACACCCATGAGTACCTCTCTGGCCCCCTCCCCGTCAGGCCCTGTGGAGTGTGGGGCACAGTCCTGAAGTGACTCTGGCTTTCTCCACTGCAGTTCTAACAGGGTTAAAGTTGAGGTTTCTAATCACTCCCATGAGGTCTTATTACCTGTTGATTAGGTCCTTTTGGGATCAGCATCAAACCGACAACAATAATAAACACTCCCTTCATTGGAACTCAGTAATGACCCTGCCTGCCCTGCAGGCCTGGTGGCGATGGGGAGGGGCCCTGGCCATTATGGGGCTGGAAACAGCAGCCCTTGGTAGGGGCGTTTGCCAACAATTTGGTGGCACAGCAAAGAGGTGCAGCTAATAAGCCGATAGGCACCGATTGGGGATTTCTGGCTGGCCGGAGGCACCCCTGTTGTTCCAGCACAAAGCTCTTCGGAGAGGACCCTCCACAGCCAGCCTGAGGACTTGAGAGACGGAGCTGGGTGGTCTTTCCGCAGGACTAGAGGAATTTCTAGAGAATGATCTGGTAACAGTTTCATGTGTATTTTTCCAAACTTTTTCCTGTGCACATTCAAACGTGAGTGAGTGAATGAGGATGTGAACACATGCGTGTGCATAGGTTTCGTGTCTTTATTACAAAAATGCAATCATAGGAAACATTTTGTTCTGTAAATTGCTTTTTTTTCTTTTTTCACCCAACAATCTATCTTGGACACTCTTCCATGTCATTCTGTTGAAGAGCTTCATATTAATCCAGATTATGAACAAAGTCAAATACATTTTACCCACATAAATGTGATTGAACATTTTGACCATCTCTACCCGTTTCTTGGTATTACAAATAAAGCTGCAGTGCTTGCTCTGGCAGCACATACACTAAAATCAGAATGGCAGAGAAGGTTACATGGCCCCTGAGCAGGAAGGATACACAAATTTGTGAAGCGTTCCATATTTTTTTGTTTAAAACTTTTCATATTAGGCCAGGCGTGGTGCCTCACGCCTGTAATTTGGGAGGCCAAGGTAGATGGATTACTTGAGGCAAGGAGTTCAAGATCAGTCTGGTCAATGGGGTGAAACCCCATCTCTACAAAAACCACAAAAATTAGCTAAGCATGGTGGTGTGCACCTGTAGTCCCAGCTACTAGGGAGGCTGAGGCATAAGAATCACTTGAATCCGGGAGGCAGAGGTTGCAGTAAGCCAAGATCGAACCACTGTACTCCAGACTAGGCAACAGAGCGAGACTTGGTCTCAAAAAAAGAGAGAAAAAAACCCAAAAACTTTTTCATATTAAAAACTTCTAAAAGCAACAAAACAAATGAAACAGCATTAAAGAGTTTCATTTGGGCCGGGCGTGGTGGCTCATGCCTGTAATCCCAGCACTTTGGGAGGCCGAGATGGGCGGATCACAAGGTCAGGAGATTGAGACCATCCTGGCTAACACGGTGAAAACCCATCTCTACTAAAAATACAAAAAATTAGCTGGGCATGGTGGCGGGTGCCTATAGTCCCAGCTACTCCGGAGGCTGAGGTAGGAGAATGGCGTGAACCCAGGAAGTGGAGCTTGCAGGGAGCCGAGATCGCGCCATTGTACTCCAGCCTGGGCAACAGAGCGAGACTGTCTCCAAAAAAAAAGAGTTTCATTTAAATCCTAAAAATCCTTATACATTTTCTCATGTACTTGTGCAAGTATCTCAGTAGGATACATTCAAACAGGTTGTGTCTATTTGCACACCAAACAGTAGTATCTGAGTATGCCCTTTCCTTGGTCCTTGGATAGTATAATTTTGTTTGTGACAATTCAATTGTAATAAAAGATATGTCAGTGATATTTTAACTTGAATTTCCCTGACACGACATTGTATTTATTATGTAATTTAAAAAACATAAAAAATTCAAGTTTTAAGAAAAATTACAAAAAACACTCCTAAAATTTCCATACACTCTTTACACAGGTCCACTAATTCTTTGTATTTTGTCACAGGTTTTTTGGAGACAGGGTCTTGCTCTGTCACCCATGCTGGAGAACGGTGGCTCGATCATAGCTCAGCCTCAACCTCCTGGGTCCAAATGATCCTTCCACCCCAGCCTCCTGAGTAGCTGGGACTACAGGTGCGTATCACCACAGCCAGATAATTTTTTTGTCTTTGTAGACATGGGGTCTCCCACTGTTGGCCAGGCTGGTCTTGAAGTTCTGGGCTCAAGTGATCCGTCTGCCTTGGCCTCCCAAATTGCTGGGATTATAGGTGTGAATCACTGTGCCTGGACTAGCATGTTAAACTAATAAAGAAACAAATGACCAAGTTGCAGAATAATAACAGTAAGGATGCATTGTATGATTTTATGTTTCTTTTTTGTTGTTGTTGTTGTTTTTGAGATGGAGTCTCACTTTGTTGCCCAGGCTGGAGTGCAGTGGCGCAATCTTGGCTCACTACAACCTCTGGCTCCGGAGTTCAAGCGATGCTCCTGCCCCAGGCTCCTGAGTAGCTGGGAGTACAGGTGCGCTCCACCATGCCCGGCTAATTTTTGTATTTTTAGTAGAGACGGGGTTTTGCCATGTTGGTCTGGCTGGTCTCGAAACTCCTAACCTCATGATCTGCCCTCCTCAGCCTCCCAAAGTGCTGAGATTACAGGCACAAGCCACTGCACCTGGCCACATTTTATGTTTACAATCACAAGATAAACCTATGCATTTCTGTGTGTACATATATGCATATGAATAAAAATGGAAAAGGACACACACCAAGCTGTTGTTACCTCTGGGGACAGAGTTAGGATTTCTGAGGATAGCCAAGGGGCATTTTTCTTTTCTTTTTTTTTGAGACAGAGTCTCACCCTCTCACCCAGGCTGGAGTGCAATGGCACGATCTCAGCTCGCTGCAACCTCTGCCTCCAGGGTTCAAGCGATTCTCCTGCCTCACCCTTCCAAGTAGCTGGGATTATAGGCGCCTGCCACCATGCCTGGCTAATTTTTGTATTTTTAGTAGAGACGGGGTTTCGCCATGTTGGCCAGGCTGGTCTCAAACTCCTGGCCTCAAGTGATCTGCCTGCCTTGGCCTTCCAAAGAGCTGGGATTACAGGCGTGAGCCACTGCACCCGGCCAGCATTTTTCTATTATCCTATTTGATTTTGTTTTTGTTTTTTCCCTTGAGAATGCTTTCACACATTGCTAGTGAAATTAAAAATAGATAAACACACTAATGGGACGTCTAACAATCACGCTAGCTTAGGGGAAGCAGCCACTATTTAAACATTAAAGATTCAAATGCAGTTACACAGCATACACAGAATAAAAGTTGACCTGGGGGCTCTTACCATCTATAGGAAATTGCACCAACCCATTCAGAAAGGAATAAACGGAACTCTACACTTTCTTATGTTTCAGCTGCCAAGCTTTGCTGTTTATCCTAAGTCTTTGCAGATTCCATATTCTCTGTGAGGGAGGGAGGGTGGGAGGGAGGGAAGAAAGAAAGAAAAAGAGAAAGAGAAAGGAAGAGAGGAAGGAAGGAAGGAATGAAGGAAGGAAGGAAGGAGAAAGGAAGAAAGGAAAGGAAAAGAAAGAAAAAAAGAAAAGAGAAGAAAAGGAGGAGGGAGGGAGGGAAGAAGGAAGGAAGGAAGGAAGGAAGGAAGGAAGGAAGGAAGGAAGGAAGGAAGGAATTCGCCATGTACCTAACACATTCTAAACCCCTGCCGTATATGCTATTTCATTTAGTTTTTGAAACTCCAAGAAGTATTTCTTGTCCCCATTTTATGGATGGGAAAACTGAGGTTTAACAAATTCGTGTAAGTTCTCAAGGAATCTGGATTCAAACGTAGTCCTTTCTGACTCCAAAGCTGTCCTCTACCAAGAATCGCTTTACAGGGGACTGGAGAACAGGTTTGCAGTTGTAGAATCTCACACTGGTGAGTCTAGGTGGTTCATAGTCCTTTTCCTCCTTTTCTAGGAGGAGTGCTCTAGAAAACACCTGGGGAGATGCCCCGGGCACGTTGGACAAACTTCTCTCCAGATTTTCCATTTCTCTCTGCTCCTGTCTGCCCATAGTACGCGATCTCAAGAGGGATAAGAGGGAGAGAAAGAGGGAAGACAGAGAAGAAGAGAGGGGTGGGATAACGAGAGACAGAGAGGGAGAACCCCAAGCAGGAGCCTACGGAGGAGTCGACAAAATAGGAAGACAGAGAAAAACGGAAGGAAGGGAAGAAGCACGGGGCCTGTGAGGCAAGGAGCTTTGGGAGTCCCAGTCTCATCAATTAAAAGGATGACAACAAAGCCAGGCAGGAAGGATTTTAAAAAATTTTAAAAAGGTCGAACCCAGTGGCTCACACCTGTATCCCAGGTTTGGGAGGCTGAGGTGGGTGGATCACCTGAGGTCAGGAGTTCGAGACCAGCCTGGGCAACGTGGTGAAATCCCGTCTCTACTAAAAATACAAAAATTAGCTGGGCGTGGTGACACACGCCTGTAATCCCAGCTACTCGGGAGGCTGCTGAGGTGGGAGAATCGCTTGAACCCGGGAGGCAGAGGTTGCAGTGAGCTGAGATTGCGCCACTGCGCTCCAGCCTGGGTGACAGAGTGAGACTCCGTATCAAAAAACAAAAAACAAACAAAAAAAAGTAAGTGTTTTCCCCCAATATACTGAGAAAGGGGGAGGTTAGTGAAGGGCGGAAAGAAGCAGCCCAGACCCCACCCACCTTCCTCTGCATCCAGGCAGAAGGGTCCCAGCTGCTGCCCCTGGGGCCTGGCTGACCAGGTGAGCGGCTACGCAGCCCCAGCGGAGCCAGGTGCGCCCTGGAGTTATCCTGCACACTTTGGACCCAGCCACCCACAGCAGCCCTGCGTCTTGGTTCACAGGACAAACTTTGGCTCTTTGGACAAACTTTGAAAATCCCTAATGTCTTAGGGATTTTCCCTAGGATCCAGCAAACCAGCTGGATTAGTCTTTGGGAGAAAGGAGAGAGAGAATATGAGAAAGAAAGAGGGAATGAGAGGAGGAGGAGAGAAGAGGAGTTAGAGAAAGAGAAGGTCAGAAAGAAGGAGAGCAAGAGAGGAGGGCAAGAGGCCTGGAGAAAGAGACGGGGAGACGGAACCAGGCGAGGAGGTGGAGAAGCTGCCAGAGGAAGCAAAGGGAGGAAGGAGACATTTTATATTCCTAGGAAGGAACAATATAAGATCTTTCACCACGTCCCGGAGGTCAATAAACTGGCCTGGGAAATTAAGAACAAGTTGTCGTTGAGGATTAGCAAAAGGCCCGAGGAAGTACAAAAACTCCTGCCAGCTTTCATAAAGCTGCCTCCAAGAAATTAAAACTCACAGGCCACAATAAATACAGCCCACGTCTATCCACACCCATGTCCACATGACAGCCTGGAGAATGAGGCATCCTTCGAGGCCTTGCTTTAATGTGAGTAATTACAATTACGCAAGAATTCCATGGGCTATAATCTCATACACCCACTACATGAGCTACTGGGAAGAGGCAAGGAGGTGAATGCCAGCAACAAATGCACAGGAAGGAATGTTCTAGAAGAGATACGAGAAAGTGGAATTAAACACAGATGGCGGGTCTTCGTTCCTACTAATGGGGTACCATGTGTCCGTTTCTACATTTCAAGGACAGAAGGTTAAAACAAATAGTTTTTCCCATGACTGAGACTCTTTTTTGGAAACTTTTTTTTTTTTTTGAGACGGAGTCTTGTTCTATTACCCAGGCTGGAGTGCAGTGGCGCAATCTCGGCTTACTGCAAGCTCCGCCTCCTGGGTTCAAGCCATTCTCCTGCCTCAGCCTCCCCGAGTAGCTGGGACTACAGGTGCCCACCACCATGCCTGGCTACTTTTTTTGTATTTTTAGTAGAGACGGGGTTTCACCGTGTTAGCCACAATGGTCTCGATCTCCTGACCTTGTGATCCGCCCGCTTTGGCCTCCCAAAGTGCTGAGATTATAGGCATGAGCCACTGCGCCTGGCCATTTTTTTTTTTTAAAGAGTTGGGGGTCTCACTCTGTTGCCCAGGCTGGTCTCGAACTCCTGGGCTCAAGTGATCCTCCCACCTCAGCCTCCCAAAGTGTTGGGATTCAGGCGTGAGCCACTGTGTCTGGCTGGAAACTTTCAAGGGAGTGGATTTTGCGTGTATGCTACTCATTTTCTGAGGCTATTTGGTGATGGTCTCATACGATGGTTGAAGGTAAGTTGGACTTTTCTTAACTAAAGTTACCTTTTTAATATTCTTTATTAATCATCCCTTGGGTTGCTATCAGAAATCTGGTAAACTGTCAGGCATGGTGGTTCATGCCTGTAATCCCAGCACTTTGGGAGGCCAAGGTGAGAGGATCACTTGAGGCCAGGAGTTTAAGACCAGCCTGGGCAACATAGTGAGACCCCCATCTCTATGAAAAAGATTTAAAAACTAGCCAGGCATGGTGGCACATGCCTGTAGTCCCAGCTACTCAGGAGGGTGAGCTGGGAGGATCTGTTGAGCCCAGGAGGTCGAGGCTGTAGTGAGCCATGATCGCGTCACTGCACTCCAGCCTAGGTGACACAGTGAGACCCTGTCTCAAAAAACGTAAACTAAAAAAATAAAATAAAATAAAATGGGAAAACTAGCAGTTTTCTGCAAGGAAATAAGTTTTGCCACATCGTGAATGGTCAGCCTGTCTTTGATGACAAGGCCAACTCACAAGCAAAGGATTACTGCTATTTCCTAATTTTCATTTGTTTTTAAAGAGTTGGGGTCTTGCTGTGTTGCTCAGGCTGGTCTCAAACTCCTGGGCTCAAGAAATCCTCCCACCTCAGCCTCCCAAGCAGTAGGGACTACGGGCGCAGGCCACCATGCCTAGATGATTACGATTTCTACCCTGGGACCCCAGGCCCTTCTACAGCAATTCCTCAAGAGTCTACTCTCATAGAAGCAGCTCTCTTCAGCTTCTCTCCCTAGGCCTTCTTTGTCGGCCACCAGCAATTCTTGGGGAAGTCAATATCTTGAAGTTCAGGACCAACTGCTGGAGAAACTAGACCCTGATCCTGGCTGCCCCTCATCTCCAAGTCTCAGCAGATGCTGCTGAGTTAGTGCCTTGCGGGAGACCATTTAAGTCTGACTCCAGCGGTCCAAGATCTATCACTGCCCCAAGATTATGGGGTCCAGGCCAGGCGCGGTGGCTCATGCCTGTAATCCCAGCACTTTGGGAGGCTTAGGCAGGAGGCTCGCTTGAGTCTAGGAGTTCGAGACCAGCCTGGACAACATAATGGGACCCTGTTTCTACAAAAAAAAAAAAAAAAAAAAAAAAATACAAAAATTAGCTGGGTGTGGAGGCACGTGCCTATAGTTCCAGCTATTTGGGAGGCTGAGGTGGGGAGAACTGCTTGAACCTGGGAGGTCGAGTCTGCAGTGAACCAGGATCATGCCACTGCATTCCAGCCAGGGGGACAGAGTGAGACCCTCTCTCAAGAGTCCAGTATCCATACTTGGCTTCCTTCAGCATCTCCCATCTTCTACAATCACCTTGCTTCTAGAACCAGATAGCAACTTTTTTGGGGCACCTCCTCAAGGACAGGCATAGGGCTAGATGCTTTATGTCTTTCATTTGGCCCTCATAATTATAGGAGGCACTGCTATAGACAGTTTCACAGACGAGGAAACTGAAGCTTAGTGAGATAACTTGAGTTCAAGTTCACATTGTTTGTGATGAAGCCACTAATCAAGTCCAGGGTTGCCTGGTTCTAAAAGGTTGCTCTGGCCAGGCGTGGTGGCTCACACCTATTATCCCAGCACTTTGGGAGGCCAAAGAGAGCAGATCATCTGAGGTGAGGAGTTCGAGACCAGCATAACCAACATCATGGAAGAACCACATCCCTATTAAAATACAAAATTAGCCAGGCGTGGTGGTGCATGCCTGTAATCCCAGCTACTCAGGAGGCTGAGGCAGGAGAATCGCTTGAACCTGGGAGGCGGAGGTTGCAGTGAGCAGAGATTGTGCCATTGGACTCCAGCCTGGGCAACAAGAGTGAAACTCAGTCTCAAACAAACAAACAAACAAACAAAGTTGCTGTCTGCTTCCACTGCTTCCTTCTGCCTTTAGTGCTTATGCCCTTTGGGTCTTGAAAACTGTTCCTACCTTCAAGAGTCTCCCGGCTGAAATCCAGAAACTCCAGAGCCGGGTTGAATGGGTGGGTGGCTGGGGAGTGTCCCATGAAAATTCGGACTACATCATTAATGGGGATTTACTGGCAGTCACTCACTCACCGGCATTTTCCTTAGGACAAGGAGGGCTTGGAGAAGAGAGGCTCGTTCTCAAGAGGAGGAATGAGAGTTTGAACCAGAAGTGTGTAACGAACACTCCCTACATTGTGGAACTGCAAGTGGAGAAGGCCAGGAGTGGCTGGGGAGGGTGCCAGACTCCAGGCTGGGAAGCTGGAGGCCTCCACTGTGCTGAGGATGAAACTGCCACTTTTTGTACCTGGGGATGCAGACCGTGTACCTATCAAAGCTTAGTTTAGTAGAAAACATTCAGGATGTTGGAGTGGGTTGGCTTCTTCCAGCAGCCTTCAGCGAAGCACTTTGGGAGGCAGGCTGAAAGCGCCCTGTTTTCCAGCAAGAAGTCAAAGCACTCTGGTTGGCTAAGAGAGGTTCTTTCCACCTGTGGCCTGTAATTTAAATGACCCAAAGTCCTAACCCTGGGTCCTGCAGGGCTGGAAAATCCACATTTTTCTATCTCAAACCCAGTTTACTCACCCAGAAACAGGGAGGGTTCTCAGAAGATGAGATGAGAACACAGAAAAAGCCTGGCCTGCCTCATCCTAGGCTGTCTCCCGGCTTGTCCCGGTGAACATTGTCTGTCTAAGTAAGGGGGATGCATGCGCTTTGTGAAGTGTCTGGGAACAGTCTGAGGGCGTGAAGAAATAAGAATCTGCCTACCCAAGGCTATTGTCTTTATTTCCTACAAAGCAGAGGCTAAAATGAAGGAAGAGGCCACACACTAGGCCTGAACTAAATAAAGGTAGTGCTTCAAACTTTGGATATGACACATTAGTGGACTGTAAACTCAATTTGATGGATTGTTACTGGCTTGTTTTTCATTTCTTTTCCCTTCTTTCCTTCCCTCTTTCCTTCCTTCTTCCCTCCTTCCTTTCTTTCCTTCCTTCCTCTTTCAATGGACTAGAAAATATTAGCATGTAGCACAGGTAGTGACCATAAATACTGTTGTGTAAAACTCATGATTTAGTTATACATAAATACATATCAATATGCACGTGCATAACTGTATACTAGGTCAAGAAGGAAAGTCATTTCTCATTATGGGTCATGGCCAAAAAATTTGAAAACTAGTAGACAGGTGAAGCATAGAGATTTGGGGCCAGAAAGTAGAAATTTCCAGGTTGAAAACACATGATCAAACAAAACCTCTGGCTATGGTTTCAGCCCAATGGAGTTGTCTAGAGGCAAAAATATGAAAAGCCTATTAGCTTTTTGGGGGATGTGTATTGCAAAGAAATGGCAATAAAGGGTGACAATAGTCTGCAATTGTTTAAATTGTTAGGCATACTTTTAGTCAATTTCTAGCCCCTATTGGCTAGAGATTGTGTCCCCACCTAAATTCACATGTTAAAATCCTAACCCCTAATATGATGGCATTTGAAAGTGAGGCCTTTGGGAGGACATTAGGTCATGAGGGTGGAACCCTCACAAATAGGATTAGTGCCCTTATAGAAAAGGCCTGAGAGAGCTCCCTCACCCATTCTACCATGACTGTCTATGAACCAGGAAGTGAGCCCTCACTGGAAACCAAATCTGCTAGTGCCTTGATCTTGGACTTTCCAGCCTCCAGAACCATGAGAGATACATTTCTGTTGTTTATAAGCCATCCAGTCTAGAGAGTTGTTATGACCATAACACACCCAAACTCGCATCAAAGGTAGTGAACTGCTAAAGCACTACAGTCCTCAGAGAACGCATGTTCCCAATGCCTTCCTCAGAGATGCCCATGGAGGACAGATGGACAAAAGTGACCCTCTGTGGTCTATATTAGATACCAATAATTCTTTCTATTGCCAGATGTCTTACTTATTTTTTGTTCTTAGTTTTTTTGTTGTTGTTGAGACAAAGTCTCACTCTGTTACCCAGGTTGGAGTGCAGTGGCACAATTTTGGCTCACTGCAACCTCCAACTCCCAGGTTCAAGCGATTCTCATGCCTCAGCCTCCTGAGTAGCTGGAATTATAGATGCGTGCCACCATGCCTGGCTAATTTTTGTAAATTTAGTAGAGATGGGGTTTCATCATGTTGGCCAGGCTGGTCTTGAACTCTTGACCTCAGGTGATCCACCTGCCCCACCTCCCAAAGTGCTGGAATTACAGGTGTGAGCCACCATGCCTGGCCTATTTTTTGTTCTTAGGATACGATATGTGCAACTTCCCATCTTCCCAAAGTTTTTATTGTATACCTCCCATTCTTTCTTCACTGTATTGGGTGTATTGGGGGTAGATAACTTATTTAATCACAGGTCACTGGACCACTAGAAGTTACCTGTGAATTTCAAGAAGAGAAATTTCACAGGGTGTAGTAATCATACAAGCTTCTGGGCTCTTCCGTTTGAGTTGCATGCATTTTTATATGGGTATGGGCATTTGAGTTGCATGCATTTTTATGTGGGTATGGGCATTTGTAAGGATGTTTCTGTGGAAGATAGGTATGAGCACATGTTGAGTAGCCAAAGGGGTGCACAGCACTTGACATTTGTTGGTTGCCACCCAGCACCCATGTAACTATCCTCCACTTTAGCAGTATCCAGATTTTCCTTCAGGTAATTATATCCCCATGCAGCCCATGGAATTTGTTGCTTATTCCAGCTGAGAGCCCTGAATAACTTGAGCCAGGCAGCACCTTTTATTTCCCTGATTACAGTCACTCCTTTCAGGGTGGGCACTGTGTCCTGGGATGGTCCTATCAGGTAAATTTCAGGATCCTACTTGAAATGACAGTGCAGAAACACTCTCTTTTTAAAACTCTTTTATTTTTATTTTTTTGAGACAGGGTCTCACTTTGTGGCCCAGGCTGCAGTGCAGTGGTGCAATCATGGCTCACTGCAGCCTCAACCTCCTGTGCTCAAGTGATCCTCCTGCCTCAGCCTCCTGAGTAGCTGGGACCACAGGTGCATGCCACTATGCCCAGCTAAATTTTAAAACAATTTTTGTACAGATAGGGCCCCGCTATGTTGTCCAGGCTGTTCTCAAACTTCTGGGCTCAAGTGATCCTCCCACCCCAGCCTCCCAAAGTTCTAGGATTACAGGCATAAGCCACCGCACCCGGCCCAGAAGCACTTTCTACCACGGGGTTCCACACTAAGCTGGCAGCCACACTGTGACTCCAAGGGGTGCAGGCCTTAGGATGAGGGCAACACTCTGGATGATGGAGTAGAGAGGAAGAAGGGCTCTGGGCCCCTTATTATACTCCTGAGTACTTGGACCAATCAGTCGTGTGGCCTGCTTTACCTCTGCCATGTTCCATGTGAGCCAATAGGCATCCTTACTGAAAGTTCCTCTGTGCTCAATTTTGGCCATACTAAGTGAAACATACAGTTCATATTCGATTTTTTTTGTTTGTTTTTTTCACACCCAAGGCTCTTTCTGACTGTCTCTGATCTATCCCTTCACCACCCTTGGCTCATTTCCCATTTCTAGGCCTGCCCCTTGAATCACAGTAATATTAAGCTGCTTAGAGTTCCACATTCCATACTATTGTTGTTGTTGTTGTTATTGTTGTTAGAGACAGTCTTGCTCTGTCACCCAGGCTGGAGTGCACATAAGTGGTGCAATCATAGCTCATTGCAGCCTCAAACTCCCAGGTTCAAATGATCCTCCTGCTTCAGCTTCCTGAGTAGCTGGGACCACAGGCACATGCAACCATGCTCCACTCATTTTTTATATTTTTATTTTTTTGTAGAGACAGGGTCTCACTCCATTGCCCAGGCTACTCTCAAACTCCTGGGCTCAAGTGATCCTTTCACTTTGGCCTCCCAAAATTCTGGGATTACAGGCATGAGCCACTGTGCCTGGCCAAATCCCATACCTTTCTTCATGTGCCTTTCTTCATATTGTTTTTTTGTTTTGTTTTGTTTTGTTTTGTTTTTCTGCCCTATCCTCTCTACTTTTTTTTTTTTTTTTGAGACGGAATCTCGCTGTGTCACCCAGGCTGGAGTGCAGTGGCGCAGTCTCGGCTGACTGCAGCCTCCACCTCCCGGGTTCAGGCGATTCTCCTGCCTCAACCTCCAGAGAGTAGCACATGCCTGGTGAATTTTTGTTTTTGTTTTTTTTCTTTTTTGAGACGGAGTCTCACTCTGTCACCCAGGATGGAGCACAGTGGCGTGATCTTGGCTCACTGCAAGCTCAGTTTCCTGGGTTCACACCATTCTCCTGCCTCGGCCTCCCAAGTAGCTGGGACTACAGGCACCCACCACCACGCCCCGCTAATGTTTTTTTTGTATTTTTAATAGAGACAGGGTTTCACCGTGTAAGCCATGACGGTCTTGATCTGCTGACCTCGTGATCTGCCTGCCTCAGCCTCTCAAAGTGCTGGGATTACAGGCGTGAGCCACCGTGTCGGTCCCCTATCCTCTCTACTTTCTTTGTTTTACATCTATTTATCCACTTAAGCCTCCACTCTCCAATATGGAAGTTGCCAGTCATTCGTGGCTATGGATTACTTGAAATGTGGCTACTGCCAGTGAGGAACTGAATTTTCTACTTTATTTCATTTCAATTAATTTAAATTACAAATTTTAAATCCAAGCAATATATGTTTCCGTTAAACACAGCTTTATTGCTTTGATAGGACTACATTTTACTTTAACAGTTGAAAATTTGGCATCCAAATTGAGATGTACTGTAAGTACAAAATATGCACTGGCTTTCAAAGACTTAGTACAATAAAAAGAATGTATAATATCTCATTAATAATTTTTACATTATTGCATGGTGAAATGGTAGTATTTTGGATATATTGGGTCGAATAAAATATTTTAAGATTATTTTCACCTGTTTGTGTTTACTTTTTAAATTATGGCCACTGGAACATTTAAAATTACACACATGGCTTGTGCTATGCTTCTACTGGACATCTTTGGGCTAGACCATATCAGACAGCATCTCCTTGAGAACAGTTTTCCCAATCACTCAGGCTAGGCACAGTGGCCTTCTAACATCTTTCATGATATATTCTTACATAGGACTTATTAGGTTGGTGCAGAAGTAATTGCAGTTTTCTTTCTTTTTTTTTTTTGAGATGGAGTCTTGCTCTGTCACCCCAGGCTGGAGTGCAGTGGCGTGATCTCGGCTCACTGCAAGCTCCGCCTCCCGGGTTCATGCCATTCTCCTGCCTCAGCCTCCCGAGTAGCTGGGACTACAGGCGCCTGCCACCACGCCCGGCTAATTTTTTGTATTTTCAGTAGAGACGGGGTTTCACCGTGTTAGCCAGGATGGTCTGGATCTCCTGACCTCGTGATCTGCCCACCTCGGCCTCCCAAAGTGCTGGGATTACAGGCATGAGCCACCGCGCCCCGCCATAATTGCGGTTTTCACCATTACTTTTGAAGGCGAAAACTGCAGTTACTTTTGCTCCAACCTATTCATATTAATTGTATTCTCTTCATGAATATTATTATTCATGAGTATTAATTCATATTGTCTTCGTGTGTCTCTCTCCCCACTAAGACCATACGTTTCTCAGGGGCAGGAGCTATATTTTATATTTCCACGGCCTGGCACATGGTAGGTACTCTATCCATACTTGTGAAATTAATTAATGGATAGCCACATCAAGTTCACAAGAATCTTTAAATATAATTTCACATACAACTACTTTTACTTTTTTTAAGATGGAGTCTCACTCTGTCACCCAGGCTGGAGTGCAGTGACGCAATTTCAGCTCACTGCAATCTCTGCCTCCTGGGTTCAAGCGATTCTCATGCTTCAGCCTCCTGAACAGCTGTAACTACAGGTGCATGCCACCATGCCCGGCTAATTTTTGTATATATATATATATATTTTTAGTAGAGACAGGGTTTTGTCATGTTGGCCAGGCTGGTCTCGAACTCCTGACCTCAAATGATCTGCCTGCCTTGGCCTCTCAAAATGCTGGATTACAGGTGTGAGCCACCGTGCCTGGCCACATATAACTACTTTTAGGATTTGTTTTCTGTCTTGGGGCTTCCTGGAGGTCAAGTCTTCTGGCTGTGTCTCTAGGCCACAGTGGGGTGCAGTGCCCCACTTGGGGGGCCATCAGGGGATTCCCTATAGACAAACTGTCCAGCCCTTCCTAGCATCCTGTCCTTAGTGGGACACTGGAAGGGCACAGAGCAGGAGTGAGCAGTTAAGGGTGAGCCCCAGAAGGAGCAGAGGAAAGAAAATAAGAAGTGAGGAGAACAGGAAGCAAGACTTCTCCCTCGGCTTTCCATGGCCCTGGGAGCTGAGCACTGCTGCCAAGCAAACACTAGTGTGGAACAGCAAGAAGGAGAGCCCAGGCTGGATGTGGTCGGCCGCTGGGTGGAGTTAAAATGTATAACAAGGGAGAGGCAACTGAAGAAAAGAAAAGATTCTTTTAAAAATTCGGCTGATGCCTAATTAAAAAAAAATTCCACTCCCTCATGCTACGTTTTAAGAGACTTCCCTTTCAGAATTATTTTCAGTCTGGTGGTAACAGGCAGGAAGAGTGTCAGATGTTCACCAAGCTATAAAGAGGACACTCCCCACCCTCTAAAACACAGGGCCAGCCCCCACATTGCTTTTCTGACTTGGGTTATGAGGATACAGGATGTGAAGTTGTCAAGGCATAGATCTTTCCGGAAAGGAGTGTCCCATGTGGTACATTAAAAAAAAAAAAAAAAAAAAAAAAAAAAACACACAACAACAAAAAAAACACGCTGCAGTATTTTGCAGCTTCTCCCACCAAGAGGTGGAGTCAGTTTCACCAGCCCTTGAATCTGGGTTATACTACTCACGGGACATCAGGACACCTAATGCAAGCATAAGCTTGACAAGTGCTTGCACAGGGGGGTTTGCTCTCTTTTGCTATTTTTGGAATCCAGCCATCATGTGAAGAAGTCTAGACTGGCTTACCAGAGACACATAGCCTGGTCACCCTTGTGGATCCCTCCAAGGTTCCAGGCACATAAGTGACACCATCTGGGACCACCAGGCCTCAGACAGTCCTCATGTGACTGTAGCCACATATACAAGTTCAGGTGAACTCAGCAGAAGAACTTCCCAGCTAAGCCCAACCCAAACTGCCATCTCCTAGGATAGTGAGCTAATTAATAATTGTTGTTTTAAGCCTCTTAAGTTTTGGATATTTTAAAAATATGGTGCTATGGTCTCAATGTTTGTGTTGCCTGGAAATTAATATGTTGAAACCTAATCCCCAATTTAGGAGCATTAAGAGGTAGGGCCTTTGGGAAGTGATTAGATTATGAGAATGCAGCCCTCCTGAATGGGACTTGTGACCTTATAGAAGAGGCCTAGGGGAGCTTGTTTGCCCCTTCTGCAATATGAAGACACAGCAAAAAGATGCCGTTTATGAGGAACGGGGCTTCACAAGATACCAAATTTGCCAGTACATTGATCTTGAACTTCTCAGGCTCCAAAACTGTGAGAAATACATTTCTATTGTTTATAAGCTACCCAGTCTGTGGTGTTTTGTTATAGCAGTACAGATGGACTAAGACAGATGGCAAAACCAACCAACCAACCTACTAATACAATCTGAGTCACAGGTGGAAAAATCCATGTAGAAATAACCACCTTACAACCTTGTATAGGAAAGCTATCATAATGGTGTGTTTTGACCTGTTCAGGCTGCCATAACAAAATACCACAAACTGAGTAGCTTTTAAGCAGCAGAAATATATTTGTCCCAGTTCTGGAGGCTGGGAAGTCCAAGATCAAGGCATTGAGGATGGCAGATCTGGTGTCTGGTGAGGACCTGCTTTCTGGTTCACAGACAGTGTCTCCTTACTGTGTCTTCATGTGGTGGAAGGGGCAAGCTAGCTCTCTGGGTCTCTTTTATAAGATCAGTAAAGCCATTCATTCATGAGAGCTCCACCTCTATGACCTAATCACTTCCCAAAGTCCCCACCTCCTGATATCATCACATTGAGGGTTAGGTTTCAACATTCAGACCATACCCTAGAGCGATTCAGAGTGTGGGCTTTGAAGCCAGGCAGGTTCAGTCCTGCCACTCGGATATAATCTTGGACACCTTTGGTAACAACGGTAACAGCGACAGTACATGCTTTGCAGAGTTGTAATGAGAACTGTGTCGGCCAGGGTCACACACCTGTATTAGGATAACTTGAGGAGACTTTATACAGGGACTACTACATCTACAAAGATGTGGTCAGGGTTCAGGGAAACACAAGAGAGGGTGTAGTGCCCTGGGGTTGTGATAGCACCCAGGTGGGAAGCAAGGACAGGGCATAGTGATGAGAAGCTGAGGACAGAGCAGTAGGGTCAAGAGGGCTGCTTAACAGGACCCATAACCTTGTGTTGAGAAACGAGTCTGTTCTGCAGTGACATGGCTGGGAGGGGGCTGGGAGAATACAAACTCTGATCTAACTTCTTCCTCTTGCCTATTTTTGCCAGTGATCCTCCTTGGTCAGATCCAACTGGAAGCCACTGGGCTTCAAATCAGCCTCCTGTGGCAAAACGCAAGGTAGAGAAGGTGGGAGAGTAGATCTGGGGCAAATGGAAGGTATCCAGTTCACGGATTTAGAAGCAATAATGCATAGGAAAGCAGTGATCATGTACCTAGCACCGAATCACTGTTTGCTGTAATATTATTATATTTTTAGAAGAAATCAAGAGCTATGGGTGGCAGAAGAGGAATTGAGTATTTTTTTTTTTTTTTTTTTTTTTTTTTTTTTGCTAGGGTGACCTGCAGAATATTCATGGAGGAGGTCTGCTTTGAGTTGTGGCTTGGAGAGTTGAAGAAAATAATAGAGCAAACACTGACATGGAACCTACTATGTGCAGCTACTATTCTGGATGTCATACATACATTAATTTGTTTAGTCCTCATATCTACTTTATGGGGTAGGTACTGTGATGGTTAGTATTAAGTGTCAATTTGATTGGATTGAAAGATATAAAATATTGATCCTGGATGTGTCTGTGAGGGTACTGCAGAAGGAGATTCACATTTGAGTCAATGGGCTGGGAAAGGCAGACCCACCCTTAATCTGAGTGGGCACCATCTAATCAGCTGCCAGTGCAGCTAGAATATAAGCAGGCAGAAAAATGTGAAAAGAGAGACTGGCCTGGCCTCCCAGCCTACATCTTTGTCCCATACTGGATGCTTTCTGCCTTTGAACATTGGACTCTAGATTCTTCCGTTTTGGAACTTGGACTGGCTCTCCTTGCTTCTCAGCCTGTAGATGGCCTAATGTGGGACCCTGTGATCATGTGAATTAATACTTAATAAACTCCCACATATATATATACAAACACACACACATATATATATACACACACACACACATATCTATTCCATTAGTTCTGTCCCTCTAGAGAACCCTAATACAGTACATTATCCCACTTCACAGATGAGAAATTGAGGCAGAGAGAAGTTGGGTAACTCAGTCAAGGTCACACAGTAATAAGTAATGGAGCTAGGATTTGAACCAATTTCAAAGAGGGTGTGGGACACAGCATTTGTTTCTTAGGCACAGAGCTGAAAAATGCACATAGAGGAAGCAGTGAGTCATTCACACGGACTAGTGTGGGGTTTGTGCTGGAGAATGGGGAAAGACAGTCTGGGGAGAGAGCCAAGGACCAGAATGATGGGCAGAGGAATTTGTCCTCCATTGTGGGAGGCTCTGGGAAGCCACTGAGGACTTCAGAGAAGAGAAAGGCAATCACAGTGGGGCACCAGGAAATTTATCTGTGTGCAAGGCCAAACTAACAAAGCAGGGAGCAACTGGAAGCCAGGCAGTCATCCAGAGGATACTGTAGAGGTCCAAGCACTAGGTGATGAGGGCTTGAATGAGGATGATAGCAGCCTAGATGGAGGGAAGAGACAAGGGCATTGCGCTGCCAGGGGAAGCGCAACAGGACTTGGGAACTGAAGTACGGGATGTGTGAAGTAGGGGCTGAAGAAACAGAAACAGATGGGAGGTTTGGGAGCCAGGTGATAGGCAAATGATAGTATCAGACGTATCATTCAGCCACACTTAGTGTAAAAAGTGTTGGGAAAAAAAGTGTATATCAGCCAGTCTTGTGTGTTCTTTAGCTACAGTGTACATGTTAATAAGTCATACCAATCCCACACACTGCAATCAATTGCGAAATAGCAATCTATTTTGCAATATCAGCTCCTGGTAAATTTCACATGTGAGCCTGAAGCAAGGATAGGGGTGGATTCAAGGACCTCCCCCTGAGGCGGTGAGAGGACCAGGGTTGCAGGACATTGTCAGTTTTGTTCTGGGGCAGCCAGAAGGATGCTTGGTTGCCCAGCAACAATGCTGCCTCCGCAGCAGCCTTGGTTTCCTGCAGTCCCGGATGCATCTCATTAAAAGGATAGAGGGATGGATGGCCGACACATTTTCTGAAGTGTCATTTTCAGCGTCTGGAGTCCTGGTATCTTGTTTATAAGTGGCACTTACAAAATACAAGGGAAAGAAAAAGAAAAGGGGAGAGGAAGAAAGGTCTCCTAGGATCTCAAGCATGCAATGCGTGGATCTCGACTCTCCAATTTCAGCTTGTCTAAGAGACGGGGTGCACAGCCTCCTTGAAATCCACCTGAAATGAATTAGCCTGAAGTAAAAGTAGGTGTTTATCTCAAGTCATTGCCTCAAATAGCTGACTACCTGTTGGAAGAAGGGTCTGATCGATGCAAACCAGAGCAGTCGTGCGTGAGCTGTTACACAGCGGTTAGTATCGATCAGAGCTAAAGGCTGCCGATAGGAATGTGGAGGAAACTGACAGGCAGAGAAGAGGGAAGAAGGAAACAGCCTTCGCTGGTGGCAGCCGTACAGAGGAAAGCCGATAAAAAGTCAATTCCACTTAACTGAATGGCTGCTAACTAAATATTTTTGGGGCCAGAGCCTTCCCAGGTAGCAGCTGGAGCATCTCTGTTCCGGAACTGAGACATCAAGCGAGAGCTGGGCATCGACAGGCACGATCACTGGGCCCTGGTGATGGATGGGGGAAGAAGAGAGCCCCTAGATGCAGAGATGGGAGTCTTTGGGCTCAGCTGAGCTGACTGGGGCACTCGAGGACCACCACTGACCACAGAGCACTGCTGACAGGCAAGAAAGGAACAGGGTGCAGGCTGGATGTTATGGAACAGTTGCTGGTTAATTAGTTCATTTAAAACCGTGATCCTTTTTCCTGAACCTCAGTAAGGGCTGTTGAAACTAACGGCTGCAGAGAAAGTTGGACAATGGCTGGTCCTATCACAGACAGAAGCAGAATGGTGCCATGTAGTGTAGTTAAAAGACTGGTTGATGACTTATTTTCCTGAACTTTTATGCCCTCCGAAGGATTGTAATTCTTTTCCTTGAATTAGATGTGAACACGTAACTTGTTTGGCCAATGAAATTTGAATAGAAGTGATGCATGCCCCTGCTGGGTAGAAGCATTTAATTACTGGTGTACAACCTTCCTGTTCTTTGCTTGCCACTGTGATTCTGGGTACTAGTGTTGATATGGATAAGAGTGAAACCGTCTGGAATGTTAAGCAAATGGATGGATAGTTTTCCAAAACTGCAATGAATTTTGTGCGAATAAGGAATAAACTTTTATTGTGTCACATCACTTAATTTTTGGGCTTGTTTGTTACCCAGCATAACTGAACCTTTTCTGACTAATACAGGGGGGCTGGGTTTTAGAATCCTGTCTCTACCAGTTGTTACTATTTGGGTGATTTGGTCTATTTCTTAATCCACTCCAATCTTGTTTTATTTATATAAAGCACATGAAAACAGCAACGACAACAAATTACCATGTGCTGAGTGCTCACAGGTGCAGGCATGGCAAAAGCTCTGCATATATTAACTTGATTAATTCTCAAAGCAACCGTGTGAAGAATCTATTCTTAACTTCATTTTACAATCGTGAAACCTAGCACTCAGAGAGGTTGAAAGAATTCCCCATGGTCACACAGCTTATAAATGACAGGCAAGAGTTCAAACCCAGGCAGACCAATTCCAGAGCACTTTTTCTTAACCATTTTCCTATACCGCCTGTCAGCTTGGGTACTTAATAAATGACAGGTACTGTAAGCCCTGGAATAAATTCACTGACTGACCCATACTCAAGCACTCCATATGGGAGGAGAAGAAAAAAAGATTGCATTTCTTTTGATCTTTTACCATTTTGTACTCCCTATTCCCTTACAAGCCTATGTAGGGTTTGATCCTGTCTGAAATATCCTTCTCCACTTGTTCCCCAAATCCTGGTTATTTCTAAAACTCCAGATCAATTCCCCACTCATTTGTGATACAAACAAGGGAATTCCCTAGCATTAGAAGAGACCATCAGAGAATACCTTTCGGAAGAGTTTCTCATCTATATAACTGGGATAATAACACTCACCTCATGGGGTTGTTGGAGTAATGCTCATCTTTTATCAGTTGAACCCCAAAGAGATCCTAGGGAGAAAGGGGCATTACAATGAACAAGTGCCTACTTACTTTGTGCTAAGTCTCTCCTTAAACCTTCCCCACACTCTTCCAAAGGGGATACCACTGACCCCAGATGACCGGTGGAGAAACTGAACCTCAAAGAGTTGAAGTGAGCCAGGCATGGAGGGGCATGCTTGTAATTCCAGCACTTTGGGAGGCCAAGGTAGGTGGATTGCTTGCGGTCGGGAGTTTAAGACCAGCCTGGCCAACATGGTGAAATCCCATCTTTACTGAAAGTACAAAAATTAACCGGGTGTGGTGGTGGGTTCCTGTAATCCCAGCTACTCAGGAGGCTGAGGCATGAGAATCGCTTGAGCCTGGGAGGTGGAGGTTGCAGTGAGCCCAGATCACACCGTTGTACTCCAGCCTGGGTGGCAGAGACTCTCTCTCATACACACACACAGAGTTGAAGTGATATCTAGTGTCCGTCTCTATTTTCTCTGAGCCTGTATGAGACCATTTCACAATTGTGAGGAGTAACAGTCTTCTAAATACCTTAATTAGGACATCTTCTTTGCCCTCTGCTTGTCAAATGCTGGTTACTTGAGAAATGCATTCTGTTTACTGATATATCAATGTATTGACATGTACAGTGTGTGCATGTGTGTGCGTGTGTGCATGCAGATGTGTGTGCATGTGCGTGTATGCACCCGTGCATGCATGTGCGCGTGTGTGTGCATGTGTGTGTGTGTGTGTGCGTGTGTGCGTGTGTGTGCCCAGTCACCAATGTCTGGTGGCTCTTTTCAACCGATATTTTGGGCATGGGCTAAGGAGACTGTGCTCAGGCTATTTTAAGTTTCTGTACTTAATGCTTAGCAATTTTAATAAACTTCATTCCGTTAGGTAGTTGACTTAATATTTTAAATATGGTTTTAATTAACCATCCTCCTTGTGTTTAAGGCAAAAGCAGGAAAACAGGGAAAGCGTCTAACCCGAGAGCTTTGCCAGTGATTCCACTCTTGGTGACAATGAAGCCAGAATTCCAGAATGCAGAGGCGAGAGCTCTCCCAAAATTGTTTCTTAGGGCATAGACCTACAATGCTTAAATCATTTCTAATCCCACTGGGTTCTGTTATCCCAGCACAGACTGTAAACATTTATTTTTGGGCTTTCCCAGAAATGTGTCTTATGGAAGGGATTAGCTGTTTGCGCATGTAAAGTTCCGAAGGTGAGCTCCTCTAACCTAACCCACATAATTAAAGTGGAAAATTTTTGGTGGAGGAAAAAAAACACATCAGGGAAAATACCATGTTTGGAAAGAGAGCTGTACTCCTACAGTCTCAAGAGATGGCTCTGCGTTCTCGGGCACTTAATTATATCCCATCTTGCTATGTGCTCCAATTCTTTCATCCTTTCAGTCTTCGCAGACAATACCAGGATCCCTGGCACCACACGCTCTTCTCCGAGAGGGTCTACAATGTCTAGCTTTGCAGTGAGACAGTAGGCAACTGGAGGACAAGGAGAGTGACACTGACATGGAGCCAGTGACTGGGTTTACACTATCATTTTAAAACATGAGGTTCATCACTTTTTAAAGTGTGGAGTATATAGGGAAGAAAATAAAAAAGAACAAAACAAAACCAGAGTTTGGTTTTGTTTTTGTTTTTAAGACAGAGTCTTGTTCTGTTTCCGAGGCTGGGGTGCAGTGGAGGCGATCTCAGCTCACTGCAACCTCCGCTGCCCAGGTTCAAGCGATTCTCCTGCCTCAACCTCCCAAGTAGCTGGGATTACAGGCACCTGCCACCACACCTGGCTAATTTTTAAAAAATTTTCAGTAGAGACAGTGTTTCGCCATGTTGGCCAGGCTGGTCTCGAACTCCTGACCTCAGGTGATTCATCTGCCTCAGCCTCCCAAAGTCCTGAGATTACAGGCGCGAGTCACCATGCTGGGACCAGACAGTTTCCTTTAAAAATGCAAATGGCTAGGGGCACTAGTAGACATTTGTCACCAACCCCTCTGCAACTGCAGCTTTGTGCCTGAGTTGGTGGTGGTGGTTCTGGAGTTAGACCCTTTGGGTTGCACTCCAGGTCCTGTCCCTTGCTGGCTCTTGTTAACTTCTTTGTGTCTCAGTTTCTCTATCTGTAAAGTGGGAGTAATAATAGGACTTGTTTTCTAGGGTTGACATGAGAATTCAATGAAAGAATATATGAAAATACCATGAAAACAAGTCAATGCACAGCATTACATAGCAGGACCTGCAAAAGGTCAGCTACTATGCCTGTTATAGATAATGAACGCCTAAAAATAAATCATTTAAGAGAAAACAACTGCCCTTGTGAAGTGCTTGATAAACACGATTCATGGTCCAGAGTGCTTGATGTACATGACTCACACAATCTTTCACTCAACCCTAAGGAAGTAGGTTCTAGTAAAAGTCCATTTCACAGAGGAGGGAACACAAAAGCAAAATGTAACTTGCCCAAAGTCATGCAGCTAGGTCTAGCTGGGCTTTGAGGGCACGTCTGATTCTTCCTACTGGGCCAGCTAAGACAGGGTAGTTTTAAGAGGGGAACACAGAGAGACAGAGAGACTTTAGGACCCAGAGATGCTAGTCAAAGTGTGAGCTGACGCAATGAGCGCCACAGGGTGGGAGGGATATCCAGAGGAGAGGACCAAAGCATCAAAGGAACTTTGCTTTTACCTGATTTTGCCTAGGGCCAGTACAATATCTGATTTCTTTTGTGGTCTCCAATGTTGCCTGGAGCAGGGAGTTACCAAAAGCCACAGGATCTGGGATCTGAGTCCTAAAACTAGGTACTGTATTCCAGTTCTACCACATATTCTATGATCTTGGCAACTCACATTCCTTTCCCAGAAAGTTTCATTTTCTGGGAAATGGGGATCAGAAATCAAGGCTCCCCTACCTCACGGAGCTGTTGCGAGGCTCAAATGTTTGGGGATGTTTAACTGCTCGGTTAACTAGAAAGCACTGCACAGAGTTGCTAGATATTATTATTGGCTTGATGCTTCCCTGTGAATGTAAGAGGGATGTGGGTCCAGTGCAGTGGCTCACAACTGTAATCCCAGTGCTTTAGGAGACCAAGGTAGGAGGATTGCTTGAGGCCAGGAGTTCAAGACCAGCTTGGGCAGCATAGTGAAACCCTATCTCTACAAACATTTAAAAATTAGTCCCATGTGGTGGCACACAACTGTAGTCCCAGCTACTCAGGAGGCTGAGGTGGGAGGATCACTTGAGCCCAGGAGAATGAAGCTACAGTGAGCTATGATTATATCACTGCACTCCAGCCTGGGTGACAGAGGAAGACTCTGTCTCAAAAAAAAAAAAAAAAAAAAAAAAAAAGAGTAGAGAGGGGATGCACTTGGTCCTTCAAAACTTTGATTTAGAGAGGACCCAAATTTGTGCCTCTCTGGATAAAACTTTATGGTGTCAGAGATCCTGGTATTGTCTGGAATCAATTCAAGAAGAGGGAAGGAGACTGGGAGCCTCGTGGATGAAGGTATTATGATAGCAGGTTTCAGGAACATGCTGTAATCAGCTCTCTCCTCTCTGTAGTTCCACTCCTAGCAATTTGAGGCCAGCTGGGGACTGGATGATGTCCTCTCTGATGCATTGGAATTTGTCCTGCTTTATGGTCTGGTCTGCTATAGGACCACATATCACACAGAGACACAAAGCAATTGACAGCATCCCGGCCGTTTCTTACAGATCCAATATCCTGTGTCTAGACTGTATTTCAGGCCAACTTTTAGTGAAGTGGATCAATGCTTGAAGCACATAATGTAACATGATTCTTCAAGAGTTTGATTAATTGTGTCACAGTCACAGCCTCAGTTCAGGTTCAACCTTTTAAAAGTTTTATTATTGTATAAAGTGATCAATCAGGAGGAGAGGGAAGACAAATGCTTGATGTTGGCCATCTCTCCCTCTCGTCTTCGTCAGCAAGTGTTCTTCTCCTGGTCAGTTCGGCTGGATCATGATGGAGAAATTCATGAAGATGCATGGCGCAGCAAAATATGGACCACCAAAGAGTGCTCTGAGTGGAAGTCCAGCTCCTCCAGTGCTGACCAACCTTGGCAACACACAGGAGGCCCTGGGGTGTTTTAAGAAGGTCAGAGCCCTGTATTTCACCCACAGAAGTTCTGATGCTCTTGGTCTAGGGCCTGGTCTGGGCGTCTCTTGGGGATTCTAATGTGTAACTGAGTGTTATGGTGGAATTATGTCCATAACCTCCAGTATCCCAGAATGTGACTGTATTTAGAGATAATACCTTTAAGGAGGTAACTAAGGGCTGAGCGTGGTGGCTCATGCCAGTAATCCCAGCACTTTGGGAGGCTGAGGTGGGTGGATCACCTGAGGTCAGGAGTTCAAGACCAGCCTGGGCAACACGGCGAAACCCCGTCTCTACAAAAAATACTAAAGAGGCTGGGCGCGGTGGCTCACGCCTATAATCCCAGCACTTTGGGAGGCTGAGGTGGGCGGATCACCTGAGGCCAGGAGTTCAAGACCAGCCTGGCCAACATGGTGAAATCCCATCTTTACTAAAAATACAGAAATTAGCCAGGTGTGGTGGCGGGTGCCTGTTATCCCAGCTACTTGGGAGGCTGAGGCAGGAGAATCACTTGGGAAAAAAAAAAAAAAGAGGAATTAGGGTACATTGAGGGCATATGGGTGGACCCTAATCCAATAAGACTGGTGTCCTTTAAAGAAGAGGAGATTCGGACACAGACACACAGAGCAAAGACCATGTGAATACCCTGGAGGAAGATGGCCAGCTATGAGCCAAGGTGAGAGGCCTCAGAAGAAACCAATCCTGCTAACACCTTGATCTTGGGCTTCTGGCCTGCAGAATTATGAGAAAATACATTTCTGTCATTGAAGCTGCCTAGTTTGTCATACTTTCTTTGTGGTATTTTGGGGGTTCCTGTCCACCAACTTCTGTTTTCTCCATCTCCAGATCCCTCTCTCGGGTCATATCCTGTTAGAAGCTGCTCTCACAGTAATCCCCAAGAAGGTATTAGCTGAACTTAAGGTTTTAGCCCTCCCACAAGTACCTGCATTTTAATACGGGATTCTTACCTGGAGTAATCTAGGTAGCTGAGATGCATTTGGACTGATGGCTTTCCAGTCATCATTGCTGTAGTGACAGCCAATACTCACTATGTGCCAAATACTGTTCCAAGTGCTCTCTCTGTCTCTCTGTGTCTGTCTATATCTACGTCTACATCTGTATCTAATATTCATTCGTTGAATCCTCCCAATAGCCCTATGAGGTATGTGTGCTTAAAAGAGGAAGCTGAGGCACAAAAGGGTTGAGTAATATATCTAAGGTTTTACAGATAGTAAATGGTAGAGCTACGATTTGAACCCAGGAAGTCTGACTTCAGGTACCATGCTTTTAACCACTCACCACTCAGATGACCTCAATGGCCCCCAGCAGGGTCAGAACAGACTTTGGGGACTAGCTTTGTTTTTCTAACAATAGCTGTTAGTGATCTTCCCTGTTAGTCTCCCCACCTCTTTTTTTTTTTTTTTTCCAGAGACAGTCTTGCTCTGTTACCCAGGTTGGCATGCAGTGGCATGATCATGGCTCAGTCCTGGTCTCAAGTGATCCTCTTGCCTCAGCCTCCCTAACAGTTGCGACCACAGGCATGTGCCACACCCAGCTAACGAAACTTTTTTTTTTTTTTTTTTTTTTAGATATAGGGTCTTGCTATATTGCCCAGACTGGTCTTGAACAGCTGGGCTCAAGTGATCCTCCTGCCTCAGGCTCCCAAAGTGCTGGGATTACACGTGTGCCCCACTGTACCTGGCTCCCTGTTAGTTCTTATTTCTCTATTTCTAAGTGCCTGAGACAGTACCCTCTGTGGGAGATTTTTTTTTTTATTGTTTCCAAATATTACCCTTCCCTATGGGAAGATTATCCTTCTCCCATCTCATCAACATCAGACATGGCCATGTGACTTGCTTTGGCTGCCAATAAAATGTGAGAGGAAGTGATGTTTGCTACTTTTGAGCAGAAACTTTAAAAGTCATCATGCAATTTTTCTCTTCTCCCTTCTAGCATGAGAATACTTTGAAGCTAGGCCCAAGCAGCAACTTCAGCTCAGGTCTCGGAATAAAGACAAAATAGAGGGGAGATGCAATCAACCTGTGAGCAAAAAAAAATGTATATTTGTTGCAAGCCACCGAGACTCAGGGGTTGTTACTGCATCATTACTTAGTAAAAACTGACTGATACACTCTCTGAATACCAATATATTTAAGTGAAATGCCAGGACTGTTGTAAGGATAATATCTTTAATCAATAAGCATACTCTTAAATAACCAATAAACTATATTATAGCTTATCCAAGAAATCTTGCAAAACAGCTTTCTACCTTCTGTGAATACTTTCTGTGCATCTATCCATCTCCATCTCAGAAGGCTAAAAGATCATAAACCCTTGCCTATCTCAGTACACATGGAGTTCATTCACCACTCAATATGTACAAAGAGAATCAGAAGGAAGAGATGGAGAAGACTAAATGTTATTTTAGGTTCCAGGACATTGGATGGAATGGGAGAGAAAAAGGATTTATTTTCTTTCATAGTTGGGAATTAGTACAAAGGCCTGATGAGACTGTCCCTTATCCAAGGACAGAGAATGAAAGAACTTGTCAATGTAAATTATCCATTCCAAGCTTTTGACCCTGCTGCCATTTTTGGTTCCAAATTGCTCACGTTTCTTAGAGGCTGCAAACTTATGACCTATGAACTGAATGTGGCCTGTGGAAGTCTTTTAACATACCAAATAAAACACTATTCTATGTGCAGATGTTTGAATCAAATTGATTGCCAACCATCAAAATTTGAGATATTTCAAGTTAAAAAAAATAGTTCAAGCTTCTCTTAATTGAAAGCCTTGGTTACATTGGGCTTAGGAAACTTCAACTAGAGTTGAGCAGCAGCTGCTTCTTAGGCTGGGCATGGTTTCCACAGTCCCTACCTCTCCCTATTGCCTTATACTAGGCTCACTTCACTTATTTATATTCTTTTTTTTTTTTTTTTGAGATGGAATCTTGCTTTGTCGCCCAGGCTGGAGTGCAGTGGTGTGATCTCGGCTCACTGCAACCTCCACCTCCTGGGTTCAAGCAATTCCCCTGCCTCAGTCTCCTGAGTAGCTAGGATCACAGGCACACGCCACCATGCCTGGCTAATTTTTGTATTTTTAGTACAGATGGGGTTTTACTATGTTGGTCAGGATGGTCTCGAACTGAACTTGTGATCTACCCGCCTTGGCCTCCTAAAGTGCTGAGATTACAGATGTGATTATTTATATTGTTTGCTTAATCCATGGAACCACTTGAGTTTGCCAACTTGGGTATCAATTAACTCCTTTCCTTTCCTTTTTCTTGTCCTTTTATTCCTATGTCTTCCACAGTGAAAAAGGAGATCTTGGGGACTCTATTTTTGCCACTCTGAGGACATCACTCTTCTGCCTTGTTTTTGGAATTTGGGGTGACCCAAACTTGACAGTCCAGTTCTTTGGTTCCCAAAAAGAATCATTCTAAACTATCTATTAGGTTGGTGCAAAAGTCACTGCAGTTTTTGCCATTAAATGTAATGGCCAATGGGTGCGGTGGTTCATGCCTGTAATCCCAACACTTTGGGAGGCCAAAGCAGGCAGATCACTTGAGGTCAGGAGTTTGAGACCAGCCTGGCCAACATGGTGAAACTTCGTCTCTACTAAAAACACAAAAATTAGCCAGGCATGGTGGTGCATGCCTGTAGTCCCAGCTACTTGGGAGGCTGAGGTGGGAGGATCACTTGAACTCAAGAGGCAGAGGTTGCAGTGAGCTGAAACTGCACTGCTGTCCTACAGGCTGAGTGACAGAGTGAGAGTCTGTCTCAAAAAAAAAAAAAAAAGTAATAGCCAAAACTGCAATGACTTTTGCACCAATCAAATAAGACAATTCTAGGGGTGCAGGGAAGAGATGCTTTCTGCTGGAGATCCTGACAATGTTTATCTAATAGCTTCTACAGTACTCGGTGATTTGCATATTTGTATAGCTAGCAGGTCTTGGAGCAGCATAAGCCTCCTGCCCACTAGATAATTCTGTTGCTTAACAAACCATAACAGCTTTGATTATATGGAAAATGCTAGCAGTAAATGATTGGAAAATGATTTTACTGTTTTCTGTTATGGAAACTCACATGTAGGAACATTATGGAACTGTCTTGAAATTTCTTTTGCCTTCTCAATGTAAAATCACTAGACTTTGATATTTCAGCAATTCTACATTTTAAAATATCAGAGCTGATGAGATCGATACGCCTTTGTAGATACCTACACTGCAGAGAGCCAGCCAGTGCTATCTGGATAAAGTAGACAGTGGGTAGGCATTTGCAAGCCTCTCACCTACCCTTTTTCTTTTTCTGCACCAGATTCATTACTATACTGACCTCTCATTGGCTAAAACTTTACATCAAGGCTCAGGGACTGTAAACCCACGGCAGGTTGGACTATATGGAATATGAATGTTGAGATACATACTTCAGTTCCTGAACTCAGTAATGAAATCACCCTCAGAGTTCTCATGCCAGCATTCAACTAGCTGCAACTTTCTCCTGCTTGCCTTCTAAGGAGATTAAGAACGGGCATTTTATTTTGTTTCCGTTTTAGTTTATTTGAAGGTTTTATGATGTCTTGGTTGAGTGGCTCGTGGGACTTGCAAATAAACATGCTGCTTTTAAAAATGGCAAGTTGTTTTTATTTATTTCTTTTAGGTGCCCAGTGACCTCCGGGTATATTAGGCAGCTTTAAATTATAATTAAAATAATAACTGTCATCCTAAAACAATAATAGATGTTGAATGATACAAACACCAAATTAGGATGTTCAGAAAATCTGTATGAAGGAAGCCAGAGAAAGCATGGAATTAAAAACATTCTTTGTGGCAGTGTGACCAAAGGAAACTTATCTCAAACAGCAGCTTTGTTATAATGTTTTTTGTTTTGTTTTGCCTTCCTATAAGGCTACTCAAAATTTTTTTTGTATTTCTTAGATTTGGGGTATTGGGGGGTGGGGGAATATCCAGTTCTTTAGTTGATCTTGTTATGACTTTACCGACAGAAGGAAATAATGAAAACTGCTTGTCATCGGAGAAAATCCCCTGTATTCTAATGATTTCTTGACAATTTCTCAAGTCCATGGACACAATCAGTAGAAGCCGACATTGTGTTTCGCTGGATGCCAAATCCTCAGAGTGTTTCTGAGTCCCTCTAAGACACACATCTGCATTCCTCCATCTGTCATCTTAGTTCATCTTCCTCTCCCAACTGTTCTTAAATTAAATGACTACATCTAATGGGAGATTTTCTCGTGAAAGCTTATGAGAATTTGTCTGAAGACAAATTAAAACATTGCAATGTAATCACCCAACTCCACTCACTGCTTGGCTGGCCCCAGTGCCTGCTTTTACCCAAAGGGGTTAATCAATGTTTGGGCCCTGTATAGAGAGAAGCAATCAGGAAGGAAGCCCATTCAAGAGGAGATGGCACCCACCCGCTGATGGTCAGAGGGTCAGGGGATGAAGACTGGATCTGCCCGCTGCAGAGAGAGCTGTGAGATATGACAGGGCTCCAAACACCAGGACAAGAAGAGTAGGAGACTCTCTTGTAGGGAATGAAAGAAAACAAACATCTGGCTCTCGAATATCAAAGCATGATGCTTAACCCCAGGGATATGAAAGTTCCCCTTCTCTCACCCTCCACTCCCCATGGATGAGTGGATGTTTTCCTGCAGTTGTTACAGGTCACCAGGGTTGATGGGACTCTTCAGCTTGGCTGGTCATTGCCCCCCACTTTTTTTTGAGATAGGGTCTCACTCTGTCACCCAGGCTGGAGTGCAGTGGGATGATCATGGCTCACTGCAGCCTGGACTGCCCAGGCTCAAGCAATCCTCCCACCTCGGCCTCCTGAGTAGCTGGGACCACCACTCATCCCAGTAGCTGGGATGCACCACTATGCCTGGCTAATTTTTGAAAACGTTTTTGTAGAGACAGAGTCTCACTGTATTGCCCAGGCCGGTCTCAAACTCCTAGGCTCAGGCAATCTTCCTGCCTCGGCCTCCCAAAGGGCTGGCATTACTGGTGTGAGCCACTGCACCCTGCCTGGTCACGGCCCTTTTATTCTCTCACTACACCATGTGAATCCCTTTCAACATTTGGTTGAAGGGGACAGCAATTCCACCTTATAGAAATGTATCCTAATGAGACAATGAGACAGATTCACCAAGCACAAAGATGTCCATCACATCATTGTTTACAACATCACTGCTCATTAATAGGGAAATTAGTTAAATAAACGATGGTATATCCAACACTGGAATGCAATGTGGTCATTGCAATGAAACTATGAAAAATCATCAAACATTATTGAAAATCTATAACCCACTGACATGGTATACTGTTGCAGACAGTATGCATACTATGATACCACTGGCATGAAATAAAACATATGTATATGTGTATGCATAAGAGACATCTGATAGGATGAAGTACAGGTTAACCATGTTTCCTTCTGGGCGGTGGAATTTTTGGCGATTTTAATTTTTATGCGTTGATAAATTGCTTGCATTTCTCAAGATATTGTACATCATCTTTTAATCAGAAAAATAAAGCTTAAAGCTAGGTCTACATTTGAGAGAAAAAAGAACAGCCTTGGTTAATGGTATGTGAGTCATTACGCTGTTCTCCTAAAGTCTCCAAACCCAAAAAATTTCCCAGGGCATTGAATCCTGGGAAAGAGCTTTGGCTGGGTCATGATGGGAACAGGGAGTTGGCTGCCCCTGTGATGCTCCAACTCTTTATTCCCAGGCTACGACAGTCTAATTTGATAATCATTTCCATTAAAACTTTATGCTCCCTACTAAACACTCAAAGTGCTTCCTTGGATCAATGCTTTCAAGTTCATCCTCATATCATCTTTGTAAGGCAGAGGTAGGTAGGGAATAAGAAGAAAAATTTCAGGACCCGAGACATCAGTGGCTATGGGACTTGAGGGAGATAACGGTACTGCCGAGACTAGTGTACTGGTTCTCAATCTCTCAGCTCAGGGCTTCTTCCACGAACCCCTAGTGCTTCAATTTCAGAAGTGAGATGGAGCCAGGCACGACAGCTCACACCTGTAATCCCAGCACTTTGGGAGGCCATGGTGGGAGAATCACTTGAGGCCACAAGTTTGAGACCAGCCTGGGCAACATAGTGAGACCTTATCTCTACAGATAATTTAAAAATTAGCTGGGCACGGTGGGCACATGCCTGTATTCCCAGCTACTTGGGAGGCTGAGGTGGGAGAATTGCTTAAGTTTGAGGCTGAAGTGAGCTATGATCATGTCACTACACTCCATCCTGGGAGACAGAGTGAAACCCTGTCTCAAAAAAATCAAAAGTTTAAAATAAAATAACCTTTTTAATAATTCAAGAAATGAAACTAAAACCATCTGTATCTTTGTGTGTAGGGATGTTCAAGAGTTGGATTATAATCTGGCTGTGATCAAAGTGCTCATTAAGAGGAATATTTTTGGGCCTCTTATGGCCATTATGGGTCCTGATTCGTCCTTATCTGCTGAGACAGTGCTCTCAGGGAAGTCTGGAGTTTGGATTAAAGGTTTCAGTTCTACTATTAACAGTGACAAACAAAGGCAAGGGTTGACCTGACTAGGTCTCAACCTTTTCATACCTAAAACGGGTAGGGAGGCCGGGCGTGGTGGCTCACACTTGTAATCCCAGCACTTTGGGAGGCCGAAGTGGGTGGATCACTTGAGGTCAGGAGTTCAAGACCAGCCTGGCCAACATGGCATAACCCTTCTCTACAAAAAATACAAAAGTTAGCCAGATGTGGTGGCAAGTGCCTGTAGTCCCAGCTACTTGGGAGGCTGAGGAACGAGAATAAATTGAACCCAGGAGGTGGAGGTTGCCGTAAGCTGAGATTGTGCCACTGTACTCCAGCCTGGGTGACAGAGCAAGACTCTGCCCCCAAAACAACAAACAACCGAACCAAAAAAACATGAATGGGAGAGAAAGCTTGGCCTTACACTCCCCAAGGCATCATTTGGAGGATCAAGTGATGGAAGAGCTAAGAAGCCCCTCTCTTTGACTTCTCTTTAGCCTTCTCGAGAGCAGCTGGTCACCCTACTCCACAGCACATTCTTGTAATATGCTGCCACTTACACTCTACATCTTGAGGTTTCTGCCCCCCCCCCCCAGTCGGGCTGTGAAAGAACAAAGTCAAGAATGATTCTGAGTCAATATAATACCACGCCTATGACCTAATACCGCAGTTTTCAATAGATGTTTGCCGACTGGGTGAATGGTTCAGAAATTCAAAGTACTCCACCAGGGAAATACCTTAGAGATTGCAACAGTGAAACTCATGGAACTGTCTTACTCTGAAATATACGATGTATTACCCGTTTAAAAAAGGTCACACACTTTCTGAGATTGTTAGAGTATGTGGAATGACAAAAGTAGTTGCCGACATTTGACTGGCCACTTTGTGCCAAGCACTGTGCTAATCTCTAAATATATATATACACACATATACATATATATACATATATATGTGTGTGTGTGTGTCTGTGTGTGTGTGTGTGTGTATATATATGTGTGTGTGTATATATATATATATATATATATATTTTTTTTTTTCCAGAGACAGGGTTTCGCTCTGTCACCCAGGCTGGAGTGCAGTGGCTCAATCATAGTTTACTGTAGCCTCGAACTCCTGGGCTCAAGGGATACTCCCATCTCAGCCTCCCGAGTAGTAGGGACTACTGTTGTTCTCCACTGTGTAGGACTGATTTCCAAATTTTTTGTGGAGAAAGGGTCTTGCTGTGTTACCCAGGCTGGTCTCAAACTCCTGGGCTCAAGCGATCCTCCTGCCTCTGCCTCCCAAAGTGTTGGGATTACAGGCATAAGGCATCACATTATGCTGAGCTAAATAAATTTTCTAATTTAATCCTACCAACCTTCCTTTGAGGTAGGTGGCATTATCATTCCAGTTTTTCAGATTCTGATTCTGAGGCTCAGGAGGTAGTCTGCCCATGCGGAGAAAGAATAGGTCTGGAAGCCACTTCCCAGCTTGTAATCTTGATCTCTTTCCTGACTGTGTGTTTGGGGCAGATTTGCAACAAAGAGCAGGGTGGTTTAGGACCTTTTTATTTTCATTCTAACTCACGGTTTATATTGAGTTGGCTTCTTGCAGATGCTCTTTCAACCAGCCCTGAGCAGGTGAAACTGAACAAGGCCACGATAAAGGCTCAGGTGGTTGTACATCATCACCCTGCCTTCTGACAATACCATTCATCTTCAGAGCATTAGCTCAAACATGGTCCCTCTCTTTGTTTCTTAAATGTTCCCATTTTCCTTTACTTCCCTCTCGGTTTCCTCTTAACCAGCTGAGTGACAGAAACTCAATGCTGACCACTTCATTAGCCGATGACCTTGTCCCTCTGGCCTTTTGCCCTGCCTGCTCTCCTGGGCAGGTTACCTTACGTCATAAGTCCTTGTCAAAGGTCAGGACCTCTGAGCCATCAGCACTGGGCATGTTGTTTTAATCTATATCTAGAGAAATCAGGGCTGTCGGATCACATTAGGTCCTATTTACAGACTGCACGCCAATACCCGCCGTAGAGAAGAATTGTTACCTTTGAAATACAATCATGGCTAGTTAACCAGTGAGTACAGAAGGGGGATTATATTCCATCAGTGAGGCCCTTGTAATCTGTTTCTCCCCCCATCGGCAGGGCTACCCTTCTTCCTGTACAGAGAAAATCCTTATAAACAGTAGTCACATAAAGGAGTGAGGCTAAGAGATACACTGTGTTTTTAAAACCAGATGCGTTAATGAGTGCGTGAGGGGTAGTGTGGAATGTGATAAAGAGTGCCGCTCTTGCTAGTGTGAATTGACATGAGGCTCTGGCTAGCTGTTGATACGGTAATAAAATGATAAAGTTAACAGCTACTATCCGTTGAGTGGTTATAGGCACAAGACTAAGCATTTTATATGCACTACCCTGTTTGAGAGTCATAATATCCTCATAGGTCAGATACTACTATGTCCATTTCATGGATGGAGAAACTGACATCCAGAAAGGCCCAGTGATCCGTCCATATTCACAAGGCAATTAAGTGATGGGGATAGAACTGACTCCAAAGCTGCTCCTAATCCCCAGGCTTCCACGATTCTGCCAGGATACAATTTGATCTCTTCTTTGGGGTGGGGTTTTAGGTGATGTTTAAGGAGAACCATATTGTCATTTCCCTTCTAGGGAGGGGCCTCAAATATCTCACTTGATCCAACAGATTTTTTTTTTTTTTTTTAAACTGAGTCTGAGAATAAGCCAACCTTGTTTTCCCCCTTTCTTCTCCAGGATTGGTTTAAGCTCACTCTCATATCTCATGGGAGTCTGGTTGGACGGATCCCTTGATGGAGGTTAGAACTAGCTCTCGCAGCCTATTTTTAAGGAAAGCATGACATTAGAAAATGAGACAGGAATGGACCCCAAGAAGAGAAGAAAACTCACCAGGCTGGAGAATAGGGTCAACTTCTAACAAATGCTTCACCAAGAAATGCTCAGAGAGGAGAAGTGAGAAGACTGACAAAGATAACATAGGCAGAGACATAGTAGGATGGGTGAAATTACTTTTTTCTTTTTCCTTCACCCGAACAGCATATTTCTGTCACATTCATTATGTTTTGTCCACGGAAAGCTCAGCCAGGGAAGGTAAACGCTGTTGTCTTGCAGCAAACCCGCTTTTCTAACTAGAGAAATACATCCTGAAAAATGCACACAGAAATGCCCGCTTGTCTCTTTCTTGAAACCCCAGGCACACGGCAGAGGTGTCTAGTAACACTGCAACTTCCTTTGAACTGTTTGGTTTTGTTTGGCCTCGTTGTCTGGCTGGTTAGTCTTTTTTGACTGCGTTAACTCACCTGGTACAACATTTTCTTTCATTGAGAAACAAGAAAGCTAGAGCTCACCTCTCTAATTCCGGCAAAGCTGGACACCATCCAATAGCACTAGGCTAGACTTCTAGGGGCTGTAACTCATATCTTCTGAGCTGAGGAAGAAAAGAAAAGAGAAAAACACGGTTGGGGAGATGTTTGGCAAACCGTCATAGGCCAAATGGTTAATGAATGAGATGATTCTCCCATTGTTTTTCACTTATTTTTCTTAAATAAGATTTGTTTCTAGGTTGAGGGTTTATTCAAGTCACCCCCTCATCGGCCAGCGTCATAGGCAAATGACACAGTTCCCTGCATTCACTTATGTTGCCTAGGCTGTAGAAAAGCACATTCTTGAACTGGGAAAGGCATTTTTAAAAATGCAACTCAGGGCAGCCAACCTCAAGACAGCATCTGATATTAATTAAAAATCATAAAACACTCTAAGTTGAACTAAAGAAATACTGGTAGCGGGATCAGGACAAGGAAGAGAGAAACTGAGAGTGAAATCCCGTACTCATTGAATGTGACCGTCAGCCTTCGAGTTTCTCCCGGCCACCGCATTTCTGCCTGTCCATCCCGGGGAAAGGATTCAAATGGTGTTAACTACTGAACACTTGCCTCGTTTTCCATTCCTCTTTCCCTGGGTAGCTGCGGTGAGTTGGCTGCCGAGATATAGCCCTGAACCTATCCATCAAGTCTAAGGAAGAGAGAGTTAGAAAGGCAAACATTATCTGGAATCAATATCTTTACAAATCCAAAGGAAACCCCAGCTCCCGAAGGGTTAAGCCAGGGAAGGAAAAGCCATCAGCCTGTTTAGTGAGCTAATGTTTTTATTGATGGGGGAAGCCTTTAAGTCTCTAACAGGAAAAGTGGGGAAAGTGGCAGATTGTTTGGCCGGGGAGAAAGGAGATGAGAAGGAACATTATACACCATGCTCTGTCCTACTCCACGTATTCGGACCCCTGAAATCCATCGAATGCAGAAGACATTCCCTAACCTTGAATAATATTCAACCCAAGGTGTTTTTCCTCTGTCCTACTCACCCCTCCCCACAAAGTGGAATCCACATCTTCCCCTAACAACTTGCCTATAATGCACATCTCTTGGCTAATGCCTGCACTGAAAAGCACATCTTAATTTAACAACTGTGTTATAAAGCACATCTCAAGCTAACATTCCTGGGATAATCCATATTTCAACCTAACTACCCTGGCATAACACTGCAATCTAATTCCCCCACTGTAAAGTACATTGCAATCTAACACCCTCATATAATGTACATTTCAGTCCATTATTTTGTATTTTGTAAGCCATATTTTGATACGTCTTTTCCATTAAGGAGCAGAACTGTCTGGTGACAACGGTTATCCCTGTGCTAAAAGCCCCCATGGTTTGTACATCGTCCTGTGGTGACAGGCTGCTGATGGACACACTTCTGAACTTTCACCTTTGCCATCTTAGGTTCAACTCGGGCTTGTTTCTGTACTTCAAGCCTAAGTCTCCTGTTGGGGGAGCAGGGCGATCAGAGAGCCCCGCTCTGTCCTGGCCAGCCTTCTCTCGCGCTAACCAGCAGGGCGGGCCACCTCAAATGATCAAAGTCAGGGGTCAGGGTGTAGCCAACGTCAGGGTCCAATGCCAGGGGCCAATGTCAGGGTCAGAGGTCAGGGTGTAGCTGCTGGCTAATAGAGTGTCAGCTAACACTGTTGTCAAATTGCTGGGCTAAAAGACAATGGCGGCCTCCTGCTGAGGACCTTACCCTGGGGGGAGGGGGCGATTGGCTTTATTGGAAACCTGCCAGTCTCAGAGGTGATGGAAGTGGCTGATCATGGCTAAAGACTGTTTGATTGTTGATGGAGAGCCGGTTCTCTGGTTGGTCCCTAACTGAAAGGCCTGCAGAGCCACTTATTGATGACTGAGTTTTCCACTTATGATGGATTTCTCTTCTGTTTCACATGCAGCTGGATTTCCATTCAGTCAAGGAGGTGGATTGCGTGACACATGGACACAGACTTTTCTGGAACTGAGAGCCATGAGAGGCGGTACTGTCACTGACTTCTGGGATGGCACCAACCTCCTATTGACAGTTGAATGGGGCTGATTGGGTTCTTGAAATGAAATCAATCCAGAATGAATTGAAAAATAGATGTAAGAGGTCCTGCAAGTCCAAGACAGTTCAGCGAACATAAAAAGAAGACAATCAATGTGTTCTGGAAGAGACTTAGTATTCTAACTATCAATAGCCCAGCCTAAAATTTTCCACCTATCTCAGGCAGGAGGAAGAAATTATATTTCTTTATCTACTGGTGGCCTATAACCAGGCTAGTAGTGCCACTAAATATTTGATGAAAACGAGGTTACCAAAGTGGAAGAATTCCAAAATTTCCCAAGATAGTGTGAATTTAAGAGAGACAAAAACAGGAGGAGAAAAACAAAGTATAGAGATAAAAAAATGATCTTGGTTGGTCGCGGTGGCTCACGCCTGGAATCCCAGCACTTGGGGAGGCTGAGGCAGGTGGATCACAAGGTCAAGAGATTGAGATCATCCTGGTCAACATAGTGAAACCTCATCTCTATTAAAAATACAAAAATTAACTGGGCGTGGTGGCACACACTTGTAGTCCCAGCTACTTGGGAGGCTGAGGCAGGAGAATTGCTTCAACCTGGGAGGTGGAGGTTGCAGTGAGCTGAGATCAAGCCACTGCACTCCAGCCTGGTGACAAAGCGAGACTCCATCTCAAAAGAAAAAAAAAAGATATTCTAAAAGGCATATGGACCATGGAGGATCAGCTAATACAAACCCCCAACGCAGCCTCTGCTAAGACAGACAATAAATGACTAGAAAGCATGAATGCAAGAATGGCTTGTTGAAATTGCAAGGTTATTCTCCTCTTGAGTTGTGCCTTGAGAAAACCATATGAACATGGTAGTACTAGTTTTTTAAACTTTTTTTTTTTTTTTTTGAGACAATGTTTTGCTCTGTTGCCAGGCTGGAGTGCAGTGCCACAATCCTGCAAATTTGATCTCCTAGGCTCAATCAATCCTCTCATCTCAGCCTCCCAAATAGCTGGGACTACAAGTGCAGCCACCAAGCCCAGCTAATGCTTTTGTATTTTTTGTAGATATGGGATTTTGCCATGTTGCCCAGGCTGGTCTCAAACTCCTGGGCACAAGCCATCCACCTGCCTTGGTCTTCCAAAAGTGCTAGAATTACAGGCATGAGCCACCATGCCTGGCTGGTAGTACTAGTCCTTAAGCCTCTTATTAATAGAAGTAGTGAAACATCTTAGGCAGTAAAGTGAGGCTGGGAAGTGAAGTGGAATCATTTTTCTTGGAAAACAACAGGTTAGGGGTGACATCAATGAACTTCCACTGTATTCCATGGTAGGATAAGCCATGTTGGCCATGCCAATATGGTGTGACGGCATATGGGGAGACATTGGCATGACTCAAGGTACTACTTTTACCTCTTTAAGCCTATTTTCTTCATTGTTAAAGGGGATCATGCCATCCACCCAACACACGTACAACGGGGATGAATTTGGATGTAGAACTGTTAGACTGTTAGACAAATTCAACCTTCAAAACACAGTAGTTTCCTTTTGCCTTATACTATAGCCTAAAGCCTGAGCAACATAGCCAGACTGCGTCTCTACTGAAAAACGAAAATAAAAATAAAAAAATTAGCCAGGCATGATGGCGTGTGCCTGTAGTCCCAGCCATTCAGGAGGCTGAGGTGGGTGATCACTTAAGCTCAGGAGTTTCAGGCTGCAGTGAGCCGTGATCATGCCACTGCACTCCACCTCGGTGACAGAGCGAGATCCTCTCCCAAAAACAAAAATAAAAAAGACCATAGCCGGGCTTTTTGATGATGGACATTGTTAACTATGAGGTGTTGGATGATATATCTTCTCTTTGTGAGCAAGAAAGTCTAGTATCTATTTAGAAAGTTTAGGCAAACTCCATTAGACCACAGGAAGATGACTTAGCCCAGAGCTTAGCAAGCTATGGCCAGCAGGCTACATTTTGCCCATGGCCCCCTATTGTAAATAAAGTTTTATTGGAACGCAGTCACACTCATTCATTTATGCATTGTCTACGATTCTTTTTGCACCATGACGGCAGAGTTGACTTGTTATGACAGAGAGAGTGTGGCTTAGGAGACCTAACATATTTACCATTTGGCCCTTTATAGAAAACATTTGTCAGCCCTGACCTGCAACAATGGAACGTTCTTTCCTTTCTTTAAAAGTAAAATCTTATGTGGAGATTCAATATGCAAAGCAGGTTCAAGAAACAAATATTTCCCCAGGAAGCTGAACTCTTCCTTGTTTGGCAGAAAAAGTCCACCATTGGTAGAAATTCTATAGCAACTTCCATGGTTCCATGGAGCAGTTTGAAAACTATCAACTGGATAATCTCTGGATACTTCCTTAAGGTCCTAGAAACTCAGTCATTTCTTAAGAGATTAGAGAATGGCAGCAAATGTGCCTTCGTCTGGCAAATGTTGGGCTTTTTTTTTTTTTTTTTTTTACTATTATCTGTGTGATGTTGGGCGGGTTACTTAACTCCTCTGTGCTTCCATTTCCTCACTTTAAAAACAAAGAAAGTTGGGCTGGGAGTGGTGGCTCACGTCTATAATCCCAGCACTTTGGGAGGCTGAGGCCAGCAAATCGCCTGAGGTCAGGAGCTCAAGACCAGCCTGGCCAACATGGAGAAACCCTGTCTCTAATAAAAATACAAAAATGAGTCAGGTGTGGTGTCATGAGTCTGTAGTCCCAGCTACTCAAGAGGCTGAGGCAGTAGAACCATTTGAACCTGGGAGGTGGAGGCTGCAGTGAGCCGAGATCATGTCACTGTACTCCAGCCTGGGAGACAGAGCAAGGCTCCATCTCAAAAAAAAGGATAATTGTATTTGCTTCACAATTTGTTTTAAGAATTAAATGAGATTATATATATATTTATATATATATATATTTAAGTGCTATATATATAAATAGAGCACTTAAAATAGGGCCTGGCTCATAGAGCTCAGTAAATGTAATTATTGTTGATATTTTATATTAATTATATTAACATTATAGACTATTATCAACAGATATTATACTTTATTAAGATTAATGTTAATACATTTTATTTTATCTTATATTTTATCATATTATATTTATAATATTAATATTAATGTCATTACTATATTTTATTATAATATTAACATATTTTACATTAATGACATTATTATAACATTATCAGCAGATATACTCTATTAATAATATTAATGACATTAATATAATATTTTGTTATATTAGTATAAATTATTGTTATTAACATGTGGGGCCTTCACTCATGCTGTAGAGATCACTTGCATATTGTTCTAAATATCCCTAAAGACATTTCTGCTTATTAGTTAATTAATTCAGTTGGCCACTCACTCCACACATCTGTTGTGTGCCAAAGTAATCAGGAAATGAACCAAGGTCCATGTGATACCAGCTGCACATCTAGTCCTCTCTTGCTCAGTCATTCTCGGCACTTTGCGTTGGTGTTTATTGCTCTACATCTTCTGCGGCATCTCAGAGTGACACCACCGCTCAAAACAACATCCTACTACTCCGTCTCCGACTGCTCCACAATTAATTTTTCAACTAGCAGTTTGGTTTCAATGCTTACGAAGTAATTAGACCTTAAAGGCTCTTTACCTGGATTTTATCCTGTCAGAGAATGTGAAAGAAACAATAATTATTATTTAATATTTATTGTATTCATTGTGCTACGCAGACTCACAGATGTAACCTGCCTTATTGTTGAAGATGACAGCAGAGTGCAGGCAGGTGTGTCTGGGGAAGTAGTCGGACCGCTTTGAAGGCCCAGGTTCTCAGATGCTTTCATCTGAGACCTGCGCTGTCAAAGGGCACATTTTGGGTTGACTGGTTTCTAATTTGTTATCCCTAAGTGCATTTTCTACAGGTTGAGTCCAGAGTGGTCGTTTCCAAAGATGACATTCAATGATTTCTTGTACCAAGCAGACGGAGCTTTTGGGGCAGTTACATTTTCCACCACTGTCAACAGAAGAGCAGAACAGACACAACCGTAGACGCCGCTGGATGGAGGCTCCAGACCCCTTTGGATTCACTCTTCCCCCACCATAGACTGTTTCAGGTCGTCCAGACCAAGGTGCAGAGAGGCTGGCCAGAGTGGTAGGCAGACAATGTCATCTACTGGTTGCTAAGAATGTTCTCCCTGTAGTTTGGGGCTGGTGTGGCTCAGTAGTCAAATGTGTGAGCTTCTTTGAAGTAAGATGGCCCTGGGTTCAAGTCCTGCTCCTGCCACTTCCCAGCAGATGACCTTTGTCAAGTGACTTCTCATTGTCAGCCTCAGTGTCCTCATCAATAAATGAAAGTAACAATAACCACCTCACACATTGCTTTGCATATGAAATAAAATAAATACACAGCAAGTGGCAGCTGTTGTAATTATATTATTGTAATAGAAAAGAAATAGAAGCCCTAGTTTCTGTTTTGGAGTGGCTTAGAGGATAACAGGATATAAACAGAAAAGCATGAAATAACCTTGAAAAACATTTACACGTCTTCATCTATATAATGTAAACTAAAAGACTAGTTAAAAGCCAGGGGTATCAGAGTGACTGGTGGACATGATTTGCTCTCATGATTTGGTGTAAATAAATTTCAAATTCCCAGATGACAGAGGCTGTATACATCTTTGTATCTGCAGCACTTTCTAGCAAAGAACCTTGTACATTTTAACCCTTAGCATGTGTCTGTTGAACTAAGTTGAACTGGATTTCTTTTTTTTTTTTTTTTGAGACAGAGTCTCGCTCTGTCGCCCAGGCTGGAGTGCAGTGGCTCGAGCTCAGCTCACTGCAAGCTCCACCTCCTGGGTTCACACCATTCTCCTGCCTCAGCCTCCCAAGTAGCTGGGACTACAGGTGTCCACCACCACGCCTGGCTAATTTTTTGTATTTTTTTTAGTAGAGACGGGGTTTCATCGTGTTAGCCAGGATGGTCTCGATCTCCTGATCTCGTGATACGCCAGCCTCGGCCTCCCAAAGTGCTGGGATTACAGGCATGAGCCACTGTGTTCAGCCCTGAATTGGATTTCTTTGTAAATTCAGTAGAATGCTACCAAAAATAATCACTGTCACAACTCAAGTGTGTGCACAGATGACAGACATGAATACAGTGTTGAAACCAGCATCACTCTAACAAAAACAACACAGGAAGGCTTACACAGAATGGACAAATATGATGGAATATCATTTGGCAATAAAAGGGAATAAAGAAACGCTACCATGTAGAAGAACCTTGAAAACATGCTAAATGAAAGAGGCCAGTCACAAAAGACCACACATTGAATGATTCCATTTATATCAAATGTCTACAACACAAAAATTCATAGAGACAGAAAATAGATTAGTGATTGCTAAGGGCAACCAAACCCCCCACTTTTTTGCATATCTGTGTTGTATATAATTTCTACAATGAGTTTATATTACTTTGGAAAGAGGTAAATGTTATTAAAATAAAACGTACAACACAAACAAAGAGTGGTGAGGGACGTGGAGGGAAGGGGAGACCTGGTTACCGAGGTCAGGCATCTCAGAGGGGAAAGGAAGGTGTGTGGGGGTTGGAGAAGGCTTCCTGGTTGGGAAAGGAATGTCACATGTAGAGAACAGCATTCCGTAGCAGGAGTGAAAGGGGGAACCAGTCAGAGGCAGGTGGGAGGAAGGCCTTGAGGAACTGTGAGAAGGATCTGGGTCTGATATCAGGATACAGAGGCTGCTGCCTCCTGCTCAGTGGGAAAGAACATCGTGATTGATTGGTGATATCTGCTCGGGCATAGGAATGGGCCGCGATGAATCAATGCCACACATTTTCTACTCCTCCAGGAGCCTTCATTCTGCAAGTACCCGAGAAATCAAAACACATTTAGGTCTGTCCTACGTGTTGAGGTCTGATGAAGTAGAGTTGGAGATGTAATCTGAATTCCTCTAAATTCCCATGAAAATATTTCAATCTCCATGGGTTCCTTGAGTCAAATTCAGGAAGAATTCATGTGATAACACCGGCCTTGCCGGGGGCCTAACCCAAAGAAAAGTGAGCTTACTATTTCCAGCATTATACCAGTTAAAAAAAAATGTAAAAAAAAAAAAAAAAAAAAAAAAAGAGAAAGAAAGAAAAAAGACCCCCCCTCCCCTAGAAAAAATAAAAAAATGGAGAGGGGTGGAGACGGGAGCTGGGAAGGGGGTTTAGAACCTCCGGACCCTGTTAGTTACTGAGAAGCCACTCTGTGGAGGAGACACGCAAGCTTCCATGCCTGAGACACTTCCCTCACTCCAACAAGATATTTTTAGTACATCCCAGGCACTAAATAACTGCTCATATGTCCCAAACGATGATGAATTCATTCAAACAACAAGTCAAGACCCTGGATATCACTCAACTCCAGTCAGTTATAACAGCTGACAAATATAAAATACAACATACAGCCTGTTAGTTCTGCTTTTCCTCGTCTTCAATATGCAGATTCAAGAATCTCATTCTATTCCCAGCTGTCAGAGACGGTGACAGTTGTGGGGAGTTTTCTAGCTTTATCAAGGAAGATTATTTTTTAACCCAAATTATTTTCCATTGTCAATGTTTAAATCCATATTAAGTCCAGATTAATGCAGGAAGTAGCTTCAAAGGATATTGACTGGGGGAGAAATAATAATAAATGAAATTATTAAGGACAGGGCCCATTTCAAGGAATATTTTCAGACTAGAAAAGAAAGTTGTTTGGATTTCAATGATAACTAAAGAAAATATGTTTCTTAGGGATTGCTGGCTCTTTTCACAAACACCCAAACTTTGTATACAAACTAGGAGCCTGTAGCACTTTTCTTTTTTTTCCATGTGATTGGAATTAATAATGCAGATAAACCCTAAATAAATCAGGATTAGTGTTAACCACATCTTGAGGTTTAGGATGCTATAGGAAAATGAAAAGAGAGAGAGAGAGAAAAAAAATCGGTTACTGGAAAAAAAAAAAAAAAAAAAAAAAACAGCCCTGGTCTGGGCTACTGGGGGTGAGGAGGCGAGGGAAGGGGACTAGGGGGAAGGGAGGGGAGTAATCGCGAGAAGAGAGGGCCAGCTGAGCTGGGTAATCAAAGCCCTTCTAATCGCTGCAGCTCTGGAGATGTGTTCAAAGGCTCTTTCCTGACCACAGGCTGAGCAGGGTCACAAGTGAAATGCAGTTGCTGGGAAGCGGGAGGGGTGTCTGGAATTTTTGGATGGTTTTGCTATCAGGCTTTGTTAGGCGGAGGTCAGCTAGGTTGTCAGATTTTAGCATCTCCTTAGGAAGCAGGTTCAACTCTCTGGTTGTTAGGGAGAGACCTTCCATCCCTCCAGCCCCACTACCCCAAACCACTTGCCAAACCAGTGGAGGAAGGGAACGTGGAAGCCTGAATGTTCATTCTTGCCTGGGAAGATTCTCCCAGAGCTCTCAACTTTGGGCGTAAGAATCATCTTTGATAAATAATTGCACCTTGGGATGAATTTTTAAATTTAAATTTATTTTATGTTTTTAGAGACGGGGTGGCTCCCTATGTTGCCTAGGCTGATCTCAAACTCCAGCTGAAAGACTCAAAGAAGCCTCCTGCCTCGGTCTCCCAAAGTGCTGGGATTACAGTCACGCCTAGCCTTGGGGTGAATTTTAATGAAGCCCGTTAGATTATTTTATATTTTTCTGCACTGTAGTCATTGAAAATGGCCTCAACACATTAACTCCAGGTTCTGTCCCCTTCCTTCCCTTGTGTGAGCCATGAAGGCTGCAGATGAGGAAGACTGAGTCCTTTCCCTCTGGTCACTATTACGGGCTTTAATTTTCTGTAAATAAATATTTCTTAAGTTCAAGGGAAGAAAAAAGCACTCTTTATTTTACCTCATATATATATATATATATATTTTTTTTTTTTTTGAGATGGGGTCTAGTCCTGTTGCCAGGCTGGTGTGCAGTGGCATGATCTCGGTTCACTGCAACCTCCACTTCCCAGGTTCAAGCAATTCTCCTGCCTCAGCCTCCAGAGTAGCTGGGACTAAAGGCACGAACCACCATACTCAGCTAATTTTGGTATTTTTAGTAGAGTCAGGGTTTCACCATGTTGGCCAGGATGATCTCCATCTCTTGACCTCATGATTCGCTTGCCTCGGCCTCCCAGAGTGCTGGGATTACAGGCGTGAGCCACGGTGCCTGACCTCAAAACAAGGATTCTTAACCCCAAATCACATGTCTGCAGAGATTCTGGCTGTCAACGTGACGCTGGAGTGAAGGCGACCATTGCGAAAATGTGCAATCTTTGGTCGGCATCTCGGCCCAGATGGACTCAGTGATTGTCTTGCTTTCTCACTTCCCTTGGGTATTGCAGAATTGCAGCCCCCAGGATTTGGCATCCACGTGACATGGCTCCTCGCTGGGGCCTGCTTCCGATGGCCTTTCTTTGGTCAATGCACAGATCTCAGTGTTGTCCTAATCTTCAAGCAACCAGGCTAGTCTGAGGTTTTTCAGAAGTTTTCGAGTTTTGAGAGATCATGTCTCCCATCTGTTTCCTGTTCCGTTTTTCTGTACTTCCTCTTCTTTCTCCTACACCAGTGACTGGGCACAGGCGGCCACTGGACAGTCACTCCCTGTCTGCAATAACCAGAGCCTCTACTGACGATTCCACTATCCTTGCAGGTCTAGCACTCAGTCTCCCCCAAGACACACTAAAATGGATAGAAATGAATGACTTGGGGGTGGGCGGCTCTTCTCGCAGCTCAGGATGAAGCTCTTTCACAATCCCCAGGGCATTTGCGGTGACTCTGCAGTAGGTTTGAGTCCAGAGAATGCAACATACATTTTAGGGACTCTTGATAGTTACTATGGTAATTTGAGACTTTGAAAAATAGAAATATGTTCTGGGCAAAAAGTGGACATTACATCAGATGCAAAATGCTCAACCTTCAAAAGCTTCATACTACTAAAGATGGGTGAAGAAAGGGGGAGACGTGTGTAGTGAAGGCCATTAAAAAAATCAAAAGCTAAGATTGTGAAAATAAAGAAGCATAAATTGGATTCCAGCATAAAGATAAAGAAAGATATTTGCTGGGATTACAGGTGGTGGCTCACGTCTGTAATCCCAAAACTTTGGGAGGCCGAGGTGAATGGATCACTTGAGCCTAGGAGTTTGAGACCAGCCTGGCCAACAAGGTGAAATCCCATCTCTACTAAAAATACAAAAATTAGCTAGGCTTGGTGGCTGCACCTGTAGTCCCAGCTACTTGGAGGCTGAGGCACATGAATCACTTGAACGCTGGAGGCAGAGATTGCAAGTGAGCTAAGATTGCGCCATTGCACTTCAGCCTGGGCAAAAGAGTGAGACTCTGTCTCAAAAAAAAAAAAAAAAAAAAAAAAGTTGACAGGTATACTCTGAATAGTTCCACTTGATCTACCAAGCCAAAACAACATTAAGCTTAAAGGTAAATAATTCTTAGGGCGTTAGGCTTCAGTGGTCAATATAAAGGACGCTGGTACTACATGAAGCTAGGAGCATCTCCCAGATGGCAAGGATCTTGTTGCCCAAGAGGAAACAGAGTGGAAATTCAGCCCTTGCCCCAATATCTCAGCTTTCCATGGAAGCAGAACAGCCAATGGTGACAAAATGAAGCACATTTTAAACAAGTGCTAGTGATATAATGACACAATGATATAATAATATATATAAAGGCTGGGCGCGGTGGCTCACGCCTATAATCCCAGCACTTTGAGGGGCTGAGGTGGGTGGATCACCTGAGGTCAGGAGTTCCAGACCAGCCTGACCAATGAGGTGAAAAAACGTCTCTGCTAAAAATAAAAAAAATTATCTGGGCATGGTGGCACGTGCCTGTAATCCCAGCTACTCAGGAGGCTGAGGCAGGAGAATCGCTTGAACCCAGGAGGCACAGGTCACAGTGAGCCGAGATCGCGCCATTGCACTCCAGCCTGAGTGATGAGAGAGAGGAAAAAAAAGTACATGTATATGTGTATATATGAGACACATAGGTCATTATATATAGTACATATCATATACATATACATATATATGTATAAGAATATATATAAAGTGGCCAGACACAGTAGCTCACACCTGTAATCCTAGCACTTTGGGAGGCCGAGGTGGGTGGATCACAAGGTCAGGAGATCGAGACCATCCTGGCTAACACAGTGAAACCCCATCTCTACTAAAAATTCAAAAAAATTAGCTGGGCGTGGTGGCGGGCACCTGTAGTCCCAGCTACTCAGGAGGCTGAGGCAGGAGAATCGCTTGAACCTGGGAGGCAGAGCTTGCAGTGAGCTGAGATTGCGCCACTGCACTCCAGCCTGGGTGACAGTGAGACTCCGTTTCAAAAAAAAAAAAAAAAAGGAATATATATAAAGTGTTCTTTTCCAGTAACACAAAAGTCAGGCTTATTATAAGAACTAGCTAATAGGTGGGTGGGTAGTTCCTATTTAAAAAAATGATTTGAGGTACTAAAAGAAAACTGTGGTTTTTAAAAAAGATGATCATTACAGACAATGGGGTAGATTGCAAAGCAGACTGAAATGGATCTTCAGAGAACTGTTACCATGGATCCATCATTATTTCAAGAAGACATCTCCCAACTAGGTAGGGTTCTCTTAAACTAAGCCTTTGCTCCTGGTCTTGCTTTTTTAGAAGACATGTTTCTTTTAATTTAATTTAATTTAAATTTTAGATAGGGTCTCACTGTGTCCCACAAGCTGGAGTGCAGTGGCATGATCCTGGCTCACTGCAGCCTCAACTTCCTGGGTTCAAGTGATCCTCCCACCTTTAGTCTCCCAAGTAGCTGGGACTACAGGCGCATATCAACATGTCTGGCTTTTTTTTTTTTTTTGACAGAGTCTAGCTCTGTTGCCAGGCTGGAGTGCAATAGTGCGATCTCGGGTCACAGCAACCTTCACCTCCTGGGTTCAAGAGATTCTCCTGCCTCAGCCTCCCGAGTGGCTGGGATTACAGGCATGTGCCGCCACACCTAGCTAATTTATATATTTTTAGTAGAGACAGGATTTCACCATGTTGGCCAGGATGGTCTCAATCTCCTGACTTTGTGATCCGCCCACCTCGGCTTCCCAAAGTGCTTGGATTGCAGGGTAAGCCACCATACCCGGCCTCCTGGCTTATTTTTTAATTTTTTGTAGAGATGAGTTCTCACTACATGGCCCAGGATATAAGCCACATTTCTAAAGCACACTCAGATATGCCTGACTCTGAAGTGTAGCCGCCCACAGGAGGGAGGACAAGTCATGAATGTAGTCATTTGAAGGCCCCAAAGGGCTGTCTCCTTTAGTTCCTTTTCCTTACCCAGAAGACGGTACAGAGTAGCTCCAGGTATGTTTGGGTAGATGGTGCCTCTTAAGTCCAGGGTTTTCTGCGACAGTTGTTCCCTTAAATACCCTCTGCCATACTTAAAACCTTGCATCAGCTCAGCTATCAGACATGGACTTGTGTTGTGGAAACAATGGTGTCTGTGACCCAATCAGATATCAGGGCTCGCCACCGGTTAACTTCATTCTTGGCTATGATCAATGTGGAGAAATAGTCCTGGGTGTTTTAGGAATGTTTGGTAAAAAAAACCGGCCAGTCCACGACAGACATTTTATCTGTCATAACAATTATGCCATTTTTCTGCTCCTCCTTAAAAAAGGGGGTCGTGTCACCATCCCTTAGCAGTTTATTGTTTCCAATATGGCTTAACTGAAACTGAGAAAGTTCTTAAAGTTTGAACAGTGGTAATTAAATCTGAATTGGATGGGATATTTGTAATTTTGAATGCTTGAATTTTGAGAGGAAAAAACTGTGTAATGTTGTTGGCCAAATGGCCCTAGTCATTAAGATTCCTATGGCATTATTTAGTTAGTTGGCTTTTTATAATGCCACGAGGTTTGCTGTGGGCTGCTGTGGACGCCATTGGCCTCACAGGGAGAAGGAACATTTCAGAGAAGAGCCTCTGAGAGAGAGAAGCAGCCCCTTAAAACTCTGCTAATAATTGGCATTAGCATTTCTGGACTTCTTGGGATGCAGGAACTGAGATGAGTTGAGGAAAATGAACAGAAATAACTGTTTTTTGTGAGGCCAATGGAAACCACGTTTGGATCCAGGAAAAGAAAAATGAGACAGGAAAGGGAGGGTCACATTTTTGGAGGAAATCATGCGGTATTTTGGTAATCCTTTGTTGATGAAAAAAATTACCAGCACATTAATTACGTCCTAAGAATGGGACATTGCAGGTCTGCATCTTTGTTCTTTCCAAGGCTGGGACAGCAGCCCCGGCATTTACTACTCTGGGGATTAGAAACTTGGGTTCCTGGACACATACCACGAGTACCTCTCTACAGTGTTGAAATCTAACCCAGCCAGGAGTTCAGGAGATAGGAAGCCTTTTTACAAGAAAAAGTAATGACAACGGAATAGTTTAAAATCTTTATACGACCAGTAGTATTCTGCCAGTGCAAAGTAATAAAACTAAATATGACAAGAAAGTCTTTTTCTTTTCCTTTCTTTTCTTTCTTGCTCCCTTCCTTCCTTCCTCCCTTCCCTTCCTTTCCCCTCCCTTCTCTTTTCTCTTCTTTCTTTTAAAAACTTTTAAAAAATCAGTTATATATGCTTGTAAATGTTTTTCACAAGAGTTCAAACGTTTACATTTAGACATGTACAGCATAAACCAACATTGACCCTTACCCTTCTAGCTTCTTTAGGTAGAATTGAATACATCATTGCCACTCATAAACAAAAAGAACAAAGCTGGAGGCATCATGCTATCTGACTTCAAACTACACTACAGGGCTACAGTAGCCAAAACAGCATGGTACTAGTACAAAAACAGACGCATAGACCAATGGAACAGAATAGAGAGCCCAGAAATAAGGCCACACACCTACAGCCATCTGATCTTTGGCAAAGCTGACAAAAACAAGCAAATAGGAAAGGACTCCCTTTCAGTAAACAGTGCTGGGATAGCTGACTAGCCACCTGCAGAAGATTGAAACTGGATCCCTTCCTTATATCATATGCAAAAATCAACTCAAGATGGATTAAACACTTAAATGTAAAACTCAAAACCATGAAAACCTTGGAAGACCACCTAGGCAATACCACTCTGGACATAGGAACAGGCAAATATTTCATACAGAAGATGCCAAAAGCAATCATAACAAAAGCAAAATTTGACAAATGAGATCTAATTAAACTAAAGAGCTTCTGCACAGCAAAAGAAACTGTCAACAGAGTACACAGACAACCTACAGAATGGGAGAAAATGTTTGCAAACTGTGCATCTAACAAAGGGTCTAATATCCAGCATCTATAAGGAACTTAAATAAATTTACAAGACAATCAGCACTTCCTTTAGAGAAACATGATATATTAGATGTACATTGCTGTCATGGTAAAAATGGTCACACATTTTTCCCCCTTTTTATCTATGTCACTTGGTGGTGCCCTCTCACAGACTCCAGTCTGGCCATATTACTTTTTTTGGCCGATGGGATGATAGATAATGTGACACAAACCCAAACTGGAAAAGTATGTGTGCACTGGAGCTTGCTATTTTGCTGTCCTTTGGAGCCCTGAGGCCACCATGTGAACAAGCTCAGGGTCGCCTGCTGAGAGATGAGGAACTACTTCAGCTGACACGGAGTCTACTCCAGGCCACCAAAGGGAGGCCATTCTTGTTTATCCATCTCAGTCAAGCCAACTGAGACTAGGAGAATGGCCCAGCTTCCCCAAGAATTGTGAGAAATAATTGATTGTTTTAAGTAACTAAGTTTTGAGGTGCTTTGTTATTATGGCAAAAGCTGCATAATACGCCATAACCAAAGTTGTTATTTTTGTCAGTTAAGCTCAATTATTATTATTACTATCATTATGATTTTTTGATACAGAGTCTTGCTCTGTCACTCAGGCTGGAGTGCAGTGGCATGATCTCGGCTCACTACAACTTCTGCCTCCCAGGTTCAAGCGATTCTCCTGCCTCAGCCTCCCAAGTAGCTGAGACTGCAGGTGCCTGCCACCATGCCTGGCTAATTTTTGTGTTTTTAGTATAGACGGGGTTTTGCCATGTTGGTCAGCCTGGTTTTGAACTCCTGACCTCAAGTGATCCATCTGCCTCAGCCTCCCAAAGTGCTGGGATTACAGGCATGAGCCACCATGCCTGGCCTAAGCTAGATTATTAGGGACATCTTTTCTTAAATATAAGGCATTGTTCGGATATGAGATGATTAGCTGTTATGCAATGGCAGTGCTCCCTTTCTGGGTAAGAGCGTTGTTCCTTTTCCTTATCCAAGCTAGAAAACCTAGAAAATGTGGATAAATTCCTGGACACATGTACCCTCCCAATGCTGAAGCAGGAAGAAATTGATTCCCTGAAAAGACCAACAATGAGCTCCAAAACTGAATCAGTAATAAATAGCCCACCAACCAAAAAAAGCCAAGGACCTGATGAGTCTTCCTGAATAGTGAGTATGGTGATTTGCCAAGGTTGTTTCTAGCATGTTGATGGCCCTCTTTCACGGGAAGCAGTGTTTCTTATTCTAGCTATCCTGAGCAGATTTCTAAGGATGAGAACTCCACACTCACACAGGGCTTAGCAGGTGCGGTTTTCTGTCCCCTTCTCTTTCCTACCCCACAGTCACATTTTGTAATCTCTGAGCCTCCCTCCATCTACATAGAGGGTTTAACCCTCCTTCCACCTGCATTTCCCTCATTACTGCCATCATAATCACATTCCTTAATTGCTTGGTTCAAGGTAGCATCTCTCTTACCATGAGTGCAAGAAAGAAAGGATATTTGGATTGCTTTACCCTTTTAAGCAAAATAGGAATTCTGTCATGGCATGCTTATTTTATTTATTTATTTATTTTGAGACAGGATTTACAAGATAATTAGCACTTCCTTTAGAGGTACATAATATATTAGACATACATTGCTGTGGTGATAAAAATGGTCCACATTTTCTCCCCTTTTAGTCTACTCCTTGAATGGTGCCCTCTCACAGACTCTGGTCTATGACTTTCTTTGGCCAATGGGTCGATAGCTAAGGTGACACAAACCCTCTAGAGGTACTGGCTCTGTCACCCAGGCTGGAGTGCAGTGGTACCATCTCAGCTCACTACAACCTCCACATCCCAGGCTCAAGCGATTCTCCTGCCTCAGCCTCCTGAGTAGGTGGGACTACAGGCGCCTGGCACCATGCCTGGCTAATCTTTTTAACATATTTTTGTAGAGATAGGGTCTCCCTATATTGCCCAGGTTGGTCTTGAACTCCTGGGCTCAAGCAATCCTCCTGTCTCAGCCTCCCAAAGTGCTAGGATTACAGGTGTGAGCCACCACCCTGCCCACAGTCACTTTCTAAGGTTAGACCTAAATGACCCCTCTCCTTCATAGAGTCTTCTCCAACCACCTCGGCTCATGGAGATGCTTTGCTCTTCTGAATTCTTGCAGCCTTAGAGTCTCAGTTGCTCAATGGTTATTGATCACATTCCACAAGCACACTCAGTTATCATACTGTCTTCAGACTTGATTATGTGCTATTTGTGGAAGGGATTATATGTCTTTGTGCCCCCAAAGTGCTTAGCAGAGGGCATTGTTTAAGGTTGGTGCCCAGTAGACATTCACCACTGCACTGGTTTCCAACTTTTGCTAGCAGCATTTCTCAAAGTGTGGTTTGTGTATTCCTGCATCAGTGTGATGAGGAGTGCTTGTTAAACACTGTCTCACCACCTCTGGGACCCTTCTAAGACCTAATGAGTTTGCCTTTCTGCTAGGAAGGCCCAGGAATCTGCATGGTAAACAACCTGTCAAGGTCATTTTTAGGTTCATAAAAATGTGAGAATCCCTCTTTTCTGCAGGCCCTCAAGTGGGCAAATTTAATCCATAGGTGGCCTGGTGGACCCCTTAATTCTTGATGCAAAACCTAGGGATCCTAGACTTCCTGAACCTTCTAGAACTCAGAACTGTGACTTTCACCTGAGAAGAAGAGGGGTTTGCCTCTAAGAAACAGGGTTTGAAAGGCATCATTTGAGATAATAATATGATTTATACTTGGGAACAGCCCATTGTTATAATGATACAAACTTCAGGCAAGTGGAGAATGACCAAATCTCAGTTGGTGTGATGCATAAAGAATGCTGAATGATTAGCTTAATGACTTTATAGAGCAGGGGTTCCCACCCCTGGGGCACAGACCAGTATCACTTCATGGCCTGTTAGGAACTAAGCCACACAGCAGTAGGTGAACAGCAGGTGAGTGCGCTAAGATTCATCTGTATTTACAGGTGCTCCCCATCACGTTCATTACCGCCTGAGCTCCGCCTCCTGCCAGACTGCAGTGGTATTAGATTGTCATAGGAGCAGGAACCCTATTGTGAACTGTGCATGTGAGGAATCTAGGCTGTGTGCTCCTCATGAGAATCTAATGCCCGATGATCTGTCACTGTCTCCCATCACCCCCAGATGGGACTGTATTGCTGCAGGAAAACAAGCTCAGAGTTCCCACTGATTCTACATGATGGTGAGTTGTAGAATTTTTTCATTATATATTCCAATGTAATAATTATAGAAATAAAGCACACAATAAATGTAATGCACTTGAATCATCCCAAAACCATCTCCCCAACCCCCAGTTCATGGAAAAAATATCTTCCATGAAACTGGTTCCTGGTGCCAAAAAGGTTGGGAACCTTCATTTTATGAATAAAGTCATTATCCTTTGCCATGTCCCCATGTCCAAGGTAATGCATGGCACACAGTAGGTCCTCAACACACAATTTTTTGATTTTGAGTAATTCTTATAATTAACTAGAGTTTGAAGATTATGGATGCACACCTTCAACAAGTACATTAAGCATCATGAATGTAGAAACTTAACTGAAAGCAAATCTGCTTTTAAAAGATATCTGCACATAACACATTTGTGTGTGTGTGTGTGTGTGTGTGTGTGTGTAGAGTTCTTAAACTACAAACTTCTAGCTTATATCAAGGATAAAGCAGCATTTAATGTAGATTAATTTGTGATGAGGATAGCTGAGTGAATTTGAGTTTTTTTTTTGTTTTTTTTTTTTTTTTTTTGAGACAAAGTTTTGCTCTTATTGCCCAGGCTGGAGTGCAGAGGCATGATCTCGGCCCACTACAACCTCCGCCTCCTGGATTCAAGTGATTCTCCTGCCTCAGCTTCCGAGTAGCTGGAATTACAGGTTCCTGCCACCATGCCCAGCTAATTTTGTATTTTTAGTAGAGACGGCGTTTCACCATGTTGGTCAGGCTGGTCTTGAACTCCTGACCTCACGATCTGCCTGCCTTGGCCTCCCAAAGAGCAGGGATTACAGGCGTGAGCCACCAAGCCCGGTTGAATTTTTTTTTTCTTAAAGAAAATGCTTCTGAAAAAAATAATAGCTTTATTGCGATATCATTTACATACCATAAAAGGTACCCTTTGGCAGTATATAATTCAGTGGTTTTTAGTATTTCACAGAGTTGTGCAACAATAACCATGATCTAGAACATTTTCATCATCCCCCCAAAGAAACTCCACACCAATTAACAATCACTCCTCCTCCCTTCTTCCCCCACCTCAGCCCCTGGCAACTACGAATCTACTCTGTGTCTCTTTGTATTGACCTATTCTGGACATTTCATGTAAATGGACTCATCCAATATGTGGTCTTTTGTGACTGGCTTTTCTCGTGTAGCATTATGCTTTCAAGGTTCTTCCATGTCGTAGCATGTATCAGCACTCCACTCCTTTTTCTAGCCAAGTAATACCGATCGTTTGGATATACCACATTTTGTTTCTCTTTCTTGCCCTTTGATGGATATTTTGGTTATTTCCACTTTTTGGCTATTGTGAATAATTCTGCTATGAATATTTGTGTACAAGTCTGTGTTGGGGACACAGGTTTTCATTTTTCTCAGGTATATGCCTAGGAGTGGAATTCCTGGGTCATATGGTAGCTCTATGATTAGCAAAGGAAATCTTTATTTATTATTATTGTTTTTTAAACAGGGTCTCACTCTATTGTCCAGGCTGGAGTGCAGTGGCACAGTCTTGGCTCACTGCAACCTCCACCTCCTGGGCTTATGTGATTTTCATGCCTCGGCCCCCTGAGTAGCTGAGACTACAGGTATGTGCCACCATGCCCAGCTAATTTCTGCTTTTTTTGTAGAGACAAGGTTTTGTCATGTTGCCTAGGCTGGTCTCGAACTCCTGAGCTCAAGCGATCGGCTTGCCTTGGCCTCCCAAAGTGCTGGGATTACAGGTGTGAGCCACTGCACCTGGCCAGAAATATCTTTTACTTCTGTGACTTTGACTGCTAAACTATGGCTATTACTGGATGCTAATAATTATTGAGTGTTTATCCTGAGCTTGTACTCAGTTCTTCACATACATGGTCTCATTTAACAAATTCCCCATTTCACAGAAGGGAAGACTGAGGCATAGAGAAGTTAAGTGACTTACTTAAAGGCTCACAGATTTGAGTTTAGGTCAAACTCTAGGCCGTGCTTCTCTTAAACACTCTTTTTTTTTTTTTCTTTTTGAGACAAGGTCTCGCTCTGCCACCCAGGCTGGAATGCAGTGTCTCCATCTTGGTTCACTGCAGCCTCCACCTCCCAGGCTCAAGTCATCCTCCTATCTCAGCCTCCTGAATAGCTGGGACCACAAGCACACACAACCACATCCAGCTAATTTTTGTATTTTTTTGTAGAGATGGGGTTTCACCATGTTGCCCAGGCTGGTCTTGAACTCCTGGGCTCAAGCAATCTGCCCGCCTTGGCCTCCCAAAGTGCTGGGATTACAGGCTTAACCGCTCTTAACCCTGGAATATCATATTTTCCACAAATAAAAATATTTATTTTCAGATGAATCTAAATGAGAAACAAAAGGGAAATTCTTCTAAACTCAAGGATAATGATGAAAGAGTTATCTCTAAAGAATGGTGGTCATCTGTGAATTCAGAATTATAACTACGTCCTCAGAAAAGAGTCAGGCTACCCATGTTGCTGGTCTTATATGGCATGATTCATGCACGGAGCTCAGATTCCAGGAACATGTGGTCTTCAGGTGTTTTCCATAGCTTTTCCCTCAGGATTTGATAGTGATTGGTAGGCAGCATTTTTCCTGTACTGATGTCTTTGACACATAGATGGCCGTCTTTCATTCAGTCGGGACAGCACATGTATTTTTTTCTAATTTAACTCTGCCTGGCTTGATTGCCTAAGTCCATCTATTCACAATAAATATACAATTGTCCCACGAGACAGCTTAATCCAACAAGCACGTACTGAGCCAGGTGCAGGGATTTGGAGACCTGGGGGATAGGGTATTCTAAAGACCTAACAATGAGTCTTGTCTCTGAGGTTCTGACAGTCTAATCAGGTAGACAAAAAAAATAAAGGCACCAGGAAAGGGACTTAATAACAAAACCAGGCTGCACATTAGTGGCTGCAAGCTGTGGCTCACAGACCAAATCCAGCCCTCCACTTGTTTTTCTAAATAAAGTTTTATTGGAACTCAGCCACGTCCATTCATTGATGTATTCTCTATGATGCTTCTGTGCTACAAAAGCACAGTTGAGAGTAGTTGCAACAGAGACAGTATGGCCTGCAAAAATGAAAATATTTGCTCTCTGGACCTTTATAGAAAAGTCTGCTGACTCCTGGAAGTGGATGATTAAATACCAAAGCAAGTGAAAGGACAATGGTAAGTGGACTAACAGTTCAGAAGAGTGAATGTTTCCTGCAATGTCTGTGTGTGTATGTGAGGGGGTAGCTTTTTAGAGAAATTAGAGAAAAGCAGAACTTGGATAAGGAGATGAGAAAGATGGAGTAATCCAAGGGTATGTGGCAACTTTCCATATCAATATTTTACATACATAAATAAATGAAAATACGATTATTAATTTTAAGGTAGATTAACTGAAGCTGTGTGTTTAATAATAACAACGATTATATTTCCAAACATTTTCACTCTCTTTCTTGCTTGCCGTAGTCTTGTGAGGCACGGTAGTGAATAACCCCAGTTTGGCAGACGACCGTCAGAGAGGTTGGTTGAAAGCCTTGCTGTCGTTTGAAAGCCTTGCAGAGCTGCTGAGCCGATCCTACAACTGCAGCAAGGTTCTGATTTTTATAGGGAGTCCACAGGAGAACTTGGCAATTTGTGACTATGTGCAGCAGACAAAATAGTAAGAAATCTGAAACTAAATTCTTGTATTAATTTTTATATCAATTTTTCCATTTCCCGAATCTCTCTGTCCTTCAGTAACGCTAGGATGTGAGAGGCTGAATCACGCATGTGATTCAGACAGTGAGTCTGGATATAAGGCTATGTTTAAATCCTGCAAAGTAAAGATAAGCCCAAAGACATGGATACGCTTGTCACTCATCCTCTTGAAAGCCTGAGCATCTCAGATCTTTCAAGGACCAGCTCATCTCCCAAAAACAATGTGGCTGATGCCCTTAGAAAATGTGGGGCTGAGCATGGTGGCTCACACTTGTAATCCCAGCACTTTGGGAGGCCAAGGTGGGTGGATCACTTGAGACCAGGAGTTTAAGACCAGTCTGACCAACATGGGGAAATTCTATCTCTATTAAAAGTACAAAAACTAGCCAGGTGTGGTGGCACACACCTGTAACCTCAGCTACTCAGGAGGCTGAGGCAGGAGAATGGCTGAAACAGGGGAGGCAGAGGCTACAGTGAGCTGAGATCACACCACTGCACTCCAGCCTGGGTGACAAAGTGAGACTCTGTCTCCAAAAAAAAAAAAAAGGAAAGAAAGAAAAAGAAAATTTGGAATCCACACCATCTGTTTGGCTATTGCCAACACTTCCTGAAGGCTTCGCCATGGACCAAGCACTCTCATTAACGCTTTATGTGTTTAATTCTCACAATGACCTCAAGAAGTAGGTACTATTATGTGCCTATTACACAGATGAGGCAAATGTGTTGCAGGGAGTTCACACGCTTGAGGTTAGACAGCTAATAAAATGTCTGAGTCAAAATTCGAATCCAGGCTTCAGAGCTTGCATCCTTATTTACTGCATTCTTCCATACTGCCACTCATTGACAAGCATGAGGATGTATAATTTTGAATCATGCTCAAGAAGTTTGGAACCAAAAGACGCTATGCATAAACTGCACAGGAAACGGCCATGCTCTTTGACACAGCGAGGTCAGATTTAGAAAGCTGTGGGCATGGACCTCAAAAAATCCTACCAGGTTCTTAGTCTTACAGATTTCTCAGAGGGAAGACAGGGAGTGCAGGAGGAATGCAAGGCCCAAGCTGGAATTACCCCAGCCTAGATGCAAAACACGCCAGCAGCTGGGAGGAAAAAGTGGACTAAGTTATTATATTTGGGGACAAACGTAGAAGAGGCTCAGGTGCAGAAAATGTTTCAACGGGACTTCAAGGAGGTCTTGCACGATTATGCTGAAGCCTCTGGATTCTGAACATACCACCCTTTGCCCCACTTCAATCAGCTGCAGGGAACCCCATCCGTACTCTGCCTGGGCCCTGCCTATGGCAATGTGTCTTTGCTGTGGCTTCATTCTGGAGTTGTTGTGGAGGAATCAGATATTGGCAGAATAAAATGGCAAACTTGGTCTATGGAAAACGTAACCAGACATAGTTAGAAAGTGGACCGAGCCCGCCGTTCTCAGCGTGGCCTGGGTCAGTCCCATTAATGTCAAGTCATGGACTAGACTCAGAAAATGGCAAACCCCTGGTGTCTTTTCTCCCTACCCCTCCCGACCAAAGCAAGAGCCCAGCTGTGGGGTAGAGGTACGTGTTCCATTACCTCTCTTGGGCTAGTCTTACGAGCTGGCCCCTCTAAAGAATAAGTTTGGGGAATAAAAAGAACTACCTGGGATATCAAAGAAAAAGAAGCCCCGGGTAAGTGAAAGCTATTTAAGAGAACTAGGCAATTCCCAACAATGACATGGATAGTAGAGTTGAAGGTAGTAATTATATTTTGTACCAAATTGGGGGATAATATAGAAGAGTACAGGACAATTCAGAATGCCTGGAATACATTAAGACTGTGGGCCTAATAACAGGTTTATGTAATTTAATGAGCAGAAATATGAACTATAAAACCAGGAGGATAAACTGAGAAACAAGAATATTCCTGGAGGGCTTGGGATGGGCTTTTAAAAGATGTGGCAGATATTCTCCCCAAATTAGGGGGAATACAGAGAGCTGCATTGAGCCTAAGTAAATTATTCACTCCTGTGTAGCAGATTTTTAAGGCTTTATCTCAATGCTGGGCTCCCCTTGACCCACCTATTATAAAATAAAAATGGATATGCGAAAATGGTCAGAAACCCATAGCAGAAATCGGTGTGACATGGAGATTTATGGGGCTTCGCACGGCAGTGTTATGAACTGCCTGGTCTGTGGTCCTCTAAGAGGAAGAGATTCAGTGTTGGGTTTGGACAAACAGAGACAAATGAAGAAGGAAGCTGGGAATAGTTGCAATGAGATTTTTTTTAGAATGATGGCTCAAGTATAAAGAACTTGAACCTGGCAGGCATTTGGATAACATTTCTGGATGCTTTAAGGAAGTTATGGCTAGACGAAGCCACCAAGAGAGCAGTCAACCCAGCTCAACCGATGGAAAGAGAGGAGCAAGGAAGAGCCGGATTGGGCAAGAGTGCCGGGCAGCATTTACCAGGAGAGGCAGGGAGGGGCCTACTGCCTGGTTACCCTTGTCAGGTTAATTTCCTGCGTGCTCCCTCTGATTTGGGGGAAACTCAAGGAGGATGTTTTCTCCTTCACACATTTGAAAAGCTATTTTCAGCTGTTTTTAGGAAGGCAGGAACAAGAGCCTTCCTCTCTCAAACCATAAGAAACCTTCATGAATATGGCCAGAAATTGAAAGTATATTTGTTATTATGTTGCTTAAGTGATTTGAGCCTTTTCAGAGTCACCTGAGGACCCTCCAGACAGGGAAAATCTTGATGAGATCAAAGTGCCATCTGAACAAAGTGCCTCAGAATGTTGCATTCCTTAATGTCATTGACAACACAGCACAACACAACACACAGCATCCTCCTCATGACTTCCCTGAATGAGATCAGTTTGATACATTAGTTCCAAACTATAGCCACAGTCCCTTGCCCATCCGAAGAGTTTCTAATAGCTGTTCTGTTCTCTGCCCTGTAAAAATGATAATCTGAGCGTCCTGGGCTGTTGGATGGTTAATGTTTTGTTGTTGTACTTATTGCAAAATTGGGGAAAAGAAAAACTGGCTTTGTAACTATATTGGCCTTGAGATTTACCTGATAAACAACACTGAGTAATAGGATTGGAAATTCTCTTAAAATTTTTTGCACATTATTTGGTTACAGTTTCCATATGGCAAGAAGGCAAGGGGAGAAACTCTTCCATTCTGGACCAGCTCCCCTCCCTCCCAGCCACACATTTAATCCATGCGCTTATGTCAAACTTAATTACAGGACTTTTGGCATAAAATAACAGTCCACATCCTCAGAGAGAAGAACTTAAGCAGTTAATATGTGCGATTGAGTGAAATTGCTTTGCTGAATGTTTATGAGTAACCCAAGACTAGTGAAATGTGCTGATATTTTAACCGTTTCAGTGCTGAACTTGTGCCAAGATGCTGTGAAATAGAAAAAAAAAATAAGAATTTCTCCTGATCTGCTGTGTATCATATTTCTTGAAACTGAGAACGTTGGGTAAGACAATTTTATGGCTCTTTCACAAATAGCTTTGTGGAGAAAAAACAATAAAGCTAGAACAATTATGGAACATGTCACCAGCTCAGGGAACTGCAGAGATTCAAGAGAAGAACAGCAACTTCAAACCAACATCCTTTTCTGCAGAAAATTCTCTTGAATATTAGAGGTTCCTACCAGGGGCAATAATTTTTGCCTTTGGGTTTTTTCCTACCCCCTTGAACCTTTTTAGACACTTCCCTTTCCCATTCATCCCCAGTCTAACATGAATGGTTTAAAAATGTAGAGATTTCCAACCCTAAAACGACTCGATGCTTCCCACTGTCGTCTTTGTTGAAATAAATTCCTACCTCTGTTTAAACTTTCTTTTGTCTAAATTGTTCACAGTAAGACTTGCTCCTTTTAGACTAGAAGAACCTCTTAAAATATAAAATCATCTGCTTATTTTCCTTCCTTTTCTAATGCTCTTTCTTATACTAGTGAGATGTAAAGCTACTTCTGAATTCACACTTCTTTTCATTACTTTTGTTTCAAAAGACTTCTCTATTATCATCTGCCCCATAAATGCCAGCCTTTTAACATTATAGTTTCTTTTGTTTTCTTTCTTCTTCTTTTTTTTAAGGCAAGGTCTCACTCTGTCATCCACGCTGGAGTGCAGTGCTGTGATGATAGTTCACTGTAGACTTGACCTCCCGGACTCAAGAGATTCTCCTGCCTCAGCATCCAGAGTAGCTAGGACTACAGGAGTGCCTGGCTAAGTTAAAAAAAATTTTTTTTGTAGAAACGAGATGCTTTTTTTTTTTCTTCTTTTTTTTTTGAGACGGAGTCTCACTCTGTCGCCCAGGCGAGTGCAGTGGTGCGATCTTGGCTCACTGCAAGCTCTGTCTCCCAGGTTCACGCCATTCTCTTGCCTCAGCCTCCAGAGTAGCTGGGACTATAGGCACCCACTACTATGCCTGGCTAAGTTGTTTGTATTTTTAGTAGAGATGGGGTTTCACCGTGTTAGCCAGGATGGTCTCGATCTCCTGACCTCGTGATCCACCCACCTCAGCCTCCCAAAGTGCTGGGATTACAGGCGTGAGCCACCGCGCCCAGCCAAGAAATGAGGTCTTGCTGTGTTGCCCAGGCTGGTCTTGAACTGGCCTCAAGCAACTCTCCTTCCCCAGCCTCCCAAAGTGCTGGGATTGCAGGTGTGAGCCACTGTACCTGGTCTAGCATTACTGTTTTGGAAGCTTCTCTGCACCTAAATGTTCTACCGAGCCCTAATTCTCTTCTCTCCATTCTCTCCAAACCCACACTGTCCCTCCCCACATCCCCCATTCTGCCCCCAGACTGTTGGGAGTGTATTCAGCACTTGTTCCATGAGCAACAGAATACAAATGTATCATCTCCATCGACAACACATTCTGTGCACCGTTTCAGGATCTTCAGCTGCCCTCTGGGTTTCAGCAATACTGACTGTGTACTCCTCTTTACACCTCTGCTCCCTTTCAAGTCACCTCCTTGTCCACAGCTATGACCCTTGAGAGCATGGCACCCTTTCGTTTTGCTGACTGCCATCTTGCCTTGCTATTTCAAAATGCTTCTGAAAATGCATTTTCTCCCTTATCTGCATCTCCAAACTTCATTCAGCTTATATTTCAGAATTATTTTTAGAACTACTGTTTGGTTCAGCACATTAGACTCCTATCTTTGAGAAAGGTGCAATAAGGTTAGGGTGTTGAAATTGGAGGATATTTGTGAGGGTATCTGGCACACGCCTAGTCCATAGAAGACACCTATTAAAGTTCACTTATTTGTTCATTGATACATTCATTTATTCAATGCACATTGAGCGCCTAATACATAAAATGATTACATGGTAACAATGCTTTCAGTCATGCTAGGTGTTGGGGATTCAGATATGAGAGATTTGCTGAAATAGATGAAGGGCACGCTCTGAACTTTTCCTACATTTCAAGCACAGCTAACTAACAATCTAGAATGGCGGCATTATGAATCTCTTGTATTGTTTTTAATGCAGGTTGTAAATACGTAGGCCTGAAAGTCATACCATGAGGTACGACTTCTAGGCAATATCTGGGCAATGTGGTGAAACCCCGTCTCTACTAAAATTCAAAAAATTAGCTGGGTGTGGTGGCGCATGCCCATAATCCCAGCTACTCAGGAGGCTGAGTCAGGAGAATCACTTGAACTTGGGAGGCAGAGGTTGCAGTGAGCCGAAATTGCACAATTGCATTCTAGCCTGGGCAACGGAGTGAGACGATGTCTCAAAAAAGAAAAAAGAAAAGTAACTAGTGAGGGAAATCTTCTTTTGGACTAGAAGTAAAATATTTCAGTAAAGTATCAAGGTTATGCCCGGTATGGTGGAGACACCTGGATTCTTGATATAAATGGATGACAGATATTCTTTGTCTACCCCTTGTCATCCTTCAGGTCTTAGATCAAAGCTGCTTTTTTTTACGAGGGGGTGCTTCTCTGACCCACCCAATTGTAAATTAGGTACCCCTGTTGTAGGTTCTCTCCTACTCTGCATTTTTCTTTTTCTTTTTTTTTTTTTTTTTGAGACAGAGTCTTGCTCTGTCATCCAGGCTGGAGTGCAGTGGTGTGATCTTGGCTCACTGACAGCTCCACCTCCCAGGCTCACACCATTCTCCTGTCTCAGCCTCCCAAGTAGCTGGGACTACAGGCACCCCCGCCCCACCACCACGCCCGGCTAATTTTTTTGTATTTTTTAGTAGAGACGGGGTTTAACCATGTTAGTCAGGATGGTCTCTATCTCCTGACCTCATGATCCACCTGCCTTGGCCTCCCAAAGTGCTGGGATTACAGGCATGAGCCACTGAGCCTGGCCGCTCCTACTCTGCACTATTCCTTTGCTGAATTTATTACAATTGGTAGTTGCGTATTTATTGTATGATTATCCATTGAATGTCTGTCTCCCTTAGGACACTGTAAGCTCCATGGAGGCAGGGGCCATATCCATTCTGTTCAATACTTAATACCCTGTCTGCAACACAGGGCCTGGCATGTGGTAGGCACTCAGTAACACTTGTGGGATGATTATTAATGTCCTGATGTTAATTGCAAAAGTGCAGGCAGTCCATAAATTGTTCATTTACTTTCGAATCAGTGCTATCACTTTTTGAAGCATCTTCCTTTCACTAGTTTTTTTTTTCTTTTTTTTTTTTTGAGACATAGTCTTACTTTGTCACCCAGTTTGGAGTGCAGTGGCATGATCTCGGCTCACTGCAACCTCCACCTCCCGGGTTCAAATGATTCTCATTCTTCAGCCTCCTGAGTAGCTGGGACTACACTCACATGTCACCAGACCCAGCTAATTTGTTGTATTTTGGTAGAGACAGGGTTTCACCATATTGGCCAGACTGGTCTCAAACTCCTGACCTCAGGTGATCCGCCTGCCTCGGCCTCTCAAAGTGCTGGGATTACAGAAGTGAGCCACCATGCCCAGCCCTCTGTAGTTACTTTGATGCAGGTTATTACTGAAATATTTTGGGCGTTCCACTGGCCTGCTGGGAAGAAGCGGACAGAAACAGTTGCTTGCTTTTTGCCCCCAGCTTTGCTGATGGGGCTGGCAGAAGATATGCTGAGCTAGGAAAGGTCAAATCGTCATAGAGTCTGGGAGGTGGGAAAAGCTGGACAAAGGAAAAGAATGACCTCGGGATCTTCCTGTCGGTACTTCCTGTCTCCCCAGGAAGTGTCAGTCAGAGATTTTCAGGAAAGGGTGTTGTCATGGTAACCTGAATTGGCTCTTCCCCATCAGGCTGTGTGGGGACAAGTGCCCTCATGTGCCCCAGCTGTCCCCGGGCTTGGTGGAAGAGGGCAGTCAGTTTGAGTTTTCTGACGCACTGTGGAAAATCCAGAGCCGACAATGTCTGGGACTATAGAACCCGCGACAGCATGCGGCAGAGATTCAAGTCCAGAATGCGGTGGAACCTGTTATGAACTAATTAAAATTTAATCTGCTAAAGCCATTTTCTTCATCATTTGGGAACCCTCTCTTGACTTCAGCAAGTTCCAAAGAGCCTCTCAAATAGAGGATGCTATATTTTTGCACTTTTTATCTCTGTGTATTAGATTTCATCCCCCCCCAAAAAAAAAACCCTTTTAAAAAAGGGACTCTAGATAGAGTAGCCATATAATTTATCATCCAAACTGGGACGCTTTTGAGAGTGAAAAGAAGTGCTATTAATAATTACCCTGGGATAACAGATATAAACTGGGCTGTTCCAGGGAAATGCGGAGGCATCGTCAAGGAAACTATAAGGTCAGGGACCCATCAAATGTATCCACTGGGCTGAAAGCCTCAGGCAGAAGGAGCTCTGTCTGTGTGACTCTTGTGCCTTGGAAAGTGCTTGGTCTACTGTGAATGCTCAGACTTATTCAGTAAGTCCACAGTTGTCCTGGGTGTGCTTTCTGAACAGAAAATAGGCGGGGGGTGCAGAGTGAACCCAGACGTTCCTCGCAATTTCACAGCCGCAAAGGGGAATCTGTGTTCCTGCAGCTCAGGCAGGTACACGAAGCATAAGCATCTGTGTATTCTGTATTTACTGGTTCCTAACTGCTAGCAGTTAATTGCCATCTGTTGACACGCCCTGAGGGGGAATGTTAAGCAGTTCTTGACATCTGCATATATATTCTCTGCCTACATATTTTACTAACTCTTGTTAATGGGATCCATTTCCTCAAATCCATGCTACTGTGCCCCTAATTTCGTAACATATACGTACCCGGTGTCAACCTTTGGGGTTGAATGGGCAAAAATGCCCTCCTCAACCGTTCCCAACACAAAGAAATGCTAAATGCTTGAGATGATGGTTACCCTAAATACCCTAATTTGATAATTACACATTATATGAAAATATCACACCTACCCCATCAATAGGCACAATGATTATGTATCAATAAAAAAACGGAAAAAAAAATTCCCTTCCGGGTCCGCCAGAGATGCTGACTGCAGACCGGGTCCTGCCCAGACTCCCCAGCCCCTCCGTTTCCCACCCCTCCTCCACACGTCTGCCGGGTCCTTCAGGAAGAGTGAAATGGTCCGTTGACCCCTGAGGAGCAAAAGGGCATGTTTGGCCTTTTTAGAGGTTATGGACACTCTGAGTGACACCCGAGCCCAAGCCTCCAACAGCAAGTCCGGCAGCCCTGGAGTGCAGGGGCGAGGCCCGGCCTTGTCTCAGCCATCCACGTGTAACCTGGCCCTGAAACTGACCAGCTCCAGCGCCCTCCTTCCTCCTGCCCGCCAGGGGCTTCGCCTTCTTCCCATGTCTTGGGAGAGATCCGTCTCCTTTGACAGACTCAAGATTCCAGGCCGAACTTTCCCATGCCACCGTCCCTCAAAATAGCCCCAGCCGAGCTGTATTTATAGCCGTGTGAGACTCTAATGGGCCAATTTGTTTGAATTTCCACTGCTTTTGTGTTGAACTTACCCCTCTCCTGTGGGCAGTCTCTTCAGGCCTTTATTGATGGGGTGTGTGAGGATGGCGTAGGCCGTGTTCAAGATGGTAGCTCTATAGAGCGTGGGGGCTGTTTTGCATATTTACTGTTCTTTAAAGCCGGTTTTTTGAGAGAGAGAAAGAGACAGAGAAAGAGGTTTCTGTAAGTAGCCCGGACAATGAGAACAAGACCGGCTGTATGCCAAGCACGGGATCCCGGCCAAAACACATATCATTAGCTTGGACCAGCTATAAGCAAGGAAATGAGAAACATATGCTAGGAGCAAGGTTAGGAGTGAAGGACCATGGGTCATTGACAGTCGCCCTAAAACTTTTCCCTTGTTCTTCAGCTGTGGCCTGGCGGTGTCAAATGTCATTTCGACTGCCTTCATTTCTCATGGTGGCGCTGCCTGTGGTTTTTTTTTCTTTCTTTCTCCCCCTGCTGTTTCCTGATGGGACTTTTTTTTTTTTTTTTTTTCTTTTTTGGGAGGGGAAAAGAGAACAGGCAGGGAAGGTCTTGGGTGATAGTTTTTCTCAGTTCTGGGAAAATAACCCTGTTTCCTGTGATGCGCTCTTCAATTCCTCACTTTCTGTGAAGCAACGATGTCTCTGGCTTTGGGATCCTTACTGGTTTGAGAGGGGAAGACTCAGAGGAGGCTTTTAAAGTAGTTCTTGCTGTTTCTTTCTTAAATATAATTAGATGCGCCTCATTACCTCACACTGAAGGACTTTTGTACTTTTTCGAGCTGTGTTTTCTGAGATCTTCCGTGGGCGACAGCTCGTCGTTTCCACTTGCAGTTGATTGCATTAGCAGGTATTCCCCCCACCCTCCCCCTGACCCTCCTGCCCTGGCATATTTGTCCTCTCTTCTTGCTCTCCCCAAGATATCTGGAGTTGATTTTGTGAGTCCGAAGGCCACACCCAGGGAGTCTGCTTGTGCCTGAACGTGTTGAAGGGTCTGGATTCCTTTGGCCCTTCCCAGTTTCCCTTTTCCCCACCTCATTCGTTTTCCTTAAAGTCTTCCCTGGACAGTTTACTAACAAAGCTCTGCTCTCTTGCACTCCAAGGTCAGGACCCCTGTTCTCTATAAAACCCAGATGAAGAACTGTATCCACGCAACTCAGAGGCAGTCCCTGGAGAGCATCCCGTGTGGCTACTGTTCTGAAGCCGACCACAACTGCCCAGGAAACTCACCAGGCTCCGACACCCAGGTTTGGTCAAAGTCACAAGATAGCCACGGATATACCCAGCCATTCCCATGCAGGGAACGCTGTAGAAGTGGGGGCGCAGGGCAGTTGCAAGCCTGTATGGCAGAGAGGGGAAGGAAGAAAATGCTCTCCCATAAACCCCTTTGGACCTTCATTCCTTTAAGATTTAGGGAATGGTGTTGGGGTGGAACCATGTAAAATAATTAAAACATTCAGTCCCTGTTTATCTTTTGCTTCCTTCTCTGGGCCTTGTTCTGAAAGTAAACTTTGCAGTTAGTTTCCGGGCTCCCAAAATTCCCAAGTGTGTGAGTGTCCTCCAGGCTTTGGGCAGAGTTAATGATTGGCTTGCAGTTCGCTGGACCTGTTTCCTCCAGGTGAGCCACCTTTTTTTTTTTCAGTTTCTGGGTAGCAGACTTCTCTTCTCTGCATGGAGACCTTCCTGGGCACAGGAGGAAACCTCACTTTCTGATGCCTTCTAAGGCCCCAGTGGATCAGGAGTGGGTGGTGTGTGTGTTCACACAACAACAACAACAAAAAGGAGGAATAAGAACTGCCAAACCGCAACATGCAGGCAATGGGTATTTAAGTTTTATATTGACAGCGAGGCAGGATCCGGGTCAGATGCCTGAAACTCTTCCAATTTCAAGGAATCTATTCTGCGACTCTCTCTCTTCCCTCTCTTTAGTGGTAGAAGGAGACTGCTATTACGTTTGAGTTCATGTGTTTTCTTTTTGCATCCTCACTGCTTAGGCTGCCTCTCAACTCTCCACGCAGCCAAAACCTGCCTCCAACCCACCATTTCCTGTCATCTCCTCTGCTATAACCCTCCTGGCCCAGTCACATCTCCTCTTGCTGGAAACCCGTAATGCCTTCTAAATGGTCCCCACACTTCTTCTCCTGCCCCATTGCAGTCCGCTCATCAATGAGCAGCCCAGAGGGATCCTTTAAAAACCCAAATCAGGGCCGGGTGCAGAGGCTCATGCCTATAATCCCAGCATTTTGGGAGGCTGAGGCGGGTGGATCACTGGAGGTCAGAAGTTCAAGACCAGCCTGGGCAACATGGCAAAACCTCGTCTCTACTAAAAATACAAAAAAAATTAGCCAGGCGTGGTGACACATGCCCGTAATTCCAGCTACTCAGGAGGCAGGAGAATCGCTTGAAGCTGGGAGGTGGAGCTTGCAGTGAACCGAGACAGCGCCACTGCACTCCAGCCTGGGTGACAGAGCAAGACTCCCTCTCAAAACCAACCAACCAACCAATCAAACACCAAAATCAGATTAAGCCCATTTCCCCGGTGAAAACCCCACTTGGCCGGGCGCGGTGGCTCACACCTGTAATCCTAGCACTTTGGAAGGCCGAGGTGGGCAGATTACTTGGGTTCAGGAGTTTGAGAACAATCTGGCCAACATGGTGAAACCCCGTCTCTACTAAAAGTACAAAAATAGCTGGGCGTGGTGGCTTGTGCCTGTAATGCCAGCTACTTGGGAGGCTGAGGCAGGAGAATCACTCGAACCCAGGAGGCAGAGGCTGCAGCAAGCTGAGATTGCACCACCGCACTCTAGCCTAGGCAACAGAGTGAGACTCTGTCTCCAAAAACAAAAACAAAAACAAACAAACAAACAAAAACACTGGTGGCCACTGCTTGCTTCTCCAACTTGGTCTTGAGCCATCTCCCCTTCACCCTTTATGTTCCAGCCACACTAGCCTCATTTTCATCACCAGTAGAGTGGGGATGTGACAACGCCTGCTCAGAGGGCTGGGGGAGTAAATGCATTAACACACACAAAGCATCTAGACCGGGGTCTGGCCATGATAGGTGCTCGATAAAGGGAAGTGCCATTAACAGTTTACTTCTTTGAATTTGCCAAGGACTTTTCCCGCTTCAAGGCCTCATAAAGCCTCTGTCACTTATCATTTCCCCTTTATATGGCTGGCTCTTTATTATCCTTTGGGTTCAAGTTTACATGTTAACTCTTTAGAGATCTTCTCTAACCAGTCTATTCAAATACACTCCCAACCCTTGAACCCCCATTCCCATTATTTTCTCCTACAACACCCTGTCTGTTTCCTTCAAAGCACTTTTCCCAACTTGGGATGACATATGATTTGTTTACTTGGAGGGGCATTATGTCTAATAAACTTATCTAGCACAAGGAATATTTGTGGAATGAATGCATAAATGAATGAATATAACTCCTTACCTTTCTTCTTCTAATACCAGAGCCATCCCCAACCCACCTCGTCAGCTATGCCAACTCTTCTCTCCAAATCCTGTATTTACTTATTCTCTCATCCGGTTGCATTATTGACTCTGGTGTCCTGGCAATGGAAAAATCTCTAAACCATCTAGCACCGTCCCATCACTCTAGGAGGCTCACACTTTCATTTATATGTAAATGATAAATAATAGAATGTGTAATGCCCAGAATAAGTTCAATGACTAATGACTCCTCATCTGCCAAGTCAGAAGGGTTTGGGGATGAATTAACTCATCATCTACCATTAAGAGATCAATGTTGATGCAATTACTCCATGAATATCTAAGATCAGGTATCTTACAGTGCTACCTGAAAGTCTGAAGTGATGGTAGGAAGTCAAGTGCAGGTGAAAGCATAGCTCCCATTTTTGTTCCTTATCACCTCCCTTTATGCGAGTACACTGCATTATATTGAAGCTGTGTAATGTGAGCTAAGGAGGGGTAACCTGACCTGTCCTCATGAATCTCTCTTTCTCGCTCTCATAGCCAAGAACACCAAGATGGAAAATGCCCTTGGCTGAATTTTTTATTATTGATTGATTGATAGCCTTCTTCTTCTTCTCCTTTTTTTTTTTCTTTAAGCCTCTATGCATTTTGCTAATTACTTCTCTGGAAATCATTTCACTTGACCGTTCTCCAGAATGCTGCCACCTTTGGGAAGGAATGTGGCAGTGTGATAAAATGTAGGCTAGACAAGAACTAAGAGTGGAGAAAAGCCTTCTCCTTGATGTGCTGGTCCAGCCCTACCCTGTCATCTAATATGCTGGGAATGCAATGATGTAATAATGAGAACAAGCACAAGGCTTGCATCAGAGCAATTTTTTTTCATCCACAGAATAAGCATAAAGAAAAGTGCCTTCATCATTTCATCTTTGGCCCCACCTAGATTTGCAGCATCAGCATGAGTAAGTCATGGAGGCAAGTTGATTTCATCAGCACGTGGGAGGCACTCTGTCCAATTAATGTGACTTGAAGGTGACATTTGTATATCCCTCAGACCAAAATACTCAATGACGTGAGTTATTAGAAACAGCCCAAATAACGATGAATTCCTAAAATTAATATCTGCACTCCAGCCTGGGCGACAGAGCAAGACTGCATCTCAAAACCAACCAACCAACCAACCAACCAACCAAATACCCAAGTCAAATTCAAATTAAGTGAGATAATGGTTGGAGGGAAAATAAACATATCTTCCATTCTATGCCAAAGAAGTTCCAGTGGTTTGTAGATGTTTGAATGGGTAGCAGATAAATGGGGTTTTTTGAAATGAACTTTCTAGAATCTTATGGTGAAAGCTAGGGAAACAAAAGAGAATGCTAATATTAAAGGGGAAGGAGAAAATGTTTCTTTAATGTGACATATATCATCCTAATGGCACCTTACATTTAGAGATTACTTTTCTTTGAAAGCATATGAAACATTATGTGCACAGCATTGTGAGCCTCAAGAATGTAGGTATCCCTGCTTTAAAGATGGGAAGAACGGATTCACAGATGTGACCTTTCCAAAATATACAGAACACTGGCATACAGCCAGTATGGTTATATTACCATTCAGGAGTTGCTGTGTTTCCGCAGATCTCAGACTAGACCAAATGCATTTTTTTGGGTAGTGGACTTGAAGAGAAGAGGCAGCCAATTCCTATTTAACTGAACAAATGAAGTAAATGTTGATTGTGTTTCTGCTACATATAAAGAGTAGGAAAGGCATAGGCCTTGTACTTAAGGAATTTATAGCTTAGTGGAGGAGACAGACATATGAGCTCACTTTAATGCAAAGCACTGTTAAATAAAGCATTGAGCAAGGGACACTGGCAATTAGTTGCGGAGGCACGGTAGAGAAAGAGCTGCTGCGAACAGGGGCCGCTATAAGAGTCAGCCGCACGTGAGAAACAGACCATCAGTCGCGGCAGGCTACCTCCCTGCAGGCATCAGGGAATCTTTCTAGCTTCCTTATTCAGAGCTGAAATCTACCTATCTTTAGCTTCCACCGTGTGCTTCTAGCTTTGTCCTCTGAAGCAATGTAAACTAGTTTAATCCCTCTCCCACATACCATCCTTCAAAATTCTAAATGTAGATAACTTTTTTTTTTTTTTTTTTTTTTGAGATAGGGTCTCACTCTGGAGAACAGTGGTGTGATCTTGGCTCACTACAACCTCTGCCTCCCCAGTTCCAACAATGTTCCTGCCTCAGCCTCCTGAGTAGCTACGATTACAGGCACCCGCCACCACACCCAGCTAATTGTTTGCATTTTTAGTAGAGATGGGGTTTCACCATGTTGGCCAGGCTAGTCTTGAACTCCTGACCTCAAGTGATCTGCCTGCCTCGGCCTCCCAAAGTGCTGGGATTGCAGGCATGAGCCACCGTGCCTGGCCACAGATGATATTTCTTTCCTTTTCCCCAATGCCCCTACCCCAAAGACTCCTTCACCATTTTCCTATTTTGGATTAAATGTACCAATTTCTTCAACTCATTTGCCTATGGCATGATTCCCCAGTCCTTCACTCTCTGGCATTCTTCTCTTGATAAATTCCACTTTATTCATGTTCATCCTTAAACATGGCATTGAAAATTCAACACAATATTTTATTTTATTTTATTTTTATTTTTGTTGAGACCAGGTCTCACTATGTTACCCAGGCTGGTCTCAAACTTCTGTCCTCAAGCGAACCTCTCACCTTAACCTTCCAAATAGCTGGGATTACAGGCACAGAAGCATGGCAGAAGCAATATATTATTTTAGATATGTGTTGACTAGTGAGTCAGTTCTGCCCCGTTATCCGTCCATCCATCCTGCCATCTATCCATTCATCCATCCATCCATGCACCCACCCATCCAACAATACGTAAATAAGCTTTTGTGATATGAGGCACTGTTTAGTTACTACAGGGGATACAATGATGAAAATTGTAAATGAAAGTCAAATTGAGTGAGACAATGGTTGGAGGGAACCATGCTCACACACCAACACAACCAAAGATTTTATTAGTATTTTTGGCAGCCGTAACTCATACAGTTAGCATCTACTGCTCTTGTGGATACCTGGACTTCTAACATATTTTCACAAAATTTATGCTTACACAGATTGCCCGTGTTTGGTGGCTTGGCATTTGATTTCTGGAACCAAAGTTCAGCACTTATATTCATTTTACCATTTTAAGTTTCAGTCGACTGTTTAGTTCATTGAGATCTTTTGGGAATCTAGATCCTGTCCTCCAATGTCAAACCATTCCTTTTATTTCTGGGCCACCTACAATTAACACAAGTAGCTTAGCACAGAACCTTGGGCCTTTCAAGACAGCTTCAACTCCACTCCCCTCCATGACTATCAAGTTTTCATTTCTTTGACCATCAAGGAGCTCATGAACACTTTTGGTCAAAGGTGATATTGAAATCAGGATGCTGAGTGCCCAAAGAATGTTACAAATTTACTAGCACAAATACCAAACAAATAAGTGCATTAATTAAAAAAAAAATAGTAGAACTAAGTACCAGGCCTTATCCAACCCCATTTTTGTAGAGGGCTCAATGTGCTCACGTGGAAATTGGCAGCTTTAGAAGGTTAGGGAAGGAGGGTCTCCGTGCTCAACTCAGAGACACTAAATCAGGAGATTAAGTCTCCAAGTTGTCTCTGGGGCTAGAGGGAATGAATAACAGTGTCCTTTATAAGCATCTTGGATTTCTGCTTTTTAAATGAAATCCACTGGGCCCTATCAGTCTGTGGTTTGTCTGCTCTGCTTTTAGCAAACTCGAGATGGGGTTGCGCCATGATTGGTCTGAGCATTTTGCCCTTCAGAAGGGGGACTCACTGACCCCTGACCACAGCCTTGTCATACAGAGTGTGTCAGAGGCGGTCCAATTACCTAAGAGGACTGAGAAAAATCAAACAGAGCTCGGGCACAATGAAGGGAAAAAACACACAGCAGGCCCAGCTTTAGCTCCACTGCTTGAATTACCACTATGTCAATAGAAGGTGATAAATCAAGGGAGATATTTACTGATTAAAATTACAGACTCCTACGGGAAACTGTATAAACAGATTGAAGAACAAAGCCTGCAGGGACTGAGACCAGCCGAATCCATCCAGGCTTTGGCCAGTCGTTCCTGTTTCCAGCCAACTCTTGGACCCAGGGGTCACCGAGAGAGCAAGTTGCTCCACGAAACGCAGGCTTGCTGTACACAGATCCAAATATTTGTAGGGAAAATTTAAAGGCGTGTTGGGAAGAGATTCAGGGCTCATATCCATTCACAAGGAATCCTCTTATTTCATTCTTCTCTTTATTATTATTATTATTTTTTTTGCGTTTATGCTAAAGTTTGGTCTAGACTCACTAGAAAGACTCAGAAAGCTGCTCTATATTCCCTGCCGGCCAGGAGAGGTGCTGAGGCTACAAATGCGGAAGGGAAGTAGATATAGGAGACATGAGTGGGCACGAAGCCACGCCCATCAGAGGTCCAAGACTTGCATGTAGAGCCAATCAGCTTTCTATGCCAATCCAACGTGTTTACCCTCTCTGGGGTGCTCATTTTGGTGTTTCCAGGGGAAATGAATCTCTGCTCTGCCACCCCAGTCCCTCAGTGTGTATCACATGCTTACTGCCATTCTGCTTCTTTTTTTTTTGGAGACAGAGTCTTGCTCTATAGCCCAGGCTGCAGTGCAGTGGTGCTATCTCAGCTCACTGCAACCTCCGCTTCCCGGGTTCAAGCAATTCTCGTGCCTCAGCCTCCTGAGTAGCTGGGATTACAGGTGTGCACCACCACGCCCAGCTAATTTTTGTACTTCTAGATGAGACAGCGTTTCACCATTTTGGTCAGTCTGGTCTCAAACTTATGGCCTCAGATGATCCACCCGTCTCAGCCTCCCAAAGCACTGGGATTACAGGTGTGAGTCCCGCCCGTTGTGCTTCTTTAAATGGCATTCTCCTCGAGTAAAAGAAATACCTTTTGGGAATGTCTTGGAGCAATTTGTGTAGGCAGGGCTTTAGAAGCAAGGCTGCAGCTAGTTTTGTTTGTTTGTTTTGTTTTGTTTTGAGACTGAGTCTTGCTCTGTCGCCAGGTTGGAGTACAGTGGCGTGATCTCGGCTCACTGCAACCTCCGACTCCCTGGTTCAAGGATTCTCCTGCCTCAGCCTCCTGAGTAGCTGGGATTACAGGCACATGCTACCATGCCCAGCTAATTTTTGTATTTTTAGTGGAGACAAGGTTTCTCCATGTTGGCCAGGATGGTCTCGATCTCCTGATCTACTGATCCGCCTGCCTCGACCTCCCAAAGTACTGGGATTACAGGCATGAGCCACTGCACCCAGCCAGCTGCAGCTAGTTTTTAGAGCCCCATGGATTTCTTCTTCCCAGCTCCGCCTGTGGGAGTAGGACCATCACCCCAAACCACTGTATCCGGATAAAAGGCAATATAGGTTTATGTCTAATGAATGGGGGAAAACCGCAAGAGGCTGTTTAATGTCACCGCTGGCTCCATTATTCATGAGTAGTCTTGGGGTTAAATTTTGCCCTTGTAACCCAAGTTCTATCCCCTCTTCTTGTGCCCTTGACTGTGAATATACAATCATCACTTAAAGAGAACTGAGCAAACGTGTTCTGGGACAAATGGGCTTTAATGAGTGGGAGGTGGGAAATGATCATCTATGCAATGTCAAGAAGTAACAGAAGTATGTTGGGGATATAGTTCCCGTCAGGGCCCCTGTGTGTGGTTGGGCGTTCTGTGGACTATGTAAAGGCACCAGCTGAAGGCGCAATTGTGGGCTGAAAGCAGCTGACGTTCTACCTGCCAATCTGCCATGCATGCCCTGACGCAGGGTGGCATCCACCGAGAGGGACAGGTAACTTTTTCTTCACACCAAGGAGAAGTTGGTTATTCAAGCCAGCAGCTCTTTGAGTTTTGTCTACTGAGTGGGAGCACTTTTTTCTAATTGTTCCTCCGGAGGAGGGCATCTTGTTGGAGGGCATCTTGTTTCATATGATACAAGGGTACAGAATAGGCTAGACAAGGCTCAGAATCTTCTGACCTTTTCCTCAGAGCTGGGAGGAAGTATAGGTGAAGAAGATCCCAACTAGAGCATTCAGAAGTTCATCCTCTAAAACAGTATGGAGGGCCGGGCGTGGTGGCTCATGCCTATAATCCCAGCACTTTGGGAGGCCACGGTGGGCAGATCACCTGAAGTTCGGAGTTCGAGACCAGCCTGGCCAACACAGTGAAACCCTATATCTAAAAATACAAAACTCAGCTGGGTGTGGTGGTGCACGCCTGTAATCCCAGCTACTTGGGAGGCTGAGGCATGAGAATCGCTTGAACCTGGGAGGGAGAGGTTGCAGTGAGCTGAGAGATCATGCCATTGCACTCCAGCCTGGGTGGCAGAGTGAGGCTCTGTTGCAAAACAAAACAAAACAAAAACAGTATGGAGATTTCTCAGATAACTAAAAATAGAACTACCATCCGATCTAGCAATCCCACTACTGGGTATCTACCCAAAGGGAAATAAATCATTACATCAAAAAGACACATGCATTCATGTATTTATGATGGCAGTATACACAATAGCAAAGACCTGGAATCAACCTAAGTGTTATCCAATGGAGAACTGGATAAAGAAAATGTGTGTATATACCATGGAATAATACTCAGCCATCAGAAAAATGAAATCATGTCTTTTGCAGCAACATGAATAGAACTAGAGGCCATTATCCTGAAACAGCTAAAAAACAGAAAGTCCAATACTGCATGCACTCACTTCTAAGTGAGAACTAAACAATGGGCACCCATGGACACACAGATTAGAATCACAGACACTGGAGACTGCGAAAGGTGGGAGGGTAGGAGGGGACTGAGGGGTGAAAAATTACCTCTTGGGGCTGGGTGTGGTGGCTCACGCCTGTAATCCCAGTACTTTGGAAGGCCGAGGCGGGTGGATCACCTGAGGTCAGGAGTGCAACACCAGCCTGACCAGTATGGTGAAACCTCATCTGTACTAAAAATACAAAAATTAGCGGGGCATGGTGGCGGGCACCTGTAGTCCCAGCTACTCGGGAGGCCGAGACAGGAGAATTACTTGAACCCAGGAAGCGCAGGTTGCAGTGAACCAAGATCGTGCCACTGCACTCCAGCTTGGGCAACAGAGTGAGACTCTGTCTAAAACAAACAAACAAAAATTACCTCTTGGGTACAATGTTCACTATCTGGGTGATGGGGACACTAAAAGCCAGACTTTATCACTGTGCGATATACGCATGTAAGAAGACTGCATGTGTACCCTCTAAATATATAAAAACGCAAAAAAAAAAAAAAAAAAAAAAAAAAAAAAAAAAAAAAAAAAAAAAAAAAAAGAAAAAAGAGAGAGACGTTCACCCTTTGCCTTTTAAAAGGCAGCAGTGAATAATAAAATGTCTGGAGAACGATCCTGGCTGGCTCTGTGGTCCTTTCGCAACTGGTTTACTGTAAAGTGAGGTGGGCGTTTCTTTGTGTTTTCTCCCTGAAGGGATCCGTCCAGTGTTCCCTGTCTGAGTGAGTGAACTCCTTATCCAGGGCTGTCACTGAACCCCTCTTTCCATCAGCCTCTCGAGATGGTTGTTGCTACTGCCCAGACGTCACGCGCTGTCTTACGTTCCGGAAAACTCTGCGCTGTCCTTTATTATGATTATTTTTTCCTAAAGGAAGTTATGTTTATAGCTGCTGTGCTTAACTGCTCTGCCCTCTGCGAGCCTTCTCTGAATGGTTTCCAGGGTGCGTCCTTATCTGTGAGCTGAAGTGCGTTTTGGAGATGGGGAGAAATGACGATTTCGGGAGCTGGGAAGGCTCCTGCGAATCGTGGGGGCGCTCTGATCTCGTTCTTATGCTCTGCTTGCTGAAAAAACCTCTTTGCCCTGGAATATCATGGCCCGGAGCCCTTTAAATTAAAAACAGTTGTGAAACTGGCAGCAATTTAGAACTTTTGTCAGCGCATGAATCTGTGAAGAGCAGGGCCTCAGGGATGCGGGCCATGTGTCTCTAAAGAGGCCTGGTCTGGCTTTGAGCGCCCCAAGCTTTTGGTCTACTGCATCTTTTCTCTCCTAGAGGTATGTGGGCTCTTTCGGGTTGTGACCAGACCCTCCCTTCTGACCTCACCATCTACCCTGTCCCACCTCCAGGGGTGCTAGGGCTTGCCACGTGGCTCAGTGGTGTCACCAGTGTTTCCTCAGGTCAGTGATAGATGCGTCCAGGCAGGGGCCCACACCTCTACTTTCAGAGTGATCAAGAGACAGCAAGGCAGCTACCTACAGACTTTTGCAGCCAATGTGAATCCAAGCCTGGAAGACCAACGAGGGTTTTATGGAAGACATTTTTGTCAGTTTTCAAGAGAAGGCAGTGGAAGTGGAAATGCCAGACAGACAATAAAATAGTGAGGTGAGGATGAGCCAGTAAAATTCCTTCTTTGTGTTTATGGCTTGGCTACTTCTAAGCCAGGAGGTATGCTGCCACTGCCCAAGTGGGGATTTATTTCAAATGGGCTCCGCCAGAGGGAAGGGCAGGTCGTGAGCCTGTGGGGCAGGTGGAGAGTCAAAATCTTGACTCTTCCTAGGAAAAGCCTTCCTAGCGACACTCTCCCTAGCATTCCGGCCACCCCCAGTGTGGGGTTCTTGCTTGCAGGGTCCTTGAACATCCCCACCTGCCTGGCATCTTTAATTAAAAAGTGAAATCCATTTGTAAGGATGAGGAGGCCCAAGGATTCGATGTCAGTGAAACCCTATTTGGGAGAAAAAAAATTTCAAACGTAAACCTGAAAACATAATTGTTCCCTTAATGAAATTCAGAGTGAATTTCAATTTTGACCTGAAATTCAACAGGTTATCCTGAGAAACATAAATCGATTATCTCCTGTGTGTGGAAGTAGGAACCAGGCTGGCGATATTGGCAGGGTCAGTGCACAGCAGATACTGTGTGCAAAGTTAAGGAACTTGCACCATCTGTTTTTTTTGTTTGTTTGTTTGTTTTTTTGAGACAGGGTCTCAGTCACCCAGGCTGGAGTGTAGTGATACGATCATAGCTCACTGCAGCCTTGACTTCCTGTGCTCAAGCAATCCTCCTGCCTCAGCCTCCCTGGTAGCTGGGACTACATGTACCATCTTTTATAGGCAGTGAATGTTTTAAAGAAGGGAGGACCTGAGCAGAGTTGTGCTTTATAAGAGCCATATTAGAATGATGTTGAGGGCATAGGTGATGGCTAATATTTCTTGAACACCTACTATGTGCCAGGAAGTAGCTTGTCTTATTATATGCATTCTCTTTTTAAATCCCCATGTAACCCTATGAGGTAAGCATTATTCCTGTCCTCATTTTACCAAATGGCAACCTGAGGTTCAGGGAGGTTGAGACACTTGCCCAACGTTGCACAGTTTGCAAGTGGCAGAGCAAAGGGCGGAACCCAAGTCTAACTGAATCAAGAGCCCACACTCTTAACTACTATAGATCAAATTGAATGTATACAGTGTTTGCTTTATCAAGGAGTAAGCAAGTGTCCTCCAAAAGCTGTTCCTTTTGTGTGGAATGGGCAAACCTCTGGATGTGAGGGCATGAGACTCAGAGGTTGGGCTTGTCAGTTTTAGCACTTAAAAATGCAAGACTGACTCCCAGTTAAATGTGAAGAATTGCTCTAATGAATTTTTGTAATGTGTTAAAAATAGCTGAATGCAGGACAATTTGGGCATTTTGACAAAGTGAATAATGACAGAAGACAAAATTATTAAGGACAGGACATGATTTGTATACATGGGCCCCCTAGATCCCCAACCACAGGGGTCCCCAATCCCCAGACCATAGACCAGTACTGGTCCATGGCCTGTCAGGAGCTGAACCACACAGCAGAAGGTAAGCAGTGCACAAGCGAGTGAAGCTTCGTCTGTATTTACAGCTGCTCCCTATCCCTCTCATTACCGCCTTAGCTCCGCCTCCTGTCAGATCAGCTGCGACATTAGATTCTCACAGGAGTGCAAACCCTTTTGGGAACTGCATACGCGAGGGATCTAGGTTGCGCACTACCTATGAGAATCTAATGCCTGATGATCTGTTACTGTCTCCCATCACCCCCAGATGGGACCATCTAGTTGCAAGAAAACAAGCTCAGGGCTCCCACTGATTTTATATAATAGTAAGTTGTATAATTATTTCATTATATATTACAAAGTAATTATAATAGAAATAAAGTATACAATAAATGGAACAGGCTTGAATCATCCCAAAACCATACCCCCTCACCATCCATGGAAAAACTGCCTCCATGAAACTGGTCCCTGGTGCCAAAAAGGTGTGGGACCGCTGCCCTACCAGGTGTGTACCTTGGGTCTGTCACACCTTAGGTTGTGTGATCATGACTAGAACCCCCCTCACCCAGCCTCACGCTCTTCAACAGCAAAACATGGACAATAGCATTCGCCTGGTAAAGTTATTAGAGGGTGAACTGAGATGACATACAATGCCCAGTAGTGTGCTAGGTATATAGTAGCTACTCAAGAAACACTTTGTGGATCTACCAGGCAATTCCCTAGTTTCCAGGAAAAGTTGTTTTTTTTTTTTCCTTTTTTCACTCAGAACACTCAACTCCTATTGAGTGTTTTATACATCAAAGAACTTGGCCTTTTCTTCATGAAAAACATCTTTTAATGGGGGTCGCTTTTTGATGTTTCATGTATCCTGTATTTAAAAACACCAGCCATTTCTTTTAATGATAAAGTTGCTACACAAGTTAAAAAAAAATAGGGCAACAGAAACAATGCCCATTACGTTATCTTCAGGCCTTTATTATGTAGGTATTAAATTTGACCTCAGAGGTTGTCACACTTGGAAAATGTTTCCATCTGTAGCACTCCATTCTCCATTCTGTCGGTTCAATTAAGCCTGAGAATTTAAATTATCTCTCTAACTCTAAAAATATGTACAGATACTACTGAAAGGGGAAACTATTTCAGGGCTTAGAAGAAATTCTGTGGGAGTGAATGTGCTCACAGCTTTCAGGCCAGAAAGGTTGACCCTTCCAGATCTTTGAAAGGTTGTGGAAAGACTGTAGAAATCAAATCAAATCAAGTCAAAATAGACAGCCTTTCTCTCAAGAAGAGGGTTTGGAAAAGAGGTGGAGGAATGGACAAGTTGTCTATCACACACACTCACACACACACACATACACACACACACACTCTCTTAATGGGAAATGTATTTGTCTAAAAACATTAAATTAACAACTTCTTAGAGTGACAGCATTTCTTCCCTTTCTTTCTCTTATTTCCAGTTCATTCTTATCAGAATTCTGTCAGCTCTCAAACTGACATTTTCCTGTTCTGATCTTTTCTCAGATAGTAAAGAGGGATTTTTTTTTTTTTTTTTTTTTTTTTTTTAAATTGGGCTGATGCAAACAGCAGATCAGCCTACAGAGAAACGTCAAGGACAGTTTGTAGTCCTAATCCCTGACCTCCCTGCCCTCTCCTAACTAGCTATTGACATTGAACTTAAAAACGCTGCAATGCGGAGATGAGATAATGTTTTAGAGGAAAGAGAAAAGGAGTGTGCTGAGACTCCTGCGGAGGATGGGGGCATTTCAGAAGAGAATGTGCTGCTGGCCTGTGAGTCAAACTTCAGGCTTTTCAAAGTTCAGTTTTGCTTAAAGTATCTGGTGAAGAAAACGGGTCTCATCCTCTAGACCAGAAATGGAGCAGGAGCGTCTCTTTGGATGACAGCGATTTGCCCTCTTTGGGTGATCCTGTCTGTTCACGTAAAGTGGTGACATTTTCATGATGCTTGGTGTAGAGAAACTGTTGTGTAGTTTCTACAGTGGACCAAGCACTCCTTTTCACTTCACCCACGTTGTATAACAGAGTTGCGCTTTGTAATGCACAGGTTTGGAATTTTATTTTTTTTTGAGACGGAGTCTCACTCTGTTGCCCAGGCTGGAGTGCAGTGGTGCGATCTCTGCTCACTGCAAGCTCCGCCTCCGGGGTTCATGCCATTCTCCTGCCTCAGCCTCCCGAGTAGCTGGGACTACAGGTGCCTGCCACCACGCCCGGCTAGTTTTTTGTACTTTTAGTAGAGATGGGGTTTCATCATGTTAGCCAGGATGGTCTCGAGCTCCTGACCTCGTGATCCGCCCGTCTTGGCCTCCCAAAGTGTTGAGATTATAGGCGTGAACCACTGTGCCCGGCCCAGGTTTGGAATTTTTAACAGGGATATCTTTATTATTATTATTTTCTTTTTAAGAGACAGAGTCTGGCTCTGTCACCCAGGCTGGAGTGCAGTGGCACAATCATACCTCACTGTGGCCTCGAACTCCTAGGTTGCAGTAATCCTCCTGCCTTGGCCTCCCAAAGCACTGAGATTACAGGCATGAGTCACCAGGCCTACCCCTTAAAAGGGATCCCTAAAGGGACTTTTGCAGCCATTTCAAAACAGAGAAGGAAAAAGAACTTTGCTAATACTTTGTCTGGATCCCTTCGTCCTCTCGAGCTGATGAGCTTCCGTCCACTTTCCTGTGAAGACACTCTCACCTGAAATGGTGAATTTGACTTGCTTCCTCTCTAGCGGGGGAACAGGGATAAAGAGAGAAACAGTTTTTTTCAGAAAACCCTGGCTAAACTACGGTGAAGTCACCTGCCCTTATTTTCCTATCAGTTGGTCCTGCATGTTGTAGAATAAAGCACTGGCATCTCTGAAAATATTTCCGCTAGTTTGCTGCTGGTTGGAAAGGTGGCTCTGTTGACTGGTGACCAACCCAGAAGAAAATCTGGGAGAGAAAATGTTAGATTCCCAGGCGTAGGATTTGTTTAGTTTCAAAATAAATCCTGAAACACCTAGGTTCTCTCTTTTTCCCCTACGGCTGTCTATTTACACGGAAATTAGAGTCTGGATATTTCTTTTTCTTTTTTCTTTTTTTTGAGATGGAGTCTTGCTCTGTCGCCTAGGCTAGAGTGCAGTGGCGCCACCTTGGCTCACTACAACCTCCGCCTCCCGGGTTCAAGTGATTCTCCTGCCTCAGCCTCCCAAGTAGCTAGGACTACAGGTGTGAGCTACCACGCCTGGCTAATTTTTGTATTTTTAGTAAAGACAGGATTTCACCATATTGGCCAGGCTGGTCTCAATCTCTTGACTTTGTGATCCACCCGGTTCAGCCTCCCAAAGTGCTGGGATTACTGGTGTGAACCACCGTGCCTGGCCATGTCTGGATATTTCTAAGAGGCAGTATGTTATCCTGCTTAACACAAAAGGGCGAAGACATTCTCCAATATCTCTACCTTCTAGAAGCTCCTGGGCCACACCCCGCGGATTCCAAACCCTTTCCAGGCATGCCAAAGGCCAGTGAGCAGCTAGCAGAATTCTAATCACATGATCATTGTGCACTGGGGTGGGCAGACACCACTGTCTCTGCTTCCTTTACGTTCATTGCTTGAGACACTTGAAATTAGGCCTGACATAGCAATAACAAATGTACTACAGGGAACGAGCCGGCACTGGGCCCTAGGGAATGATCTAGAAGACTTAATAGGTCTTTTCCGTCTTTAATTTCCATGGTTCTAAATATGCTGGCTGCTTATAAAGCGGAAGATTGATTTTCAGGCAGACTGGTTAGTTTTGGAAGCAGTGAGTGGAGACGATTTGGCTTTTTGTAGCCATGTTCCTTGATGCCCACTTTAGGCCAGATGTGGTTTCTGAGGGCAACCCTGGCATCTCTCCTCTCACCTCTCTTTGGTAGGGAGCAAATGGGGAAGGAGTTGTCTTGGGCACTCCCCCTGAGCTCACCAACCAGGTAGGAGTGTCTCTGTGTACCAGGGACGACTCCTAGTCTGTATCGTGAAAGTGTAAGGACTGGGCAGGCATGGTGGCTCATGCTTGTAATCCTAGTGCTTTAGGAGGCTGAGGCAGGAGGATCACTTGAGCCCAGGAGTTCAAGACCATCCTGGGCAACATAAGGAGATCCTCATCTCTAAAAAAAAAAATTAAAAACTAAAAGAGGTCAGGAGATCGAGACCATCCTGGCTAACACGGTGAAACCCCGTCTCTACTAAAAAAAAAAAATACAAAAAACTAGCCGGGCAAGGCGGCAGGTGCCTGTGGTCCCAGCTACTCGGGAGGCTGAGGCAGGAGAATGGCGGGAACCCGGGAGGCGGAGCTTGCAGTGAGCTGAGATCCGGCCACTGCACTCCAGCCTGGGCGACAGAGCGAAACTCCGTCTCAAAAAAAAAAAAAAAAAAGAACACAACTGAGAAATGGAGGTGACGTTATGGGTTCACCAACATCTCACATCCACTCTTTTTTTTTTTTTTTTTTTCTTGAGACGGAGTCTTGCTCTGTCGCCCAGGCTGGAGTGCAGTGGCGCGATCTTGGCTCCCTGCAAGCTCCGCCTCCCGGGTTCTCGCCATTCTCCTGCCTCAGCCTCCCGAGTAGCTGGAACTACAGGCGTCCGCCATCTCGCCCGGCTAATTTTTTGTATTTTCAGTAGAGACGGGGTTTCACCGTGTTAGCCAGGATGGTCTCGATCTCCTGACCTCGCCGAGGCGGGCGGATCACATCCACTCTTGAAATAAGCCAAGTGCTCAGAGTCAGTGGTGAGCCTCTCTTGGAAGAAGTCTTTTTGTTTCTTCGTAAGACAGAATGAACATCTTGACCATTCCTTATCTGAGGCCAAGGAACTAAGAGTCACCTTAAGAAATACACCTTTGGAAGCAGGAAGCTGCTGACACGTGCAATGGTGCAACTTTGTATTACACAGCTGGTGAATTCATTTCGGAAGTGGCTGTTTGGGGGAAGAAGTTGCTGTTTTTCTTTTGGTAATTGTTCCCATTGGCTTCCCCCACCCCCATCCCCACTATGATGCAAGGAAACAATTATAGGCAATAAAAAAGACACAGCTAAGTTTAGAGAGAATGGGGACAGGCCCTAGGAGTTTCCAAGTTTTCTTTGAGCTCACACATAGATTGCCTTTTTCTGGACATGGGAAAGAAGAACAATTTCAGTTTTTCCAGCCATAAAACAGGGACCTTAATGATTGCTTGCATCACAGAAAATGTTGTAAGGACGAACTAGCTCACATTTTTATACTGGCCTGGAGACACACTCTGTTACATAAGTGAAAAGGATCTTTCATGACAGTGTAGGTGCACGTAAGAAGGGGACCCAGGCATCTGTTCACTTTTCTGTCTCCATTTCCAGGGTGAGATACACAGCTGGAAAAGCTACTTGTTGTGGCTGATGAAATGCCAGCACTGATATCATGCTTTGAACTGTTTTATCCGGATTTAAGGAGCCAGTTTCCAATTAATCAGACTCCAAGGTCACTCACTGAACCAGTGTCTCAGGTAGAGGAGGATTATGTGTGGGTGAGAGCACGGTGAGGACACGAGGGGCTACAGGGCGAAGGAAGAAAAGGGAGAAGGACAGAGACCAGAGTGAAGAGGGACCGGATTTTTTTTATTTTTTTATTTTTTGGTAAATTGCCTGAATTTGAAATAATCATTGGTCAGGAGAAACGTGTTGGCTTATTAAAACCCCTTTTCAGTTTGCCACTCCCTAAAAATGGGGCCAAATCCAGGGCTGAAAAGGATCCTGCTTTCCTGGTAGCTATGTGGTAGCTCTGCCCAGCCTGATGTCATATTCAGAGGCATGGGAGAGGCAGAGCCCCTCCTGCAGGAGCTGTTTCATGAGGATTCTGTGGGCTTTCTATGCAACCCCTCTTAAAAATGTGAAAATGAAACAAGACATATTTCTGAGGTTGTCAGCAGGTAGATCCACTGGTTTGTGGTAAGTAATCTCTCTGGGAGGAAGTCTTGGCTCTGATGTCTGTGTTGAACGTTCCGTGGCTCCCCCCAGCTGCCCCAGCACAAGTCTGTTCGCTGGGCAAGGAGGCGGTGATGATATTGCTTCTAACAACCAGACTGAAGCATAGCCTCAGGCTGTCTTGCAAAGCCCCTTCCAAACTGCCTCTAATTAATTTTTATCCTGCCATCCCAATGAGTCCCGGGGGTACAGCAACCCAACAACAAAAAAACCCTCATCAAGTCATTTGGAGAAAGCTTTGACGTAACACTTGCAGATTTTAGATCTCCAAAAGAGAAACTGCTGCAGAAAAACAAAAACCCAAACCAAACCCCTCCCGTTTATTCGCCTCCATCCTACTCAATTTTTCCCCCCAGCTTCTCGCCTTTTCTTTACAGTGGCAGTAAGTCAGATCTCTCTCTGGTCCTCTCTTACCCACAGCTCTTTCAGAGACAACCCTGGAGCTGTATTTTTTTTTTTTTTTTTTTTTTCTGCTGGAAGAGAATGCTGAATTCCCTGTGGTCTGGTGTCAGGTACCTACACTGGGCTGCCCTGGGAATCTCTTAAAAGAGGAGAAGGAGAGAAGCTGGCCTCTCTGGCTTGCAGCTGTGGTGGGGCCAGGCCCCCTCACGCTGTGCAAACACGCTTTAGTGGACATATGTTGGGAGCAGAGGGAAGTTTCCACAAAGAGGAAACTGACCCACTGAACACATCAAAGATGCAGCACCCTGGGCCTCCCCCGTTAGAAGTGCTGCTGGCAGCAGCTCAGTCGCCCTAGTTGGCCGCGTGATGGGGGTTCACGCAAAACTGTTCAGGTTGCTTTTCTTCTTATTCCAAGGCGCTCTGGGGAAAGAGGGGCGCCTTCCTCCCTGGCAGTAGCACACGAGCCTCACTTGCTACCTTCCCTCCAGTTCTGGAAGTCTCAGCCCCTGGGATCAGATGTCCAATGATCTCCTCCCCAAACACCCTATCCCACCGCTGTTTCAAAGCCCTCCCTGCCCCTCTGTGTCTGTTCAGGATGCTTCTCTTAGGACCTTGGAATGAATGAAAATTTAGGAAGAGTGACTGAAACGAGGCATTGAGAAGTGCTGAAACCCAAACCACCTGCCGCCCTGGCTTCCTGGGATTTCTGGACAAAAAAGGTTGAGTGACTTCTCCCCTCCCCGGGACACAACAGAGGAGAGCGATCCGGTGCCAGCGGCCCTGGTGTTAATTTCACGATCACCGGGTGCCAAAGAAAGTTCCTCAGGATCCGCTGGGCTCGACAGCTCCTGAGAAATGGAGTCATTGTTTCTGATGCGTCTGAGCTGTCTGGCTCCTTTAAAACAGCTAATCACAGAATCACAGGCCTAGAAAAAGACTTCTTTGATGGCTCCTCTGTGCTGGGTCCAAGTGAGTGAGGGCCGGTCCTGTTTTTGAAGAAGCCATGGAGCCCCACTCCAGTGACTAATCGCTCGTAATTGTCCTCGATAATTTTAACCTCATGCGCTGGTGCTTTAAACAGATTTCCGTTTGTCCATCCTCAGAAAAGGTAGAAAGCATTGCTCATCGTACAAACGAGGTCATTCATTTCCTTCCCTCTCCTTTTTCCTGTCTTCTCGGCGGATAGACTGGCCCAACGGGGAAGAGCCAACGGTGGGGAGTTGGACACGTGGGTCTGAAGTCTGTAACTTCCTAACTATGCTACTAAGCCTCAGTTTCCCTGTCTGTGAAACTGGAGGAATAACAGCCACCTCATTGGGTCGTTTCGAGGATTAAATGAAATAATGGAAGGAAAGTGCTCTGCATGAGTTCAGGGTGATGCCTCCTATAGGCTCACCAACAAAAACGTGCCCTCTGCAGGAAAGTTGGATGCAGGTGGAATTCTTGCTTTTTGGGGTGCCCTGTTCTTCAATGCCAAGTGATACTGGTGGGTGAGACAGCAAAGAGCAGTGGAAAGAGAATTGTTACTGGGGGCCTGAAGATGTGGGTCCTAGTCATAGCTCTGCTATAACCTAGTCTTGTGATCCTCACTCGGGAAGGCACCTCCTCTCTGGGCCTCAGTTTTCTAGCCTGTAACCTCATCTCCACCCTGTCTGCTTTGCAGGGGAGCTGGGGAGCAAGAGAGGAAAGGAGAGATGGGGGCGGCAAACTGCCAATGGAAAGTGGTCATCAGATGTTAGGTGTGAAGGGTCCTGAAGGTTGATGCTTAACTAGCTCTGCTGCTGCTGCTGGCATTTTCCCTGGCGCCAAGGAGCACGTTGGCAGTTTGCTGGGATCCCCCTGGATTTCCAGTATCCTGGGGGTAAGGACTGGAGTGAAGCAAGTTAAGGTATGTATTGTCTTACTCACTTTATAGGGTTCACAGTTCCTCAGTCTCTCAGTTCTGGTTTGTTTTAAAAGGGGACAACTCCTGGCTGGGAGGAGCCTTCAGTCAAGAGGCAGTACTGCATAGTGGTGAAGCAGCTGGTTAAACCCACAGACTATGGGGCCAGACGCTGGTCACATTCTAACTCTGCCACTTTCTCTCCTATGTCCTTGGGAAGCCGCCCACCTCTCTGTGTTTCAGCATCCTCAGCTGCAGTGGGGATAATAAGGGTTCCCATCTGATAAGGATTATGTAAGTATGCACCACATGCTTAAACCGTGCCCTGGCACACGGCACACACTCAAGACACAGTGAGAGTCTCATCGTCATGGGTCAAATGTTTCTGGTCCATGCCGTGATGAAGCCTGATTTGTTTCTGAAAGACCTTGCTAGGACCCTCTAGTCCAGTGTCTTCTTAAGCTTCTCAGGGTCATGGCTTGTATGATAAATGTTATGAACTTTCTCCGCAGAAGAGTTAACATATGCCCCCATATTTCACATATATCTTCAGGGTGTTCCAACCCATCCATGAAATTGCTGGGGTTCATAGACCCTGGATTAGGAACTTCTTATTTTATTGCCTTCCTTTATTTTATTTTATTTATTTATTTTGAGACAGGGTCTCACTTTGCCACCCAGGCTGGAGTGCAGTGGTGTGATCACGGCTCACTGCAGCCTTGACCTCCCAGGGTCAAGCAATCCTCCCACCACAGCCTCCAGAGTAGCTGGGACTATAGGCATGCACCACCACATCCAGCTAATTTTTGTATTTTCAGTACAGACGGGGTTTCACCATGTTGTCCAGGCTGGTCTCAAACTCCTGGGCTCAAGCGATCCTCCCACCTTGGCCTCCCAAAGTGCTGGGATTACAGGCATGAGCCACTGCATCCAACCTTATTGCCTTCTTATTTGCTAGGTTGCCAGGATCATCCAAGTACAGATTTGGATATAGTAAGGATAAGTATCTGGTCAGAAAATTATGTTACGGTTACATCAGCTAGAGGTCCAAAAAAGAAAGAAAATGTATGATATAAATGAACCCAAGCTAGGCTTCATAAATCTTTTTCTTGAGTGGCATGTCTTTGATGCACATCATTGCAGTTTTTGTACACACCCAATGTACACTGCTCTGAGAGAACCCTGGAGACACTTTCTCTTTGCTTCTATTTCCGTGTCAATTGTGAATAGCCAAGAGTCACTTTGTTAAGAATTCCTAATTCTGGAGAAATGGAACGCCAAAGTCATGAACTTCTCAGTTAATAGTGGAAGTTTCCTTATTTTAAGTTTTATGAAGAACTGTCCAGTATGGTGTTTATAGGCTAGGGTTTGCAAAAACCTGAATCAAAAAGCAAATAATGGCAACTATACCTTTCGATAGGATTCTACCTGGATGACTTCATTATAGTTTGGTAGGAATGAAGGCTTAGACCCACAAAAGTTTCATTTTCAGGTTAGACAGAAGCCTATTTCAAGTCTCCCCAAATACCTACTTAACAAATACCACTTTTTGCATGTTCTTGATTTATTTCTCTACTTCTATACCTTTGGCTTTGCAAAATTAATTTGCCACATGGAAATAACTTAAATCACTTTCTCACCAAACCATGGATATGGTTTGGAAAAGGAAGAAGGGGAGGACCCTTTGTTTTTCCTATTAAGGGCTGACAACCCACAGGAAATACTGATTGAAGGCTACCCCAAAAAATCAAGTATCTGCATTTTCTTTTCTCAGGGAAACAAATACCTGTTTTGAAAATTAAGTACAGAGAAGATATAGAAATACCACAAAATACGGTTGTGTCTTTACTATTTTTTTTGTTTTTGAGATAGAGTCTTGCTCTGTCACTCAGGCTGGACTGCAGTGGTGTGATCTGGGCTCACTGCAACCTCCGCCTCCTGGGTTCAAGTGATTTTTCTGCCTCAGCCTCCCGAGCAGCTGGGACCACAGGCATGTGCCACCATGCCCAGCTAGTTTTTGTATTTTTAGTAGAGATGGGGTTTCACTGTATTGGCCAGGCTGGTCCTGAACTCCTGACCTCATGATCCACCCTCCTTGGCCTTTCAAAGTGCTGGGATTACAGGCGTGAGCCACCGTGCCTGGCCTGTGTCTTTGCTCTTACAACCAATTAAAGTGACTAGAAAGAGCAAAAAAAAGGACAGGTAAAGGTCAGTGAAGGGGAATCAGAAACGGCAGGAACTGCTAGAGAGAGTGAGGGGCCTGACTGAACAGGTAGGAGAGAAGTGGTGGTTGGAGAAGAGAGAGATTTGGGGCAGGCAGTTACGCCAATGGTGCAGAGAGGGAAGAGAAGGCAGCAACCACTAGTTACCGTCTTCGTACATGTATAACTTTATATCTCCCTCACTGCCTGACCCACATGCCGTGTACATATTAGGTACTCAATAAGTTAATGAAACAGAAACAAAGAGGATGTGTAAAACACCAGAAGCTTTCAGATTAATTTTGACTTAGAAGTGTGCTTTATCTAGGCTGTGATCTTACCATTATTATCAAGTACCATCTTGAAATATTTTTTTTCGGCGGAGGGGGGAGATGTGAGGTGGGGTGGTGCAGTTTAAATGCTCTTCACAGATCTTCAACTGCTTTAATTAATCCCCGGCTTCAGAAGCTCTGCCCCAAATGGGATATCTAGAGCTTCCTACTTGGAGTGGTGGGGAGGGTCAGATTATCCTCAAGATCACAATAGGAGGATGCAGAAATCATATCATGGTGAGCTTGGGGGCTCCCTGGGGACTCGGGCCAGCAATCTCCCATCCTGATGGCTACAGACTTCGATAGAGCCTGGTGACGTCATATCTGTAGATTATAGACAATTACTTACATTTCTTCTCTGAAAAATAATTTCTGAGCTGGGGCTTGAAAACATAGAGTTGAGAAACAAAGGAAAAGAGAAACACTAATTTTGTGGTTAACACTCAACAGTAGTGTCCATCCTGGCCAGGGGAAAAAAAAAAAAGTGTTCTCCTGGTTTTAGAGAATCTGACTTTAGCAGAACGTCTGAGCTGGAATCCCATGTAGCTATGGAATGACAATGTGCCATATTTGAATGACCGGTCTGTCCACTCCTTATAATGACATCTAGCCCAAATAATGGACCCATAAGTGTAGGTGGCACTTAAAAAATACCATTCACCAGAATGAGGTTTAGAGGGGACTCAACCTCACTATTTCAGCCATGCTTGAAATAACTGCAAATGGTCCCATACCACATGAAAGGCACTAAGCGGCATTCCTTGGATGAGCAGGGAGCCCAGGATTCTGGTAGCTCTAGAGGGCCATGGAGCTGGGGCACTGGTATTAACATGGTGACCCCTAGTGTTTCATGTTGGTAGCACGACTTGGAACGCCACCAGCAACCCTGGCCTAAATAGGGCCTCTTTACCATCTTCTGACCGAAGGAGTTATTACCCACCATAATTGTTTATATCTTTAAAACCATCATGTTAAACAACCCCCCCTTCAACTTTAATGCATTTTTCTGCACAATATCCACTTCTAACCCCTGCCGAATAGAATTGAGTCTTGACATTGTTGTTTTCTTATAATGTGTGGCCTCCTGTCTAAGCATTTCAAAGATCAAGACATATCAATTCATTACTGCGGTTACAATGTCATAAACAATGGATAATGGCATCAACAGATGAATTGTTGGAGGAGGTGGGTATTGCTATATCCACGGCATGAGAGCGTGACTAGCAAGGATTTACTATGAGCACATCAAGCAGAGGACAAGCTAGCAAGGTGGATATGGTGATTGGCCCAAGTACCACGTCTGTTGTATTTTTCATCTTGGTACCCTGATCCAGACATTGTAGCAAATCATGAGTAAACATAAAGCAATTGGATTGTATATGCTCATGCAAGGAGGTGAGGAAAGTCAACTAAGCAGATAATTCAAACCACCTAAACCACTTCCCCATGACTTATCTGGATAGTTCAGAGACAAGTATTTTTCTTTTTGGGTTTTGATCATGTGTATTTCTACTAAACATGATAGATGTCTTCATTTCTAATGTTACATACTATAGGCAGACATAGCCTGAGGGTAAAAAACAATAATTACAACTCTTTCATTCATTATCACAAAACTCACTTGACATAGACTAAGTGGACCAGGAATGGGCTGGTCGTTGGTTCAAATCCCAGTGCTTTTCAGTTTATGGTTATTACCCTGTTTTATTTCAGGTATAAAAGATTCTTCTTGTCAGTGTTCCAAATGTACTTGGGTGTCGGTAAAGAAAAAGAAGGTAAGTAGAGTATCTGATTTGGTGATTTTTTTTTTTTTTTTAGATGGAGTATCGCTCTGTCACCAAGGCTGGAGTGCAGTGGCACGATCTCGGCTCACTACAACCTCTGTCTCCCAGGTTCAAGCGATTCTCCTGCTTCAGCTTCCTGAGTAGGTGGGACTACAGGCATGTGCCACCATGCCCAGCTAATTTTTTGTATTTTTAGTAGAGGCGGGGTTTCACTGTGTTAGGCAGGATGGTCTCCATCTTCTGACCTCATGATCCATCCGCCTCGCCTCCCAAAGTGACGAGATTATAGGTGTCAGCCACCGCACCCGGCCCCCTTTATTTGATATTTTAAGAATCATGTCACCATTATCACAAAGACTGTGAGTCTTTTAACTGCATGAACACCATTGGTTACTTTATTCTCTTCCATGCTGGTATCTTTCTTTTTGAAGTTTAACTCCATTGCTGGAGTGACACCAATGGACTCAAATGAGAGCTTGGGGATCTTCTCTAGCTTTCATTGGTCTATTGAGAAACAAAGCCCAAAAACTGCATGTAAAACAAAGAGACACAAAAAGCAAATGTAATCCCATCATTTAGATGAGTTCTTGGGTGACATCTTTATGGTTTCCTTTTCCTATATCTAGACCTTCAGATTCAGTTGGTGGCTCATCCTCGCTACAGAAACTTCCTTAACACACCACAGGGACATGTTAGAAGCAAAGGGCTTCTGTCATCATTGGGAAGGGCAGAAACGCAAGGGGACCTTCACCCAGATGCAGGAGGGAAAGGAGGGAAGCAAGTTCTCCCAGGCAAAGTCAACGGAATTGGATCCTTTCCCCCAACCTCCTTGTTATATTCAAATACTTCACCCTCTTCTTTTTATAAAAAATCAGTTCTACCATCTCGAAGCAAACCATCAACATCAAAAACATGGTTTGCATGTCATTTTAAATGAAAAAGAAAAGAAATAAACAGATTCAAATGTCAGCTCAGGGACTCTCGATCTTATGAATGTCCCATTCAAAACATAGCCCTTTGACTCTTAGGCCGAGACCAGACAGTTTTACCTTCCAGGTGTATGTTTCCAGAGTCATCTGTGAATAGGGGGGAACCTTTAGAAACTGATGTCCAGGTTCAACTATATCATCAAATTCTGGAGAAGATTGCTAACGTATGATCAGAAAGGAAGAAGATGGTTTGTGTAGACAATGCGGCTGGTCCCTCGTAACATGGGGCATAAGGTGGTACACTTGGGTACCCAGAGTACAGAAAACCTGCTGACAGGCAGACACCTAAGGTGACAAAGAAATTGCCATATTTACTGCTTTAGTGGGATAAAATGCACTAAAATGAAATGTCTAAAATGAAACAGTAGCACCAAGTCCATGGCCCATGAAAGTGACTCTGCTGCCATCTATGCCCAAAGCCTCTTGTTTCCAAGGAAGCCCGTTTTATAGGAACGCATCAGAACATCTTCTTTTACCTTTTGACAAAATGAAACTGCGTCCTTGGGAGTTTCCCACCCATTGCTCTCTTGGCTACTTCACTCCAGTACTATTTCATTACTTATTGATTTTTCAACGCCTCTCTGCATGGCTGTAATTTACACAAGTCCTTACAGCCCTTAGCGATTCTTAACACCTCAAGGTAAGATCACTGAGTCCAGTAGAGAGAGACATTCTTTTCTAGAATGATGAAAAATTGGTGAGTCTCCTTGCTAACACGGGCTCCTTTGGGAGGCCACGGTGGATGGAAAGTAGCATCACAATCCTCCAGGTGCTACAGTGAGAGGGTGAACGAGGCCAACTCCAAAATGGATGTTGTCACATTCTTGTTACACTACTGAAGTCTATGCAACTTTTATTTCAGGAATGAAATACAGAGTTTTATAGATTGGCAGTTCTTAGTTAAAAAAAAAAAAGAAAGCCTATGAAATAACCCGAAAGCTGGTAACACTGGATTTATTATGATCTTTTAAAAAATTAATCACCACTCTAATCAATTTGTAAAATATGTGTTTGCCTTTGTTGTAATTAAGGTTCCACATGGAAAAAAGAAATGGTAGTAAAGAAAAATGTCAGCATGATGGAATAAAGTAAGTGTCTTCTGAAGAGTTTTTGGATATAACATTCCAGTGTTATGAAGAAGAAAATAAACTAAAAAATGCACATTTTACGCAGAAGGGTGTAATTCTGATTAATAGTAATAAATCAAATTAAACTGGTAGAATTTCTAAAGTCTTCTATCCAGATTTCATTATTTTGCCTTCAAAAGTTTATAATTAAAAAAATTACTCAGCTATTTTGTTATATATTACCAGGAAATATTTTTTGTTTCAGCCACAAAACCCCTTCATGAATTTTTATTTTATATATTTAGAATTATGGTGAGAATGTGATTTATACATTTGAAGGAAAATTTAATATTATCAAATAATCATATGAAAAATGATGTGATGCCTTTTCAACCAAAGATAGGATTGAATTCTCTTGTTACTTCCACTAGGAAATGATATTAAATAAAAGATCCCTTGAAGAAGTATATTTTAGATTGGCCTTGTGAGGAAGCCATAGTCTGAAAAAACCGATAAATGTCAGACTGTTTACACAGTATCATGTAGCTTACCTAACTCTATGACCTGAAAACCATTTCTGGATGCTTCCAAAACAATGAACCTAACCAATTCACAAATCACAGAGTTTTTTGTTTTTTTTTTTTTTTTGAAGCTTAAAGTGAATTTACAAAGCTTCTGGATCAATTATAGTTAATTTGTTGAAATCAGGGAAAAATAATCCTATCAAAGGAGCTATTTAGCATTTGAAGATTTTAAAAGCCAATTTTTTGATGTCATACTTTATTTTTAAATTATCTATTACCTGTTATGCTTATGATTATTCATACTTCACCTGATGTATACCACCCAATTTTCCAATGCTTTGGGACTTACTGAGATAATTGTAATGAACATGGTGCTTGCTTGCTCTATATTGCTTCCCTTTCTTTTGAAATGTGCACTCTAGATTTCTTTGATGGGGAATCACCTTTCCTTGCTCTCTTCCCTGGTTTGGGCAGGGCAGACCCTACTCCTTGGCTCTAGGTTGATCCAAGCCAGGCCAGCTGGACACTACACCTCCCTGTCTACAGTGATGGACATGAGCTGAGACAATGAGAGCCAAAACGAGGTCTTTTGCTGAAACCACTGGCAATGGGGGGCTCTGTGCCCTTGGGGTATTTATGCTGGTGGGATGTGAACTTGGGCTGCCAGGGGCTACCACATGCCAATAGCCCACCTGGAAATGAGGCAAACACAGAGGAAAACAGAACCAAAATAGGTGTGGGGAGAGTAGGGGAGTCAGATATTACTGTTTGAGCTGTTGAATCCAGCTAAGCCTAAAGCAGCCAAACCCATGCATTTTAGTCTATGAATTAAAACACTTCCATTTTTACTTAAGCTAATGTGAATTTGGTTATAGTTAGTTTCAACCTAAAGAGGCTTGATTAATTAGGACAATTCTGTCTGTGAACAATCTGCATGTTTCAAACTTAATCTAAAATAAATTTGGAATGTTTAGGCAGGTTCACTAAATTGAAAGGCTTCAACAATTTTGTTGTCCATCCAAGAGGAAAATGCTGAAAAAGCATCTTAGGCTTGACTGTGCAATGCTTTGGTATGAGAAAAGCCCTACTAGAGCAAGAAGAGAGATGCTGGAAAAATCCTTAAAAGTAATAATGAAGATGAAGATTCACTATTTTTGTTTTGTTTTGGTTCAGGTAACACTGAATTACATGAAATCTTCTTAAGAATAGGCATTGCATTTCCTCAGCATCTGCAATACCAAACAAAGAGCTAGGTGCACAGTAGGCATTTACTGGATTACTGGACTAAACTCATTAGATAGAATTGCTGTCTGTTCTTCATGCTTCCTACGTATTAAAAAATGAAAGCCACTTACAGCGTGGCAGTGTTTCTCAGGAATTTAACACAATCCAAAAATGATCAGACTTCTCTGAAGATTGACAAAATTCCCAGAAAATACCAAGAACATAAATCAGCGGGAAGAACCTTTTTTTTTTTTTTTTTTTTTTTTTTTTTTTTTTTTTTTTTCCTACTGTGACTCACAATCATTTTCTTAAAAAAGGCATTTAAATGTAAAGATCTGAGGCTCAATATTATTCACTATAAGTCTATGTTGCCAACCACCCATTCTTTGTCCCTGGATGATGTGTAAGAGTACTGTCCTTGTTAGAATTCATAAATGTGGCTAAAACCTGGGCTAGACTCAGTATTTCTGAGCCCTTGAAACTCTCTAGAATGAACACCATTAAAAGAATGTGTTCATTTTGAATCAACCATCTCTTAGTTATTTCCTAACCATCTCTTTCTGATACTAACTGTTGGCCAAAATAGAATGCCAATCAAAAGCCACATGGAAGAGAAATATGAAGCCTGAGAAGAAAATATGAACCTCACCCAGGGTGAATAGCTCAAAGAGTTTCTGTACTAAGGCAGCCCAGCCATATGGCCAGTTTGGCCCAGAATCAAAATCAAAGTCGTAAAACCATCGCTATGGCAGGGGAAGATGTTTGGGCTGATGGAGTCGAAATGACTACACTGTAACGCTGAGACTGGGCCAACCAGATGGTGCTGAGGGAACCAGACAGGAATTCCACAGCAGGAAGATGGACTTTGGCCCTAGTCTAGCTTTCCAGGCTCACCTCTCTGCTACCCTCTGCTCCTGCCACACTCCACTGCTCGTTGGCCTTCTTTCATGTGATGCACTTTTCACACCTCTTTGCCTTTGATTATGCGGGTCCTTCTCTCTGGAACAACCACCTCCTTTGCTCTCCTCCACCCCCATCAAAGTCATGACCATGCCACACACCTTACTGTGCTTTTATCCCCAGCCCTCCTGCACACTCTGAACTACCTGGGGTGCCACAAGGCTTCATCTTTCTCTCTCTCTCTCTTTTTTTTTTTCCTCCATGTCTTGACATAACTTTTTCTTTTCCTTCCTGTCTTCTACCCTCTTTTTGATCTTCCCAGCCTAGTCTTCTAAATTTAGCTGAAGCATCACCACCTCCTGGAAGCCTTCCCTGATCTCTCCTTTTAATTCAGAAGACCCTCCTTCATGCCCATACAGTCTCTCAATGCCTATTTTATCAGAATCTACTCCATTGTCCAGGAGTCACTGACCCACATCTTCCATATACCTGGAATGGCCTTGAGGGTCAAGACCATGCATCAACTGACTTTACGTTCCTTTCACTTAGTGCCTGGCACTCAGTAGGAAGGGTGGGTGGAGAGATAGCTGGCTGGAAGGAAGGATGACTTAATCCTTCAAGGCCCTGCTTTCACGTAACTTCCTCTAGAAAGTTCCATAGCCCATCCAGCCCTCTTGTACTTTACATATAGACATTCTTTTTTAAAATTCCCACAATTTGACTTGCATTACAGATAGGCCCTGCTTCTCTCTTTCAATAGGGTGTAAGCTCTTTGAGGTCAGAATTCAATCTCCCTCTTTATATCCCTAAAGATGCCTTGTTCATAGTGGGTACATATTTGTTTCTGTTCCGTAAACATTTGTGGAAAATTATATGGTACCATTAGGCCAGAAAACATGTGAAAACCATTCAAACAAATTCTGAGCTGGACAGGAAACTTCCTAGTTTTGGATATTTAAAAAGCTGGTCCATCTAACCTAAGCAGTAGGGTAGGCTGGGGATAGGTGAATGCTCATAGTAATAATGCTAGCTAACACTTACCAAGCACTTACTGCAGTATACAGGCTGTACTAAGAGACTTATGTGCATCAAACCACTACTTTACAAATGCTCAGTGGTACCTGGACATGACTTCCATTTGAGCCACTGACAATTTTCCATCTACACCTCAGGGGAGAGAGTTGGGTCTGGTGGGTTTCAGGCTTGTATATGAAAGCTGGAATTGTTCTAAGAATTAGCAGAGAGCTTCATCAATTGCTCTCTGCCCACACTTGAGTATGTTAAGCCAAAATTATTTTGAATTCCATTAACCTATGATTTTACAACTTGAATGAAAAAGATTCCTCTCTGAATTTCAAGACGTTTTTAGTAAATAAATAGTTGCTTTTAGACAGGAAAGAAAGATAATTGAGGTGGTATTCTCCACTGCAGCGGTCCCCAATTTTTCTGGCATCAAGGATCAGTTTCATGAAAGACAGTTTTTCCACGGACCATGATGGGTTGGGGGTGGGGGGGAATGGTTTGGGGATGAATCAAATGCATCCCATTTACTGTGCACTTTATTTCTATTATTATTACTACATTCTGATATATAATGAAATAATTATACAACTCACCAAAATGTAGATTCAATGGGAGCTCTGAGCTCGTTTTCCTGCAACTAGGGGGTGATGGGAGACGGTGACAGATCATCAGACATTAGATTCTCACAAGGAGTGCGCAACCTAGATCCCTCACAAGTGCAGTTCACAATACAGTTTGTGCTCCTGTGAGAATCTAATGTCACTGCTGTTGTGACAGGAGACGGAGCTCAGTGGTAATGCGCCTGACGGGGAGTGGCTGTAAATACGGATGAAGCTTCCCTTGCTCACCTGCCACTCACCTCCTGCTGTGCGACCTGGTTCCTAACAGGCCATGGACTGGTACCAGTCTCTGCGGGATGCCTGCTGTCTTGGGAGCTCTATACCCCTTGTATCAGGAACCCTCCACCTTGCAAGGATACAGTGCAGATTGAACATAGTAAAGAGCATAAATAGCCTAGCACAGAAAACACTTGGATGGGGAGCTGTTGCTAGTTGAACCCTCACAATAACCTCAGCAGGGTAGTCACGGTTTTCCTCATTTCAAAGAGGTTAAAAGTGCTACAAAAGGAGTTAGGCAACTTGCCCATAGTTGTTGCATGAGTAGACGGCTGAGTTTGGATTTCAATCCATGCTTATCTGAGTCTGTATTAACCATTAACTTACAAGGGAGCCTAATCTTACTACTACTAAATTGTTTTATGACCCCAGGGAGGTGATTTTCTCTCTGGGCTGCAGTGTTTATTCTGGGGTAAGAAACTAGCAAGTGGAATAACAAATGTGGGCTGCTCAGAGATTCAGAGTCCTAGGACTCCAAGTGACCCTGATTGATGGTCTGGACCATAGTCTTGAGTGAAGGGCTGAGTCCCAAAATGTAGGTATCTAATGCAATTTCAGAGGCCTCTCGAGAAAGGGTATATCTAACCCACCTTGCGATCTCACAAGGTTGTTACCAGGAATAACTAATAAAAAAGCCCAGGACATGTCCAAGTGCCACAGTGACAGATATGACTATACATAAATTAGTCTTGCAGAAAGCTACTTGCCCGGGGTCATCATAAATTTCTGATGGCGCAACACAAGACTGATTGTATTTACTTTTGCTCTCTGTCGGGTTGAGAAGTATGATAGGCCAGTAAAACAATTTAGTTGGCTGGTAAATTATCTGCAAGATTGATTAAAAATAGGAAGTGAGCAATTGGCAAATTGTCAATGCACAGAAAAAAGAATCCTCAATAACGAGATCCAGAGATTAAATTAATTTAACATGGGGGCACCATTTGAGGAGGATGTTTCATTGAACTCTTGTGATATTATTTGGACTGAAATGACCGCATGTGGCTGTGAGTGTGTATGTGTGTGTGAATGAAGCAGCTTTGTAACATGGTGCTCATTTTGGCTTTCAATTCAAGATTAGGAAAGCAGTAAAAATAATACACAAGGGACAGCAGTCCTTAGCGCTCATCATTCTAAAAGAGATCATTTGGTGGAAATTAGAAAGAAAACATCAGCCTTGTAATAAATTACTCTTGAGTATCCCAAGAATGGAAAGCTGGCTTCTATTGTTCCTTCTTCTCATAAATGATGTGCCCAGATTATACCATCACTCTAACATGATTATGTATGCAAATGATGCAGACAGTTATACAATTTACAATTTGGCTGAAATTGTTAAAGAACTGGCAAATGGACTTTGACAAATCGCAATTTGAGGTTTTAAAAATGAACTTTTATCACAGAGCAAGAAAACAACAGATAGTCTGCCGTGCTCATGTAAATTCTTTGGGCAACATACAATAGAGATGCGACTGACTACATTTTAAAAACTACCGTCAACGCTTTCCTGTGGTTGGGAAATGGATAACTCAAATATTGCTCTGGTTGAATCAAAGATTGAATTAATAGGGAATTATCATATATACCACACATGGATTACCAATTTTAAAAGAATTAGGCCACCAGAAAATACATTTAATTTAATATTTCTTTGATGAGTCAGAGGGCACTTCACGATCTTGCTGTGCCCCCAGGTCATCATTATGAACCACTATTGATACTGGGGAGGCATGGGAGATAGTTAACGAAGAGATCTGGCCAACAAAACACAGGAAAACAGGGAGTCTGCTGTTTTAGACATTTATGTCAGGGTGTCTCCCTTTCAATTTTGATCTCTTTATATCCCTAGGGAAGCTTATAGTTCGCTACTGCCTTTCTTATCTAGGCCAGAGCTTGGTTACATCATAGTAAGATTTCTCAATATTTTCTCATTCAAAGATTTATACTGGCATCTGTAGTCTTCTCCTTTATCAACATGTATTCAGTATTTTTTTTCCAATTAAATACATTTATAACAATTCTCCTACCCATTTTTCTTTCTCCCCACTATACATGGCCATCATCTCGATATACAATTAAACAGAAGGCTCAGAAAGTATCTATTTGTAGGCCGGGCGTGGTGGCTCATGCCTGTAATCCCAGAACTTTGGGAGGCCAAGGTGGGTGGATCACTTGAGGTCAGGATTTCGAGACCAGCCTGGTCAACATGGTGAAACCTCATTTCTAATAAAAATATTAAAATTATCCGGGTGTGGTGGCAGGCACCTGTAGTTGCAGCTATTTGGGAGGCTGAGGTGGGAGAATCGCTTGAACCTGAGAGGTGGAGGGTGCAGTGAGCTGAGATCATGCCACTGCACTCCAGCCTGGGTGACAGAGTGAGAATCTGTCTCAAAAATAAATAAATAAATAAATAAATAAATAAACATAAAAAAATAAAAAGAAGGACCTATTTGTGCAGAATGGTAACAAGAGAATTGACTCAGTCCGTATACTGCAAGGTTTGCTACCTCAAATATATTGATGATCGTATATAAAGGCTGTCAAGAACATCCATGAAACTTAAACCTAAAGGAAAGAGCCAGCAAGCACTAGATGACACATGGTTCTAGAGCTTCTGGACCAGTTAAATAAGGCCAGTTTCAAGTTTATTCTTCTGTTACTGCTCTTTTATGAAGTAAACGTCGTTCACTTTCCTCTTAAATTATAGGGTACAAAATTAGACTGTGGCGGGGTGTTTACCAATGTAGGATATAATGAGAAGACTACCTGTGGTTTCAACATTCTGTATTTCTAGCCAGAAATATTTCCAACAGTGACCAGTTGGTTCATTTGGTTAGTAAATAGGTAATAATAAAGCCAAAAGAACGAGAGCAGTACCCCTTGGGCCAGTTGGCTTCACTCATTTAATAACCAGAGTAGACATTAAGGTTTGACTCCAGTACAAGTTAACCATCTCGAAAATAAGTGGCTCACTAGAGAGGCGATATCAGTGGCCAGCAAGGATTATTTGGGAAAATAATTTTGACATCAGTAAACATCAAAGTCAAGCAAATTAAAATAAGGGAACATTTTGTCCATTAAGTTACTTGGGAAAAGAGAAGAGAAGGGGAGGGGCGGAGAGGAGACGAAACAGTAAGTAATAAGTAACAGTAAGTAAGAGACAGAGAGAAAACCCAGTACTGACCTGGAGAAGTGAAATAGCCACTCTAACACGGCAGGTGTAAATTGGGCCAACATTTTGGAAAAAAAAAAATGACAAGAGAAGAGCCAAATGTATGTCTATGCCCTTTGTTTTGGTTTTTCTACTTCTAAGGAATCTATCCTACGGACTTGTGGAAGCTGTCACTTTCCTCCAGAACATTCTTTGCACTATCTCCTAGACTTTAACATCAGCAGTGGCGTTTGAGTGACAAAAGCCTCCAAGAGCAAACTGGATGGTTCCATTTTTGAGAAACAAGGTTCAAACAAAGAAACAAACAAACAACACACAAAAAGCCTCTAGTAGAGCAAAAAAGATTTATGTCTGCCCCAAAACGTTCCTAGCAACATTATTTGTTTTTGAAAAAGTATAAGCAACATAATAACAGTGGGATAGTAAATTATGTTACATCCATATGATAAAATATTATTCTGTAAGAAACTGATGTGTGTGACAAGTTTTCCACTGACACGATGCATGTTTATCATATGAAAAACAATATAAAGCCATGTACACAATATAGCATTGGTGCCAAACAACATGTGTAGATGGAGAAAAATCTACCAACATCATAGGCAGGATTATGCCAGATGGTGACATGAAGAGTGACTTAATTCTTCACAGTTTTCTAAATGTTCAAAGATTTAAATGAAAATAGCATGTTAATTTTCATAATTGGAAAAATATTTACGTCTTTAAAAATAAGGAAATTTAAACAAAACGAGAAATGTTTATAAAATAGCATTAAATGACAAAAGTAGGATTCAAGATGGAAAGGCACAATATGCTCTTATCTAGGCAAATACGCCTATAAAACAGACTGAAAGTAATACACTGCTAAGAAGGCTACACAGCTACATAGCTGTCTTTGGATGGTAGGAATAGAGATGCCTACTTTTCTGTACTTCCCCCAAGCCATGTATTACTTTTATAATAGGAAATAATGAATAAAATACTTGGGAAAGAAAATGTTATTTTGCAAAATGAATCTACGTGAGAGTGTGCAGATAAAACAGTGAAAATCTTTTTATCAGTACTGCCCCAAACAACTTGGAAATGCCACATGACAGTAACTCATCTGGTAGATTAATAATATGTGTCATCCTTTTATTGGGTTTTGCCAATGCAATTACCATTTTTTTGTAAGCAAATGATGGTCAAATATTGGCAATTTCATATGGTTTAACCCACTATACGAGGAAGAAATGGCTACTTATCAAATTAATTATCATACTCTCTACTTCTGTAGCCACAAAGCCAAGGCCAAACAACATAAAAACGAGTTTTGTTTGTGTGAGTTATATCTACTAATACATAAGAGATTGAAATGGAGAAATATGAAAAAAATTCATTTAAAACCAAAATAACCCATTGCATGTTAATATAAGTAATATATTTCAGTGAAAATGATTGTATTTCCCAAATAAAAATAATTTAGGAGAGGAATAGCATTGTCTTGGTCTGTTTGTGCTGCTAGAGCAGAATACCATAGACTGGGTAATTTATGAACAATAAAAATTTTCCCCCATGGTTCTGGAGTCTGAGAAGTCCAAGGTCAAGGCACCTGCAGGTCTGGTGTCTGATGACAGCCTGGTCACTGCTTACAAGATGTTGCCTTGGATGCCGCATCCTTTTATGGAAGAGAGGAACGTTGTTCCTCACATGGTAGAAGAGCAAAAGAGAGCAAACCCACTTCCACAAGCCCTTTTTATAGCAGCATTAATCCATGAAGCACTTCCCATCTCCCAGCATGGTTGTGTTGGGAGTAAAATTTCAACATGGGTTTCGGAGGGGACAAACATTCAAACTATAGCAGGTATTGTTTCACATTTTTGTAAATCTCTGGTTTAAGAGAAGGATGCTAGATTCTTTGATCTGCTTCGACATTCAATCTTTTGCAATATTATACATCATGTAGCTTCTGGAAAACTCCACTGTACGCTTGTGAGAGAATGAGAGTGAAAAAGGCAAATAATACCTTTGTATTAATATGGAAATTGTATTGATTTCAGAGACCACAGAAACCCGGGGTCCCCAGACCACACATTGAGAGCCAGTCAATGTTCATGACTTTTTCAGGGTCATGGTTCCCAAAAAGCCATACATGTTCTTCCTTCTCTAAGAAATCAGCATGCACACATATGTACACACACGTTTGTAAATAACTTTGGGGGTTCACTAATACCCTGAAGTCTATGGACACCCCAGATTAAGAACTTGGCCTGGAAGGAAGGTAAGAATTATTCTGGCTATTTTTGCATGCTGAAGTTCCCAGGTCAAGACCACGCTCAGTTAAGGTGCTTGATAAATACTGTTGCATGAAATGAAATAAAAATTTCTCAGCAAAATTAGAGAAATGTCTAAAATCGCCAAAAGATTAAATGAAATTAAATGGTAAATAACTGCTGGATCTGGTTAGCTGTGCTCTAACACTGAGTCAGCAAAATGCCTCCCCATACAAATGGCAAGGGATAAGGGCAAACTCCATCTTTCACTTCTCTCCCAAACTTGTCTTTTTTCAGAGAACCTAACTGGCTGCAATTCAAAGACAGGTTGAAAAAATATAAATATATATTTGGGGGGTAAAAGAAATCCATTAAATTTTTTGATTGCATTGAGTTGCTTATCAAGAGTATGTGAATAATGCCAGGAAAAGATACTTTTCTAAAAATCAATACGTTGAAAGTGCTGTTTTAGGGTTGCTGTAGTTGTTGGTTGTGTTTCAGAGTTATTCCTATTGACCTGAATTCAAAAACAAGGTATTGATTTATAAAGTACCTTCAGTAAATAAATGCACATTCTTTCAGCTAACCCTAATAACCTGTAGCATACAGAACACGGTTTCAAGTCAGTTCTGCAGAGCTGAGCTTAAAGTGTCACAATTAATCCTCTCTCAGAGTCATGAGGCTCCTCTAATGTGGGGGAACAAGAGAGATGGCAGACAAGAAAACCACGGAAAGAGGAAAGAGGCAGAAGCATCTTAGCTTCTTTTTTTTCCTAAAAGATTTTTTTCAAATGTCATTTTGGTTTCCTGAGCAGGTAGGATGCACAGATAGCAGAACCATAGCCTTCCAATGATTGAATGATGACTCATCATAGTCTTGTGCATTACGGCTCTACTCAACTTTCCCATTAAGACTGAATGGTACAGATGAGCAGGAAGGTATCTCTTTAGTTGACTCTTGGGTCCATTCCACAGAAATAGAGGATAAGGCCCACGACCCCTGGCTTTACATTCGAAGTCCACATCAGGACAGTGTTGTGGATTGGTTCTGATCTTTCTCACTTTGCCATTACTTACCAGCCACAAATACTGGTTGGTTGACCATATCGCTTTAAAGCCCCCCAGCTTTCTTCACAATCATTTTTTACCAAATGGCAATTGATTTGCTTCTTTAAGAAGCAGGTGAATATCGTGAAAGCAAAGTGTGGAAAAACAGAGTTTCTGGGCACTGGGCTTCTTTCTGGACTTTTCTTGAAGTCAATGACCAATGACACTTGAGAGTGATTATGCAGGGGTTATATGCTTGGTTTTATCACTCAGATTTTATCACTTAAATGTATCAATTCAGATAAATTTATCCATTTTTTTTTAAAGAGAGGCAAAGCACAGGGTAATATAGAAATAAGCAGAAATTCAACATAAGTAAAAATACAAAGCAAGGAGAAATATACCTGTATCAATGATGAAGGCATCCTGCTAGCTACCAGTGAGGCTGCCAGATGGAGAAAGCCCCTGGTGGAGACTATTTCGTGTCCACAGAGCAGGATCTGGCAAAATTCCATGTATTTGTATTTAAATCCCAAAGAATCTATGTTTTTTTTTTTTCCTAACCAATCAAGTTTTCTGTTCGTTCTCTTGGTTATTATGATTTTGATTATTTAAATAGATTTATTCCTGCAAAGCATATTTTTTGGGGGTTAGCATGATTCTCCTGCAGTGGTTGAGTGGTGTTTTGTGAACCAGGAGTCTTGGGGATGGAATGGTGGGGAGGCGGGTGGCAAGTGCGTAGCAGGCCTGGGCCTCGCACCTGGCTTCAATCAGGGCAGCTCTATTTGATCTGTTTTTATATATTGAGGCTAGGAGTAAGATTTTATTAGAAAAAGAATTTTGCTGCTAAAAACAATGACGATGAGAGGTTGAAAGTCACTGATCCAGGGAAACTATCTTTAGACTGAAATGGACCCTGAACATTAATAATTCTTCTGTAGGAAATCAGCAGGTGACTTCTCTCTCTTTTTTAAAAACGTTTCAAGTTATCTATATTCATTATTTTAAAAAGTACAGAGAAAATAGATAAGCAAAAAGAAAACAACAAAAGCACCCATCCTAATCCTACAACCCTGAGATCACAGCTGTAAACTTTGGTGACAACTTATTAGCCTGTTTTTTTTTCTCTGCATATATATCTATACATCCTTTTTTTTAATAAAAAAGAAATAAAAACTACATACTCTACACACTGTCACTTGATTTTTTTTTTTTTTTTTTTGAGATGGAGTCTCGCTGTGTCGCCCAGGCTGGAGTGCGGTGGCGCAATCTCGGCTCACTGCAAGCTCCACCTCCTGGGTTCAAGCCATTCTCCTGCCTCAGTCTCTCGAGTAGCTGGGACTACAGGTGCCTGCCACCACGCCCGGCTAATTTTTTTTGTATTTTTAGTAGAGACGGGGTTTCACCGTGTTAGCCAGGGTGCTCTTGTTCTCCTGACCTCGTGATCCGCCCTCCTCAGCCTCCCAAAGTGCTGGGATTACAGGCATGAACCACCGCTCCCGCCGTCACTTGATTTTATTAATGTATATTATGAACAAACTTCCATGGCAATCAACATACTTCTACATCATACTTTATAAAGGCTGTGTAGTATGTTAGCATGTAGACTTGATCCATTTCTACCATACGTCCAGTTTATCCAGTGCCTTCTGGTAAGGTATTTATTCTGCTATCATAAACAATCCTGCTGTGAACATTCTAGATTACTATACAGAGCAGAGCTTCTAACTGCTGTGCTCTGGCAGACTGATATATTGCAAGTGGTCACAGGTGTGTGGAGATATGGAACCACCTGGGTCATTTGCTGATCTGCCCCCAACTCATGACCATCACCTGGGGCTGTGAGCGGCCCCTAGTGTTTACCTCAATATAGTCTACACATGTGCTTTTCTATGTGACCCATGACTCTGAAATTCTTGCAGAGTATTGATATGGAGTTAGAATTACAAATATGCCCTCTGCAGCCAGCGCAGCAGACTTTGAGTCTCAGGGTCACCCTCTATCAGCTGGGGGATCTTGGGTAAGTGACTTTTTTGTGTGTGTCCCTTAATTTCCTCATTTCTTAAGTGGAAGTAATTATAATATCTGCCTCCTAGTAATTGTGTTGTTTAAAGAGTGCATACGTATAAACACTCAGAACAATGTCAGAAATGCAGGAAGTAATCAGGATGTTAATTATTAGTGTCCTTGACTCTTTTTGACTATTTCCAAGCTGGGATGGTTTCTGCTCTGAAAGACAGAACATGACCTTTGTCCCTGATGATCTGTGTCTCTCCATAGGGCGTAGGACATAGCTTCCCAAAAGGTATGATGAGAGAGGGATTCTTTTGCCCTGAAGATCATCTGGCAAGGCCTGAGGGATCAGAGCCCCTGGGCTGATAGCACCCAACCTTTGATTACAAACAGAATCACTTCTGTCATGTGCAATGACTTGAGAAAGGTGGGGAAACGTGGTCATGGGCTTTGTGTTTATTTCAGATTTTACTTTGACACCCTGCCTCGCCAAGTTTTCCTTTCCTTCTCTTTTCTCTCAGCTGTAAGCACCAATTATTTGGCAAACAATCACAACTAACCAGACACTTAGCTTGACCTACATGTGCAAGGAGAAAGAGATCGGTTTTCAATAGTAGTTTGCTGAGGTCACTTCAATAGCATTTTGCAATATAATATCATAATTATCACTTTTTAGGGTAAGAAAAACAAGTTAATAATCCTTTACCTACATCTCATGTAACTCTTTTGTTTTCTAATACTTGGCTGGTCCCCGCAGTTTGGGGACATTCAAGGGGTAAGTGCAAGATAATGAGAACTGCGTACTGCTGAAACCTGAAGGTGTATTTAAAACACGGGTGATGCTTTTTTGAATAGCCATGTTTTCTGTCTTCAATTTTAGTTGCTGTTTATCCTAGTCTTGAGGTTTTGAAGTTTCTGGCTTTCTCCTTTATGGGCCCAGGTCCCATTTTTCCTCTAGTTGAGTGCAGATGCATGTCTCAAATTCTGGTTGAAAATCAGCTGTCCTCTCGGTTTTCAGAAGATGGCTCTCCTATTCCTTCCATAAGCTGCTTTGGTCTTTGTTCTCTGCTCCAATCTGTAAGCCATCTGCACCCTTTATTATTAAGAACATATTTACAGAGATTTCACAACTGTTTAATAGATATGTATCTTATTACATGTTTGATACACCTCATTAAACATATGATTCAATCGGTATTTATTTAACATTCAGTAAACACGGAGACCCCTCAGCCCAGACAGGGGGAAGGGGGAGAACCCCAGCTCAGTGTCAGTGTGCCCCTTTGTCCTATAGAAACTGCTCCTGCACAGCCCAGTGCTTCATCTTTAACCCTTCAACACTCCAGCTCAAATGGGCTTGGGCCAAGAGTCAAAGTCGGGATGAAAGCCTAAACTGTAGCTTACATACAGCTCAGGCTCCCACTGGGGCTACCAGGCTGGATGCAGTCCACGTTCTCCTCATGCCATCTCAGCAACAGAGCCAAGTATGAGCTATGGGGTGCCCTGTATTTCCAGCCCTACAGTATGACTGTGAATTTTTTTTTTTTTTTTTTTTTTTTTTTTGGTGACTTACGGTGTGGCCTTCAATACAATTCCTTGCAAAAAAAGGAGGAAGATTCCAAAATCTCCCAGCTGTTCTTTCAAACCAGGCTAGATGCATCGGAGCCCTGTTAAATAAACTAGATATACACCAGGATGCTCTGAGTCCATCCCTCTGCTTTGTCCTTCACTTGCCTAATCTTCACGACCCTTGATTCATGGTGTTGACCTCTTCACACACATCCCAGACATCTGAGTTCACTTCCCATGTGATCAGGATCTCTTAGTTGTTTCAGTTATGATACACCTGAGTACTATATGGCAGGGAAGCCCAAGACAGAAAATACAACCCAACACAGGAGCCTTTCTTCAAATGGAAATTTTCTGGCATGAGTTTCTCATCCCTGCCAGCTTCACTTTCTTCTAAAGCAGGGCTTTGGAGAAACATTACTCCATTGAAATGCGGGAGCCCCGCCCCACCTTTTTTTTCTCTTGTTGTTCAGGATTTCCATAATTCAGGATGAAGAAATCCAAAGAAACCACACCAAGTCCTCTGTGGGAAAACTTTTCCTTTAAGGAGGCCACAAGGCTTAGCCAAACAACTGATTACAAACTATGGAACTGCAATGCTTTCTGTAGAGGGGGCAGGAGGCAATTTAGTTCTTAGTTCTTTGCCATAAATAACGGATTAAAAAGCTTAGCTGATGCTATAAATTAAAAATGTGAAACTAATTATACCAGTCCCATAAAAGCAAAACAACCAATTCATAACCAAAGTATGCGATGTGACAGCATCTACTGGGTATGACAGCTCTAGAGAAGCTGAGGAGACCCAGTAATCCTGCAAGAATCTGTCCTCCAGCCCAGAACCACAGGCCTACTTCCATGTTACAAAGCAAAACAGTAGTAGCTCTGTTGTTCTCTCTACCCATTTTTCATGACGACGGCTTCATCCTTTCTCCACCCCTTCCATGCAGGCCCATTACTCAAAAGAAAGACTCACCCATACCAACAAGCACAGCTGCAGTTTTGCCAATTCAAACCAGATGGGTCTGAAAGGCAGCTGCTGCCAAGACTATAATTCAACTGGGAATTCCTAAATGTTTCAACCAGCCATTTAATAATGTTCTAGCTGGAGTTTTCTCCCTGTTCTAAATATATGAGTGAGGCTAACTTGCTAGGACCCTGCAGTTTCAGAAGAGTTCTCTGTGTTGCTCAATGGATTATTTCCTTCTGTTTGACATGGCCCCATACTCAAAGTATCACAAGCTGCTTGTGTTTTCTCCACCCTTAGCTTGTCCTCTCCCGGTGCAGAATGAATCACTGTTCACAACTGATCATGCCCTCTGTGAATGAGAATTATACATTACACCTTTTGCCTGTGACTTTGTGGTTCTTCTCATTAAAGGTGGAACATATTTCCTCATTGCATTGGTCTGTTGCTCAATCATATGACTTGACTTGGCTAATGGAGGTGTGTGTGCGTGCACACATGCGTGTGTATGTGCATGCTAGGTCTACATTGAGACCTCAATAAACACTGCATATTTCTGTTCATGCTTTTATTCCTAGATGATGTGGCATGAGAATGATACGATCTAGATAGTGATTGATCTGAGAAGAATGAGAAAGCACAGCTAACTTGAACCCATCTTGCAATGTGGAGCCAAGCTCAGCTGATCCCAGTCAAGCACAGAAGAACCAAAGCAGGCCTATATATACACAAGGGAAAAATAAATGCTTGCTGTTTTAAGATGTTACGTTTCGGGAAGCTTTGTTACACAGCATTATTGTGGCAGTCGCTGACAGATACACTTGCCACCTAAGTTATCTTTCCAACACTGCCATGGGATTATGTTAGTCCCTTGATTTATGGCTTCTTGCTGCTTACATGTCAAGTCCAAACTCTGTGCCATGTCATTCAAGGTCCCCAGCAATCCAGCTCTAGTTTAAGTGTCAGTTTCTCTGCAAATCCTTCCCCAACTGAATTGGTTCCCCTCCTCTAGGTTTCCAGAGTCCTCCAGTGATCTGCTGCAACAGTACTGATAAAAATGGATATTGCTAGTATTATATCCATCTCCCTCAAAAGACCGTGAACTCCAAAGCCAAGAGTCAACTCATTCATCTTTGTAGTCTCAGCATGAACCTATGGTAAACAAACTGAACTTACTTAGCAATGATGATAGCCTGCCTGATTTTGATAGGAAACGCTGATAGATCATTTGACTACAAAAGACACAAATATTGTCCTAGCTACTCGGGAGGCTGAGGCAGGAGAATAGCATGAAACCAGGAGGTGGAGCTTGCAGTGAGCCAAGACAGCACCACTGCACTCCAGCCTGGGGGGCAGAGTGAGACTCCGTCTCAAAAAAAAAAAAAAAAAAAAAGACTCAAATATTATCTTAACACTTTCAAAAAAGTAACTTGGACTCTGTGTCCCCTTCCTCTAATTTTCTAATTCAGGAGTTCAGCTTCCTGAACAATGATCTGGGTTTCAGGAGGAGACAGTGGTGCAAATATCACCGAAGGTCTTAAAGACATGTTCCGAAAGCAAGGCCGTGGCCCACTTAACTTCTCCCTTGGGATTTCAGCCTGATCCTTGCTCTAATGTTGACCCACAGCCATTGCCCAAATACAGTGAGCTGAAAGCAGGCTGGAGTTTGATTTTCCCAGTTGATTTGGTCACAGTTTTGCCCGTAATAATGCTGCTGTTTCCCTGGGCTGTGACTGTTGCAGATGAGTGAGACGGAGCAGTGCTGTAGCCCTCAGATGGGTCGATGTTATCGATCCTCAAGGCTCCATGTCATTTCCAGGGGATTTGCTAAAGAAGCTACTTATGTTCCTTTTTCATTTTCACCAACTCATTACCAGCTGCTGCAGCCTTCGTATGTCTCAGCAACACCTGGAGAAGTGGAACATGACTGTCCGATTTGAGTTCGGACACCTTCCTTTGAAATTCAACACAAGGCAACATGCAACCCACCAAAATCCGAGTCAAATAAGGAAGTCAGGTCACACCGGCCCACAGGGGTTTGGTATTTTTTGTTTTGTTTTAAAAAGGGCAGCCTGGCCCTACACTAAGCAATTGATCCCCTGGCTTAACTTTTAAATTAAGACCATTGTAAATTTGTGAACTTGAGAAGACATAGAGAGGACACCCATAATACTTTGCAAATGTCAAGTACCTCTCGATGTTGGTTACTTTTCAAAGGTAGCTAGGTTACAATGTACCCTGGTAATGAAAAAACCCGTCAGGCCCACTCCACGGGGTTTCAGTCAATATACATAATATTATTGGGCTTTGCAAGGATTAAAGGTTGTTTCTCTCACAGTCTTACAATAGGGCTATTTATTTTTTTCTACCCAAGGCACAAAAGAAGCCTCCCTATTTACAGAGGAGCCCAGGACATTTTGGGGCCCCAAAGGCGGCCCAGACTTCTCTTTGCACACTTCCCCCTGCTGGTGGCTTTGTAGTTAACCTAAAAAAAAATTCAACACTTTTAACCTATAGACACCAGGATTGAAAAAAGCCAAAACTAAACAATCTTTATTAGGGATTGATATGGTCCATAAGTCATTTCTAGAGTATAGAAGTTCTGGTGCCCTCCAGTTTTATTCCGAGAATAAAAGTTTTTGGTTACTTCATCCTCTCCTCCAACCGTAATGGGCCTTCAGTGATTGCATATTTAGTGCAGTGTAGAACCGCCCATCCTGCAGAATGGGGTAGCCAGAATGGAGCTCAGTACATGGTAGGCCTTATCGATATTTATAGACATTAAGAGGCTAGAGATAGCACATCAGAAAAATTTTGTAGTGTGTCACAACTATGCCTAAACAAGAAAAAGGAGACTCCTTTTTCATTCAGGTTCAGTTTGGCCTGAATGATTAAAAGAAATTCCAGTCTTAAAATCTCATAACAGAGATGCGATGATTAGTCTGTCCAGTGAAACTTCTTGGATGAGGAAATGCAGGATTATGGAGAATAGTGCTGAGCTGGCTGTAGGAATGACCCAATTAACTCTTTTAAGCATCTGAGCAGTGTCGGAGCTTTCTTAAAATTAGTTTGGTTTTTTAAAAACTACAAATACAGGTCAGGTGTGGTGGCTCATGCCTGTAATCCCATCACTTTGGAAGGCTGAGGTGGGCAGATCACTTGAGTTCAGGAGTTCGAGACCAGCCTGGCCAACATGGCGAAACCCCGTCTCTACCAAAAATACAAAACTTGGCTGGGTGTGGTGGTGTGCACCTGTAATCCCAGCTACTCAGGAGGCTGAGGCAGTAGAATTGCTTGAACCCGGGAGGTGGAGGCTGCAGTGGGCAGAGATCATGCCACTGCACTCCAGCCTGGGTAACAGAGTGAGACCCTGTCTCAAAAAATAAATAAATAAGTAAATAAAAAAGTAAATACATACAACATATTTATCATTATAATCATTCTAAGCGTATAATTCAGTGTCATGAAGTACATTCACAATGCTGTGCAACCATCACCATCTAATTCCAGAATGTTTTCATCAGCCAGGTGGAAATCCCATATCTATCATCAGTCATTCTCCCATCTCCTCTTCCCCCAGCTTCTGGCCACCACAAATCAACTCTCTGCATCTATAGATTTGTCCATTCTAGATATTTCACATAAATGGAATCCCACAATAGGTGGCCCTTTGTGTCTGGTCTTTCACTTAACCTAATGTCTTCAAGGTTCATTCATACTGAAGCATGTATCAGAACTTCATGTTTTAAATGACTGAATCATATTCCACTGTATGGATAGATCACATTTTGTTTGTCCATGCATCTGTTGATGGACATTTAGGTTCTTAGATGTGGTTTTTGATTCTCCTTATGGTAACAAAAATTCATAGAAACAGCATTCAGACCTATGCTGTTGTGATTGTTTCTAACACGCCATGTTATTAACAGATTGTACTGTCAATCACCATTCATAAGTACCAGCATGATAGGCACTCAACCCATGCTGCTTGATGAAAGTTCACATTCTTGCCTCTAGGGCTGTGGTTGGGCAGGCCAGAAATAAAGAAAGAACTACAGGAAATATTAAGGAATGGTGCAGGCAGTATATGAACATGTCATGCTGTAGAGACACCCTACAACTGGGGCAGGAGAATACTGAGGCATGCCCAGTTGACAGTTAAAGACCTGTTGCATCTAAGAGACCCTGCTGTCTGAGGGGTACTGCAATTTCCTATCAGTATTTCAACAAATGGTAGCTATAAGAGATTCTGAAATAAAGAATTGGCCCACAAGGCAGTGTGTAGAGAGTACTGTGATGGCTTCTTCTGGACTGGTCCTATCTTGGAATCATGTTGGTGAGAGTTGAAGGCTGCCTCGTCCAGTCAGCAGGGACCCAGGAAACTGGGCAAGGCTTCTTTTGAAAAATATGTTTGGAGGCTGGGTGCGGTGGCTCACACCTATAATCCCAGAACTTTCGGAGGCCTAAGTGAGGCGATCACCTGAGGTCAGGAGTTTGAGATCAGCCTGGCCAACATGGTGAAACTTCGTCTCTACTAAAAATACAAAAATTAGCCAGGTGTGGTGACATGTGCCTGTAATCCAAGCTACTCAGGAGCCTGAGGCAGGAGAATTGCTTGAACTTGGGAGGTGGAAGTTGCAGTGAGCTGAGGTTATGCCATTGCACTCCAGTCTGGGCAACAAGAGCGAAACTCCCTCAAAACAAACAAAAAAACAAAAACAAAAAACAAAAAAAACCATGTTTGGGCATTGGGGATACATAGACATAAAGATGGCAACAATAGATGTTGGAGACTACTAGAGAGGATAAGAAGGGAGTAGGGGCAGGGGTTGAAAAACTAACTTTTGGGTATTATGTTTACTACCTGGGTGATGGGATCCACTGTATCCCAAACCACCGCATCTCACAATATTTTCATATAACAAATCTGCACATGTACCCCTGAATCTAAAATAAAAGTTGAAATTATAAAACAATAAAATAACATTTTGACATAAAAAAAGAAAACATGGGGGAAAGCTAGGTGAAATGTAAACCAATAAAACAAACAAACAAACAAGGACTGGGCTTCCATTGACAAACAAATCAGAAATACTATGTTAAAGGACGTTAAACAGGTTGTGGTTTACAGGCCTTCCCAGAGGCTTTAATATTGCAATGTACGTCCTAAAGCTCCAATAGGCCAGACACATAGTATGCAGTATTTTCCAAAATTCTTTGACTATAGAATCCCTTCATGCTGCTATGTTCACTGCGTAGTTTTTATGCTATACAAAGGCATCTGGTGAAGGGGGCTAGTGGGAGCTGAGATGTATGTACCCTGCACTTTGCTTGCCAAGGCAAGTGTCTGTGGGGCTGTGTTCACCCAGAGGGGTTGCATTCTTGCATTCTTTTTGTGTGTGTGTGTGTGTGTGTGTGTGTGTGTTTACAGTTTGCTTTCTAATGTCCTCCATTTTCTAATTTTCATAAGGATGCTCCATAGGATAGTGAAGTCCCTGAACCCTTTTTGGTGGAGCATGGGGGATGGATGTTTTTGTGTATGGGAGGGAGGTGTACTCAGGGACAACAGTGATCCAGGGAATTTCTGGGCTTATCTTATATGGGGAAAGCCCTAGAGCTGGGGAGAAGCACTGTTATCAAGGGCAAAGGAACCCAAAGATTGATCTCTGGGGGCATTGCACCACGGAATTCATTAGGGACAAAGACTCCTGGGAAGCACAGCATAACCCTATTGTTGAAATCGAGTCATCATATTTGAGATTTTGAACGTGACTTGCTTCTGACCTCCATAGAAGACTGAACTTGAGAATGTGCTTTTCTATATATTATACACGCCTCATTTTTTCTGCTTACAAAAGATACGTGTGCCCACTGTATAAAATTCGTAATCTGCAAAAAAATACAAAGAATAAAATAAAAATCACTGTTAATACCTCTATACATGGTTATAATCTTGGTGTATCTATTTTATACATCTTCATATATAAAGATATATTTTATTGTTATAGATTATTTATACACGAGTATACATTTTATTTTTTTTTTGAGACAGAGTCTTGCTCTGTCGCCCAGGCTGGAGTGTGGTGGCACGATCTTGGCTCACTGCAAGCTCTGCCTCCCGGGTTCAAGCCATTCTCCTACCTCAGCTTCCTGAGTAGCTGGGACTACAGGTGCCCGCCACCATGCCCGGCTAATTTCTTTTTTTTTTTTTTTTTGGTATTTTTAGTAGAGACAGGGTATCATCATGTTAGCCAGGATGGTCTCCATCCCCTGACCTCGTGGATCCACCTGCCTATCCCCTGACCTCGTGGATCCACTTGCCTCGGCCTCCCAAAGTACTGGGATTACAGGCATGAGCCACCGCACTCAGCCTACATTTTATTTTTAAAATTGCATACCTTTTTATAGATTCTGAAATAAAATTGCAATCTCCTATCTATACTAATCTGTAACCTCTTAAAAAATCATGTATCACATTGGGTACAGTGTACACAGCTCAGGTGATGGGTGCACCAAAATCTCAGAAATCACTGCTAAAGAACTTACTCATGTAACCAACAACCACATGTTCCCCAAAAACCATTGAAAAAAAAAAGATGTATGGGAACTCCCATCTTCTCTGAATTGTATGTAAAATTTTGTTTGTGTGTGTACGTAACGTACTGTTTCTTTTTTCTGAAAATAAGATCTGTAGTTTTTATCATCTTCTCAAAGGGATCATGTCCTAAAAAAGATCAAAATCTTTTGTTATCAGTGATTTGTAAACTATAAAGTACTATTCAAATAAAAAGACCCTCTATTGTACTCATTCTTAAAAAAAAAAAAGAAAAAATCACATATCAATATATTGTATATTCTTTCCATATCTTTAAGTATCACTTCACAACATGGCTGCACGACGTATTATTGTACAGACATACCATATTTTATTTAATAAACTTAAATATTTAATTGTATTTTATTTAATACATTGTTGGACATTATTTTAAAATTTTCCCTATTATATATAACTCAATGATGAACTCTTTTTTTCACATCTCTGATTGTTTCTCAGCGCTTCTTACATCTTTTCTTCATACTCCTATAATACTGCTAACCCTGATGTAGTCACTTCCGGTTATAATTATTTCCCAAAGACGAATACAATACTAAGTGTGAATAATCTTTCCTGATATGAGTGTTATACACTAAGATAGACAATGCAAAGTTGTGCATTTAAAGTACTTAACTTTAAAGTATTATTACTTTCTCTTATATCGTAAGATTTTTTCACAGATGATATTGTCTATGTAGGAAATCTGAAAGAAATCAACAAAAAGCCTTCCTGGAACTAAGAAGTGATTATAGCAAGGTTGCAGGATACAAGCTTAATATACAAAACTCAATCATTCTCCTATATACCAGCAATGAACAAATGGAATTTGAAATTAAAAACACAATACAATCTAAATGAGCATTCCTCAAAATGAAATACCTAGGTATAAAATTAACAAAATATGTACAGGATCTAGATGAGGAAAACCACAAAACTTTGATGAAAGATCAAAGAAGATTCAAATAAATGGAGAGATATTTCATGCTCATGGATTCAAACACTCAATATTGTTAAGATGTCAGTTCTTCCCAACATGATTTATAGATTCAGTGTAATCTCAATCAAAAACCTAGCAGGTTATTTTATGTTCATTGACAAACTGATTCTAAAGTTTATATGGAGATGGCAAAGACCAAGAGTAGCCAACATAATATTAAAAGAGAAGAAAAGAGTTGAAGGACAGGTACTAGCCAACTTCAAGACTTACAGTAAAGGCACAGCAACTAAGACAGTAAATTATTGGTAAAAAGATAGACAAACAGATCAATGGAACAGAATAGAAAGCCCAGAAATATACCTACATAAAAAGTCAACTGATCTTTGAAAAAGAAGGAAAGGCCATTGAACAGAGGAAAGATAGTCTTTTAAACAAATGTTGGTGGAACAACTGGACATCCAATATAAAAAAACAAATCTAGGCATAAACCTCCTTACACCCATCACAAAAGTTAACTCAAAATGTGTCAAAGACCTAAATGTAAAACATAAAACTATAAAACTCCTAGATAACAACATAGAAGAAAATCTAAATGGCCTTGGGTTTGGCGATGACATTTTAGCTATAACCCCAAAAGCATGGTCCATGAAAGAATTGATAAACGAGATTTCAAAAAAATTAAAATTTTCTGCTGTGCCAAGACATGGTTAAGAGAATTAATAGACAAGCCACAGACTAGGAGAAAATATTTACAAACAAAATATCTGATAAAGGACTGTTATCCAAAATATACAAAGAACTCTTAAAACTCAACAGTAGGAAACAACAGTCTAAGTAAAAAATGGGTCAAAGACCTTAACAGACACCTCACCAAAGAAAATATATAGATGGTCATATGAGAGGATGCTCCATGTCATATATCATTAAGAAAGTGCAAATTACACACCCATTAGAATGGCCAACATCCAAAATAATAACAACATCAAATGAAATATTGGTAAGGATATGGAGCAACAGGAACTCTCATTTACTGCTGATGGGAATGTAAAATTGTGTAGCCTCTTTGGAAGACAGTTCAACCATTTCTTACAAAATTAAACATACTCTTCCACATGATCCAGCAACTATTCTTAGTATTTACCCAAATGAGTTGAAAACTTACATCTACTCAAAAACCTGCACACAGAGGTTTATAACAGGTCTATTCATAATTGCCAAAACTTGAGAGTAACCAAGATGTCCTTCAGTAGGTGAATGAATAAACCATGGTACATTCAGACAATGGGATATTATTCAGTGCTAAAAAGAAACACACTATTAACATAAATGTATATTACTAAGTGAAAAAAGCCAGTCTGAAAAGACTACATATTGCATGATTCTAACTACATGTCATTCTGTAAAACCCAAAACTGTGGAGACAGGAAAAGATCAGTAGTTGCTACGGCTTAGCGAGGAGGAAGGGATGAGTAGGCAGGGCATATATGAGTTTTAGGGCAGTGAAATTACTCTGTATGGTACTATAATTGTAGATACGTGTCATTATAAATTTGTCCAAACCCATAGAATATACAACACCAAGAGTGAACCCTAATGAGAACTACGGACTTTGGGTGATACTGATGTGTCAATGTAGGTTTACCAGTTGTAAGAAATGTGTCCTTCTGGTGGTGGATGTTAATAATGGCAGAGACAAGCGGAGACAACACATGTGTGAAGGCAGAGAGTAAATGAGAACTCTTTGTCCTGCTCCTCAATTTTGCTGTGAGCATACACTGCTCGAAAGTGTATTACAAAAAGTAGATTTAGCATCACAATGTACATATAAAATAGTTGGAGGTTTTTCTTGTTCAAACCAGCTACTACATTATGTGGTTGCATTTCTTTGCTTGACATGCACTTTTCCAAGGACAAGTCATGAAAAGCAGATGGGCCTCATCTGACCAAGACAAGTCAAGGAACACAAGCTAGCATTTCTCAAAGGCTGTTTCTGAGTTAAGTACCTGGCACCACATTTCTAGAGATTTTGCAGAAACGTGGCCAAAAGAGTCTCCCTTATAGGAAAAAGGACTCTATTGTCTCCTGACTGATGAAATGCTGTAGTAGCCATGTAGATTGTTTGCTAAAAAGATGCCTCTTAGGTGTCTTTTTCAAACACAAGCTCATGTGTGGAAACCTGAATGTTTCAACTGAATGGACAAAGACAATGAGGGTGTACCAGTAACTGGCAAAAGATCAAAAAGGAAAGTTGCTTGACATAAACACAGACTATCTTCCATGATCTTCTGCTTGGAAAGTCTGAATGGTGGAGGTGGTTGAATTGCAGAATGCTCTGATTCAGAGATACCTCTTAAAGCTTAAGCTGGTTCTCCTAAACTTCAGTCACCTGCCTATCACCTTCATGATTTTGCCCTATTTCTGTGCCACCTTCACTGTGATTATTTTTCTTGCAATGGACTCATACTTATTTAAATAGATTTAGCCTCATCCTAAGAGATAATATCTATGAAATCATGAGACTATGTACTGGCTATATATATATATATATATATTTTTTTTTTTTTTTTTCTGAGACGGAGTCTCGCTCTGTCGCCCAGGCTGGAGTGCAGTGGCCGGATCTCAGCTCACTGCAAGCTCCGCCTCCCGGGTTCACGCCATTCTCCTGCCTCAGCCTCCCGAGTAGCTGGGACTACAGGCGCCCGCCGCCTCGCCCGGCTAGTTTTTGTATATTTTAGTAGAGACGGGGTTTCACCGTGTTAGCCAGGATGGTCTCGATCTCTTGACCTCGTGATCCGCCCGTCTCGGCCTTCCAAAGTGCTGGGATTACAGGCTTGAGCCACCGCGCCCGGCCTATATATTTTTATATATGCATAGATGTTAAAATTTAAAAAATTATTAGTGTACTGCCAAGTCTTCTCTTTCACATCACCGTGGGTATGTATTACACACTTGGAGAGGCATTAGTTTAAGGAATCCTTTTTGGGGACAAATATGGAAAATATGACTGTCTACAATAGAGAGTAAACATTTGAGGCTTATTTTTCTGTACAGACTTATAGGCTATAAATCAAGCCAGGTTTAAAAAGATTTGAGGACCTGGTGTGGTGGCTCACACTTGCAATCTCAGCACTTTGCGAGGCCGAGGTGAGAGGAATGCTTGAGTCCAGGAATTTGAGACTAGCCTGGGCAACATAGGGAGATCTTACTGGTATGGTGGCACACACCCGTGGTCCCAGCTACTCAGGAAGTTAAAGTGGGAGGGTCACTTGAGCCTGGAAGGTTGAGGTTGCAGTGAGCTGTGATCACACCACTGCCTTCCAGCTTGGGTGATGAAGCAAGACCCTGTCTCAAAATAAAAAATAAAAAAATTGAAAAGATTTGAATAAATGTCTAGAGGTCATATCCGCCACAAGCTGTTCAGGTAGGGGTACTGAAGATACCAACTTGGTCCTCTGATGTCATGACCCATGAAGACTGTGTTCTGCATAGTGTCATCTGAACACAGGCTGAATATTGGCCCATGTGGCTTTTCGTTCCCACCCACTGTTGCATTGCTTGTCTGTAAGCTCCGTAAGCAACATCCACTTCACTAACTCACTGAACTGAAATCACCGTCCGTTCCTTTTGGAAGCCCTATTGACCGACGCCTACTGCACTCCACACAGTCCCAGGTAATACCCTACACTCTTGAGCACCTGAGCTCCTGGCCCCAGAAGCTGAGATGTGTCCTTCCTAGGAGTCAAAAGTGTTTGCCCCCAAGCCTCTTCATGGAAGTAATTCTTGTTCATAAAATACACCACTTAATGAAATAAAATATAAACTGGGGACATAGGGGCACAAAAAGAGTTGCTTCTGTGACAGCTAAACTAGCTCTGTGAAAACAATCACATCAGTCACTATAAATAGCCATGTAGGCAGGACAACTGTAACTGAAGGATTCTGCACTCAGGGCCTCCCAAGTGCCTCAAAATCTCCCTTCCTTCCAAAGAAATGGAAACAGGAAACTGTAGACAAGCAACAGCGAGCTGGTTCCTGCAATAAGACAGTGTGGAACTCTAAGTGGATCACTCACAGGAACGGCTTCGTCCTACATCTAAGAATCTGTGAGTGAATGTACACACGTTGTTCTAAGCCGAAATGTTTAAAGCATATGCTATTTTAAAAAGCGTGCTCCTGCTTTAGTCAACATTTAAAATTAATTGACCAAGTACGGATTCATGAGAGATTTCCTATGAGCACGTAGGAAAGCCGTTTTAACTGCTGGGTCTGAAAGGTTAGGCATGGGTCTTGGCCTTGGCCTGTCTCATGAGATGTGAGCTCCCCAAAGACAGAGCGTGTACTGTAGCCACCTTTGCCGACTGCACAGAGAATAAGGCCTTGTAGTTATGCATCAGTGTTCTTACACTTGAACTCCAATGTCTTTGTTTGCATGTATTTGAATTCTTCCAAATTGATGGTACTTCCCACCTTAATCTTACACATTTTTTTCTTATTGCCAATTACATCAGTCTGTTTGGGATAAGGAAATGCCTTTGATTGAACTATTCATTCGTCCAGGATTGGCTAGTCAGTATGAAGCAGAGGAGGGGTCTTCTAGCAGTCTCAGCGTGACTGAGGTATGGCTTGGCCAATTAAGTATTTCATACTAGAATATTCCACCAATGCTATAGGATAGTGAAGTAATTCATCACGTATATTTAAAGTTGAATTTACCGATATTTTATAGTATTAGATATTATTTCTATTAACATTTTATGCTGAAATTACAGAATGATTCGTGAGTACTGAATTTTTGATTGCTTTTACACTTGCTGGGACACTATTAAACTTGATTTACGTTAATAGCACTGTAAGAAGATATTAACAATGAATTTCCAAAAGCACTTAGCATCTCATAATTGGAGTTAAATGACAAAAAAAATGAGGAGATAATAAAGTAAAGAGAGAAAAGGAGAGAGAAAGTTTTGACAATATTCTTTTTAACCTGTGGTTCTTAATAAGATTTTTGCAGGATTGTTTTAGGTTAGGAAAGAATCAAATCCCCGATCAGGAGAGATGACGCTGATTTATTAAAGGAGTTTTATAATGCAGAATAAAGACCTAGCTCCAGGTAGACTGCAGAACTTTCTACTTATAGGAGAGAAAATTTTCTGATTTTCAGAGAAGGGAAGAAACTTCAATTACCACCTTTTTCTTCCTTCCATGGTGACTAGAAGATAATCTTTTTTTTTTTTTTTTTTTCCAAGAAAAGGAATTGATTTGGTCACAGCTGCTGGATTACAGAGAGATAGGCTTTTAAGGCAAAAACATCTAAGCTAGACTGGCGTGGTGGCTCAAGTCTGTAATCCTAGCACTTTGGGGAGGTCGAGGCGGGCAGACTGCTTGAGCTCACGAGTTCGAGACCAGCCTGGGCAACATGGCAAAACCACATACCTACCAAAAATCCAAAAATTAGCCAGGCGTGATGGTGTGACCATGTAATCCCAGCTACTCGGGAGGCTGAGGGCATGATAATCATTTGAACCATGGAGGCAGAGATTGCAGTGAGCTGAGATCGTACCACTGCATTCTAGCCTGAGCAACAGAGCAAGATTCTGTCTAAAAAAAAAAAAAAAGACATCAAAGCTGAAACAACAACAATTATTATAGCAAATTTTATGTAGGCTTCATTATGTATAGACTCTATACTAAGCAACTGACATTCCTTCACAACATCCCTATGTATTAGGCACTATTATTATCTCCATTTTAAAGATAAGGAGAGTGAGAACCAGGGAAAGAAAATGACTTGAGCACATAGTGCCATCAGGATTTGAAGCCAGGCAGTCTGGCTCCTATACAGGTACTTAGACATCATGCTTTTTGGAGCATAACAACCAAGTTATTGATAATCTGGTTAACATTGAAGCCACATTACATATGACTTTAGTAGGCCCTGTGTGCTTTTACCTACAGGGCCCCTTCCTTTCTAAAAATTATTAAACTTGTATTTTATGACTGCGTTGGTATAGAGATAAATATTAAAATTAAAGATATTATGTGTTAAAACATTTTCTTTGACCTAAAAGTTTACTTTCTAAATGAGTTTAAAAGAAATCAAGTCCAGGCGTGGTGGCTCACGCCTATAATCCCAGCACTTTGGGAGGCTGAGGCGGGCAGATCACTCTAGGTCAGAAGTTTCAGACCAGCCTAGGCAACATGGTGAAACCCCATCTCTACAACAAATACAAAAATTAGCCAGGTGTAGTGACATGTGCCTGTAGTCCCAGCTACTTGGGAGGCAGAGCTGGGAGGATTGCTTGAGCTTGGAAGGTCAAGGCTGTAGTGGGTTGTGGCTGCACCATTGTACTCCAGCATGGGTGACAGAGGGAGACCCTGTCTCAAAAAACAAGACCAAAAGAAAACCACTTTTAAGGGCCCTTAAAAATGTTGTGGCCTGAGGCACTGAGTTACTGTAGTTCATGGAGAAGTCAGCCTTGGTCAGCATCACAGATAAAGCCACGACCAGAACCTGGGATTATGTGGTCTCATTTCTGATGACAATGGAATCCAGAAAACTATGGTGACAGAATAAGTGTCATTAACAGGAGAAAAGGAAACAGCTGGTTTCCTTCTCCCTTGTGTCTTTGGAAGACATCGTGGCTTGGGTCCCTGCCTACTATTTTAGGACTACAACTCCAGAACCGATGTGGTCTCTATGGACTTTACCTCAATATAATTCTGTTCAGGATTCTTAACTGATAATCCTACCTGCAAGTAATAGAATATTAGAGATGGTCAGTATTGTCAGAGATAACAAGAGCTGCGGCTCACCTAGGATTCTGACTTGTGCTACTGCTTGGGAGGTGATTCTCTGAAACACAAAGAAAGCCCAACCAAGCTCCCCAGCCCTCTCTGCTCATAGCAACAAACTGGGGTTTCTGTCTTAGACAGAAAGATGATTTTTCCATTAGAATCTTTCCCCAACCCAGTGACGCTTTGCTTGACCCATTGTCTTTGGAGCTAAAGGACGAGAGGTCACTCTGAGAAGGTGTTGAATCTTAAGGTTTGGTCCAGACTTGAATATATTTTGAATAAAAGTAATGTGGGAGAAAATACTACTTTTAGTTTCCAAATTGTTCCTCAACTCCAACCTGGATATAGGAGAAAGCCAAACATGTATAACTACATGATACTTTTAGGGTTAATATCTGTTTTGATTTATGATAAAAGTAATCTCAATTAAGGCCTACTTGAATTGGGTCCCTTTCATGAAAGTCTCTCAGTGGTAGATATGACAGATGGAATGAGATTTACATGTAGACGTTATTTGAAATTCCCCTCTTTTAAGGGCAGCATGGTTCAAAAGGGACTAGTAATGCATGCTTTTATTCAGTATGGAAAATGCTGCAGAAATCCAGGATAAAATAGTTTCCTTGTAATTTTTAATTCATTTAAAATCATGTGATTCTAGTGACCGACTTTAGTTCATAAGACTCTTTGAAAGAGGACAGAGAACCAAATATATAACCTTTATAGACTTCATTTGGAAATTCGGCGTTATTTACCTTAAAAATGATTGAGAATGTGAATCTAGGATTCTGCTAAGATTACAGCTAACAAAAGGCACAAAGTAAAGTAGAAAGGGATTGGTAACTGATAAGCAAATGATAGATGATTGAGTGGATAGATACATGAATGGATTAATGAATAGATAGAAAAGCAGATAGATGGATAATACAGACGAATGAATTAATAGAGACACAAATGGATAGACAAGGAGATGACAGATAATAGAAAGATATTCATAGATCAATACATGGTTAGAAAATGAGTAGCGGGATGCACATGGATGAATAGATGACTTGGAAGCAGAATAAATAGTTGACATATAAATGAATATCGCTAGATGAATGGATAGATGCTAGAGACTGATGAATGTAAGGGTGAATTTGGAATGAAATTATAGATAGATGCAAGGGTATGACAATATTATGATTGTACCCAACTGGAATGGAAAACCAATGAAGATAATGACATTTCTCTTCATGGAACTATTTTAAATAGGTTAACTGTTTTGGGAACGTATGGACTGGTGGCAGAAAATTAGTCTCGAAGAGCACTGAAGTTTCATAATATGTGTCTCAATGATATAAAAAAAATACATGTGTGCCATGATTAGGCCACTTCTGAATCCTCCCTAGTGCCCCATTCTGGTCCATTTGGCCTCTTTAGAACAACATGCAAGCGGGAGAAAAAAGTGACTTCACTGGGCAGCCTTTATACATCCTTGGTGAGACACAAAAGTCATCCCTTTTTGCCTGTTCTTAACTCTGATATTCACATGTACCTTCATCAGTAGACCTACTTGGGAAGGCCTGGTGCTGTAATTAATCCATGTCACAGGCAGATGTAAGATTGGCAGAATTTATGAGTGGGTTTGAGCTACTGTGATGAGTAGGGGCACCTCAGCCCGTGTGATATAAATTCCTCTGCTAATTGGATTGCTAGAGCTAATCAGAAGCCAGAAAAGGAATAAAAAAATCAGTGTTCCTGCTGCCGCTGCTGCTGCTGGCTGATAAAGCAGACAGCTCTTTTCAGGACAGGAGGGCAGGGGGAGCTGGAATTGAATCCTCATGCGGAGGTCTCACTCTAGATGGCTATCTCAAAGGCGACACAGCCCTTCTGTCACCAGGCCAGGAGGAGATAGATAGGGCAATGGGAGAAAGGGTGATGTGAGCCCGGAGAGATTTTATTACCAAATTGCAAAAACAGAGTGAGTGGGGAGAGATGAAAGGAGCGGGGACCACCATCCAATGGCCCGAGAGAGCTGGAAGGCTTTTCTGAAATGAGGTACCACTCCCCGGGACACAGGTGCATGCCCAGCATCACTGTGGGATATGACTTCAGGAATCTGAGGTCTCATCCCCAAAGCCAAGAAGCGCTTGCAGGAGGAAGCCACCTACATCTTGTTGTTTAGCTGAACGCACTCTTGCACTCACTTTCCTGAAGATGAGAGAATCGAGGGGACAATGCAAATCCCATTCAATAGTAGAGCAAGTGCCATTCAGGGAGCTTAGCTGAACTGCTCAAGGTGTAGGGCAAGTGAGGGAAAAAGACCAGATTTAAAACCTCTCATCTGCTGGAAAACCATCAGCGCATAGCAGCTGAGAGGGAGCGCTCTATCTATCTGTGCTCACTCTTTCTACGTTTTGGAAGCAGCAAGGGGGTGAGAAGGCAAGTTCGAGTTCATTGTCCTGCATACCTTTTCCTCCGGGGATCAATAGTTCATTCCAGCTGAGAGCGTGAAATGTGTCTAACAGGGACACGGGTTAGATCCTGGTGGTCCTTATCTCTACTTTGCTTGTCTAAGTCTACGCCACTTCTCCAAGAAGCAAATGTATCCCTAATATTGGGTTTCGCCACGCCGAGTGCCCTTCAGTTCTCGTTAAATTCCATTCTTTGTCTCCTGTATTCTTTTCTCTCTGTGATTACCACTTCTTTGCGTATTTCTTCTGGAGCTCTCTACATAGGCTCCGAAGCCCTGCCTTGGAGGTAAATCCTTAGCCTCGATGAGTAGGCAGCAAGCCCTTCTTGCATACAACAAAGACTTCTATTTTTTTTTTTTTTCTATCTTTTGGGCGACACGATAAAAAATAACCCTGTATTTATGCAAATTGCAAAGTAGCGTGTGATAATGAAAACAAAACAGTGCTGGCCCGCAGCCAAGACATGGCGCTGACGGGAGCTCCCCGACCATTTGGCTCTTGATTCTTCGGGGAAAGCAGCTGTAGCGAAATGAGAATACAGGACCCCCTCCTCACACGCGCACACCCTGGTTCGCACGCATTCCGGTACCCGTCACCTCGGAGCCAGCGAGACCTGGGATCCAAATGCGGTTCTGCCTCCTCCGGCCGTGGAGCACTGCAGTGTCGTCCTCCACGAGCCTCCCTGCCCCTGCTCCTGATTCCCTTTCAGGAATTTACAAACATTTTCCCCAGATCAATATCCGTATTGATTATTCATTGTGAGTGAGTCGTGTGTCTTTGGTGATCCAGCTTGCAGAGGTAGCAGCCAAAGGCTGTTGCAGGGGGAAAAAAATAACAGAAGGCGAGAGGGACCCAGCTCTTGCTGGGTCTGCGGCTGTCGGCAACACAGAAGGGAAGAGAAAAAGAGAAAAGCACCTCAAAACCAAGGAATGGACACGGGTGGAAGAGAAAGAGGGAGCAATAGCAAGAAAAAAGGAATCGATGACCGGACATCTGGTCCCAGGGAATCTCGATGGCTTGGAGGAAACCCCCATCTTGGGTCTGCAGTTACGTGCAGGACGCAGTGGACTTTCTCTGCTCTGGGAGTGAAAAGTGACTCACAGTTTTGGTATCTCCTACGTAAGAGCTTTGGGGGGATTCCTTGGCTTGCTGACAGGCAAGGAAGACAGCAGCAGCAGTGAGGTAAAACACGATTACTTCCAACTGCCTTGCGGAGGATGTGCAGTCGTTTGGTTTGACTTGAACAGCTTGCTGCTCTCTGATGGCACGCGGAGGGAGAATAATTAAAAAGGCCAGCATCACTTACTAAGTGAGTAAACACAGAGCCGTTCCAATCGTGCTCTCCAGCTAATGAGAAGCTGTAATTTCTTATACTTCAAGGCAAGACAAGACAGTGATGGGCTCAGTGGAGGGGTGTGTTTGCGTGGATATGGGGTTGGGGGGGTAGTGGTGATGGTAGAGATAGATCGACTAATTGTTGGCAATGTTTAAGAAAGGGATTACTGGAAAAGACAGTGAAATGATGACAGGAAAACACCTTGGACCAGAGCCAAAAAAAAAAAAAAAAAAAAAAAAAAAATCGAGGCAAATCAAGTCTGCAGCTCGGAGAAAACACCCGTCGCTCCAGTGGGAAGCTCCGACAGGAATTGCCCGATGTTCCTTAGCCAAGTATGGAATATTGTGTGGGCACAAGGGGACAGAATGAGGGACCACCAGAGTCTGGAGGAAAGAGCTACGATATGCCAGGGTACACAGTGATGTCATACGTGGAGAAAAAAATGAAAACCCCAAAACCAGACCAGATCAAACCAAAACAATAAAAACCAACCTGTGTCCTTTCCTTGTTATGGGAGGCTTCTGCTTCAATTTATTAAAAGCAACCCCCAAATGTGCCTTCTGATAGTAGGAGCTGCTGAGTCTCTGTCTCCAGAAGCTGCTGCAAGGTTACGGAAAGACGCTGCAAAAAGGAGGTTGAGGAAATTCAGTTTTCCATTGGTTGGGTTTCTGGCAAATGTGCCAGGCGATTGTCTGCCATTTGGACAGCATGGTGGTGCCAGTTTGGGATTCCTCTTCTGTTGTCACCCAGCTGTGGCTTGGTGAGTCCCAAACCACCCATAAATAGGACCCTTTTAATACAGTGTTCCAAACGCACATGACAAAGTGGGGACCCCAAGTAATAAAATGAGCCGGGTTTTCTTTCTTTCTGGGTGTTCAGTTAACTGAGCTAAATGGTTCTCTTTCACATGAGTGGAATCGGGGCTCTTTAAGGATTTCTGGGACTGGAAGGTCACCCTTTTAAGATATCCTCCTTCTTTTCTGATTGAGGTTTTAATTTCATATTGCTTCCTTATTTAGGATTCCCCAATACATTCCAAGTTTCCTGAGCAGGAGAAATAGATCTTGCAGAAGTGAGCCGCGGAGACCCAAATGAGGAGGAAATAAGCCAGCTGTGGATGACTCGGGCACCCTCCATCGCGTGTGTTTGGCATTCATAGAGACCCGTGTCTGCAGTGTGTGTGTGCGTGTGATGGCATCGTGGGGAATGTATGCTTGCATGAGTGTGGCTCCGTGTCTATGTGTCTCTCCGAGAGGGAGGGAAAGGGAGCGAAGTCAGAACAGGCGGAATGTTTGGGTATTTATGTAATTCATGCAGAGAATGTTCAGTGCTGCAAGGCAGACAGTCACCCATCCCTGGACTCTGTGGCTGTGGAGGGCCTGTACAGACCTGATCTGAATGTTAAATGCAGGAGATGAAATTAGCATACTAACCAAGGATGCCAACCCCCTCCTCACAATCAGTAAATGGCCGTCTCGTCTCTCTAAAGCCGGCACAGCCATGCGCGCCAGCCACTTAACTATGTCCTCTGTCAGATCCTTTTTTGTGTTTGTTTTTTTGTTTTTGTTTTTTGATGAAAGACTGGAAATTCATTAATGAGGAGGGAAGGAAGGGCTTCAAGGGGCTGTAATGAAAACAAATGATCCTCTTTAAACCTCATGACGGCCAAAGCCAGGCGGGCGGGGATTGCTTTCTGCTCTGGGGCTGGAGAATAGGAAATTCTGCAGACAGCAGACCACTTGACGAGAGCCAAAGAATGCTTTGCTTGGGAATATTTCTTCTGTGTGGCACAGATCGGCCATGACTGGTGTGTCTGCGTTAATAATACTGAGAATGAACTTTATCTTCCTAACTGTAAAAGAGAAGTGTGGTCTACCAGATGTCTCTCCACCGGGCTCAAGGTTATCAAAGTTTCTTGACCTTGTTGGGGTAGGAAGTGCCTTCTGGACTTTTTTGGCCAATTGCCTCAGCTTTTGAAGTGACATGAATTTTTCTTTTGGGCTGTGCATTAGGCCTTCCCCAAAGATAGTACTTGCTCTTATTTTAATCTCTATCATACAAAGAAGAACACAGAGAAAACAATTTGATGTCCACTCTTAGAGAATCTCATCCTAAAGCAGACAATGTTGTCTAAAAGTTGAGAATCAGGCATACTAGCCCCAGTATTTAAGCTGGGAAATGTTTACTTACTTTTTCTTTATTTTTTTATTTATTTACTTTTTTTGAGACAGAGTCTCACTCTATCACCCAGGCTGGAGTGCAGTGGGGTGATTTCAGCTCACTGCAACCTCTGTCTCCTGGGTTCAAGCGATTCTCCCACCTCAGCCTCCTGAGTAGCTGGGATTACAGGTGCCTGCCACCACATCCAGCTAATCTTTTGTATTTTTAGTACAGGCGGGGTTTCCCTGTGTTCACCAGGATGGTCTCAATCTCCTGACCTCGTCATCCACCTGCCTCAGCCTCCCAAAGTGCTGGAACTACAGGCATGACCTATCACGCTTGGCTACTTTTTCTTTATTTTATCCAATTTATCCTCAGAAACAAACTTCTTTCTTTCTACTGTACTTCACTGATTTGGCTTTAAACTAGGGGTTATACACTCTGAAATCTCCAGGCACCTGTGCACACCAGCCTGAAGAGATGATGAGGAGGAGTGGGGCTTGGGACGAAATGGACGGGAGAGACACTCGGCTCTGCTCACCTGATGTTTGGGGGAATAAAAGCCCTGCCATGTGTTGCCTGATCTTCCACTGTTCCAAGAGGTGGTAGAGACTGGTATGTGGAAATATCAAATATATCAATTTTTTTTGAGATAGCATCTCGCTCTATCACCTGTGCTGGAGTGCAGTGGCGCATTCAGGGCTCACTGCAGCCTTGACCTCCTGGGCTCAAGCAATCCTCCCACCTCAGCCTCCAGAGTGGCTGGGACTATAGGCATGTACCACCACGCTAGGCAAAGTTTTGTATTTTTTGAAGCCACCAGGTTTCACCATGTTGCCCAGGCTAGTCTTGAACTCCTGGGCTCAAGGAATCTGTCCACCTAGGCTTCCCAAAGGGCTGAGATTACAGGCGTGAGCCACTGTACCTGGCCCAAATATATCAATCTTTTTAAAACCATCTATGAGTTAAGTGAAACATATTCACAAAGACAGTCTTTGCCTACAGACATTACTCTGTAGTCTTTGTGTTAAAGTTCCTAGCACAGGTGTTTTGGCTTTTATTCTATTTTGTATTAATTAAAAATACAGATATTAGCAAGGACATGGCATATGTCAAGGGAGGATGCGTTTTGCTGGACTAGGAGGGAAATGCTAATTTAAAACAATAAAGAGAGGAAGAGAATGGATGTCAGTGTGGCCTGCTTGCCCTATGGTCACCACCATTTTAGCAGGCATGATGTAATGCCATCTTTCTAAGTAGTGATCTCTGGCCAGGCACAGTGGCTCACGCCTATAATCACAGCACTTTGCAAGGCCGAGGCAGGTGGATCACTTGAGATCAGGAGTTGGAGACCAGTCTGGCCAACACAGAGAAACCCCATCTCTACAAAGAATTAGCTGGGAATGGTGGCATGTGTCTGTAATCCCAGCTACTTGGGCTGAAGCACAAGAATTGCTTGAGCCTGAGAGGTGGAGGTTGTTGTGAGCTGAGATCATGCCACCGCACCCCAGTCTGGGCAACAGAGTAAGACTCCATCTTAAAAAAAATATAAGTAGTGTGACCTCTACAAAGGGTTTTTTCCCCCCCAAAGGGTCATAACTGGGAAGGTTAAATATCTAAAAAGAAATGCATTGAAATAGTTTTGATGCAGATCTACATGTTAAATGCAGGAGATGAAATTAGCATACTAACCAAGGATGTCAACCCCCTCCTCACAATCAGTAAATGGCCGTCTCGTCTCTCTAAAGCCGGCACAGCCATGCACGCCAGCCACTTAACTATGTCCTCTGTCAGATCCTTTTTTGTGTTTGTTTTTTTGTTTTTGTTTTTTGATGAAAGACTGGAAATTCTTTCATCAAAACGATTTAAAATGATTAGTGATTAATGTCAGTTCAAAAAAAATTTTTTTTTAATTTAAAAAAATGTTCTTACCCCTCCACAGCACTCTTCATTTCGAGTAAGTAAGAAAAAGATAGAAATCCCCAGAAGAGAGAGATCTTGCCTGTAGTTTGGAAGAAGCCACACGGTACCTGAGATAACTTCAACAGCAAAGGGCACTTCAGCAAATGGTGAAGGCAGCAAGAAGGCTCCTCTTCTCACACAATGACATCTCACAATTGTGCAGGGCTTTCCAATTTCCACGGTGCTCTTCACACATATTATCCTGTTTAATTCTCACTACAACCAGTAATACAGGCGAGACAGATAGTCTTTAGCTGACTTTATGGATGAGGGTACTCAGGCTCACAAAGAGAGGACTTGCCTAAGGTTGAAAGCTAATAAGAGACAGTCTCGGGTCTTCTGGGTCTTAATCTGGTGCCATTTTAGTATTTTTCATAGGTTCTTATAAAAAACATCCTCTTTAGAACCCGTGACTTAAAAGGTCCCTTGATTCTTAAAAAAAAAAAAAAAAAGTCTTTAGAGATAGGGTCTTGCTGTGTTGTCCAGGCTGGAGTGGTCATGGCTCACTGCAGCCTTATTCTCCTGGGATCAAGCAATCCTCTCACCTCAGCCTCTTAAGTAGCTGGGACTATAGCTGCACACCACTATGCCCAGCTAATTTTTTTTAAAAGATGGGGTTTTCCCATGTTGTCCACACTGGACTGGAACTCCTGTCCTCAAGCAATCCTTCTCCAAATTGCTGGAACTATGGGTGTGAGCCACCATACACAGTCTTTTTTTTTTTTTTTTTTTTTTTTTTTTTGGAGAAAACAGGGTCTTGCTTTGTTGCTTGAGCTGGTATTGAACTCCCGGCCTCAAGTGATCTTCCCGCCTCAGCCTCCTAAAGTTCTGGGATTATAGGTGTGAGTCACCATGACCAGCCCCTTCCTTGATTCTTGATCTATGTTCATCCCCCCTCACTTCTTCACCATGAGGTTTTTTTTCTTTTTGTTTTTGTTTTGTCTCATAGCCTGTGTTATTTGTAGTTATGTGCACTTTGAAAATGCTCCCTGTATCCTGCCAGCAAGGAAGAACCACAGCTAATTTCCACTGGCAAAAGCAGAAACCCTCCTTAACTTCCCATTCCCCTCGATTTGTTCCTTCTTTCCTTGAAAGTCAAGTTTACACATGCGCTGGTCTACATTTGTACTGTTTTTACTTCTTCGCCCCGCTTTGCATCTCTACCCAGGGCTATCTGCTTTCATTCCTGCTTTCCCATGAAAACTGCTCTAGGTCATTAACAACCAATTCCACTGTGCCTTCCTCCCTGTATCATCCTATTCGGTGACCACTTCCTCCCGCAAAATGTCTCCTTTGTCATACCTGGCATCATTCTATTCCTTCTTCATTTCTAGTTACCTCCTCTCCAGCTTCATGTCAGACTTATCTTCCTTCATTAATACCTTAAATATTAGTGTTTCTGAAGAGGGTTTCTGTGGCCACCTTCTATTCTTAACTGTATACACTCTGCTTTGTGTAATGGAAAGCCTTGGCTTCAATGATCATCTACAGAATGATCATCAATTATCATCTCCATCCCAAACCACTCTCCTGAATTCAACCCAGGATCTCTGGCTCCCTGCTGTAACCTCCTTGGGATGGTCCATGAGCCCTCCAATTCAAGGTACCCCAAATCATCCCCAAACCTGCCTCCCTTCACCCTCTTCTCTTTCTCCCCCAGCTGCTCTTCAAATTCTGTCATTTCTTTCCCTATTTCTCTCTAACTTCTCTCTTTTACTGTATTCCTACTTCTCTTCTCTTATTTTCCTAGTGGCTTTTCCAAAAGCCTAACTGTTATCATTCTCAGATATGCCCTGCCCACAATGCATTATCTGTACTATGTCTAACTGACCTACAGAACATGCAAACGTGATTAACTTGCTCGCCTTTGTGAGATCCTTCTGAGGATCCCACATGCCCTTCCAGGCTGTTCATGACCTGGGTGCTGCCTCTCCCTTGCCTGCTCTCTACTAACTCATCCATTGCCCATGCTGTGCTTCCAGGTCATAAAATGCCCCATAATGCTTTCATGCCTCTAGGATTCCATATGAGGTTCCTGCTTCCTGGAACGTTCACCTCGGCTTCCTTCATTTGACCAACTCCTCCTCCCCTTTCAAGACTGTTCCAGCAAGAAGCATTTCTCCACACACCATAACCTCCCGTGCTGGGTTATGTGCTGCTACAAGCCCCTATTCCTGCTTCCCTCTCCCACGGCATGACTCCACTTTCACAATGACCAAGTTTGCCCATTTGACCATGAGACACGTAGAGCCAGAGACCGTGTCTTTCATCCCTGTCTTCCCAGCACCCAGCACAGATCCCAACATAAACTGGGTGCTTAATAAATTAATATTACTATTTTTATTCCAAGTATCATAAATAGTATTTTTCCAGCTGTAAGATTACAGGCCTCCAAAATAATCAAGCTGAGGGAAATACAGCAACCATTTCCCATAGAGAAAAAAGGATTTCCTATTGGGCAATTCTCACCTACATCACTTTTTTGACTTCTGTCAGGAGAGAGACAAGCACTGGGGTGGTCTTTAGGTGTTTGCTGATGTGGTAGAAACTTTGGAGTTAATTAGAAGCTCTGGCTAAGGCCAAACTTCCTTTGCAGAGTTCCTGGGAGGAAACACTAAATTAACAGTTCAAGGTTACTATTAGAAAAATGGCCTGTTTCCCTATGTTATGCCTCAGAGAGTTTGTTCTTCTCTCTGCCATTTCTAAGATGTTTCCATTTTCCTTTTGACCTGGGCACGTTTGCCACCCTCAGCCCAGTCATTCCAACGCAGGTGAAAGCTCTTGAGGTCAGGGACTGATTCTTTGCCTATCTTCCAGCAGTAGTAGATTCTGCGGCACTCAGTTAGTACCTGGCGGAGTTGAATAGTGAGAAAATCCGCTCATCACAGAAGAAGGAATGGGGATGGTTTTGTAAGTTCCCATTTTCCATGAAGCGGAAAATGGCATGAGATCAGTAGTACCAGACCTCCCTGGCAGTCCCAAGAAATATCTCAAGATATTATCTGCAATTTCTAAATTTGGAAATGCACTGATTCTTGTTATTTGCAGTAGTTATGCTCTGTAAAGTTGCCACAGACACTGAATTCGGGTACTCAACCATTGCTCCTAGGGGAAATAGACAGCTAGGTTCCTGCAAGCCTCTGGTCACAATGCTTTCATCAATGAATCAATACAGAGCCTCGTTTTATGTGTGTTCGTGTTTAAGATTTAAGAATCTTATTTTGCATGTGTGTGTGTATGTGTGTGTGTGTGTATATATATATGTAACTACACATATAGTTACTTAACATTAAACTCATGGCCAATAACACTATAACTCATGCCTGAATGAAGCTTAATTTACACGTGTGTTTTCTTTGTAAGGGGCATCACAGCCTTCTTATGCTTAGCACCACCAGATAGTACTTTTGCACCATGCTTGCAGGATATTTTCTTTTCTTTTTTTCTTGAGACAGAGTCTCGCTCTGTCACTCAGGCTGGAGTGCAGTGGTGCCATTTTGGCTCACTGCAACCTTCGCCTCCTGGGTTCAAGTGATTCTCCTGCCTCAGCCTCCTGAGTAGCTGGGATTACAGGCACACACCACCACGCCTGGATCATTTTTGTATTTTTAGTAGAGACAGGGTTTCGCCATGTTCGCCAGTCTGGTCTCGAACTCCTGACCTCAAACAATCTGCCCGCCTTGGACTCCCAAGGTCCTGGGATTACAAGTGTGAGCCACTGTGCCCAGCGTTGCAGGGTATTTTAAATGACAAAATCACCAACTAAAAGCACATAATGTCAACAACATGGCATTGTGAAAAGAACACTTGTTTATAGTATAAGAGACAAAACAGGAAGCAGACACTTATTTGACCTCAGCTGGGAACACACACGTTGGGTGATTTGATGTTTTCACCTCTCTGCACGTGTCTGTGAATAATGATGAAAGTGCTGCAATTATTGATTTTGAAGTTACAACTAAATTTCAGTGAGCAGGTGAATTTGCAAATGCGGAATCTATGAATAATGAGGATTGACTGTGAATAATGAGGTAATATATACTATCAGGATATACTGACGAAAGCGTAGAGCTTTTGCTTATTTCCAAATAGAGAATAGGATCATCAAACTCACAGGGCATTTCTGACTTTGAAGTCCATTCTTTAAATTGTACAAAACATCTACTTTCTGGCAAAGTTCATCTGTGCTTTCTTAGAAGTTTTCATATAAATAATTGGCACTTACCAGAAGTTGTCTAATTGTTGGGGATGGGGTGATGCATTTTTCTCAAAGAAACAAAACTGGTTTGCTTCCAGGAGAGGCAAAGACTAGGCAATCAATGAGACCCCACTGGAAGCTGAAGAACTTCCGGCTGTTTATGATTTAAAGTTGGCCTTGGCGAAATGACAGATGACTCACGTTAGACACCTGTGCCCATATACAGAGGATTATACATGATAGTCTGAAAAGTATTCTTTTGAGCTAAATCTTGCCCTTTTTGAGTTATACCTTCATGACATTTCATATGGCAAGCAGCTGCTTAGAAATTCATTTTTGCTTTTTGCTTATTGAGTCCCATCTTGTTGCAAACAATGGATAGAGAATTCTAAAATGCAATGCTACCCTTTTCACACTAACCAAAGGCACAGAGGTACGTGTGTTTTAGATGTCAGCAAAGGGGGTCACTCAGGCGTGCAGAGTGGACCGAGAGGAGAAGAGTAGTGAGATTCAGAAACTGAGAGTAATAAAAGGAGGGTTGGGGGCCGGCGCGGTGGCTCATGCCTGTAATCCCAGCACTTTGGGAGGCCCAGGCGGGCGGAACACCTGAGGTCGGGAGTTCAAGACCAGCCTGACCAACATGGAGAAACCCCATCTCTACTAAAAATACAAAATAAGCTGGGCATGGTGGCGCAAGCCTGTGATCCCAGCTACTCGGGAGGCTGAGGCAGGAGAATCGCTTGAACCCGGGAGGCGGAGGTTGCGGTGAAGCAAGATCGAGCCATTGCACTCCAGCCTGGGCAACAAGAGCGAAGCTCCGTCTAAAACAACAACAACAACAACAACAAAAAAAACCCCAAAAAAAACCAAAACAGAAAAAGAAAAAGGAGGGTTGGGAACTTCTTACTACCTCTTATTAAAAGTGCATTTGGAGTTAGTTCCATCAGGATCAGACTCTCTGCTCTTATTTATTAGCACTGTGATCCTAAAAAGTTGAGTGACCCCTTTGAGAACCGCACTGTCTTCTGTGAAATGGGACCACAATACCAAACTCTCGGAATCACTGTGAGGCTTAAACGAGATAACTTGTGTCAAGTGCTGGGTTCTAAGTCCAGCAGAAAGCTGGTAATCATTGCTTTTGCTAGCATCTTCTGGGTTCCTAACTAGCTATCTGACTTTTTGTACATATTCATGGAAATGTGGAAGATTGGAGTTGAAGAGAACTGCTCTGGGTCAACTTCCTACTTTACAGGGGAGAAAGCAGGCTGAGTGGGGTCCAACTAGTACGAGTATCACAAATGTAGTTAGGGCAGAATCAGAAGGAGAACCCAGCTCCCTGAAGCCCAGTTCACAATTATACAGTAGGGTGCTGTGTGCCTAGATTTCCACTCCAGATCCTCCTTCTACAACTAGGAACTGTCTGCCACCCCCACCCCCACCCCTATCCCAATAGCAGTGGTTACTGCTGCATGGGTTAGTGTCTTCTTTGGCAGAAAGACTTGGTGCTACATCAGCCAAGTAGAATTTTTTAGAGCAGGAACTACTGAGTGTGAGTTTTTCATGTCTCTTGACTATACATATAAATAGCTATGAACAGATAATATTCACAGCATATTAATATAAGACAAAGCAAAACGGATCACAGAAGCTACAGAAGGAATGCTCCTTTTAAAAGAGATCAATTATTTCTTCATTTCTCTGTAGCAATTTGTAAGATGCTCCCTTGGAAAAGCCCACAGGGAAATGTTGCTGGATACATAAACCCTAAAGCTTATAACTGATCATGCAATAATGAGACAAGAAAGCTGTGCTGGACAAACTGGATGAGGCTGGTTAATTTCGACCAAGCCTGTCTTAACGAGTGGAGTACAGGCTTAACATGGGCCATTTCAAGGTGCCAGCAACCTTGCCATCAGTGCGGAGGTGTGGGGTAGAGAGTAAGATAGCACAGTCCTGGGGAAGCACTTGCAGGAACTGGGCAGTGCCATAGAGTAAAGAATTACAAGGCATTTGGGCAAGAAGTTATAATCAGAAGGATGCGGCAATAGCAAGACAAATCATGAAGCACTTAGTGGGCCCTGACAGTGAAGAGGAGGTCAGAAGCTGGAGTGTGTGGTTAAATGAGCAGGGTCTACCATTGTGCAGTTCAGCCATGAGAGCTGAGTGGTCCAGATGGCTACAGAAGCACCAAGATTGGAGCTAGTGGCACAGCTCAGGCTGGCTCACCTCTGCTTAGCTAAGTTGGGTTATATAAGCAGGTATCAACATTTTGAAGTGGTTATATAGGCCTGGTGGGATGGGTGCCCCTTCATCACATAAGAGATAAATCTTTGCTATAAATTGCTCATGCTTCGGCAAAGAACAATATTTCTTAATGGGTATTGGAAGGTCTGGAGGCAACAGGCAGATCCTATTTCTCCATGGCTGTGTCCCCATTCACTCTCTATTCTTCACTCATTTTTGTCCTCATTGTACTCATAGCCAATTGAACTGAGGATCCACAAAGGCTGATATCAGATATAACTTTATCAGAATATCCTCTTTGTGAAAGATCTGTAACTATATTTAATCTGCCAAGGTAATAGGTTTAAGTGAAACACAGCTGACATATCCAACCCACTAAGCTATTATATTTGCATTTTATATTGAACATCCCTGTAATATTCTCATTGCTAGATGGAACTGACATTTCCATACAATGGTAAATGCTAAACTGTGAATAGCTTTCATCCAGGTTTTGCTTCAGTGATGTCGCCACCCTACAGACAGAAAAAAAAATCACAACAAATATACATAAATATCCAACATGATATGTGTTTTTTTTTTTTGTATAGTCTGTTCAGTGGCTTAATTTGGACTTATGCAACAGATCACCCACCCAGAATCTAACTATTCAGCAACCATGTCACTTGTTTGGAATTGATAATCCTAAATGTTTTCTAAGAAGCTGGAGAAGTTGTCACTGAAGTGACATCATGGACATTCAGAGATGGCAGAGAACGCCTCAAGAGCTTGGTCTCAGTTGGCTGTGAGGTCTGTTTTAAGAAGGGTACACTGATGGCCAGGAGCCCTTGGGGATCATGCACCATGCTAGGCAGCCCTCCTTTCAAAGAAAGGCTTGTAAAGTCAGGACTTGCGATCTTAGATCTTTTTAGTGTGGGATTTGCAGGAAGGCAAGTTTGGTCTTTGCACAGATGGGAGGTAGCAGCACTGGTCCACTGGAGGAGGTTGTTTGGGAATATTTTTGAGTGGCAGATAAAGGATTCTAGAAAAGTATTCATCCCGAGGAGAGGGTCAGACACACAGGCTTGACTTAAGAAGGATGACACAGTAATGAGAGGGGTGGGTGGATTTGGGGTACAGCATGCCTTCCACTGTGAAGAAGACAGATTGTCCTCGTCTCCTCCATCCTCCAAGCCACATCCCAGCACAGAGGCTGAGTCCCAGTGACAAGTGAAACATTCAAGAACGACTTTCACACAAAGCCTCTTCGAGGGACAGGACATGGGGGCCAGAAGGGCTCTGGGACCAAGGCAACTGATTATGGCATAAAAGTTAAGGAAAGAGATTATTTCCCAGCGATGGCGGAGTTTCCAGGCTGTGGAAATGCCAAAGGTGAAAACGACAAAGTAGAATTGAGGGAATTTCAACCGGAAGCAGACACCTGTGCTCATGCCCATACCAGCCCCATCTCCAGTGGGATCCCTTAGTGACTGGAACATGTGATATCACCAACTCTGGCAGCAGGGAGATGCTGGCATACAGTGATGCCACCAGCTTGAGGAAGGACAGGAGGGACTGCCTTTCCATGGACAGCAACCAAGAGCCCTCCCAGCAGCAGGGACAGAGCAGGATGAGGCACCCTCACAAAGACTGATACATGGCAGAGGACTCAGAAGCCAGTAGGGTCTGAGAAGACTGATGTGAGCACACATGACATCCCCTTCCCCAGTTCACTCCCCAGAGTACCTGGGGGAGATTTGGAGCGGAAGTGGGGGTCGTTCAATTGCAGGTGGAGGTCAAAGCCACCTACATTAACAGAGCCCAGCTCTATACTGCTGTGACCTGGTCTGTAAAATGGACCAATCGACAAGATTCTAACAGTAATCAGTTGCGGGAGAAAAGGGCATTCTGATAGGACAGAAACAGGACATGGGGAGGGGACTAATAAGGGAATAAAAGCTGGCCACCCCAGCCAGCAGCAGCAACCCACTCAGGTCTCCTTCCATGCTGTGGAAGCTGTGTATATGTGTACTGGAGAAACTGGTGATCTCAGCAACCTATTCCTGGAAACTCTGTGAAGCAAGGATGGATGGTCAAACTCCACTCGAATGGACAACGATAACTGATTTAGAACCTTGCGCCTACATTTCCCCCAAAGCTCACAGCAGTCACCACACTGTCCTCTTATTGTTGATTTTACTCATCTGTCTCCATTTGCAAGATGTAAACTCGTTGAGGAAAGGAATTATATTTTATTCATCTTCACACTCACAGTTTTCTGTTTTTTGCTTTTTTTTTTTTTTTTTTAAGACAATCTCACTCTGTCACCCAGGCTGGAGTGCAGTGGTGTGATCATAGCTCACTGTAGCCTCAAACTCTTGGGCTCTAGCGATCCTCCTGCCTCAGCCTCCCAAAGCACTGAGATTACAGGCACAAACCACTGCATGGGGCCCACATCCCAAATTTTCAACACCGGTGTCAGGCAAACAGCAGACACTCAATCCAGGTGTGTTGGATGAATAAACAGATGATGAATAAGTCATAATAATGAGATGGCCTCAAATGAGAGGTGGTTATGTAAATAAGCCAAGATGGTGTCCAAGGATGTTGTTCCAAAGACATAGGGCTCCTTCTGGGGAGGCTGTCATGGGGAGTTAGGAGGAATTTTTATGGTCCAGAGCTGGCCCCTACCTGGACCCTTCCAGAAACCCCCAGAAACTCATTAGATTGTAGCCCCTAGTGTTGATCTAGGTGTCCCTGAGGTGAGCAGAGAGGGTGGCCGGGTCACAACTCAACTACTTTAAACCCTCAGTAATTGAAGACGTGAAAGGGTAAGAGTAAGGGTCCTAGAAGGTGAGAAGAGATGACAGATGAACTCATCCTGTCTCCTTAGGTCTGCGAACTTTAAGAGGGTTGGGTCCTTGGGCTTGGACCATGATTGGCTATACTTCAGTGAGGTGTGGGCCTTGGGCTGCTGTGGGATGTGCACAGAGACCATTCCACAGGACAGAGACCATTACCCTGTTTCCTTCTCTCAGGATGTAATAAGGAAGCTCCACTCCCATGAGCAGTCCCAGGGTCCCAGCCAAGGTTTCTTGGTTATGCTTCCAATAAGGGTGGCACTTTGGCCAGAGGAGCTCCACTAGATGACAGGGCCGTCACATGTCTGTTGATTCCAAGCCGCAGAGTTGTGACCTTTTTGGAGACAGCCGAGGCATTATGAGCCAGAAGTGAAGCATCCTGAACACCAAGCATGGCCGACAACATTAGGTGAGTGCTGGGACTGGCTTTCCCCTCCCAGCCAGGAGCTTTGGAGAATGAGGCTTGGCCAATGAAAGGCTCATAAGTCACGTATCTATGAGGTCTCTGTCCCCATCCAGGTTTGGAGCTATGAACACAAGGCTCCGGTTCAGAAGTCTGTGGGTAATGGTACAGAATCCAGGCTGACTGCACCCCTAAACAGCCAGCTGGGTCATCGTCAGCCATCGAACCCCGAGGTGCTGGGTGGGCCAGGCTTTTGGATGCCATCTCCTCCATGACCATAGCCTTGTAAGGGGGTCCTTCCCAGCTGAACATATCTCTTGATTAATCTCTATTTGCTGTTCATCTATACTTATTTTAAAAAGGAGAGAGCCATAACAACACAATGTCCTTCTAAATGCTCGTATCTTAAAGCAAGTCTACATGTTCTTTAGATAGGATGTGCTTAAAATAAGCAGCAATTTAGGGTATACTTTTTCACTTCTAAAACTTGCAACTGACTTCCGTTCCTAGATAATAAAGTTTTATAGAAACTAGTAATTCTAAAATGATTCCTTCATTCTTGACTGGTTGAGAAACTGAGGGTTGTAGAAGTTTTGTAATGTAATATTTAGTGTCCTCAGAGGAAGTTATGTCCCTTTATGCTCCTTCATGTATATGTGTATTTGCTTCAAGGTTTTCAGGCACTAAGTGCCAGTGTGGATGTGTATGCCTATGTGTGTATGTGACATGTCTGTTTGCATTTGTGTGTGCATGTGTGTGTACTGTGCATATGTGTCTGTGTGTTTATGTGCCTGTATGTGGAGTGTAAATGTATGTATGTGTACTGTGTATATAATGTGTGTATCTATATGCCTGTATGTGGAGCATATGTGTGTGTGTATACTGTGTATATAATGTGTCTCTGTATATGTGCCTCTATGTGGAGTGTATGAGTGTGTGTATACTGTGTATATAATGTGTCTGTGTATATGTGCCTGTATGTGGAGTGTGTGTGTGTATACTGTGTATATGTGTCTGTATGTCTATGTGCCTGTATGTGGAGTGTATGAGTGTATATATACTGTGTATATAATGTATCTGTGTATATGTGCCTGTATGTGGAGTGTATATAATGTATATATATGTGTATATGTGTCTGTGTATATGTGCCTATATGTGGAGTGTATGAGTGTGTGTATACTGTGTATATAATGTGTCTGTGTATATGTGCCTGTATGTGGAGTGTATGCATGTTTGTATACTATGTATATATGTCTGTGTGTCTATGTGCCCCTATGTGGAGTGTATGAGTGTGTGTATACTGTATATATGTCTGTGTATATGTACCTGTATGTGGAGTATATGAGTGTGTGTATACTGTATATATGTCTGTGTATATGTACCTGTATGTGGAGTGTATGAGTGTGTGTATACTGTATATATGTCTGTGTATATGTGCCGGTATGTGGAGTGTGTGTGTATACTGTGTATAAAATATGTCTGTGTGTCTATGCGCCTGTATGTGGAGTGTGCGTGTGTATATAACGTGTTTCTGTGTATATATGTGTGTATACTGTGCAATGTGTCTGTGTTTATGTGCCTGTATGTGGAGTGTGTGTGTGTGTACTGTGTATATGTGTGTGTGCACTGTGTATAAAATGTGTCTGTGTATGTTCGTGTGTGTATACTGTGTATATAATGTGTCTATGTGTATATGTGTGTGTAGATACTGCATATACGTGTGTGTACATATGTGTGTGTACTGCATATAAAATATATCTGTGTGTATATGTGTGTATATGTACTGTGTATGTGTCTCTGTGTCTATGTGCCTGTATGTGGAGTGTGTGTGTGTATACTGTGTATATGTGTGTGTGTACTGTGTATAAAATGTGTCTGTGTATGTTCGTGTGTGTATACTGTGTATATGTGTCTATGTGTATGTGTGTGTGTAGATACTGCATATACGTGTGTGTACATATGTGTGTGTACTGCATATAAAATATGTCTGTGTGTATATGTGCATGTGTGTATATGTACTATGTGTCTCTGTCTATGTGCCTGTATGTGGAGAAGGTATGTGCATGCGTGTGCACGCGTGTGCATGTTGTGGCTCAATGGAGGCTATACTGGGTGTCTCCACTACGTGCTGAGTATGCACTAGAATGGAACGTCTGCTTTTCTGGACCACATGAGTCATGTCAAAGAAGTTGCATTCCATCCTTAGGTTGCAGTATTTTTTTAAATTGAAAAACATGTTTTTATTCCAAAAGACTGAGTAGGATGGCACTTTAAAAATAATTCAAGTAATTTAAATTTAAGACCTTAAGAAAATGTTTAGTCTGTGGTCCAAATCTACTCTCTGGCCTAGCGCCCAAGGCATTTTCATTAGATTGGGATTAGATACGTTTTCATTCACTTTAAACTTTTGTTGCTCAGTGTTTTGTTCTTCAGAGACCAGCTAACAAGTGTCAGTGGTCACGTTGGCTTCAATAATACACCTCCTTTCCTTACATAATCTATTTCAGTTGCACTTAAAGATGGCCTTGTACTTGCAGACACATTTTCAGCGGATGTATGGGGAATGCTGATAATTCCTCCACATGATTTTGCCCCTAGACTTAGTAACTTGTTTGAAGAAAATGTCCCTAACTTACTTTATTAGAAGCCATTTGCAAAAAAGAGGCTATCAAAATAATTCTTTAATTTTTTCTTGCTATTATTAAAGGAGATTGTATTAGTCTGTTCTCATGCTGCTACTAAAGTAATACCCAAGACTGGGCAATTTGTAAAGAAAACGTGGTTTAATGGACTCACAGTTCCAAATGGCTGGGGATGCCTCACAATCATGGCAGAAGGTGAAAGGCACGTCTTAAATGGCAGCAGGCAAGAGAGAATCAGAGCCAAGTGAAAGGGGAAACCCCTTATAAAACTATCAGATCTCGTGAGTCTTACTCACTATCACGAGAACAGTATAGGGGCAACCGCCCCCAAGATTCAATCATCTCCCACCAGGTCCCTCCCACAATACATGGGAATTATGGGAGCTACAAGAAGAGATTTGGGTGGGGACACAGCCAAACCACATCAGATATTTTGTCACACTAGACTAAGATTTCTTTAGGTTCTAAAAATTCATTAGTGACAATTCTATTGTGGTTTCTTCAGTAAATAGTACTGACATATAAGAAAAAAAACTCAGATAACTCAAAGAAAAATGGGCAAATGACTTGAACAGACCCTTCACACACACACAAAACTCAAATGACCAATCGGTGCAATTAAGGAAATGCAAATTAAAATCATAATGAAGGACCATTCCCGCACCCACCAACTTGGCAAATATTGAAGTCTGACAATAACAAGTGTCAGCATGGATATAAAGTATGACAGCAACTTCCTACACTGTTGGTGCTACTTGGCTCATACTTCAGTGTTGTCCATGTAATGCAGAAGGTACTTTTCGATTTTGAGACCAGGTCCTTATTTTTCTTTTCTTTCAATGAAGGCAGGTGTACTTTCCCCACAAGTCTATGATACGGTTGCACTGATAGCTTCTTACCCTTTCAGGTACAATAGCATGCTTTCATCAACAGTAATGTATCACTTGAGTACTAATACATAAAATAGCTACAGATCGTGATATACCAAGCATGGTGCTTGTACACAATAGATGCTCAGTGAACACTAAGTTGACATATCTGTCATACAATAAAACATTCCTGAAGTAAGATGTTATCAATTGCTATATATTCTAGCTTTTCGGTTTTTTTTTGGGGGGGGGGTGCATTTTTATTTTTTCTTGTGGTAACATTTATATAATATAAAATTTGCTATTTTATCCATTTTTAATTGTACAGTTCCGTGGCATTAATTACATTCACAATGAATAACGATCTAGTTGTCCAGTGTCAACCCTCATTTTATTTTATTTTATTTTATTTTATTTTATTTTATTTTATTTTATTTTATTTATTTTGAGATGGAATCTTGCTCTGTCACCCAGGCTAGAGTGCAGTGGTGCGATCTCGGCTCACTGCAAGCTCCTCCTGCCGGGTTCATGCCATTCTTCTGCCTCGGCCTCCTGAGTAGCTGGCACTACAGGTGCCTGCCACCATGCCTGGCTATTTTTTTTTTTTATTTTTAGTAGAGACAGGGTTTCACTGTGTTAGCCAGGGTGGTCTTGATCTCCTGACCTCGTGATCCGCCTGCCTCGGCCTCCCAAAGTGCTGCGATTAGAGGCATGAGCCACCACGCCCAGCTACCCTCATTTTAACATCTGAAATATAAAAGTCAACTTTTGTATCTCAAATTTCTTCTTTTTTCCCCTCCTTCAATACAGCCCTTCCTTCTTCCTACATTTCATCTTTTACTATCTTTGCCAGTTCCTGGTCTCATTTACAATCTGAGTTACATGTATTATTTATTTGGGCGACCAGAGATCTCTGTGTTAAAAGAATTTCTTTTCTTCTTCAATTTGGCTTACAGTTGTCCAGTAGCAGAAGCTGCCATTAAACTATGGGCAGTTAAAACTCAAAAATTATGTCCCTTCTTACTAGGAATAACGTAGACTCTTGGTTTCAGAATCCTCTGAGACCCCTCACAGATAATCCAAAGTACCAAAAATGACTAGCTCAGACTCTTAGTGGGAGTGCTATGGGTATTAACTCACCAACTGTGTACAATCTCCAAGTTAGTCTCTCTTGCTAAACAGTGAATCATTAAGCTGTGGAAAATGTCACACCGCAAGTTTGACAAAACGATAACAATGATGATAATGACAACAGTGAACACAGAGCACTGTTAGGGGCCAAACGTGGCTCTAAATCTGTTACGTGTATTACCTTATTTGGTCATCATGACAACCCCATGGCATACGCACAATTACTAGCCTATTTTATAGATGGGGCAACTGAGACTCAGAGAAGTGAATCATGTGTCCAAGTGACAGCATCTGAACCCAGGCAGGATAATCCCAGAACCTTGGTCTTAGTCACTACACCACGACCCCAAATGAAGAGTAGAACCCAGAAGAATACTCAACTTTCACATTCTTTCTGGAAGGCTAGATATTCCAAATGAAAAACAGATAGATTAGGTTAGGGACAAGAGTAAAACACACATTCACACACATACACCACACGCACACCATGCACACATACATACACACCATGCACATACACACATACACACCATCCATGCACACATACATACGCACCATGCACACACACACACACACACACACACACAAATACATCTTTATGTCTTTGGGGGTCAGTGAGGGGTGGGGAGGGAGCTTGGGGAATTAGCCAGTCAGTAATAACTGCTCAAACAAAAACATTTAGAAAAAATATGGCAGTTTAGCTGGGAAGAGATTATTTTCAGCTGCTGGGCAGGAAGGAGTTGAGTATACAATGCAGGGCTACTGAAGGATTTCAACAGAAAAGGGACATAATGAACGCTATGCTTTCAGGAAAATAAAACTGTGATCCATGAGTATGAGGGCTTGGAAGAAGAAAAGACTTGAGGTGGAAAGGCCAATGTAGAGGGGTCTACAGGAATGTGCAGGGCAGGCAGTGAGGGCTGGAGCTGGGATAGTGGCCTGGGGACAGAGAAGCTGAGAGAGACCCTGTAGAAGCAGCACAGGTAGAACAGTGGGTATGGAAGTCAAGTTGACGGCAAGATTTTAACCTGAATGGCTAACAGGCTGTGGGGGTCTCATGAAGAGAAACAGGAAAGCTGGGAGAAGAAGGGAATATGGGGGTGGAAGTGCAGGCACAGAATATGAGGCTCTGGCGAGATGCACAGGGGCGCTGGGAGTTGTTTAAGAAGGAAATCAGAGCTGGGAACACGAACCCCCGCAGAGTATGGAGATGTAAAAGCATGAAATAGATGAGAACGCAAAGGGAGAAAATGTGGAGTCAAATCAGGAGTGACGAAGGCAGAACCTTAGGGAACATTTATGGTTAGTGGCAATAAGAGGAGAAGTCAGAAAAGTTGAAGCCAGAAAGATAGGAAGAGAGATGAGGGCGGCATAACCTGGAATCCAAGAAAGGGGAACATTTGGAGAATGCAGGGGGTGACAGGCAAGGGGCAAGGTCACGGAGATGAGACCCAAGAGCAGGCACTGGGTTTTGCAGCAGAGCCCCATGCAGAAGCAGTTTCAAAAGCTCAGAGCGGGAGGAAAGGAGCTGGGGCTGAGTGTTTGGTGAGCAACGGGAGGAGCAGCAAATGTGGAAACATCTGTCACACAGACTGATGATGAGGAAAGAAGAGAGATGTTAGGACAGTTTAAAGGGGCGGAAAGAGCCAGAGAAACTTTAGCAGAGGATAAAGGAGCCAATGTTCATAGACCAAGGGGCAGACTCCAGTGGAACAAAGAGAAAGAAAATGCAGGAGACAGAAAGGAACAACCAATGCAACCAAAGCACGCTGGTGGAAGGCCACCAAGAGTCCAAAGAGAGGGAAGCTTAGAGAGAATGACCTTTTCTTCAGCAGAGAAAGCAGAGCAGGAAAGCAGTTCTGGAAGCAGAGTTGACTGACAACCTCCAGCTATCTCTGCATCTTTGGATTCACCCAGCATTCATTGTAGGTCATGCTGCTCCCACGCTGTTCCAGGCAATGACTGAGCACGGCAAAGTGCTAGAACTGCACCATTCCACCCCCAACCCCATGGACTCCTCCAACAGGCAACGTTTGCTCAAGGACTCCTCCTTGGCCTGGCTGAAATGTAAAGAAAGAAGGAGAGGATCAAGAAAGCTACAGATATGGAGCAGGGAGATGAGGAATACTTAGGGAGTTCACGAGGGAAGGCTGTGTCCAGAAAACAGTAAGACTGTGGGTGTAATAAAAGGAGAACAGGGTTGCAATAAAGACTGTGAGAAATGAAATCAACAGGAAAGAGAAAGTGAAACACACCAAGGAACACTGAGGACCACCTGATCTTGGACAACACACACACATGGTGCATCAGTTGGACTGGTTCTATGATTTTCTTTATAATGCACCGGGTAGGCAAGAAGCAGGGACAGAAGACACAGAGTGGATGTCACTCTGGTTTGGGAGATTGATTATGAGGCCAACAGAGGGAGAAGGAGTCAAGGTCCCTAAATGGCAGGTTAAAAATGTAAGAAGACTAAGAGAAAAAAAAAAAAAAAGCCTGCTAATAGTGTCCTTGGAGGTATCCAGTTCAAATTTCCCTCTAAGATAACCTGCTCTGGAAGCAGAGCTGACTGGCAGCCTACAATTGTCTTTGCACCTTTGGATCCATCTGGCATTAGTCCAGGCCATGCTGCTCCCAGGCTGTTCCAGGTAATGACTGAGAACAGTGGGGATACTAGAACTGTGGCATTCCATTCCCAACCCTGTGGGACTCGTCAAACAGGCAATGGTTGCTTGGGGACTTTTCATTGGCCCAGCTGAGATTTTTCTCTGAATTACATACACGTGGTCTGAAGCATTTCTTACTGGATCCTTCCTTCCCTCTCTCCTTTCACATGTGTTGGAACTGCTTAGCAGGTTGAAGTTTTCCCTGCCCACTCCAGCTCCCTCTCACTTTATGATTCACAGGAAATTTCCCCCAATACATCTCTTGCATGTCTAATTGTTTTAGCTTCTGCTTGTTGGAGGTTCTGAACTGACACAACTGGAATTGCTAATTATTCACGGAGGGTTTAGTAACTGAAAAGTGTAGGCAGTGAGGTGTGACTACAAAGATGTGAGGCCGACAGGAAAGAATCATGGGATTCTTTTTTGAAATAATGATAGATTCACAGGAAGTTGCAAAAATAGTACAGAATCCCCTATACCCTTCACCCAGCTTGCTCCAATGGCAGCATCTTATATAAGTCTAGAAGGATATTAAAACCAAGAAATTGACATCGATATAATATTCGCAACCAGTTTATATGATTTTATGCAATCAGATTCTCAACATGTTTTTGTCTCATAGATATATTGATCTCATCTTCATTGCAAAAAGTCACTTAAGTAGTAGTTTATTTCTAAGTAAACCGCCTCTATAACTGCAAGGTTTGTAAGACACATAAATAAAGCTGCAGGTGAAAAGGAAATAGAAAATGAGAGATGTCCATTGAGGAAAGAGCTCTGCATCCACCTGTTTATCCATCCATCCATCCATCCATCCATCCATCCACCCACCCACCCACCATCCATCCACCATCCATCCATCCATCCATCCATGTTTGTTAAGCCTTTCCCTAGTGTCAGGAACTATGCACTTCCTGTTGCACGGAGATACTAACATCAAAACGGTAGCAGCAGCTATTGTGCTTCTGTTTGGGCTCAGATGCAATGAGGAACCAGGGTGTCTCGTTGGCAAAGAATATCCAGATCAGTCCTGTGAATGTTTCCACATTGGCAGTAATTCAACTGATAGCAACCTTATGCTCAACAGCTAAGATCATGCCTTTTTATGAGTCATTGTAAAGTGCCAAGTGCATTGACATATACTTCATAAATGCTAAATAATAACAAGTCAGTGAACCTAGAAGTATTGGAATCAGTATTCGAGACATTAAATCCAAGTTATGCTGTTCGAGAAACAAGGCAAACATATAAATCAACCCCAAATCAAATAAAGCCTACATCCATCCCCAGCCAGCAGTGGGTGTTGTGTGGAATGCTCTTTATGGGTGAGTGGTTATCTCGTGAAGGGGCAGTTGTTAGTATTTTACCTGACAGATCACATACTATGCCTTGCCTGTGATTTGGGAGAAGAGTTTTATATCCAGCCCACAGTAGACAACAGCAACACTATATTCTTAAGGCTCCAATTCCCTTTATTTGATGCCAGAAAATAATGTCTACTGAAGCCCTGGAGAAGAGTAACAGTCACCCCACTGAACAATTAGACTGATCCTGGCGGGGAGTCTCTGTAGGCAGTACTGGGAGACACTGTTTGTATTTCAAAGCCAGGATTTAGTTTTCCTTTCAGACATAAGTCTTTACAGAGGTCCCTGCGATTCCTTGAGGGTTTAGGCACACAATCTGCAAAGCCTGAAATGCCACATAATCCTGTATTGGCAACTGAATTGGATACAGTATGGTCTGAGTGGTTTTCTGATTCACAGTCCAGAGCTCTGACCACGACCTGGTGGTGTTTGATCTGGGGTCTCTGGGCATGGCCCCTTCTCTCTAGGAGTCTGCCATCTTGGTTGCACGTATAAATATGATTTCGTAGGACTCACATTCCCTTAGTCATTTCACAGTGATGACACCCTTAGGAGCGAAGCGCAACCTTCCATAGCAAAAGACCAACAGCAAAGCTCATTGCAAATTAGGAGGCGATGACCATAACATCTCAGGGAGCGACACAGACTGGCAAGATCACGCTTGAACATCGTCTAGGAGGAGATTTCATTCTTCAGTGGTCACTTCCAAAACAATTTTACTCTCATTCAATTTCAGCCAAGGGAAGCAGAGCCAATGAGCCCACACCAGACAACTAGATCTACCAATGAAGTATTGAGTAGAGGACTACAGAGCCAGGAATCAAAAGGCAATACAGTCATCAAGTGCTGACCTTGCTACGTTTTCTACAAATAGAAGATGATTCCAGCCAGTTTCCGCATGGTGCAGACCTAGCTCATCATATCTTATAGAACTGAATGTACATGTGAACAATATAATGTTTCCAATGGTTAGGATGGCGGTTCTCAAACATTACCGACCATCCCAATCACCTGGAGAGTTCAAAAAGAGCAGATTTCTGTTCTACAACCTCAGAGATTCTGACTTGGTAGATCTGGGATGAGGATGTTTTTAGCAGGCACTCCAGTGATGGGAGCAGATGGCCTGTCCACCATGCTTTTGGAAATCATTGCTTTAAATCAGTGTTTCTCAATCTTTGCAAGGGTGCAATGTAAAGAGTTTAGGGAAATACCTTCAAAGTTATCCAGTTTAAATTTCTTATTTTGCAGATGAAAAAATTGAGGGGTCAAGTAACTTTCTTTTTTTTTTTTGTTAGTTCAGAATAATTTATATTACGAAGAATTCACTAATAGCCAAATTGTGGGGTCAAGTAACTTTCTCAAGGTCACTCAGACAGCCACAAGTACAAAGTTAGGATGACAAGCAACCTTTAATCATAGTGTCCTTTGTACCATTTCATTTGGTGAACGTCCTCTCCGTCAAGTCCTGTTGGACATGTACACAAGTAAGTAGAAAACACTAGTGTACATTGGATGATAATCCAAATGCATTATAATGATACTATTTAAATTATAATATAATTATAATGATGTGGATAATTTTTATATCATTGAAACAACTGCTGAGAACTTCAGTGTTGCCCAAACAAACACTAGAAAAAATGAATTCAGAAAGAAGTGGCACCTACCTTCTCCAAATCGATGGTTAAGATGAAGATAGCAAGGTCTCAAAGTTATTCTGTGAACAAGCACAACATCTGGGTTCCCCAAATCAGAGTCTATAACAAAGCAAAAAATAGTTTCAAAAAACTATTTTATTGTACATATTCCTGATATTGTATCAAAAGAACAGGACATGCTTTCCACAAGTTGTTCTAGAGTCAAACCAGATTGAGGTGTCATAAATATGGTCATCATCTCTAGGTCAATACCTCACTTGACTTTGTGTCTCCATTGTCAGTTTAAGCTGAAGAGTTCTGTGTCTCAGCAAATTTCAGATGTGTCTTGATAAGGGCCATTGGAAGATTAGTCCATGGACTTGACTCTGAATTGTTATAATAGAAGACCCCCTCAGACATGGGAATATGAAGCTCTGGGAACTTTTGACTCATTTTTTTTTTGGTTCCCCTTTTAGAAGAGAGTGAAAACTGAATACGACCTTATTTCAAATGAATGGGAAGTCAGAGAAGGCAAGCCAAGAAGAGTGATTAGATCTTCAAGATTTCAGAGTTTATATTTGTACTCATTGATGGGTTGATTGATTGACTCATTCATTCAAGAATGATTTATGAAAACTTTTCATGTGCTAGGCAGTTGTTCTATTCAGTAAGATAGCAGGTTTCACCCAATGTAAAACAGATTGGCTGAAAGGAGGGCAAATACCCATCATTAGTTATTAATCTTATAATAATTTAGAAGAAAGGCCAAGGCCTAACAACCTTACAGGTTGGTTATACAGGCAAGAGCACTTAAGTGGGAGTAAAGTGGCCTGGGTCAAGTTCTGGGAGACCTTGGGCTATAGGAAGGTTTCTCAACCTCAACAGTATTGATACTTGTGGCTGAATAAATATTTTTGGGGCATGTGGACTGTCCTGTGCACTGTAAAATGTTTAGCAGCATTCCTGGCCTCTAGATGCCAGTAGCATCACCCCACCCTCCAGTTATGACAACCAAACACATCTCCAGATTTTGCCAAATGTCCCTGGTAAGAACCACTGGAGTATAGTAGTAACTACTATTTTTTGAGCACCTTTTAGGGGCATTGTGCCAGGACTTAATATATATCTTCACATTCAGTCTTAATACTAGCTTTTCAAAGCAAGCATTCTTATTTCTATTCAAAACATGGTGAAACTGAGGTCCAGAGATGTTAAGGGAATCATCCAATATTACACAATTGGCACGTATTGGAAAAGATTTGAGCCCAGAGTTATGTGACTTCAAGGCTTATGTTCATTGTTCCCTATTATTTTGCTATGACATATTTTAAGCATTTGGAAAAGTACAGAGAATAACCTAATAAAGACCTATATACTTAGAACTCCATTTTGATCACTGCTAATATTTTCTCCCATTGCTTTATATCTATGTTTTTGGACAATAAAATGGTATAAATAGAGATGGATCTTTCTTTTAGACTTTCTCAATTCTTTCCCTCTCACTTTCCCCCCCAAATAACCATTCTACTGAGATTGTTGTCATGTCCTTCCCGGGAAAGAGTTTATGTTTTCTTACATGTACATGAGTAGTCTCATAAATGATATATAGCACTTGAAGAAAAGTACATAAAGGTACAAATTCTTGTGCAATCTGTTTTCTTTACTCAACATTAAGTTTTTGAGTTTTTTCTATGTCGGAGCTACAGTTTCAATTCCTTTACTTTTATTGTATGAGAATAAATAGACCACAATGGCTTGACATTTGGGTGGTCTCTTGTTTTTCACTGTTACAAGTCACAGTGCGGGGAACATGGCATGTGTGTGTGTGTGCACACACGTGTGAGCGTTTCCCTAGGAAAGACAGCTAGATGTGGGATTCCTGGGTTGCAGGATGTGCATATCTTCAACTTTATTAGATATTGCTAAATTGCTCTCCAAAATGATTGTACTAAATTACACTCCCTCCAACACACTGTAAGAGTATTCATTTCTTCACATCCTTGCCAATGTTCAGTATTTTCAAACTTTATAATGTTTGCCAGTCTGATTGGGGTGAAATAGCATATAATTATTGTTTCAAAAGCCTGTGTTCTTAACCACTACTCTTACTGTCTACACTTCTTGAAGCTTCAGTTATGTAAAATGGAGAAAATACCTTTTTCGATTTCTTGGAGTAGTAATAAATTCTCCTGGTGTAATATGTGAATGCATTTTGTAAATATGAAGTGCCACTTTTGTTCATTGCTGGCAGTGGAGAGAAAATGTGGTTTCTATAGCAGGCAATTTGACGAAATCTATCAAAATTTCAAACGTACATGTATTTTCTTTGAACGTAAAAAACAATTTCAGAATTATAGAAAAGTTGCAAAAATAGTGAAGAGAATTTCTGTACACCCAGATTGTCTAAGCATTAACATTTTAATCACATTTAAATTATAATATTTATGTGCATGTGTATTATATGTACACACACATTATTTTCCTAATGATGTTAACTCTGACAATTTTCTATGAACATTCTGCTATATAACCATGGAAAAGTTGTCAAAATCAAGAAATTAACATCGCTATAATACCATTACCTAGTTTATATGTCTTATTCAGATTTTATCAACTGCCTTACTATTGTCCTTAACTGCAAAATATTTTTTTTCCTCCTCCAGGATCCACTCTGAGATCATTCATTGTACTGACTTGTCAAGTCTCTTCAATTTCATTTAATATGGAATAATTCTTTAGTCTTTTTTTGTCTTTCAGGACCTTGATATTTTTGAAGAGCACTGGTCAGTTATTTTGAAGAATATCCCTCATTTTAGGTTTGCCTGATGTTTCCTCATGATTAGATTCAGGGTATGCATTTTTGACAGAAATAACATGGAATTGACACTGTGTGCTCCATATGTCAGTTTGTCCCCATATTGGTGACGTCATTTCAATTGCTTGGTTAGAGTGGTGTCTGCCAGGTTTCTATTGTCCTTTTTGTAATTGGTAAGTATCTTTTTGGGAGATATTGTGAGACTGTGGAAACATCCTATTTATATCAGCATGGACTCACGGATATAATGAGTTATACTGTGTTATATACTGAGTTATACTGTGTTATATACTGAGTTGTATCAATGGTTATTTTCATGGCCAAATTGTTCCATGCTTGGCCACTGTGGACCCCTTCATTCTTGCTCCTGATGTGTGTCTTCTGACATGTCCCCATTTTTCCGTGAGCATTTCCTTACTTTCTGGCACAATAAGATGTCCCAGGTTCACCTTCTGTTTTCCTAGCTCCTGTCCTGGAATGGGACATTTTCCAATAAGTAGAGAATAATATTTGGAAAGCAAGATCTGGGTACTAGGCATGTTCTTTGTTAGTGGTGCACCTAACATTTTTTTTTTTTTTTTGAGATGGAGCTTCACTCTTGTCGCCCAGGCTGGAGTGCAGTCTCAGCTCACTGCAACCTCTGCCTCCTGGGTTTAAACAATTCTCCTGCCTCAGCCTCCCAAGTAGCTGGGATTACAGGCGCTCACCATCAGGCCCGGCTAATTTTTATATTTTTAGTAGGGGCGGGGTTTCACCACATTGGCCAGGCTGGTTTCGAACTCCTGACTTCAGGTGATCCACCTGCCTCGGCCTCCCAAAGTACTGGGATTACAGGCATGAGCCACTGTGCCCAGCATATGCACCTAACTTTTAACCTAGCAATTTCTCTTTCAGGAATTCTTGCCGCAGATATGCCCACACACTTGTTAAAGGATTTATGTGCAAGGTTATTAACTGCAGCATTATATAGGATAGCAAAGGATTAGACATAACCTAAAGATCTATTAATAGGAGACTGGTTAAATAAATTATTTGAAACCATACAATGAAATATTATGTATCCATAAACGATAAGTTGCTTCAAAAATATATTGTCAAAAAATACAACTTTGTGTCTAGTGCGCTACCATTTACGCACTACTAAAAGGAGAAATATATATACAGCTACATGTATATGTGTATATACTTGCTGATAAATGCATAAAATATCTCTGGAAAAATGCACAAGAAGCCAAAAACACTGACTGTGAGGAAGAGAATTGGGTAGCATGGGGAACAGAGGGAAGATGATGTTTACTATAAACTTTGTTGTTCCACTTAAATTTGGGACTATATGAAGTATTAAAAATAAAATATTATAAAACATAAAATAGATATAGCATTAATAAAGCATTATTTTAACCTAAGGTATTCATTGATAACTCAAATATCAGAAGGGGAATTCTGTTTTCTAAGAAAATTGGCTAACTAATAGTGAAACTCCAATTTGGTCACTATTCCTTTGTATAAATGCAAACATTCCTGGGATTCTTTATCATTATTATTTTTTTAAGACAGAGTTTTGTTCTTGTTGCCCAGGTTGGAGTGCAATGGCGCCATCTTGGCTCACTGCAACCTCCGCTTTCCAGGTTCAAGCGATTCTCCTGCCTCAGCCTCCTGAGTAGCTGGGATTACAAGGATGCACCACCACGCTTGGCGAATTTTGTATTTTTAGCAGAGACAGCGTTTCTCCACATTCGTCAGACTGGTCTCAAACTCCCGAACTCAGGTAATCCGCCCACCTTGGTCTCCCAAAGTGTTGGGATTACAGGTGTGGACCACTGTGCCCAGCCCTGTGATTCTTTCATGACTTAACTTCTCCATCTGTAATATGGTATAATAACATCACTAACCCATATACCAGAGAAAATGAAACTGAAGCAGTAGTAATAAGAGAAGCAGTCTAAAAACACAAAGTGCCAGTCTACTGTGACTATTAATAATGCCACATTTTCACATTTAAGTGAATTTAATCAATATTTGTGAACAAAAGAATGAATGCATGGATGCGTAAAGTTACAGGAGAAGGAAGATGGGAGAAGAATTATGTTGAATTGATTGAGATTCAAGAAAAACCTCTCAAAAGCACAGGAATAAATTTAAGGAGCAGACTTAAGGTAGACAGATTGTGTTAATGCATCTTGTGATCCAATACTTCACATAAGAATTGTGATACTCCAGGGAAGCAACACAGCCTAACAGCTGATGCCACGGGTTTTAGAGTCAGGAAACTTACATTCGTAGTCTGACTCTGCCATACTAGTTGTGTGACCTGGAGCAAGTTACAAGTTTTTCAACCTCTATCTGCCTCAGGTTCCTCTAGAGCTAGAAGGGTTCTCAGAGATGCTCTAATCTGTGTCTCTTATTTTCCAGATGATCAGACAAGGTAAAAAAGGGCATGAGGAGACAAAGTGGTTGCCCAAGGTGGCATCATCAACCAGAAGCAGATTTGGCCCTAGAACATAGGAGGTAGACTGCAGATAGGCACAAATTCCTTGCAGCTCCTCTCATCAAGAAAGAGTCTTTCCCTCTACCCCTGTAACGTAGTGAAAATGAAGTTGTGGGAGAGTGAAGCCTGGGCTGTAAGGGGTCTTTGGGTTTCCTTTTGCTCCTCTCACGCTTGGAATGCTGCTGCCATGTGAAAAAAAAAAACCGGGGTTAGCCTGTGGGAGGATGAGAGACCACATGGAGCAGAGACAAGAATCCCCAGAGGAAGCTCTCCCATGCCAATCAGCTGGCTGACTGCCAGACATGTGAGTGAGGGGCCCCAGAGCTCCTAGGCCCAACCAAGCCACTGGCAGGCTACAGAAACCAACTGAGTTGGTTCAGATTAGAAGAGCTGCCCTAGCCATCCAGCCATCCCAGCCACCCCAAGAAACCATGAGATAAATCAATAAAATGCTTATTGTTTTAAGTTTGGAGTGTTTGTTACACAGCAAAAGCTAACTGATAACAAACCCAATGATAGCCTCTTTTCAATGAAACTATATTTACAATTCATTTTTAGGAAGTCCTTTTTTAAAAAAAAAAAAAAATTAGAGACAGTCTCACTCTGTCACCCAGACTAGAGTGCAGTCAGTCACTACAGCCTCAGCCTCTTGGGTTCCAATGGTCCTCCCACCTCAGCCTTCTGACTACCTAGGACTACAGGCACATGCCACTAAGCTTGGCTAATTTATTTTTCTTTTTCTTTTTTAAAAGATTGGGTTCTCAATATGTTATCCAGACTGATCTTGAACTCCTAGCCTCAAGTGATCCTCCTGCCTCGGTCTCCCAAACTGCTGGGATTACAGGCATGAGCCACTGTGCCCAGCCTCTAGGAAGTCTTGGGTGACCAATTCTCCACCTAGATTGACTGTCTCCCCACCCACATGTTGCCTGGTCCAGGTCCCTCTCCTCCTAGCAGCAGCTTCTGTTTCTCCCTGGGATCCTACGAAGGGAGGGATAAATGTATGATCTCCGGAGTCACAGACCATCACCCTTCTGTGGCAGCAGCAACAGAGATTGGTACAGGACCCAGATAGCTGCTAGTTGCAGGAGTCCTCCTGCCCCACCTCTTACTTCACAGACTCTAGACCCCTGTTACTGGGTATGCCACTTACACTATCATTAAATTACTCAGGATTAGAAGGAAAGGTGCTTACCTGGCACTGGCTGGAAGGTGATAAGCAACAGGGAAAGAACATCCTTTAAAAATGAGAGCCCTGATGGCCGGGCATGGTGGCTCCTGCCTGTAATCCCAGCACTTTGGGAGGCTCAGGAGGGCAGATCACTTGAGGTCAGGAGTTCGAGACCAGCCTCACCAACATGGCGAAACCCCGTCCCTACCAAATATACATAAATCAGCCAGGCGTGGTGGCGGGTGCCTGGAGTCCCAGCTACTTGGAAGACTGAGGCACGAGAATAGCTTGAACCCAGGAGGCAGGGGCTGCAGTGAGCTGAGATCACGCCACTGCACTCCAGCCTGGGCAACAGAGGACGACTCTATCTGGGGGGGGGGGGGGGGGGGGAAGGGCCTGAGAGTGAGTTTCTTGAGTATCAGGTTTCCAAGTATTCACTTCCCCTCTTCTTTTTATCCCTCATTTCCCTTTTCCTTGGCTTCCATTAATATTTTCTTTCCTGTTTCCTCAAGGTATCCATATTCATTTCTAGAAATACATGAAGGGTTTCCTGGTTTCCATTAAATTTAATGCCCATATCCTCTACTCATTCCCCTTCCTTCCAACTTTAGGAATCTTTTCATTTTTCTCTTTTACAACTTTCCCCCAACTGCCCTCATATAGAAGATTCTAGAAATGCCAGGCTCCTGACGAAAGCCCCAAGATTCTCTCAATCAGAATCTTAGGAAGTTCCACTACTCTAGTATTACGAAGAGCCCAAAGACACATGGACAAAAGAACACTCAATTTTTTTTTTGTTTTTTATTTCTATATATTTTTGGGGAACGGGTGGTATTTGGTTACATGGGTGAGTTCTTTAGTGGTGATCTGTGAGATTTCAGGGCACCCATCACCCAAGCAGTATACACTGAACTGAATTTGTAGTCCTTTATCCCTTACATCCTTCCCAACCTTTCCCCCTGAGTCCCCAAAGTCCATTATATCATTCTTATGCCTTTGTATCCTCATAGCTTAGCTCTCACTTACGAGTGAGAACATACAATGTTTGGTTTTCCATTCCCGAGTTACTTCACTTAGAATAATCATCTCCAATCCCATCCAGGTTGCTATGAATGCCATTAATTCATTCCTTTTTATGGGCATTTGGGCTGGTTCCACATTTTTGTAATTGTGAATTGTGCTGCTATAAACACACATGTGCAAGTATCTTTTTCATCCAGTGACTTCTTGGGAACATTTGATTGTGGAGACAAGGGTGGAATCACCTGGGGATCTGGAAATCCTGGGGCGGAGCAGCAGTCATGAGGAGGAGCCAGGCTGATGGGAGGAGCCATGCTGGTGGGAGGAGTCAGCTGGAGTCAGCTTTGCTGCAGTTTCCTTCTTGCCAAGGCTAGTTCCTATGCTGCCTAACTTGGTGCTGGATACAGTTCTCAGAATTCCATCACCCTTGAACTCTAAAATGGTGGGGTTTTTTTTTTTTGTTTGTTTTTTGTGAATGTTAAGTTTCTACCCAAGACTCTTGGAATAAGCTGAGGTGCACTGACCATGCAGTTTGGAGTAAAGTGGTTTCACCCATTCCCATCCATCTGTCGGGTATTTGGTACTTTTGAGAAATGCTTTAGAAGAGGAATGAGGAAATATGTGTCATCACCTGGAAATTCTGGTCCATGACCTCAACAGCCCTCCTGGAATTTCCCTGGTCAGTTTTCTGTCCTAAATGCAAATCACCTACATTAACAGAATATTCTGGGCATTTGTATAAAAATGGCTGCAGCAATTCACAGCGTTTTGTTTGGTGATGCAGGAGAGCAGTTCAGGCTCTGTTCTGTAGGGGCATTAAGGATGCTGGTCAAAGCATAAAGGGTCCTGAAGGGAAAAGCAAGCACTCCCAAGGACAGTAAGGAAAATGTAAACAGCTACCAGGAGTGGGTGCCATCTCAGCGATTTCATCTTCCAGCAGAAATTTCCCAAACCTGATCACTTTCTCCATTGCTAACAGAGAGGAGAGGAAACATAGCAATGGGGAAGTCCATTTCAAAAACAAACCACTTATTCTTTACAGCAAAGGGACTGAAGTTTTTCAGGAGAAAGATCTAGCTGCTCTCCCATTCATCAAAATGTGGCAGGACAGTGATTACAAATGCAAATGTAACCTTTAGGTCCTATAGGCAAAGGCAGTGCTCACCACCTCTACCCAGTGGGCAGTTGAGGCTGGGTTCTTTTCTCAATTCTAGTATTTTTATAAACCTATCATCACAAATTCTGCATTTATTGGTGGGTGGGTACAGAATGTTACTGCTATACATTTTAAAGAATTAGTATTAGTTAATATTTAGTTTCTATTTAGCATAGTTTATATTATTTCTATTTAATATTAGTTTCTAAAGCAAACTTACATACAAGATAATATCTATACTTCCCTTTTGAGATTCAAGAACTAAATGAAGAGCTAGGAAGTGCCGGGCATCATGAGAAGTGTTAGCACCTGGAATTTTTACAATGCTACTGTGAAGGAGTAACAGTCACCCACATGTTTCCATTTTGCAGACGTGAAGACAGATTCCAAGCACATAAGGGGCTTGGCCATGATTACTTGGTGATGTGGATTGCCTGTGTCCTCACCCAAATCTCATCTTGAATTGTAGCTTTCACAATTCCCACATGTCACCGGAGGGAACTGCCGGGAGGTAATTGAATCCTGGGAGTGGGGCTTTCCCATGCTGTTCTCATGATAGTGAATAAGTCTCATGAGTTATGATGGTTTTATAAGGGGGAATTTCCTTGCACACGCTCTCTTACCTGCTGCCATGTAAGATAGGCCTTTCACCTTCCGCCATGATTGTGAGGTCTCCCTAGCCACATGGAACTGTGAGTTCATTAAACTTTTTTTCTTTATAAATTATGCAGTTTTGCGTATGTCTATCAGCGGCATGAAAACATATTAATACACTTGGGTGCTGCAAGGCAGGAAGGAGATTTGAGCCTAGATATATTGACTCCAATCCCAGTATACATTCAGGATACACTTGTAGTCAAGTGCATGATGATAAAAAAGCACAAGCATGACCTGTGTTTTGATTACACTTTCATGAGAGCCTCAGGGCTGTGGTGTCATTGAAGAGGGAAAAATACCTATGGCAGATACATTTGACTGGGATTAGGGGAAGGGCAGAAGGAGAAGGGGGTTCTGATGCATCTTTCTGCAGCATCAAGCACTTCACTGAATTACCATCTCTCCCTTGGGCCTGTGGAATACACATTTCCTTTGTAACTTCATCTTGGGTCTAGGGCACAGGGTCTTGGGGGTCATCTTGCTTACACAGGAAACACAAGGCTTCAACATGGCCACCCCCAACTACGATGGAACAGCTAGGTTTCAGCGGGGAGAGTACTTCTGACTCGGTTTCAAGAAGTGAAATTTGGGCATATGGAGTCGTCCCTGGTGATGACTGACCAGGCTCAGATCTGTCTTTATACAGCATCCCAGTCTTACAAATTGGACATGTACTAAATCATGGGGCATTTTTATACAAGAGGGACAAGCCTCGATGACATCAGGTGGTGGCTTCCTTGCTACAGGATGCCTTTTCCCTCTTGAACCCTGACCACCTGCCATGAAACCTTTGCATTCTGTGACCCCCTCTGCCTGCCAAAGCCCTCCATGGGCAGATTGGTCTAGCCTGGGGTAGCCTTGAGAGGTGGCTGGGCTAGACCTTGAGGGGACACTGGGCTAGACCAGTTTATTCCAGTAGATTCTCAAAGACTCAGCATTGCTGCTTCCATTCATCTTTAAGATGCTACGGAAATTTTCATTAAATGAACTTCTTCCTCATTTTACTTTTTCCCCCAGAGTTTGATTTTTAACTAAAGGAGAGGTAATTAAGGATCCCAGGATGTGTATTTATTTTTTCAATTTGTGGTGTCTCCTCATCACCGCCTCTAGTGTATTTGTTGGTAAAAATGGAAAGTGATATTAGCGCTATTATTAACCCCCACCGTTATACTTGGAAGATTTCAGAAGATTTGATTTACCCAATATTTCCATCTCTGTATGGCTATGGTGATGAGTGGGAAGTCAAGAAGAAACACAAAGTAGGATGTGAATAAATCCGTTTTTTTCTACAATAAATGACTGAAATCATACTCTTCTTCCTTTTTTTCCCTAGACTTGGGTTTTGTAAGAAGCATGGTGGTACGAGTTAAACTTGGCCTCCAATTGGTTTTGCTTGAGCACAGTCATTCCCATATGGAGTAGGAAATTCCATGTACTGCAGAGTTTTGGGGCAGATGCTTTAGAATGTGGTGCACGATTCCTCTCAAACTCTACATGAATCTGAAGAACAGAACAGAATGCTGAGTGCATTGCTGGGGAGGGACAAGGGTGTGTGGTTGCCCAGTTACCCAGCGAGAATCATGTCTTGGACCCTACCCACAGGAGACTGACATTTAGACAAACTTGTTCTCAACCACCAGCGCCGCGCCCGACGCAGGGCATGGCTCTGAATGGCTCTGGCATCTGTTTTGTCTTGCCTCAAGCCCACACACTGGGACTTGCTTGTTTTCATCCAATAGCAATTAGCACCGTGGTAAATGCCTTGTGCTCTGTGCTAATTCAGAAGAATAAGCCTGTCGCAACTCTGCCAAGAATTACAGCTAATCACAGAGGGCTCGGGGCGCACCTGCCCTTTCATCAGCCTTTTGTTTTAAAATGAGGGGTTGATGCAACCCAAAACACTGCATTCTCTCCTTGGTCAGGGATAACCATGGAGACCCAGGGGAGACCTGGAGTGCATCCTGGTGGCCATCCCCGGGACGTGCTTCCTACAAAGGGGCACAGCGAGCTACAGGGAACCCAAGCAGCTGTTTACTGTGGGCAGTTGCAGACAGGGTGGGCCCCAGGGACACTCCACAGAAGTGCAGAAGCTTGGTCTAAAGCAGTGCCCACCACTGAAGACTCTTCAGAAGTCACCGCAGACACAAAAGTTGGGAATAAAGACCTGGGCTGCCTCCACATTTAAGCTAAAAAGCTCTTTAGTTGTTTTCTTTTAGCCTCATCATCTAACCTAGTACCTGGGCTTATTCTAAGAATATACTTTTTGTCCTAATTTGGTATTGATCATTTATTGATTTTTGTGCTTTTTCCTTTTAAAGTTAGGTTTGAAAAATAACTTACATTCAGGAAAATTCTTCCCTTTAAAGTGTATGGATCTATGAGTTTAGACAAATGTCAACAGGCACATCACCACCACCACCACCAGGGAGCCATTGGATGGTTCTATTGTCCCTGAACATTCTTTCTTGTTCATTTCTTGTCAGTTACCCTTCCCTGCCCCCAGCTCAGGAATCTACTGATCTAATTTTTGTTCCTATTATTCTGCTTTTTCCACAATGTCATAAAAATGGAATAATTCAGTATTCTTTGTTAGTGACTTATTTCACTTAGCATAATGCCTTTGAGATCCATCTATGTTCCTTTGTGTATCAGCAGTTTGTTGTTTTATTGTTAAGTGGTATTTCACGACATGGATGTACTGTAGTTTATTTTCTAGCAAATGGACATCTGGGCTGTTTCCAACTTTTAGTTATTATTAATAATCTGCCATGAATATTCATGTACATCTTTGTGTGAGTATATATGTATTTTTTATTTCTTTTGGGTAGATACCTAGGAGGGGGATTGCTTGGTCCTTCACCATATATTTAACTTTACAAGACACTTCCCATATATTTTTCTCTTTTTTTTTTTTTTTTGAGACAGAGTCTCGCTCTGGCACCCAGGCTGGAGTGCAGTGGTGTGATCTTGGCTTACTGCAACCTCTGCCTCCTGAGTTCAAGTGATTCTCCTGCCTCAGCCTCCGGAGTAGCTGGGATTACAGGTGTGTGCCACCATGCCTGGCTAACTTTTGTATTTTTAGTAGAGGTGGGGTTTCACCATGTTGACCAGGCTGGTCTCGAACTCCTGAGCTCAGGTGATAAACTCACCTCAGGCTTCCAAAGTGCTGGGATTATAGGCACGAGCCACTGAGCCCGGCCTGCCCATATATTTTTCAACTTGCATTGCTATCAGCAACATATGCAAACTAAAATTGCTCTTCCTTGTTAACACTTGGTGTTGCAAGTTTTGAAAAGTTTAGTCATTCTGATAAGGATCTAGAAGTATCTAATTGTGATTTTTAGGTTGTATTTTCCTAAGGACTAATGATACTGAGATTCTTTTCATGTTATAATTTATTTTAAAAATCACTTTAAATCTACTCTGCTCAAATTCATGTTGAAGACAGGTCTCATGCAACTTATTTTAGTGGGAATTTGTCAAATCTCTCCCATGTGCTTAGAAACATGCAACCCAGGAAAAAGAAAACATAGCCATGACCATTGATGTGCTTGGAGAACAGGAACTGCTTTATTTAACTTTTCTTCCATGCTGAGCTCATCTCAGGGGAGGAACCGAGCCTCTCCATCACCCACAGCACCCAGCCCGGGGTCAAACACAACAGCAGGTGCTTTAATAAATATTTGATGATTGACTGAAGCAAGATGGTGGCTCTTGTTCCCAGTGGACATGACTAGGGTGTGTGCCTGTGTAGTGTGAGGTGTTAGAACTAGAGAGGGCTGATTGACCACTTAGTAAAAGATCTGCCCAGTGGAAGGCATTCATGGTATATGGAGGTCAGCAGTCCCCTATCAGGCTGCTCATTAGAACCAGGGAAAGAGTTTAAAAACATATGGATGCCCAGGACCAGAGGTGGATTTACCTTGACGCTAATGAGATTCAAGCTTCAAGGCTCACCTGCATGGTACCCACTGGGTGCTGGGAGGTCCTCGGAGTTCTAGAGTGTTCTAAGTATGGAGGGGAAGAAGCTAGGTTGCAATTAGAACACTTGAAAAGATCTCCAAACCAAGGGACCTGACTAGGTAATGTGTATGGTTTCTTCCCTCCTTTTAAAGCAATACTAAGCATGGAATTTTTTTTTTTTTAATTGGTGATTTCATTTTGTTCTGTTTTTCATTAAGAAGTTCTCACAAAACCTGGATCTGCCACTGCTGGGTGTCACCCCAGAGGTTGTGATTTAATTTGTCTGGGGTGTGGCCCAGGCCCTGGCAATTTTTAGAGCTTCGCATTGAGTGGAATGTGCCTCAGGGTTGCACCACATGGTTACAGTGTCCACTAATGACCAGGTGTAGGCTGCAAGCCGTCAGGAAAGATCCCAGTCATGTGTGAGCCCTTGTCATTTTAAACATCAACCCTTCAACCAAACGGGCCCTTTTTGTTTTCCTCTAAGTCAGTCTTCTTGTTTTGAGACCCTCCTATTTCAATGTGTCCCAGAGGCCATCTCCCTATGGCACCCACTGGCAGGTCACAGCCCCTGCTCATTCCTCCCCAGTGGCTTTTCCCGAGCCACTGGTGAAAGCCCAGGCTGCTCTGGAGGGGCAGCATAGCAAGCTGTCAAGAGCTAGGGGCAGACGCTCAAGTCCACACTGCAGCTCCGCTTCTGAGTCAGAAGAAACTGGATCAAAATCCCACCTCGGCCACTGACCAGCTTTGTGCCCCTGGATATGTTCCTTAACCTCCCTGTGCCTCAGTTTCTTCATCGGTAAAGTGGGGATGATAATAGGAACAGCCACATAGCTTCCAAATGACGATGGAAAGAGAGGATGGTAAAGCTCCTGCTGCAGGCCAGGAGCATGGCCAGTGCCTGAAAAACGAGGAATTCTGTCCAGCTGATTGACGCCTACCCATCTTCCGGTCCACCCTATGCCATGCTTCCTCCCTTCCACCGAACCGCCTTCCTTCTCTGACAATGTTTTGTCTCTACCGGCCACACTGCTGATAGGGCAGTGTCTCATCACCTGCTTCTCTTCTCAGTTAGATGCCGGCTTCTTAGAGGGGAGAGACAAGGTTTTACACCCTTCCTTCTACAGTGGTCATTCCAAGGCAACAATATCATCATCCACAGAATAATAATAGCTAACATTTTTTGAATGTCAGTTTTTCAGACAAGCAACTCATACCTCAGGGAGCTGTATAATCATCTAAGATCACACAGCCTATGGGATAACATTCATCCATGTCAAAGTTTTCACCCATCTGAGGCAAAAATGAGAAAAGAGAAGGTAGAGCTAACCATATTTATTTAAAGGACTGGCTTTTATTTGGAGATTATATTACCCCCTTTTTAAAAATTTTAAATGCTCTTTCATTAACAGCATGGTAGTGATAGTAGGTTGCAGTAGATTTTTAAAATGACTTTACATTGCAAAATAAATTATTGAGTATTCTATATTTTTTCTCTCCCAGTTTTTTTCTGGTAAAATGTTATTGGTCTTTGAAGTAAAAAAAATCTGAGACTTGTTAGTCTAAAAAACAGCTGTATATAAAATGATGCTCAAGCTGTATTGGTTAAATCAATAAATATGACACTTTACATTAATTCCTGATGCAAACTTGTTGCCAACAGAAGGAAGGAAGAGAAAATCTTTCAGTTCCTAATTTAATTTCTTCCACCACTATTTATTGAGCACCTAATTTGTGCCAAGCACTGTGCTAGAGTCTATGGACACAAATAAAACACAACTGCTGCCCTCAAAGAACCTAGCATCATGCCCAACAGTTAGGCTGGGAGAAAAAGGAACATTGCTGCTAGAATAACTAATCAATATTTCAACAGAAATATCAATACTGTAAAAATATTCAATGAATATCAATATTTGCTAAGGGTGTTTTTAATGCAATGTTGTATTTTTGAGACAGGGTCTTACTCTGTCGCCCAGACTGGAGCACAGTGGCAGTGACATGGCTCACTGCAGCCTTAACCTCCTGGGTTCAAGCAATCCTCCTGCCTTGGCTTCCTACATAGCTGGGATTACAGGCAGGTGTCATCACACCTGGCTAATTTTAAAATTTTTTGTAGGGATGGGATCTCCCTATGTTTCCTGGGCTGGTCTTGAACTCCTGGGCTCAAGTGATCCTCCTGCCTCAGCATCCTAAAGTGCTGAGATAACATGTGTGAGCCACCGTGCCCGGCCAAGGGTGTCTTTTGACCCTTAGAAGAAAAATACTACTAGACAGGGCACAACGTTTCTCTCTCTCCACCAGTCTATCAGCCGCTAATGAGGCTAAACTGATAAGGGTATTCTAACCCTCATTTGGTAACATTCTTGGGGTTCACCTGCTACAAGGAGGAAGTGCAGACAGCAAAAAGATTTCTAACAAAAAAGCATAGATATAAGGGCTATGGATCATTTGAAAGACATTTATGAAAATATAAAGAATATTAAAATACAAAGAATGAACCATAAACCTACTATCTAAATAACGCCTGTTGGATATGAAAATAAAAAGCATTTCATCATGTGGCTAGAAAATTCAACTTAAAAATAGGATAGCATAAAATAAAAATGAGTTCAGACTCCTCTCAGTAGGCCCTCTCCATGTATCTGTTCAGACATATTTTCCATGCATATACCATCAAAATTTATATATAAAACTCACATCACATAATACAATACACATAATCCATCAATTTTTTTTTAAGGCAAAGGACTCATAGTGAACCACACTCTTCTCCACTGCTTTTTACTTGAAAATATATCCCAGAGATACTTCTCTATCAGCTTCTTAAGATCTATCCCCCTCTTTGTAAAGGCTATATAGTATTCTATCAGAGGCTATTCTTTTTTTAAAAAACCAATCTTCCATTTGCCAGATATTTAATGTCTTTTGTTACAAATAATGCCTTCGAGTGTCTCTGTATAGATATTTTAGTGTACTTTTGAGGCATATCTGCAAATTCCTACAGGTGAAATGCTGCTTAGAAGAATATATATATATTTAAATTTGTAGGCCGGGTGCGGTGGCTCACGCCTGTAATCCCAGAACTGTAGAAGGCCGAGGCGGGCAGATCACCTGAGGTCAGGAGTTTGAGACCAGCCTGGCCAACATGGTATAAAACCCCATCTCTACTAAAAATACAAAATATTAGCCCACTGTGGTGGCACGCACCTGTAATCCCAGCTACTCAGGAGGCTGAGGCAGGAGAAGTGCTTGAACCCAGGAGCTGGAGGTTGCAGTGAGCTGAGATCACACCTCTGCACTCCAGCCTGGGTAACTGAATGAAACTCTGTCTCAGCAAGAAAGTTGTAATAGTTATTACCAAATTGCCTTGCAAAAAGGTACATAAATTTGTATTCCTGTGAAGAACGGTGGTGTAATTCTTGGCCAGCGATTTGTGTTCTCAAATTTTTGTATTTTTTCCAACTTTTTAGTTGACTTTTGATATGGTATCGATGTTTTACTTTGCTTATTTTTGTATTTGTCTGTTCAGCTTTTCTTTAGTGGTTTGTATATAGTCAAACTTACTCATCTTTTCCTTTGTGGCTTCTGGTCTTCATCTTTGTTTTAGAAAGTGTGCCTACTTCAGTATGCTGAGTTCACTTAGGTTCTATTTCGTAACTTTTATGCTTTTGTTACTTGAAAGTCTTTGATCCATTTGGAATTTATTTGGGTTTGCTGATGTCACTTTATTTTTCCTCAAATGTTTAGCCAGGTGTTCCACACTATTTATTGAGTAATTTATCTATTCTTTCCTGACCTGATACCCTATTTTTATGTTTATGTCTACTTCTGGATGCCACCCATCTGTCTAGTTGTTTAGCAATACCAAATTGCTTTAATTATTGGTGCTTCTTAATCTGTTTTCATAATCTAATAGGCACAGCTTACTCCATTAGACTTCCCTACCTCCTCCCTGAAAATTCCTTGCTATATTTATGCCACAATAATTACCAGTATTATTTTCTGAACTTTCTCTACCAAAAGGAAATGCCTCTTGGTATGCTGTAAATATTCTGTATTTCTGATAGATACCCTTTATTGGTCTAAGAAACTGTAGTTCCCTATAAAGCTATGTCTACAGGCAGTAAGCAAGCAGGACTTTTGTCTTCAATTTTTTTTTTTTTCTGTTTTAAAACTTGCTTTAGCCTCTGGATTCAAGCACGGAGATTTAAACAGCCTGCTAATTTCCCAACTTTTATGAAGAACATTTAGTCTATATCACCATGTAGTAGCCGGATTCCAGGTTGCCCCTGACTGTTTTTGGACAGAGAGTCTGAGAGGTCCCTGGCTTTAGTCTTATTTGTTACTTTGTATTTGTGTTCCATTTCTGGTCCATAGGGAAATCTACCATGCTTTTGAGTCCAGTTACATATTTACTTTTCTCTTCCTCTATTTTACATGTTAGAACAGAGGGAGTGAGTCAATGTATGAATTTAACACACCCTCCTGATAGGAAATCTGTGTGTGTGTATTTCCTTCTTAGGTTTTTAAAAGGAGATTCTCAGAATCTAGAAGCATAATTATCATTTGACGAAGCTTCGGGTGGTCATGACCGCTGGGGCTTAGGGACAAGATCACATGGTTATCTTTCACTAGGGGTTGTTTTGGAGGTTTGTTTTTACATCTAGAAACTCCAATATGTTAAAATCTCCATGCATAATCAAGATTTCCACTATATACCTCAGAGATATTCTGAGTTTGATTCCAGACTGCCTCAATAAAGTGAGTAGCACAATAAAGTGAGTCATACCATTTTTTTGGTTTTCCACTGCATGGAAAGGTTAATGTTTACACTGTACTGTTGTCTACTGAGTGTGCTATAGCATTATGTTTAAAAGCCCAATTTAAAACACTTTATTGCTAACAAATGCTGATGCCGAGTCACGACGGGAACACACGCTCTTGTGCTAAAAACTGTGCCAATACACTTGCTTGATGCAGGGTTGCCACAAATCGTCAATTTGTAAAAAATGCAGTATCTGTGAAGTGCAATAAAGTGCAGGACAATAAAAGAAGGTATCCTGGTACATATTTTTGCTCAGCCTTCCAGTGAGACTCTTGAACTTTAGTCTATAGGCAGTATCCTTTGCTCCACTCCTAACTCGAAAGTGAGGGGCAGTCAAGAGTGATGGGTGGGGATAGGGAAGGATGATACTGTGAACTTAATAGATGATGAAGCATCCATGCCCCATTTTTAAAACTCTTATCATTTTTCCTACAAAGTAGACTGTGTAATATAAATTCTCTGATCTAGTTGGTTGTGCTGTCGGATTAGAAAACCAGGCATTGGAGGGGCTGTATTTTTTTTTTTTTTTTTGAGACAGAGTTTCGCTCTTGTTACCCAGGCTGAAGTGCAATGGCATGATCTTGGCTCACTGCAACCTCCACCTCCTGGGTTCAAGCAATTCACTTGCCTCAGCCTCCCAAGTAGCTGGGATTATGGGTGCACATCACCAGACCGGCTAATTTTTGGTATTTTTAGTAGAGACGGGGTTTCACCATTTTGCCCAGGCTGGTCTCAAACTCTTGGCCTCAAGTGATCTGCATGCCTTGGCCTCCCAAAGTGCTGGGATTTACAGGTGTGAGCCACTGTGCCCACCCCCAATGGTTGTATTTCTTACAGTATTGTTACATGGTACAAGTTTACATAATACTGAAAACAACAGAAAGTAAAAAAAAAAATACTCTCCCATTTCTTTGGTTCTTTTAAAAATATTTCCTTTTTTTAGTGTATGTATTTAAAGTGTACAAAATGATGTTTTGATACACAGAGTGAAATGATGTTTTGGGATCTTAAATGTGAAATCTTGTCATATTTCTGCTGTGGTTATTTTCTTATTTTTTCAAAGGTAGTAATGCTTTCATATTCTCACAGGGGAACCACTCAAGACAAATGTTAAATTGTCCATGAATGTGGGAAATAGTCGATTATATAAGGAGAAAGGATGTTTGGGGATGAGACAAACTTTCCATCATATGGGCTAAGTCAGACTGTGACGTCCTTGAAACTATCCTCTGCCATGTTCCTTTCTACCTTCCAAGGTTTAGGAGGAATTTCTCCCTGTTAGAAGAGATCAGACATGGACAAAATGCCATGTTTTCTAAAGGAGAGATTCTATAGAAACTGAGAAACTGGCTAATTTACATGATACAGTTTTGGGTATCCTGAGTTATTTTCATTAAACGTACTGGTAAGATCCTTAAAATGAGTGATTATGCCTCACACTTTAAAAAATGTTCTCCAAAGGACTTGCTAAGGGCTTGACAAACACTTGCTAAGTTGACTTACAAAACATGGTTGGCACGATCTCAGCATTTTAATCATGACAAATCTCAGGGCTGACAAACTGCATGTTGATGTCCTTGTTTTCTATCTAATGAAAATATTTAATTTTCAGAATGAACTGAAAGTCACCCCGGGTTTACTTAATACCAACCTTGCCTCAGATGACAAATCATTCTCAAGGGCAGCACTGTGTCTCCAGAGGCCCACAGCAGGGCCAGGCTCTCTGGATTTTAGCTCTACGTGTCCTCCCATTTGTCTTTCTTACTGGGTAGATGAAATCTTTATTAAAATCCAAAAGTATTATAGTATTTATCCTCAGGGGCTACCATTTATAGAGGAGAATAACTTCCCAAACTGTAGATGAATTAAATTCTCATGACTTTGTCTGCTTTGTAGATGTCACCCAATGCAAGCATTTCTGTCTGTAGGTCACCAATGTACCTAATAAAGCTGGAGAAGTCATCACTGAAGATTTTCTGATTCACTCATCTTTGAATTCATCTGCCTTGCTTATGGTGGAAAGGGAAATGTCTCTGCATGAATCCATTCTCGCATTGCTATAAAGAAATACTTGGGACCGAGTAATGTTGAAAGAAAAGAGGTTTAGTTGGCTCCCGGTTCTGCAGGCTATACAGGAAATATAGTGGTTTTGGCTTCTGCGGAGGCCTCAAGGAGCTTCCAAACATGGTGGAAGGCAAAGAGGGAGCAAGGTGTTTTACAAGGCAGGAGCAAGAGAGAGAGAAAGAGGGGAGGTGCTATATACCTTTAAACAACAAGATCTCATGAGAATTCACTTACTATCACAATGATATTAGCGAGGGGAATATCTGTCCTCATGGTCCAGTCGCCTCCCACCAGGCCCACCTCCAATACTGGGGATTACAATTTGACATGAAATTCGGTGAGGACACAAATCTAAGCCCTACCAGTCTATTTACATTTTTGTGTCCAAAAGAGAATATTTTTGGATACCTTTTTCTTTTCCATTAATTTGGTAAATGATCATTTAAACCCAAGTTTCTCAAACAAAATAATTACAAAAATAAGAATCTTGATATTCTAAGTTAAAATAAAGTTTTTGTTACTGCTGTTGCAGAAAATCTCTTGTTAATCAACTTTATCACTATAGTCTCAGACAGTCAAAAGTGTGAGTTAATCCCAGCATTCATGTTTTTGGTAAAGTGTAATGATGGAGGAAGTAAGCTGTGGTTGGTTGCTGGCTTGCAGTGTGTCCAGAGTTGGTTCCTTTCAGTGGGTTCGTGGTCTCGCCAACTTCAAGAATGAGGCCACGGACCTTCAAGGTGAGTGTTACAGCTCTTAAAGATGGCATGGACCCAAAGAGTGAGCAGTAGCAAGGTTTATTGTGAAGAGCAAAAGAACAGAGCTTCCACACTGTGAAAGGGGACCCGAGCCAGTTGCCTGTGCTGGTTGAGGTGTCCAGCTTTTATTCCCTTATTTGTCCCCTCCCATGTTCCATTTTTGTCCTATCAGAGTGCCCTTTTTTCAGTCCTCTCTGCGATTAGCTACTTTTAGGATCCTGCTGATTGGTGCTTTTTACAGAGTGTTGATTGGTGCATTTTACAGAGCACTGATTGGTGCGTTTCACAGAGTGCTGATTGCTGCATTTTACAATCCTCTTGCTAGCTACAGAGTGCTGATTGGTGCATTTTACAATCCCCTTGTAGCTACAGAGCGCTGATTTGTGCATTTTACAATCCTCTTGTAAGACAGAAAAATTCTCCAGGTCCCCACTCGACCTAGGAAGTCCAGCTGGCTTCACCTCTTAGCAGGACAGCTTCAAAAAATTTTCACCTGTCTTCTGTTTTTTCTGCTACTAAGTAGGGGGCATCCCCATACTTCTCAGTTAAATGTAATATATCTTCCTTTACAGTCTTAAACTTCCTGTCTATGCATTCTTTTTGTAATCTTTACAAATTACAATGCTAATCATCTTAGGGATTTTTTTTTCTCACCTTAGAGTTAATTCATTTTGCACAAATTTTAAGCTAGGACAGAAGTTTTGACCCAAGGAACCTATCAAAGGTATTGGTTTTATCCCTCCCAGGAGTTTTCAGAAAACTGAGTCCCAGATAGTAATCAGGTTTTTGTTATCAAACATCCCAAAGATTAATATATCTGTCATACATAAAATACCCACAAATTATTGCGTATTTTATCCTACTAGGGGTCAGAAGTATACAATATATTTACATTTTATCATATATTAGGGATCTGAAAGTGACATACTATTTTATGGTTATAAAGAAAAAAGAATGAGCTCATATTCAGTAGAACATTGCATCTTTTATATTGAGAAAATAATTTTAAGACAAAGGTAATGAGGAACCCATTGGAAAGTGCTAGCAGACTCTCTAAGGTGTCGGTACTGAGTGATTCTTTTGTCTGTACATTTCTCATGTCTGATACGGCATTGTAAAGGCAATCAGGTCTTTTCATTCACATGGTTTTGGATCTTTTCAACAATGGTATTATTCTTTGTAGTTAGAATCTTGGCAGGCACTAGAACTCATCTCTCAAGCAGAACAGGCTGAAGACATGAAGACATACAGCTGCAGCTTGAAGGAGTTTGCACGGAATATTAACCCTGTTTCTCTCAGAGCAGAGTCCTGCAACTGAGCACATGAAGCAATCACTAGCTCCATAAATAAGACACTGCAACAAATTAAAAAGTACCTAAGATGCTCTTGTAGTCTGTGATAACAACTATGCATGACGGTAAGATTTGTAAAAAACAGATACATAGACTAATGGAACAGAATAGAGAGCCCAGAAATAAACCCATGTATAGATGGTCAACTAAATTTTAACAAGGGTACCAAGAATACACAATAGGAAAATGACAGTCTCTTCAATAAATGATGTTGGGGAAACTGGACATACACATGCAAAAGAATGAAACTGGACTCCTGTTGTACACCGCACTAAAAAAATCAACTCAAAATGGATTAAAGACTTAAATGACCTGACACCATAAAACTCTTAGAAGAGAACATAGGGGAACATAGGGATATTGGATATAACACCAAAAATACAGACAACAAAAGCAAAAATAAACAAGTGGGACTCTATCAAACTAAAATGCTTTTGCACAGTAAACAATAAAATGAAAAGGTAACCTATAGAATGTGAGAAAATATTTGCAAACCATATATCTGGTAAGAGTTTAATATCCAAAATACATTAAAAACTCATATAGCTGAATAGCAAAAAAGTGCACAAATGACCTGATTAAAAAATGGGCAAAGGATCTAAATAGACATTTCTCCAAAGAAGACATACAAATGACCAACAGACACAGGAAAAGGCGTTTACCATCACTAATCATCAGGGAAATGCAAATCAAAAGCACAATGAGGTATCACCTCATGCTAGTTAGGATGACTCATTTTTTTTTTTTTTTTTTTAAAGATAAGTGTTGGTGATGATGCGGAAAAAGGAAAACCTTGTATATTACTGGAGGGACTGTCAATTGGTACAGTCATTATAGAAAACAGTAGAGAGGTGGCTGGGCATGGTGGCTCACGCCTGTATCCCAGAACAGTGGGAGGCCGAGGCAGGCAGATCACCTGAGGTCGGGAGTTCAAGAGCAGCTTGACCAACATGGAGAAACCCCATCTCTACTAAAAATACAAAAAATGAGCCAGGCATTGTGGCGCATGCTTGTAATCCCAGGTACGTGGGAGGCTGAGGCAGGAGAATCTCTTGAACCTGGGAGGCGGAGGTTGTGGTGAACCAAGATTGTGCTATTACACTCTAGCCTGGGCAACAAGAGGGAAACTCCATCAAAGAAAGAGAGAAAGAGAGAGAAAGAAAGAAAGAGAGAAAGAGAGAAAGAAAGAAAATAGTATAGAGATTTCTCCAAAAATTAAACATACAACTGCCATGTGGTCCAGCAATCCCACTACTGGGTATGTATCCATAGGAATTGGAATCAGTATGGTGGAAAGATATTTGCATTCTCTTGTTCATTGCAGCACTCTCAATAGACAAGATATGAAAACAATCTAAATGTCAGTTGATAGATGAATGGATGAAGAAACTGTGGTGTATATACACAATGGAATATTATTCAGCCCTAAAAAAGAGGGAAACCCTGCCATTTGTGACAACATGGATGAACCCAGAGGACGTTATGTTAAGTGAAATAAGCCAGACACAGATAGACAAATATTGTATGATATTACTTATATGTGAAACCTAAAAGAGTGAAACTCATAGAAGCAGAGAGTAGCATGGTGGTTGCAGGGGCTGGGGGAAGGCGAAGACTGGGAAGTGATGGTTACAGGGTACAGAGTTTCAGCCTAGTGCCTATAGCTAAGGTTATAGCTAACAATACTGTGCCTAGTGCCTATAGCTAACAGTACTGTATTGTGTACTTAAAATTGCTAAGAGGGTACATCTTGTGTTAAGTCATCTTAACAAAACAAACAACAACAGTCATAATAAAGGGCATGGGAGGAAACTTTGAGAGGTGACAGATATGTTTATAACTCTGATGATGGTGAGGGTTTCATGGATGTTTATTTATCCCCAAACTGATCATAAGGTTATATATTAAATATGTATAGCTTTTTATATGCCAATTACATCTCAATTAAGTGGTTTAAGAAAAGCAAACAAACAAACAAACAGAAGGCTTGTGGAACACACTAATCAGAGAATATGAATATCATCAGGGGTTGCAGAGGCAGCATACCTGATTACTTGGCCTGTTTTGGGGCCAGACATGGAGAAGCCAAGTTTAGGGACAACTAAATGAGAATTCATTAAGAATCACAGCACAAAGCTACCTCAAAGGAATCCAAAATGCCAAAATGACACACAACGTGAGAAAAACTAATTTGCAATTCTAAAGAAAACTGAAGTCCACAAATTATGTGTGTGCGTTTGTGTGCATCTTTTATTTTTCCAGAAATTGTTTGCAAAGTTAACAAACTTTTACCTTTGTGTTTTTCCCCCATTCCACAGGTGCATTTCTTATTTCAGTCCTGAGGAACCTTTAACCCCTTATTCATCAGTAAGCAATGGTTTGGCAAAGCCAAGAGGTTATTTGATCTTCATCCTGGAAAGATGGTGATCCTTTGTTGGTGACTTGCATTTCCTGCCTAGAAATCTACACAATTTTTCTTCGTTTTCAAGGTTAAAAATTTTAACCAGCATATAGCTTGAGGTTAGTATTTCTCTACAAGTCTATTATTAACTTGCTTTTTATCTGTAATGCTGTTATCTCTTTATTTTAGGGAAATCTTCTGGCTATTCTATCTTTGAAGCATTTTTCATTGGTGAGTTCTCTACTTCAGGAACATCAATTGTTTTTATATTGATCACTTTTTGACTGTCTTCCATATTGATTACATTGTCTCTTATTTCTTTGCCTTGTGTTCTCTACACTCACTGCGATTACATTAAGCCTTTTCTTTATATCAGAATTTTAAGGTAGCTAATTGTATTTCAGTCTTTGCTATTCTAATTTATCTACCAGTTCTATGGTAGTGTTGTTTCAGCCCTCAGTTTCTTCTTTAACTCTGCAGTCTTTCTTTTATTCTTGTTTCATTGTTTATAATCTTTTATTTCCTTTAAACTATGTATGTTATTTCATTCTTTAACAACATGTGCAGTTGCATAAAATTGTCTTCCTTTTCTTGGCTTATGTTTTCTTCCAGATTAAGTCCTTCATTTGTCATTTTTGTGTTCAGTTTTCTTCGTTCAATATTGAGTTACTGAGCATCTACTTTGTGTCAGGCACTATTCTTAAAGTTAGGGAAAGGCCTGTTAGGGAAACCACATTCCTGCCCTCATGGACGTTACATCTTAGACAGAGAAGTCAAACAACAAATAAATAAATCTATAATAAAGCATCAAGATGGCCAGTATTTTGGGTTTCTGAGCTCCTGGCTAACTGCTCAACTCTCAACTTCTCCATTGCCACTGCCTTGCAAAAACAGCCACAGACAACAGGTAAACTCATGAGCATGGCTGTGTTCCAAGAAAACTTTGCTGACACGTGCTTCCAGGCAACTATTTACATTTACCAATGTTATTCTCGTCCTCGTTTTGGTATTGCCTTCTGAGGTCATTTCGCTTACTGATGGTATGACAATGAGGTATAAAGTCCTGGGCAGGCCAGTGAAGAGAAAGGAGGATGATGACCATCCCCAAGGACATGTGTTGAGCCCTTTCCTTCACTTACAATTATTTCAAGACCAAGGGGAAAGGGTCATTTTGACCTCTCCCGGCCATGATCTATTTCTGTTTTTTTGTATGTAAGAACGTGAAGGTTGGAATCTGATACTGGCTTCATCCTGCAATTCTCCAGGACTGCTACTGGGATGACTATCAACTAACGGGGGACCCAGATAATAAGAAAACATGGGGATCCACCGATGACATTTCCCTAATGGAGTAAGAGGTCACAGGCACGTTGTAATGACACCTGCTGACTTAGTACTACTTCTACCGCCTGTTCCTTTTATGAACATGGTAGGTACACTTAAACATTTAAGTGTCAGCTTATTTTCCTAGGCCACAAAAATACTTTAAAAATACATTTTAAAATTCTTATTACCTGCCTGGACGACATACTGAGACCTTATCTCTACTAAAAGTGAAAGAAGAAAATTAGCCAGGCATGATGGCACATAGCTGTCATCCCAGCTACTCCAGGGGCAGAGATGGGAGCCTTGCTTGAGCCCAGGAGTGTGAATTTGCAATCAGACATGATCGTGCCACTGCACTCCAGCCTGGGAAACAGAGTGAGACCCTGTCTCAAAAAAGCCCTCTTATTTTGAAAAACAGTTTTTATTCACTGCAGAAACAAATGCGGATAGGCAAAGAGAAGAAAATAAATATGATCCTGGCTGGGCGCAGTGGCTCATGCCTGTAATCCCAGCACTGAGGGGGCGAGGCAGGTGGATCACGAGGTCAGGAGTTCAAGACCAGCGTGGACAAGATGGTGAAACCCCGTCTCTACTAAAAAATACAAAAATTAGCTGGGCATGGTGGCAGGCGCCTGTAATCCCAGTTACTTGGGAGGCTGAGACACAAGAATTGCTTGAACTCGGAGGGCAGAGGTTGCAGTGAGCCGAGATCATGCCACTGCATTCCAGCCTGGGCGACAGAGTGAGACTCTGTCTCAAAAAAAAAAGAAAGAAAGAAAGAAAGAAAATAAATATGATCCTGAATCCACTATCCCAAGATGACTAATGTTAACATTTCTAGATACATTCTTAAAAATATAAATCTATATGAAATATGAATATATGTGAAATGTATTATTATTAATACTAAAACATTAACATTAAAATGGACTCATATTGAATATGTAGCACTTTGGAGCCATCAATAAATAATACATGATAACAATAACATATGTCACAGAGTGTGAAATACTCTCAAATTGGCCTGCTTTATAAACTGCTTTTTGTCTTTACGAATATATCATGAAAACTTTTATAAGTCTCTTTTTTTTTTTTTTTTTTGCAATGGTTGCATAGTATTCCCCTGCACAGATGTACCATAAGTTATTTAAAGAATCTCTCCTTCTTGGGAATTTACTTTGCTTCTATTTTTTCAATACTATGATCAACACTGGAATGAGTATCCTTTCAGCTAAATAGGCATATGTTCTTGTTTTTTTTTTTTTTTCCCTGCCAGGGTGCTTTGTTTTGTTTAAGACAGGGTCTCTCTCTGTTGCTCAGGCTGGAGAGCGCCAGCGGGATCAGCTCACTGTAACCTTAAACTCCTGTGCTCACGGGATCCTCCTGTCTCAGCCTCCCAAGCAGCTGAGTCGACAGGCGTGCACCAGCACGCCTGGCTAATGCTTTTAAATTTTTTTCTTTTTTGTAGAGATGAGGTCTCCCTTTGTTGCACAGGCTAGCAGTATGCACTTGGTAACAGTTCTTCTTTATAAATATGTTTTACCTCCTTTGGGAGCTGGTCTCATTCCTGTATTGAAAACTTGGTTGCAACACTTGAGAAATGGTGGTTCTCTTTGCTAGTTTTGGTGGGGTGGGAGGAATGGTAGACAACCTTGGATTAGGATTAGGATATCGACGCTCTGTGAGGCAGTACCCACAAGGCGATGAGGTCCACATAACCACTTGAAGAGATTAAGGGATCTGGTAGAAGGTAATTGTGTGAGTCAGAAATCCCATTGTGACCATTACCACCTAACACCAGGAGAGCGCCATTAAACCATTAAATACTAAAAGTGGGCATGAAAAAATATCCAAAGGGTGTCGTCAGCTGACAAAGGGCACAAAATTCATACTCTGGGTTGACATTTAGCCCTTAACACACCATGACAGCATGAGGCTCTGTGGGGTGCGTTGGGACCGGCGATCTGACGAAATTCCCCTCTTTTGCCATCTGTGGCTCTACCTCATGTACTAATATTACGGAAACCTTTGCGTGAAGACCATGAAATGCATATTTTTTGACATATGAAGTCTTGGCTGGTCATGTCCATCAGGGAAATATATCCGAGATGGGTGGAGCTTTCACATCTTACTCATATTTACACTTTTTATTTAAGCCCCCTGTTATTTCTCTGAGAGTCTAGGATACAGCCGGCTCTGGGGAAATAAGTATTGTAAAGTTGGCAGGTAGAAGGGGTTTTTGGCTGTTGTTTTTCAAACATATTACACATATTTTTACATTATTAAAAACACATGCACCCGCACAACACCATTTCCCCAGAAGCCTCTCTGGCTGACTAGTGTCAAGTCTGGTGATTTATAAGATTGTTTGCATATATTATATTTTAAAACACATATTGCTTTTGTAAAACTCGTATTTATTATACATTTTGGAATTCATAATATGTGCAGAAAAGCAGCCTCTGCCTCGCTGGATCTGAGACAGTCTGTCATGTAAACACATTTCTGGAAGGGACTTCATACAAATGCTTTAGATGGGGCCAACCAATTCTTCCCTCCGCAGCTCCCATGGTCTCTCCCTCCCTCTCTCTCTCTCTGTCTCTCTCTCTCTCACACACATGCCCCTCTCCCCCTCCTCCTGCAGTCACATCCATACAGATAAATAATAAAAACAGTAATGGAACAACAGCCCCAGAGGAAAGCTCTGTTAGGAATAAATCTGATTTTCAAAGCTGCACAAAAATCATTAAGCAAAGTAATCTTGGGAAAAGCAACAATTCAGAGCCCTATAGATTGGGCAGCTCCAAATTAGGGAAATGGCTCTATGAACCCCCGTCAAGTATGTTCTTCAAATACCCCAAGCTGTGACCTTAAGTACAAGACTTCATCTGAAATCAAATTGTGTGGTTGGTGAATAGGAAGAGTGTTCCAAACCCTGGTCTCCTTGGTAAGGCTGTGTGGGTCAGTGTGTGGCTGTGTGGGTCAGTGCGTGGCTGTGTGGGTCGGTGCGTGGCTGTGTGGGTCGGTGCGTGGCTGTGTGGGTCGGTGTGTGGGTGTGTGGGTCGGTGTGTGGCTGTGTGGGCTGGTGTGTGGGTGTGTGGGCTGGTGTGTGGGTGTGTGGGTCGGTGTGTGGCTGTGTGGGTCAGTGTGTGGCTGTGTGCGTAGGTGTGTGGCTGTGTGGGTGTGTGGCTGTGTGGCTGTGTGGGTTGGTGTGTGGTTGTGTGGGTTGGTGAGGGCTACGTGGGTTGGTGTGTGGCTGTGTGGGCTGATGTGTGGGTGTGTGGGTGTGTGGGTGTGTGGGTTGGTGGGGGCTATGTGGGTCGGTGTGTGGCTGTGTGGGTCGGTGTGGGTTATGAGGGTTGGTGTGTGGCTGTGTGGGTCGGTGTGTGGCTGTGTGGGTCGGTGTGGGCTATGTGGGTTGGTGTGTGGCTGTGTGGGTCGGTGTGGGCTATGTGGGTTGGTGAGTGACTGTGTGGGTTGGTGAGGGCTATGTGGGTTGGTGTGCGGGTGTGGGTGTGCGGGTGTGTGGCTGCGTGGGTGTGTGGGTTGGTGTGTCGCTGTGTGGGGTGTGTGGGTTGGTGTGTGGCTGCGTGGGTGTGTGGGTTGGTGTGTCGCTGTATGGGGTGTGTGGGTCAGTGTGTGGCTGTGTGGGTCGGTGTGTGGCTGTGTGGGTTGGTGAGCGGCTGTGTGGACTGATGTGTGGCTGTGTGGGTCAATGTGTGGCTGTGTGGGTCAATGTGTGGCTGTGTGGGTTGGTGTGCAGCTGTGTGGGTCGGTGAGTGGCTGTGTGGGCTGATATGTGGCTGTGTGGGCTGATATGTGGCTGTGTGGGTCATTGTGTGGGTGTGTGGGTTGGTGAGCGGCTGTGTGGGCTGATGTGTGACTGTGTGGCTGTGGGGTGTGTGGGTCAGTGTGTGGATGTGTGGGCAGGTGTGCAGCTGTGTGGGTTGGTGAGCGGCTGTGTGGGCTGATATGTGGGTGTGTGGGTCATTGTGTGGATGTGTGTGGATGTATGGGTTGGTGTGCGGCTGTGTGGGTGTAAGCCGGCAGCAGACTCATGAAAATCCAGGAAAACAAATGTCCCCATTCAGGAGGAGCCCTCCTCCCAGCCACCTTGCTGTCTCCTCTCCGTTCCTCCCTCTCACAGGATGGAGAGCGTCCCCAGCATCTGGGCCGGCAGAGATGGACTGCCTGTGCCCCCATTAATGTTCTGACCCTGCACATTTGCTCTTAGCCGTTCAATCTCAGCGGGGAGCCAAGGAGGAGGGTGGGGGTCTGGCTCTTTATCAGCCTCTCCTGCCTGTCACCCCATGGAGGGAAGGAGGGAGGGAGAGAAGGGGGACTTTGCAGGCTGGGCGTGGAGAGGTGGGAAGGAGATGGAAAGGGGACCTTTGAAAGCAGCCGGAATTATTTCCCAAATAAAAATCCAGCCAGGGGATTGCAGAATCCCAGTCCCAGACAGACGCTGGACTCTCCATCCCTCCATGTGGTTGTTTCTTGATCCCGTCCTATTAGCATAAGAAGGAAAAGGAAGGCCAGGTGCTGAGACCTCCTTGCTGATGGGCACTGACAAAATGGAAGGGACGAGATCGCACAGGATCTGGCCCTGCAATGATAGCTGAAGATACTTTTCTTCACCTACAGAAAATGAGAACCAGCTTGGAAAAAACAAAAAGGCCCTGGGTCTAGGCTCTGTGATGTGGTCCAGATGTGCCTACTTAGCGACTCCTCCCGCTGTCCACAGCGGAGATGGATTTCTTTACTGTTCGTGTTATCAAGCCCTCATATTTGTCGCCCCCAAACTCAGTTTCCCCCAGATGTCTTGGACTACTTCGTTTGAGGCTTTTGCAGCAGCTGCTGCCGCCCTACACAAAAGGCAGCTCTGAGAGCCAAGATTATGTCTTCAGTGCATTACGGGCACATGCAGTGCGTATATCTTCGGTAAATAACCGCCCGTTTTCACATGGATTATTTAGAATTTCTGATGAAACTGCAGAAATGTCAATGCGGGGTCTAAGCCACCAATCGGAGAGCGGCTCCGCGACCCCTCTCTTCTTCAGCAAGACTGCTATTATCTTCAAGGGGAAAAGAAACCCCTCTTTGTCTCTTGTTATACCTTTTTTATGATCTAGGATGCTGTTAATAACGACTTTGTGTTACATAAAACAGATAAATTAATGTCACCAAGTCCCCAAAGTACTGAATCAACCCGACTCCTTCAAAAGGAAAGCAGAAAGTGGATGAACTGAAGGCCAGGACTGAAGAGGGGCTCCTCTCCTAAAATGGGAGAGGTCCTCTGATCGCTGGCCGGTTCCTATTTGAAATGCAATATTTAAAAACTGTGTGGCTGGGGAGGAAAATGCCGGTGTCTGGCTGAACACCCCTCCAAAGGGGAAATCGAGCGTGTGGTTTTAGTTGGTGATTTAAAGCCCCTGTAACTCATTATATGTGTGTATTCCCGCTCCAGTCATTCAGAGCAAGGGCAGGCTAGGGGGAGGTACGTGGTTCCCTCATCAGCAATCACTCTACCCTTTTGGTGGGGATGTAAGAGGGTGACTCCAAAACAGCATCTTCAGGGGAGCCCAGCTGTGTGTTTTCAAGGTGGAGAAAGAACCTCCTGGCTTTGCACCCCATGTGAACAGCCCCAGACATGTATCTCTAACAAGGAGGGGATGGGGCACATGAAACATTTCTCTGCAGCTTAGAGCTGCTACTCTCTAATCCACAGCTGAGGTCCTAGGCTGGCAGTCCAAGCCCTGTCCCTAGGGCACCCTGAGGGCCATCCCCAAGCAGGAGCTTCATCATCCTTTCCTACCACACCCGCTCTGCAAAGCCAGGGCGGCTGGTCTCAGTCCTACTGGTAAGTGGTGGCTAATGAGATAAAACCACCACCCATTTACCATTCTGGTGCACCCCCAGGGGAGCAAGAGACCCTACCAGGTGCACCAAAATGTGGCTACAAACCAGGAGTCCAGGAGGGAGTGTGAGAGGAAGGGGCTTTGCAGAAGGCCTTGTTGGGTGGGGTGTCCACACCAGGCCCCCTGTGCCAACTTACGTGGGGCCCCTTTGGGGTGCCCCCTGCAGGGGTGCTGAGGAAAGGTGTTTTCTAAGCTTCAATTCTAATGTGAAGATTATAATGTGGAAGTGACAGGTGTTAGACAGAAATAACCACACACACACACACCACACACACAAATACAGACATTTATATATGAACTAAGAACATAAGCTCATCTCTGTAAATCACAAGGTTTCAAACAGTATTCACTGAGTGCTCACCATATTCCCCAGGGCTAGGCACAGGGGAATCAGGGATGAGTCCAAATAGACCCTGTGCCTTCCCTGATGGGGATTACAGCTTAGTGAATTCCCTAACCAACAGCCCCTGACCAAACAATGGGAAGTGAGTATAAAACTGCAATGTTCAGCACCATGAGAACCTGATAGAAAGACTGGAGCTCATCTGGGAGGTCAGGAAAGGCTCCTCTAAAAAAACACAGTAAAGTGGAGATGGAAAAGATGAGTTGGCATGAAGCAGGTGAAAAGGTGTTCCAGGCAGAGGGAAGAGCCTGTGCAAAAGTCCTGGGGTGGGCAGGGGCCTGCTGAATGCAACAGAACGAGGACGCCATGGGGTCCTCAGCTGAAAATGTTCCAAGCCTGAAGTCTAACTTGTAGGTTTCAGCCTAGTAGGTTTCCAGGAGAAACAGAGGTGGATAGGGAAGAGAGGTGGAAAAGGACCCCAACTGGGCATGGGCTCAGAGCGTGGGACCAACAGTGAGATGGGTTTCTTCTATTATGCTACACATCACAAAGGTGCCTGGCTGTCACTGGGGGCCTGCCCCCTTCCCTGGTGCTTTTTGGGTTTCAGAGTAGACAGAGGAGGAAAGAGCCACAAAGGTGCTTTGCAGAGCCACCAGCTTCTCAGTCTATTTTTCAAGTTCCCAGATAGCTTGGGGGCTTAGCTGTGTTGGCAGAATGAAGAAACCTTGGTTAGCGGGGTAAATTTATATTCAAAGCAAAGCCAGGAGGATCTTTTGGGAGCAAATGGGAAATGCAGAATATAGAGAACTAGAAAACATGGCCTTGGGAAAAAACATCATGAGAACCTTCTGACCAGGGCTGGCGACATCTGCAGCAGATCAGGAGGGCTCAGAAGATGTAAAGCCATTAGAAACACCTTCTAGTCAATCAAGTTGACCTCGCCTGCCACAACAAACCCAATCCAACCAAACCCCACAGCACAGAAGTACAGTTTGTGAACCTGATGCCCAAGTGCTCTCAATGTCTGTAGAATTATCCCATTCTCCTTCCAAAGGTACCCATGGTTTAGGCTTCCTGACAATCAAACCCCACACCAGCTCTGTATATGTTCACCTAGACACGGGCTTTACCCCTTCTTCATCCCCACTGACGTCTCTGGCTGCCTAGGGTACAGCTGGGCCATCATCAAAGGGAGGGCATCATCATGGCCATCATCAAAGGGAGGGCAGGGTTGAGGAATCTGGGGAGCTGCCAGTGAAAAAAAGCTCTCGGAGTTTCCAGGTACTTGAACATTTTCTCTGGAATGAAGGTTTATTGGCTCCTTGCTGGTTATGAGATTATACCCCAGTCCTCCAGAGACACGGGCGAAGGATCATGTAAATCCCGCATTCTGGCAGAAAGAAAAAAACACTAATTTTTACATTAATGGCATCTCAACATGGAGTTGTTCAGGAGAGCATCTGTTCACCCCTGATTAGAAAGCCTGAAGTGGGAATGGCATCTGCTCTCTCGCCTCTCCCTCTCTGTAATGGACGGCCACCAGAAGAGGTCTAAGCACCTGGTGAGCAGCTGTATTGCCCCTGAAGGAATAGGCAGGTCCCTTTAACTATATGCCTTGCCCAGAATCTGTCATGAGCCATCATGGCCATTTCTAGAAGGCTGGATAGGCTTCTGAGAAGATGCTTTTGATCATTCTACATGAGCGATCTATATAAACTGCCAAGGTTAACAGGGCCTGGCTTGGGGGCTGCCTCTGAGTATGCCACATACTCTGGAAAGAACTTTTAGGTGCTAGTCACTTGGCAAGCATCTCACTTTTGTCTTTGTTTGATAATGTTTTATTTACATTTGTAGAAATGGTCTGAACAGAGCACTCTGTACCTCCCCTCTGGGTAAGCAGAGGCATGTCTAGAACTGAAGTTTCTAAGTATTGGTATTAGTGAGGTTCTGAGAAGTCATTTAAGACCACGTTCAATTTCATTATGTTACTTATCTTATAGATAGTTGTGTAGACTGGGGAGAAAACCCTAAAAGCAAAAATAAAACAAATCAAAGGGAAACACTGCCCATGTTAGAAGACAGAAGGAAATTTATTATTAACAAGAGAAAGAAGTGGAATCAGGGCAGGTTAATGACCTTGGCTGTGATTAGTGTACTTTACCGAGCACAGCACAGGGTGTGACATTTGGGTACAGATATTTCTCCAGGGAGATGGATAGGATGTCTCAAGCCTGCAGTTAAGGTATTCAGAGCCTGCAAAGAATTTCTGACCGTCCCTACTCCAGGGTGATGGTCCATGGCAGCATTCTGTGGCTTTAACTTCCAGTCCAAATCTAGAACCCCTTGACATTGTGAGTTAGTTTATAGAAATGCCAGGTTTTCTTTTAGAACACTTCTAGAAAGCTAAAATGAAAACTCAAAATATGTAAATTCTGGAGGGAACGGAACAATCACCTGAAAAAGGATCTCTTATGTCCATCAGCTCCTTTCAAATCTTAAGGTAAAACATTTTCCTGAAGCTTCTAAGAGAAATTGCCCAGCTCTTCCCTTGGTGCGAATGCTTCCTATTGTGTGGTGTGTGTGTGTGTGTGTGTGTGTGTGTGTGGTGGGGGGGGGGGGGTGCTACACATAAGAAGGGGATGGGGTTCCTGATGGGTCACAAGGGAGAGCCTGAGGCCATGGTGAGGGGTGGCCTCTTGAGCCCAGGTAGGCTTGATTCCAAGACACATCAGTCATCTTTGTTCTGTTCGTGGACTAAAGGTAGGAGGTATTCCTCGGGCTGGAAGCAGAAACTTTCTGGTATGTTCTATAGGGGACCTGAATTTTGAAGAAGGCAGACAGTCTGCTGAGAGTTTTGGAAGAAGCCAAGTCAACACACCTGGGATTCAGAGATGGCATCTACCATGAAAGCACGTGGCCTCCTGAGAGAGACTGTCCTAACTGCCTTGAAACAAAAGGAGAGAGACACTGCGCTGTGTCTACAGGTAGAACCCACCTTCAAACCCAGTTGCTGTATGTGTTTTAGAACAGCCTACCAGAATAGGAACACAGGTTTGGATGAGGAGATGGGGATGGGGACGAGAATCACATCAGAGGCAGGTGTAAGAAACTACTGCAAAGTTAGAAGTTTTGAGAGAGAATACCCGGGCAACACCGGAGTCACAGCTGGTAAAAGTTTGGGAAACAGGCTATGAACGAGACTCTGAACCCCGCTAGACCAGAAAACAACTCCACAAAGCCCTTGATGAAACACCCAACACCAAGAGGGTAAAGATGGACGGATTTGCAGGAGGAAAACTAGGAGTTTCCACTGGAATTTCTAGGAAGGGGATTACAAATTTAAATGAAAGCCAGAAATCATTATAAATAGTACTTTTAAGATTTTGATGCCTATAATGTCCCTGTAGTTTAATTAACTATCTTCTATTCTCTATTTTCTGCTATTGGTGCATGAAGACAATAGTGAGAAGATTCCCTCATGGGTCTGGGAATGAGGAAAATGAATTAAAGGAGTGTGGATTTTAAAGTTTAACTCTTTCTGGAGACAGTCACTTCAAAGAGACAGACTAAAGCCCAGGCCAGCGTGGCCATGCCTGTTGGATGTAATAGAAGAATGTGTCCATCAGAAGCAGGGTAGGTCAGGGTTGGGCAGCACAGGGCAAGGTGACGCACGGAGACCAGCATTGCCAGTACCTAGTAAGAACCATTCACTAGAGCTGAAGCAGTATTGGAGTATTATTGGCAAAGTCAACGTGGATAAAGATTCAGTGAGCGCTGGCCAAAGACCTCGGGGACTTGGGGTCACTGGCAAGAGCTTCCATTGTACATTTGTTTCATCTGTTTTACTTTGATCAGATTCAATGCTCACTACAAAACCTTTGCATTATTCCTTGGCTTTCTAAGTCATTATGCCAAAAAAACAAAGCTCAATATTAAAACTCTGAAATATCTAGTTTCTGGAAAAGTTATTCTCACTGTAAATTAATACATTTATAGTTTGATTCTGATTTTAGTGACAGAGCTTGTTGTGTTGGGATATTTATGACAATTGGATATATACAGTACTGTACATTTGTAAACTGTCCTTGTTTTATTTTGCAAATGTGCTTACGGGAGTCTGTCCCTGAGAGGAGGAGGGTCCATTCCTGGAAGGTGGGTGTCATTTGTTTCTTAGCCTCGAAGGTTGAGAACCACATCTGCGAAGATCATAAAACCAGCCAGGTGATGGATGTCATGCTGAACCTCAAAGCCCCTCCCAAGATAAGCAGTCCCTCTCCCCCAGGATGGACATGTTCATCATATTTAAGTTTTCTACAAACAACAGCAAGGATTCTTAAAACTATAGAGTGGGGGGCTGGATAATGTGCTTATTTTGGAGACAGTAGAATACAAGAAGATGGTGCTCACATACAGTTTAAAAACAGGCCTGGGGGCTGGGCACGGTGGCTCATGCCTGTAATCTCATTACTTTGGGAGACTGAGGTAGGCAGATCACCTGAGGTCAGGAGCTTGAGACCTGCCTGGCCAACACGGTGAAACCGTGTCTCTACTAAAAATACAAAAATTAGCTGGGTGTGGTGGTGGGTGCCTATAATCCCATCTACTCGGGAGGCTGAGGCAGGAGAATCACTTGAACCTGGGAGGCAGAGGTTGCAGTGAGCCTAGATTGTACCACTGCACTCCAGCCTGGGCAACAAAGTAAGACTCTGACTCAAAATAAATACATAAATAAATAAAAATAAAAAAGAACAAGAAAAAAACAGGCCTGGGACCAAAGCACGCAAACAGAAGAACTCATATTGGCCATGGAAGAGGCAGAAATACGAATTCTTATGGTTTTCCTTTGTGGACAGATATCAGTGTCAACATCCACAGCCATGGCCAGGCATGGTGGCTCACACCTGTAACCCCAGCACTTTGGGAGGCCGAGGCAGGCAGATCACGAGGTCAGGAGATCAAGACAATCCTGGCTAACACACTGAAACCCCATCTCTACTAAAAATACAAAAAAAAAAAAAAAAAATTAGCCGGGCGTGGTGGTGGGCACCTGTAGTCCCAGCTCCTTGGGAGGCTGAGGCAGAATGGCGTGAACCCGGGAGGTGGAGCTTATAGTGAGCCGAGATTGCGCCACTGCACTCCAGCCTGGGGGACAGAGCAGGACTCTATCTCAAAAACAAACAAACAAACAAACAAACATCCACAGTTACACTCTTCCAGAATGGCCAACTCTTGACTCTTCAACTACTGAGCCAGTTGGGGGATGATTTCGAATCTTTGCTTCTCCTTTTTCCAATGTCCTGTTTCCTCATTGTTTAGCATTAGAAAACAAAACTTGGTAGTGGCTGGGCATTTGCTGGTTTGGAAAGAGTATCGAATGTAAGGTGTGAATTTTTTAAAGGTTTAATTTGTACAGTTATTAAACATTTCTCATTGGCTTTGAGAATTAAGCTCCAACTACATTTCAGCACATTTTCTGAACATTGACGACCATTTGCACGCGCAATCTGCAGAATTTTTAGGGTTGCCTGGTTTCCACTTGCAGAACTGGGTAAGAACATTTACGATGTCAGCAAGTCCATTTGCTTTTCAGTTAGTAGCACAGATGGGAAGCTGTTGTGAAGTGGCTGATGGAGGGTCACCAGGAAAAAGCAGGGAGTGGGGGCCTAGGCCAGACAGAGGATGGATGACAAGGCAGTGGCTGCCCTTTCACACTTTATCAAGGGACTGGGGGCACAAGGGATGGTGACGATGGAAGAGATGCATAAGCAAGAAGAACAGGGGACAGAGGGAGACCACAGCTCTGGCTGGGCTTTGCCCAACAGGCACCTCCTCTGCAGAAGTAGCTTTCTCCAATCCTACTGTGGAAAAGCCACCTGTGGCTCTTCCCCCAATTCCAGTGGCACCAGCAGGAATGGTGCCCCAGGCACTGTTGGCTCCCTGGATGGGGTCTAATGGTTCAGCCACAGTCCATGCATCATTCCCAGGGAAATTCACAGTTCTAGTCCTTTAATTACAATCGTGTGTGTGTGTGTGTGTGTGTGTGTATGTGTGTCTGTGTCTGTGTCTGTTTCAAACCATAATATCCTGACTTTTGCATATTCTGTTTGGAAATAATGTAGGCAATTGGTTCATATCACCGGCTAAATGCTTATGAAATTTCATTTAAGAGACATAACTGAAAAAGCATAAAAATGTCCAAACTCTCTCATTTAAAAACATCACTACAAGCTAAGACCTTGTATGATAATGGTTAAGTGCAATGTTACAACTGAATTAAGAAGATGGCAGAAATAAAGTCCACAAAGGAAGGATGGGAGAACTTTAATGGGCCTTCCGTGCCCTCGATGTGGGAAATGAATGCTAAACAGCAGCATTTCTAGGACTCTCTCTGAAGATATACCCAAGGACAGTACTGTCCGAATGTGATGATAATCTATGTGAATACAATTAGAAAATTACTCTCTTACAGCAGTGTTTAAGATTGACTTGTACATTACAAGGCTCAACGAATTTACAAGATAACAATTCTGTTAATGGCTTCCTTCTTGCTTTTCACTCCTCTATTCCCCAGTCCCTTATTCAGAGAGATGTATAAATAGAATTAATACCCTTGATCTGTTACCTAAGATAGGCAGTTATGTATTGGATCATGGTTACAGGTAGATTCTTTGCATTGATTTGTCTAAGACAACTACTACTAATAATGATATTGACAATGATAATGGCAATGAACAATGTCATAGTGACAATAAAGCACCTATCATGGGCCATCTACTATTCAAAGGGCTTTGGAGGCATCCTCTCATTTACTTTATAATCGCCATGTGAAGCAGGAATGATTATTAACAATTTTTTAAGATATGGAAACTGAGGTTACAAAAGGCTAAGTAATTGATCAAAGTTGCCAAGCTAGCAAGTGGTGGAGCCAAGATACAAACCCAGGTCTCAAAGCACACGTGTTTAATGCTGAAGAACCCTCTCATGTTCCTGGTGCTGTAGCCGCTGATTCTAGGACAAACCTACCTGTGTGTTGAAAAGCACTGTCCTTCCCCAGACAGCTGGTAACCCTGTTATCTGACATGGACACAGTAGGAGTGCTATCAACATGTATGTTTACAACAAGTATCCAACCCCTATTTTTGGTCTTATTTATAATGCAGCTTCAGTAGGTAGACCTGTAAATGTAAGATTAACTATTACAGGTAGAAGTAAGCCAAATCCTTCTATCCACAACCTGCTTACTTTAGCATGTAGGAGTCAAACAGGATAGATATAGCCCTGATACCTCATGGACTTCTCATTTAAAAGAGAAACAAGAAGGAGTGTAAGGAAAATGTCGATGAGCTTTGGAGATACGCAGACCACGTTCAAATCTGTTCTTTTATTACGTGACCTTGGGCAAGTTACAGAACCTCTCTGAGCCTCCGTTTCTTCTCTGAAAAGTGTCTGTGTGATAATAACCTCATTGTAGGGTTGTTCAGCTGAATAAATGAGATAGCACTTAGCACAGTTCCTGGCACATAATGAGGACACAATTCATATTAGCCTTTGTCCAGGCTTGGTGGCTGACACCTATAATCCCAGTGCTTTGGGAGGCCGACAGGGTTGAGGATTGCTTGAGGCCAGGAATTTGAGACCAGCCTGGGCAACATAGCAAGACCCTGTCTCTAAAATAAATAAATAAATAAAAATTAGCCAGACATGGTGGCATGTGCCTATAACACTAGCTATGTGGGAGGCTGAGGTAGGAGGATTGCTTGAGTCTAGGAGTTTGAGGTTACAGTGAGCTATGAATGAGTCACTGTATTCCAGCCTGAGAGAGCAAGACCCTGTCTCTAACAACAACAAAAAACAGATTTTTTTTTTTGAGATGGAGTTTGATCTCAGCTCACTGCAATCTCTGCCCCTCCCGGGTTCAAGCAATTCTCCTGCCTCAGCCTCCCAAGTAGCTGGGATTACAGGCATGCACCACCATGCCCGGCTAATTTTGTATTTTTAGTAGCGATGGGGTTTTTCCACGTTGGTCAGACTAGTCTCGAACCCCCGACCTCAGGTGATCTACCCACCTCAGCCGCACAAAGTACTAGGATTATAGGTGTGAGTCACTGCACCCGGCCTATTTATGGTTTTTTTTTTTTTTTTTTTCACTCCTTTAATCAACAATTTTAAGAGAGACGGCTGATTGTATAGAGGGAAATTAAGTAGAAAGCACACAGAACATATTTTAGACTTCTAGGCCTTACCAAGTGGTTGCAGTGACCAGCTGTGATGTTCTTAACTATGAGGCTGATGGATGGAGGCCGAGCTCAGCAATGTGAACTGACGGGTTTTTACTGAGAATCCCAACTTAGACAGGCATGGGGACAGGTAAGGAAGATGCTGTAAGCAGAAGAGAAACTAACATTCCGGGAATACCTACCCTATGTCAGTTACCACAGTGAAAATTTGTTTCATTACTGATCATGATGCCTGACATAAGGTAAGGTTTCTACTTTGCAGAGCTGTGAATACAGCCAGAACAATTTCACTTCAGTTTATAAACGCATGAAAACAAAAGCTATGTGTATTTTTTAAAGATCTCAAACAACACCAGTATCTGTGCAGACAGGGAGAACTACAAGGGGATGAAGTTCCAGAAAAGAGTGCTATTACTTTTTAATGTCAAAGAGTCTCTAAAGTGACTAATTTTCTCTCTAAATATAAATTATGATGATGATTATTTTACAGACTGGGGTCCTTTCACCGGCTGCTAGAGTCACATACAGCATCTGAGCCCTACTACGATAGTCCTTAGACAATCTAGTACAATCTATACGTTTGAAACATACATTCCTTAATTTATTATTGCAGCCAGAAATTGAAATAAGTTATAGCATTCGAACATTGCTGTTCAGCCCCTAGAAGAGAAAAAGCATTTTCCAGGGACATTTTGCTTGGAGTTCATAAGAGGGTGAAATAACATTAACAATGGAGTCTCCACCCCCAGCCACCTCCTGACTAGGCAGTTCTACCTCCAACATCAAAGCTGCCGCATTAAAATTTAATTTGAATTTAAAATCCCTGACAGGACCCAACACTGGGGAAGCAGGGGTTAACCACTGAGATAATGAGGCCACCGCTGCCACCGCTGATTCTGTTGACAGTATTGTATCACCTAATGAATGTGGCGATATAAATCTTGATGAGGGGCAGGCCCGAGTCTCTGGAAAAGTAATGATCACGACGAGAGGCAAGAGCTCATGCTGCAGATGAAGAGGAAAACCAAGAACATGTCCCAGCCCAGAAGGAGCAGGCTGAGACCTGGGCCTGCAAAGGGCAGGCCGACTAGCCGTTTATTTACCCAAAATGCCCCGTATTTCCCGGTGCATGTTACAGGGTCTACCATGTTTGCAGGATTTGACAGAAGCAAACAAAAGGTAATGAGAAGCGTTCTCTGCTTCTAAGTCAATTTTCCACTGGCTCAGCAAAGCACACCTATGACAATTACCAAAAACAATTAGGGTAGTCTCATGATCTCTCTCTTTCTTCTGTGGCAGAAAGAAAACATTTTACAAATCTGAATGATTTGTGTTCTCATCTGAAGTCTCTACTTTATTTTGACTGTGATAGATACTACCATGAATTGCTTTGGCTTTTTTTAGTTAACAAGTTTGGTGTGATTCCTTTGCTATTGTTCCTTCCCAAATGTGCTCCAAGGGCCACTTGGTAAGACAAAGGACAAAAAGTAAACTAATTAGCTGGGCATGGTGGTGTGCACCTGTAGTCTCAGCTACTCAGGAGGCTGAGGCTTGAGCCCAGGAGTTTAAGGCTGTGGTGAGCTATGATTGCCCCACTTAACACCAGCCTGGGTGACAGAGCGGGACTCCATCTTTAAAAAAAAAAAAAAGGACTCCCTAAAATGCCCCATTGTAGAAAATAAAGATTCCATGAGGTCATTATAAGGATGAGGTTTGATGTGTTTGAAATAGCATGTGAATACTTGAGCAGCCCCTCTGGACTCTACCTGGAGGACACTGAGGCACAAAGATGTCCTGTGGGTGTGGCCCACAGGTGGCCGTGGGTGCCAGGATAGGGGATATTGAGAGTCTAACAGCCAAGGGTGCTCTTTGACTTTTTTTTTTTTTTTTGACAGAATCTTGCTCTGTCACCCAGGCTGGAATGCAAGGGTTGATCTTGGCTCACTGCAACCTCCGCTTCCCAGGTTCAAGTGATTCTCATGCCTCAGCCTCCCGAGTAGCTGGGATTACAGGTGCATGCCACCATGCCTGGCTAATTTTTGTACTTTTGGTAGAGATGGAGTTTTGCCATGTTGGCCAGGCTGGTCTGGAACTCATGACCTCAAGCGATCTGTCCACCTTGGCCTCCCAAAGTATTGGGATTATAAGCATGAGCCGACATGACCGGCCTAGTCTTCTTTGACCTTGCAGACCAGTGGTCCAGGCTTTACTGGTTCCAAATGCTGTGATGGGGAAGTGTCCAGCACATTGATGCTGGAGCAGTCTCTGATCTCTGGTGGAGAAGGGTACTGTGATGCTAGAGAGCTGACAAGATGGGCCTGCATGGCTGTGGGCTGTGTCAGATGGGTGGACCCTCGTCCAATTCTAGAAGTCAGGAAATAGATTTCTGATTGAAAGAAATCTGGACATGTTTGGCATCTGGACACTCGATGGCATCTTGAAGGGACCAGCTATCTTTTCCCAGAAGTCTCAAATCTGGTTGTGTATCAGAGTCCTTTGGATAACTTCAAAATAGAGATTCTTGGGGCCATCCCTAGAGAGGTTGGTTTAGGAGGACTTGGGCAGTTGTGGCCTGGACATAAGGACATCTTTTTTCTTTCCTTTTTGTTCTCTTATTTTTAAAGAAACCTCCTAGAGGTGACTATCATATGTTTCTGGAGGAAGAAAGAAGGGTTTGAGGTAAAAGTGGGGAGCAAATAGGACAGAAAAAAATGGGAAGTCATACTTCTTCAGAGCTTACATCAGGGTCACTCAATCTTGGATCTAATGACATTTCAGACGGGATGATTTTTTACTGTAGGGGGCTGTCCTGTGCATAGTAGGATTTTTAGTAGCACCCCTGGCCTCTACCCTCCAGATACCTACTGGAACCTCCATCAGTTGTGACAATCAAAAACGTCTCCAGATACTTCCAAATGTCCTCTGGACAGGGTTAGGGGGATACAAAATTAGCCCCAGTTGAGAACCACTGGCCTAGACAATCCTAGAGGCTTTGCAATGTGGGCACCTCAACAAGTTCCAGATACCAAAAAGCAGAGAAATATCATGGCCAAATCCCTCATGGCTTAATGCAATGAGCCAGTCTTTCACCTCGTGACTATATTCCCTGGAAAGAAACTTGTTTCCAGCCTTTTTTTTTTTTTTTTTGTTACAAGCATTCATTTAAGATTCTCTTAACACTAAAGAGAATCTTGCAGTGTGCATAAGCCTTTCTTACAGCTTCAATCTGATCCGGCAGGAGCATCCTCAAGCCCCCACCTTTGCAAAGAAGCAGAGATGAAACCTGGACAAGGGCTGTGGGTGCTGCAGCCACCACAAGGCCCGACAGAGTCCACGCAAGTCACAAACCCACACAGGTGCACCCCAGCCTGTGCACCAGCCACACGTGGGGACACCCTCTTCTCATTCCAGGTAGTGTTGATCAGGAAAATTAAAAAAAAAATCCCCTTTTATTAACAAAGGGAGACAGAAGACAAAAGGAGTAGAAGATGGAAATCCTTCAAGATCTCTCTTAGCAGAAGAAAGCTCCTTTTCTCTTTCTTTTCCCCCTCTCTTTGCCATTTCTAGTTTTCCTCTCTCTTGATTCTCTTTCCTTTGTATCTTTTTCCCTTCCTCCCTTCTCTTTCTCTTGTCTCTCATCCCCTCCTTCCCCTCCCTTTCTCCTCTCTCTCTCCCTCTCATTTAAAAATCCATTCAACTGGCTTGCCCAGCAACCTTACAGAAACTTCTCTCAAGAGCAGCCTATTGAGCCTGGCTCTCAAATTGCCCCCAGAGCCCACTGGATATTCCTTCAGATGTCTAACAAGCGTTGAACACAACTGAGGTTTAGAGAGACACAGAAATCAATACTGCGGCTTCCACCAGTCACGCTGAGGGATTAGTTGTCCCAAGGAAAAGCACAGACAGTTGAATAAGAGAATCATGACTCCGAATACCCTAACAGGTTTATGAACTAGAGAGCAGCCTCTGGCCTTGATAACCTCCAGTTGGCCTGGAGAAAAAGGAGGCTGTGAAAACATTCACTTAGCTTTCTCCCCTTTTGTATTAATGAGGTCAAGCGTGGGACCTCAGGGGTTCAACAGTGGTACTTGGAGGAACGACTGTCAAGGCCGGTGGGTGATGATGACCATCTGAGCAGTGGCATTCAGAGGCTCTGAGCATCCTCCTCGCTTTGGAGAAGGCAGTGGCCACATCCCTCAGGACAGAGTTTGCACAGGGAGGCTAGAACTGAGAGCAAAATAGAAAAACAGCAATGCCTTGGACTATTTGCGGTGAGCAGGTGGCATTAAACAATAGCAGGTGTTTACATTTTTAGAATCACAGATGGGAGAGACCAACAGAGTATGCAAATGAGGAGGGGACTCTCTAAATGGGCAGGATTCTGAAAGAGTAAAAAGCAATGGAGACCTTTTTTTTTTTTTTTTTTTTTGAGACAGGGTCTCGTTCTGTTGCCCAGCCTAGAGTACAGCAATGTGATCTTGGCTCCGTGTAGCCTTAAATTCCTGGGCTCAAGTGATCCTCCCACCTAGGCCTCCTTAGTAGCCAGGACTACAGGCACACACCACCATGCCTGGCTAATTTTTAAATTTTATTAGGGATGGGGACTTGCTGTGTTGCTCAGGCTAGTCTTGAACTCCTAACTTCAAGAAATTCTCCCATCTCAGCCTCCCAAAGAGCTGGAATTACAGGCATGAGCCATTACGTTGGGCCGAGCAATGAAAAAATGTTAACAGCTTCTCCACTTTGATAAGAACATAATAAGAGAAGGCTCATTTCAATATATAAAAACTCTCATGCTCCTACTTCCTATGGTTCACATTCTGGAGGCTGACCTTACAACTGACATGGACATTCCAAACACCTCACACAAATAAGACACCTGGTTGAAGACTAATTTAAAAACAGATGGAGCCAAAGGCCTCAATGACGTCAGTTTCAACAAAAGGAGAAAAAGTCACTTTATAACTGGACCTCTGGGTTTGAGTGAAGAATTAAAGCTATTATCTGTGTAAGTCAAACCAAAAACCTACCTTTCTATGAATTTATAGGACAATTTAGGTCCTAGCTGAATAATTCAGAAAAAGATAATCACCTCAATTATTTAGATGGCCATCTCATTCCCTTATATACTCCATCTCTCTAACTTGGATGTGGAAAGTTGACAGCAATTAAGTCTCTTGACCAAGCCCCCCACAGGAGGCCACCGATTTGGACTAACAAATGTGGTACTCTCGAAACAGGATCAGCGGAAACCGACCAGGATGAAGAAACTGATGTGGAAGACATTGGCACTGAATCACTAAGTGATGCTCACCCAATCTGATAGAGGTTCCAAAACTCTAGATGCAAAAAATAAAAGAAAGAAAGAAAGAAAGAAAGAAAGAAAGAAAGAAAGAAAGAAAGAAAGAAAGAAAGAAAGAAAGAGAGGGGGGGAGAGAGAGAGAGAGAGAGAGAGAAAGAAAGAAAGAAAGAAAGAAAGAAAGAAAGAAAGAGAAAGAAAGAAAGAAAAAGAAAGAAAGAAAGAAAGAAAGAAAGAAAGAAAGAAAGAAAGAAAGAAAGAAAGAAAGAAAGAAAAAGAAAGAAAGAAAGAAAGAAAGAAAGAAAGAAAGAAAGAAAGAAAGGGGGGGAGAGAGAGAGAGAGAAAGAAAGAAAGAAAGAAAGAAAGAAAGAAAGAAAGAAAGAGAAAGAAAGAAAGAAAGAAAGAAAGAAAGAAAGAAAGAAAGAAAGAAAGAAAGAAAGAGAGAGAAATAAATGCAGGAAAGTCATCTCTCTGTGTTGTGCATCCTCAAGTTATCGGCTCTACCCTTGGTCCTGCGTGAATGTCACTGATTCTGGAAGAGAGGAATTCAGTGCCCTTCTCTGGCAGCCTCCCACCAGTCTCAGTCTCACGGAGCTTGCAGAAGAGCCTCACTTCTGGTCTGTGTCCGGGTTCAGGGTGTGAGTCGGGATTTGTGCCTCCGAGGCTGGTTAGCCAGCAGCATGGGAAATGATGTCATGTAGACAGGGCAGATGAAGAGCTGGGAGACCCCTGATGAAGTTCACAGGGGTCATGGGAAAAGAGCCCCTCCTCTGGGTGACTTTGGAACAATAGTGAGGTCACACTGGCTGGTGTGGGTTTGCCATGCTGTTTCTATCTGGGTGGAGACATAATGTACCTCGAGGTCCCTGCGTGCCTCTGTGTGTTTGTGTGCAAGTGGTCTTATGTGCAGAGAGGCAGGGTTGTCTGCTGTGTCCAGGCTGGTGGGTTCAGCTTTCCTTTGTGTAAGTATTAATCTGCCCGGTCCCATCCCCCACTCTCCCCCCGCACATTAACCTAAAATATGAGCGCATGCTCTGGTCTCGCCTGTGTTGGCTGCTCTAGTGCCCACAGCATCCCTGCCCCCTTCCTCCAGCCCTCTTATCTAAAGCAGCATGTCACTGCAATTTTATGGTCAACATTACAGACTCAAGCCCTCCTTTGAACCAATCAAACTGCACTGAATATGTTAAGGGAATCCAGGCATTCTGTGAGGAGCCTGCTTCCTGAGCCGCACCGCCTGACCTCTCTAAGAGCAGCCTCCATAAATCTGCCTCACCTGATGGGAGATGGGCTTTTTAGGATCTCTCAGGGTGCTTTGAGGTAGCACTTCTATGAACTCCTTGCCACAATAAATAATGCTACCTGCAATATGTCTTTGGGAGCGTGTCAGTAGCTGCTGTCCTGCTATGAATTTTTATTCTTGTGCCGTCTGGAAGATAGATTCCAGATTCAGCATTTCCCTGCACTTAGTGTCAGATCTCTTTACCCCCTTGCCCCGGCAGAATGACAGAGACCACAAATAAAATAAAATAAAATAAAAAATTAAAAAAAAAAAAAAAAGCAGCCTAGGAAAAATGGCCCAAGATCGGAGAGAAAGAGCCATGCTCACCTCACAGCAGTGGCATGAGCTGCCAACATGAGGCGGGGTGGCCGGGGGGAGGAAGGAGGGTGCAAGTTGGGCAATTTCACAGTCCTCAGGATGGAAGCAATTCACCAGGGGAGCCTGGAGGAAGGAGTTTCTTACTAGGTACAGTTGTCAGATAAGAAGAAAGCCCAAGTTTGGGTCAATACATCATTATAAAGGAGAGCAACAGAAAGCTGTTCCTAAACATTAGTTAGGTGGTCATTGCCCTGGGAAGATACTGGGCAATCAGTCCACTCAGAGAGGACGGTGGATTCAGAAATAGCCCAGAGACGACTTCCAAAGTGAGTTGTTATGGTCGGAAAGATGAGGAAGAAAGACACCCCTGTAGCTTAGGAATAACAATCAGTTGATTGTTAGATTCCCAGATTTCGCTAACTCACATGTCTTTGCTAATCCAGAAGGGAGCGCTCACATGGCCGTGTACATTTTCCTAGTTATCAGCCCTGCAACTTGAGACCACTCGGCAGAGCTGACGCCAAAACTCACCGATGCCCAGGAATTTCCGCTTCCCCAAAACGCCCCAAGTCCCTGGGAGTTTCTGCATTTCTAACTTGCCAGCCATATCCATTACGGTGGGCGAGGTGCCCAGGAAAGGAAGAAAGAAAAGCTGGCTTTGATATGTTAACATCTCACGATGGTAGAATATTTTGTGTTATAAGCTACTTCCTCTTTGGAGAGGGTACAGTTCAGCATCCTGGCAGGAAAAGCATATAGGCCTAGCTTCTTTGTGCATGGAGAGCCACACAACCACAGACCAAAACTTCGGCAGACTTTTAAAAGAAAGTATTGCCACCTGTGAAGCAGACAGGAATTACCTGGGGATCCTCAAATACGGATTCTGGTTCAGTGGAACCCGCAAGTCCAGATTTCTTACAAAATCTCAGGTGACGCTGATGCGACCTGTGGACCACATGTTAAAGAATGAGGTTTTAGGTTCTACCAAGTTTCCACTGCGTACCTACTGCTCTCCTGCCCTAGAGTGTATATATGGCTCCAAACCCAAGAGAACCCAATCTGTTTCTCCGTTCTCAAATATTTTGTTCTTTGTTCTTCATATATTAAAAAAAATCAATATATATCAAAGCAGAGTTTTAAAAATTGTGATGATTTGAATAATTGCATTTAACACATGAATACTTGTTTTTGTTTGTTTGTTTTGAGACAGAGTCTTGCTCTGTCGCCTAGGCTGGAGTGCAGTGGTGTCATCTCGGCTCACTGTAACATCTGGCTCCCAGGTTCAAGTGATTCTCCTGCCTCAGCCTCCCAAGTAGCTGGGATTACAGGTGTCCGCCACCACACTCAACTAATTTTTGTATTTTTTTTTTTTTTTTAGTAGAGATAGGGTTTCACCATGTTGGCCAGGCTGGTCTCAAACTCCTGACCTCAAGTGATCCACCCGCCTTGACCTCCCAAAGTGCTGAGACTGGAGGCGTGAGCCCCTGCATCTGGCCCACATGAATATTTTTAATGCCTCCAGATGGAAAGTGTCATCTCACTTGGAGACGATGATAAGAATCCATATTTGAGGCTCTCTCTGAGTGTAAGATGGAGGCCAATTTACCTTTGGGCCCAGCAGTGATAGGCTGCTAGACCCTGGCCACAGGGAATCAGATGGTTTATGCAGAATATTGGCTTCGCATGGTGGCCAATGTTCTACCCACAGCCAATGCTACATGATCATTTCTAGCCTCCTGGGGAAGTAAGATCAATTTCCCAGCTGGGACGTTACTGAGAGAAGGGTATAGAGTTAGGTGAAGACTAAATGAAAACCTTCATGATCAAGTTACCAATGGCAGGCTGGTCAGTGGGACCAGTTCATCTCCTACACAACAAGAACAGGAAGACCACACAACTGACAACCTAAAATGGAGGTGATAACAGGATCATTGACGAATTCCTCTTTGGATGATAAAGTCTCTTATGGTTAAGAAGATCTTTGGAGTAAGAAATGCAGAAGCTTTTCATACATCCCAACATGTTTAAACACAGTAGCTGAGAAGATAGCAGCCCCTGTCCATCAAGTCATCTGAGGCCAACCATCGTACACATGATCACTCATTTGTAAACTGGGCTTCCTGCCTGCTGAATACCTTTGAAAAACAGAAGCTCTCTCCTAATTGCCTGGGTTGACCTATATTTAGAAACCTGAAATGTGCTGGTGCAGTGGAGAAGCCAGAAAAATGTTGGAGTTAATCACTAAATCAATCTGGGCTGACCCCACGAGGACAGTGAGCACTGAAGGTTGTTGACCAAGGAGCTTTTGGAGGCTGGACTTAAAAGAACTCTCATTTCTCTGAAACGGGAAAAACTGCTTCTTCCTGCAAAAACATATTCTCGGAACAGAATTTGGTCTGTTCTAGGACAGTCCTTCAAAACAGTCATGCCAGTAACCAAGTCAAGGTTAAGTTCATTTTGTTCTGGTGTATACAGGTGGGTACCACAGCTGGAGAAACAGGAGAAATAAGCTCATTCTTAAGAGGAACACAGTGACGAGATCTTTCTTTTCTTCCCTTCTCACCCTTTCCTTCTCTTAAATCTTTTTGGTTTCTTAGTATCCTGGGTTGTTAAAAGTCACAGTTGAAATTTTCCTTAAAATTTTATACCCACGAGGTGATGATAATTTCCTAAAAGTTCAGAGTTTGAAAAATTGGGGGAAGGCACAAGAAGTATTCAGCATTATTTTCAGTTTAAATGAACTACAGGATGACATTTGGAAATGGGCACCAGGTACCTCGAAGATGAGCAACTGCCTTTATGGGAACACTGAACAGAAAGTTCAGGAAGTTCCTTAATTCTGTAGGACCAGCACGCACCCCCAAATTTGCCAGCTCCCGTGATTTCTGCAGCCTATGCTAAATGATGGCTTGGGTTTGAAGGCTAAAGGATATAAACAGCCAAAGAGGGTAAAAAGGCACCTAGAACTAGAGAGTGTTACTGATCATTTGATTTCTGTAGAAAATACTTGTCAGAGAGATAAGTAATGAAAAAATCTAGCACATATTTTGAGATTTAGGTTTGGATGTCTACCTAGTTAATTTTAAGTTTAGATTGAGTTATCTGAGCCATGTGCATGCATCTATCTATACATATATTTTATTTATTTATTTTTGAGACAGTTTCACTCTTGTCACCCAGGGTGGAGTGCAATGGCGCAATCTCCACTCACTGCCACCTCCACCTCCTGGGTTCTCTGCTCACTGCCACCTCTGCCTCCTGCCTCAGTCTCCCTAGGAGCTGGGATTATAAGCACTCACCACACCTGGCTCATTTGTGTAATTTTAGTAGAGACGGGGCTTCACCCTGTTGGCCAGGCTGGTCTTGAACTCCTGACCAGGTGGGAGTTCACCAGGTGGTAATCCACCCACCTGGGTCTCCCAAAGTGCTGAGATTACAGGCGTGAGCCACCACGCCCAGCCTATTTTTTAATTCTCACATTGAATTTTGTGGCCCTAAGCGAGGAAATGAAGAAGTTGATTCAGTAATGTTAGAATGGAACAAATTATGCATTTGTCATCAACTATTGAGTGTTTTCAGACTCATTTTTGAGAAGACATATGAGTATTAGACATTTTTTTTCCTGCAGGAGGTTTACATTCTTAATTGTTGAGATGGGACTAAGTCATTATAACAATTAAAAATATATAGATATTTAAGTTAAGTACAAAATTACATGACATGATATGATAGGGACTACACAATCAAGGTAAGAATCTGGAGAAGCACAATTATCAGTGAGGAAGTTAGATCCCAAGAAAGGCTTCCCCTGACAGGGTTTATATAGAAAAACTTGCAAGTAAGGGTATTCCAAGATTGTGGAACACACATGGGAAGCTATTTAGTTTACTGTTTTTTATTATGATTTTAAAATCTTTTATTTTAGGTTCAGGGATACATGTGCAGGTTTGATTACATAGGTAAACTTGCGTGTCACGGGGGTTCGTTGTATGGACTATTTTGTCATCTAAGTACTAAGCCTAGTACCCCATAGTTGGTTTTTTGGATCCTCTCCCTTCTCCCACCCTCCACTCTCAAGTAGGCCCCAGGGTCTCTTGTTCCCCTCCTTGTGTCCATGTGTTCTCATCATTTAGCTCCCACTTATAAGTGAGAACATGTGATATTTGGTTTTCTGTTTCTGTGTTAGTTTTCTAAGGATGATGGCCTCCAGCTCCATCCATGTTCCTGCAAAGGCCATAATCTTGTTCTTTTTTATGGCTGCATAGTATTCCATGCTATCGATGAACTACAATTCTTTATGGAGTTTAATGTGCACTCCTGCAAGGAAACTAGTCCACAGCAGTGGAATGAACCCATGAGGGGGCTGTGGAAAATCAAATTTGATGATCTGGGAAGCGACAGATGAGAGTGGGATTTATACTTGATTAGCAGTAAAGGAAAATACTGAAAGTGATTTTTAAGCAGAGGAGTATTACAATGGGAATATGTTTTGAGAAACTAGGGCAGGATCCCAGAGCCTCAAGCATGTACTCTCAGGAACCTAGAGAAGAGACAGTTAAGCCCTTTGAACTTGATCCAGGAGGACAATAACGCTTAACAGAGGGACGAGATGATTCTGAGTATAGCCACAGTCTCCTGGTCCTGTCCTCAAGTGGTCTGAGACCTGTGAGGACCAACACAGCAGTTTTCTTAAAATTCTGTAAAACTTTAGGAGGCATAAACATGCTTTGGGACTCTGTTTCTCCTTGCGCTTTTTTTTTTTTTTTTTTTTTTTAGATGGAGTTTCATCTTGTCGCCCAGGCTGGAGTGCAATGGAGCAATTTTCGCTCACTGCAAGCTCTGCCTCCTGGGTTCAAGTGATTCTCCTGCCTCAACCTCCCAAGTTGCTGGGATTACAGGTGCCCACCACCTTGCCTGGCTAATTTTTGTATTTTAATAGAGACGGGGTTTCACCATGTTGGCCAGGCTGGTCTCGAACACCTGACTTTGTGATCTGCCTGCCTTGGCCTCCAAAAGTGCTGGGATTACAGGTGTGAGCCACCGCACCTGGCCTGCTTTGGGACTCTTTCTAACAGAGACAATGGCAAAACCATCTGAGGTGGTGATGGTGGTGGTGAAATGGGAACATTCTACCCTGGCAGGAAGACTAATTTTATTATTAACATTACTAGCACAGGATGGTAATAAAAAGTGACCAACTTTTAGTCGGTTTGTGATTGTTGTAAAACTGACAATGCATTCCTTTGCCGTCTGCACTCGGGGTCCCTGCTCTCACTCTCTCCTTTCCCGCATATGCAACTGAAGAGACAAAGACCAGCAACTCTCCATAGATGCAATTTTACCCCCAGGGAAATTTAGTAATGTCCAGAAACATTTTTCGTTTTCACAACTGGGCTGGCAGCAGTGCTGCTGTCATCTAATAGGGAGAGGCCAAATATGCTATAGTACATAGGACCATCCTCACAACAATGAATTATCCAGTCCAATATGTCAATAGTACTGAGGCTCAGAAACTCTGATATATACGAAGGTGCTCAATGAAGCATTATTTTTAACAGCAAAATTCTGGAAATAATCTTCATTTCTAGCAATAAAGGAAAGGTTAAAAAAATCATGGATTATCATATGTCCACAGGATGTACTTTGCAGTCATGTTTTCCATTACAACTTGATATAGGCTCACCCTGTAATATTAAATAAAAAAATAAGAATCAAAGCTGTGTATACTTGCAATCCCAATTTTGTAACAACAAATGCATCACACACATCATAAACACAAACACCCCAGCTGGACATGGTGGCTCACGCCTGTAATCTCAGCACTTTGGGAGGCCAAGGCGGGTGGATCACCCAAGGTCAGGAGTTTGAGACCAGCCTGGCCAACATGGTGAAACCCTGTCTTTACTAAAAATACAAAATTTATCCGGGCATGGTGGCAGGCACCTGTAATCCCAGCTACTCGGGAGGCTGAGGCAAGAGAATCGCTTGAACCCGGGAGGCAGAGGTTGCAGAGAGCCAAGATCATGCCATTGCACTCTAGCCTGGGGGACAAGAGCGAGACTTCGTCTCCCTCCACCAAAAAACAAACAAACAAACAAACAAAAAAACTCAGCATAAACACCCCAAGACAGAGGACTGTTAATAAGTAACCAAAATGTCTGGACGTAGTGGCTCACGCCTGTAATCCCAGCACCTTGGGAGGCCAAGGCAGGCAGATCACCTGAGGTCAGGATTTCAAGACCAGCCTGGCCAACATGGTGAAACCCTGTCCCTACTAAAAATACAAAAATTAGCAGACGCTTGTAATCCCAGCTGCGGGGAAGCTGAGGCATGAGAATCATTTAAGCCTGGGAGGCAGAGGTTGCAGTGAGCCGAGATTATGCTACAGCACTCCAGCCTGGGCGACAGAGACAAACTCCATCTCAAAAAAAAAAAAAAAAAAAAAAAAAAAAAAAAAAAAAAAAGAAATCACCAGAAAGCCAACAATGGTTATCTATGGATTGGTAGATATAAATGTCTGTTCTCTTCTTTGATCTTTTCTATATTTCTGAAATATGATAAGCGTGAATTAATTTTCTGATCAAAATAAAATGTTTTTTTCTAAGCATCTCAGTGATTTGAAACATAGGCCAAACTTAAAAAGATGAAATATAATTGGACTGTGCAACATTTACGTATAGGTTCAAAGCGTCAATTGTCAAAGGCAGAAGTAGGATGCTTTAGCTTATGACCCATTTATGTAAAAAGGGTGTGAGTCAACGGAAGCACAAAATCAAACAGAAGAGACCTGATGAGGTTGCTGAAAGAGTGATCCGCACTTAGGACACCTTGATGAAAGGGGGCGCCAGGATGACGCGTGCAGCAGGCCTCTGTGGGGCACTCATCTGGATTGCTGAATGCAGTCGTGTGTGACGTATTTTAAGGGGGCTGTTGAAAACCTGGAGTAGGTCCAGATGACAGCAACCAAAGTAGTAAGGAGCTTGAAACTGTGTCACATGACAAAAGGATGAAGGAGGTTGGGATGTTTAGTCTGACGACAAGAACGCTTAGGAGAGGTGTGAGAGCTATCTTTAAATATTTGGAAGGCTGTCATAAGGAGAGGGTCACACGTGCTATGCATGGGCCCAGACCACAGAACTGGCACTAATCACTGATGAGAACTGATCACTTATCTTCTTCCACATAATTTCCAAACACAGAGAAAAAACAAACAAACAAACAAAACACACAACTCTTCTAAATCTTAGAGTTGTCCAAAATAGAGTGGCTAACTTGGGAAGTCATCCGGTCCCGATCACTGACTTAATGACAGTGTATCAAGGTTGTTGCTGAGAGGATGGCGGGCTGGGAAAATGAGAGAGCAGCAATGCGACTCATGCCTTCCTGGTGCCTGCCGCTCAACGCATGAGCAAAGGCAGAGGGTTCAACATTCATTGAGCGCTTTCAGTGGGCCATGGGCCATGGGCCATGGGCCAGGAATGGTGCCAAATGCTTCACAGGCTCTGTCCAACTTGTTCCTTACAGCCACCTTGCAAGAAAGGCACGACTCTACATTTGCCTCGTTTTCCTGATGAGGAAGTACAGGCTCAGGGAAGTGTAGGGGCATGCTCAAGGTCAACAGCTAGTTAATGTATCAGATTCTATAGTAATGCCAGTAATAGTAACAGTCATCATCATCAAAACTGTAGTTGCAAACATTTGTATAATGCGTACTATGCATCAGAGTTCAAAGTGCTATGCCTCTATCCTCGTTTTACAGATAAGTTTTGGGTAGGTAAAGAATCTTGTCCAAGGCCAACAATGGGCCAGTGATATGGTTTGGCTCTGTGTCCACACCCAAATCTCATGTTGAGTTGTCATCCCCATGTGTCAGGGAAGGGGCCTGGTGAGAGGTGACTGGATCATGGGGACAGATTTCCCTTTTGCTGTTCTCGTGATAGTGAGTTGTCCCGAGATCTGATAGTTTACAAGTGTGTGGCACCTCCCCCTTTTCTCTCTCTCTGTCCTACTCCACCATGGTAAAGACATGCTTGCTTCCCCTTCCCCTTCTGCCATGATTGTAAGTTTCCTGAGGCCTCCTAACCATGCTTCCTGTGTAGCCTGTGGAACTGGGAGTCAATTAAACCTTTTTTCCTCATAAATTACTTAGTCTTGGGTAGTTCTTTATAGCAGTGTGAGAACAGACAAATACAGCCAGATTCTGTAGTAATGCTAAAATGGTACTAGTCATCATCATCACAACCATGGCTACAAACACTCGTACAGTCTGCACTACGTGTCAAAAAACACAGTTTGGAATGCTGCACCTACAAGACTTTATTCACCATAACACCCTAGAAGATCTCTCTTATTGTCCCTATTTCATAGATGAGAAAATGTAGACTCCAGGAGGTTAAAGATCTTGCTCAAGGTCACACAACTAATGAGCGACAGAGCTGGGTTTTAACACCTGGCATTTCAGACTCCCTAGTGCTATTAATAACAGTGGTCCTAGGAACCCTCATCATCATCACTGTCATTTTCCCAGTCATAAGAATGGCACAAATACGTACATAGGCCACACTCTGTGTCAGGCAAACACAACAGCCCTAGGAGGTAGTATGATGCTTAATTTTAAGTTTCAGCTTGGAGAGTGTTTTTGGATGAGATTAACATTTAAATTGGTGAACTTCGGTCAGGCATGGTAGCTCATACCTGTAGTCCCAACACTTTGGGAGGCTGTGGCCGGTGGATCTCTTGAACTCTGGAGTTCGAGACCAGCTTGGGTAACATGGGGAAACTCCATCTCTACAAAAATTAGCTGGGCATGGTGGCACACAACTGTAGTCCTAGCTCCTTGAGAGGCTGAGGTGGGAGACTGGCTTGAACCCAGGAGGTGGTGGTTGCAGTGAGCCAAGATTACACCACCGCACTTCAGCCTGGGCAACAGAGAGAGACCCTGTCTCAAAAGAAAAAAAAATACTGGTGAGCTTTGAGTAAGTAGTTATCCTCCTTAAGAGGTGGGCCTCACCCAACCAGTTGAAGGCTTGAATAGAATAGAAAGATAGGTCTCCCTGAGCAAGAGGAAATTTTTTAGCAGGTTGTCTTTGGACTTCATCTGCACTATCAACAATGCTGAGTCTTGAGCCTGCTGGCTGACCCTGCAAATTTTGGAGTTGCCAGCCTCTATAATCACCCCTTGTGAACTAGTTCCTTATAATTCTCCTTTTCTGCCTATACATTTCCTATTGGTTCTATTTTTCTGCAGAACCCTAATATAGGTAGGTACAACTATTATCATCATTTTAATAAGAGACCCAGAGACATCCAAGAACTGGGTCAAAGTCACATGACTAATAAATGGCAGAACCGGGATGGAAACTCCAACTACTGGGCTCTGTAGTCCAGGCTCCTACATGGCAATCTCCAGAGCTCCTTCCTCTCTCAACTGTTGTGTGTGTTATGGTCTAGGTGACATGAAATGAGGGGATGAAAAAGGTAAACTCTCAAGACAGGAAAAGTTGCTGGTCACAGAGAAAGAATGACATCCCTGGGCTGCTCCTCCTCCTACCAGATGGCTGTTTATTCATTCTTCCAGATAGCCCTTGTCACGTTAGGACATTTCTTAATATTTGACAGATTGAAGGGTAAAAGACCCAACAACTTTTCTTCCTCCTGGTATTGTTCAATTCAACAGAAAAAGAATTTACTGAGCACCTTCCACTTTCCCATAAATTAGAGGCAACTGTCTTGTCTCCTGACTCTTGATTCTCATTAGATAATTTGCGATTTGAATACAGAATATTTAAAATAATTCAGGCTGGGTGTCATGCCTGTAATTCCAGCACTTTGGGAGGCCGAGGCTGGCAGATCACCTAAGGTCAGGAGTTTGAGACCAGCCTGGCCAACATAGTGAAACCCTGTCTCTAATAAAAACACAAAAATTAGTTGGATGTGGTGGGGTGCACCTATAATCCCAGCTACTCAGGGGGCTGAGGCAGGAGAAGTGCTTGAACCTGGGAGCTGCAGTGAATGCCATTGCACTCCAGCCTGGGTGACAAGAGTGAAAACTCCATCTCAAAAAAAAAAAAAAAAAAAAAAAAAAAAAGAAAGAAAAAAGAAAAAAGAACATTTAAAATAGTTCAAGTGACATATAATGATAAAATGTCTCCTCAGCTTCCCCTACGTGGTAGAAATGCACAAATACTCACGTTGTTGCCTTTCCAAAGTTTTGAAGCCTTGCCCTGATTTCAGCAATTTCTATGGTAAAGTTTCTACCTTTTAGTTTACTAGACCTCTCACCGATAGGAAAATCGCTCTTGATATTCTCAGTTTAATTTCACTTTTACCAGATTTCCATTAATACCAGTATCTCTTTGGACCATCCAAAGCTATCCTCCTCTGGAGGCTTATCTTTCACATAATTTCCAAACAAAAAGACAACACAGACAAAAGCCGCACAAAAACATGCCATGGGACCAGGTATTGAAGAAAAAAAAAGGCATTGAAACAGACCCAAACAGGAATACAATAGTTTTATTATATGAGCCTTCAGCAGTAAAGAAGAAAGGAAAAAGCAAGGTTAGCAAAAGAGGAAAGGAAAGCAAAATGACTAACAAACATGAAGTGCCTAAGGAAATGGTGTTTTCTTTGTATGCATCAACATACACTCAAAGAATATTTCCCTACAAGGGTGTCATTGCCCACTCGCTTCCTGTTTTCAGTTATGTGTAAGAGAAGCTTTTAACTCTATTTTCAGCCCCCCTGGGAGTTGCAAGGAAGAAGATATTGCTACTAAAGTAGGCAATGCTCAGCCTGAAAGTCAAGGATAGACAAGATGCATACTCATCAGCCTCCTCATCCTGCCTGGACCAGCCCTCCCTGACCTCTTAGTGAGGGTTGGAAACCGCGGGCCCGCACTGGCCAGCATGGGGGAAGGCTCTCAGAGGACAGTCTCTCCTTTGTTGGATGTTTTATCACAAAGAAGGTGATACCACAGGAAAAATAAATCCGGAAGCTTCTAGTCTAACCCAAACCTCAGGTGTTCTAGCAAAGACAGCAGGTCTCTTGCCCCAGGAGAAAATCCCCATTGCAAATCTCTGTCGTGCAGTCTAACCCTGAGGTCAGTGAATGTCACTGAGGAAAATCAACCTGAATGGAGAGAAAAAGCAGGCTCTCAGGCAATACAATTTAAAGGTGACAGGACACGAGGCTTTGTTTCCAGACACAGGCTGCCTCCCTTTCTTGCAGTGGCAGCCCCTCCAGACCTGCCCCTTTATGTCCGCCCCACCCTCACCCCCAACACTCTTGACTGTCCACAGGTCATCACCTATGCTGGGCCTTCCCTGTTGCTCCCAACTCACAATGGCCTGTTCCTTCTCTGACCTCGGATGATTTAAGTAATCTCTACCGTTCAACCTAATACTTAGTAGACACTCTTCGATATTCTTTTCCAGTGGTTTCATGTACACAGGTCTTTTCTACCAAATAATATTCCACGTGCCTTGAAAGAAAGGATCTCGTCTTATACTTGTTGGGGATTCCCCACTTCACTAGCTCTAGTACTTTGGTGACCTCAGCAAATTCTTGTGATAAAATGCTTGATTTTATCACCTTCATACCTATACTTCCGAACAGTTGCTGTGCTTAGGCCTTCACATTCACATTGCACTCCTGACCAGAGAATACAAACACCCAAGGCATCATTTTGGAGAAAGATCCGGATATGGTGGAGAAAGGAATTGTCATTTCTCAAGATCCTTGATTTGTTTCCTGATCTAAGGCGGTGGGGAGGGGGTGGGGGGGGTGGGGGCGGGGGAGAAATGCTTGCAAGTGTTTCCTGACTGATTTTGGTATCATGCTGTTGGCCCTTTTGTGAGATGTGTAAAGACATTTTACTCAATCTATGAGAAACTTTGATACAGACAGAGGAACTTGGAGACTAGCCAGGCCTCGTTTTAATAAACACAGGAGACATGAGATGGGCAGGTCTAGGGTGATAGGAAGAGGTGATATTGAATTTCATTTCTTAGCTATATACAAGAGAATAAATATTATTCTTAAGAGGTGGGTGGGTGGTGGTGAAAACAATACCCAACCATGACATTGACGGGCAGGTCTGGTTGTATAACCACTGCTGAGGTTCAGGAAGTTCCCGAGATGAGACTTCCATGATCCAGGGCCACTTCCCCTTTAAACAGCAGCCGGGGGGTGGTGGTGGTGGTGATGGTATTGATCTTGGTGGTGGTGGCGGTGATGGTATTGTTCCGGGTGGTGGTGGTGGTGATGGTATTGTTCCGGGTGGTGGTGGTGGTGGTGATGGTATTGTTCTTGGTGGTGGTTGCGGTGATGGTATTGTTCCGGGTGGTGGTGGTGGCGGTGATGGTATTGTTCCTGGTGGTGGTGGTGGTGGTGATGGTATTGTTCTGGGTGGTGGTGGTGGTGGTGATGGTATTGTTCCGGGTGGTGGTGATGGTATTGTTCTGGGTGGTGGTGGTGATGGTATTGTTCTGGGTGGTAGTGGTGGTGGTGATGGTATTGTTCTGGGTGGTGGTGGTGGTGATGGTATTGTTCTGGGTGGTGGTGGTGGTGGTGGTGGTGGTGATGGTATTGTTCCGGGTGGTGGTGGTGGTGGTGGTGATGGTATTGTTCCGGGTGGTGGTGGTGGTGGTGGTGATGGTATTGTTCCGGGTGGTGGTGGCGGTGATGGTATTGTTCCGGGTGGTGGTGGCGGTGATGGTATTGTTCCGGGTGGTGGTGGTGGTGACAGTATTGTTCTGGGTGGTGGTGGTGGTGGTGATGGTATTATTCCGGGTGGTGGTGGTGGTGATGGTATTGTTCTGGGTGGTGGTGGTGGCAGTGATGGTATTGTTTCGGGTGGTGGTGGTGATGGTATTGTTATGGGTGGTGGTGGCGGTGATGGTATTGTTCCGGGTGGTGGTGGTGGTCGTGGTGATGGTATTGTTCTGGGTGGTGGTGGTGGCGGTGATGGTATTGTTTCGGGTGGTGGTGGTGATGGTATTGTTCCGGGTGGTGGTGGCAGTGATGGTATTGTTCTGGGTGGTGGTGGCGGTGATGGTATTGTTCCGGGTGGTGGTGGTGGTGATGGTATTATTCCGGGTGGTGGTAGTGGTGGTGGCGGTGATGGTATTGTTCCGGGTGGTGGTGGTGGTGGTGGTGGTGATGGTATTGTTCCGGGTGGTGGTGGCGGTGATGGTATTGTTCTGGGTGGTGGTGGTGGCGGTGATGGTATTGTTTCAGGTGGTGGTGGTGGTGGTGATGGTATTGTTATGGGTGGTGGTGGCGGTGATGGTATTGTTCTTGGTGGTGGTGGTGGTGGTGATGGTATTGTTATGGGTGGTGGTGGCGGTGATGGTATTGTTCTGGGTGGTGGTGGTGGTGGTGATGGTATTGTTTCGGGTGGTGGTGGTGGTGGTGGTGATGGTATTGTTCTGGGTGGTGGTGGTGGTGATGGTATTGTTCCAGGTCGTGGTAGTGGTGATAGTACTGTTCTGGTTTGAGTAGTAAGCTTGCTTTCTTCCCATCTGCACCTGCTAATTTTACCTGGCAGAGTCACGGCCGTCGCTGGGCCCCTCCCAATTTATTTATTGTGGCTATTTTACCAGCTATTGGCTCAACACACTACACTCAAATATTCATCATTTAGCTCTCCGGGTAAATCGTATTTAATCAGCACAGGAGAGAAAATAGCATAATTATAGATGCCGGATGCCATTACACTCAGAAGAAATTAAACCCTGTCTCAAGCCGAAGAGCGGTTGCTGTGATTGCATCACTGCTGGGGTTACGGAGAGGTTAGTGGCCATTGGGGGCCAGCAGTACCTTGTGAGGGAGCCTGACCCAGATGAGCCCTAAGGAGACCCACTCATGCACATACACATGCGCAGCATCAAATACTCATCAAACAGCAGCCAGTAAATTAATCTTTCATTGTTCCAAGAATGTGATAAATGAGAGGGGTAATAAAGCCAGGTTCACACATGGAGATGAAGGGATGGCAAATAAATGGGCCCAGAGAATTCCGGTCCTAAAAGTGGATAGAGGGAATTCTCATTCCCAATCTTTCCCAGAGCATTTCTTGCCAATAGCCAGAGTGATGCTGCCAATTAAGGTAAAGGTGGGCAACAACCTTTACAATGAAGCAAAAGCATCCATTTGGGGTAGGAGTCCTTACAGGGAGTCCTCCCAGCTACAGAGGATAAGAATGCAAAGGCCAAACCAGAAGTGCACATTAGTCCTGGTCCTTGCCAGGTAGACTTGAGTGTCTCACATGCAAAAGTTTCCATGTCAGTAATGCCAATCAGTTGTTTTGTTTGGGGAAATGGAGAAGGTGAAAAGCTGCAAAAACAAAACAAAATGAAAAAGCCCAAACCCAACCATATTATAGTATCAGAGCCCTACCTGCTGAAATGGGCTCCTGGAAAAAGCTGGAACCATGGGGTCAGTTTTCTTCCAGCCATTCTCGGCCCAGCCTCTTCCCACACACATCCAGGGCCACCTGCACTTGTCCAGGTTACAGAATTAGAGTCACCTTTAATCTCACAACACAGCTTCTCTCCCCTGGACCTAAACCCCAGGTCAGCAACCCTGTATACTGTAGAGAACTGTTTGTAAAAATTCAAAAATATCCAAAGATGCAATTAGGCTTTACTTATTACTATTGGATGACTGTTTTTGCCTTTTTTTTTTTTTCTTTATTCCTTTTTCTTTTGGCTAATAATGCTTCTGAGGTTTGGATAAGTAACTAAGAGGAAGGAGATCTCCTTCTAGTCCATCCTGCTGCCGACAATTAAGAAACCTCAAAGTAATTTTTGAAAATGTCAGCGTCTCATTTAGCAAAAGGATAAATAATAAATGAAGCGTAATCACTGTCCTGTGCTGGTGGTACAGCTTCGCGGTGTCATTAGTAAACTAACGGTATAATATCTTTGTGTCACAGTTTAATTATATCTTGTAATTAGTTTCAGCAATGGATTGCACAGAGTCAGGCCCCCTGAGCTAAACAAAAGGTAATAGAACTTTCAGCGCCCCTGCATAAATCAATTATGAAAGTGTCCTACGTCATTTGAGGCTTGTTTGCTGTAATTTTATGCACAAAGCCCAACTGGACCTTCTTGCTTGTGGAGGGCTGTGCACCCAACCCCACACTCGTCTGCAGCTGAGCCTGCGGTCGGCCCACACGCAGCCTGGCCCACTGGTGCATTTCTCAAGGACCAGCTCAGCAGTAAATACCATGGAGGGGGTGAGGTGCTGAGGGGAGGGGAGAGGAGGTGTGGGATGGGGGGCAGGGAACGCACGAGGACTGGAGCAGGTAATAGATGCGCCATGTGCAAGAAAGCAGGGAATCAAATAGGAAAAGATGTGAGGGCTTGGAAGAATGATTCTTTATGATTCCCTGAACAAAGATGAGAAGGTTAGGAGCATCAAAGGCCAAGCAACGTTGATGAATATGGGCAGGCAGACGAGATCCATGTCCCTTTATCATTTTATCCTTTCAACATCCCCACTCTCCCCACGCGGTTGGAATTGGAACCAGCGCAGGTTACTTGGCAATAGGGGATGGGGAAGGAGAATCCACATCTTTAATTGGGTCTAATTCGGGTCCCACAGAGCTCAGAAACTGTAAAGGGCTTCCGAGCGTCGTTGAGGGCTAGCTGTGGTCACCAGGCCCAGACGGGAGAGTCACGAAGTCCCGCTGGGGGAAGCTAAGAAGAAACTCAGGGGCGGGGGGTTGGTTAAGTCCAAATGCCACCAATACGTGTGATCATCTCTTTTTGATCAAACTGTAAGGCATGGCAGAGAGTGGGGGTGGGGTCCACATTCAAAGTCCTCACCGAGTTGGCTTTGAAAGTAAGTCTAGTGCCACACTGGCCTTTCTGTTTATACAACAATTTATAGGTTTAAACGAAACCCCGCTTGAAAAAGCAGACTGAATCTTCCTATTGTGAGCACTTCAGCAAATTTAACAAAAGAAAGAGCCCAGGCGAAGGAGAGAGAGGAGAGAGAGAGAGAGAAAGGTCCAGTCCTCAGACTGGTGTGCTGCAATCTGGCTGGTTGCTATGGCGACGTGATGGTTTGTTCACATGGCAACATACCTTAGGTCCACTATTAAAATGATGAGAGTGAACTCGGTTGCATTAAGGAGAGTGTGCTGTATGCTAAAGCGAGTCTTTATCTCCAGAGAGAGCTGGACAGAGACTGGCATCCAGTACAAACGAGGGAGAAAAGGAGGAGGTGGTAAAGGTTGGAGGTCTGGAAGAGGGAAGAACCACAGGGATGCAATCACTACGAAAAGAAAGACCCTCAGTTCTGTGTCTCAGTCAAGGGCCTGGGATTCAGAAGGTGGACAATGAGTTTTGTTTGACACAGAATTCATCGTTCGAATCAGCCCATCAGGCTAATGACCCCTTATTTAAAAAAAAAAAAAAAAAAAAAAAACATATTCCAGATGAACCTGCTGTACCTTGGCTCTAGAAAACATCAACAGTGAACAAAACCCATCCATGAGCTGTGGCTGTAACCAATAGCCAAGCGCGAATGCCACTTAAATAAAATACTCTAATAACTGCGAGGGTGGCAAATTACACGGCATTTATTTATTGAACATAAAAGTCCATTGACAGCTACAGATCGACATCATCTCACATTAGAGCTAGTGGGGAAGATTTCCTTTGGAAATCGGGTTTCCTGTTTCCTTTAACGTAGTGACAATTTTTCCTCCTACTGATGTCGAAAGGGTGGTGATATTTCAGCGGATATTATCCCAATAGCCCTACCTATCTACCTGTGCTTGATTTCTTTCTGCTATTTAGCAAGCACTGCTGTGGCACACACGAGACAGCCAGAAGTCTCAGGGCTCTGTCATCCCACTGGGGGCTCCCAGTGATACCATAAACCATCTGTGGGATGCCTGAGGCCCCCAGATTCCCATATCCCTCACTTGTTCTGCCCCCTTCCCACCTCTGTATGGCTGGCTGTGCTTTATTTGAAAATCTCATTACCATAAAGTGAAGTGAAGGTTTCACACCTGCAAATATCTTTTGAATTGGAGAATGGCAGAAGATGAGCTTGGCAGTGTCATAGTTTCGGATGACAGTGATCCTACCAGCACAGGGCTCAGCTCTAACCATGAGCCACTGGCTCAGTTCCTTCTTTGTGCCAATGCTGTAGATGCCTGGGTGCCGACAGAGGGATCTGAGCCCCAGGAGGTCCTGTCGTGGCTGAGAAGGGGGAAGGCACGGTGCTCTAAGAGCTGCAGAAGGAGCTGAATACTAGGACAGAGAGGAAGGCCAATCCCACTCATAAATTGCCTCCTCCACTCCCATCCCCACATTTCTCCTGAGTCTTAGGTGATAGAATATTGCTCTCTAAAATTTTCTAGGGATCCATAAGATGCTCTGGCTTCCTTAGGAGTCCATATAAGCAGTACAGGGAAGCAGGATAGCTCAGGAGGCGAGCCCCTAAACTTTGCAGTAGAGACCTGCCCTGTCACTAGCTACCTGGGTGACCTGAGCCCCAGTTTTCTGACCTGAAAAATGGGGGCACGGCAGTACCTGACCTCCTCAGGTTGTTAGGAGACTTAAATAATAGTTATAAAGGGACATAACTCAGTCCAGGGCACGTACATTTTATGAATTATTGTTGTGCCCTTTGGACCCAGCCACTAGTGGCATACAGCATTGTTTCCATAGCAATTTTAGCAATAGACAAAAACGTGACTTTCAGATGATAAGTTCTTAAACAACAGGTCAAAGGCTATTCACCTATTTTGGAAGGGTCCAGAATAGGATGTAGCTTGGACATATTTATTCCAGAACCTTCTTCCCTACATGCTACAGGCCACCAGAGAGAGGCAGGCCTGGCCTGCAGCTCAACTTGCCTTCTTCTGCTAGATGTCTTTCCTTTTATTCTATATTTTGACTACTGACAAAACACCAGCTTTGTCCCTCTCCTCCAAAGGGTGGGCGAGTGTCTCTTCCTAAGCATGGTAAACTATACGTACAGAAAAAGACAGACAGAGAGAGAGAGATTGAGAGAGAAAGAGGGAAACCTTCTGGTACCTATCAACTTTCCATGACAGCTGCACTCATGTTCCCTCCTGAGGACCAAAATAACTACAAAGTGTATGAAATCGTTAAGCACATAAAAATCCCGGAGGTAGACGCTGAGAATAAAACTCGTGATTTCCCAACCAAAAGGCATCAAAGCCCAGCCCTCACAGTTCATTTGCTTCCCTCCGTCGATCTGACTTTGCTCAGTAAGCTGGCAACATTAGCCCTACACACAGCTCTGAGAGGAGAGGGAGGAAGGCTGGGCCCCTGACCTGCCTGGTCCACCAGCCTGGTCTGCATAATGAAGGCATGGGGGCGTGGGGGAGCCCAGAGGCAGATGAAATAAGCCAGAAAGCACTGAAAAGAGAGAAGGCATTTGAATCTTCATGACTTTTTTTTTTTGGCAGCTTATGATATACTTTTCACACATTTAATGGCGAGGCAGCTAGGTTTAAAGAAACTTTCCCATTTAAATGTGCCATAACAGAATAATAAGGTTATGCGGCATGTGTTGATGTACGGTCCCATCAGGTAGATTGGTGATGGAAATATGCTGTGATATTGAATCTGAATAGGACACCTAGAGAAGGATGTTCGGCTTCTAGTGTCGCAGAGCAAACGCAGGAATAGCAAACATAGGAACAGCCCTTATCTTGTAGGCAGAATTGCTCTTGGTTTCCAATCTTCCCCAGTAGCCCTTGGCTTGGGAAGTGTTTTTGTAGGAAGAATAGCAAACAGAAAATGCTGAACTCTGAATGTGTGGTGAGAGCTATGCTGGGTTATCTAACGAGGAAACATCCAACGACATAGATCATTATAAGGTCTGTCTCCATATTCAACCATTCTCTATTTACTGAATGCCCATTAACGTGTATAAATTCTCTTCAAGTGCATTTCAAAGCACTAAGAAGTATGAAAAAGAGCTTCCACTTTCAAGGAGTTTATAATTTAGTTGGAAAATAAAATGGTCTAGCTCACGGTCAGCAAACTGCAGCCTGGATGGGCCCAAACTGGTCTGCCACTTGTTTTGTGTAAATGAAGTCCTGTTGGAATACATTTCAATGTGTTCGAAGACACATTGTTTACATATTGTCTACTGATGCTTTTTCCTTACAATGACGGGGATGAAGAGCTGCAACAGAGACCCTGCGGTCTGCTTAAAATATTCCCTATCTGGCCTTTTACCAAAAGAGTTTGCCAAGAACAAGGGTTGTTCTAGGTTAGGAAGGACAGCTATCATCGTGGCTGGGGGTGGGGATCATGAAAGGATGGCCTTTCAGGAGGGCCTGGTGGGACCTGGACAGACTCAGCAGAGTTGAGAAGGCATCCTTGGTAGGGCAAACAGTACAGTAAAGGGTGCAAAGGAAAGAGGCAGCACCACTGTTTGAGGGATGGCAAGATTAACCATCCGGCTAGGATAGCCTGTTTCATTCCAAAGCAGTTGGCAGGAAGGATGGTCTGATAAGTGAGAGGCAAACCAAAAAAGTATGGGATTCCTGAAGCCAAGGGAGAAGTGGATTTTCAAGATGCGAGGGAACAAGGGAGGTAAGCAGTATCTGGTGCTATCGTTCAGAAGAACAAGAGTGTGGAAGATAAAGGAATTGAAGGAAAACAAAGAAATGGAAGTAATAAGTATGGACCACTTGCTAGAGAAGTTGGACCAAGACATGAAGGAAGAGAAGCAGGTTAATAATTTGAGTAAATGGTAAGGTTGACTGCAGAATTTGCCGGGTTAAAAGAGACTGTGCATGTCTTTGGGCAAAAGGGCAACAGCAGATAGGAAGGGGCTGAGGATCTAGGAAGCTAGAAAGTCAGGGGAATGGAGGAGGAGGAGGAGGATCACTTCCTGCCTCTAAGACCAGTGAAGACTCTGAGAGAACAAATAGACATTCTGGGTAGAGCAGTGGGTAGCTAGGCAATGTTCCCAGATGGTCTCCTTCATCTCATAAAGGGTGAAAAGCAAAGCTGATGGACCCATCTGGGCTTAAGAGGATTGGCAAGTGAATAAAAGATCTGTTTAGGAGCCAGAAGGGCTCTTCGAGCATCAAAGCAAGCTTTCACGGGAGCCATGACTGCTTATTGTGATAACATTTCTCGGCAGAGGTCTTTGGCTTGGCCCTGAGTGTGTGGTAGAGGTGGTTCAGGTTGATGTTGACCCAGAAGAAAGCCCATTGAATGGGATTATCTATCACATGAGTAAAAAGGAACTGGAGTAGCTGACAAGAACCTTTGAGTTAGGCATGGAGCCAAGCATAGCCAAACTGGACCTAGTGGACCACATGGAGAGGAATGGACTCATACTCATAGAAGCAACTGAGTCAGATAGGAGGCTTGCTGGAATTCACCTGGGATTAGTCTTTGATATTGCTGGATTTATTTATTTTTTCCCCTAACAGTGTCATTCTTGGAGATGAAGTGGCTTGGCCCATGTTTCAATCATCCTGAGTAAATTAGCAGTGGTATGTTTTCTGTTGTAGCTCGCTGGATTGATCTTTGAGTGTGGTAGACTTGACTACAATTAACCAATACCCATTCTCCTCTACTTCTAGACACGTGAAGGGCTGGACTGCCCAGCTCCCTTGAAGTAAGGCATTCATTTTTGTGGGAAGATCAAGAGAGGAAGTGATACGGTAGTTTTCACAAAGCAAACTAAATAAGTAAGGTGGCCCTACGAGCTGTCTCATCGCATGATGGAGAACAAGAAGAGAATGCAATCATGAAAGTGGGTTGAAGAAAGCTGTCCTGGTGATTTGAGAATGGGTGTGGCACCAGCCACTATTTGCAACATGACACACAGTAGGGAGAGGCCTTTGGTCGAGGGAGTATTAGACTTCAGAAACTGTACAAATTAGCGAGGCTTCACCTGAACTATGTGATTTCACGTCCTCTGGCAGGAGTTATAGAACTTCTGGAGAAGATATAAATGAGGACTGGAAGGGTCAAGTTAGAATTTCTGGGCCCTGGGTGTGGAGCACACGCCTGAGAGAATAATCGTGCCTCCTGAAGTTCTCAGCCTCAGTCTTGTGACAGCCAGAGTGCTTCCAAGTATCTCAAGGGGATCAACATTTGCTCTTTTCTTGATCACTTTTATTCTAAAAATCAAGATTGGACAGGCATAAAATTAAATAATAAAAAACCTTATATTTTTGTATAGTGCTTTTGGAACTTGCAAATCTCTGTTGTGTATGTTAGAGCTCATTTGACTCTTTCACAGCCTCTCTGGCTGCGAAGTAGAGAAAGGATTATAGGACAGAAGAAAGAACACAAGGGGCCCTGGAGTAGTCCAGGCAAGAGGCAATGTGGTAGCTCAGTCCAGGATGGTGCCATGAGGATGGGGAGTGGTGGATGGTTAATTTGAGGTCAGTTCCCTCAAACTAATTAATTTATAAGTTTAACAAATATTTATGGGGCTATACTATGGCCCAAGCATGGGGTTAGGTTCTGGGTGCTTAGAGGTGCTCTGTATTAAGATTGCCTAAAAATGGCGTGCGCAGTGCTAAGACAGATGTGTGGGTAAATAGCTATGGCACAATAAGAGAATGGCTGGAATGAATCTAAGTGCCCTAGGAACTGGGGTGAGTCTGATGACTCTGCCTGGGGAATCTAGAGAAGGTTTCCACAGGGGAGGTGGCCAGCACAGCGACATGAGTCACATCCATTCTCATTTCATATCATATGGCCATGCCTTGCTTCAAGGTAGGTGGGAAGTAGCCCTTCAAGTGTCTACAGTAGAGGAGAATGGGTATTGGTGAATGATAGTCATGTCTACAACATTCAAAGATCAATCCAACAAGCCTACAACAGAAAACATACCACTGCTAATTTATCCATGACGATTAAAACACGGGCTAAGCCTCTTCACCTCCAAGAATGATACCATTAGAAAAAAAAACCATCCAGCAATATCAAATGAGAAGTGATTTTTTCGTAGAAGGGAAAGGCAGAAGGGCATGCCAGTTAGAAGAAGCAGCATATACAGAAATGCATGTGTCCCAGAATTAGGGAGTTTGGTCTAATACTACACACACACAGGGGACGGTGTACTGAGGTCAAATGAGGTTATATTGTGAGAACCTCATGTGATTACACTAAGAAGTCGGCATTTCATTGCCAAGTCATGGAAGTATCATGGAGGTTTGAGGCCCAGGAATGGGATGGTCCTTTTACAGATGGAGAGACAGAGGCTAAAGCGGCTGAGTGGCATGCCCATGGCCTCAAGATCCGCAGGATTGACAAAATACTTTATCATTTATTCAATGATACTTTGTATTTCCTAATACAGATAAATCATAAAGAACGATGTATCATGTCAACGGCCATTTAAGAATTTGGGAATCTGGAAGGCAGCTAAAGGACAGACCAGAAGACAGTGAACCACATATGAAAAGCCTTAAGTCCAGTAACGGGCTAATGTTCAACAGTTAGGAAGTTCAGAAATCCATTCTGAGCTGACTTTCCAGTTCTCAGTGTGATGCGGTGTGTGCTCACAAGTTTTAAAACTGAAGTCGTAAAGGAATGTAGTTCTGACACTACAAAGAGGACAAACCTTAAAAACACGACGTTAAGTGAAAGAAGCCAGACACAAAGGACGACATATTGTATAAGTCTATTTATTTGAAATGCCAAGAACAGGCAAACCTATAGAGACAGAAAGTAGTTTAGTGGTTGCCAAGGGTTGAGGGGAGGAAGTATAGGGTATAACTGATAATGGGGATGTGGTTTTTATTTTGGGGTGATGAAAATATTCTCAACTTAGATTATGATGATGGGTGTACAAACCTGTGAATATACTAAACACTCTTGAATCCTATACTTCAAATGGATGAATTTTATGGTAAGTAAATAATATGTCAGTAAAGTTCTTAACAAAACCTGAAGCTATAAGCCCCTATTTGGGTCTCCAGTGTATTTACTTAAATATTAAAACTCCCAACATCAACATACCTTGGAGGCGATGCCATCGACTCCTTTGCCAAACTCATCAAAGTCCATATTTTGACATCTTAGATAGCTCTCCACACATATTTGTGGTTCAAAGAATAGGACATAAACATTCCTGGGGATAAGAGAAGTCGCAGTCCTGAGAAAACCGTATCTCACAAAGGCTCTTTGAAAGGCTTTGTCTAAATAACACAAAACAGAACATTTGGCAAGAACGAACCCCAGACAAATGGTCATGGGTCTTAAGGATTAAACTATGTTTTGTTTTTATTTGCTGGGAGAGTAGTGTTCAGAGAAGTCTTTTGGCTTACTTGTTCTTGAGTTCTGTGGATGCTCTACATTCCTCTTACACACGTAGAACAGGGAGAAGCAATCGATGGCATGTGAGCTGATTTTAAGACCCAAGTAGGTTGGCTTCTACTGCCACAACCTACCACAACTGCGGTGACTGGTGACCAATATTCCAAGTATTCCACGAGACCAGGTATGACGACTCATTCCCTAAATCCACTCCCACCCCTCAAAGAGTCAGTGCTTAACCAAATAACCCACTTCTATTCCCTCCCCAACTTCCCTAGAAGCAGATCTGGGTCTGCCTTATTGAAAACATGGATGACCCATGGTTGGATGAAACCACAGTCTTCAGGTCCCTTCTTCTATGACGGCTACTTTTAATAACATAGTTCCTTACAAAGGTGTCGCCCGGCAGATAAATGAATGATGCTCCAAGGAGAAACTAGATTGGACTTCTTTCTGAAAATTTGAGACACTGACAGGATTCAGCAAGTATCTTGCCTTATTATTCAAGAATACCACCTTTATGTCAAGAAGCTTAGACCTGGCAGGCTGGAGTGTCATATGTTGAGTTGCCCTGGAATAAAATCTTTGTGATTAACCATAACTGCAATCTCACATACACCCATGTGTGTTTTAACTGAATTTCGTGCACAGTAGACAGTTTTCTTTCTATCATTTGCCGCCAGGGGACTCTTAGGACCTTAATGGTTTTGCTGGCCTGGAATGCCTCAATTCTCTATGGATTTATAAAATCCCAGAGAATGGGCTGTGTAGACTCAGGGTGAACATAGACACAAGCATTTAATTTCCTTTACTAGTCATCAACCTTTTCAGCTCAGGATCGGGGGGAACACCAGCCAGAATGCTGAACCTATTTGACCATTTTCCTATGCATTTTTTTTTTTTTTTTTTGGCAGAGCAACTCAGGGTCTTTTAAACAATGAGGTCTCACATTATTTTAAAAAGAAAATAGTCTTGGATTCTTGGATCCATCTGTAGGGAGTATTATAATCAACTGATGTTACCAGATCTTCGGTGGGGAACAGAGAAGTGGTAGAAACTGGAGAGGCGGTGGTTGCACAGTCATCTATTTTAAAGGTCTTCCTTAAATACCTATTGGTGTAGACAGGTAAATCTGATCAATATCAGGAAGTAGTATTCCCTGTATTTGGTCAGCGAAACATCACTGCCTGACCAGATTGCATTCCACAAGATACTAGTAGTAGCCATCATTTTTGAGTCTAAGACATGCATTAGAGGTTTGGTGTGCATTAACTCAATCTTCATGACATTTTGATGAGGTAGGTTTAATGCTTATCCCTGTTTTAAATATGGGGAAAAGGAGATTCAGAGAAGCCCCATAACTTGCCCAAGACCACACAGCTAGAAGTTAATGAAGCTGAAATGAGAGCTCAGGCTCACCTGTATCCAGAGTTCTCTTTCAGCTATTACTTGATACTGTCTCCTGATGAAATACACAGGCAAACCAAATACAACGTGCGGTGGACATAAGAGGGAACTTGCAACAGAATTAAAGACAAGTGCTCAGAAGGATAAAACCAGGGTGATGGCTGCAATATCTATTCCTTATGAAAATATTCCATTTGCTTCCTGTTGAAACAGACTAACAAGTGACAGGTTGAAAGCAAATATAAGCAAGCAGATACTTCATCTTTCTGATCTATGCAAAGCCCATCCCAAGTGGGCAGTGCAAATCCACACTGCTCTTCCCTTCTCCTCTTCAGCGAATTAGCACATCGATGGACCTCTCTGTCCTCCTTATATTTGCAAAGCTACATGAACTCATTCTTTTCCTCTAGGACTGTTGGTCACAGGTACATTCAGTTCAGACTTTTTACTCTCCTTTCATTGCTGCCTTCCTTCTCAAAATCAGCCTCATTGGTAGTGTGCAAGCAAGTGTCTAGTTAAAATAAAACCTTTCCAAAGGGCAGAAGAGTAGGTTTTAGTAGGTTTTGCTTCTGCTGTTTTGATTTCTAAATGTAAGGGTGGTGAACCAGATTCACCTCTGGTGTTTCACTGTGGATTCCACAATTCCTCATGCTCTTAGCAAGTGGTTGTGCTTCATATGGTGGGGAGCAGCGGGGGGTATTTCAAGGATTTTAGGTAGTGGGCGGTGTTGATGAAATATCTTCCTACCCTTTCCACCCTCTTGCTTGTGTCGACTATATTTTCGAATTTCACTCAATGATGGAGTTGTTTCTCAGCGTCTTGTGCGCTTAGCCATTTAATTAAAGCAATCCATATTGAATTCATGTCCAGATGCCTTGACCGGCGGAGCCAGATCCTCATTGGCATGCCAGCTGCTCCAAGAGGAACACGGCCCCTTGCATACTAATCAGGAGAGGAGGCAGTGATTCATCAGCCCATGATGCTGCTCCAGCATCTACAAGCACTTATGACATGTAATTGGTGGTGCATAAGCAAGCCAGGCCACATTAAAAACCCTACAGATAGTCAGAGATAAAAATTAATGACTTTTGCTTTGTGTAATCCTGCATGCATTGGTGGGAAAGCGGGGGCGGGGGGGTTGGGATTAATGGGCAAATCTAAGTAGGCACCAAGGAACAAAGGCCTTCCCGGCCTTGTTTACATATCGAACAATAAAAAACACAAGTGACAAGTTATGGGAAAGGCGAGTGTGAATTTTCGGCACGAGTGAGTTGAAAGACTGCTTGCAGTTTATTATGGATTCCAAATTTCCATATTCATTATTCCAAAACAAACGTCCTCAGTGGGCTCTTCTGGGACTGGCTAGAGCAGTTGTTATTATTCATCTTTCACAGGGGCTGGGTTGTCATGATTAGGGCTGGGCTGGGCTCACTCTTCATGGCATGCCCTAGCTACTCAGGGACACAATACAGACCTTTGACAAGCCCAGAGGAATGTGACAGGGATCAAGTAGAGTCAGTCTGAGCAGTCGCTCCAATAGCAGAAGGAGCCTCATACTCAGGGCAGAATGGGGGAAGAGAGGAGAGAGTTTTGAGCCACCTACTGCTAGACAAGGGAAATAGCCCAGGTGGCCCAGGCAGTAGCTAATGACCAGGAAGGAAAGAAAGAAAGGAAAGTAGGAGTGGCAAATAAAGCAGATTTCATAATTAATCTGGGCAGGTTAATGAATATAGTTACCAGGATGGTATCAGTCAGGTTCTGGTTAATACGGATATTAAAAAGGAGATTGATTACAGGTGTGGTTAAGAGTAGCTGTAGATTGTGTTTGTTAGATGATCATGCAAAGTGAAGGCAACAATTCATGCATGTACTGGAAGATACTCTTTTGCACTGAGTATCACATAGGGAATGGAATACAGGCAAATGTCAGGATTTTGTAGTCAAAAACTGCCTTGGTTGTTTATTTAAGGGTCTTCTTTAAGACACAGATGGCCTGGTTGAACTTTGAAGTGGGCTTGAGCAAAGAAAAATGTCTAGGCTGATGGGTGGATGTGGATATGTTCAGCTACGATGATCGCTGAACAAGCGGGGAGGCAAGGGCATGTTGATGCTGAGGTTGAGGGGAGGAAGGGTCATTGTCAAATATTTATGATTGTGGTTTGGTGGAGGCATGGAGGCAATTAAAAGACAGATAGTAAGACAATAGGCTTAAGACACGATGATTTTCCCAGTGGTCTGGCTTTGTCTTCTCTGAAAGGAAGAGTGACATCAACCCTATACTCATTGGTGGCTTTCCTCCTTTCTCTCCATGTTGGCCTTGTTCTGATGAATCCTTACGCTTCCAGTGTTCTTGCTGGTCATGGACTAGCTTAGTGATCCTCAGGGGAAAAGCTGTGGGCAGCTGTATTAGTCCATTCTCACGCTGCTATGAAAGAATACCCAAGACTGGGTAATTTATAAAGGAAAGAGGTTTAATTGACTCACAGTTCCGCATGGCTGGGGCCTCAGGAAACTTACAATCATGGTGGAAGGGGAAGCAAACACATCCTTCTTCACATGGCGGCAGGAGAGAGAAGTGCATAGTGAAGCAGAGAAAGCCCCTTATAAAACCATCAGATCTCGTGAGAACTCACTATCATGAGAACAGCATGGAGGAACCACCCCCATAATCTAATCATCTCTCATGGAGTCCCTCCCATGACACGTGGGAATTATGGGAACTACAATTCAAGATGATATTTGGGTAGGGGCACAGACAAACATATTAGCAGCATTTGTAGAAAGGGCATCCTGAGAGTAGAAAATGTCCAAGAGAGATGATTGGCAAGAATGTATTAACTATTCCTTAATGTGACAAGAGCCATGCTTTGAGTTGAGCCATCCCTGGCCTTATGCCTGGAGTCCTTTGTTCTTTTGTCACCACAGAACAAACCCATGCTATCTGGTCTGTACAGAGAGTACATCCACAGCTGTGCTTTTCTAAGTGTCACGATGTACCCATGAGATGTAGTTAAGAGGAGTAACTCATTCTCAGTGGTGAGAATGCCTAGAAGTCTTGGTACTTTCTGTAGAAGATCATGAGCTGTTGATATAGTATATTAAAGTAACACATTTGTATGCAAGTTCTGTTACATTCCCAGGGACCTGGAACTTGAGTCTTATGCAGAGAAGATGTCATCATTTAAAAACAGTAGAGGGGTTGGATTTTAAGTGATGACATTTCTCTTCAATAATTTGTATCTGGGGATTAGAAAAAGACGGCCACAAGTAAAGCATTCATCTGCCATAGTATCCTTATTCTAAAAGAGGACAGCTAGCATCACACAGGAAGAGTTGGGAAATCAGTGGTTAAAAGTCCTATACCACACACCCAAAGAAAAACAAGGCAGAAGAAAAAAAATGAGATCTTCCGAGATTCTCTTACTCCATGCTCAACTCCATGCCCTATGCTAAGTGGCTTCGGACAATGTGGCTTGTATAGAGCCTGAGCCATCAAAGTAATGTTGATTCTCTCTTTCTCAAGGTTCTTTCTCAAGGAAGGGCTGGCCAGGAGACATTTCCAGTATCCTAAAAAAGTTGACTACATAATAAAAGCAGATGATGATAAAAATGAAATTTGGAGAAAACTGGAGCTAATAAACAAGAAGTCATCGAGAGACAGAGATTACACACTGGGAGAAAAAAAATTATATAACAAAGCTCTGTATCTACTAGAGCGAAAAAGAAAAGAACCTAACTTGTGTTTGTGAGTGATTAAATCATTTACATGACAGTGTAGGGGCCTGAGCTGCCCCTGCTTCCTGCAAGGATGTTGGGATGCCCGACTTGGCCATGTCCACTAGCTGCACATGTTTCTGAGCACCTGGAGTTACAGAGGGTTGTACATCTTCCCAGCAGCACAGGTCTCCGGCTGAACTACCCCCCAGAGAAAAACTTACTTATTTTCTTTTTGCCTCTTTCAGTTTCCTCTGCAAATGAAGTCCTCTCAAGATTTTCCTCCGGTCAGGAGAAGAAACTAAATCCTTTGCTGGTGTGTAAGAATATTAACTGTACTGGATATGGGAAGACTGCTGGAACAGCAAAAACTTATGTGGACCTGGACTAATTCAAACCACTAACAAAAGTGATGAGGTAATGGCATGAATAAATATATAGTGATCTCTTTCCATGAAGAGCTCACAGAGCCCTCAAGGTAGTCAATGAATGTATTCCATGCAGCAAGAGTGGTGGCAAGAGTTTGTACAGTTTCCAAAAAGGAAACTGAGACATAGTGAAGACTAGTGATTTTCTAGAGACCAAATTAGCAACAAACCTAGAAATAAACCTATGGTTGTTGTCTTGTACTTCCTTCTTTCCTTTCTTTTTGCCTTCATCTCTTTCCTCTTTCCTTTCTTTATGACTTCCTTCCCTCCTTACTCCCTCCCTCGCTCCTTTCATCTCTCTGTCTTCTCCCTCACATTTACTTACTATACGGTTCTAGGACAGAAAGATTTTAGATAGACAGGTACATAGACATATAACTACATAAATAGTTACATAGATAGATACATGGTAGATATACACATAAATACATAGATACAGAGACACATGGATAGTTACGTAGACACATAGATACATAAATAGAAAGATATATATATATAGATAGATACATAGACACATAGAAAGATACAGTTACATAGGCATGTAGTAGACAGACACATAGATACATAGACACATAGATACATAGACACATACATAGACATAATACATACGTAGACACATAGACACATAGACACATAGAAAGATACATAGACAGACACATAAATAGGTAGATACACAGATACATAGACATACATACAGACAGACAGACAGAAAGCAAGCAAGCAAGCAAGCAGGCAAGCCAGCCAGCCAGTCAGCCCAGGCTAGTGGTGTCCTGATCATAATCTTGTTGAAGAGCTATTCAGTTGATGGTGGGGTATAGGATGATTTGACAAAGAACAATAATGAGGGTGTATGTGTGGGGTATTCAGAAAGCATTTGGATTTTCTAGGGGTAACAAGGGCTGTATACCAGGCATAACCAGCATGGGAACTGGTAAAGGAGAAGGCAGATGTGAGATCTGCTTCAAATAGAAACAGTGAGACTTGGCAACAAATCAGATGTGCAATGAGGTCAAAGGAGGTTTTCATCCCAAGTGACCAAACAAAACCAAAAAAACAAAAAGTGGTCCCTTCACGAGACAGAAGGTACACAAGAGGAGGAGCAGGGTAGGGACCACTGCTGACTTCCACCTTGTAACGGGCAGGCTGAAGATCCTGCTGCTGGTGCAGGTGGAAGTGTTGAGCTGGTGCAGTCTCAGAGAAGTCAAGTCTGGGATGCTGGTTTGAGAATGGGTGATGCACCCACTCATGAAGGAGGGAGAATGTCCAGGATGCAATCATACAGAGAAGAGGATGGGGTCAAGGACAAGGCTTATGTGCTGAAGAAGGAAGGAGAAAGGGGACTGGAAGGTCTGCCCCAACGGCAGCAGGGCCAGGAGAATGGAGTCATCCGGGCCAGAGGAGGACATCCTTCTAGGAAAGCAGAGGGGGCCACGGAGGGTCACCAGCTTCATCGCTGCCTCTCTGCTGAGTATAAGCCACACAGGCTGAGCAGAGAGAAGAGGTTGTTGAATTTGCTGATCCGTGGGAGGGCCATTTTCAGGGAGGTAGGCAAGAGGACAGACTGCAGGGGGTTAAGGAGGAAGGGGATGTCGAGGGCATGAAGGCAGTGAGAGCTGAAAACTCATTAACTGCCCTAAATGCTGGGGACAAATAGAATAACAAACTTCTAGGCAAGAAGGACATGCAGTTTTGCCTCCAGGAGACCACTTCAGCTCTTGGAGCTGAAGGAAGTGGGGCTCTGTGCCTTCCCCCCGCTGTCAACTTCCTGTTCCCTGCAGCCCCCGAGGTTGGCAGAGGGGCCATTGTTCTGCCCCCTCCTCAAAGGACCGCCAGCCGAGTGGCCACTCGCAGTCGCTCTTCTTTGTGCCTGGAGAGATTAGAAACGAAGAACGGAAGCTCAAGAGGCTCCGAGACAGACGCTTGGGGCAAGTGGAAGGGTTTAGAGTCCCCAAGTTTGAACCTGGCCCCTCCTCCTCTCAGTCCTGTGATCTTCCATTAAATTGGATAAGGAGATCTCTTTTCCTCCTTTTCTTTCTCATTCATTTTTTTGCAAAATGAATGCTTCTGAATCTGCTTGACATAAGAACTCTCTTTGTTCCACCCTAACGTTGATGGCTTGTTTTGTTCTTGAGTTTGCCTGCTTTGCACAAAGGGGGAAAATATCCTCAAAACTAAACTGAATTCAGCAGCTCTATTCACAGCCAAATTTAAAACATTTCAAGGTAAATTCAATTAGCAAACGTAGAACCAATTATTAGCTGACCAAACACAGTTTTCAACATCCAAAATGTGAGTCTTTCTCAGAAAAACCAAGACATACATAAAGAGTTTCACTCTCCTACGTTAAGAAGATAAATTTTAGTAAGAAAAGAGTGCCAAACTGTTGAAGTGATAGCTATAAAAATAATAATATTTACCAAGTGTTATATACTAGGCCCTGGGTTTTTCCCCAGAAAACAAAGAAATCAAACAAAGACAGGTTTCTTTTCCCTATGACTTCGATTTTTCCAGAAATTTTACAATTCCGAATTAAATAAACACTGGAGTGAATTAGAACTTAAAAGATAAAAAGTGATTTTAAAAAACCCAACAACTGAGTAAAGGACTTCTCTTTTACCCCGTGTAACTTTGCTGAATCTATCCAATATTTCTAGGAGTCAAGTTCCCGCTACAGAATACTTTTCTCCTTTAATTGATATATTTAAAGCACTGATGTAACCATCCATGACTTTATAGTTAAAGCCATCAAAACAAACTCAGATACAACTCTGACAGCTATTTCTACTGTTTGTGGCCAATGAAGATTCATGATCAGGGTATCAGTCACCTTTGTTTTGGCTAAATTTCATGTACATAACAATAATGTCCCTGAATATCCCCAAGGTCCTGTCATTTGATTCTCCCAATAACTGAATTCAATATCATGAGCGTTTGCGATTTGAATTGAAAGGGGCCAGAAGTTGACAGTGGAGGAAGGCACAGAGTCCCACTGCCTTCAGCTCTGAGAGCGGAAATGGTCTCCTGGAAGCAAAACTGTATTTCATTCTTGCCTAGAAGTTCATTATTCTATTTGTCCTCAGCACTTTGGGCAGTTAATGAGCTTTTGATTCTCACTGCCTTCACGCCCTCACCATGTCTTGAAATGTCTGGCCACGTTTCTACATTTCTACAAATAGCACATCACAGATTCTTTTTCTTCTAGTTCAATGCCCAGTTCTGCCTCTAGCCATTCACAGCAGTGCATGTGTTCTAAGTTGTGTTAACAGCTGGAGATGGATCTTTATAGCTCCACACCCAGGCTCCTATTTGTTCTGGGGTGTCCGCCAGTGTGTATCTGGGGTGGCAGTTGCAGGCAGTGGAAGGTGGTGTAGAGGGAGGGAACTAACTCCATTATTAACCTGCGAAGCACCAGGGATTGTGTCAAGGCACTGGGTGTTAATTATCTCCTTGAATCTTCTTACATTTTTAACTTTTATTTTAGTTTCAGGGGTACATGTGCAGGTTTGTTATATGGGTAAATTGCGTGTCACGGGGGTTTGGTGTACAGAGTAATCCATCACCTGGACAATAAACATAGCACCTGATAGTTTTTTGGTCCTTACCCTCCTCCCATCCCCCACACCCTCAGGGAGGCCCCTGTGTCTATTGTTCCTTTCTTTGCGTCCATGTGTACTCAGTGTTTGGCTCCCACTTACAAGTGAAAACATGTGGTGTTTGATTTTCCGTTCCTGCATTAGTTTGCTTAGGATAATGGCCTCTAGCTCCATCCATGTTGCTGCAAAAGACATGATCTTGTTCTTTTTTATGACTGTGTAGTAGTTCATGGTGTATACGCGCCATATTTTCTATATCCAGTCTACCACTGATGGGCATCTAGGTTGATTCCACGTCTTTACTATTGTGAATAGTCCCATGATGAATATACGTGCGCATGTATCTTTAGGGTAGAATCATTGAATCCTCTTAACAACTCTGGGTCCAAACCTTTTACCCACTAAAGCAGAATCCATTCTCTACCATCTTTGCAACCTCATCCCCTGTACTCTCAAGGGTCATCAACCCTTAACTAAATTTAAAACAATCACAATTTCAAATTTCCTTCTCATGATCCTTCCCCCACTTGCCCAAACCTCTACCATTTCTCCATAAGAGTCCCCTATCCAGCCTTAATATCACCCTCAGAAAGATTTAAGGCAGACCTGCAAGGTTCCCTGGACTCCTGCTCTGACCACTGCTTCTTACCACCACTGCCTGCCAAAGGGACCTCCCAAAAGTGAGGCATAATTTACAACTTTCCCCTAAAAGACCATCAGACTCAATACCATCATGTTTCAAAAATTCCTGTTTATTTCCATTTATTTGTTAGTCCCAGGCTTTCAATTATCCATATGTTCCCAGATGCTTATCCTTCATGACTGTGTGTTCCTAACCTGACCCAATCTTCCATCCATTCCTAGCCCCCCAAATCCTTATCCTATGTCCTGTGGGTCTCCTGTTCTGTCATCACCAAAACCCCCTCTCCCTGAACCTCCCCTCTACATGTTCTGTTGACTGTTTTGCCCCAGTATTCTCTGGAGGCCACTGCTTTCTCTGAGGCCCCTTCAGTGGTGAGCTTTGTTCCTTCCACATCCCAAATAGTGCCAGGAGGTGGGCAGATGTCTTCAACACCTCTCATTACTGCTTCCAGGCTACTGTTCTCCAAAGTCTCCTTTGAGGCACATCCCGTCACACCGTGCACCGAATCCTCCTCCTCACTGTAGCCACTGATCACCTTGCGTAGCACATCTGCTGACTCATGGAATGTTTTAATGCCTGACTCACCATATTTGTCTCCATCCCTGCTTGTCATTACTCCTGATGACTTCAATATCCATGCAGACAATCCATCTAATGTGCTGGCCTCTCCGCTGCTTGACTTGCTCACTTCTAATGACCCTTTTTCCTACCTTTTCTAGGTCCCCACTGTCCTGGTCATACCCTGGACCTTTTCACCACCAGCAATGTCATCACTTCTAAAATGCTCTTTTAGAAGCATCCCACTCTTTTTGAACCTTCTATCTTCCCAGCTTACTCTTTCTAGTTTTCCAATTTCAACAAGTCTTCATCTCCTCTTGGGGGGGTCCTAATCCCCTTTTTATGCCCATCCTCTGCCTCATGTTTTGCTTCCCTTCTTACACAGTTTAGATTCCAGGGTTCATGACTAAAACTAAAACTCGTGCATACTCTCAGCCTCCTGGATCATCAAAATCCTAAGTTGCCCAATCAAAACCCTAACTGATCTTGCTCATCACAACCCTATGTCTAATTAACTAATTTGTTTCCCAGTCTGCAGATGAGCATCAGAATGTGCTGAAGAAAACAGCACAGCCAGGCTGCCTGGCCTCACTTTACATTTATGACCAGGAGTGTCACGTGGACCCTCAGCCCTGCCTAGCAATCCCCACCACACCATGCTAGGCAGCCCCTAAGGAGTCTTGTCACCCACCGTCTCCCCTGTCTCCAGCCCACCACACACACTACTGACAGTTTTATCCTTTTGAAACATGGCTGTGTTCTCAGAGCTTCCCCAACCGGGAGGCTGGGCACATCATAGGGCCTCAGCAAATATTTGATATGTAAGTAATTAAATGAATCACACTAAATAAAGGTCAACTTTTTTTTCATTTTAACAGTCAGAATCCTCTGCAACTTGGTTCAGCCACATCTCCTATATGGGGCCTCTTAACCCCTTCAAATTAGTCTATCAGTTCTATTAGGTCTACAAACAGACTATAGTATCCCCAAAATATGACAGATTTGACGGAATCATGCAAACTTATGTGACTGCTTTGACCTACAAAACAGCAATTTCATATGCACCCCCACTCCCGCCAATATATGTTTCTACCTCTGTGATTTTGCTTAAGCCATTTTAAATGCCAGATTATCTTTCTGGGTGATATAGTTTGGATGTGTGTCCCTGATCAAATCGCATGCTGAAATGTACTCCCCAGTGTTGGAGGAGGGGCCTGGTGGAGATGATTGACTCATGGGGACAGACTGCTCATGAATGGTTTAACACCATCCCCTTGGTGCTGTCCTTGCCATAGTGAGCGAGTTCTTGCAAGATCTGATCATTTAAAGTGTTTGGCACCTACCTCCTTGCTCTCTTCCTCCTGCCTTCGCCACATGATGTGTCTGTTTCCCTTTGCCTTCCACCATCATTGCACATTTCCAGAAGCCTCCCCAGCAGATCCAAGTGTGATGCTTCCTGTACAGCCTGCCGAACTGTAAACCGATTAAACTTTTCTTTTAAACTACCCATTCTCAGGTATTTCTTTATAGCAATGTGAGAATGGGCCAATACACTTTGGGCTACCCAACTTCGGCTCCAGAATCTGATTTTAAGTCTCATCCCTTCCAAAGAGGCTCCAAATGAAGATCTTTTCTCCTACCCTCCCATAGCACTTTGCAACTTTTTCTTTCTTCACCTGCTCTCATCTGCCTTGTAATGAAGTTGTTTGTGCCCATCTCTCTTCTCTCATTATCTCCTCCAGTTCTGAGTGAACTCCTAGAAGACACCATCTTGTCTTATTCATCTTTGAGTCCCTCAGAGGTTCTATTATGAAGCTCTACACAGAGGAGCTGCTCACCAGGTATTTGTTAAATGAACTCAAATAGTGGTTAACTGCTCCAAGCATGTAACCTTATATTCTACCACCTAACAGTGGAAGAAATAGGTGTATAAAGTCTACTTTGTCTTTTTGTTCCACAATTTTAAAGCACTAATATATACATACATACATACATACATACATATATATATATATATATATTTTTTTGAGACAGAGTCTTGCTCTGTCGCCCAGGCTGGAGTGCAGTGGCGCAATCTCAGCTCACTGCAAGCTCCACCTCCCGGGTTTATGCCATTCTCCTGCCTCAGCCTCCCAAGTAGTTGGGACTACAGGCGCCCGCCACCTCACCTGGCTAGTTTTTCATATTTTTTAGTAGAGACAGGGTTTCACCGTGTTAGCCGGGATGGTCTCAATCTCCTGACCTTGTGATCTGCCCGTCTTGGCCTCCCAAACTGTTGGGATTACAGGTTTGAGCCACTGCGCCCGGCCTATATTTTTCTATTAGACATTTTGCCACCACACCAAGAGCAGGAGAAAAAGTGCACTGGGGCGGGAGTGGGTTGCTTATTCAACCATTGAGATAAGCCAACTAATCAACCACGAAGAGTAGGAGGCATATGGTAATACTGATCCTGGCAGGACGTTCTTCTGGTGAGTTCCAGGCATGAACTGACCTACAAGGGCTTAGGACTTTGGATATTTCACAGATAAAGCCTATCTTTGGGGCATCGGCAGCTCCTTCATTTGCTCTAAAGAGTAGGTGAAAGAAAGGTAGCAGCTGATGCTTCAGCTGCTGCTGCTGATGACAAAAACGATCATGGCGTTGATATGATTCAGCAGTGCTCGACAAACCCAGCAAATTACTTGTAAAGTTGGCAGTCAGGGCTGTCAATGAGAGAGTTACCTTTGGGCCAGAAAGCAGCGGCCACATTTGTATAAAAAGAGAGAGCTCCTAGCACCTGACAGCTCAGAGGGAGGTGAGCAAGGAGAGCTCTGGGATCAGGAAGACTCAAGGAGGAAACAGGCTTATGTTGCAGTAGGGAAGACTGATGCTCAGATACAAGGAAGAACTTCCAGAGAGCTAGGGTTTTAGCAGAGGAACAGGTGCTCAGAGGAGGTTATTGAACTTGCTCATAAGAGTTAAAGCAGCATGGTCTTGGTGCCTGAATAAACCACTGGAATACAGCAGACAGTCTGGGAATAGAGCCAAGTGTATATGAAAATTTAGGACATAATAAAGGTGGTACTGGCAGTCACTAGGGTGCAGATGATCTTATTTATTTATTTATTTAGAAACAGGTCTTGCTCTGTCACCCAGGCTGGAGTGCAGTGGCACGATGATCATGGCTCACCCTAGCCTTGCTGGGCTCAAGCAATTCTCCCATCTCAGCCTCCTGAGTAGCTGGGATTATAGGTACATGCCACCATGTCCAGCCACTTTGGGTTTGTGTGTGTGTGTGTTTTTATTTTGTAGAGATGAAGTCTCACCATGTTGCCTAGGCTGGCCTTGAACTCTTGGGTACAAGTGACCCTCTCACTTCGGCCTCCTAAAGCACTGGGATTACAGGTGTGAGCCACATGCCTGGCTGATCTTTCTACTAGGTGGTGCTAGGACGACTGGCTAGACAGTTTTTTGATAAAGTTAGTCAAGTTAGATCTATCCCTTCCAACTACATAAAAGACTATCTTCCAAGTGGATCAAAGAGCTACGTGAATAAATGAACCCTACAAGTACTGGAAAAAAACATGGGTGAATTCTTGGTCATGAAGAAATGACTTCTAATTTGAGTCAATATCCACAGTCAATAGAAGAAAAGATTGATAAATTTGATTATATAACATTTTTAAAAATTGCATGGAAAAAAACATCATAAGCAAAATCAAAAGATGCGTGACAAATGGGAGAAAATTGTTTGCAATATGTATCACAGGCCAAAGGTTAATTTCTGAAATATACAAAGGCTTCTTAAAAATTGAGGGGGCCAGATGCAGTGGCTCACGCCTGTAGTCCCAGAACTTTGGGAGGCTGAGGTGGGTGGATCATGAGGTCAGGAGTTCAAGACTAGACTGGCCAACACAGTAAAACCCTGTCTCTACTGAAAATACAAAAATTAGCCTGGCGTGGTGGCGGGCACCTGTAACCCCAGCTACTCAGAAGGCTGAGGCAGGAGAATTGCTTGAACCCGGGAGGCAGAGGTTGCAGTGAGCTGAGATTGCAACACAGCACTCCAGCCTAGGTGACAGAGCAAGACTCCATCTCAAAATAATAATAATAATAATAATAGAGGGAAAAAAGGCCAATAAAAAAAATCGATGAAGGATGGGAACAGATGATTCCAAAAAAAGATATGTAAGCAGCCTTTAAACATAAGAAAAAATGTTCAACTTCATACATAATAAGTGAAATGCAAATGAAACATTAAAACAGTTTGATGGTTCCTCAAATGATTACTCATAGAGTTGCCATATGACCCAGAAATTCTACTCCTAGAGGTACACCCAAAAGAAACAAAAACATCTGTCCACACACAACATATATGAATGCTTGGAGTTGCATTATTCATAATAGACTAATGGTAGAAACAACTTAAATAGATAACAGACAAATGGATAAACAAGATATGGTATAAATACACAACGGAATACTACTGGGTCATTAAAAGGAATGGAGTACTGATATATACCATAATATAGATAAGCCTTGAAAATATAATGCTCAGGTAAAGAAGCAAGTCACAAAAGGCCACATATTGTATGAATCCATTTATACAAACTATCTAAAACAGCCAAATCTATAGACAGAAAATGGATTTATGGTTGCTTAGGGCGGGGGGTTATGGGACATCAGGAGAGTGATAGGTAAACGGTACTAGATTTCTAAAATCGGCTGTGGTGATGGTTGCAGATATATGTGAATATACTATAATTCACTCAATTGTGCAGTGTAAAATGGGTGAATTGTATGGTACATGAATTATATCTACATGAAGCGGTTTTTGAAAAACTACCTTGAAATATTATTTCTCACCTATTAGAATCATAAATATTAGATAGCTTGAGACATTCTGCTGGTGAGGTTAGGGGGAAACAGGCCTTTTCATACCTTGTTAGAGGGAATGCAAATCGGGACAACAGTTAAGGAGAGCGCCTTCGCAAAAGCTAACAAAACTACGTACTTGTACACCTAGTGACCCAGCAATCTCACTTTTAGGAATTCACCTAGGTAATTTACCCTGAAGATACCTGTCCAACAATATAATACATATTCACACGGTTATATATTGAAGCATGGTTCACAATGGAAAGATACTGGAAACAATCTCATTGGCCACGAATAGAAGACTGGTTGGATAAACGACGGTGCAATCAGACAATGCGGTATTATTCAGCTTTAGAAGAATGAGGAAGAGCTCCAGGTGTCAGTGAGGAATGATTTCCAGGATGTATTGAGGGAAGAACACAGAGTGCAAAAGATCATTTCTAGTATCCTCTATTTTTTATAAGAAAGAAGAGGAAATAAACTACACATGTATCTACCTATTTTAACAAAAGGAAACATTGGAAAGAAAATCAGAAATGGAAGAGATTGGTTTCCTGCAAGAGGTGGGTAGGAACAGGTGGAAGGACTAGGAAGGACAGTGGCACTTCTCTGAATATGCCTTTTTACTTAGTTTTGACTTTTATGATCATGCTAATGTTTTATATACTCAAAAAATCCACAGGGATGGGGAGAACACCCCTAATAGAAACAAATGAACCAAATAGTATTTCAAATGAGCAACACAGTGACACTGTGTGGGATTGGGGAACTGCCCCAAGTGACCTTCCAACAGAGAGTCCTGGCCAGCTACCCTCAGTCTAAATACTCGCCGAAATATTAGTCTAGTTAGCAGGTATATTTTTCGCAGCGGTATGCATGAACAATTCCAAAACAACCTCCTATGTATTCCAGGATTGAACAAATGAATGAATATATTGAAAAACATGAGAGCTAGGTGTCTAGTTTCTTTTAGTGAAGACTTTTTTTCCCCCCAAATATACAGGAAGGGGAAAGCTAAAATGTTGTAGGACTGAAATGGAAAGTATCAGTATGTTTCATATATATATGTGTGTGTGTGTGTGTGTGTGTGTGTGTATGTATATACACGTTCTGTCCATTGAAAGAGTCTTGAATTAATGATATCCCAGTAGCCCTGATGCTCAGATCTTTAAAATTCTCTTCTTCACCAAAAGAATCCAGGACTCTTCGGAGAGATGGCTGAATTCCAGGTCAGGTAAGTTATAGCTGATCCTGAACATCTTGCTCCAGAAAACAAGAAAGTGCTCAAAGCATGAAGAGGAGGCCACGTGCGGTGGCTCACACCTGTAATCTCAGCTCTTTGGGAGGCAGAGGTGGGAGGAATGCTTGAGCCCAGGAGTTTGAGACCAGTCTGGGCAACATAGCAAGAGCCCAACTCTCTAAAACATTTAAAAAGTTAGCTGGGCATGATGGTGCCTACCTGTAGTCTTGGCTACTTAGGAAGCTGAAGTGGGAAAATTGCTTGAGCCCAGGAGTTAAAGTGAGCCATGATAATGCCACTGCACTCCAGCCTGGGCAACAGAGTGAGATCCCATCTCTAAAACAACCACCACCACAACAAAAAGACATGTGAAAAGAACAGAAAGGGCTCCTGCTATCCAACTCGGGGACAATTTGAGTATCAAAATAAATCATGATGGTAATGGATTACAACCCCTTGAATAATCCATCAGAATCCATGAATTCATACTGATATAAATGGATGCATAAATATGCCATTAAATGAGGAGAAGGGAAAGCTCTTTCTTGCAGTAGAATTTAACTAATAAATGTGGAATGATGGAATTAGAAAATCATTGGGCAAACATCACAGTAATAACTGGTTCAAACAAAAAGTGTCCATGGATGCTAAAACTAGGGGGTGAATATTTGATGAAGAGCAGGATATTTATGTCGCTTCAAAGTATCACTCCACAATTTCTTATTAGTTGCAAAGGGAAAAATAGCAACCTAATAATGCATAAACCTGGCACATAGCACCTCAGCCAAGTCATCAAAGATAACATCACAAATAATGGCACTGACCCAAAATCATATCCTCTGACTTGAGGCACTGAGGAAGACACAGCATCACTTCTGGGGTGTTACTGCCAAAAATTCATCACCTGGATCTAATCATGAGGAAACATCAGACAAACCCAAATTGAGTAACCTTCTACAAAATAAATGGTCTGTACTCTTCAAAAATGTCAAGGTTAAAGAAAGTAAAAAGAATGGGTGAAGATAAAGAATGAGGAATTTTTCTGCTTTGAAAGACACTAGAGAGATGTGACAATGAAAGGCAATATGTGTTTCCAGACAAAGCACATTATTGGATGGATGGAAAAAATTTGAATTTGGACTGTGGATTCATTGATGGTATTGCATACACGTTCAATTTTCTGATTTAGATAATTGCATGGTGATTAGGTAAAACAATGTTCTTGTTCTTAGGAAACATACACCAACGTGTTTAGGGATAAAGAGCACAAATCCAGCAATTTATTCTCAAATGACTGAGAAAAATTACATATCTAGAGAGAGGGACAGACAGACAGGGAGACAGGGATGTCGGGAAGAGGAGAAAAGGCATGAATGGTAAGGAAATGGGACAAAACGTAAACTGCTGGGGAAGCTGGATGAAGAGTGTGTCAGTAATTTTTCTACTATACTTGCTGCTTTTTGTAACTTTGACAATGAAAATGAAAAGTCAAGAAGGCATTGCTCACAGGTCTTTGAGGGTGGACGACTGCTACATCTCAGTTTTGACACTTGCTTGGGAACCCGGGTCCCTTGGGCCTTTGTTTTTCAAGTTGCACCAATTTGCCCTGTATCCCTTGTCCTGTTTGTGGAACTTCTCAGCCTTACTCAGCTTAAAGGGGTTGAATGTCAATGGTTTGGAGCAAAATCTTTTCCCAGTTAACAGCATTTTTTTCATAGTCCTGGATTTAAATCCTTTTTATACAGAAATATTATCCAATTAGACACAGCTATTTTCTTTTATTTTCAGACAATAAAAAATTATTTTATTATTTCTTTTTAAAATTAATTTTAGTTTTTAAGTTCCAGGGTACATGTGCAGGATGTACAGATTTGTTAAACACAGGTAAACATGTGCCAATGATGGTTTGCTGCACCTACCAACCCATCACCTAGGTATTAAGCCCAGCATGCATTAGTTATCTTTCTTAATGCTCTCCCTCCCTCCAACCCACCCCCTCCCAACAGGCTCCAGTGTATGTTGTTCCCCTCCCTGCATACATGTGTTCTCATTTTTCAGGTCCCACTTATAAGTTAGAACATGCAGTGTTTGTTTTTCTGTTCCTGCGTTAGTTTGCTGAGGATAATGGCTTCTTGCTCCATCCATGTCCCTGTGAAGGACATGATCTCATTCCTTTTTATGGCTGCATCGTATTCCGTGGTGTACTACATTTTCTTTATTGGCTCTATCATTGATGGGCATTTGGGTTGATTCCATGCCTTGGCTATTATGAGTAGTGCTGCAATGAACATACGGTTGCATATATCTCTGTAATAGAACAACTTATAATCCTTTGGGTATATACACCCAGTAATGGAATGGCTGAGACCCAGCGATTTTCTATATGATGTTGATCTGTGAGCGTGAAGTCCTGAAAGCTGCCCTGAAGGGCTGTGGTGCTCAGTGACTCCAGCCCAGGGCCCTGCTTCCCTAGGGCACAGATGGGTCCCCGACACAGCTGTGGCCAGGATTTAGAACATCTTGGTTCTGGGGTGTGAAACTGAGCCATAAAGACACTGGGATTCTCTACTGAGCACCTTCTGGACTATGTATTATTCCCTGGGGAGGGCTCCCAGGCCAGAATGAGGGAGCTGCCCCTCTGAGACCCTTCTCACCCTTGGGTCCTTTCCCTCAAGGCTCAGGGGCCCTGTACCTTACCATCAGCCCCTCTCTTGGCTGTGAGCATTGAGAGACTCCCAGCCGAACCATCCCCATCTCAACATCACAGTCAGAGGCACAGACCTCAAGTGTGATGATCCAATGGATACACCCTCTGTCTGCCTTTTGGAACTTTTCCAGCATTCGGGAAACATCTGTCCCTCCCAGACCACTGACAGTTTGTCTTTGAAAGCCTCACACACCTGTAACACTCTGGGCTCTCCCACCATCTGTCCTCTTGCCACCATGGATGCACAGGGACCCGTTTGTTTGGGCAGGCAGCATCTGCCCACTCAGCCCAGACCTGTGATACCCAAGGTGAAGAAGAATCTCTGATTGGCCAAAACAGCTATGGAATGGGTCACCCCAAGTTGTCACGCACTTTATTTACTTACTTATACAGAGTCTCACTCTGTCACCCAACCTGGAGTGCAGAGGTGCGATCTCGGCTCACTGCAACCTCCACCTCCCAGGTTCAAGCGATTCTTGTGCCTCAGCCACTGGAGTAGCTGGGACTACAGGTGTATGCCACTACGCCTGGCTAATTTTTATATTTTTCGTAGAGGTGGGGTTTCACCATGTTGGCCAGGTTGGTCTCAAACTTCTGACCTCAAGTGATCCGCCCACCTTGGCTTCCCAAAATGCTGGGATTACAGGCGTGAGCCAATATGCCCAGCCTGTCATGCTCTTCAGACACTGAGAATGGGGACCGCAGACCTAGCCAAAGAGACCTGTGACCTAAAGAGGCCAAGGAAGAGGAGACTTCTCTCCTCCCTAAATCATGAAGTTAACTATTTACCACTGTTGTGATTATCCTTATTATTTCATTTAAGAATGATAATGATGATGATTCCAATTAATCTTCATGTTCACTATAAGGAGGTATGGTCATTCCTATGTTACAAGGGGAGGAAATTGAAGCTGAGAGTCATGAAATAACCAGCACAGGATCCTGGAACAGCTAGGTGCCTGAACCCAGATTCAAATCTAGGTGTCTGTGATGCCAGAGCCATATAGAAGACACATAAATAAATATTTGCTCTTTCAAATGACTGCAAAGTCTATGTTTACACAGTTAAGTCCCCAATTCATGTCATCCCAAACAAACTTCTTCCATCTGATTCTACTTCCTGACACAGCAGGGCTCACAATTGCAACCATTCCTTTTACTGGGAGTACCCTCAGCCTGGAAGGAATTGCTACCTTTTCTTAACTTCCTTCCTGTCTGCTCTCCAGGCCTGGATGCCCCATAACAGGTATTCCCGCAGTCCACAATGGTGTTCACAGCTTCACTGGGATACCCAGCCCTGGAAACACTCTGTGATATCAGCATCTGCTCCATCTAGGGCATCTGGGATTCAGCCTATTCCTCACACATAACCTCCTTGCCCAGCGGGTGTCTCTGCCCCGTCCTCACCCTTCTAAGAGGTAGATACCAGCAACCAGGGGCAGTGAGACTCAGTGAGAGAGAAAGTCATTGTTATTGGCAGCTGGCTGAGGCTCGACTTGGAGCTATCAGTTGTGTTTAAGCATGAGTGCCGTGGTAACACATTTGCGCTGAGAACTACACTCTCTATTTGTCTGTTACAGTAGTTAATTTCATCTGTTTTGCAGAAATATTTACTAAGGGTGAGTGATGGAGGCAGGCAGCTGTGGCTGCACCCACTGTAACCATATGGTTTATTTACAACCAGAGCTCCATGGTGCAGATAGCTCAAAGAGGATTAAATTATACTTTGTAGATTAAAGTCCCGAACACTATAAAACTCATAAGCCTTTGTATGCTAAGCAAGAACTTTGATTCCCGTTGGGCTTGAAGCTGATATTTTGCACACACAGAAAGACTGAAAACTTTTGATATTTAAGTATTTTCTTAAAAAGCTAGCAGAATATCAAGCTTGTTCCTTAGGCAGTTGACTGGTTAAAGGGGAAAAAAAGCAGCTTCACAAATACCTTTTAAAGGAACTGTGTGGCCTGCTTCATTCTCACTATAAACAAGGCCTCTCCATCTCTGTTTACTAATCTTCTTGAACTTGGGCAGGCCGACTGCTTAAAAGGAAACTGCCTCCAACCAGCCAAAGCCACGGTTTATTTTTCTGCTGGCCACCAAGACATACTCCATGTAATTACATCCCAAGCACTCGGCTTCTCCAAGTTTACTTGACATCGGTGAGAAAATAAGTCCTAAGGAAAAGCCTAGCATTGTTGGAATCTTCCATGTAACTGGGAACAGCTCCGTTAAGTCTCCCTGCGATGGGTTGTTAATCACCTCTCTAGCAAGGGTCCTTCACCCTTGGGGTGGGTCATTTGCCCTCCTCCCAGCCCCCCAACCCCAGCCTCCATCCTCTTCAGAGCCTGAAAGAATTCCGTTCAATGTGGCCTTCTCATTCATCTTTAAAGTTTCACTCTCAGTCACCCTCCCACTTGAAGCCGTGTTTGATGTTTCCACTGGCGTTTCTACTGATGGGCTTCACCCAGAGAGCTTTGTCGTTGACTTTGAGAGTCTGGCGTTCAGAAGATGGACTGATCTTCGCAGGTGTTATTTTCTGCACACGGTGCAATTAGCCACACAAGCCAAATTGGCATGAGCAACACACTCATATGTTCTTTGCACTGAACCCTTGGTGCTCATTTGGGATGCTCTTGTGGGACCCGCATTCTCAGTTAAAGATGGGAAATTTCCTTGAGGATGACCAACCCTCACCAAGATAGGTGTAGAGGCAAATTCAGCCATCAGAAGCCCAAGGACTTCTCATTCATTGGAGGCAAGGCTTATGTTCCTATGTAGGGAATCAGATACCGTCTTGTGGCATTTCAATACATTGGTTCAGTGGAAAATCCATGACTTCATTAAAACACAGTGGGAAAATATACTTTTAAAAGATTTCGAAGCAAGAATGGGGATGGTTTTATTACCCTGGGGATCCACAGGACCTTGTGTGTCTCAGCCTTCTTTTGGGGGGCATCAATTAATAACACAGATCAAAACAGAACAGATTCCCAAGGAGTGTTTTTCACACTTTCTCACCCAGGGATCTCCCGAGGGAGCTCTTGTGGCTTCCTGGTACCTCCAGACTTTTGTTATGCCACAGCGAAGGTATCAAACATCTTAAAATCTGGAAAGGAGGTAGGGCCAAGGCTTGGAAGGCAACATTCCCCGAGAATTCCCCAAGCTGCTTGTCGCACACCGTCCTCACGCCCTCCCACTGGAGTCACACTGGAATCCCGACACCTAGTTGGAGATTGATCACCTAATCAGAAGAATTATCTCTAGCCAAGTTCACAGTCAGCAGCCTCACACTGGATTTGTGAGATCCCATACAGTGTTTAGTGTGCTCTTGTAGGAGGTGTTAACAGTTGTGTTAATAAAAGGTGATTGTAACTGTATCTTTCATTGGAGTGATCTTGTTTAATTTTCACAATCATTTCAAGAGATAAGGAGTACAGATGCTATCAGTTTTTGTAAGTGAGGAAGCTTGGGTAGAGAGCTAGTCTATCTCTTTACCTCCCTCCCTTCCTTCCCTCCCTCTTTCCTTCCCTCCCTCTTTCCTTCCCTCCCTCCTTCCTTCCCTCCCTCCTTCCTTCCTCCCACTTCTCTCTCCTCCTTCCTCCTTCTCTCTTCCCTCCCTCCCTTTCTCCCCCTCTCTTCCATCCTTCTCCCCTCTTCCCTCCCTCCTTCCCTCCCTTTCTCCCTCTCTTCCTTCTTTCTTCCCTCCCTCCCTTGCTCCCTCCTTCTTTTCCTTTCTTTCCCTCCTCCACTCTTCTTTATTCTCCTTCTTCTTCCCTCCCTTCCCCTCCTTTCTCCTCTCCTCTCCTTTTCTCCCCTTTCCATGGATCCTTGAGAACTTAGGCCTGATACCCATGGCTTCTGCCTTTCCAGTTCTTTATTCTGAAATAAAGAACTGGCAAGGCAGACGCCTTTCTCCTTGTGTAGGGAAAGTCACCTTTTTCCACACAGAGAAATCTGCCTTCTTTTAGGCAAAACAGTTTGAGGGGGGATGCTGAGTCTTCATCAGCCTAGATTCCAATTATAATGGACCTATAGCAAGCTGCACTGAAATCACATCTGATTTATTCAACCCTTTTCCCTGATGATTACCTGCTCCATTCTGAACAAGAATATCTGCTCTTTCTGGGTGAGGGAGCAGCCTGATGATAGCCTCATTAGAAAATGCGGCCGCTCCTTCTTGCAGTCTAATTGGCTGACAGGGTTTGGGATGTGAAATGTAAATTGCTGACAGTGTGCATGGCCCTACTTTTATCACACTGAAATCTTCAGCTGTCAAAGTAAATGGATACATGGAGTGGTTCATTTTATGTGTCATTAAAAGAACCATAATTCTGGCACACGTTTTTCCTGGATTCTTTCAGGAGGTGGCACTTGGGACTCTCTGGACTCCTGAGTGTCTCCTTGACACCTTACACAACTTCAGGCATGATGAAGGCAGCTGTTGCAGCTTCAGGTGGTGAAGACTCAACTGAGAAAGTTGGTCCTATGTCGCATTTCTTGGGCTTCTCATATAGGCTCCTATTTCACTCATCATTTCTCCTGTATCCTGACCCTTCGGTCAAGTGCTAGAATGTTCCAGAAGACGAGATAGTTGAATGCTGTTTATGGTCCTGGTGACTAGTGGCATTTCTACTCAAGGGACACTGACTGGTGAGCAGCTTTGAGAGTCTGTGAGCCAAAGATGGTCTCTTGGGAGAAATCTCTTTGTAGGGAAGCAGCATGTGTGCAATCCCAGAGCTTGAGTTCTGCTTCCTGGAAAGCATATCACAAGCTCCTCAAGGGGGCATGCCGGCCAGCTCATCAGGATCCAAACCCATCTGCTGGTCCAATCGGTGACCTGAAAAATGGAGGTGTCAGCATCCGATGACCTTCCCCGCATAGGAAAGGGAAGTGAAACTGGTGGCATTTGGCGTTAACAGTCCGAGGATACGTACGGATGGCAAGTTAAACAGTAATCACCAGGTAACCATCTCAGACAGATAGAAAGAGAGGGGAAAAAACCCAAGAGTAGCTATCTTTAAAGAGAACAAGCAGATCTGAGTAATCCAATTTAGGGGAGATAAGAGCCTGCTGCTAGTACTGTCCTTTAACTGGACAAACGCCTTCGTTCAAGTGTCAACCCCAATCCGGAAGAGGTCACCGCACTGGGCCTGCTGCCTAATATACTCCTGAATTGGCTGAGTGGCTTTCCGAACAAACACACTGGTCCAACAGAATTGATTTTCAACAGGCCGTATTGGTCCCTAACGTAATTATCCAGCAGTGAGTCAGTTCACGGCGGCCCCTGCATTTAAACGCTGTTGGTCAGCCCAGGAGAGGGGACAGCTGTGCAGAGGGGCCTTCTTCAAACATCACTTGGGAACCCATTTCTTTTCCCCCAGCCACTTTTCTCCCCGCTTCCTAAATAATTTAAAGAGCAGTGGGGATTTTGCACAGCTCCGTCTTAAGTGGGCATTGTCTTGCCCCTGTTTACAAGGAGTGGTAGAGGCCTTGGTCTCATGTGCCAATGAATATCAAGTCCTGGCTGTTTGATAGGTGAATTCAATTTACGATAAGGAATCAAATGGAATCCTTTTAAAACGCTTCAATGTTTAACCTCTTCCTTTCTTCAAAGCCTTCTCGGCAGCACGGTTTCCATTACCTCTGGGTCTCCAGCCTTCCGGGGGGCAGGTCCATAGGGGTGACCTTCCAGCATAGTGCCCTCCCCCAAAAGACTGTCACTCAAAGCCTCTGGTCCAGGTCCTTGTCTGTCAAATGTAGTATGACCTTCAAACTTTCAGCTGAACATTACAAAAGTATCTAAATGTCAATGGCTTCCCAAAGCTGGGAGATCCATTATAAGGAGTATGAGAACTTTTATACCATTTCCAGGATATCCAAATAAAATAACTTCTCCCTGGATGCAAGAATAGTGGCAAGCCTCAAAGACCACAATTTTCCTTTCCATTCATCACTTCCATTCAGACTGAGAGAAACTTATTTCTCTCAGTCTGGGGAATTGCCATACTGGTACTACCTTTCATACACAGCCTTTCAGCTCATTCCTGTCACCCACAGAAAGGGCAGGAGTGAGGTCTAAGGCATCCTTGTCCTCTTGACACCCAGGACAATGCATGGCCTAAAGCGGTACTCAGCAACTCTGTGTGGAGTTGAATTAAAGTGATTTTTAATGACAAAATGACCATCAAATAGCTGTGTAAGCATGAGTAATAGCTTAACCTCTCTGTGCCTGGACTGCATTTCTTCATCTTTGAAATAAGGATAGCTCCTGTAGCATGAGGTTGTTATAAGGATAAACTGAGACACTATTTGTCAAGTCTTTGGTTTCTTTCTTTCTTTTTTTTTTTTTTTTGAGACAGGGTCTCTCTCTGTCACCCAGGCTGGAGGGCACTGGGGAAGATCACGACTCACTGCAATCTCCGCCTCCTGGGTTCAAGCAATCCTCCCATCCCAGTCTCTCAAGTAGCTGGGACTACAGGCACATGTCAACACCCCAGGTTGATTTAAAAAATTTTGGGCGGGGGGTAATGATGGGGTCTTGCTATGTTGCCTAGGCTTCAATACTCATCAAGCTATTGAAACTGCACCTGGGACACATAGAAGCTTTAAGTAAGGGACACAATTAGACACTTACAGGGTAGTACAAGGGGTGTCCAACAGAAACAGCCTTCCTGAAGCTTTTCTTCATCTGGGACTTCATCTGCTGTGAAACCCTCAGTCTACTGATCAATCAGCCGTGCTATCCAGCCTGGCCTCCCTAAACTGGCTTGGTTCGGGGCCGGGGTCCCAAGCCTGTGTGTGTGCCTGACCAGAAGACTCATGGTCCAGGGGTAAGTTGCTGATGGGGAGATGTGGAGCAGGACATGAAGAGATGTGTCCCTGCCTGCCCCGCCCTAGTTCTAGGGGGAATCCACACAGGCAGTGGCAATGAGTTCATGGTGGCAGTGACCATGAGAGAAATCGATCATCTAAGTTCTCAAGAAACACTGTTCATTCACAACTGACCTGCTGGGAGGCTCCGCTCAGGCAAATGGTAAGACACAGTTAGAACCTGTCTGCGAGAGACAAGAAAAATATTCCCGTTTGTTTAAAAACACTGAAATCACCCACGGGCTCATTTCACCAAAGGTGTTTTGGTTTTCACCGAGTTCCCCTGGCCAGAGCGGATCTGTGAAAGCCAAGGCGAGGACTCCCATCCATTTACTCACTCTGGGTTGGCCCAGGATCCTGCTTGGCTCAAACAACCTGACTGAAATGAGCACGCTCTGGACCATTTCTGGAGAAGCCCCAACTAACACATACAACGTGCTATTAGCAATAAGATTGATGATATGCTGGATACTATTTAAGTGCTCTTCTTCGATCAGTTCACTTAATCTGACATGTAACATCACTATCATTTCATCTGAGGAAACCAAGGCACAGAGAGGTTAAAGAGCATGACTGAGATCACAGAGTTGGGACTCTGAACCAGCTCATGGCCACTTAGCCATCCTGCCCCTCTGCAGAGAGGAAAGGGGATGGAGACGCTGCAGTTTACAAAATCACATGAATGCTGCTAGTACAGACCCAGTGTGCGGTGAAAAACGAAAGGAAGCGGGAGAAAAAGAGGCAGGAGGAGAAAGGAAGAAAGGAGGTTTGGCATAAAGAACAGGGGGAGATAGGAAAAGGAGAAATACATTATTAATACTTGTTATTTTTATTTACCAAATAAATAGTGTTTGCCATAATGACAGGTAACATTTATGGAGAGCATAAAATATGCCATGTGCTGCATTGCATGACGTATTTCACATTCGGTTATTTCATTTAATATTCATAATGATGCAATCAGTTATTACTATGAATCTCATTCGGAGAGAAGGAAACTGAGGCTCAGAGAGGTTATAACTCAGTCAGTATGGGACCAAAATCTAACCAGAGTAGGGCTGTGGGATTTTAGCAAATAAAAATACAGGACACCCAGTTCAATCTGAACTCCAAAGAAACCCCAAATCATCTGGCACACACTTACATTAAAACTAAAAATCATTTAAGACATTATACTAAAAAAATGTATCCATTTATCTGAAATTCAAACTGAACTGGCATCTTGTGTTTCGTCTGGCATCCCCAGACAGAGGCATTATGAGGTTGTCTCAAGTTTTTCTAGTTTTAAGCTGGCAGGAACTTGAAATGTAAGGTCTCGAGTGTATTCATCTGATCAGATTCTCAGTGCATCTGTATAGACGCCAACAGGATCCAAATTCTTAACCGGCTACAAATCTAAGTTTTAAGTGCCCGAGTAGAATCTCAGGCATGCACAATGACTGCCCAGCTCTGTGCTGGGGGGCCTGCCCGTATGGGGCCCTCATTTCACGAGGTCTCCCTTCCACGCCCTGTTACCTGCAGACCCCAGCATGGCCTCTGGATGACGTGCATTTGACCTCCTCCCCAGTCCAGCATCTGCCTGCATTCAAGCTCTTTCTGCCCCAAACAGGAGGCCAAAGATTTTCCCGCTTTCAGTGTGCACAGCTGCCTGGCAGCCAGAGACAGCGACCTCAGCCACCCTTCTTCCTGCCTGTCCTTCCCCTAAAGTACTCCTGAATAGGGTCAGGTTCTGGCTGTATTTTTCAGTCTCTAATTAGCAGATTCCAATTCATCACCCTGAGTATCTCCTGGCATCAGCCTCGAGATTCCCTCCTCTCGCCTGGTGAATCGGTCTTCATTTAAAACCCTCTCTCTTAGCCCTAAATGGAAATCAATTCTGCAAGTTTAGCAAATAGTTAATTACTCCACAAAGAGGATTGATTGGCCTTTGATCACCAGAAGGCTCTGCAGTGCTATTAGTCTCTTTCATCTGTGATTAAACCACAGAGAGAGAGAAACAAAAACTAAATTAGGCTTCCCCTGTTATCCTACAAATATTTAATGACGGTCTAATCTCCTAGAGGTGTGTTCGGGGGATACATGTTCCATTAGGAGCCGGCTTCCATTCAACCTTGAACCCAGATTCCATCTTTGTGGAGAGCGCAGCAAAGAACTTTACAGAGGAACAGAGCTGGGCTCAAAGAAACGCTTTGTAGGACACACTCTTTTCTGCCTTTTCTTCTCTCCTCTTCTTATGTATGTTTTAATGCAGATAAAGATTTTCCCAGTGGACTCCTGACATGAATAATAATAATAAGAGGAAACCTGGCTGAAAAAATTCCATTTGGGTTGTTTCTAACTCTGTGACTAGAACCAGATCCTGTCCCGTTGATTTGCACACACTGAGGAGTTCTTCTCCTGAGCCACAGACTCCTTCAACTAGGGGCAGAAAAGGCAGGTGCCACGGAGTTTTGGGTGGCTACCTCTTCCTAAATAGGGACACTAAAGAGCAGGGCAGGAGCTGGGGGGCTCTGCTTCATCCAGTCCTCAACATCGTCATGTACAGGAAATGACACTTTAGAAAAGGCACTTTCTGTGATACAAGAGCCCTATAAAGGACATAAGGAAACTGTGGCACAGCAGGGAGGACAGATCAAGGACCTTGGAGTCAGGCAGAATTGAGTTCAAATGCTCTCTCTGCTTAATATCTGGGTGACCTTGGGCGAGTCGCTTCACATCTCAGGCTATGTACAAAGGTGACCATAATGCCTGCTTTCCAGGGCTGTGCTGATCAGTTCCAAGAGGGCGGGACGGTACGAAGGACAGGGCTTGACGCATAGTAGGAGCGCTTGTGTCTAGGTGTGTTCCCTCCCTTTCTCTTACTCAGGGTCACATAGCTCCTTACTGAGAGAGTTGAGCCTGGAGCCATTGTCCTTCCCAAGTCCAGAGTTTTTCCTCCCCCACATTCATGCTGCCTCTCCCGCAACCCTTCCACTGCACACTTTCCATTCTGTTTAGAATTCATCCCGGAGACCCACATTTCTGAAATAACATCAAGGCTTCAGAATTAAAGAAGAGATCCAGGCCAAGAATAATACAGCCAAGAAACCAACCAGGTTTTAGTTGAATGAGCAGTCTCTGAATGGTGGATTCACCCCCCGCCGACCATTGCCAACCCACTGGATAAGCAAGCTACTTGGGTCTCCAGAAACAAACACAAGACAGGACCTAATTGATTGCTTTTCAGCCTGGTACGGCTGGCCCGATGGAGACAGCTGGCATGCACTTTGTAACACCCTCATTTGTTCTTCCTGCAGTCTCACGCACAGCCCCAGGGGTCATTCTGGGGTTTTCCTCTCCATAATTTTATCAGACAAACCCTGCTAATTGGACTGACCTAGAGCAAGATGGTGATGTTGGCAAAGTCGGTGCTCTGTAATACCAGTTCCAGCTTTGTCTTCAACTTCTCCCCACGCTGAGACAGGACCCCTCACTGTGGTGACACATTCCTTGTTCTACATGCTAAAGACCAATGGACTCTGCACCAGATCATCCAGTGGGAGACCCAGCTCCGACACTTACAAGCTGAGCGACCTTGGACAATACAATGGCAATGCTAACAAGTTTAATTAACATATGCTGAGCACCTTCTTGTGTCAAGGACTGAGCCAGTATTTCCATGGGGGATTAAGTAGACTAATTACCTGAAAGTATTTGCAGCTATTATCATTAGATTTTGTTCAGTTTCACTCAAGTCCTTTCAACACTCACCCTATACATGAAGGCTGTTTGCTGCAAACACCTGCGATGCTCACCCTGAGGGATTATTTTTTTTTCCTGGCCATGGGAGTCCACTAGGCCTGTGCTGGGAGTTGCGCAAGAGCTAACAGGGTGGGAAACAGTCGTTAACCAGAGACTGACTGAGATTTCCTCCTCCCTCAGGTGGGACAACTCTGAGTATGTGTCCCATACCACCTCCCAAAGTTACCCAGTGGAGCTCAGCTACAATTGGTCATGGTGGAAATGTGCTTGATAATACACATTTTATGGGCTTCTTTCCTTCCCCTCTTTCCTTTTCCCCACTCCTCTACCAGTATTTCACTTTCCAAAGAGATGATTTCTCAGATTTTTATCTCTGGTTCTATTTCTGGGAAAACCCAAACTAAGATAATAGATATTAATAATAAAAAAAATAATACCCCCCACCACCAAACCCCAGCGATAATACTTGTTACTCAACTGAAAATTTCAGGCACAAAATGCATCAGCAGGTTTGCAACTTGGAAGAAGGTTAAAATGAAATTAATTACAAAAAATAATAAAAATTGAGAGGGAAAGAGAGAGAAAACAGGAATATGGAAAAACAATGGTAAAGTCTTTTGGAAGCAAACAATCAGTGACAGAAGTAACCTAGGGCAACTGAGATGGCAAGTAAGAAGAGTAGAGGGAAGGCCAGAGCCTTCTAGAACTGAGAGAGAGAGAGAGAGAGAGAGCGAGCGCGAGCGAGCGCACCCCTTGGAGGCACACTGGGCCTTGTTAGAGATGAGCTACTTCAATGTCACCATGATTTTGCCAGAAAACCAGAGGCCTTACCCTATAGGCCCCATTCCTCCAGGTTCTAAAAGGAGCCTAAAATGATAGGTTCCCTTTGGACCAGCAGACAGGGGAGTGGTAGGGTTCAGGCTGTACCTGGCAGGAATTTTTAGGGCGTGAGAATTTGAACCTTAGCCTGTGTTGGGAGGTGTGTAGTTTGAGTGGATTCCGCTTCCGGGTCACTCTCTGACTCCTCACATTCCTTTGGCTCCATCTGGAATTGCCCATTTCCCTCTTCCAGGCTGGTCTGCTCCAACCCACTTTCCATGCCCACCCACTGCTGCTAAAATCCTTCAGGGACTTCGCACTGCTCTCAGGAGAAGGAAAGGTACCCTGGGCCCACCCAGCTACGTCTGGATCTTTCCCTGTGCCCCTCTCCCGTCCCCACTCGGAAGCATCTTGCTGCTCCGTGAACCAGCCCTGCTCCTTCCGGGGCTTCCCACCATTTCCTCCCTCTGCCTGGCTTCCCAGGCCTGGGTGTGGACCTGGGCCAACTCTTCCATATCTGTCAAGTGTCAGCTCATGAGCTTCTTTGGGAGGCCTTGCTTTGTATGGATTTGTGGTGGGCAGCTCCCGAAGTGGCCCCCAGCACCGCCCACTCCCTGGCATCCGCACTCTCATGTAGTCCCCTCCCCTTGAGTGTGGGCTGGACTCAGTGAGCAACTTCTAATGAATAGAATACGGCAAAAGTGAAGGCGTGTCGCCTGCAGGATGAAGTCACAAAGGACGGCGGCCTCTCACACTCGCTTCTCCATCACTTGCTCTGATGTGAGCTGCCCTGTGAAGTGGCTACGTGGCAGGAAACCGAGTGCAGCCTCTAGCCAAGAAGCCATGAGGAGGTGAATCTTGCCAAAGACCTGGTGAGTGAGTTCAGAAGCAGATCCTTCCCCATTCAAGCCTTGAGATGAAGGCAGCCCTGGCTGACACCGAATGCAACCTTATGAGGAACCCAAGCTAAGCTGTGCCCAGATTCCTGCCCTGTAGAAACTAAGAAGGTAAACGTTTCAAGCCACTAGGTCTTAGGGTAACTTGTTAGGCAGCAATAGATAACTAATGCAGATGACTTCTCATCCATATATGCAGACAGTGTATGCTTTAGGGGATAGTTTTATAACAGGTATGGACTGTAAAACAACTCTGTGTTCAGCTATGGGAGGCACCATGGCCTAGTGGCCAAGAGCGGGGCCTCTGAAGTCAGACCACCAGGATCTGAATTCCAGCCAGAGGACTCTGTGTCAGTTACGTGACTTCTGGGATTCAGTTCTTCATCTACAAAACAGAGGTAATAATAAGAGTCAGCTTATAAAGTGGTTGCAAGGATTAAACTAGATAACATTTGTACGTTGTTTCAAACAGTACCTGGTCCATAATGAGTATTTAATAAATGCAGCCTATTATCACTCTTACGAGGATGATAAGAGAGGGTATAATATAATTTTTGGAAATTGAGCATCTTGCTTTCTGCCTAGGGAGATGCCACAGCTCATAAAGGAAGACGATACAAGGCAATAGACAATTAGGTGCTACATCATGTTCTTTAAGTTCTAAAAGGAGTTTAGAAGAGGCTTTTTTTTTTTTTTTTTAAGAAAAGGGCGAGACTCCCCTGGAATGTTTCACAGTGAAGCTTTAACTAGGCAAGAAAGATTATTAGACTCCAAGTGGGCACAAAAGGAAGAAGTAGGGAATGGCATGAGCAGAGAAGCAGAGGTAGGGACACAGGGGTGAATAAGAGGGCAAGAGGCTTGGCTGGAGTGGAAGGTGAGTACTGGGGGAAAATGACATCAATTAGGGTAGAAACTTCCACACCATCAGCAAAGGCTCAGTCTCAACTCTAGGATTGGGGAACTCTGTGGCTAGCTCAGTATTTGTGAAAAGTGCTGCAAGCACGAGAGTTTAGAGGCAGAAGAACCTGAAGGCTGAGAGGTGCCATGTTCTTAGGACTGGAGACCAGAGGCTGGCTGGCTGTGTCTGTGAGCCCAGGGGCATTGGGAAGGAAAGGCCCCATGTGGGGATGGAGAGGGCACCCCTGCCGGACCAGCTGTAGCATGGAACGTCTGGAGATATCTTCTCTCCGGAAGTGAGTGAGTCTGAGAGTAGCTCCCATTACCCACAAGCCACTGAAGCCCCAAGGCATGAGTGTCTGCAAGTTGGTGCGTGTTTAAGGTCAAGGGAACATTGATTTCCGCCCTGAGTTGTGGCAGAAGCCGCTAATTTGATAAGACAGAACATTAAAGATTCAGTGTGGATGGGTATTGATCATGGGGGTGGTTCTTGTTAGATGAGATTTTTTTAAATGATCAAATAACTATTGGTGGAAAACTAAGAAAGAATGACCCACCCGAAGCTACCTTGTTTGAGGTGCTGTAAACCTGAGTAAGACATAATGCAGTGATTGAGTGCACAGTTCTGAAGGCAGAGAGATGTGGGTTTGAGTCCTGAGTTTATCATTTATTAGTTGGGTGGCATTAGATATGTTACCCAAATTCTCTGTGCCTCAGGTTCCTTACAGGGACAATATGACAGTCAATATCTATAACGCGAAGTCACTGTGAGAATTAAACAGCAAGATACAGGTGACAATAATAGTATAATAATAATTGCAACAACACAACAGTGGGTTGTGTATAGACTAATTTAATTATCACAACCACCCAAAGAGGAAACTTGCCAAAACTTACACAGCATAAAGCCGAGATTTGCTTTGTTTTGTTTTATTGTGAGATGAAGCCTTGCTCTGTCACCCAGGCTGCAGTGCAGTGGTGCAATCTTGGCTCACTACAGCCTCTGCCTCCAGGGTTCAAGCGATTCTCCTGCCTCAGCCTCCCGAGTAGCTGGGATTACAGGTGCCCACCACCATGCCCAGCTAATTTTTGTATTTTTAGTAGAGACGGGGTTTCACCATGTTGGCCAGGCTGGTCTTGAACTGCTGGCCTCAAGTGATCCACCCATCATGGCCTCCCAAAGTGCTGGAATTACAGGCATGAGCCACCATGCCCAGCCCTACAAAGCCAGGATTTGAAATTGGGTAGTCTGTGTTCAGAGCTGGCACTGTTAACTCTGGAGAATACAGTTTGAACGTAAGACTGCAGTGTCTGGTATATGATGCTAAATAGATACTGAATAATTGACAGCATATATGTTGATAGGAGACCTAGAAGACCATACTGTCTCTTACATTAGGTCTTTACAAGCTGCTGAAATCATAGCTGTGATTCTGGAGGGCCTCACTATTTTTCTGATGGGACAATGCAGGGATCCATGAAAAAGAAAGTAATGGGAGGTCATGAGCCATCCCAGCCTCCATACTGGATGATGGAGACAAGAAGTTAAAAAGAAAGATACTGAAAAAGCAAAAACACACATATAAAAGCAAATAAGGAAATGGGGGTAGCTTTGGCATTTTGAGTTTGAGATGTAGGAAAGCTCATCAAAGCTTGGAAAGTGTCAGCAAATGCCACATTGCCTGCCTAAGTCCTGTTCCCAAGGGCAACGTTTGGTCTGGAATAACTAAAGGACTCCGGTATGCTGGCACACTGGTGGCCCCCAATGAACCACACTTCTTGGGATTCATGCCCTTGTTTGCCTCCTCCCATACCAACTCTGACCTTGGCTGTGTGATTTTCTTTGGCCGATGAGACAGTGGCAAGCTCAAGGCAAGTAGAGGCTTGATAGGTGCTTGCACTTGGGGCTTGCCCTCTTGGAAGCCAGCCACCATCCTGCAAAGATGCTTTGGTTTGAGTGATGAGAGAGGGACCACAGAGCTTCAGCCTAGCTCACAGCTGAATTGCCCAGCTGAAATCATGGAGAATACCACCGTTGTGGTTTTAAGTCACTCAATCTTGAGGTGTCTGGTTATGCAGAAACAAACAACAGAATCAATGATTTTATTTTCTCTCTTAAATATAATTTTCAATTACACACGATATATAGGAATCTATTCTTTTTTAAAAAATAGAATACTATAGATAAAGGCCGAAGTTCCATCCTCAGTCTTGGTCTCCTTCCCCCCATTGTAAAAGTAAGCAAATTAGGGGTCTGGTGTCCATCAAAGATTTTTACAGAAACTGTCACATACACAAATATGTACTCATAGATAATACATCGGTTTTTGAGATTACTTCCTACTGCAACTTTGGGGCAATATTGTAAGCGACTGCCTTGATGTACTTGAAGATGAAGGTGACAGTTCTCCCCCATAACATGTGGTACAGTTTGGCCAATAGGAGGGGTTTCTCTTTTTCAACATTGACATTGTCTAAAAAAAAAAAAAAATCAACTCGCCCCTAATCATGCTGTCCATCTGTCTGCCCTCATGCTTGTCATGAACCCAAATCAATGAGCCAAGGGATTTAGGAGCCAATTGTCATTTCTCATATCCTCATGGAGGAGAAATCCATCCGGGACAACTTATTCCAGTATGATTTGGGAGGATGATAGCTAAGAATGGTTTGGTTTTCCACTCCGGGCCACACGCCTCCTTGCCTTCCTTGCCAATCCCCACCCAGTACCTCTGTTCCCTGCTACATTCCCTACGTAAGGAATATTTGCATCTAGGGAGAGGAATCAGGAGAAGCTCAGGTCTCTGAGAGGCACAATGTTTTGTGTGAGTTTGCAAACAGGACATGGGGGCTTCTGGAGTTCCCCCCCATTATCTACTTTGGAGTCTCCTTATCCTGGAGCAGCCAAGATCAGGCTTGCTGCCTGGGGGCTTGGCCACCCATGGGATGGCCCAGGAACCGAGTCAGAGGCCAGAGGAACAGTTGAGAGTGTCTCTATCTAATTCACACCTTGGCACCAGCTCACGGGGGATGGCGCATCCAATTTACAGCAGGAGCATCTAATGGGTGTTAGGCCTCACCAGACACACACTGCACACTTCACAGAGTGTAAAGAAGGATCAGTGAACATCCTGCAAATGAGTCACAAAGAAACACTCAGAACCACCGATGAGTTCATCTAATATTTCAGTACCTAGAATGTGAGCAGAATGTGCGGCATAATATGAGACAAGGCAGGGCACACAGGATACCTGCCCACCAGCCAATGGCACTGTCCTCATGACTGTACAGTTATGAAGCCATCCTTATCTCCTGGAGGTGAAAATGAATAATAACATCACTCTAATATGAAATTAGGGGGAGGGCAGATAGGCTGTCTGAATTAGGAAGCTAAAATAGCAAACAGAGTACTGTCAAATAAAACCCCTGGCAGGTTTGTATCTCTTTCATTATCATGCTTAGTTTATATACAAGTAAGAACTACTAAAGTAACCTATAGGACCTAAAACATTTTTGGTAAAGGTGTTGTATTTGATTAAGCAAATGATCACAATACTATGTAACTCATTCCATCAAGAGGTGGAGTCTATTTCTCCACCTGGGATCTGGGCTGGCCTCATGCCTTTCTTTCAGCTGTAGAGGACAGCACAAGGGACACTGTGTGAGTCCCGGTGGCCAGGCCACATGGAATAGAACTGAGGCACCAGGCTAATGGTCAGCCAGTCCCCAGCCAACCTACCAGTTCACAAATGAGCCCAGCTGTGATTAAGTGAGCCTGGCTCAGGGCAGCAGCAGAGCAACTTAGATGACCCAGATCAAATTGCTGACCCACAGAATCACAAATTAAATAAATGGTTGTTGTTTCAAAATAGAGAGTTTTGGGGTGGTTTGTTATGCAGCAAAAGCTAACTGTTACATATTTTTAAAAAGACTCCAAATTCTATTGACTTGTTCAGCCAACATCATTTCAACAATGCAATCTATGAAGAAAGACACTCAGCATTGTTTTTCTCCCATTTTATCTCCATCTCCTTACCCTGTGCATACCCCTGAGTATGCACTCAACGAAGATTTGTTGAGTAAAACAATAGTGTGAAATAGACTTCTCTTGCTGGCACTTTAATTTTTTTTCCCAAATGAGGCAGGGAATAATGATAAATACAAGATAAATGAATAGAAAGGAAAAACACAATTAGACTATGTCTTAATTATGCAATATTCTTAATTAATGGGGCATGGATTGATGAATTTTAAAGCATCTGTGAGCTCCTTCTATCCACCCTTCAACAAATATTTACTTAGTACATAATTTGTATTTTGCACTATGCTCACCCCCAGGATACAATGGATAAGCAAGACGGATAGCATCCTTGGCCTCATGGAGCTGTAGGAATGTACACCATTAATTCTGACTAACATAGAATTAATTTCATGTTAGGACCGTAGGTAGCTACAGTTCTGGTAGCAGTAGCTCATGCCTGTAATCCCTGCACTTTGGGAGGCCAAGGTGGGTGGATCACTTGAGATTAGGAGTTTGAGACCAGCCTGGCCAATATGGTGAAACCCCATCTCTACTAAAAATACAAAAATTAGCCAGGCATGGTGGCTCGTGCCTGTCATCCCAGCTACTTGGGAGGCTGACGCACAAGAATTGCTTGAACCCAAGAGGCGGAGGTTGCAACGAGCCAAAATAGTACCACTGCACTCCAGCCTGGGCGACAAGTGAGTGAGACCCTGTTTAAAAAAATGAAAAAAAAAAAAACAACAAAAAAGAACTTTAAGTAGCAACAAGTAAAGTTATGGGTACATATAACTATAACAAATGCTGTCTCATCCTGGTACAGGTATTTTCTTGCCTGTGATTTGATTTCTGACTGGTGTCTTTATTATTTCCTATTTATTTAAATTTTATAATAAATTCAGCCATTCAACAAATACAGTAGTAGGTATACATAATAGAAACTAAATAAAAGTATTTCCTGACCTCGTAGTTCTTTCGGTCTGGTCAGGGAGACAGAGATTATATGTATAATCACTCTACTAAGCAAATAATTACAAATTAGCCAAGTTCTACAAAGGAAAGCCCCACAGTGTGGTCACAGGGTAGCAATGGTCTAGTCTAGTCGGGGAACTCAGGCGTAGCAAGAGGCTTGGTATAATGGCATCATGACTCTAGCTGGTGAGTTTCAGGACATTCTTGTTATGTAAGGTTTTGAGGACTTGGGACCGAGTTTTATGGAGTCCACGGACTTGAACTGTTGGCTTGTAAGCACCCTGGGACTGTGTGGTTCCATCTCCCTTTGTCTCCCATCTCATAGTTGCCATTTGTGGGCATTTTTCCATTCATGGGAGTGCTATAGCTAAAGTCTAGATATTGGGACAAGATATCATGGATTTGCTTCCTGTGCCCCATTTCACATGGGTGAGCCACTGAAACCTCTCTCTGCCATTGTCCACCTGTAAAGTGAGGACACGTGACGCCTCCACCCCACCCCCTACTTTTTCATTATCAGCCCTCCTTTGCCATGTGTCCTTGGGGCATCTGGGGTGCCCCGTGGCGCCTTGCCCCCCTCGCAGGCATGTGGCGAAGATCACTGAGACGATGTTTGTGAAGTGCCACATGTTTCGAGAAGAGAGGCGTTCTCCAGAGGAATTCCATGAGGGATTGTGATGATTACTGAGCCTCTGTGGAGAGACCTCCGGTACTTGGCATGGTGCCACCCCCTTATCTGGAGACAGCTGCTGCCTGGCCGCCCGTGCATTTGCAATCACAGGCTTTTCTGCTTCACATACAGATTGCCTGGGGCTGCAGCAGGCAACAGGAGGGGATGCAGACGAGAGCTGGTGCCCACACCTCTGAGCTATCGGTCCATGTTTATTCATTCAGCAAATATTTATTGAGTGTCTACTATGAGCCCTTACATGAGTCTAGACATTGCTGGGGCATGAAAGCTTATAATAGAGGAGAGAAATTGTTTATGACTTGCTAGCTATGGGGCTCACCACCGAGCCAAATAATATCTCATTAATCCCTTTACAGATGAAGAAACTGCTGTTCAGTGACATACAGAGGGGCACAGAGTTAGCAAATGATGCAGCTGAGACTTGGTTTGATGTCAGCCCAATTCTAAACACTGTGATCTTTCTAGTTTTGCTTCAGGAACTTACAAAGATGACCAAGATCTCCATCTCTACAGAAGCTGAGATCCTTAAACGTGGGCACAGATCTGTATCAGCCCTCTGGCCCCCAGCTCACTAAAATAGACACAGCCTGTAGAAAGTCACATTCCTCCCCTCCCGATCCTGGAGCTACCTTCTTAAAAAACATCTTTCTTAGGCTCAGGCTTGATAGAGATTCCCAGGTGCAGGCAAGAGGAAAGGGTGTTCCAGGCAAGGGAATCAGCGCATACAAATTCATAGAGGCAACAGAGATCTATCTAGAAGAGGGGACTTGGGTCTGCTTGGTCAAAAGGAAGGAACCCGGGAAAGGGAAAAATCAAAGGTACAAGAGAAAACAAAGTGGAATAATTGATGGTGGCAGGATGGGATCAAACCAAACATCCAGCGGAGGTGATAAAGATGATGTTTTCTGCGCAGGCAGGAAGGTTAGATGCAAGAACATTGAAATTAAATAAAGGCAAGTGATGATCACTAGGATACTCCAAGAGAATGGAAAAGGTTTGGCAATGGGAATTATGTTGGCAAATCATTTGCTGAAATGTTATTTAAAATAGCAAAAGAGTGGAACTACCTCAGTGTCCAGCAATAGGGGAGTACTGAGGAAAATTCTGAGAAGGATACTGGATGGGATACTATGTTGCTATTAATAGAGATCATTATGAAGATTTTGTAGCACCATTTTTTAAAAGGCTCATGATGTAATACAGTGGGGGAAAACTATAGAAAATAAAATTCCGCTCTATTTTGATTCCTAAGTGGAAAAAAACAAAGAAATAGATGAAAAGAAAAAGACAGGGGCTGGGCATGGTGGTTCACACTGATAGTCCCAGTACTTTGGGAGGCTGAGGCAGGAGGATTGCTTGAGCCCAGGATTTTGAGACCAGCCTTGGCAAAACAGTGAGACCCTGTCTCTACAAAAATACAAAACCAAAACCAAAAAAAAAAGAGAGAGAGAGAGAGAGAGAGATAAGCAAGTCCATGGAGCAATGGTTCCAGAGTAGCCCACAAATCCCATTAATTACTTGATATTGTCGGCAAAAGTGTGTGTGTGCACATGCGTGTGTGTCTGCACGCAATGCATGGGTCAATTTTTCCTGAGATGAGGTGAGAGCTCCAAGATTTCATTACTTCCTAAAAGGGTCTATGATCACATCAAGACTATAGACGAAAGTTCGAATCATTGTACCACAAAGAGTGTTCATTTTTGGTTGGGATTCTAAAGTTCTTTGAAATAAATGAGAAGTATTTTTGCCTAACATCTGACTCCCAACATTCTGAGGACCCACATTACAAATGATCTGTGTGCGGGCCCAGGCATTCCCTCTGCTGGATTCAATGCTGACACACTCATACACACTCACACACAGGCACACACACTTTCTCTCGCACCGTGAGTAATTTTCATCTGGTCTCCCAGTTCTTCCTGGCTCTCCCTCACTAGGGAACACTTCTGAGGAGCAAAGGAATCTCTTACGAAAATCATTTCAGGAACCGCATAGGGCTTTACGAAACATTAAATCACTGCCAGAGCGTGGTCATGGGAAAATCGAGCTCCATGGCTTTGAAACCAATCTGAGGTACTCAAGGCAGAAAGAGATCCCATGAGGCTGATGAACCAAGATGGCTCACCGCCCAGAAGACCACATGCCCTTATATCAAGGTGGCACACTTCACAGCGTGGAGCAGGAAGAATAATATGCAACAAAGAAAAGAAAAATAACCACTTAGAAAAAAAAATGTTCCACGGCTTTTGAATAATTAAAAATGATGGCACATTTGACTGGGTCTTGTGTTCAAGCTGGCTCACAGAGGCATGAAAACATGCTGGTGCTATTCCGATCCAGCTCGTAGTCCTTCAGTCACCAAATGTTTACTGGCCACCTCCCACATGCTTGGTTTCTCCCTTTCCATCAAAGAACAAGAAAATCGTGTGGCTGTGGGTGTGGAAAGAATGAAAGGGACTTAAGGATTACAGATGCTGGCCAGCCTACCTTGGGCTTGAATACCTCTGCCACCAGGCAAATCAACGGTATCCTCCGAGCCTCATTCCTCTCATCTGTAAAATGGGTGGCCTTACTTATCATGCAAGTCATATGAGAACGCCGTGAGTGAATGTATGTACGGCACCAAACACAAGATACAAGCACGTAGTAGGTCTACTCCGGCGTATACATAGTGGTAATAATTAAGGAAGGTCTTTTTTTTCTTTTTTTTTTGAGACAGAGTCTCACTCTGTTGCCCGGGTTGGAGCACAGTGGCATGGTCTCAGTTTACTGCAACCTCCACCTCCTGGGTTTTCAAGCAATTCTCATGCCTCAGCCTCTCGAGTAGCTGGGATTACAGGCATGTGCCACCACACCTGGTTAACTTTTTTTATTTTCAGTAGAGTCAGGGTTTCACCATGTTGGCTAGGCTGGTCTCGAACTCCTGACCTCAGGTGATCCACCCACCTTGGCCTCCCAAAGTGCTGGGGAAGTACAGGCATGAGCCACAGCGCCCAGCTACAAAGGTCTTAACACTACATCCCCTTTTATCACCCAGGTTGTTGTGCAGATTAAATGAATTAATGAAGTATGGAAGAGCTGCAAAACAAAAAGCCTCTGTAAAATATGACAGAAATATCATGATATGATTAAGCTCCTAGCCTGTGTAGGTGTGAAACTGCCTCGTTTTCCAAAGGTCACGGGCTCCCCATTTTACTTATGGTCTTTTCTTGTGCTTCCAAAGAGTGTGTGAATTCAGTGGCTATGGTGAGCTTTTTTCTAGGCTCTAGCTGAGCCTTGGATGAGTTTTATCATGCTAAGGGTCAACATATCCCCAGACAGAATCGTATTTTAATTCAACAGCATTCAGTAGTTATTAAACTATGATAAATGCTAAAGTGGGAAAGATTACACTTAGATGTAAGAAGTGTCACTTGAATCACTTAAAAATATTATAATGTATGGCTAATTGCACCTTGACTATATTATCCAGCGCTGTGAAAACACTTCAGATCCTTAAGTAAGGTACCATTTAAATACCTATTTCGGTCTGTAATGGGTAATATTCTTCAATGCAAAGTTGTTAACGGACCCAATATTCATTGAGTATCTATTATGTGCTAGGCACTTTGTCCACATTAATTCATTTAATTCTCGAAACAATTAACTCATGGAGGCAATTATTACCAGCCCCATTTTACTGGTAAAGAAATTGAAATTCAGAGATGTCAAGTGACTTGCCTAAGGTCACACAGCTGATAAATGGCAGAGCTGAGATTGGAATCTGGGAAAGCCATCTCCAGAATCCACTGTCACAGACAGATACAATGTGACCTCTGTGACTTCTCTGCCTCGGTGTCCTCACCTATAGTATGGTGACAGTAATTATATTAGGTTTCTGTGAGGACTGAGATGAACGAGAAAAGCTCAGAACACAGTGCTCAATAAATGAAAGCATTATTCTCTATTGTCGTTATTGTCTCTTGAAATGCCATTCTAGCACACTTAAGCTAACAACTCCAGGGCTGGGGTTTGATTTGGAGAGAAATACTTTCTACTCGCCAGCATGGATTTAGTAGGGTTGAAACAATACAGTGCACAGGTCTAGGCAGCAGATCTAGCTACATAATTTCCATGGTCCATTGCAAAGTAAAATGTGGTGTCCTTGTCAAAAAACATTAAGGACTTCAAGATGGTGACAGGAGAGCACTGAACCGAGCACTGGGTTTCTAAGCACCAGAATCTCTGCAAATGCACAAATCGAATGCCCATGAAGCCAGCACCTGTGGTGGCTACAATCTGTGGTCTTGGGGAATGCAGTGGAACTTTCTGAGCCTCTCTGATTGCTCATCAGTAAAATGAAGACCATTCCTGCCTCACAGGTTATAGGAAGAAACAAACAAGCTGTTGGATGAAAAAGTCCGGCTCCACCACCAAACAGCAGGCCAGTGGTTCTAATCCTAACTATGCACCAGGACCACCTGTGAGCCTGCTAAAACTACAGATGCTAGCGGCTCTTGCTCCTGAAGATTTGGATCAGGAGGGCAGGGCTGTGCTTCTGTGTTATTAAAAAATTCAAGGTGATTCTGATTGTGCTAACAAGCCAAAGATTTTTTTTTCTTTGAGACGGAGTCTGGCTCTGTCGCCCAGGCTGGAGTGCAGTGGCCGGATCTCAGCTCACTGCAAGCTCCGCCTCCCGGGTTCACGCCATTCTCCTGCCTCAGCCTCCTGAGTAGCTGGGACTACAGGCGCCCGCCACCTCGCCCGGCTAGTTTTCTTGTATTTTTTTTTAGTAGAGACGGGGTTTCATTGTGTTAGCCAGGATGGTCTCGATCTCCTGACCTCGTGATCTGCCCAGCTCGGCCTCCCAAAGTGCTGGGATTACAGGCTTGAGCCACCATGCCCGGCAAAGAGATTCTTTAATATAAGAACACTAAGCTTAATTACTTAGAATTAGGATGGTCCTTTCTCTCATCTCTCTCAAGATTATAGTCAAGGCATATTTGCAGGGCCAATCTTTTGAAACCCACCTATGAAATTGTTTCAGTATATCACTTGGCCAGACTGTTTGTGATATGGCTCCAGGCACACAAAAGATCCCTTTTATACCACTAGACATGGAACGATTCCTCACTTGCAACTGTAATGTCAAGGCCAAAGTTTTCACACTGAGGTCCGTGCCTCCCGCCCCCAGTCTTCCGGCTTCTTGCTGCCACATAACCAGAACAGACCAGTGCCAGTGAGAATGGGTATGCCACAGCAGCCTTTCTTTGGAAACACCTCAATCCACGGAGAAAACTGATCATAAGGTGATGGCTTTCATGCCACCTGGCACATGCCGCTGTAACTCAGCTGCACTGTCACCTGGGTGTCAGCTTCGGGAGTGACAGAATGGCCACATCCAACAAGTCACGTGCATCTTCTCATCAAAGTCATTTGATTTTTTTTTATTTTTTATTTTTTAGCAGACTGCGTTCTCCCTGAACAAAAGTATTAATGAAGGTTCGAGCATATGGGGAGGCAGGTTTAAGACATTTGAGAGTTTCAGGGCAGTGGTGACAAGGCAAAGCTGGCACAGGCAGGTGCCATTAATGGGGTGTCATTTGGGTGGCACATAAACATGAATAGGAAGCTCAGCGCTCCCTGGAGTGGCTAGCTGGGGGCCAGTAAAGCCCATGTGCTAACCCCATAATATGATGCAAGCTCAAGTCGAGTTTCCAGGTGGTAATTTTCAACCTAGTATATATCCCAGGACTGTCAGTGTGATTACCAGGTTATGACGGTCAACTGCAGAAGGCTTCTGTCCCCATGGTGCCATGCACCGCTCACCATCCTGATCCAATCAAAGGGCCATCCTGGACTGCCATGGAGGCCGCTGGCTCCTTTCTTTTGGTACTTGACTGCTTAAAAACTTAACCGATATATGCCTCACTGGCCACAGGTCGGTCCTTCACTTTCTCTTTTTCCAGTCATCTCGGACGTGATGGGTTCTTCCCTGTTTTCTGGACAATCTGTGATGGATGTATGGGTGGTTGACAACCCAGAGGTGCAAGATGCTTGGGAATGAAGGGAACAAAGAAGCTCTTTGAGATGATACTCTCCTGATTGGAATCCTTTCGGGAAGCCAAGTTTTTCTCTCTTAAGACCTAATCATCGGTCAGGTGTGGTGGCTCATGGCTGTAATCCCAGTACTTTGGGAGGCCAAGGTGGGTGGATCACCCAAGGTCAGGAGTTCAAGACCAGTCTGGCCAACACGGTGAAAACCTGTCTCTACTACAAATACATGGTGGTGAGTGCCTGTAGTCCTAGCTACTCAGGAGGCTGAGGCAGGAGAATCACTTGAACCCAGGAGGTGGAGGTTGCAGTGAGCAGAGATCGCACCATTGCACTCCAGCCCGGGCGAGAGAGCGAGACTCCATCTCAAAACAAAAAGACCTCATCATTGAATTGTAGAATGTTGCATACGCAAGGGTTCTTAAGGTCAGTCATTCCAACCCCCAATTTTTTATTTATTATTATTATTATTTTTGAGACAGAGTCGCCCTATCGCCTAGGCTGGAGTGCAGTGGTGCGAACTCAGCTCACTGCAACCTCTGCCTCCTACCAACCTCCAATTTTATAGGTAAAGAAACCGAAGGCCAAGTAAGTTAAGTGAGTTGCCCAGTGTTAAATGATAAGAAGTGGCACAGGCAGGGCAGGAAGCTCCCTCCACCAACAGGAACTGGTACACAGTGTGTACCCCTCAGCCCATCTTGGTTTGCTGCAGCAAACACTAGTGAGGCTCACAGAGGCATCATCCATGGAACAGGAGTTATCCTTTATCATGCTTCCTTTAAATATGGTTTCTTCATCCTCATGCTAAGCCCATTTTTCATACCTTGTTCCACTTCCTGGTTTATTGCTGCCTGGTTTGGGGCCCTGAAGTCAATGTCACTGGTAAATAGTTCAAAGTCTCTCTCCCTGATCGCGATGCCCTTTCCCTCCCATTCAAGGTCTCGGCCCAGCCCCTCTGGGCGAGCAGTTAAGATTTTCAGTAGCTATGAGCCCCCTTCCTGGACCTCTCCACTCTTTTTCAAGCCTAAACATCAGTGCTGCGTTCACATGCACATGTCACGCGAATTTTTCTACTCTTTCCACTTCCAACATAGCTTCTATTTCCAAGGAGTCAAAGGGCTTTTCAGAGTCCATAAAAGTCTATGTACACAATGGCATTTTATACTCAGCAGTCTTCCCTGGGACTTTTCATTTTCTGCAGGTGATCCCGAGTTGAGAAATGACTTCTAAATCCTGTCTACTCTCATGGCTGATTAAAGTCCAGAAGTCCCTGTAGTCCGCCTACCAGTACTTTTGTGAAGATTTTGCATAACTACTGAAAACAGTTTAAAAGATCATGTCTGTGATCTATTAAACAAGATTTTTTTTAAGGGCGATAAAGGGTTGAAAAGGAACATGTGAGACAGAAATGTCTGTGCTCTGCTTATTATACATTAGAAATTATAAGAATAACACGTTGACTACTAATTACACAAGTCATTTATCACGAAGCTCTTGCCAGAAAACGTATTTGAATTTCCCCAAATTCAAATAAAGAATTAATGGGTAAATAATTTATACTCAAGTAATTATTTGCAAGACTTTATTCAAACTAGAATTTAGTCAAAGTTAATTCAAAGGTTTTATTCCTTGCATCCTGTAATAAAGTTGTTGTTTAATTAGAATGACAACTTGCTTCTCTAGGTAGAAGGAAGGGAAAATGTAAATTTCAGAGATGATTTTCTCTGGCTGCTCAGAATAACCACCGCCAAAATGGCCCATGATTTTGAAGAAGGACAGGACCTTGGATGATTCCAGTGACATTGGAGAGAAGCACAGAATTTCCAGATGAATCAAAGTCCTGGGGCTTAGGGGGATTTCTTCAGAGGGCCGACACAAAACAAAAATAGTAATGAAACCCTCAAAAAGCTCACACTCATCCATTAACGCAAACTCAGTGACACCTACATCCGAAACATACACCCTCGCATGCAGACACCTTCACACACACCTCTTCCTGGCTAAAATAAATAACAGTCCCAATCCCCACCCCTAATGACAAAACACATCCCAGATGCTGTCAAATTGCTTTCACAGAGTTTAACGAGTTGAACATCCAGAGACACACTTGTAGTTGCCACTGGTCCTGAGACTTCTAACTTTTCCAGTGTGAAGAATTAGAGACACCTGGGCCTGGGGACTTAAATTTGTGGGGTGGCGGTGGTGGGGCGTGGGGGTGGAGTGGTTCCAAAGTCTCCAGATCCATTTTCTTTAAGAGAGAGAAATTGTCAGACTGCTTTTCACCTTCTACTTTCTCACCAGTTGGGTAGCTATTCACTCCCTAGCCCTTTGGCTGAATTGTGCTGTGTTTTATGAAACATTGCTCTCAGGTCAGGAGTTTTGGGTGAGATGGATCAGATAGGCAGAGACTAACTGCATTCTACCCCCATTGACCCCTAGGTCAATGAGCATGCTGTGGCAAATGGTCCTCAGGAAATGGATCTTTGTGGAGGCAATATGGAAGAGCCTCTTGATAGTGTCCTGTCCATGAGAGATTCCTTCAGGGGTGACCCCCAAGAGTCTTAGCAGATCAGGATGTGGAAACTCCCTGGGGTCCTGTTGCCTTCCAGTTCAACTCTTGCTAGCTAGAAAACCGAGCTACCACCAAATGAACTGGATTGCTGAAGAAAAGTGAAAGCAGAAAGTATAGGTTCTGCTAAGGACAGGTGCACAAGATTATCTGTGTTCAAAGAACAAAATGAGGCGGTACATGATAAAATTCTCCTTCTGTGCCTCAGGCCATGCCTCTGAATATGTCTTTCGTTTAGAAATTTACAAAGAGGGCTTCACAAACTCCCATCTCTGACATTCCTATGATGTACAATTTCCCTACACAATACAAGAAAATGTAACTGGAAATTTTGAGTTAACCCTTCAGACTATTAATGATTGTGCAAACTTTGGACTCAAATGACTCACAAAGCTATTGAAAAGTTATGCTGCTAAAATAAACGCTATGTTATTGCACACGAGATTGACGGGATCTGCAAGAATCAAAGCTACATAGTATGTGCACTCTCGGGATGAGAACGGGGATGGAATGCAGCACGCATGGGGTAAATTGGGATGCAGCAGATTTGCCAGATCCTCCAGCCCTTCTGTAGGTCCATCAACGCAGAGGCAAGAAAAGCAGTTAGTGGAGAAAATGAGGGAGCCGGCGACGGGAAAAATGTGAAGCAAAAGAGAGCAGGTAGGTTATTTCTTAAAGAATGACTTGTTTGGAATTTTTAAACATATATTAAAACATATATAATTGTATAGTACAGGAAATTATACAAATTATGACTTAGTTTTCTTTGTTATAGAAAATAACAAGCCTCCATGTATTCATCACTTAGCTTCAACAATGATCAAGGCCAGTCTGGTCATCGGCCATTCAAGGCCAGTCTTGGTTCATCTATTCCTCCCACTCTCCTTTACTTTATTATTTTGAAGCAAATCTCAGACTTAAAATTTCATCTGTAACTATTTCAGCATGCATCTCTAAAACACAGTGATACAGTTTAAAAACATAACCATCATACCATGATCACACCTAAAAAGATTCCCTTAATGTCATCAAACATCCAGGCAGTATTTAAATTTCTCTGATTGTCCTATACATTTTACTTTTGATGCCTGAATTAGGGTCCAATAAGGCCCATACATTACGACAGTTGATAGGTCTTTTTAAGTCTCTTTAATCAATGTGGTGAACTTTCAAACTCTTTTTGTCTGGGATTTTAAAAAAAACTGTTGTCGAAGAAATCGGGTCATGAGAGCTATAAAGTTTCACACACTCTAATTTTGCAGATTGCATTCTTACAGTGGTGTTTACATGTTCTGCTGTCTCCTTTCTCTCTGGTAAATTGGTGGTTAGATCCAATGGCTTGACCAGGTTAACTTCTTTGGCAAGATTGTGTCATAGGTGATGGTATAGATCTCTATCAGGGGATTTCATTGCCTGCTTGCATCTCTTTTCTTGATGTGAACAGTTATTTATAATCATTGCTTATACTCGTTAATTATTTAAGGTTCACAAAATGGGCATCTTTTAATTCTATCATTCTTTCTCTTCCTCCTCCTCCTCCTCCTCCTCTTCTTCCCCCCTTTTAATAAAGCTAGAATACTTCTATAAAGAGAAATTTTCCCCTATTTGGTTACCTTGAGGTTTTGGTTTTTGTTTATTCATTTTGAATCATTATAAACTCATGATTGAAACATAGTTGATCTGTGCGTTTCAACCATTGAAATTCATGGTAGTTATTACTTTTGATAATCATTTTGTGTCATCTTTGGCTAATGGCACTTCAAGTTGACTCATGCATCCTTGCTTTTCGATGTGACAAAATGTTCCAGGCTCATCTTGTGTACTTCCTTCCTGAGATTTGAAACTAGCCATTTCTCCAAAAAGCCCTGGGCCTTTTTAGTGAGAAGTAGCATTTAGAAACCATAATTTAGATGTTAGGGTTGGTCACTACTAATGGGTTAGTCACCCTTTCCAAGCCTTTTCAGTGAACACAGCAAAAATTGTCGACACACACACACTCTATGTAATATATAAAACTATATAACTATATAGGCATTTATAGATATTTAAGATAAAATACATTATAAGTTTATACTGACACTTCTCATTCAAATTCAAATTCAGAGTTACAAGTTTTTATTTAACTTTATTGATCCTTCAGCTGTATCTCCTTTTCTTCATGCTAAAATAATTTCAATTATCCATGACAATAATCTAAATATTTGTTTGCTTTATCCCATACTAGACACCCAATAGTCCCAGAAAAACAGAAATCCAACCATCGGATATCATTACTGAAAACAGCTTACTGTTTTTTATAGGTCTTTTTGTCCTTAAGGATGTACACGAAATTACTATGCTTTAAAATAATTTAGATGGGTCCTTCTCTGTGATTTTGCCATCCATTGGATATACTGTTGGGTTCATTTATTTCATGTTGATTTTGATTTGAAGGATGGCTTTCTAAATTTTACTTTTGGTTTATATCTCTGTAAATATCTACATATGTCCGAAGTCAAATGTACAAAACAAGGTATATTCAGAGAAGTCTATCTCCTTGCCATCATGGCTATCCTATTCCTCCTCCTTCCCACTACAGGTAACTTTGAGATAAGTTATGGCTTATTCTTCAATTGGTTTCTTTTAAACAATATAGACAGCTGCCTTTTTATGTTAGATTTTATATAATTTTTTTTGTTATAGAATCAGCAGTTTTATATATTATAGAATTAAGTTTTCTAAACTGTTGCTGGATCATAATTGCTGAAGTAGTTTTAAATCCTAGAACAGTTCAAATTTAAGAAGGTTATTACTGACTTATTACAATTCTTTAACACTGTAGAAAATGCTTGAAAAATTCTTATAGGTTCTGGACCATTTTCACTCTCTGACCTTTACTCAGCTCGTCCATAGAATTTTTCAGCCACATCAGCAAGGCTTCTACCAACTACTTGCTGAACTTTAATTCATTTCATTTTCACGAAAGGAAGGAAATCCCTTGAAATCATTGATTAGTTCTTCTCAAAAGGCACAGCCATCTGGGAATCTTTCATGTTTGTTGTGTGAGCAGCCATGTCGTGCTTTTTGCATCATTGGGGGGAGTCAATGTTGAAATCTTAATTCATGGTGTTTATAAGGGCAACAACTGTAGGAGAAGATTTACGCTTTCCAGGAAGTGTGGTTGAGAGGCGGATGGAACGTGGCAGTCGTGAGGAGGAGGATGTGCATCCTCGGTGTCAATGGACGACACAGATGACCCACCTTACATTTGATGTCCTGCTGAGCAACTGACTTCTCTGTCTTGACAATTATAAAACTGGTTGGAGAGCTGCTCCATGATCTAAGACATTTTACTAAGCTGCCAATGTACTGGGATAAGACCTTCTAATTATTGCCCTTTAATATCCTGGGCTTTGCAAAATAGTAACTCCAATTTTTCCAATTTTTTCAGAAACATTTTCACTACCATGACTACTTTTTTTCTTTTTTTTTTTTTTTTTTCTTTTGAGAGAGAGAGTCACTCTGTTGCCCAGACTGGAGTGCAATGGCACCATCTTGGCTCACTGGAACCTCCATCCCTCACATTCAAGTGATTCTCCTGCCTCAGCCTCCTGAATAGCTGGGATTACAGGTGCATGCCACCATACCTGGCTAATTTTTGTATTTTTAGTAGAGATGAGGTTTTGCCATGTTGGCCAGGCTGGTCTTGAACTCCTGATCTCAAATGATCCACCCATCTCAGCCTCCCAAAGTGCTATAATTACAGGCATGAGCCACCATGCTCGGCCCATGGCTACTTTTGATTCCTACAGCAGTGCCCCCAGTGGTCTCCCTGCTTTCACTCTGTCCCCCTCGCCCAAATCTGTCCCGCACATAGTGACCACCGAGGAGGACTCAGACCTACCAGGTATTAAGACTTACCATAAAGCCATAGTGATTAAGACAATATCAACACAGAGATGGACACCTAGATCAATGGAATAGAACTGAGAGACAGAAGCAGACCCTTGCACATTTAGATGCCTGCTTCATGACAGAGGTGGCATTGGAAATCAATGTGTAAAGATGAGCACACTGTCTCATGCACATCTTTCCATCTCAGCTGCCATTCACAGACATCACTTTTAGTAGCTACATGGTACTCAGCCATATGAACATACCATCATGGCACGGTATTTCACCAATCCCTATCCCTTAACATTTAAGTGACTCCGGTTTTTGTTTTTTTTCCTATTACAAATAATGCTGCAATGGAGATTTTTGTATTTAAAAATGTTATACACATTCTTATGTCCTTGGTTAGGATTAATCAGATAGAGCTAATAGGTCAAAGGGCTCAGGTATTTTGGGAAAGCATGGTCCACATTTCTTTCCTGAAAGGTCTGCTACTCCCACTAACAGCCTATGAAAGAGTCAACGTGCTTCCTCTGACAACATGGAATATCGTTACTTTAAAATCTTTTTGCATTTCTGGAGTAAGGAAGGGTAACTCATAGTTGTTTTAATTTGCATTTACTTGATAACACATAAAGCTAATCATTCCTTCCCCACAAATGATTGACCCTTTAAGGTTTTTCTTTTGTAAAATATTTGTTTTTGTTCCACGTGGTTACTAAACTGCTTTTTCTGACACCACTCCAATCCACCAGGTATGCCACTGTGAAATTACTATCTCTAAGCAACTCTTGAGTACCTGGTTTCACTGTTCTAAGAAATTCTAAAGGTTAAATGCTAAAGGTTAAAAAAAATATAAAAATACGTACAGATAAATTTAAGATAAAAGACATGCTTCTTGCTTCCTGCAAGATAAGGGCCAAAGTCTTTCACCAGAGGTTGATCTGCACCAAACTAACCTCAGTATTCTCTTCCACCATAACCCTCGTCCTTGACCAACTTGGTCTGCTCTCTGTTCCTTCTCCATGTGACATATTCCTCCCCCCATGCTTTGGCTCTCATTGCTCTCATCTCAGAATTTTCTTTTCACTTGCTCAGTTTCTTATCTCCCTTTATGCCAAGCTCAAGTGCGTTATCCCCTTAAATCTTTCCCTGGGAGAATATCACCTCTGACCTTCCGAGATACTTACTGTAGTACCTTCCCATGCTTCATGCCATCTACCTTTTTAAGATTGTTCTTTTGGGGGCACATGTTCTAACTGAAGTGTAAAACTCTCAAGGAAGAAGACAGTACAACTTGAGGTTCTTTTATGCTAGTGTTTCGTACAGTCCCAAGAACTCAGTGTGTGGATGATTCTGATGATCCCACGAAGGAGGATCTGTCAATGGCATGTTGGGGAGGGGGAGATGAGATTTCTATACCCTTATATCTGCATAATCCCAAATATTTTTATGATGTTTTTCCTGAATTTTCAGATGTTTAATGATAATACAGTCACGGAGGAGTAAAGGTGTTAAGGGCAAGTACAGATTATAGTGAAGTCTGCTGAAGTTGGTAAGTAGCCATTATTGGGTCATTCCGGAATGCCGTGGCTTTCTGCTTCTGTTGACCCACAAGCCCCAATCTCAGCACAGGCCCCAATCTATCACCCCACAAGCCCCAATCTCAGCACTGTATTGTGGGCTGGCAGACTCTGGACAATGGAAAAGCAGCATACAAGATAAAACGGAATAAAAGCCAAGTTCCACCTCTGCTACTTACAGGTTGTGTCTCCATAGGCAGGCTACCTAACTCTCTTCACCCACATACCAGAGACAGTAATATATTCCCCAGGATTCTTGTGAGAATGAAGTAAGACAATGTGTATAGAGCAGACAAAGTTATCTCCGCAGAGCCAGAACTCAATGCATGGAAGGTATTAACGTAAGCAGAAAGGAAGAGGGCCCTGCTGGTCATTTCTATCTTGGCATGAAGCAAGAGGCTGGGTCAACATGAGCAAAAATAAAGTCAGGCATGTCCAGGGTAATAAGGGACAAAGGGTGGAGTCTTATTTGGGGTCCACTGCTAAAGCACTTATCCTACTCTGTAGGGCACTAATTCCTGTTCCAATTCAGGGGGTAAATTAGGATGGAAATTGCAGAGTGTATGTGCAATGCTTACTTCTGACCGAAGGGAGCATCCAAGGCTACTGAGAGTCACTGGAAACAACAACCAGAAATTTTGGAGACTAAAAACACAGTAACTGTGAAGCTCCTGGAGGAACTCTAGAGTATAGCTACATTAATTGATTCTGCAATGAAAACTGGCAAAGAAGGGTGAAAATGCAAAGTATAGATGAAGCATAACCAAGCAAAAGAGAAAGCAAAAGTAGCAATGTGGACATCAGAAAGAATGAAATTTAAGGCTGAAGGTATACAACAGAATGGAGAATGACATTATATAATGTTAAAAAGCACAGCTGATAAAGGAGATAAAATATCCATAAACCTGTATGCACCATACAACACGACAGTTAAATATATAAGGGAAAAAAGAGCTTAGAATACAAGATTTTAATGAAAGTAAGAGTTGGAGTATCCATACACATCTCTCAGAATTAGACATATTTACAAGACAAAAATAAGAACAGAGGGAATTCAATATTTTTTAAAGAACTCGGTAGAATAGATAACTTGCTAAAGTTACATTATCTGAGAAACTAGTGAAATGCACTGACACAACAAAATAAAATCACCAGCATCAATATTGAGAAAAGTAGATAAAATTCTCACTTTTGTGTTGATATATCTGAATACCTAGAAAGCCCAAGAGACTCTAATGAAACACTAGCCAAATAAATTAGACAACTCAGTAACAATAGTAAAGATAAATACACAAAAATCAATTGCTTCACTCTTCACTAGCGTTAAGCACCCAGAAATGAGAATGGGAAAAAATGACAAGAGATTAAGAGGTTTAAAAAACTTTAAAAATACTTAGAAATTTAACATAAGAGGAACTTGGGTGGTCAGGCGCAGGGGCTCACACCTGTAAGCCCCAACTGTTTGGGAGGCTGAGGTGGGAGGATGACTTGAGCCCAGGAGTTTGAGACCAGCCTGGGAAACCTGAGACCCCATCTCTACAAAAGGAACTTGCACCTAGAGTTATATATTCCTGGGGTCACTATATCCTCACCAGTGAGGTCTGAATTTCAACCCTGGATTCTCTGTTCTATCTTTGCTTGCTCTCTTTCAGGCCTAGATATAGTAGCTGCTTCTTACATTTACTATTCTTATCTTCCTTAGAGTCTTCTTTTTAACTCTTTTAGTAGCTAACCACTATTTTACTAGTTAAAATCTTACATAAATTTTCCCTGTTTAAATTACTGCTGTGGTTTCTCTCTCCAGACCCTGACTGATGCAGACCTATATGAACAAAGTATAAATATTACTGAAAGATGCCCAAATAAGAACTAAACCAATAGATATTTTCTCAGATAGAAAGACTTACTACTGTAAGATACCTTTCCTTCCCAGAAAACACATATAAACTTAATGATATTCTAATTAGAATTCCAGTAAGATTTTTATTATTTTTGGAAATGGATAAAAATATCTTAGATTCTGATGGTAGGGTAATTTCATGAACAGCTACAAAAAGCATGAAAAATAAAAATGGTGATGAGGGATATGACTAGCTGTATATAAAGCCACAGTAATCAAATCGAAGTGGTTTGGGCAGAGAGAGAGAGAGACAAAGAGATGAGGGTAAAAGAATGGAAAAATCCTGGGAAAGATCTTAGGATACATTCAAATTTCATCTATTACAAAGACAGAATTTCATTTCAGAGGGCAGAAAGTGGTTTATTAAAAAAAAAAAAAATGGGCTGGCACCAATGACTAGTCATCTAGAGTAGAGGTTGGCAAGCTTTTTCTATAAGGAGCCAGATAGTAAATATTTTAGACCAGGGATATCCAATCTTTTGGTTTCCCAGGGCCACACTGGAAGAAGAACTGTCTTGGGACACACATAACATACACTAACAATAACAATAGCTGATGAGCTAAAAATAAATAAAAAATGAAAGTCCATGCATAAATCTCATGTTTGAAGAAAGTCTACCAATCTGTGATAGGCCACATTCAAAGCCATCCCTGGCTGCATGCAGCCATGGGCTACGGGTTGGACAAGCTTGCTTAGACTTTGGTCTAAAACATTACAGTCTCTGCGGCTACTACACAACTCTGCCATTACGGTGTGAGAGCAGAGCTAGACAACATATAAATGAATGGGCATGGCTGTGTTCCAATAAAACTTTATTTACAAACACAGGCAGCTGGCCTGTGGGCCATAGTGTGTCAACCTCTGGTTTAGAGGGAAATAAAGTAGTCCCCCATTTCTGACCAAATACAGAAATAAATTCCCGATGGAACAAGAACTTAAATGTAAAATAGAAACCTCTTAGAAGAAAAATCCAGATGTGATAAGGTACGATCGTATTATGAAGGGTATCCATCTTAAGTCAGAAAATTCAGAAGCCATAAAGGAAAAGCTGGACCTATTTGAATTTATAAAAACGTAAAACTTTCATACGACAAAGATGTTATATACAAAGTCTGAAGATAACAGATTTGAGAAGAATGTTTGCAGTATGGATGACTGATATCTCTAATCTACAAAAGGCTCTTACCGATTGGCAAGAAAAAGACAAATAACCCAACCGAAAAATGAACAAAGGGTATGGATTTTAGTTTAAGTGCAATTGGAACCCTTGGAGGTTTCCAGCAAGAGAATAATATGATTTATGTTTTAAAAAGCCCACTCAGGCTTCTGTGTGGGGAATGGATTGTCGGGGGCAGGAGACAATGAGGAAACCAGGGAGGCTGGCTGGGATGTTTTTGCAGACTACCCCACTTCCCCCAAGAGAAGGCTTAATAGATGTTCAATAAATGTAGGCTGATTTTTGATGAAAACGTCTATGCCGTTCCCCGCTATGGCATCTAGGCCAGGGGTCCCTGAGCTGACTCCTTGACCTTCCCTTGAGGGTGTGTGAGGTTCAGAATGTGGTAGGACTCTTTTCAACTTTCAATAGAAACAAACGTGTGTCTCTGGTTGATGAAACCCAGGAGCCTGGATGAGGGCTACCCCTGAGAAATCCTGCCATTCTTGTCCACGGCTCAGTGCGGTTGCCCCTCTTGGCTCTGGTTATGGAAAGGGGAGGCAAGAAGACCTGTTGCAGTCTGAAGGAACCGGTGAATTCTTAGTCTAATGAGGCAGGACACAGGAGGAAGGGGATGAAACTGACAAGGAAGTGGGATCCTAAACTAACACAGGAGATGACAGAGCACGTGCCTGGACACTCCCCACATTCCTACATGAGGAGGAGGGGGTTGTACTGAATAATCTCTTCTCTTCTCATAAGGCTTGGGGACCCAATGACTTAACTGCAAGTCATTGGTCCGCACGTGCAGCCAACAGTTTTCAAGCGATAAATAGTCAAAACGAAGTAACAACTTGCTTCACCTCAGCTAGGAAGCGGGTTTGGAAACTCCGGCCACCCACCCAGGAGCTGGAACAGCAGCTGGAGTGACAGGCAGCACAAAGAAACGTCCCTCCCTCCCTCTGTAAGGTTTAGGAAGCCCGAGGCAAAAAGCTGAGGCTGTAGAGCAGCACTGGGCCTGGAGCTGGTAACTCAGGCTCGGTGGCTCCGTGCAGAGCCTCCGCTTTTTCAAATGTAAAATAAAAACCATCCTGGACAGGAGGGATCTCTGGAGAAAAATGAAAGAACGCACACAGACGAGAGCTGCCGGGGAGAGGCAGCGGAGCTGACATTTTCTGCAAAGGGAAGAGAATAGCATCGCCGCAGAGGGACCCTGAATCCAGCAACAGAGGTCTTGCGGCTTATCTTTGTGGAGTCCTCTCTGTTGCCCGAAATCCCTTGTGGAGCAAGCACAAGAAAGTGGATCCGAAGGAACTGCGGGGGTGAGGGGTGGGCAGTGTTAGCTCCCCGCCAACTCTGCCCCTCATAGCTGCATCCGGGCAAATTGAGGATGCTCTGTTCTCCATGACCAAGCCTGTGTCTGGTTTCCCAGGGAGATGGGCACAATGGACCCTGCTTGCCAATGATGCTGGTCTTTAACAAAACAGCAGCGCCTTGTGCTCTTCACAAACACACATTTCTGCACATCCAGAAGAACGCATGCCTTCCGAAGAGCATCTGCCATGTGGTAGACACTCAGGAAATTCAGGATCCTGCGATCATTTTAAAGGCCTCCCAAACGGCGGGTGCTCCATAAACACAATTCGAAGAAATAAATGAATGAATGAGCAGATTATTTTGGAATCACGTTCTAATAATCCATCTGGGTATGTAGACTCCCAAACAGAGGCAACAACCATGTGAATTCGATTCCTGCCATGATGTCAGATGCTTTTGGCCAGGAATTGGCAAACTGCAGCCCAAGGACCAAATCTGGCCTGCACCCTGTTTTTATAAATAAAGATTTATTGGAACACTGCCACACCCCTGTGTTTACATATAGTCTATGGGCTGTTTTTGAGCTGTTAACAGTAGGCTGACTTGAGTAGTTACAACAGAGATCATATAGGCTGCAAAGTCTGAAATATTTATTACTTGGCTCTTCACAGAAAAATTTGCAGACTCTTGCTCTAGGCAACTTCCTGGATATAGAAGGTCTGAGGTGAGGTCAAGGATTTCATGTTTCTAAGCAGCTTTCACTCGAAGTTGATGCAGTTAGTCTTGGAACCACCTTTTGTGAAGCAAGGTTTTAGGCACTCTCTTTTTCCAAAACAAACAAAAGTATGATGAACCATTAAACATTAAGTACCAATACTGTACACAGCATGAATTCAGCCCTGCAGTATCACATAACTTGAGTCAGCTGCAATCAAAGAAAGTCTTGGATATCCCTGTTTCTCACCTCATTGGCCTCACTTACTGATACGAGCCTAGCAGCATACACCAAGGAAGATACTGGAACATTCCTGTTTAGTTCATCGATAGCCACAAATCTAGACAGACAGCTCAGTGGACATTCATTGCCTTTTGACTTCCAGCATCCATTCATCCCTCTCCCAATGGCAGCAATTTTGATATATTTCTCTCTTCCCATTTCCATTCATGTGCTTTGGGCAGGGCTGACTCCAGCCTCAGCCCAGTCAGCATCTTGCATCCCTCCTAAGTTACCCTGACTGGTTCAGGGGTGAGCGTGTGTCCCAGTGTGCTCCTATGGGACCTTTGCAGAGACTTCTGTGAAAACAATGTTCTCTCTTTCCTAGAGCATCTGTTGTGAGACAACATAGAATCTGAGCTGCTGTAGGTATCTCATGACCCTAAGAAGGGACTCTAAGAAGGAAAGGAACAAGTATGGAGGGGACAGTTCCAAGCAACACGGGGAGGAGAAACTTGCTGACTTTGTTTAGGCTCCTCACCCAATGATACCCCTAGCCACAGGATGTTCCCTTGGGTTTTTCAGTTATATGAGCCCATACATCCCTTTTTGCTTCTGCCATTTGGAGTTGCAATTTCTGTGCTTTGCAATTGAAAAAAAATTCAGATAGGAAAATTTACCAAAACTTTCCATCTGACTGTGGCTGAGCAGTTAGGGCCATGAACACTCCTGCATGAGAATCCTGCATGTTTGGACACATTTTGGCACATCTACAGGAGGAGCATGAGTCAACGGCTGCCTGTCTTAGAGCTGAGGCACTTGCTGCCTTGACTATCACCAAGGCTGCTATTGCTTATAGACCCTGGCAGCTCCAGTCTCTCCAACTGTAACCAGCTGCAGTCAAAACAAGAGAAGGGATCCTGGGAAAGGGTTCAGGAATCCTGCTACAAGTCAACTGCTAGGTTTTGAAGGGAAGGTGAGGGTTAAAGAAAGACACAGAGAGAGAGAGAGTGGCAGCTCTACAGCAAATGTAGGCTTTATGTCCAACATAAGACCTCCAGAGGTGGAGCACCCACCTAATGCCAGTGCCCACTACTGCTTACAGGCTGGGGTACTTATAGGTATGGGCAGGAGGGGCCTGGGCAGTATGGCTGGCTGCCCAGGATGATATTGATAAGACATGCCCATGATGAGGCAGTTTGGCCTTTGTTCCCACGGAATGTGATGTTCCTTGCACTTTCACCCAGCAGGGTGTGCTAACGATGTTCCTGTGCCTTGTGGTCAGGTGGTTGGGCAGGATGTGTCTCACACCCCGAACCCCTGTGGAATGTTTCACTTGACCAAGGTCTATGAAATGGCAGGGGGTGGGGGTGGGGTTACAAAATGATGCAGTTTGGTCTAACACAAAGAACCACTAAAGAACTTACCAAAGGGTAGATCATCTCAGGCGAAACTATACCAGGTAATGTTTTCTTTAGCACCATTCCATGTTCTCTTAGCATCTTCTTGACCCTAAAGTAACCAATGCTCACTCTCGCTCTCTTTCTCCCTCTGTTTCTCTCCCTCCGTCTCTCTCTCTGTTTAATTCTCTTACCAAAACAACTTTCAACTAGTAAACAGATAGGAAAGGATCTTATTAACCCACAGGAGTCAGGTTCACCAGTTTTTTAACCAGATAGATCTGGATTTGAATTCCAGGCTCACCCCTTACTAGATGCACATGTATAAATAAGCAACTTAAATGCTCTGAATCTCAGTTTGCTTATTTTTAAAATACATGTTTTGCTGAGTTATCATAAGGAGATGAGATAAGGCATATAGTGGTTAGGTGTAAGACTATCATCAAACCATAAAAATAATATTACGGACATAACATTAATATTGTTTTAGCCTCCTGGAGGTGTTTGCATTTTCATAACGAGCAATTCCTTTCTTAATCCAACATTAGGAACTGTAATGTCAGAATTTCAGCCTCAGTGACAGACCTGTTGCTAGGTTTATATCTGACAGATGGCTACTTAAAGAAGGTGTTCAAGAGCCCTACACAATCCTTAGATGATGACCCTGAGAATCAGAAACTCAGGCCATATATGTGGAAGCAAAAAAAAAAAAAAAAAAGATCCCAGAGATTGGAGGGGTCACTGAGCAATAATCAGGCTATAATCACTGAATTCTGATGGGCTACCCAGAACTGGCTTAGGGTGGGATTACATATACCTCCTGCCACATCAGATTTCCTTCTATTTGGTCAGGGGTAGCATCATCCAATGAATAAATCTGTTAGTGATCTTCCTCGCATAACCTAGGAATTCTCTCAGGATCCATTTTTCCAGTAGTTTTCAGAAAGGAACCAACGACAGCTAAGAGAGAAGTTCTTCCGTTCCAAGAGCAGCCATCTTGCTTAACTGACCAACTAGAGAGAGCTGCAAGGAGTCAGTACATCCCCGGCACAATCCACTCCCTCTTACGACATATTATATGAGACTGTGTGAGCCCCACTTCCACAGTACACTAAAGACCCACGGTCCCTGCATTATTTGAGCAGCTGACAAGCTTCTGAAGTTAAGATTCATGAACGCTGAGAGCGGTACCCAGTAGATTTGTGCCAGGTGAGCAGATCCTTCTCATTTCCCATTTTGGAAATTTCACATTTCATTCTGCTTTGTGGATCCCAAAACTTCATGATAATATAGATTAACATTTTGCAAAAAAAACACAAAAAAACAAAAAAACAAATAATGTTCTGCTTGAGGGAAAGTCAGACATTAGGCTTCTTATAAGAAACAAGGGGTCATGCTGAAGACTTCAGGATAACATACCTTGGAGAAGAAAAAGCCATTCAGTGGGTCACTCCCCAAGTCTGTGGGAGGGTTTTTTGTTTTGTTTTTTTAAAGAAAAGGTTATTTTCATAACTTTGAGACTACAATTAATTTCTGCAAAACTCATGGAAAAATTGCCTTTTTTCAATCATTTTTCCCCCATCTTTTTCCCCAAGAGTCTTCAAATTTGACAAAATTTTTCTTTTCAATTAAAATAAAAAAAATTGAACAGATGTGCCTCAAGAGGGCTGGTGGTACTTTTAAGAACTGGTAATAATTTATTTAGAACCATGTATAGTAATATATCTTTACACACAAGTTGCACAGAAACACCCACTGCTTTTGGTGTGGTACTTACTGTTCCTTGTTGGAAACTTCCATATGTCAGAGATCATGTATGACAGTCCTATCTTCTGTGTAAAAGGTCATCTCCCAGCAGAAGAATAGCTCGCCTAGTTAAAGGGATACCAATTTTTAAACGCTCTGCCAAGCTGAAGACGGAGCGAATGAGTGAGAGAGGGAGACGTCAGATTTCAAATGCAGGGCACGCTCATTGTGCCCTCGGATGCTGAGCTGGGAGGAGGGGGAGAGAAACCTCTATTTAGAGATGATTGGAAAAAATCAGTGCTACACAGTGCACTTGAGAAGCAATGCAAGAGGCTGTTCTTGCCCTCTCCTTGGATATGACAAAATGGCCGCCATGGAAACAGGAAGCAGCTGCAAATGGCTGCCACAGGTCTTCTTAGATGCTTGAGGAAGTGTCTACGTGTGTCCAGGCCTGTGTGGGGTATTCCTAGGGTAGCAGGCTTTTAAAGTCAGGGTGAAGAAAACGGAGGCATTTAGAAGGAATGGACAATTGACAAGGAAAGTGGTCAGACAGCACCAAGGGGTAATGATCTGGGAAAACCCAAGGCTCCAAGAAAGTATGTTGACCCCAAGAAACAGAATTTACAGTATTTTAGCCACCCTGAAACTATATAACCATGCCAGCTCAAGTAATCAAAAATATCCTAGTCCCTGCAAACGCTCACTAGCCGCTTTTTAAATATCCCGTCTAAAATGACCCCTTCACTACCCGGGGTAAGTTGGCAGGGGATTGGAGGCTCCATGGAGGGCTATCCCTGAGTCAACCTGCCAGGCAGGCAGGCAAGTTTCTGCCTTTCCCAACCTCCTGCTGCTAGCTCCCTTCCTCCTGAGAGTTGAAGACTTCCTAATATTCCTGGCTGCATCAGACACCAATCTGGCCCAACTTCCCTATTGGAAGGCCTCTGTGACAACCAGCCAATCTGATGCACCAATCTGAGTAACTGTGTTTTCCCTCCTTCAGGACATGGTTACATTTAGCTCGGTTTTTTCCTTCCCAAGGCAGATGCCCAAAGCAAAGAGAGTGAAGCAGTCAGAATTTCAGACACTCTGAACAACTCCCCTTGGGGTACCTCTGGGGCTGGCGTCTTTACATCACAACGACAGAGAACTGGCCCTCACGGACTACGGCCACCGCGTCTTACAGGTTTTGTTTCTCCGTGGGCGTCCATGTGCTCTATTTCTTTCTCTCCTCACCACTCTCCAAACCACACTCACACAAATATACATCCCTATATGCAAAGATGCGCATATGTATATTGTACATCAGTGTGACACTCACACGCGCGTGGGGTATTAGTATAGCCTTTCCCCCCTCCCCCCCGAGTCCCTCTTGTGTTCCCTAGCATCCAGCATCCTTCAAAGCGGGCAGTGGCACACTATGGCTCATAAGCTAAATCCAGTCACTGCCTGCTTTGTAAATAAAGTTTTGCTGGAACACACACCTGCTGATTCGTTTGTGTATCATCTGGCTGCTTTTGCACTAGAACAGGACTGAGTAGTCACAAAAAAAGACCACACGGTCTGAAATATTTGCTCACTGGCCCATTAAGAAAAAGTTTGCTGCTCCCCTAGTCTAAAGCAGCATCTTGTATCTAGAAAATCTATTTATTAAAAATTGTCAAAAGGTCTTTCTCTCATCTTAAAAGTGATTCATAAACCTGTACCTCTTAGAGTTATGGAGCCATGTAATTAGAAGGTGTATTTTAGATTATTAGTCCTACTTATGGCCTAGTGCCTGATTCTCTGATAGGATACCTGTGGGCGTCTCATTTCTCTTGATGGCTCCAGTACAAGGCAGCACACAGCTGTTCACAGGGAAGTTGTGATGCTTCCCAAGAGCTCTACTGGAAAGTTCTTTTTTATCTGCAGTGAAAATTGGATTTCCTATCATTTCCACCCACTGGTTCCCATTCTACCCTTTGGGGCCAGTCAGGAAAAGGAGGACAATCCTCTTTGAAAAAATCAGCCAGGCACGGTGGCTCGTGCCTGTAATCCCAACACTTTGGGAGACAGAGGCAGGCGGATCACCTGAGGTCAGGAGTTTGAGACCAGCCTGGCCAACATGGTGAAACCCCGTCTCTACTGAAAATACAAAAATTAGCCCGGCATGGTGGCACACGCCTGTAGTCCCAGCTACTTCAGGAGGCTGAGGCAGGAGAATCACTTGAACTTGGGAGGTGAAGGTTGCAGTAAGCCGTGACTGCACCACTGCACTCCAGCCTGGGTGACAGAGCGAGACTACATCTCAAATAAATAAATAAATAAATAAATAAATAAATAAATAATAAAAAAATAAAGCATCAAGTATCTGGAGGTAACTGATGTGTCTCGCCTTTATGTTTTGCTTCTCCGGGTTAAAAAATAACCCCAGTCCCTTTACCTGTTCCTGGGGTGGTATGGTCTCAAGGCCCTACCACCTCTGTACTTTCTCTTGGTGGCCAATATCCCTCTTAAACTTAGAAAGCCACGAGTACTGTGAAGACATCACGCGCTTTCTCAAGATGGAGCTTTCATTCCTGGTCACCATGGTGCTGAGAGTTCACCAACGAAGTGTGAGAAGCCTCTGGTGGGCAGGAGCAGAAGCCTGCTGCTCTCTTTCTGAAGCAGCGGCACAGGGTGGCACCATCATCTAATCGGGTCCTAAGAGACCCTCTGAAGCTGGATATGCCAAGCCTTTGCATCGGTGGCTGGAGGCCTAGCGGGGATTCCACTGGAAAGCTGGTTCTAGAGAATGGTATATTTTGAATTAACCACTCAACAAATCATAAAGCAGGATCGTCAGACTCATTATGGGAAAAGCTGCCCTGAAAATAATGCCTTAAGGACGTGTTGTTGCTGCTGGGGATACAACTGGTATTAGTGGCTTAAGGGGCTCAGGAAATTTCCATGAGACCGTAACAAAGGAACAGCCAGCATTTGGTGGGAACAATGGAGGATGGACCCTTTTTTTTTTTTTCATCGATGAAAGGAGATCTTTCTTATTATTTAAAAATTTGCTACTCCAAACACCCACTTCTCCCCCTGGTGTACCATGTCAGAGTTACTGAGGAGGAGGTTTAAAAAAATAAAATCATTAAACAACCCTCCCTCCCCCCGCAAAAGAGGGCTCAATGAGGTCTCATTCCGTGGTAATGAGCTCCAATTTAACGCCATCATTATTTCTGACATTAAAGGCCTGAGAATAGTGTCACATGCCCAGAAGCTATTTTTTTTCTTTTTTAAACCAGCTAATCCCAGAAATAAGAAATTGCCATGAGGGACAGTGAGTCAGGGCCTGTAAAAGTGCTTTAGGAGAGGACTGTGGCAACAGACTGACCTGAACGTGGGAGGCACAGCCTGCACAAGGCCCTTAGTCACCTGGGGCGGACAGGGCCCAGCTTGTGCAGTGACTGCCCAGTGAGTAATTAAGAGCCTAGGTTTTGGCCGGATGCAGCAGCTCATGCCTGTAATTCCAGCACTTTGGGAGGCCAAGGTGTGCGGATGAATTTGAGACTAGCCTGGCCAACATGGTGAAACCCTGTGTCTACTAAAAATTAGCCAGCCATGGTAACAGGCACCTGTAATCCCAGCTACTCAGGAGGCTCAGGCAGGAGAATTACTTGAACCCAGGAGGCAGAGGTTGCAGTGAGCCAAGATCACACTACTGCACTCCAGGCTGGGTGACAAAGTAAAACTCTGCCTCGAAAAAAAAAAAAGTCTAGGTTTGGTGTTGGATTCTAAGTTTGAGGCTTAGCTGCACTGCTTGTGCCAAAACCTTAAGACTTTAGGGAATTTTACTTAAGTTCCTCATGCCTTGGCTTATCTGTGAAATGGATCCCATAATAGTACCTACTACCAGGTGGAGACAAAATGAAATAGGAAGCAGGAAACAGACTCTAACATATCAAAGAGAAGAAAGGAATCTACAGGATGATGGACAGGGAGGGACATCTGGAAGCAACAGCTGGGCTCCAGGCTTAGAAATCAACCAGTGCCAAGGGGGGCAGATCAGAAGGCTCTAGAAGAACTTTCATAAGATGAAATTGGTAGAATACCCAATATATTTGGATACCTTGAGAGACAATGCACACAACTGGGGGAGACTTCAGGTATATGTCAATGAAAAAAGACTAAGAAAAGCAAAAACAGAACCACTGAAAACAGAGTTCTTCAGGAAAGGAGAGTAAACGAAATACACTACATGGCTCGGGTAGGCTAAATATTGATCTGATAAAAATGACAATACCACGATATTGGCAAGATGGGAATTTTATGAGGGTTTTTTGAAGGGGAATTTAAAAGAGAGCTGGGCCCTCATTTTTCACAGTGGGAAGTCAGCAGGTAATTCCTAGAAATAAAAATCAAGAAATAGCAACAAGGCCAGGTGCAGTGGCTCACACCTGTAATCCCAGCACTTTGCGAGGCTGAGGCGGGCGGATCACTTGAGGCCAGGAGTTCGATACCAGCCTGGTCAACATGGTAAAACCCCATCTCTACTCAAAAACACACAAAAAATGAACTGGATGTGGTGGCATGTGCCTACAGTCCCAGTTACTCAGGAGGCTGAGGCATGGAACCCTTGAACCCTGGAGGTGGAGGTTGCAGTAAGCCGAGATCACACCACGGTACTCCAGCCTGGGTGACAGAATGAGACTCTGTCTCAAAAAAAAAAAAAAGCATTTTATTGAGCGATATGGAGGTAAAGTTCTAAGGAATCAGTTTAAAGCATTAAAAGAGTTTATCCATAAGGGAGTAGGAGCTAGATGGGGGATTTTGGTGTATTTCTGCAACAAAGCTGGAAGGACTGTATCAATCTACAAACTGTGTATATAAGTAACTTCGATAAAAGTAAAACGAAACAAAATTCCTATTGAAATGGGTCCCATCAATTGATTTCACCACGAGTTCCTCTGGATTTATCAGGATTAAGACCAGATTTTGCAGTTTCTCTGGTCCTTCTAACAGATGAAACGTTGAATAAGGCAGGTCAAGAGTGTTTTCAGAAGTGTATCTTTGGGTCTTTTTTTGTTGTTGTTTTTTTGTTTTTGTTTTTTCTTGAGACAGAGTCTCACTCTGTTGCCCAGGCTGGAGTGTAGTGGCGTGATCTCAGCTCAATGCAACCTCCACTTCCTAGGTTCAAGAGATTCTCCTGCCTCAGCCTCCTGAGTAGCTGGGGCTATAGGCACCTGCCATGACCCCCAGCTAATTTTTGTATTTTTAGTAGAGATGGGGTTTCACCACATTGGCCAGGCTCGTCTTGAACTCCTGACCTCAGGTGATCTGCCTGCCTCAGCCTCCCAAAGTGCTGGAGTTACAGGTGTGAGCCACCATGCCTGACCAGGAAAGAAGTTTCATTGGCTCACAGGTCAGCATGATTGGCTGGGCTCAAGCAATCCTTCCACCTCAGCCTCCCCAAATGTTGGGATTACAGATGGGAGCCATTGTACCCGGTCCTTCCCTCCAATTTAAGCTGAACATTTCTTTGATCAAGTCAGTATGTTGCTTGTCAGTACGTTCCTGTCAGTCTCAGTGGGCTGATGATTGGGCCCATAACATCCCCCGTGATCACTGACAGTATTTTACCATTCCTGAAACTGCAGTTCCTGGTCCTCCCCTTTCCTCCATACAAACGTCACATTCAGTACTCTCAATCTAGACAACTGTTCATATGCTAGTTCCTTTGAGATCAAAATTATGAACTCAAATTTGAAGCAGAGATGATAACATACCAAAGGTATTTGGTGCTGTTCACGACTTTAAAGTCGCTGGCGAGAAAATCGAGTTGCTACTGGTCACGTGCATTCCTTCTCACATGAATCTTCCTTCTGATACTGTGTGCTGTTTCCTAGCTCTGATCACATTGAATAAACTATGAAAGTTGGGACCTAATCTCCAAAACGAAAGTTCAATGATTCTTGCAGGAAAACACATTCTCTTGAGAGTCACCATAGTATCCAGTGGGTCAAAGCACTGTTTCAAAAGGAAAAGTACTAGAAAATACTGAATTGTTCAATTAAGAACAATGATTCTTTAGTGGTTTTCTACCTATATGCCAACACTACAGATATCCTATTATGATACACACACACACACACACACACACACACACACACATACACACACATGTTTTTCTTTTTGAGACAGAGTCTTGCTCTGTCGTCCCAGCTGGAGTGCAGTGGTGCGGTCTTGGCTCACCGCAACTTCCATCTCCTGGGTTCAACTGATTTTCGTGCGTCAACCTCCCAAGTAGCTAAGATTACAGGCACCCCCCACCACATCCAGCTAATTTTTTTGTATTTTCAGTAGAGATGGGGTTTCACCATGTTGGCCAGGCTGCACTTGAACTCCTGGCCACAAGTGATCCACCCACCTCGGCCTCCCAAATTGCTGAGATTATGGGTGTGAGCAACAGCACCCAGACCTATTTAATATTTTAAAATAATACTTTACATGAACAGCGACAAAAGGACCCAGATATACTTGTAATGGTACAGAAAACCCTGTTGAAATCATAAAAACTGGTATGGTAAATAACTTTTTAGATTTTATATTAATTGAGGCTTTGACATGGTCCCAAAGTAAATTGAACTCTGCACCCCTTAGCTACTCGGGAGGCTGAGGCAGGAGAATGGCGTGAACCCAGGAGGTGGAGCTTGCAGTGAGCTGAGATCCGGCCACTGCACTCCAGCCTGGGCGACAGAGCGAGACTCCGCCTCAAAAAAACAAAAAAAAAAAACAAAAAAAAACAACAAAAAAAACCAAAACATTTTCAGTGTACTACGTGCCAGACACTGACCTAAGCATCTTATATTCATCGTATTATGTCACATTCTTATTAACCCATTTGATAGATAAGGAAACCAAGGCCCAGAAGGGTAAAGACATTTGCCTTGGGATGGAAAGTTCACGTTAGTAAAGCCAGGACTACAAAGCGCCTGTAATCCCGGCACTTTGGGAGCCCGAAGCAGGTGGATCACCACTGTCAGGAGTTTGAGACCAGCCTGACCAACACGGTGAAACCCTTTCTCTACTAAAAATAGAAAAATTAGCCAGGTGTGGAGGTGCTTGCTTGTAGTCCCAGCTACTCAGAAAGCTGAGGTAGGAGAATCGCTTGAACCTGGGAGGCGGAGGTTTCAGTGAGCCAAGATCACACCACTGCACTCCAGCCTGGGTAACAAAGCGAGGGTCCATCTCCAAAAACCCCCCCAAAAAACAATCATCTGGCCCCCATGCCCACAGGGTCACCTTGCACTGTGCTCTGCTTGTTTTTTCTTTAAGAAATTCTGAACTAATTGCCCATCATCCTATCCACAGCATCTAGACTTGTGGCTGGCACATAGTAGGCTGTTGTCTCCTAACTATTAGCAAATTATTTTTCTGAAATTATTAAGACCCTATATGGCTACATAAAAAGACACCAATTGTTTTTCTTTCATAAGTGATTATGTGCCTAATACTTTAAAAAGGCCTATAGACTTGAACCTTACCACAGGTGCTTGGAACAGGGGCCCTGATATGTAAAATTCCCCAGGGATGCTACAGAAGTCCCAGGAATAGACCCTAATTACTTACCTTAAGTGCAGATATATAAGACATCTACCAATTTGTTTCACTACACACCAGTTGTCCCACAGGACTTTGTTAAGTATGCTTATATGTACATCTTAGAGTTACACTTTCAACAAGGTTTAGAAGAAAACAATGCTTACTATACACTTCTTGGGTTTTCTTTTCCCTTTGTTATTTCATAATCATCACCCTACCTGGAATAAATAGGCCAGGGCCTTAGAGGAATGTAGCAATTCTGTTGAAGTTATGGGAAAGTGGCCGAAGGGCCTAAATGGAAGACGGGGAGTTAGAAAATGGAAAGACACAATATTCCCTGTTAGCCTCCCAGCGGGCATCTTTCTCCACGCCTTTCTAGTTTGTATGATGGGAAGAGGCTTATGCGGAGGAGGGGATGGAGAATTAGGTCACACCCATGATAACTGAAGATTGGCTTATTTATGAATGTCTTGCACAGTGCAAGTGTACCATGTAGGCTCAGACTGGAGACGGCTGTATTTTACCTTCCTAACCTCCTTTTGCAGCTTTAATGAAAATTTTCAAAGGGGAATTGACATGTTTAATTGTTAACTAGAAGACTCATTTATTATTATTTTTTCATTCATTCATTCAACACATACTAAGTGTATTAATCTGTTTCCATGCTGCTATGAAGAACTGCCTGAGACTGGGTAATTTATAAAGGAAAGAGATTTAACTGACTCACAGTTCTACATGACTGGAAAGGAAACTTACAATCATGGCAGACGGCAAAGGGGACCCAAGTACGTCTTACACGGCAGCAGGAGAGAGAGAGAAAGAAGGGGGCAGTGCACCAGACTTATCAAACCACCAGATCTTATGAGAACTCCCTCACTATCGCCAGAACAGCATGGGGAAACCACTGCCATGATCCAATCACCTCCCACCATGTCCCTCCCTTGACCCATAGGGATTACAATTAAAGATGAGAGTTGGGTGGGGACACAGGGCCAAACCATATCACTAAGCACCAGGGTATTCTCCTGAGTACACAGATGGCCTACATTTCCCAACCTCCTTTGTGGTGAGGTGTGGCCACGTGGATGAGTTCTTACCAGTGCAGATGAGCCTAAGCGATGCCAGCTACTTCTCTGCCCAGACCTTAATACTGATGTTGTAGGTGGTGGCAATGCCCCCTGCAGTGTGGAAGCAGCATAAGAAAATGAACCTAAGCGGCTCTCTTGTGAGCAAGAAATTCACTTCTTTGCTCATCCAGCTGCTCTATTTGGGGGCATCTTTGTCAGCAGCCTTTGTACTTACACGAATGTCTAATAGCAGTCTATGCACTCATGGACTTCATAATCTAGACAGACAGTAAATACCAAAGATAATCAGGGAGGCCTCTCTGAGGAGGTGACATTTATGATGAGACCTGAACAGTAAGGATTATCAATCATGCAAAGATCTGGGCGCTCAGGCAGATAGAAAATCAAATGCAAAGGCAGAAATTAACTTGTGTCTGAGGAATAGAAGAGTGATGTGGCTGCAATGCAGTGATGGGGTCAGAGCGTCACTGGGTGAGGTTGAGAGGAGGCAGACGAAGAGTAAGTGGAGGCAGTTCTAAGTGTGACGTGAAGCCACTAGAGTGTCTTAAAGTGAGTATAGGCGTGTGTGTAGAGAGAGAGAAAGGGAGAAAGGGAGAGAAGGAGATAGCATTTGATTTGCATGTTGAAGATCACCTTTGGCAATGGCATAGAAAACAGATTGCAAGGATCAAGAATAGAAATGAGAAAAGCGAAGACAGAATTGTAGTGGTTCAGTGAGCAATGACGGTGGCTTGGACCAGGCTATTAGTAGTGGGGATGTGGGAACAGGCTGGATTCAGGGATGTGTTTGAAGAGAAAGTCAATGGGTCTGGCTGACAGATTGGAAGTGGACAGTGAAAAACCGTTCTTATCTTGAGCATGTGGGTAGCGGTGGTATTTATGAAGCTGGGCAAGACTTTGGGAGGTCTTGGAAATGGGGGGACATCAAGAGACCTGTTTTGTGTGTGTGTGTGTGTGTGTGTTTTTTTTTTTTTTTTTTTTTGGAGACGGAGTCTCCCTCTGCCACCTAGGCTGGAGTGTAATGGCGCAATCTTGGCTCACTGCAACCTCTGCCTCCCAGCTCAAGTGATGCTCCTGCCTCAGCCTCCTGAGTAGCTGGGATTATAGGTGTCGGCCACCATGCCTGACTAATTTTTATATGTTTAGTCAAGACAGGATTTCACCATGTTGGCCAGGCTGGTCTCAAACTCCTGACCTCAGGTGAACCAACCGCCTTGGCCTCCCATAGTGCTGGGATTACAGGTGTGAGCCACTGCACCTGGCCAGGAGGCCTGTTTTAAAAGTGCTAAGCTTAAGATGCTTGTTAGAGGTTGACATGGAGAGTCTGGGGTTCAGGAGAGATTACTGAGGAGTCTTTGGCAAATCGATAGAATTTAAAGCCATAGACCTAGATGTGTGCTCTTAGGGAAAGGGAAATGGGAGAAAAAGAGGAGAAGACCTGGGAAAAAGTGTCTAGAAGACATTTAGGCATCTTCTCACCAGTGTCTAGGATAAACAACACATCAGCATTTCTAGGGAAGCAGGGAAGAGCCTGCACTGTTGGTAATTGCAATTGGTACCATGAGAATTTCTTTCTGTGAGTGCTGGTGTTGGCCTGCATTGGCTCATGAGAGCTGTTTGTTAAATTTTCAGGAGTTGTGTGAGCCAGTTATTAAATACGGCTATTATGGAAGTCAGGTGGAGCATTTATAACACAGAAATCAGCAAATTATCCATAGGATGATCTTTAAAAATTTTTGAGAGCCTATTTATTAGCACACCACTGGTGCCCTCCATACTTTGTGTCCAGACTTATCAGAGAAATGGCATGCGATGCCCAGATACCATCTGACTCACTTCTTACATAAGCTGACCCATAAGCACACCATTTGTAGCACATGATGGCACGATCCCATTGGCTGGGAACTCCTATAACACTGAGACCTCCATTTTCAGCATTGCTCTCTTGCCAGCACAAGTCCACGGTAAGTAGCAGTGAGTTTTTTGTTTGTTTGTTTGTTTTATTTTTTTTTGAGATAGAGTCTCAATCTGTTGCCTAGGCTGGAATGTAGTGGCACCATCTCAGCTCACTGCAACCTCTGCCTCCTGGGTTCAAGCAATTTTCCTGCCTAAGCCTCCCAGGTAGCTGGGATTACAGGCCTGCACCACCATGCCCCGCTAATTTTTTTTTTTTTTTGTATTTTTAGTAGAATCAGGGTTTCGCCACATTGGCAAGGCCAGTCTCAAACTCCTGACCTCAGGTGATCCACTCATCTCGGCCCCCCAAAGTGCTAGGATTACAAGTGTGAGCCACTGTGCCCGGCTGGCAGTGGATCTTAAGCAGCCCTAGAAAAATGTTAAAGGGAAGGGTTGGGAACCTGAGTATCCAGATTTTTGTGGAATTCTTAGAAAGGTAGAATATTCTTTTTACTAAACAATTGTTACAAACAATCTGGGAACTTGGGGAGTTCCCTTCCTCTGAGGCATGGGTGGAAACACTGAGGTAAATACTTTGCCCTGTGAAAGCAAGCAGAAGGGACTCCAGTTTTTTGGATATTAAGACATCTCTCCGACCCTGGGGACACACAGCACCCCATGATAGCAAGTTTGTTTTTTATAATCCTTCTTTCTTTTTCCTCCACTCAGTCTTGGCATTGTCTCTACCACACCTATTTCATTGACTCTAAGATGCGTTGTCACGAAGGTGCAAATGGGTTGATTAGTTTATTCAGGAGTATCGACATGCTGCGGTGCACTGGAGCATGCAGCCAATCCCCCGACACGCTTGAGCGGGCCGTGGTTACCTCCACTGCCTCCAACAGGAATCGAGTGCTGTTTTGTCTCCGTGCTGGGGGACTGGAGAGATGTGTCATTCCGGCATCACCCTAATTATGATTTTCAGAAGATGTAGCTGTCTGGATACAACAGGACCATCACAAGTGTGTGCAAAGAGTGTGTGGTGTGTGTGTGTGTGTAGACAGTGGAGGGTACACTCCCAGAGGCTGGACTTGGACAAGGAATGAAATGGGGTTATTGCATTACTGCCTGTGCAAAGCTGAGGCTGCACACACAATCACAGACACACAGACATAGGCGTTCACACGCGTGTGAACAAAACCCACGAGCTTTCCTGAGCAAGGCTTTTCTTTACAGATGAATTTAGTAAATCAGAGAAAGTCAAATCTGTAAAAAAAAAAAAAAAAAAAAAAAAAAAAAATCACTAAGATCAAATCCAAAGCTTTGTTTTTTCAGATGAGGAAACTGAGGCCCAGAGAGGGTAAGTGATTGCCCTGACGCCACACAGCTAACCAGAGAAGATACAAGTTCCTGCCTTCCTTATTTCCAATTCTCACAAGCAAGTTTCCGCATGGACCAGGTGGCAGGTCTGAGCAAAATGCTAAAACCATGGCCCCATTTTGTTTGTGCATGTGTGTGTGTACATGAGCTGCTGGTGTGTGACGGGAGTTTGCGGGGATATTCTCTCCCTGTTTCATGTTTTCATTTCTCCCACAAGACAGGAATGAAAAGGAAGGAAGAGCTGAGCCATTCCCTCAGGCAAGCAGATCTGTGGCAAACAAAGAGCCCGCAGCTTGGTCTCCACGGGGTCAGTCTGACTTCCTTCTCTCAGAAGCATCCCGGGCTACATTTTCATCTTTGCTATCTTCCAATCTCGCATCATCTATAATAATGTGATTCCGAATGCATTTTAGCAAATGCAAGATGGAATGGGACTCCCCCGGCTGCTCCCGAACATCTGATCTATGAAAGCCATAAGGTGCTGCAGCGAAAAGTTCACTGATAGAAAAAAAAAAACCAAACAGATAGTTGCTTGTGTCCCCAGTTAGGGGTGAGGTTCTTCCGAGTTGGTGGCTCTTGGTCATCTTTGTTTTCCTTAAAAAAGGGATAATGCTGAGGAGTTGGAGGTTCACCTTTGCTCTTGTGTTTAATTGCTGCAAAAGCCATTTATTACCTTTTGTTCTACTGCAGAGGGGACACTGTCTCTCCCAGTCACCAGGCCTGCTTGGTGTCTGGCCTCTCTATCTGCCCCAGAAGCCATCCCCGTCACCTCCGAGTAATTCTGGGTCACTTCCATGGCCGGGTTTGTCTGGCTCCGGTACAGGAAGGCCCTCACGAAAGGAAGAGGAGCGGAACTGGGATTTTTTTTTCTTTCTTTGAATTTTACGTAAAATTCCATCCCCAGCCACCTAATGAGGAAACATCCATCATCTGTCTTTCCCTGGGAATGTCGGTGGCCATCTCGAGCCGGTCTGTGGTCTCGCTCTTCTGTATGCAGGCAGGGCTTGTGAAATTGCTTTCCCCTCAGAAAAACATATTCATTTCCACCTTCCTCAGATGGCCCTCACAAATGAAAGTGCTTTGTCATTTTTAATGCCCGGTGTTCCCTTTCTCCCTGCACTGCCTCCAGTCACGATCCAGCTGATAAAGCCCACAGGTAATTTTAAAAAAAAAAAAAAAAAAAAAAAAAAACCACACACACACCTCAAAAGCCCAGAGGACTGTCAGATTCCACCGGTGTCCCCTTGTGGGTTTTCCTTGCACACAGGGCAAAAATGACTGCAAGGGAAGGTTCTTTCTGTTCCTTGGGAATCTCCTTGGGCCTTGTGCAGCATTTGGATGGACATGCAGCAACAGGGGATGTGCTGAGTTCTAGGTAACAGACGCCTGCCTTAAAATGAAGGCACGAAGCCCAGCCCTGTCCCCTTGGCTGGCTGGCTCTGAGCATCCTGAGAATTAGGATGTACAGAGGTACATGTGCTTTGTAAAAACTGGAAGGTGCACTAAAAATTCAGTTACTATTATTTCTAAAATGTCTCCAGCCTACGATTTGTCATAGACACCTATCATTCTGCTTAGATAATTGGGTAATTGTTCCTCATGCCGGAGGGAACAAACGTCTGTCTTTGAAACGTGCATGGAGGCTTACACACACAGAGCCCCGTTACAACAAGGGTCTGACTCCACAGAGACCTGTAAATGCCAAAAGACTAACAATAACGTCCTCCGAAAAACAACTGCATCCAGCTTTTCATAGGCAAGTTAGTACGATCACCTGATCCCAGCATTTTAAAAGAGTCACCCTCTTTATGGAAATGGAGCCAAAATACTAGTCCAGGAAAGGAACATGATAGATTTATTGGCCAAAACTTATTTCAAAGCAGAATCTTTGCAAAATATGATCGTTTCCCACATATCTGCATTTCAAGACTGGGTTATCTTTGTTTCTTGTGATCGTTATTTACATACATATTAGTTTTAACTTTTTCTGCATTTTCTTGATCACACCAACCACTCAGTTAAGGATCTGTAAACAAAGACTGAATTGAGCCAAAATGATCTAACTTCCAAAGGGACCCCTTGTTTCCTCGGGTAAACTTGAACGTCTTCATTGATGATGGAGAACCTTGCTTCTCAAATAACCTAGCATGCAGGGCAACTTGGTTGTTGTTTTTGTTGCTAATATCCAATTCCCCATGGCCTGAGACTTTTGTAAAATACATACAAGTTGAATTACTAGAAAAATAAAATGTCACTTGAATGTTGCAGTCATGTCAGATGGCTATAAAAGTCTTTCAACTCTTACTCTGAATTTCTGTACTTGTTGAGAATCCCTATCAAATGGTTCACAGACCAGGAATGACCTGTGGACCCGCTTTGAGTAGCACTGAGGTTGAGAAAACTGTCCCGCCATCTTACCCATGGTGGCTCATGTTCCAGCTGTGAAACTGCTCACTCCTTAACTTATAAAAATTTGTCAATCCAATGTTTTAATGCCTTTTTTAAAGCAGGGACAGGTCTGTATACAAAGCCTCCAAGCTAAGTAATCAATTGATAATGAGAGGGAGGGCTATTAATGTCAATATGAGTTACACAAGGCATTGTCCAAGAATAAATCAGGAAGTTACCCTAAGGTATGGCAGACGGAGGGGAGGGCTTGGGGGTGGCTGTTGTACAATGGAAAATAGAAACAAAAAATTACAGAGAAGTAATTCTTAACCCGTATTCCGTAAGACAATACATTGAGAGGTAATAGAGCTAACACCAGGCTGGACTAAAGAACTGGATGCAAAGAACATACACAAGAGTGTAAATAGGCACACACATGTGTGTGCATGTGTGTGTGCATGTGTGTGCATGTGTATGCATGTGTGGGCACACGGTCCACCTGGCGGGCTGGCTGATTGGAAATGAGTAAGGAAGGGTGGAAAAAAGGTTGAGGGAGCATTTTCAGAAAGGGGGTCCAATTTATATCCGTTGCAGTAATTGGTTTGTTTGTGTAGAGCAGGAAGAAGGGGCAGTGGGGGATGTGATGGAGTGAAACACGGAGGGCTGTGACTCCCCTGCTTGATGAGTTGGAGAGAAATTGTTAGTAACCAAGACTGGTCCCGCAGGGGTTCATTAAGTGACTGGTCCTCCACCATATCCTGTCATTTCCAACCTGGATGCATCAACATTAGCCAGCTTTGTGGTATGCAATTGTGCGTCTGTAAGGGTGTGTGAAGGCGCAGGAGTGTCTGCGGGCTGGGTCTGTGTGCACATTTGTACCTTTTCTTGTGGATACAGTTAAGTTTTCCGTGGGAATTAGAATCATGAAGGCCACATGCAATTTTTTTTTTAAAGGCAAAAAGCAAAAGGTGCTTTCTTACTGGAAACACAAATTTGCTTTGACACTTAAAAAGTACCGTGGAATAGAACAATAGGGAAACTAAGAAAGGGTCTGAACTGGGCGGGCTGGAGGGAGCTGAGCACTGAAAGGCTGGCCGGTGGTGAACACGTCCAAATGGTAACTTCTTAAATCAGCCCTGAAAGGGACAGCGAGCAGTGTTTGTCTCTGGATTGTGAGGCCTGTCGAGCCCCTGGGAGGCAGGGGCCCAGAAACTGGAGTTCAGGCCAAGAGCCAGGAAGGAAGGCTCGGCAAATTTGTCAAACGTGTAGACTGCCCACAATGTCTGGGCGCTGGTGGCATTTGGAGTCACGGTTGCTCTGCCTTTGGATCTTGGGATTTTTTTTTTTCCAGGCAAAAATGGAAGAAAGACTCTTGTGGGGAGTTTTAAGGGCAGGAGTCCCCTTGGGAACCCCATAAATTCAGATCTTAGAGAAGCACTAAGAAAAAAAACCAAAAATGCTTTTTGCACCACTGGGAACTCTCTGCCTGTCTGGGTTAGCCAAGAATCCAGCTTCAGGGGCTGGGGGAAAGCTAATGCCATCTAAAGGAGGCCAGCCCCTCCCACCTCCTCAACCCACTCAGCTCAGTCCTGGACAAGGCCGGCCTGTAGCCTCTGGACAGAGGATCCCTCTTAAGGCACAGAAGAGGGCTGGACTTCAACCTCTATTCTGTGGTTTGTAATGGTTTCCTGGAATGAACAATCAAAATGTAAAACCTGCAAGACATGAAAGTGACCATCTTTGAGTGCTTTTTCTACTTCCTAAAACTGGGATGCACTCTATCTGCACAGAGAAAAACTCATAGGACCTCCTAGGATGCATCTTGGCTCCAAGTTCGTGCGGTGTTATTAGGAAATTGCAAGTGGAAGCAGCCACAAACAGACCATTAAATCACATCACCTGCAGGTTTGCAAATATATGAAGACAGGCAGCGCTAATTGCCGTTATTGTTGTTGGTATCATTATTGTTAATAGACGCCATCCGTTGATACTTCACATCTTACACATGCCTCATTTTCATCTTCATTATAAGCATATAATAGAGAAAGGCAAGTACTATTATTATCCCCATTTTACACATAAGGACACCAAGTCTCTGAGTTCAGGATGTCCCCGCGAGCCCAGACCACCTGAGTCCACAGCCGTGTTCTTAGCAGCTTGTTTTGCTGCCCCTCCAAGTCCTGTTACCATTTCCAAAGTGTTTCCCAGGTGGAAGGCCCATTTGAAGCACTTTACATACATTATCTAATTATCTCATTTGGTCCTCAGAGCCACAAATCAAGGTAAGCAGACTGCCCAACCTCCAAGCACTTATAAGCTTGTTGTTCCCACAGAGTCACATCATCCTCAGACCATTTGCAATGGTCCAAGGTGGCAGAGAAATCACTTCTGGGCACAAATGTGGTCATTACCAATGGCCGTGATGAGACCTGGGGCTGTTGCTCTTCAAGGCTGATATGAGCCTCTAGATAACTCAGGAAGGAAACTTTTAATCCTCATCATTACCACCATCCGTGTTGTTCTCAGCATCAGCGACCAAAACCAGAAAGGAAATAAAGAAGGACTTTGAAAGTCATCTGTGTTTTGCAATGAACCAAAGGCAAATGGGGCTTTCCTGAATTTTTTAAATTTAGGGGCCAGAATGGAAATTATTCTGTTTTTTTTGTTTGTTTGTTTGTTTTTGTTTTTTTCCACATCTACCAAGAAGGACTAAGGCTTAGCTGTACTGCTTTCTACGATCCTGGCTGATTTTTTTCAATAGAATAACACAAAAAAAGAAGGCCAGGGTGCTCTCCAAACAGAACCCAGATCTAATGAGGGGATTTTGGAGTTGTTTATATAGCATGTCTCTTTATCTGTATAAAGCAAAGAACATCTCCAGGTATTTTCAGTGGATTGATCTCATCAAGACACAGATTTATTAAAAAGAAACACAGATAGAGGGAAACAGGCCACTGTAATTTATACATTAGTTTTTGTTTTTTGTTTTTTTTTTTTAAAGAAATAAAAACTAACTCCAAGTTTTTAGTCATTGTAACGGGGCCCTGCACATCATGTATGTGATGTAATGACAGCTTCAGACTAGGGATGCTTTTGATGCATTATTAACCATAAAAAAAAGACATTAAATACCAGGCTTGAATGCCATGGGGATGCATATTTCACTAGGAATTATTTTTCAATGTATGCTTAAAGTTTATTTTGGTAAACAGATGACTGGAGGCTGTCAGAGCCGGAGTAAGATTTATGTTCATTTGGAATCTTCTTGAAAGGAGCGGAAATGCCTGGGACTTGTGGAACACCCACAGCAAAATGTAAATCTTTTCTTGGCCCCAGGGAAGGTTGGAGAGTGCCACACAAACAATTCCTCCTAGGGATGTGTGGTTTCCAAGCAGCATCAGCGTAGATGCCCGTAGGGGCACACGCCAAGGGGAGGGGTAGAGGGAACACACATTCCATTGTCTCTAGGAGGAGGGAGCAGAGCAAAAACATCTGGACTGGGAAGCCGGCCTCAGGATGCCCCATCAGATGCCTGTGCATCAGCTACAAAGAACGCCCCGAACTAATTCCTCCGTTTCACAGGCACCCCCATGTTGGCACCAGGAGCTGTTTCCTTCTGTGCTGACACATTTCTAAAGCATTTCTGGTTGTGGACGTAGAACTTATTGACCATGTGGGTTTTCCTATCCTTTGTAAATGATGGAGGCATCACTACATCCATCTGCAAAGTCCTTCTTTGGAGCTTCTACAGCCCCAGGAGCTATCACAGAGTTATAATCGAGGCAGGACCAATGGGTACCTTTCTGAAGACAACTTCAGATGATCACAGTGTCCACCTTTAGGGCCTGCTTCTGCCTTTTTTCTATTTGATACTTAATAAGTCTCATTTTTGGCAGATACAGATAACTTCATGTAGCTGCTCCAGGCTCAGCAATTCATATGGAATGCGATAAATTCTGTTTAACATTTGTTACGTAGATACTTAGCTACAGATTCAGAGCCAAATAGGCACACCTAACCCATGTGCATCTGTAAAATACTCTCCTGCCCAAATCCTGCCTGTACCTGGAACACTCTTGAGTGCTCAGAAGATGTTACTACAATTTTAGGGCCGAAGGATGGTCTATTTCAGGTCAATGATCTGTGATTTGCACTAATGGGATATTAGTGGCATGAAGACGTCTGCAAAAGAACAGAGAGAAGGACTTGGGAATGTATTTTCTTTTTGCAGTCTTATCATCTTGAGCTTTGGCTGGGGCTGGTTTATATTATCTGGCGACATTCCCGTTTCTAACTATGGCACCAAATTAGCCTTTGCAGTCATGTTTCAGTTTCTTAGAGTAACAATTAATGGAATCAGTGTTTTGGTGATGCCTTTCTCCAAGGATGGCTGATTCTGTAGCAGCAGTTCTCAGCAGAAAGGGTGATTTTGTCCTGCAGGGCGTATTTGGCAATGTTTAAATATATTTTTGGTTGTTACAACTTGGGAGTGCTAGAAATATTCAGTGGGTAGAGGCCAAGGATGCTGCTAAACATCCTACAATGCACAGGACCTCCCTACCTCCAACCACCAAGGAGAACGATCCAGCCTTAAATGTCAGTCGTGCAGAGGTTAGAAGCCTTGTTCTAAGGGACTATAAATGTGGCTGCTATGCTTTGTGACTAAAAGCAGCTGGAATGACAGTTCAGCTGTGTACAATCCAAAACCGATTGCATTGGAAAATGAGGGAGGGGCCCGAATGCTGATTTCCCACTGAATGGTGTTTCACCCCTTGGGTCCTTTGTTCCATGGCCTGTGGTATGATGTCATCAATGCTCTGAGACCCACACAGCTTGGTAGAGGACACATCAGTAGTCCAAGAAGGTGTCACTGTGCTCATTCCATGGTTCAAGAAATGGAGGTAGAGTCCAGGTCAATGACTTGCAAGAGACCACAGCATGAGGGAGTGGCAGGGTCAGGAAAAGACCTCTGATCCTTCCACCTTTAGTCTCCCATCTCCTAGTCTGGTGTTAGAACCAGGAGATCACACTGAACACTTGCTCCCTCCCTTCCTCTCCTGCATATAGAGATATAGCAAAATGCAGGTTAAGTTGACTTTAATCTTTAATTCATACACAAGGATGTGCAGCACAGAGTGAAATAGAGAGTAAACTCCAGAGGCAGCAAGTTCTGTAGGTTTGGCCAGATCTTCCTTTTCAAAGACAGACAGCCTGGGGAATCGTGCGAATGGCCTTCCATTGCCCTCTTAGATTCCTTTTATGGTAAAATGCTGGCTTTTATCAATTCCTACCCCAACCTCTGATTCCCACAGGCTGGGAAAAGCAAACAGCAGTTGGGGGAAGTGCACCCACCTTCTCTTGTGATGGAAACAGGAGACTTGGACCCCTGGGGAGGCCAAGAAGGACGGGAGTGAAAAGGGGTGACCTGCAGGAGTGGATGGGGGTGGGTGAGGAAAAAGATCTGGTTGCAGATGCCTGTGAAGCTTTTTTTTTTTTTTTTTTTTTTTTTTTTGCTTGGGTGGAGGGATTTGGCCTGGGACCTAAACAGATGGTTGTTCATTCTGACCTCCCAATAGGCATTTCTGCATTAAATGATATCAGAGTGGACACAGGAGAAAGAAAAGTCTACTGTTGTATCCACCATAAAAACAGACGTGTGGAGGAAATGATCTTGGCGCAGAATTGACTAGAGAGGGTGAACTCGGGCAGAAGAAATCAACTCGGACAAGCCAGAGTCCCTGACAAGGTCTTGAAGTCTCAAGCCAATGGGGTGACATAAAAAGGGATTTGGAAGGCCAATAACTGTAACCAGCAGCAGATGCAGCTGCTACTGGTTCCTCATTGACACATCCGCCCTTCCTTTTCATCCCCAGGGCAGTCCAGCCAAGAAATAAAGGCAACTCAGGATCCCAACAGCTGGAAGTGCTGTGGTTCCATATGTTTCAATTGTCTGGAACCCTCTGGTCTGGGAATACTTACTCCTTTGGGAATGAGAGGAACACGAGCAGAGCGGGGCTTTGGAAATGCGGTTCCCAGCTAGCCAAACTTGGGGCCCTTCAGGCTTGAAGTCAGGACAGCGGTGGCCTGGACATGTCCAGGGAGTGGCCCAGAGGGTTGGGTCATTGGCCAGATGCTGCTGTGTGCCGGGGTCCGAGCCCCTGCTCAGAAGGGAGACAGGCATGGCCTTGCATGGGACTCAGGTGTTGTGGTCCTCTCCCATTCTGGCGAGGCAACCAAAGTTGTCCTCATCTGCCAGACCTGCTCAAACTTTATAGACATCAACACCAGAGATTACGCCACCACCCCAAAAAAATGTTGGCTTTCTCACCATTCATTTCAGGATGGCCTCGTGCAAGGGACTCCCACTGTTAAACACTTCTTTCTCTGCATTCAGTACGGGGATTCATTCATTTGGTCAAGGCCAGCCACAGTAAAGTAGAAGTGTTAACTTATCTGCTACATGAACATTCACCCAAATGAGCAGCTTACTTGCTACCAAGCCAACTATTAATACCTTTTGGTTTACAGTGCCAAGATACAGCATTGCAGGCAGTAAGCCAGGAGAACATGTCCTGACCTTTAAAAGCTTAGGGTTCCCTGGAGACCCCAGTGATATATCACAGCAAGGAGAAGACATATCCTGGCTGAGTCATCCACCCTGGATATGGCCGAAGACAAGAAAAAAATGGTTTCATTTGGTCTGGGGACAGCCATGCCTCAGATACATGGTAAAAAATCTTGACTCCTGGAACATGCTTGCACCTCTCGTTTTAAGAACTGTCTTCGTGGCCCAGTTATAATGGCTTTTATTCAAAAGACAGGCAATAACAAATGCTGACAAGGATGTAGAGAAAAGGGAAGCATCGTATACCACTGGTGGGAATGTAAATTATCACAACCACTATCGAGAACAGTTTGGAGGTTCCTCAAAACACTAAAAATAGAGTTACCATATGATCCAGCAATCCCACTGCTGGGTATAATCCCCATAGAAGGGAAATCAGTATGTCAAAGAAATAACTGCACTTTCGTGTTTATTGCAGCACTGTTCTCAGCAGCCAAGATTTGGAAGTGACCTAAGGGTCCCTGATGAATGGATAAAGAAAATGTGGTACATGACACACTGGAGTACTATTCAACCATAAAAAGAACGAGATCCTATAATTTGCAACAACATAGATGGAACTGGAGGACGTTATGTTAAGCAGAATAAACCAGGAACAGAAAGATAAACTTCACATGTTCTCACCCACTTGTGGGAGCTAAAAATGAACAGCAATTGAACTCATGGAGACAGAGAGAGAGAGAGAGTAGGATGATGGTTACCAGAGGCTGGGAAGGGTAGTGGGCTGGGGGGTGGGCAGGTGGGAAGTGGGGATGGTTAATGGCTACAAAATTTAACCATAAAAAGAATGAGATCCTATAATTTGCAACAACATAGATGGAACTGGAGGACATTATGTTAAGTGAAATAAGCCAGGAACAGAAAGACAAACTTCACATGTGGGAGCTGAAAATGAACAACAATTGAACTCAGGGAGACAGAGAGAGAAAGAGAGTAGGATGATGGTTACCAGAGGCTGGGAAGGGTAGCGGGCAGGGGGCAGGGGTTGGGGAGGTGGGCAGGTGGGAAGTAGGGATGGTTAATGGCTACAAAAATGTAGTTAGATAGAATAAATAAGATCTAGTGTTTGACAGCACCGTAAGGTGACGAAAGTCAACAATAATTTATTGTACATTTAAAAATAACTGCAAGAGTCCAGGCATGGTGACTCACACCTGTAATCCCAGTACTTCAGGAGGCCCAGGTGGGTGGATCACTTGAGGTCAGGAGTTTGAGACCAGCCTGACCAACATGGTGAAATCCCATCTCTACTAAAAATACAAAAATTAGCTGGGCATGGTAGCAGCTGTCTGTAATGCCAGCTACTCAGGAGGCTGAGGCAGGAGAATCACTTGAACCCAGGAGGCAGAGGCTGCAGTGAGCCGAGATCATGCCATTGTACTCCAGCCTGGGCAACAGAGAGAGACTCTGTCTCAAAACAAAACAAAACAAAGCAAACAAAACTATAAGAGTATGACTGAATTGTTTGTAATACAAAGAAAGGCCAAATGCATGAGATGATGGGTACCCCATTTTCCCTGATGTGATTATGCATTGTATCCCTGTAGAAAAGCGTCTTATGTAACCCCCCAAAATATATATACCTACTATGTACCTACAATTAAAAAAAAATGTCTTCAGTTTGTAGCCACAGCCCAGATGAGTGCTGTCCCATCTCCTGCTCCTGGACCAGTGTGATCTGAAAGGATAATATCCAGTAGATGGAGGAAGGACCCAACAAGAGAGGCTACATCCTCTGATGATACTAACGATATTCCTAAGAACGAAGATTCACAGTGTTTACTGTCTACCGAGTATAAAACGTGTGTGCTACACACACAAGCACGATTCCATCTCCTTCCCAGAACAACTCATGGGTGATGGGAAACTAAAGCACACAGACTCAAAGTGACTTGCCCAGGTTCCCAGTGGCAGGCCCAGAACTACAGTCCAGCATCGAATAATCAAAATGCCAGGCTGTAAATATCCAGTTGTCATCCCACCGACATAGCACAGAGCTCTGATACATAAGATGGATATGGGTTGCTCTCCTAGAGCTGCCGGTGGCATTGAGCACTTCTGAATATGTCACGGATGGCCACCAACTGGACAGCTTTCATGCTGCTGGAATTTTAAAGACAGGGCCCTGTGATAGAGAATCCGAAGAGACTAGGAATAACCACGTGCTAGAGTTGACTTCAGAAATGCTGATGTGAATTTCCGTCTTTAGAATCTCAGTCCGTGGCCAAAACTGTCCTCAATTTTTTGACTTCTTGTACAGTGGGATTTAAAGAGGTTAGCAATTAAATTTAATAGGAGATTGGTGCATTATTGTTAAAATTTCATCAGAAATTGGCACCTGCCCTTTGAAATACGTACATAAACTATTCCCTGAAGTATGATTTTTCAAGAGTGTTGTTGAACAAAAAATCTTTATCTGTGGGAATACCTTTCTGAAATTTTAATGGCCATCAAATGGGAATATATGATTCTCTCCACAAAAATTCCATTTATACTTCTTTATTTTTTTTTTCAGGACCACATTAAGTGAAATATGACCATATACAGCAAAGATGTCATGGGTAGGATCCAAAAGTGTATCTGTATGCCTGTGAGGGGGTTGGGGTGTGTGTGTCAGTTTACCTTGTTTTAAAATTTTAAATTTAACTATCAGCATCTAAAATCTAGGAGATAGTACATAAAAATTCAGATCGATGGCTTCTCTTGAAAACATGGAATATTTTGAACCCTGGGTACACATGTGACTGAAGCTTAGTTCAAGCTGGTCCTTTATATGTGACATGTACCCTGCAGGTTACCACCATGCTCAGCATCCTTACTCCTGTTCTGTTTCATGAATTTTCATGGCCTGACTGCCCCCTTAGACATTTGAGTTTGTGATCTCCAGTCTACATGATAGCAGGTGCCTCCTTGTGTTGAAATAAGTCTTTCTTGGTTTCTTTGTTGATGTATTTAGTTTCTACTGGGGCTAAAACTTAAGGAAGAGCAATTAAAAACCTCTAAGACAGGCAGAGATAGGCAGTCTTCCAAAGATGTTCCAATAAAAATAAGTATCAGCCAGGATCTGTGGCTCATGTCTATAATCCCAGCACTTGGGAGAGCGAGGCAGGTGGATCACTTGAGCCCAGGAGTTTGAGACCAGCCTGGGTAACATGACAAAACCCAGTCTCTACAAAAAATGCAAAAATTAGCCAGGCACAGTGGCGCACACCTGTAGTCCCAGCTACTTCAGGAGGCTGAGAAGGGAGGATCATCTGAGCCTGGGAGGTCAAGGCTACAGTGAGCCATAATCACGCCACTGCACTCCACCCTGGCAACAGAGTGAGAGACTGTTTCAAAAAAAAAAAAAAAAAAAAGAGTAAATGTCAGAGAACGTGTTTGTCCCCTGAAGTCCCTGCACTAGTGCACTGTACGCATCCCACCTGAATTTCCATGGCAGACTGGACGGACTCCCTCGCTCAGTTTGTCATGGCCATGTTATTTGTGCTTACCTCATTCTTGCTTACAGTAGATGACTCCCTCCCCCCTCCCCTTCCTTTCCCCCCATCATCCACCTTATCCTCTTCCATCCCTGCCTCGTACTTTGCCTCAGGGCAAGGTCTGTAGTGTTAAGACTGCTGATGGCCTGAGAGAAGAGGCCGATGAACCCCTGGGGCTGCTATTAGTATTGGACTTTAGACACATTACAAGTTAAATAGGCTTTTGTGGGCTGGCGGGAGACACAACCACTACATGTGATGCTGTTTCTAGAGGAGTATTTCACCCAGGTTCCGAACAACAGACTTAAAATGAACTTCTGCAACATCGTAGCCTATTAGTACATTTGACTCTTCCACATTCTAGAAGATAATTGGGCTTTCTTATTCGCAGCGTGTTTTCTTAGGGCAAGATCTATGTCTGTCTCTCCGTGCTGTGCTATTGAAGAGCAATAATACAGATGCATTTATGGATCTTAACAGGAGTGCTCAGCTCACCAACTATTAGCTGAGGGCCCACTGTGTGCAAAGTACTGGGGAAAAAAGTAGAGAATGCTGCCTTGCAGGAGTTCACAATACAGTGTACGCGTTGGGCAGGAAGGTGGAAATGGGGCAAACAGATGGATTACTGGCGATTATGAGTGATATCAGAGAAGGCCACAGAGATTCAGAAAATAGCAGGACTAGAGACATTCTGATGAAGAAGATGGTTTGGAACGAAAGTGAAAAAAATAGGTAATAGTTCAAGAGGCCCTTGCCATCAATGACGCAGGATTCCCCAGGCATTCCAGACAGAAAACAGAGCAAAGAACGCAAAGAACAGCACAGGAGTGAGAAAGTTCAAAGGAAACTTGGGAAACAGAGGGGAGGTTGGTTTGGGTGAAATGTGACCTGTACATAAGGGAGTGAAGGAGGATTAGGCTAGAAGAATGAGATGGGACTGTGTTGGAGAGGGCTCTGGGCACCCTGTGGAAAGACTGCCATGTAAATGACCCCGAGACATAGCAAGCCTGGGTGTGGACAGATCTGAGGTCAGTTAGACCAGATGTGGAAACAGCACTTAGAAGCTCCTGCAATTAGCAAAAGGCAATGAGTAGCTCTAGGCCGGGGGCTGGACTGGAGGAGAGAAGCAATCAAAGTGAGAACACTGTGGTTTTGGAGAAACCTCAGAACTCTCCCAGATCTTAGTGCTGATTATGTCATTTATCTAACAATATTACTCTGATAGAGTCACTAAACCATCCATCCATCTATGCATCCACTGAACAAGTATTTGTGTACCTAGGGGCATTGTTCACGTTATGCATTTGATTTGGAAATTTGTCTACACGTATAGAATGAGTTCAAGGTCAAAGACTGGAGAAACCAAATGTTCTAGGATGACTTACCCAAGTAAAAATGATCTGCCTATTATAAACAATGTTTCCCAAATTGTGATCATCGGATTATTAGAATGAAGGATACTTTAAGAAAACAAAGAATCAATATTCAAAGTGTTTATGCCTCCCTCGGTAAATCCCAACACCCATGCAAATGATCAAAGGCCCTGACAAGTCCTGCAGTTAAAAACAAAAGTAAACGAAAAACTGTTTAACCTTTCGGAGTTCACACTTTGACCACAGGACTCTGTTACTGAATAGTATCTACTAACCTTCCAATGAACACATTATGAAAAAATATTGTTACAAAGTAGTATATGAATTTAGGGCATAGACCTTCTAGTGTAGATACTCCTTTTAGGTTACCTCTAGCTCCAACCATTATCTGAAAGGTAAATGAGAGGGACCATAATTCAGGGTCTAACCCACACAGAGATAATTTCTACCTTTAACCATTTATTGACGCATCACGGATTATTGATCACCTACTATGTGCCAGGCACTATATATGGAATTCACAGTACAGCAGTCACTAAGAGATGGACGTCCCTGTCTGTAAAGAACTAAACTTACAGTTTAATCAATAACACAATCTTCACTACAAGTTGTGACGAACTGGCCACTCATTCTCCTACCCTCACTTTCCCTGTGATTCTCCAACTTATATTTACCAAAGCAGTTTTATGACAGTGATATTTCAAAAGTTCTCTATTTAAAAAGGATCGTTAAGAGGTAGGATCCCACTGGGGGAAGTGGGAGGCCAAGATGAGAGAAGTGCTTGAGTCCAGAAGTTTGAGACCAGCCTGGGCAACATAGGGAGACCCCCATCTCTACAAAAATTTAAAAAGATCCACCAGGTATGGGGGCACGTGCCGGTGGTCCCAGCTGCTTGGGAGGCTGACGTGGGAAGAACTTGAGCCTGGGAGGTCGAGGCTGCAGTGAGCTGTGACTGTGCCACTGCACTTTAGCCTGGGTGACAGAGTGAGATCCCGTCTCAAACAAAACCAAACCAAACAAGAGGCTGGATCCCAAACCAGTACATTCCTCTATTAGCCAGCAGATGTGAGAACAGACTAGCTAGGAAAGGAGTTTCACAAGAACTGGCTTAAATAACCCCAGCTGGGGACAAATTTTAATTTTCCTCATCTCTGGATTCCTGTCTCTCTTTGACAAAGACCTCTATCCATGATCAACTCCTGGGTGTTCAGCCCAGTCCACCATTCACAGTTCACCCCTGGGAGCCAAACTTCCCTCCCTTTTATAATTCCAGATGTTTCTCTCTCAGTTTTTTTTTTTTTTTTAAAATAATGACTGATGTTCTAAAATCAGCTAGCAAGATAGGCAAAATAATCGGTAATTTCTAATTGTATATTGAAAATATCAATACAAATTGGCTCTGAGCTGCAAACCAGAAAAAACAGACTTGGCTTATAAGACATTAAGAAAATTTTTAGTCTTGAGGTCTGCATGTTTTGTGAGCTTTATAAAGAGGATAAAAGTGAAACTTCAGCTTTTAAGCCACACTGTTAAAAACTATATTTACATCCAGTATAATTCTGCAATCATTAAGCCTTAAATGGGTATTAAGCCTGATTCAAAGTAATGAGACAGATGGTGAAAACACACACTATGGATTCTTCAATCTGGGGAGAAAAGGGCTGATTCATATGTTTCAAGGGCCAGGCAAAGATAAAAGACCTCATCCCAAACGGAGCTGCTTCCTCCTCAAACCTTAGCATTCCCTCCAACGTATTTCTCCGTGTGGAAAGTATTATTAATGTCAGTATCCCTAGTGCTTGTAAAAGATTCATAGACCATTTCCTCCCCTTCCTGAATTCCCGTCTGTCCTGTCGCCGCCCCATGTTCGTTCATCTCACTGTTGGGCGGTTTGGTGACGCCAGCTGCAGATTCCATCACAACCCAGCCGCCTGTCATAGGATCACAGCATTTTAGAGCTGGAAGGGGCTTAGAGATGCCGTTTTCAGAAGAGAAAATGGGGCTGGGCGCGGTGGCTCATGCCTGTAATCCCAGCACTTTGGGAGGCCAAGGTGGGTGGATCACCTGAGGTCAGGAGTTCAAGACCAGCCTGGCCGACATGGTGAAACTCTATCTCCACTAAAAATACAAAAATCAGTTAGGCGAGGTGATGGGCACCTGTAATCCCAGCTACTCGGGAGGCTGAGGCAGGAGAATTGCTTGAACCTGGGAGGTGGAGGTTGCAGTGAGCTGAGAGATCGTGCCATTGCACTCTAACCTAGGCAACAAGAGCGAGAATCCATCTCAAAAAAAAAAAAAAAAAAAAAAAGAGAAAACAGAAGCTCACAGGACAGTGACTTGTTCAAAGTCACACGGTGAGCACAGATTGGGATCACTGTAGGCACTTTTATTACTTTGCTTTTCTCCTCTTCTTTTCCACTTCTGAAAATATTTACAGAATCCTTTATAGGGACCACGGTGGGAGATTAGGAGAAATTCTACAAGGTGAAAATTAAAATGTTGTGTACAGTCAGCCCAAAGGTTGTGGGAGGCTGATGAATAAACATCGATGGAATGGGAGGACTGGAAAACCAGTATTGGACTCATTCATTAAGAAAATTTATTTCTTAACTTTAGGGAGAACGTGGAAAAGTCCCTGTGAGGATACCACCGTCATAAATGTCATAGGCAAGACCAGTGCTGCCAAGGGTACTCAATGTAGCAGACGAAAGTTTGGGAAGTAGGATATTATCATCATCTCAACGTATCTCCCAAAACATATTTAACAGTTACAAAGGGAAAAACAGTAACTTTACGGCATGAAAACCTGGCAGACACCACCTTACCAAAGTGACTATCAGTTATAAGCCACACTGACATCACGCACCCCCCATATAACACCCTGAGAAGGGCATGTCACCTCTGGTATTCCTGCCCAAAACACATGCATGTCTTCAATCAAATCATGAGAAGCTTCAGACACATTCTATCCAGCCATGGAACAATACTTTTCAAAAGTGTCCAGGTATGAAAAACAAGGGAAGACCGAGAGCCTGTCACAGATTGAGGGAGAGGAAGGAAGCACAGCTAAGAGCTGTCCTGCATTTAGGATTGTGGATAGGATCCAAGAAATAGGACGTGAGTGAAAACACTGATGAAATCCAAATACAGTCTGTACTTTGGCATTAGTACTGTACCCATTAATTAAGAAAAGCAATTTCTTTCTTTTTTTTTTTTTTTTTTTTGGAGACAGGGTCTTGCTATGTTGCCCAGTTTGTCTTCAAACTCCTGGTCTCAAGTGATCCTCCTGCCTCAGCCTCCTGAGTACCTGAGATTACAAACATGCACCACCATGCCCAGCTAATTTCTTAATTTTGACAGTTGCACCACAGTTATCTAGGATTGTTACCATTGGGGAAGTTGGGTGAGGAATACGCAGAAACTCTCTGAACAATTTTTGCCAACTTTGTTGTCTAAAATAATTTCAAAATAATTTTTTAGAAAGGAAAAAGAGGTGCGGTGGCTCACGCCTGTAATCCCAGTACTTTTGGAGGACAAGGCAGGTGGATCACGAGGTCAGGAGATGGAGACCATCCTGGCTAACACAGTGAAACCCTGTCTCAACTAAAAACACACACACAAAAAAATTAGCCAGTTGTGGTGGCAGGAGCCTGTAGTACCAGCTCCTCAGGAGGCTGAGGCAGAAGAATGGCATGAACCTGGGAGGCAGAGCTTGCAGTGAGCTGAGATGGTGCCACTACACTCCAGCCTGGGCAACAGAGCGAGACTCCGTCTCAAAAAAAAAAAAAAAAAAAAAAAAGAGAAAAAGAAAAGGCTATGTGATGCAAGGAAAGACAGTAGGTCATGGGATGGAGCTATAAAGCACAGCAGCTGACCATTCCTTCTAGAACCTTCTAAATCCTAAAAGATGGACAGATGCCACAGGGAATTCGCCATTTCCCTTTTGGGTTAATCTGAACTTGTACATTATTATAGCCATTACATTCACAAGTTAAACTTCTGATAATAAACCCCAGGGTGTGGAAGGGATTAAGGAAGAGTCCGATTTCCTCATCAGTTGCAGCTGGTAGACGGTGGTAACAGGACTGCTGTTGAGTGACTTCAGGGCAGCCACCCTACAGGCTCAACTCCCAGAAGCTACCTGGACCGATTACCTGGAATGGGGAGTCCCACTGTCACGGTAAAGGATGAGAAGTGGGTACCCAGGGAAGGAGTGGTTGGGGGAAGAGGACATCTTTGTTCAGGCTGTGTTTGTTCTACATGGTGTATATATATTTCTGACAATGAAATGTGTTCTTGGAAATGTCCCCTTCATTTATAGATGTATCACTGCAGAGTGTGTGTGAGAAAAAGAAAGAGACATGTCAGAATCCCACAGAAAACAGCTTAGCCCTTCATTCCATTACATATACAAAGCATTGTGTACGTTAGTGATACATTTGCAGAAGGGGTGGGAATGTGGCTTTGTTGGTATTTCCAAATGTAAAACAGGTCTCCCATCCCCTCTGTTTGCTTGTCGCTGTTTCCTTACAGCATGAAAATACCGGCATTGGAGGCACTCTTGCCAGAAACTTGCTTGGCAAAACATTTACATTCCTTTGTATATATAAAAAAAATCACTTCTTCCAACGGAGACGTTTCCACGTCCTCCCTGATTTCTGTGGTAATAATGACCACATTTGGCTCCAAACCTGGGTATATGGTAGAGAAAGCCACCTCCAGATTCCAGATCCTGAAATCTCATGGAAGATTAACATGGACGTCAAACTGACGTTACCAATTTAAGGGATTTAAACACTCAGCTCTAGAGTAAACAAAATCCAGTGGCAACGTTTTGGACAACTTCAGTGACGTTTGACAACACAACCCAGATGTTGGGGAGTGCAAACCTTGGAAACATAGGCTTTCCATTGTGTTCTGTACGAGCAAGATGTTGAGTGGGACAGACCGTCTAATGAAGGAAAGAAGCACTGATAACTGTTGAGTGACTTTTACGGGGCAGATAGTATGTTAAATGCTCCATGGACACTGTCTCACTCACCATGTGCAGTGAGGTAGCTATTATTTATTGATATGGACATGAGGCTCAGAAATCTGCAATTTGCCTCACTTGGCAAGTGACAACATCAGTATTTAACTCATGTGAGTATGACTTTAAAACCTTTGCTATTTCCAGAAGTCAACGCTGACTGTATGTAACATTCCTTTGCTTAAAACCTCCCAATTTCTCTCATTGCCACTAGATCAGGGAACGTCTTAGCTCAGGATTTGATGCCTTGGTGGTCACCCCTGCTGCCACACAGAACTAAACGCTATTTACCTAAGGCTGGGGCTCTCTTTAAAATGTGGTTCCCTCGGTCTTCCCACCTTTGCCAGCATTTACTATATGCCATGTGATTTTTTTTTTGTTTTGAGATGGGGTCCTGCTATGTTGCCCAGGCTGGACTTGAACTGCTGAGCTCAAGCCATCCTCCCACCCGCCTCAGCCTCCCAAATAGCTGGGATCATAGGTGTGCCCCTCTGTGCTCAGCTTTGGCTATGTGATTTTCTCATTCACAAGTCTGCCTGGAACTCCTTGTCCATGAGGGTGTTGATACTTTTTGAATCTAACGATACTGTGTGCTTAGTGGTTAATACCTGCTTCTTGCCAAATGAATGAATAAGAATTAACAGATACATACATACATATATATATATATATATATATATATATATATATATATAAATTTTTTTTTTTTTTTTTTTTTTCCTAGAGACAGGGTCTCCACCTAGGCTGGAGTCCAGAGGCATGATCACAGCTCACTGAAGTCTCAACCTCCTGAGCTCAAGTAATCCTCCCACCTCAGTCTCCCAAGTACCTGGGACTAAAGGCACTCCTGGCTAATTTTTTGTACTGTATATAGGGACAGGGTTTCGCTATGTTGTCCAGGCTTGTTTCAAACTCCTGGGCTCAAGCCATCTGCCTGCCTCAACCTCCTAAAGTGCTGACATTACAGGCATGAGCCACTATGCCCAGCCAGGAAATGTTTCAAATACTTGAGGTAATAAATACTTTCAAATTTTATATAAGATTCTATGTAGGTGCTATGAATGTTACAACTCACTGTGAATAATTTACTAAAGCTGAATTCCTCACGATTCATATTAGATAGTATTCAATGGTTTTATCTCAGTGGTTCTGAACCAGGGTTATTTTGACACCCCCACCCAGGGGACATCTGGCAATGTCTTGAGACATCTGAATTATCACCACCGCAGGGAAGGCGGGGTCACTGGCATTATCGGGTAGATACCAGGGGTGCTGCTAAGCATCCTGCAATGCCCTAGAAACTCCTCCAATGCCAGTCCTCCCAAACAATGCCCATATTGCCGAGATTGAATACCCCTGCTTTGTTTGATTTAATGGCATGGCATATACTTGAAGGCCGTCAAACCACAGTTCATTTGTTTTTTTGTTTTAATTCAAATTTTTGATTAGCCAAGCTGGCTGGCATTGCCTCAGTTTGTCTAAATTACCAAGGACCGCTGGAATTTTCCCGGGAATATGTTTCGGGAAAGGTCAGAAACACTTCGGTCGTCTTCACGCTTCCACTCAGTAGCAATGTTTTTGCACATTCATTGACTATCAACTGGTTGTCTACGACTCAAATTACATAATGAATCCAGCACATAAATTATTTACCCAGATTTAATTCCAGCAACTGTTATCTTTGTATTTTTTTCCCCTCTGCCAGCTAGTCTGGCTCATTTCATTGGAATTTTGGTCATGCCCATTCTCCTTCTGTACTAAATTATCTCCATAACGTGGTAGAAACAGAACAAGCTTGTGTGTGATATGCTTAACTGTTAATTTATCTAATTAAACTAATTCAATTAAATCATTTACATCTTTTTGGTAACGTGCCAGTTGATACCACGGCAGAAGTGGGATGTTTCAGAAGATGATTGTTCAGCAAATGAATGGGGAAAAAAAAAAAAAAAGGGAAACAAAATGAGACAACCATCCAAATCTCTTGGCTTGAAACATTAAATGATACTGAAAAAATGCAGCTTTCACGGGGGTACTGTGATTAGATATTTTTCGTAAATCAATTTTCTCTAGAAACTGGTATTTTAACAGAGTGATCACAATTTATTGTATAAAATATTTTAAACACTATTTGTACATTCACATATTTGGTATGTTTAAGTAATGTGTACTTGTTCCCACATTAAGGTGTGATTTGTGAAATGTTTTGTGATGCTAGCAAGATGTGAACTGACCAGATTCTTTTGAATGAATTTGCAAAATAATTTTGCTAAATTACGTAAATATCTTTAGGATACATCCATATTTCATTTACAGTCATCCTCGAAACATCATGCCATAGTGACAAATGTACAAAATGTACAACATTTTATGCCAGTAAAAATCAACAGAAAAAAAGACAAGAAATTCTAGGCAGGAGAACTTAAATAGTCATCTCTGTGGGTCTGCATCAACTTCCTGTATCATTTGACTGATATAGAATCTGCACTTGTGGTGGAACCTAGGCTTTTTGATGGATGGGCCACCCTGGTTTCATCTCTCCAGGGCTTCTGTCTGGGTGGGGACGGGTTTGTTGGTCAGGATTTGGTTCTCTCTTCAGGAGCACACATGCTCAGGGCAAAACCTGAGGCAAAGCCCTACCTTGACTTATAATGAGGGAATAAAGCCCTAGATTTCATAGAACTTCAGAAAAGCCTGCATGAAACCCATCTACATTCCTCCATCTAAGCAACCTCCTGATGTTTCCTGGTAAGGCCTATAAGATTCCAGGACAAATCACAACATACAATAAGACTTGGCACCTGCTTGGAGCTTCCTCATCAGAAAGGTACATTTCCTCTACCACGCTTCAGGGACAAACAGGCAGCATAGTTTATCTTCTGGATGTTCTTGCTTTCTACCTATTTTTACTTAAATCTAAGCATCTTTTTCTTTTCTTCTCCCATTTAAGAAGCCCAAGAAGATAATTCGTGGAAATCAAACAGGATGTTTTCAGAACTTTTTTTTTTTCTATTTGGGAGGCCACCGCTGCAAATACTTTCCTCTACTCAATCCTTGATGGGATCATTTGTCTTTAGAAATCAATGACTCCAGCACATCCTAAACTTCCCGACAACAGAGCTTTGGAGGTTGGCAATCAAACGTCTGAAACTAACCTTCCTCCCACCACTCATGCTAAACTTACTCTCTTTTAGTAAATACCAATTCCCTGAAGTCAGGGACCGCCCCGTCTATCCATTTCACAGCCCAAGCACAGTGACTGGCACACAGAAAACACATAAATTATTGATTTCATAGTTAACAGAGAATAAAAAGAATTTTCCCCAAATCAAAGTCATTTTTCTGCCCAAAGCAACTTTCCCTTTCAACTTCCCAGAGGTCAGCGGCCTCATGACTTCCTGGCACCCAGATTTATGTCCAGATTTACAACCCAATGGGCCAGATTTCCAAAGGCATTCACATTTCCTCTCCAATACTCATGTGCCCTCTTTCCTCTGCCTCTTTGCTGTATTCCTTCCTCTTGATAATGTGCAGTCATCCTCCCAACTCCCTCTACCATCTCTGTCATTCCCAATCTCCAGTGAGTCTTATGGATTTGAAGGAAACTGTGAAACAGACAATCCTCCTGGGTTCCTTTGCTTGGGTTTCCATAACAAAGTAGCCTGAGTTACATTTGCTCTGTGAGGAAGCCTCCCAGGCTCTGGGAGGGTAGACATCCGAGATCTGGGTGTTGGCAGGGTTGGTTTTGCGTGAGGCCTCTCTCCTTGGCTATCTTCTCATTGTGTCTTCAAATGGTCTTCCCTCTGAGTCCTACTCTCCCCTTCTTTCTTATAAGAATCCCCGTCAAACTGGATTAGGGCTCACCATTTTAACTTAATTACCTCTTCAAAGACTCTATCCCCAAATCCAGTCCCATTCTGAGATACTGAGGGTTAGGACTTCAACACAGGATTTTTTGCAGGGGCTGGGGTGGGACAAAATTCATCCCATAACACCACCCTTTGTTGTTATTCAAGAGCTGTTAGGGGAAAAAAATCAGAATTCCTTCAATTTTGCTGAGTATTGGATAGACATAGTTTTACAGCTAGAAGACTAACATTTCCTCTTTTCCTATCAGAGAGTGTTGGAGTCTTGGCTGTGGCTGACAATGGCAACTACTGCCTCAACTTCCAGTTCTCCTCCAACCTTTTTCGACTTACCCAAGTCTTATCCTCCACCTTCCACCACACTGGGTGCTGGTGAGACTGAGCAAACTGTGATCTCATCCATTTGTCAGTGATGTGTTTAGGTCTGGTCATCTGTCCCAATGGAAGGAAGGCCTGCTGAAGGATTCTGGGGAAAAGTTTGCTGTTAAGAGGTTTAGAAATTGGCTGGGCACAGTGGCTCATGCTTGTAATCCCAGCACTTTGGGAGGCTGAGGCAGGTAGATCTCCTGAGGTCAGGAGTTCGAGACCAGTCTGGCCAACATGGCAAAATCCTGTCTCTACTAAGAATACAAAAATTAGCCAGGCGTGGTGGTGCACACCTGTAATCCCAGCTACTTGGGGGCACTGAGGCAGGAGAATCGCTTGAACCTGGAGGCGGAGGTTGCAGTGAGCTGAGATCACACCACTGCACTCTAGCCTGGGAGACAGAGCGAGACTCCATCTCAAAAAAAAAAAAAATGGTGGGAGAGATCTAGAAATTGATGCTTCCTTTGTATCTCTGGACAATATTGGGTCTCTGTGAGATGTTAATTTCTATGCCAATATTACCATTCAAAGGGGACCTGAAGGAAGGGCCAGCTAACACATCAAGAGGAGCATTACCCGGAAGAAATGGAAAAATTTCTTGATGACACCAATGAGCCACTGAATCCACCCATTTGAGAGCCCACGCTACCACTACATTTGTTGTTTGGTGAGACAAAACTGTTTCATATTATTTAAGCCACTTTGAAACAGATTTTTACTACTTTCACCCCAAAAGCATACTAACAAATAGAAAGGCTTCAGACCACTTCTTAGTAGTCACCCACCAGTCATGCTGCCCGACTCAGTTGTCCCATTTGTAAAACAGAGGTAATGACACTCTGTGGCATCACTGTGTAACTTGAGTGAAATCTGTCATGCAAAGTGCCCAACTCAGTGCCTCATAAGGAGGAAATGTCTGATACACAGAGGCCATTTCTAGTTTTTGCTCTTCCAGGGGCTTCTGGTAGCTTGAACGTGGCTCCCCTTGCACCTCCTGTGTACGCAACTTTGCAGAGCAGCTCAACAATTTGGGCTACTGATCGTTTTGTTCACAACACTTTGGGAGGCCCAGGAGGGAGGTTCATTTGAGTCCAGGAGTTTGAGACTGGCCTGGGCAACATAGCGAGACCCTGTCTCTATAAAAAATGAAAAATTAGCGGGGCATGGCGGTGCATGCTTACAGTCTCAGCTACTTGGGAGGCTGAGATGGGAGGAGCACTGTAGTCCAGGAGGTTGAGGTTGCAGTGAGCCATGATTGCACCACTGCACTTGAGTCTGGGAGACAGAGTGTTACCCTGTTTCAAAAAACAAAACAAAACAAAACAAAACAAAACAAAACAAAAAACACAGAACTAGTATGAACTACTAACTTAAAAGTAATCACCATCTTTCACCTTCTTCTTCTTCTTCTTTTTTTTTTTAAAGCAAAAAGAGTTCGTTATTCTATAGAAATCTCCCTTTCCTGAAATTGTTCACTGGGTTGGACTTTCTTATCTGGAGCTTTCTAAAGCAGGACATGTCCACGAGGGGGTCTCATAACTGGGCCAAAGACCAGCAGCGGGAGTGCGTCTTGCCTGTCCCCACCCCCTCTTCTGCTGTGTTTCTGTCACTGCCCTTGTCTCGCCTCCTGCCCTCTCTGCCCTGACCAACACATAGCACCTGATACAGTGCTTTCCAATGGAATGATCAGCAAGTTCTTCTTGAGCAAATGCTTGGCTGTAGGAACCACTGTAGCAGGAGGATGGAGAGGGAGAAGCTGGGGAAGTATATTCCTGGGAAGTACTTTGTAGACATGCATCTCTTTGGTTATCTCTCTCCCCAGTCTTGTGCCTTGGGATTCGTGCTGATGCTGGGGCCACTTGCAGGTGCCCAGACAGCCTGGCCCTTACAGAATGATTATAGAAATACATACGTAGGTACCTTACACACCTAGCAATTTATGAATTGCTTAATCTATGCCAAGCATAATACCGCAGGTTTTATAATCTCATATAACCGTCACAATTCTAAGGGCATGAAACCTATTTTATAGATGAAAACACTAAGGATCCAAGCGCTAAAGTGACTTGTCCAAGGCCTTATGGCTGGTGTGTCGAAAAAGCAAAAAGTGAAACCAGAGCCTAGGTGTTTATATCCAGGAGTTAATGGGTTTCATGGCTGTTCTGTAGTCAGGGCACTGCAGGAAGACTCAAGGGGATGGCAGGTGGGTCAGTCTGATGGACCCCTCTCGTGTGTGATGGAACAAAAGAAGCTCTAGGGGAGGAGGTAAAATCACCTGGCCGTGGGCAAATCACAGAGATCCTGGCACTGTTTATCCATCTGAAAAATTAGCACACAGATATCAGCCATATCCTTCTCTTGACAGCATTGCAAAAATCAGATGGGTCAAATCTATCAAACCACTACCAGATTAAGGGACGATATCTTGTTCACTCTTGGAACACAGTAGGTGCTCAATACATGAGAAACCCATGAAAGCAAAACAAAGTCTATTTTCTTACCATAAAAAAAAAAAATGCTTCGGCTTCTCATCTGTCAACCGTGATCCTCTTTTTTTCACTTTTTCTTCCCTTTGTGTCCCCCTTCTTCCTTCCAGCCAACCAACAGCACTCACCCTTGGGCCCTGGCTGGCCACACCTCAGTGGGTACTAACTGGTGAGTCCCAGCTGGTGTGCACTGTGCCGCCCATGAGCCCTGGACAGCCTGGTTGTGATGGCCAGAGCTCACTGGTGACAAATGGGCTCTCTGTGCCTATGACCTGGTGGGGCCAATTAATCACTGGGAGGTGCTCTTTCTGCATTATATGTGGCCAAGAGCACCCCTTGGAGTCAGGGAGGACAAAGCTTTAGGAGGGCTTGTTTGTTTGTTTGTTTGTTTGCAAACTAGAGGGACAAAAAGGAGGTTGCAGTGGTAGGGGGAGGTTTGAGAAAGAAAAAGAAAAGGTCAAAAACTGAAATAGAGCAAGAAAGGTGATAAATGGCCTGGGCTGAAGGGTGGCTATCCTGTCTGGCCTCAGGAAATCACATTCATGGGGATTAGTACAGAACCGGTCAGAATTAGGAAAACCATTCTAATAATGACAGAGTTTGAACGCAGTTCTGTAGCCAGAGTACCCAAGAATGTATTCAAATTTATAATCATAGGGTGTGTGTGTGCATGTGTGTGTGTGTGTGTGTGAGAGAGAGAGAGAGAGAGAGAGAGAGAGACAGCCATTCATGTGTACGTGCACTGATGAAGAACTATGTGTATGTGGGAGGTTTGCAGGAAAAAATATGATGGCTGCATGAGCTGCATATAAACCAACATGCTATTGAGAGATACTCATTATATCTGTTTTTAATCACAACATGTAAACGTGGGGAAAGCAGTCACCGCATACTCAAAAGATACACCTTGAAGATTCTGTTTGCATCCTCAGAAAGTGCCAGAATCTGCTGTAAGCAAAATCTCGGAGCAATCTAAGTCAGCGCCTTTTCCTTCCCCGAGTTCTGCCCACATGCATAAAGATGTCAGCGTGTTGATTATTCTGATTAGACTTTTAGTGTAATTTACGGGGTCCAGTCATTGTGCCTGGGTGTCTGGCCTGCACTTGCTACCCTGACGATGCCATTTTTAAAATGTCAGCTCGGCCATGATTCATGGCTGATGCTGGTGACATTGCTGCTGACCTGAAAGAGTTAGGCAGCAATATTTAATTAAAACAAAAAAAGAGAGAAGAAGAACAAGCCAAAGGAAAGTAGAGGGCAAAACCTAAAAAGAACTAAATTTTGTTGCTGGAAAGATCAGCATCTCCAAACAAGGAAGAGGCACTGCAAATGCAATATAGTGTCACTTATTTGGGGGCTCTGTGTCTACCTGTCATTTGTGAGTGGTAAGGTCATCCATAATGAGTGAGACAGTTGCTTGCATCCCATTCACCATCATTCTGGGGCTCTCATTCCCTCTCTCTGTGGGGATTCGCTGGGAGATGGAGCTGTCACTGCCTCTGGCTTCTGTCCTCACTGTGTATTGTTGGCCTGCCTGCCACCCAGCTCGCTAATGGCAGCAGTACCTGGGCACCAGCTACCTGTTCCCACCCGGATAGCCTCTTCCCAGCTTGCAAAAGGCCACGCTCATTTCCAAGCTCCTGGCATCAGGATGCTGTGCGAGACCTGGGGTGAAATGAGTCCTGTGCCCTGCATGTTGGTGGTACAAATCCAGCCCTACCAGCAGCAATGGTAGCCACTGACTAGCATTAAGATAGGTACTTGGCCGGGCAAAGTGGCTCATGCCTATAATCCTAGCACTTTGGGAGGTCGCGGTGGGCAGATCACGAGGTCAGGAGTTCAAGACCAGCCTGGCCAATATGGTGAAACCCCATCTCTACTAAAAAATACAAAAATTAGCTGAGCATGGCAGCGCACGCCTGGAGTCCCAGCTACTTGGGAAGCTGAGGCAGGAGAATCACTGGAACCTGGGAGGTGGAGGTTGCAGTGAGCCGAGATTGTGCCACTACACTCCTGCTTTTTTTCAAGACTCTGTCTTGAAAAAAAAAAAAAGAAAAGAAACAGGTACTCCCCCAGGCCTCGTGAATTTATTTAAGTGGGAGAAAAATTACCCCTTAAAACATACACACACGTATCCACAAACATAGACACACACATATTATTTGGGAGGTCTACTAAGCCGGGTCCCTTTGCCAGGAGTGAAAGGACAGAATTTCTCGTTAATGGGAAGGCCACAGTGAGCTGAGGTTTGAGAACTAGAGCCAGCCTTTGTCCAGGCCTGCGGGAGCCAAGCTATTGTCTTCTAGGTTCCCCTTCCCCAGTGACCCCAGGGTCGGGGGCACACATGCCGGCCTTGAACTCTCCGTCTGTCTCTCCCACCATATTAATTACTATTCCCTTTGGTCAGGCTAAGAAAACAGCCTCGACTGCATTAGGACTAATTAAGAAGAGTGAGCTTCCCATTCTGGCAGCCTGCATCGGTCCCTGCAATGCACAGGCCAGGAAGGCGCCCTGACAGTCTTATTACCATAGAAGAAAACACCTCCCCGCACTCCCTCGAACCCCCAACAGTGAGTTCACCTCTTCCATTACGAATGCATCTGCCCCTAGCCACCAGTGAGGATAGCCTGGGTCAGCCAGGCATGCAAGGCCGAGGAATAGCCACGTTTCCTTAAACCAAGGGGAGTTAGCAGAGCAAATGCAGGGTCATGTCCATTTCTAACTCCATCTGTTGCCTCCCTCCTCCCTCCCCACCATAAATAAATTAATAGACAGAGAGATAGAATAAGTATGGATCACTACATGTCATTATCCCTTAAACCTACCATGCTCCCCATTGAAATTCACACGTTTACAACCTGCTCAGGAGTAGAATCCAATCCTCTGGATTCCAGAGGCTCTGAGGCCCTTCTACAAGGATCTGAAGACAGTAGTTACGGGAACTGTCTTCTCCATTGCGTTCTCCCTGTCAGCCTCACCATGTTAAATATCCAGTGAATACTGGGGGGCCTCCAACAGACTCCAGTCACTGCCTGCTCCCATCCGTCTTTCATGAGGCCACCAGAGTCATATTCTAAAGGACATCCGGGTATGCCACTGGCCTGGTTTACACAACTCCCTGTGGATCCCTCCATGTCCAGAGGAAAACCCTTAGCATTTACGGGCTCTTTACACCCATGGCAGGGCCTTCCTTTCTTTTTCATCTTTTGTCAATGTTATAGACCATATCTAGCAACTCTCCCAATCACCCTACTCTGGGGATAACAGCACAGAAGTTCTATGGTTCAAGAGAACAAAGTAGGTAAAGTAAGTTATAGGAGAGTGAAGCCAGTAGAGTCCAGCCTCCCCCACACCCAAGGGGGCGGCTGCTACTCACCTCCCATCAAATGTCATTTGGAAATAAAGACCTGCAGATTTTTTATTTTTATTTTTGTAATGAGTTGGAGTCTCGCTTTGCTGCCCAGGCTGGAGTGAAATGGTGCCATCTCAACTCACTGCAACCTCTGCCTCTAGGGTTCAGGCAATTCTCCTGCCTTAGTCTCCTGAGTAGCTGGGATTACAGATGCCCGCCACCATGACCAGCTAAGTTTTGGAATTTTAGTAGAGACAGGATTTCACCATGTTGGCCAGACTGGTCTCGAACTCCTGGCCTCCCAAAGTGCTAGGATTACAGGCATGAGGCACTGCGCCTGGCCAAGACCTTCAGATTTTTTTAAGCCAAATTTTAAAAATGTAGAACTGCCAGATTTTAAGCATCGAGAACTAATTAAAATTTGAAGATAGAACAAAACATGTCGACCCACAGGCCCCCAGTGGGAGCTCTGCTCTCTAGTCTGGTTGCCCGTAGCAGGCTGCTCACAGCTTCCTGGGAAAACCGAGCGTCCTCACCCCTCCACAGCTGGCTTGGGGCTGTGCCTTCTCGGACTTGTGTAATTCATGAGAGCCTTCTCTTCCACTCTTTTTTGTTTGAGACAGGGCCTTGCTCTGCCACCCAGGCTGGAGCACAGTAGTGTGATCTCTGCTCACTGCAGCCTTGACCTCCTGGGCCCAAGCAATCCTCCCACCTCAGCCTTCCAAGTAGCCGTGATACAGCATGCACCATCACACTTGGCTAATTTTTTAATTTTTTTTTTTTAGAGACAGGGTCTTGCTATGTTGCCCAGGCTGGTCTCCAACTCCTGGCCTTAAGTGATCCTCCCTCTTTGGCCTCTCAAAGCACTGGGATTACAGGCACGGGTCACCCTGCTGGCCCTCCTCCACTCAACTCAGTACAACCTGCCATCCACTGCCTTGACTTGGGGTTGCCAGATATCCTAGAATGCCCAGTGCCATCTGAATTTCAGTTAAGAATGAATCCATTTCATTAAAGTATGCCCTAAATATTGCATCAGACATACTTAGACGAAAAATGACGCATTGTTTATCTAAAATTTAAATGTAAGTGGGTGTCCTTTATTTCCTCTGCTAAATCTGGCAAACCTACGTCAGCTACACCACATCCACCTTGCATTCTTTCCAGACACTGTTCTAGGTGCTGGGGATACAGCAGGAATAAAACAGATCAGAAGAAAATCCCTTTGCACATGGTGCTTCTGCGCTGCAGGCAGAAGAGAGGAAATTTCCTCTTCTATTCCAACATCATTTTGGCTCAAGGGTTTATAACAGGAGTAAGGACAAGTATCGCTGGGTCAGAGCCCTGGCTCTACCACCTGTCAGTTGTGCTGCTGAGCCTATGGGCCATTAACGAGTCCATCACTGAAATGGGGCAACAGTGCCTTTGCTGCAGGTCATGAATTAGAGAGGTGATACATACATACTTAGGACAATGTCTGGCATGAAGTAAGTGGCCGGTGCATTGAACCAGGTGACACATGGCACTGTTTCTTGTTTCCATTTCTGTGCCCCCCTTACCCCCAAAAGTCCCTCAGAGGAAGGGATGTTGCACTAATTACTTTATGCTTCCAGTGCTCAAAAGGTTGTTGGTACATAGTGGGGACAAAATGGGTCAGCTAGTGGGTCACAATTGTGGCTGCTCTAGAACATAAGGTGTGGATTTTCACTGTCTTGATAGAAGCAAAGAGAAATGGAAATTTGAAGTAAGTTTTGTGATAAAGAAGGACAAACATCTAATGACAGAGAAAGAGTGGATTTCTTTTTAGCCTGAATTATGCAATTTGTCTATGGACCCTAAACGGATATTAACAGAAAATTCACCTTGCTTTTCCTTTATAGATACTAAGATAGTCTGTTTCTACGGATACTCTTAAAAATAAAGCACTCTGATTTTTACTGGAATCTGGTTTGTTTGTTTTTGTTTTTGTTTTTAAATGTCAGCCGGGCACGGTGGCTCACACCTGTAATCCCAGCACTTTGGGAGGCCAAGGCAGGAGGATCACCTGAGGTCGGGAGTTCAAGACCAGCCTGACCAATATGGTGAAACCCTGTCTTTACTAAAAATACAAAAAGTAGCCAGGCTGTGGTGGTATGCATCTGTGATCTCAGCTACTCAGGAGGCTGAGGTGGGAGAATCACTTGAACCCAGGAGGTGTACACTGCAGTGAGCCAAGATCGCACCACTGCACTCCCACCTGGGTGACAGAGGGAGAACCTGTCTCAAAAAACAAAAAATAAAGAAAGAAAAGAAAAGTCTCCCGATTATAAAAGTACATATATATTCCATAAATGTGTAATTATTTATAAATTTAATTAGATTGTTAAACACGCAGTTAGTCCCAGTTTTTATCATTTAGAATAATGATGTAATGAATTATCTTTTATATACAATTCCATGATTTATTTCCTTGGGAGAGAAAACCCGAGAAATTTGGTCAAAGGGATGCACTTTGATTACAATACTGGAAATATATTAAGTACCTGGACCCCAGGAATCCTCAAACCAAATGTAAGGAGGCAGGTGATGACCTTCATGGGACAAGCTGGGGTCTCCCAATAGTGTCATTGGAGGTGAGTCTCTGTGTCTGGAGAAGCAACTAGACCTTGGGATTCTAGTTTCATCCTCAAGATTCTCCTGCATTTGGCAAGGGGAATTTTGGGTTTGAGTTTATGAAGGCAGCGTGTTGCTTTCTTACACCAAGAGGTTCTTTAGAACTGGTGAGTTCTGAGTTCCGAGGTTACCCTGAGCACACGTGAAGTTCCATCTTTAAAATCAAAATGTGTCTCTGCCTACATATGCACGAAGATTTCTGTCTAAGTACAAGAAATAGAGTTTTGTGGTCTTCAAACTTTTCACAATCTCAGAGCCCTTTTTTCAAAAGAAATTTGATATTAGGGATAGCAAATGCGTCATTTCTAGGCCATTATTCTCCCATCCTGTACCTACTGATTACAATGCTCTCTCTCATACATTTGAGATTTGGCCTTGGGGTTTTCCGCACGGCCATCTAGGCAGCCCCTATTAGGTGGCTGGAGTTAGCATAACCCCATTCGGTAGACTGGATATTGAAACAGACAATATAAAGCAGATCAACTGGAGCTAGACTCTTTGACAAAGGGGTGAGGAGTCCAGAGCCCAACCCATTTCCTTCCCCCCTGAAAAGACTCTTGAGAATCCTATGGGATCCACTGAACTAGTCGATCTGTTCTGATCCCTTCAAATCCCAGCACTTCAAGATTCATGCATTCTGTTATTCACATATGAAGAGAATGTTTCCCTTATGCAAGAGCTCTTGCTCGTCACCTCACGCCTCTTTGCCATGTAATTCCTGTCCACTGGATCGAGGTGTAAGTAGAAGACATTAAGATACAGAAAGACCCGCTGCTGCACCCACAGCGATGTCAGCAACGGGGCCTGAGCAGCAGAAACTGTTTGTGATCCTAAGAGCATCTTAGAATTGTTCTGTGGTTTTTTTGTTTTGGTTTGTTTTTTCTACCTTGGGCTGTGAGAGGCTACACAAGGCTCCGGATAGACAGGTTTTATTGAAGTCACTTTCAAGCTCCCCCGCCTCCCCACAGCTGACCTGACAGAGACAGTTAAGAATCATCTAATTAAAAACACAGATCATTGCAGTACCAACTAGACTCATATTGAGATGATCACTCCACTAGCTCCCAATGAGGTCCTGCTGAGACTAACACCTGGCCAAGCCACAGGAGGGAGAGGCTGGGGCCTCCCCACTGTCCTAAGAGCCCCGCTGTGTCCCTGGGTTTCTCTCTGGCTGGGTGGATAGAAGGGACAGGCAGGACCATTTATTCAGCTCAAGGTCCTCCGTGCAGCACGGCATCTAGGCAGGTCAGGGCCCGCTGCCATGGAGCCGCCACTGAGTATTACCATCACTCCAGACAGTGGCATGTCCCCTGCAAAAAGAGATTTAAACTCCACAAGCTCAGCCCTCCACCCCCTTGTTCTCCCAGACTTATAAAAATAGAAAGAACACATGTTCCCATTAGTCACTTGCTTGAGGGCTGCTGTGGGGTATATGCACGCAGCCTGTACACTGGAACCAAATTTGAATATCATTTGCATCTTGCAGGTAGACAATGGATACCACATCAAAAACACACAGAGTCCCCACTCCTCTCTTCCTCAGCAAGGCACCCAATGAGGCAGACCAGATGACATTTCCTGGGAACAAGGACTATCGTTTATAAGTTTTCAAATCCACTTGATAAGGCCCCTCCTGGCAACCGAGGCCCACCCCAGCTGGAGAGGCATTCTGAGAGGCTTTTAATTAAACTTTTGCTTGCCAAGAGCAGTTTGCATACACACAGGGGGACCACACTCCTAGGGGAGCCATGAAGCCTGCCACTTCCTTTGCCTCTGTGTGTCCTTAACTCTCTGAGGTTACAAGGCAGAAGCCCAGCCTGTGCTGGCAATGATGCTTCTGGAAGGGCCTGGGGAGTGAGCCTGCAGCGAGAGACAGAGTGGAGCCCGCTCTGTGGCTGCACGGTGCCTACTGGGTGAGCTGTGGCTTCCTGGCCACCTGTGTAACTCCCAGGGCAGTGGCCAGAGTAAAAGCCAGAGAGGACGCGGCTGCACGGGGGTTATGTCATGGCACAGCCAGAGGGAGAAAGACTGGAAGAGCCTTCAGACCCCACAGGTGGCTCAGTTATTGACCTGCATGTCCCTTCTGGGAGGGGGCGAGCTGGAAGAGAAGGAGGCGTCCTTTGTGGCTCTGACCTCCCTTGACCTGACCTTTGTAACTCTATTAGGACTAGTGGTCAGTAGTTATCCACTGCCAATAAACCGCCCAAACACACTGTAATTCAGAATGCAGGGAGGCCCATCTATTTGCGGATCGATCTTGGACTCGAAAGTTGACAAAATGCAGGGTCCCTTGTCTTTCTTATCATAATATTGAAAATATGTGCTGTGACAAATTGAATGATCTACACCTCCCGTGCCCCACTCCTGGGGCCCTTAGTAAATACAAGAGGATTGATTGAGATGAAAGGTGAACGGGAGGTCTGTGGTGTTCCTCTAAGGAAACCAAAGCCCCTGAAGCAGGGGCTGAGGACTAATTAGTCCATCTCATTAAGTTTATCTACTAAGGTCCTATGGAAACAGGTTAGGGCTACCCTGCCCCAATTATCTGTGTAATTTAAAAACAATCTGCATCTGCTTGAATAACTGAGGCAAAAGCAGACTTTGGAGACTTTAATGATCTATTTTAATAGAAATTTCAAGTTCCTGGCTTCTCTCCCTACCCCTTTCCACTTGACTTTGTGCTGTGTGGACTCATCTATGGATGGTGTGTTTTTTGTTGTTGTTGTTCTGCAGAAAACAATAATGTGTTTTTGGAGGTGGTCAGATAACCTAACTGGGTTTGATCTCAAGATGTGGAACAGGGGGCTGGGAGTGCCGGGCTGGCCTTCTGTTCTCCAGTTGCTGGGACAATGACAGAGGTGACGAAGGTCAGTGACTTCAACAGTCCTCTGGGTGGGTCTGCCTGAGGTGCCCACTCGAACTGGGAAAACAAGCAGCTTGGCTGATGCTTTCCAGTCAGGGGCAGCATGGCTATTTACACAGGGCATTGCGGTTAAGAGTCACACCTGCCTAGTAGAGTCGTTGGGTGGATTAAATGAATGAATACCTCTGAAATGCATCCATAGTGCTTGGCAGGAACTAAATAGGACTCAATGCATGTTAGCTGTTATTAGTGATATTATGATGTTATTAGGATCGTGGAATCATCCTCATTATTGTGAACTGGCTGGCTGGCTGGCATTGTGTTCAGCTTTCAGGTGCACCGAGGCAGTTTTCCCAGGTCACACCTGCATGATGGATTGGCACAAAGGAGGTAAAGTAGGTTTCTCAGGCTTGGGACTCTTGATATTTTGAACCAATTCATTCTTTTTTGAGACCGAGTTTCACTCTTGTCACCCAGGCTGGAGTGCAGTGATGCAATCTCAGCTCACTGCAACATCCACCTCCCAGGTTCAAGCGATTCTCCTGCCTCAGCCACCTGAGTAGCTGGGACTATAGGCACCCGCCACCAGGCCTGGCTAGTTTTTGGTATTTTTAGTAAAGACGGGGTTTTGCCATGTTGGGCAGGCTGGTCTCGAACTCCTGACCACAGGTGATCTGCCCGCCTTGGCCTCCCAAACTGCTAGGATTACAGGCATGAGCCACTGTGCCCGGCCCAATTCATTCTTTGTGGTAGGGCTGTAGTGTACTCGGTAGCAACTTGTGTCCTTGGATGCCATTAGCACTTCTCTCCTCTCATTTGTGACAAACAAAATTACTCCCCAGGCACTGTCAAACATCCCCCAAAGGGCAAAATTGCCCGGGGTGAGAAGCTCTGGGATAAAGCCGTGGTCATGAGTCACAGTTCCCATTTCGTGTCTCACTTGCTATCCTAGAACCAAGGCCTCCACTCCAGCTCTCCCCTGTTCTGGGATGGGGCTCACAGGTACTCACCAATGAGTCACCCTCAGGACCTTAGGAATCTGCCATTTGTGGTCAGGGGTATCTGCTGCTGAAGCCTGGGTGGCCTCTGCAGACCTCAAGGGCATCCTCCCAGCACCAGTGTCTGCACCAGAGCCCTGTTACCTGCTGAGGCTCCCTGAAAGGGTGGCGAGTGCTCCCACGGCCCAGTGCACTGGGGATGGCTGCTGTATGAGTTCGCGTCACACTGCTGATAAAGATACATCTGAGACTGGGTAATTTATAAAGAAAAAGAGGTGGCCAGGCACGGTGGCACACTCCTGTAATCCCAACACTTTGGGAGGCTGAGGTGGGCGAATCACCTGAGGTTGGGAGTTTGAGACCAGCCTGACCAACACAGAGAAACCCCGTCTCTAGTACAAATACAAAGTTAGCTGAGCGTGATGGCACACGCCTGTAATCCCAGCTACTTGGGAGGCTGAGGCAGGAGAATCACTTGAGCCCGGGGGTGGAGGCTGCGGTGAGCCAAGATCATGCCATTGCACTTCAGCCTGGGCAACAAGAGTGAAACTCCGTCTCAACAGAAAAGAGATTTAAGGGACTCACAGGCTGGGGAGACTTCACAATCATGGCGGAAGGTGAAAGTCACGTCTTACATGGTGGCAGACAAGAAAGAATGAGAACCAAGTGAAAGGGATTTCCTCTTATAAAACCGTCAGATCTCATGAGACTTATTCACTACCACGAGAACAGTATGGGAGAAACCACCCCCCGCTCCACGATTCAGTTATTTCCCACCAAGTCCCTCCCACAACATGTGGGAATTATGGGAGCTACAATTCAAGTTGAGATTTAGATGTGGACACAGCCAAACCGTATCAGCTACCCATCCACTGCCACTGCTACCAGGGTTAACAAGAAGCTGTGACTTCTGCTACCACCAACTCACCAGGACTTTCCCTTGCTTTGGCTGCACTGTTCTTTGTGACTTTGATGCAAGGAAGCCAGGTGACGTCCTGGCTGAAGTCAGGGGAGGGTGGTGTGGGAAATGGCTTCCCCCTGTTTGTTTGTTTCCATGCTCTGCTAGCTGGACACCAAAGCACTCCTGTCTTCTCCCTGGATGAGGCATAGAGCTTCCCAGGACCCTCCAGTGACACAGACTCCCCTGAATTCTAAATCACACCTTTCTCCCTCCAGGGATGCCTTGAACTGATTCAAGCTGGTCTTGCTTTTCTTAGATTCAAACTTCTTCAGTTGTATGGCTAGACAGGCTCTGGGGAGGCCTGGAGCTCAGCAGTCTGTCTGATACCCCAATCTGGAAGCTCTGATGCGTAGGAAGCACACGACTTCTTACAAATAGTAGAAACTTAATTTTGGAGTAATATTAGGTTGGTGCAAAAGTAATTGAGGTTTTTGCCATTGAAAATAATGGCAAAAACCTCAATTACTTTTGCACCAACCCGATACCTTATTTTGCAGATGAAAAAACTTAGGGCCAGAGAGATTAAATGACTGGTTCAAGGTCACACAACTAACTAGTAACAAAGGCAAGGACAAAATGCTCAGTTCCCTTTCTGGTGTCTATCTTTAGCAAACTACAAGAAGTATTATACCAATTAACTAATTTTAGGAAAGGGATTTTGTATAACATGCCTTTTTATCTGACGTTGGAATAAGGGGTTTCATATGTCATTGTGGTGGGAAATTGAAGTGTATCCCTTCATGCCCCAAAGCATTATTTTTATTTTAAATATTTTTGATGAAATATTCCTAAGATACATTAAATGAGACTCCCCCAAATATTTTTCCTCATCAGTATTAGTGTGTGCATTTTGTGTTACATCCTTTTGTTCCTATAGAAGACATTTCCCCCCATTATTTTTGACATTTAAATTTTGTTCCAAATAGTCAAAATTAATATATATAATTCCTATATAAATGACATAATAATTTTTATTGGTATTTTCACCAACAAGTCTGTGTTTACTAGTATGTGGAGGCTAAAACTGTTTCCAAGTGGGAAATTTAATCAAAAGAAAGTCAAATCTCACTACTTCCCAGGTCTGTCCTGTTTGCAAAGTTTCCCCATTAAACATGAATGCATTTTAATTTTTCAAAATATTTGCAAACCAAAATGGTCCTTGCCAATTCTTCTGTAGTCTTTCTTATCATCATGCCACTTTCTGAAACCACTGGACACCAGATATAATAAGGATGATATTCTCTTTCAACATCAATGTTCAACTTTTTACTTGGCTCCTTTTTCTTGAGTTGGGTGTTCTAACAGAGTTTGATTTGAATGTCAGGTGCTTCTGGGATTGCTCTAAACCTTAAAAAAATGGCAAATGTGGGTCCATCAATTTTATGTCCAAGGCAGAGGAATGTCAAAAGTGTATTTGCCTAATTCTGTGGTTCCAGTTTATCACTCTCTCCCATGCCTGCAACTCGTAGCTCCAGAGAATTTCAGCTCATCAAGAAAAAGTACAGAATAAGGCTTGATGACATTATCACAAAGTCAGATTAACAGCAAATGGAGAAAACAAAAATGGGCTCTTCCCTGGTAAAGATGTTTCTCTGCAGAAGGGTGGATGCTGATAATGCAGTCACTGGGATAAGTCCATCAATCACTATGAACCCATAATGGCTCAAATACAATCTTGGGCCTTTGAACCAAAGCAACAAAAATCAGAAAAAGAGAACATGTGAAGCAAGTTACAAAATGTACATAACTAGAAAAAAAGAAATAATCATCCAAATGTATTTTAAACTGTAATGCATTAATACTTTTCCATGTTGACAGAGAAAAACAATAAACATCAAATGCAAGTTATATTACATATCTGTGCATTGCCTCTGGATTGTACAAAGCTCAAGAATGAAGCAAAATTCTTGATACAGTGATGAAGTGGAGGAATAATCACATTAATGAAAACCCTTAATTATTATTACTAGATTTGTGTTATTTCAGAACCTTTAAGCTCTTTCCATATTTTCAGCATCCTCTTAAAATTTTGAGAATAAAATGTGTGGTAATTGCCCTAACAATTTCCTTTATGGAAACTTCCTATCCAGAGAGTGATGGTGTTTTCCATTGGAGAGAAAATCAGACTCACAAAACACAAGAGAAGTGACAGCCAGAACCAGAGACAAAGGTGACAGAGGCTCAAAGCAGTGAAGCCAGCAGCTCCCATTGCACTGAGAGTGCAAACCTGTGAGTGATAGAATACCAAAAAGGAAAGGATGGAGGTCTGGACAAGAGCAGCTTATCTGTCTTAGACCATCACAGGATACAACCTTGGGGGTTTTTGCCTTCCTCCCCAAACCAAAGCAAATTAATAGAATCTAGCTTTCTCTTTCCTGGAAAACTCTCTGAGGGTCTAGTGTCAGCAACAGAGGCGGGGTGAGAAATCTATCAGCTGTGTTACTTGCTAGAAAGTTAGAAGAGTCAGCCAGCAGAAGGGTGATGCTGACCGGGCTCCTTAGTTGAACAGGCTGCTGAATGATGAAACGCAGTTTGGAATATTAAAAGAGCCACCTGGGAGATGGATTAGTGGCTCTGTTTTTTCATGCCAGCTTTGTTCATCTGATTTTGCTACCTTTGAGCTCAGAGTGCTATTGCAACTGACCTTCATCATGAGATGAAGTGCGCGTTTAGGAATCACGGGCATGGAATCCTCCAGCCCAGTTTATTTGGACCTCTACTTGTGCCAAAGAGCAACTAAATGCAAAATGCATACTATGCATGAGGGAAATCACTGAGCTACTTCCTGATGCTACACTGTTTCAGTCCCTGTATGATGTATGAAAAGCAGACTACAATTATATAATTAGACTGAAGGTACATTTTTCTCATTAGTGTTTATTTTTGTTGCCAGTCAGGTTGCCTCCTGGAAAATGGAGGCTGTTAGTCTGCGTGGCTCACCCCTCCTTCCCCCTTTCAAGATGTTTTGCTGATCTCCTTTGATTTCTTTTTAGCAGCCTGCGGATTCTTCTCTTCAAGGGTGCTCCTTGGAGTTTGAGGGGCTCAGAGGTGTGTGGATTGCTGAAATTGGACTTACGTGGCATATTTGCCTTGAAAGGCTAAGGCTTGTATAAAGAGGCCCCCGGCAACTGACTGTCAATGGGGCAGGAAGGGGAGAGGGACAAAAAAAAAAAAAAAAAAAAAGAGGAGGACCAAGACTTCAAAAGAGGTTACGGTGTAGGCAAGGGGTTGAGATGGAGGAACACGCACGGCTGTTAGCATTCAAGTGCGTTGTTCATAAGTACATGGAAACTAAGTGAGGGTTCATCAATGGGAACAGTACACAATTCGGAGGAATAAATACAGAGTGTTTACTGAACTGCCAAACTGTCTGGCAGCACCCTATCTGACCATCCGATGACTTTCCCAGAAGCACAAATCAGAAAGTCAATAAGACACCGCCAGTTTCCAAATTCTATCTCATTGCATATAAACCGAAAATCTCAATGATCAATACTGTGTTACTGAACTACAATCAGAATTCAGTGGAGCAACACCCAGACATCAATACCGCGATACTGAACTACAATCAGAATTCAGTGGAGCAACACTCAGACATCAATACTGCATTACTAAACTATAATCAGAATTCAGTGGAGCAACACCCAGACATCAATACCGCATTACCGAACTACAATCAGAATGCAGTGGGGCAATACCCAGACATCAATACCATGATACTGAACTACAACCAGAATGCAGTGGAAAAACACCTGGATATCAATACCGTGTTACTGAACTACAATCAGAATGCAGTGGAGCAACACCCAGACATCAATACCATGATACTGAACTACAACCAGAATGCAGTGGAAAAACACCCAGATATCAATACCACGTTACTGAACTACAATCAGAATTCAGTGGAGCAACACCCAGACATCAATACTGCGTTACTGAACTACAATCAGAATGCAGTGGCAAAACACCCAGACATCAATACTGCGTTACTGAACTACAATCAGAATGCAGTGGAAAAACACCCAGACATCAACACTGCATTACTGAACTACAATCAGAATTCAGTGGAGCAACACCCAGACAAACCAGTGTGTCCCAGAGGCATTTGAGTCCATGGGTGAACTCCAAAAATTTTACATGGGATGAAGTGACCAGACCATCAATTTGGGAGACAGAATACGAACACAAGACAGAAAAAGGGTAGTCAATGTACTTTTTTTTTTTAAAAATAGACCCATTTGGCACCAAGTAACCATTCTCATTTCTCCATGCCCATCATGGAAAGTCTCCGGAAGCTCCGAGTTTGTGTTAATTTCATCAACTTCATTTCTAACAAATTGAGAGTTGGATTTCTAAGTCAGAAATAGCTATTATTGATTCATAGTGGTGCCTGCCTCTACCTACCTTAGTAATGGTTCCAACGAGATCTATGTGGCTAGTTCCCATTCACCAGTCACTATTTTGGAAGTAGATGAACATTTTCAGGACCTAAGGGAACCATCGTGGCCAGCCTTTCAAATGGCTTTGAAAAAATCCATCAGTCTCTCAAAATCTGTTTAGCTGAACAAATTCCCACAGCTCCCATGTGTATAAACACCACCACTCTGCTTTTCCTATCATCTGCCCCTTCCTCTTTATTGCTCTCATATTAGTAGATTAAAAGATCAGAAGTGCCAGCTTTTAGCAAATAGATTCATCTTTAGTCACAAACACATTTCCATGAGAATAAACACAAAGTTATTAGGGAAGAGAGATAAGCACATTATTTGTATTTTAAGCTTGCTGTCTGATTTCTGTTTGGCATGCCCTGATTTCTTTTAAGCACGGGGAACACGTTCATTTTCCAGGTTTATATAGGGGATGTTACATATCTAGAGTGCCATTTAGAGGATTACTAATTTACTAAATGGTACCCCAGTGCCCTGAAAGAGTTAATTCTCTTCCAAGAGATAAGCAATTTATTTTCTATTTAGCAGCAGGATAAGGCCCACTGCTTACAAATGGACTATGAGCCCCTTAGAGAGAGGGAGAGAGATGCTATATAAATTCAGGGTCTAATAATTATAATTATTGTAATATAATGTCAATCCATGGTGTTATTCTTATACATTCCCCCTCCTAACCTTTGTCTAAAAGACCAGATCATCATCCTGAACGCCCTGTCATTTTTGCGTGTGTCTTTGGAAAACCAGATGCCAAGAGATGTGCTGTGTCCTTTGGTGAAAGAGCCCATCCAGCCAACCAGTCAATCAACAGATGTTCCCTAAACCCCATAACTAAACAGCAAGCACAGCCCAAAACCTGCCTCCCCAGAGCTTCCAATTTAGTTGGGGCAATAATGATTCACAAGCAAACTCCAAGCCAGAGGTAACGACTCATGCCAATAGGAAGTTCACACAAGTCCGGTCAGAGGAGAGATAAATCAGCTACCCTATAAAGCAGCCATTGCCAACCACCCTGAGCTGGGAGTCAGTGACAACATGTATCTTCTCCGTGGTTCAAATTCCAGCTCTGTCATTTCCTAGCTGAGTAATTTCCATCAAGTTACTTACCCTTCTGAGTCTCAGTGTCTTGAAAAGCCATTGACTTGAAATGTGGGGAAGATTCAGCAAAGTGAAATCTGCAAAAATACTTTGTAAACTGAAATGTACTACAAAAGCACACAGGCAAAAAGCCTCCCTGAAACATGTACTTTTTGTGAAAAATGAAAATGGTGGAATTCAACATCGTGTGCGGATGGAAACTTTCTCAACAGTTAGTGTCTTAGGATTCACTCTTAACAGGACCTCTAGGTCTCTCGCCTTCTCCAGAGAGACCCGGGTCAGGCAGGCAGGCAATGATGGCTCTGAGTACCAAGACCTGAAGAAGGGAGGGTGGGTGTGTTTACAGATGACTAGAATCAAAGAAATGTTAGGGAGCTGAGACAAGTTTCTCCCGAGAGAAGGCAAAGGGAAGGAAGAGCGTGGAAGGGAAGGGACATGCATGTTAGTTTGCAGGGCTGCTATAGCTACAGGGCTACAGGCTGGGTGGATCAAACCCATTCATACCTGAGGTTGCAATTTTTTTGAATTTCTACAATTGGACTTTAGCAATGGTCTTGAGCAGTAGGATATAAATAACTCCCATATGCTTAGCATTCCAATAATGGAACACTAGGCATAAATGGGTTAAAGAACCAGAGAAATTTACTTTATCATAATGTGGAGGCTAGAAGTCTGAGATCAAGGTGTTGGCAGGGTTGGTCTCTTCTGAGGCCTCTTTCCTTCATATATGGATGACCCTTTCCTCCTTGCATCTTCTTATTGTCTTTCCTTTGTCCATATTAGTATCCAATTTCCTTTTTTTTTTTTTTTTTCGAGACAGGGTCTTGCTCTGCTGCCCAGGCTGGAATGCTATTGCAAGATTATAGCTCACTGCAGCCTTAAATTCCTAGGCTCAAGGAATCTTTTTTAAATTAAAAAAAAATGTGAACAATATCTTTAGTATAACTTTTTTGTGTGCATGTAAGTAAAAAAAAACTCATGAGATGATATAGGCGATTATAATAGAAAAGTAGAAAAGCAACTACTGTCTCAGTATTGAATTCTGGATAGAATTTCCAGTATATGGTAATCTTAAAAGAGACCTGTTTCTTCAGGTGAGTAGCTGACCCACCTCAGGGCCATGCCCACTCTTCTCTTTCCCCATCGCCTTAATTTTTTGCCAAAAGGCCCAGATTTGAATAAAGGGGAGCACCATCAGCGCAGGATCCAGGCATAAGGGCTGCAGTCTATTGAGCTTTGGCAATGGATGTTTGGGAAATTCCTGGGCTCAAGGAATTTGAGGCTGCAGTGAGCTCCCACCTCAGCCTCCCGAGCAGCTGGAACTACAGATATGTGCCACCTCACCTGGCTAAATTTTCATTTTTTTTTTGGTAGAGATGGGGTCTCACCACATTGCCCAAGCTGTCCAATTTCCTCTTCCTCTAAGGACACCAGTGATAGTAGATTAGGGCCCACCATAACAACTTCATTTTAACTTTATTATCTATTTAAAGATCCTGTCTCTGAATCCAGTCATGTTCTGGGGGGTGGGGATTAGAACTTCAACACGTGAATTTTCAGAGGGCAGAATTCAGCCCAGAACAACATGTAAGATCATGGCTGGATCTGAAGCTTTCCTATGTGACAGTAACACAAAGAAGGGAAAGAAACAAATTTGCAAGCATGGGAAGCAGCCCAAATGTTTATGACATACTTGTAAAGATTTGAAGAGTAAGAAAATGGCTTTGTGGATGGAAGTTACGGAGATGTGTGTCTGTGTGTACATTTTTCTTAAAAAATAGACAATCCCCACTCAGAGAACAATCAGAGTTCCTGGACATGATAATGATGTACAACCTACTGCCTGGCTCTTTCATGCAAACTTTTTGTAAAAGATGGTCGTTTCTTCTCTAAAAGGCTCCTCCAATGGACATAACACAAGATCCCTTGAAGATCCACGGTGATCATTTATCACTTTGCCTAACAAAAAGTTATTCCTTATGTCTGACCCAAATCTCTTGCTAATGGAAGCTAAAGGTCAGCATTTTGAGCCTTGTGACTTTGGTGTATTCCTTCTCTTTCCCATTCCCTGCAAATCTATTTTCCTCCTTCCCTCCTTTTCTTACTCTATGGATATGGAAAGTAATGATTCAAAACTATCCACATAAAATTCTACCATATATTTAGCCAGTTAAGTTACTCCTTGGCTTCTTTTTTTTTTTTTTTTTTTTTTTTTTTTTTTTTTTTTTTTTGAGACAGTCTAGCTCTATGGCCCAGGCTGGAGTGCAGTGGCTTGATCATAGCTCACTGCAGCCTCTACTTGCTGGGCTCAAGTGATCCTCCCACCTGGGCCTCAGAAGTAGCTGAGACTACAGGTATGTGCCACCATGCCCAGCTAATTTTTTTATTTTCTGTAAAATAAAATAATTGTATTCTTTATGATGCCCAGGCTGGTTTTGAATTTCTGGGCCAAGCGTCCGTCCCAGCTTGGCCTCCCAAAGTGCTGGGATTACAGGCTTGAGCCACCACGCCAATTCCTTCGCTTTCTCTTAGTCAATAAATATTACACATTCTCCCACCACTGCCACCTGACATCCTAGATTCAGCTTTTCCTCAATAAAACATTAGACAAAATACTCAGACATTTTAAAATAATGATTTCTAGTATGGATAATTTTGTCAAGTACCAGGAAGTGGACAAGCTGCTATTCCCTCTACCATAAATATACATACAGATCTGATCCCTTGGGTAGGACTTCTGAAGTATACTTGCCTTTTAAAATATAATTTTCTGTATATACACTTTATTGTGCAAAAGAGCTGATTAGAATCCCTTGACGGTATTGTATCTAAAATGACCATTTTTCTCTACCTTTTCTCTCTACCTTATTCAATGACTCTGGAAATCTTTTAAGTTTTTTCCCTTAGATTTAATAGTAATTTGCCACTTTTTAACCACAAGGTCAGATAGGTCACATAGCATAAACGGGATGTATTTGTAAGGCTCCATTCAGATATATGACATGTCCAGCAGCCAAAACTTATGCTCCTTCTAATATTAAAATCAGTATAATATCTTTATAAAAGGGTATTTCTTGAAAGTTGAATTCCAAGGGAGCACATTCAAATGAGTGGCCTCCAAAAAACATGTGCTCTGTTTGGTGAACATCAGATAGCAACTGATGGGGGTGCAACTGAGCAATACTCTTAAAGCTCTCAAGTGAAGTGCAGCACCCGTGCAGCATGCAACACCATGCACATTTATTCTGTATGCGCCACCTGACCTGTGCTCACCTCTTAGAAAAATCCTTTTACGGCCGGATGTGGTGGCCCACACCTGTAATCCCAGTATTTTGGGAGGTGGAGGCAGGTGGATCATGAGGTCAGGAGATTAAGACCATCCTGGCTAATATAGTGAAATCCCATCTTTATTTAAAAAAAAAAAGAAAAGAAAAGAAAAAAACACAAAAAGTTAACCAGGCGTGGTGGCAGGTGCCTGTATTCACAGCTACTTGGGAAGGCTGAGCCAGGAGAATCGCTTGAACCTGGGAGGCAGAGGTTGCAGTGAGCTGAGATCGCATCATTGCACTCCAGCCCGGGTGACAGGGCGAGACTCTGTCTGAAAAATTAAAAAAAAAATCTTTTCATATATAATGAATATAGATGTGTATATATAGTTCTATATGTGTATATACATAATTCTAATATCTAATTCATGCGTGTGTGTATATACATGTATATATCTACATGTATATACGTATATATCTACGTATATATATACACACACACAGAGAGAGAGAGAGAACATCCATGATTTTTCCAGTTTTATTGACCAAAATAGCACCCCTTCACCATTTTTCAGGCCTCCCAAGATATTTCCCCTGACTTTTTCATTGGATTTAAAGAGATTTTATGACTGTGTCAACTAGAAGGGATCAATGGTCAAGGTCTCTACTTGTTATCAAGCAGGAAAACAGCCAAATGGAACTATCTGAGCAGCCCTGAGAAGATCTTCCTTCCTCCCAGGCCTGCTCTACCCAGATGCAAGATCCCTGAAATTTACAATCAAATAGTGTGCCCCAGCATAGGGGAAGACATGGTAAAATCTTCCTCTGGATTTGATCATCTCAGGGCATGGAAACCCAACTTCCAACTTCCGGAGTCTCACTTATTGAGAGCTTTGACCTTCTGAGGCTGCTGCACTGCCTGTGCCTGTGGTAGGCAGGAAGTGAGAGGGAATTAACACCTGGGAGCAGGTGTCCAAATGCACAGCAGGGTTAGTGTGTAAATAAAATACACCAGTTCCCTTTCCCCTGAGGTGGAATAACTGAGGTATGAGCTCTACACTCTTTCATGAGTTTTGTCTTGAAATGAAGTTCCTGTTGCCCACAGTTGAAACTTGCTGGATAATGTTCTCTTTATTATCATCCTACCCTTTTCTTGTTTGGTCCTCAGGCTTCTTACAAATAAATGAATTTTACTTGAATACTTTTCTGAGGATCTGTTTCTGAAATGAAGACAATGCAATAATTCATTTTGCATAGCCTCAGTATCACAAAGTTATCATCTATTAAGGTGTGGAATCTTAAATTTGAGGGGGAAATGGTGGAGTACATTTGGATCATGGAATCTTCCTGCTCTGGAACATGGATGGAGCTGGAGGCCACTGTATTAGTCCTTTCTCATGCTGATATGAAGAAGTACCCAAGACAGGGTAATCTATAAGAAAAGAAGCTTAATTGACTCACAGTTCCTCAGGACTGGGGAGGCCTCAGGAAACTTACAATCATAGTGGAGGGAAAGCAAACATGTCCTTCTTCACATGGTGGCAGGAGGGAGAAGAGCACAGTGAAGCTAGGGAAAGACCTTATAAAACCATCAGATCTCATAAAAGAACCCACTGACTGTCATGAGAACGGCATGGGGAAACCTCCGCTATGATCTAATTGTCTACTACAAGGTCCGTCCCCTAACATGTGGGCATTACAGTATGGATTACAATTCACAATGAGATTTGGGTGGGAACACAGAGCCAAACCATATCAGTCATTATCCTTAGCAAACTAACACAGGAATAGAAAACCAAATGCTGCATGTTCTCACTTGTAAGTGGGAGCTAAATGATGAGAACACATGAACACATAGAGGGCAACAACTTATACTGGGGCCTACCAGAGAGTAGAGGGTGAAAGGAGGGAGAGAATCAGGAAAAAATAAACAATGGGTACTAGGCTTAATACCCAGGTGATGAAATAATCTGTATAACAAATCCCTATGATACATGTTTACCTATATAATTAACCTGCACATGTACCCCTAAACTTAAAAGTAAAACAAAAAAGAATCTCTCTGATCCAACATATAATAAAAGGAACAAGAAGTAGTGGAAAAAAATCAGGAAAACACCAGCAACCATCAAACAAAGAAAATGATAAAACTTCAAGTCATAATCTTGAAAAAAGTCAGAGCTTAGGAAGAGTGGGACAATGATCCTGGTGTACCACAATGCTGCTTTTAACTGTACCCTGAATCCCAGAATGAATAGAAAGTAGTAAAGAAAATACTTAGAATGTTCCCTGAATACTCCCACAGTTTGGAGAAAAGCAAGCCAAGGGGTATATAGGCATCTTGGGTTAAGTTAGGAACATAATTTCAAGATCAGAAGCTCTCTACCTCTTGCTAGAGGCAGGAACATTGCCTCTATAAGGACATTTAACAGAATTTCATGAAAAGGAACAGAGTCCCTGGTTCTCTGAGACACAGCCCATCAGAGCACCTCTTCCCACTAAAGACCCAATATAGACAACAGGTGGAACACACTAAACTGCTGCTAGGAGGAAAGAAGGGTCTCAGGTAAAGTAGGAAGCTGGTCAAGAAGAATTTTTTCAATATCTATTAGTACAAAAAGGTCTACATGGAGCTCCACGTATTACGCAAGAACAAAATAAATAACAGCATGAAGGGAACTCTGTTTTTAATAATGGCAAACTTGCCCTCTCAGACTAAAGCTCCAGCTGAAAACAACTTCATTGTGCTGTTAAAAAAAAAAAAAAAAAAAAAAAAAATAGTAAAAACACCTTAAAAACATTGAGGAGTTGATGTGAGATAAAGGAGTTGGTCAAACTGAAGGGCCTGCTAGAACTCTGAAAGAAAAGAATATGGGAAACATTATTTATCCACAATCTGTCGCCAATAAGGACATTTGCCAAATAAGCACATTTGGATGTTGGTTTTGACAGCCTTGCTGTGTGTTTGTGAGGCAGGGGGCAGGGGCAGATATTAATGCTCAGAGCCCATCCAGGGTAAAGAATCTGTAAGAAACCTTCACATTAAGCCAGGATGCCAAAACATTATACATTAAGGGTGAGGATAATAACTTTAAAAAGGGAATGCAGTATACAAAAGAGATGAAACACGCATCTGGAAGAAAATGCAACCCAAGGGAAAACAACTATCTTTTTCAGTACTATGCTGTAGAATAGTTAAATATGGCACACATTTACCAAAATAGAAACGAAGTGGTAAGCTATTAAAGTAACATAGTGATTTTTTAAAAAAAGACTATGGAGCTTAGGAAACAAATTTGGGACTAAAACGTCATTATAGAACTAATAAATTAGTGCAGACAGTACGGAGTAGACATGACTGAAAATAGAAAAACGGGTATAGGGCAAAGGCTTGAGAAAGTCTTTAGTGAATGAAAAGGAAAAGAAAAAACAAGGAAGGTAATAGTAAAAGAAAATAATAGATGTTTCTGGAGTAGAGACTGCAACAGACAGAAAAAAAATCATATATAGGAGAAAAATGAATGTGCCTTAAAAGGGGAAGGTATATATATATATATATATGTGTGTGTGTGTGTGTGTGTGTATCTTCCTCTTTTAAGGCACATTCATTTTTTTTCCTATATATGATTTTTTTTTCTGTCTGTTGTATTCTCTACTCACAGTATATTCTATGAGAAACTGATATGAATTGTTTGATCCTGAGTACATCTTAAAGAACAAATAAAAAAAATTCTGTATTTATTCAGAAAGAAAACTCAAGTACTCTAGAAACAGGAAATTTAGATAAGCCTCAGTCTTTTCCATAACATCCAAAACACAAGAAAGCCGTATTTACAAGGTTCTAAAGAACAAGGAAGTACGTTTCATAAAATATAATGTCTAGTCAAGTTGATGTTTAAATATAATCGCAACAGTGAAACATTCTCAGAGTATGACACCCATGAGCCCATGTATTAATCAAACAAAATATAACAACTGTGTAGTTAAAGGACAGTATTCACTACTGTGAGACAATGGACAAAGGTCTAACAAATTTGAGGGAAAGAAAGTGTGATTCCTCTAATTTTATACCCAGCTAATGCGTCCTTTCATTTATTCATTTATTCTTGCGTGTTTACTTTTATTTTATTTTCTATGCCTTCACAGTGTACCTTGAGTATAAAGGTAATAGACATTCTTAGACATGCAAGAAATTAGAATAGAGCATCTAACGATCTTCTAAAAGTCTTCTTAAAAACAAGCTGGGCACAATGGTTTGCGGCTGGAGTCCCAGCTACTCAGAAGGCTGAGGCAGAATGATTGCTTGAGGCCAGAAGTTAGAGATCAGCCTGGGCAACACAGCAAGACCCCATCTCAAATAACAACAACAACAACAACAACAACAATATAAAGTCTTCTTAAAAATAAAATTCATCCAACTAAAGGTAAATAAAAAACACAACAATGAAGAACATGGATCTAAAAAACTTGAGCACTTAATAATTAATATAGAAGTATAAAATATGACAAAATGAATGTGGCTTGAGAAGAAGATGACAAATATTACAAATCTTGATGAAGTAAAATAATAATAAAAGGAGGCAATGGAAGGAAATTGAGTAGCTGTGCGCTAATTTTCTCATGTTTTAAGCAAGGAGTCAGTCAATATTGTCTAATACTGAAGCATGAAGTTAAAGTAATTGATCTAGAAAAAGGTTTTTTCCATTTTTTCTCTTAATCGTAGAATGTTCAGAACTATATTCTGGCAAAAAAATGTTTTCTTCTGAGGTTCAGAAATTCTTCAGTTTCATCTCTACATTTATTTTTTGTTAAATTCTAACCTAACAACGTCTAACCATTAAAGCAATACTTCCGATCTTTGCCATGCATAACCCTATTTTAAAATATTTAAATAAAATTGTACATATTCAACGTGTACAGTGTGATTATTTGATGTACATATAGATTGTTTACTGATTACCACAGCCAAATTAATTAACACATCTATCACCACCTATCGTTACTATTACTGTGTGTATTTGTTGGGGGTGAAGGTACCTTAAATCCACTCTTATCAAGCATCAAGTAAACAACACAGTATTGTTAATTACAGTCATCACAATCCCTTTTTTAAAATCTGTTGTTCTTAACCTCTTTGAATCTTTTATTCTCTGTATCTGTCTCACTGTTCTCTTTTCTTTCATATATTCATGCTAAACAAATGCTTAGAAAGACATTCACCAGATTTGACAGACTTTTTTAGGTGGTAGAAGTTTTGATGAAATTTTGCTTTATTTGTATTTGACCACTTTTAATTTTATGTAGTAGACCTGTGTCATTTTTATTAAAAAAATAGTCATTCCATAAAGAAAAAATATAGGCTTTTAACACCTTGTTGTGAATGTGTTTGTGGTTTTCATCTTCATGTTTTTCGTAATTTTGCCTGTGGTATCAAATGAAAGTAGCAATCACTTGACCTTACTACATTTTTTAAAACTTTGCTATTTTCTTTAGAAGATCTAGCCTCTTAGGAAACTGATGCTTCTTTTCTCTTGATGCTGCCAGATCCCTAACTTAGACTCTTTGATATTTTAATCCTCAAGGTTTCCTGAACGTGTTGAAGGAGAACTCACCAATGCTTGCATGCATTTGCAGATTAACAGCTTCTGCCATTAGCAAATTGGAAATTCCTTCCCCCATCTCTCTTACAGGTGGAGTCTTTTTCTCCTAATAGTACTATGATTCCCATTTCTGCATTTTCTTATTAATGCAGTATATAGAGCATTTTTATTTTTCTTGGCTGCTTTAGCCTTCTGTTGAGTTTCATGCGTATTAAATGGAATGGCTTATCTGAGGGAACAAAGCAAAGCAAAAACTCTACCTTCAACTAATGGGAAGATGGATCCTTAATACGGAAGCGAGACACCGGTAGGCAAACAGTACATTCTGTTCCACTAAGTCATAAGGCTCTCATGAGGCCATAGAATACATGTCCAGAGTAATGATGCTGCCTCAGTGGGTAAGATGAGGCCAGTCAAGGGCCTGCAGCTTCTGATTTGAAAACGACAGGCACCTGATCTGAACTGGGGTGTTTCCAAAATGTGACCCAAGCTTTCAGCTTACACTAGGGGATATACTAGACTTGGTAAGTGGAAGGACACAGGCCAGATCCATCAAAAAACGCTTTACAATGGAGGGCAACTAAGAGTCGAGAACCCCTACGATGCAATTCCTTTAGACTACTTGTTACTTGAATTGAGGTGACTGTTAGTGGCACCAAGTAATGAAACTTTTTTCTCCCTAGTATTTTGTAAAATCTGTGGCTTCTCCTATAGCCAGTACCTGAAGGTATTTAGTCAATACATTAAATATCCTGTTAACATTGATAAGCATCCTTATTTCTAATTACCAAATGAATATATGAAGGCATTCTTGTTCAAGAAAGCCTTGGTATTTTTCCTACTACTGAACAATTAACACGTTGATGGAGTGAGCCACCTGCACTCTGGGTGTTTTAAGCATTTTTCTAAATTATTATTTTGGTTATTACTACTCTGAGATTTTTGACTCTCTTAGTATTTGTGTTAACTGGGAAATGATCCCAGATGAGAGATCCATAAGCTTTTGGGCATATAAAAATGTTTTTTAAAAAGGAACTAAATACAGGAGGAAATGACTTTAACAATAACACACGTGTGCATATTTTGAACATATTTTAGGGGAGAACTGTTCCACATAATAAACACAACACCTTCATTTTGAGCCCAACTTTCTGCCCGAAAAATATTGAAGATTTTGCTTAAGTTGCCATGGACAAACAGACTTATAGACAATTCAGAATCATTTGGAGAGATGAGGGCTACATACTGTATTTAACTTTCAAAACACAGTAAGTAGATTGAGCTCAGCAGTACACAAAGAGCTGAGAGTTTCTGGGATAAACACATGGGAATCAGTGGGAGAGGTAGAAAAAGGAGACTAAAGATTACAAAATTCAGTCACATTTCAAAATTTTCTGCTACAATAATTCACTTTATGTAGAATTAATGTGTCTGATTGAACGTTTGTGCTGTAATTTACTTATAATTAACATTTTATGGTGAACAGATTTCACCACCTCCTTCATGCTGTGAACTCTAAGCCATAGGTCAAAAATAGAGATGAAACAGATAAGCACAAAATATTCTCACTGAAATATTAATGAGATTTTAATTTACTGCTTTAAAAACACATCTTTCATCAACGTCTGTATATAAAAATCACCATTTTATTTTAATTTTTTAATCACATTAAAAATATAATGAACTCTTCTAGCTGGCAGAAAGACACTAAAAAATCTGAGGCAGGCAGGCAGTCCTAGGTAGTTAAATGATTTTCCATCTTGTTCAGGAGCCAAAAACATTGTCTCATCATGAAGAGGTAATGGTTTAGTTCAACTCAGCCAAGAATCTCTTCTCAATTAATTAGTACATTTTGATAGGTAAGAATTTCTTGCAAATGGTGACCCTAGGAAAACCATTCCTACTCCCAAACTAAGCCATTTGTGAAGACCAAAATCTGGGTGGGCCTGCCATTTGTTGGATTTACTTACCTTAAGGGAGAGGCTTATGCCTGTCTAAAGTTTCAAGGTAGTCAACAGGATTTCAAATGAAGTGAGGAACTGGGAGCAAGAAATTTTCATTTGGTACTGAAGTTATTACAAAGTGCTGCCTTCCAACCAATTATTACCATTTCTATTAACGCACCAGACATTAAGTCATTAAGTCTCTTATTACTCCTTCTTTAAGATGTGGCCTAAATCTCTCTCAAAGAGGTTACCTTTGGTCCACCTTGCTGCAAGCATCAGATCATATGTAGTCCTCCTCCCATGGTTGGACTGAACATGAGATATCTGTCTGTCTACTCACCTACCTACCCACCCACCCAGCCACCCATCCATCCATTCACTTAATGTGTGTCTTTCATGCTAAATTATAAACTCTAAGAGGACAGTCCCACATCTGAGTTACTTATCACTGTAATTGGCCATTTGTGATAGGTACAATAAATATGTGTTGACTGATTGAATTATCGGGTGGTCGGTTGGCCCTCTGGGCATGAAATCCAATGTGATTGGTTGTTTCCCAAAAAGTTGTCACTAGTTGATTCCCCATTGAGAGGTAGAGTCTACTGTTCCATCCCCCCTGAATCTGCACTGGCCTGTGACTGCTTTGTGTAATTGGAGGTGGAAGAGGTGACTGTGCCAGATTGGGCCCTGCTTTTAAGAGAACCAGCAGGTTCCTCTTCCCTCAACCTGGAACATTTGCTCCGGAGAATGTTAACTGCCTTGTGAGAAGTCTCACTACCCTGAGACTTCCATGCTGGAAGGACACTCAAGCTGGTCACCCAAAGAGACTGTGTCAGAAAACAGAGTAACACCAGCCACCTTCAGCTGTTTTAACCGTCCTGGCCCAGGAGCCAGACATGCAAGTGAAGGAACCATCTCAAACATTTCAGACAGTCCAGTCCCACAGATTCCATATGGAAAGGTGAGTGTATTAGGCTGTTTTATTGCTGCTGATAAAGACACACCTGACACTGTGCAATTTATAAAGGAAAAGATGTTATAAAGAAAAACAAAGCTGTTTACACATATCTCAATTTCTTAAAGGACTCACAGTTCCACATGACTGGGGAGGCTTCACCACCATGGTGGAAGGTGAAAGGCATATCTTACATGGTGGCAGACGAGAGAGAATTTGTGCAGGGAAACACCTCTTTATAAAACCATCAGGTCTTGTGAGACTTATTCACTATCACCAGAACAGCACAGGAAAGACCCGCCCTTATGATCCAATTACCTCCCGCCAGGTCCTTCCTACAACATGTGGGAATTGTGGGAGCTATAATTCAGGATGAGATTTGGGTGATGAAACAGCCAAACCGTATCAGTGAGGCTCTGCAGTGAGCTGCCCATCTTGTCACCCTGAGGCATCCCAGCTCAGCCCTAGACATCAGGGAGCAGAGGTAGGGCATTCCCACTGCACCCTACCCAAATTCTTGATTCTTTATTATGCTCAGAATCCATGAGCATCATACAATCACAGCTGTTTCACACCGTTGTTTTCTGGGATGGTGTGCGTGGCAACAATAGATAAGAGAAGCATTCTAAGAGTCTACAGTATACACCATGTCTTTATCTCAATCTTGGGTACCCATGACTTTTTATTCTAGAGAGAAAATCCAGACAGAACCATGTTCCACCTGAATCTCTTTTACAGATGATACAAAGATGGTAGGTTCTTTGAAGTAGACGCCACAGACTTAGTGATGCTGATCCCAAAGGAATAAATATCTCAAGAGGAGTTCACTCCTGTTCTTTGAATTCTCTAATACAGTAATGGGACCATTCGAGCTACTCAATTCAGCAATTTCCTCAGAAATTTGACTTAGGTTAGCAAAAATGAGACTCTGTCTCCTCACTCTCACAGCCAAATTAAAAAAAAAAAAAAAGCCGTTTACACACATCTCAATTTCTTTATTTTTCTATTAATTCCCCAGTCCATTCTAAGTTTTCACAATTACTGCTTCCTTTTCCCAATTAGAAGGGTATCACCCCCCCACCGCCTCCTGCCCACTCCACCCAATAAAGAGTGTGTGTGGCTCAGGGAGCAGAGCGAGACTACAAACACAAAAGAAAAGATGTATCTGCTTTGCATAAGTTACATCCTGTCCTTTCAGTCACAAATCTTCTATAATGTTATGCAAATATTCAAGACTTTTCCATCATTTATGATAACAGTGTTGGGAAAGCTAGAATATTCAAGTATAAGACAGTTAAAAAAAAAACTACAATAGAAAACTAACTTGGCTTTGATTTATCTTCTCCAAGGTCAGATCAAATGAGAATAAAGACCTTTTTGCCAAGAACATGCTACTTATTTTTCACACGATTTACAAATGGAAGCTTGTCATTACAAATCCCAATGTGACTCTTTTTTGAACCATCATGACGTTGTCGGGTGTCCATCACAGATGGAGTAGCTCATAAAATTAGAATGACCCCTTGATAGAAACGAAGACCTACACAGACCTGGTTTTCACACCAGCCACACCTGCTTTTGGAGCAAAGGTGAATGCATTTAGTTCATAAAAATAGCACCTCTTATCCGAGAGGTCCAAAGGCTTCCCAGGAACTTGACATTTGCATTCTTAGAGTTTGGAAAAAGTGGAAAATTGATTGCGAGAATAGAGATCATTCACCCAGTTCCTTAGTGCATCACAGGAACATGCAAACTAAAGAGGGAAAATAAAGACCCAGGGGAGCTAAATAAAACGGAACATACATGATGGTTCTACATTCTTCCCACCCCAGAGGTCCTTTTGTTGCCTGTCTCAACTCAAGAACATTCCATGAAAAGAAAGGTGACGCTGAAGAGGAACCCAGGATGTGTATGTGGAAGCCAGCAAAAGCTCATAATTCAATGAAGTCATTTCATTCCTTTTACTCTCTAACAAGCTCCAACCCATTCAAAGGACTTATTAGAATTTCAAATGAAAAGCTGAATACTATGAGCATTGTAAATCAGCTACAAACAGCTTTTAAAACTGTGTCAGGAGAAATACACTTGTAATTTTCTTCCTTTTTTAAAAATATTGCTTTTTTTTTTTTTTTTTTTTTTAACTTCAAAGCTTTGTTTGTTAAGAAGCAGTTACCAATTTATTTCTACAGAGGGCATCTGATTTTGGTTGGTGTGAGGGGGCCCAATTGGAGCAATCCTTTCACCTGGGTTGGTACACGCTCCCAGCATTATACCTACTCATGGCACATGCGCCACTACCCAGGTGCTGGTTGTTCCTTGACAAACCACATTGTGTTGTTTATTTTGTTGTTGTTGTTCTTCAGATTTCTTAGAACCCGAAGCAGAAATATTCCTTACCTGGGAAGAACTGTGATTCAGACTCCTCCAGTCCTGGAGACTATATGTGGTCTCTGAAAAGCTCCAAATAAGAATAGGACGCCAGGGGAGCCCTCCGTCTAACGGGGCCAGCGGGCAGCAGAGTCCTCCTCAGGAGTCAGGAGCCTTTCGCCTCTTTTGCGAGGATGTCCCGCAGTCTGTCATATGTTCATCTCCCTGAGAACTTGACAGGGTCATGAGATAGGGATATTTTCCTTGTTCCTTGTTCTCCAAGTCCCTGGAAAGAAAAGAAATAGATTTCTCAATTTGTAAAAATCTTAAACTGAGATTAATTTTCAAATAGAAGAGATACATTCCTCCCTGCTTTCTCCCTCCCCTCCTTCCTCCTTTATCTTCTTCTGCAGCACAGAAAACCCATGTGGTCACATAGATCACCTTCCATACTACCCAAAGCAAAAAGACGAAGTATCACAGCAGCCATATTCACAGGAAAACATCCACAGCAATTGGGCCTCCTTGGTGAGTATTACAGAACGCTTACCACTAACGACTGTCAAAAGATAGGACACTATGTTCTTCTGATAGGCAAAACCACAGCCAGCTTTGGCAGAAAGAAGGTGCTACTCAGAACCACAAGGTTCCCTCTCTTCTGTTTCAGTTCTAAAGAGTAGCTGCTCCAACGTCAAAATGAAAATTACAACCTCCAAATTAATAGAGTGCCGCTCCAAGGCCTGGAGAATGGGATCCAGATGTACCTTCTATCGAGATGGAAAAGATTTAATCAAGCTGCACTATTTATTGAACACAGACTTACTAAGCATCAACTACTGAAAACCATATGCATGCCCTTTAAAAACTGATAATTCTCTGCTGGCCTCCCCTTTACATCTTGCAATTATATTCCAGGCAAAACGCTTGAACAGCCAAGTCAGAGGGTTGCCCCATAACTCCGCTTCAGCGAGGCGTAATAGAAAGGTCTGGGGCTGTTGAAAGGAACAGGCTGGAGATAACATTCAGGTGGAAGGAAATCTACTCATTACTTTTGTTAGAAATGGAGGTGGAACCACCACGTGTAGAGGGTAGCGGAGCCTTGTGCTTCTGAGCAAACTGGAAAAACCACTCTCTTCCCTTTCCTGCACCACCTCCCTCAACCAACCAGCGTAACCCTCTTCCTATTTTGGAGGATTTTTACAGAGGAAAGCGACAGTTTTCTTCCAAGAGGTGGCATCTCTCTGGAAACCAGCCTGGTGGACAAAGCGGTAGTGATGCGAGGCCCCCATGAAAGAGAAAATGCTGGCATCAGGAATGGAGACCTTGAGGTCTGGTCTTTGAAGGACTGTTTCGCCCATCGGTGGTAGCCCCAGAGCTCCTGGCTTTGACTGCATCACGTGAGCTGGAAAGTTTCCTTCTATGCACATCTGCATTATTAGAAGGGCCTTGAAGAAGCTGCTGAACCTCTCTGAACCACATTCAGACACTTACAAAACGAGAGAGTCGGCCGGGCGCGGTGGCTCACTCCTGTAATCCCAGCACTCTAGGAGGCCGACGTGGGTGGATCACTTGAGGCCAGGAGTTGAAGACCACCCTGACCAACATGGTGAAACCCTGTCTCTACTAAAAATACAAAAATTAGCCAGGCGTAGCGGTGCACGCCTGTATTCCGAACTCTGCTGGGCAGGCTAAGTCATGAGAATCACTTGAGCCTGGGAGGTGGAGATTGCAGCGAGCAGACATTGCACCACTGCACTCCAGCCTGGGCGACAGAGCAAGACTCCGTCTCAAAAAATAAAATAAAAATGAAAGAGTCATACCTACTTCACGGTGATGACTCAGAGAGGGAATGCATGGGAAGTTCTGAACACACAGCGTAGCTCCAAAAAGCTTAGAGTTCCTTTCCATCCCAACTTTCTTCCCGGGAAGATGGACACACTAGCTAGCTAAATAAGGGGCACTTACGCTCAGGTGTTTAACAGATTCTCCAGCACTTTATAGGTGCTGGCTTCACAGGAAGGCGCTTGAACCATTTGGTCCTGCACCATCCCACAATAGACACCTGTTCTCGAAATGACTGTTGGTTTTCATTTCTCTATTTCCTGGTTAGTCAACAGAAACAACTATCTTTATAGAAATTGCTCTCAAACCCCCTTCTCTCTCTTATTATGCCTCTTCTCTTTTTCTTTCTTCCTTTTCTATACACATTTTCAGCCCCACAGTGGTTACCTGCTAAGACACCCAAGTAGAATTCTTTTTTCTTTTCTATTTTTTCTTTCTTTCTTTTTTTTTTTCTTGACACCGAGTCTTGCTCAATTGCCCAGGCTGGAGGGCAGTAGTGCAATCTCGGCTCACTACAACTTCCATCTCCCGGGTTCAAGCGATTCTCGTGCTTCAGCCTCCTGAGTAACTGGAATTGCAGGCACCTGCCACCATGCCCTGCTAATTTTTGTATTTCAACTCCTGACCTCAGGTGATCCACCCACCTCAGCTTACACCTGATCTTTGAACTTCTCCTTAGACCCCTGCTTTTTGTCCCAATGCGGGTTGGTGCCCTCGGTCACCTCCCCCTACCCCAGGTCACCCCCAACCTTTATCTCATTTTCTTATGCTTTTGTGTGATATTTTTCCTTCTTAGTGAAAACAAAATGATTTCTGATTGCCTGCTCTGTAAACTCTTTTCCCTGTTTTAAATAATTAAGGAATTGATATCATTTTAACGTATCAGTAAGTCTTCATATTAGTAACAACTGAAACCTCCCTACGATGACACAGAGAATAAACATCCCTGTCTATAGCATTTTGAGCGACTTACCCAAGAAGCTCATTTGCCTAATTACTGGAGTTAATGAAACTCTTTCATCTGCTTTCAACTTCTCGCTTTCTATCACACCTATCTGCCCTGTTGGTGGGTATCAGTAAGATGAGGAAATAGGAAAGAGTAGACACATATGTGAGACATACTGAATAATTCCTCCAAACAGACCACAGAAAACACAACAAGTTAATTTTAAATAATGGAAAAGTTCATAGAGTCACTGGATGTGGTGAGTTCCCTTTTATAAAAACTAATCTTTTTAATTGTTGATTCACATGAGGACTTAATACAGAGGTAAATGTATATGTATAATTTGTTGTTTCCACTGTATTAGTCCATTTTCATACTGCGATAAAGAACGGCCTGAGACTAGGTAATTTATAAAGGAAAGAGGTTGCTTTTTGTTTTGTTTTGTTTTTCCGAGATGAAGTCTCACTATGTCGCCCAGGCTGGAGTGCAGTAGCACGATCTTGGCTCACTGCAACCTCCACCTCCTGGGTTCAAGCAACTCTCCTGCCTCAGCCTCCTAAGTAGCTGGGATTACAGGCATATGCCAACATACCAGCTAATTTTTGTAATTTTTTTTTAGTAGAGGTGGGGTTTCACCATGTTGACCAGACTGGTCTTGAACTCCTGGCCTCAAGCAATCTGCCTGCCTTGGCCTTGCAAAGTGCTGGGATTACAGGTGTGAGCCACCACACCTGGCCAGGAAAGAGGTTTCATTGGCTTACAGTTCAGCATGGCTGGGTAGGCCTGAGGAAACTTACAGTCATGGCAGGAGATAAAGGGGAAGCAAGGCACCTTCTTCACAAGGTGGCAGGAAGGAGAGGTGCTGAGCAAAGGGGAAAGAGCCCCTCACAAAACCATCAGAGCTCCTGAGAACTCACTCACTATCACTGGAACAGCATGGGGGAAACCACCGCTGTGATTCAGTTACCTCCACCTGGTCTCTGGACACGTGGTGATTATGGGGATTACAATTCAAGATGAGATTTGGGTGGGGACACAAAGCCTAACCATATCACCTCCAATGATAACATTTCCAAAACCACAGTACAATATGACAATCAGGATAGTGACCTTGATACTGTCAAGATACATAATGGTTCCATCACCGCAAGGAGCTCTCCTTTGGGCCACACCCCCTTCCCTCCCATTCCCACGCTCTCCTTAACCTTTGGCAACTACTCCTCTGTTCTCCATATCTATAATTTTATCAGTTCAAGAATGTTATGTAAATAGAATCCTACAGTCTGTAAACTTTTGAGATTGGCTTTTTTCACTCAGCATAATTCTCACATGGTTCATCTAAGTGGTTACCTATATCAATTGTTTGTTCTTTTTTATTGCTGAGTAGTATTCCATGTTATAGATATACTACAGTTTGCTTAAGCATCTACCCACTGTAGGACAACTGGATTGTTTCTAGTTTGGGGCTATTACAAATAAAGTTGTTATAAATTAGTCATGTATAATATTTGTGTGAACACAGGTTTCCATAAATGATCTTTGTGGTATAAATATCCAGGAGTGCAATTGTAGGGTGGTATAATTGCTTGTTGTTGTTGTTTTTAAGAAACCTCCAAATTGTTTTCTGGAGTAGCTGTATCATTGTATATTCCCACTAGCAATGTATAAGTCACTTGATTTTTCTGCATCTGATATAGTTTGGATGTGTGTCCTTGACCAAATCTCATGTTGAAGTATAATTCCCAATGTTAGAGGTGGGGCCTGGGTACAGCTAATTGGATCATGAGGGCAGTTTCTCATGAATGATTTAGCACCATCCACTTCGTGCTGTCCTCACAACAGTGAGTTCTTGTGAGATCTGGCAGTTTAAAAGTGGGTAGTACCTCTCTGCCTCTTTCTCGCTCCTGTTCTGGCTGCGTGATACACCTTCTCTCCCTTTGCCTTCCAACATGATTGTAAGTTTCCTAAGGCCTCTCTAGAAGCCCAGCAGATGCCAGCATCATGCTTCCTGTACACCCTGCAGAACTGTGAGCCAGTTAAATCTCTTCTCTTTATAAATTACTCAGTCTCAGGTATTACTTTACAGCAACACAAGAGCAAACTAATACAGCATCCTTGCCAGAATTTGGCAGTCACTATTTTTAAATTATTTATTATAATAGGTTTGTAATGATATCTCATCACCCTTTCAATTTGTATTTCCCAAATAGCTAATGATGTTGAACATTTTTCCATGTGCTCATTTGCCATTCATATACCATCTTTGCTGAAATGTCTCATGACATTTGCCCATTTTCTAATTGGATTGTTTATGTTCTTATTGTTGAGTTTTAAGAGTTCTTTATATAGTCTAAATTCTAGTCCTTTGTTGGATATGTGGTTTCCAGATATCTTCTCCCAGTCTGTTGCTTATCTTTTTGTTTTCCTATTAAGGCCTTTCATAGAGTAAAAGGTTTTAAATATTTTGGAGTCTAAGTTATCAGTTTTGCTTTTATGGATCATGCTTTTAGTGTCAAGCCTAAGAAATCTTTTGTAGTCCTAGATGCTGAAGATTTTCTCTTCTTTTTTTCTAAAAGTTTTATAGTTTTATGTTCTGCATTGAATTCTGTGATCCACTTTGGGTTCATTTTCTTATACGGTGTAAACCAAGATCGAGGTTCACTTTTGTTTACCCATGGAAGTTGACGTATACAAGCAGCAGTCACTGAAAGGCTATCTTTTCTCCACTGAACTGCTTTTATACTTTTGTCAAAAATCATGTGTAAGTATTTGCATGGGTTTATTTCTGGGTTCTCTATTCTTCTTCATTATCCATGTAACAATACCACACAGCATTGATTTCTATACCTATTCAATTAGTCTTTAAACTGGCTAGATAATTCCTCTCACTTTATTCTTCTTTTTCAAAACTGCTTTAGCCATTCTAGTTCCTTTGTCCTTCCACAAGTATTTTTGAATAATTTTCCTATATTAAAAAACTTGCTGGAATTTGGATAGGAATTAGACTGAGCCTATATATCAATTTTGAGGAAAATTGACATCTTTCCTATGTTGAGTCTTCCAAATCATCAACATTGGATGTCTCTCCATTTATTCAGGTCTTCCTTGATTTCTGTCATCAGCACTTTACAGTTCTCAACATACAAGTCCTATACGTGTTTTGATAGATTTACACCTGCATATTTTTTAGGTATGACACATGATGTATTTTAAATTTTGGTTTCCATGTGCTCATTGTTAGTATACAGAAATACAATTGCTTTTGTGTAAGTTTATCTTATGCCTTGTGACTTTGTTGAAGTAACTTATTCATTCTAAAAGCTTTGTCATTTATTATTTTGTGTAGATTCCTTGGGATTACAAACATTTTTATTTTAATCCTAAATTTCCTTATCCCTTGAGATTTTCTATGCTGACAATCATGTCTTTTGCAAATAAAAATACTTCTTTTTCTTCCTTTCTCATTTATGTACCTTTGATTTCCTATTATGACCTTAACACATTGACTAGAACTTCCAGTACTACATGGAATGAGAGTGTTAAGAGTGGACATCTTTGCCTTGTTCCTGGTTATAGGGGAAAAGGGTTCAGTCTTTTACCATTAAGGATAACACTAGCTGTAGGTTTTTGTAGATGCTCTTTATAAAGTTGGTGAAGTTACTATTTCTTTGTTTCTAAGAGTTTTTATCATGAATAAGTATTCAATTTTGTCAAATACTTTTCTGCATCAATTGATATAATCATGTGATTATACATTCCTCTTCTTTAGCCTGTTAATGTGGTGGATTTTATTGATTGATTTTCCAATATCTAACCAGTCTCACATCCCTATAATAAATGCCACTGGGTCATGGTGTATCATACTCATTATATAATGTTGAATTCTATTTGCAAATACTTTGTTAAAGATTTTTGCCTCTATGTTCATGGGAGATACTGGTCTGCAGTTTTCTTTTGTACTATTTTAGTCTGGGTTTGGTATCAGTATAGTGTTATCGTCATAAAATGAATTGGAAAGTGCTTCTTTTCTGGATGATATTGAAATTGTGTAGAATTGGTGTTGATGTTTCTTTAGATGTTTGTTAGAATTCTCCAGTGACTTTTCTGATACTCCAACTCCCCTTCCAGATCTTACTGCCCCAACTCCTCCCACAATTATGCAAGGTCTAATGCCTATAATACATTTCTTTGTCCATAATACTCATAGTTTCTGCTTCCCTGATTGAACCCTGGTACCTTAAATCATTTGCTATTACAGTGGAATAATAGTTAACATTTACTGAGTGCTTAAACTATGCCAAGCACTTTACAATTGTTATTTCATGTAAGTAATCCCATAAAGAAGGTGATATTGTCCCCTCAACTTTACAGAAAAGAAAACTAAAGTACAGAGAAGTTAAGTATGCTGTGAACAGTCACACAGTAAGGATCAGAAGCAGGACAGAAATCAAACTCTTAGCCAGGCTGTCTACTAACATTCTCTCTCTTGACCTCTAATTTCTCTCAGAAGACCAGAGCCTATGGTGCTGATATGATAGAAGGCAGAGATTTGAGCCTGGATCCCATTCATCGTTTCTGGTCTAACCTGTGCTTTTCATTTTGTTTGCTTCCCTTTATACCCTCCCGCTGTTCCCCTTCTTTTCGTTTTCTCTTCTTTTCTCTGCCCATTGAGGATGTTTCCTCTGGACATTTTCCCCCATCGAACCCCGCCCCCCACCTTCCTATCACCTTTTGTACTGTTGGAAAGTGAGTCAGACCCACAGGTGTGTGTTATTCCAGATTCACTGGCCCTCATATCATGAAGCACCAGTGTAAGAACAAGGGCAAGCCCTGGCTGGGGAGGTGGCCGTTGGAGGTGCGGTGCGCTAAACAGAAGGGGCGTTCGTTACAGCAAGAGCAAGTGCAGCAGACACACACCTGCTGGAAACCAGGAAAAAATGGTCCGCAGTGACTCTGAGAAATTACCTTTCTTGTTCTGACTCCTTTTCTTGCTCACTTTGGGGTCAGTCTACTTATTTATTAAAACGTCTACCATGCCTTAAGAAACAGTATTAATGCATTAAAATAAACAATACTTTGGATGCAGAAATGAACATTTAAGTGGATGCAAACCAGATCCTTTCCATTTTGAGTGTGTGTGTATTTCTGTATTTTTTTTCTCCTAAGTGCCTTTGCTTAGTAAAAGCCATCAAATATCACTGGGAATTATTACTAATTTTTACACAGTCCTGAAGAGTTAAAGGGGGAAAGAGAAAAAGGGAATGAGTAAGTGGAAGAAAGAGAGAAAGAGAGAGAGAGAGGTTAAGCTCAAAGGCAGAGAGAGCGAAATGGACCAGATTATACAAAATTAAAAAGCAAATACGAGGAGACAATTTGTGCCGAGTGATTGCAAGCAATTACAGTCCGGCTCTTCTGGAGGGAAGATGGGGGAGGGGGTTATTTCAGCTTAAAAGGAGACTTTTATTCATTCCTGATCAGCTTCTCCAACCATTCTCTCTTTTATTCTTGGATATCAATTTAAGGAAAAAAAAAAAAGTCAGCTTTCAGATGTTACATGTTCACCCCTGTGAATCCACCCCTGGGTAGACAGTGAGAATTTAAGCTTCCAATCGGTTCTTTCTATAGCCCTGAAAACCAATTTGTTCATAAAGAATAAAATAAGGAGGGGGGAGAGGGGAAAACACAACACGAGCATGTGTTTCTTTTAGAGGAGAGCTTCAATTTTACTATAATTGTCTAAAGACGGAGCTGCTTTGATCTGAAGAATTATTATTGTGCCTGAAATGCCGGCTGCCAATGTCACAGCTGTGCTGGGGCTCGGTCACGCCAAGGGGCTTGGGGTCCAACTTAGTCCCAGACCCGCCTTTGGGTCCTTCTCTCTTTATCTTTCCTTTGTCAAATGGGAAAGTTCATTTTCCTAGTATGTCCACTGGCCATCGAAGGCTATAGTGTGGTTGATGTTGTACGGGTTCCTTGGAAGGCCCAGACACATGGTGGTGACATCACAGGGGCCCACCAAGGCTGGGCGGGAGGGGAGAGCCTCGCCTTCACATGGGCAGGCAGGCTGGATGTGCACGTGCCCTAAGCAGGCTGCCACGATCATTATTTGAGAGGGCCCGGCACACTGGCCAGCTGTTCTTGCTCCTCTGTGTCTCCTCGGCTCACGCACAAGGTCAGAAATGGTCTCGGTGCTTGAGAGAGACACAGCAAACCCTCCAGCACACTTCCCTGATTTCAAAGCTTAGAGTTCATAGTTATTATCCCTCACTCCAGCCCGTGCTGTGCCAAAGCAGAGGATAGCTCAAAACACAGAATTAAACATGTTTCTTTCAGAGGCAGAATGGCTAAAATCTAGATGGAGGGTCTGAGGGCTAAGCCAAGTCATCAGGGTGTGTGTTTTCCTTCTCATGGCTGAGGGATAGACCAGGGGAATCTCTTCTCCTGCATCACTTCCTTGGTGGGCCGGGCAGGAGGGACATGTCCACCCCTCATCTCACATCCTGCCACCTCGGAAGCTGCCTCGCCTGTCTCCTCCTGGTACCTCTGAGGTCTCACTGGAGACTGGAACCCCGAAGGGGTCCTCTTTACCTGCTCCTTCTCCAGTTCCCCATTACCTACAGCGTTGTCCGCATTCCCTGGCTCGGCAGTCAAGGCTCTGCAGGTAAGCTGCCCTGCCCAGTCCTGCACCCCAGATGAGGAGCCCCTCTGCTGTTTCAGAACAGCAAATGATCAGCTCTGGGTCTTTGCTTATGTCTTCCCCCTACCTGGAATACAACTGCTTCCTTTTCTCCTTTTCCCCTGAGTTCTTCTCTCCTTTCTTGGCTCCGCTTCTAACTCGAAATGCAGATCAGGTGGATAAGAAAATGAATTACTCTGGACTGTGAGACTAAGTTCCAGGGGCAGAGCTATCTAAACAGCCCAGGTTATAGTCTAGGAGGCCGTGACAGTGAGGAGATGACAGGTTGTGAGGGACAGCCCCCACTCCCACCCCACCCCCTCACCTCTAAGCCATGGTTTCTCAAACTGGAAGAATGCGCAGAGCTCTTTACAAAGAAAATGTGGTAAAACACAAGAATGCCCGTGAACCCTTGGGGTCTGAAGATTCCAGTATGAAAAACATTGTCATAGGAAACAAACAAAAACCCGCAACATGAAAACATAAACTTAATTATAACTCTACAAAGCATGAGGCCCACATTCTGCACAGAAATCATTCTTTCCAGTCGGATGAAAAAAAAAAAAAAATGCACCTAGGCCAGGCACGGTGGCTCATGCCTGTAATCCCAGCACTTTGGGAGGCCAAGGCAGTTGGATCCATTGAGCCCAGGAGTTTGGTACCAGCATGGGCAACACGGGAAAACCCCGTCTCTACAAAAAAGTACAAAAATTATCTGGGCATGATGGTACACACCTGTGGTCCCAGCCACTTGGGAGACTGAGGTGGGAGGATTGCTTGAGGCCAGGAGATGGGGTTGCAGTAAGCTGTGATTGCACCACTGCACTCCAGCTGGGGTAACAGTGTGAGACCCTGTTTCAAAACCAACAACAGCAACAACAAAACCCCACATCTAGAAGACTTTTATTACCTAGGCAAGCTTGAATTAGTTACTTAATTTCTCTATGCCTCAGTTTTCTTACCTGAAAAAGGGGGAAAAAAGGCAACTAGAAGGGTGGTTGTGGGGATAAAATGACGTAGCGTGCATGTGTGCACAGTACTTAGATGATTCCTGGCACATTCTCCGTTCTCAACCCATGGCAGAGTTCATCAAACCCCAATAAGCACCTATGTTGTTGCTAGAAAGCTCGGGACCTAATCCTGAGTAGGGATCTCATTTCTTCTTCAGAGCTAGGAGGTCTCATATTCTGAAATTTTCAGAGTGTGGGAAGGAGGATGTTCAGGAAACTGGGGCTTTGATGAGGGCTGAGTTGCAACCATAGGGAACACTAAGAAAGATGACACAGAGCAAAGCATGAGCTTTGAGCAAAGAGGAGGCAAACTGATTTTTTTAGGGTAACAAAGGTTGAGCGTGACAGACCTGGCATGTCTGGCCAGCTGCCCTAAGGATGGGACAAAGGGAGGAAGGCTACACTGCAGAGCTTTATACAGGAAAAGCTAGTTGAAGAGAAAGATGGAGTTGTTATAAAGATTCTGGCTACAGGGGAGTGAATGATCTTTGCATCTCAAGAAGTCATAAAATGGGATGAATCAGGAGTCAGGAAAAGAGGGGCAGACCTATGGAGCTCAAGGAAATGTAGAGAACAGCCTTGCCACATCTTGAAGAGGAGAGAGAGAATGGAAACAAGATAGCTCCTAAAGAACAATGTATCTGTCTTACTTTGGTTGCCACTTCCGTTAACTGCCCAATAACTTCAGGCTTTGGAATAGACAAGACAAGCCCTACCTATACGGACTCTAGGTCACAATTCTTGGCTCCACAGCTCCTGCTCCCCTTACTTGCAAGGAAATGGGGTTTGAACAGAAACAGAGAAGAAAGTGTAAAAATGAACAAGATGTAGGTAGCTGGGAAGTATTCAGGGGGTAGTGCACTGACAGGCACAATTTACATTGAAATACAATACAAATAAAAGCTGGATTGATGGATAGGCAGAGGGACAAATAGATGGGCAAATTGTGATAAATTAGGTATATTCCATTGTTACCAACTGAACGTAGGTGGTGAGTGTATAGTTATTCACTGAAAAGTTTTGTTTTGTTTTAACTTTTCTATATGTATGAAAGTGTTCATACTAGAAAATTGAAAAAAAGGAAACGGATTCAAGATCATCAACCCTTGTCCTCATGGGCCGTGAGACAAGTTATTCCGAAAGAGAAGTTGGCAGAACAGTAAAGGGATAGATGTTTGTCTGCTCTTCCCCTTGCCTTTCAGCTCCTCAATGCTGTCTGTCTACCTTTCTGGGGCTGGGCAACCTGCTAAGAATAATGCTTGTAGGGATTTAAACTACGAACCCATCCTGTGGAATGTGTAATTTATCAGAGCTTTCCTAAAGGTTGATGAAAGTCTTTAATGCCCAATGAAATAGATCTTCAGAAGTGGAATTTTGGCCAGTGGAGAAGAAACTTTAGGTGGTGCATCAGTTGGGATTAGATTTGGTTACAAATGTCAGACAGGCCCAAACAACTGACTTAAACAAGATTGAAGCTCATTTCATGCTCACATCAACCAAGTCCACTCAAACATCTCAAGAACTCTGGTCCTTTCCTGCTCATTGACCACACCTCTAAGGACAGTCCTCAGCTTCCTGGCCCGAGATGACTGTCCTCATTTTCCAGGCTGCAGGATGATGGAAGGAACAAAGAAGAGGGCAACAGCATGCACAAACCACCCCTCAAGGACGGTTCCTGGAAACTGACATATGGGCTTAGTCACATCTTCACACCCAGCTGCAAGGGAGGCTGGAATATGTAGTCCTTATTCTTTGCAATAATGTGCCTAGGAGTAAAAAAAAAATTAGCTGGGCGCGGTGGCTCACACCTGTAGTCCCAGCACTTTGGGAAGCCAAGACAGGTGGATCACCTGAGGTCAAGAGTTTGAGACCAGCCTGGCCAACATGGCGAAACCCCGTCTCTCCTAAAAATACAAAATATGAGCCAGGTGTGATGGGACATGCCTGCAATCCCAGCTTCTCGGAAGGCTGAAGTATGAGAATCATTTGAGCCCTGGAGGCAGAGGTTTCAGTGAGCTGAGATTGCACCACTGCACAAAGAAAAAATTATACTACTATGAAAAAAGGGAGAAAAGATTTGGGAGGAGAAAAGATTTGAGTTTTCCTCAGAAGTCAGGAGAGTATCTCCCTAGAATGCTCCAATCACAACTGCACAGTTTTCTACTTTATCTTCCTATAGGGTCAGCTCTGACTTTATCAACTGGCCTCCACAACAATGGTCTCCTTTCTGGATTCATTGCATAATGAGGAGGAGAAGGAAATAAGAAGCTGTGTGATAAGTCCTTTAGAATTTAACAAGGAAAGTTGTAAGGTAGGTATCAGCATCATCATGTTAGAGGTAAGAAATGGAGGCTTCCCTCAATTCAAAAGACTGGTAAGGTCCTTATCTGTAGAGGCCACTGTTAAAGTGCAGGAGGATGCAGAGTGGGGCTCCCCAGTCTTTCCCACCACCCAGCCCCTCTACCTTGATAGATAATCTGAACCTTGGAAAGGACAGAGGCTGCTGGAGAGCCAAGAAATCCTAGACAAGGGATCTTACCTGCAGGAAGAACAAGCAACAAAAGCTGGAAGACAGCAAGAGAATACTGGTCCAAGAGAACTTCAGGGAAGCCGCAAGCAAACATAGGGCTAAGAAGGGCCAGCCAAGGTTCCTTGAACAGCTGGGGGCTCTTGGAGGATGATGAGCAGGAGTGTGGAGGGGAGAGGGGAGCATCGTCAAAGGGAGGTGTGCAGGGCAGAGCAGAGCACCTGTATATGTACTGCCATCTTGGATCTACTCTAAGGATTAGAATATGAGTTCTGCAGGTTCTCAAAAAATTCTATGTTAACCTAGTGTCACTGTCTTCTTGAGCAGAAGTTCTCAAAGCCGATGTCCATTGAAATCACCTGGGTCTTTTGAAAACATCCTGAGGCCTAGTCGCAACCTCCAAGAATTTTTTTTTTTTTATTTATTTTTTGAGACAGAGTCTCGCTCTGTCACCCAGGCTGGAGTGCAGTGGTATGATCTCAGCTCACTGCAATTTCTGCCGCCTGGGTTCAAGCGATTCTCCTACCTCAGCCTCCCAAGTAGCTAGGATTACAGGCTCCTGCTGCCACTCCCGGCTAATTTTTTATTTTTAGTAGAGACGGGGTTTCACCATCTTGGTCAGCCTGGTCTCGAACTCCTGACCTTGTGATGCACCCGCCTCGGCCTCCCAAAGTGCTGGGATTACAGGCATAAGTCACCGCACCCAGCCTCAAGATTTTTATTTTATTGGTCTGGGGTGAAGCTTGGGCACTGGGATTTTTCAGAACTCCCAACATGATTCTAACATGCAGAAAAGCTGGAGAATCACTGCTCCAGATGGTCTTCCAACTCTAACGTGCATATTCATCACCTTGGGAGGGCACAGAAATGCAGATTCTTATTCATGAGGTCCAGGATGGGGCCTAAGGCTCTGCATTTTAATAACTTCCCAGGGGATGACAATGCCGCCCATCTTGGGAACTCACTTTGTGAGTCTGACACTTTCACTTCTCCTGCTAAGGTACACTTTTCCTATATCCACGAGGGCTTCAATGCATCGTCTACTTATGCAAAGCTGTCTCATCCTGTAATAAGTAAGCCCGTCCCGGACAGAAATCCAGGCAATATCCTATAACAAGTAAAACCATCCCAGACAGAAATCCATACAGTCATGGTCTGTATCTGCCTTCACGTTCAGCATGTTGTCTGCTAAACTGACGATCTAGAGTGTCCCATGTTGAGCACAGCAGAAAGCACACCACTGGTGCTTAACACAGCTTTTATTAATATTAATAATTAATGCTTAGTGCTAATGAGTAACCAATTACCAATGGTAATAATGTTATCGGGAAAACAGTGATAGTCCTACAAGGCACAAACCTTTCTGCTTCCTCCCCCACGCCCCAAATTATAGTTCTAAATGAGCTTCCAGAATCTTGTTGTGACAGGTACAACCTCGCAAGCATTCACTTAATAAGACAGTTCTATGGAGTGAAATTCCACTTTCAACAGATACATTTTCAGCGTGGCACACAGGAAATTAAATGTGAAAGTATCATTAACATGGAAGTTGTGAGTTTAATTCCCTGCACAGGGTGCTGACACACTGAGATTGTTTATCTATACCTCATCATGGCTACCTGTTTCCTGGGGGATCCAGTCAATTTCTTAAGACTATAAACTCTCTTGCCCCCTTTTTGGGGTGAGCTTCTACTCTTCATTTCCATCCTCAAGGATCCATATTCTCAAAAGGCAAAGAAGTGAATGTGAGCATCTCGCTAAGAACAGGATCCTACAGTGTGGTTTGAGATTGTTAAGGATGACATTCAGGGTTGATTCAGGACATGATTTTTTTTTTCTTTAAATATTTCTCTTTAGAGGAAGTAATGTAGCACTTAATGTCTAATGACATCTATTCAGGAATTCATTAAGGAAAAGCTGATAACAAGATGTGTTATCATAGTCAACAATTAACCGTGCCGTGTAGGAATCTTGATTGCTCTTAGGATGTGTAACTGGCCCAGCTTTTGCTCTTGGGGCTGTTTTTACAAAAGGGCAAGTGAAGCACAGATGCACCTTTCCAAGGTGACTGACCACAGCGATTGACCACTGTGCCACTGCAAGTCACAGGTGAAGACATTAGCCAAGGTAGGTTATTCATGCCCTACACTGGTTACACGTGGGCAAGAGAGACCTCTAGTTTGTGAATCTCTTTCTTTTTCTTTTCTTTCTTTCTTTTTTTTTTTTCAGACGGAGTTTCGCTCTTGTCGTCCAGGTTGGCGTGCAATGGCACAATCTCGGTTCACTGCAACCTCCGCCTCCCAGGTTCAAGCGATTCTCCTGCCTCAGCCTCCCAAGTAGTTGGGATGACAGGCGTGAGCCACCTCACCTGGCCATGAATCTCTTTCTTTTCTAAACATCATTCATCTTCAGTTCTACCTTTCGCTGCACACCCAACTGACTTGGGTGATAGGTGTAAAAGGAGGGCTCAGGGGACTCTTTAGGGGTCAGGATACCCTCAAGGAGTAGGTCAAAAGGAATTACAGGAAAAGAATTTTATTGACCATCTCCCTTGACAAGAATTCACATAAAGGAGACTCAAGTATCTCTCTTCCTCTTGCTGGAAAAGGAGAAAATGAGGACGCTGCCTGAATCTTTAGGGTTAGTCTTAGCCTGGAAAAAACCCTGCAGCATTCTGAGACATCTGAGAGGAGCTAGCATTTCAAACGGGAGCAAGCCCGCTGCATGGTGATAATCCTCCTCCCCACCTTCTGATCCTGACAAGGTGATGCTCAATTGATCCAGTGCCCTGAGCACTTCAGAACCTCCTCTTCCTCCCCACGGACTCATTTCTGAGGCTGGTTCAGACATTCACCTGGAGAAGCCTATCATTCCTCCTAATAGTCTTTTGGTTTTGATTTAAAGATCTACTGAATGTGAGAACCAAAAGGGGCTTAAACCAACTTCTACCCCCAAGTTCCTCATTTTACAGATGAGAAAACACCCAGAGAGAATTATCAAAAGTCCCACAGCCGCCTGGAACATGAGCCCATGTTTTCAGACTCTCAGGTCAGGATTCTACCTTTTAAATCTCTTACCAAAAAAAAAAAAAAAAAAAAAGCAAATCTAATGCCCCCAAGACATAGCTCTTGGATTCTCTTGCCTATGGTGGCACGATGGGAAGTCACACTTAGCTGGCTTGGTAAAACTAAGAAATTCAGTACTGGCAGGCTGTTGCCCACACTGGATTTTGATGAAGCTACAGAGCTTCAAGTTCCCTGCCAAAAAGCTCCACCACATTGGAAGAGAGCATTTTCTGCTTCTGCCACCAGTGGGAGAAATAGCCTCTTGAGTTTTGGATGGATCATGAGTGCCTGAGTCAGGAGGGTATTAGTCTATTTACCCCTCCAGACTTACCCTTCATTTTCCCTCCTTCTCCCTCCTACCCTCTGTGCCATGAGACTGACCTTTCCAGACTGCATCACCTAGATTTTCTTGTCTTCAGCTGGGTTTGGCCAATGGGAAGGCCCAGAAGGAGGTCAGTGGTGAGGGGATTGGTTAGTCTGGCTCCTTCCTGCCTCACCATGGTTTGGGCCATGACTGTGTCCCTTTACCTGTGGCCACAGCTCCTGGCAGAGCACCCTTCTCCCGCAGCTGCAGGTCACACCTAGCCCAGGAACATGGTTCTTCCTCTTGCCATCTTGGTCCACTGAAGAATTCCATCATCTCTTGTCAATTCCCATTACCATTTCACCTCCATAAATTGTCCCATTATTAAACTGTCTTTGTTAAATTAACACAGTGAGTGTGCTTTTTTTTTTTTTTTTTTTTTTTTTTTTTTTGTGCCAGAACCATGATTAGTACAGGGGCCCCTGGATGAAGCTGTATCAGGTATAAGATGGGCTGGGCACAGTGGCTCATGCCTGTAATCCCACCACTTTGGGAGGCTGAGGTAGGAGGATCGCTTGGGCTTAGGAGCTTGAGACCAGCCTGGGCAACAGAGCGAGACCCTATCTCTACAAAAAATACAAAAACTAGTCAGCCATGATGGTGTCTGTCTGTGATTCCAGCTACACAGGATGCTGAGGTGGGAGGATCAATTGAGCCCAGGAGACTGAGGCTGCAGTGAGCTTTGGTTGTGACATGGCACTCCAGCCTGGGGGACAGAGTGAGACTCTGTCTCAAAGCAAAACAAAACAAAATAATAAGCTATGTGGCTGACCTGTGTATGGAATCATTTCCATTTGAATGGGAGGGGTGGCGAAAATAAGGTAGGAGACATATAAGAAAACCAACAGCAGTTGGCAAAATCTGCCCAACGCTTGTGTGTCCTGGCCTATGTTAGATCGACGCATTGGAATTATATGAGACCAGAATAGAATCACAGGGCTCCACTTCTGTGCCACCCACTGATTTATTCCGTGGAACTGGGTGGGTTCCTGCTTCCACCTCTCTAAAGCAACTGTACGATTCTGTTCCCTTGCACGCCTGCTGAAAAGAACATGTTGCTACCTGCAATATCCAAACTCGACCATCTCATGGTAAGCTGTCTTAAATGCTAAAACAAACACAAATTGAACAGGTTTTCCCGTCTGTTTCTTTAACAAATGGGAGCTTAAGCCCATAGGGAAACTGTGTGGGTCAGGGAAGCATCAAATGAACGCTTCTGAATAAAAACAAATGTTTCTGAAGATCGCAAGATATTTCAAACAGAGCACTCCATTGGCCAGGCCTGCTCCCCTCTGATGCCTGCACAAGATCCCGATGACAGCATTATTTGCTTGAATTGGATTTGTTTCTGTGCCCAGAAACAACACACAAGGAACCTGAAATAGGAAATGGCTACTGGGTCCTAAAATCTTCCCAGGACACTGTCTGAGACCAGACAGGAATGAAACAGGAGTTGGAAACCACACCAAAGGAAATTCTTTGGGGTCTGGATTCTCCCTCTTCTTTCATGTATGGATATATGTATGTATGTATGTATGTATGTATGTATGTATTTTTTGAGACAGATTCTTGCTGTCTCTCACTCTGTCACCCAGGCTGGTGTGCAGTGGCATTATCTCAGCTCACTGCAACCTCCGCCTCCCAGGCTCAAGTGATTCTCATGTCTCAGCCTCCTGAGTAGCTGGGATTACAGGTGCGTGCCACCACGCCCAGCTAATTTTTGTATTTCTAGTAGAGATGGGGGTTTCTCCATATTGGCCAGGCTGGTCTCCAACTCCTGACCTCAGGTGATCCACCCACCTCGGCCTCCCAAAGTGCTGGGATTACAGGCGTGAGCTACCATGCCCAGCCTCTTCTTTTACTATTAAAAATTATCAAAAGCAGAGAGCATTGGCTTGCATTTTTATATAAAACTCCAACAGGTGAACTAGCATTCCCAGAGGAGGAGGAGGAAGCAGCGGTGGGGGTGGCAGTGGAGGCAGCAGCTTGACTCAACTGGAGAACCTAGCATCAGCCCCCTGAGAAGTTTTCTTTAGTCCCCTCTTACAAGCAGATGCTCCTCTGGGTCCCCCCCAGGCCTCCATCCCAGTTGGTAGCTTCCTGGCCCTGCTCTGGAACTAGACTATGCACACCCTGACTTTCGTCTCATTCCATTTTGCACATCACCAGTGCCTGGCACATAGTAAATGCTCAACAAATGCTTTGTGGTTGGTTATGTCAATGAACCTATGAATGATGGAGCCAGTGGGTAGGAGATGAATGGGTAAAGGAAAGAATCAACCATTGACGGTACTGTCTCTCTAGCTGATACATTATTTCTTTCCAAATGGGGCTGGGAGGATTGGGAGGGCAACTGCCACCAGAGGCACCCTGTATGATGAGGTCCCTGGGCTATTTTCAGGGATTCACTGTTGTCTCTTGGGACTCCTGACCCTGTCTCCCTCCCTCTGTCTTCCTGTCCTTCCCTCTGTTCTGACTCTTCGATCCATTTCTTAACTCTTTTGACTGAATAGTTCTTCAGTTTTTATTTCTATTATAGGGAGGCCACTCTCACATTTTTTAGAGTAACAGATAGTGCTGGGAATAATCAAAATGATGTAATTTAAAATATTAACATATTCACCAATACATTGACTTGATATTTGTGGACTTACAAAATAATTTTATTTAAAACATAGTTTCAAAAATAAAATTCCTTCTACCAAATAAATATAACATCTATCTGTTTCCATGAAAGCAAAATGAAAATAATTTATCTTATTGAATCTCTTATTTAAATGCTAAACAATACCATTAGCAGAACAATACTGTTTAGCATATATTTTATTTTTTTGCCATATCTATTTCTAATATTATTATATCATGGTATTTGCCTAAGGAATGTATATTTTAGACATGGATTTATTTTTTAATCTTTTTTTCATAAAGTTGCGTATCATATACTCTTCCCCAAAGTTGTACTTTAATGCTTTTTGAAGTATTACATATAAAAAATACTAAAGTTGCATTTTGTTGTTACTAAATTTGAAACTGTTAACTTCCTCAATTGAATGTTACTGAAGATGATAATATTTCTAATTAAGAAAATACTTTCTCCAAAGTTACTGAGATGTCTTATAAATTCAGAGCAAACTGCTAGAGTATATTGCAATTTTCTATTTTTTCAGATTAAAATATCTAAATACTTTAGCCCAAATATTTTCTTATATACTGTCTTTTTACCTCCCAAGCACTTTGGCAGGTATTTTTAAAGGGAAAAACTCTTCAGATAAGTTGTCTCAACTTACGATTCCAAATCATAGGTTTTTCCATTTCATTCCATTGAATAAAAATATAAATTTATCCACATAAAAACGGAAATATCAAAAAATTCTTCCCGTAGGTCAAGGTATTTCAAAAAGAAATCATAATTTTGAACAGGAAACCTTGCATAATTTTTGAGCCCTCAACTTTTAATTTATTCAGTTATTTTCTTTCTGTTATAGGGATAAAGTTCATTGTTTTCCTGTTTGCAAGCTTCATTTTCAACAATTGCAACTAACTAAATACTTTTTAAAATTTTAAATGTTTAAAATACGGATACAGCTTCATCCAGGAGTCCCTGTATTAGTCAGAGTCCTGGCAAAAAAAAAAAAAAAAGACAAAGTTTTTTTGAGCACTCTATTCTTTCAAGATTTTGATTAAATATATACAACTGGTGTTGAATAAAATATAACCACAATTTACAGACTTATTTATAAAAGAAGTTCAAAACCACTGCATAACATGTAGGTTGATTTACAAAGTAACTCTTTAAAGGTGCAAACTCTTGAAAAACCCCATTGATGGCAAGCAGCAAAAAGATAAAAAGTCCATACTGCCACACTATTTTGTAATATTCATTATCAACTTCATCGCAAAAATATTGTGGTTTGATTGCTCTAATGGAGTATACACAAATATTTGTAAATTTAAACCACTACAATTTTTAACTGATTTAACATTGCAGTGAGTGGGAGGAAGCTGTGAATTATATGAACATCAAAACAAATTTCAAACCTATTTGTGTCTCATAAGTTTCTTAATTTTATATTGACATTGCTTTTTACCATGAATTTGTGCTTCACCAAATTTTAAGTGGGTGTTATCGCCACAAAATTTAGTAACTTCATCTTCACTGTTAAATTAACAACTTCATTAAAAAACTGGAGTGTTACTAGTATTAACAATAAGATCAGATGTTTCACCTCCTTTAGAATGAACTTCCAGAAACTTTAATAATTTGATTTCCTGACTGGGAAGTGAAAATTTGAACCAATTATTAGAACTTATGCATTTTCTTTGTGAAGCCTCTAATAGCACTGAAAAAATAGCCTTTGAACTGTTTGCAATTTTTCTTCTGTCTCAAGTGCCAATACATTAAGTGCAGGCACTACATGTTTGCATATGCATAATAAAAACTTGGAAGAAAAAAATTTTAGAAATTTAGCAAAAAAACAGTCATCTGATATCAAAGAAAAATCGTGCTTTGCAGAAGAATCTGTAAATCCACCTGCTACAGATTCACATGTGAATTCATCTATAGGAAAGTCTTCTTAAAATAACCAGCTGGGTGTGGTGGTCCTGCAGTCCCAGCTACTCGGGAGGCTGGGGCAGGAGAATGGCTTGAGCCCAGGAGGCAGAGGTTGAAGTGAGCCGAGACTGCACCACTGCAATGGCAACAGAACGAGACTGTCTCAAAAAAAAAAAAAAAAAAAAAAAAAAAAAAAAAATTGAGTCAGAATTAGGTGCCAAAAGCCACAGGACATGCCTGAACAGGGACTTGAACCCTGGACCCTCAGATTAAAAGTCTGATGCTCTACCAACTGAGCTACCCAGGCTCCCTCCTTGCTGGTTTATTTTAATGCAATAATAAATAATAGCACTTTGCTAAAACTAATAAAGGAATCATCTGGGACAAATCCAAAGTGGATGGGATGAAGAGATAATAGGTATACGCCAGGACTCCCCAGGGTAAACTGGGACCTGTTGGTACCCTATGTATTAAGAATCTTGGGTTTTGTTTTCACTCAAGCAAATACCCAAACTTTCTTACCCTTTTCTCTTCAAAGTGTTTTCCTATGTGCCCATCCTTCCAGCTCTTGCATAAACAGATAAGTGAGGTGCAAATATCTGATAGGGTGTGGTACAGAATGACTGCAAATCCCATCATGATTTAGGTCACAGACCACTCCCCAGATAAAACCCAGACTCAGGCTGGGTGCGGTGGCTCATACCTGTAATCCTAGCACTTTGGGAGGCCAAGATGGGAGGATCACGAGGTCAGGAGTTTAAGACCAGCCTGACCAGCATGGTGAAACCCTGTCTCTACTAAAATTACAACAAACTAGCTGGGCATGGTGGTGCATACCTGTAATCCCAGCTACTCGGGAGGCCAAAGCAGGGGAATTGCTTGAACCTGAGAGGCAGAGGTTGCAGTGAGCTTAGATCATGCCACTGCACTCCAGCCTGGGCAAGAGAGCAAGACTCCATCTCAAAAATAAATAAATAAATAAATAAATAAATAAATAACAAAACAAAACAAAACCAGACTTGCCCCTCCCTTGTCGTAAAAGACTGTGCTAGAGCCTGCTGAGTGGTTCTGCCCTATCCACTCTCCCTTCCTTACCAATGACATGAGCTTGAAGATGGAAACCACCTGTTCAAGAGAGTCGTTCAGAAAAATAAGAGTTGCTAATGACTGGGGAGCTGCCATATTTATTCATTACCAACCTCCAGACCCAGCAGCCGATTGCAATTCTTGAACGAAACAATTACACGTTGCTGAAGTTCTTGCTTCCCATTCCAGGCTCTTCTGCCTTCACTCTGCCCTTGCACCCCCAAACCCTGCCATACAAGTCACAAAACTCATTCCACTCATCCTCATCCTTCATCCACGCTGTTACCTTGGCTGGAGATACCTTTCTCAGCCTTGACATCCAGCTACTTCTGCCCTTCTGCCAGAAACAAACTTAGTCATCACCTCCTCCTGGAAGCCTCTCTGGGCTGCACTCCTGAGACATCCCAGGCATGCTCCTGCACCCTGTTATATGATCACCTGTTAATACACCTGCCTCCTTCAACCTGTGATCAGCCTGAGGGAGGGCACCGTGTGCTCTTTCTTCCTCATTCTGTCATCCTGTGCCACCATGCCTGCTATATAGCGACATCGCAGGCATACGTAATGGGAAATGATTGAATGAATGTTGAAACTCACCAAATAGGGGAGGGTCCTCGAAAGGCTCTGGGAGGAGGATACCTGATTGGTCTCTAAAGGTAGGGGTCACAATGCGGCAGTTACACATTCTCCATCAATAGGATCAGGTCCATTATCCTATTAAACCTCCTTGGGGACCTTGAGGGTGAGAGGACATGCCTATTAGTAACCCCCGTTTATGGCTGGGCAAATGGAGGCATGGGGAGGTTAAAAGCCCCGGGTCAGCCCAGGAGTTGGTGGTGAACCTGCTGTGATTGGCAGTCATGGGGACCTGATGTGGGTTTTGTTCTCTGAACCTCACTACTTTCAAGGACTCCTCAGTTCATTCTCTCAATCTCTTTCTTTTTTTTCTTTTTTCCTCCAGTAATATCCAAAAAGTCCCCTCTCCGGATTAAATCATCCTGGCTTCAAATATCTAAAGCAGCTATTTTTTTTTTTTCCTTCAGCATTTGAAATGTTTTTAAGGGTTTATTTCAAACACCCTTTTCTTTGAACTGATTGTTCAGAACTTTCATTCCACTTTGTCAGTGTGTTTGGTAGTCGGCTCTGATTTCTAAAAGGTTTTTATTTCTTCTCTATTAGCGGCCACCACCTGCTTACTGTTTGGATGGGTTTTGCTTTATTTTCTTTGCTTTCATCTATTGAAATGGATGAGAGGAACCTTAGGTAATGAACCTTGTTTCCAGTTTTCCCCCTCACCTCCCCTATTTTTAACTCCTCCTGCCACTGCTGAGGATGAGGCAAAGGACGGAAAGTTCCCTGGATGGTAAGTCTCCGGGAGTCACTCTGCCTTTCCCCCCCAGTGTGGGGATGGAGTGACAGGCAATGGAGGGCAGAATGTGCCTGGAATGTCTGCAGTGCTGTTGGCTTTGCAACTGCCTGACCGTCCTGTTTCCGTGCAGCAGGATGCACGGTGGCCTTCTAAATGGCCACTCTGGCTGCAGTGAAGAGGCATCTTACTCCAGTCTTACAGGGACTCCTAAACTCCATGGGGGGATGCGAGTGTCAGTAGCTGTTGCTGAGGCCCACATTACCGGACACTAGCTTGTTCCATTTTTGGCTCATCTATACACATTGGCCCTTATGGGAGCAGCCTCACATATAAATATATACATATTTTTCCAGTTAATCCTGCCCTCAGGGTATCAAGTTTAATGAACTAAACATCCTCCATTAATCACCCAACTGAATGTTATTTACTTCAAGGGAAAGGGTAAGTGGCCACTGCAAAGACACATCAAGGATTCGGTCTCGGCTACTCTTCCCTGTGCTGTCTTCCCAAATCTTGAAGAGCAAAGTCCTAAATCCGGAGCTGGGTGCAGTGGCTCAGGCCTGTAATCCAAGCAATTTGGGAGGCTGAGGCGGATGGATCACCTGAGGTCAGGAATTTGGGACCAGCCTGGCCAACACAGAGAAATCCCGACTCTACTAAAAATACAAAAATTAGCTAGGTGTGGTGGTGCGCACCTATAATCCCAGCTACTTGGGAGGCTGAGGCAGGAGAATCGCTTGAACCTGGGAGGTGGAGGTTGCAGTGAGCTGAGATCATGCCACTGCACTCCAGCCTGGGCAACAGAGTGAAACTCCACCTCAAAAAAAAAAAAAAAAAAAAGAACGAAGTCCTAAATCCAGACGTTCTGCCAGCCGAGTTGACACATTGCTTTCCTATCCTCTCCTCTTCCCTTACCAAATTTTAGTATTACTTTTTAATTAATTAATTAAAGAGACAGGGTCTCACTCTATTGCTCAGGGTGGAGTGCGGTGCTATGATCACGGCTTACTGCAGTCTCAAACTCTTGGTCTCAAGTGATCCTCCCACCTCAAACTCCAGAGTAGCTGGGATCACAGGTGCATGCCACCATGCCTAGTTAATTAATTAATTAATTTTTTTAGAGATAGGGTCTCGCTATGCTGCCCAAGCTGGTCTCAAACTCTTGGCCTTAAGTGATCCTCCCACCTCTGCCTCTCAAAGTCCTGGGATTACAGGCATGAATCAATGTGCCCAGGTTGCCTACCACAGTTTAGATGTCAATTTCTTCACCCTTTTGTTTAAAATACGGCATACTCTCCCATATCTGCCCAGCCCAGAAATGCACGGTCATGGGTTATGTCAGCCTAGGGAGGGTGAGAAAGGTCTTGAGTCCTGTTGTCATGATGACCCCATAGCCAATAAATCAAGTCCAGTGTAAGTAACATTTGAGCAACTTGAGAAAATGGAACTGAAGTGGGTACATATCAGAGGCCCTTTGACATCTCTGAATATCCTTTGTAAATAATATCTATCACCCAGCTTAGAGCCGTGAGAGCCACTCAGTGCAAGTGTATACGAGTGGAAAAATGAAGGAAAGGGAAGGGCAGAGGGAAGGGAGTAGAGACTGGTGCTGAGACACAGGAGGTGGCCTTGGGAGCTGATATAGCAGTGCCTGTGTTAAGCCGGGCTGTTCATCCTTTGGTTCCCTGCTCCCTACTCCTGCAGCCACAGATGAAAGGCAAATTTTGCAAGCCAACATCTACCTTGCCCCTTCCTGGGAATAGTAAGGTCCTATCCATTCTTATTCCACTGAAATCTAAGAGAATTAATTGGTGGAGATCTGCTGTCCTAGCCCAGAAGATGGCATCATGTGTGAGGATCTGCCCTTCATCTCCCTTCTTTTGCAGGGCTGACCTCAGCCTCACCCACTCCCCGCTAGAGGGGCCCAGCCCCTCCCTGCACACATCCAGACTCTCCAAAGCATCTTGCATTCGGCCAGAGGTCTCGAGAAGCCTCTGCAGGCTGTGTAGGGCTTTAGCCCAACACTAATTAGTAATGCAATCCCGCAAAGAGCGAAGCTGCCTGCCGCCTCCCCTCACTCATAGTGATTTATGTTCAATTTGTACAAATGGAGAAAATGAGATTTCAAATTTCAATGCCATTTCTGCAATGAGGTGATTAAAAGAGAGAGAGGTATCGCCTTCCACTGTATAGAATATTGATCCCAGTGCTATTTTCCTTTGCAATAACCATTAGCTCAGTATTATTTGCAAACCTCTAATGTGAACCTGGAGATGTAATTTACATTTGTGCCTCACTTATTTGCTTTAACAAAACAACACAAAAGCTTTGGGTCTTTCAATCTATCCATATTGTCAATAAAATTAGCAGCTTGAAGGGAAAAAATTATATTCAAAACCATAACTTCCCATTAACTACCGCAAGACACAACACATCGTTGCAAAAGAGAGAGAGCTTCATACTAAATCCTTTCTTGTTCTTTTCTTTTCCTCCGCCCCCTCTTCCCCCTCCATGGGGTTAGAATTCAATGAACAAACTTGAAAGTGAAACATCCCCTCCTCTGAATGTGGATCAGCTTAGGGTCTGGGGGCTGGCTGTGCACATCTGAGGCCCGATCTCTCCAAGGCTGACCCGGGAGGAAGAGAACACGTGGGCCCTGGCTCCAGGTGTCAGCACACGCCTGGCCCGGAGGTCCATCGGCTGCCAGGACAAACGCGTACACATAGACACGTGCACAGAGCCTGAGAGAGAGAGACAGACAGATAGACAGAAAGAGAGAGAGAGAGGCTTCCTCAAGAGAGCCGAGAGCCAGTGTGGGGACCAAAGAGGCTGGAAGAAAAGATGAGAAGGAGGTAATCAAGAAATAAAAGCATGGGGGCTGTGCTCTGCCAATTCAAATGGCAGTTCCGTCAGCCTCGACGCTGAACAAATAGGCCACGCAGCTCCGCGTTCTCATTTCTTGTCTCTGCAAATCCGTCAGCTGCCTACAAGGGCCTACCAGACCCTGGAAGAAGAGAACAAGAAAAAGGGAGAGCGGGGGGCGGGGGAGCTAATGACCCATAATTGCCATGATAGTGGCGAGGGGCCAGGCAGCTGTTTTACATTCCTGGTATGTATAGTATGCAAATATCGACAAAGGCTCGACACAGTTTCGCTATTGTGGATCCGGAGGGTAACCAAATTAGCCTTTGGCAGCCATGGTAATTGGGAGGTGCTGTTCCCATTAGGAGTCCTGCAAATTATGAAGAAAAATGGACCGAGGGCTTTGTCACAAATAATAATACCAAGAAGAAAAGAGCAGGCGGCTGTCTTTTCTTTTCTTCCTCCCATTCCCCACCCTCTGCCTTTTTTTTTTTTTTTTTTATTTCTGCATTGTGGTGTTAATACCTCTCCATTTAGTAATAAGAAAACAGTCTGAAATCCCCCACTAGACAGTGCACGGACTTGATTGCAAGAATGTCAAGTTTGCAGGAGGGTCCGGGGGAAGAGCTGCTTTCTGTTGCCTGAGCCCGTGAGCTGCAGGTAGGAAAGGCGCGGTTGTGCAACAGTAAATACTTCCCGCCTAGAGTCCTGGGTGAAGAGAGAAGCCTAAAAACCGATGTCCCAAAGAAAACACTCTTGCCATGAAGCATCCTCTCCGTATTGTAAGGGTGCAGAGAACATCTCTTCCTGGAGCATAGCTGGGCTTTATCCTCCACCTCACTCCCAAATAGTCTAAAGTTCTGGCTTGATTGAGACTCTAATCTCTTAACAATTCAGACATGGGCTTGAAAAACCTCCAGTCATGATGCATTAAGCCCCGAACTCATGCCGAAGAGGTTTGGAGACTTTCGCCCTTGGCATTCTCTTGAGATGGCCTAATTCCATGTCCCTGGGAGCTGGGTGCCTGGTGACCAGATGGGCCACCGGAATATCAGATGACACCACGATGAGCTCAGCCCTTTGTAGGGCATGAGTAAATGAGGGGGAATGGTCCGTTCGGGGCCAAGTTTGCCCCAGATGAGAGGCACGGTATCACCAGGGTGGCAGAGAACCGTGATGCCAAAGCTACAATACAGATCCACATAAAAGAGCAAAGGACAAATACTTCCCAAAGCGTTTTCTCTCCTTTAAAACAACTTCCAATTTCCTGTGTTTTAGCATCTGTTGGTTCGGCCAGAGGAACACCTTCAAGGAGGAAGGGCTTTCTGGAAACAACGATGTCTTTCTTCTACGTACCTCCAGTTACACAGGAACATCTCATGCATTGGTTCGCATTTTATTTTTACGTTGTATTTCATAAAAATGTACAATGTTAAAACACAGAAAAGAATAGAAACCTTCTGCTTGGATAACTGGAAGGATACTGCCACATACTCGCCTTTAGAACCAGACAGCATTTCCCATAAGGAAAAAAAAAATGGAATTTTCATAAGCTTTGAAGTGTCCTCAGAGACACGACTATAAAAGGATCCCGCCAATTTTGTCCTCCAAAGGGTAAAGAAAGAACTAATGGCTAGTTGCATGCATTTGGGAAATTAACAAAAATAGGAGGAGGACTGAAAATAGATCAGGTCATAGCAAAGTCAAATAGAGGGATGAAAAATGAGTAAGAGGAAATGACAACTCACTTGCACAATGTCAGTGCAGAAGGGACCAATGGGTGACCTCAGGAATGGAGTAAGTAGGAAAATAGCCAACCATGATAGTGCTTTCTTTCCTTTGTGTAACGTCCAAATCCTGTTTTGGTAGACAAGGGAATTACTGGCCCCCATTCCTTGCTGGTTTTAAATGAAGAACATTCAGCTGTTTAGATACAGTTCAGGTTTCAAGTCTCTTTGAAGGTAAACTTGAGAGTGAGGCAGAAAAAAACTTTCTAGCATTTACAATGATTTTTTTTCTTAAGAAAAAAATATTCTTTGATGAAAATACTCTACCATGTTGGGACTGTGTTTAGGTTTTGTTCTAGGTCCACCCGTTGACATGCTGATAAGGGCTGCAGTGTCCAGTATCCTGCTCAACTTCTCTCTCTCTACCCTTCTCAGAGTCCCAGAAACACTAAGTGTCTTTCTGTGTGTTGAACCCAGTATGCTTTTTCTTATCTCTTATTTTCACACAAGCTACTCCCTCCACCCACTGGATGTCCCTGTGTACCGCCCTACCAAGTGACACAGGTATGCACACATCCCTCGGGCTGGCTCATCCTCATCCTTTTCCTCAGGTCACTGCTTAGACACTGCTTCCCCCAGGCAGCCTTCCAGCCTTATCTGACTTCCTAAGTCTGGGTGAAATCCCCTCCTACCATCTGCTCACAAGTGCCTAGTGCCAGAACTTATGACACAGTTTTCTGTCTAATCATTTTTCCAAGGCTGTGAGCAACAGGAGAGCAGGCACCACCTCTCTCATTCATCAATGTGTCCCAAGTTCCTAGCCCAGTGCCTGGCACATAGCAGTTGAGCCATAAACATATGCTGAGTGAATGACATCTGATTATTCAAAAGCTTAATTGCGGGCCTAAAGGGTTGAGGCAGGAGAATAGGGTCTGAAGGCAGGGAACCTAAGGCCGATTCATGCTGACTTCCTAGAACTAAATCAAATGGATTTGATTCAGCTGTGACAGGACATACCCTCTCCATTTACATAGGGCATACATGGAGTGAATGACTTAGTAACTTTACTTCATCCTCTTCATTTACATAGGACATACACCAAGTAACCAATGGAAACCTCTAGAGGGTATTGAAACCCCAGAACATTCTGTAACGGGGCTCTTGAGCCCCTGTGCTGGGCCCGCTCCCACCCTGTGGAGTGTACTTTCATTTTCAATACATCTCTGCTTTGTTGCTTCATTCTTTCCTTGCTTTGTTTGTGTGTTTTGTTCAATTCTTTGTTCAAGATGCCAAGAACCTGGACACCCTCCACCAGTAACAGTATCACTTGATAACGCGTCTCTAACACTCGGCTTTTGCATTGAAGAATTCTGCCATTGAGGAATACCTATCAATTCCAGAATCCCAGAGGGTCCCCCACATAAAGATAGACCTGCAAGGATTCCAAACACCAAAATTAACTGGATAGTGCTGGGATTACAGGTGTGATGCAGTTTTTATTCTAGCCTAGGACTTTCCTGGTTTCCTGCTAAATCTAGGGTCTCTCTTACTCGTTTTCTTTTTCTCTTCAGGAATGAAGTTTGCTTTCATCTGCAAATGTTGCTAAGAAAGAATTCATCATTCAATGTGCTGTGGTCCACTCTGCACTTCAGGATCTCAGGCTTTACCCAGAACCTGGAGCAAGACCACTTCAACTCTTACAAGAAATTCCCAGGTAACACTGAGACAAATTCTTTCCACTGTAAGGCCAAGGCAATTAGGGTTACTGCGTATTTATATCTTAGGTATATATGTGTTATGGCATAAAACCTGCTTGGAAAAATAAGACTTATAAGTGGACAGCAATAACAGAACTAAAATGATGGAAAATGGTATGAGAGATTGGAGTTAGGTAGAAGAATAGTGTTCCTTATGCTGAAATAGCTTGCTATTTAGAAAAAAGCAAGGGTTTTTGACCTGGAGGAAATGGCAAAAGACTATCAATAGGGGCAGTGCTAGATCAGAGGATTCCTGAGTGGAGGTTCGTAAAAAAATCAGTTTGGATAGGGACCACATAGGTGAGAGACTTTAATAACAAATGAAAGAGTTCAGTTAATGGTGGACAGCTGGGGTGTGGCGCTGTAGGGTGCAGTTACTCAAATGTCTTCTGAACCCATCCCAGGAGGACTCTTACTAAGGTCTGTTATAGCAAAGGTCCAATAAATCACATCTTTCTGTATCTATGTGATTCTTTTTATTACTTTTTATTTATTTTTATTTTTATTTTTTTAGACAGGGTCTCGCTCTGTTGTCCAGGCTGGAGTGCCAGCATGATTATGGCTCCTTGCAGCCTCAGTGTCCTGGGCTGGGCTCAAGTGATCTTTCCACCTCAGCCTCCTGAGTAGCTGGGACCACGGGCACATGCCACCATGCCCAGCTAGTGTTTTATTATTTTGCAGACATGGGTTCTCACTATGTTGCCCAGGCTAGTCTTGAACTCCTGGGCTCAAGTGATACCCACCTTAGCCCCCCAAAGTGATGGAATTACAGGTGTGAGCCACTGCGCCTAGCTCATATGATTTCTTAGCCTCCTCCAGCACTAACTCAGGGCTTGGCTTTGTGAGTTGTTTTGGTTGATGGGACTTTAGCAAATGTGATGCAAGCAGAACTTTGAAAAGTGCTCATTCATAGGAGTTTGTTTTCTCTGGCTCTTTGCTGGGACTCATTCTAGTACCATATGCAAAAAGCTGAGGCTAGCCTGTTTGTAGATGAGAACCCACATGGAAAGAGAGGTCCCAGACCTCTAAGCAAGCCCAGCCAACATGATGCGGAACAGAAATGCACCCACCCAGCTATGTCTAGCACAAATGGTCTACTTGCAGAGTAGCGAGCAACTGTATCACTTTTGTTTTAAGCTTCTACTTTGGGGGGTGATTTATTCACTTGGCAATAAATAACTGGTACAAGGTCCTCACGAAAGGAGCCTAGAAGAATTTGAGAGAACAAATTTGCTCCTTTGGAAACTAATGTAAGAGCTGCAAACACTGAAGAAAGCTAAAGGAATTGCGCCATCCTTTAAGGCTGGCTGATCAGAAGTGCTGCAATACCATGGCAGGTTGAGGGCAGCAGCCATACGGGTGGCAAAGGAAGGAGGGACAGCCTACTATAGTGTGATGAAAAGAGCAACATGGGCCTGCACGGGGTGGGGTAGGGGTAAGGGGAGGCCAGAGTGATGGAAAGAATAGCAGAGCCCACATCAGCAGGGACCTCATGGCCCAGTGGCAGGCCATGGCATTGTCAGCCCATCTGGAGGAACCACAGGGGTATGAAAATAAGTGTTGATATTGACATGGATGGAAACAACTGGCAAATCTCAATGGCTGCCTCCTGGGATCCTGGGCAAAGAAACATTGGGGATGGGGGTGATGTTTTGATTCCACTGGGAAAAGCTTCACTTATCAAGTTTCCCCTATTCCAGGTAGTTGTCTGCTACTTAGGAAGCCATAGGATCCCTGGAAAATAAAGCTGTAGGACAAGATGTACAAAATCCAGCAAAAGTTGTCTGTCACCCTAGACATTACTGTTCTATTTTCATCACCCCATTGCTATTGAAGTTGATGTCCAATATATACCCAGTTGTCACGATGTCAAGACAGACTGGAGATTAAGAGCGTTTGTTCTAGAAAGAACCAAATGCCAGCTTAACCACCCACTATTTAATGACCCTGGCAATTTATTTAACCTTAGTTTTCTTTATCTGTAAAATGGAACTAATAATAGTTTCTATCTCATATGGCTGTTGTGAAGATTAAATGAAATTATACGAAGTGTTTAGCATAGTCTCAGATGCATAGCAAACTCTAAGAGCTGTATGATTATTTTTGATAGCTATTTAGAACTCCAGATTTTCTGAGCAATTCATATGGATTATCAAGAAAAATTTCATCATCTGAACATCATCAGTAACTTCTGTGATACCTAAAATATATTAATTAGGGAAAATGCCCTCTTGATCCCAGCATTTGAATCTGGGAGGGAGACAAGATAATTCCATACTTCCCTTATGTTTGGCATTCTAATGCATTCCTGATGAAAATCTTGATGCACATTCAACTGTATTGGATCTTTATTTTTATCCCATCTGACTAGCAAGTTCTCATTAAGATATGATTTAAGAACTGAAAGTTCATTAAAAAGATCATTTCATGACAAAGTGAGATGAGCAACGTAGAAATGATTCCATTGCTTCTCTAGATCATTCCATTTAGGGCTTTTTTCCAGCTGAATCCAGCATAATTCATAGAAGCACTAAGATTTGCCTTTCAAAGGTCTGGAATAATTCAGCAATTAACATCATACACCCTTGTTACCTGGCGCATTAGATCCAAATTGCAACAAATACCAATGCTAGCAATTTTTCCCCCCTGTAACTTGCTTACTTTAAGCAGCATTATCTTGGAAATCTTTCTTCTTAAATTCAGTTCTAAGAAAAAATATTCACAAATAATTTATTTCAAAATAATCTCTCCTTACTTTTTTTAAAGAGTAGAGTTAAGTAGAAAAAAAAAAAAACCCAGCAACATTGCTTTATAAAAAGAAACAAAATTCTGACTCAGAACACTTAAAACGATTTTTCTCTGATAGGTTTTTTTTCCTGACTGAATAAAACAAAGCTCATAGTAATTGTAACAACATTAGCATTCTTTCAAGAGTGGAGATTAGTCACTGAAATCTTGTGTTCTACGATGTCAAAATTTGTCTGAACTGCACTTCAATAAAATCACAAAATGATAACAGTGTCTCCATTCATGCTATATAAATATGAAAAACATCATATCAAGTGGAAAAACATGAGATGTGCCATTTATATAATTGTTACAAATTTCTGTTGTACAACCAATTTCTACAAAATTCCATTGCAGCGATTCAAATACTTGTGGAAGAGTATCTTAAAACCTTTACATTTCACGCCTTAAAGTTAACTTAATGGAAATACTATGAGTAGACACACTGACAGTTTTATCAAGAATTCTGCTGCAGCTCAGAATGGAGGAATCGCATCGGCTGCTACATCTATTGAGATACCCAGTTCAAGGATGGTCACACTAACTCCAGTATTTCCATTAACATATTCCCAAAGATGGGAAGCTTTCCATGATGTTTCCAAGGTAGGTTTGTAAACTTTTGCCCAATTCCCATTGAAACCTTTTTAATGGCATAAAAATATTCTCTTACTGTTCACGCTACTGAAAATTTTATTTTGGTTTAACCAATGTGGAAATTAGTTTCAAGGTGGACCTGATATGTCTGAAATAAAAATTGAATTGCTATGTTACATAACTCTGCCTTTCACTGACACAACACTATTTAACAAATCTCTTTGTGTTAAAACAATAAAATAGGTCGGACGCAGTGGCTCATGCTTATAATCCCAGCACTCTGGGAGGTTGAGGCAGGCAGACAGCTCGAGCCCAGGAGTTTGAGACCAGCCTGGGAAATATGGAAAACCCCCATCTCTACAAAATATACAAAAATTAGCCAAGCATGGTGGCACGTCCTATATAGTCCCATCTACTCAGGAGGTTGAGGTGGGAGGATCACTTGAACAGGGAGGTCGAGGCTGCAGTGAGCCCTGATGGTGCCACTGCATCCCAGCCTGGACAACAGAAATGAGACCCTGTCTCACAAAAAATAAATAAAATAAACACCACCTCTCCAATGAAACTAAGAAACTGCAGAGGTGACCGCTAACTGGTATTTCTTTGAATGAATATATAATATAATGTCAGATTTCTCCTGTGACTAATATTTATCTCATTACTCTGTTGGGTGCAGTTTTTATATATGGTTGTCATGTTCCTATAAAGTGGATATACCTTCGACAAAATGTCATCGAAATATTCTTGCTCACCCTGCTTTTTACACTAACGAGATTTCTATTAGTCAGGATAAAGTTAAGCTCTGCTTTGGTAACAAATAAACCCCTGAATCTCAGTGTCTTGACATATCACATCCACACAAAAGCTGACATGGTTTAGGAAGTCCTCCTTCCTCTTGAAGCTGAGTCATCTGGAATATGGCCTTGGCTGTTTTTCTGTCAGGGGCAGAGAGGTGGAAAAGGACCTGGCTTTTACCTGTTTTAGCCCAGAGGTGATACATCCAGGCTTGTAAGTTCTACCACATCATACACTGAAGGAAAGCTTCACGTCACACAAAAACAGCATTCCTATCCCCAAGCTGACTGGAGGAAGACAAACATTTATAACCCAAAGGAGTGAGGTGAAGTCAACTCAGTAATAGCTGGATTAGGTCTGAAGTGAATGGCTGCCTCCAGTATGGGCAGGGCCAGGCTGGCCCACTGTACCTGGGAAGGACAGGCTTGCATGGTGCTTGGGTCCAGTCACATAGCAGAGCAGTCCTGAGCTCCTAGAGTCAACCTGTTTGTTTCTTCCAAGGTCTTTCCCTGGATCTACTCAGGTAATTTCCTAGCTGTTGAGAAGACGGTGAACTCAAAAGCCATTGTTCCTGGGTGTGGCAGGCTTGTGGGTGGACACATGCACACACGGTTGACCCTCAGCCAGCTAAGACTTTTTGGATCTGAGTTCCCCATCTCCCATGTCATCTGACACTCTGTCCCCAGACCTCAGAGCTGCTAGAATGCATGATAAAAAGCCAAATTAAAAGTTGTATCAAGTGCACCCTAGACTGAAGCAGCCATGTGGCTTTTGAAATGGCCTCGCTTCCTGCCCAGAGTGGCTTATTTCTTTCCACCTTCTCCTTGAAGCCTCCAGACTGGCCCTGCCTAGGTCTGCATGCCTTCCTCCCGGGTCTCCCTCAGGGCCTCTTGAAGCTGGCAGCCAAAGAGTCGCTTCCCGGTAGGTGCAGTTGGCACGACTGCAAGTGTACTTAAACTTTGTGTCTGATCAAGTTATGTGTATTGGATCTGAAACCAGTTAGTCAATTCGTTCAGGTCCCTAAGTGGCGATTTGTGGTAATGTCTACATCAATACGGACGGAGCGGTTTGCTAGCTGGTTTACGTAAAGCAAATGACTGCACGAAAGAGGGGGCGGCCTCCAGCATTCTCTCTGCTAATGAAGATCTGGCTGGAAAAGAAAGGAAAGCGAGTGGAAACAAAAGTGGGCATCCATTTGTGCATAAACACTCAGGCGAGGTCTATTTTCTAGGTTGAATCAATTTGCCTCTTCCATTTACCCCCTTGTTTCTTCCTCCCCATTGGCCTTCTTTCCTTGTTGATGCACAGACATAATCATTAGTATTATAATCTTGATCTGTGTATATTAAAACTCCCCAACCCAGGGACAAACTATGTTTTGGGGTTTGTTTGTTTTTTTTTTTTTGACAGAATTTTTTGCTCTTGTTGCCAAAGTTGGAGTGTAATGGCGCGATCTCAGCTCACCGCAACCTCTACCCACGGGTTCAAGCAATTCTCCTGCTTCAGCCTCCTGAGTGGCTGGGATTACAGGCATGCACCACCACACCCAGCTAATTTTTTTTTTTTTTTTTTTTTTAGTAGAGACGGGGTTTCTCCATGTTGGTCAGGCTGGTTTTTCACTCCCAACCTCAGGTGATCTGCCCACCTTGGCCTGCCAAAGTGCAGGATTACAGGTGTGAGCCACTGCGCCCAGCAAAACTACCATCTTAAGAGGGAAGCAAAGAGGGATACAAATTCCACTCAGTCTTACAGGAATGATTGAAACCAGAAAGAAAAAAATGAGTGGTGTTGAGTTCCACTCGCCTTGTTTCTCTTTTGTATCAATAGTTCCTGCATTTGCCCGGGCAGGGGAGGAAACAGCATAACAGGGGATTTATTTAGTGTGTGTCTGCATATTGGCTGTATCTCTTTACTACTGCAGAGTACATTGTTTCTAATAATTGTGATGGATTGATACTTATGACTGGCTGGCAGAATTCCTTTAGCATGTTAAAATATTACCTTTTATTCCCTGATCTAATGCATAGCCTGATGTTTCAGTCAGTTTTCAAATGTAATAAACAATTTGAAAAGCGAATAACCCTAAAGAAAAGGAAGATGCTCTGTATCGGAGGTGAATTCCATTGTAAATCATGCCCTCTGCCAGTCAAGTGAACTCCTTAGCAGGGTTGTTCTTTAGCTCTGATCCAGTCAAGCTGTCTGGGAGTTGGACGCAAAGGAAAGAAATTGGTGCACATGAAATACACTAAAATCCGTCTGAAAAAAAAAAAAAAATGCTTTGGCTAAAATGGAACAGCTGAAATCCTCCTTGTTCTGGTCTGCTAAGCCAGCCAGGAAATAGCAAAATTGCAGGCTCAAACCTGAGAAAGTGTTTCCTCAGGTATCGCTTCTGCCTTCACCTGCTGGCTGGAGATCTGGCCCTTGAAAAAGGCAGTTTTGCCCTCACAATCTCACCTCAACACACTGATCCCTAACATCCCTCTGGAAATATTGCCCCTGAAAAGACGTTAAGGCTCAGAAGCTTACCACCATCACCTCTGACCCAGAAACAAATCTTAGGACCTTGACAAGAGGCCCATTTGGCATGGCAAAGATGGACTGAATGGCTTAGTGGCCAAGTGGCTAAATGCAGACAGAACACTTGATATCCTTCCCCTCATCAGTGCACATTTCTGAAATAAACAGCTTTAAATTGCAGGTCACGTGAATTTTTATTTCATTTTGTTTTCTTGCATTTTAATTTCCATTCTTTCCTATTGTGGGTTACATCACTTTCATCACGGTCGTGCTGCAGAAACGTAGAGCACGATTTATGGAGCCTTAACATAAATATGATGCTAGACAGAAAGAGAGCGACATATTAGTTTAGAATTTGCAGACTCGCACACACGGAGCACACATGGCTGATTTATGAAACTGAGATAGCCTATAAATCCTAAAGTAAGGCACTGCATCCATAAACTCCCAAGGAGCAAGAGACAGAGCCCCTTAGCACAGACTCCAGTTGGAAGCCCCTAGGCCCTGAAAACAAAGACGCGCCCAATGCTTGGCCTTTTGCTTTCCTTAGAAACACATCTTGGCCGGCACGGTGGCTCATGTCTGTAATCCTAGCACTTGGGGAGGCCGAGGCAGGCAGATCACTTGAGATCAGGAGTTTGAGACCAGCCTGGCCAATATGGTGAAACCCCATCTCTAGAAAAAATACAAAAAAGATTTAGCCAGGTCTGGTGGTACGTGCCTGTAATCCCAGCTACTCGGGAGGAGGAAGCAGGAGAATCACTTGAACTGGGGAGGCGGAGCTTGCAGTGAGCCAAGATCATGCCACCACACTCCAGCCTGGGCAACAAAGCGAGACTCCATCTCAAACAAACAAACAAAAAAGAAACACATTTTTAAAAATTAGCTCTGTACCAAAGTGGTGGGAAGGTTTGCTCTTCACCAATTAACGAAGGATGGGAAAGGAAGTTGGTTGGTGGTTGGACTCTCTGCTCTCAGATTCAACCCTCCCTAGTCTTCTGTTGTCCTCCATATTCTGTGGGGTGGGGCTCCCCTGTGCAAACTACATTTCCCAAGAGTTCTCTTGTCAAATGACTTCTGCTTGGGATTTGCCAAATGGGAGGCACTGGGAGGAGTCTGGAGGGTGAGAGTGAGGGAGGAGCCAGGTAGGAGGCTTCCCCTCTCCTCCTCCCTCTGCATTGGGTGACCTCACCAGAAGTTGCTGCTTCTCCTCCATGATCCCAGCTTTGTCAGACAGCCTTCTTGTGATTCCACTTTCCAACAGGTAGCCCTGGTTTCTGGGCTGTGTCCTACCATCTCCTCCTTTTGTTCCTTCAGGCTGAGGGTGGTCAGCTTCCTGCTGTTACTAGTCTCTCCAGTGTCTCCTCCCCCGCCACAACACACCATGCCCATCCAGTGCTTAACCCTTTTAAACTAGACTCCATATTAACTTTCCTATGGAAAGTGTTATACATAGGTTCTGTCTTCCTGGCCAGGACCTGACTAATTCGGGGGTCCCTGGAGGCTATTCCATCATCTCCAACTGACAAGCGTATGGACAAGGAGCAAAATATAAATTTGCTTCCAGCTTTAACCAGTCCTCAGCCACTCAAAAACTGTACGACAAAATCACTGCAACCACCAAAGATTACACAATAGCTTGATTTTCTCTTCCTCCTGGAGAAAGACTCAGTTGTGGATCTCATGAAATGCTACTTGAGATCAGGTGCAGTGGCTCATGCATGTAATCCAGCACTTTGGGAGGATGAGGCAAGAGGACTGCTTGAGCCCAGGAGTTTGAGACCAGCCTGGGCAACAAAGTGAGACCCAATCTCTACAAAAAATTAAAAAAAAATTAGACGGGTGTGGAAGCATATGCCTGTAGTCCCAGCCACTCAGGAGGCTGAGGCAGTAGGATCACTTGAGCCCAGGGGGTTGAGGCTGTTGTGGACCATGTTGATGCCACTGCACTACAGCCTGGGCAACAGAGCAAGTACCTATCTTAAAAAAGAGAAAAGAAAAAAGAACTGGAAACTCCCTGGGAATCCTGGCAACACCAGAAGAAGGAATGGGACCAAAGGTTGAAACACTCCCAAAGATATGGGTAGAAAAAGGTGGAGACCTTCGGTGGTGCTGGGGAAAGGAGAAAGGATTATAAGGATTACAAGCTGATGCCTTGTAATATGTTATCACTCTTTTAGAAAACAAAAAGTTGAATAGATCCAGAGCTTAAATTGCTTATCCTAATTCAACTTCAAAATCCCAGCCTAATCACTCTTTCAACCTAAGTTGTAAATAATTTGACAACTTGGTGGTGTAGCATTTTATAGCCACTTCTCTGCAAACTATAAATGCCTGTAAAATAATACATCTGTGCAATATTAACAATGGCCATTGCTTATATTTTTTGGTGCTTCATGTAAATATTGAGTTGTGAGTTCCTTTCTTAGGCATGCTGCCTTCTAAATGTTTTTATCTCCTTGTAAAAGCATAACAGAAATGGTGACTCCCCTCATCAACACTCACCAAATTTTGAAGACCACAGATGAAAGATGGAAACTTAAAATATGCAAAATAATCGCTCCAAAGTAATTCACATGGATAGAGGTTAGAATGGTATTGGCTTTTGGCAGGGAAGCATTGGGGGACATGAGGGAGCTTTCTGGAATGATGGACATGTTTGACATCTTGGTATGGGTTGGTTCCCTGAGTGTGCACATATGTATACATGTAAAAATTAACCTGTAAACTGTACGCTCAAGACCTGCACTGTTTATCATATGTTTACACACATCAGTGAAAAATGTCAAAATAATCATTTTTCAAAAGACCTGGAACCTTGGACCCTGAAGAATTGAAGAAGGAATTTCTTTATGGAAAAGTGATAGCAATAGCATCTTTTTAAAGAAAGAGCATTTTTATGGAATTTAGCAATCATTGTGGACACACAGTGAACTCAAGGAGTAATTATTGGCTAGCAGAGAGCCAAGTTCATCAACACTTCCTGGGCTGGGGTAAAGGGAGCAGGATTGGGTAGCAGAAGAAGTTGAATTATGGTACAGACAAAACTAAGGCCTCAATTGAGAGGGGAGCTCTCAAGCAGCAATGCAGGCTGTCCCCTAGGGAAGGGGGTTTAACCTGCGGTAACTACTGAAAAGAGGACCTATTGAAAGTAGTCAGCCTCCAATATTTCCAGTAACTGGGGCGGCAAGGAGTAAGTGCTTCAGTTCTGATGTGGGAGATGGACCTGGATGGTGCTGGAAGATTCCACAAGGTAAGAAGTAAGGAACAGGTGCCACTCTCACCCATAACCCCTTCCCCAAAATGTTTATGAGACCTGAAGGGGGGTTGGAGTCATGGGCAAAACTACAGAATAACTTTATCCAAATAAAGATTTCATTTAGCATCCCAGGTAGCAAGGATATGCAGCCTGCAAATACTATGCATCTAAAGAGAGCTGGATGGCCTATGGGAGAAACTGAGAGGCATGCTCTCAGTCCCTCATGTCCTTTGCCTCCTCTGTTGGGTCACAGACAACAAAGAATGGAAGCTGCAGATTCAGCCACTGAAGGGGCATTTCCTTCAGTACCACCATGCCAGAGAGAGCAGCAACTTCCCACAGGTTGCAAATGAGTCTGCTTGATGGGGACGTGAGTCAATTAGTGCACTTGGGTTTGAGAGGTTGGTAACAAGCTGCCACCCTGCGTTTGGTGGTTCCTTTTCTGAACAGGTGGCAACTGACTGACAAGCTTTCTCTAAAGTGGAGGACATCTGTGTTTTCCATATTGCGGAACACTGGATCTTTCCAAGTCACACATTTGGGAAGACAGCTGAATTGCCTTCAAGTTCCTCCTGTTACGGTACAAATACCCACCTGATGTGCAAACATGAGAGACGCAGCTTTACACTAGAACCAATGAAAGCAAATCTGAGAAAACCCAACTCTTCAGGAATGGAGACTACAGATGTATGAGGGGATCTTAATAATTAAAAGAAGAAAATATGTAAACAGGAAAAATATCCAACTGTCACAAAACGCTACACTAAATCAAATTGCAAAGTTTTGTCTTTTTAAAAATATAGTCATGTGCCACATGACAACGTTTCAATCAAGGAGGGGCCACATACAAGGCAACGGTCCTGTAAGATTACAATGGTGCTGAAAATTTCCTATGGCCCAGTGACATCATAGCTATTATAACATCACAGTGCAAGGCACTACTCATGTGTCTGTGATGTTGCTGGTGCCGACAGATTTACTACACTGAAAGTCGTATAGAAGTATAGCACATACAATTATATACAGTACTTAATACTTGATAATGGTAATAGTGACTATGTTACTGATTTACATATTTACTATAACTTGTGTCATTATTTTAGAGTGTGCTTCCTCTACTTACAAAATACAAAATTTAACTGTAAAACAGCCCCAAGCAGGCCCTTTAGGTGGCATTTCAGAAGAAGGCATTGTTATCATAGGAGATGACAGCTCCATGCATGGTATTGCCCCTGAAGACCTTCCAGTGGGACAAGATGTGCAGGTGAAAGACAGTGATATTGATGATCCTGATCCATGTAGGCCTAGGCTTATGTGTGTGTTTGTGCCCTACTTGGGCTTTTAGTTTTTTGTTTGTTTGTTTGTTTTTTGAGAGAGGGGCTCACTCTGTTTTCCAGGCTAGAGTGCAGTGGTGTGATCTCGGCTCACCGCAGCCTTGACCTCCTGGGCTCAAACAATCCTCCCACCTCAGCCTCCTGAGTAGCTGGGACTACAGGCACATTCCACCATGCCCGGCCTATTTTTCTACTTGTGTAGAGACGGGATTTCACCACGCTGCCCAGGCTGGTCTCAAATTCCTGGGCTCAAGTAATCAGCCTACCTTGGTCTCCCAAAGTGCTAGTATTACAAGTGTGAGCCACTGTGCCCAGCCTGTGCCTTCATTTTTAATTTAAAAAGTTTAAAGAGTAAACAAAATAAAAAATTTTAAAATACAAAAAAAAAAAAAACCTTACAGAATAAGGATATAAAGAAAATACTTCTGTATAGCCACACAATGTGTGTTTTAAGCTGTTATTCCAAATTTTTTTAGATAGTAAGTTTATAAAGTAAAAAAGTTATAGTAAGCTAAAGTGAATATATGATTGAAGAAAGAATATTGAAATTAAATATTTATTAAATATTGTAATAAATCTAACATAGCCTGAGTATACAGTGCTTACAGTCCACAGTAGTATGCAGTAATGGCCTAGGCCTTCACACTCACTGGCATACCTAGAGCCACTTCCAGTCCTGCAAGCTCCATTTATAGTAAGTGTCCTAAACAGCGGTACCCATTTTTAATCTTTTAAACCACATTTTGTATATACCTTTTCTATATTTAGATATGTTTAGATACGCAAATGTTGACCATTCTGTTACAAATGCCTATAGTATTCATTACAGTAGCATGCTGTACAGGCTTAAAACCTAGGAGTAATAGGCTAAACCAAATAGCCCAGGCGTGTAGTAGGCTGTACCATCTAGGTTTGCGTAAATACACTCTACGATGTTCACACAATGACCAAATTGACGAATGATGCATTTCTTAGAACATGTCTTCGTTGTTAAGTGATACACGGTTGTACACACACTCACATACAGACCATTTGAGACTCTGGGACTTTGATATTAAATAAGCCAACTGTTTCAGAAGAAAAGCTACCCCAGAAAATCTCAAGAAAAAATCGTACCCTACAGGTGCTCCCTTATTCTGGAACTTTTAACCAGCAGCCTCCCTCCCTGCTCTGAATGTGTTTTGAGTCCTTATGATTTATGGGTCACCGTCAATAATCAAAGCTGTTGCTGGATTGAAACTGACAATCAGATCAGGCATCTAAATTAAACAGGAATATGAGTCTCTTTCGAAGGATCCATTACACGGGAAGAATTCCGCTGAAGACACCATGACATTTATTGAGAACACCTCAGAGCAGGACTCAAACTGTGAACAAAATGGAAAATGTCTCAAAGAGCCCTCAAAATTAATTAGAAAAATTAAAAGAACCCTGAAAGAAAAGCTGCTGTGTGGAGAAGATGGAAGCTCCGTGAGGTAGCTCGTTCCCCACCATTGGAAGCTGTTCCTGGCATGACAGGTCGTACCCAATGTCTCCTCTGCAAGGGCACAAGGAGCCGAAAGTCGCCTCCTTACCTCCCTGGGGAAGGACTTTGCAGAGGAAAGGTTTGACTACTGTTATGTAGGATTTTTATTTATTTTTTTAAACAAAGAATTATTTGTTTACTTTGATAATCTGTGTCTCCCATAGCAGCAGGCTATCTCTTTTTTTTCTGTTTCTCTCCACCAGGAGGTAAACCCACAGGAAAGTCGTTAAAGGTGCAGCATTAAAAGTCACTAATGGGGGGGTAGGGGAAAGCCCATAGATCAAGAAACATGTGTTTAGGCCATCTTGAATGTAAACGGGAGCTTCTAAAAGAAGGTTAAGGAACACAGCTTGGGAAATGCATTTTTTTTTCCCCCTTGGTGTTCTTTGACAAAATCTGGTGACCTGTGCCAACAAGACCTGCCAGGCAGTGTCAGATCGAGGACTAAGGAAACTTTAATGATTAAAGGTATTCCTTAAGAAACTCGGAAAGCCCGTCATTGCCTACATTCTCTTTTTGACGAGGTTGCCATGCTGTCCTTGTAACTCCTTGCCCCAGTAGTTGACCACAATTAATAGGGTCAGAAATGGGCCTCTGATCCCAAGTCAATCATAGGTACTGGGGACAGTGGCCCATGAAGTGGTCTGGCCCAAAAAGCTGTCCTGCCCTGCATGGTGTCTAACCACTCCAATCCTCATTTGTGGAGAGTGTGGCCTTCAGATCTGCCGAGGGATTCCAAAGACGGTAGACAGTACGGAGCTGAGAAGCACATCAAAGGAAGCAGAGAAAGAGATCAGCGAATCTCTCGGACACCCAGTCTTGGACTCAGTGGATGTGCTGGGGTAGGAGCCATGGATATCAGCTGCTGAAAGAGTGAGAAGATGACCTGGTATCCCCATGCAATGAACACAGGCTACACACCCACTAGAGCTACTGAACGTTCCCAAATATTCCAGTTTCTTATCCCTAGCTGTGTGTTGAAGGACTTCTCACTTCCCCGGGTATTATTAAAACAGCGTCTATTAACTGAGGCAAGCTCAGTCTTGGCTCCTTGTAACCTAAAAGTGCCTCCCTGATTCACCAACATGATAACGCTAACCACGATGGCAATCCCTGTTCGTGGTGCTTTCACTGGTGTGCCACGTGGCTTCATGACGGGATGATCAATCCCATTACGTTGTGTTCACTCAGAATGGCAAGCCCCCTTTCCAGCTCTCTCAGGGGCTGCTCTAATCAGAACTGGATGATGCATCCCTAAAATGGGAGTCAGCATTCACACCACAGGATTGGTGGCCTGTGGATATCCACAATTTCATCGCCGAGGTGTTTGTAGCCATGGTGATGAGCTAGAGGCACTTATCTAAATATCCATACTTAGCTGTATGCATGTGTCACATTGCAGCATCTATATGTCATAGCCACTTAGGTAAATAGCATTTGCAGCCCAGGGTAAATCCTCAGGTATCTGTCTCCGAGGGTGTCTGTGGTGTTGGGCATACTGACAACTGGGGGCTTCCTTTTGCTTTCAGTCATAACTGGTCACATAGAAGGGATCTGTCTGAGAAATGTCACATGGCTTAACATGAGACCTGTCTGCAAAAGGAGTTGACCGCACATGTCTGCTCTTGGGGGTGGTACTCCATGGCGGCATCTGCTCTCCTGGAGGAGATTGACAGCTGCACATCCATTCTCCTCCACTTCCTGACCTGGCTCCCATGCCTTCAATTACCATTGTGTCAGTTACAGTGTTTTGATTTACCTGGAGGCATGATTTCCTGAATAGGGGAATGGGGGAAGGAACGCAGGATGGCCCTGGAAGAGCAAAGATATCAAATGCATATCTACGCAAAACACATCCTCAGAGAAACATGGGGGAGGCTTCCTCCATGTTGGTTAAATGTAATCAACCGAACTGGGTCAATTTTAGACCAATGTCAACGGATCCACAATTGGCATTTTTTGGTAACAGTTTTGACCTGTTTCTTCCAAAAGTAAAATAAGAAATCGGGAAGGAATGAACTGAGGTTTGTGCTCCTCTGAGGAAGAAATTGGGGTGATAGTTACTCATTACCTCATCTTTAGAAAAATCCTGTTTTGCTCTAGAAATAGTTTTTTATTCCAAAAACAACAACAAAAGGTAGAAGAGGGGCATAAATGGAAAAATACGCTTACTGTTTGAGTCAATGACAGGATTAATAAAAGTCTGATTAATAAGTAAACAGAAATGGAAAAATTGCTACAGTTTTTTTAATAATCCATACTCCAGCCATTCCTCTCTTTTTCTCCCCCATCTCTCTCTTTTAAATGCCCCCCACCTCCTATCCCACTCCCCAGCTTTGGAAAGAATGTCTTTTTAAAAATCTTAATGTTTTCTTTTTTTAAATAGCTATAGAATAAACAGTGGCTGGAAGATGATAAACCAAAGAAGGAAAGAAACAAGTGAACTCAAATCAAAGAATTCACATCAGCTTTTTTGAAAGCGGAAAACCAAAAATGTCAGTTGCAAGCCTCAACCCCCTTCCTCTTTCCCAAACTGTTTTTCTTTTTGGTTTATTTCTGCATCAGAGTCTACCTAGGTTTCAAAACCAATTTTCCATTTTCCTAGAACCAGCCAAATATGGAGTGTGTGCAAAACCATGGTAGCTTAAAAGAAGAAGAAGAAGAAGAAGATAATTATCAAAGAAGGGGGAGGAAGGAAAGAGAAGGGAAATAAAGAGAGATGACACGGGGAACTGGACCAGATAAAGACAAAGCAATGCACTTAACCCACCTGGAGAGCATATCGGACCAGCAAGGCGCTCTCAGCCAATCGCCTGGGTCTGCGGCGGGGACGAGAGTCCGCATGGGTTCATTTGGCTGAGGAGTGTGTTTCATAAACCTTACGGTGCAGCTATGAAAGCTATCAGGATCTTCCCACGTTTCCTGTCATTCCGAGGAGATTGGCTGCTGGAGTGCTGGGTTGGGGGGGTGGTGGGGAGTGGAGGTTGTAGGGGAAGAGGATGGTTGGGTTGTTGAGGGGAGACTGGCTCTGGTGGGAAGCGGAATCACACAGGAATTTATTTTAAGTGCATAAACAAAATGAAATGAGGAAAAAAAAAACCCAGTGTATTCCTTTTGGGTCATGTGAGAGAGCCACTGGCAAAGATGAGGGGGGAAAGAGAAAGGGAGAGAGAAAAAGAGAGAGAGGCAAAAAGCTTTCTATGATTCGGGACACTGGTGAAGCACACTGAGGCAGCTGGAAGATTAAATTAAGTATTATATCTGCTGACCCTATTGCCATGGTTACCGGACAGCGGAAAATATTAATCAACCCAAGCCTTTTCAGATGAATGTGCTTGATAAACTACAATAAATATAAATATATATGTATATCCTGCCTGCTCTGCTGTCTAATTCAGAACGTCAGTCAGTGCACCACCTGATAGTGGAGATAAACAAATAATAATAACAAAATGCTCACCTCCCTGAGAAAGCTTACGTCACTTACAAGAAGCAGGACATGAACGGTGGGGCTGACCACTTGCTCACTTTCTCTTTAGCTCTTCTCTTTCCTCCTACCCTATTCAGTGATGACCCATCCTGCCCGGTTTGATTGCAAAGTAAAGGGGCAATTCGTCTCCTTATTCCTAAGAAATCTGTCCATTAACTTCTTAGACAGTCACTCTTAGGCAATGACTAAAGCTGAAACGCACTGGAGATTAAAAAAAAAAAAAAAAAAGGCAAAAATTACGTATTAATAAAATCAGAAGCCCAGCAAAGTCAGGGTAAGAATGAAACAATTCTGGTCTAAAGGATCCGACACTTAATTACTCTGCAGGCTTAAAACTTGCCTTCTTTCACCGGCTCTCAGTCTCAGGATCCCAGATTTTGCCTCTCACTTTACCCCCAGCAGCTGACACTGTAAGACTGACCTGCCTGCCTTGAAATGTACTGTCACTGTTCCCAGGAAAAACTTGAGGCTTTGCAGAGCACAGCCAAGGAGCAGAGACACATGAGCATGAACAGGCTCACGACAGCAGAATCCTTCCCGCTCCGTGGGCGAAGAATGGTACCTTGCCCTGGGACATTCTCTTTCCATCCATTATTTCTTGAGTCCCTACTGTGTGCAAGGCACCCTTCTAAACAGTGGGTTTGGGATACTGAGAGACTCAGGGGCTCACACGACAGCGGGATGTGGGGGTCAGAGAGAGAGGGACCATGAGATTCACCTCGCTCAAACTTCACCATTTTGCAGACAAAGATAATAGAAACCCAGAGTGGATCAATGATTTGCTTAAGGTCTGCAGCTGTTTCACTGCAGACTAGATCTTGCGGTCTCCTAAGCCATAGGCCTGGTCAGATCTAAGATGTCTAGGTTTTTAACAGCAAGTTTGTCTATCTTTCTAGGAAATGCTACTAGTTTCAGAACTCCCACAGTGCCACCTGGCCCGGACCCAGTATGTAGAAATGCCTAAGAAATCTAACAGTTGAGCTCTTCCCCATTTTTCTGCCTCACCTTCCTCTACTTCGCATTCCTTCCCTAACTCTGTCCCCGCTAAGATAAACAGCGCATGGTGGGAAATATTGCCTTGGCTTCCAGATCTCCTTCCCCTATTGAATAATCACATTCTCAGGTTAACACAGAGTCCCAAAGAAAAAGTTGAGCACAGACCTAACACAAGGTGCATGTGTATTAGCCAGAATGATCCTACTCTGTAAGACCAGAGCAGGTCTCCATGTCAAGCCTGGCTCCGACACCCCCTGGCCAACAACCACAGGGACGCAGGTGGCTTTTCTCTTAGTTAAGCCTTCACCACATGTAGCCCTGACCGCGACCAATCAGCCTTCTCCTTCCGCTTAGGTGCAATTTTACACAGTAGGTGACATTAACTCGGTAGCTGAGTCCCCATGTGCAGCCACGGCAACCACAGGGTCCCAGCAGATGACAGGAGACAGCAGGTTGTATGATCCTGTAAATTATTTCCCCATAGTAACGGCAAGATTACACACTTTAATATGCATACTGCTTGAGAGAGCCCTCTTCCTGGCTGAACCAACGCGATAATGCGTATTTTGTGTCTAGAAATCCATTCTAAACGGTGCGGCATGTAATAGACGGTATTACCTCAAGGGCTCCAACCTGACCCTTCTCATCTGGTCTCTTCCACTGACGCATAAGTGGAATGCGTCTTCCTTCGCACAGCCTCCTTTGTCTCTGGGTTCTCATGTTTTCTACTGACACTCTTGGGACATATTCAATACCCAGTCCAGTTTTAGCAAGGCTTTTTGTCCTAATGTCTGCCTACAGCTTTTCTGATTCCTTTAGACAGGTACACCCTGGTTCAGGTGTTTTATTTTTGTGGGGAGAAGAGTGAAACTGTATCAGTAAAGAGGAAGAGGGAATAAAATAGAAAAACGAGGCAATATAGACATCCAGAATAGACTGTGCTTACTGTGTATGCATAGAATAGATCCTGAGTTTAATGGGCTGAAGGCCAGATTCTTTTAAGTTCAATACAAAGTACCTCCCACCCCACAGTGACTCCTAGAAGAACTGTTTAAACCAGGTACTTTGTGTTCCCCCTAGGATGGACACAGTGGAAAGTGCACTGGAGGTTGTATCAGAAAATGCGTGAAATTCAGCTCTGCCACTTTTTTTTTTTTTTTTTTTTTTTTTTTTTTTGAGACAGGGTCTCACTGTTTCCCAGGCTGGAGTACAGTGGTGCGATCATGGTTCACCGCAGCTTCACATTTCTGGGCTCAAGTGATCCTCCCACCTCAGCCTCCCAAGTAGCTGGAACTACAGGTACATGCCACCATGCCTGGCTGACTTTTCTTTTAAAGTTTTTGTAGAGATAGATTTTCATTGTGTTGCCCAGGCTGGTCTTGAACTCGTGACTTCAAGCAATCCTCCCACCTTGGCCTCCCAAAGTGCTGAGATTATAGGCAACAGCTACTGTGCCTGGCCTCTGCCACTTTTTACCTGGAAGATTACAGACAAACTTTTAACCTTTCTAATCCTTGGACACCCCATCAATAAAACGGAATAATCATAATGAGTTTGCACAATTTTTGTGAGATTAGATTCGATTAGTACCTAGACGTAAAAGATGCTTAACAAATGTTAGGACCAAGGCAGCGGGGCAAGGACAACATGTGTGATCCTCTTGAAAATGCTTACAGTTGATACATGGTATTGATATAAGATGATTTCCCTCAAATGCTCATTGATCCTATTAGCAAACCAAATCCATTGCAATCCACCTGGCACTCCAGGAATATCGAATCAAGGCTCACTGAGAGGTTAGTGAATTTGTTCTGCTACTAGGATGCTGAATTATTTTTCCTAGGCCTCAACACCATCTGTGAAAGGGGTGAGATGATAGCCCATGTGCAAGCAATAAGATGTGGGGTAATTAACATGCTTCTGGGGAAAATGTTTAACTTTTATGAAATAAAGTTAGATCCAGTACTGACTGCCTTTTTTGTTGCTGTTCCTCTTTACACATCTTAAAAGAAGGAGGAGGAGGAGCAGCAGCAGCAGCAGCAGCAGCAGCAGCAGGAGCAACGGCAAAAAGCATGTTCCAGAAAAAAGATGTGGGTGTACCACCATGGAATACTCGGACAGGATATTACACTTCAAGCACAGACATGCAGCTCCTCAGCACCGTCATTACACACATGTGACTTAGGAGGAGCAGAGCATGAAAACAAAGCTTGTATGTGATCACATGGAACCAGTTAGGGGAAAGAGTGGGAGCTGAACTTTGGATGACTCTGAATCATACTCAACTGATTCTCCATCATCCAACAAGCCATCATCAAAAACAGGCAAAACACAGCCCAGAGAGAATAGTACACATCGGAAATATGTGCAGATGCAGTGGTACATATTATTGTCTAGACATGAATGAATACTGTGACTTAGTGAGACACAGGCCCTAAAAGGCAAAAATAGAAGCAATGTGTCCTTCTCCTTTGTCAAAGGAGGCTGTGTCTTTGACACTTCAACCAATGTAAGAACTGTGCTGAGTGTCTGTGATGTCTTTTGAATCAATCTCAGGAAAAAGATAGCCCTGTACTGAATCTACAAAGCCTCAAATAATAATACTTATGGCAACTTTTAGACTCTTTGATGGCCAGAGAGATTCAATGGCAATGGACCAAACCCATCCCGAATGCAGTGTCATAGAGAAATGCGTGTGCACAAAGTTGATAGTAGTTAATGAGAAATCTCCAAGGTTCCCTCCTCTGGCATAGCTACTTTGTCTTTGGCCTTGATTCTCATAGAAGCAAGTTGGTCACAACGGTGACTACTGGAACGGAATGCTTTCATATTTTGGCTTTGTTGATTATGTTCCTTCTTTTTAAAATGCCCTATCTCCTCTGCCACCTACAGCCATTAAAACTCAGATCCCTCTGTTTTGAAAATGGCACTACCTCACTACCACGTACCCGGTTCTCATCTCTTCTTCACTCTGTTTCTCTACCAACTTCCTTTCTCCCCCTTCACCCCTGAAACAATCCATCAGCCAGGCCCTTCAATGTCTCCTGGTCTTTTCGAATAAAAGTCACATTGCACAGTTCTGCGTGATGTGGGCTCTGCCTACATCTCCCACTTCCCTTCTTACCACTCCCACCTTGATCCAGACAGTTTTGCTTTCTTTCCCTGTCTCTCTCTCTCTCTCTCTCTCTCTTTTTTTGAGACGAGTTTTACTCTGGCACCCAGGCTGGAGTGCAGTAGTGCAATCTTGGCTCACTGCAACCTCTGCCCCCTGGGTTCAAGCGATTCTCCTGCCTCAGCCTCCTGAGTAGCTGGGATTATAGGCGCCTGCCACCACGCCCGGCTGATTTTTGTATTTTTAGTAGAGAGGAGTTTTCACCATGTTGGCCAGGCTTGTCTCGAACTCCTAACTTCAAGTGATTCACCCGTCTCAGCCTCCCAAAGTGCTGGGATTACAGGCATGAGCCACCACGCCCGGCCTTTCCCTGTCTCAAACATGTTCAGCATCGTCCATTAGGACAGTTGCACGATTTATTCCCTCTCCCTCAAATGCTGTTTTCCTATGAGCTTGGCACGGTTGGCTCCCTCTTGTCATTCTCATCTTGGCTATGTCACCTTTTCTGAGAAGACATCCCTGATCAGCAAATCTAAAGGCATCATCTAGCCACTTGCAATTATACCACTCTCTTCTGATTCTGCCCATAGCATTTATCATGACCTGACACTTGCTTGTTTATTTATTTTCTTGTTGTCTTTTGCCTCACTAGAATCTTACATTTCTCCATCAGAGCAGAAACCTTGTCTATCTTGTTTGCCACTGTGTCCCTGGCACCTAGATATAAGTGCTTAATACATTTGTGTTGAATGAGTGCCGCAACCCTAATGCCAGCATACTTTATTACTTGCTATTCATTGTCTATGACATTTCATGTGGACCATAATTATAACATCAGTCATATCACATATCCTAATTTTTTATCCGAGGCTTCAACTAAACCATGAAATCTGAAGGATAGAGACTGCATTTTGTTCACTTTGAACTATTTACTACAAAGTTAGGAAAATTACTTAGGGTCACCAAGTAGTGTGATACGCAGGTGATACACTGGACAACTCCAAAGGGGAGCAATCTATATCTTTGTGATGTGAATAGCAGCACATGGTGTTGTGCAGTATCCAACCTGAGCAACCATACAGCAGCTCAGATTTCTCTTTATCAAGGAGATAAATCAGGAAGACTTTTTCTTTCACCTCTTCTTCTAGGAAGAAACTCAGTGTTCCATGTCCTTGCTCTGGGCAACTTCTCCCTAAGTCCTTAGGATAACAAAGGTCCTTAGAGGTAGACCTCAGTGGGCTCTTGTACAGGGCAACTCACACGTGCTGTGGCACATCTCGTCTACCCTACCATCTATTCCAGCAATTAATGTGATGGCCAATTATGCACAGGCTTTGACCAGATTTTTGCAGGTACAACCAGACAGGGCTTTGCCTTTGGATGTGCCTCGTACCTCTGGCTTTGTGCCTTGTGCTTCTTTGATGTTGTCAGATGAGGTACCTGTAGGAACCTGTTCCGCATTCAGGCATGGTCACCTAGAAGTTGGCCAACTGAGAATGGAAGTTAATTAAAAGTTGCTCCTACCTTTCATTATCTGGGTAAAGAGCTCTGAGACTGATTTTGAAAAGTTCCTCAGAAGTTCCAGGTAAGATTCAGTACTAATCCCTCATGGCAGTGGCCAACTCAACAATCCACCCTGGCACTGGTCTTCCTCTGTTCTATGTCTCTTTCCCACCATGACCTCAATCCTACTGTCTGAGGTCAATTCCCACATCACCCCCCTGCTCTTGTTTCTAGGGAAACCTAGGCCAAGGCAGTTGGTGCCAGGCACGGTGAAAACCCTGACATGCAGTAGCATCCAAGTCTTAAGACCCTCACCTGTCTTGGAAAGTGATAAAGCATGAGCAGAAGGTGGACTATGAAATTCTGTGCTCTCTGTGAAATGTGCTTGGTCTTAGGAAAGGGTCATTGCAAATTTATGGAGTTGAATGACTTCTGTTAACTGTTTTTGAAAACCTTCAAAAAATGATAAACTCAGATTGGATAACTATCAATCCAAGGTAGCTATGAAAACCAGGGGCTCTCTAGGGCAGCATTTGAGGAGGCCTTCATTTCCAACATGGCAGATAGAGCACAAAACTAGCCAAAGGATTTCATTTTGAGGGTACAAGGGTGGCAAAGGAGATGAAATGCACAGTCTTAGCAGGGCTCCTATGCCCGAGCTAGGATTCTGAAAGAAAAAGAATGAGACTTTGAAACCTGAAATTCAATAATTTGGGTAGATGATCCTAAGAATCTTGAATTTCTGGACTTCCCTAAACCTTTAAAGCTGGCAAAAGCAACCTCCCCTCACACAGACTCACCTGCAAAGACCCAGCGTGAGCCAGGTTCCCGTAAGATCATGCTTGTGGTCCTCAACCCTCATCCCACAACCTCTCACTGCCTGCAGCCCATTACCAGGGTTAGATCTCAGGAGGACTCAAGTGGAGAAATCAAGTATCTGTCCTGGGAAGAAACAGCTTACACGCTGCAGGAATGGCAGGACATGGGAAATGCGGAATGTGAGACTTCCATAACAATGGATCAGCCGGGCGTGGTGGCTCATGTCTGTAATCTCAGCACTTTGGGAGGCCGAGACTGGCAGATCACCAGGTCAGGAGATGGAGACAATCCTAGCCCACATGGTAAAACCCCATCTCCACTAAAATACACATACAAAAAATTAGCTGGGCATGGTGGTGCGTGCCTGTAGTCCCATCTGCTCCGGAGGCTGAGGCAGGGGAATCATTTGAACCCGGGAGGCAGAAGTTGCAGTGAGCTGAGATTGTGCCACTGCACTCCAGCCTGGCGACAGAGCAAGACTCCGTCTCAAAAAAAAAAAAAAAAAAAAAAGAAGGATATATACAGAAGTCTTCTGTGGTTAAAAAAATAAAAATAAAAACAATTATTTATTTATTTTATTAAAATAAATTTTATTTTCTTTAGTAACATAAAATAAGACCTCAGCCTCCTGAGTAGCTGGGACTACAGGCGCCTACCACTACGCCTGGCTAATTTTTTGAATTTTTAGTAGAGACGGGGTTTCACCGTGTTAGCCAGGATGGTCTCAATCTCCTGACCTCCTGATCCGCCCACCTCGGCCTCCCAAAGTGCTGGGATCACAGGCGTAAGCCACCGCGCCTGGCCAAAAAATTTTTTAAAGAGTAGATCTAGGCCGGGCGCGGTGGCTCACGCCTGTAATCCCAGCACTTTGGGAGGCCAAGGAGGGCAGATAACGAGGTGAAGAGATCAGGACTATCCTGGCTAACATGGTGAAACCCCATCTCTACTAAAAAATACAAAAAGCTAGCCAGGCGAGGTGGCGGGCGCCTGTAGTCCCAGCTACTCGGGAGGCTGAGGCAGGAGAATGGTGTAAACCTGGGAGGCGGAGCTTGCAGTGAGCTGAGATCCGGCCACTGCACTCCAGCCTGGGCCACAGAGTGAGACTCCATCTCAAAAAAAAAAAGGAAAAAAAAAAAAAAAAAAAAAGAGTAGGATCTAAAGGGTGACCTCCTGATCCGCCCACCTCGGCCTCCCAAAGTGCTGGGATCACAGGTGTGAGCCACCACGCCTGGCCAAAAAATTTGTTAAAGAGTAGATCTAAAGGGTATTGGAACAGAATGGTTGGAAAAGGAGGCAGATGGGCAAAGAATTTAATGGAATAATAAGATTCCATTATGACTCAGGATCTGATGGTCTGGCAAAGATACCTGGAACCAGTCTTAGTACCTGCCTGGGCTAGATCTTAAAAGCTTGGCCACGGCGATGGTCTGAAGTAAACAGGCAAGAGAACAAGAACTGCTTTGGCATTGCATTAGGAAAAGTCAGAGGGTCAGTAGGTGGGAAAGTTGGAATAAATGTCTTGTTTGAGAACATAAAACCCACCACCTGACTATGCTGCCTGGGAGGGCCCAGAAGACACTCCCTTCGCTAAGTCAGTAAGGAACACACTAGTGAAGCAGGCAGGCACTAACATCTGTGTGAAAGCCGTCGGTGGCTGACCTCTGTAGATCAGGGTGGACAAAAGGAAATGCCGTCATAGAACAGGGTTCCCTAGTTTCAATAAGGATGATAGAATTCTAGAATAGCACAGGCCAGACAGTGGTACATAACCACTTGGTACATAACTCAAGGCAGAGTGGTTATCATTACTGTAATGGCTGGCAAGGCTCAGCTGCCAACCAGAGATCTCTGCACATAGATGAGAGGCATGTTCTGATGGGTGAGACAGATGGACAGCTCTTTGAAAAGCAGTCCCTGGCGTGAAACTGAACCGTGACCATGGGGCTTTAGGTGACAATGTGACTGGAGTTACCACTCAGTAGCTGGATATTATTAGATCCATTGAGTCATAAAGTTGAATGGACAGACCAACATATCGTCATATAATGGATATGTAGGAATATTCAGGATTAGGCCTGAGAAGGTCCAGAACAGGTGGCCCAGATCTTTACATTGACTGAATCTGTTGCACTGACACCTCTCTCAATCCACACGAATTTCCCCAAGGTAGGAGCATTTTTCTACGACCAACTGATGGAGGAGAAAGGACCTTGGGGCTGGTTTACAGACACATTGGCAATATATTGATGTGAACTATACATGATCTAATAGCCTCCCTCAAGGGCAGCCCCCAAGACAATGGTGATGGGTAAATCTTTCATAACGCAGAGCTCTGAATTGTGCACTGGGTCCCCAATTTGGGGTGAGGATAAAATGGTCTGAGACAAAGACTTACAAAAACTCCTGAGCAGTGGCAAAAGCTTCATTGGTCGGGAGCCTGGAAGGAGGAAGATTGGAAGATGGAAAAGCAGGAGGTCTGAGAAAGAGACTTACTGATGGACTTATGGGAATGAGCACAAAGCCTGTGGGGTTCTTTGTCTCATGCCCAACACAGAGAAGACACTGAGCAACCAGGATGCAGCCCATGGACTGTCAGCTTTCCTTGCTTCTTGGCTATGCCAGATGATTAGTTTCAGAGAGGCAGGAAGGGTTGGTAACGCAGAAGAAGGCTGCACAAAGAAAGTGATATTGGAGGCCAGGCGCAGTGGCTGTAATCCCAGCACTTTGGGAGGCCAAGGAGGTCAGATCCTGAGGTTGGGAGATCAAGACCATCCTGGCAAACACCGTGAAACCCTGTCTCTACTAAAAATACAAAAAATTAGCCAAGCGTGGTGGCATGCACCTATAGTCCTAGCTACTCGGGAGCCTGAGGCAGGAGAATCTGTTGAACCCGGGAGGCAGAGGTTGCAGTGAGACAAGACTGCGCCACTGCACCCCAGCCTCAGTGAAAGAGTGAGACTCCATCTCAAAAAAAAAAAAAAAAAAAAAAAGTAATATTGGAGCTGCAGGAGCCACAATGAAGGACGAGTCTGTATTTGGTAAGTGAATACTATTACTAATGCTACTGCTGCTGCTGCTACTATTAATAATAGTGGCTTTCATTTATTCATGGTTATGTGATATGCCAACACTATGCTAAGCATTTTATATCTATTTTCAAATTTATTCTTCACAATAACTATGAATTAGGTCTCATTATTATTACTTTATATATAAGGAAGCTGAATATTCTGAACTACTATTTTTACAATTCTCATTCTATAATTCCAATACTGATATTAGTTACTATTGGTTAAAAAGAAACTGCGCCCTATCATCTCATGTAGCCGTCATAACTCTTTGAGATACGTATTATTATTCATTTTGCAAGTGATGAGCTGAAGCTCAAAGAAGCTGAACCTCTGCCTTAGTGACCAAGGTCTCCTTGAGACTACCTCCTGCTAAAGCACTCTATGTCTGTCCTATTCCCTTCCTAGAAGTCCAAGGAGGAAGGCTGGTGAGGGGTGGGTGGGCTGCTGAGCTTGGTAAGGTTGTTATGAATGAATGAACTGACATGAACTTTCAATGTGCCTGACTTAAATTACCAGGATCGCTGTCCCAGCCTTCCTCCTCCCATCTTTTCCTCTCTCTCTGCCACATAAGCAGTGATAGACAACTGAGCTGGCCTTGGCCATTTTTACAATCTTGATATTTCCATTCCTTTCTTCTCATGAAACGAAACTGTTTAAGTTTTAGAAATAAAGAAATAAAAAGAATTCTAGCATATTCATTACAAAGTATGAATACTCCTTCCCAGAATGTTTAGAGTCTTGCATAGGCCAGGAAATGTGCTTCCTGAAGGCCCCTGTCCACACTTTTATCTGCATAACTTTCATTGACCTAAATTGTATTTGTGTGTGCAGAAGGGCAGCCCAATGGAAACTTAACAAGTCTTCTCGTCTTTCTGTTAAACTTCCTCAGTTGCCAATTACCAATTCTGTGCACTGCGGGATGTGCAAGACATACCACCTTCAATACAAGCAGGATGTACTGGTTAAGGATGACCAAGTCAAATATGTAAAGGAATCCCTGAGTCACAAAGATGGTGCCAATGTGGTAGGGCTTAAACTAGGATGGAGAAGCAGATGGAAGGGAGAAGAGCAGAGAGGAGAAGAGACAGGAGAAAGAGAGAGATAAAACAGAGGAAAAAGAAGAAACAGAGAGGAAAGGAAGAGAGAGACAGAGAGAAAGAGGGAGAGAGAGAGAGGAAGAGAGGGAGAGAAAGAGTTGAAGGAGAACAAATTCAAGAACCTACGGATATAGTTTCTTTAGAAGTACGTAATATCGAAGAGGCTAGAAAATAATTCCTTGAAATGATTTATGGCTAGAGGGAATCTGGGATCATTTAAAATCTGTCATGGAGGAATCTGGGACTCTATTTAGGAGAAGTTTCTTGGAGCCATATCTGTATCTCACCATTTTGATCATCTGACCAGCTGTTTAGACGAAACGATTATGTGGCTGGACTGATGGGCTAAATCAGTCAAACAAGCCCATCTGGAAGATGATGTAGAGTCAGTCAAAATATTACATTCTCTGTGCAAATGCAAGCACATTGTTTCCATTGGTCATTGCCATTCATGGAATATAACATGAAACTAAGTAATCCCTATGAAATACATTTACATTCAAAGACAGAGAGCAGGGGAAACCATGTCAGCACCTCTGTCACTAACTCTTCACCATCATCATTGAACACTGACCCATGGGTTCTTTTAAGAATACCATTCCATGAGCTATACAAATGCATTTTGAAAAGCTACACAAGTCACACGAAATGCTAACGCTAAGTATAATCACTGCGAGAAAAAGAGAACCACGCTAAATTGCCTCTTAGAGCTGGGGCTGCACAGCGGGACTTAGAGCAGCGTGTTCTTTGTAACCAGGGCTTACTTCCTACCGTGGCTGATGTCCATAAAACTGTAGAGTTAGAAAAGAAAATACGAGTGTGTGTGTGCATGCATACACGTGTACGTTAACCGCACACAAGAGACACACAAGAGATACACAAACTCACATACACATAAAAATATATTCAAGTACCCAAAGTTTATCAACTTTACATTGTATGCAAATTTGACTGTTTAAATGTTCTATATTGTGACACATGGCATGTGACTGCAATACGGTGGTGATTAGAAGCTTCCAGTATCGCCTCATTGGATGTAAGGCTTAAACATACCTCCAGCTCAGCCCCTTATCTGGAATAATATGTAGGCAACTAGGTATTTTCATGTGAAAATTGAACCTCAAAACCAATATACCCCAAACCAAAATCATCCCTTTCTCCTCAAATCAATTTCTTCTTTCTTTGTTCTCCATTGATTTTTATCACATGAACTCAGGAGGGCAGGAGCTCTGTCTGTATTCCAAAGGCCCAGAGCAGTATCTGACACACAGTAGGTGTGCAGAGAATAGGTGCTGAATGGTTTGGGTGGATGGACACTGAAGTCACTGTTTTCTCCACCATGGGGTTCATCTTGAATACTTTCCTTTCTAGTTATACACCAATCTCTGTCATTTCTTTCTTCAAGAGGTGTATTTGCATTTGTTCCCCTTACTGTGTTGATACATGAGATCAAGTACAGAAAAATGCATGATCAACACCATGCACATTTAGGGTAATTATTCCTTTCAACTTCTGCCTGCCAGCACCCTCGTGGAAGTCTTCATCCTCCCATAACAAATCAATCAGGCTGAACCGGTCTGTTTTCCTTCAGTCTCATTTTATTTCATTCCCATATTCCCATTAAAGTGATACCCACTAAAGCCCCATAGTGACTGTATTGTTCTGCCATCCATCACCTTCAACAAGAAGCTTCCTGTGGACTACTAAATTCCAAAGCAATCCAGGTCATCCCTGTTCGGGGATCTCTGCATTTTTCTACCTCTATGGCTCACTCATGTCCTTTGCACTAGAAATATTTATCATCTCATGCTCCCCCAACAGACTTGGCCATTTCTACCTTCATGATATTTTTCTGCATATTCATCTACAAAATTCATGGATGAATAAATGTACAGATGAATGCCCCTTCTCATTGACCTTTGCAAATCCCATCTACCTTTCAAATGCCATCTCTAACACTACAGCTTTCTTCCCTCACTGCCCCAGTTTGAGTTAGTTGTTTCAGTCGCCAGGCAAGAAATCTGAGAGCATCAAGTTTATTTGGGAAGAGTAGGGAGGAGCAGCAAAGAGTGAAACTACAATGAGTAACTGTAGGAAAAATATCATGAATGTAGCAAACATAGTATCTTACAACTATCCCACCTATGAGATGAGGGAGCTGGGGTATTTATACACCAACTCTTAAAAGTTATTGGTAGAGGGAAAAAGGAGAGAATATAAATTCCCAATCACTTTAATCTGGTATAACACCAGAAGTAGCCCTCAGGTACAAAGATGTAGATCCTCAGTTGTTCAGGTCTAAAGCAGTGTTTTCTAACAGAAATATCATGTGAGTCCCAAAAGCAACCTGCATATATAATTTTTTTCTAGTAGTCACATTAAAAACGATTTAAAAAGTGAAATTAACTTCAATAATGTATTTTATTATTATTGTTATTCATTTTATTCAGCCCAGTATATTACCCAGGTTACTATTATTTCAACATGTAATCAACATAAATTATTGAGATACTAACTTTTTTTTGGTACTAAGTTTTTGAAATCTGCAATATATTTTACACTCCACATATCTCAGTTAGGACTAATCACATTTCAGGTGCTCGTTAGCCACAGAGACTATGGTCTACCATATTGGACAGGTCTCAGGGATACAGGCAGGTCACTTAAACATGGATCATTGCTAGTCACTGAGATCATCGCCTTCTTTCGCTGGACTATTTAAAGTGCTGATCTAAGACTCAGCATACAGTGTTTAGAAATGTTATCTACTTTTTCATGTAGTTAGGTCTTATTTCCCTGAATAAGGACATATACAACTAGGATTTCATTTTGTTATTTTCCTATTAGTTCCTTTTTTATTGCCTGGTTCAATTAGCCTTTGCCAAATGGCAGATTCTGGGAAGTCACTTTATCCACAGGTCCCTAACCTTCTGTGAGAGAAATCATCATTAATTTCCCATTCAGGGGACAGAGAGGAGACGTGTCAGCCCAAACCTCAGCAGAGTGGGACAGTTAGCTCCTGGTCTGGCAGAGGGAAGACCCTGTCCCCAGCAAGACATATTTAACCACTATGCAGAAACGGGAATTTTAAAGACCTCCAAAGAGGGAGATACAGCAAACTCCTCTAATAACAATTTGAACAAATGCTTTCAGGTTTTGCTGAAAGAAAACAACAACAACAACAACAACAACAACAACAAAAAACCATCTATCTAACCTAAATTATCCTTCAGCTATTTTCTTCCCCCTGTTCTGCCCTATTGCCTGCATTCATTTCTGAGTCCAACAAAGTCTTTGAAAAGCATTGGATGGGCACTCAGTGACCAGTTTGCCATTAAAAGGTTAACACGTCTTCCCAGTTAAACGGAACAGTGGCTATTATGCCACGGAACGAGAAGCACCAAGAGAGATTCGTGGCACATAAGAGGCAAAGCAGCGAAGGCAAGGAGATTTTGCAAAGTCCAGGAATGTCTCAAAGGCACTAAGTGGTGTTCACTGTCTGCTAATGGAAAATGTGAATTTCCCAAGTCATTTAAGTAAGCAGGTAGATATAAACATTTCCAAGCTCATCAACTTCTCGGGGATAAAAGGGAGATCTGCTGAATTCCAGGATTGAAAATCACACATCCTTCTTGATCCGAAGCCTAGGAATTTTCTCCAGTATTTCTAATTGATGGTTATTTATGACAAACAGTTAAACCACCAGTAAATCAGGAGACAGAAAATTTCCATTGGAAAAACAAGATGTTTTCTGAATTACTGCTTATAAACCCGTTTCTTCCTCACTTATTTAGGATTAAACATCCAACATTTAATCAGTCTCTTTTTTAGGATTATTCTATAAATTTTAAAAATATTTTTCTACATATCTCTAAAATACCTATTTATTTCTCAATTATTATCTGCCTTTTTTAAAAAAAATCCTTCCTTATTAACTTCTTCCCATTCTTCCCTACCTTGGGCCCATGATTCATTCTCATTCATAAGTTGTCCTACTTTCAGAATGATGTACCTTTGAGCTTTGTACCTCGGTTGATTGAAATTTCTTTCCTTCCCATTTTCTACCTCCCAAAGGAGACCACCATCTCTGTCCCTGGTTCTCCCTGGTCACATGCCACCTGTCTTGTCTTTTTATTCTTGCTTCATTGGAGTCTGTATTCCCAGGGACTTCAAAGGTTGAAGGTTCCAGAAGTCAGCCTCAATACTCCTGTTAGGAGTACTCCCACTAGAGGGGTTGAAGTGTTACCACTCCATCGACTTCTACTTCCTTTACCAGGGGCTACTCGCCTCCAAGACACCATTTGATTAGCAAACCATACTCAGATATGGAAGTGGTATTGCTCACAAACGACTAGGAATTAAGACCATTTCATTTTTCAAAACAAAAATTTCTAGGAAATGAAGTATGTTTACTAGCAGTGTAATTGGAGTGAAAAAACTTATGCCTGTTTTTTTTTTTTTTAGAAATTAAAATTATGGTATTTTAGGTACAAGGCAGAAATTAAAATTATGATATTTTAGTTACAACACATATTTAAAGATAAAAGAATGTATGTAAACTGCTGCCATTTGAGATTGGTTTAAATAGACTCATTGTAAACTTGATTTAATTTCACACCAGGCACTTTTTCACAAACTCAAGTTTGAAATAGAAAAATGAGGTCTTCTTTTAGATAATGAACCCATTTTCAAAGTGTTGCTTTAAATCTCACTCTTAAAAAGATTTAATGGAATATACTTGGGTATTTCTACAATTGTGATGTTTTATGACTATGTCTAATCCCTGAAGTCTCATTTTCTGAAACTTTCCATAAATTGTACCAAATTCTATAAATTAAAATTGAAATTATAGAATCCTTTGTCTTCATCTAAGACGAAAACTAAAATTACAAAGGCATAGCCTAGCAAACTTGTGTTAAGTTTTTCTAAATTCATGTATTAAGTAAAAATTAACTGTAAGCTTTTATCGGATGAGGATATTTTAGAAAAATTATGTAATTATAAAATAATTGTCTTGGTAAATTTCGGCTCATAAATGTCGGGCTTCTTTCAATGGACTTAGAGGAACAGCTGATGCACCTTCAAATTCTCCATCTGGCTCTCTCACCACCAAGCCCTGTCTGCTCGGGAAGAAGTCTACTGTTTCACGCATTCTTTCTACAAACATCTGATGTCTAGCAAGCATACATGATAGACATACCTGAAATAAATGTTAATTGAATGAAAAAACCAAGTCACCTATGGTGTTAAATGCAAATTTAGACAAAATCAATTTAATTAACAAATATTTATTTAGCACCTACTATTTACAATGGAAAAATAAAAGATGATTATGAAGACATAGATTCTGCCTTTGAAGAGTTTATAAAATAATACAGAGAAAAGAAGGACAGAGATCATTCTATACCAAAGTGATACTGATAATATGTTGGCACAGCTAATAGTTCTGAAGAGAGGGAAGATATAAACTCTCAATCAAGTCAGAGAGACCAGGAAAACTATCACAAAACACAGTGTACAAAACAATCCTCGGACCCTTCAGAATTCCAGATTCCTGGATTCAACACTTCAGAGCATCATCACACAAAGAACAAAATGAAAACAAATGAACGAAAAAATCTCAAATAGCCGCCTGATTTTTAAGGCAGTTAAGGAATCCCGGCCTTCAATTATCAAGCCTAAACCATGTCTTGTTGTGGCTGGTTGGTTAGTTGGTTGGTTACCCCTATGTAGCAGATTTAGAGCTCAGATGCTCAAAAGGTTCTGCCACTTTCTTGTGGAGCAACCTCATCCACAAGATGCAGACAATCATATCTACCTTAAAGGATTGTTGTAAAGAGTTTAGAATGGAGTTTGGCACATAATAAGCTTGATGAATGTGAGCTGTCATTGATAATAGCAAGAATAATAATGATAGTAATAATCATTTTTTCCATTTAGTCACTGTGCCACTAACTCTGAACCTACCACCATAGTACTGGTCATCTCTTACTTGTATAAACAGATAAACCCTACAGTCAGGGTAGGCAGGGTAGGAGGCAGGGTGGTGATGTCTCTGTCTCACACTGACTCCCGTACTTGTTCTGTCCCCAAGCCCCACATCACTCTCCTGTCCCCCTGGTGGCTCTCATAGAGGCCATTGTGAGAAAATGCAGTGAAAGTAGAAAGAAGTGGAAATCTGGGCAAACTCCAAGAATTTTAAAAAGAATTTTTAAATAATTTAAAATTAAAAAATAAAAATAATTTACATTTAAAAATTTTAAATAATAGCATTTTAAATTTTATTAAAATGAATTTTAGTTAATAACAAATTTGGAACCCTGCTCAAAATGGCTGATACTCATAATCACCACATTTTTTCACTTTTGCCTATTATAATACCTAAAATTCCACCAATGAAAGTAGCGATTTCCAGACCTGGGTTTTTAGAATTCTAACTCTGCTGAAGTAGTATTTATTTTCCCATAAGAAGAAATATTTCACAAGCCTTGATGAAAATGTCAACTTCCATTCCCTTTTGCCAAAAAAATAGCAAGTTTGCATGGCAGCCTTGGTTATCTAATGATGCACAGAAGCTCTGATTGTCAGTTATATATGCCTTTACTTAATGAATATAGGAAAGAGAATTCATTATTACTCCATCAATGAAGTTTGACATCACAGCATGGATGTCCATTGATTTGGGGCATAACAAATACCAGATTTTAAAAAATTAATTGTGAAAAATTGGGAACTGATAAATCAGAAATTCATTTGAATTTAAAAGCATCTTTAAAATATTACAACCATGGTTGGAAAAAGCAAAGACATAAAACAGACATAATGAACTTCCTTTGAAGCATTATTGTGAAGATGAAATACGTTCTGGTCTTCTTGTTCAGGAAACGCTTGCTCAATTGGATTCTGATTTCCACAAAGGTTTCTCTTTGTCTAACTTGACATCGGGTCTGCTAAGGAATAAGAGGAGTTCCGAGGCATTTTGTGTATCCCATATGCCATATCCATAGCCCAGGATCTGGTACAGAACTAGGATTTGAAAAAATGGTTAATGATCTGGGGCAGTGAGGGAGGAGGTTACTTGGCAGAGGGCTTAGTCGACTAAGCAGCCTGGACCAGGTCCAATTCCAGAGCAGGAAACAGGCCAGGAAATCTAGGTCAAGAGGGCCTGGGGATCCTGAGGAGAGGGTGCCCTAAAGACCACCTCCCTTACTATCAAGCTGTGCCTCGTGTCTACTCTGTGCCAAGGTGTATTAGTCTGTTCTCACACTGCTAATGAAGACATACCCAAGACTGGGTAATTTATAATGGAAAGAGATTTAATTGACTCACAGTTCTACCGGGCTGGGGAGGCCTCAGGAAACTTACAATCATGGTGGAAGGGGAAGCGAACACATCCTTCTACATGTGGTGGCAGCAAGGAGAAGAATGAGTGAAGCAGGGCATAGGGAAGCCCCTTATAAAACCATCAGGTCTCATGAGAATTCACTCACTATCAGGAGAACAGCACGCAGGTAACTGCCCCCATGATTCCATTACCTCCCACTGGGTCCCTCCCACAACACAGTGGCGATTACGGGAACTACAATTCAAGATAAGATTTGGGTAGGGACACAGCGAAACCATATCACCAGGAAAGGGAGTTTCACTGTTGTTTTATTTCTCCTCCTCTCTCCCATAATATGGGAACATAACACACGACTTCTTCGGAAATGATTTGGGATTTATTATAATTTATCAAATTTTTTATTCAGGCTAAACCAGCAAATAAACACATGAAAGCTCTTTAGCAAAGAACTTTTGGAATACAGCACCCGCTTGGTACAATGAGATCTCTTCCCACTCCAATTTCAGCACTGACACAGTTACTACATGGTTTCTGAACTCATGACCAGAAGTGACCTCCCTGGATTTTATATGCTCTGCTGATAGCATGTGATGTGCCACCCTAGAGGTGGGGTTGGTGCTGTCTTCCCATGCAGGGTGGCCCTGTCCCATGTGCTGAGTTCACTGACATACATGGGGGTATGCTTTACACCCTGTGGCATTTTCTCACATGCCCAGATGGCAAAATCAGCCTTGCAAATGGCCCCTCACCCTGGATGCTTGGCATGTTTCACTGCAATTTACACAGTGCTGGGGGTAGCGGGCAGGGGATGGAAGCCGTTTTGTTTGTTTGTTTTATGTGTGTATTTTGAAGGAAAGAAAAGCAAATAAAGAAAATAAAGGAGATGGATAAAGTCTTCTGTCTTTCACTTCTTCCTGAATTCTGAATTTCCCCTCCTTGATTTTGTTTTGTCTCTTGCATGTACCTCATTTCTGCTTTGAAGAAACTCTATCCTTTATTAAAACAAACAAACTTACAATATTTAGATGTGGCAGTTCAGACATCCACCATTGAAAATATAGAAGCAGAGGTGGTTAAAAATATTCCAGCCACCTCACTGTGCAAAAGGGGATGATCAACTGATTTTGAAAACTTCAGTAGAAAAGCAAATGAAACTTTTAAAATCTCTGTCATTTCAGTTTGTAAACTCTTCCAGTAAATAGTAGCCTTATCATTACAAGTATATATTAGAAAAATAACATCCTGGCAGCTCTGCTGTGCTAGGAACCATGGTAAGGGGTTGGCATGAATGTCCACATGAGGGAAGGACAGAAGGCTGGGTGATTTAAATACAGTAATTTCTCATCTGTCAGCTAATTCCTTCCACCAGCCAGTCCAAGCCATCTCTCTGGTCACCTACCATGTGCAAGGCACACAGGCAACACTGGCCATTTTTTATACATAAACACATTCTTTTCCTATTACTTCGCTTTCTCCCTCAGAAAGTGACAGGCAGTCGACTAGAATTACAGAAATGCCATGCTAGGAAGAACCATACAGAATAGCAAGTCCAACCCCTTCATTGAACAGGTGATTCTTGCAAAGTTGGAGTTTGAGGGAGGCATGGCAAAACATCAACTGAAGTCTTGTGACCTTTGCATGAGAATATATGCATGGGATGAAAACAGAAAGGCAGAGGGGCAGAAATCATCTTTGTGGCCCTTCTGTCCCTACCACTTCCCAAAGAGCTGTGAAAACAGCTTGATTCTCATGTTCTGATTATGGAATGAATGAACTAATTCCATCACTCAATGCAGCTCATTTTTCTTTAGTGTCCTACTCTATGGAAGCCTCTAGACTTGCCGTGGTAAACAATTCAAAGATCAAACTGATGTAGCCCTGGCCTTCCATGAGCTCCCTGCTTAAAGAGCAAACACCTAGATGCGACCCTTATTAGGGTTAGTGTGCAAGTGGTCAGCTGGTATTCTGCTCTTCTGCCTTCAGAGTCATCTGTGTGGTCAGAGATCTTTGTTTTCCATGTTTGTACACAGTCTTTCCCCAGGTGAGCTGAGGGCAGAATGAATATTTGTTCTATTTTCACAGAGGGCCAGTACACTTGAGCAGTTAAACAGAAGCTCTTCTCACTGTCCATTTCCTTCAGCTAAACACTCTACACAACACGGTCATAGAAGAAGGACTGTCTCCAGGTTCGAGGGGGAGCTGTGACTGGTAGAAATCCCCATGCCATGTAGATCCAAGGAAAAAAAAATTTCCCTGCCTATGGAAGGCATTGCTCAATAAGGAGAAAGAGACCTAGGGCAAACAGGGACCCAGAGATATGAGGGTGTTACAAGTCAAGCTTCGGTTTTACGTACATGTAATCCTCTCCCGACCTGGGGAGATTTCTGTTGGAGATTTTTCTTCTTTGAGATTTTAGCACATACATTTAGTGATCACTGTGTCATGTCTACATACAAGACAAAACTCAGGACAAGCCAAAGTCATGCCACTGTATTTATAAAGCTTTGCACACAAAATCCAGTAACGTGTAGCTTGAAAGTAGATATGGGAAGGGACACAATTTGTTTGCTGGAGTTTAGCTAATGTGAAGACCCTCCCTCTTAATTCTTGTGCAAACCCAACCCTATCTAATAAAATGATGAAAAAGAGGATCTCATGGAAAAGAGCTCTTAAAATTGACTTACTTAGTTTCAAGAATAAACAGAAGAGAAGGGGTGCACGAACTCTGCGTGGACATATAGTGCTTAATTTCAGGTACAGATAACATTTATCTTGGTACAAGGGTACAATTTTAGCTGCACACCAGCGTACCCCAAGATACCACTAAGTCCAAATATACCACCATAAAAGGTAAAAGGATGGAAGTCCCTTTCGTTGCCTGTTCCCCTCAGGACCAGCAGCCAATATCTCCCTGACCTAGAGAGACCCAGGAAGGGTTCAGGCTTAATCACTTGTACACAATACACCCCTTGCAACCTTTTAATATTTCTAGTAATTTTTCTCTTATGAGTTTTGAGCTAACATAATTCTCAAGACACTTCCCTTTTAAGCCTTACATCAGCAAAGGCGAAAGCAGTGTGTTTGGAGACAAAGCAGGTGAGAGCCAGACGCATGGTTTACCCCAAGCTTCTGACTCTTGGTGGCCTTAATGACAAAGCTTTTAACTTTGTACAATCCCTGCCTCTCAAACAAAGACATGATTAAAAGAAGGTGGTTGGGGAGGGGGGAGGAAATAACATAAAGATGAGGACGTGCAGGAAGCCAGCTCGGTCCCTGCCCGGCACACAATCCATTCCCAGCCAGGAAAATGATTGCTGCACAATGGCCAGCGTGGCCAGCCCAGGGCAGCTGTGAGATATAAATTGTCAGCAATGACCATAAGCACTCAGAGAAACAATTTAATTCCTCACTTCCGCCATCATGGGCTGATATATTCTTTCAAGGTCATTACCCAAGGCTAGAAGGGTCGCTTGATTAACGAGTGACAGGCCCAATGAGGGCCAGTGTGCTCTAGCAAGGCCTTATATTAATTAGACAGAAGCTCCAGAAAATAAATGTTACAGAGAAAGGAGGGGCCAGGTCTTGAGCATAAGCTGTGACCTCGCCACCCCCACCCTGTTCACCCCACAAAAGATAACACCCTGACCTTGATCCTTAACGTTATCCTTTAGCTTAGTTTTAAAACCTATAAAATACAAAACATAAACCATGCTTCGTTTCATATTCAAAATGACCCAGGCCCTGGCCTCCAGTTTTGACACTGGCTTTGTCTCACCCTTTCTCACTTAGTTATTCTAATTTATTGGTTAATTCTGAGCGGGGATGAGGAGAACTGCTGGCTGTGAACTTCACATCTCAGAAGCAGCTTAAACCATGTTGATCCGAGCCAAGGGAAGCAGGAGAATGATGACACCTCCAGTGTTTTAAGCCCAGTGGCTAATAATCTAGCAATTGCTCTTTAATAAAATGTCATTATCTTGCTTAAGGAGTTAAGGAGATTTGGCAATAACAGTGGACTTGCAGGGCAAATGACCATTCGAAGCAAAAGGGGCTTAAATATACCCTCTGCTTCTTATTCAGTATTCGGGATCGCTTTGATTACATTTATTATACAATCCTCACTTTAAGGGACACAAAAGAATAAACTCCTAGGGAATTCAGTGAATTCGAAGCATTCCTTCCCAATATAAGAGACAACTAGCTTGAGGATGGGGTTTCACTTCCACCAACCATCAAGAAGGGCTTTTTCCTTTCTCTACTCACACATTCACCATTTTGACCACTGATCCCATTGGGAAAGCAATCTTACCATCTCAGGCAGCTCCAGCCTGGGTGCTCATTGTGGATGCAGAGCAAGGCTAGACTATACAGTTTTTTGGATTTCCCAGAAATTCATCAACGTCTATTAAAAAGAGTTCAGGTGGTGAAGGTAGGAGGCTTAGGTGACACTCAGGATGTGACGGGTTGTTGGCAGAACTTCCCAGCAAGAAGCCCCATTTACCTTGCATTCTGTCAAAAAGGAGAAAAGACGTTGTACTTTTGAGACAGGTTGCGTCTATGAACTCCTATTTGGCACCACCTTCTGACTAAATACTGTACGTACAGACAGGCAAGAGGCAGGTCACAGACGGTCCCTCTGAGAGCCTTGGGGACCCACTGTGGTTGACAATGTCTGAGAACTTCTCCAGTGAGTCCGGTCTCCTGGTATTGGGCACTTATGTCCCTCCCTCCCCTCGAGTGTGGGAGGGACCTAGGGGCTCACTTCAGTCGAATAGAATATAGCAAACGTTATGGGTTGTCACTTCTGAGGCTAGGCTACAAAAAGACTGTGGCTTCTGTCTTCCTTTCTCTCTTTCACTCTGTCAGGGCCCTCATTCTGGAGGAAGCAAGCAGACATGTGTGCAAGCAGATAACTGCCCCTATGGAAAGGCCCACGAGATCAGGAATGCATGGCTCCAGCCAACAGTCAGTGAGGACCCAAGATCTGCCACCAGTCACGTGTGTGAACTTGGAAATGAATCACCCCTACTCAAGCCTTGAAATGATGATCACCGCAGCCAACCTCTTGATAGCAGCCTAAAGAGAGACTTGAGTCAGAGGTACCCAGCAAACCTACACAAATCCAAACCCCTGACCCAGGGAAACTGACATAATAGATGTTTGTTGTTGTTGCTGCTAAATCTTGGAGGAATTTGTTATGTATCAATAGACAACGAATACACCCACTAATTCCACTGACCCTATGATGTACTGTGTGATGCAGAACAATTCAACTGCTCTACATTTTAGTATCCTTTTCTCTAAAATGGGAGCAGCCTCCTGGAGAGCTTTGACATGTGGGAAACCTCCGCAAGGATTTGGTTCTGTTCGTGGGAAGGGAAATTCAATACTTTATCACTGTATTATGGGTATTTAATGTACACTACCTTATCAGATTTATGAGTTTTGTGGAAGATGTAGCATCATTATCAGGCATGATTATTACACTATATTTTACCTCTCTGAGTTATCTGTCCTTGATGGATATCAATAGCAGTACTAGCCAACAAATGTGAAAAGATAACTTACACACATATTCATCCATCCATTTCTCCAACCATCCATCCTTCTATCTATGCTTTCAACAACTATTTATTGAGGATGTGAAAACACCGTAAGAGGTAGAAAAATGTATTCAATATGGTCTATGTCTTCAAGGAGTTTACAATCCCAGCAGGGAAATTAATGCATGGACACTAATTACGGGAACCTAAAGTAGCATGGGATAAGCAATCATGAGAGTAGAAAAGTGCAGGAGGGAGTCAGATGGGGGAGAATTCAGCTGACTGGGGAAGGCTTGAAGAAAGCCTGGAAATATACATGAATGCTAAGGAATGTGCTATGAACTCTTGTTCCTGAAGTAGTGATGATGTGTTGGCCATAGCCTCTTGTTCAGTCTTACTTTGACCAACACCAAATGTTTGAAGCACAGCATCAAGATGGAGTTATGGTCTGTAGCCAGAGAACCAAGGTAACTGGCACCATGGGAATCACACACAGAACTGCAGCTTCATGACACCGGCTACATTATAATGATACATTACAGAACATCAACCTCCTGGATGCAGGACAGGCATCTGGCTGTCCAACCTTCTGAACTGAGAACAGCCTGTAATGAATCCCCAGTTCCATAACATGTTTAACAATTAATAAGCTAGGGGTTTCCTTGAGGACAACAAAGAATAAAATATGAGTTTGCCAAGAAAGAGGTCACACGGCATAAATACATTCCAGGAAAACAATACTTGTGATGAGGCTAGAGGTGGGCAGTTTTTCCTCTACTTTGAAAACGGAGTGAAATATATTGAGGGTCTAAATTATCTGGACATTGGTCAGTCCTGTATTTCATTCCGCCGGTTAGACCCCGTGCATGTGTGTGATAATTTTGCCCACTGGACAGAGTGGCTGCTGAGGGAAAAGCTGCCCTGGTCAAAGGATTTGCTATTAATTTCAGATACACTCTTAAAAATGCCTCTATAAGAAAGGAGAAGAAATCAAAGGGTTTGGCGCCAAGGAACAGGATTAATAAAAAATATTCTGTCCATTCTAGAGAAGCCAATTCAGCAGGTTTCATTCATGTGATGTATTCAAACAGCCTCCCACAGACAGAAACTTAGCATGGCACCCACCCAGGCAGGGAGATTGCTGGCAGGTCCCCGGCAGCGGTGACACTCAGAGACAGCAAAGACCTGCTTGGCTCCTGCCTCCTGGGAGCCTGCTGAGGTCAGCTAGTAGACTTGATGAAACTGCTCTCTGGCCAGTGCCCGGTGTCCAGGGGACAAATGGGAAAATACCCTCAGAATCTAAAGAATAATTCCAGAAAAAGTCATACCTCTGAGGAAGTCAATGGCACTGTAACTTTACGCCTTCACCTAGATAGTAATTCGGTGGAAAATGATGTTCACCCCCCTCTAAATTCCTGATTCGGAGTGCTAGAAATAATTGTGTCATTTGCAGGTATCCCAGTTGATGCACCTTTTCTCAGTGGCTTCATTAGGGGATCACAGGCTGTGTGATGATGCGTAGCATCTGGGCAGCAGAAATTTCTTAGAAAGTAATTCCCCACATATGCAAAATTCAGCTCTATGAGGAAGTATTTTGGGTGGGTGTGTGTTGGGGTGGAACCACTCCATTGTATTTGATAGTTGAAATGTATCGCTTGTGTCCTTGGTTAACGTATTAGCCTGTTTTCACGCTGCTGATAAAGACATACCTGAGACTGGGTAAATTACAGACAAAAAGAGGTTTAATGGTCTCACGGTTCCATGTGGCTGGAAAGGCCTCACAAGCATGGCAGAAGGCAAAAGGCACGTGTTACATGGCAGCAGGCAAGAGAGAGAATGAGAACCAAGTGAAAGACTTTCCTCTTATAAAATCATCAGATCTCGTGAGGCTTACTCACTACCACCAGAACAGTATAGGGGAAATCGCCCCCCTAATTATCTCCCACTGGGTCTGTCCCACAACACATGGGAATTATACGAGCTATAGTTCAAGATGAGATTTGGGTGGGGACACAGCCAAACAGGAGTTAATTACCTCCTCTAAGCAGCTCAGGTGTGACCAGAACTTCCAGAGATGTGTTTCCATGTCTGGAAAACTACTTCTCCCATTCCAAAAGTTACAATAGTTACAACAGTTACAATAGGCTTTTCAGGTTTCTAAATCAGAGCTCAGAGACTGTAATATACATACAAAGACCCCAAAATGATGCCAGTGGGGTCTGTGGACCCCTTTTGGGACCCATTTCAAGGAGCAAGATTCTACACTATGATTTTAACCCTATCAACATTCCTCAATTTTCTGCAGGCTTTCATTGATTAAGAAAAGCTCATTATCCCTTCTGAGGGGCTGTCTTTTATATATTTTGCTGTCCATGCACTTTTCACACTGCACCATGATTGTCTGTGTGCTTATCTACATTATCTTTATATTACAATCTTTATGAGGTCATGCCTGCATTTTATTTGTCTTCATAACCCCAGTGTCTGCCCAGAAAATGCTTAACAACCAGGTGTGGATTTGAATTGAATTCTGCCCCTTGGTTAAGGCTACACATTCAGTTGCCAGCTGGGACAGTTCTGCACAGGAGAAACACGCCAACATGCTGAAAACCTGAAAGTTGTTTTTATGCTCCTAACAGGAGAGATGAAACAGGGGTATACATTATTTTTGGTCAAACATGCCAAATAGCATTTTTCTTCCAAGCTGTCATTATTTGTTGGGAAATTTACCAGTTGCCTGGCTTTTTAGAGATTCAAGATGTCTTGCCTTTCCTAATATAAATCTTTGTTGCCAGTCTAATTGGTTTTGGGCTCAGTCTTGGCACAGCCTTGGCCACCCTTCTTTGCCCTCAGTGCTGCTAAATATATCCCCAGTGCTCAGTATGTCCAGATAATTCTCTTCTAACCTTTCAGGTCAGCGTCTTTTACTATTTATATGCTTTTGAAAACCTTTCAATAATAACTTCCCCTTCAAAAAACACTAATCCAGAACTTACTTCTCTGCCTTTCTTATGTGATGATTTTTATGCAGGACTTGTCTAGTTTTTTAAATTAAGAATATTTCCTGGCCAGGTGTGGTGGCTCACTCCTGTAATCTCAGCACTTTAGGAGGATGAGGTGGGGAGACTGCCTAAGCCTAGGAGTTCAAGACCAGCCTGGGCAATGTAGCGAAAATGAAACCCCATATCTACAAAAAATTCAAAAGTTAGATGGGTTTGGCAGCACACACCTATTGTCTTAGCTACTTGGGAGGCTGAGGCAGGAGAATGGCTTGAGTCCATGAGTTAGAGGTTACAGTAAGCTATGCTCATGCCACTGCACTCCAGCCTGGGTGACAGAATAAGACCTTGTATAAAAAAAAAATATTTCCTTTGATGAATGTGAACTGCAGATTTGCTATGTCCTACTGATAGAATATTGTTATCTTTAGGCTGTGTACAACAGTTCATACCTATAATCCCAGCATTTTTGGAGGCTAAGGCAGGAGGATTGCTTGAGACCAGGAGTTTGAGACCAGCCTGGGCAACAGAGTGAGACCCTGACTCTGTAAAAAACTTAAAAATTGACTGGGTGTGTGGCAAGCATCTTTAATCCCAGCTACTTGGAAGGCTGAAGTAGGAGAATGGCCTGAGCCCATGAGTTGGTGGTTACAGTGAGCTATGATTGTGCCACTGCATTCCAGCCTGGGTGACAGAGTGAGACCCTGTCTCTAAAAAATATTTAAAAAAAAAAAGACAGAATATTGTTATTTTAGTAGTCGATATGGTTTGTCTGTGTCTCCACCCAAATCTCGTCTTGAATTGTAGCTCCCATAATTCCCATTTGTTGTGGGAGGGACCTCGGGGGAGATAATTGAATCATGGGGTAGTTTCCCCCATACTGTTCTCATTGTAGTGAATACGACTTAGGAAACCTGATGGTTTTATAAGGGGAGACCCCTTTTGTTTGGCTCTCATTCTCTGTCTTTGCCTGCAGCCATGTAAGACCTTCCTTTGCTCTTTCTCTTCCACCATGATTGTGAGGTCTCCCCAGCTATGTGGAACTGTGAGTCCACTAAACCTCTTTTTCTTTATAAATTACCCAGCCTCAGGTATGCCTTTATCAGCAGCGTGGAAATGGACTAATATAGTAGTCATCACCAGAAGCAGAAATCAGCCATTCATTAGTTAACTCTAAAAGCATATCTCATGGTGCCTAAGAGGACAGATGGGAACCAGGCTGCCTGAATCTGAATCCTGACTCCCCACTTTCTACGAGTGTAGCCTTAGGCAACTAACCTAATCCCTTTGTGCCTGTGTTTCCTTATTGTAATAGGAATAATAATTGTACTCACCAGACATGGTTTAGCTCCATGTCCCCACTCAAATCTCACCTTCAATTGTTATCATCTTCACATGTCAAGAGTGAGACCAGGCGGAGATAATGGAATCATGGGGCAGTTTCCCTCATGCTGTTCCCATGATAGTGAGTGAGTTCTCACCAGATCTGATGGTTTTATAAGGGGCTTCCCCCTTCGCTCAGCACTCATTCTCTCTCCTGCCACCCTGTAAAGGGGTGCCTTCCGCCATGATTGTAAGTTTCACGAGGTCACTCAAGCCATGTGGAACTGTGAGTCAATTAAACCTCTGTTCTTTATAAATTACCCAGTCTTGGGTATTTCTTCGTAGCAGCGTGAAAATGGACTAATGCACCACCTCATGATCAAGGACCCCAAATACCCTGTTATGCTGCCTGGCCATCAGTGTACGTATCTATCCGTGTACTGTCTCACACTCCAAGATGACTACGACATTTTCTCATTTCATCTCAAACCATCAATGCCTCTTCCCCATTCTCACTTTTTGCTGAGGGCTTTGCTTCCTATTTCACCGAGAAAAGTGAAGGATTCAGAAGTGAACTTCCAAGGACTTCTGCCTATCACTTGTACCCATCAACCAGCATCTGCATTTTAATATTCTGCCTTCTAGTTACCATGCATAAACCACTCATGCTCTTATCTGAAGTGAAACACTTTACTTCATACTAGATCCTACTCGTGCCAACAGAAGGCTCTCTCTCCAGCTATTCTCCCTTACTCTCTTGCATCATCAATAATTCTCTCTCCTACGGGGTCATTATCCTCATACTCTTGGTAACCAGATCCAGTTTCATGGCTTTAAATACCATCTATGTCCCAAGGAGTCCCAGATTTGTATGTCTAGCTCAGACGTCCCTTCCAAATCCAAACTTGAATATCCAGTGGGCTAATCAGCATCTTCACTTGAATTTTTAATAGACATCTGAAAATCAATTAAGTCAAACTGTTTTTCTCCTCTAAATCTGCTCATCCCTCAGCCTTAGGCATCTCAGTTAATGGCAACTTCATCCCTCTATTTGCTCAAGAAAAAAGTACTGGGAGGTCATCTTGAACTCCCTCTCTTTTACAGCCTTCATCTACCCCATCAGGAAATTTTCTTGGTGCTTCCTCCTAAATGTACACAGAATTCAACCCCAACCACTTCTTGTCTCCCCATTGCTGCCACCCTGGTCAGTGCTAACAGCATTTCTCACCTAGATCATGGCTATAGCCCTTGATCTGCCCTTGCTTCTGTGCTGTCTATTTTCAACCCAAAAGCCAGAGAGATCCTTTGGATCACACCTGAAACCCAGGTGAGATCATGTTACTCCTCTGCTCAAGGTCCTCAGATGGCTCTTCCTTTCATTCAAGGTAAAAGCCCATGTTCTTACAAGGGCCTGCAAGGTGATCTAACACCTACCTCCCTTACCTCTATGACCTCCTACTTCTCTTCCCCTTGCCCATTCGGCTCCAGTCATGGTGATTTCCTCGATGTTTCTTCAACACACAAAGTATACTTCCACTTTAGGGCCTTTGTACTTGCAGTTCTCTCTCTCTGGAATGCTCTTCTCCTTAAATATCCACAAAGGCAACTCTCTCATCTCCTTCAACTCATTGCTTAAATATCTTCTCAATAAGTTCTACCCTGACCATCCCATTTAAAATTGCAACCTGCCACCAACTCCAGACCTTTCAGCTTCTCTTACCCTTCTGTCTCGCTCGGCTTGATTCCATTGCATGCATCACCTTCTACTACATGCTATAATGTGTAACTTTATGGCATTTATCGTTTGTCTGCCCCAGAAGGAATGTAACCACCAAGGGATCTCTATTTTGCTCACTGATAGATCTCATACGTTTAGAACAGTACCTGGCAGATATTAGGTACTTGATAAATATTTGCTGAATTAAATTGAATTTGGTTTGAATGATAGGTGTTCTGAGGATGAAATAAACTTCATATACATAAAGCTCTCAAAATAATGCACAAAAAATGCTAGCTGCCACCACCACCACCGCCAGCATCATTGTAATCGTCACAGTTGCCAAATTGTGTGTCTGAGTCTTTCTTGTGGCATTTTGGAACTTAAAATGTAAAGACAAATGAATAATCACCAGGATATTTTCTTTGTACACAAGGAAAGCCTTTAGATTTTGGTGGGTATAATCCATCTCACAGGGACTCCCCAATCATCTCACTCTCATGACCCATACATGGAGTGGGATACTCTCAGTGCCCTTTTCACAGGCAGAGGAACCAGGCCCCATAGCCACCTAGAGGGGATTTGATTAAGTCATGTGCTGGTAAAAGTCTGACAACCAGCTCTCAAAGAAAAAAAAGAAAAAAAAAAAAAAAAAAAGAAAAAACTTTGATTTGTAGTGTTAGCCGATTTCCCTGGTGTAAATTCTCCCACTGTGGTTGATTTCAACCTTCCAACACTATGTCCCCGAACGGAGAGAGTTGAAAAGATGTACAATAAGTAGTACCCCATAATAGCCTAATTTCACCAGAGATACAATGGGCATACATAACTTCAAGAGCACAAATAAGAGTAAAATATCTGAAAATAATTAGGAAGTGGTCAGTTTTCAGTAATTGTTATTTAATTGTAAGTTTAATTTCATTTTTAATAAAGGTTGTGTTAACAACCTGCTTATCAAAATTCCTAGGAATTTAACAATCAACTCTCGGGAGCTGGTATGAGGAGAGTTCAGTGCACCACTGGTGAGATCTGAGCAACTATCTGACCCAAATGGGATCAATCAGAGTCTCCCCTACAGACAGGGAGTTAAACCTGCGAGAACCAGTTTTCCATATTGCTGGAGGATGAAGTTGGGAACTGTGGATAGATACCCTGCCTTTCCCGTGAGGATAGGGTAGCAGGAAAAGACAGTCTACTGAGAGAGAACAACAATCTGCAAAGAGAACCAGCAATAAGAGACCAAGAAAAAATTTTGCCTGTGGTGCCCATCACCTTTCAATTTCTGACTCCAGCTATTTCAGAGGGTTGGGCCTTGGGTTCTATGTGCCCCCTATCTTTTTTTTTTTCTTTTCTGAGACAGAGTCTCCCTCTGTCACCCACGCTGGAGTGCAATGGTGCGATCTTGGCTCACTGCAACCTCTGCCTCCTGGGCTCAAGCGATTCTCCTGTCTCAGCCTCCCGAGCAGCTGGGACTACAGGCGCCCACCACCAGGCCTGGCTAATTTTTAAAACTTTTAGTAGAGATGGGGTTTCACCATATTAGTCAGGATGGTCTTGATCTCCTGACCTTGGGATCCACCCACCTCAGCCTCCCAAAGTGCTGAGATTACAGGTGTGAGCTACTACTCCTGGCCGAGCCCCTCGTCTTTTAATACAAATTTTCTAACATTGTGTAAGCTGGAGATGGTTTTAGATACTTGCAAACAAGTGTTCTCAATATATATTATGCTTAGTTGATTGGGGTTATATCAGTGCACTCAGGCACACTGATAACCTTATGCTTGTCTATAGGTATAATATATTTAAATAGAAAGTGAATTACTACATAAGTGCATTTATGTAAGCCTAAAACATTTTCAAAATATAAAGTTTATATCAGAAAAATAAAATTTAAAAAATCATTCAAAATATGAAGTTCACACGAGGAAAAAAATAATAAAACCGGTTCTTGGTAGTGAAAATTTTGGAAGCTACAGCCTCAGCTTACATTGGCGAGTGTTACCCAAAAAGTCATCACACACTAAATTTAGACATCACTTTCATGATTCTTGCTGTAATGGTGTGCCACCAAAGTCAACGCACTGCAGAAAAGAAATGCAATTTCTTCCATCTGCATAAAGTGTAACCTCATTTAACTGTAACCTAAGCCAAAGTATCTATAAAATCATGGATTTAATATGTTAATCATATTTTAACACACTTCCGATCAAATAAGCTACTTTTAAGCAGTGCTGCTGTGTGTGCCACCTAAAATGATACCCAGGATACACCCAGGAAAACATCACACCAGTTAGGCTTGATTCTCTAAAGCTGCTCCTGATGCATGAGGTTTTCTCTGCCTCACTCCTGCATAGCCCACAAGAGTCTGGATTTGTCAGAGGACTACGTTTCCAGGCTCCGGGACAGGAGGAACTAATCTGCTGTTATTAAAATGAGAGCAATACATGGTAGGCATACATTTAACTAAGGGATCTGTGTTTTATTATTTGGGAAGATGTATTTGCATAGGTTAATTCAATGACATTCTTTATTAAAAGAAAGAAAGAAAGAAACTTACACAGTGAACAGCGGCCAATCCTACCTTTCAACTTCATGTTAATTTGCCTTAGGGTTTATCTGACCTGAGCATCCAAGAGATACCAGCAATAAGGTATCTATTTCATCACATGCTGGGCAAATAAGAGACCTGTCTCAGTTATGACCAATTGAATTTATTCTCTCAACGCAGAGTATCCAAGCCTTAAGTAGACATGATGCTTTGGGCTGATGCTTATCTTCAAAACTTCAGCAGCTCAGAGTTCAGCATCACCAATACGACTTTCAGCCCTAAAAGAAAAAACCTCAGGAAATGTTTTCTTGTGTTCTGATTCCAGCTCTAAAGTCAGTTCTTTTTTTTTTTTTTTTGAGTCTCACCCTGTTGCCCAGGCTGGAGTGCAGTGGCGCAATCTTGGCTCACTGCACCCTCTGCCTCCTGCGTTCAAGCGATTCTCCTGCCTCAGCCTCCTGAGTAGCTGGGACTACAGGTACGTGCTGCCACTCCCGGCTAATTTTTTGTATTTTTAGTAGAGACGGGGTTTCACCATGTTGGCCAGGATGGTCTTGATCTTCTGACCTCGTGATTCGCCCGCCTCGGCCTCCCAAAGTGCTGGGATTACAGATCACGTCTTAATGACTTAAACAAGTAGCCTGTAAGATCAGCAAATATAGAGGCTACAATTGTGCTTAATGGGAAGGCAAAGTCTGAGGATCCAAAGATGAGTCAGTAGCCCAAGTCCCTCTCCATAACTGAAGCAGTTCATTCTTCAGGAGTCCCGTGAAAAGATGTTGGTGCCACAAGTCAGGCTGCTTTTATACCTAACCAGGAAGATATGACATGTGGCGAAGGGAAAAAAGCTGGCCATTTAGGGTCGTGGCTTTTTTGAAATCCTATGGACTTGCAAGCCATTAAATAGTATCTTGGAATTTGACTTATCGATACAATCTTGAAAAGGCCATTGCTAAAAGTAACTCTTACCCTTGCCTTCATTCTTCACATACGGGGCTCACTGCTTTAAATGTTTTCTTGAGTCATGCTGACTGCTTATTTTTGCATTCTGATTTTTTTTTTCTGAGTAAACTGTACAAATAAACAGGTGGAGTGTCCAAGTGATCATATAAGAGCATTCCGAGCAATGCATGTGAGCAGCACGTCATCACGCAGTGCATGTACATATCACGTCAATGACTGTTGCATCGTTGTGTGTATTTTTTAACACTAGTCAGCCTAAAATAAAAAATGGAAAAGACTTCATGTCACCAGTTTTTCATCTTCTGCCCTCTTCTGTTTCCTCTGCTACACAGAGTTTGGGAAAAAAAATTTCACCAAAGGCTATTAAAATAAAATATAATAAAAAGTTCATGAAAAATAAAAGAAAGTCATCCTCTACTTGAGTAATCAACCTCAATTTCAGCTCTGAAGGTATCATCATTAATTGCATGAAGTACATCATTAATTGCATTTCAGAAACAAAAGCTTCAATATTTATTTCTAAAATGACACCTCCCTAAAAAAGTCACGTAAGTTTTCTTTCCTCGCCAAGGAAATCATCTTATCTCCCACCGAAGCAAGGATGAGAGGAGACATTTGGACAAAAGATCTGGGAAAGTAACACACAAATATCCCTATCTCCCAGGCAAGTGGCCTTGTTTCTTGCACAGCCCCTAATTCCTCATATCTGCCACACGCCCATTGGCTAACACCACGGAGGCATGAGAGCTTAGAAATCCCACCTTTACAAGCTTGACACCTCACATGGAAGTAGTCAGAAAAAGTAAACAGATCTGCCCTCCACAGTCATCAGACAAACTCACGACAATAACAAAGCACCACTTTCTGCCATCTTTTCAATAAACATGTCTTAGATAGGTCCGTGCAAACCCTACAGAGTGTACAGTAACCTAAAAGCATCAGTCAAATCCAAAGTCTCTGAGATACCTTACTGGCAGAAACAACACCTGTAACCCATGAGGCAGGAGGTACATGCAATGTATCCCCTAAGCAGGTATGATCCAGAGGGAAGACTGTGTGCGGGGGGAAACGACAGCATTGAATTTTAAATTTCCACCAAAAAATAGAAACTAATACCCTATGTTACCAAACAGCTTGTTTTTTTTCTTTTCTTTTTTTTTTTTTGGCTTTGAAAACCAGGATAATTGAACAAGGGTATCTGTGGGCTTCCAAGTATTTCTTCTGTGACTGTGTGGCCTGGTAGACACATGCATCGTACACCTATCCCTGTATTCAAGTCAGGGTGTCGGTGAGTTTGGGAATGTCCAGAATTCGATTCCACATTGTTATCAGGTGAAATTGATTTTGCGTGCCCACCCGCCAATCCTGCAAGCCTCCAGCCCCCTGAACATTTCTAAACTTTCTAAACTTCCTCATTGCTACGGCTGCTTCTCCTCTTTTTAAAAATTTTTTCCCCTTCTTCTTCTTCTTTCTTTCTTTCTTTCTTTTTTTTTTTTTATTTTTTATTTTATAAGGCCTCTGGCCTTACACCGCTGTTTATTACCTAAGGCAAACTCACTCTCTCACTCCTTTTCCCTCTCTGTTTCTTTAAATCTCTAAACCACAAAGCAGCATGCGAGCAACACCGTGGGTCAAGATATCAAAAGAGGGAACTTTTATAGGTTTCCTCGATAACATGGACAATAAAAGAAGAAGGGCGAACAAGCAGCATTACTGACCTTATTTGATGCTGTTCAGTAAAGAGAGACGGCTCTTCCACCGCCTGCCCGTGTAGGTCCGGGCCGCTGGTGTGTGAAGAGGGAAGCTCGGTATCAACACTTGGTCTGGGTTTTCTTACACTCCTATGCCAAAGCCTTCCAAATGTTTTCAGCAAATAATACCCAAATAAATAGAAGGTTACTGAATACATTAAACTCACTGCAGCAAGAAATTGCTTTTCGACGCCCAGTATATACAGACAAACTGTTTTTCTCCCCACACTCGCACATACGAATATCGGTAGGAATTTAGACTCTGCTAAGGACATCTGTGCTATGAAAGCAGAAGTCTGTCTTCCAGATATGATCGCTGTTAATCAGCAGTACTTAGACTGCCATAAGCTATATATTTAGGTGATTAGTGTTAGAAGGAGAATGTTGGAGCTCATTGTCATAATGTGTCATGGAGACAAATCATACTGAAAGAAATTTTTATTTATTTTTTTTTTTTTGAGACGGAGTCTCGCTCTGTCACCCAGGCTGGAGTGCAGTGGCATGATCTCGGCTCACTGCAAGCTTCACCTCCCGGGTTCACGCCATTCTCCTGCCTCAGCCTCCCGAGTAGCTGGGACTATAGGCGCCTGCCACCGCGCCTGGCTAATTTTTTTTTTTTTTTTTTTTTTTGAGATAGGGTTTCACCATGTTAGTCAGGATGGTCTCGATCTCCTGACCTCGTAATCCACCCGCCTTGGCCTCCCAAAGTGCTGGGATTACAGGTGTGAGCCACCACGCCCGGCCGAAAATGTATGTTTCTTTGGCCTGAGGTGGCCGCTGGTTTGCATGTGATATGGGCCCAAGAGGAAGACATCTTTAGCAGCCCTTAGGAGTAACTGCTTCCACAACCACATGGGCTAGGCAAAGTCCTAGATGAGTAGAAATGAAACAGAACACTCCTGCTTTCACGTGAAACTCTTTTTTTTTCTTTTTCCCAAATAGTTAAAGTTACTTTAATCATCTGTTTTCAGGGAAGGTATGCTTTCTCTCACAATAAGAAACTGCAAAGGAAATAACCCCTTTTTCCTTCAGGTCCCCAAAGATCCCAGCTCCTAACTTTTAGTCTCATTAGAATCTCCTCAGAGGATCTAGTCTATTGTCCAGCCTTAGCAGAGAAAAAAGATCAATCATATGACCAGAAGTAAAAGCAGGAAGAAGAACAACAGTTATTTTCTCCCATGCAGAAAATTCCATTCCCTGGTTCCTAAAAAGTTGTGTACACAGTTTCCTTCTACTTTTTCAAGTAAGTTTTAACCACTTGCTCTTTAAATAATACCAATCTGAAAATAATCTCATTGTGCATCACCTTCACCGTTTTCTAGATCAGATACTGTGCTCGGTGAACATACTCCTCAATGGCAACCAAGACCATGAAAGCCATATTTGCCAATTCCAGAGTCAGTCTCATGCAAAGCCATCAACCTGCTGGCTGTCAGAAGCCTCTGAGGACATCAGTGAGGGCCAGGCTGAGCCCAGGCACACAGAGAGATGCAGGCATGTACTGCTTGGGCTATGCTTCCTAAATGCAGGGATTTCGGACCCAGGAAAACGAGATGCTCTTTTGGAAAAGACGGTAGGGGTCATCTCAGAGACCCGGTTTCCCCAACTCTTTCCAGAAACAGCAACCCTGGCCCTGCCTACCCACCAGGAGTTACCCCAAAGCATCAGGTCAGCATGACCCAGAGCGTCATTCTCTACCTGCCCATCTGCAGCCTGGAGCATGTCCCCACCTTTATGAATATTTATTTTGGGCCCAGCAAATTCATGTGAGATTTGATGTGTCCTTCCTACTCTCCTCTCCACAGACCCTATGAAGTATTAAAAACATGCTATCATCCCAGCACTTTGGGAGGCCAAGGCGGGAGGATCACTTAAGGCCAGGAGTTTGAGACCAGCCTGAGCAACATAACGAGACCTCATCTCTATGACAAATTTAAAAAATTAGCCAGGCTTGGGGGTGCACACCTGTGGTCCCAGCTACTCAAGAGGCTAAGGTGGCAGGATCGCTTGAGCTCAGGAGGTTGAGGCTACAGTGAGCTGTGATCATAGCACTACACTCCAGCCTGGGGGACAGAACAAGACTGGTCTCAAAAAAATAAAAATAAAACTGAAAAAGCCATGCTATCAAACACACAAAACTAGGAAGCCAATTCTTTTTATTTGGCAGATGACACAGAGGATCTAAAAATGCCTTCCCACTTGGTCCCTGCATGTGCTTGGTCCCTGCATGCAGAGACGGACACCTGGTCCTGCCATCCCCCCTTTTCCTTACGTGGGACACTTGGATAAGAGAGAGGTGGCTTGCAAAGCAAATACGGGAGCACAGTCGCCATTCCTCCTTCTGTCTTCCCTCCCAGCAGCCCTGTCCTCCTGCCCGCCTGTTCTTCTTCTTTGCTGTTGTTATTTTGTTTTGTTTTGTTTTTTGAAACAGAGTCTCGCTCTGTCACCCAGGCTGGAGTGCAGTGGCATGATCTCTGCTCACTGCAACCTCCGCCTCCCAGGTTCAAGCAATTCTCCTGCCTCAGCCTCCCGAGTACCTAGGACTACAGGCACCTGCCACCACGCCTGGCTAATTTTTGTATTTTTAGTAGAGACAGGGTTTCACCATGTTAGCCAGGATGGTCCTGATCTCTTGACCTCGTTATCTGCCCTCCTCGGCCTCCCAAAGTGCTGGGATTACAGGCATGAGCCACCGTGCCCGGCCCTGTTTGGTGGTTCTTTTAGCTTAATGTGGTGACATCACAGCTCCCTGAGTGAGGTCAAATCCCTCACATGAATGCAGGAAGCGTTTTTCTCCCATGCACTTTCAAGCGACCGAATGGAGCCTGTGGGAAGGCTGCCTGCTCACAGCGGAACCAGAACGCTTGGGTGGGCCTGGGGTGGGGGCTGCACAAGGTAGGACTGGGCTGAGATGTTTCAACGACAGTGTGGTGATGACAGTGCAACCTGAGCATTTCTAAACATGCAGATTTTTTTTCCCCCCAGCATCCTTATTTTTATACAACTGAGTTAAATGGACAGACACCTGTCCCTTGTGACCACTTGAATTGGTGGAGTTTATATGTCCAGGTGGAATGAGATGACACTTAACAGGAGTATTGGTCTACAGGGTAACCCCTCATTTTTCAGTGTCACAAACTAGACCCTAAAATATTGAATAAATCTTTTCATGATAAGGCATTTTTGTAAGTGACTTGATATCATTATCTTCATTTGATATAGCAGGAAATATCTGGATTTAAAAGGAATCTGCATGGGGTTGCCAGACTTAGCTAGTTAAAACAAAAAGATGCTCAGTTAAATGTGAATTTTAGATAAACAATGCACAGTTTTTTTAAAGTATAAATATGTCGCATGCAATAGTTGGGGCATACTCATACTAAAAAATATTATCATGTATCTGAAATTCAAATTTAACTGGCATGTTGTATTTTATTTGGGAACCCTAAACCTTCAGAGTGCGTGTGTGTGTGTGTGTGTGTGTGTGTGTGTGTTGGGAAGGGGTTAGAGCAATGGAACTTCACTCTGTTGTGTAAATTTTGGGGGAAATGTATTCCTGACCCCTGGCTCCTTGCTTGGATAGAAATATGGCCACTGAAGAGATCAGATGAGCTTTGTAGTTTTTAGCCGTATATTTCCAGGTGCCTGGGGACCACGAGAAGGAGAAGGGTTGCACACGCGATCCTGAATCACCACGTGAGGAGGAGGCTCAGCTCGGGCAGGTATGTTTTTCAACACGGCTCTAACAGAGCGCACACAGGTGATTAACATTCCTCTGCTGAGGTTTATGACTTCATTAGAATATTTCTCATCATAACTGAATAGGTAAAAAATACCTGGCTATTAAATACAAGCCTATCCCTCAGGATGACCAGATTATCACTTGAATTTAAAATCTTTCTGAATTTTTAATAGTGCATAACAAATACGATTATTTATGCACTTTCTTCCAGTACTCAACTTGCCAGGCCTACAATTATATGGAACGCCTTCAGTTTCAATGGGAGGGATTAATCCGAGCTGTACATCTCTGCCTGGTCCCTCTGAAATATTTCGCCAACAGGTCCCCCCTTTCCTTGTGACCTGGAGGAAGCCTGTCCGGAATCCTTTGGAGGCACCGGCAGGGACTGGCTCTGTGTTATTTAGAAACCCCTGGTAATTAGCAGCGGGGAGATGTAAGAGCCGTGGTGTAAAGGGAGCAGCTGGGAATCCATAAAGCTGGCTGATGAGAAAGTCAAGTGGAGGCCTGCCTGGCTGAAACCTCTTCAATAGATCTGTAGTCTGGACTTGAACCCTGCCCTCTCACCTCAGGGTCCGATATTTCTTTCTTTTCCATTTTTTTCCCCTGCCCAAGTCCCCCGCCCCCACCTTCTCTTCTCCTCCCAGCTTCTCTATCAAGGAATGATGTACTCAGACTGTGAATAAATGCGAGTGACCCCCATCTGCCCACCCCCACTTCCCAGAGCCTTCTGCTGAGAAGGGGGTGGGGGAGGGGGAAGAGAGAGGGAGAGAGAGAGGGAGAGAGGCAGAGGGAGAAAGGTACAAGAGAGAGAAGGGAAGAGAGAGAGGGAGATAGAGGGGGAAAGGAGGGTCCCCGACTTCCTCACAGGTAATTAAAAGGACTATTTTCAAGGTTGCATGGGCAAAGACAATTCGGCCCTAATGAAGCATCGATCGACTGCAGTAAGGTAGAAAGGAGCTGACATTCATTCAAAGGTACCTTTAGCTGTAAGACACTGCACCGGGAATTATTCGTTCTCTGCTGTCATTGCCTAGGACCTGGGTTAGGGAGAGAAAAAAAAAAGGGGGGTGGAGGGGAGAGTTTGTTGTAAATGTATTTCCGCATCGCCACAAATGCATGTGTCGGGGCTTCTCTTTTTCTTCTCTTCTTTTAAAAAATATAACGCATCAAGCCACATTCTCTTTGGTTGTAAGGAGGGGGCCCCCTCTCCGCTTAGGGTAAATTTTCTTCATTAGTCACGTTTAAAAGCCCACCAATCAGGCCTGCCGGGTCCAGAATTCAGGAGGTCAGCGACGGCCAAGCAAGAACTCGTTGGGAAGGGTAGGGGTACTGCTGGCTGGCTGTAAACCCAAACTTGTTTTTCCCTTCACGGGTTTGGCCGCTATCTACTGTGTGCTGGTGTTTGCTATTCTGGGGCAAAACCCAGAGACCTCCAGGGAAAGGGAGCTTGGGGAAAGGAGACCTGTGGCTGTGCAAGGGGATGTTGAGGATGTTGATGGGGATCCAGCCAGAAAGGGACCAAAGATGCTTGTGGGAGGGAGGTTTCGCCAATCCAGGGGGTGATACGGGGTTTTCAGGTCACAGAAGAATGCCAGGTAAAGGTGTGGGAGAGAAGCGAGGCTGCGAGTCACCTCCCAGTCCACCTGGGGGACACTTCTGGGCTCCCCGGCCGTGGACATGACTTCTGGCTTTTCTTATTAGCCCTAAAAACATTTGCCTTTGGTGAGGATCCAAATGAGAATAAAAAGATACTAAAGTGTTAGTCGAGCCAAGTAAATGGGGGAGGATGATGAGCAGAGGAGAGTCAGTATCCATTCCAAAACAAGCTGAGTGTTATCTGGAAAGGTTTTACCCACAGCCCCAGCTCGATTGGATCTTATAAGAGGCCCCTCATACAACAATAGCAGGTCCCTTCAGAGCAAGAAACACAAAGGGAATTTGCTCTGGTTCAGTCTCCACAGTGAGGCCCTTCGGAAGCTAAACAGAGTCACTTCCCCGCGACCCCCACCTCCGCTAAAAATAAGCGTGGGGGGCACTCTCTCTCAGACCCCCATACAGACATCCAGGGTATCATAAACCTATCCCGTTGGCAGGACATTTCAAATCACAGGCTCTTTCTCCCATTTTCTTTCTGTCTTTCCTTTTCTTCCCAGAATTTATCGTCGTTTCTTGATTTTGCCTTTAATTTTGGTTTGGTTTTAGAGGGAGGGGGTGGCAGGGTATATTATTTAACTTGATAAACAGCATTAGCACAGCGCTGGGCCGCCTCCTGGCTTCGGTGTCTCTCTCCTATTTTTTCATTTGTGTTTACATTTCTAAGACATCCCCTTAGCTGAAGGAGGATACTTCCCACATATTGCACTATAGGCCATTCATGCAAAAGGATAATTTATTGGCCGCACAGTCTCTGAAGTTGAATTTTTAAAAAGAAAAATCGGAGCCCAGTTTCCCCCGGTTTGCCGCATTCACACGTCTTTAGTTTGTGCTCTTCTTCTCGCCTTTATCTTTGAAACAGTTTATAACATTCTATTTATCAATTTGATGCTGTTTTCCTCCTGGTTGTTATTTATTTGTTTTGTGCAGCCAAAGAACAGGTCAGGAAACAGAGGCAGAAATTGGGTGGAACACCTGCTGAAATGAAAAAAAAAAAAAAAGTTTTCCCCTAAAAACTGAGTAAACTGCAGCTCAGCAGATCCTATCTGCATTAATTTGGCTGAACAACAAGATATTGCAGGGGACAAACTCTGAATAAAGCAGTTCCGAGTTCCCAGAATTGGCACAGCTCAGCCTAAACAATGACGGCTTCCTATTCACCTTAACCCAGCTTTTCAAAAGAACATCCCCAGAAACACAAAGCATCAGCGGGAAATGGCAATTTTATGAATCCTAATCAATCAAAGGGCTTATTAACTCAATGTGAAGCCAGATTAAAATCTTTAATTATAAATCGTGCTAAAAGGAAAAACAAAATGTACTTATGGTACATTGAAAATTCCGGATATTAACATAGTTGCTATTATCTCTTCAATATTAAATTCCCCCTCCCTTTCCCCCACTACAACCTCACCTTTTTCTATTACTAAAGAACAGGGCTACAGAACCCAAATCATTTTCCCCCTCGATTTATTAAAATGTATTCTTTTTCTCCCCCTGTGCATCCAATAGGTTTCTGGGAAGCTGCGTTGGAGGTTGTAGGACCGGGTATGAGAAATCCCATTACTGAGCCCCAGGCAGCTAGGGTTTCAGTGTGATGCTGGAGGTAGTTTGGGTAGCTGTTTATTAAGGGGGCAGAGTTGGTATTACAGGGTCGGTAGTTGTTTTGTTTTGTTTTCTTTTTTTGGGGGGGGCGGGTAGGAAGAGGACAGCAATCAGATGTGGAGCATTTTCGCTAATGAAAGCGGCATGCGTGTCTGTGCTCGTAGGATTGATTGGCAGGAGTGGAGATTGCCAGCCCCAGGAAGGGTCCTCGCTTTAAGCCACGGTGTGAGAAAAAGCTATGGGTGCTGCTGCTGCTGCTGCTACTGCTGCTGTTGCTTCTTCTTCGGCTTCTTCTCCTTTTTTAATCAGGCAGACATTTGGGAAATGACCACAGCAAATTTAATCACAGTTGGGGGGTGAGGGGGGGAGGGAGGCAGAGCAGAGCAGAGACTGTGATTCACATGTTTTATTTATTTGTTCAGAGTCACGGCCATCCTATTGTGTGTCCCTCATTCTGTCATTTCAGGCCCCTCCGACCCACCCCCTACCCCTGTCCCCATTGTTAATGTAAGAGGCAGAGAATATAACCACATTTTGTAATAATAACATATCCAACATTGCAAAAGCAGGAACCTCATCTTGAGAGGGGTCCTTTTCTTACATTGAAATGATAGAAAAACAAAAAGAAAAGAAAAAGAAATCTCTCCATCCTAATGACAATGTAGGACGGAGAGATTTGTTCTTTGTGTAAAAATGCAGTGATGTTCCTAGCTAGGGTACATGCCCCATTTCCTCCCCTCCTGCACATGGGCTATGGTACTATTCTATTTTTACATGTACAGAGCAAGCCCCATGTTACCAAATTGGCTTTAAATTAAATATAAAGAGAACGAAGGAAAGGAAGAAAGAAAGAAAGAAAGAAAAAAAAAAACCCTGTACAATCAAAGCTAATAAAAAGAAAGTAATACCCTGGTTTAAATTAAATCCTACTTCATTCCTTTTGTTCAAAGTTCAGAATTTCTTTATCTCAGCCTCTCTCCTGAAACATTCCCTTTCTTTGACTTTTCCTTTAGTTCCAGGGACAGGAAGCCCTTGTCCCCAAATTAGGTCTCTTAAGATCCTCGCCACTTTCCTTGCTAATCCTAGAACCAGGTTTCAACCATGGATGGGGGGTTTGTCAAGAGGGGAGACACAGCTTCCACTGACAAAAATCTTGATAGTGAGCAGGGCTTGATTTTCATACCACAAGGTCAATTCTGTGCTCTTTTTATCCGAACACTAAGTCTAAAATGCCTTATTTAAACCTGACTCAAAAAAGGGACCTGTCCCTGATGGACACAAACCCAGTCTGCCCTGGTGACACATCCTGGCTCCCTCCCAGCTGTGCGCCTTCCTCAAACATTCAGGACCCTTCCAAACCATATTCCTGTAGCTACTGCTCTTTCAAAAGTGCAGGAAAAATACGGTTTTCCTGATTACTTTGGAACTTGTGAACACAGACACAATGCTCAATGTTACTTTAAAAACATTTACTAGCATCGTTACATGCTTGGAGCAAATAAAGATTTACCCAAATGCTGCTTTAGCATCTGAAAACTTGCAGAACCCCATTTTGGTTGCTCTATAACCACACTTATACAGTCCTTGCTATAAACACACGAGTCTGGTTTTTCTTCTGCAAATATGTACGATTTCTGTTTAGCTCCATCCCTCCTTGATTTTTCTGCCTTTGCAGACTGATAATTTGGTAGTTATCTAAATGGACAAATATGGCCAGAGGAAAAGATTCTAAATCAGTTTTCATGGCTAAAGTGCACACGGAATCCATTTTGGCAAAAAGCACTCAAATTCTCAGAATTCCTCTAAATCCTTAAATGCCACACGGCTGTGATATTCCTTTGAAGACGAGCATTGGACCTAATAAACCGAACACTGGAGGCACAGATCTCGTCTTCTTTAGTTCTTGCAACAGCTTTTCACTAAATTCAAAAAAGACCTTTTGTGCTTAACTGGGTTTTCATTTCATTGCTTTTAAATTTGTTAAGCTTGACTTTTGACACTTTGGGTGTTTAGCCTTTTTTTAAAAAAAGTGCAATTATATAATAAATATTTGTGCTTCCAGAAAGGAAGACATTCATCTGTTATTGGTGCTCGTATACAAAGAATAAAATGTACTTCACTCTTTTGTTAGAAATAACCCACATAAATACATACATTTTAAAAAATCATCTTTAAACAACGGCATGAACTATTTTTGAAATAACACACAGAAACATTGTATATACAACGTATTTACTCCACTCCACTAGAAGGTGTAAACAAAATATAAAAAAATTAATAAAGTCAAGAAGGAAAGATAACTTGTATAAATAATTATGTAAATAAAATGTGCATTTGAATTGCTATGTAAACAAATTAGACATCAAATGATAAAAAGCACAGTTAGTAAATTACAGTTCTCTATAAGAAATATGAAACTATTTGACTTTTCCCATTGATTTACTTTCCCAGTTCACTTCAGCAAATGAAAAAATATGACTGGAGATGGCTCTCAGCAGCTAAAATATGAAAACAGGCAGTTGTTTTTGTTTAAAAAAAATGTATATGCAATTTTAGTTACTTCTCAGAAATTACAAAAGGGACATTAAGAAATTGTTCACAAGGTGATGCTTTGAGATTAAATTTTCTTTTGATACACTTTTAAAAATATTCAGATATACAGTTTTGAAAATATTCACCTCTTAGGTAAGGATTGTCTCAATCTTATAGAAATGTATTTTTCCTTTTCTGCCTAAAGGAAAATGATTTTTAAATTATTTTATGAAGAAATATTATATGGAAATCAATATGAAAAATAGCATGGAACATAAATAAATGGAACATAATTCTTAAACATTTTAATCCATTTATTTTCAGGTGTTTCAAATATATTTAAAAGATTTTTCATATATATTTTTATCCACATCACAATTCTTTTTGGGTGTTAATACAGGTTCTTTTTTTTCTTTAATGTCAGGAAGAAAACGACAGTCATGATAGGAAGAGAATATTTACGTTTTTCTACCTTCTTTAGTTTGGTTTCAAATCCAAATAAATAGGAATGTAAAAATGGTTTAAATGGTTATTTTAGAACTCTGCAGGGAATCTTCTCCTTAAAAGTATTTCAAGCCTTTTCTAAAGATTTCTCACATCAGTATTATGTTGTTGGTTTCCTTTTGAAAAACACTCTGCTTCTTAAAGAACCTTATAATTTAAATGTATTTCCTATGCATATGGTTTTGTCAAAATCCCAGTCCAAACACAGAAAATGCCCCGGGTCTCCTTAATACCTCCAAAGCTACTGTTTATAGGCCAGCCTAAATCTAAGCAGAAAATATTCACCAACTCCTGGCTTTTCTTTTCTCTCTCTTTCTCTCTTTCTTTCTTTCTTTCTTTCTTTCTTTCTTTCTTTCTTTCTTTCTTTCTTTCTTTCTTTCTTTCTTTCTTTCTTTCTTTCTTCTTCTTCTTTCTTTCTTTCTTTCTTTCTTTCTTTCTTTCTTTCTTTCTTTCTTTCTTTCTTTCTCTCTCTCTCTCTCTCTCTCTCTCTTTCTTTCTGTCTTGCTTTCTTTTTCTGGATCAGACGAACTCTACATTTGATATACAGACTGATTTTTTTTTTTTTTCACCATCAAAATTACATAAGAAGCAAAAAGCTGGAATCTAAGGCTCTAGACAAACTGGGTGGGTCTCCTCACTCCTGTCTTTTCTCAGTGTCAGACTCTATGTTTAGATAAAATTTATCTTTATCATTTTCAAGCTGGTCAGACGGCCGAGGGGTGGGAGGTGCGAAGGGTGGAGGGGTGAGGGAAAAGGTGATTGTTTCACTTGTCGTCAGAGGGCATTGATCAGCCCTGCTGTCTGCTGGTCTCTGAGGTGAGGCCAGGTCCCCCAGGAGTACTTCGGGGCTGGGCTGTGTCAGGGCAAAGCTGTATTGAGTCATGACCCAGATGACGGCTCATTGAGGCAAACGGGTATTGGCGTCCAAATCATTCTGAGACACCCTCAGTAACACTTAAACCAGTCCACTCCGTTAATGTCAGGTCACGGGGGACACATTTAGCCCCCTCTGCTGACCATTAGACCCTTTGATGGAGTGGACGATAAACTTGACGGGACAAGCTGGGCCCTGCACTTGAGTCTGCCTATGTTTACAGTAGGCCCAGTGTGGGGCTGGCCTTTGGAGAATGCCCGCCGTCCCTGTGGCCGGGTCCTCTAGGGACTCTGGCCCTTTTACACCACACAGGATAAAACAGAACTAAAACTAGTTTTAATGTTCCAGTGTCAAAGGGAAAAAAACAAGCCACCGTGATCCTTCACAAAGTTTTTCAACGATGAGGTCAGATACAAATTGTGGATGAAGTGGTCTGGCTCTACCATTTTGTAATTTTTATTTCTTGCTTTGATTTTTCTCTTTCTTCTAAGCACCGCTTATATAGTGCAGGTATTTTGAAATCCATTTGTTATACCTTCTGTGGCAAAGAACAAAAAGAATTCCTTATTGTTTCCCAGGGAAGTAGAGAAGAATTCAACAAAAATTCACTCTGTTGTGATCATAAGGTTTCCAAGGCAGTCTTCTGAAAAGGAATTATTTTATTTTGTATTACCAAACATCAAATATATTTTGGGGAGAGAGGGGAATAGGAATCTAAAGCTAATTGCATTTCCCATTGATGGGAGCATTAGCCTAAAACAAACTTGAGCTTGGAAATGAATCTAAAGTACAAACTAACAAAAACCAAGTCTTTGTTAACATTCAAAGGGTGAATTAATAATCATTATTGCTACTATTTAAACAAATTATACCTAAATCTTCTGTTACACGAGAGATCGCTACTGTTTACTTTTGCTGCTTTCCCACCAGCAAAACGGCCTCTGGTTTGACAGAGCAGATTTTCTGGTATTAAAATGCTTTTATCCTAGTTTTAACACCTTGTCTGAATTCCTCTTGAGAATTAACTGATATTGCATGAGAAGGGAAAATGCGAGGGGTTTTCAAATGGCCCCCACACTCAAAAACTCAGTCCAACAGAAACAACCCTCCCTTCTTCAAACAATACCAGTTACTAAGTACACAATTAGCATGAAGAAAAAAAAAGTGAGTACAAATGAGCTAACTAATATGACCAAATTATGCATCTGTTTTGTCTTAAAAGTAAAAATCTAATTAAAAAGATAATCTAGTTACCAAACTATTAACTGTCCTTCTGATAAATAAGGAAGCAGCTGTGGGTTATGTTTAACCAAGGGTGAGGGAGGCGGACTCAATCTCAGGTTCTCATTGTCTACTTTCCATTATCCAAACCTGAGAGACTTTTCCAGAGTTCATATTCTTTGTTTCCTAATGCAGTCTGGAACCTTTAGAGCTGGCTAAACTTCAGAAGTGTTTCTCTAAAAGGAGTCCGTTTATCAAACCATAAAGATTACATCTCATTTTCATACCAATGTACACAGTTTCATTTTAGAGAAATTGGATAAATTAGAACATGTACCCACACCCCACTTCATTACATCCTGTCCCTGAAGCCTGAAAGTAAAACTTACAGATTCAGAGACTTCAAATGATTTCAGGGAGTTTATATTTTGGTATGGTTTTGGAAGAGGTGTTAGAGTAACTCATTTTCTTTCCATGTGCTATTAATATTATGTGTATAATGCATGCATATAAACAAGTATCATCAACATGTACTAACTCCATCTTGATGTTTTATGTTGAAAGGATAGAAATAATTCTAGCATAGATGCGTCTGTGAGTGAATGAGTGTGTGTGTGTGTGTGTGTGAGAGAGAGAGAGAGAGAGAGGAAGAGAGAGAAAGCACACAGTCATGTATCTTTTACTCATCTCATCGAAATAGACTTCTAACTAGAGCCCTGACTCAAGAAATAAATTGCATTGATCTGGTATTTATAATGGGGCAATCTTGAGTTTTTAGTGGGACGAGATACCAAAGGGAAATTACATCATTGCCAGTAACCTTCTCTTTCCACACTGCTTTCGGTAATTTTTCCCACCTCTTCCTTTCAATTTGCAAAGTCAAGCAAGAGCACAATGAAGAGAAATGCATACCTATTATGCCCTGTACATGTTTTTGGCACCTAAAAAGTATACCATTAGTAATTGGAAAAATTAGCCATAAAATCCATATTGACTAACATCATGCCGTTTCATTCAAAAATGATCATTCCATCCTGATCCAAATGAGCAGAAGCTAAAACATTGTAAGACATAGAATCCATGATATTAATAAAATCACCTTGACTTTTAAAACAGTTAGAAACTGCACTACCACATTCACACTCTCGTTTTCTCACCACCACTAGCATTCCAAATAAAAAATCAGTAGACTTGGGATGGGTTCTATACAACCACAGAACCTTAGATATTTTTCTGAGGACTAGAAGATGAAATTTTCTCTGAACTCTGTTCTCAGAGGACATGAGTATAAATGAGGGAAGAAAGGCATTTTGTTCAGTAGCAAAAGAACATTAGATACCTGTTTGTCGTGCTGCATTTATATTGCTTTTTATGTATTAAAAAAACCTTAGATTTTCCTGCTCTAGACTGATATCTCTGCCTGTGAAATTCCTGGAAAATAACATACCAGTTAACATGCACCTCTGAAGGCAGCTAATTCTGAATTTAACTCTCTCTTCTTGTGACCTAACTTTCCTTCTCAGGATTTTCATTCACATCCACAGCCTGAGTATTCCAAGGAAACTTTATCCTTCAAGCACCTTTTGTCACATTCTGCCGGGCTCTGCTAACTGTCCTAATCACATTGCCTGTAAATTGGATCCAAGGGGTGACAAGCACCATGTATGCCATTTGCTCATTGGTTCCCTGAGAAAAATCAAACATGGACATTTTATCCCAATAAACCAGTGTTTCCCAATGTTTTAAATTGCTACCTGAAAAAGAAGTCTTGTAACTCCTTTTCTTTTCTTTTTTTTCTTTTTCAAAATAATGGCTGATGAAAGAGATTCCTTGTATTTTTTATTTAGTTTTGGATTTCACCTTAATCTCAGCACATTTTGAAATGGCTCATTGAACTTCATTCTCTGAGCTCTAGCTCTCTAGGGGTCACAAGAAGGTCACTAGGATATTCTCTGAAAGCATCACACGAGATAAAAATATACAGATTCCACAGTTTCAACATTGTCATCAGGAACTCTAACCCCACGACACTAATGCATGACAGCCAACGATCTCCCTTCCTCATCTAAAAGGTGAGCACGGAGTCCAGACCAGGGCTCTGGTCTGTCCTTTGAAATAATCCTTGGTCCCTGCAGTGAATGTGATGAAACATTGGCATCTCAGAGCCATTTTCCAATATAGTCCAAACCACTGGTCACCTCCAATGTCACTGGTCACAACCTCTTTATATTTAATGACAGCATAGACTGGTCATGTTAATCTGTTAATGATGTCTTAATGGCAACTCAAAATTCAAAGCCAACTTGAGGACACGATGGGGATCCCACCTGGCTAGATAGCACCATAGACTCCAGGTCTGTCACCAAGTGTAGGGTGGGGTGGGGAAGAAGGGGCTTTTTCTAGGGGCCAGGTCTGGGGTTTCTCCCATCTACGGGGTCTATGGAAGAATTGGATTTTCTCTTTCCATTCATCATGTTTCATCATCTGATCACTGAAATGCTTAATGTGAGCTTTCAGAAAAAGTAGGGCAGATGATCAGAAAAAGTGATAAATGGCAGCTGTATTTCACACGGTTGTTCATAACAAACTAAGTCTGAACTGCTGCACCGGGAGTCGCAGTACAAGGGGGGAAATGTATGCAGGCAACAGGGAGTTAAGTAAATAAATTTTTTCTTTTCTTCGTCGATGTGTTTAGTTCTCTTCCTGCCAAGATTCATCTCACTCTGCTATCTTGTGAGAGACACATATGGTGCAGTGAAATTGCCATCCAAGAAAGCATGTCCCAGCCTGTTGAGACATCATCAAATAAGATTAAAGCAAAGTAAAAATAAAAAGATAGAACGATTTTTTTTTCTTTTCCTTGTACAGAGAACATCTGATGAAAGCCACCGAGGTACTCGAATTGCTTCTAAAGGATTGCAGCCATTTCTTTACTTTGGATGGTTAAGAAAAAGCCAGGAATAACATGACAATATCTTCTTTGCTTTCTCCAAGTTAGTGGAAAAAAAAAAAAAAAAGTGCTTCATAATAAACCAGATGTAGATGAATAAAATACCATCTTGCCTTCAGCACTTCAGTTGCAAATAGCACTTAAACATGCTGTAGACAGACCTCAGTCTTCACTTTCCCACCTTCTCTTTACATTCTACGGATTCAGACTTTTCAGGGTGGCATAGAATAAAACTTTCATTTTTAAATATTAGTTATTAAGATTCCTTTTATGGCAAACTGTGGCTAATTTCTTGCTTTCACAGACCTCAGAATGGGAAGGACTGAGTTTCATCTTCAACCCGTGGGTGGTCATATTTTCCTCTGGTGGCTGACACACTTGGGAGGCGTGGGATGGAAGGTGACTGCTTGTGCTACTCAGTGTCCCTGCAGTTACCAGCCTCCCAGGGACTCTGCTCACCTAGGAAAGTACAGCCTCCCTTATTCTCACCATCTGATTCCATGAGGTCCAATGTCCACTAGGCCAGGATATTATAAATAGGCCTGACCTTCCTCAGTGTCTCTGGACCTGGCAATTCCCTGGTGGTACAGGTATGAGTTAGCTAGACGACTATCACGGCCACCTCCAGAAGGCAGCATCTTTCCTACCCAATGCCCGCTAAGTGAACACTTACGGTCATATAGAACCTCTTTCCCTGTTCCCTTTTTTCTTTAAGAATCTGCTAGCCTTGGGAGAATTTATGACGGGAGCAGGAGGCGGGGGAATCTACATGCCACTCTCTTAAGGCTCTTCTAGAACATTCAAGGCATTTCTTTTTTTTTTTTTTTTTTTGAGACAGAGTCTTACTCTGTCACCCAGGCTCACTGCAACCTCCACGTCCCGGGTTCAAGCGATTCTCCTGCCTCAGCCTCCCAAGTAGCTGGGACTACAGGCGCCCGCCACCACACCTGGGTAATTTTTTGTATTTTTAGCAGAGACGGGGTTTCACAGTGTTAGCCAGGATGGTCTCGATCTCCTGACCTTGTGATCCACCCACCTCGGCCTCCCAAAATGCTGGGATTACAAGTGTGAGCCACAATGCCCGGCTGGCATTTTGTATTTTTAAGGGGCTCTCCGCCCCTCCCTTTCCCTCCCCAGTGAGATTTCAGGAAGTACTGTAAACTCTTTGAAAGGATGCAGTTGGCCGGGTGCGGTGGTTGACACCTGTAATCCCAGCACTTTGGGAGGCCGAGATGGGTGGATTGCTTGAGGCCAGGAGTTCAAAACCAGCCCAGCCAATATGGTGAAACCCCGTCTCTACTAAAAATATAAAAAATTAGCCGGGCGTGGTGGCAGGCACCTGTAATCCCAGTTACTGAGCAGGCTGAGGCAGGAGAATCACTTCAACTCAGGAAGCGGAGGTTGCAGTGAGCTGAGATAGTGCCACTGCACTCCAGCCTAGGAAACAAGGGCAAAACTCCGTCTCAAAAAAAAAAAAAAAAGGAGGTAAACAATACTATACTTCATATGGCAGGGGGGTCCGAAGCCAGGCTTTGAAATTAAATTACATTTTGTTTAAGTATCTGGAGAGGGAGGGTGGCAGGTAGTGAAAGACAAGCATGTCCCTTTCTTAAATGCAGACACAGTGTTTTCTGTGATATGAAGTCAGTTTGTGTTTCTAAGCAGAGATGAGGAAGCAGCCGGAGCATTTGTTTGCAAACCGTTCTAGGTAAGGTTTACAAGATCTTGTTTCCGATGTGCGGCCTTAATTGGACCTCTGGAAAGCACCAATGCATCAGTGGAAGAGATTATCACTGGCCTTAATAAGCTGTTGTTGGCTTTCATAACAGCCACTGCCTAAAATGAGGCACACCGAGCCCAGAGACAATCTTACCAATTGCCTGGAGCAAGGATTAAAGCGACAAGGATCCGAAGGAGAGAACGAAAGGAGTGGGGAGGGGGGTGGCAGAAGAAACAGGGGCTAATGTAAAATCGTTTCCATATTAACCTTCTTCCCTTCTGACAATGGTCAAGTTCTGATTCAAAATACAAATTATCTCCAATTACTTCAAAAGAGGCAGTCAGAGAGCTGTCATTTAACCTTCACCATCTGTTTGCTTCAAAAGAAAGCGGTACAGCCTGCCACGTTGACCTCAACTTTCCCTCCGAGCTCTGGATGGCACCAAAGACGGAGGCTTATTGTCCTCTGGAGAAAAATCTACTGGGGTTTTTGGGGGGGCAGGGAAGCATGGGGAGGGTTAGGAAAGAGGATAGAAAGGATAGATGTTGCAGGAGGACCAAAGGGAGTCCTGAGGGGTGACTTAGCTCAAGCTGAGGTGATGTCTAGAGTGGAGTGGGGGGCTTACCCATCCTGGCCTTGTTTACTCAGTGCCCTCCACTAGAGGATGTGGTTTTAAATAAGACTGGCTTTAAGAAGGCCTCTGTGAGCTGAGGCAGCTGAGGACCCCAGGAGGGGCAGGATGAATGAGGGTCATGCGTGGCCAGGCCTTTTGCCTGGTCTTCTGTCATGGGAGACCAACAAAGGCTGCATTGGACAATCAAAGAAGCAAGACCGAAAGGCCAAGGGGAGTAGCACTTTGGGAAAACAAACAATCTGTTAGTACTGTACTATTAGACCCTTGTGTTACAGGAAAGGAGTCCGGATCCAGACCCCAAGAGAGGGTTCTTGCATCTCACACAAGAAAGAATTCAGGGTGAGTTCGTGAAGTGAAAGCAAATTTATTAAGAAAGTAAATGAATAAAAGAATGGCCACTCCACAGACAGAGTAGCTTGAGGGCTGCTGCTTGCCTATTTTTATGGTTATTTCTTGATGATATGCTAAACAAGGGGTGGATTATTCATGCCTCCCCTTTTTAGATCACATAGGGCAACTTCCTGACATTGCCATGGCATCTGCAAACTGTCATGGTGCTGTTGGGAGTGTAGCAGTGAGGATGACCAGAGGTCACTCGCGTCGTCACCCTGGTTTTGATGGGTTTTGGCCGGCTTCTGGCTTCTTTACTGAACCTGTTTTATCAGCAAGGTCTTTATGACCTGTATCTTGTGCCGACCTCCTGTCTCATCCTGTGACTTAGACTGTCTTCACTGTCTGGGAATGCAGTCCAGTAGGTCTCAGCCTCATTTTACCCAGCCCTATTCAAGATGGAGTTGCTCTGGTTCACACACCTGTGACATTTGGATGGGCAAAAAAATGAAATCAACCTGCTCAACAAAAACCCCCAAAAGCACACCATTCTGGAGTCTTTCAGTGGAAGCATGACATCTCAGTCTGCATCAAAGCAATCATAACTCAGAAAACCAAATTCCATCATCTACAGTGGTTCTGAATGGGCCTTCCCTCCTTCAGAAAGCTAGCAGAGTTCAAGGAAGAGAGAACAGCAGTTTATGAAGATGTCCCAGGACAAGACTGAAAGTACAAGTAGGGAGAATGGCTTCCCAACAGGCCACAGTAAAATAATAGAGTGCAAATTTCTAAATGCCTACATTTTATGGGAGATTTCTAATGTGTATGCCCACGTACATTATATTATTTCCACTACCTCTGATCTTTATTCTCCATTTTACAGCCCACTGAATAACAGGTTTTTTCAAGAGAGAAAGAAAGAAAACAGATCCCCTATAAATGAAGACAACTTTGACTCATAAACAGTTCATATGCTCAGAGAGGAAAGGCACCTGGTACTTTCTAAAGGAAAGCACCTCCAAATAGCAGCACAATGTGGTGGGAGGGCAATTCTTTGCCTTGTCAAATGGTACTGAAGCTTGAGGTCTGTTTCTACCACCACGCCTGGAGTAACTGTCGAGGCCTCTTATTTCTCATAGCAAAAGCAGATGCGGGACAGTCGATTAAACACAGAAAGCTCAGTGCTGTTATTACGCAGTATCTGCAAGGCAATGACGGCTAGAGGGACCACGGTGAAGGGTGAACCCTAAACCTCCAAGGATGGGCTCTGCATTCACCTAAAGCCCCTCTCCCCACACGCACATCCACAGAAGAAAAGGGCTTTTTTTTTTTTTTTCTTTTTTTTTTTTTTGAGATAGAGTCTCGCTCTGTTGCACAGGCTGGATGGGGTTCAGTGGCACGATCTCGGCTCACTACAACCTCTGCCATCCAGGTTCAAGTGATTCTCCTGCCTCAGCCTACTGAGTAGCTGGGATTACAGGCACCTGCCATCATGCCCAGCTCATATTTTTTTATGTTTAGTAGAGCCGAGGGTTCACCATGTTGGCCAGGCTGGTTTCGAACTCCTGACCTCAAGTGATCCACCTGCCTCAGCCTCCCAAATGCTAGGATTACAGGCATGAGCCACCTCCTCCTCTCCCTTCTCTGCTCCTTAAGCACCCCTATTTCCCTTTTTTTTTTTTGATTCAGAGGCAGAGCCTCACTCTGTCACCTAGCTGGAGTGTAGTGGCGCTATCACAGCTCAGTGCAGCTTTGAACTCCTGGCTCAAGCTATCCTCCCACCTCAGCCTCCCAAGTAGCTAAGACTACAGACACATATCACCATGCCCACCTAATTTTTTTATTTTTGTAGAGGCAGGGTCTCACTATGTTTCCCAGGCTGGTCTAAAACTCCTGGCCTCAAGAGATCTTCCTGCTTCAGCCTCTGTCCTAGGATTATGGGCATGATCCACCACATCCGGTCTCCCCGCAACTTCCAAGTACAAGTCAAGGGTTCGTTGGCAGCTCACTGATGGACACTGCATTTAGGTGATGGCATTAGCTGTGCAACACTGGGCTTTGATGAAAGCACCCTCTTTCAGATCTTTTCTCGGGCCTGTTCATCCCTTCCAAGTTCAGCTTAGAAGACACTGGGCCACCTAATGAGCTGTCAGAAGAGCAAACAATGGACATGAAAGTGCACATCCCCCTCTCAGGTCCGGTTGCTGCATCTGACATAAGCCGCTGTCTCTGATGGGTGTCTGCCCTTTCACACACACTTCCTTGCTGGCCAGTGCAAATGCTCTACATTTGAGTCAAACATAGAAGAAAACATGGCAGAACTTCTTGGAATAAAGAGGTCTTTGGCGGACTCTGGCTCTACCCTGTCTCCCTCTCTGCCATCGTCCCCTCCCTGGTAAGGGAGGGAGGGAGAGTGGGAAAATCGTTAAGCAGCAGCATCTGGACCTGATTAATTAACTAGCTGGAGCATCTGCAAACGTGTCAGGCCTGAGCCTAAGACAAAGTCCTGTGAGCAGGTTTGTGTTCAGGAAGGGAACCGGCTGTTACATTTTATAAGACAAATATTATCTGTTCTTCTTCCAGGATGCTTGTTATTAAAAGCTGGATTTAATAGAAGAATTAAAAGGGCTTGTTTCACTTGACATTTCATCCACTAAAGACCTGAGGGGGGAAAAAAAAACCCCAGTGCCTGATGATCAGGAGCTTGTCTGTCAAGTTCCTTCTCTGTTTTGCTTTCATTGTTTTCCATTGACTGGTTTTTGCACCAAATGTTAAAGTCATAAGATGCTGAAGATTTCCCAATTACAGAAATCTTTTCAAGGACTATTTCGGAGACCACAAATGTGCAAAAGATGCTCAGTTTATTATTGCTAAGTAAAGATCATACTGAAAATCCAGATCTTCCTCCTTCCGCCGCTGACATACAGGTAGTGGAGGAAGCAAAAAAGGACCCATTCTCAGGCCCATCTGTGTTCAGACTGGCTACCGACTCCCTTCAGAAGTCAACGCCATCTTATCCTAAAGACACTGTCAGGGCTGACTTTTAAATGCTCTTTTGATGCCAAGATTCACATGGATTTCATGATCGTTTTCTACACATACAGCCCTGTCATTCTTCCCTTATGTTACCCCATCAAGTCGGTACTTCATAAAGCCTGAATCATCATCACTATCTTCTTAATTGCTAGGCGGGTTTGCGGTAAATCCAGGGCCAGAGTATAAAATCCCTGGGGAATCCCCAGGTGTGAAAGGAGCGGCCCAGGTTGGGGATTCGGCAGCAGGCTGTGAACTACCTGATCAATAGCACGTGGGCCATACGAGAGTACTATCTCTGATTTAAAGATAAGATCTCCATAACCAGAAGACGGGAAGGGGATACAGCTGTGTTCTGGTTCAGAGCCTCCAAAATCTCACTTGTGTGAGTCGGTGCTACTTCATAGCACCTCAGTGTAAAGACAGGCCGAGTTAAAACACTCCACCAGACTAGGAGGTGGTATTCTGTTCCTTATTTAAAAGACAGAGGCCTTGAAAGATATAATTAACCAAATAGGCAAAAAAGTATGAGATCATTAGTGAAAAGGAACAAACATAATCTAAATTGATCCCTAATTAGGGCTATCAGATAACATACAGGAAGTATTATATAAAGAAATAATATGTTAAAATATTCAGTAAAAAGATGTTCTGTATTTGGGACAAGTGTCTACTGAAAAGAAATTATTCGTTGATTATCTGAAATAGAAACCTAACTGGGTGTTCTGTGTTTTTATTTGCTAAATCTAACAGCACTATACCAGATTCGAACCAGTCTGATTTTCAGAGACAGGAGACTGAAATTCTAGAATTTTCCACTGACAGTGGACATTAGGTAGGTAATGTGTTAAGTTTCCATCCGTGTGCAGATGGGAACTATGCATTAAGATCATTCTTCATGAAATATCTGCATTTATGAATTTTTTAAATAAAAATATTGCTTTACCACTTTTAGTGCATATACAATTATCTAAGCCTCCAAAAATGAAAGGACTATTTCTAAGAAGAAGGCCTTAGAAAAGATATGCAGATAACAAGTGTTAAATACTTACATATCAAATTTAATTAGCTCAAACCCTTAAAAACAGTTTAGTTACTTTCGTTTTAAAATGCTCCACCGCATTTTGTCACAGTCCAAATTTAGAAAATTAGTGGAAAGATAACAGACACCTAAACTTTCTCTTAACAAGGTCAACTTATCATAAATTTGGAATTTTTCAAGTTTAAAGTAACTAGGGTTTATTATTCTTATACTTTACTGAAGACAACTAATTCTCTCCCAACGCTTTCTTTCTCTTTTCCCTTCTGATGACAACAAAAATCCAGCTACCTAAAATAGGCTTATTCCTCAAAAGGAAACAAAACTGCTGAGTTCTATGACGATAATACTAATCGAAAGTCAATTTTAATTGTTCCAGGCCCTCATAGTGTATTTGATCTGTCTTTGTGGGCATTAGGATGACTGGGCTATGCTGTGGGGGCCTCCTCTCCACTCTGGAGCAGTTTTGCATTTCAACTTTGAAAAATGAAAAACCTGAATGGACCTAGATTCCTAACTTGGGAAGAAAGTGCTGAAATAGATTTTGTTTAAAATGAAAGAGCTCTAAAAATCTACACGGCAACTCTTTTGAGACAAGTGAATACATTTTTAAACATCCAAGTGGGATATGGTCATTAACATCCTCCTTCAAAGAGAGTCTGGTCAATGTATCTGCTGCAGCAGAATATTTGGGATTTGGGCAATGCATTTTGGATCTGAATATTCCCTAGGTTCTGCCAAGATAGCACCTGTCCTAGGAATCTCTCTGTCAAAGTCGTCACTGAAATGTTCTAGGGTAAAGGCTGTGCCCTGCAGTTCTGAATTGCAAAGGCCACGGTGGTGTGCCCATCTTAAGAAGTGGCTATGAGAGGCCCGGCGCAGTGGCTCACGCCTGTAATCCCAGCACTTTGGGAGGCCGAGGCAGGCGGATCATGAGGTGAGGAGATCGAGACCATCCTGGCTAACACGGTGAAACCCCGTCTCTACTAAAAATACATAAAAATTAGCCAGTCATGGTGGCACGCGCCTGTAATCCCAGCTACTCGGGAGGCTGAGGCAGGAGAATGGCGTGAACCTGGGAGGCGGAGCTTCCAGTGAGCCAAGATGGTGTCACTGCACTCCAGCCTGGGCGACAGAGTGAGACTCCGTCTCAAAAAAAAAAAAAAAAAAGTGGCTATGAGAAGCCTCTTCATTCACTTGTCTCACCAGAGAAGACAGAGATGATGTCTCCCTTTTCAAAGATGGCTTTAAAATGACATTGAGAGGGTCAAAAAAAAAAAAAGATCAGACAAAACTATTTGGAAATAAAAAAGAGTACAGGCAAATCAAATGTTCCCATGTTTTTAAAAGCCTTTCTATAAAACTGGTCCTATTTATTAGTGGTGAAATACAAACCATGCTATCAAGAATCTTAAGGAAATGGATTGCTGTTAAGTGATACTTCAGAATCCACCCCCTAGCAAGGCTACTGCACCATTACAGGAAGATAAGCAGAAAATCCTTGCCTCCCATAAAGGAAACCTTTGCTTGAAATATGTGTAAACCATTCAGTGGCAGTTCTAATGCCAGTGATTCAAAATATTGCTCTGGAAAATTTTAGTTAACCAGCAGTACCCAGGATCTTTACAGATGAAGACAAAGACCAAGACTAAAACTTTGTCAAGGCAGGAGGTGCTGAAGGAGGTGGTCAGCCTCTGAAAGTGCAGTCTTTTTTTTTTTTTTTTTTTTGAAACTTGACTCTCACTCAGTCGCCCAGGCTGGAGTGCAGTGGCGCGATCTCCGCTCACTGCAAGCTCCGCCTCCCGGGTTCACACCACTCTCCTGCCTCAGCCTCCTGAGTAACTGGGACTACAGGCACCCGCTACCACGTCTGGCTAATTTTTATGCATTTTTAGTAGAGACGGGGTTTCACCGTGTAAGCCAGGATGGTCTTGATCTGACCTTGTGATCCGCCTGCCTCAGCCTCCCTGAAAGTGCAGTCTTAAAGGTCCAATTTTTACACACATTAATATCACACGTAATAATCTACAGTACTAGGGGATGTCATTGGTTCCTGCCTGGCTCTGTGTTGTGTGAAACAGCAATAATCTAAGTACAATATCACTTCCTATCCTCCAACCCTCCACATCCTGCCTTCCCCCATCCCTGCCCTTCTACCTGTCAAAATGCAGAAGGAAACTGATTACCACCTGGAACAGGTTATACTCCTAGCCTTGCGTTCTTAGAACATTTTGTTTTGGAGTTCTAGGATTCTTTTTTTCAAGAGAGAAAAAAAATTTAAGGTGTAGACAATATCCTTGAGGAGCTTGTAATCTAGGTGGGAAGACAAAACACCCAAAGAAAAATGACGTAACAGCGTCTTGGATGAAGACTACTAGATCAACTTCTCAAGGGACTCAAAGCATTTCTTTAAAATGTATTTATAAAAAAGAAGCAAGTGAATGAGTTAATTCAAAAATGGCTTCAATTGAAATCCAAAGCAGGATGCACACTAGGGATAGACCATAGGCCAAACCTAATTGTGGTTTTGTCACTCAGTCAGAGCCAGGAGTAGCAAAGGTGAGGTGAGTGTTTGCTTCCTACCTTGTCACAAGTCTCCATCTAGATGTGTAGAAGACATTTGACCTCCAGGTTTTGTTCAACCTCTCCCTATCCTGAGTTTGTAGGAAATAGATGGCCACGTATCATGGTCAGCATCATCCTTGCTCTGTGCATAACCCCAGGTGCCCTGGACCAAGGGCTTGGTGGCTGCAGGCTTGCTGAGCCACAGCTTCCACCGATTCCATGCTTTGACCCCACACTGGGGTTTACACCCCAGTTCTCATCCAAAATGCTAGCCCTTGCTTCATCTCCATTATCCCTCGGTTCCATCCCTTCAAGATGGAACTTGCTTTCTCTACCCTCAAATTATATCAAGCATCCGAAGATGTGAGTTCCAACATCACTACACAGGATTCCAGTTATTGCCACCATCATCCCAAGACTCCGGCTCCTTGACTGCCTCTCTTCCACCCATCTTCCTTCATCCCTACCCCAGCCAGAGCAAACTCAGCACAAACAAGGGCATAGCTCAGACCCAACAGCCCCCTGTACTCTATAATCAGGCCCTCTGGCCACCCTGGGTATTAGAACTTCCACAGGCTCTGTTTTCCAGCCTGACCCACTCCTACTCCCCATACTTCAAACTTGTACCACTGAGGTCTCTCTACACCTAATGTTCAAGTCTGTTCAGGTTATAAAAATTAGATGGTAAATTTTCCAAAACTCTGTATCTCCACGTTATGGTCTTAAATGCTAGTAGCTATGCAATGTATTTAACTTTGAGGTGTCTCTTTGTTCTCTTAGGGAAAAGCAAACTGGAATCGATGGTTTTGGGGATACCTCTCAGTCATCATGCTTTCTTAGTAGTAAGAAACATTATGGGGCCAGGCATGGTGGCTCATGCCTATAATCCCAGCATTGTGGGAGGCCAAGGTAGGCAGATCACCTGAGGTCAAGAGTTCGAGAACAGCATGGCCAACATGGCAAAACCCCATCTCTACTAAAAATACAAAAATGTAGCTGTGTTTGGTGGCACAGGCCTGTAGTCCCAGCTATTCAGGAGGCTGACACAGGAGAATCACTTAAACTCAGGAGGTGGAGGATGCAGTGAGCCGAGATAGTGCCATTTCACTCTGGCCTGAGCAACACAGCCAGACCCCATCTCAAAAAAAAAAAAAAAAAAAAAAAAAAAAAAAAAAAAAAAAAAAGACTTTACTCTCAAATATTTGCATCTGATGATAATTCTAAGGAAGTAGTGAGGTCCTCCAAAGTTTATTCAATTTTGCTCTTTTAGTTTCATATCGATGGCATCAGGAAGAAAACCCTGATGAATTCTTCAGTGGCCTCTGGTCCATACTGTAATGTAGAACTTCTAAAATTCAAGAGTAGTAACTTGGACACAAGGTGGTGCTAAGGGGTAAAAAATTAACTGTGGGTCCTTTTCCCCAAAGGTTACCTTGAATACTTAAGGTTTTTGGGGCACTTAATAGCTTACAAATATTTTCACACACATTGTCCTGTTTATTTCTCAGAACTCAGGGAAGAATTAGCTAGTCTCGTGTTCTAAATATATAAATGAGAAAAATAAGGTCTCCTTAGGTTGTGTGACCTGTCCAAGATAACTCAGCCCAATCTAGATCTCCCATCTAAGTCTAGGTTTGTTGCCTTTTTTTACTTTCCTACACAGGTTAGTCCCTTTTTTATACGAAGTAAGAAATTCTCAGTAGGGTTTCCATCAACATCTGCCAAGCTAGGGAGTTCTCGATGCACCAGTGCAACTTACATCCTGTGCCTCACTTGTGTTGCTAGTCAGGGGACCAGTGGGGTCTTGGTGACTCTCTTGTGTTCTCAAGAATCCTTGGCCAAATTCTAGGATTTAAAAATTAACACATAAAAATTTGGTGGGGGGATTCCCAAGGAGAAAAGATGAGTTCTGATGATACTTGGATTTAGATCTACTTGGGTAGAAGACCCCTTGTCTAAGACTCCTGCTCATGCAGAGCTGTGGCAATGCTGTAGAAACACTAGCCTGAGGCTCCCAGAGCACGCTGTCCTGGTGCAGCCTCATCTCTCTCCTGACAGGACTGAAAGTCTGTCTCCGTATGCGGGCGGGAAGGCCCTGGTCCCACCAATACCCTCATAGACATAAGCCAGACTGAGAGGCCTCTGCCGATGACAAGTGAAAATCAGATGGCTTCTCCTGTTGAGATGATCTCTTCATAGACCTAAAAATACCCACAATGGGTGGTACATTTCTGGCTATATGAGTTTCCCAGAGCTGCCATACCAAATTCCCACTAACTCAATGGCTTATGACAACACGAATGTGTTATCTGACAGTTCTGGAAGGCAGAAGTCTGAAATCGAGGTATCAGCTGGGCTGATTCCTTCTGGAGGCTCCGAGGGAGAATTCACTCCATGCCATGCTCCTAGCTTCTGGTGGCTCTGGTGTCCTTTGCACTCCTTGCTTTCATGTGGTTTTTCCCCAGTGTCTCTGTGTGTCACACATATTCCTGTGGCCTCAACCTCCTGGGCTCAAGCAATCCTCCCACCTCAGCTTCCTAAATAGCTGGGACTAGAGGTGTGCACCATCACGCCAAGCTAACTTTTTTTTTTTTTTTTTTTTTGGAGACGGAGTTTCGCTCTTGTTGCCCAGGCTGGAGCGCAATGGATGGCGCGATCTCGGCTCACTGCAACGTCTGCCTCCCGGGTTCAAGCAATTCTCCTGCCTCTGCCTCCGGAGTAGCTGGAATTATAGGCACACGCTACCACACCCAGCTCATTTTTGTATTTTTAGTAGAGATGGGGTTTCTCCATGTTGGTCAGACTGGTCTCGAACTGCTGACCTCAGGTGATCCGCCCGCCTTGGCCTCCCAAAATGTTGGGATTACAAGCATGAGCCACTGCACCCAGCCAACACTGAGCTAACTTTTAAAATTTTTTGTAGAGATTGGGGGGGTCTCCCTTTGTTGTTCAGGCTGTTATCAAACTCCTGGGCTCAGGAGATCCTCCCACCTCAACGTCCCAAAGTGCTGGGATTACGGATGGGTCCCTCTTGTTTTTTGTTTGTTTGTTTTTTAACAAGGACACTAATCACTGGACACGAATGCCCTAAATCCAGGATGATTTCATCTGGAGCTCCTTACTAATTACATCTGCAAAGACCCTATATCCAAATAAGATCACATGCTAAGATTTTAGGTAGACATGAATTCTGGGGGAACACTATTCCATTTCAAGCATTCACAATTTTTCTTCCTTTGAACTAATCCTCCAGGTTCTCTTGCTCTGAACTTACAGAAGATGGAGAACAATGGTCACTGTCATCCCTAGAAGAGCTCCTTATCTCCCTTACTTGGGCCATCCTGCCAGTGCTTTCTCTACCAGGATAACACCAGCCCTCTTCACCTGCATTTTTCTCTACACAGAACATTCTCGTTTGCCAAGGTCATTCCATGGAACCAATATCCAGCATCTTCTCTTTCCTTAGATCCCACAGTACATACTCAACCTCCATGTGAAGACAGAGAATATCCTTTCGAGTCGGAAAGGATGTTGACTGACTTCATCCATTCATTTTGTTCCCATTCCGAGTCTGGATTTGCCTGCGTCCCTTGTAGCTTAAGAGCCCTTTTAATTAAGACATGACTCACAGATCATCTTCATGTCAACAAGCAACAATATTATGTGCCTTCGAATTTTTCAATAACGAGCCTTGAACAGTACAATCTCTGTTTCAGTGAAAAATGCTAATTGAAAGATTTTTGTTTTTTCTCAAAAGGACATTGAATGTAAACCAATTTACTAAGCAAAGTCTAGTGATGCCTCCCCTTTTATCTGCTATTCCTCCAAACAGAAAACAAAGTACCACCCCAACCAACCAACTCTTCTGTCAGGAAAAAGAAACAGCCTCAAATTACGTTCTTCAACAAAGTCAGTCAGGAAGGAAAGGTGAATGTTGCAAATACCATTGAAAGTACTGCAGAAAGTTGTCAATTTGGTTTCTTTCAGAGGCTGGAAGAAAATGTTCTTCTCCCCCATCTCTTTTTTTTTTTTTTTTTTTTTTTAAGTTACCAAATTCCTCTACGTTCCTTTTGTTAGAGAAGTGACATTATAGGTCATTAAGCAACTACTAAAACCACAAGTGAGCAAAACCCAAAGCGCGCGTCTTTTTCCTTTGATATTCTTTTCCCTGGTTTTCAGAAAAGAGTTTTGAGGGTGAGAATATTTTTGTTAATGTCTTTGTGGGCATTTCCGTCATCTTTCCATTTGTAACATCCCCTAAATAAGGCAGCTAGGGGAAACCTGCCTTGTCTTAGCACACCTGCTATGCCAAATCAGGAACATGCATTCCCCCAAAATGGGACAGGTGATTTGCCAAACAGACCAGAGCTCCCAAATTACCTGCCTTTTTGGAGTGCTACACCCAGATTTCCTCAACCCATGTCGAACTTGATTTTCGACATCCTCTCTTCCTCCCACAGTTGGACAAAAAAGGGGAAGGAAAGAGAAAAGGGAGAAAAGCCCTCTTCCCACCAGGTAAGGCCACGTGAGTCCCATTCACCATCGTCCTCCACCAGGCTGCAGCATGGAGTTAGCCCCGCGCTAGCCACAGGATCGAGCTGGCTTCAGGGCTTGGGGTCTCATCCTCCTGCAAATTTCTTTGGTGGTGAAATCTATCAAAGGAATCTCAAAACAAATTACATGGTAAATTATTGTCTCCATTCTGGGCCACTCTCCATGCCCCGCTGTCCGGCTCCGACAGACAGCCGTGGGTAAGCTGCCGGTGGAAAGCCTCCGAGATAAGAAGATTACAGAATGTCATGTGCCTCCGGCGACTCAACTTCACAGCTAAACTTCTCCAGCCCTGGCAGTTCATCTGATTCGCATGGGTCACAGGCTGTTTCAATTAATGCCTCTCTAATGATTCAAGTGTGCGCCCTAATGTGGAAGGGGAATAGAGAGAAGTCAAGCCAGGGACCTGAGCATGTCTGTCCTCTCCACCCTCTAACTCGGAACGCTCTTTCCCAAGCTGACTTATAAGAAAGGAGAAAATGGGCTGGGAAGGAATATAGAATTCCTTTCAGACAGAAATCTTTTATGTCACCTTCCTGTCGTTACCAATGCAATTCTGTGAGTCTTCCATGGCCTGTGGATCCTAGAGTAGTGAATAACAGCCCTGGATACGAAAACAGAATGCAGAAAACAAATGAGCATTTTGAAAATAAAAAGCCTGGCTTTTAATCCTATTAAGATCATGGCTGCTTTTTTTTTTTTTTTTTTTTTTTTTTAATTTCTCCGCCCTCCCCTAAAAACTCTGAAAGAGATACTGATGTTCCCATTAACATAAATGCTGAAATCAGCATTTCCTTTGAAAGAAGTTGTTAATATTTGGAAATGGTCGGATTTCCAATCCAAGCTTTGATTGTTATTCTATACTAGCCAGCAAGTGCCAAGGTCACAGGGAGATTCACCTGCAGACTGAGCTAAATGAATCCACTCGGCCACAATGCATGTATAATTTAACATTCTCCTCTCGAGTACTTCCATGCATTCCTAAAAAATATTTTATTACAATAACAAATTGATTTCAAAATCATGCATTATGTATTCTGAAATTAGGTCTGCCAGTGAAACCTGGATGTACAAACACGCGCACTCCTGGGCAGGGCCGGAAGAGCACACAGATGCCCGGATGGAGCTCGAGAACAGTTAATCCCACAAGGAACCCACTGGCGCTTCTTTATTATCTTAATCTGCATATTTGGAAAGTAAAAGAACAAACTGATCATTTACTGTAAAGGGCAACCACCCGTTTCCCTTAATCACCCCCTGCATGAGAAGGCAGAGTGTGCCATGAGGCAGAGGGTGTGAAATCCTAAAAATAGGCTGCCCAGGCAGTTTCCCAAGCTTTCCTTAAAAAACAGTTATTCCTTGAATATTAAAAGTCTTCTTTTCCTGTGATCTGACACTTCCCAGGTATATATTTTACAGGAACTGGACTTTAACAAAGCTTCTTTGAAACATTACAGATCAAGATATCAAAGCCATCCTTACAAATTTGTGTTAAGAAATACACTTGCTCTGCCGTAAGCTTTCATCACTGAGTTATCCAAAAAAAGTTAACATATTCAGAAAAATCCTTAGGATTCCCATCACAAATGCAACCCCATATAATGTGTCCCTAATGGGTGCTTATTTCTGCTTTGCAACTTTTATCGGAAGTTAAATACACACTGACTTAGCATTCTTTTACAGCATGGGGATGGTTTTCTCACGCACAATAAACATGCTTCTTAAGATGTCTATTGGTGAATAATTAAGACTAAAATGCTTTTCTGATTCCTTCCTAGTTTTTTCTAGTTTAGACCTTTATATCACACTTGTAAAAATTCCATCTCATCAAATGAATGGCATTAATAAATCCTAAGCAGGCAGGTTTTCCCAAATAAATGGCGACTTTCATGATATGGAAAGCATTTGATCTTAAAAACATGAGAAAGAAATTTAGTTGAGTTTTCTCTTTGAAAAGTTTCTTGGGCATGAGCTTGATCTTTCTATATTAAAAGAAAAAAAATCTAGTTTATTTCAATAGGGGATTTGGTTTTCATTAACTTGCAAGCTAAACATCATTGGTATGTTTCTATTGGTGTACTAACTTGGTGAATAAAACAACAAATTCCCGAGAGAGTCACTTATAAATCTCTTTAAATTAAAATCAGTCTAATTTTTATTATAAGACTAACATCATGATAGGCTTAGTATTTTTAACGCAATGCCCAGAACTAAAAAGTTTAATTCCCTGACAAGAGCTTTTAATAAAGACAAATCATGACTAAAATTAGATGCTGCAACCTTTTCTTCTCAAAAAAAAAAAAAAAAAAAGTCTGCAAACACTGTGTTAAGACATCATTCATTCCCTAATTTCGTTTCGATGGAGTGATATGACTAGACATATAGCTTTTCTATAGTAAAATTATAAAGAATAATTTTCTCTAATCTAATCAGTAATTTCTAAAACTGGGAAATGGTAACAGCATAATTTTTTATTTCTTTTGTATTATAATTTAGGCTGACACATTAAAGCTTTGCTTTTCAGGGGAACAATTAAGAAATTGTTGATAGAAATTAAATATTACTGACAATTGAAAATGCATTTTTTTCCTCATTTGCAGCATCTAGATATACCGCTCCTACCTCCCATCAAAGATAATCTAAGCTCAGATAGCATTAAAGTAAAAATGAACTAAAAAGCTTAGTTCTTTTGTGCTAAACAAAAAGGTGATTTATGTAAGTAATAAGCAAATTCCAGAGTATGAAGATATATATATTTTTAAATCCTCTAAAAATGCCTTAAGTTGTAATCTTCAGGCTAAATGATTAAACTCTCTCTGGGCTCACTGGCTACAGAACTATATCCTTCATGTTAGCTGTGGGCTATTTTCGGTTGAATGCAAACTGCTTTTTTGTTATTAAAGACGGTTCACATCTTACACCACCTTGGGTGTATGGTATACAGGCCAACACACATAATTTAGGGAAGTATTAAAATAGAATTAAATTTTTTTAAAAAAAGCCTTCAATAGTAATTACAATAATTACATTTCATTCCCACACATTGCAACAAATAGTTACATAGCCAACTTCTTAAATACTGGTGTGAAAACACTAAGTCGTAATTCATGGCACAAATCAAAATGTGTTGCACAAACTGCTTTTTGGTTGTCGTGAAAGGGGTGTCTCAAATTGAGTGTAGAAGGGCTTTCCAATAACCACTATAAATACATAATTCATACATTTGTATGAACTGTAAATACATAATTTTTGTGAACTGTAAATACATAATTCATATATTAATATGATAAAATATATAAGATCACCCATATAGGTATAAATTAAATCAGTGAGAAGGACTAAATACAATTACAAATAAGCAGCCCAGAAGTTCTAAGGGAAAATGCCAGAAGTCACAATGCTTTCTGATTCATCTTAAGCAGAACAGGAGTTTTAACACAAGCCTCTCTGAACAGCTACCCAGGCAGGATTTGAGGAGAATAATTCCCTAATGCCACTTAAAAAAGAAAAGTCAACCGAAAGCATCAAATGGATTTTGAATCTAAATATTCTTAAAAAAAAAAAACAAAAAAAAAACCTTTTTCTGAATTGGCAGCTCAGAGAATCAAACAGATAACATAACATCACAATAAGGTAGGCATAGTCAACATTCTTGGGGTGGTTTGGGGCTGTTTTATTAAGAGTGTGCTAGGAATTCCAGTTCTTAAAGAGTCACGGCCTGCATTCAGCTGTCTTCAGTTCTGTCCCCGACCTGGCCATCTGCCAAAGAATGACACACTTTGAAGGACAAAGTAAGAACAGCTTTCCACACACTTCTCAGACCCAAGCTCCTGGCTTCAGAGCGAAAACTCTTAGGAGACTTAAACCGGGGCACTTTTTAGCAGGTCAGAAACAGAAAGGGAGGAAGGAGAAGGCAACATAAAGCTGTCTTGAGCCTCCCCTCTCCGTAGGTCTAATGTTGCTTGGTCCACAGAACAATCACAACAATAAAATGCAGTGTGTCCTGGGGTCCCCTCTGAAAGAATAAAACTGGAAGCCTGTCTGTCATGCTGAATACTGAACCAGAAGCTCGCACCACGGGATTCGATGCCTTGTGCCTGGCTTGTATTCACAGGCAAGGCAGACAGATGTGTGGCCTTTGACAAAGCCAAGAGATGGGCATTTCAAAAATAAAATCATCTCCCAATTACAGGGAACCCTTCCTCCCTGGGATCCCAAAGCACTCTATCAACCTAAATTGGAATCCTGTCTACTGAGCTGCCTTCACTGCGGCCACTCCAGTATAAATTGGATCAAATGCTCTCAGATTAATTCCTGGAAACCTATATTCATCTTTGTATATCTTTATTACAAAACTAGCCACAAGACCGCTCTACAATTTTCATTATTGGAACAGCTTTCGAAGCTGGATCACGCCATGGTTTATCCCTCCGTGACCCCAAACCATCTTGTTAGCTCCATTATTGTATATTCATGCAACACACCTGAGCCCAAGATAATAAGAGAGTTATAGTGAATGAGGGGACAGGGTGCATTTTATTGCATTTTATGCACTGTGATTCTGCAATGATATTTAACCTGCCGCAGGCACCCCCAGAAGTCCATGCCTCACTCCCATGCTCTCACTCGTGCTCTGACACTGAAGACCCTCACCACCCTCCCCAGTGTGAAGGGATGGCAAGTTAACCTGAGGAAGACCTGAACTTCCTGGTGATGGTCAAACCTCATTTCTCCCGCGCTGCTCTAGGTTAGGGGATGCAGGTTCTGCCTCAACAGAAACCACAGCACAGAAAACCCCCAGCCCTTCACAGGAAAAGAACAGGAGTTTTGCCTGCAAAAAAAGAGGATGGAACTAGCATATGCTTAGAATAGAAGATGGGAATGAAAGTGATCAACGGTCTTAGCTGTAGTTGCATTGGACTCAAAACGTTTCGGTCAAGTGTGTTACACTCTTGGTTCTTACCATGCTGCTGCCACTGGCAGGTATCAAGTAAAGTTAACTTTATGACGATGATTTCATCTATTAAATTATATTAACCTATATTAATACAGATGCTGTATATAACTCTGATATTTCTAACAACCGTGTTAGAATCAAATGGTTTATTTTCCACCAGTGTGGTTGTTTCTCTGTTTCTCTTATGCCTGTGTATATGAATAGAAAACTACACACAATGTCATGATCTATTACACTACATAAATGTGTATATGTGTGTGTACATATTTACATAAAATTTAGGTATAGCTTTATATCTCCTTTTTCTCACCACAGTTACATTCTTCGCTGGTCCACTCATACCTACCACGACTCTCCAGCCTGCTTACCTGTCTCCTCTCTTTCTTCCTCCCTTCCCTCTCCTCCCTTCTTTTCTGTTTTCCTTTTTTTCCTTTCTTTTGAAATAATACCAGCTTGGTCCTTAAAACAGGAAGAATAATGTAGAAGGGTAATCCCTTATTCATAGAATCCAAGGAAACTTTAAGACTTCTGTTTTCTTATCCCTTTCCCCTAAATGTGAGGCTAAAGTACAATGAGACTGATTTCATTTGTTGATGCAAAAAAGAAATGGTCTCATTACTTTGTGGATGTGCTTGAAGCCCTCTAAAGAAATCACCTCTTTATTTCTCATTGCTTAAAGAAATGATGCGAAATTTCATCTGGTGGGTGACTATGCCTCCGTTGTAACAGACCCGGGTGAAATTTTGCGTCATTTCTCGGGCACCACCCAGCACCCACTAAATCAAATCCTACTTTTCAACAAGATCCGCAGGTCATTTTCATATACCTTAGTTTGGAAGCCTTAGCCTAGGGAATTTTTATTTGCCCATCTCTGGATTGTACTTCAGATCTTCTAACTCAAATTCTTTGGGAGTGGAGACCGGGTACTCGTATATTTAAAAAATTCTCCAGATGATCTGATAACCCTCCAGATTGAAAACGTGCCCAGTTAAGGTTTGACTTGTGTGGTTTCTACAGCAACAGTGACAATGGGCGAAGGGATTCCTAACATAGGGATTTTTCCTCCTGTTACCCCTCTGCATGGATTTCTATGATGGGTCTTCATCACCTCTGTTTTCTGCATCTTAGTCTGAGAGTCAAGGTCCCTGGTCAAGAGCCACCTCCTTGAACTATCTTTCTGCTCCTTCATCCACATCACTCTCCTGCTTCAACTAAGTCAAACAACCACCAACTGCCATGATTTCTTTGTCACACAGGACAGTTCCCTCTGCTTCACTGCCTTCACATCCACCATGTCCCTTCAAGGCACCTCTAATGACCCACAGCCCCCTGAAGGTCTTCCCCACCGACGACGTTCTACTCAGCACTCTCCTTTGTTCCATCTTTAAGTGTTTAACTTTCAAGCTACCACTTTGCACTTATCCACATGCTCTTTTAAATGGTCCTCATGCCATTTTGTGTGTTTGATTAGTTTTTAAAAACTAAGCCAGTGGCACACAGTTTGACTTCTTACAGCTGCCCTCTTGCCATGTTACACATCACAGTTATCTACTGAGGTGTCCTACCCACCCCATAACACATTATGCATTAAATTTTCAGAATCATGCTCCCAGTATATGTGAGAATAGAACTTCAAAAGGCATCCAGGATTCCAACTAATTTGTCCTAGAAGACACCTACGGGAAGTGACAGGTTCCCAAAAGTATTTAAAAACCAAAGGTTAATTCTCAGAAGCTGTGTAAGGAGTTGCTGGCTAGGACCTTTTGCGATCTCCCTGCTCTGGGCACATGATGTTTTGTCCTCTGTTTTATTGTTTCCTCTATATGCGGATTGGTTTTGATTCATTATACAACACAGGGTCCATGAGAACAGGTCATTTTTCCAGTTAACAGGTGCAGGATGAAATTAAAGTTTGGTAAATGTGCAGGTGGAAAAAACATCAACATAGGACCTATAGAAGGGGTCTGGAGTGAGAGAAATATCCAGGGCAACATATTAAGACGTGTCTTATTTGGGCATGTGAATATTTCTCATTCACATGGAAGAATTTTCAGGGGGAGAAAATCTGTGTTCCTTCTTCTTCCATCCCTATTTGTGTCAGTTTCCCTCCTGAGCTTTGCTTGTCTTGCCCTTTCTCTGGAGAGGGCTTGACTCTGGGTCTTGTCACATCTCACTCATGCCGTGGGGCTCTTAGGTTCAGCAGGCAGAGAGTTGTGTGACCTGGGGCCATGTGAGTCTATCTCACTAGAGATGCTTTGTGCCATTCAATTCCTCTAAGCCCTGACCAGTTCATACTGCAATGATTGTGTTTCTCTCTTGTACCCAGGGAGAAATATGGCAGGCTTTACCGTGGGAGATGTACACACAAAATATATTTTCAGGATGAATGGATGCCAAGTCCCATCTTTCTCCTTCATCCATTTCTTTTTGTCTTTCTCTTCTGCCTCTTGATATTTTTCTTGACCATTTCCCTCAATTTTTCTAATTCTCTTTAATACTTATACACACCCACTAAAATGAGCATGGCACCCATTGGGAAGAAAACACTTCATGGCACTATTTTTTTTTAACCTTTGTTAAAAAACGATCCCCATTTAAGCAGTGACAGCCAGGACTCCGTAATCTGTACATACAATTTAATCCTTTAAAGAATCAGCAGGGCCCACATCAATCAAGAGCCTTCATCAACTTGTAAAAACAATATTTTGATTCAATCAGATTCAAAGCCCTGAAATTCTCAGCTAATTAATGCAAGGTCACTCGAGGGCTGTGCAATGGTAGCTGGAACAGTGGTCAAATATTTACCCTGGGCACACTCACACGTCTGCATCACCAAAGGACCTGAGTGATGGTCAAGAATAGATAATGCACCTATGGCTGCAGCACGTTTCACCTGGCACAAGCATGTGGACAGATAATTATTACAAAGGGAGGAAAAACGAGAAATGATTCTTCCATCATCATAGACACGCACGGAAGTAAAAGTCTTTTAAAGGTAAACGGATGGGGACCTGCCGACACCCTGCTGACAGTTCTGTTTTAACATCTATGTCCAAGAGCAGACAGCTGTTCTTCGTAATCCTCCTTAGAACATTCAAACTAAATAACATTAAAGAAAAAAAAAACTTCGATTTTAGGTTTAGGGGTACAAGTGTAGGTTTGTTATACAGGTAAACTCACATCATGGGGGTTTGTTGTACAGATTATTTCGTCACCCAGGTACTAAGCCTAGTATCCAATAGTTTTTTTTTTTCTCTGCTCCTCTCTCTCCTCCCGCCTCTCCACCCTCAAGTAGGCCCCAGTGCAAAATAAATGACATGTTTAAAACCTCATAAGACAGCAGATTCAATCCATGGGATCTTTTAGTTAGATCTAGATTCTAATAAATTTACTTCGGTTTGCACCTTGAGATACTTTGGAACTCAGTGTATTTTGTAGGGGAGGAGGGTGTGGGGGCAGTCACAACATCTTACTGGCTCTGCTTATTTCTAAGTGTGATTGCTGAGTATGTGAACAGGTCTCTACCAGCAAAAACATGTATGATTTACTTACACAAATGCAGACAGAGAAAGCATCAAGACGTCTTGTTACTGATAAAAAAAATAATACGGCCGGGCGCGGTGGCTCAAGCCTGTAATCCCAGCACTTTGGGAGGCCGAGATGGGCGGATCACGAGGTCACAAGATCAAGACCATTCTGGCTAACACGGTGAAACGCCATCTCACTAAAAAAAAATACAAAAAACTAGCCGGGCGAGGTGGCGGGCGCCTGTAGTCCCAGCTACTCGGGAGGCTGAGGCAGGAGAATGGCGTGAACCCGGGAGGCGGAGCTTGCAGTGAGCTGAGATCCGGCCACTGCACTCCAGCCTGGGCGACAGAGTGAGACTCCGTCTCAAAAAAAAAAAAAAATAAAAAAAAAAAAAAAAATAATAATAATAATAATAATAATAATACTTTGTATTTTTTCCCTTAAAATATGGGAGACAGGTAGGCAACTGAAAGAACGTTCAGGTAGAAATTGTATCTCAGCCACTTCCTTCTTCTTTACTTTTGGTGTCTCCTCTAAACCCTTTAAAATGGCACATGGTCCTGGTTCTAATATTGTACTACAGAGTTTTACAAAATACACTGACTAAAGAGTATATCATACCTCTCTGTAGTATTTCTTACAGCTGCATAGGAGTCTACAATTATCTCAAAATATATAAAGTTACATTTAAAAGCTCATAAATTGTATAGCTATAGAATAGACACAGAACTGAGCAGGCTATTTCTTATGTTGCTAATTAATCACTTCTGTTCACCTGCCTGTCCCCAGTCCCCACTTCCCAACCTCCCAAAAAATTCTTCAAAGAGCAAACACTAGGAGACTGTGGACAACAGCTTTCTCCTTCCTCAAGATTAGGGGACTGAAGGTGTAATTTTGTTTTTAAAATTCTGAATTTATCTTCAATAAAAGAAGCAAAAATCTAAATTATTTTAGAAGAAATCAATGATTTAAATGATGGTCAGCTTATTTTCTCCTTATGCTCCTCCATAGTTTTATAGTTTTTACCCTACGAACCTTAATAACTCAGTGAAGAGTAGCAAAATAATTTGTATGGAAGAAACATCATAGTCACAAACACGTTCCAGGTCAAATATCAAACCCATTCCAAATTAGGCTACGGTGGTCATTTCATTGATTCTCAGCAACATGCAGACTATAAACTTTTCCAATGTTGAGCTTGCTGACTGATGTCAATCACTCCGGCCAAACTGGTTGTTGAGCAATCAGCATTGATCACTACGACAGACCAAATGGATGTGTGGCTCTGCTCAAGCCCAGCATTTTGCAAATATAACACAGCTCAAATTCATAGGATGCTGCCAAGATTATTTTTTTTTAAACACTCAAGCTGGTATACCTGGGGTTACTTGATAAAACATTTGGACTGACTTAAATAGGTACTTCTGTCAGACAACTGATTAGATTGATTTTTTTCCCACTGTATTAACTGGTTATTTGGATTTTCCACACACATTTAAAGACTTATGGAATCATAGATACATAGAATTTTACCACTAAAGATGTCTTTAGAGATCATATATGGTCTAGGGCTTTTGCTCAAGTTTTATAGATGTTAAATGAAAAAAAAAAAAGGAAGGATATTTTCATTAAATATGTTTGGGAAACTTTGAGCAAAGAAATTCAGTTGTTTGGTTCCTAGTTTGCTCAGAGGCTTTACAATGAGAGGCTTTATGATTCTAAAAGAGGGGAATATAATATGCAGGTTCTTCCAAGCTTATAGTCAACACAAACACTGAGATGTAATACAAACTATTTCACAGACAAGGAAAGAGACACCCAAGGAAGCGGTGTGTTTTATTTAAAATACTGCCACTTATAAGGGGTTAAACTAGAATCTAGGCCTCCAGATTCCCACTCTACTCCTTTTGACTGAGGCAAATGTGTTTATTTTTATTTTTTATTATGAAACTTTTCAAACATATTTAAAACTAGTGAAAATAGACAGCAACATCTATAACCCCATCACTCAGATTCAATAATTCTCTAGATTTTGCTTTACTTTTTGCTTTATATTTTGTGTCTATGTAAACCAAAAAACAAAATTCTAAGGCTCCCAACCATCTGAATGTACTTCTCCTCTCGGTCAGGGGCATTCCAAAGTTAAGCTGAAAAACGAGTTCAGGCCGTGATGAGAAGGGAGAGCTGGACATGCCTCGTTACACCCTCTTCCCAGTTGGAATTACTGATGGAACAGACTCTTTACGTCTGATAAGAAACATTTACAATCTATTCTCTCTGAAGCCTGCACCTGGAAGCTTCATCTGTGTGATAAAACCTTAGTCTCCACAACCTCTTCTCGTAACCCAGACGTCGCTTTCTATTGATAACTCTTTCAACCAATTGCCAATCAGAAAATCTCTGAGTCCACCTATGACTTGGAAGCCCTCTCACTTCCAGTTGTCCTGGCTTTCCAGACCTAACCAATGTGCATCTTAACATGAACTGACTGATGCCTATGTCTCTTTAAGATGTATAAACCCAAGCGGTACCCTGACCACCCTGGGCACATGTCATCAGGACCTCCTGAGGCTGTGTCATGGGTACATCCTTAACCTTTGACAAAATTAACTTTCTAAATTGATTGAGACCTGTCTCAAACACTTTCAAGTTCACAAATACATATAATACACATTATTATAAAATGTGTATAATATATAAATTACAAATTATTGTAAATACGTATATATGCACACACACACACACACACACATATTTAGAGACAGAATCTCACTCCGTCGCCCAGGCCAGAGTGCAGTGACATGATCTCAGCTCATTGCAAGCTCCGTCTCCCAGGTTCACGCCATTCTCCTGCCTCAGCCCCCCAGTAGCTGGAATTACAAGCGCCTGCCACCACGCCCAGCTAATTGTTTGTATTTTTAGTAGAGACGGGGTTTCACCGTGTTAGCCAGGATGGTCTTGATCTCCTGACCTCATGATCCACCCGCCTCAGCCTCCCAAAGTGTATAAATTTTAATTATAAAAATATTCTCCTATATATGTAAAAAATATTCTCAAATACTTTTGGGTTCACAAATATATATCATACATATTATATATATACACACACATATATAATGTATTGTAAAGTATATATAATGTATAATGTAATGTATTATAGTGTATAATATAATGCATAATATATTATATAATGTATTATAATACACACATATATATTTTAAATATATAAATACATAAAACATTATCCTTGGACAATGTATAAAAAATTTACCTGTTATAAAAATTAAATGAAAGCATCCTGTCTTTAGTATTATGAAGAAATAATTATTCTATTAGGTATCTTAAAATAGTGATCATATAATTTTATAATTTCCTCTCTACGTGTTAGCTGGAATTTTTCTTTATAAAAGAATTTACTGGCTGGGTGCGGTGGCTCAATCCTGTAATCCCAGCACCTTGGGAGGCCGAGGCAGATGGATCACGAGGTCAAGACCATCCTGGCCAACACGGTGAAACCCCGTCTCTACTAAAAATACAAAAATTAGCTGGGCGTGGTGACATGTGCCTGTAGTCCCAGTGGCTCAGGAGTCTGAGGTAGGAGAATCTCTTGAATCCGGGAGGCAGAGGTTTCAGAGAGCTGAGATCATGCCACTGCACTCCAGCCTGGTGACAGAGCGAGAGTCCATATCAAAAAAAAAGAGAGAAGTTTCCTTTATTAACTGGCACTATCTAGTTACCTAGACATACCACTCATATAAGAAAGACAGGATAAATGCTTTTTTTTTTTCTTTTCGTTGCCTATCTTTCAGGGTAAAGAATTAATTCTAATGGTATTCAATTAGTGATGCATTGGTTGTGGTTGCTTTTGGTTTGCTATCTCTCTCTGTCTCTCTCTGTCAGCACTCCCCTGCCGCCTTTTATTTGAAGGTCACTGGGCTTAAAGTATTTCCACTCCTTATTCTTTTTGATGCTCACAGTGTCCCATTTATTGCCTATAGGAACCCATTCATGGTTCTTTGTGTTCTTTTGACATGACCCATTTGACTTTATAGTTTCTTTGTTTTCTGGCACAACAAGATATCTTGCTGTGACCTTACACATTTCTTGCCACAGGCTGAAGCTAGCCAGCCTTTTAAGAAGCCTTAGTTCCTTTCAGTGGGGAATGGTATTTAGAGATCAGAATCTAGACACAAGGTGTGTTCATTACTTTGGGGTTGCCATTACTTTTAGACCTGTTCAGTGCACAGATCTAGGAAATGCTCATCTTGTCTTTTCTAGAAAAATGTTCTTTATTTTCTCAATTTTTTTTAACTTTCTCAATTAAGCAATGGTGAAACTACTGGCCTTCTTCAAGTATTTTCAAGACAGGAAAATATTTTATATTATAATATAGGCAGAAACCCACCAACATAGAGAATAAAATAGTGGCATTAATGAAAGAATGGTTCACCTTCATTTATGTTTATGATTTCACATGAAATATATTAATTCCTTCCAAAGTCCTATCTACATTAAAATTTCAACTATAGCAGTTGTAAACAAAGCTTAATTATTTCTACTTTGGTATACTGTTTGTATAAGTGGTATTGTTCTGACTCCTTTATTCACATTTGAAATCAGATTTGTCATTTACAGGAACAAAAATTGTTTTACACTAATGGACCCTTGTTACATTCAGATAGGTCCTAAGAATCAAGCTGAAGAATTTAAGTACAGCAGTGATTTTTGAAGTATTATATTTAAATATTTATTAATTATATTACAAGAACTGTAAATGGCTAACATTTGCATTACCATCCATGTCACTGGTCAAGCATAAAACTTAGAACGTCTTTTCTTTTCCTTTTTTTTTGAGATGGAGTCTTGCTCTGTTACCCAGGCTAGAGTGCAGTGGCACGATCTCAGCTCACAGCAACCTCCGCCTCCTGGGTTCAACCAATTTTCCTGCCTCAGTCTCCCAAGTAGCTGGGACTACAGCCATGTGCCACCAGGCCCAGCTAATTTTTTTGTACTTTTAGTAGAGACAGGGTTTCACCATGTTAGCCAGGATGGTCTCGATCTCCTGACCTCGTGATCCACCCACCTCAGCCTCCTAAAGTGCTGGGATTACAGGCGTGAGCCACCGCACCCAGCCTTAGAATGTATTTTCTATTCAAAGTCGTGAACTGGGTACGTTTATATGCTTCCCCTTCCTTTCAAGTTTCCACTGAAATAACTACATTATGGCTTTTCAAAAGAATGTTAGCATAATTATACTACAATAGATGATACAGACCTAAACAATGGCTAGAAATTCTGGAATACAAAAAGTAAACAGAGTCTCAGCTTACTGGAGAAATGAGAGTGAGAAAAACTGTGGCACAACACCCCAGAGGCAAGAGCATTTTCCCTAAAGGAGCTGTGGAGAAGTCTGCCATGGCGAAGTGGGAACCCTTGTAAATATGTTCTTCACATTAGCTTGCACTCATCTTCCATGAGGTTGTCTAAACTTTATAAACCTAAAGTTGTGATGCATTCACTTCCACAAAACCCCAAATGGACAAATAACATCTCATTGCTACATACCTCTAACATTCTTCACAGTTAGGATACAGGAAGATAGAAAAAAAAATTAAGCCTAAATCTAATGTTAACTATTTATTTTTATTTTTGAGATGGAGGTTCACTCTTGTCACCCAGGCAGGAGTGCAATGGTGTGATCTCGGCTCAACACAACCTCCATCTCCTGGGTTGAAGTGATTCTCCTGCCTCAGCCTCCTGAGTAGCTGGGATTACAGGCGCCCAGCACCACACTCAGCAAATTTTTTGTATTTTTTTTTTTTAGCAGAGACAGGGTTTCACATGTTGGCCAAGCTGGTCTCCAACTCTTGACCTCAGGTGATCCACCTGCCTTGGCCTCTCAAAGTGCTGGGATTACAAGCATAAGCCACTGTGCCTGGCCATTAACTATTTTTTTATCTAGACTTCCCATCTTAACCCAACTCTTGCACTGGAGTTATATCAGATGATACATAGCAAGAGTGCTTAAGAAGCCGATAAAATCTATACGCTCAGATTTGGGAATTCGTTCCGAGTAGTAACAACCTTGCAAAGCTCCAGTCATTGTTGTACTGCCTTGATTTAAGTTAAACTGTAGCATTTGACTAATCCAAACATAAAAGGCTATAAGATTCATTTTTTTGCACTAGTCTTAGGATGTAGGAGAATTAAAACTGCAGGGTTGTGGGAAGTGTCTACATACCACAGCTTTCCCAGCTATGGGGACCCTGACATGGCCTTGGAAAATACTTCCAAAAAACTCAGCCTGCAGTGACAATATCTGGGCCAATCAGGTTCCTTTCCTTTACATCTGCTACCATTCCTGTACATCCCTCTTCCCCAAGAAAAGAGGGAAAATATTCCAGATGAACATGCTCCCATTTGAAACAAAGCTAGAAAATCTAAATAAAAGTTTTTGAAATCCACAATTAATCTTACAAAAGAAGAAAGGAAACCTGTGATACTAAGGAAAAAACAGGCTGAAAACCAGAGAGTTAATCGCATGAGCTGACAGTGTGGATAGTGTAGTAAGAATAGGGCATGCATTTCAAATTTAAGGATCCCAGAGATACCAGTTTTAATCACTAGGTAGAGATAGAAAATAAGATTGTGTGTCCTGTGTGCTGCGGAGTTAAAATAACCTCCACATAATTTTGGACCATCAAAGAAATGTTGCCATTCTCCTCAGGGAGATAATAATGAAATTTATTGCTACCTGGGATTTGGGTAGAAAATAAGTTATACTTGTACAGGCAAGACAAATCCCAGAAATTAATGCACTACAAAATCTTTCTAGATAGATATGCTCAATTCATGTAACAAATGTCCCACTGTAAATAAACTCACAATTGACAAAATATAGCATAAAAAAACTATCTTGAAAGAAAATCAGCAAAACTCAATAAACAGAGTATTAAGACCCTCTAGAACTTCTAATAAAACTGGACAGATTCTGATCAGATTCTGATAGAGACTGTAATATGAATGTATACAAAATGATTAACACTATACAAGAAATAATAAAAAGCATAGGAAAAAATAACTCACTATGAAACATGAAAGGGCAAATCAAAAATAAATAGTACATTTACAAATTTTTAAAAATATGCTTAGACATTGAATTCTAAAATCTCAAAAAACAGGCTAAAAAGCAGACTGGAAATAGGTGAAGACAGAATTAGTGAATTGGAAGGTCTATCTGAACGACTCATGCAAAGCATAGTACAGAAAGACAAAAGTACAGAAAATGTGAAAAAGTGGTTAAGTAAGATTTAGAGGGATAAGTTCTAACATACATTTAATTGGAGTACCAGACGATGAGAAAGAAAGCGAATGAGGCAGAGGATGTGTTTAAAATAATAGATAAGTAATGGAAGTCAGATTAATAGAGCCTAGTAAATCCTAAGTAGAACAAGTAACAGTAAATCCATATCTAAACCCCTCATAATGAAATTTCAGAACAGCAAAGACAAAGAAAAGACCTTAAAAGCATATAATGTATCTTCAGAGGAGAAACAGATGGACAGCTGACTGCTGATCATCAACAATGGAAGTGAGAAGCACATAGAATAAAATCAGCAATATGTTAAGAGTAAGTAACTAAAAGTATACACTTCAACAGATAGTGGGGGAAAAATATTTTAAGAACAAAGGTGAAAACCAAAAACAGCTTGCCAACATCAGGGCATTACTAAAGGAAAGTCTAAAGGATATACTTTGGACATTATGAAAAATTTTTTAAGTCAAAGATGAAGATGGGATAAGGTCAGGTCATGGGCAAGAGCAAAGATTTTATGATGAAATCGTCAAAAGCAATTGCAACAAATGCAAAAAATTGACAAATAGGATATAATTAAACTAAAGAGCTTCTGTACAGCAAACAATCAATCATCAGAGCAAACAGACAACCTACAGAGTGGGAGAAAAATTTTGCAAACTATCCATCTGACAAGGGCTAATATCCAGAATCTACAATGAACTTAAGCAAATTTACAAGAAAAGAAACCCATTAAAAAGACGGCAAAGGGCATGAACAGACACTTCTCAAAAGAAGACACACATGTGGCCAACAAATATGAAAAAAAGCTCAACATCACTAATCATTAAAGAAATGCAAACCAAAAAATGAAACACCATCTCATACCAGTCAGAATGGCAATTATTAAAAAGTCAAGAAACAACAGATGCTGGCGAGATTGTGGAGAGACACGAACACTTTTACACTGTTGGTAATACTCTGGTTTCTCTTCAAATCGTATAAATCTTTCGCCTTACACTGTTGGTAAAACAAACAGGCCAGGTGCAGTGGCTCACACCTGTAATCACAGCGCTTTGGGAGGCCAAGGTGGGTGGATCACGAGGTCGAGAGATCGAGACCATCTTGGCCACCATGGTGAAACCCCATCTCCACCAAAAATACAAAAATTAGCTGGGCGTGGTGGCATGCACCTGCAATCCCAGCTACTTGGGAGGCTGAGGCAGGAGAATTGCTAGAACCTGGGAGGCAGAGGTTGCAGTGAGCTGAGATGGTGCCACTGCCCTCTGGCCTGGCAACAGAGCGAGACTCTGTCTCAAAAAACAAACAAAACACACACTGGGGCTTGTCGGGGGGTGGGGGCAGGGAGAGCATAAAAAACAAATAGTTAATGTATGCCGGGCTTAATACCTCAGTGATGGGTTGATAGGTGCAGCAAACCACCATGACACGTTTACCTGTGTAACAAACATGCACATCCCAGACATGTAACCCAGAACTTACGACAAAAACAAAACAAAAAACAACAAAAACAAACAAACAACAAAAAGATGTGATAAGGAATAAAAGGCACAGGGAGTGAAAACTACGTGTGTGAATCTAAAGAAACATTGACTTGATATGTAGTGACTTGTGGGATTAAATGAGTAGAAACAAATCATGGCAGCAGCAGTTGGTAGGTAGTATGTGCAGTTAAAATGTTTCAAGGTCTTGGATGATTCAGGAGTAGGAAAACATACTGATTAATTTTAGAATTTGATTAACTTAGATGTAATTAACAAAAAGAAAGAAAAAAAGGCATTTAACTTCCAAAGTAGTAGTAGAGAAAAATAAACATGGGATAACCAACTAATCCAAAAGAAGCTAAGAGAGAAATAGAATGTATATGGAAATACAAATATAAAATACAAAATAAGATAATAACACAAAATAAGAAAATTTTAAACTAAGATAACAGACATGGACTACAACTATATATTGTTTTTAATAGACATATTAAAACATACACAAAAGGCCAGGCACGGTGGCTCATGCCTATAATCCCAGCACTTTGGGAGGCTGAGACAGGAGGATCACCTGAGGTCAGAAGTTCAAGATGAGCCTGGCCAAGATACTGAAACCCCATCTCTGTTAAAAATAAAAAAAAATTAGCCAGGTATGGTGGCACATGCCTATAATCCCAGCTACTCAGGAGGCTGAGGCATGAAAATTACTTGAAACCAGGAGACAGAGGTTACAGAAAGCTGAGATTGCACCACTGCACTCCAGCCTGGGTGACACAGCAAGACTCAAAATAAATAAATAAATAAATAAACAAACAACCACACAGAAAAGTTGGAGGTAAAAAATGAAAAAAAAAAAACAAAACATAAATGAAACATTTTGGGAGGAAAATAAGCAACCTACCACAGCTATACTATTCTTGGACAAAACAGACTTTAAAAATGTACTATGAGTATCAGTTCCTAAGAAAGATTTTTGAAAAAATGTACTTCATGACACAGCCTCAAATACATAAAATAAAAAGTAATAGGATTACCAGGAGAAACAAGCACATCAACAGTCATTGATGAAGGTTTTAACTCATTTGTGTTATTGACAGATGAGGCAGACGGAAGATCAGCAAATATATAGAAGATCTGAAAAACACAGAACTAAAATTGACCTAATGGACATATTGTTTTACCACGTGAAGCAGTTAGTATTAGATGACTTAAAAATTGTCTGAAGTTAGTGAAATTGATATCTTATATATATTCTATAGTCTCTTTAGCATTTTTAATAGAATTCTATTCCTTAATTTTCTTTGATAATTGGGCTGTTTTTGCTATTATTTTTTCCACTATGTAAACACTGACTTCTTCCAAAGAATGCTGAATACTTTTAAAAAATATGAATTTAAACAGACACAAGATGACTGAAACAGGCTGGAGCATCAATTTTGCCTTTGGAGATGGCTCTGTGAAAGAAAGAGAGAAATTTTTGCCTGGTTCTTCAAAAATTACATTCTGAAGAACTGAGTCTCAAAGGCCTATGAGAGGCCCAACTCTGTTTCAAAAGATCAATTCAGAACCATGATAAAAGCTGTTTCACAAATTACAATTTAAAATTTGTGACAATGCCTTAACATCAGCAATAGGGAAGATGAAAAATTTAGGCAAGTCAATATACCAGCAGATAAAAGACTTTTTAACAAACTGAGATGTTTGGAGGTATACATATTGCTTTTCAGAGAGAGCCATAATTGGTGACAAAGCTTAGCTGTAAAACAATTGCAAATGACCTGGACAATGGTTAGATGTTGATGAAGTTGCACCAAACATGACCAAAACCATAACTGTTGCCAAAACGCTTTTAGTGACTGCATTTAAGCAACAGAAATTGAACTAAAAGCAAGTCACATTAGTTACCAGACACACTCCCAAACGTTTGCGTGCCAACACTCCACCACACTCATCATAAATTCCCATAGCAAAAGCAACAGAACTGGGCTATGACATGTGTCCAACATTCTCACCAGACTTGTATCCAATGTGTTGCCACTTTTCTCAGGATTCGGAGCACTTTCCAATAAAGAAAACACACCCAATGGAGAAATAGTAATTGGAGAGTTTGAGTAATTCACAGTCTAAAAATGTCAAATTTTATTAAAATGAAATGTATCATGTAATAGTCCATTCCAAGAAAAACTATCAATGCTAATTGCATACATTTTAAATGAACAAAACATCCTTTTCAAAAAAAAAACGCAGAATGTTCATTTTGACCTGTACAAACAGCAATTTCATATAGTACAACTTAAATAAACATAGTACAACATACCAACCACGGAACAGAATATACATTATTTTCAAGTACTTATGGAACTTTTACAAAAATGGGGCACACACTGGGCCACAAATGGTAAAGCAAATATCTGCAAATTTCAAAGGATTGCAATGACAGACAATGTTCTCTGAATGCATGTAGTTAAACTAAAAATCAACAACGTAAAAGTAACCAGGGAAACTCCTACGAATCAGGAATTTAGGAAACATTCCTAAAGAAGAAAATTCATAGATCAAAGAAAAGAATCATAACAAATTAGCAACTATTAAAATTGAATGACAATGGAAATGCTGAACTACATTTTAGAAGTTAACGAATGCAGATAAAGTTGTACGTAGAAGAAATGATACCACTTTAAAAGTTTACAAAGGAATACACATCTATCTGAAGAAAACAGAAAAAAAGAATAAGGTATGTCCAGAAAGCTCGGATTTTTCGATCTAACTATGACTGTATAAGAAAACAAGAGAGAGGAATATATTCAACACCCCAAGGACATGCAATCTTCAAGATTCATAGAAATTCTTCAAAATTCGTAGAAAATTCTCTATAACAAACAGTTTCTCTTTAACAAATGAACTGCTGGGGGTTGGGAAGAGAGAAAGATCAAGAGAGAACATGGGGAGATCTAGACACAGACAGAGAGACACAGACAGAGGAGAAACATTTAGAACACAAGAGAGCCCAAAGTCTCATTCAAATAAAAATTGATTTTAAAAAATGAACTTGGCCGGGCACAGTGGCTCACGCCTGTAATCCCAGCACTTTGGGAGGCTGAGGCTAGCAGATCATGAGGTCAGGAAATCGAGACCATCCTGGCTAACATGATGAAACCCCATCTCTAGTAAAAATGCAAAAAATTACCTGGGCGCGGTAGCATGAACCTGTAATCCCAGCTACTCAGGAGGCTGAGGCAGGAGAATTGCTTGAACCTGAACCTGGGAGGCGAAGGTTGCAGTGAGCCGAGATTGTGCCACTGCACTTCAGCCTGGGCGACACAGAAAGACTTTTATCTCAAAAAAAAAAAAAAAAAAAAAAAAAAAAGCCAGGTATGGTGGCATGTACCTGTATTCCCAGCTACTTGGGAGGCTGAAGTAGGAGGATCACTTGAGCCCGAAAGGTTAAGGTTGCAGTGTACTATGATTACACTACTATACTCTAATCTAAACTGGACAGCAGAGCAAGATGCTCTTTCAAAAAAAAAAAAAAAAAGAATACACCCTGTCTTGTGCATTTGACTTTGGAACCTAGTAAAATTATAAAAGAGCAATAAATTAGAAATGCAATGCCTAAACACTGAAAGTAAAATGAAACAAGCGACGCTAACTGTGTGACTAGTTGGAAACATTACCTCTCAGAGAAGAACTATTCAAAGTGTTTTTAAAAAACAAGTTGACAGTACAGCTAAATGGAATATACTCTAAAAAATTCACCATTTTCAATAATCGTATTGGTGGTGGTAGTGTTCATATTGTTATGCTGAGACTTTTGTACATATATGGTAGGATAAAGAAAAGAAGCAATCCTCTTGGCACAGGAATTTGGAGCACGGGAGAGAGGACCAGCAGATGTAGAGGTGATGTAGGTGAGTAAAAACCTGCAGCTCTGAATTTGAATTGGGAGTTTCTGTGTGAACTCATGATATAAACAAAACATTTTCCAACATTGTCTATTAAAGACACCTAAAATCCATAACGGACCTACTACCAATGAACAGGTCTAACATCCAGATTGTGTCTCTAATTATTCTTCCCAACCAATAGGAACCAGGGCTCATTGGAAAAATAATTGATTTCCCATCTAGGGCAGGAACTGTACAAGATGAGCATGGGACACGCTGGAAAACAAGGATGGTGCCAGTGACGACAAAGGCTAAATCAAAAGCACACAGGAACCAATTCAAAGGGATTCCCACTGGCTACAAGGGGGTCAAGAGCAGCCACAGTAGCAATAACCTGAGCACACAGAAACACATCAATATATTTAAATCCAAGAGTTCACAGTAACATTTTCGATGACACTGGCCATCATTAGAGCATTCGAGAGAACCAACTCATTATTTTGAAAACTGGAAATGAAGGGAAATAATCAAGTGTTTGTCAGCGCACAAATTTTACCTGTAACCGGGTATTTGCTGGGGAGACGTTATTTTGTTTAGTTTTGTTTTGAGAAGTTTTCCAAATAACAAATAGAAGGCACATCATAGGATACTGCCATTTCACAATCACTAATGAGCTAAATAATCAAGGTCATGATCACCAAGGGCTATAATGTCACAACAAGGAAAATGAGTCATCATGTGTCATCTCCTGATGGGGGATGATATCTCATCCGCTATAAAGTAATTTTTGGGAAAAAAAAAATCAAACCAGTATCCAGCTAAGCCTGTAGATCTAACTATGAATTTACGCAAAATACAGGAACAAAGCACATTAAATGACAAGGGGATGCAAAGAGCAAAATCCAAATCTTGGGAGAAATCTACAGAACAAATGCCTCAAAAACTAGAAAATAAGCCAGGTGCGTGGCTCATGCCCATAATTCCCAGCACTTTGGGAGGCCAAAGCGGGTGGATCACGAAGACAGGAGATCGAGACCATTGTGGCTAACTAGCAAAGCCCCGTCTCTATTAAAAATACCAAAATATTAGCAGGGTGTGGTGACAGGTGCCTGTAGTCCCAGTTACTCAGGAGGCTGAGGCAGGAGAATGGTGTGAACCCGGGAGGCAGAGGTTGCAGTGAGCAGAGATTGCACCACTGCACTCCAGCCTGGGCGATAGAGCCAGACTCTGCCTCAAAAAAAAAAAAAAAAAAAAAAAAAAAAAAAAAAAAGAGAAAAGCAAACGGAAGGATGGAGAATCTATAGATCAAAAGAGTCTCAGGAGATCTATCAATGAATGAAATGGATGTGGATCTTGATTCAAGGAAATGGTAAAAAAGAAAATTGAGACAGTTGGGAAAATGAACACTTAGTGGATATCTGATGATATTAAAGGATTGTTGTTAATACTTTTTAGGTATAAAGTGTTAGTTGGCTATATTTTGTAAAGAAGTTCTTGGCCAGTGCGGTGGCTCGTGCCTGTAATCCCAAAACTTTGGGAGGCCGAGATGGGCAGATCACCTGAGTCAGGAGTTCAAGACCAGCCTGGCCAACATGGTGAAACCCCATCTCTACTAAAAATACAAAAATTAGCTGGTCATAGTGGTGTATGCCTGTAATCCCAGCTACTCGAGAGGCCAAGACAGGAGAATTGCTTGAAGCCAGGAGGCGGAGGTTGCAGTGAGCCGAGATCACACCACTGCACTCCAGCGTGGGTGACACAGTGAGACTGTCTCAAAATAAACAAAAACAAAACGACAACAACAAAAGAAGTTCTTCACTTTTGCAGAGATACTCAGATGGTTGCAAATAAAAACATGTACAGATTTTTTCTTTAAATAATCTGTGAGGGAGAGAAGGGCGTGGGATGTGGAAGAAATAAGATATTATGAATTGACAATTGCTAAAACTGGATGATGGTACATGAAGGTTCATTATGCTATTTCCTGTACTTTTGTATATTTTTTAAATGTTCCAAAATAAAGTATAAAAATAAAAACTACCAACTTTCCATATTATTTAGAGATATATACTAAAATATTTATGAAGCAAATGGCATGCTGGCTGGCCTTATGCCCTGAAAATAATCCTGGGGCAGGGGAGAGTGGGAGGAAATGTGGATGAAACAAGATTGACCATATGTCAGTAACTGTTGAATGTAAATGATAGGGGCCTGAGGGTTCATTTTACTCTTCTTGCTACTGTTACATATGCTTGGAATTTTTCATAATAAAAAGTTTTTTTAATAGAGAAAAATAGAAAGAAACAATAAAAGAGCAGAAACAAATGGAAATTGAAAAAATACATATGCAGAGGAATAATTCAACAAAACTCGAATCTCTAACTTTTAAAAGATTAATAAAAATGAAGAAACTACTGGTAAGACAAGAAACCAAGAAAACAATGGGAAATATAAAAAACAGTATTAGTAATGAGAATGAAAATGACTTACAGATGTGCAGATGTAAAAAAATAAGAAGAGATCATAAATAAGTTTATATGAATAGATTTGAAGATTTGGATAAAATTGACAAATTCCTAGAAAAATACAACTTACCAAAAATGGTACAAAAAGAAAAAGAAAATATAAATATGAACACTGAAAAACCAATTGAATCAGTAATCAAAAATCCTCCTACAAAGGAAACTAAGGCTTCAATGGCTTCACCAATGAGTTTTACCAAATAACCAGGGAACAAACCCTTTTAATATTACTCAAACTATTCTGAAGAACAGAAAAAATGGAACAGTCTTCCAACAGATTTTATGAGGCTAGCAAAACCTGGATGTCAAACTCCGACAAGGACATTGTGAGAAAGAAAAATTAGGGAAAACATCAATCAAAAAATAGGTGTAAATTTCTCAAGTATAAGCAAACTAAATCTAGCAACAAATAAAAATGATAACATATCATAACCAAACAGGTTTTATCCCAGAAATGAAGAGTTTGTTTACCATTAGAAAATTAATTACAGCTGACCCTCCATTTCTGCAAATTCTGTGTTTGTGGATTCAACCAAGCATGGATTGAAATATAGTATTCAGAGGAAAGGAAAGGAAAGGAAAGGGGAAAGGGGAAAGGGGAGGAAAGGAAAAGGAAAAGGGAAAGGAAAGGAAAGGAAAGGGAGAGTGAGGGAGGGAAGGAAGGAAGGAAGGAAGGAGAGGGAGAGAGGGAGGGAGGAAGGAGAGGGAAGGAGGGAGGGAGGGATAGAAGGAATGAAGGAAAGGAAAGGAAAGGAAAGGAAAGGAAGAGAGGAAGGAAGGAAGGAAGGAAGGAAGGAAGGAAGGAAGGAAGGAAGGAAGGAAGGAAGGAAGGAAGGAAGGAAGGAAGGAAGGGGGAGGAAGGGAGGGAGGGAAGGAGGGAAGGCAGGCAGGCAGGAAGGCAGGCGAGGGAGGGAAGGAGGGAGGGAGGGAAGGAAGGAAGGAAAGTGAAGAGAAGAAAAGGAAAAAAGAAGGAAGGAAATTATATGCAAATACTACGACCCTGTATATAAAGACTGTGAGCATCTGTAGATTTTGGTATCTGCAGGGATCCTGGAACCAATCTCTTATGGATACTGAGGGATAACTGTACTGTAAGTCACCACATTAACACATTAAAAAGAAAAATGATACAATTAACCCAATAAATCAAAAAAGAACTTGATAAAATTCAAATCTATTTATTCAACATAAAAACTTTTAGCAAATTAGAAATAGTGTTAAATATCCTTTGTCTGATACAACGTATTTACCCATGTCAAACTCTTTTTAATGGTCAAATATCAAAAGCTTCATATGTGAAACGGGAATTAAGAAAGGGTTTCCACTCTTGTTACTCCTATTCAACATTATACTGGAGGTCACAGCCAGTGCAAGAAGAGGCATGAAAGGTAAAAATGATTGAGAGGCTGAAACAAAACTATTTATATAAGACATGACTGTGAAAGTAATATAATAAAGGAAATCTAAATTGAAATTAGAATTAATAGGAGAGTTTGGCAATATTATACTGAATCAATGGACAATAAACAATTATATTTTTATAATCAAATTGAGTTATCAAATTAAATTTTTAAAAGATATGTAAAATAGTATAAAATACAGCTAGAAATAAATCTAAATATTTACTGGAATAATTTAAAATATCCAAATAGAGAACCATGCCATATTTATAGATGGGAAGCTTCAATAGATAAAAATATAAAAATGAAAGTAAATCAATTACCTCCCAATGGATGTATAGCTTACAGGTAATTTCAATGAAAATCCCAACCAATAGAGGTTTTATTAGTGAAAATTTACAAGAGTAATTAAGACAGAATTAAGACTGGGAGGTGATAGGACTTATCTTGCCAGAATTTTCATAAAGCCATATTAATCAGAACAGTGTGATACTAATGGATAGAAGATAACTTGGCCAATGAAACAGAATAGAGTCTAGAGGTGGAGTTGGGAATATAGAGCTCTAGATAGGTAACAGAGGTGACATTGCAGAATCAGCGCAGAAAGGAGTAACTTTTCAATAAATGACAGTGGAACCACTGGCCGCCCACAAGCCTAACATTGGTATGTGATATTTTATCATGTAGTTCCAAATATTTTCTAATGTCCATGATAGTTTCTCTTTGAGCCATGAAATACTTAGAAATGTGCTTTTGTTTCCAAGATAAGATTTTCATGTTTTAGTTATCATTATCTTTTTGTTATTAATATTTATGTGTGGTCTGAGTACAGGGTCCAATTTCATCTTTAGCCATGTGGGAAGCCAGTGTTCTTATAACTCAGGTATGGACCCACAGTTTCATTTCCTGTCAATACCCTGGAGAAGTCCTTGCATAGGTCTCTAAGGGAACACGGTCCCTTGAAGATGAGGAACATGAGGGGTTTTGTTATGAGGTTGCTTGCATAAGCAGGAAGATGTTACACAGGATGCTTTCTCTGAGAGTAATGGAGCTCATTATCTCTCCTTTCCCACACACAAATAACTTCTCCCTCTGTCTCCCTCGTTCTGTCAATCACATCACCATCATCCCTGTTACCCAAGCTCGAGACTGCTTACCCAACTGTCCATCATCATATTTACTTCCGCCTCCACTCTCTTCTTCCGGGTCAGCACATCCCATGGGATGGATCATGGCCTCCAATGTCCTCTAGCAAAGTGTACCAAGGACTGTTTGCTTGCTAAATCTAATGGACTACTTTCAGTTCTTACCTTCCTTGACCTCTCAGCTGCATCAAAAGCATCGACAATTCCCCTCCTGAAACAGTGTCTTACCCTGGCTTCCATGACTCCTTTTTTTCTGTTTTTTACCTTACTTCTTTGGCCACATCCTTTGCTCCCCTTCACCTGCTCATTCCATAATTGCTCAGGCTCCATGGTTCTGGGCTGGGCCTTCGTCCATTTTGACTCTATTCACACTTTCTGTGTGTGATACATCTCATGGTATTCATTACCATGGATATACTGATGGCTTTGACACTTATCGAAGCCCAGATTATCTTGACTGATACCCAAATTTGTGTCACTTTACTGATATCTCTTCTTAAATATCTCCCAAGAGCCACAAAGTCACTCGAACTGACTTTACCATCTTTCCCCCTCAATACTCACCACTCCGAACTGGTTTCTAACTCACTGAACTATGCATTCGGTTACCTATGCCTGAGAGCCATCTGTGGCACCTTCCTCTCCCTCACCTCTGCATCTCATCTGTCCCAAATCCCAGTAGACTATATCTCCGAAGTGGCTTTCAAATCAGGTATCTTCTCTCTATTTCCACTGCCTTATGCCAGGCCACTGTTTTCTCTCTCCCGACCATTACTTTATTTTATTTTTTAAAATTTTTTGAGACAGAGTCTTGCCCTCTCGCCCAGGCTGGAGTGCAGTGGTGTGATCTCAGCTCACTGCAACCTCCACCTCCCGGGTTCAAGCAATTCTCCTGCCTCAGCCTCCTGAGTAAGCTGGGACTACAGGTGCATGCTACCACGCCCGGCTAATCTTTTGCATTTTTAGTAGAGATGGGGTTTCACTGTGTTAGCCACGTGTTAGTCTCCACCTCCTGACTTCATGATTCACCCACCTCGGCCTCCCAAACTGCTGAGATTACAGGCGTGAGCCACCACACCCGGCCTCGACCATTACTTTCTAATCTCTTTTTCATAAGACTCCAAATGGGAGTGTTGCTAAACTATAGCACTGTCATTGCCTCCAGGGTGGAGTTTCAGCCTGCTCCTGTGTCTGTCTAGCTTCCTTTCTGATCTTCTTCTGCACCTCTAGCCTCGCTGTGCTGGTCATCCCCACTCACCACTTTTCCTCCTGCAAGAGGATTTCTTTCAGCCTTCCCTGATGGCCCCAGCCTATGAACCTCCAAACATGTTGCCCAGAGCAACCTTAGTGCCCTCTTCACCACCTGTGCTCCCATCTCAGCTTTAATATTACTCTTTCCAAAAAGCTTTCCATGGCTAGGATAAGCATTTCTCCACTATGTTCCCATAGCATCCATCATAGCACGTTCAATCATGACACTCAACTTCCATGATCTATTTCTCTGTCTTCTCTACTGAACAGTAAGCTTCTAGTAGGTAAGGAATGTCACTATAACTCACTATTCTATTTCAGATCTGCTATAGTCCTTAGTGTCTAGTAGACAATATATATGTGCTGTACAAATGAAGAAATGAATGAAGGCATCCTACACACTTCTGCCATATTGATTCTACTTAAAGCCTAAAGCACAACCTATCACCTGTCTTAAAAAGAAAATCAGTGACTCCTCAGTAAATGCTGAACAAAAGTTCAGATGTTTTAGCTAGGCATTCATGGTGTCCAGTCTGCTCCAGCAGACATTTCTGGATATTGTTCACCACCTTATGTTCCGTTCTCTAGTCAACCTGAATGACTCATAATTCATGGTTGTGTGCACCATTGATTTGCACCTCCCTGCCCTGGCTCAGGTTCTTTTCCAAACTCTCTCAGTACGTTATCTCTATGCATCTCAGTCCTACTTACCTTCTCATTTAGAACCCAACAACCACGTCAACTCTTCCATGATGTCTTCCCTGATCTTACCCTCTGGAAATTGCTTCCCCTTCTGTTGACCTTCCATAACATTTGGTCTGTATATTTCTTTTGGGCCACATCACTCTGTTGACTATCTATTTAGGTTTGCCTTCTCTCTCTCAGGAGGGCGAGCTCCTCGAGGGCAGTTAGTGTATCTTTTTGAAAATCTGTGTGTACTGGGTTGCATAGTGTCCCACTAAAATTCGTGTCCACCCAGCCCCTCAGAATATGACCTTATTTGACAATAGGGTCTTTGGAGATGTAATTAGTTAAGATGAGGACATATGGGATAAGGGTTGGCCCTAGACACAATGACTGGAATCTTTTCACAAAGACCATGAGAAGACACAGAGAGGAGAGCCTCATGGGAAGATGGAGGCAGAGACTGGCATGATGCATCCATAAGCCAAGGATGGCCACGGGCTGCCAGCAGCCACCAGGAGCTAGGGGACAAACATGGAACAGATTCTAGCCTTAGGCATTCAGAGGGAGCACAGCTCTGCCAATACCTTGATTTCAGACTTCTAGCCTGCAGAACTGCGAGGAAAAGAATTTATATTGCTTTAAATCACATAGTTCATGCTAACACAGTAAAGCAAACCTAGAAACTAATACTGTGCATCCAATAGAGTTCAGTATAGCTCTTGGGTGTGAAGTTCAGCAACTGCTGCATGAAAAAATGAGTAAATGTTGAAGCCAGCATTGTGTGACTCTGGAGCATATAGTGACATTATTGCTATGACCGCTGGGATTTGGGATGGTCAGTAACAGCTCCCAAATATCTCTTCATGAGGGGGAACTTCAAATGTGATTCAATATGACAGAGGGGACCAAGGGCTCCTGTTAGACTGCTAAGGAACTCCAGGAGGCTTGGATTCCAATGCAGTTCAGAAGGGAGGGACAGGACAGCTGGGGAAGGTAGGTTCTATGAGAGATATGAGACTTCTCAGTAAAACAAATTTCTGCATTTCAGGGAGCTCGCCAGCTTGCATCTAGTTTTATTTTCTCTGCTGTTTTCTCTCCATCAGATGCCTTCTCCAGGACAAATTCTTCTGGCTTAGCTAGGTCAAGCCATATCACCTCTTCTCCAAAAATCTCAGTTCATAAGTATTTTCTTTTGTTGACCAAGAGTAGGCTGTAAATTTCACACTGTGATGCTAGAATACCATTCTTTTTCTTTTTTTTTCCTTTATGTATTTTTTTGAGATAGGATCTTACTCTGTTGCCCAGGTTGGAGTATAGTGGCATGATCTTGGCTCACTACAGCCTCAACCTCTCAGGCTCAAGCAATCCTTCCATCTCACCCTCCTGAGTAGCTAGAACCACAGGCACTCATCACCATGCCTGACCAATTTTTTAAATTTTTGGTAGAGTTAGGGTCTCTCTGTGTTGCCCAGGCTGGTCTCAAACTCCTGAGCTCAAGCAATCCTCCCACCTCAGACACCAAATATGTTGGGTTTACAGGCATGAGCCACTGTGCCTGGCCTAGAACACTATTCTTGATCACCCATTTCTTCAAATACTCTTTTTTTGTTGTTTTTTGTTTTTTTTTTTTTTGAGACGGAGTCTCACTTTGACGCCCAGGCTGGAGTGCAGTGGTGCAATCCCCACTCACTGCAACCTCCGCTTCCCGCCTTCAAGCAATTTTCTGCCTCAGCCTCCCAAGTAGCTTGGATTACAGAAGCCTGCCACCACGCCTGGCTAATTTTTGTATTTTTAGTAGAGACGGGGTTTCACCATCTTGGCCAGGCTGGTCTTGAACTCCTGACCTTGTGATCCACCCATCTCAGCCTCCCCAAGTGCTGGGATTACAGGTGTGAGCCACCGCACCTGGCCTTCAAATACTACCTTAAAGAGTGCATTTCTTCATACTATTATAGTTCTTATAGAGGATGAGTTTGTTCTCTATGATCTTTAAAGTCTTATGATACAGGTAATACCCAGCTTCCTGGTCTAAGCCCTCAGTGGATCTCACTGCATGTCCATTATCCCTCCATTAGCCTTGGGGGTGTCAGTAGAGGAGAGCCATGAGCTGGAGTCAGACACTCAACTGGCCTTTTGGAAGTCTCTTCCATCAGTGTGGAAGTCCTCTGAGATGCAAAGTCGTATTACAAGCTATCCAAGAAAAGTCAGTCTAAAACCAGGACCAGCTACATAATTTGCAAGGTCCAGTACAAAATGAAAATATAGAGCCCCTTGTTCAAAAATGATTCAAATTTCAAGGCAGTGACTGCACAGCATTTCAGCAGAAGTGGGGCCCATCTGGGCACAGGGCTCCATGCCACTGCACAGCTTGCCTGCCCATGAAGCTGGTCCTGTCTCCAGTTGAAAACCAGACGTTACATTTCACAAGCAAACACTAACAGCATTTGGATTGTAAATCACTTTGGATTTTCTCCACGACTGCTTCCCTCCATTAGGAGAGATCATCAAAAATGATGGCAGCTGATTGAGAACTATATAAATGGTTTACACAATGAATAATAAATTCCAGATTAAAATGTCATTTAAAAAAAACCAAAAAATCCTAAACCTTTAACAGCCCACTGGTGAATACACTTCTACCGGGATAAGGAAACTCACTTTCAGGGCAGAAAAAGATGAGGCTTCTCTTTGGAGAATGGAATTCTTACTCTGTGGATTCTTAGGCCAGTTACTGTTGATCGGATAGATGGGTTACTCTGTTTTATGCTTGGAGTTTGCCGCAGATGTCAGCCTAACAGCTACTGATGATGGTGATGGCTCTTCTCTCCTCGTTTGCCCCACCCACTTTTGGGATAAGTTTGGGAGAGCTGGGGTTGCTGGACTTTGGAGTCAGTAAGAAGATACGGAGTAGCTTATTTGTACACGGCACCATGCCAACATTTTGTTTTTTTTGTTTTGTTTTGTTATTATTATTATACTTTAAGTTCTAGGGTACATGTGCATAATGTGCAGGTTTGTTACATATGTATACTTGTGCCATATTGGTGTGCTGCACCCATCAACTCGTCAGCACCCATCAACTCGTCATTTACATCAGGTATAACTCCCAATGCAATCCCTACCCCTCCCCCCTCCCCATGATAGGCCCTGGTGTGTGATGTTCCCCTTCCCAAGTCCAGGTGATCTCATTGTTCAGTTCCCACCTATGAGTGAGAACATGCGGTGTTTGGTTTTCTGTTCTTGTGATAGTTTGCTAAGAATGATGGTTTCCAGCTGCATCCATGTCTCTACAAAGGACACAAACTCATCCTTTTTTATGGCTGCATAGTATTCCATGGTGTATATGTGCCACATTTTCTTAATCCAATCTGTCACTGATGGACATTTGGGTTGATTCCAAGTCTTTGCTATTGTGAATAGTGCTGCAATAAACATACGTGTGCATGTGTCTTTATAGCAGCATAATTTATAATCCTTTGGGTATATACCCAGTAATGGGATGGCTGGGTCATATGGTACATCTAGTTCTAGATCCTTGAGGAATCGCCATACTGTTTTCCATAATGGTTGAACTAGTTTACAATCCCACCAACAGTGTAAAAGTGTTCCTATTTCTCCACATCCTCTCCAGCACCTGTTGTTTCCTGACTTTTGAATGATCGCCATTCTAACTGGTGTGAGATGGTATCTCATTGTGGTTTTGATTTGCATTTCTCTGATGGCCAGTGATGATGAGCATTTTTTCATGTGTCTGTTGGCTGTATGAATGTCTTCTTTTGAGAAATGTCTGTTCATATCCTTTGCCCACTTTTTGATGGGGTTGTTTGTTTTTTTCTTGTAAATTTGTTTGAGTTCTTTGTAGGTTCTGGATATTAGCCCTTTGTCAGATGAGTAGTTTGCAAAAATTTTCTCCCATTCTGTAGGTTGCCTGTTCACTCTGATGGTAGTTTCTTTTGCTGTGCAGAAGCTCTTTAGTTTAATGAGATCCCATTTGTCAATTTTGGCTTTTGCTGCCGTTGCTTTTGGTGTTTTAGACATGAAGTCTTTGCCCATGCCTATGTCCTGAATGGTACTACCTAGGTTTTCCTCTAGGATTTTTATGGTATTAGGTCTAACATTTAAGTCTCTAATCCATCTTGAATTAATTTTCGTATAAGGAGTAAGGAAAGGATCCAGTTTCAGCTTTCTACTTATGGCTAGCCAATTTTCCCAGCACCATTTATTAAATAGGGAATCCTTTCCCCATTTCTTGTTTCTCTCAGGTTTGTCAAAGATCAGATGGCTGTAGATGTGTGGTATTACTTCTGAGGACTCTGTTCTGTTCCATCGATCTATATCTCTGTTTTGGTACCAGTACCATGCTGTTTTGGTTACTGTAGCCTTGTAGTATAGAAATCTTCTTTGTATTAGAATGTAGGATGCCTTGCAGGTGCACACAAATTGTAAATAACCTCCAAATCTGGATAAGGTTGCATTAACAAGATCAGACTAAAAGCCAGAGAGAAGGACCCAAAATGGACCGTTTCTAAAGAAGCAGCATCATCCCTGGGAAGAAATCATGAGAAACTTCCCAAGAGATGGTACCTGAGACACCACCAAGAACCACGAAGGCATTGGACTTGTCTTCCCTGTTCTGTTGCTCTTCACCCCATATTTCCATGGCTGCTGTGTCTTTTAGCTCTGTGTATAGACCTTGGTTTTTCTACTTTTTTTTGTTCTGTCTTGTTTTGTTTTGAGATGGAGTCTCGCTCTGTCACCCAGGCTGAAGCGCAGTGGCGCGATCTCGGCCCACTGCAAGCTCCGCCTCCCAGGTTCCCAGGTTAACGCCATTCTCCTGCCTCAGCTTCCCAAGTAGCTGGGACTACAGGTGCCCGCCATCATGCCTGGCCATTTTTTTTTTTTAAGTATTTTTAGTAGAGACGAGGTTTCACCATATTAGCCAGGATGGTCTCGATCTCCTGACCTCATGATCCCCTCACCTTGGCCTCCCAAAGTGCTGGGATTACAGGCGTGAGCCACCACACCCGGCCATTTTCTCTTCTGATAGCATCATGGATCTTTCAAATCTACACCATTATGCTTGTCTTTGTCAACACAGGCTTAGCCTACCACTCACACCCAACCCCTTCCAGAAGAGTAGGCACATACCCAAATCTGGTTTGTCATGGAATACCACTGCCCTGAACTTGGGGATCGGAACCCAGTCTAACTCCAGATCTGCAAGCTATTCTTTACGCCTAGGATAATGTCCTGCCCAAAGCAGGTGGTCAGTAAATATTTGAGGAAAACTTCAGCACCATGAGTGATAGCCTTTTTTGGTTTTGAAACAAAAATGTTGAGTGTTTTATTAGCAAATATATTTCCAGACTGGCTTTTAAGTATGAGAGAACTCAATTCATCTCCTGATACTGAAGCATATACTGCCTTGGGACATTTAAAAATTCTTGTACTGTTAACAATTGTGTGGCCCAGGCACAGTGGCTCATGCCTGTAATCCCACCACTTTGGGAGGTTGAAGCTGGTAGATCACAAGGTCAGGAAATTGAGACCATCCTGGCCAATAAGGTGAAACTCCGTCTCTACTAAAAAAAAAAAAAAAAAGAAAAAAAAAAAGCCAAGCGTGGTGGCACATGCCTGTAATCCCAGCTACCCAGGAGTCTGAGGCAGGAGAATCACTTGAACCCGGGAGGCAGAGGTTGCAGTGAGCCAAGATCGTGCCACTGCACTCCAGCCTGGGTGACAAAGTGAGACTCCAACTCAAAAACAAAAAAAATAAAAACATTGTTTGGCGCTTTATTTTAATTCATCATGTGGTTAGTTTTACTTTCCTTTTTCTTCATTTAAAACTCATTGAGGGTAGAAAATATGTTTATGATTCGGTACATCCTCCATAGTAATCCAACAGAACGGGCATTTAACAGACAGTTCTTTTGATTTCTGGTTCCGTAGCCCACTAGTGTTCTTCCTTCAATTTCATCACTTTCTCCACCTTTACCCCATCAGATATTCCCTGAATTCTAGAGCTTTTTTCAATGTGCACTTTAATATTTTAAAAGGTGAAGCCATCTAGAAAATAATGTTAAGTGAACAGAAAGCACATTACTAAAATAGATGCTTAGAATAACATTTAGGAACACAGAATAAAGGAAACGATGGAAAAAAATATCTGAGTGTAGCAAAAGTATAACATGGTCAAGAACAAAACTCACCAACTTCAGGAGAGAGGGAAGGGAGTGGGCTTAGGGGCTGTGATTTTTTTCTTTCTAATAAAGAAAATGAGCCCAGGTGTGGTGGCATATGCCTGTAGTCCCAACTACTCAGGAGGCTGGGGCAGGAGGATTGCTTGAGCCTGGGAGGCTGAGGCTTCAGTGAGCTGTGACGGTACCACTGCACTCCAGCCTAAGCAAGAGACCTTGTCTCAAAACAAAACAGAAAAAGGAAAAGAAAAGAAGAACAGAAGAAAATGTTCTGAAGCAACTATGACAACATGTTAAACATTTAAAAATCTGGGTGGTGGGTTTTATGTAAAATATTTTATTCTAAAATGACGTTTCAACTGTTTAATTTGGGAGGACATGAAAAATTTAGTCCTAGAGATAAACGTATATCACGCAGTGCTGAGACCGTATAGATACTGCAGAACAAGCAGCTTCCATTTCACCATGGCATGTGAGGTAGGTGCAAGGAAGCAATGTCTCTCTATTACGAGACTTTCTTTGGTCTCATGAGACAATTCCTCCAACGGGCAGGGGAGAAAAATGAAGGCCTTTATCCTGCTTTAATCGTCCATCTATGCCACACCCCCAAAAAGTACTTTTAGGAAGAACTATGTGTGCCTATTTAAATCTTCCATGTAAAACTTCAACCTCCTAATTCTGACCACTTCCACTCAGTTTCTTTCACTCTTTATGGAAAAATAACTTAAAAATAGTACTATCTGGGCCAGGCGCAGTGGCTCAAGCCTGTAATCCCAGCACTTTGGGAGACTCAGGAGGGTGAATCACGAGGTCAGGAGTTCAAGACCAGCCTGGCCAACATGGTGAAACCCCATCTCTACTAAAAAAATACAAAAATTAGCCAGGCGTGGTGGTGGGCACCTGTAGTCCCAGCTACTCGGGAGGCTGAGGCAGGAGAATTGCTTGAACCCAGGAGGCAAAGGCTGCAGTGAGCCGAGATGGTGCCAGTGCACTCCAGCCTGGGTGACGCAGCAAAACTGTGACTCAAAAAAAAAAAAAAAAAAAAAAAAATTACCATCTGGTAGCCTTAAGATATCATGCAAGTCAATAAGAAAAAGAGATAAGTATGTCAGTAAAAAATGGGCATAAGACAGGAATTGATAATTCTCAGATGTAATACAACTGGTTAATAAGCCTATAACAAAATTAAACGTAATTAAGACATTGAGGCGTTCTTTAAACAAGATGGGCAAAGATTAAAAATACAAGAATACTGAAAGCTGGTGAGATGTGCTCCCATAGACAGTTAATAAGAATATAAGTTGATGAAAACTTTCTAAGAGCCTGAAAACTATCTAAGAACCTTGAAACCAGTAATCCCACCTCTAGAAATCCCTCCTACAAAAATTGAAAATAACATTATTGATTGTAACAAATGAACACACAAAAGTGAGTTACATGGCCAACACTCGGAGAATGAATACATTAATTATTATATCATTATGAAATGGAATATTTTGTCATCACTATGCTTGTTAAAAATACTCAGGAAAAAAATATGCTTTTTTTTTTTTTTTTTTTTTTTTTTTTAGATGGAGTCTGCCTCTTTCACCCAGGCTGGAGTGCAATTGGCGTGGCATGATCTCGGCTCACTGCAACCTCTGCCTCCTGGGTTTAAGTGATTCTCCTGCCTCAGCCTCCCGAGTAGCTGGGACTACAGGCGTGTGTCACCACGCCCAGCTAATTTGTGTATTTCCAGTAGAGACGGGGTTTTGCCATGTTGGCCAGGCTGGTCTTAAACTCCTGACCTCAGGTGATTTGCCCACCTCAGCCTCCCACAGTGCTGATTACAAGCATGAGCCACCAAGCCCAGCCATGCTATATTATTAATTAAAATAAATAGGAGACTAGAAAACCAATGTAGTATAATCTCAACACTGTTTAAATAGATGATAGATAGATAGATAGATAGATAGATAGATAGATAGATAGATAGATAGAAACAGATTATATAAACAGAATTATAATTATATAAACAGAAAATAAAACTAAATGTGCTGGAATAGTACTTCTAGTAGCTCTGGGCAGAGGGATTATGGCTTTAAATAGGTTTTCTTTTTTTCCCCATTTTTCCCCCCTAGTTTGCTATATTGGGCTACATTTTATAATTCAGTAATTACCAAATAAACACTATTTTTTAAAGAGAAAGAAAAGTCGCTATTGCCCCAAATCATCTACCCAGGCAATTTCAAATCTCATCCACTGGAAACATAGGTCAGCTAATCAGATACGCCTTAGTTTAGCAAGTTGCCTTGTTAAAATGTCCCATGGGTTGGACACAGTGGCTCACGCCTGTAATCCCAACACTTTGGGAGGCTAAGGGGCGGATCACCAGGTCAGGAGTTCAATACTAGCCTGGCCAAGATGGTGAAATCTAGTCTGTACTAAAAATACAAAAAGATTAGCTGAGCGTGGTGGCGGATGCCTGTAATCCCAGCTACTCAGGAGGCTGAGGCAGAGAATTGCTTCAACCCGGGAGGTAGAGGTCGCAGTGAGCAGAGACTGAACCACTGCACTCCAACCTGGGCGACAGAGGGAGACTCCGTGTCAATAAATAAATAAATAAAAAATAATAAATCTCCCATGATCAGGAGTTGCTGGGTGTTCTCTGCCCCATGCTAAACAGTGCAGGGAGAATGTTTGGCTCCAGGCTTCCTAGAAGATACCAGTGTTGGTCATCATGTCTGGACAGTTTTTTAAATCTCTGCTGGGGTAGACAGAGGCAGAAGAAAGTCCATTTTTTTTTCACCTGTTTTCTATTCTTTTAAAATTCTACTTAATTTACTAAATGTGCTTAGCTGAATTCACCCTTCTTGTGGACTGCTGAGCCAAGAGTAACTGCTATACCCCAGCTCTGATTGCCTAACAAGACCACATTCTGCTTTAAAGGTTGCTTGGGCTCTGCTGTAACTAAAAAAGGAATGATTTAGGCCTGAGAATTTCATCCTAAGAAACATCTACCGGTGGCGGATGTGGTCATTCAAACACTTTCAAGACACTCTTAAAATGGAACCATGTCTAGCAACACTGTCTCCTCTATTGTCTTTATTTCAAAACAGTGACGGCAGCAAGGGAGCTTAAAAGAAGCTCGCTGAAAAACCTCATCGTGGAAGGAGTAAGAAATTAAACACAATAAGCATTTTCCCTTTTAGAATAAAAGTGTGCAAGAGAAAACACTATCTCTGGGATCCTAGGTTTGCCTAAAACACATTTTACGCTGGAAATCAGATCCTAACGTTCAATCAGCTAATCTTTCACGTTTCCACCACATCCCCATTTCTAACCTTAGCCCCAAATTAAGTCAGGATTCCAGGCATAGCTGGCATACTTGGGTTTGTCTGGGTAAGTTAAATGGTCAAATAGTATTAGCCAAATTCCTACATACAGAGTCCTGTACCTGGCATGCCAAACATAAGAAAAAAGCCAGCGGATATCTGCTTACAAAGTCAATAATCTAACATAGGAGGAGAGTCTGGGGTAGGCTACGGAGGGAAGGCTGGTGTAGGGTGTAGAACTGGGGGGCTGGAGAGAATGATGTCGGGAACAGCAAACATTCTCTTCAAGGACCAGACAGTAAATTCTTGGGGCTTTCTCGGTCTAGGCCAAGAGGTAAAGTGAAACCTATCATATGGGTACTTATCAAACCAATTAAAATGTAACCACTTAAAAATATAAAAGACGTTTTTTCTTCACAGGGCCATTAAAAAATCCATGCAGGGGCCGGGCGCGGTGGCTCACGCCTGTAATCCCAGCACTTTGGGAGGCCGAGGCAGGCGGATCACGAGGTCAGGAGATCGAGACCATCTTCGCTAACAATGTGAAACCCCGTCTCTACTAAAAATACAAAAAATTAGCCGGGCGTGGCAGCGGGTGCCTGTAGCGAGCCGAGATCGCGCTGCTGCACTCCAGCCTGGTCTACAGAGCGAGACAATGTCTCAAAAAAAAAAAAAAAAAAAAAAAAAAGAAAAGAAAAATCCATGCGGGGCCGGCACGGTGGCTCACCCACGCCGGTAATCCCAGCACTTTAGGAGGCTGAGGTGGGCGGGTCACCTGAGGTCAGGAGTCCGAGACCAGCCTGGCCAACATGGTGAAACCTCCTCTCTACTAAAATTAGCTGGGCGTGGTGGTGGGTGCCTGTAATCCCAGCTACTCAGGAGACTGAGGCAGGAGAATCGCTTGAACCCGGGAGGCGGAGGTTGCAGTGGGCTGAGATTGCGCCTTTGCACTCTAGCCTAGGGGACAAGAGTGAGACTTCACTTCAAAAAAAAAAAAAAAAAAAAAAATCCATGCTTGTCTTGGTCCCAGGGCCTCAGTGTATGGACTCCCTGGCTCAGTGTCACTTTAATGTAAATGAGTTTTTATTATATTTCATTTTAAGTTCTGGGCTACATATGCAGGATGTGCAGGTTTGTTACATAGGTAAACGGTGCCATGGTGGCTGCTTGCTGCACTTATCAACCCACCACCTAGGTTTACAGCCAGCACGCATTAGCTATTTTACCTAATGCTCTCCCCCTACTTCCCGCCCTCCCCTGACAGGCCCCAGTATGTGTTGTTTCCCCGCATGTGTCCTCGTGTTCTCACTGGTGAGCTCCCACTTATAAGTGAGAATACACAGCGTTTGGTTTTCCGTTGCTGGGTTAGTTTGCTGAGGATAATGGCTTTCAGTTCCATCCATGTCCCTGCAAAGGACAAGATCTCGTCTGGGCGTGGTGGCTCATGCCTGTAATCTCCAGCTCTGAGCAACAGAGCAAGACTCCGTCTCAGAATACAAACAATAACAACAAAAACAAATAGAAAGGACAGGATCTCTCTTTCTCTCCTTTTTTTTTTTTTTTTTTTTTTTTTTTTTTTTGAGACGGAATTTTGTTCTTGTTGCCCAGGTTGGAGTGCAATGGCATGGTCCTGGCTTACTGCAACCTCTGCCTCCCAGGTTCTAGTGATTCTCCTGCCTCAGCCTCCTGAGTAGCTGGGATTACAGATGCCCACCACCACACTTGGCTAATTTTTGTATTTTTAGTAGAGACGGGGTTTCACCATGTTGGCCAGGCTGGTCTCAAACTCCTGACCTCAGGTGATCCACCCACCTTGGCCTCTCAAACTGCTGGGATTACAGGCATGAGCTACCACGCCCAGCCAATCTCATTCCTTTTTGTGGCTGCATAGTATTCCATGCTGTATATGTACTACATTTTCTTTATCCTGTCTACCATCACTGGGTATATACCCAAAAGAATATAAATCATTCTATTATAAAGATACCTGCATGTGTATGTTCATGGTAGCACTACTCACAACAGCAAAGATGTAGAATCAACCCAAATGCCCACTTTTCTTCTACAAAATGTGGAAAATACCAGGTATCCCTAATTATCCAACATGATCGTTTTTGAAGCTCCAACGAGGGAACAAATGTGAAAAAAACTGTGATTGAACTAAAAGTTCTATATCAACACAAGGTATTATTATGAATACTACTACTTACCCACAGGCAAGTTTCATCATAAAAAAACCTGACATGGGTCTTCTTAACTGGCAACTGTCACAAAATATTAAAATATATACTGAACACTCTCACATAAAGAATGGGAGAAGGTCCTGTGCAGTGGCTCATGCCTGTAATCTCAACACTTCGGGAGGCTGAGGTGGGCAGATGGATCCCTTGAGCCCAGGAGTTCGAGACCAGCCTAGGCAATATGGCAAAACCTTGTCACTACAAAAAGTATAAAAAATTCAGCCAGGCATGGAGGTCTGTGCCTGTAGTCTCAGCTACTCAGGAAGCTGAGAGGTAGGAGGATAGCCTGAGCCCAGGAGGTTGAGGCTGCAGTGGACTGTGATCGTGACACTGCACTTCAGCCTGGGCAACAGAACAAGACTCTGTCTCAAAAGAAAAAAAAAGAAAAGAAAAGAACAGGAGAAGGGTGTATTTCATAAAGATGACCTGAGAAATAACACTGCAATCTCCACCTAGACTGAGGATTAGAGATGGGCAAAATGTGTGGAAATTGGCTTTAAGTCCCAGAGCACTTCTTCATCCACAAACCCCATACTTCCTTCCCACTTCCCCGTGCGCTTTCTTGAAGCTGGTCCCATATTCTGACCATAAATCCAAAAGATAAGTGCTCAAAGCTTCCCACCATGGCAAGACAGTGTACATAAGAAATTCTAACTCACACTTGGCTTAATATTACTTGTACACAGCAGGCACTAAAAACATGTATGTTGGAATATTTCAGCTGACTCTGCTTTGAAGGAACAGATTACAAATATAGACCAGGTGAAATGACTTACTGGCTCAGTTTCAGAGATTATTGAAAAGTACAAAACAATAACAACAACAACAACATTGTTTTTTATCTTGATGATATTGAAAAAATTTCTCTAGAGCTCAATACTTATTAATGCTTTTATTCAAAAGCAGAAAACAACAAATTTTTTCAGGAGAAATGCATTCTCGTGGCTTTTCCTCTATTTGATGTGGTGTGATATTAACTAATGACTAAATCCATGGCAATTATCCGCCAGTAGATTCAGGCTCTGTCTGCAAAAGGGTACTATATGTTTGTCAGCCTTGGTCCATAAGCAGAGCTCTTGCTTAATGACTTCTAGATCCAGATTTAATAAGTATTAAAAGGTATTTTACAAAAAAAAAAATACAAAAACCTTTAAAACAAACAAAATAGAGAGTTTGGCCATGAAAAATTGCACAATGAACATACACAACTGAATTATTAGCATTTCTAATTACTCTTTCTTAGCTTTTAGTTTCTATCTCCCATCTATTTTCTCCTCACTATTTGTGGGTGCTCAGACTCTATACATTGCAGCAGTAGTGACTGACTTTCAATTACTCATAAACTATGTAACAATCTGATGTTTTCCTCCTCTAAATTGGCAGGAAACCCTCTGCTTCTCCCAGTCTCAATATGCACAAGTTGCAACTTTCATTCTGGTAGAAATGCAGATGCTGGATTGACTCTGGTAAAATCCCTGACTTCATGCCATTTCAGAAGTGAGAAGGCGATGCAAAGACATTTGATTTGCTCATCATCATCATCGCTCCATCATTTGATTTCTGCATCATACAACCGGTTGATTCATCATAACCACCTGCAGAATGTGCACGTGTCACTCACAGTGTTTGCTCCCTGCTCGTGGAAAATAAATGATCAAGACAAATTCGAATATTTGACACTACTTCCATTTCAAAAAAATAAAAGGATCCATTTAAAGCCCTTCATTACTGTCCCTAAGAAAGGCAGACGAGAAATTGAAGGGGCTGCCGGCAATAGAAAGGAGTTTTCCTTTAGAATGCTTTGGTTTAAACAGAGGGTATCAGTGGACACAATTGGAAGCACCCACATTTTTACTTTTAAATTAAAACTTAAAAAGGATTCAGACTGTGGGTTTTACCCTCAACCACTGGGGGACGACTTAGCAGGAAAATCATAGGTAACTCGATGGATGGATGGAAGGAAGGAAAGGAGGGAAGGAGGAAAGGAGGGAGGGAGGAAAGGAGGGAAGGAGGAAAGGAGGGAGGGAGGAAAGGAGGGAGGGAGGGAAGGAGGAAGGGAGGGAAGGAGGGAGGGGTAATTAGTCAGAGGCATATGTATATTCATTTAAGAAAACTCTGTAGACATGCCAGATAAAAACAGCTACCTCCAAAAATTCAAACCCAATCGAGTCAAATCCTAATTCATTCTAGTCCACGGCATAGAAAGAAGGGACGCTATTCTCAAATTGCCTAAGCTGTGAAAATTCCAGAGTTGTTACTCAAATGTGTAAACATGTATTTATATTTTGTAAATACATATTTAGACCACGTGTGTGTGTGGGTGGGTGGTGGGGACAGTCAGGCAATATGGTTCCTGGCTGTTACTGATTCTGTGTAGGAGAGCTGAGATTTCAAACGGGCAATGTCCCTCGTTCCTCTTCATCTCAGCCAGACCTGAAAATATTTTGTCCCACTGCATAAAACAGAAAGCAGGATTTTTATTTTTCTTAGGGAGCCCTGCACTCTGCATTTTTCAAGAGCCAAGTATGCACTTTCAGAGCGTTTACTTTCGAGGGGGAGGAAAAAAATAGCGATTCAGGGATTAATGGGAAATGGAGAGGGGCCGGGCCTGATGGATTTATTTTCATTCCAGAATGAAAATCTGACGCAATCACTCACAAAAGGAGATGGTTTCACACCTCCATCGCTGTATTTGCTTTCCGGGTGTTGTGTGCACCTTTTCTTCACACACGTATGAATGTCGGGTATAGCGAGGCATGTTTGTTCCCAAGCCATCGCTATACAGAAACACTGTGCGTTTTCCCCCTCCGCTTCGTACATTTCTTGCTCTGAAAATGCTTTGCTTTGCTGGGGATAAAAGCACTCCAAGGCACCTTTTTGTTATTGTTTACCCACAGAAAAACAAACAGTCTGTTAACTGAAATACATTAAAGGATAAACTTCTTAGCACTGAATTTACAAAATTATCTTTCCCATTCCTTGAATGTTCCCGAGTTTAGAGTATGATTAAATTAAACAATACTTTGTTAAAGAAACAGGATGATAAATAGAACCTCCCAATAAAAATGATCAGGCTGGGATAGAGAGGGATCGGTAAGTATCTTAGCAAGGAACAAATATGTTTATTTTTTTCAACACTAGTTTAGGATTCTATTTATTTGCTGACAAAAATTTTGGCTTAGATACATAGATTCTGAATTCAAAGCATTGTCAAAAGCCAGGGGCTTGGGAAGCCGAGCGACTGCATTTCAGGGCTTAGGACAGCACCGAAGCCTCTGACAACAGGAAGACTCTGAGACAACCTTTCTGTTGCACCTACCTGATGGAGGCTTTGTCAGCCGCTGCTGGAACCTCAATTTGAGCAGAAACAGCTGAAACATCAACTCAAGCTGTCACCCCTGTGATAGGTCTCATAAATCCAGATTAAACCTTTCTGTTTGTTTGCTGATCTTATTTTGTTTTTGAAAAGCAGGAGGAAGAAAGAGGGTTAGAAAAGCAGTTTTGTTTTGTTTTTTTAGTTTTTGATGACTGTCCACAAGCTCCCGGGGTTCTTCTCAGATAAGCAGGACAATCATTTATTCATTCAACAAACCTTTCCGCAAGGCACTGGGACCATGGATGGGCAAGATGTAGATGTGGGGGAGAAGGGGGTCACTGACTCCTGGGGGCTTTTAGCTTCCCCTAAAACAGATGTGAATAAAAAATGCTTTTGTATGGAGCACTGTAGATGATTTGGGGGAGAAAGGGCTGTTTCTCATGAAACCATACATGTTAGAACACAATACTCATTAATAATCTTTTCTATCTGATTTTATTCATCTTTTCCATAGAAAATATAAATTTGCCTGAAAAAATTACATAAAATATTTTTTGAAATTAAATAAAATTAAACTACATGAGTCCCAACTTCTGAAGCATAAGGTGATAGTTAAGCAAACACATACTCTTCTGTGATTGAAAAGAAAACACCTCCTAAAATTATCCAGTGAAGGTCTAATTAGGAGTTTCTGGCAATCGTGTGCAAACAAAGTCAGGATTCTCAATTATACTTCATTTAAACTGCCATTCTAATATTGTATTTTGTTTAATCTTTTTTTGTTCTTTAACATTTAAAGCTAATTTAATAATTTATAGTTGTTTCTGTACCCTCCACCACCCACTTTTATTATTTTGAAAAGGGCAAAATATGATCCTAAAATGTGAATGGTTTTCTTTCTAAATATTTTAAATCTTCTAGAGAATATCCATTTACACACACACACACACAACTTCTCATAAGATGTGACAGGCTATCTATCTTTTGAAACCATCTTTGGGCTATATTACACACTGTAAAATAATTCTGTTGATAATGTTGAAAGACAGCAATTGTACATAACATGTTTTTTTTAGTTTATAAACCAAGTTGGATTTAGGTTTGTAAATATTTGAGGCAAATAACTAATCACAAACTGAGCATGGTGGAGAGTTTTGGGAAACTAAAGGCAATTAAAAACTGCATATACATAAAAAAGTTATTTGGGGAGAAATTCCTAGCTAGGCTTTTTGACACTTGCAATGATATTTTTTTAAAGGGCAATGTGGTGTTTTAAAATTTTAATTTAGTTAAAGAAAACTCAACCCCAAAAAGCTGCTCTATTGCATTGAAACCTCATGAGGCAAGCTTCAGTCTTAGGCAAACAATAGCAGCTGCATTTATAAACCCTTGAAAAAAGGGTTTATAATGCAAACGCTGCCATGACCTTAACTCCAGAGGTGCAAACACGCTGCTGTAATAGGAAAATTATGCATTAAAACAGAATGGGGTTCCCAGAATGTTTTAAGATTTCTATTTGATCATGTTTTGTAGCTTTTCCAGTTTCAAATAATAAATAAACTTTTGCAGTTGAATGAGAAGGAAGGCTTCTGTTTCCTCAAAACACTTAAAATGGGTGAAATGTACGGTATGTAAATTACATTGCAATAAAGCTGTTTAAAAACAAAACAAAATGAGGTATATTTCCACTGGGGGCAAACAGGAGTTGAAGACAGTGTGAGGACCATCCTATCAGTGATCAGAAAACAAGGATTACTTGGTGATGAGGGATTTTCAAACTACAAGAAAACTCATAAAATAATGCCAATATTTGCAATTATTACATGAAATTAGCTGTATTCTGAAAGCAGAGAAACACGCACTGTAAACGTGGCAAAATAATTTGCTTTTGATAGCTTTTGATATAATAGAAAAAAATGATTTTGATGAAATGAAAAAAAAAAAGAAGTATGGATTTAGGATGGTTAAAAAAAGGAGGAGATGAGGGCATATCTCAATGAAACTCCATATATTTTATTATTCATTCTGAGAGAAAAAAATTGGAGGAGAAAATCCTCTAAGAGGAAAGACTAATAAGATATCAAGCTGGAGGATTTCCTTCTATTAGAATTTGGGGAACAGATGAAATAGAAAGCAAGTTTTTATTTATATAGTCAAAATTAACATCTAGATTTTAGAAGATTAATATTGATAATTTTTAATACAGAAAAACACATCCAGACTTCCCTTGTTGTCTTTGGGTCAAAACAATTTCACCTGGACCCGCGAGAGCTGCATCCTCTTTTGGGGTAGTTGAGGCTCACGTGGAACATAAATAATGCCATTCCCGAAGCTCTGATCCACCCAGGGCCCCCACTCAGGGTTTTTCCTTAATGTTCGTAAGAGAAATAAACATCTGGATAAAATAACAAAGAAAAAAATATTGGCTCCTTATTTTTCATTTACACAAGGAAAATCAAAATTGTTCCTAGCTTTTGCTTTTTTTTGTTTTGTTTTGTTTTCTGGAGGTGAGGCAGAAGTCTCAGATTCACATTGAACAGTGCACTGACTAGGAAAACAGGTGGAAGTTTCTAGAAGCAGGATGGTTGTGATTTGCTCTTTTTGAAACAAAGGTAACTTGATTTATATGAGAGTAAAGTTGGAAGAAATTGCTCTAGCACAGGCCTGATGAGACCTTGGTCGTCCCTAAAAATAACCTCACAGGGTCCTAAATGGAGTGTTATGGCTACTTTGAAATGTTTCTGGAGGTTCTGTTCTATGGAGATTGTGTGCCCCGTTGCACTGGGTGTGGTGTTCAGGATTGGTGCCCGCATCTGTGCATTTCACAAGTAGTGTTGTGTAAATAACCCTGGGCCCATTAATCTGGCAGAAACAGTCAAGGACCAAGTTCCTGCTTCTGCAGCAGGGGGAGCGTGCGGTCATAGCACTACCAATGTCCTACTGATACCAGCCTCAGGCATCTGAACCCTAACCTCTTTTACACCCTCAGCACACTGCTGTTTTCTATTAGAACTTTTCTTTAGATCCAATAGATCAAGCAATACAATGAATCCGGGCTTTCTGCTACCTCCATCTTCTGCCGCCTGAAATGTAGTGCTAAATGTTAAGGTTTAGGTAATATCCTTGGTGATATCTATGTCTGGAAAGAAAAGGATGAAGCATTCTTCCTAACAAAAGAAAGGAAAAGGAATACGCGTGAACAGAAAGAGGCTGTCCAGCAACGTTTCTCACGTGAACATAGGTGATGTGTACGGGGCAAAAGTGAGGTTGGTGAGGAAAGACTTGGTCTGGTCAGGAACATCTCTGAGTGGTCATGCAGCCATTTACAAATAAAATTCAGGAGTTTGCATGTGGTATGGAAACAGCTCAGACTCGGAAAGCAGTCCTCCCAGGAGTGGACAGACTTCCAGCTCTGAAACAGCCTCTTATTTTGAACACATCATTTCTTTCTCTTGTTCGTTTTTTGAAAGATGTAAATACCATTTGGTCCCCTTTTTTTCTCCTTTTTTATCTTGAGTAAAAGCTTAAAATAAAAAATGAAAAGATTCTACAGGCACTATATATCTAAGAGAAAAGCTAACACTGAAGGGAATACATGTCTCCACTTTTATTGCTTTCTCTCAGGGTTGAAATCAGGGAAGATCTGAAAAGATCTTATTTCCTGGCTCTCTTTGCTGGAATCTGGAACCTTTGACTGCTCTACAGGAGAAAAGACTGGGTAGCCCTGCCTCACCTTTATGAATAGAAAGTGTGTCGGCTATGTTTTCATGATAAAAACGGATCTGAGTAGGATAACTTTTTTTTCCTCCTTCTTCTTCTTTTTTTTTTTTTTTTTTTTTTTTTTGAGACAGGTGTCCTCTGTCATCCAGGCTGAAGTGCGATGGCATGATCATAGCGCACTGCAGCCTCCACCTCCCAGCTGATGATCCTCCCTCCTCAGCCTCCCGAGCAGCGGGGACCATAGGCACATGCTGCCATGCCCAGCTAATTTTTGTATTTTTGGTAGAGATGGGGTTTCGCCATGTTGCCCAGGCTGATCTCGAACTCCTCGGCTCAAGCAATGCACGCATCTCGGCCTCCCAAACTGCTGGGATTACAGGTGTGAGCCACCATGCCTGGCCACTTTTTTCTTTCAATCTAAAATGAGATCCTCTCTTTGAACAAATTTTACTAAACAATATGTTCAAGGGAGCAAAGCTATTTAAAAAAAAAATAGCTTGACACAATGAGGGGCCCCGGTCAGGAGTTTAGCCTACAAGAAAGGAGGAGGGAGGGGAAGGAACAGGCAAATGAACCGTGCATGTCCCAAGACAACTGCTGAGGACAGACCAGAAGAATAGCCATAAATGACGGATGTGACAGGGCTTGGTCAGGGGTAAGAAAGGCGATTCCAGCTCTCAGGAGGTAAGGCAAGCACAGGGCTGTGGTAGAATCCTGTCAAAAAAGAAACATTTCTGAAACCAAAATATAAACCAGTCCTTTGCAACACTGGACTCGTTCTCAAAGGGGCTGGTAACAGGTGAGGGGTACTTGCCATCTAATCTATAAACTAGCAAAGTCCTTTTGTAAGTGACTTGGGATCCAGTGCAGATGTGCACTAAAATCACTCTGTTTACAATTACATGTCAATTACAGGGTTCCTCCAAATCCCAAATTGAAGAGAGTTCAGAAGATATAACTAAAACACAGTGTTAAAATTCTAAATACTCAGTGGATGATTCACAGCAACTCACGACTAAATCCAGGATCTCTGCTATATTTGCAGAGACATAATTTTATGCTGCTCGGGCTGAGCACAAGAAGTACAGTGATACAGAGACAGAACAGGGACTGACACTTGCAGAAACACCTTGGAAGCGTGTAGATACAAATAAAAGACAGAGCCGAACAAATTGTAACCGTTCACTCCAGCTACAGTTTTATAATTTCAACACTCGCCTCTTCCCCTCTATGATGCCTTTTTAAACTAGCCATATTGAAAAACGGAACCTTCAAGGGGGTTGAAGAAGAGATTTGTGTGGTTTCATACCAGGATGGTTCGGGGGAGACATAAAAGCGACATGAAATTTTAAATGCAATTATTTTAGATTAGAATATTTGGATTGAAAGATCCGGAGGGTATTGTTTTTGATAAGACGGTCCCACTTGACAAGGGCTGTCACCACTCCGGGGCTCTCTGTTGTCAACTAGAGATGAAAGGCCATCAGAAAGAATTAACTTCAGCTTTTAAACAGTTTGAAAATGTCAGAGAGGTCAGATAAGATCTATTTCTTTATATGGCATATTTACCTGATGAGCTTTTGGGTAACAATGTGCTTTTACTTTCCATTCAAGGTAGTCTAAAATCACGGTAATTGATCACAGGTTAATGACAGCTGACAAGGAAACACTATGATTGGCTGAAGTCTGTGTCAATCACAGCTGTTTCGGGTCTAAGTGGAGCTTACTAGATCTAATAGCAGTAATTGGCAACTATGGAGAATAAAAAAACAAACACCAATGTGCTGCTAGGTCTCCTTTTGCATTTTCCATAGCCATTTATTTCGTTTCCAGTTATATGGAAGCCAATTTAAAAGCTTTTGTAACTCACACCTCACTAGTGGACCTATTGTTCCTGTGTTCTCCTGGGGAAGCTCAATGGCCATTGCAAAATTCAATGTGTGTGTGTGTGTGTGTGTGTGTGTGTGTTCGTACATATATGCACATGTATAAAATGTATGTCAACACTAAATGTAAATATTGGTTTACTTAACAAGAAAGAAAAAATGAGAAAAGAAATCTTGGATGTTATTTATTATCCCCTTAGCAAATTCTTTTGAAAGACACGTCTGATTTAATATTATGAGGAAGCTTAGTTTCATTTTAAACAACATGAGGCCTGAAGGTGATTTCACATTTCTAACGTACATTCCTCCTTCTAAAGAGGAAAGCGATAAGTTAAAGCAAGTTCAAGTGCTACTGTAGCAAGCTAATTCCCTTCTTCCACATGCGATTCAGAGAGAAAGGTCAAGTCCGCTGTCACTTCTCTCTAACGGATGCTCAGGGTCTGTGTGCACTGAGCATGATATATTTAAAAGAAGCTAAGCACTCGGCCATTTTCTGTGTCAACTGTATTAATCATAAACCCTCCATCTTGAGCTGCAATGAGAGATTAGGTGCAGATGAGTTCGTAAACAGCAAATGCACAGAGTTCTTTCTGCTCTAAACTAAACCCCTATTTCTCCACCATCTTGAAAGGTACATAAGTCCTGCAACTGGGAGGAAGAGGCCCTATTATCAGCTGTAATTGATATGATGGCCTGCTTATAACATGGAAATCTAGCTGCAGACCACACGGTGGCTGACTTCTGAGCAAGCTCTGACAATGAGGTGAGGGAAATAGAAAGGGCAAATCAAAGGCACTGAATATTTAAGACCGATTCAAGATGTGAATTCTTCCCAGAGAAGTTGCTGAAATATACACTGGGGATCATGCAGGTACATTCATTCATCCCTACAATATAATTATTTATATTCTAAATAGGTAGTCCTGATAGCTTGACAGTTATATGATACAACATACAAAACAAAATCAGAAAAACTGACCATCTACTTCAATGCTTTTTACCAGGAACATAAATTTCTACAATTTACTTAACAGATATTTCCATACGAGATGTACATGCCTAAAAATTGTTTATTTATTAAAATTTATGGAAAAAATAAATACAGTCACTTGAGCCATTATTAGCAAAAGGTATTGTCTTTGTTGGGACTGTGTTTACAGGAGAAAATCACTGAGGAAACTTTTTTGATAGGCAATTGTGTTATAGAAAAGTATACCACAGGGAGGGCTCTCAAAATGTTAACTTGTTTTTTAAAAAAATCTAACTCAAATCCTAAGAATTGACATCTTTTCTGGGTAGGAAAATGACACCTCCCTTCAGCTACGCAGATGCTATCCTTTCTATTCATGCAGTCCCACTTGAGTGTCTTAAATAATGTCCTTGTCATCTCTCGTTGAGTTCCAAGGCAGTGCTGCCTATGAACTTCTGGCTCTGCACATTGGCCTACACTGCAATAGAGCCTCTTCTTTCTACGTCATTAACTAATGTTCAGGCACTGTCAGATCTCCCACAATGGAAAACCCATGCAACCCACAGGGTCGTTTTGTGCCTGGCAAATGAATTTGTTACAACTGGACACTAGCAGTGTGGTCCGGCGTCTATAGTCCAGTCGATAATCGATAATGATCATTATAGTATTCGACATTCAGGGCAGTTCCTCATATCTGAGTTATCTGAGGATGCCAGGCTGTAAGAGGTTAGGTGGCCATCACCATCCTCTGGTACTCAAAAAACCTGCTGGTGATTCTCCGCCAAATTGAACTGTAACACATCCTGTGATTGGAAAATTCTATCTCATCACAAATGCAAAGACAGAGAAAATTCAGGAGATCTTCTGATGAGCCAAGCACTTGGCCAGGATCTTGACATTTTAAATGTAATTTTTAAATAATAAGCCTAGAAGGATTATTGTCATTCTCTATGTGCAGACGAGGACACTGAAGCTCAGAAAATTTCAGTAACTTACCCAAGGTTCCACAGCTCATAATGACAAGGTTGATATTCAAAATTATATTTATTTCTATCACCTTATGGAGAGATAAAAGAGCTGAGAAGCACTTTATCAAGACTCACGTGTGGATTTCAAACCACAGACAGATGGCTGCAACTCCAGCTCCCTTAGTTTATATCTGAAAGTCTCCTGTTGATGGAAACAGATTTGAACTTTGAAAACGGCAAAATAAGCTCTGATAATTCTTTGAAGGTGAAGCTGTGCCCCCAAACTAAGGATGACCCCAAAGAGGCCAGGTGGACACATTAGATCTTTGGTACCAATTGATTCAATCCTGGACATTCATTCATCATGTTTTGTTGTTCTCCCTCGGTAGCTTAGAAAATCACATTTTTGAACTAGAATCCTGGCCTAATTTGTGACAAGGGGCATGAGATGTGATGGGACCATGACTTGTCACAGCTGACTACCATGGATAATTTAGAGGGCACTTCTGGAGGAGGGAGGTGGAAAGCGAGCATATTTTAAATCAGGAATATCCTAGTTTATTAAAACATTGATTAGCTCCCATATCAATGGGTGTTTAAGATACGAAGATAAGAAAAATTCAATATCAAAACTGTCTTATGAGAAGATTCAAGACAAGGACACTTTCAAAATTCTTCCCAAAGCTATATAAACGTTAATAAAAATAAGCATTATGGAGAAAATAAAAATATAGTCTGTGGCTGGGCACAGCGGCTCACGCCTGTAATCCCAGCACTTTGGGAGGCCGAGGCGGGCAGATCACGAGGTCAGGAGATGGAGACCATCCTGGCTAACATGGTGAAACCTCGTCTCTACTAAAAATACAAAAAATTAGCCGGGCATGGTGGTGGGTGCCTATAGTCCCAGCTACTTGGGAGGCTGAGGCAGGAGAATAGCATGAACCCGGGAGGCAGAGCTGGCAGTGAGTGGAGATTGCGCCACTGCACTGCAGCCTGGGTGACAGAGTGAGACTCCATCTCAATAAAATAAAAAAATATATATTATATATCTGTAAGCTATCAGCATTTCTTTCAATAGCGTTGCCTTTTTTTGAACTCAGAGAGTCAATGTTCTTTTAATGTCTCATGCTGGACACCCTGTAAAGTTTACAGTCCTTGGCTTCCTTATCCAAATCCAAGTGTATTCCTACCTTTTCTGGATGCCCAGGCTTAGATGCAGACATTCTTCCCTCCAGTCCGACCTGTGCCTCCCACCAGGAATGCTCTACCCCATTTCCTGCCTACCAAACCCCACTCCCACCCACTTCCACAAAACTATCACTGGCTCCCACAGTTTTTCTGAATATGCACAACAGTCTCTATCCCACATCTCAACTTTTTCTCACGTGAGGCCCCATAAACCTTACTATTGGTTGTTTCTCTAACTAAATTTAGGAATGTGGTTTATATTTTTTCTGTACCTCCAAAATACGTAGCACCCTAGTAGGCTTTTACTTTAAGAGTGGGGGTTTTCACTATGTTGCCCAGGCTAGACTCAACTCCTGGGCTCAAGGGATCCTCCCGCCTTAGTCTCCCAAGTAGCTGGGACTACAGGTGCGTACCACCACGCAGGCTCTTAGTAGGCTTTAATAAATACTTAGTCATGGTCCAGTTTTATCCATACAAGCTACCATTTCAATCCCAGAGCTACAATTGCATTTGATGGGCAGGGGCACCCAAGATACTAGAGGTAGCAAAAGAAGAAAGTTCTGTTTTGGTAGCACCTTAAGGACAAAAGCACAAAAGCAGCAGTATAAGAGTAGACATGTGTTTCTCGGGTTGAGACTCATAAAGGGAAGCATCGATTTCAAGCGTCAAAGAACATAAATATTGTTCTTATGGCAATCAATGGGGGAAAAAACAAAAGGCTTTGACGACATTTCCACTGGGTGGCTGTCATTCACCAATTCCAACCTTTGGTTTAAAGTAATCATGAAGCTTCAGTGGCCATCAGAGGTGGAGGGACAGGAGATATTAACAACAATGTCTCAACACTTAGGACAGCATTTCTGGTTTGAATAAATGTGAACCCACAGTGCTTTATTACATACTTTCAGAATTGATGCAGTTTCAGATGGTAAGTACAAGTTTGTCCAATTTTCTGACAAATTTCATTCCCAAGTTCAGAATTGATTCTTTTCCCTGTAGTGACGACAATGCCTTAGGGACCAAAGTTAGTTGAAGTGCATCCTTATTTATTAACTTCTTTTTGTTCCACTTTTGATAATATCTTTGGAGCCTACAAAGTACCATTCAAGATATACTAAAATTGGCCAAAAATCAAGAGTAAACGTTTCAAAACAGGTCAACATTCGAAGCTAGTAGATGCATGAGAGGTGGCTGAGCAGAAGAGAAAAGGACCAGATCTTTGGGTGAGACACAGCTTGGTGGGAATCCCAGCCAGACCCTTAGACGACTTTAAGCAAGTTGTTACATCTCCCTTCCCCTTGGTCTTCTTGTGGGAAAAATGGGGATTGTAGCATCCATCTTCCAGGGGGGTTGTCATTGTTAAAATCATACTGAATTTTAGTGGTCTAGCACCAAGGGCCATTACTGAGGAAGGGGTCTTGGGGAGGAAGTTAGGGAATCCTCCTCTCATAACATCTGTAGGTCTCCCTCCACTGTATCCTGAGTCCTTATCCCTTTTAACTCCTTCAGGAGGACTGGCCTCTTATTGTTTCCCTTCTGCAGCGTTACCTGCGATTCTCCCCCATTTAAAATTTGCCAAACTGCCAAATTTCTAGGTCTCGATAAAGTGCTGTTGGATAAAGCAAATATTTCATTAACAATCTGTCCCCAGGTGCTACAAATGTTCCACCTGAAATGAAAGTAGAAATTCATATGGTCTTTCCCTCCAGCAGTCTCATTCCCTGGCAAAATAGAGGTTTAATTAAGGTCAAATCTCCCAAGCCATAGCAGAGGATGGATTTAGGTCAGTTGAAACAGATATTCTAGTTAATTTGATCTAAATGGTTGTGTTTATTTGGGGAGGGAAGGGAAAGGCCTTTACAAATAGAGGCTCCTGGCTAGCATAGCATCGGGGAGGGAGAACAGTTACTCGCCAAAGTTTGAACCACGGGGAGCTGCACACGTCTCAGAAAAATAGTTCCGGAGAATTCAGGGGGGAAAAAAGTCTGCATAATTCTCAACTCCAGGTTATATATCTACAATCACAAAATATTAGCATATTCTTTTTCTCAAGAGAGAAAAAGGTTTGATCAGCTTGAAGACCCCAGATCTTCCATTGAAAACGAACCGAAATCTTCCACCGAACAACTTCAAACATGAAAATAGATATGCAAACCAGAGAACCAGGCACAGCACAAGACAGGAGGATATGAAATGTCATCAGAGCCAAGCATTGCTTCCGTAAATTCTAGTAGAGGAGAATTCTACATCAACAGGAAACCAGAGAGATGGATGCAGCCCCTCCCTGAAACTGACATTCTTGCTTATTATTTTTCATTTTTCTCTTTGTTTCTGCTTCAAGCTTTCCATGTATTTCCGACTCACCCAACCAGAAGTCACTTCCCTCAATAGGACTTTACAGTTTAACATGCAACTTTTGTTCTACGACTCAGATAGGCATCTTCTGCTTACCAGAACTCTGTTATAATCCAGGATGTAAAGAAAAATAGCATCCTTATTTAGCCACAGATCCAGGTTTTGTGGAGGCCTGAAGCTTATAGAATTTGGAGAATTCTCTGTAAGAAAGGAATATGGGGCCGGACGCAGGGGCTCACGCCTGTAATCTTAGCACTTTGGGAGGCCGAGGCGGGCGAATCACGAGGTCAGGAGATCCAGACCATCCTGGCTAACACAGTGAAACGCTGTCTCTACTAAAAATGCAAAAAATTAGCCAGGCGTGGTGGCAGGCACCTGTAGTCCCAGCTACTCGGGAGGCTGAGGCAGGAGAATGGCATGAACCCAGGAGGCGGAACTTGCAGTGAGATGAGATGGCACCACTGCACTCCAGCCTGGGCGACAGAGTGAGACTCCATCAAAAAAAAAAAAAAAAAAAAAAAAGGGAAAGAATATGGAATTATGTTCCAACATTAATATTTACTTAAAATGAGAAAATCCATCAGAATCAGGTGCTGGGGCCTTGGACACTTAGGTCCCTCTCTTCTGAGATTTCTGGGAGCTTCCCAGTGACACTCTGGTGTCGCCCCCCAACCTACAGCCTGCTCCACGGCTCCCAGCAGCTCTAAGGGCACCCTGCAAGAGGGACCCTGACGTCTACGGCTCATTTGCATCACAGGAAACTCGCTCTGCGAATTTCCCTAAAATAAACCAGAGAAATGTGAACATCTATCCTGTCTTGTCTTGTCGCTACCTGGCAGACATATTTCACACTTCAGAATAATGCCTGTTGTTTCTACCCTAGTACCTGGGGGTGATCTACGTTGTTTTATCCTTGTCCAAAAAGTGAGACAATAGATTACAAAACAGGTTGCCTAATTGTAAAATTCAGAAGGGCACACTGTATTTTTAAAGTGCAACATATTTTTTCCATCTAATTCAAAACTGTGAATGTTAAACTTAAAGACTCTTTCCAGCTTCTGTTAGTGACAGACAGAGCTCCCCACGGAGTGGCTGCCTTTAAAGACAGGTAAATGAGGGCCCATATAAAACAGCCAAGTATTGATGTTGTAGTAAAATTCCAGAAAAATACATTGGCAGACAAGTAAATTTGTCACTAATAATTTAATGTAATTTCCCTAAAATGGAGGTAATAGGTACTCAGGGAATACACCTCCAGGGTTTACATCAAATGTGCATGTGAAAAATCGTGAAATAATATTTTTTTAAATGTAGATGCTTTGTCTGACATGTTGGTTATAATGAAAATTATTCTTCCAAAATGAAAATGGGGAGGGTAAAATATAACGTCCCCCAATCCATGTATCCTTTAGCTTCCAAACCTTTCCTGGTGGTGGCAGTTGAGCAGCCGTGACTGACTGGAAGCTAGGAACATTTGTTTGCACTTTATTTCCCCCTTAAAATGATGTACTACAATTACCAAATATTAATGAACCAATCATGTTGCAAATAGTATTTCCTGTGTCACTCTGAGTTATAGAATCTAATATTGGGCTCATTTGAAACATTCCAAAGTTGCATATTTTTTTCCCCTTTGCAAAGTGACAGCTCAAATTGTGTTTAGTTGCATCTGTCCAACCATGAGCAAATCAAGTATAAAAATTTCATTTTGTCTAAGTGTTAATGTAATTTTTTAAGCTCATATCCTGGGATGGCTCACTTTGCACTATGCTGGATGATATTAGATGCTGCTTAAACATTATTATCAATTGCATTACATGGTGCCAGAAAATTTTAAAATAGCACTTGTTTGAGACTCAAGTCATGAAGTTCCAAGAAAGGAAAAATACAAAGAAGGAAAAAAAAATTCTTTAGCTGTTTCAAATGCACCAGTGTTCATGTTTATATTACAAATAGGCTGATTTCCAGCTATAAATCTGAATTTCATTGCCGTTATCGTGAGTTTAATATGAAAAAAGACCTGCCGTGTGCTAAGGCAATAAGGAGAGACGCAGCTGTCATGAACTCAGCTGCTGAATGGAACAACCTGAGACCTAGAGTCAGGGGCAGGAGGGAGGAAAAGAAAGAAAGGCTTTGAGAGAGAAAGCAGCCCTAAGCTAGAACCATCAACATTATGAATTAATATCAGAGTCAAAATTATAGAATGTCCATCATTTTTTCTATAGAATATTGACAGAGTGAAATGAATTCAGCAGATAATAAAGAATCTATCCCCCAGAAAAAAAAAAAAAGGAAAGAAAGAAAGGAGCGAAATATGTCGACTTCATAAGCACATTTCATCAAATGTGTGAGCTTAATACAACTGCCAGGGAAAAGCCTGATCCAATTTTTCAGGAGGTCACTGTAAGAAGTCCCTGGCTGTTAATGTGCCTCAGCTTTCCCTGATTTCTTACTCCAGGTAGTGAGACCAGATGCTGCTTCATGCTCAAAGACGCTTCTTTTTTCCTCACATCCGATCTTACGCATACTTCCATGCACAGGACAGATGTGCAATAGTAATGAATGCTAATGGACAAAGTCACCAGAAAGTATTGCTGATGGTCCCCTTTTCATGGGCCCAGAAGATGGACAAATTTCATTTTTCCTTTTACCACACTTCCAGTGTCTGTTCTACACTTTCTAGAAGAAGAAAAAAAAAAAACTCATTTTTATTTTAGGTGTCTGAGAAAAATGTATTTGGAGTCTAAAATTATTTAAATACAACGTATATGTGGAACTGTGAAAAAAAACATACCATACTCTTATTTACTTAACCCAGCCTCAGCTAGATCTGCACCATTTGGGTTCGTAAATTACGCACGCAAAGTCTGCTAAATTTTTAGAATGCTGCTGTTTGTAGTGAGCTGGTTATGTTCTCTGATAATTCAGAATAATAAAAAACAGCCACTTCACCAATGGGAAGGCACACATCTCACAGTAAGATTACAGCTCACACCTGCCTAACTCAATGTGTTCATACTTAAGGAAGTTTAAATGTAATAGAAGCAACCTGAATTATCTTCAAGTTCAGGATTCTGGGTGCCTCTCTCAATTGGGATTCTACGAAAGAATTAAGCCTTCATCCTCCAAGATATCCATTATGTATATAATGAATGAACTTCTTACCCCTGCACCTAGAGTATAATACTCATGTATTTTGAGGAGAGTGAGAAAACAGTCTCTCAAATCACCTTCTGTTTCTGTGGTTTAGATAAGGATTGCTGGCTGTGAGAAGGAGGCAAGTCTCATTACTTAATGTACAGTGTGCAGACCAATGGCATTTGTGTCACTTGGGAACTTGTTCAAATGCAGATTCTGATTCAGTAGGTCCAGGGTGGGGCCCAGGAATCTGCATGTCTAACAAGGTCCCAAAGTGATGCTGATGTTGGTGGTCCCAGAACCGCCGAGCAGCGAAGCTCTAAAAGCTGCCTGTCCTGTGTGAAATAAAATTCTTAAAAGGATATTAACATAGGACTACATAATAAATTTCACACATTTTATGACAAATCTGTTGGTTTTCACTTTGTCTTGGGCAGGGACCTCTCTCTATCCTCCATAACCAGGATGGAAGCAGTTGACAAGCAAGTGAACCAAAGCAAAGCCACGAAGGAAAATGCCATGGGTTTGGTTTCCTTGAATCCATTTGCGCCCCCCTAAAAGGAGATTTTCATCTCTAAATGCAAATTTTTATAGGAAATCTGTACCTGTATTTCCTCATCAATATTGAGATATATATTTTGATTTGCAAATCTATTGATATGAAAAAACTTACAAAGGTATGAAAATTAAATTACATTTAAACATTCATTTGATCAGTGACCTCCACTAAAAAGAACTCAGTGATATGAGATGAGATCCACATAGAAGACCTAGACTATAGGATCACCAAGGAATAGGCTACTGACCTTTGCTGCCAGTACCATCTTTCTCTGGAATGCTGTCCCTCTTTCCACCTGCCAAACACTCTTTCTACCTTTAATATCCAACTTGGAGCTTCCTTGAAGACTCATTATTCACTGACTCTGCACTCCCTAAACTGTGTGCTACTCATATCTGGGGCTCTAGGCTTTTCATTATACTATTGCTTTGCTTTCCTTTCCTGTCGTTTCATCTAACTTGTATAATCTCCCTCAGTGTTCAGCCCGATGAATATTTATTTAGCAGCTGTTTTGTGCCAGAGTCTATGCTTAGTGTCAGGGATAAAGAGGGACTTATAATTCTACTGTAGCCACAAATACTGTTGTTCCTTATGTCAAAAATACACCCATCATAATATTGTAGAGAAGACTGATATGGAAACAAAAATAATATATCATTATGATTATAAAGTAGAAGCATATGCAAAGTTTTGAAGGAGATCGATTTTTCCTATTATCTTCCTAGTAAGTTAGAAGAATGCCTAAGCAAAGAAAATTTCACTGAAGGTTAAAGGGCAAGAGACATGCAAAAAACACAGATATAGGCAATAGCAAGGTGAATCCAGGTGCTCCAAGCTGTCTATGATTGTTAGAAGTTGGAGACAGACAGAGGCAGGAGGAGACAAAATTGAAGAGGTTGGCAGAAGCCATATTATGAAGAGTCTCATTTGCTAAGCTCAGGAAAGGTGTCAACCAGGTCAGATAGGATCAATTTGCAGATACTATTGATATAGTAGAAGTGAATATCCTAAACTTCATTATGTCCTTTGCAAGCTGGAAAGTTTGAGGCACAGAGACAGCAACAGCTCAAAGACTGACTGATCAGCTTGTCAAGAGAAACCTGCCTTTTAATTCTTACAATTTAAACTCTTTTGAATGATGTTGAGAAAACCTGCAATGGGTACCCTTCTAATCTATTTGTTCATATTAATGATCACATGGGGAAAGTCTTGACATGCTTTAAGAAAACAGCTGTTGGGCCGGGCACGGTGGCTCACACCTGTAATCCCAGCACTTTGGGAGGCCAAGGTGGGTGGATCACGAGGTCAGGAGACTGAGACCATCCTGGCTAACACAGTGAAACCTCATCTCTACTAAAAAACACAAAAATTATCCAGGCGTGGTGGCATGCGCCTGTAGTCCCAGCTACACGGGAGGCTGAGGCAGGAGAATCACTTGAACCTGGGAAGTGGAGGTTGCAGTGAGCCGAGACTGTGCCACTACACTCCAGCCTGGGCGACAGAGCAAGACTCCGTCTGAAAAGAAAAGAAAAGAAAAGAAAAGAGAAAAGAAAAGAAAAGAAAAGAAAAGGGCTGTTAATAGGAAGTAGCATGAGAAGCATCATGAAGAGGTAGGTTAACTAGTGGGGTAGAGTGCAAAGTATCCCCAGAATTATGGTTTCCTTGAGGTCAAGGATTCATCTTGTTTTTTTTTAGTAACCAGCTCCTAGAACAATGGTATCTATTTAATCATTGTACTCAGTAACTACACAACATACCTACCTCCAACCCATTAACTCCTTCTATCACATACCTGGGGATAAGGAATGCAGTCTACAAGCTTTCTCATTATTAAACATATCATTGAGAGGTACTGTAATCTGTTAAAAATTACTGGGTGACCCTAATTTTCCCCTCAAATGTTTTTAAATTCTTCCCTTGAGCAGACTTGTAAAAAGTAGATGACTCCTAGAGTTCAAATGTACGGATCTATTTAGAGAAAGAGCATCCATTTCATAAAGCAACCCTATTTTTCAAACTTACAGAAATAGTCTGCAGAAAAGAGCTCCAGCCAAAGTGAGCTTATACTTGATCCTACATAAGATTTCTTCACCATAAAACAGGGGTCCAGCAGGAAGGTAGGGGACTTGAACCATTTAAATCCTGAGAAGTTGAATTTTCTCAAACTGAAATTATCTTGCACTCCTTGTACTACCACGCTCTGGGCCTGCCTTGCCTATAGTAGATACTCAATACATTAACACTAGATTTGACTAAATTTGTAGCTTTAGAGAGCACTTGTGTCTCTTTTAATTGTTCTGACTCATATCTGTAAACCTCCAAGTTTCATGTTGCATGGTAAGCCTCCCCTATTTCTTTCCATTGCATTTATGTTCCTTAAATAATCTAAAATATAATACTAAAAGCAACAAGTGTTTAGAAGCAGACCTTTTACAATGTGCTCCCAGCCCTTGCTGAGATGAAGTTTAAATGTAACAGAAGCAAACTGAATTCAGTGGCGAAATCCAACCACTGACTCCAGGGGCACCACGCAGGACCCAGTCCAGCAGATATATGAACGTCTGTGCACCAGGCAGGCCCTTGGAAAGAAGGGGTGTGTGGCTGTATAAATCCTGATACAGGAGGACAATGAATCCACAATGCACACACAGCCCACACCTGCTATCACACACTGTAATAAACCCCTGCCGGTGTGCCCGTGACAAAGTTGATCCCAAAGGATAGAGAGCAGTGATGGAAACTATAAATCTGTATCAATAGCCAGTCATTCCTCCCACCTTCCGTGTATTATCTGTGTGTATGTGCACAAACAAGGCCGCTGGTACGTAAATACTCAGAGAAGTGTAATCCATCTCCTGCTGCACACTCTGCTTCCAACCCTGCCCTGTATGTTGCCTGGAATTTCACATGGTATCCAGAATGATCGAGATTGCCCAGCCTTTTGTTCAGAGCAAGTAAGCAGGGGAGTCTGACTCTAGCAGATTCAAAGATTTTATTTTCCTTCCTTCTCAGGGAAAAAAAAAAAATCAGCTTCTTAAAATTGCATTGCTGGTGTTTATGATTCATATCACAAGCAATGCAACCTCTACACCCAAATCGAAATTTCATTTATGATATTGTGGACTTAATGTGAATAAAGGCCAAGGTCTAGTGTTTTCCAAGGCACCAAAGAAAGATGCACCTGCCACGGAGTTAATCACAGGAGGGAATGAGAAGAAGATGGAGGCTGGGAAGAAATGAAAGACAAAAGCAAACCCAAATGCCATAAAGTGATATGAAGTTAAAAAAAAAAAAAAGAAAGAAAGAAAGAAAGAAAGAAAAAATAAAGGGGGGGGAAAAAACCCTATAGCATGTCCATCACCTGTGCTTGGGAGATGGACATAAAGAGATGAATTTAAGGCACCCTTAAATTCCTGACACTTTCTCCTCTAGCTTGGAAATCCTACTAGGTAAAAATATGATTGGGATAACTAAAAAGGCACAGGCGACAAGACAGGTTGCATATGAAATTCAAGGTGGTTTGAACTGATAGTCTCTTTCAACCGCACAAGAAAGAGGTAATGGAGAGAATGGTGCAGATTTAAGCAAGCTCTTGATGTAAATGAAAATAAAAACCACAACAACTTTTATAGCCTCGTAGCATTTGGCTAATGAGTCACAAAACCAACCTCAACCCATCCATCATTTCTATTACAGAGACTCAACCACTCTCTCTCTGTAATTGGTCTAGACAGGTGTCATGATATTTCAGCACATTGAAAAAAAAAGTTCCAGAGGTTTTCTTTAGTGAGACTGAAAGGTAGACACTTCGGAAAACATTAGTCTAATTTTGACCTTCTTTGAAACGGTTTGCATTTAACAAGAAAATAAAGACAAACAAACGTCTCCAGATTTAACTTCACCTCCAAAAAGGCCCTTTAGAGGATCAAAAGGAAAATTGGAAATTAATTTGATCATTTGGAGAGGGTGACCCTGCTCTCAGAAGGAGCAAGTTTTATCTGGGGATCTCACTTCATGTACATTGCTTTTCTAGAGTGATAGCAAGCAAAATTAAATACATAGGGTTTCAAATGTCAACTTCACCTTGCCTTAGAGCGGCTAAAGACAATTTTACACTAACAAATGATTTCAGGTGCTGCTCAGTACCTTTCAGGGAACAGGGTTTCATGCAATTCCATACTTAGGAAAGGAAAGAGGGGCAATAAATTAGGAAGAGACCAAATCTGAGGAATGGACATGCCACCACATTTTACCAACAAAACAACAGTTCATTAACGATATTTTAAAGTTGTATTTCCACCAAGTTGTGACATAAGAGAACAACAGTCAGGAAACAGGACATTCAGCTGACGTTTCACTGTTCACTCATAAACTGGCAGAGAACGAAGCAAGAAAAGTCCAGGTTAGGGTCAGAGCATGGTGGCGCTCAACTTGTAATTTCCTGGTTGTGATCAGGAGAAATGACAATGTTGCTATTTAAATATGTTTTTGACAATGCCACTTCTTTGGGAGAAGGGTAGCTATGCAATCGGGAATCATTCCCCAGAGGAAGAGGTGACACGAATGTCTACTTTTGTTTTCCTTGGTTTGTTTTAACCCGGTAATAAGAGCCTAGTTGCTGATGCACAAGGTTTTACTGACTTAAAAGTGATGTTGGTCATTCTGGCATCAGTGCTTTCCCGGAGAGTGTTTCAACTTGCAGCAGTGGTAAGAAACCACAGGCCTGATTCCTGAGATGGGTGAAATGGGCCATTACCAGTCAGAGTTATTGAGGACACCAAAGAGAAACCTGAAGTAGGCTGTGAGGTCAGGTATGAATTTTAGGCGTGAATTTTACCCACCTCCTTGAGTATCTATATGTAAGGCCTCTGAAACTAACATGGCCCACAAATACCCAGTGTTATCTGAGAATATTAATTCCTCCTCTAGATATGTTTTTAAAAATGGTATTTTCTTCAACAACTTGAAATGTAGCATACACTGCTTCTGATTTCAAGAGAAAATAAATGGTATAAAAGCAAGGAAATTCAAGCTTCAAACCCCTAGTTTCTTTTTTTTTTTTTTTTTTTTTTGAGGCGGAGTCTCGCTCTGTTGCCCAGGCTGGAGTGCAGTGGCCAGATCTTGGTTCACTGCAAGCTCCGCCTCCCGGATTTACGCCATTCTCCTGCCTCAGCCTCCCGAGTAGCTGGGACTACAGGCGCCCGCCACCTCGCCGGCTAGTTTTTTGTATTTTTAGTAGAGACGGGGTTTCACTGTGTTAGCCAGGATGGTCTCGATCTCCTGACCTCGTGATCTGCCCGTCTCGGCCTCCCAAAGTGCTGGGATTACAGGCTTGAGCCACCGTGCCTGGCCCAAACCCCTAGTTTCTATAACTTAAAACATTTAATCTCTATGTGTCTACCATCTTATCTTTTCAGCTATATGTCATCTAGCTAGAGATCATTTCTATCTATATACAAATTACAAATCTGTGCACAGAATTCGGGTTAGATGACAAGAAGAAGTCATCATCTGTGGGTTAGAAACAACACATTAATTTTTTGTTTGTGTTTATATTTTATATTTTTCTGTAATAAAAGTGTTTTGCATCCTGGCTGGGCGCAGTGGCTCACACCTGTAATTCCAGCACTTTGGGAGGCCGAGGCAGGTGGATCACTTGAGGTCAGGAGTTTGAGACCAGCCTGGGCAAAATGGTGAAACTCCGTCTGTATAAAAAATGTACAAAAATTAGCCAGGGGTGGTGGTGCACGCCTGTAGTCCCAGCTACTCAGGTGGCTGAGGCAGGAGAATCACTTGAACCTGGGAGGTAGAGGTTGCAGTGAGCCAAGATTGCACCACTGCACTCCAGCCTGGGTGACAGAGTGGGATTCTCTCTCTCACACACACACAAAAAGTTTTGCATCTCTAATTATAAATAACATTTAATTTAAATAAAGCAAGTAAGCAATTGTCTTTAAAACTACAAATCTAATTTAAAAAATAAAAGAAGAGCTGGGAAGAAAGAAAATGGCCCAGGATAGATTTCAACAGTCATAAAATGTTTTCACTGAAGTGACTGCATGTAAAATATGATGGTCATTTCTTTATTTAATACACATGTGTTGGGCAATTTATGTGTTCTTGGAGGGCTAGTTCTGGGCATGGGGTTAGAAAAAGGAATAAGAAATAGTTCTTTCCCTTGAGTGGTTATATTCAATTGGTAAAGATTAATATACATTGAATTATCAAAGCTCACTCTTGCCCTATCAGTACCTAAAACCTAAACCCAAAGAGATAGGTGCCTGGCCTTACAAAACTCTACAAAAGAAGTTAATAGAGGCCGGGAGCGGTGGCTCACGCCTGTAATCCCAGCACTTTGGGAGGCCGAGGCGGGTGGATCATGAGGTCAGGAGATTGAGACCATCCTGGCTAACACGGTGAAACCCCGTCTCTATTAAAAACGCAAAAAATTAGCCGGGCGTGGCGGCGGGCGCCTGTAGTCCCAGCTACTTGGGAGGCTGAGGCAGGAGAATGGCGTGAACACGGGAGGTGGAGCTTGCAGTGGGCCGAGATCGCACCACTGCACTCCAGCCTGGGCGACTGAATGAGACTCCGTCTCAAAAAAAAAGAAAAGAAGTTAATAGAAAGTCACATGGGCCAGGCATGGTGGCTCACACCTATAATCCCAGCACTTTGGGAGGCCAAGGCAGGTAGATCATGAGGTCAAGAGATTGAGATCTATCCTGGCCAACATGGTGAAACTCCATCTCCACTAAAAATACAAAAATTAGCTGGGCATGGAGGCACACGCCTGTAGTCCTAGCTACTTAGGAGGCTGAGGTAGGAGAATTGCTTGAACCTGGGAGGTGAAGGTTGCAGTGAGCTGAGATCGCAACACTGCAATCCAGCCTGGCAACAGGGCAAGACTCTGTCAAAAAAAAAAAAAAAAAAGAAAAGAAAAGAAAAAGAAAGTCATATGATTATGTGAATTCCAGAGTAGAAAGATTTGATGAGCATAAAAGCAATGGACGAAGTTAACATAAAAAGACTGACAGCTTTGGCTGGGCACAGCGGCTCATGCCTGTAATCCCAGCACTTTGGGAGGCGGAGGCAGGCAGATCACGAAGTCAGGAGATTGAGACCATCCTGGCTGACATGGTGAAACCCCATCTCTACCAAAAATACAAAAAAAAAAAAAAAAAAAAAAAAAAAAATTAGCTAGGCATGGTGGCGGGAGCCTGTAGTCCCAGCTACTTGGGAGGCTGATGCAGAAGAAAGGTGTGAACCTGGGAGGTGGATCTTGCAGTGAGCTGGGGTTGCTCCACTGCACTCCAGTCTGGGCGACAGAGTGAGACTCCATCTCAAAAAAAAAAAAAAAGACTGACAGCTTTGTTGCATTTTAATTTCTATGTTTCAAACATCATCTTAAAATTAAAAGACAACAAAAAAAAGTGTTTTCCACCTAAATAGCTAAAGGTTGATCTCCTTAATACATGAAGCATATCGAAATTGAGAAGGAGAAACCACCAGAGGCCCATTTTAAAAGGGATAGATAATTCACATTGGAGAAACTAGGAGTGGCCAAAACACATGAAGTATGTTCAAACCCACAAGTCACCATAGAAATTCTAATTAAATCAGCAATTCAGTCTTGCTTTGTCCTCTGTCAGATTAACAAATGTGTAAGAAACACTAGTTCAGTAAAAGTACAGAGATGTGTGCAAAAATGATAAACCTACCCTCAGGTCAGGGTAATCTTGAGGGGGCAATGATCAGGACTTCGAGGCTATTCATAATGTTTTATTTCTTTTGCTGGGTGGTGAGTATATGGGGTATGACTACATTATTCTCTAGCTTTTCTCTATAACTGAAGGAGTTTGTTTTAAAAAGGAAATAACATAATATTGCTCAGTATTAGTGGCTGTGATCATGGTGTGGATTGGCATGGACTTTCTTCAGAATATCAGCAACATGTGCCCAGGGTCTTAAAAATGACTTTTGAATACAAAAATTAGCTGGGCGTGGTGGCGCATGTCTGTAATCCCAGATACTCAGGAGGCTGAGGCGGGAGAATCGTTTGAACCTGGGAGGCGGAGGTTGCAGTGAGCCAAGATCACACCACTGCCCTCCAGCCTGGGCGACAGTGCAAGACTCCATCTCAAAAAAAGAGGCTTATTTAGGAGCAGTGATGTTTGGCAAAGTATTATTTCTAATAAAATATTTAAAATACCCTAAACGTACAACAAAAGAATAATGGTACAATAATTATAATACATCTAAGAGCAACTATTAAGTGACTGAAACAATATTCTTGACATTTTTATTTATACAAATGAGCAAAATATACTATCAAAGCAGGATACAAAGATCTATCTATGTGTACGTACATATACATAGACATACATATACATACAAAATTATGCACACACACTGTATCATGTCAATACTGTAAAAAGGAGATGTATATGTAATATAACATTGGGAAATTATCGTGTTTTACCAGTGAACTCTAATTCCACATTGCTATTTTCTTCTCTCCAGAAAAGGGATTAATTCTACTCCTTTCCCTCAGAGAAGTTTTCACATATAAGTTGATGTGACTTATATGAAGAATTAGCTGAAATTTAAGAGATGAATTTAGGGTCATTTTTTTTTACTGAAGAAAAATATAGTCATGGAGAAGGCAACTCAACCAGTTATTGTGTATATATTTTTTATATATATATATATATAAATAATATCTATATAAAAGTCATAGCCCCATTAACACTCATTGCTGGCCTATTTCCCCAGATATTTTACAGATACAGTTTTTACAAAGTATAGATTGTGTTCATAGCATTTTGTATCAGCAGGTTATTTAACCCATTTTGCACCTATGGGTCCTACAAGCAAGACGAGCACGTCGGTATCTTCTTCATAGTGTCTCTCGAGGACAGCCAACAGAAGGGGACTATGGTATAGAAATAAATGCTCTTTGGATATTAATGAATGAGCTTTTTAGAGGAAGCAAGACTTTCCAAGTCACCAATGATAGCACTGAGTGACAAAGAAATGAGAGACAAAGATAAAGGAACAGGACTACTCTCTCCTTCATAAAATCTTGAAATGTTATTCCAGGATATCTGTGTAACTATTAACTGAAAAGATAGGGGTGTGTGTGTGTGTGTGTGTGTGTGTGTATGTGTGTGTGTATTTATGAGCTTCTAAAATTATTTGTAAGCAAAAAAGTGAAAGTACAGGTCTACCAAAACCTTAGCAATAATATAATCCATCTGGTTTTTGCTTTCCAAAATTATTTCCTTTATGATGTTACAATGTGTCGAGTCATTTATCATTAAAGATCAATTTAACTGGAAAAGTAATAATTTGAGGTGATGGGTGGAGGTGGAAGAGGTGGAGGAGAAAACTCAAATTTGCAAACTATCATGTATTTTTCCTAGGTAATCTTGTCAAAGTTTCTTCACTAAAAAGAAATTCAGGTAAAGATCTTTATATGGTATAATTACAAAGGGAAGGTAAGAAACTCCTGAGGATTTTTACTGGTGGAATAGGCACACGTTGTATTCTATCAAAGTACTGCATAATTCACTGATATCCCTTCTTTCCCAAAGCCAAAAGACACTGGATTATTTAGCGGGTTATCAACTACCCAACTATCTGCCAGAGCTGCATATTACTCAAGTTCTCAGCCCAAGAAGTGACCCTTTTGAAACAAACACACACACATGTATGCACCCACATGCAACTCAGTGTTCCAATACATTTTGTGAGGGGAGCTGATGTCCTAGGCTTATAATAGGTTTGTAATGATGGGTTGGAAGTGAAAGAAGCTTTCCTCTTCTCTTATCCCAGAAAAATAGTTCCTCTTTTCCCCTATTCTCCTTTCAAAGCTAACCTCTTACCCTGTGATCCTGGTTTCAAAGTTAACCGCTTACCCTGTGATCCTGATTGTCTCCTGCTGACCAACGGCGATCCCACTACTCCCATCTACCATCCGTCTCCATCAACTATTCTTTGTCTTCAACCTTTTTTCCAATAATAGACACTTCCTTTCACTTTCCCTCGGAAGCGACTACCTTATTTCATTCATTTCCTTTACCATAAAACTACTTGAAAGTGTTGTTTATGTTGGCACCTTGACATTCTGGATATGCAATTTCCTGATTTCATGTAATTTGGCTCCAGGCTTTAGTGTGTATGGCACTCAATCTGTTCTTGATACGGTTAGTCATTTCCTCCTAGCATCACCATTGACCTCAGACTATTGAAACATGGCACCTTATTTTCGCTCCTCACCCTATTTGATCTTTCTTTGATCGCTCTTCACCCTTTAATACACTTTGCATGAGTGAACTTATCTATTCTCACGTTTTCAGATCTGCTTCTATAATTTCAGTTCTCATATAGGTAATGAAAGTCCTGACCAGATCACTTTCCTTAACTTGACGTCTCCAACTATGTATTACCAGACTCCTCAAGATCATTATCTTCAAAACTAAACTCATTACAATAAACTGGAGAATACGTGCTCAACATATTAAAGGATATTTATCAGAAACTGACAAATAATATAACTGTAATGATGAAACCCTGGTAACAAAAATAAAGCAAGGATGCTTAATATTATTGTATTACTAATATTCAAGTTTGTTTTAGAAATTCCAGCCAAAGCAATAAGATAAGAAAAATAACTAGGAGGTAATGTATATTGGCAAGGAAGAGGCAAAAGTATCATTGTTTGCCAACAACATAAATGTCTACCTGATAAACATCATAGAATCAACTGAAAAGCTATGAAAATGAAACCTGTTTAACAAGGTGGCAAATTGTAAAATGCAGTTAATTTAAAAAACACAACAGCTTCTCTATATATTAGCAATAACCAGTTAGAAAAAAAAATCTCATTCGCCATGGGAATTAAAATATTTCATTATTAGAAATGTGTTTAAAATGTATTAAATGTATTTCACCCATATGATGAAAACTATGCTTCACAGTAGAACATAAAGGAAGGTTTTAAAAGATAAAGAGACAAAGTTATGCTTATAGCTATATGGAAAGATATACAATAGTAAAGCTATCACTTTCATGTAAATTAATCTATAACTTTAATATCATTACAATAAAAATCTCTAAGTTTATTTGGGCTAGGGGTAGAATTTAATAAAATGATTTTAAAGCTTAACTGAAAAAAATACACAGGTTTGCAGAAATTTTGGGGACAAACATGACATAATAAGGAAGGATTACCCTAGAAGATATTAAAATATATACAAGTACAATAATTAAAACAGTGAAGTTCTGGTTTAGAAATAAGCAGATCGATGGAAAAAAAATGTGTAAAACTATACTGGAATATATATAAGAATTTGTATAATTTAATGTGGCATTTCAAATCAATAGGAAAGGTGGGCCAATACTTAATAAATGCATGACTATCACTGACTAATTGGTAGCAAATGAGGTTACAATCATATTTTATTTATTTATTTATCTTTTGAGACTGAGTCTCGGTCTGTCGCCCAGGCTGCAGTACAATGGGGTGATCTTGGCTCACTGCAACCTCTGCCCCCAGGTTCAAGTGATTCTCCTGCCTCAGCCTCCTGAGTAGCTGGCATTACAGGTGCCTGCCACCATGCCTGGCTAATTTTTTGTATTTTTAGTAGAGACGGGGTTTCACTGTATTGCTCAAGCTGGTCTTGAATACCTGACCTCAGGTGATCCACCCACCTCGGTCTCCCAAAGTGCTTGAATTACACGTGTGAGCCACCGTGCCTGGACTATTTTGTGTTTTGAAAAGACAGGTGGAAAAGAATGTGACTGTGTGTGTTTGTTAAATGTTATAGTGTTGGATACGTGAGTATCTATTATGATATTTTTTAAATGTTTAAAATATATCACTATTTACAATTAAAAACTAAAGGATTCCATCAAGCAAGAGATATATAGGTTAGCCTAACTCAGATATAAAAGTTACACATTAAAAATTATATGAACAAATTGAAAAAAAGTTTGCATATTGCATAAAAGACAAAAAACTGCAAAACATAAAAAGTACTTAAAAATAGTACAAAATGGTGAATACCCCACGAGAAAATAAGACAAGAACTGACTTAGGCAATTTTGTAAAAATAATTTTAATAAAAGGGTCAGAAAATATAAAATTATTTTCAGCTTCTCTGAAAAATAAAGGCTTGAAAATAAGACAATGAAGTGTCATTTTAATCTGTGAAACTGTTAAAAATTTTTAAGAACTAAGAATACCCAGTGTTAGGTAGGATACAGGGAAAGATATTCTCATACACTGTTAGCATGAGTATAAATTTATATACAACATCCTGAGGGCAGTGTAGCAATATCCTTCAAAAGTCACAAAATGATCACACTCTTAGATAATTTTATTCCATGGAACTAATCTTGAAGATGAAGCAAAGATGGATGCTCAATGATAGTTAATTTTAATTTTTCTCAAATTGAAAATTAATCGAGGATTGATTTGATTTGGGCAGGTAACTAATTTAACCATTTACATATATTCATTTATTAGGAGGTCTTACTGCTTTGTACAGAATGGATTGTCAAGGAGCAAGAATGGAATCAGCCTAATTAGGCATTGCAAATTGCAAATACCTTATTTAACAGGTTGGTTTTTACTTGTCACTTTTCAATATTTAGACATACAGTATAAAGGATGTCACCTGAATTTGCCCTAGGTATTTAAATGACTTCAAATGAGTTTCAAATGACTATGACCTCTTTGAAGGGCTCATGTTAGCATGTTATCAACCTTTGAAAGAATGCATGTTAGTATCTTGTATACCTTACATACCGTTTGCCTTCAATAAACATATGCTAAATAAATCTCTATTCTATCACCTGTTACACTCTGTTTTTGTTGGCCAAGTGTCTGTGTTTCTCAGAGTGCTTGCTCTTTGAGAGCAGGGTCAAGCATTCACTCATCTCTGCATCCCTATTACAAAGCACCGTGCCACACACATAAAAGATATTCAACAAACATTTGTTGAATGAAGGAATCAAGAACCTGTTTCTGCTCATTTTTTTTTTAAATATCTGTGTTCCAAAACACTAGTCTAAAAATGAAGGGCATCTGAAAGTAGGTCTTGGGATATGGCTTTAATCTTGATGAGAGATACTGAGGCTTCATTGAGACTTACTGAAAAGAGAAGAGAGGAGCAAAAGAAAAACAAAGGAAGAGATATATTAGCAATCTGTTAGACTTCTAGACACAGGTGAGCTAGTGGTTTGTCTAACAGAAGCCATACAGAAAAAAATACCATGCAATGGTCCTTTGCAGTAAGCAAAGGGAAAACATTATTTTATTCCTTCTACTCTTCTTTCTTCATACCCAAGAACCCACTGTAGAACATCTTAGAACCTTTATGCACAGCCTAATCAAGTCCACAGCAGCATTTGCTGTTGTGGTCCTGTCTGAATCTGCAAGTAGCAGCTTCCCTGCTCAGATATATTGCACTGGAATATTTTTTTCCTCCTTGCTTTTATTCTTTACTGTTTATGCAAGGAAATCCACTAATATGTTTTGGAGAAGATAAACCCATTTGTCCACAAATAGAAAATTCCAAACCAAGAATCTCTAAACCATGGGTTTACAGTAGCCCCATGAGATTCAATAGTCATTGAAGAGATCTTTATTGACACGCTCTTGAGAGCAGAGTGGTTTTAATCATATTTTTTCATGAAAGTTAATATTAAAACAGAAACATGTCACCTTACTGAGTTGCACTGAGAGTCAGTGGCAAGGGCAGAATGAAAAATAAGGATTTTTCTTTTCTCTTAAAGCAGGAGTTTCCCTGTATATATTTAATGGCATTAAAAGCAAGTCTAAACTCAAAGCCTCATAGACTTGCAGTTAAACATGGTAGATTGAACATGTGTTTATCTCGTCTTCTCCCAATCCCACCAAAGTAGTGAGAATAAAAAAGGAATAATCGCACAAGATTAAAAAATGCATAAACACACAAGGAAAAGGAAACTGGGAACAAAGACAACAATGGATTAGAAATGTCAACAAATCTTTAAGGAAAAAAAGCCATGATAAGAATATTAATGGCCTTAGCAGAGCAGAGGAAGCTGAAACAAGTTTCTGCAGAGGGATGAGAAGGAAACTGACTCGCCTTGCAGGATCTGAAAAGGCTAAAAATTGGAGGATTGGTCAAAAGTTTGTGGAAGGAGCATTTAGAGCTCTACGTTCTCTCCTCCATCCCTCAAAGCCAGGAGACAACTCCTGTTTCATTTCTTCAGAAGACAGAAGGCTTATTTTAGGAAGTATTTAAGCAAAAGTGACTCTAGATTCAGAGATCCTGGGGTCTGCAATGGAACGGGAGCATTCAGTAAAAGTTTGCAAGCTGAACAGTGATGCTCCCCAGGCAAAAAATTACAGGAGGTTTCTCTAGGGAAACTCAACAGTACCCAAAAAGAGAATTATCACTTGGGGGTCTTCCAGTGAAAACTCTCATTCCCTCCCTCATCCTACAGTAGACAAACATACCCAATCAACTTTTTAATGCCTTGCTCTTGAATACAGGAAGTCAACCAACAGAAGATATTTGGAGGAAGCTGAATCAAAGGGACAGAAATAAACTGCAAAAAAAGAAAGAACTCAGTAAAAAACAATGCAGAGAACGAAAGAAAAACTTCAAGTAGAAGTAATATTTTCAGAAAGGTAACAGAGGACATTGCCTCTAGGAAACATGAACAGAACATTATACACATATGAACAATAAAAACTAGAATACCACATTCTCAGAATTGTTTAAAAATCAAGTTGAATTGTAGAAAGATAAAATTGAAGAAGTTTCCATAAAAGTACAATGAAAAGGCAATAGAGGAGAAGAGATAAGAAAACCGGAGAATATATCCAGGCAAGTTCAACATGAAATTAATAAAAATCTCCAAAAGAGAGAATAAACAAAAACCGAGGTAAAGAAATTATCAGAGATTTCAGAAAAATTTCCCAGAACTAAGAGACACAAAAATTTCAGTTTAAAAGTTTCCAACCAGGCACCCAGCTCAGTGAACACAAACAGACCCACATGAAGGCATAGCTTTGCAAAATCACAAAATATTGGAATCTTAGAGAGGCTTCCAGATGTTTCCAGAAGGAGAAAAGCAGGTCATACAAAGCAGCTGGAACTAGAATGGCATCGATCGTCTCAGCAGCGGCATTGGAAGCTCAAAGAAAACAGGGAAGTACCTTAAACAATATGAGGTAAAATAATTTTCAAACTAGAATTCTACACCCACAGTATCGACCTAGTTTGAGGCTGGAATAAAGATATTTTTAGACAGTTATCTTCTCAAGACATTTACCTCCCAATACATGTTTTCTGAGGAAGCTACTAGTGAAGTACACTAACAAAATAAGAGAAGGAACAGAGGAGCAAGAAAGCATAAAATCCAAGGAAAGCAATAAGAAAAACTTCAAGAAAAACAAACAAAACCGGGAAAGAGAAAATGGGACTTTCAAGGTGACGACAAAGGAGGGAGAACAAGAGGAAGTAGCCTTGGAGCAGACCTAGAAAGTAACTGTCCACGCTGGAGTGGAGATGTGCAGGTCCTCTGAAGTGCATGCTTACATACTATCTCATAGATCTGACCCAATGGAAAGTTCTACTGGGAAGGACTTGGAGCATATGGATAGAATCTCTGAGAAAATTAAGCAGCCGAAAAGATGTTATATCAGAAAAGCAATATAACTTTTATAGAATACATTAATGTATTCAGCATAAAGATAAACAGCATAAAGATATAAACTGAGAAAGGGAGGATGGGAGTGGGGACAGAGTTGATTCTTACCTACTAAAATAGAAGCCCGTAGATGTCGAAAATGGACAAATTGAGTAAAGGCAGCATTATTTAGAAATATATAAATAGCAGAAGACATGGGTAAGTTAATGGAAAACAGCTTCCTTTGGGGAATAGGATTAGGGGTGGGAGATGGATTATGGAACTGCTATTGGTAATCATAAGCCTTTTAGTATTACTTGGCTTTTTAAAAGTATACGCTGGCTTTACTTTACAAAAATAGAAATTAGTAAACAAGCAAACGTCAGTCTCTGCAAAGTGGTCTCTCTGTGAAATTCTCAGATGCAAACGAGATAGGTGACACGAGCTCTGGGCTGGGATGGAGGCGCTGGTCCACATGCTCCTCCGACTCCTCCCTGCAGAGAATACTGAATTCAGGCAGTGTGAGGGACCCTTCCACCAAATTTGTTTCTCTTCAAAGCATCTGCTTAAGGAGGGAAGATGGTCCGTGGCTTTGATGACATCAGGTCACATTGGTTCATGAACTCACGCTTAATTCCCAGTCTCTCGTGAAAGCAGCTCTGATTCCCAGTGAAACTCTTTTTCTTTTACTGAAGCACATGGTTCATCAGATGATTCCTACTCTAAGATGGATTCTCTGCCTGTAGCTCTGCTCTAAGTCTTTGAGAGGATGCAGATGGAGCCTCTCCTCTGCAGCCTTTCTGGTTTCGCACTTCCTCCCTTCCCACCTTCAGGCTCCTGACTTCAGAGGACCGCCTCTCTTGTTGTCTAGGATCCACGCTCTCTTTTTACTTCTATCATATTGAAGAGGATGCATGAGTCCACAATCAATGGATACATTCCTCAATATACAAAGCAATTTTGTCACACATATATTCAAAGATAAGCAGCTCTGTTTACAGCCACTCGAAATATTTACAATACCAAAATATAAAACAGCATATAAAAATGCAATACACACACCACTGGTGTGTTCCTTTATGTGTTAACACATTATATAAATACCACATACCTCTTGCCCCCACAACCTATATTAAGTGTAGTACATATGTGTACCCTTCCACATAGGCACCCTAGAACAGAACAGCCTGAACAGACGCTGTTTTTCCTTCCTGACAAACAGGCATGAAATAACAGGCTGACATCTGCCTCTGCAGGTCATTCAAGTCAGCCTGCTACACGTCAAAATTCAAACTGCTCCATCCATCAACGGCAGACCCAAAATTAACGTAGCTTGGAAACTCAGCGGCAAGACAGTAACAACCCAATTCAAAGCCTGACCTTCAAGGAATGGTGGGGTACGATGGAAAATTATTTCATGCCCTGCACCAAAGCCAACAATAGAATTTGAAGAGATTTTCAGTTAAATTAATTTTAAAGAAAAATCCCCCAGTGTAGCAATTTAACTCTTAGGGTCACGTAAAGGGAGTGCTAAGCATAAGAGATTTTGCTATCTGGAGGCTCTGCCGGCACCTTGTGCAAAAGAACTAAAACAATATTTTAGGCAAAACAGTTTGAAGTCATTTGCACCATAGCACACACTAAAAGTCTTTATAAGTAAGTGAAGAAATCATCAAGAGATTTAACTCCTCACAGAATTTTTTGGGGAATGGCTATTGGTTAAAATAAAATTGCAAATGAGATCAGCCCTTCAGGATTACAAATACAAATGAACCCTTTTCCGGAGATATTTTTAAGGGTGATGATTTCCCTCAGTTCAATTATCACAAAATGTATGCCAGGAGATTTTATAACCAGTACCCAAAGACAACCACCAATTTAACAAACGAACCACAATCTGATGCACAAAATTATTTTACCTATTGATGTGGCGATGATACAAGGCACAGCACACTTTTTTTAAAAAGCTATATACATTTGCAGTCAGTGACATCTTGAACTATGCTTTAAATTCATGTTCCATGAAGGTGAGGTTACCTTTTTCTCTCTGCTGAAGACCACTTCAAAACTCAACCTGAAAAGTCATCCTAGTGTGTTCCTTCTGAGCAATTCCAGCATTTCCATTGACATGAAGTCCAGGCTAAAGCTGAGGGAGTGTTTCTTACATTTGCTAACAGAATGCTCACTCTGCCAACTCTTTTCTCTCCACCGTATCTCTTCAGGACCTCTTTTCTCTGTAGTCCTTTTCCTGGTAACGAGCTTAAATTCTCCAAAAAACAAAAGCTGTTTTTCAGTTCCATCTCCCTTGAGTCATACCCCATTCCACCCTTCTCTTCTCGCCTGCATATTTCTTCAAAGGACAATCCACACCATCTCCTTCCAAGTCTTCCACTCAAAATAGTATTGCTATCAGCTTTCGTCCTTATCATCACTTTGAAAATAACAACCTCTCAATTGTCACATCCAATGGTCTGTTTTTAGACTTAAGGTTCATTCATCTTTCTGCAGGTTGGACCACACATCCAATTCACCCACCACAAATAACAGGTCTATTTCTCTTTTTCTGCTTGGTCTTTGACCTAGGTGGTTCTGGGATTCTGATTTAATCCCGTTCTTTCCAGTCTATACCCATTCTCTCTTGGCTAAAGCGTTAAAATGCAATCACATGTTGATGACTTCCAAGTCCTCTTTTCCTTGCTCTGAAGCGCCAGGGCATAGATCCCTGCACATCTCCCTTTGGTTACCTCCCAGCTACTGTAAACTTAAGACATCCCCAGCCTGCATTTCCTCTCCATTCTCTAACCACCCATTGGTTGAAAGCAGCAGTTTCCAACTGGGCACCATGGCTCACATTTGTAATCCCAGCACTTTGGGAGGCTGATGGGAGCAGATCACCTGAGGTCAGGAGTTCGAGACCAGCCATGGTCAACACGGTGAAACCCCATCTCTACCAAAAAGGCAAAAATTAGCTGGGCGTGGTAGCGGGCACCTGTAATCCCAGCTACTTCGGATACTGAGGTAGGAGAATTGCTTGAACCCAGCAGACAGGTCGCAGTGAGCCGAGATCGCGCCACTGCACTCCACCCTGGGCGAAAGACCAAGACTCCGTCTCCAAAAAAACAAACAACAAAAAAGCAGCAATTTCCAATGTAAGACACATCCTTGCACATCTCCAGAACTGCACACATTACCCTCTGCAAAGCACCCTCAACTCCTCTAAATAGGTAGAGGCTCCCTTTTCTGTGTCTTCTGCAGCACCTCACACAACCTTTCATGTCATTGGAAGAAGTGAGCCCGTGTGTGAATTCCCCCCCCAAAGCCACAACATATTTATGTTGTTCTTCATAGAAGCCACAGCAGAGGCTGAAACAAAGATCCTCAAGATCTACCTAATGAAGAAATAAATGGATTGATGATGAAATAGTGCTGAATACCTGACTCACCGGCATAACTGACCACAGTTTAGGGGAGGTAAGAGAGGAATGGGGTCTACTGTTAAATTTGCCAGAGCATCTCATGGGACTTACAGTGATGGATTTTAGTCGAGCCACCAGATAATACCAGGGAAAGCTGGTGAAGAAAGGCTTTCACTGCTAAATATCCTGGTTAATTTTCTAACAATAAATTTTTTAAAAACTGTCTTGGGGATTTCATACGTAGCATTAAAAGGACCATCTTTTATTATTATTTCATTATTATTATTATTGAGACAGTCTCGCTGTTGCCCAGCCTGGAGTGCAGTGGCCTAATCTCGGCTCACTGCAAGCTCCGCCTCCCGGGTTCACGCCATTCTCCTGCCTCAGGCTCCCGAGTAGCTGACACTACAGGCATGTGTCACCAGGCCCAGCTAATTTTTTTGTATTTTCAGTTGAGACGGGGTTTCACCATGTTAGTCAAGATGGTCTCAATCTCCTGACCTCGTGATCCACCTGCTTCAGCCTCCCAAAGTGTAAACGACCATCTTTAATTACAAAATCTATTCTAAGCATTTAAATATTTTACCTAGTTGGCCCTCAATAAATATGTTGATGATGAGAGGATTGTATGTACGTCATGTTTCCCCTTCTTTATAAAAATACATAACATGGATAGTTTAACAAGCATTTATTAATAATGTTTTGAGAACATTTAATCAAGAATTTTTTAATGTACAAAAATTTGAAAAGCATAGGAAGCCATTTAGTTTAATTTCCTGACTCATAAAGTGGCTAAATTATATATTTTTCGGGTCCTTCCAGGTTTAACATTTTGGTCCCACGATTTCCTTTTTCTTAATCTTAGCCTTGGAGATGATGGTAACTATACAGGGATGACCATACCTTAGCCTGCTGTAGCTCATTCTCCTAAAGCCAAACCCCAGGAATTCTCAGTGTTGCAGATGTGAGGAAATGAGAATTCTCATGCTTTGCTGATGACACCCCGAAAACTGATACAGTCTTTAGGATAAGAAATTTTGATGTGTTTCAAATGACCAAAAATGTGGCCATATACATTGATCACAATTTTATTTCTCAGATTTTAAAGAAATAAGTGAACTGGTGAACAAAAACATTCATTGTAACATTGTTTATAATAATGATGAAATTAGGAGCAGTATCAACTTCCAACATACACTTGTGTCCGGAATTGGTGGGTTCTTGGTCTCACAGACTTGAAGAGAGCAGCCTCGGACCCTTGCAGTGAGTGTTAACAGTTCTTAAAGATGGTGTGTCCTGAGTTTCTAACTTCAGACGTTCTGATGTGTCTGGAGTTTCTTCCTTCTGGTGGGTTCACGCTCTTGCTGTCAGGAGTGAAGCTGCAGACCTTCATGGTGGGGGTTACAGTTCTTAAAGGCAGGCGTCTGGAGTTGTTAGTTCTTCTCAGTGGGTTCGTGGTCTCCTTGGCTTCAAGAGTGACACGGCACACCTTCGTGGTGAAAGTTATGAGTCATAAAAACAGCGTTAACCCAAAGAGTAAACAGCAACAAAATTTATTGCTAACACCACGGAAAACGAACCCAGTGAGTTACCGCTAGGTGGTTCGGGCAGCCTGCTTTTATTCCTTTATCTGGCCCCACCCACATCCGTTTTACAGAGAGCTGATTGGTCCATTTTACAGAGAGCTGATTGGTCTATTTTACAGAGAGCTGATTGGTCTATTTTGACAGAGTGCTGATTGGTGTATTTACAAACCCTGAGCTAGACACATAATGCTGATTGGTGCATTTACAATCCCTTAGCTAGACATAAAAGTTCTCCACGTCGCCACTAGGGTAGCTAGATACAGTACCAATTGGTGCATGTACAATACCCTGCCCCATACAAAAATTCTCCAAGATAAAAAAGTTCTGTAAATCCCCATCCGGGTCAGGAGCCCAGCCGGCCCCACCCAGTAGATCCTGCACCGGGGCTGCAGGCGGAGCCCTCCGCCAGTCCCCAGCCGTGCCTACACTACCCAGCCCCCAGGCGGTCGATGGGACCCGGCGCCATGAAGCAGAGGGCGGCACCGCTCGGGGGCTCAGATATGGCGGGCTGCGGGTCCCGAGCCCTGCCCCGTGGGGAGGCAGCCAAGGCCCGGCGAGAACCTGAGTGCAGCGCGGGCGGGCTGGTACTGCTGGGGGACCCAGTGCAACCCCCACAGCCTCTGGTCCGGGTGCCAAGCCCCCCACCGCCCTGGGCAGGCGGCGCAGGCTGGCCGCGCTGTGTACGGGGCCCTCGGAGCCTGCTCTCGCGCCCGCCGGAACCCAGCCCACGAGCGCTGTGCGCAGCCCAGGTTCCCGCCCGCGCCTCTCCCTCCACACCTCCCCACAAGCAGAGGGAGGCCGCTCTAGCTCAGCCAGCCCAGAGAGGGGCTCCGGTGCCACGGAGGGCTGAAGGGCTCCCCAAGTGCCGCCAGAGTGGACGCGGAGGTCGAGGAGGCACCGAGAGCTAGGGCCGCCAGCACGTTGCCACCTCTCAAGATGATAAAGTAGGGTGTGTCTTTACAATTGGAATGCTAGGATAGATTGATACACATTTACTGACATGTAAAGACAATTGCAAAATGAAAACTACTTAGAGATGAGACAATGAGGTTGGTACCCACCTCATAATCTAAGATATATGATCAAAATGATACACAGATCAACATTTATTATTTATATTGTATTTCGTAGAAAATAAGAATGGCAAATTAAGTGAACATTCAATTTAAAAAGATAGAGAAAATAAAACAATAATGATAACTCCAGAGAAGGCAGAGATGGATGAAAATAAAAATACACTAAATTTGATAAAATAGATGAAAAGATCTGTAAGACAAATGTTTCCTGAAAAAGAAAAGAAATAGAAAAGGCACTTAGCTGTTCATATGCAGGAGCCAAAATGAGATGTTACTTATCTTACAAGGTACTTGAAAGAAGTAGTTTGTGCCTTTGTATATTGATAAACTTCGAAACCTCTGTGAAAGATTGTCTAAGAAAATACATTTTTAAGTTGGCATAAAAATAAAAAATTTCAATACACAATAATTATATGAGAAATTGAAAAGGTTGTAAAAGATCTAGACTGCCAAGTGCCTCAAACTCAGCCAGTTTTATAAGTGAGCTCGTCTCAGAGGGATTTGTATAATTGATCTTCCAAACTGGGACCCTTTGGAGAGTGAATGAACAGAATTAAGCAGGGAAAATCTGAGAAACAGGAGATGTTTCAGGCAAATTAGGACAAATGGCATACTGGTTGTATCAACTTTTTTTTTTTTTAGGCAGAGCTCTGTCGCCAGGCTGGAGTGCAGTGGTGCCATCTTGGCTCACTGCACAGTCCGCCTTCCAGGTTCACGCCATTCTCCTGCCTCAGCCTTGAGTAGCTAGGACTGCAGGCATCCACCATCACATGCAGCTACTTTTTTGTATTTTTAGTAGAGACAGGGTTTCAGCATATTAGCCAGGATGGTCTCAATTTCCTAACCTCGTGATATGCCCGCATCAGCCTCCAGTTGTACCAACTTTTAAAGGATAAATAATTCTAAGTGATATAGTTTGCATTTGTGTCTCCACCCAAATCTCATGTCAGATTGGAGGAGGAGCTGGTGGGAGGTGACTGGATTAGGGGGGCAGATTTCCCCCTTGCTGTTCTCAAGATAGTGAGTTCTCATGAGATCTGATGGTTTAAAAGTGTGCGGCACTTCCCGCTTCACTCCCTCTCCCCTACTACCATGGTAAGACCTGCTTGCTCCCCCTTCACCTTCCACCTTGATTGTAAGTTTCCTGAAGCCTCCCAGTCATGCTTCCTGTTAAGCCTGTGGAACTGTGAGTCAATTAAACTTGTTTTCTTTGTAAATTACCCAGTCTCAGGTAGTTCTTTATAGCAGTGTGGAAATAGACTAATACACTAAAGTTATGAAAACTGTATCACAGTTTAGAAAGAGATTAAAGGTTTTCCAGTTTAGAGTCAGAAAAAGCAGAAGAGAAAAAAACAAAAAAGAAGGAAGAAAATTCTATGCCTACTGATGCATGTTCCCAAATAAACAAAATGTGTATATTATACACATCCTTAAATGTCAATTATAAATCAGTAAGAAACAAACTAAATAAAATTGTCAAAATATACAAAATCAGTTTATAGAAAAGAAATACAAACCATAAGCATATAAAAAGTACTCTCGATATAACTGATGCATAAACAAAAAATAATATTTTAACCTATCTGCTTGGAAAAATGTTAATATTATTAAATGTCAAAAAGTGTGGTATTTCATACACTGTTGGTGAGAATGTAAATTGGGGCTATATTCTGGAGGGTCATCTGGCAATTATTTACTGAAATTTTAAATACACCCTATGATACACTTATTTCCCCTGCTAGGAATCTATACTAGAGAAACACTTGAGTAAATGTGCAGGATATGTGTATATGGATGCTGACTGATATATTATTTTAATTATAACAAATAACTAGAAATAATCCAAATTACTCATTTTTCAGGTAATGAAACAGACTCAGAGAGATTAAATGATTTGTCAAAGTCCACATTATTATAAATTGGGTTTATAGGACTAGAAAAAGCTGAGCTTTAAAAAACAGAACAGTTTGCTAATTATATTTTTAAATTTTTATTTATTTTTTTGAGAACGAGTTTCACTCTTGTCACCCAGGCTGAAGTTGCAATGGCCCAATCTCAGCTCACTGCAACCTCCACCTCCCGGGTTCAAGTGATTCTCCTGCCTCAGTCTCCTGAGTACCTGGGATTACAGATGTGCACCACCGTGCCCAGCTAATATTTGTATTTTGTTTTCAGTAGAGACTGGATTTCACCATGTTGGCCAGGCTGGTCTGGAACCCCTGACCTCAGGTGATACACCCACCTTGGTCTCCCAAAGTGCTGGAATTACAAGTGTGAGCCACCATGCTCGCCCCAGTTCTCCAATTTAAA